>NW_026848962.1:0-2400000 GCF_030867605.1 Colletotrichum paranaense | reverse complement strand
ACATTGACCGAGATCTTCCTACAGCGTTGTTCATGACCTCAATCGGTGAGTGGCTTGTCCCGGGTATCAGCGAGACTACGTAGCTAATCCCTCTCAGCTGTGCTTGATTGCTTGGCAGGAGCTGTCCTGATTGTCATTGGTGCCAAATATCTTGCAGCTGTCATCCCGTTCGCCTTGCTCGCTCTCTACTGCCTACAGGCTTTCTACCTCAGGACTTCTCGCCAGATGCGATTCCTCGATCTTCAGGCGCAGGCTCCTCTTCTGACCAAGTTGATCGAGACCATCGATGGCCTGTCAACCATCCGCGCCTTCGGCTGGCAAACTGCCTTCCGAGAAACTTCACTTGAACTCTTGGATGAGTCCCAGCGGCCGTACTATCTGATGTTTTGCATCCAGCGCTGGCTCACTCTGGTTCTCGACATTCTTGTCGGTGCTATTGCAGTATTGCTGGTCTCAATGGCCATGATGATACCGGACGCGACTAGCACCGGAGCCATTGCCATTGCGCTATACAATGTGCTCAACTTCAACCAATCTCTGGCAACTCTGATTACCTCTTGGACAGAGCTCGAAACATCCCTAGGAGCAATCTCGCGTTTGCGAACCTTCGTATCTCGAACACCAATCGAACCAACGGCTGAAGTGCTTGACAAAATCCCACGCCAATGGCCTGCACATGGCCAGGTCGAGATACAGAATATCACGGTGTCTTACTCCGCGGAAACGAGACCGGTACTCAAGGGAGTTTCGCTATCTATCCAGCCAGGAGAGAAGGTTGCCATCTGCGGGCGCACAGGCAGTGGCAAATCGACCCTCACTCTCTCTATCTTCAAGCTTCTTGGCCTCGACGCAGGGAAAATCCTGATCGATGGTGTTGACATTGGCAGTGTTCCAAACGATGTGCTCCGCCGATCACTCATCGCCATCCCGCAGGAGCCGCTCCTCTTGCCCGGAAGCCTGCGCACGAATCTGTTCCCCTTTAGCGACGACACAACCGCAGGCGAGGCGCCGTCCGATGCTGACCTCATAGATGCCCTGACCACGGTCTCACTATGGTCAGCCATCTCCTTGAGTGGTGGTCTCGACACGGATGTTTCCAACCTACCACTGTCCAAGGGCCAAAAGCAGCTGTTGTGTCTAGCCCGGGCTATAGTCAGGAAGAATTCTAGCAAGGTCCTGGTTCTTGATGAAGCTACCAGTGCCGTCGATCAAGAAACCGAAGACATGATGGCTAGGATCATCGAGAGCGAGTTCGTTAATCATACTATCATATCTGTGGTTCACCGTCCTCAGGCCCTCCGTGACATCGATAAGATTGTCACCTTGCAGGACGGCCGGGTAGTAAGCGTGGGGTCTGCAGAGAACTAGGAATAACGCGGGCTTTAGAATGCAGGAGCGGGAAAGATATATCTAGACAATATCAATGACAAATAGGATAAGTTTGGATCCCGGTTGTTCATTGTTTTTTTCTTGGCGGTCAGCTGTTGGTTCTCACCGTGGGCTCATAGGCCTAGTTCCCTGTGTATTATACGGTAATTTCCAGAGCGGAACTCCTTGGTATTGCGTCTTCGGCACGATCCGCCGGGTGGCTATCCGCCCTGCGATGCCACCAAGGCTTTACTTCGCATTGGCCATTATGATGAGAACCAGGATGTGCAAGGGGGTCTTCAACGTCGATCGCTTTTCTGTTGCCGCAGTTGAGGTTTGCTGGTTGCGTCAAAGTTGCCGAGGATCTTAATCTGACATGCGTGAAGATGACTTGAAGTCTAAGAAATGGCGTTACTTTTTCACATAACTAAACAATAACGCCTTCGGAATTTCTTTCATTCGACCCATGTACCTTGATAAGTGGCTAATATCATGCGTACTTGCACACTGATAGCCTATCATTTATATTGCGTTTCGTGTGATCCGAAGTCTCATTGTTTAGTGCTATACTCCACCGTGATTGTCTTCGTCTGGACAATATTGTTTCCTCGCATGATGGCTTTCTCTGATGAATCATCCTCTGTCGGATCACCCTCGGTATGACCAGTCGCGATAGTAGCTGGGTTGTTGGACCCCATGCTGGCCATCACAAATGCCTCGCCATTGTTGTCGCGATCAAATTGCGAATACTCGGCTCTATTCCGCGTCCCATTTGTACCACCGATAGTCATTCGTGATATGGGCTTGCTTCCAGTACCACCGACAGTCTTGGTTCCCTTGCCATATGTGCTTTCGCCGATGATCTTGGGTGCGACGTGTCGGAAAAACTTGCGTAAGGTCGGCAGAGAGGCGCAAATTACGACTAGGTTCGCTTCAACGATACTGAAAGATCGATTTGTCAGAAAATACAGCCACGGATATTGGGGATAGGATCAAAGGAGGCCGAGCTTCACTTACATCCATAAACTGGCCCATGAGATGACCCAGCTTTGGTCCATGCTTGTAAGCATGGCTGGAAGGAGAGAAACGCGGACGATCGAAGTGACGACTGTACTACACGTCTTGTTAGCTTCGCCAGAGTCTCGCTACGTGTACCATCATCTTGAAGAATAGTGGCGATGCCAACATACAGTGACCCAACTGCGAAAATGAAGAACAGCCCAACTTTCTGCCTACGCGGAATCTGTAACTTCACAACGATGGGAATAGGAAGCGCGAAAAGTATCAAGTCCGAGATGATGTTTGCCGCAGCAGTCGCAATGTATAGTGATGGTCGGTTGATGCATGTGCCTTCCGTGATGGTAACGTCCCAGCTCATTGCGATTGGATCACAGGCGAATACCAGAGCAAAGAAGATGCCGATACTGTAACCGGCAATGATCGCAAGAGAAATCCACACAGCTCGTTTGAACCATCTCTGAGGTGATAGTCGGAAGTAAAATATCAAGAGAGAGACTTTAGCGAAACTTCCACAGAGGGTATAGATGGCGGCGGCGAGGAAAACATCCTGCATGACGATTACGTTAGCACACCGGGCTCGCAAAAGAACATCCTAGTCTCCAAAGACGGAATGAACAGACGGTGAGATCCGGTCCCACTTACCATCATGTATATGTTGTACTTTTCGATAGAGATCTCCCATCCGTGGACACCTCCAGACCCATATGCAAACATATCTACCGAGGGCTTGTCAGCAACAACCTAGCCGACCATCTCAGCTTGGCATTTTCACTCACGAACACATAATCCAATGGTAGCGATAGAGGTGAACTATGATACAGTCAGCGAGACTGTTCTCAACAAGTTGACCAAGCTTGTCAGCGTTGTGTGGCTGGGCTTGAGGCTGCACGTTGCTGCAAGTCGCGACCCGGTGTCCGAGATACTGGGACTTACCCAAGCCAGAAGAAGAAAGACTGCCAAGACCAAGCGTTAGTCCACGCAGCTTGATAAGGCGCTGCTTAAGATATGATGAAAGTCAAGTAGTGATGATACAGGATAGTGTAGGAAAGGAATCTCATGGTGCTGTTTGTTGGGTATTCTTACCATCGTCCCACTGCAATCGACCGATCAAGAAGGCTTTCGTGTACAGCCTTTGCGCCATGAGCAAAACACTGAGAAGTGTACCAAATCCAGCGACATAGTAAGCTTCGGGTACAGCCTGCCGCTGTGGGTTGTCGAAATTGACCACATAGCCTTCAGGAGGCGGAAGAACAGTGACAACGCCCTTCACCACTGGCATGGCTTGGATATTACGAGTCGGATGGCCAAGCTGCTGATTCCGTGCTGATGCTTGCGGTGAAATGTGTCACTCAACAAAGTCGATCAAGTGGCAGGAACACAGTATCATAAGTATGGGGGCGCCCGGTGGCTTAAAGGAGATTACATCCTTCGGGCGAAAGGTATTTTCGGACGCCATGGTCGTTATGTACCAAACGATACGAGAGCAACCGTGGAAGTATTAGTTTTAGCATGTATTATTCTCGACTCCTTGACACCAACACTCTTTGCACATCGTATCTAGAATGTGATTCGCAAGCATGTTCACGTTTATGTTAAACCTGAGCTTTGAAGAGCGGAAGAAGGGAGTCCACATCCTCGGCCCCCCGTACTTCCTGATGCAAAAGGCCCTGTTCTTGTTCCACCGTCCTGCAGTCACAAATTTCTGTTGGAACCAACGCCGTAATATCCTTGACTAGCGGTTGGCCAAGATAATTCTGCGCGATATCACTTCATCCGGCATTCTGGCCCGAAGAACAGCACGAAATTGTCGATGTTTCCACTTTTACCTGTCGCTCAATAAACCCGGTCACAGGGATGAATTGTGTTGGAACTAGGGTCTTGTGAAGTTGAGACAAATCCTTCGTCCTCTCTTTCGGCGAAATGCACGAGAGAATTCAGGAACCGCGTGGCGGAACCGACGACCAGGTCGTTCGATTAAGTATCTCGAGGCTCAAATACACTCGCATAAATGCGCCTCGTGCCTGCAGTTCTTGGCTGCAAGAGGCTGCATCTCAATTTAAAATGTCTTGGGAGTTATTTGCAGCATTTCTTCTCACTTGCCACTTGTCGGGTCTTGATCTCCGGTCCGACCGCTTTCCGTGCCACTATGTGAAAGGAAGTTGTAGCAATGGCAAGTTCGATCGATGCCTCTTTTGCAAGGTCGCTTGGATGAAGAGGTATAAGATGCTGATAATTCCGGAGAAAGAGGTAGCTTCAGCCTTCCAAATGGACAACGCCGATCAGACTTTGTCCTAGCATACCTTCGTCACCTTGCATTGTGGCGCTGTATCTGATAGCACCCGTACCGTCGATGAGCTACCCCGGATGATGGCGGGGGCTAAATCGTTCGATGCGGCATGGCCCCCCGTGATCGGCTCAGTCCGTCGAAGCGTGGGTCAGTAAGCATTTTCATCTGGCCCTGGCCGAGGCGATGTTGGTTGCTCGTTGTTGTCGGCGTAATGCCTGTAAGTTGTCAGGGTTTCCAGAAGGATGGGCTTACGCGGAGGGCACGGAATCGAACCCCAGTGCCCGGTAGCAAGTCAATTTCTTCCCCGACAGCAAGGCCCAGGATCTTGGGTGGGACGACGGAGCTTCGGTGACTGGGATGGTATTCGGTTACTTCCAACAACATCGAGCAACGTTGTGAAAAGACATAGGATGGGAAGAGGGAAGAGAGCAACAGGGGTTGAAATCGCACCAACGATATTCTGTGCTGCCAGACGGGGGAAAGAAGCATGTTCGCCAAGTCTCCAACGCAAGGTTTGCAGCAAACTTAGCCACATGCAATGGATGCTACCCACCCTTGCCAGAACTGAAGACTGGACCGATAAACATCACATCGATGACAACTGGACGGTGCAAGCCGTGATGAGGGGCTGTCTTATTCTACACTACTGCATCACGGCAGTAATGTCCCACCTTCATCTCAGTCCTTCGTTTGTCCAGGCCCTTTCATGGACCAATATTCCATTTTGGGCTTCTTGCGGTCCACCGTGCTGGATTGCAGCTCCGAGGTTGCTTCAGGACAGGGTAATATAAGGACAAGCTGACGGCTTATCACAGAAAGTCTGCCTTCGTGTTCACCTCCGTCAGTGCAACCCACTCCCGTTGGTCTTTTTTCACAAGTCGCTCCTTGGCTCTGGTGTCGGCCTTGCCACCAGAATTCTCCCCGTCCGTCCCTTCAACTGACCGTCGCATTTCAATCCTTTCCAGCCTCCATGATGAAGTTTACCATCATGGCAATGAGCACTGCAGCAGCTTTGTTCGAAATCGCGTCTGCTGCGACTTGCTACTCACAGTCAACGGCATGCGTGAGTTCCCGTAGCTACAGACACACCTCCGTCGTAAAAATTCAAACATATTACTGACTTTGACCAGTGCTTGAAATTGAACAAGGCCCCAGGACTCGCTGGCAAGATCTACTTCCCCAACTCCACCGAGTATGTGGAACGTATGGACTCGTACTGGTCCATCACCGCTGCCCTGGACCCTTGGTGTGTCGCACAGCCCTCAACAGCCGAGGATGTCTCGACCATCATCACCACCCTCGCTGCGTCTAACTGCACATTCGGCGTTCGCGGCGGTGGCCATGGCTCCTTCGCTGGATCCAACAGTGTCAACGATGGTGTCACCATTGACTTTGGCTTCTTCAACAGCACCACCTACAACCCAGACACCAAGATCGCCTCCATTGGACCCGGCGGTCACTGGCAGACTGTCTACGACACTCTTGCCCCGTATGGAGTTGTCGTCACGGGTGGCCGTGCTGGCACCGTCGGAACTGGAGGCTTCATTCTCGGCGGCGGCAACTCTTTCCACTCGGCGTCTCATGGTTTCGCATGTGACCAAGTTGCCAACTTTGAGGTGGTCCTTGCTGATGGATCCATCGTTAATGCCAATGCCACTTCCAACCCTGATCTGTGGCAAGGCCTCAAAGGAACCGGCGCCAACCTTGGTCTTGTCACACGCTTCGATATGTACGCAATTGACTTTCCCGACTCAACAAAGCCGGTAGTCTGGGGAGGCAACCTCATCTACGACTTGGAGTCCGGGCCTAAAGTCATCGATGCCCTCGTTGAGTTCACGGAGAACGTCCACAAGGACGAGAACAGCTCTTCCATCGTCTACTGGGCGTACCTCCCCCAGCTCGGCGGTATGATCCTCAACGCCGCTATCGAGAACACCTTGGCCGAGGTCGCGCCCCCTGCCTTTGACGCTTACTATGCGGCTGGCAACATTACCCAGGACACTACCAAGGTCGACTTAATTTCCATCGTCGCAAACGAACTCGGTTCCGGTCAGCCCGCCGGCTTCCGCAACGCCTGGTTCACGCTCGCATTCGACAACGATGCTCGGATCATGAACTACGCCGTTGAGAAGTTCTACACCCTGAACGCGGATCTCGAGAAGGCTGTCGGTGCTGACTCAGGCTTCAACACCCTCTGCATGTTCCAGCCCATCACCAAGTCCATCGTCGACAAGGGCATCGCCATGGGTGGGAACAGCATGGGGCTGGACCACTACATCACCAGAGGCAACGGCATCATGTTCCTCATTACCTTCGCCGTCAACGGAGCTGAGAATGAAACCATTTCCTTCCCGTACATCCAGGCTTACACAGAGGACGTCGAGGCTTATGCTGCGTCTTTGGACTTGAACTGGGGTTGGATCTTCCTCAACTATGCCCACAAGGTACAAGATGTTATCTCGTCGTACGGTGAGGCTTCCATCGAGAGGCTGAGGGCCGCTTCTACCAAGTACGATCCTACTGGTGTTTTCCAGAACCTTCGTCACTCAGGCTTCAAGATTCCCTTCTAGATTTCCGGTGTAACAGTTGGCGAGAGAGAGAGAGAGCCCCCAGCATCAGAGATCGTCGATCTACTTGGCACCTTAATGAAGAAGGTCATTATCACATAGACTCATAATATTAGAAAACACAACCTCCCACTCTGGCGATTGTGTACACTCCGTGCTAAATCTACGTGCTTAAATTCCCAATCGTCCTGACACTTCATTGGGAATTTTGATAACACTCAGTATGGAAGAGTTAGAACAAGTGACTAGGTAGTTGGTATTAAATTCACAACCGCTAGAAGGAACGCTACGTTTGCTATGTACTCTATGCAGAAAGCGACCTCTATCGAACAAATCCGACTATCAACAGTTGCAGCCACCGCTCAAGGCCAAACACGGCAGCCAAGTGCAAGACTCCCAGAAAGATCCATCACCCGCCACGCAAGTACAGCAGTAGCAACCAGCGCAACAACAATCTGGACCCAGGCTGCCGCCCACATTAGCACCACTCCTCAAAGGATCCATCTGTTTTCCAGCCTCATACGCGCCATACACGATTCCGGCTCCGGCTCCCGTGGCAGCGACACCCCATAGCCCGTTCTGCATCGAATTCTGGAACCCCTTGACGGCCTTGTCCGGAGTAATCTCGGTGAGTCTATGAGTTGGCGTCTCAAGACTTTCCTTGAACCAGTCATAGTCTAGTGCACATCCTTCAGGCGTCTTGATGATGCTGCCGAACCTCTTGAGCAGCTCCCGGCAGTCGTCGTATCCCAGATCTTCAGCGGGAATGAATGAGCGCGCGGCAGCCCATTCGGTGTTGACTTCATCTTTCGTCAAAGTCGTCCAGCCGATCTGACAAACGGTGTAGTCACGGATGTGATAGCCCTTGGACGGTGTCGAAAGCTGAAGTGCTCTGAGCTTGTTCGTCTCTTCCCTTAAGGACCATGCAGCCACCCTCGCTTCATACACCCGAGCAGGCTCGAAAGAACTGGTCTTTTCGCTCTCTGGCACCTTGTCCTTCGGCTTCGGGACACTGCCATTTGGTAGGCGGAGCTCGTATTTCTGGCCGTGCGTGATGATGGCCCAATGTAAAAGACACCCGTCGTCGACGCGGCGAGAGTACCACACTTGTTCGCCCTTGGTTGTGTCCTGTCCCTGCTTGCCGCGAAGGTTCACTTCCTCTTTCAACCTCTTCCTATCTTCTTCTTGTTCCTCTCTGGCCCTTAGGATCTCCGAATTCTTGAACATTGTATAACGAATTCGAGTCTCGTGTAGAGTTATCGAGGCGTGTGGCGTAATGGTCTGTAAGAATTTGACGACGATAACCTCCCAAATTGAGTCGGAACGTATGGCAACTTTCGCTCAATAGACGTCGGCATGTTACACTCCATAAAATAAACGTGGGATCCTGGTTATCAATGCTTCAACGAAGCCGCTGACGGCATGAGCTGCAGCAGTGCGGCGTGTCCAGACATCGCTGCGTGGGCTGCGCGGACTGCGCCGCAGATAGCTGCCAAGTCTTCCCCATCTCATAGGGCAGTTCGCTCTCACGCATTCTCGGATTGACCAATGTCAGCCTACTATCAATGGGGTGTTTTTGGGGAGGGTCTTTTGTGTCTCTCTTCACTACATGCAGGGAGGCGCACCGCCTAAATGGACGACGAATATGACATCACCCCCTAGTCACGGGAAGATCTTCCCTGCATCGCCTCTGCTAAGCTTTCGGGCGGTTAATGTGGGGCGGTCTAATACCGGTCTCCTTCCTCCATCCGATCAGTGAAAGACTAAACGATACTTCATATGTGCACGGGAGACACGTCGAACTACATGTAAGTTTCGCGTGCCACTCGGCAGAGGTGATGAGCCATCCTTGGCGCGTGGTTATTTCGCCTTCTTGGTGGCTGGTGCCATCGGAAGACTTGCTCCCTCCAGTCCTGATGATATCTGTGCTCACTGCGCGCAGTCCTTTTGTCGTACCCTAGTTAGACCCAAGCATGCAAGCAAAGTACACAAATTTGACATGAAATACTGGCTGCAATTGTTACTGGATGATGAGCATGTAAGCTACCCAGATGTTTAAGCTGCTGTGCTCCCCACGACCTGCCGGAAGAGCTTCGTACTGCCCTTCCGCCTATGGTGTGCCTCTCGACGCCTACTATTTGGACCTCATGCTAGAAAGCATACTTGGTGGATGGTCGGTCTCAAGCCAGCAGCGACAATAATTAGCCGCAGGACATTCCGTCTCTTTATTCGTCATCTCCTTAGTCTTTTCAAGAGAAGTAATTATTAATTGGTCGACACTCAAATGGGTAATAAAATAGGATTCTAGTTAAGAAGATTAGAACGTCTACCTACCTACATACCATACCTAATATTCTTATACTTTTTACTATTTCTATCATTACTCTTACTCTCTTTCATATATTAATTAAAGAAAACTCTTTAGAAGACAAATAAGAATATAGATAATAAGAATAAGAATAACGGGGTCAGAAATAATAGTAATAAAAATGATATGGATAAAAAGAATAGGAATAGTAAAAAAGGAATAGAAATAATAAGAAAGAGCTAGGGAGGATACTAATAGAGCGGTAAGCGATTTTATTACCGGCTCAATACTTTACATCAACCTCCATCTTTAATCAACTCTTATTAATAGCGTGCAGCGATAGGTCGTAACCCGTTGATGAAGAAATAAGCCCATACAACACTGGTAAACTGACTAGCTAGCCATTGCTCAAAGGAAGCCAGCTGAGAAACAACTTGACTTTCCGAAGTCGTCAAGTACCCTCGCGCTTCAACGAAACATCGAAGCAAAGTGTCGCAACAAAAACCCATAGCACACTAATCTCGTTCTCGACTCATATAGGTCCAGTGCACTACTACAAAAACTTATTTATCCTCTTTCCCGCGTTAAAATCAAGCTCTGAGAATAGGAATTACGCAACTCACGAGCGCGGAGCTGCATCCTCATGCACCTGCTGCCGGAAAACGCGGCATGCAGCAACGAGCCGCGACTAAGATCGCTGTTACCCAACCGAGACTCCACATTCAACTAATGGCAACATGGCCGAGTGGTCCAAGGCGATAGACTTGAATTGTTCACGATTCAGACATCTATTATCTTCGGATGCGCAGGTTCGAACCCTGCTGTTGTCGCAAATGTTTTTGCTTGGCAGGCCTTCAGGATTTCTTTGCATCCTTGGCCAGTACAGTTGGGCGAGGATACATGCATGGATGGCCAGTTGTTGTGGTTATGGCTTGGCATATCTGAGAAGAAGTGTGGACCTGGGTATGGAGTTCATGTTGGACATCAATAGAGCAGCAATCTCATCAAGTACCTGTATCATTACAAAAGCCTCAAGTCGTTGCCAAATGTCAATAGATGTCCTGACTATGGCTTCGACAAAGTGTACGAAGCAATTGACGATGTATTGTAGTTAAGTGCGAAGCTAGCGTGAAAAAAATCTGACCTGACCTGGCACTCTTCCCAAAGCAGGAGTGCCTTTTGATATCAAACATTAGAACCACGATGCAGAAAACTCCCCGCTCCCAGATTCGTCACCTTGACAGACAACAGCAGAAGTAAGCCCACAGGGTTCTCAAAGCAAGTGGTCACGCGGTGAAGGAACCCATAAAACATGCCACGATCAGCAGCCATCCGGCCGTTCAGAAAGGCACTGGTCCATGCAGTGATTGCCAACAATAGCACCATACACCTTGCCAGAGACGTAGCTGCGCATGATGTCACGGCAGTTATCGTACACAATCTCCGCGGCGGGCACGAGCTCCGCGACGGGCGTCGGCTTGTCAATGAAGGCGGTCCAGCTGACGCAGCACCGCGCCGTCTCGATCTCGAGACAGTAGTCCTGAGGGGTACCGCGGATCATGTCGTTGGCCTTGTCCGTCTTGAGGACCTTGATGAGGCGATAGCAGATGCTGGCCATGGCCTGGTGGGCCTTGTCGCAGACGAGCTCATTCTCGCCGCACATGGCGGACGACGGCTCGCCAGCGTCGTCGTTCTTGGCGATGGTGTTGTCCTCGCCGTTGGCGGCGGGAGTCTGGGTGATGGTGATGTCGGTGTAGTTCTTGCGGCCCCAGACGGAGAAGGTGCCGATGTCGTTGGTGTAGAGGTCGAGGACGATGCGCGAGGGGAACTCGGCCTCCATGGCGAACACGGCGTCCGCCTTGGGGAGAAGGTGAGGCGGGAGAGCTCTCGCGACCTGCATGTTGGCACTCAGCGCCGTGGTGGCCTCGGGGATAATCATCTTTGGCGACGGTGCACTATCGATGATCAGTTGTCTGTATGTTGCACTCTTAACACTTGGTAAGACTCGATGTGACCTTACCTTGAAGGCAAGATTGCCTCGACTTGCTTGTGTGAAGGAAAGGCTGTGAAAGAGGGAAAGATAGAGCTGCGAAAGGCAGTCCGTACGCCGCAGGATTTATACACGCCGCAGGAGAGAAAACATGTAATATGTGTACGTGTGCGTGTGGCTGACGAAAAATCCCTACCTAGGAAGTAGACAGCGAAATGAGAGACCGTGAGTGTAGAGCCCTCGAACTAAAGGAGTGCAGGAGAATAGTATCTCAAGTGTGGGAAGGACAAAATGCCGTCAAGGTCACGATACTCGAAAAAGCGTATCAACTGGTAGACCACCCTGCTAGAAAGAGACTGGCCCTGCCGCAGACTGGGGCACGGGGGATTGAGTTCTTTTCTAGACAGGCTATGTAGTTGTGGACTCCGAGACCTGCTCAGCAAGGTCCAAGGCAACGAATGATCTATCATGGATAGTAATGCCGGTAATGAGCACTCAATCAAGTGACATTGAGTGAGCAATCAAATAGTCTCAGTGGCTGCATCCTCTGTAGCAAATACAGAACTTAATGCGTCCTCACCGCAAGGGTCCACACTCTTTTGCGTCCCTCTTCCCAACAGAGCCTGCCAGCTTCCCACAGCTCGACGGCAGGCGGCTGCATATGTACTTCTTCGTAAGCCCTTGCGTGAACGTCGGCGTCCCTCTGGGATGATGTTAGGTTGAGCTGAGCAGGCCCTCAGGTTCCAGACCGATAAGTTGAGCCTGGAGACTAGAAACTTAGAGGAGGGGTGTAAGTAAGGAAGCATGCCATAAGAGGTAGGTCACCAGGAAGCAGATAGACCGGAACACGCGGCCATTAGAGTCACAAAAGTGTGGGAAAGCAACAAGGTTTGAGGTCTTGACAAACTTGATTTCACCCAAAGGTCCCTCTCTGCCCGGAGCGGAAGTATCCCTACTCATCCACCAACGCCATTCGCCCAACGTGGGAAGCCACTAGAAAAACCACACCAAGCAATCTGCTTTTCGCCCAACGTACAGCGAGGCACACTCCCAAGTCCCAGACCGAATGATCATCAAGATTCCTACGCCAACCACCATCGAATAGCGCCAGCATGACCCTCTCGTTAAGAGAAACAGAAAACGGGTTAGAAGGACCATGATACAAGGCGAGGACGCACAGCCTATTTAGTACTACAAGCAGCAGCAAATTCGTGAATGACTGAGGGGTATCGCAACTGCAGACCAATGACCGACCAACTAGTAAAGCAAACAACAGGATTGGTTCACACGCAGAACGGTCACGAACAAGTCAACAACGTGGCGAAAAAGCAAACTAAAAGCTAGGAAATCTCTGTTGGGGGAGTCCCGTGTGGAAGTAAGACGAATAGAAGGGGCAACCAAGTCGCAAAACCATCCGAACCCGACGCCCAAGACAAGCCCAGATGTCCAGAGAGGTAACTAAGGCCGCAAAGCATGCAATCGTCGTTCTCGTGATGTCTCACAATCGTATCCGCTATCCGTATGCCTAACATCAAACAAGTCCAAAGAAATATGTGTCATTCGCCCAGGTATCCATCGTGCAGCGTTAAGAGTCCAAGGCGGCGGCAGCGAACGAAGAACGATGAGAGAAGCTCGAGAAAGGGTGAAACAATAAGACAGTTGAGAGCGCAACTCTCAATATTTCCTCAAGTGCTCAACTTGAGCCCAGAGGCAAGGGGGCCGTCCAGGAGACCCTTGAAACCTTCGATCTACTACAGAGGATGTTAGCCCAGGTGTGTTCTGACACATGACCCATGGATGCTTACCTGAGGAGGGGCACCAGGAGGGCCCTGAGGTCCCGGAGGGCCATGAGGACCCGGCGCACCGAAGTGAGCAGGTCCGTAGGCGCCAGGGCCGGGAGCCGGAGCGAAGTAGTGAGGCGGGGGAGGGGCAGGACGGTAGGGGGTACCAACACCAGAGTTGTTTTGGCTGCGGCCCCAGCTCAAACGGACACGGGAGTTTCCAATAGGGTATCCCTGCATCTGGTTGATGGCCATCTCGGCAGCGTGGCGATGGACGAACTGGACGAAACCACAGCCCTTTCCAGGCGGGATCTTGACGTAGGTGATCTCTCCAAATCCTTGGAAGAAGCTTCGGAGCTCATCCTCAGTGACGTAGCCAGACAGGCCACCGACGAAAACGGTCGTGTTGTTGGGGTCGGTGAACTGGTTCATCTGCTGACCAGGAGGGTTGTAGGGGGCTCCGTAAGCACCGCCGTACTGGGCAGGCGAGGGAACGCCGTAGAAGCCCTGCTGGTGAGGGGGGAGGCCAGGCGCCATCATCTGGTTACCATGGTGCTGCTGGTAAGGGCCGCCGTGGTTGCTTCTGCTTTCGTTAGTTTCTCTCATTCAAAATTTGGCAAGACGTGCAAACTCACCGGTTCTTGGGGGTAGCGGTGGAGATACGCATGGGGCGGTTGCCGCAGTAAACTCCCTGCATCTCCACAAGAGCACGCTGCTGGTCCTGCTCGTCGGTGAAGCGGACGAATCCGTAACCACGCGACTGTCCCGACATGGCATCGGTCATGATCTTAGCAGACTTGCAGGAGGGGAATCGCGCCTGGAAGAGAGACACGAGAACGTATTCGTTGACCTCAGGGCCAAGGTCGCCAACGAAGATCGAGTACTCGGGACCACGATCGTCGCGGCGGTCGTTGATGCCGCCACCGGAAGCCCAGTTGAGCTTGAAGGCGCGGTTGGAGTTGGGGACGGGGGATCCGTTCAGGGTGAGGGCCTTGCTGGCGGCCTCGGACGAGGTGAACTCGACGAAGCAGTAACCGGCATTGCCCGAAGTCTTGTCACGAATGACCTTGACGTTGACGGGCTCTCCGGTGGCGGTCAAGAAGACACCCTTGATGAAGTTCTCATCCATCCAGGGCTCGAGCTCGCCCATCCTGTCTTGTGTTAGTCCAAGCTAGAATGCAAATCTGGATGGTCACGTACCAGAGAGTGTTCTTATTCGCGTCCTGCTGGATGGGGGCCTGGCCGCCCGGGATCTCTCCGGAACCATTGTTGCCGGGGAAGGGCATGCCGCCGGAGACGGGAGTACCGAAGCCATCGCCGTTAGCGTTGGGAGGGGGGGCACCGTTGCCCTGAGCGGGGTTGTAGGGGTTGATTCCGTCCATTTTGGTGGTAGGATAGTAGTGACAAGTTCAGAACTGTAGCTGTCCGCTTTCAAAAATGGTTGATGGTTTCGAGAATCGAATCAGAACGGCCTGTTTTAAGACGCAAAACCTGTACTCCGAAGGGAACTTGGTAAAAAGTCGATTCTCTCTGACGCCTGCACGCCCCGTTGTGAAAACGAAAAATCGAGATGTCGCGGGATGTTCGTGCAAAAATGCTTTAGCCGCCGACTCAAAGAACCGAGCAATGCTTCAAATTCGACTTTTAGGTCTGTTTCGCCGTGGCCAACGTGAACTTTGAACGGTTCGAGAAAAGGTCAGAGGAAGAATCCGAAATGATTGGACCTGACTAGGGTTAGCGTTCAGATGTACACATGTCATCCTGTCAGCTCGTTGTGACAGTTGCATTCACAATCGCATTCGCAGTCACTCCGCAGTTGCTCGTCCAGCAGCTGTGCCCGCAGGAATCATCGTGGGTGGTGGTTGAGAGCGCAGCACATGCGGCATGTGTCCAATGCCGGTCAAATTGGTACCGTGGCAGGGACGTCCCAGACAATCCTTCGCAAACGGACACCTGAGGGCAGATATGGTATAGAGAGCTTGCAAGCCCTTCAGTCGCATACCTGCTTGCAGTTGAGGTGTAGCAAGCTTTGAGAGGGCGGTGGTCGGGCAGCTTGTGAGGCAATTGACGGAGGTCATCTGACCGTCTGCCTTTCGCGAGACACGTCATCTTCTCAGCAACGAGAGGCCTTGGTGACACAAGACCAGATATTGCCATCTAGCCTGGTGCTTTTTCCTGTCCTCGGTGTGTGATGCGCTGCGAATCCAATCTTCGCCTTCTCCAGTGTGTTGCGGCATTTCGGCTAGGCGTTGGGCTTCATGACGAGAGAACCGTGCCATACGTCAAACCGATATTGCAGAAGTTCGTGATGAGACCTTCCTTCCTTCCCCATGGCCAAAAGAAGCTGCGAACACGGCGCGGCGGGTGAGGTAAGACGGGACTTGCGGATATTTTGGGTGCGGGGGTGAGGAAGAGCCGGTTGCTGATGGTGCATATTTCGTTTTCCCGGGCGTCTGACGGTGACGACTCGTTGCACGACACGTCGAGGCTGAATGGCTTCGGCATTTGGTTGTCGATCTTCAAGCGCGATCCGGGATTATCCACGATGCATGGAGGGGTTCGATGATGCGCCCAGAACTGCAATTCCATCTTTTCTCCGACCAACATCCTCCAGAATCGCTCTTGGGGTCAATTCGAGGCGAGCAACGTCGAGGTACTCAGCAGAGGATTGCCGAGGATGCCGAAGGCCGGATGGTCGGACACGAGCGTTCGATTTGCGACTGCGGCTGCGGTTGCGGATGCGACTGCGAGAATGCGACGGCGGAGGGGAAGAGGAGTAAAGGCAGAGAGAGAGGTAGGAAGAAACAGTGAGGCAGAGATAGAGAGCATTGATTACTTACTTTTGGGCGCCAACAAAAAGACTCTTTTTCCGGATGACCAGGAAGAAACGTCGTGCGACTCGTAAGGAGGGTGGGTGAGAGTGGTGAGGAGGAAGAATTACAGAGTAATTTTCGTGTCGAGGGAGGAATTTGGGAATGGGGGGGTTAAACGACGTGGGAGGAACCGGACAAGGAAGTTGCGCGAAGAGATTTTTTTTTCGCAGCTGGTGAAGGCCGTGGATCTCGCTCTAGTCAGTGGTGACGTGAGGTGGACAAAAAACGCGGCAGCTGGAGCAGCACGGATTTCTTTTGCAACAACCAAGACAATCGCTGAAAAGGATGCTTCGATTTTTTAGCAAAACCCGCAGAGCAACGCAGAGGAGCAGAGCAGATCGCAGAGAGCAGACAGAGAGACGACAGAAGAGGCAGAGAGAGGTGCAACTCTAAAGAAAGAGGAAGAAGGAGAAATGGACGATGATGGGGGTAGAGGGGGGAGTGGGAAGAAGAAGGAACCAAGGGAAGGGAAAGTGGAAGGAAAAGGAAGAGACCACCAGCCAGAGACTCACGCCAGACGCCAAACGGGGTACCTAGGCAAGTACCTTCCTTACTCACTGGCAATGGAGGACGCAGGTGCAGGCGCAGGCGCAGGCTCGGGACGTAGAATGTGGATTTTTGGGCGAGGGGGAAAGGGAAAGCACGACCTGAACTCTAGGGGTGAGAGGGGGTGTGCGAGGCGGAAGGAAGACAGGCAGGTACCTTCCTGGGTATTGATTTAGTATGTGCGTGTGTGCGCAAGAACCCAAGGTTGTGTGTGTCCATATGTGTGTGTGTGTGGGTGTGGAAGGAACCTTGGGCCCTTAGGGTGAGGTGAGCTAAGGTACCTTACCACATACTTGGCTATTTTCTCTGTCTGTTTCTCCCGTTTCTTCCGTCTCTGTTTTGCGTGTCTCCGATGCTGTTGCTGGGGACGGCAAGTGCTTGTGTCCGGTACCTAAGGCGGCTAGAAGTATGGGATGTCTGTGTGCATGTGGTGCTGTGCGTGCCTCCTCCCCAGCTCTTCGGAGCAAGCAGGGCAAGGTATCTCTTACCTTAGCTTAGCTCTACTTTTTACAAGGTACCGGTGGGAGAAGGTAGGTACTTTTACCAAAGGTAGGTAGGGAAGGTATGGAGTCGAGGTTGAAGTGCCTTCCAGGTTGAAAGTTGAGCGCAGGTGGAGCATCAGCAGACGAGCCTGTTTCCTTACGTACCTACCTCAACTTAAGCCGCACTTTACTGTGTGTGTACTAGCCGGGTGCATCTCAGCAAGCAAGCGCACCGGGTCAATCCAGGTCAGCCGCAGCAAAATAGAACCTAAGAGGCTCAGACTCCAAATCGACGAAGCAGCAAAGTGGGCAAGTCTCCATTGGCCATAAGTCCATGGAGGGTTGGTGTGGGTCTGGTGTCGGTGCTGATGCCGTGCGCTGGAGTCGGGGGAGCCGTGGCTGCCACCAGCGAGCTTTAATAGAACGCCGGCAACAGGCGGACTGGCATCGCGTTTTTCAGGTCAGGTACGTGCATCTACGGAAACAGCACGAGGCGCCCGAATGTGTTTGTTTTTTCTCTCTTGGTTTGCCCTTGCCTCCATGTTGAAGTCGTCAGCGAGATTTTACTCCAGGACATTGGATATATCGATGACAGTTTGTGGTGAGGCAAGTACTCTCAGGGTTGGCCTGGGGCATCCACCTCGTGACTCCGAGGCCAGATTACCGAATGAGAAATAGGGTGTCGTGTGTGGGAAGGAATGAAAGGAAGGAAGCCGACAGGTACGGAATACAAGCAAAGGTGCAGGTGCAGCTGACAGCCCTCGCAGCAAGTGACAACCGACTTTCCTCGCGACACTTTGGTTCTGTCCTGGAAAGGAGTTTGCGCTTCCCGTGTTCTTTCCACCTGGCCGGATAATTTTCAATTCGATATACCTTTACGGAGCACCGATGCAATAGGTAATAAGCTCTTTCCGTCCGTCCGTTCATGCCCAATTGATAATGGATTGGCGCGTGCTCTGTCCCTTTCTACCCTGACCCGGGACAAGAACGAATGAAGAGCGCCCCAATCCAATCCGGCCCAGCTTGTCCAGGTTCTTTGCACCTTGCAAATGACAACTGTACGAAAAGGCAATGTCCGGGACTATGGGCAGCAGAGACTCAACCTCGGAGGCTCAGGTTGGCCCGGTCACTGGCGGCGTCAACGTGGACTTGCCCTGACAGGAAAGGCATCCCGGCTCCTGCCCTCGCGTCCCCCCATCTGCCTGAAAACCTTGTTGCTGCTCATGGGCTCCATCTTTTGCATCCTTTTTTGGCTCCGTGACTCCGTCCGGTTTCTTTCGTGGACCTATTCCGCTTCCCATGCGTCTTTGTATCTTTTCCTCCCAGCTGCATGCCGTACCGCATCCGCAAGATGTAGATCGCCCCAAAGCCAGACGACAGAGAAAAAAGACTTTCAGTCACTTCTGATGCATGCCGCCGGCCATAGCCAATCTACGATCTTGCACCAAAACGACGGTACCTTAGGCCTCATTAGGGCGAGGTAGGGCAATCCTCCGGGCAGATCATACGGGGGCGGGAGAGACACGCTAAGCGCAAAACGCAGTTGCCCTACGTTGACGCCTCGTCTCGCCTGCCTTACCTTGCCGTGCTTGCCTTAGCTGGAGGGGAGCTCACGGCGCGAATCCCAGTACGTACCGGATCAAGACGCGAAATGGCGTCACGCAAAAAGGGAGGAGCAGGGGGGTCCGCCGGATTGGGGAGGGGCTCTTTTCTTGACCCTGCAGCCAGGTGTCGCCTTATCCCCGATGCCTCACCTCAAAATCGGGAGGAAGGCACGAAGGTACCTATCTTACCACGGGAGGTACTTCGATATCACAGTTCGATACGGCAGTGAATTTTCGATCAACCTAGTATCTGCGCAACATGCAATACCCAGTCTGCCAGAAATCCATTCTCAACAGATAGATAATACCTCATCATCACATCAATCAACCTTTTCAAATGCAGCCACCTTGGTATATTGGCCTCAGTAGCCTTACTCAAGACAAGTCATCTCTCCACCTTCACGGTCGTCGGAAGCCCCAACCACACCAGCCACAGCAACAGGAATGCGAGCTGTTCTTACTTCACCTTCACTGCGAGCCTCGAGGACAATCATCCCAGGCTTTGTTTGCTTTTCCGGTTGAGGCCATGCGAATTCACTCGCTACTCGCACCGCATCCAGCCGGACTCGAGCAACGTCGGCCCGGCAATGGTTCGCTTGAAATGCGCCGGCTCAGTCCCTCATTCCAGATGCCGCTCACCGATCGGGCCCTTCCCGCTTGCATGTCTCTCCATAATCAGCCGCTGGCCGCTGGACGAGCACGAACGACGAGATGGCGGATGCGACAAACACCAAAGAGCGAGCCGCATACAAGACATGGGCCTCCTTTCATTTCTTTTTCCCCGTCGCTGACTTCCTCCACGGAAACCTCCTCGACAACTTCTACGTGCGCCAGCCGATGTTAGTCTTCGAGGCGTGTTGACTCGCCCCCCCCCCCCTTCCCTTCGAACATGTCCCAGAGTCAGCGGGACATGTCGTGATATTAACCTTTGCCGCAGCTGTCTTCGAGCCTTAACTCGCTAACCGATTGTGCGCGCACCATGTTTCGAAACAGTTCGACGGTGTCAGTTTCTGCTCCGATCCAAGGACAGTCCTCGCTCTTGGCCACCCGTTCGCTCCCCCAACAGTGCAGAACACTCGAGCTTCTTCTGTCTGTGCAGCTGCCGCACGACCGCCCTCATCTATATCGAGGAAGCCACTCTACAGTTTTGTACATAGTTCCGATTACCACTTCTAGCAACGAGATCAACAAGTAATGCGCCAGAGCATGCTGTTTGCACACGGTGGACTTGGCATTCGTGGCCTGCGACTATCTCCTCCCAACTCGTCACGACAGCCAGCTAGTATGACCGTCACCGAAGATGCCGGCCGAGTAGGAGTCCTGGCCGACCGGCCAACCTTGACTACGAAAAGACACGTCAAAAGGCTCTGATATCGGCAAGTCATGGCTGCCTTGCCTTCCTTGGTACCCCCGTCCGGGAGATGGTCGAATAGCAGCGTTGACGTTGCACGGTACTTGCACCGCACTTTACGCGATCCTCGTCCTCTGAACAGGTCACCCCTGGCTTACGGGTGACGTTGGCAGAGGCATTGATTAATTGTTCGTCTACGGATACCGCAGTCGTCAACCCCGAAAGCCCCAGCGGCCAGAACGGCCCCTCCTTACGAAATCTGGTTAAAGTGCTGTCTCCGCGCCTCATTGACACGCTGGCACTCCGGCAGCTAAGGCACGCGTCTCCTTGTCCGGGGCGGACGGCTGTGAGGTTCAACAAGGAGCCGAAGCCTCGGGATCTGGGCATCGTCCGCCGCTGTGCCGCATCCACCCTGTCGGCTAATTGCCCGAGCGATGCTCAGTGGTGATAATTTTACGACTTCGAATGGGCTGAGAGTACACCGCGCGTCCGCCATGGGTACTGTTCAGGATTGTCCATATTACGGATTCAATCTTATTCGGATCGCTCAAGTTCTCATGTATGTAAAGGGCCGAAGCTGTCGTCGGGCTTGCAGCTTTTGCACAGCACCCAGTAGCACCCAGCACGACTCGCATGACGGTGAATTTCGGGTCTCCGTCGCATGCCGACTGACGCTTATTGGGTACATCAATCATTGGCTTGACAGTATTTTTTTTTTTTTTTACCCTGAGAAATGAAATCATCGGTCGGACCAGGGTGGAAGGGGGTGGCCGCATGAAGGAGAGTTCCCACTGCTACCGTGGATCGAGGTGTGGGAAGAGTTAGATCTCTGGATTTTCTAGCCCTTCTCTCTCACTGGTCGCTGCCTCGACGCGCCATGTGGCCCGGCCTCACTCAGAGATGCTGTGGGCTTGGATTGGTGGTGAGTTCAAATGACTCCCTTTCCCTCCTTCATTCCTACTCGTGGGCAGTGGTATGCTATGCGGCAGCTGTCTATGTAAATTACCCTGTAGGTCTCGGCCGATAATAGGCATCAAGTATCGCCCGCCAATTGATACCTTAGTCTGCCGTTGCGTGCTCCCGCGGCTCAAGTTGGAGCATGATTCAGCTCGCACTAGCAATCTCCGGTGCAACTCTTGAGCACTCGTCTTCTCGAGCCGATTGATGGCACCGTCCCCTATCGTTGGCACAGGTCAGCCAGCTCACGGACGCAAACCTGGAACCTCTCGCTCAGTGTTCATTTCTCCACACTGGTCGTCAAAAGAGCCTTCCTCAGCAAATGCTCAGTGTACGCCCCGAAAAGAGCATTGGTATCACAGGGGCATCAACATATCCCTGCCCGCCGTCGTGACCATTTCTGCGACGCATCAACGATCATACGAAGACTCGTCTGGCACCAAGGAAAAAAAATTGTCGTTCCATGTACATCATGTCCGTGGAGGGCATTAGTCTCGATGCTAGCCCCAGTTGGTGTATTCCTTCTGGCAGCAGTGACTTGCGTCCTCATCAGCATGAAGACTAGCAGGGTTCGGCATGTCTCAACCGCATGTTGTCGCGACGAATCATCAAGGGGCTTTTGCAATTCCACCAGGTCGTGAATGCATCTTCTCCCTCATCAGGACACGTATCGCAGCATCGTGACCTGCGCACACATCCTCTGGCAGGTAGGACTGGCGCGGGTGGGTGAGACGTGCAGCTTGTTCCTCAGAGTACCCCCTCAGTGGCTCAGACCACATTAATTGACGAAAGGGCTTCTTCTCGAAGCCAAGCTGACAGGCACCTAGCTCCTCAACCGGACGTATAGGTATTACCGTATTTCGTCTGATGATCCAGGGTCACATAGCCTGCAGACCACAAAGTACAGACTGCGAAGAAGCAATTTCCCTCCCTTTCTCGCACCCTTCAGTTGCGTTCCCCAGCTTTTGGAGGGGTCTAGGTACAGACTTGAGACCTTCGATCAGCGACTTCGTGCATACCACAGATAGGCCGGCGCTCTCTGCCTCGTCTAATTCTTACGCTCCATGGCTCCCTCGGTACCGGGCTAATTAGTCCGCAAACACATGGCCCCGGCGCCCACGGATTCAGTTCCTCATACCTAAGCCCAGGAAGCTGAAGGGCCCAGGAATAACTCGTCGTGGGACTTACGCCCCGACGTTGAGGCACCAGGAGCCTGCCAACTCGCATTTATTTGCGCAGAACGAACTGGCTTCACTTTTTGAACTCATCTACCATTGCTTTCGTCTATGGTACCCGACAGGGTGTATGTCTAATAAGTTGGTGAGCGACAACCTTTCCCCTTGACTCGCGTACCCAATTCTTGGTCTCAGTCTTGGACGGAACCTGAGGTACTGGTCGTACTCTTGCTTCTTTCCATCCCTCTCCGGCTACCTGGCCATTGCGCTCAGGCAATGCAGCGGATACCACTGCTGACTGCCCAAGACGACATCGTAGCATCCAGTCGCGGCGCTTTGAATGGCAATATCGATGCCAGCCTTTTGCATCAGTCAGGAGAGCAGGCTTCTAGGTTCCTACATAGGCACAGGAGGAGTTGGGATGGACTCGTTTGATTTTTTTCCAACGAGTTTAGGAACTAGTCGCAACGTTGTGTGTCGTTTGCAACTCGCCAAAGTGGCTCGTCGCAACCTCGCCCGCCATGAACCATGGAATATGGAGCTCATCGACTCGGCAATCTGCCATGGATTGAATCTTCGTCCTCAGATGGTTTGGGGGCCTGATGACACAATGGTCACGCCGTCGCCCAACTTCTCTTCTCCCTAGTCAGCTTCAAAACAAAAGAAAATGGTAGGTTGGAGTGCGTACGGGATACCGATATGGGGTTGGCTTGCAAGCCTGGTAAAGCCTGGAAAATCCGTACCTTCCAAATCGCAAACTTTAAAAATGAGTTTCGGAACAGGAGCTAGTTGAGAAGTAGCGTCTTCGATTAAGTGTGGGTGTGTGGGAGTATCGATGTGATGTGATGAGGTACAGGAAGACTTTGTCATGTGAAGCTGACTCTTCCCATGTTGCGGGGATGGTTTGGCGAGAAGGGAAGGAAAGGGGGGAAGATGTAGTGTGATATCAGAAGGACAGATGTGAGTCCTTTTTGAGTTTCTTCTACAGCTACCAATGAGGCTTCTCCAATGGCACTCCACGTTGGTGAGGTGGTGAAGGCGTGCTGGGATCATCTCTGTAGAGTTGTAGGATTCTCGCGGTTTCGCTGTGTGCGTTTGCTGCATACCAAAGTGGTGAATCGATAGTCGATGTTCGTATTTAGGCCGATCTCGGATCGGTCTTGGTAGGATTGGAGAAGTGATGGGGTATGGCAGACAGGTAGGCAGGTAGACAACGTTGACGCGTCGATGTTGTACTCTGTGGTAGGTTGTAATCTTCCCCCGGGGCCCCGGAGCGGGCGCGCTTAGCGGGCGATGGTACCTTACGCCGGCCGCACGGCGCGCGTTCCATCAGCGAATGCTGTGTCCAAGTCGCATCTTTGCTCAAACTGCCGCCAGACTAAATTCTTACTAGGTTTGACAAGCGGTTATCGTTTAGCCGGCTGGAAAGGGGGGAAAGAAAGGCTTCCTTGATGGTTTGAATGTGCATCTGAGGCCCCTAGTGTCGAATTCTGAGTAGTTAGATGATCTGCCGGGCAAAAGTCAATCAGACTATTCTTCTGTGATGACTTTGGCTGAGTTACATCGTGGGCGGGGTTTATGTCGTAGATGCGCAAGCGTTACCGGTTGGCGATATGGTTCGTGGAGACGATGGTGGGAGTTTGAGGCTAATTGTCAATGGAAAGACCGCATTATATATTTTGTCACAGCCAGGGGACTGGGAGCATAATTAAGGCTGATTATTTAACCATCGGGTCAACAGCAATCTGATGAGTTCAACTTTTAGTTCAGCTAGAAGAAGACTATGAGATGAATGCTCACACTGATAAGGGTCCTTGGTGTTCTCAGAAGGGCAACCAGACACTTGTCCATCAGGGAGTGGTAGTTTCGTCTCATGTGGTGTTGCAAGAACTGTTAGTTACCTAGGTTCAAGGGACTAGCCTTTCACTTACTAGTTATCCCCCATGTTGGGGTTTCGTCTGGGATCGGCAGGCGGGAAGGAGTGACTAGGAAACTCAGCATCTGCGATTTGTTCCGGGTTGCTAAAGTAGATCCGAGTTTGGGCGAAGGGTTTGTTTGATCTTTAAGGTAGAACGGGATGCCCTCAAGGGCTTTTGATAGGTGTATCTGATTTCCCTCTTTCGGCGTCCGTTGATATCGATTAGGATCAGGTCATTGCAGAAGAGAATACGGACGGTAACTTTGACAAGATCTCTCAACACCTGCGTTGTGAACATTGCTCTCTGTAACTCCACCACTTCCTGCAGCATGAGTCCAACGATTCTCATGCTTTCAAGTCAATGTCTATGTCAAGGGATCTTGAACACCTCTATCCAGCTGGGTGGCTTATGAGAATTGGGGGTTAGGGGGGAGCGTGACAACTTTTGGCTGACATTGGCGATCTCATTTGGCACCTGAAATATACCGATGCTATGCTTTTGAGGATCATGCAGATTACATCCACGATCTAAGCGGTCTCTGGCAATTAAATGCGAGCTATGGGCTTTACGACCGTCAGGTAATCGTAAGATTTGGGTATGCTGTCAAATGCCTCCAGGCATCAATAATGCCCTGATGGCCCGTCCAACTCGGAAGACAATAATTCCTTCCGGTCATGTGCCTCTACTGCCATGAGTTCAATTGTCTCTGATCGCAACAGTACCACTGGATGCTTGATGGAGACACGCGCAATAAGCCTGATACTATGCAATAATTCAAATGGAGGGCATGGTTCATCTGACCTTGGCCTCAAATCTGGAAACACCTCGCAACTAATGGTGACAAGAGATATTCTGGAATATTATTCGAGACAGATAAAGAGTCTATGCAACTCAATTTGATGGAGGAAGTTGAAACTTGGACAAATGAAATGATCTCGCGTTTGCGCATGTGGCTCGACGACTTGAATCGGCAGATAGGGAAGCTTTCAGTGAACTCTGCCTTTGCTCGTCCTGTCATACAATTACATACCTAATTATATTAACCGGTGCACAATGATTGAAACAAACCTCACGTTGAAATAGAGCTCGATGAGTTCAGATTCTCACTTTTCTTCAACGTCACTCCAGAGCCTACCCATCCAGTATACTGACACTTCACCAAGAGTTCGAGATCACTTCTGTACATATGGCTCTTTATTCAGGTAGCCTTAGCCATAAGTTCACCATAGTTTTAATCTTGCAATCAAAGAAATTGAAAAAAGGCTTTCACTCCAATTTCCTTTGACTTCAGTTCATAACTCGACATGATCTAGCTTACTATCACCCACCTGCAGCAAAGTGCACATATCGAGGCCGCCACGGTTGCAAGCGATGTGACCTGACTCAACGGGTGTTCGACCATTTCTGTGGCAAAGAAGTAATAAGGGACCCTGAGGTAAGGTATAAAGCGCCCGGCTGAAGCTTCAATGCCGGATCTCACAGCACCTTTGCGTGGGAGAGGTGGGTTAGGGTTTTACTCCCGTCGAGTTTCAGTGATTCACCTGTGCCGTATCTGTAAGTGACTCCATCTATCTCACTACTTCGCCTTATTCTTTATATAAAGTTCTAGATCTCAAATCACCTCATCTCACTAGTAGCATATGTTTGGGAACTGCACCCCGATAATTAAAGACAGATGCGGCTGAATGTGAACTCCAAAATAACAAAGCCCTCGCATGTTCTATGTGATCAAGATAAAATCACCCGGTAGAGCGTGATTGCTTTTTGCTTGCCTTGTTGTTCCCTCACACATCCTGATAACAATATTCATAATTGAAATAGGACGGCACTGAACTGAGACGGCGAGTGCTCTCGCCTCTTATGATTAAGTGAAGGCTGCTTAGAAGAATTGTACCAACCCCCCCCCTCACCTTGCATTGTTCAACTCTCTAGGCAGATTAATCCTGCAGGGCCATATCCTTAGGGAGAAAATCACAAGAGGACGGTGCAGAGGTAAAATGGGGAGAGCTCTCGCCTTGTGTGGTTAAGACGACTATTGAGTAGACCCGCATTAATTACACGTCACCTTGTCTACCTCTCATGACACGCTGTACAGAAATACAACCAGAAACCAAAATAGGACGGTGCAGAAATAACCAGCGAGAGCTCTCGCCTTGTGTGACCATACACTTTGAAGCTGGGTAGCACCCGCCTTTCTAGTTTGTTTCTGTCTCGGAGTCTCTCGAAAACATCTCCGGCGTTTACTCGCTAAACCGATTTCGGAGCAAACATTGGCCACATTGTGGCGGAGGTAAGTTGCCGCCCCCAACTGTTTCTCCCCCTGTTCCGTTCCGTTTTCTGTGGAATTTCTGGAACCACTCGGACACCAAGCTTAATCAGCTCAGGCAACCGGAAGCAACGTCGACTCTTCCCACAGCACACGTCAGGTACATTTACATGTACCCCCACATCTCTCTCTCCATCATCACCTCTCATCATCAACCCAAATTCAACGCTGCGACAGCTTCTTCAAGATGTCTGGCGAATCTCCCGAGGCCAAGGAGAAGCGCCTCGTGGGGACTGTCCAGATTCGGCTTCTCGAGGCGTCAAACAACGAGACCAAGTTGAACGAGTTGTTGGGCAAGTACCTGTGCGCGCTGCTACTCAAGGCCAAGAGTGACTATCCTGCAGTCCGCACTGAGGCGAGAATCCACCACAAGCTTCACATAATTATTTCTGATACTGACGTTCGAGTTAGGTGATCACATTTGCCGGCAAACTCAAAGGCCTGATCATACACCCGAGGTACGAATTTCCTTGTCTTCCGCGTCTTCCAGGATTTGAGTGTGGGCACTAACGGTGTACACAGCATCATTCTTCCGGTGGAGAAGCTCATCGACCAATATCAAGAGGTCGACTCACCTATTCTTCGCGTCTTAGATATTTCCTTCATCCAGCATAGCATTCTGCGTCTGGATGATTACGAAAGACGTCATCTATTCCCCAAAGTGGCAAAGGGCATTTCATCGCCCAACCATGCCGCCACCCAATCATCCATGTTCAATGTTCTCTTGAAGATCATTCCCGATATCCAGGTACCATCACGCGGCAGCGAAGAAGACGCGGCCTTGAGAGAAGCTAGCGGTCTCTCCAAAGATGCAGACGCCCTCTTCGTCGCAAGATGGCTGGGTAAGGTGTTACTCCTCAGGATCCCGGGTGGCTCGAACCCAACTCGACAAGATTTTGAGAGGATGAACCCGGCCCTGCTTGCAGCGGACCTGGACTTCCTGAAGCCGGAGCAGCGCGATACCGCAGCTGCATTCCAGAATATGCAGCCCCTCCGGCGCAAGATTGCTCAGCTCTTGGCTAGCGGTGCTTTCAAAGATGAGGAAAGACTCTTGCCTGCGCTATCTGCTGCAGCGAGCCCCGACTATCAAGTCTCACAGGCCGGGGAAGACATCTTGAAAAGAATCACAATCGACTTCGAGAAGGCGTCGGTTATTGAGGAGTTGTATAATGCACACGCCCGACTTCCTGCGCCCCATAGAATCAAGATTCTCCCTCTGCTTTCGAAATCGAAGCTTGCCACGACAATGCAGGATAACATCATGAACGTCGTGACGCTCGACTTTGGTACAGAGACTTCATCCATTGCGCCAGCTCATTTACAAGCAGCAAGTGGCCTGGAGCGTACCAGACTTCACAAAGCTCTGTTTTATTTCCTCAACTGGTGCGCCAACATCGGACCTACTCAGGCCCCCTTCACCATCGGTCCCAAGTTGATCGACAAGATGCGGACTTACGTGGAAGACCAGGGCTGGCCTGTTTCACGGACACTGACGGCAGATGAAGAGAAGCTTCGGTCTATGGCCTACGACTTACTTGGTGTTCTTGGCGCGGGAAGTGCATCCAGCACACAGGACAAACTGCATCTCGTCGGTTGGCTCTTTAGATCCATGTCCGAGGACCCTACCGTGGAGGCGGTCTCTGCCATTGAGGGCTCACTTTCGGGACTGACCAGAAGCTTCGACCCAAAGACAGTCAGCGGCGACGGTCGCGGCAGTGGTATGATTAGCCTCATCTCTCTCCTCCTGCACTACATGAATCTCCCTGAGGAGAACCCTGCCGTGCGAAGTGCAAGATTCTCAGCGGTCAAGTGGGCGAACCAGACCATCGCATCATGGGATGTGCGAGGCAGATGGATCGATATCCTGGCCATAGCCGGCCGCAAGTCAGAGCGCACAGAGGTCGTCGAGGAAGGCAGAAAGGGCTTGGATCCCTGGACGTACAGGGACGCCGAGGCGCACAAGATGCCGGATTGGATCCAACTCATGACGTACTTCTTCTGCGACAAGATATCTGACGAAATCTCAAGTGACGAGTGGAGCAGTTCAGCGCCTCCCAAGCTTGACTTCGATGATGACCGTACGATGCAGAACTTTCAAGGCGAAAAGATGATGGCTTACTCTGTTGCCGTCGAGTATGTCAAGAGGGCCCTGTTCGTCGCCGCGCTTCCGGACTTTCCTTTGGTCCCTGATTGGAGTTCCCAGCTCGACACTCTTGTTCGGAACGACGTCAAGACCCGGGAAACCATCAGAGCCTACTTCCGTTCCGTTGAGCCGGAGTACATTGGCCTGTTCATCAAGATCTGCTTCGATGGTGTTCGTTACCTGAAGAACCTGGATGGAACCGATCGCGTCGTTGAGAGCTGCCTGAAGTCCATGGTTGATGTCGCATCACTCGCCCCCGCTGGCACTATCAACTACATTGCCCCCTCAGCATGGGTTCTGCAGAAGTGCATCGCATCAAACAACAGACACACTCGTGCTGCCGCCGCGCAAGCCGTCGGAATTCTCCTTCCTCACCCCCTTAATAAGGTGGACCTGGCGATTCCCGAGGCGGCTCCCCACCAGACGAGGAACGAGAACGTTCAGAAGTTCCTGAGAGATCTCAAGGCTATGATTTGGGGATGGGAAAAGCATGTTGGAGCAGTCGCCAATGGTGTCGAAGGAGCCCTGCAGGCATTCGGCCACATCTTTTCGAGGGCCGTGTACTATGGTCTTCCTATCCCGATCGACGTTCATCTTCCAGCAAGGATGCTCATGGACAAATCGCGCCATGGCCCGACGTTGGAGAATGCTATTCTCGAATGTTACGGAGAACTTTGGACCGCGGGACTTTCCCAGTATATTCCGGACAATGTTAACAACCTTACGGCGGATTATGTGATTGAGAGACTCACGGAGAATGCAAATGCAGGAAGCGACAAGTCCATCTTTGCACTCGGCCGCCTTGCCTTGGCGTTCAACGAGCCAAATGAAGAGGCCACCCCTGAAGACGGCCTGCTGTACCCGTCTAGCAAGGCTTCAGGCATCGATAGCGTCCTAAAGAGCCTTTTCGGACTTCACGCGAGAAAGGAGACTGAGATCCAGTTCACAGTCGGCGAGGCCATCACTGCCGCTATCGCCTGCTGGGACTCTGACTTTGTCAAGCTCTCCATGAATGTCGACTGCACCGACGGTCCCTGGAGAAAGGGCAAGCGCAGCCAGAGAATCACCGCCGTGCTCGACAAGCTGTTCCGCGACTGCAAGACGACAAAACCCAGCTTGCTTAAGGCCGCTGGCATCTGGCTCTTCTGCGTCGTTCAGTACTGCGGACATCTCGACGAGGTCCAGTCACGTCTTCGAGAGGCCCAGGCCGCATTCATGAGATTGCTCAGTGCGCGTGACGAGTTGGTGCAGGAGACGGCCTCCCGCGGTCTGTCACTGGTGTATGAGAAGGGCGACGAAGGATTGAAGCAGGATCTTGTCAAGGACTTGGTCTCGGCCTTTACTGGGAACACCACGCAGATCAAGGTTGAGGATGAGACGGAGTTGTTCGAGCCCGGCGCTTTGCCTACGGGCGAGGGCAAGTCGGTCACGTCGTACAAGGATATTGTCAGTTTGGCGAACGAAGTCGGTGACCAGAGTCTCGTCTATAAGTTCATGTCTCTTGCGACGAACGCCGCGACCTGGTCTACGAGATCTGCCTTTGGCCGCTTTGGTCTCAGCAATATCCTCTCCGAGTCAGAGGTCGACCCTAAGCTTTACCCTAAGCTGTTCCGTTACCGCTTCGACCCGAACTCCAACGTTCAACGATCCATGGACGACATCTGGAAGGCGTTGGTCAAGAACCCGAATGAAACGATTGGCGAGCACTTCGACGCCATCATGCAGGACCTTCTGAAGAACGTCCTCGGCAAGGAGTGGCGCGTCCGACAGGCCAGCTGTGGTGCCATCTCCGACCTGATTTCCGGACAGCCCTTCCACAAGTATGAGAAGTACTATGCCGAGATCTGGACTGCGGCACTGAAGGTGCTTGACGATGTCAAGGGATCTGTCAGAGAATCTGCTCTCAAGCTGTGCATGGGTCTGACCAACACTATTGTCCGTCAACTCGAAGAGGGTGGGTCTTCGTCGTCAGCGCAGGCTATGCTGAAGCAAGCTCTTCGTTTCCTCCTCTCGCCCAGCGGTCTCGAGAGCGGTGTCGACGAAGTCAAGATGTTTTCGCTCAAGACGATTATTGACATCACTAAGAAGGGCGGCCCTAATCTGAAGCCCTTCATTGTCGACTTCATCCCTCCTCTTCTGGGCCTTCATAGCACAATCGAGCCAGAGCAGATCAATTACGCTTACCAGAAGGTTAGCGAGGACTCCCGTGACCAGCTTGATAAGCTCAGAGCTAGATGGGTCAACCAATCGCCAATCTCGGAAGCCATCGACAACTGCCTTCGGCAGCTTGACGCCGAGGGGATGAAGCAGCTTGCGCCGAAGCTCGAGGAGATCATCAAGACCGCCATCGGCATGCCGACCAAGATTGCATGTGCTAGACTGATTGGCGATCTCGTCATGCGCCACGCCGTCGACTTCAAGCCGGTATCACCAAAGTTCATGCAGATTATGGAGAAGCAAGCACTCGACCGCAACGACGAAGTCAGCAAGGGCTATGCCAGAGCCGCGGGATACCTGATGCGTATCGTTCCCGACGCATCCAAGGAGCGCCTCGTCGATAAATTTACCGAATTCTACTTTGTCAGCGAAGACGAGGCCCGCCGCGCCAAGGTATCCGACGTTGTTCTCGGCGTTTCCAAGCTGGCCCCCGACCACTTCAACGCCCTGGCGGCCAAGTTCATCCCGTTTACCTACATGGGAATGCACGACACGGACGAGTATACCCGAAAGTGCTTCGACGAAGTCTGGAACCAGCACGGCGGCAGCTCCCGCACCGTCGCGCGCTACGTTCCCGAGATTGTAGGCTTCATCAAGAGAGGCCTCGAGGCGCCGCGATGGAACCTTCAGCATACCGCCGCCTTCAGCATCGCGAGCATGATCAAGGCCGTCGTTGCCTCCAGCGATGCCACTGGCGGACAAATGTCCGAGGCAAACCTGAAGCTCATCTGGCCCGTTCTTGACAAGGCGCTCGCGCTCAAGACCTTCCCCGGAAAGGAGAAGGTTCTCGAGTCCTTCCCCCAGTTCGTCGGCAAGGGCAAGGCTCTCTGGCAGAATGACTCGACCATCGCCGCACAGCAGCAAAAGATTGCGATCCGCGAGGCGAAGAGAAACAACGAGGACTACCGCCCGCACGCCTTCAAGGCTCTCTGGCAATTTGCAGAGCAGCGCGACGACTTGGACCTTCTCGAGACCATCTCCACCATTGTGAGCGGGCCTCTGGACGACTTCATTGACGAGGACCGGATGGATGTCGACAGCTCCGGCGACGCGACTCGCAAGGCGGCCGTCAACGGCATTGAGACTGTCGCGCGGGGCTACAACCGCAAGGAGATCAAGGAGAACCCCAGCGCCGTGCTCAAGAAGATCTTTGAGCTTCTCAAGACGTACCTCGACAACGCCAAGTTCGAGGGCATCAAGCGAGAGGTGTGGTACGAGTCCGTCAGAGACCTGATGGAGGCTGCGCCTGCCCCTGCCTCCAGCACCCCTGCCAGCAACGAGAAGGAGATCGCTCTGGCCTATCTCCGCAGCCTGGATCCCGAGTCCGTCGACAACGGCACCGAGGCCCAGCGTACGATGCGGGTCCTCGCTATTGGCGGAGTATTCAAGGCCATTCAGCGCGGTGTGTTTGGGGAGGGAGCGGCGGCGGCGGAGGAGAGGAAGGGCTTTGTGGAGATGGTGAAGAAGGCTTTGGGGGCTGAGAGGTCTCTTGAGGTGCAGAAGCACCTCAAGGAGATCCTCGCGGAGTTGGAGAAGTAGGAGGAAGAGGAGATGATACTTCTCCCTACTTCTCCAGCAAGGGAAGCTGATGTTTTTGGCCGCGAGGCGGCAGGATATGGCTCGCGGGGTGTTGATACCCCTATATTAGAACTTGCTCTTTACTTGAATGACTGTTACAATGACGCCAGCCTTCCTCTCAACGTGCTATTGATTTCGCAGAAACAATTCATCGATGTACACATGAAAGATAATGGAAAGAGGGCAGAGCCAATGGGACAATTTTGAAGCGCACTTTGTGTAGCTAAGGTTGGTTACGTATAGATTGATGGCACCGGCTCGGAGTCGCAAGCCAGGGGATACCTGTCCATTTCCGGTGCTGCTGCCTCGAAGCCTGAGCGAATCCTCTGATCTATGTCAGACTGCACCAGCTACTTACCTTTCAATAGTGCGGCAGACCACAGAAAGCCTAGATGATAGTTCTCCTTGACAGGGGCCTATTCGCAGGTAGTAAGATTCCTACATCTCGCAATTTGTGGGTGCGGGACATCGGGACGCTCAGCCAGATAGCCGTTTCTTGAGATGGCAAAACCGGAAGCAGAAGCTATATCTTCATATCTTGATGTAGATAGAAATGGCAGGCCAAGGCAGGATGAATCTAGAGACGGGCCTGTGCATATAGTCAGAGCAAGAAAGAAGCAGGCTGCAATGCTCTGCGTGGGGTGCTCTTCAAGACAAACATCTTCGTGTGTGGCTGAGTACAAGCCACAAGGTCAGCCACACGAGATTGAGCACCTTGGTGGCCATGGCGCAGTAAATCACCTCATCGCATCAACATTCCACCATTTCTCCGAGACAGCCCAGAGCAGGAAGGATGGCTCCGAGGCCCGACCGGCGGTTGCGTCACAGAGTTGGACGCCTTGAGGGTGGCACTGGCCTGATAGCAGCACCTGCCCTGTGCTTCCACCCGTGCCTGCACTCATTTGCCTTTACACGCGCCGGGACAAGCCCGCAACACCATCCCGTCCTCAGATCAGTGGCGGCGCAAACCAACCAAACCAGCCTTGCCTTCCCTTTCCCAACAAGAAGCTGAACCTGAAGCTATCGACTTTCTTTCAAGTTGCTCGTTTGGAAACCGCCGTGGGCTTCTTCACTTGACGGGGCCAGACAATTTAGACCCAAAGACCAACGCGCCCGACGGTGACCTGCAGCTACCCCTCCGCCCCGTGCCAGACTCCAGCACCTTCGGTTCAAGGTGGGGCAGAGGTGCCATCCGTCTCCCACCTTCAGCGACTCTTCTTCATTCACTCTTCTGACCGCCACCAGAAAAAAAAACAGAATATCTTTCGACTCATTGCTGGCCGGTAACAACTGCTGAAGGACATCTCACGAAGCCACGCACGAAGCCAAACTCTTTTCAGCGATCTTAACAGTCAAGCGCACACCTTCGCCATGGACGAGGATATCTCCAACTTCGTCGCCATCACGGCAGCTAGCCCGGAGGCCGCTCGCGGCTTCCTGGAGATGACCAACAACAATCTGGAGCAGGCTATTCAGCTTTTCTTCGAGAACCCCGACATTCAGAGTAGTTTCAACCAGCCGTCCGCCACCTCCTCGACAGCGCCGCCAGTGCCCTCGAGCACCCGACCGAATGTTGGACGGCAGGACGAGCGCGGGGTCATTCACATAGATAGTGATGACGATGGCGATACGGCCATGACGGTGGACGATATGGACGATAACTTTGGACACGACGACTCCGAGATTGCGGCAAACGAACAGGTGGCGGCCATTGCCCGAAGCGCCCAAGAGGAAGAGGATGCCGCCATGGCCAAGAGATTACAAGAGGAACTTTACGGCGGTGGGCCTGGAGGTGGTGGTGGCGGCGCTGGAATTGGCGGCGGTCAGGATGATGTCAGATCACCCATCGCCAGAACCACCGAGACGCTGGTTGGAGGCTACGACGGTGACGATGGTATGGACATGGACACCATCATCCGGGCACAAATGAGACAGAGAGAAGCCGCCAGGGCAGCTCGAGGTGCGTATTGGGCAATGTCTACGTCTTTGGGTTTGCCATGCTAATATTTTGGGCACCAGCTGGTGGTGGAAACCCCTTTGCTCATAACCTGTCCATCTGGGACGATGACAGCCCAGCTGCCGCCCAGCCCGCCCAACCTGCTGCAACGGAAGGCGGCACGCGAGCCCAGAGACTGGCAGAGCTGTTCCGGCCGCCCTACGACATTATGTCCAGACTAGAGTGGGACGAGGCGAGACAGGAGGGCAAGGACGAGAAGAAGTGGATTCTGGTCAACCTCCAGGATATGAGCGACTTTAACTGCCAAGCCTTGAATCGGGATATTTGGAAAGATGCGGCTATCAGGAGGCTATTGGATGATGCCTTCATCTTCCTGCAGTATGACAAGGACGCCATGGCGGCACAGCAGTACATCAACTTTTACTTCCACGGCACCGGCCACGAGAACCCAGACAACTACCCGCATGTCGCTATCATCGATCCGAGAACAGGAGAGCAGGTCAAGGTTTGGAGTGGAAGACCGTTCCCCAGCGCATCTGACTTCCACGCGCAGCTGGCCGAATTCCTGGACCGCTATAGCTTGGCGGCGAACAGCAAGAACCCCGTAGTGGATCAAGCAGCGCCCCGCCCCAAGACCGTCGATGTCGACCGAATGACGGAGGATGAGATGCTGGAGATGGCATTGCAAAACAGCCTTGCAGCGTCCAACGGCGGTAGCAGCAGCAGCTCCAAGCCTAGGACGAGCGTATTCGATCCTGATGCGCTGACCAAGTCGGACTCATCCAGTGGCCGAGGCCAGGGCATTTCTCCAGTCGAGGAGGCGGCAGGCGGCATTACTCCCCCTGCTGAGCCGGCAGCGGCGCAGAGCGCCTGGGCCCGGATTGCGGGTGACAGGCCGCACACGGAGCCAGAGAACAACCCGGCAACGACGACAAGGATACAATTCCGACACCCTACTGGACGTGTTATCCGTCGATTCAACCTGGAGGACCCGGTCAGACGCATCTATGAGTGGCTCAAGGCCGAGCCCCTCGAGGGCAAGGAAGGGATTGAGGTTGAATTGAAGCGTATGCCGCAGGGCCAGGACTTGAGTGACGGGTTGGACACAACTATCATGGAGGCTGGGCTCAAGAACGGCACCGTCATGATTGAGTTCATTGAGGACTAGAGCTGGCCTTGGTTCGACTCAGCGACTGATGATTCGGGCGGGAAACGTCGGATACGGGCAAGGTGCATTTATTCAGCAGGGCCAGGGCCAGGGCATGGCCGATAGAACCGGAACTGGACAGGCGGAAGGAAGCCTTCTTTTAACATTGTTCGTTTGGGTTCTTCTCATACATAGTACGATATCCGGCGAGGGCAGGCAGGCAGGCATGGAAGGACGTAGTTTATCGAGGACCACGGGTAGCCTAACAGAGTCAAACAGCGGGCCAGAAGATTCGGACGGCCATCCACCGTAAGTAGACGCTTGTTAACACAGAGACGGCATCAATAGACAGGGAAATGAAAGCAATGCTGGTCGCGTTGTGATACGATTTGAATCATTGAGACGCGCATACAGTGAATGACTTGACGCGCATGTGTCCCTAACGCGTGTAAAGGAACAGAGTATCAACGTCCAACGATCCGATGCCAATCGTCTTCAGCCTCTGCTGTCGTATTCAGTGTAGATGTATTAGTGGAAATCCACACCCAGGGCTGAACGGAATCGACGGCAGGGTCAACCAGAAGAAGAAGCCAAAGGAACAAAGATGGGTCAAAGGTGCTCCGTAGATGTCTTGGGCTGAGAAATGTGGGTGTTTCACTAGGCTAGAGCATGAACTATCTATCTTTGGGAAGTGTGCTTGGCTCACCTGGGCATCGGTGGTGGCGCCGGTTGGAGGGGAACCAATCAGAGGGGGATGACGGACGGGTTCCTGGACGGGACGTGTCACTGCATGCGAGATGGATGGAGGGGTGATTGGATGTGGTGGGTTGCTCGCGTCTGTTAGGTCTGGTGCTAAGGTAGTACCTATATTGATGTTGGTGTTGTTGAAGCTGAGATGGCGAGATGGTGAAATGAGAAGTGGGAGATGGATGTGTGGTTGGCAGCGTTTGGGTCGATTCTGTGAGGTGCAGTGCCAATTGATAAGCAGGATGTGATCTGTGCACGCTCGCTTACGTTGGCGATAATGCATTGCGCAGATACCTTGCGGCATTCCATTGTTTTGACTGCTAGAGGTCGCTGACGTTTTTACTGGACAGGGCCACCCCGAGGACCATACCGATGGCAGGGGGGATGGATACTTGAGGTGGGATGAGGGGAACCTGGGAACCCAATTGACATCAACAGCAGTGGTTGCTGGTGAACCGACCCCTCGGTTACCCTTTCAGATCATGGCATAAACAACGGGCGATGGGAGGTCCAATAGACACCTCCTGATTTTGTTTCCGCCTTACTTTGGCCATTCCAACCTGCTTTACGAATACCTTGGATTCAATACTTCCTAACGCTGGAACGTCGCATTTCCGTTTACATCTATTTGGGGAGTCGATCTTACCAAAACAGACCAAATCTCAAGGTGCCTACCTACCTACCTACCTACCTACCTACACAGGTACCTACGAAAGTCCAAGCCCCGGACTAGCACCAACACCAAGACCACACCCCAAACATTGACAACATCCCAAGACAACATTCAAGAAAGCGACGACGACGCAAAGACAGCCACGCCACCGCCCTCTTCTTTGTGGCCTCTTTCAACCGTCCAGAGGTCTGACTGCTTGGTCTCGGTCTGGCTTGGTGCCGTCTCTTGCTACCCCACACTCTGCCTCGTGTGCCCAAACATCAAATTCCCATCCGTCGTTCCCTTGGGACCAAAGCACAGGTACCAACCGCAACCCCACGACGCTTTCTTTTTTGCGCGGCTCTTCCTTGCCATACCGTGAGATCACCCATCTCTATCCGTACTCTGTAGGTCTCTTGAATATCCCCTGCTGTTTGTTGTGCCTACCTATGGACTGTCATCTAGTACCGTGGCCCGGGGCACTGACGTGTTTCCTTCCCTCTCCCTTTGCTTTGGCTCTACCAAATCCACCGACTCGCGAAGAACGCGAATTACAGCGGCCCGCTACAGTGTCTCACCACCACCTCTGGAACTTTTTTTTCCTCATCCTCACCTACCTCACCTACCTACCGTAGTGGTTTTCCCCTCTCCTTGTTTACCTCGTCATTCTGTCTCTGCATCTTGAAGAAAAAGGAGAGACGAGACATTCGACACGCGACAAGAGCCCACGTACGATTGACGCCGCCCCCTTGGGAACTAATCACCGTTAGGCTCCGGCCGACTTTGTCTCTAGCACATTTTTTGCTAACCGCTCGCCTTGAACCAGATCGCTTTCTTTCTCTCCTTAGTTTGGGCCTTCAAAACCAGCCTTCTCGGGGGCCACTTGTGACCACCTAGCCCGGCCTCAATCGCTTCTACCTCAGCTCGACGACAAGCCGTATCCGTCGTCCCCCACCGCCTCTGTCCCTCTCCAGGTCGCTCGCCCTCAACTCCAGGATCCCTTCTTCAACCAGCTGCCCGCTGCTCGCTGCCCGCTGCCCGAGCACCAAGGGAAAAAGAGACTTTCCAGTCCGAGAACTCAATTTCCCGCCAACCGAACATTTCTCTGCCTGACGACAAGAGGCATCGGACCAGAGACGAACCACCACCGCGCCGACGCCGAACTACCGCTAATCCCACTGCGCTGACGAACTTTCGGACCCCTTGCAACCCCGCGATCCTCTCCTTTGCGACGGACGACAGCTCTCGACGGATCAGCCTTCTGTTGTTGCGCGGCGTCAATTGAACGACGGCTCCTCTCTGCTGGGAACACACCACCATCCTTCGCAGCGCTAGACCGCAATCATGGGCGATCGCGATAGGGATATCGAGGAGGGCAACGAGGCGCTTGATCCCGAGCTGCTCTACACCAAGGAGTACTGCATCGGTATGCGCGCTGCTTCCGTGCTTGGTGCGGCATGTTGCTAATACACTGGATTTGTCTAGGTGGAGGAAGCTTTGGCAAGGTCTACAAGGGGTAAGTACCGCCGAGTTCCCCTCCCCTCTCCAGCGAGAAGCACCAGAGGACTGACCATAACTCGTACAAACAGAGTCGACAAGCGCACCGGTCACGCCGTAGCCATCAAGATTATTGATATCGAGAGTGCCGAGGACGAAGTCGAAGACATTATCCAGGAAATCGCCATCCTGTCCGAACTGCAGTCCCCCTATGTTACGAAATACTACGGCTCGTATGCCAAGGGGGCGGAACTATGGATTGTCATGGAGTTTTGTTCTGGCGGAAGCTGCGCAGACCTCATGAAGCCAGGTCTGATTGGCGAAGACTACATTGCCATCGTTATTCGCGAGCTGCTACTCGGTCTCGATTACTTGCACACGGATAAGAAGCTGCACCGCGATGTCAAAGGTACGTGGATCACTCTGCAATGCGCACCATTTGCTATTTTCCTAGAGCTGACATACGGATTCAGCTGCCAATGTACTACTCAGCTCCAACGGGCAGGTTAAACTCGCAGATTTTGGCGTTTCGGGGCAGCTCTCGGCTACCATGACGAAGAAGAATACTTTTGTCGGCACACCTTTCTGGATGGCCCCGGAGGTCATCAAGCAGTCAGGGTACGATCATAAAGCTGACGTCTGGTCGCTTGGTATCACGGCGCTGGAGCTTGCCAACGGCGAGCCACCGTATGCTGATATCCACCCCATGAAGGTGTTATTTCTAATCCCCAAGAACCCCCCACCACGGCTGGAAGGAAACTTTACAAAAGCATTCAAAGATTTCATCGAGGTGTGTTTGCAGAGGGACCCCAAGGACCGACCTACGGCCAAGGACCTGCTCAAGCATCCGTTTATACGCCGCGCAAAGAAGACGAGCTACCTGACCGAGCTTATCGAGCGCCACAGCCGGTGGGCTGCGACGCACAAGGGCGACGATGACGAGAGTGACCAAGGGGGTGAAGAATACTACGAGCGCCGGCAGGTCGACGAGGACATGTGGGATTTCGGCACAGTGAGGCTTGTAGGAGATCGTGGCGGCGTCGTTCCTCGTCCCGGACTTGGTGCTCTGGACGAGTCTGCCACCAACGCCAGAGCTGCGAGATCTACGGAAAGCATAGATGATTACGGAGAGCGTTCGAGAGACAGCAGTCCGACCAAGATTCGCGACTTTGGCCGAGACCTCGCCATCGCCTCTGATACCCTCAAGGCCGCCAGTGCCAACACGGGGACCTCTCGACAGGCATCGCCGCAAAGGAAACCAGTGCCGTCAGTTGCGCCTGCGCTCCAGTCGCCGGCCAAGGTGCCTCTTCCAATGTCACCTGAGAAGTTGCAAAGAGGAGGAGGAGGGGGTCCAGAGACACCGCGACCCGTCTCTCGATTGATTCCTCCTGCCGTCCCGGTCAGTCAATCTCCGGACTACGACCGAGAATTGCAGGTTCAGTTGCAGAAGGACATGGGCTTGATGAGTCTAGGCCCTGTGATTCAGCCAGCCGACTTGCAACAACTCGATGATGCTACACCCCCGCGACCCCCTCTCCATGGGCCTCGACCAAACAAGTTTGCACCGATTACTCTTCCAGAAATCCCACCATACCGCGGCAGCCCGCAGGCGCAACAAACGCCGGTCAGGATACCGAGCCAATCTCCGAATGGGCAACATCGTCAACCGTCTGGCCAGGCGGCGCCGCTTCCACCACCAAAGGCATACGCGCTGCCCTCAAAGACGCAGACACCTACTCCTGAACCCGCGGCTCCTTCATCCTTTCCCTCGCCAGCGCCGTCTAACCCCAACGGGGAGTTGGACGCCTTGAACGATGTCATTTTCCCTGCACTAGAGGAGGCGCTAAAGAGGAGACAAATTAGGCTGCAACAGGCATTCCGACCTCAACAGGGTTCGTCTAGCCTCGTGGCCATGAACCAGGTGACCCCAAAGCAACAACGAGCGGAGGCGGCTCACGAGAAGCTGCGAAAGCTCGTATATAAGCTCGCTCATGTGTGTAAAGAGATTGACCACTATGACAAGGCGGAGCCCGTGGGTATGGGCAGGGACGTCGGCACCTTCCTGGAGGGGCTGTTAGAGGAAATTCTCGTCAGGGTTGAACCCCTCGACGAGGAGGATGTTGCGGCGTGAACCGTCTGATGGTCCAGGCGGCTGTGTGTGAGGCGGAACGACAGACAGGGGTAATGCTTGGTGGGGCACCCGACGAGCACATGCTCGGATGCCCGCGAGTCGTCGCCGGCTGACCGGCGAGGTGGCATGGAAGATGGGAACGAGCTGCCCCGTTGATGACACGACAATACACGGGGTTCTGGAGGATATCTATCGCCCCAATGCGAAAACGAAGAGGCTTATTACGTACGATGCAAAGGGCCAAAGGAAGGAAAATCGGGGTTGATGGAATGCTGGAAACGACAAAGATGACAAGACGACGGATATGACATGACGGATAGGACACATACACATACACATACACACACTTGGCCCGTTCCCCTTCTCGTATTTTGACTCGGAACTGGGAAGTAAACACCGGGTGGCGGATCCAGGGTTTGAGGAATACAGGATGGGATGGGCAGGGAAGGGGACGCAGGAGTGGTTCACAAGACGCCTTTTTCCTTTCTGTTTTTCCCTTTTCTACAGTTCCTCATGTATTATACCCAGCATTTACCAAGAATAGAGTGCGTGCTCTTTCTCTGAGACTACCGGGCCACCACACCCCCGGAGAAACCGATGCAAGGCTGAAGAGGGAGGCTTTGGTGCACTAAGCCGTTTGGGGAGGAAGAGAGAGGAATGGCATCTTGTGTGGTTAGTGATCATGGATGCTAGGGAGAAGCGGACCCTTGAGTCGAGGGTGGGGAGGGGGTTATTCCTTTTCTGCCCAGTGGCAGTGGCTGTTCCCGTGTCTGGCTGGGTATGTCATGTATGGGTCTATCCATATGGGAATCGTTAGATGTTGCCGAAAGTCAATACTCTACTGTAAGCGAGCGAGACTTGGCTTTGCCGCTGCAGAGACAAGGCAAGGCCTTGGGAGAAAGTCTCGCTCTTTCTTGGGGCCTGCCCCGGCTCTCCTGAACATTCGTGGAGCGTTCGGCTGGGGGAGGGGGAGGGGAAAGGAAAGACCGGTGGATCGACCGTGGAGTTTATATGGTATACGGACGCCAAGGCGCCGTATGTGTGTGGTGGTGTTGAACCATGACTCTATCTACGACGGACCCATGTCCGGCGCGGCTGAAGAGGATGGACGGGCCTGGAGAAAGGGTTGGCAGGCCGTACGAATCGATCGAATGGGGACAAAAAAGTGCGTGAGGGGGGAACGAGGAATATGAGTCTTTTGAGGTTTCCGATGGCGGGATTCTGGGTGTGATGTTTGACGTTGTCTGTGTGTCTTTAAAGGCCCGTGGAATCCTTGTTGGAGGGATGAATCCGGACCAAGGCAGCACGAAGTTTACAACAGGATCCATCGAGGTATGATCTTTCTGTACTCCGTACGGATGGATATCCGTAGCTTATGGAAGAAAAGCAGGTTCCTGCAGCCAGCTTCGGCCGGCCTTGTGTTGGCAACCTTGGAGGGACTCTCGAGTCTTGAGTCTTGAGTTTCTTGGAGAGAAGGTCGCAGCGGCAGATAACCTGAAACCAGACGCGCGCGTGGGGCGGATGCTGCGGTGCTGGGCAGCCAGGAGACCCTGCGGCGAGTCATGGACCCTGAACAAAATGCCACAATCACAGATACACTCACTGATGCGAGAGAGCGAAGAAGGTGGGAAAGCTGCTGAAGGAGCTGGAACGGCATTGACGATGGCTGGCCTTGCTGGGCAGAAACTAGGCCATGGACCTGGGTTGTTAGTACCCACAGATGGCGCTACGGCGTTACCCGTTGCTGACACCATGATCCCTACACTCTTTTCCCTTTTCTTTCAAGTCTGACTGGTTCTGTTCCCAAGATGTACGGACAGACACAGGCAGACCATGTTCTTCCGGGTCTTCTTCAGGCCAAGTCTGGGAGGGCCTCTTCTTGGGACGAGTCAATCGAGTCAATCGTCTGCCCCTCCACCCCGGTCTCTCCCTCAAAGTTGGGACGCTGGGCGCTGCAGGACAAGCAGTACGGCTTGGCTCTTGGAGGATGGGATCCACCATCTCTTGTATGTGTTCTGTATGGTCTTGTCTGGGTGCGGCTGCGGCTGCGGCTGGGCTGGCTTACTTACACATTATATAGTATCCGTGAAGAGTTGTTAAGTGGCATGGTAGCATGACCCCCCCGGGTCGGCGTGCTGCCGGCGAGATGTTCGTGGAGAACGGGACCTTTCTCCCCCCCCCCCTACTTCCCTCCTCCTGGGCAGCCTTTCTTCACGAGACCGATCCAAGAGGCGAACTCTGGATATGGGGCAGATGTGGTGGAGAGAGAGGGGAAGCACGGATCCAGACTGCCGTGGAGAGGAGTTTGGGATATGTGACTTCTCTTAAGGTCTGGCAGCGCCGCCCTTTTCTCGTTCGTTTGGAAGGAAGGTTTTCGGACTTTCTTTGCAACTTCTTCTCGCTCCTTTTTTGTTTGCTTCCTGCTTCCTGCTTTTCTCCTCCCTCCTTTGAAGATGAGAACGTGTTGATTACGTTTTCTCTCCCTCTCCACCTCTACGAAACCCGAGCAGAAAGAACCAAACCCCCTTCCACTCATTTTTAGCTTGTTCTTCTTCTTGTTCAGCTACTACGCCTTCTCGTGGAGGTAATCTTAATCCTACGGGGGAGGATCAAGGAGCCTTCTACTTCTCTTTGCCCTTCTCTGCTACTGGTCTGGTCCGTCTGGTCTTTCTGTCTTCTCGAAGTTGGTTCCTGTTTCGAAATCCCTTGGAAGAGAAAGAGCGAAGGTTGTCGCCTTACCTCAAACACGTTGGCACACCACTACCCATAGCCCAGCTATTACCTGGCAGAACATCTTATTACTCCTCCTCTCACATCGCCCACCCCACCCCTCTTCTACACATACCACCACCTCCATCTCATAATCACTCCCTCTACCTATTCTTCTCGCCGTCGGGCTTTCTCTTCCCTTTCCGACCTCCTTTCCCCGAACAAACATTCCAGCCTTTTGGGGGCCGGAGCCTCAGACTCGTCGTTCCTTTCGTCATCGAGCATCCCCGCCTTGTACGATCGATACCTTTGCGGCTCTTTTGAACTACTGTTTACGACTGCTTGGCAACAATAGAGGCTGGTTCTCTCGACTACACATCTTCTTGTCTTCGGCATCGATCTTGGTCGGGTTACCCTCTTCGGAATTCGTATTCGCTGGGCCAAGTGTATTTGGGAAAAACAGAATCCCCTGGCCTAGTCAACTCTCCCGGCCTCTCTTACCGGGCTCAGATTCATTTAAACGACATCAAACATGAAGACGACGACGACAAAGGTGGTGCTGCTCACGCTGCTCAGCAGCAGCGGCTTCGTAACATGCGCCCGGGCCGCGGCGAACCTGTGCTTCTTCCCCGGCGGCGTGCAGAGTCTGGACGTCCCGTGCGATCCCAAGGCCGAGGTCAGCATGTGCTGCGGGAGCGTGAATGCGTGTTTGAGCAACGGGTTGTGCAAGCTCGAGGATACGTCGAATAACACGGGTATTGCGTATGCGAGAGGGACGTGTTCGGATCCGACGTGGCAGAGTCCAATTTGCCCGCAGCATTGCGTGTTGAGTAAGTCTTTGACGAATCCTTTCCGAGGACACAGGAGAATAGTTGGTCATGGAAGATCACGGACCGAGACTGGCGAACCTGAGATGGAGGGGTGTTTGGATTCAGGAAGGAACAGGAGTACTAACATGAGGACAACAGACCCCGACACAAGAAAGAACAACACGGCATACGACTTCAGATTCAACGGTGTCCAGGTATGGCAATGCGACAGCCAAGGCTTCGGCGTACCGGGCAAGTTCTGCTGCGAATCCGCCGCCGAGAAGACGAGATGCTGTTCCACGCCGCCCGCCATCTTCGGGCCCCTCATCGCCGCAACACCCGGCAATGCCGTCGCCGTGCAGACCCTTAACACGGGCGCCAAATCCACGCCCACGCCCTCAGGGTCGGGACGCGCCGGCGTCACGGGCGGAAGCAATTACCCCTCGCAGCAGACGCCTGAGATGACGGCCGTGCCGACGATGACGAGCAAGATCCCCGCCACGCCTGGCGGCGCGGAGGCCAGTCAGCCGACGGCGGATACGAATACCGGAAGCAGTGGAGATGGCGGGCAGAAGGGTATCGGGAACGTGGCTGTCGTGGGACTGGGTGTCGGCGCGAGTGTGGGTGGTGCGCTGCTCGTGGCGGTGGGCGTGATGTGGTACCTACGCAAGGAGAGGTCTCGCCAGGGACCCGTGGAGCTTGATGGGTCGAGTATCAATGGTGGGTACGGCGGCAGCAGCGGGGCGAGCGATCTTTCGAGGTCGAATACCGGACATACCGGGCGGATCGCGTATGGGGGGATGAATATTCACAATATGAACCAAAACGGGGGCACAGGGACGATTAGCTCCATGGGGACGGGAACGTATAACATGTCGGCGACGCCTGGGATGATGACCGTGAGGAAGGCGAGTAGTGAGTGGGATGGGAGTCCCGGCGGGTTGGGCGGGAATTATCAGATGGCGGAAATTGATGGCAAGGAAGCGATTGTGGTGGCGGAGCCGCAGGGGAGGAAGAAGAGTTTGTATGAGCTGCCGTAGCCCGGTGGTCTCTGGAGATGGCGACGATGTTGAAGATGGAGGTTTGGCACGAGGCAAACCATACTAAGATGGCATTTGTATAAAAAAAGATGAATAGGGACGGGATGGTGTATGGTGGTGTGTGATACCTTGACACTTTTTGATAGCGGGGTGGGTTCTTTTCTTACTCCCCCTTTTCTTTCAAGTTTATGGCTCATGAGAAACCAACTTTTATGAACTTTAGACGCCATTCCTTCTTGAATGTCTTCAGCCTTTGTGACAAACAGGTGACAATTTGAACTATCTACTCAGTCAAGACTTGATCTGACGTGACTTAAGCTTATCCCTCATCTATCTGTGATCTACAAGTCTGGCGGTAGGGTCGAGAAAACAAGAGCTCGGACGGGGAACAACGATGCTAGCGTGGGAAACAACGATGATGGGCACTAGGGCCTATTGGTTGACAGCAACCATCACGACACCTTCACCATCATGAAGCAGTACGAGATCAGCAGATACATAGAAGACGCCAACGAGGTATGGTGGTATGGAGAGGAAGGGAAGGGTGCTACCAGCACTCCGGAACCTGTCACGGTCGGAAGCGCATCCGAACGGATCAGCGACCACCCAAAAGGCATTGTGTTTTGTCGTGAAAGGCCCGCCAGAGACTGGAAGGGGGGAAGAGAGGAAAGAACGTGGTTTACCGGCCTTCTCGATTCGGCCACCAACACGTGCAGCGCCCTACGGCCTTGCTGGTGGGTGGTACTGTAAGTGGATGTCGACCCCCAAGGAGTGCAGGGGCACACTTGAGGGCTGAGGGGCTTGAGGGGATCGGGGACGTCTCCAGCCGTTGCTTCATGGTAGGGTAATGATCGGCAGGGGAGCGCTCTGCGGCTCTCTCGTTGTGCTTCGATGTGACGTTGGAGGGGGAAGAGCCGAAGAGGGAAGGATACAGTGCGGCGGGCCTTGGATCCCACGCGTAGTGTTGGTTAGGGTTTCTGCAAGGTCAGAGAATCGTTCAATCGTCTTTCCTTCGTCTTCATTGCCTTGGCCGCCACTCCGCGAGTTTGACGCGGGGAAGGCAAGGAAGGACTGCCTTGGTCTTGTCTTCTTACCAGACCCGGATACGTCGATCATTCGCCATCTTCCATGCTGGGAGCGGGTAAATGATCGAGAGGAAGTGCGGAGCAGCGAAAAGAGGGAGCATACAAGATTTTGATGTCATAGCAGTGGCGCGCATTATAGATCAGAGGCCTTGTTGCTCGTACAAGACAGAGTCTAGGATGGTATCCTGAAGGGTGTTTGTCGTGTGTGAGTGGGCGGAATAGACGCAGGGACCTCGATGAGACTCGAGAGAGTGATCGAGGAGGGGATTTCGTTGCCGACGGCCCTGTCTGCGCTATGTGAGGGACCGGCCATGGATACAGGGGGTTAGAGGGCATAGAGTTTGCCGCGACGTCTCATGAGGTATGATTGTCGATGGCATAAGAGCGATGGAGTCGGATTTGTACGGCACATTTGTTGCCTTTCTGATTGGTGTGTCTGTTGCAGGCTCAGTGTACACATTTTGATTTGGTGATGTTGGAATAATTGTATCTGGCCGGCTTATCGACCATGTTGATCTACTTTAAATCAGCAGCTTCACTGGGCTTGGAGGTCCAAAGAAAAGCCGTTGGAAGTTTGACTTGGCGCGTCTCTCTTGACATGTCTTGGAGTTCGGGTGGTGCCTTGCGGTGAAGGTGTGAAAGGGGACGAGGGACGAGACGAGTGGCAAAGTGTATATTAACCAGACACACGCTCGTCAATGTAACTTTTGGACAGAACCAGATATCCGAAGAATTCGGCACCAACGATGGTTGCATTCAGTATCCAGCCGCACATCACACGCATCACATAGTCCGAAGAAATCGGATTCGGAAAGAGAACGAAAAAGAATTTGCATTGATGATCGGATTCTTTCGGTTCGACACAAGACGCCATAGTAGACGGTTGAGTATAGGTTATATGGAACATTGTATGATACGGATCTGCGAGCCTATGAATAAAAGCCGCAAATGCGAGGACCTTGAGGGTGAAGTACACTGGAAAAGGCACTCAGTCAGCCAGGGGAAGCCGGGCGAGAACGGAGTGCGGGAGGACTGCGCCCCCTAGACAATGAACATCCCCGGCCCCACCGGTCCCGGGGTCAACCAACCGCCGCACCGGGGCCTTTGAGAAGAAAGCGGAGATGCGGTTCTGTCATCTGCTCGCGTAACTAGTAAGCAGAAGCGTGTGCTCACGACGGACCACTGACTGCCGGAACATCGCTTACTTGGGAACATAAATTACCGATGATTGCTGGTGTGTCTGTGCCGTGTTTCCACTGCAGCGGGCGCAAGATGGGAAGTTTGGGGGCTGATCTTAAGTTTCTTGCTTCAGATGTTATAGGGGCCGCCCACATACTATGACACTGATGTGCACGGCGGTAAACGGGGGCCCTTTTGGGGAATTACGTGCTGATGGAGATTTTCTGCAAGTTTGTCTCTTGCCTCTGCCTGTGCGAGTCTGTGTGGAGAGTGTGTCGCTTCTGGGGGCCGTTTCGAGGAAAGATGGGATGATGCGCTATTCTTGTCGATCAGTCGCTTCGAGAATGTTGAGGAATCTGGGACGGCATGATATTGGGCTTTGTGATCTGCTGCACCGAGTGCTTATCTTGCTGATCGGTCATTAGTGGGTGATCATGGTCCTTCTGCTCAGTATCGCTGCCGGTAAATCCTCCATTGCAGTTACATCTGCGCTTGATCGACGTGATGTTGGATGAGGTATTCCACCCTCTCGAGAGGTATAGTAACCTGGTGACACCGTACCATGGAAATCTGTGAGAACTCTCACCTGGATGGTCATATTGGTAAATGGCTTGATTGAGAGGAAATTTGGCCGAGATGAATAATTTAACTTCTTAACTTTCATTTAGGTGAGATGTCGAGATGCAGCTATGAAGGCTCTCTATATAAAGTATTAATAGCAGTGAGAGTCAAGATGAAGTGCGCAGCAGTTATAGCAGGTGTGGCAGTACCACCCCGTGGGTAACATGTGAATCAGACACTTCGAACGCGAGACTGCGTATCCTATACGCATAGTTGTGATCCGGGTCAAGGTTCTCGATAGAGATTATCTGCCCACAATACAGGTTGTTTGAAGTTCAACAGATCGCGAGGGGGAGCGTGGATGCCGCGGGGAGGCAAAGACCCCAGAAGACGAAGGAACCCCTCGATGAACCGCCCCCAACAATACGCATGAAGTTATTGATGAGTACCAGCGCGTTCCTGGAGTCTAAAGTTTCCTTACAAGGCCAGAAGTGTCGCCGATGAGCCTTAGTAAGTCATTCAGGGGTTTGCCTGGATACCTCTGGAAGGACCGTGATATTATGACACCAATTAATGTCCCGTATTCGGTTGGACACATTCTGCAGCATTTCTCTACAGCGAAGATTCAGCTTTGACACACAGAGCATTATGACTGACAGAAAAATACTAGATAATCACACAAAAATTTCAACTGTATACTAGCAACAGAAGGTTACTGCTGTAAAGACAAATAAAAACTTCCTCCAATCCATCACTTCGATCTCTCAAATCCGCACCCGGATGAACATGCTAGGCCTAAGATGACGAGCATACACAGACCGGGTCGTTAGAAGCCACGCTGCCAATGTAGACCACCTCCACAGCCGCAAAGGCAGCCGTTGCCGCGAAGATCTCAGCCTTCTTTGCCCCAGTAAGTAGTGCAAACAGGACTGAGAAAATCATGGTAAGGACAATGACAAGTCCTATTCTATGCAACATGTCCTGTACGAAGTACAAGGCCAGGATTGCAAGAGTTGGCAGTGCAGCGGACAGAGTTGCAAGAATGATGTCACTAAAGCGTGAGATCTTTTCCTCGTTGTAAGCACGCGTATCGTCCGGCCTAAGTTTTTCACTGGACTTCCCGGTATGGATGTTAGTTTGGATGCTTCGGAGACTACACGACGGGAAGGTTTGTGTAAAATGGATGCTAACCGTGCTGTGTTGTCCGATCACTCTGTGATACAGGTTGACAACTTTGCCGTTCATGAATTTAGTGAACCTGTCCGTCCCGACTGCTGGCCCCCCAATATTGAAGGTATCGTCTTGATTGGCCCGATTCCAAGTCATTGCTTCTATGCCTGTCATGTCAAGAAACCCATTTCCCCCTTTCGGCTTGCGCAGCCATGTTGCAAGAAACTCCCACTCGTCGTCAGATGGCCGAGGCAACTTTTGTAAAGAAGAAGCATGCTAAACTGCCTGATCTGGACTCGGGCTTAAGATGATATCATGCAAGGGAATGAAGAAGTCTTACGGTATTCGTCTAGCCTCTTCCCAATTTCGAGCAGAAGCTCGTACTGAATTGAGTCTGGATCTTCTGCGTATTGCTTCATCACCCGGAAACTGGATCCATATTCCCGCCGTATGGGATTTGTAGAGTTTCTGTCTTCATCTCTTGTATCTTCGAGCTGTTGTTCAAGATCTTGGAGTTCAGACTGAAGACGAAGGAGATTCATCATGGTGAGATGGTTGAATTTTCGAAATATTGCCACTTCGGGTGATCTGGCGAAGAGGCCGGCTAGATTGCTGTATCCTCTCTCAGGGAGACTTTCTGGCCTTTGAAAGGTGCTCCCGGCCGGAGAGGCCTCGATTTGGTTCGAATCCATTTGCAACGAACGTGCTACATGCGCGATGCAATCGATCTCAGGCTCGTGAGACTTGGCAATAAATTTGATGGAACGGTCGCTGATTTGACACGATCAAGGATATGATGAATAACTATCAATTCAGTTGAGCGAGCTTCTCAAAACCCCGCAGTTCAGCCGTGTCCAAGTGGAATCAGGCTGCTTCTGACTGCATATCACGAACTATTACGGGCGTAAGTGCTAATATCACTGTCACGTCATGCGGCATAGCCCCAACAAATGGATGGTCATGTGAGTTGTCAGCATGAGCGATCTTATGCGATGATTTTAAGCCGATTTAAATCCCAGCCTGATTCTGTTCCAAGCAAAGCCATTCTCATCGTGAGCGCAAATTGCAAGATCTCCTTGTGTCATTCTTTTACCTCTCAATATGGCAGAACCCTTGGGTATGGCCGCGTCGGTCTATGGCATTATATTGTCTCTTTCTAAAGCTCAGAATACTTTGCGAACAGCATTAAGCCGCTCTTCCGAGAACGTGAGCGCCCAGAAGAGTCTACGGCGATTGGCTGCCTCGATGACGATGCTCAGGGTCATGTATCTAGACCTTGATCCGGACGATCTCTCTTATCGCATAGGGGATGAGCCAGCCACTCATATATTCAGACTGATTAGCGACATTCGCCTGGCCGAACTAGACAAAAGTCTTACTTATCCAAGTGACAACAAACTATGGAAAAGGTATTCCAATCACGTGGAAGAATTGACTGAAACGCTCGAAACGGCAATGCAGCGACTCAGGGACATTGAACAAACGTTGGTTGAAACTCCGGCTGAGGAAATTTAAGAAGTGACTGACCGTTATAGCTCCATGTTGCGGCGTATTGAGAGAATTGTTGTCAGATCTGAACAACTCCATCTGGAACGGGATGCGGAGTGCAACAAAACACAACAAGCGGTGGCAGAGATCGGCCAAGCTCTATCGCTATTCAAGTTACATGTGGTAACGGATGGGAGACCATCGGAAAATTCTATACAGCAGGCGTTGGCCGAAATCGGCGAAAAATTGTCGAAAATCAGCAGCTCATTATTTGTGGACGGAGATACTTCAGATCGAACGATTGAAGAGCTTCGCACGGCACTACAATCAGCCATAGGCAGATTCCAAGGGTGTGACCGGAACCGAGTCGTTTTCCCATTCGTCATACCAAAGCAAGGGGCCGAGGATGTCATAGCCAGAGTCATACTCGACACCGGCGTCCAGGACAATTGGATCAATACGAGAATACTAGAAAGAGCGAACGTGACATATGATGAGGTTGAAGGGGCGGGAAATTACGTTGGGGCAGGAGGATCGCACTTCACACCTCTTGGCCAGGCCCAACTGACATGGTATTCTAAGAATCAAGCACTCAGCAAAGTCTCGTGCTTTCTGGTACACAGCGATCTTCCATGTGATGTTATCCTTGGCAGCAAGTACATTTTGGCAAGTATGGATGACGTTCTGGAGCCGGTCCTACCTATAAGGAACACCCACTTGACCAAAGGTGAGTCTTCTTCCGCACCATAATGGCCTAACTTATAACTGAAAACATCTGATAGAGGATTATGTTAATCTTCAGCGGGCTGGAAGGGAGAATGGTGTCAAGAATGAAAGAATCATTGCCCTCCAGAGAGAGCAAAACAAAGCTGAAAGGGAAAAGAGAAGAGCCCAAAAAGCTGAATATCAAATGTCAACAGCAAGGCCTTCGGCACCGTACACGGAGGCAGCAAGCACTCATTCTTGGACCCCCGATGCCTTGTCCAGACGCCAAAGCACGCTGTCTTCGAGGCAGTTTTCGCCCCTGAACGGTAGTCACTCGAGAAGGCCACAATCTGTTCCTTCCACGATGACGTTCCAATCATCTACAGCTCAGGAATATGCAGTGGATTCTTCATTGGACGGTCTTTCTCCGACGGTATCTTCAAACACCGCTATACCTGAAGTAGCAGGGGCACGTGAACAAAATGGGTGAATCGAGAGTCTGGGAATTTCGTTAAACCTATCTTCCACCTCAAGAAGGCGTAATGATACGTTTCATTTTTTTTTTCTGTGCAGTATTCTCGTGATCGAGACCTTTCCGAAGTGAGCGGCCTGCCTCGCACCTCTGTACAAGACAGATCAGTTGCTGAGCAAGACCGGACGGAAAAGGCGGAGGAAATGAGAGACCCCGTTGCCAGGTTGTATTCTCTACTCGCCCGTCTCCCGATTGTTTCGCTCAGAGCAATGTCTCTACATTTGAAGTTGGGCAAACATGAAGGCATGATGGCAATCGGGCCTTTCGAGGTCCAAACGTTGATAACTTTTACTCAACCACGGAACTAGGACTTGTCCAAGAGGTGCGAGAGTGATCTGCATTATCCGTATCAGGCCATAATACCAAGCATAGACTCTCAAAGTTATCTTTGCTATACGAAGAGATCGTGAGATCATAAATTCCCTGCTCATACAATTGCTGAGCGCGCCCTGCGTCGACCTGATATCGGCCCGTCGCATTGACTACAAGCAATGCCGGAATGGGAATTCTTGGAGAATTCCTTGGCGAAAGGTTGACGCTCAGAGTAGACATGTCAACTTCATGTTGCATTCTACTACAGAGAATGCCATGGGCAGCTGTAGAGAGAATGATTGTCGTCCGAGCTATGCGCTAGAGTGGCCGTGTACCGTGTTTACCTACAACCGTGTGCTTATCAGCAAAGTTTGGACCGACGGTTGCCAGGACGCCATCGGATGGTTTAGCGCCGTGTTGACGGCATACGAAGAATTGGCAAATATAGGTTCGGTATGCTGAGGTTGTTTCTCGTCAATATTTGCAAGGAGCTGAAGTTGAGGCAAGAATACGGTAGCATAGAATTAAGCTCAGAGGGTATGATGAGAGTATACTTTTAGACCAAAAGAACAGGCTAACAGCCATACCGAGGCAATCTGCAAGCGTCAGCGACTCTTCGAATCATTCTTTGTGCGGGGGGACGAGTAAGTTGGCAACCACAGTACGCTTGGCGCCATGTTGTGGCGCTTTGAAGAAGCTAAGGTGGCATCCGGCGGGCTTCCATTGAAGACCCTAAACAAAGCCAGCCTACATTATGGACTGGGATAGACTTCAACGGTGTCTTGGGTGGGATGTATGATGGCTAAGAACGTTCGGACAATTTCACTCGAGCGTTCGACTTTGGGACGGATTACACGGGAGGAACTTGGGTCTTGCGCTAGACACCCTGCGATTCCTATTGCAGTAATCCTAGCAGCACTACCGAACTCTAAGATCAGCAAGACATACAATAGCACCGAGAATTGGGCATTTCCATTCGTTCCCCCACCTGAGAGATCGACAAAGAATCCCCCAGAGCTAGCTGATCGTCAAGTTCTCCAGCTCCCCCCAGAGAGCTTGCTCACAACACCTTGCCTAAATCCGCTCAACACATCATTAGGTGCAGTGTCACGGATCCGCTCTAGGGCCTTCAATGCCGGTAGCTTCGGACACGTTGTGGCGCGCACACTTTTCACACTTTGTTCTAGTTCTTACCTCATTTGAGTCCGATGTAGCTTGAGATATAAGTAGCTCCGGATCCTGATCCGAAATTGAGATCTTGAACTCTCCAAGTCATCAGCTTCCAAAAACAACCCAATTCATTCTCTCCCAAATCTTCAGTCTTTTCTTTCCTACTTAATCATTAGCAGTACATTTCTAATTTCACAATCCTTCACATAATAACTACAACAATGCGCTCACAGATTCAGCAACTCGTCCTGGCCGCAGCTCTGCTGCAGTCCGCTGATGCCGCCCCGGCCGGCCTTCTCGACGGTCTCGGAGTCGTAACCCAGCTACTGGCACTTCCGACCGACTATGTGTCCAGCTTGACCGGGGTTCTTGGCACGAAGCCCGGGAGCAGCGTCGGCGCCGGAGCGCTCAACGTCGGAGATCTCCAAACGAAGCTCGGATCGATCTGGAACACGGGAAGCACTGGTGACTTTTACGGAAAGCTGCAAAAGCAAATCGGCCAAGGTCTCGTCCCGAACAACCTCCTCTCTAGCTTCCAGGGACTTCTCGGCACTGGCCTTCTGGGTAGCTTGGACCTGGCCAACAATGCCAACAAGCTGATTGCTCCTCTCAACGGAATCGATTCGACGAGCAACAACAACCCGGTCAACCCGGCCAAGTCTGTCTACCCCAAGAAAGATGCCTCGGATGCGCCATACACCCTCTCCGAGCAGCAGCTTCGCCAGGCCATCTACATCCCCCAGACTTTCACCTACGGCCAGAAGCCTCCTGTTATTTTCATTCCCGGCACTGGTGTCTACGGAGGAGAGACCTTTAGCCCCAACTTGTTGAAGCTTCTCACGAACGTCCCTTACGCAGATCCCGTCTGGCTCAATATTCCGGGCGCTCTTCTTGGCGACGCCCAGGTCAACTCTGAGTACGTCGCCTATGCCATTAACTACATCAATGGCATCAGCAACAAGAACTCGAGCATCATTTCTTGGTCTCAGGGTGGTCTAGACACCCAGTGGGCTTTCACCTTCTGGCCTTCTACCCGCAACGCTGTCGCCAACTTCTTCCCCGTATCTCCCGACTTCCACGGAACCGTTCTTGCCAACGTCCTCTGCCTTTCACCTGGCAACGGAGCCCTCAACGCTCCCTGCGATCCTTCTGTCATTCAACAACAATATACCTCCGTCTTCATTAACACCCTTCGTTCCCGTGGAGGAGCCGACGCCTACGTTCCCACGACAACTTTCTACAGTGCTATTCTCGACGAGGTTGTCGAGCCCCAGCAAGGCACCGCTGCTTCCGCCTACCTGACTGATGCCCGCCGTGTCGGTGTCACCAATATCGAGGTCCAGTCTGTCTGCCCTGGTCGCCCCGCTGGCAGCATCTACGGCCACGCGACGATGCTCTTTAATCCCTTGACAGCCGCACTGATCAAGGATGTTCTTCAGAGAGGCTCAGGACCCGCCAAGATTAGCAACATCAACCTCAACGACGTTTGCAAGGACTTCATCGCCCCTGGCCTGAACCTCGAGGATGGCATTGCTACTGCTGGTTCGATTGTTGCTGCTGGCATTCGCTTGTTGGCTTACCTCCCGAAGCTCATTGCCGAGCCCACCCTCATGGCTTACGCACGGTCTTGAGCACTCTCTTGTGTAAACAAGATGTATCTTCTAGAGAAGCTATACTTCTTATGAGAATGAGGACGAGGTTAATGTGGGTGCTTGGGACGAAGTAATGAAGATGAGGGTGAGAATAAAGTGAATGTAAATCTTCTCTGTAACACTGTAATTAGATGTACAATTGGGTATAAATAGACGTAATTAAAACAGTTGAACATCAACCGCGGTTTCAACGTTGGGGCGCTCATTCCACACGTGCATTAACGCCATTTAAATGAAGAAATTTGTGAAATCCATGGCTCGTTGAGTCTTGATTGGTTTGTGAAGGTATGAGTATGGTTTGCAAAAGATTGATTCTGGATACCAGAAAATTCCAGAAGGCAAAATCACATTTTCGCATCTCTCCCAATACCCGTCTGCCCCACAGCAAATTCCTTTCTCTCATCCACTGACAACCTCGTCTCGGCTAGTTCACCAGTTTGTGGCTGTTCCTCTACAGCTGCAAGTCTGTCGGTCTCTTCGACTGGGACGTGGTCTCTGACCACCAGCCACGTAGGATAAACGGCCAAACCTACATCGATTAGCATCATCTTCAACTTCATCATGGACTCTGCTTGGCTTACCCAGGAGTATAGTGTTGACAGCAAGTGGTACTCGACCTCCCTTCCACTTCTGTGTGTTCAAGCCAAACGAGACAGCCTGGGAAAAGCTCTCCTGGCCTCTAAGAATACCCGAGAAACGAGTGAGCTCCGAGATGTTGTCCGTCTTGGTAGCGAGAAGGTAGTAAAGCCAGCTCTGCAGTGCTTGACGGGCGAAATCCCACAACAAGAGCACAAAGAAACCCTCAGTGAATCCCTTATCTTCCCAATCGTACGCAGGCGGGTTGCGGGTGTACTTCTCTTGAATGACCCAGCCGTAAACCCACGCAATGACGTGCCATACAATGACGTAGTAGAAGCCAATAGTGATGCGCTTCTTTACACTGAATTTCTTGTAGTCGAGGAGAGTGCTAATCAGCTGCGATGAGAGAAGCGTGCCGAAGTTGCTGACGAAACCGATGAGTGCGCGAGCTCGGATGCCGAAATAGTAGGCTTGAAAGTTTCCGCTGTACTGGTTGAAGTAGGCAGCCCAAAAGATGGGGAGAAGCAGCAGGATGTCCTTGCGCTTCGACACGCGGAGCAGCTCTCTGAACTCGGCCTTGAACGACTTCTCGGCTTTGATAATAACTTTGCTACCGTCGGATCTTTGGACCTTCTCCGGGGGAGATAGAGCGAGTGCAAGGGGCACGCTGAGACATTGTAGAGCAATGAAAACCAGGTAGGTCTGATATCCAACCTTGCCCTTCTTCTTCGCAGCCGCATCGTTGTTGAGGGCCAGAACGATGGCTCCACCGACAAGAGGACCACCGGTTCTGAACCAGAGCCAGATGTTCATGTACTTGCCACGCTTAGACGGCTCTGGGTATCCAAGAGCAACAGCGCCCTCGGAGGCCCAGAACAAGCCGGCAGAAATACCGCAGGCGGCAGCTCCAACAAGAACGAGCCAGACGTTGCCGTAACGGTTGTTGGTGTACAGTCCAGCGGAGTAAAGTGGGTAGCCAACAGCTCCAAGCAACAGCGTTCTTGAGAGCCCAATGCGGTTCGCGATGGGCCCACCGAATAAGCACAGGAAGGCCATGAGTCCGAAGACAAGCGCATTGGCGGCATTGACGAGGAACGGTTCCTGGGCACCACCTGCGCCGAGGGCGTTCATCGCATTCCACAGGCCAGGGGCCATGAAGCCTGGGTGATGTTAGTAATTGCTACTCTGACAGTGCACATGGCTTCATACCAACTCCTCCGATCACGAAGGCATTGAACAAGGTGCTGTGGTACCACACCCGCTTCACCGGTGGGTCAGAGGCCGCATCGTGGACGTCCGACGACACGGACTTGGGTGATTCTTCGGCCATCTTCACGGGTTCTTGGACTCGAGGTTGACGAACTTCATTCACACACGTTGCTGAGAACCATCGTTGACTTATATGATAGCTCGTAGCCTCGGCTACCATCGCCACTTTGACGATATTCTAGCCATCTCATGTTCAAAAGTCCCTCCAATTTGTTTTTTCCATAGGATGAACTCCTCATTCTCTACATGAATGACGAATATGCTAGTGCAACGTTGAACCCACCGTTCAAATGACAATCGTGCAGCTCATTCGGCAGTTGATCATCGAGGTCCACTAAACTCCGCGTGGGTTCCTACCCCTCGGTCGAACTCCGTCGGAAAATTGACCGCAATAGGTAGGTCTATCGCGAATTGGGCTGGGAATAACACGCAAAATCGCCTACAGATCTCGCGTAGGAACTGGCGTCTTGGCAATGAGAAAAGATGGGAAAGCCTCTGGTTAGAAAGTTGCGCTTATGAACGGAACAAAGCTTGTCAATGCAAAGGAAATTCCCTCTGTTATTTTAGCACAAGAGTCTAATGATCCCAATCCACTCGAAGCCGGATCAACATGGTCCTGTATGCCCCTACGGGCAATGTGTACTGAGCTTACAACTTGGACTGGATTTTCTTTGCCTCCTCTTCCTTCCTCTTCAACTCCTTCCACCACTTTTGCTTCAGTGCCAAAACGCCGAAGCCTAGCAACGCCCATTCATCTTCCCACGCAGGCAACTCATAAGCATCCGTGCCCGGTGCAGGAGGTCCGGCAACACCTCGCAAAAACTCGAAATATTCTGAAAAGTCGGGCTTGATTTCGTGGAACTGGGACGTCGGCCCCTTGTACTGCAGTCGCTTCACTTCCCACTCGTCCTGCTCTCGTGGAGAAGGCAGACCGCCTCCCCGGTTCGCGAAATAGCGAGCCACGGCAACGGCCTGGTACTCGTAGACACGGAACGAGATGGCCGCCTTGACTTGTCCAACGACTGTGAGTGACGGATCCGCGATGTTAAAGACGTGTTGGTAAAATCCTGAGAGGCGCCCACTTGGCGTCACGGGATCGGGACGCAGGAAAGGGTAGGAAAGTCGATAGCCGGTGCCGAAGTGAACTTTCTCGATACCGTCGACTTCACTGCCGTCCGAGAATTTGACTTTGACGGTGTTTTCAGATCCAACGGACACTCGTGTGATTTGCGGCTTGAGAACGACGTTGGGTAGTTCCCATGCATCCTGAAGAATTTCATTAGAGCCTCGCTGCGAGACATAAAGGGGCCCAGACACGATGCTGTGAATCTCTGAGACTGTGTCAGATGCAGAAACGTTGCCGCCGACGACAACGACTTTCTAAACCCTCGCGTTAGTCATGTTCATTCATCTCATTGACGGATAAGGATAGAAGTAAGTAAGTACCTTGCCAACGTAGTCCTCAGGAGACCTGTAAGCCTTCGAGTGCTCAAACCTTTGAGGCAAAGCAGCAAAAGTCTCTTTAAGACCGTCAATATTCGGAACGAATGGTACACCGTAGTGCCCGGTGGCCACAACAACAGCATCGAATGTGTCTTGCCACCAGTAATCTCTCTTCTGGTTCTTCAGATAATGTTGAGTTTTTCTAAGAGTCAATTGCCATTTCTTGCCTAATTTCTCTACACGCTCCACATGCGTATTGAAAGTGAACAAGTGCGAAAACGGCTCTGCAATCTCCTCGAGGTAGCCAGCGACTTGCGCGTAGGGATGCGTCGGGTTCCTCTTGCCAAAGCGGTTGATGGAAGAGGCCGAGTTCACATCCGGAAACGGCTTGTAGGTGAACGCCATCACTTGGGAGCCGACATTGCTGTCCAAGGCGGGATAGAGACCTGTCCGAGCTGTGACATTTTCAGATGCTGGTGGCAGTGACTGTGGTAGCTTGGCTGGAATCTCTCGCACAGGTTGCGCCGAAGATGGCGAAAATGGTTCTGGCTGCTCATCGTAGATCCTGGAGGCATATGTCAAATCGAGTTCAAGTATTTTATGATGTAGATTGCATACCATGTGCCACCGATGCCTTCTCTTCTGTCGAACAATTGGATTCTTTCGAAGACATTCTCTTCACTTAAGGCTTTCACAGCGGAGATGCCAGAAGGCCCAGCACCGATTACTGCGATACTGGAATATCTGGGGGCCATGGTTTGAAGTCGAATACGAGGATGCCGTTTATTGAAAATCAAAAAAGAAAAAAGCTTGGTGAATCTGTTCCGACAGTTTACGCCAAGTGAAGAACATATAGCCTCGAAAGCTCTGACGAATTGGTGTTGCATATGACGTGCTTGCACAACACTAAGAACTAGATGGAGATAGTGAAAGTTCCACCGAGGGCTTATCGCCATTATTTGCTGTGGGCGCTCGACTTGCATATTTCGTTGGGGCACTGATTAATACGATATGCTCCTCATCCAGTTATAACTTTACGTTAAGATCTGGGCTGAGAGTCGAGAGACCTTGAAGGCGGTATGGAGGCTTTCAGCTTTCATGTCAATTGGTTAATTAACAGACAGGAAGAATCTCATAGAACAGGTATCGCAGCTGATATTCAATGTTATTTGTCCTTAGATTGTAATTTGTGTGACGTTATTGATGGATGCTTGCCAGAGCCACTTCGCGCAATCCTTCCCTGCTATGTCGCGACAAACGCAGCAGACAATAACAGCATTAGAGGGGCAAGTCCTATCTGTATCATGCATTCGGAAGCATTCATAGGCGACTTTCTATCAAGTACTACAGCCAAGCCTTTCTACTCGATTCCTCGGACATTTTCTCATCAGGATCGCATATCAAGTCTGCATTCATCAACCTCCGATCATATTAGACATACACTTGTTGATTCACCAAGCACATGGAGTTCCTCGAAACATATTCTCTTCGCTTTCCTCGGAATATGCGAAATGAGAGAACTGTTCAGTCAAACGTCTCACAAGTAACGTCTACGACTTGCAATTCATTGAGCGTTCAGAGTTGAGTGTAACCAGATGTTCAAGGAAGACCAGACGTGCGATTGGCAGGTGGGAGAGTCAATTGATTTCCGCATTTGTTCGCAAAGTAAGCGAGTTCAACTTCCGCTTCCAATTATACTCAGCTATCCTGTCATTAGGATCTGCGGGAAAACAAAGGCTATCAAAAACGCATCTCCACTTGCGTTTGTCAAACCGACGGAAAGTTGTCACTTATCGGCTCGTCCAGCTCAAGTCAGCTAAAGGTCTTAGAAAGCCAGAGCTACTAAAAAGTCTGAAAAAATCTGTATCATGCCAAATCACACGGAAGATTGCATCTCGGCAATTGGATGACATCCTGCGGAAGGCGCGCTGGACTTGGGCTTCCGAGATGTGTTTCCTGATCATTGCGCGATCACATGCTTTCGTCTTCTGATACATCAATATTGAACTAGAAAGCTCATGATACTATAATCATTACCGTGAATTCTGTGTTGTGAATCACTATTAACAGACACATACTGGCCTGTAGTAAACCCTTGAGACTAAAGTCCATACATGTATTGAGTCCCCAAGCAGAATCCTGAACCTAACTCCGGATGACACCTCAACTTCTATAGCGATGCTCGTCACATATCTGGAGTTCATGATAAATTTTAAGTCTATTTCGATAATTTCCCGCTCAGTCTCTATCGAGCGTTGACACCAGCGACCTTTGACAACTTGTTGGTGAAGTCAAGAATCCAAAGGGCTCTCAACATAAATTATCAAGGCATGGCGGATGGCAAGACTTAGGCTGTCGATACAAAGAGTCTGGTTTCTAATTCTTCATTCCCCAAACCAAAACCAGTCCATCAAGAGATATCACGAAGCGCTCGACTGTTCGAGAAGACATGCAGTGATCCAAATCGAAAGGGCGGCCGCGGTGGGCCCAGCATCGGCAGCTTTCGGAAAGGCAATGCTCCACCAACACGTGGCAGCCCGAACTGATGTGCCCCGCTCCAGCTCCCGCTACCGGCGTCGACCCGGGCCTGCGGTATGCGGGGCAAACAGCTGGTTCGATTCCTCAACGGCTCAAAGGTCGACGGACTCTGGGGATAGCGCTGGGTGATCTTCAGCCCGGCTTATTTACTGAGCCTTCCTTTGGTCCTTACTGCGTAACTGGAGTCTTTCCTGTGAAGCTGTGTCAGGTTGAGATGGCATTAGGGCTCCGCGACACCCTCCCGTCTGGGCAACTGAAAGATCTCAAGCAGCGGATCATTGATGGTTCTGTTGTGTAAGTGTGTTCCGATGTAAATGAATTGAATAGAGAAACATTACTCATCACCTGGCCAGATTATCAAAGTCAAACGCGACCAACGTGACTTATCGTAACCACTTTTTGTACTTATTAGTAGTGAGATTGCTTTCAGTGGCCTCTGCGGGCGAATTTTCGTCGCAGTTGGCTCGTTCACACCTAGGAAGACTTTCACATGCGTCATTCGTCCCCTGCAGACGCATGTTTCCTGCCCCGACGAACCCCATCGAATCCTCAAAGATGTTCCCGGCTAAACTAAACAAAGAAGCCAGAGGACTAGGGGTATAAGCTCGAGGTCACATTCTCACTCCATGTTTCTGTCTAGCGGATAGGGCCCATGGAGGCAAGCTGCAGGACTGCGTTGTGCGAGAGAAGGGCGTTGGACGCCGCAAGCCAGTCGGAGAGGCCCGTTGGTTTTGGGCCCTCGGTCTCCCGGCTCCACCCCGGGAAGTTCTCTAGTTTTCATTAGGCAGTTCTGACGGCAAAGACGGGCTCCATAAAAGTCAGGCCACCTCGACCCCATCCGCCTTGAATCATTCCCTCCTTTCTCGGGGCTTCCAGCCGTCACTTGACATGCTTTCGTTTGCGATTTTGCGGTACCTAGACATGGTTGCCGAGCATTCGGATACGCTTGATACGCCTGGCCAGCCATCGCTTTGCAGTTCTTCTTCCCCTCTTGGTGCTGGCTGTTGACGCTATCCGAGGTCATGTTTAAGGCTCAGGCCAGTGACGAGAACCAGCAAGAAAGTTACAGTTACAACTAACTTACATGAACGCCCCCACGTAAGGTACTCGGCAGGCGGATGTACCATAATATGTGTTGCTCGTGCTACTCGGCGTGATCCTTTCACAAGCCCTGTGCCTCCCTCCATGTCGTGGGAGCCAACCAACCCGTCCAAGTCCGAGCGTGCTCGTCGGAGGTCCCACCTTGCCGCCGGGCCGCTGTCGGTGAGGTAATCACCTGGGGAGGTTCCCATTGTCCCAAAAGGGTCTTTCGGGTATCATCCCCGGGTTGCCTCTTGAATAATAATTTCTGCCCGTTTTCTTACCGGCAATCGTCGAACTTCCTCTTCTACACCACACTTTTTCTTTTTGTCCTTAATCGTTTTTCTTCCTCAATAGACCAAGTCCCTCTCTCTTTGCCTTTTCTTTTTACGACAGATCGACCACGTATAGATCCAGGCCATTATATCTGCAGAATCATAAAACCAAGTAAGCCGTGATCATCCTACCTAATTCTCGCTCGGGCCAAGATACCCCGCGAGGTCGCAGTCGCATTCGCTGACCAGGCTCGCGTGACTCCAGATTCCGAGCAAACCGAACACTTCGCAACAAAGAAGTGTGAGTCAACAACACTCAATTCGCACGTAAACACCAACAAACAAACCGCAACAATGGTCCTCATCACGCGAGCCATCTCTCTCACCAACTTCCTCGTCGCTTCGTCGGCCCTCGGCTTCCAGGTCTTCGTCCTGTACCCATGGCACGAGCAACTGTCCCACGACTTCGAGGAGCTTAAGAAGGAACACATCCGCGTTCTTGACTACGTCAAGGGTGTCGACGCCGGTCTCAGAAAGGGACAAGGCGGCGCTCCCGCTGGTCAATCTATTCTGGAGAGACTGGGCTACAAATGAGCGGGGTCAACCGCCCTCGCCCTCTTTCGGTAGCCCTCGGACTTTCCCTTCTTTTTCTTTTTGGGGTTCAATAAGGGTCGGTCGGTCTGTCTATCTGTCCAAATTGTCTTTCATTTCCACGATTGCATGCGATACTCCCTGAGAGCGAATTTAAAAAGAACTTATTCCCCCAATTCGCAGCAGCCTTATTTTGTGATAATTCCACAACATTTCGAACCGTATAGTGAGTCGTCAATCTCTGAGATCTCACATTGGATCGGCAACAACCTCAACGAGATGTTTCGATTGGCGCGACATTCTCTCAGGAGTGAGTTGACGTGATTGAAATGATGCCCCAAAATCACAGTCAAGCGATCATAGAACTGGAGAAATCTTAGTACACCTCATTAAATGAGATCGCCTGCCGCAACAGAACTCACTCAAACCATCGATCGGACACCACGAAGCCTCACGAGGGGCGAGACCCGCTTCACCGCCGGCAGATACAGCAGCTCCGGAGCCCGCTCCGGAACCACGCCAGCGAATCGACGCGACGATAAGCGATTCAAGGACTTGATGCATCTCAGGTGCCTCACTCAAACACCTTGCGCGATGGTCTTGGATCAACTTCAGGCTTAAGTCGCCCGGATTTGGCTCATCCAGAGCGCATCCAGAGTGGTGAAGAGGGAGCACGCAGCACCTGGTTCTGTCTCACCCACCTCGAGGTCTGGTGAGCGTGGCTCTCATCTCATACATATGTCCAGGAAGCTCTAGCTTGATTCCATGAGGCGGGAGTCGCACTGACCAACAGTACAGCCATTCTCCATTGCGATGCGTTCACGAGGCTTATGAAAGCACTTGGTGTCTCATTTGATCTCATTCAGCCAGACGAAGCCATATTGCTCACGCAATTCAGTAAGTCTCAGCTACCTATGCTAGGGTATCGCGAATTCCAGAGTGAAGCATCAGTTTTCATGGGCCTTCCTCCCGTCCTTGCCCTTCCATATCAGTATTGTAACGCCCGAAGTTTCTGCTTCTTCGATCCAGCCCAATTTCATCACGCAACTTGTAACTCCTGAACTGGCGAATCATTTCGAACGTGTCACTCAAAGAAAACGCCATCGTGGCAATGCTATGCTGCTCGACTAGGCGTAGCTCTCGGCCTCGGCGGGCCAGGTAGCGACCCACGCGACGCCGAAGATGAGAAGCCACATGATGAGCCAGGTAGCGTAACGGCCGCCGTTGCCAAAGCCGATAATGCTGCCGACGAGGATGGCGGCGTGAATGAAGGCGGTGACGAGCAGGAAGACATCGAAGTGCCAGCGACCCTGGGAAAAAACAAAAGCTCATTAGCTGTGGTCCTCTCATCTCACCTGACCCCACCTCATCTCAGACAAGTACTTACAACCATGACGCCCAAAACCTTGCGGCGACCCTCGGCCTGACCGATGACGGCAAGGGCCCAGGCGATGAACAAGAATCCTAAGATTCCGAGAATAATGTCGAGAATCAGACTGACGATCTGAGCGTGGGTAACGTCGTGGACGATGCCGATGATGGTGATGGCGGTCCGAATACCGAGAATAATGATCATGCAGATACGTCGAAGGAGCACGGCCTTGTCAGAGGTTTTCAGGTTGTACGACTCCCAGGAGAATGCCCAACAAGTACGCATGTTGGGGCACATGCGATTCTGGATGCTGCTCTGGCCGGCGGTAGTACCACCACCAGCGGCAGCGCCCTGCTGATCGCCGTAGGCCATGATCCCGCTGTTGGTGAGGCCGAGAAGGGGCTCAAGCTCGTCGTCCGAGTCGGAGGTGAGGTCGCCGGGCTCGAGGGTTGTGCGGTAGGTGATCTCGGGCCAACCACCAAAGTAGAGAAGAGCAGGATCGGTGCCGGGAGGCGGGGGGAAGATGAGCTGCGAAGGGTGAGGCATGGTGGGCGCTTCTTATATTCCTCTCCCCCACACAGACGGGTAACGGCCACAAGCGAGATGGGGAGAAAAGAATAATTGTCTTGGTGTTTGCGGATGGGGATCCCTGTGCTACGTGGCGCAGCGGAGGTTGTGCGAGGGTGGATGGTTTGGGGGTGGTGATGGGTGGAAGAAGGGGATCGTTGGTTTCATTGCAGGGGAGGCTTGCTCCCTAGGTAGCTTCGCCCAGGAAATCCATGGTGGGTTTGTTTATGATTTATTTTTCTTAATTGGGCGAGAGCTATCGCGGTCCTCTTCTTGAATAGGCGGGTGCAATGGCTCGAGAGTCCAGTTACTCTCGCCCTCGGGGGTTGTTGACGATAGCATCACGACTAAGCGATGTTGTGCGTTTCAAGCAGGAGTCGAGGGGTTGTCCAAGATGACTTGTGACTGCTCGAAGTGGGACTCGGCCAAATGGCAAATACTTCCTTCATTCAGACAAAGAAGTGAAGTTTACCGTATAGTTGCAGAGTAAAACGTTTCATGCCGGTTCACAGCAACTACAATCTTTACCAAAATCATCACAGACAAAGACTTCTCAGGTTTGTTCATTATCTTCGGGGTTTGGGCTTGTGGTTGGCTTTCCCGGTGTAAGCCACCAAGCTGCGTCCATTGGGACCACCACCACTGACAGCAGGGGACCATGTCTCTCCAACAGATTTTAAGCTTAAACCATCTATCAATAGACAAGCCACCGTGGATCACTTGTTGGCTCTGGGAATAGACACCTGTCTGACAGCTCAAAGTCGTGGAACAGACGAACCATGACTGCAATAGACATGACGCCCCCTCCATCTCGACCTTCGATGTTGAGAATTAGGGCCATAGACGCTTTGATTTCAGGGGATGGGACCCTCAACCTAGCGACTTCAGTCCTGTCCACTGTGGAGGTAGTAATTAATTAGGCAACGGCTTTCGGAAGCTCTGGCGTCTTGGCACACAATCCTCACGGCCAGGTAAGCTTTGTAATTGCCTACACCAGCCACATCCTGAATCCTTTGGAGAAGGCTTCCTAGAAATTGGACCCAGGTCTTATAGGAGGAGTGTGCTGCCTACCTTAAGTTTTCATAAGTCCTACAGTGGAACCTAGAAAGAAAAGAGAAAGAGTCACCCAAAGTTCCAGTCTAGGATTCCATCCTAGGCGACAGGAATTTGCAGCGCATTCAAGAAAGGTTTCTCATGTCCCTGTCACGGAGATGGACTCCGATTACTAGTATGAATCTGGTCCGATTGGACCTCGTCGCGGCAAGATACACCGAGCCATAGGGCTACGCCGGCCGGCTTAGAATGCCCGGGCACGTTAGGCAGCCGGGCGATCCCGGTTCTCATCCGCCGCCCCGCTTCCCGGAGCTCGGAGAGAGCGATCGCTGAATACTGAGTCCAATGAATGATGGCTTTTCTCTTTTGCTGGTCGGAACTTCTTCGAGTTCAACCTTGCTATACAGCAGGTAAGCAGTCTGGTCCATTGAAAAATAGAAGTTGGGGGCATTCCACAAAGACTCATAACTTAGGTGACTATTGACATCGGTGAGTTATCTCATGTTGAATCCATCATCTGGAAATCTCCCAGTTAGCAAGTAATTACTAGTCGCGGGGAGCCATTCACCGTCTGGACACAATAAGACGAATGTAGAATGATTGAGTAACGAAATTTATGAGATTAATCTTTGACAAAAAATCTAAAGACGATATGTTTGCAAAATGCTTGCTGATGAAAATCCAAACCCTTCTCTGATCCAATGGTATACGTAGACTAATCCCGAAAGAATCCATCCTTCACCTTCAGTTTCTCAAAGACTTCTATGCTGAGGCAGTCTTCTCAATCTGGCTGACGGCCGCCATGGACTCCTTCTCGGAAATTCTGTCAGTGGACTGAGCTCCGTGAGTGAGACCAGCAATCTCGGTCTTCCTGAACTTGCGTGCCGGAATGCGCTGATCAAAGAGAATCTCGAGCTCGCCATAGGTGCGGCCTCTGGGCTCAGGCAAACGGAACCAGGTCCAGACGAAGCAGATGGCACAGCTGACGGCCCAGAAGAAACCGCTCTTGGCGCCCCAGTTCCACGCAGAAGGGTTGAGCATCAGCGGGGTCAGGATGTTGGTGGTGATTCCGGTGATGTTGTACAGGTTACGCGCGAGCACGACAGTCTTGGTTCTCAGGCGGGTCGAGCTCAGTTCAGAGACGAGAGAGTAGCAGACGGGGCCGACAGTGCAGTCGTACATGAAGGTATAGACGAGGAGCAAGCTGCCGATGGCCCACTGTGCGGCGACGTTGGACTTTCCAGCCAAGGAGGCGAAGCCAATGGCTGCGAGAATGGCGCACATGATGCCCTGGCCAGAGAGGTAGAGAGTGCGTCTGCCAAAGTGCTGCATCAGGAACCAGGAGAAGACTGTGCCGAGGGCGCCGAGAGCGTACTGGGCCAAGGACATGGTGAATGCGTTCTCCTTTGCCATGCCGGCTTGCTGGTAGAAGTATGTCGAGTATCCCATGAACGTCGAGCCGCAAAGAGTCTGAATGGCCCATGTGACGCAGACGATCTCGGTACGGCGAAGGTCGGTGCCCTTGAAGCAGTCAATGTAGCTTGTTCCACTCTGCGCGGCCTTCTCGAGCTCGTTGGTGTGGACCATCATGGAAATGGTCTCGTCGGCGTTGAAGTTTTGCTGTTGGTTGCGGCTGGTGAGGCGGATGAGAGACTTCTTGGCGTCGTCGAGGCGCTCCTTGCGGATGAGCCACCAGGGAGATTCGGGAGCGAAGAAAATGCCGATGATGAGGGGAACGGGCCACATCCACTGGAGGGCAAAGGGAATCTTGTATCCCCACTCGTCAGTACGGGTGATGACACCTCGAAGAACACCGCTGGCAATGAGTTGACCAATGACCCAGCAGAGATTGACATAGGTAGTCTGAATAGAGAGTTAGCGATTAGCCCAAAAAAGGATCTGGCGGGAATATTGTGGCTCACAAGGTAGGCTCGCAGATGTGTGGGGCAGACCTCGGAGGCGTAGGTGACAGTCAGGGTCTGGAAGATACCCCATGGAATACCAATGAGCATCTCTCCGATCAAGAGCTGGACAAGGGTCTCGGAGAAGAAGATGATGAAGATGAAAGCCGTGACGCCAACGAGGCCACCAATCATGGTCTTGCGGTATCCGTATCTCTCGGCAATGATACCGTTGAGGAACAGGCCGGTGATCTCGCCGACAAGCGCGCCGTTACTGAGACCAGCCTGCCACGCCGCAGTCAACTGATAGCTGCCGTCGGGCTGGATCTCACCAAACTTGCGCTGGAAGACGTCGTAGGCATAGAGGTTGCCGATGAGGGTCTTGTCGAAACCCTCCATGATGACGGCGGTGCTGAAGAAGAGCGACCACATCACGGCCCTGGGGTAGAGCTTGATCGATGCCATGAGGCCCATACTGAGCTCGGCCTCGGTCGCGTTGGCCGCCTCACGAGCGAGCCCGGCGGCGTCGGCGTCGGCGATGGACATGCGGCGGGTGGCCTCCGAGTCGATCTGGATGGTCTCGGTCGGCGCCCTGCCCGCGGATGATCCGATGTGCACCATGGTTGCGGTGTACTGGTGTAAAATATGGGGAATGAAGAAGGATTGATCAACCGGGGATGAATGTGGGTTCGGGCTCGATCTTTTAAGATCAGAGCGGGTGTTCTGAGACTCCTGTCAAGGGGAATCGAAGATGCTCGAGCTTGAATTGTTGTCAATCCCAATGAAGTTGCTGAAGCTGATGTTCTGAAGATGTGTCGAGACTGGGGATATCAGATCATCTTATATCTTGTCTAGACGTTTGCTCGATCAACCTGATGCTATGCGCCAAGGAGGTGGTGGTGATAGTTCTTCCCGGAGAAGCAAGGTAGTCGATTAAGCGGCGCGGCTTCTCACTGGCTCGCTCAAATTCAATTCCAAGGTGGCGGAAAGAAGGTATGTATGATGTTGACGTTATGGACCATCCGTGTCTTAAGTCGCCGCACTTCAATGCAAGAAGACAGAACCAAAGAACCCCAAGGCTTCCTTTTCGCCCGTCCCCCCTAGCAGTCTAGGACCCAAGGCTTGGAATCCAGGACTAAGGACCACGCTATGCTCCACTTTCTCCGCGACCCATTGGCTCGCGCGGGGAAAGTCGAGGGATGTTAGGTCTGGGGTTGGAGATGCAGTGTGGTTGGTACTTGTTTGCTGGTTGGGGATTGACAGCGAGATGTCTCGAACGGCTGGGTCGCATATGGATGTGGATGGGTCAAGTATTGGGAAAGGAAAGGGGTGGGAGGGTCACGGCAAAAAGAGAAGAAACCCACATCAGACAAAGTACGGGATAGCATTGCTTAGGCTCTAGCGGACACTTCTCGCCTCACCCAAAAGGAGAGAAAAACTGTCAGCCCAAAACTCAAAAAGACAAGACCACAGAGTGAGACGGTAGTGCCAGCTGGATGTCTAGACTTGCCGTACCGTACACTAGAAGTGTTCGCCGGCGACACCGCGTACATCCCTGCGCACATGTGGCGTACCTGATGCTGCTTCGGGTCAGCGAGCCTTTCCCACCAGGGAGTAGCTTGGTAGGGATCCTGTGCAAGAATCCATGTCTGGCGAATGGCGGCACAGAGAACATTCGGCGATTCCACCCACCGGCAATTGGGGCGAAGATTTCTGCGAGATTTCGTATGGCGGGACGGCCAATAGGTCTTCTTGCCTGACGTCGCTGAAACTAGGCATCCCTGCCACAGACACTTGCAGATGGGATGACTGTCGCTGTGGGTGTTCTGGGGTTGGCGTTGGTTGCTCCTGTTGGTTCAAATTCCCTTTCTTTACGATCCTGACAGTTGGGGGCTGCGAGTGAGAGGAGAGATCTAGCAGCGATCGACCCCCATCAAGTTATCCCACTATTGCCGTACACTACTGCGTGCGTGTGCCGTATCCGTACCAACTCCCAACAGACAAGCGCCTTTTTCTTAGCAAACCGCCTGATGATCGAACGGCGAACGGCAGCGTTCTTCCCCGCGTAGCCTCCCGCAGATACATCAAGAATATTGCGGGACGCTAGGCGGGGATTGGCGCCAGAGTTCCAGCGATTGGTCGGTACCGTCTTTACGCAACGTTGAAGGTTCGTTGGTCTGGTCTCTGGTCTCTTGTTTGAGTCTCTGGCGGGGGTACGGTGGAGTGAGGATACTTGGGATTTCGAGAAGAAGGTTGGGCGGGTGAGCGCCCCCAGACTGAACGAGTTCCAGGTCCGCGAAACTCAAAAAAGCACACTGGCGTATCACGCGCGAGCAGAATTTCGCTGAAATTAGGAGCTCCTCTCAACCATTCCCTAATCTTTCTGCCCAATTTCGTTCGGCGCGATGCCGGCCTCACCTGGATTCCTGGGTCAATCGTCGAGGCTCGACCAAGTCAACAGCATCTCTCCCCACGGGGACAATGTGGAACAAAGAGGTCGAGTCCGGGGATGGAACTTGTGGTGGACACAAGATCAAGCAAGCATCCGACAGAGCCAATAAGTCCCCTTTCCACCTGCCACGTTGTCGTCATTGCTCGCTTATGCGACATCCCCCCGCAGCCCATCGTGATCATCCCGAGTCTTGGCCCTCCAATCATCTCCAGATGTAGAAACCAAGCTCACCGGATAGATCTTACACGTGCCTCGGATATCGACGGGCAGTCAGCAAATGATCGAATCTTCTGCCCAAATCCATCGTATCTAAGTGACACGACAGGATATATGATATATCTCGATTTCTTCAGGGCAATGCATAGTGCGGCTCTGTCAGATCTACAGTCAGGTCCTTAGACAGACAACCGCAAATCTGGCCAACCCAGATTTGAAGGCGGCTTAGGGCGAACTCATTATCGTGTCAATGAGACGTGAACCTAGAAAATGACTAGCGATTGAGGCTGACGAAGGCTACCACACAAGACTGCCGACGGGAGTGACAAGGATGGCACGAGTATCCCGCTGTACGATCCGGATAGGATTATCGCGAGTCACGAGTCACGGCTCCGTTCGATATGCACCGTAAGTGGAGCCATAGGTAATCGGGTTCGGGCCTAAGCCCATCGTTACCGCAGCATCAAAACGGGGCAGCACCAAGTGGCCGGGTCCGTCTCATCTCCACGGCTCCGATTATCACATGCTAGGTCCGCCGGCTGTCTTCCGAGGTTTCCGGAACCCCTGAGCCCGGACCCGTCCCCGGGCACCAGGCTCCGCCCCGCACCAGCCACGGAAGCGGTAGAAATAGTACGGACAGAATACCCCGCCATCGGGAGAGCACAGCAGAACTTGGCCATTGTAGAGATAAGAATAGCCCATAGTCCTGTCTGTTCCTGTCGCAATCCATTGATCTCTTAACTACCCGCCTAATGAAAATCAGGTTATCGTTGCCTTATGCAATCAAAATTATGGCTCTATGATTCTGACACGACAACATTATCACGGGTTAGTAGATAATGCATTGGCTTCACGACTTGGGGCGGAATGATGATTATTAGGAGTTGAACGCCACGCTAAGCTCAAGGACAACGAGCGGGTCTGCTTTATCAAGTTCGCAGACAAACCCTGGGCATGGATGGAGCCTACTTCGAGACCGTGGCTGCCACAATCCATGATGCGCCATTGAGCTAAGCTTTTTTGAGGGATATTTATGATGGCAAGAAGCGTAAGAGTCACCCCGTGCAATGTTCATTCGCTTTGATGTTGAGAATACCTACGATATACCAGCATCCGGTGTCTCTCTGTGCCAACTATACAACCTCAATATCAAGGCAAGTATTGTTGTATCCGGCCATTCTTCGTATTCGTGTTCATGGCTCTGAGAGCGGCACGGACAGGTCAGACCGACGCTTTTCCACAATAGGCTCGAAATATGGGTCTCCCGAAGACTAGCAATTTCATCAGAAAGCATAGTAAAGCGGAATGATGCCTGCAGAAAAGACAGAACATCTCGAGAGACATCCACAAATTCCATCAAGATCCTTCATTGAATAGAGACACGGATCTACGGAAACGAACGGGTTGTTGCATAATCTTCGTGATCCACCGTCTTTCCCATTTGGGCAGGGTCGACATATTAGAAAGACTCCAGAGCTTTGCCCGAGTTGACGGTTCTAACATCCGCAGTGGGGGGCTGAGAGGCGCATTCGTATTCGGGTTTGGTTTTCATGGAAGAGCTTCTCACGTATTCGTGTCTGAGATCTCAGCCTTCCTTACGTTGTAAATGATGGAAACAATATGTGCAACTCTTTGGATTAATGGTTGAAGCTGATATCGAAGAAAAAACATTTAAAAGCACAAAAGACGCTCGTGTCGGAAAGATAGGATGACAACACCTCGAAAACTTTGAAAAACAAGTTCTGCCGGCTTCCTACCAGTTCTCAGCATCGCAAAATCAGTCTTTCCAACTCGGTTACAAGACACCATCATCTACAAATCATACCTGATCATTTATCATCATGGTTGGAACGATTCCCGAGGAAGGGCAGATGCTCTTGGCTAAAGATGCCACGTTTGAGAAGATCCTTCACAAGGGAACGTCCAAAGACGTCGGCATGTCAGCAATGTTGAAGAAGAACTACGAAGCCCAGAAGGCAGCCACGGACGAGTACTTCAGTCATTGGGACAATAAGAGCGCACAAAAAGAAACGAAAGAAGACCGGGATGTACGTCCAACATTACGAGCACACTTTTACCCAACTTTGCCTAACTATTGCTACCATACAGGCTCGTACAGCAGATTACGCTTCTCTTACTCGGCAGTAAGCTCGATCCTCACATTAAGAAGCAATCTTGTGGTCTAATTGTTGGCTTTCTAGATACTACAACTTGGCGACCGATTTCTACGAGTATGGCTTCGGCCAAAGCTTCCACTTTTCTCGCCCTTCTGCCGGTGAATCTTTCAAGCAGAGCATCGCAAGACACGAACACTACCTCGCCCACGTTATCGACATTAAAAAGGATATGAAGGTACTGGACGTTGGCTGCGGCGTGGGCGGACCTGCTCGGGAGATTGCCAAGTTCACAGGGGCGTACATCACCGGTCTCAACATCAACGAGTACCAGGTGGAACGGGCCACGAGGTATGCTGTGAAATCAAAGTTAGATAAGCAGGTCCAATTCGTCCAAGGCGACTTCATGGTATAAACCCTTACCTTCGATAAATCACACCTGCAAGCCTAACTGACAACAAATGCTCAACAGAACATTCCCTTCGAAGACAACACCTTTGACGCGGTCTACGCTATCGAAGCCACAGTCCACGCCCCGTCCCTACAAGACGTGTACTCCGAGATCTTCAGAGTCCTCAAGCCTGGTGGCGTCTTTGGCGTCTACGAATGGGTCATGACGGAAAAGTACGACAACGAAGACCTCCGTCTGCGCAAGATTCGCATCGACATCGAACAAGGAGACGGTATCGCCAACATGGTCAAAGCATCAGAAGCTGTACGCGCCTTCCAAGCAGCGGGCTTCGAGATGATCCAGAACGAGGACATGGCAGAGCGTCCGGATCCGAGCCCGTGGTACTGGCCGTTGGACGCGGGTAGCTGGAGACACGCGCAGACGGTGGGCGACTTGCTCTACACCTTCCGCATGACTGGGCTAGGACGGGCTTTTACGCATGGGTTCCTTGGACTTATGGAGACTTTGAGACTTGCCCCTCCTGGGATGATGAAGATGTCAGATAGCCTTTGTGTCGCTGCTGATGCGCTTGTTCTCGGTGGCAAGGAGAAGATTTTCACACCCATGTACCTGATGGTAGGACGCAAGCCTGCGAAACAGGAGTAGAGGCTTGCGCAGCCATTTCATCCTCCCACTTCGACATTGAAGCAAGACTAGAACTATAGACCTTTACAAGTTAATAATGCCTGGCAAGTTGCGTTTCACCTCTTCTTTGTGAAGGTCCCTGAAGGGGCCCGGGGGGGGGGGGGGAGCGTGATCCGACTAGAACTATAATAAGGAGCAGAGAATGAAGGGCAAGGAACATGCAAACAAAGGCAAAAAAAAGCAAACGCCAAAGCAACCAAGGCTCCAGGAAGCAAAAGAATGGACGATCTGGGAATCGAACCCAGGACCTACCGCATGCTAAGCGGTCATTATACCACTAAACCAATCGCCCATGATGATCTAGCCCGGACTTGAACCGGAGACCTTCAGTGTGCTCAGTTCGAGTTGCCTCGAATCTGTTAGACTGACGTGATAACCAACTACACCACCAGACCATTTGAATTGTTGAAGGCTGAAGTGGAAATTAGGCAATAGGAATCATTGCGGTGGGAGGGTGAGGAAGTGTGGGATTTGAGTCGTGAAGCGAGGGAGGAAAGCCCTGGTGGGGCCGTGTCTGCGGGGCGGAGTCTAGACCGGTGGTTGAGCCGGAGCTGAGGCCCCGAAGCAGACGGGCCTGGCCGAGAGGGCTGAGGTGAGACCGCCAGCGCCTCGAAAGCCCCTTACGTAAAGTTCTCCGCTGGCCTGGAATAACCCTCTTAAAACAACAGGTGAGCTGTCTCAGAAGCCTCCGAGACTCTCCTAGAAATCGTTGAGAAGTATCATGATGATAGGCTGATAGATGATCAACCGGATTCTTAAGCTCGACCAACATTGAGAAAAGTTTGACCCACTTCCTGGAGAAATGAGCACGTCAATTCATAGAAGTTGGTTGACTAGACGCAGTGTTACTCGACAACGTGGTTCATGGAAGAATCTGGACAAGGGCTCCGCGTGGCTTGGATTCCCGAACGCCTCCGAACCCAAAGAATGAAAGGACGATTGAGTCTGAGAGCATTTCCGGACGAGACCCAGCTCCGCATACATGAATTTCACAGGCTGATTTAGCCTGGGCGTCGCGGCATTGCATATGCGCCCTGCATCGTGTGCATTTCGTGAGGGGTAATGATTCTCTAGCCCCTGGAGTAATATTCAAATGCTTGGGCTTCAGACATAGGACAGCAAGAGGGGATTATTGCTCCCTCCCTGCGACGGACACTCGACACAAAGGACCTTGGATGATTGATGTTATTCCCGATCGGGGCCGCATAGAGTCTCTTTTTGACTTTCGGGAAGTCCATAAGCTTATTCCACGGGATGATGGACCCAACCAATGTGAAGTATTCTTGTTGCATTGGAGCAAGGTCTACCCCATTTTCCGTAGATTAGGCTTTACCACCAGCCAACTGCATTTCTTACCTGTCCCTGCAGCCTACCCTATTGCACCTGCAGATATCCTCTAATAACCCCCATCATACACCGTCACCTCAGGCAAAATGATCTCCATCTCGCTTGATTTTCAGCGGTTGGAGTCAACCTTGGCTGCGTCCAACATCTCGTCTTTCCCAACAGGCAAATGCTCTGCAACATCCCGTGCCATTTCTGCTGCATCCCATCATGGCCCGGAGTCTCCATTTTCCACCACTGGCAGTGGAGCGCCATCGCTAGCCGGATCTTGGCATGGCCTTTCCGTGGTTGCGTGGCTTGCCCAAGATGCTCGACCTGGTATCCTGGATGACTATCATTGGTGATGGCTTCTGCAGTTTCTGCAAGGCATGCAGGGTTCTCCGCATGCTCGTAGGAAAATGTTCATGACGTTCATAGAATCGCGGAATAGCTGCAGATCCAGTAGCTTGGAACCTGGCTCGAGGCTCGGTTCGGGGTTTGAGGGATGCTGATTGAATAGCAGACTATGAGCTCATGGATGCAGTAGATGGTATATAAGTAGGACCAGGCACTGGCCTTCCAGTCAATGGGCCGTTCTTGTAGATCACGCAATCTGTTGTCAGTAGTGGTCATACTCCCCTCTGTGTCTTCTTTTCCGGCCCCGGTTCCTTCTCAAGATAATTACCACTATGAGAGTCAGCGTCTCGGTAGTTTTCTGCGCCTTCCTAGGCTTAACCACTGCCAATCCCCTCGATTGGCTCGGACTTGCCTCTTGGGAAGTCGAAGGCTTCGCGAAAGACAACCCACTTGGCAAGACTACCGGAGGCAAAGGCGGCCCGACCGTGACAGTCTCAAGTGTTCCTGAGCTTCAGACCGCGGTGGCAGGCAGTGATCCCAAGATTGTGGTCCTGAAGGGCGAATTCGTCTTGCCTGCACGCCTCAACGTCGGATCCAACAAGAGCTTAGTTGGCTACAGGAACACAGCACATATTACCGGCAAGGGTCTCAATGTCTACAACGCAACGAACGTCATCTTGCAGAATCTCAAGATCAGCCACATCCTGGACAATGACTGCATCACGATCCGTAACTCTACTAGGGTCTGGGTGGATCACAACGAATTCACCTCAGATATTACCAAAGGCCCGGACTTCTATGTAAATGACGTTCTTCCGCATGAGCTTCCCAATCAGAAATGTTGCTAACTCCAATCAAACAGGACGGTCAGGTTGATATTATCCGTGCCTCGGACTGGATCACTGTTTCCTGGAACTACTTCCACGACCACTGGAAGTCATCCCTCGTTGGGAACGATGCCACATTCCGCGATCTCGACTTTGGCCATCTTCACGTTACATACCACCACAATTATTGGAAGAACGAGGGCACTCGCGGGCCTGCAGGTCGCTTCGGACACCAGCACATCTATAGCAACCTCTACGAAGATTTCCTCTATCAGGCTATTCACTCTCGCTCCGATAACCAGGTTCTCGTCGAAGGCAATGTCTTTCGCGGAAACACCCATGAGGCGCTCAGCACTTACGGCCTCGTAATCCCCGATGATTCTCCAAATACTTGTGTCTGTGGTGACGAGGAACTGGATGGCTTTGCTAATCTTGGTGCACGTATGTATTTGCTTATCCCGTCACTTGTTCGTGACTATCTTAGGATATGCTAACATGGTAATAGCCAATGACTGGGGAAAAGCCGGTGTCAACATCACCCAGAAGGGTACCTTCTATGAGGCGCCCTACCAGTTCAAGCTCACTCCTCTGCATTTGGTAGCACCCATTGTCAAACTTGGCGCAGGAGTTGGCCGAGTTTGAAGTATCTTACTAGAGCCGATAGAGTGAGAGAGCCATATAAGTAGACAGAGTACTATCCAAGAAACTCAGATAAAATTGCGGGGCTTCTGTTAAGCTGGCGCGAGATCCTACGTGACAGATCGCATCAAATCGCTTCTTCGAGCTTAGGCGGACGTTTGTGTCATCGCAAGTCGGTACCAGACGACAACCGCATTGGCCACACTGACACTGAGATGGTTATGGGGGTGGCCAGGGCGACTACATGTACCCTTCATGGAACAATAATCGGCATGTAGTCGTAGAGAATTGATTCAGTCGAGTATTAACTGATAAGAGCGGCGCCGCAGGTGCGCATAGCACAAACGCCAGTGATGTCGTTGCGAAAGGCCATGTCTTTCCAACCCCAAACTTCAGAAGACCATAGAGTCCAGCTCTAGTCCCCAGACGAACCGTAAAGTCTCCCACAAATTTAGAAGCGTAATTTCTCTACATTATTCAGCAAGAAGTTGAAGCTGTCCTGTCGGAAATCATCATCTATCAAATCCGCACTCTTGGCCATCATGTGTAGCATCTTATTCCCGTCTCTCCACTTAGGCCAATCGATCAACTTCACCTTTGCCTTCCCCGTGCCTCCAGAGGAGTCATTGGGGTCCAGATTGTAAGCAAAGTTAAAGTAGTACGCCCGTGTCGCCGAAGCAGCGTAGTTCGGCTTGATCCCGTAAAATACTTGGAGGAGATCCGATCCGTGGAATGTTCCGAGGACAGGAGTACCGTAGTCGTAACTGGCGAGGTAGCTCCAGGTGTTGACTTCTGGCTGGACTGTTTGAGAGATGTTGAACACAGCTCGACGGGTGAGGGTGAAAACCGTGTCACCTAAGATGGCAGCTAGTCTCTTGAACTGCGGCCGGACTTCGTTGAACCCTGCGGTTCTGAACGGCGATCCTTCAGAAGGGCGGGCAGCGTAAGTGCCTACTAGGTCCTTGATCTGCTGCGGGGAGGCATTGTTGAAGTAGAGTTCGCCGAGGTATTCTTCAACCTCTCGAGTCCTGGTGATGTTCGGTTGGAACAAAGCGAAAAGGGTGCCCTCGTCTTCTTGATCTCCTAAAATGAAGGGCACCTTGGGGAGCTTCCCAGAAGTAGCAAATACTTCTGGGCTTGACACTATGTTCTTCCCGTCAGGTCTCGGGAGGTAGGAAAGAGCTACTGAGCTGTAACTCAAAAGGCCTGGCACAGAGTTTGCAGCTTTGCGCATGTCCTAGCCGCATATGTCAGCCATAATAGTCAGAGATAGAGGTACACTAGATAGCCTTACATCGTAAGAGAGATCTCGCAGGCACTTTAATCGATCAGGCGCTCCATCACATCCGGCAGCAGACAGGACCTTGTCATAAACCTTTGTGGCTTTAGGAGAGTCCATTGGATCAGTCGGAACAGCAGATCCGGAGTTCATTATGGCGCCGCGGAAGAGGGCCTTGCCATTGCGTGTGATGTTGCCGTTGTAGAGAGAGAGTTGACTGAAGATTGATATAGCGCCAGCCGACTCTCCCCATAGAGTGACCTTGTCCGGGTCGCCACTAGAAGACAAGCAATCAGCATCTTTGACTTTTTCATTTTGGTTCAGAGGGACTATGAGACCTACCCAAAGCTAGCAATGTTGTCCTGGACCCATTCTAGTCCCATTCGTTGGTCCAGAAGACCGGCGTTAGAGCTGCCTTCCTGCATGAGGTCCTTGCCCGGCATGAATCCCCAAGCACCCACACGGTAGTTAACTGCCACGAAAACGAATGGCTTGCCGGTAGACATCCCTTCTGCGATAAGTCCAGCTCCATTGTACATGGAGGTGCTGCCTAGTTCAAACCCACCGCCAAAGATCCAATACATCACCGGTAGCTTATCTCCCTCTTTGGTTCCGGCGGGGCGTTGCACATTAATGGTGAGACAGTCTTCTTGCCCGACGGCTAGGTTCTTGAGAATGGGTAGATTGAGGACCTTATCGAGAAGGTCTGGAGGAATAAGAGGCGAGCCAAAGTCTGGTTGTAGGATGAACTGTGGGCATGACTCTGGTTGTTCCGTGGTGGCATCGACTTCGCCCATGGCTTCGGTAAGCCGTACAGGTGGCTTGAACCTCAAGTCTCCAATGGGAGGCTTGGCAAAGGGGATCCCATTAAATGATTCAACTTCACCAGCCTTGGCTCCAAGAAATCCTTTCGTTGTACCTTTCAGGTTTGCTTGAGGTGCCTTGATGGTGACTCGAGGGGTTCCACCGCCCCCTTGCTGTGGTGCAGCCCATGTCTGAGCACATAGAGAGACGAAGACCAAGTTCGAAATAATCATAATGAGGTACAAAAGTATGCAAGAGCGGAGAAAGGCTCATCTGGCTTGTTCTCATCCTTCCACTAAGGCGAATCCATCGATCCAAATGGGGTTGTGGCGGCGGATTGGGATCGATATATGGCGCGATGGTCATTACGCCTGGAGCTTGTCTTCGGAATGAATGGAAAGGCAATGACTTCATTACGATCGATGAACCAAGATTCCATCGCTGCCGTCTTGGTTTGTCCAATGAGCTTAATTCCAGATGAACCAGGTAGCGCCGCGCGGGAGGTAGCGATGTGGCGGATACTGTAGGTTATTCTTCGCATCGCATGGCCCGAAACGGAAGTGTTTCTAAAATTTGACAGCATTCCAAGATAGGAGGCTGCTCGTTGAACCTCTCAAGAACTTCAACAAGGGGCTCTCCCTGCAACTCGATCCCATGGGTAGAAGCACGTTTGTCTCCACCCTCGGCAGCGAGATCACATATGATGGGTCGGCAGGTGTCACGCGATTATGCTATCAGATGGCTGCGACTTGGGATACGACCTTGGATGAATGAGTAGTGTAATGTAGACGAGGGGGGGACCACAAGAGCTGAAATCGGCCTGAATTGGCTGCATCGGCTACATTGGAGATAGTGTTATTCAGGGCAACGGCGCCGAATCAGGCAAAAACTCATGTTCTGCGACGGTCTGTGTTGCGAGGATTTGAGGGAGATCAGACGAAGACCGCTTCAGCCAATCTACTGTGTAGGATCCAAATCATCATAGTTCCGAATTCGTGTTCGGCACCGTAATTCAAGCAGTACTGGGAGACAGATATCGGGGAGCGCTGATAGCTGAAGTGAAGCTTCGTCAACGTCTTGGAAGTGTCAATCATTGCCAGCTTCCAGGGAGATGCTGGCTAACTTGTGTACTCTTGATGCTACACAGAATCATTTGGAGGAGGCTACAAGAAAGATCTGATTGGCTCTACCTTCATAACTATTCAAAGGTTATCTAGATCCTTCCCTGCGCGGCCGACTTAGGCATGTCCCGAGATGGCCTTGGGTTGGTACAGTTCTTCAAGGTACTTCTCCTCCTCATCGGTTAGGACCTTGCCGTCAGCAGTGATTGCTTGGTCGATTCTCTCGACGCTACTGAAGCCGATAATGGGGCTCGTAATTCGTTTGTTGATCCATGCAAGAGCCACATGGGACATGGGCCAGTCCCGCTTCTCCGCGATTTCCTGAACTCGCTTGATGATGGTCAGGTCCGGCTCCACCGTTCCATGGCTTCCGGGCTGACCCTCCTTCTCGGTCTTGCTGCGAGAGGTGGAGCCAAAGTCCTTTGGTGGTCGGGCTAGGTGACCACGGCCTAGTTGATGTCACCAATTAGCGTGAGCCGAACCTGAATGTGAGGGCCATTGACTTACAGAGAGGAGCCCACGGAATGAGTCCGACTCCAGTGTTATTACAGAATCGGTTCATCTCCCTTTCTTCTTCGCGATACAACAGATTGTAGTGATTTTGCATGCTCACGAACTTCGTCCAACCATTCTTCTCAGCAGTGAACTGCATCTGGGCAAATTGAGTACCCCACATGCTGCTGGCACCGATGTACCGAACCTTTCCCGTCTGCACCAAGTCGTGCAGCGCCTTCATCGTCTCTTCTACAGGTGTTCTGGGGTCAAATCTATGAATCTGGAGAAGATCGATGTACGGAGTGTCCAGTCTCTTCAAGGACGCCTCCACCTGGTTGAAGATAGAAGCTCTAGACAAACCCCATTGGTTTTGGTAGTCCCTTGATTTGTTGATTTCCTCGCGGTAGTTGAAGTGACGAGTCTCTACAAAGTGAGAAGTTCGTCAGTGATGCGACCATGATTGTCACAGCATCAAGCACCGAGTCACATACCAGGCTCTTCACCGACGGCAAAGAAACACTTAGTCAAAATGACCACCTTCTCGCGGGGGATGTTGTATTTCTTCAGGGCCTTGGCAATCGTCCGCTCGGATGCGCCATTCGAGTATGCGTTGGCGGTATCCCAAGTATTCAATCCCCGATCGTACGCCGCCTTCAGAAGCGGAAGTGCCTACATGTTATGTTTCTTAGCCACGCTGGTCGATGATCATCGCGTAAGCGTTCAATATACCTCATCCTCATTCAGAACCCAGTCGATGGACTGAGAGTCTCCAAAACTCATGCAGCCAAAAATGGGAACTGAGACACGCAACCCGGATTTTCCGAGCTGGCGGTACTCGACCTTGGTGCTCTCGATACTTTCCCTCAGGCGTGCTGGGAGCTCCTTAGATGCCATTGCTGCGAGTTGTGCTAAACTTTTGATGAGTAAGTCGTTGTACGGGTGAATATGATCTGCTGAGACCGGCTGGCAGGAAATTGTTTAATTGAAAAGTTGTAGAAGGTTGTGAAGGGCAGAGAGATGGTCTAAATAGCTACGTTGGCAGCACAAACGTCATCAAGCCCGATCGCGACATACTTTGGAGCGGTCACAGCGCGGGTCGGTGATGGAACCGAGAAGCGAAGAGCTACCCCGCACTGCGCTGATCACTGGCCTACCTCTTTAAGCCCACCATCTGGTGCAGCTTGCTGACCATCAGAGCATTCGTGATTCGGAATTAGCTCTTAAACTAAGCTTGAGCTGTGGTCCATCATGCAAGGGGATTGAAATCGATGACTGGTCCTGAATAAGCTCCTCTGCCCCTGATTAGGAGCCGGACTTAGGATATATAAACTCCGCCGTCGACCAGGATGACTGGCAACACATTGTCACATCTGTCTCGCTTGGGGCTGTGGTTGTTGGCAAGGGCCATTATGTCAAACGATTGAAAGATGGCTTGTATTGAGGGAAGAAGTTAGCATCTCTAACTGAAGCACTCCTCAAAAGTTCCCACAAATGGTCCAGCACCACTGGGGTCGTTGTTAGGTTCGCAAGCACCGCGAGCGCTGCAGGTTCCTCTACCATTGTTACAAGCAGCGCCAGCATTGACTTCAGCATCCTGGTTACCACCTCCCAAGATGAAGTCGTCGACTTGAGATCGTCCGTTCCCAGTCTGACATTCCTTGAAGTTACCGACAAACGGGCCAGCGCCGCTCGGGTCGTTATTAGGCTCGCATCGTCCGCCTTTGCAAAAACCCCGGCCGTTGTTACAACTTTCTAGAAGTTTCATTAGTTTTGGCTTAGTTCAACCCCCATTTACACAGTTCAATCATATCTTATCGGGCACGGGAGTCAATTCGAGCAAGTCGGTTACCAAGTGATAGCCGATTCCTTTGTTCCAGCGAACGAGGACACCAAAATCGACCCTTACTACGGATAGGAGGCGAGATACTTACGGGCCAATACCGAGCTCGCTAGAAGCGTCAGGCAAGCTGTCAGAGTAATCAGCCGCATTTTGAGGCATGAGGAGACGTAGATGAGATGAGAGGTATTTAATAACAGATGATTGAATAGATGCTAACGAGATAGGTGGTACGAAATATGGCTCTGCGATTCTGTACCAGACAAATGAGAATTATATGAATGAAGTCCAATCGAGGGATGAATGAGATATTTTCTTTGGATAAGAGGGAAGTTGTAGCCAAATTTATCTCCAGTGGCCGATCCAGATTTGTCCTTTAGTGGGTTCTTGAAATTCTCTTACCATGCCAATGTTCCAGAATCTTGGCAAATCCGAGGTTGACTCAGGGATTGATTCAGGCGATCTTAGTCTGTCATCCCATTTGTTCTCAGTGTGATCGCTGTCAACAGGAAAAATAGCCCTATTTTACGTATTCGGTATCGTAAAAGGCTTCCTTTGACCTGTCTGACACGTTGTCCCGTCACATAGTCACCTTGTGGGGTTCGGGGGGATCTACGCAATGTTCTAGGTCAGTCTGATCGCCGTTAAGATGACATTCTATGATCCGCCTGACATGGAGTTTCCAGTAGTTTCATTGGACCGTCCATATGAAACTCAAAGAAGCTCGTGAAGCTCGAATTAGCTTTGTTACTAGGGTCGAGGATACCTCGTTTCAGTGATTAGGAGCTGTTGCACATCGAAACCGCAGCATTCGGACTGCACCGTCAATGATCTCGCCTGCAAATAACAGACTATAGGGATAGCGTGCACAATCCCTCCCACAGTGAATATTATCTCGTTAATGGCATGCGTCAAAATATGTCTGCTACGAGGCGTTGCACCAGCTGAAATGAATACCGAGCCAGGCCTCGGCTTTCACGACCAAGATTTGCATCAATGCCACCAACTGAAACTCCGTTCAATACGAAGCGCGTGTACAGGTCACTTGTGCAAAAAGACAGAGGTTCTGCAACCTAAGTGATGGTAGTTACACCTCACCTCACACCAGGGCAGCAGCGACTGTAAGATAATGAACTTGCCTTAGAGCCGGAAACGAAGAGTAATAGTAGGGAGCCCTCGTCTTCGGGCTCAACTTTGCCCATTTTCATCTGTACTCGCACGCCTTTTCGCAAAGTCATCTCATATTTAAAACACCATAGCTGGTCAGTGGACTTAGTAGGTCCTGACGGACGCGTTGCCAATGCCGGTTGCCAGTGTTCAGCATGTGTACAAAGCGAACGGAAACCACGTTGCTAACATTGCTGCTTCCCATCTCGAATCTGGCACTGTAGGGAAATGACGAGAGATCTGTTGTTAGACCCCCCTTACCCCCTGCTAAATCGGTAATAGTACGCTGGTAACTCTTCAGGGCCGTAGCGTTGTACTATTTCTGGCTCTGGTTACTAGCTACTAGCAACGAGCCATGTTGCAATCTCTGTCACCAGAACACAAAGGCAGAACGGATGTCATATCATTTCTATCTGCCGCATTCTTCTCAATGCAGAGCTGCAGCAATAACTGAACGTGGCATTTGTCAGATGCCCCTCAATCGCTGTCCTAGACTAGGTAGACGACAATGCTACTTCTTCTATCGTTGTTGTGCCAGCGAGCCAGCCTCCTCCACTTTTCGCGAACCTTAATAACTCGATGTCAATAGGTATACGACACAGGGAAGAAGCTCACAGAGGCCAACTGCTGTTAGGTCTAAAAGATGAATTACTAAATCTGCCCCTCCCTCGAATTGTACTCTCAGCGCTCTATATATACCTGAGCTGCTCCTTTGTTGCTTGGTCCTCCTCCTATTGCCCCTTATGCTATCCCCTATCCGGCGGAGCCTGACACTCGACCCTCCCTCCCCCCCTTCTTCTCTAACCTTTCCTGCTTTCCCATCCTCTTCCTCGCCGGGATGATCTCTTTGGCCCTCAATACTTACTGCTTGAGATGCCTCCAATTCGGACAGCAAAGTCTTCCGCAGCGAAGAAGTCTGGCTCTCTTGCAGCCTTCTTCGTAAAGGTAGACAGAAACAAAGCTCTAGCCCGCGCTATCAAAATCCAGCCAAAGGCACCAAAGACGCCAGAACGCCTCAACATGTAGAACCCCCGCCAATGTCACAATCGACCACAGCGCTAGCCTCTTCAATGACAACAACAACGACGGACTCTTCGAGTCCACCTGAGGAAGGAGACGACGTCATCGACTTGGTGACGACGGACAAAGTGGGCTTGCCTGACCCGGTGCCTCAGACAGTCACTGTTGCTTCTGAGCCCCAGCCGTCAAAATCAAGAGCATCATCAATCCAGCAATTGAAACACATCAGGCGCCCAGACACTCAGAAAGGCACTAAGGGTATCCTTTTCCAAGGCAATCGGAGTTGGGAAACGGAACATCTAAACAGACTGGGATCTTCGACAAGACAAATTATTCTCGGGACCGAAACGCAACTGACACGGTAAGTTGATATCTAATGACGCATATCCCATTCACCCTCGGCCAGTTCGATTGTAGAAGGAATAAGATTTGATTTTCTGCTCATGGCACCGCTTAACTCAGTAGCGTTGCATCTGCTTACCATTGTCCCCAGCGAAATCATCGACGACCTCATCTATTTTCCCAAAGTTTGCCGTAACCTGTGGCACATTGAATTCCTACACTTGGACGACAGCTATCATCCCGATAACCACGCCAGAGACTTGACGAACGACACTGTCGTGGGGCTGGCGGCGGCGTGCCCTAATCTTCGTTCTGTCAAATTGCGGGCTACCACCCAATTGGGACACAGATCTTTGATCGCATTCTGTCAACATTGTCCAGGACTGGAGCACTTGCAGATAACTGGCGAAGCTGCCAATAGAACTCTCTTCGTGCACGAAGAATTCTTTGATGAGCTAGCGAGACAGCCCAGCTAGGCTCCCGAGCTCAGGAAGGTTGTGCTCTACGCTTATAGTGGTCGGCTTTGCGGGCCTTACCTAGAGCACGTGCTTGCATTATCGAGGACGAGGCCAAGGATGTCCATAGAACTTCAAAATATTCAACTGAACAGGAAGCCGAGATGGCCGGATCCAAGGTCTTACTTTAACTCTTTCGACAGGACTGGATACGCAAATGGGAGAAAGAGATATGAGAAACATGGTGATTATCGTTCCGACGTGTGATTTCCTCAGCACGCCGTTGGTCGTATCATCTATTGCAGAAATTCTTCTCTCAACTTATTTCAAAACTAAAAGTGATTACATGTAGGCTCAATGCAGTCTTGAGATAATTGACTTGACAGCGGCGATGTACTCAACACCTTCGACCATTGGTCCGGCTTTGGCTTTGCTACATGTACTCACGTAGTCTAGTGTGGGAAGCCAGCAAATGTTCCAGCATTCTAATGGCGGTTCGCAAAAGATTGTGATATAAGCTAGCCAGTGAATGCGGCCAATTAGTCAAAGTAGTTAGCTAGGCAAAAACTCCTTTCTTTTGCTATCACGTTTGTCTAAACACCTCACTTCTTGATACCTGCTGTGAGTACACGGACGTTTGATTTTGTTAGAGACACTTGAGCCCTTGAACGGTAGTTGGATGTTCCTCTAGCAAAACGACTAACTAATCTCATCAATCAAGTAGTATCCATATGCTACCGCAATACCAACGCGATTCGAATCGTTGGGCCCGGACAGGTGGGGGTGGTGGCAAATCTCAACAGCTCACGAGCAGATTTCGAAGAGCGGCTTAGTAACTCAACGTCTTGTAGCAAACTTTACAGTGATATGACGTTTTACAATACGTCTGAGCTCAAAGCATCTGATTTAATTAAGAGTCCTATTGGAGGAGGACTTCTTCATCTTGGCTCAAATTACAAATGGCGAGCAAAGGTGAATAGACCCCTCTGTATGTTAACATTGCAAAGCCGCTTGTCACTCCAAGAATGATTCTCTGAGTCTCAATAGAAGCATTGAAAGACTCTTCGGCAGAAATGTGGCGGCCTTTCATGAGGACCAGTCTCTGAAATTTTACAGACGGCGGAACAATCAGAGCATTATGTTGACATGCGAAATAAGAATTAAGTGAGTCACTCGAGAATGGCAAAGAAGGATAAGCGTGTTTTTTTCGCAGCGAGTTATCCAAAGGCAAATGATGCATATTGAGGCAAGCGTTGTATCAAGGCATAACAGTCAAAAGAGCATGCTCTATTCCGTCAGGAGATGTGTTAGTCCGTGACCTAGGCACCTTGTCGTACCTTCGACATGCGAAATGAGTCCTCGATTTAAGACATGAGTCACCCGTTAGTTCTTGTATGAATATCTTGTTTGCATGTTCCTACAGCACCTGTATGAACAATCGCATGCAATCAATGTAGACTACCGTAGAAACTCGTCCAACTCGTACTTACGCTAGGCCGTGCTCCCGCTATCTCAGATAGCTTTCGACCAATACTTACCTCGATTCAGACTATAAATCTCAATCAGTGGCGGACATCAGCAAGATTTTGATACCAAGAGAGGCTTAAATCATCAAGTACACGGGCTAGCGCAAATACGTGTTGGACGAGTTTCCACGGTAGGTATCAAAGTAAAGTGGCGAACCGAAGTCGAGTACCGTCGATAGCCATGATTAGTTCTCCCAACCGATCTTTATGGCGATGAGCTGGGTTGACCTTGAGCTTGGACTCCAACAATTAGAAATGAGACAGGCCACGCCACTCCTGGTACGGACGACCGCCTGAAATGAAGAGGCCGCCGCCAAAGACCCTAGCAAGTCAACAAGTCTGCCTAAGCATCTGGCAACCAAACGTATGAGACGAGGTAAGCCCTGAGAAGAACAAGGCATACTTTGAATAAACCTATGGGCTAAGCAATATGCGGACCGGTCCAGGCCACATTTCGACTATGAGAGCAAGGCAGTGCCTGATACCAAGCTGAGGCTATTTGTAGTTCAAAAGACAAAAATGACGACGGTTGGATGACGAGTGTGGCAGAATATGACATGTTGTAGCTTAATCAATCTTGAATAGTCTGTACTCTCTGATCCATGGAGCAGTTTCACCCTATTGACAGCTCACACACTTATCACATCTCTCCGCTGGTGATGAGTCCACGACGTAACCACACTTGGGAGAAACAGCTGAGCCACACATGGCGAAACACAAGCGGATGCAATGACCTCTGGCGCCCTCGCCCTTTCACCGGCGCTTCATGTCCGCTTTAACCACACAGCTCCAGCCACATCAGCCCTATCGCGACGAACGCGGGATCCGCGTGCCATGCCGACCGTGCTTAATAAAGTGGTTTAAACTGGGACTGAGCAGGGAGGAATCGGGCTTTGATAATAATCCACCGGGAGTAAGCCGGTAAAAAGAACAACAAAATTTTGGAGGCCATGCAGAGAGCGCCACAATGACGTCGAAATGCAACAAACATACACACGCAACGAATGGAAAATAGCGGGACAGAGGAGCCAATGGACAAGGGCAAATAAGAGAGAGGCGCAGAATGCGATGCAACAGCGGACGTTGTTGCGATGCGGTAGAGTCTAGACACGGACAGGACCTTTACAGTCACACACGCCGCACCGCAGGACAAATTCTTTATCGAACTATCAGGTGGCCCCGGAGGTGACTCAGCGCGTAAGCCAGGAGTCAAGTCCGTCCGCTGTGTCCGCTGCCCGCGGGTTTTCCTTTGCCTCTCCCTCTATTTTGATGTGCTCGGAGCTTTCCAAGGCGCTGCTTTTTCCGGCCCCTTGTGTTATTAGCTGATGATGGGCTGGCTGCTAGCCCCAGCGCTGGAGCTCCCGTCCTCTTTAAGTGGTCTGGTGATGGTTGGACCCAGTCGGAATCTTCGGACATACCTCCGTCCATCCCGAGCAGCGTCACGAGAGATTAGAAAGCAATCCGGTTTGCGGCTCCGTCAGATCTTTCTCCGTTCTTTGACTGGTTGGTTTGCCATTCGGTCATTGATGATTGATCGAATGCCAAACAGACGAGTAAAGAAATGAGAGTACTATGTATAAAGGACTTTGGGCCGCCCATCACCTGTCCCTTTTTGCCTCTCCATCATTTCTTGGATGCACACTGTGATACCCAGCTTGCTTGCCTTCCTGCCTCTCTTGATTTTCTCTCTTCTCTTGTTCGTCTTACCTCTCACCTGCGGACAGAACCACAAGCCCCCTGAATTCCCTACAGCCGCACGTCATCTGCCATTCCACTAGCAGTCATGTCAGCAGCGGCAGCGATTGCGCAACCGCCATCGGCGACAACAATACCTCACATCGGTGATACGAGTCCCCGTCCCAGCGAGACCTCAGATGACGTCTCAACATTGAAGCCCGCCCGCCAGGCATCATGGAAAAAGAAGCACGGCCTGCATCTTGGCCGCAGCAATAGCGACCACAGCAACAACAGCGCAAAACATGAAATCAACCGCACAGCATCGCCTAAGCGGTCCAAGACGTTCTGGAAGTCATTCAAGTACCTCCTCGACTTGACGCCAAAACAAGTTGACGATTTTATGGCATCTTATGTCATTTACAGCCTTGACTGGGCAGATGAGGAGCAGATGGTTAAGACGCTCGGCCCGGATTACAAGACCAAAGTCGGCGACTGTTTGCAAGCTTACTATGGAGTCCTGAATCACCTCTGCGCGCTAGGTGACGTGGAGAAGATGTACATCCCTCCCTTGATGGACAAGAAGGCGTCCGTTCTCGATAATCAGATGCTGTACGAGGAGTCGATCGCCCAGGATATTGGTCTGAAACCGGGAGACAGGGTCCTGGACCTTGGATGCGGCCGCGGAAGAGTCGCGGCCCACATGGCGGCTGTCACCGGCGCCGTGGTCACCGGTCTAAACATTGACCCGAACCAGATCGCCCAGGCCAGGGACTTCACCGAGCAGATGGGTCTGGAAAACAGCTTCACGATTCAGGACATGAACGAACTGCCGCTGCCCTTCGAGGACAACTCTTTTGACGCATTCTACCAGATCCAGGCACTTAGCCTGTGCAAAGACCTCCCGAAATTATTCAGCGAGCTGCGCCGCGTCCTGAAGCCCGGCGCCAAGATTTCGTTGCTGGATTGGGTTAGTCTCCCGGCGTACGATGCGACGAACCCGGAGCACGCGGAGTTGATGCGGCGGACAAAGCCACTGATCGGAGCTGTGGGGACACCGACGCCCGAAACTTTCGAAAAGGCCTTGAAAGATGCTGGTTTCGCTATTTTGAAGTCGGACAATGCCAGCATAGATGGACTACAGGCGCCACTCATCGACAAAGCCGACGTGTACTTTCGCAGTTTGCGACAGGTTATTCTTGGTCTGGTCAAGGTGCACTTGCTGCCGCCCCACTTCAAGACGCTCATCAACCGGCTTTGTCTGGATGGGCAGGCCTTTGTCAAGATGGACACCATGCGGTTGGTGACGACGAGTTATAGAATCATTGCGCAGAAACAGTGATTCTTTCTGAGGCGCTTGGGGAGTGTGGATATTTGTTTAAATGGCATGGCATTGATTTTAAAGCTATTTGATGTTACTTTGACAGCGTGGCGAAGGGCTGGTCCACGCTCTCGATGGTCGTCTCGAGCACGTAGCATACGTGCTTTTGAAACTTAATTACTGGATTCATAATAGACCATAGATCATGAGGAATCATAACGATACTATGAAAATCCAATACATCTCTCCATGCATTGACTGAGACTCCAACATCTAACGATCATGAAGTATAAGTTGTATTGGAACGAGAACTTCATGCTTGCAGTATTCTTGAGTGACTATGCAACAACGCAATCATAGTAGACGATTTGGCAAAATGGAAAGTTTCGGCAAAATGTAAGCATGGCTGCGCCACCACTCAGTGCGGTGTGAAGGAACTTGAGAACAGCTAGCCCAAGGGGAAGGGAGTCACGACCATGACTCCTGGCCTGGCTGGCCACTACATCGCGTAACACAAGTCCCCAAAGGTGGAAGCCAGTCGAAGTCAACCCTGACCGTCATAGCTTTCAAGTTGATGATGTCTGACCACGTTTGACGCTGTCTGGGTACCACTGGACTCATAGGTCTCGGGTTCAACTTCATGATTGCCGTATTTCGACTCAGTATCGGAAGCTCCAGAACTAGCACTGTACTTATAATTCGATGATAGCCTGATGACGTTGCCTTCTATGTTGTCGATGGTGATGTTCATGTAGCAGGCTCTTTTACGGTACAGCCTGGAATCTATTCGACAAGCTATTGCCGAGCTAACTAGCATCTGCATGAAATTGCCCATATCGTTCATCAGTCAACCTGGCACCTGATCTAAATATTTTCACTCCACCTGCATTTGGTAGAACGCAAGCGTACTTCCAGGCTTTCCTTTGCAACTGTCGCTTGGGGGGTTGAATATCTAACTAATCTCTACAGCCTCACCTTTGAAGTTTGACATCAACGAGAGCTCAGAGATAATAAAGCCAAGTGGTACTATGTACACTCGCTTTGCCGGTAGAAAATGCTTGGTATTACCCAGCGGAGAAAAGCCCGGGGATTTCAATGTTCAGAGTGTGGCGGTGACGAGATAGGTTCCTGCGGGTATCCGGGACGAGGACAGTCGCCTCGGACACAACAGACCACACATCTTAGATCGGAACCATGGAGAGGTTTCCGCGGTGCCTTTTGCCGATACACAGATGCGGCTAAGTGCTTTGGTGCTCTTGATCGAGGTCACATGTCACCTAAGAAGTTGTGGTAAATGCCACGATAGTTGCTCAAAGTCTGCTGTTCCCTTTTACGGGCGCCTAAAAATAGTCATTCTTGAGCCAAAGAATTCAGCTAGAAAAGGCATTGGACCACTTCCGACTCGTCCTCTTGAGTTTCTCAGGATATCGTGGCGTGAGACAAACGTGAGATCGTGGGAAATGGTTGCCTGATATCACGATGACCATGCCGCTTTGGCATAATGTCCGCAACACTGCCATTACGATGTCGAACTACAACTTAGCGTGTCTCATTCTCGGTGGTTTCGGAGGCATTCATTGTACAATGTATGACGACTTCGTCGGAATGTTGCTCTTTCACGCTTCGGGCAATCTTTGGGCGATAGCATAACTTTGGTGGAATTTCATCCCAAGGTGTATGGCCTTAAGCTCATTTGATGTCATAGTAAACTACGTGCGAGCTGAAAATACCATGGATCTGGAACTAGAGAAAGAACCTTGGAGCTGGAACTATATCTGTATAGTCATTCAGTCGGGCTCCAGGCATGAGCTGTGACGGCCCGGCTCGAGAACCCCGAGCGGCCTTCAGTTCCGAACCTGGCACTGACTCGTTGATCTGAATAATTTAGGTCACGGGAGATGGCTTCCCAAATATTGGGTGGCAATCATGGGTTCATGGTATGCAGTGCCATGCCGTGCCTCCTGATGTGGCTGTGTGTTGGCCATCCTAGGCCAGATGAATACCATTTGTTTGCCTTGACGTAGCCTGAATGTCATCAAATTTCGTGCCATTGGAGTTGTGACTGCGATCTCAAGTTTGACCGGGAGATGAGATGTCTTGAGCTCTAGACGAGGGCCTTGTTTGCGGTCACACTGCAACGGCACGGAACGAAAGGCGTGCATCCCTATTGGATTCTCTTTCGATGGTGGGACGAGCTTTAGAGAGGCAAAAGATAACATCGTGTTTGAAAATTTTCGCTCTTACCACCTCGAGGAACTTCGTTATCGTGTCCAGCGTTCTTGTAGTGACACAGATCATCAGGGACTATATCTCCTGAGTAAGCAATGATTGACGATGATTGGCGATATTGAAGCGTTGCTGGTGGTTTCGAGACGATACGGCCGACGATAAAAGGGGCAATGACAAGACCAACTTTCTCATAACCTCTTCTCTTCAGCTATTCAATCATTCGAATTCATCGCAGTCGCCAGATAATCATCATCAAGTACTCGATCATCCAAAGGTTTCCGCTCTGGCTTTGAAGCATCGCACTTCTCATTACGCCCATCTCTCATTACACAGGATCTTGATCTCACCCATAATGCTGGCCATCTTGAGCCTACCCTGGGTGCTCGCCGCTGTGCTCGGCGTCGCCCAGGCTTCTCCAACGAACGTTGTCGATGTCGATCTCCCCGAAGCCGCAAAGCCCGCAGCCCCGACGAAGACTTTCATCCTCACTCAAGAGGACGTCGACGCCTACTACGAAGAGAACAGCATTACTAGCGTAGTGGGAATGAATGGAATGGACGATATCTCGCTTTCAGACTTGGATGACGCTCCCGTCTACAACATCACCTGCCCCGAAAAATGGCAAGTCTATTATTATAATTGGTGGCCGTAAGATACCCTGTCCCATGATCATAATGCTCATTGAGCATACTGAAGCAGACACGTCGCAGTTTACTCAACACGATGTGCCGCACAATAACCAAGATGGGAGGAGCTTGGACGGACGGGCCATGGACTGGCGTCTTCGGTGGCAATCAAGCCAAAATAGACAGAGCTAGAAAAGTCACCTTCGACTGGGTACAGACGGGTGAGGATTGTCAAGGAAGCTGCGTGCAAGTCTTCAGCACTTTGCGCAACGCGGGTTCGTGTAAGTGAATCTGGCCCCATCAGCTTACTTTACGTCCTACTACGGCCTCATGCCATCGCCTAGATGAGCAATACTGACGGTATGTCGATAGGCCGCGGCGATGAGTTCTGGATGCATGAAAAGATTAACATGAACTACGAGGGCTGCGGAATCGCAAAGTTCGAGTATCAATATCAGCAACAAGGGGTACTGGAAAATGGAAGAGGAGAATGCTGGAACACCAAGGATTACCGGCCGACATACCTGCCCGTGAAAGCAATTGTCAAGGATTTCTGTGAACAGTCCATCAAGACGATCCGACAGCGAGGAGCCGATCAGTTCGTCAAGGACGTTTCACGTGGAAAGGACGGACACTATTTCACGAGTTATAACCGCCAGGTCGACGATGCGTTGAACAATACCGAGCTGTACGATGTCGGCATGATTCACTTCTGGATCAAGCCGAGGAACAATACTATTGCTTGTCCTGCGGGCAAGACCGTTCAAGACATCATCGAGGATAAAGTAGACGGGCTCAACGAGGCGATGTGCCAGCAGCGAATCTTGTCTATCGAGAATATGGACTGTAAGTACCCTTTGCGTCCAGGATAGCGAAGACGGCACATTGGCTGATTCTGAGATGAATCATAGGTGGAGCTCCCCTGGGCAAAAGCGATGGCGGACGCTTGTTTGCAGACTGTTTCGAGTGGGGAGTCGAAGCATCTGGTTACAATGGCATCGACATTCTTGATTAAGCTGTCGGGACAGGGCCGTACTCGCTTCTCTCGTACGGACTCACCACATTCATTGGCAATGTAAAGGCTGGCTGGGCTAGCCGTTGTGATATTTTGGGGAGGATATCTCCGCGATTTCGCAGCCACAGCAATCTTTGACTGAGAATGCTGGCCAAACACTAGGTCTTTTTCCTGATTTTGACGAAATTGAATCATATTGTAAGCTGAAATTGATCTTGTCGAGATAACAACTGCGGGTTTCATTCTGCTGGTATCTGTGTTGTAATGAGTAAAGATCACGCTCGGCCGAATGAAGTCGCAACATCGCAGATACGGCCAGGGAGGCCTAAGACCGACTTGGCGGTCTCACAAAAGGAGTGGAGAGGTGGGCTGGCGGGGATTTCTCCGGAAAGGATGGGCAGGCGCGGCTCATTAAGATGTGAGATAGCCGACGTTGACCGAAAACGCCCGTATGAGAACTACGATTGCTGATGAGATGAAGCCTCAAATCAACACATGAGGCTACATATGAGCACTCATTGAGAGGTCAACGTGAGTTGATAAACCAAAGATGAGAATGAGCGAGTCACAATTGAATTGAGACACGTGACGTCGTGGGATACTGTAAATCCAGATCCGAGGCTCAACCGCGCAGAAGAGAGAATAGAGACGCTAAGACCGCAAAAGGCAAGGTGCCCCACGTTTGGTTCCTTCCCTTCCCGAGTGACAGAACTGCTGCACTGGCTGAACATTGAAGCAGGCGCGGGCACTGCGCAGTCTCTCTTTCCCGCGGATGTCGCCCTCCATTCTTCCGACCGCCCGGAAAAGAATAAAGCGGGTCTGATGATCAGTTCCAGCCATTCAGATAACTGGAAACGGCAGAGAATTGGAGACCAGCCACTTACGGAATCCCCATGGTGCCCCACCTGCGCAGGCGTTGGAGAGAAAGAACGGAAAGCACGACGGCCAGCCGAGAAAGAGCAGGAGCAGAAAAAAAAAGCCTGCCTCAGTCAGTATCTGCCACCTTCGGTCTGTACTTTGACCGTGTACCGTTCCCAGTTACCGTCCCCGTCTGTCGCCGTGGTACCTTGCTCTTGCGGCATTTGACAGCCAGCAACTCTGCCTTTCTCGAATTCCACTCTTTTTCTGAATTCTTCCACTCCCCAACTCCTCCGATCCCGAACAACATCTATTGCTCCGCGAATACCCTCACGAGGCACCAACGACCGTCACGATGCTTTCCCGAGGATCCGCCCGCACTGCGCAGGTACGTCGCCTCTTTGCCAACTCTCAATTGAGTCCCTTTTCTGCTGTGCAAGCCGCGACGTGGTTTTTTTCTCGGTGTGTGTCTGTGCATCGTGAGCGCAGAGGCAAGGCTGCGATGTAAGAGGGGAGAAACAACAACAACAACAACAACAAGCACCAAATTGCGACCTGGTAGATGACGCAGAAAATATGACGACGTCGGCCAGGATGAAAGGTTTTGAAAGGAATACACGAGAAGCAGACATATTCACAAGCACACAAAGCACACGACCACCAGAAAATGGCCACACATGCAGCCAGATATGTCACGATAACCCACGGACAAATGGCTAACAATCCTCCCCCACGCAGATTCTGCGCACCGCGCAGCCCGCGCGCGCCTACGCCACGGTCGGCTCTGACATCTTCAAGCCCACCAAGTTTGGCGGCAAGTACACGGTCACGTTGATCCCGGGTGACGGTATCGGTGCCGAGGTCGCCGAGAGCGTCAAGACCATCTTCAAGGCCGACAACGTCCCCATTGAGTGGGAGCAGGTCGAGGTCTCTGGTCTCAACACCACCACTCCCGAGAAGACTGAGGACCTCTTCCGCGAGTCCGTCGCCTCCCTTCGCCGCAACAAGCTCGGCCTCAAGGGTATCCTTCACACTCCCATTGAGCGCTCCGGCCACCAGTCCTTCAACGTCGCCATGCGCCAGGAGCTCGACATCTACGCCTCTATCTCCCTCATCAAGAACATTCCCGGCTACCAGACCCGCCATGAGGGTGTCGACCTCGCCATCATCCGTGAGAACACCGAGGGTGAGTACTCTGGCCTTGAGCACCAGTCCGTCCCCGGTGTCGTCGAGTCCCTCAAGATCATCACCCGCGCCAAGTCTGAGCGCATCGCCAAGTTCGCCTTCAACTTCGCTCTGGCCAACAACCGCAAGAAGGTCACCTGCATTCACAAGGCCAACATCATGAAGTTGGCTGACGGTCTCTTCCGCTCCACCTTCCACCGTGTCGCCAACGACTACCCCACCCTCGAGGTCAACGACATGATTGTCGACAACGCCTCCATGCAGGCTGTTAGCAAGCCCCAGCAGTTCGATGTCATGGTCATGCCTAACCTGTACGGTGGCATTCTGTCCAACATCGGCGCTGCCCTTGTCGGTGGTGCTGGTATCGTCCCCGGTTGCAACATGGGCCGTGATGTTGCTGTCTTCGAGCCCGGTTGCCGTCACGTAGGTCTCGACATCAAGGGTAAGGACCAGGCCAACCCCACTGCTCTGATTCTGTCCGGTGCCATGCTTCTCCGTCACCTTGGTCTCGATGACCACGCCAACCGCATCTCCCAGGCCATCTACGGCGTCATTGCCGAGGGGTAAGTTCTTTCGTCTCCTGGGATTGCAATGAGAATAGCTGCTAACAACCCAACAGCCAGGTCCGCACCCGTGACATGGGCGGTGAGGCCACCACCCACCAGTTCACCAAGGCCATCCTCGACAAGATGGATACCTTGTAAATACAGCTACAGACACACAAACCACCATCCCTGTAGCTATACGATAAACCAACCACAGCGGGCGGCTTCCCACCTTCCTCAAAACGACCCCCTATTTACCTACCTTTTCCCCCGACAACGCGATTAGACTCGAAATGAGGCGAGACTGGGACGGAGATAGATACCACCGACGCGGTCGAATTGCATAAACAAGCGGAGGAATAGATTTCTGTTTTGGACACTGGGAGGAAGGCTCGGTCTTGTTGGGAGATTGTAGTTGTACCAGTTGTACGTAGCATAGGAGTCACGCAAAGCATATGAGTTCCTTTTTCGTTGTTTGAACAAGATCTGACCAAGCTCCACTGGCCCCATGTGCTCTCTTTTATATGTTCAAGGTGACAATTGCCCCAGATTCTAAGCTTAGTCCATTATCTATTGATGACGAATGCCCGCGCTGCTATTCGACGACTCGTGTTCCCTCGAACCAGTTTCGCATTGTCATCAGGTATCTACTATCACCGACGTTGCTCGGAGTACATATAGCCTTGCGCCGAACGAAACGGCATCATTCTCATGAAGTTCTCAGCCTCGCCTCAAGCGTGGGGCATCTGCGGACTTGACAAACCAATTAGCGGTCGTGCTGGCTACATGGCCTCGGACGTGAGTTTGGCTTCGGCTCGGAGAGCTGGCGGCGTGCTGACTCGGATAACATCGGCAATCCGAGGTGGTGCTCGGGCGCCGATGTCTCGGCCGTTTGGTTGGTGGGCCTTTTGGTTTTGCCGAGGTTAAGCCTTTTGGGTGCGATATGCTTTCTTCAGTCTTGAAGATGAGTGAAGAATGTGGGTCGGTTGTAGGGAAGAGACAACTTCGTTGCTTTTAACGCAGCAGCAACGAGGAGTCTTTGGGAAGAGTTTGGTCGGTGTATTTTCCTGTCTGGCGTTGTAAACGTGACAGTTTTGTAGTGTCAGTTTGTGTTGAAGTTTAGGCGCAATCGCGTAGCTGGACTGTTTGCTATCAAAAACTGAGAGTCAGTGTCTAATTGAGTTAAGTGGTAATAATTGTTAACTCAAGAGATACTCTTGAGTTGTCTGAGTCCCGAATAACTGCAGCAACGCAGACACCAACGCCGACGGTAGCAACTAAAGTAAGTTTTCCGGTATCTGCAACCCGAAGATTGCTGTCTAGAAGTTTCTTTTGCTCTCGACAGATTTCGAGGTTCACGTTGCTTCATCCAGATTTTGAATATGTTTAACTGGCATCGCTGGTCCCCTAAGTCTCATCATGCAGTTATTACCTATGATCAGTGATGCCACCGCGCAGGCAAGCAATGCTAGCAACTTGTGCGACGAGGTAATGGATTAGCCTCAGAATTTGAGGAGTGATGCGGGAGAATGCTTTTCAACTCAGGGCAGAAAAACATCATACAATTGACAAGAAAGCCACACTTCACCATATGTTCTTGGTAAGCGAGCTGAAGATTGACAAACCTCCAGAGAAAAATACGGTCCTTGTCAATGCCTGAGCTAAGAGAGCTTCACAGATGCGTACTTGGCCAGTATTTCAGCTCCTCCCGACCACTCTCGCCAGACAGAATCTCTGTACACATTCAAAGCCTCCTAGTGCCAGTACGTATAACTTCCCTATTTGAGTCAACGAGGACAGGATCGATAGTCCGTTCATCTCATGTCTAACAAGCTTAATTAGCAAACCCAAAACTAACAGCTCACGTCTGACGATCAGCCATCTAGAGACAGTCACTCGCACACGACCGATCTAGCAGCCAGGCTCCTGGGTAGACCCAGATTACGCTCATAGTGTCTTGTGTCACATCTCACACCGAGGGGTTCAGTAATCTCTGATGACAATCTGCACCCACTCTGGGGCTACCTAGCTGGGGCGTAAAAGGGGGGTTGGAGGTGCACGCAAGCGCGTGACAAGATTGCTTGCCGCTCTATAGGTACACTCCCTGGCTCTTTTCCTGTTGTTTCTATTTTATTGTCAATGTTCTTTTTTTCTCTATTTCTATGAACCCGATTCCATTTCTGTCTTTGAAGAGCATTCTTCAATGGATATGTAGAAAGAAAAGTGATAGCAGAAAGAATCAAAAAAGGAAAGAACAAAATCAGGTAACAGGGTGTTAAAATCTTGTTGACTAGGATTCTATTCTGTCACCCGATTGGCAGGAAGAGAGACATCTGAGATCTTAAGAGTGGTTGAAGCTGAGACAGCCTGTAATCTCTGACAAGCTTCCCCCTTTTTTGTGCGACTTGCGATTTTCTCTATGGCTTGAGAGGGTAACTGACTACCTCTCACAACTCACTGAGATGGTCACACAGTCCTGTACGAGATTCTTGAGTCTTGACTCCTTTTCCATCATTGTATGTGGTTTACTGTGCTCCCATCACAAACCTACTATACCATATCACCGGACATCAGAGAATCCCCGACCCGACATCTTCAGAAAACCCAGTCGCCAAAGAAGCAATACAATCGCAAATCGACTCCATCTTGCCTCAATGTTACTCATGAGGAAACAGCAAAACAGCCCACACTGGCCTCGAAGCGCCGTGTCAGGGTGCTATCGTACAGGGCTCGCGGAAGTCAACTACATAATTCCCCATTGGCCGAGTTTCAGCCACCCAATTTGTGTAAGCGATTCTCGGGAATCGAAGACGGCCGGAATTCTGGGTCCTCTGGTAGATAGATCTCTGTACGATCGATCGCAGATGCTCCGCCGGATCAGAAACAGAAACAGGTTCATGGGAACCGTCACACAGTCACCCAGCATGAGCGAGCGAGATATCGGTATCCAGAACCCAGATCTGGCAGACTATCCTTGTCAGGCAGGGCAGTTTCGGCGGAAGCACTGTCTGCAACACCGAATCACACATGCCCCCCTTGAAATGTCTCCGCAACATGGAGGCATCTGTCCATGTCGGCTTTGTCACACAGGAAAGTCAGCGGAGAGCGCATATATATCCACCAATCGCGAGCCGAAATACTCAGTTCAGCCTTGGAACATCTCAAAGTATGCATGAGATTTACTTCATCTCGAGCAGAGCATGCACTGCGGGTGCATCTCAAAAATGACGATGCAGCAATAACCCGTCTTGCAGGGCAGGCCTTGAGGAACAAGAACCCGAGTTCGCGCTGGGAGGTGGGGGGGTGGAACGGGACAGGCGTCTACCCAACAGCCAGCCGCTCAAGAGGCCAAGAAAACAGCCAACTCGCAAGGACTTCCCAACTTGTTACGCCGACATCAATAGTTTCCCCTTTTTTTCTCTCTCACTGTCTCTACCCCAGAATGATTGGATGGTCGGGAACTTTCAAAAGTTGGCATACGGCGAATCGGCACGTCTTGATTCCAGGTGTCTCTGCAGGCAGACGCAATCTCTGTTGTCTTATTCGACCTGGAGAACGAGTTGCCGAGAGAAGGGGGTGCCTTGTTCCAAAGATCCGGGACCCGTGTAACATCGCGGCAGCATCCGCTGTGGCCGGCACACATTGTATGCCATATGGCCTTTACCCTGTTACAAAAGCCATGCTTTCCAGCGGGCGTTGGTAGCTCTTTTCACCTACCCCGCTTCAACGGCACAATCCTAATGAGTTCAATGGTCAGCAGGATAATCTCTGTCAAGGCAGTCGTGGAAGAAGAGTTTGTTTGCCCTCTTGGCGCATAAGCTTCCTTTTAACCCCCCTTGCACTAGACATTGCTTACATTCTCGTGGGAGTTTTGCGGATCGGCTCTCCTAGCGTGGGCGTCAGCTATGCGGGAGCAAGGATCAGTCTCACTCTTGAAAATCCTGAGATTCTCTCTTACACCCGCTCCCCCACCCCTCATTAACGTCAGGCCCTCGTCGACAGGGATGTAAACAGCGAAAGAAGCGCTCATGTCTTTCAGGACATGCAGATCCAGTGGCTTGATTTCTGTATTACGACAAGACTTGAATTATCGTTGTCTTGTGATTAAAGAAGTGCAGATGCCGGGCCAGGGTCATCCTGTCAAACATTGTTGGGAGTTGCAGTTGGTGGCGTTTTGACTTGGGTGGAAATTGTTTGCCTGTCTTGTCTTCGATACCGTTGGTCGGGACATGGCTTGGAACACCCCTGGCGAAGGATTGTGATGGCTTAATGGGGGGTAAGCATCGAAGTTGCAGATTCGGTCTAGGAAGAAATCCCTCTGGGTGACATGTTTGGCGGGTCAAAGGCCTGGTAGAAAATGGAATCAAAGGTGAAAGGTGGAATATCGACAATGGCTTGCTTTTTTCTCCTCTGGGTTTTGATATTCCTTCCTTAAAGATGGGCATTCGCTCCTTCTCAAGGAATGTCGTCCGATCTTTTGGGAACTCTAGACGTTTACAAAAGAGCTCAATTCGACTTCCAATCTACAGGCTTCACCTTTCCGCCTTTCCACCCACTTCGCCTTTTCACCCTCGCCTCCCTTTCTACCCAACCCATCCAGTTTTCGTTGAGAAACCTGGTATGAACTCTTCTTAACCTTGATCCTAGTTCATCATTAATCTCTTCACTATTATCTCTTCTTCCGACCTGGACGTTACGCCATCCTTGTTCTTGCCCCTTGCCCTCGAACCATGGCTTTGAAGCTCTGCACAGGCATATCACTTCTACTTGCAACTATTGGCATCAGATTCTTGTACCTGGATCTTTCTACTGCATTCAAGATCTTCTTGACTTCATTCACCTTGCAATGTACTGTTCTCTTAGGATATAATGCTTTCCTCTATCCTTTCTTCCTCTCACCGCTGCGGCACCTTCCAGGACCAAAGGTAAGGAGTGCCAACTTTGCTCACATACACAACGGAAGGATCGACACGACCACTTGAAAGATATGAGATATTGCAGAAGCGCTAACTCACGAAGCTTATAGGGCGGTCATTTCCTGATTGGTCAGATGCTCAATCAGATCAGAACCCCGGGGCCAGCCGATATCTTCATATCTTGGACAAAGCGATGGCCCGACGCGCCTTTTGTGCGCTACCTCTCTATGTTCAATGCTGAGACTCTCATGGTCAACAGTCTGGCGGCTTTTAAAGAGGTTCAACAGACGAAGGCATTCTCATTCCGAAAGTCACAGTTGGCAGCACGCATGTTCTCCCCCATCACCGGACATGGACTCATGTTCTCAGAGGGCGAGGAGAGAAAGAAGCAGCGAACCCAGTTGAACCGTGAGTTCCTTCATTTCAAGTTACCCCTTGCTTTATTCACGTTATTTTTACTGACATTGCTACATAGGGGCGTTCTCAAACCAAAATACGCGCACGATGCTGCCAGTCTTCCAGCTCAAAGCCAATCAGATGTGTGAAGCAATCTTCCGAAACATGGGCGGAGAGGACGTCAAGCTTGTTGATGGTATGCTAAAGTACTGTCTTTTCCTGACTATGAACTGATGCTGACTTCTGTCTCAAGTCGAACCCTACATCCGAAAAGCAACTCTCGACGTCTTCGTCATTGGCTCGATCGGCTGCGATCTCGACGGCATCTCCATCCCTGAAGCCCACTTCTACGACGTGTACGAGCGCATTATCCGTCAGCCTCCTTCCGGCCACGTTCTCACCTTCATCGATGGCCATATCCCTGTCCGCTCTTGGCTCCCTCTTCCTAGCAACAAGAGATGGCTGAAGGATGTTGCTCTGATTCGGACAATGCTCCTCACCTGCGTTGAGAACCGCCGTGCTGAGATGATTGCTGAGAAGAAGCTTGGTCTCAGTGAGAAGATAACTGAGCATCGCGATATCTTGACCTTCATCTTGGAAGATTGCCAGTTTGACAATACTCAGACCAATTGGACTGACCTGGAGCTTTTGGAATACGTACGGAGACCTGTGATCCCGATGCTTTGATGTGTGCTGACATTTCATGAACAGATGCTAAACTTCATCGCCGGAGGTATGACAAGACACAATGTGAACAGCCAAAGATGTACGCTAACCCTACGTTATAGGCCACGAAACTACTGGATCTATCACCATGTGGATTGCCCATATCCTTGCCACGGAGTCCAAGGTGCAGGAGCGCCTCAAGCAAGAAGTCCTCGGTCTCTGCGCCGGCAAGCCTCGAGACTGGAATCCGACCTATGAGGAAACCGAACATTTGGTCTACGTCAACAACTTTCTCAAGGAGATGCTGCGCTTTTACTCCCCTGGTAAGCCTTATCGAATCTACATACTTCGGGTTCGATTTGCTGACCAGATTCATGAATAGGAATCTTCCTCCCTCGTGAGGCAGCAGAAGACGTCACAGTCTGCGGGACCTTCGTTCCCAAGGGAACACAAGTGACTCTCTGCCCGGCTGTGGCACACTTCAACCCCCTTGTATGGGGTGAGACCGCCGACATCTTCGACCCCGATCGCTGGTCCGACGGCCGCGCATCCAAGGACTCGTACGCCATGGAGTCGTTCCTCCAGGGCCCGGCAGGCTGCATCGCTAAGAACATGGCTTTGCTGAACGTTAAGAGCGTAATCTTTGCCCTCGTACGGAACTTCAAGTTCTCGCCACGTCCCGGATATACTGGCGTAGTAGAGCTTGCCAATCCTAACTTTACCCTGCGGCCCAAGGGTAGTATGGCTGTTACGATGGAGAGAGGGACGAGATAGACGGCGCTTATAGAATGCTGCGCTAGAGTCTACAGGGTGCCGAAGCATGTGTATGCTGGCACCGCGTATGATGGGGTCCTTATGAAAGGACCGATTAACTATACATAACTTGGACAAGGGGCGAGGTAGACTAGAATTCGCTCGTAATTACATTGAATAATAATGAAACTGGCGCTTTCTTCTATTCTCCTCATGATGCGTGAGATGAGCTTTGTACTTCAGGAATAGTGAGCGAAGCCTCAGGAAGCACCGTAATGTCTTGATAATATTGTCTGTTGATAGAAGTCTGAGGATTTATCTGAGTCTCTCTTCATCTTGACCGCCGCCTTGTCCCTCGAAACTACCTTATTCCCCACACCTGGTTTCTCAGATTGATTTCTCAGCGAATTCCCAAAGGAGTCTTTGGCACATCCCAACTCAGGAAACTGACTCATTCCAATTGAGGATTCAGATGCCTAGGTAGATGAGGTAGCAGTTATACTTTTTCTTCTCGTTGAAAAAGAAGGAGGCTTAGACACATTGACCTGGTTGCTCCTGCCTTCCTGAATGATTTTGAAACCCCAATTACATCTGGAAGGCACGTCAAACAACTTCGCTCTCAAACGCCCCTTCCTGTACTCGCCTTGGACCTGCACCCACTTGAAAGCCCATATCGCCGCCTGCTTGGGCACCCTATCTTTTCCCTTTACCACACCTTTCCACCACTTGACGCACTCCCCTTCTCTGTGATACCCAACCCAAACACCAGAATATTCTTCAAAGGTACCTACTTAACACTACTGGCATCGCGTGAGAAGAGCTCTTTTGGCTTTCTTCTCACGTTGTCGTCATCACATGCAACATTACATCTTTTATCAATAATAGCATCGACCCAAAAGACAAGGCCCAGGTCTGATCAGCGATTCATATCATCGTCATCACAGTAAGACCTCCTTTCATTTCTTCATCTCCTGCGTCCCAAAGTAATCTGAAACGGTCAGCAAATCTCATTATTCACCCCCAAACCCTTGCCACAATGGCGGCTCCATCCAAGGTGATGCTCAAGTCTGGCTCCGACATGGATCACAGTGTCATCAAGCCTTCCAAGCCTTTTGACCCTCTGCAAGGCACACTTGATGAGAATCACGCTGCCTTCCAGACCATGCTCACACTCAAGCCTGATGATATACCAATCTACAAGGTCGACATGGGCAAGCCTGCTGAAGAGCGCTACATTGAGCTCGCCAAGGATCTTGCTCCCAAGATAAGAGAAGTGAGCCCTCTCTTTGACGAGGTGATTGAGGCGACCGTCCCTCGGGGCATGTCTGGATTAGCCAAGTTCACTTCCCGGTTCACCCTCCGTAAGGTCTTTGACCCTGAGCAGACCAAGGAGATCAAGTCCATCGCTGAGGTTGCTGGCATCCCCGTTCACCAGCTCATAGCCCTCAACACCTTTCTTGACCTGATGCTTGGATGTACATCCGGAGCTGCCTTGGTCAAAAATGACTCCAAGCGCAAGATTGGCGGCGGTAATCCTGACCATCTGATGCACTTTCGCACTCTTGAGGTATGGCTATATCCCTTTCTAAACAAAAAATATCTAGCACTAACGACTCATCGCAGTGGGGCATGGATATCCTGCGTGATATCCTTGTTATCATTGAGTATGTCAACACGAACAATGGCTCGAATGAGGTGATTGCCAGATCAGTCACCTATGCTGGCTTTGTCGGCATGCTGACTGGTGTCCGGTAAGCTGCACTTGGATTTCCATTGAGGACTGACATGGGCTAATAATTATCTTAGTAAAGGTCTATCCGTCTCTCTCAACTTCCGCCCAAACCATTAGTGTGGTTCGGGCAGCCTTCTTAGGCACCAAATTAAGGTCCTATTCGGCTTGCGCGAGTCCGTTCCCTCAATGCTCCGCCGCATCATCCTCAACGAGGATATTTCCTTCAAGAATACCAAGGCCTATGATACCAAGGACCCAAGTCCCCGTGAGGACAGCAGAAAGCTCACTCCCATCACGTCCATCGGCAAGAAGCTTGCCTCTTCCGACGCGTCGCCCTGCTACCTGATCCTCTGCGATGGAAGAGAGGTAGTGAACATCCTCAAGGACCTTCATGACGGCAAGATGAAGACAAGCAGTGTCTTCCAGATTCAGTGCAACCACGACCCTGACCATCGACGCTGCTGTGGCCGCATGACTGGACGCCACGGCGCCGACTCTGCCCAGGCAAAGCTCATGGAATCTGAGGACTGGATCGAGGTGTCTGCGGATCGTCAGAATGCCTTCCACGACAAGTGGATTGAACATGTCCGTGCTATCACCAATGGAAATGACATCACCTGGGCCAAGCAGAATAGGTGCTGCACGGATCTTGAGCTTGATGCTGAAGCCAGCAAATCTGGCGAGATGACTGGCGTTGACGAGGCCAAACTTCGCGAATGGATCGCTAGCTATCCTACCACCAATGAGTCGACTCACTTCATGTGCATCATGGATCCTCTGACTGGTGAGATTCGCTAGAGCTCTCGTGGTCCTGACCCTCTCGCAATGTTTGAGTTTGGCGACGAAGCTTAGTCGTTGCCCCTTATGCAATCAAGAGAGGAAGCAGCTGGACTTTGCACAGCGATGTTTCTCGTCTGACAGTGCTAGGAGGATACCAAGGAAAGGAGTTCTCGAGGCACTACATCGACACCAGGCTTTTGCATTTACACATGAGCACAACAAAAAGTCGGCAGTGCAAGAGAGTGGCATTGGATGGCCTCAGGGTATGGTGTACATGGGAATAACGTCATGTAACGATAACAAAAGTCGTGAGAATAGAGCATGCCGCCAAAAAGGCCACTCAAGGCTGTAACGATCAGGTGGTGATTGTGAGTGGTGCCTTTAGAGAGACCTTGGTGTAAGTGAAATGTGCTGGGGCTCAGCTTGCACGCTGTAGGGTGGGGAACACCTGCAGCGTAGCTTCTTCAGCGCCTTCCAAGAGCAACCCAGCACCATATCACCCTCAAAGAGAAGGCCAGAGGAAGGAAGTACTGTCCAACACCACAATCCAAATTTCATGATTGAAATTTTGAAACTTCCACACTGCAACGACCACAAACTACCTCGTCGCGACTTCTTTCCATCACAGCTCCTATCAAAGCCGAATCAAAAGACCGCCGAAATGCCAGCATCAGCACCAGCTCTTGCTCTGAACCAGGGTCCAATGACCAACGAAGTCCTGAGGGGCATCTTCGCGTCCGACCAAGACATGTACCCCGCGCCGCTGACCTGGGGCCGCCTCCGGAGCTGGACGACTGCAGCGCCCGAGCTGGCCACTTGCTTCTACCTCTCTGCCGGCGCCGTGGAGAACGACGACACCCAGACACTCGTCGGAGCCGTCATTGCACTCCCGATACTGGCACCTGCGTGGCGGGATTTGCTGGCGGGCGAGGTCAAGGAAGTGGATGTGGATGCCGGGACTATGTTTCCTCGCGATGGTGCTGAGCATCCAGAGGTCGGGCTGCACGTTTTTCACGTCGAGAGGTTCGATGTGCCTGAGGCGCGGGGTAAGGTGCGAGGATTCGCCGAGACCTCGATGCAGGCTGTCGTAGCTGCGGCAGAGAGGAAGGGATGGTCGATCATCGGCTATTCAGGTAAGTGATTCGTGGTGGCTGGCCATGCTGGCGTTGCAGGCTTTCGATTGACATCCATTGTGGGAGGGAAATATCGATGTGATCTGACATTTTGGCAGCACTCACAGCAACGCCAGAAGGACGAAGATGCTTTGAGAAAATGGGCTTCGAAGCGACGGGCTACGAGGAGTTCTGGGTTGACGATGGCCGCAAAGGTGTCCAACTGGTTACAATCACAGCGGATACCACGCCCGAGAAACGGGAAGTGCGAGAAGCGGCGACAGTCCGAGGCCAGGCGAGGATGCTAGTGAAGCACTTGCATCCAGTCACCGATGCTTAGCTGCGCTTGAGGGTCATCGGAGATTTCGAGACTTCGAGAACAATCAATGAATGATCGACGATGCGGAGGGAGGGGCCTCCCGTGTGAGTACGGAGTACAACGCAAGGAGCGGAATGCCAGCGGAAATTTGGCTTTGAAATCAGAAATCCCATCACGAAGTGAAAGCTGGGTCGAAGCTCCTTGACGCTGGGGCAATCATTCATCCGAACATAGCAACAAGCCAACAATTGCCCCGGACCCCGTTTTCCTCGCCAGAATCCCGTTGCTTTCCATCAACAAAGTGCGAAACGAACCTCGGCTCCTGTCACCCAGCAGACGTGGTCCAGACTCGTTGCGGATACCTATGATGCTACGAATTACCCAGTTGGCAGCTCCGTACGGTACACCAAACCTCGGCCTCCCGCCCCGCGGACCTGGCAACCGGCACGGCTCAGGCGACTACCGATGGTTTCTGCGCTGTTCTTATTTTATCGGGGCCCTCCTCCACCGAAAGGGGCAGCCAGCTCCGGGTGGTCGAGCGCCAGAACAATAACGGCATTGAGCTTGTGCTTTGTCATCATTGCTTCATTGGTACGGGGTAGAGATTTTCTTATGGCACGTTTTGGAGAACGGAGAGGCGACTTCGAGCAAGATTGGGTCAGGGCTAGTCAGTGATGGGCCTCACCCTGACTCGAGTTTCCTGAGGCCGAGGCCATCCCGTTGAATCATCAATTCCTCGAAGCAAGAAGAACGATACAGCAAGACGGGCCCACCAAACAACAATGGCTGGAGCTGTGCAAGTCAAAGTCTACATACGACCACGACGATTGACGAAGCGATCTTGACCGCAGATCAGAGAGTCTGGGAGGCCCTGGCCTCTAATGGCCTTTATGGTGACATCGATGAGCTTGATTGGGCCTCTCAGACACACCGCCTACCCAAGCGATATCTGGTATGTGTTTCCGCATCTCAAAGAGGGATGTGCCCCGCCATGAACCGCGGCATATTCCACCAAGAAAAGATGGAGGGGCAAATGGAAAGGAAGAAAAAATCTAGCGCCCATGTCTAAGTGCTGCTGCTGACAGATCAAAAGAAAGGGTCCGTGGGGACAACAGCGGCCAAGTCCCGTTTGACAATTCCGCTATCCTTTTTCCAGGAACCACCTCACAAAACACGGTCTATTGAGCATGGCCAATGCCGGCGACCCCCGGGCTGTCGAAGAAACTCCACCGGTCGAACAAGCAAAGTGGGTGCCCCTCCTGGCAGTTCTTCCATCATGACGTTGCCGTTTCCAATGCCTTCCGTCGCCCCGTGTTCACCAGGAAGCTTGAGGGGAGCTGAACATTGAACCGTTCCAAGCGGATCACAGGGTCGGACCCGGCGCGGGCCCGATGGACCCTTTGACGGGATTCGTCATGATATGGAGCAGATGGTTTCTACGATATATTTAACACCAAGATCATCCCATGGTTTCCGGTCGAAGTTTGAAAGAATCACTTACATCTCTTCACTATATATCCAATCCACTATATATTCCCTTTCTTGATACCCCGTCACTTAGACACTCATACTTGAAACACTCTTACAATGGCTCCTACTCCCAACAAGTCTTTCATCTTCAAGCAGGTCCCCAAGGGCCTACCTGTCGCCGGCCAGGACCTCGTCACCGAGGATCGCCCCATCGACCTCGAGCAGGACCTCAACGGCGGCATCCTCATCAAGGTCCTCTACTCTTCCTTCGACCCCTACATGCGCGGTCGCATGCGCCCCGCCGAGGCCGGCAAGTCCTACATTCCTCCCTTTGAGCAGGGCGCCGTCATCGTCTCCTCCATCGTCGCCCGCGTCGAGCGCTCCGATGCTCCCCAGTTCGCCGCCGGCGACCTCGTCACCTCCTTCATGGGCCCCAACGCCGAGTACGCCGCGATCCCCGCCAAGTTCCTCCCCGGCTTCTTCAAGGTCCCCAACACCCACAACGTCGACCTTCCCCTCTTCGTCGGCGCTCTCGGCATGCCCGGTATGACCGCCTACGAGGGTTTCTACGACATCGGTAAGCCTAAGAAGGGTGAGACCATCTTCGTCTCCTCCGCTGCCGGTGCCGTCGGCCAGATTGTCGGCCAGCTCGCCAAGGCTGAGGGCGTCAAGGTCATTGGCTCCGTCGGCAGCGACGAGAAGCTCGACTTCATCATCAACGAGCTCGGCTTCGACGCCGGCTTCAACTACAAGACCGAGTCCCCTCACGACGCCCTCAAGCGCCTCGCGCCCCAGGGTATCGACATGTACTTTGAGAACGTTGGCGGCGACCACCTCGAGGCCGCCCTCGAGTCCTTCAACCAGCAGGGCCGCATCATCGGCTGCGGCATGATCTCCGACTACAACACCCCGCGCGAGCAGCAGAAGGGCGTCCGCGGCCTCTTCCACCTCGTCGCCAAGAAGCTCTCCTTCCAGGGCTTCCTCGTTAACCTCTCGCCCGAGAAGTACAAGCCTTTCCAGGAGAAGGTGCAGCCCATGATTGCCAACGGTGAGCTCAAGGTCAAGATCCACCAGACGGATAGCATTGACCAGGCTGCTGAGGGCTTCATTGGCATGCTTACCGGCCAGAACTTTGGCAAGGCTGTCTTGAAGATTGCCCAGGAGTAAGAGTCTCGAGGCATGGACGGATGGAAATATTGCATTGAATAAAGGTTTGGGAAAAGCATGTTAGATGTATACTATAATGACAATTGATGACCAATGAACCAACGATAAAATTCCACTGTGATTGTACCTGTCATTGTCTGCTCGATATGACAGGGTGATGCGATTTTCGTCCTGTCTTGAGCTTACCGGAAAGGCTCCGAGTTTGCGTCATTCTCTCAAGTGATGTCGGACCAAAAATGTGCATGCTGGCTACGTGACATGGTTTTAATCGCAGTGTCGCAAGGCGTCAGGTCTTCCCTTTCACTCCAGATTGCTTTCTTAGGGCTCATAAATCACGTTTGCAAAGGTACATGTTCGATTGAAGTTGTGTATAATTCTATAGAAATGGTATCAAGTGCTATCCAAATCCAAGCCATTGCACCTGGCAAGTTTCCTTCCAATGTCCCTCTGTCTCAGAGACCACTATCTACCCAAAATGGGAAATCGGATCATTACCAAACGCCAACAGATCGTATCGCTAAATTTAGAATCCCATGCTCAAACTGAAGCCTGTCTCTCGGTCTACTCTTCCGTTTTAACCTCTACCAAACAGCTTCTTGGCAGTCACACGTCTCGTAGACGAGGGCGCGTGCTCATTGGCGTCATAGTACCCTCCGTAGCCATTGGCGTGCTGCTGCTCCGAAATCGAAGACTGCGAGCGGTGGCTATACGCATCCGACGCCGCATCCTCGGGCCTTAGCTTCTGGGGACGAGGAGGCGGGGGAGGTGCCTGGGCCGGCGCGGAAGCCTGTTGGGAGGAAGGGGCTCTATAGTACTCTTCATCTTCCCACTGAGATGTGCTGGTGTTTGTCCTAGCGGGCTCGGCGCGCTCCGATCTCGAGGTCGGGACGGGAGGAGCCTGGGCCGGCGTTTGGTGCCCGCCGTAGGAGTAGCCGTTCGTCACCGACTCAGCGGGTTGTGTTCTCGCTGAGGGACGCTCCTCGCGCTCGTCGCGGGAGCGTGTTGAGCGGTGAGTTGTTTCGCGGCTCGGGCTGGCATTATTGCTGACAGGCTTGCGCGTAGTTGTCTGCTTTGGCTTATCTTCGTCTGAATCGGAGCTGTTGTCCTCTAGATCGCGGTCTTCATCGGCATACTGTGAGTTAGTTGTTAGCATTATCGATTGTGATGAGGGAAAACAGATGTGGCTTACCATTCTCAGCTCCTTGCGCATGGCTAAGCTGGCGCAAATGTCGCGGGCCTCCTCGATCGCAGTCTTCTGCGTCTTGAGCGTCATTCTGCGGTCGCGCGTCTCCTTGTTCTCGGCGGCGATAGCTTCGACCGTCTCGGCAGGCATACCGAGAATCTCAACAGAGTTGAAGATGCTGTACATGCCCTGCAGCAAATGTCTCTCGACGACCTGCGTAATGGTGTTGCGGATGAAGGTCTTGGCCGCAAGCTCGTAGAAAATCAACATCTTCTCGCAGACTTCCTGCGCCTCGGTGTAGGTGGCACCATCCTTGGTGGTCTCGATCTGCCACTTGCGAAGACGCTCCTCGTATTCGGGGTCGTACGGCTGGATTTCGAGGTTCATGTCTTGCGTTAGGTGCTCAAGCTCGACCTGTGCGTCGGCCAGCAGCTTCTTCATCTGAACATCGAGGAATTGGTAGCGCAGGGGCTCGCGCATACGCTGAGGCCACGCGAAGTCAATGACCTCACTGAGAAACTCGTTGCACACGACGCCGAGATTGTCCTTATGCTCCTGAGCGAGCTTTGGCCAGTTCTCTGAGTAGCTCTGGAAGAGCATGTAGACAGCGCGAGGCTTGGGATCCATTGGAAATTCGGAACCACGAATCTGTCGCAGAAGCATCTCGACTTCTCTACCGACAAACTCTCTCTTGCTGCTATCGCTGATGGTAACACCATCTGCGGTACCGGGTGCAGTGGATGACGAGAAGCCAAACTTGCGACCGTTCTGGCGGATACGGTGCGAGAACTTCTCGTTCTCCTCAATGGCGCGGGCACGCAAGTTCTGAGCGGGAGTGCCGCGGGGGTCGGCTGTGGCGCGGAAGAAGTTCTTGCGAGGAGGATTCTTGTAGAAACCGTAGACGGCGGGGATAACCAGTTCCTTGGAACTGGAGAAGAGCTCAACGAGCTCGATGCGCATCTCCTCGACAGTGTCCTTTCCAGTGCCCATGGACTTGAGCTCTGAGTCGCAGTCGTCGAGCGCCTTCTGGATCTGCTTGCGAAGTGTCTTAACGTGACGACCAATGTGACGTTGCAGCTGAACACTCAGCTTTTGCTTGAGCGCATTGGCACCACACATGGAGCTGGGAAGAGCACGCCATTTTCCGCGGCCAAAGAATTCTTCCTCACGTTGACGACGTTCACGGGCTGAAGGCCATGGCTGGCCTTGGTCGCGGGGTCCAGGGTTCAGCAGAACGTACCAGCCGAGCTTGAAGTAGTTTTGCTTATCTCTGTTCTGGACGAGCTCGATGAACTTGTCTTCCAGACCGATCGACTCGCAAAGATCGGGTTTTGTCAGGACACCAATGGTACGGCTGCCAGAGGGGTCGAAGTGGCGTGCCTTTGTGAGAATGGGTGCCTGGACGTAATCGGTGTTGCCGCCAACGACAGCAAGGATAATGGTTCGGGAACTCTTCATATATCGGTCGCAAAGGGTCTCAATCGTCTTGATGTCGTCCATCGACTGGTCGTTGTTGGCGTTTTTGACGAGACCTGGAAGATCGACGAGGGTGAGCAGAGGCATGTCGGGACCTCTCTTCTCAACCACCAGAATGTCGCGGGCGGCGAATCTGCCCGGAATGTTCTTGGGGGCAATCATTTCCACCGCAGATCTCATGAGAGACTCAAAGGAAATGTCTGTGTCGACAGCTCCGCCAAATTGTTTCAATCGCTCCTGGTCTCTGAAAGGCTTGTTCTTGTCGGGGATGATGGAGACGTTGAGACTCGCTTCGGCCGACCTGCGCAGGCGGATCTCGGTTGCGAATCGTGTGCAGGCGCCGGCATCACGAGGGAACGGGGTGCCAGTGATGGCCTCGAGGACGGAACTCTTTCCCGCCGACTGGTCGCCGACGACGACGATCTGTGGCAGCTTGACATTGTCGAGCTGGGCAAACTGCAGCTTGTCGATGAGCTCGAGAAGGCCGCGCTGCTCATTCGCCATGTCCGCCGTCCCCAGCGCCGAGTCGATATTCGGAGCCATGTCGCGTTCGGGTCTGATAGAGACGTTAGTTGGGCGGTGACGACTGGTTTCTGGAACCTCGTACAATGATCCCATCACAGTCTGGTCTCGATGTATGTGTGATGTGGGTGATTGCGCAAGGAAAAGTCTTGGACCTCGAAAACAGGGTGCGAATACCACACGGGGAAGGGAGAGCCTTTTAAAGAGGAGACTACTGTTCGCCCAGCCCAAAGACCAAAGAACAAGCTTATGTGGGATTACGCAGTTACGCAGCGCAAGCCTGCATTACGGCGCGAGACGTGTCTCGACCGAACATCACATGCCCCCCAGGTGTGAGTGTGCCCAATAGCCTTGAAAGGGTGCCTGGATCTGGGCTCCAAGTCGTCGCAAAGCCGCGTCGTCAGCCCCCAGTGACGACCTTGGGGCGTGGGGAAAAGGGTAAAGCTTCGCCTACTTCTGCGTCGCCACCGGGGAATACGGCGGTACGGCGACATTAGAGTTGGCATTCCATGGATGTTGCTTGGCTTGAGGCAGCCCAGCAAAGAAGAGGCATCCGTTTGGGCCCTTTTTTGGCCCGCCTACGGCAATACGGATACTGCAATTTCGTCTGTCACTCGGCGTCGGATACCAAAGCCGAGACCAGTCAAGGAGACTGGCAGATTGGATACTGTGGGCTAGAGCCTTTAAGACCACTCAGTCTCCGTTATGCAGGGCGAAAAAGACTTTGAACAACAGCGAGAAAGGTGAAAGCAGTCCCATGTGCGCAAAGCCACCGAACCTTGGGACGGGGACCAACGCGTTTGTGTCGAGTTTGGACGAATGACGTCGGTAGCTCGGCAGTGGCACAGCCTCATTTTCCCTGTCTGGCACATCCAGGAAGCCCGCCGTAAGAGGTGGAGGGCCATGGAGGCACACTTTTTCCTGTCAAGCTTATTGAATCGGCCGCCGCAAAGTCGCACTTCGTCTCGCTTCTTCGCCTGGTTTCGCCCTACGCATGACGAGCGTACGCGTCGGGAGGCACTCGAAGCCCCAATTAGAGGCGGGTATGTCCGTCTAGGCCGGTGTGAGGAGGATTTTGAGCCAGCCAACGTGGTGCTAGAGACGACGACGCTCAACGCCAAGATGTTGCTGATGGTTGTTTTTTCGCCACTCGTTGGACTGCAAGGATCAGCCGGTGAAACAATTGGAGTCCAGTGGCTGTGTGGAGGAAACTGTGGCTAAGCAAGCACAAGTGAGGAAGTTTCGAATGATTAGGTAAGTGAGAATGCCCCTCTATGTGGCTATGCTACAGGCTTTCTCGAACTGTGGCGAGTGCTCCGGAGATGTGGCTGAAGCTACCCTCCCATCCTCCATCTCCAAGGTCCGCCGAGACCCTCGAACATCCCGTCCTCGATCGCTCTCAATCCTACTTACCTGTATAGCTAGCTACCTGACTCAGGTCCAGTAGTGAATCTATTCAAGCAACTTTACTCATATCTAATGCTCACTTCAGCAACCCCAAACCCCCCAAGGCATCAAGCATAACGGCGTTCGGATCTTTAAGGAATAACAGAGGTCAAGGAAGTATGAGCGAGCGAAGGCGGGGGACGAAGTCATGAGAAAAAAGTCAAAAGTTCAGGACTCAAACTTGTGAGGTTCGATTTCCTATGAATCTCGGTTGTTGTGCCACGTCGTGATTCTACCGGTTGTATGCCGCTCGGCTACTGAGGGTGATGGCTTTGAGATGAAAGTTGAATCATACACAGCTGTATGTAACCAGAGGGAGAACGGAATTAATATAGTCCATCTCAGTATCTAAACTCCTGCCCAACAAGCTTCTCGCTCAGAGCCCACAGCATCTCCGCATCGACTTTACTCCTAGCCCAAGGATATACCTCCTCCTTCCACGGGTCGGCAACACGACAATCAGTAAGAAACTCCCCATTCTTGTCCTTTAGCTCCGGATCAAATGCCGCAAACACGTGCGTCGCGGCACCCTGGTCCATATCCTTGGGCTCGATATCCCCCATTCCCCACATATACTTGCTCCCTACCACAACATCAGCCTTACGCAGGGCTTCGAGGAACCCGGGGAAATCATGCGCCTCGTGCGCGGCAAGGTTCGTGGGGACGTACCCCGGGCACAGACTAAACGCCGTCACACCCTTTGATGGGCCCAGCCTCTCGGCAAGGGCGATGGAGAAGAGGCTGTTGGCCGTCTTGGACTGCCCGTAGGCCATCCACTTGTCGTAGTGCTTTCCTTCGTTGAAGTTGTAGTCCGTCCAGCGCACGTGGCCGAGCCTGTGGGCGTTGCTGCTGACGTTGACGATGCGCGGGGGGGAAGGGGATGCGAGGATCTTGAACATGATGAGGTTTGTGAAGAGGAAGTGGCCTAGATGGTTTGTCTGGAACTGACTTTCGAAGCCGTCTTCTGTGAGGCTGTAGGCTGAGGCCATGATGCCGGCGTTGTTGACGAGGATGTCGATGTGGGGGACATCTGGCCATGAGGTCACTGTCTCTGCTGCTTTTCGGACGCTGGTAAGGGAGGTGAGGTCTAGAGTCAAGGGCTTGACCTTGATCTCGGGGTGTGTGATTCCGAGTTCGTCGATGAGGGGTTGGAACTTTGAGGGTGAGCGGCCGGTTAGGATGAATGTGGCTGGCCTAGCTACGGCGACTTGTTTGACGAAGCTGTCGCCGATGCTGCCTGGGGAGACGCCCGTGATGAGTATCGTCCTGCCGGCGATGTGGGGGGCGTAGAGGGGCACCAGCTCGCTCGCTTTGGTTTGGTTGTTGAAAGAAGGAGACATGGCTTTGGTGTTCTGTGTCGTACTGAACAGTTTAATAGTGCTTAGTTTGGGAAGAGAGAGTTAGGTATTGCTTGTAACTGCCCCTCAGACAAGATGAGGAGAACGCAGAAACGGCCTCTATATACCCACCAGCCTCAATCGATACCTAAAAAAACACTAATAAAGCATGTAAGACGCGAGGCAGCCCACACTCACTGGCAGCATGCTTGGAACGGACAGCCTTGAAATTGGTTCACCCGAAGATCACGACGCGTAAGATAAATGGGCTGCTCATGTTGCTTCGGGGCCATAGTTACCCGTTCTGCTACATGAACCCATCAGAGAACCCTTACAAAGGATTCGGTGCCGGAGATAGGTATACTTCATTGGGTGTTGGCAGTCTTGCTTTTCCTATATGGGAGACCTCAAGCACGGAGTTAACGGTCCTAAGAGATCATACCACCGTCAATAAATATCGTCAACGGGCTATGTTGGCACTGTCGGAGAAGTACCTGCGGCACAGGTCATCTATAGTCATCTTGGAACGCGCAGAGAAGACATGTGGTAATATTGCCTATCGTGAAAGATTGCAGTCACATCCCCTTTAAAGCCCAACCTGGAAGTACACCATTCCGTTTCGCTAGCCTTCACGCATGTACAATTGTGTCCCCATTTTATCCCAACGCCCATTTATCCATCCCAGATTCCGTCCCTTGAAACACCCGAAAAAAAACCATCGACTCTTGTTGTCGATGAACGCCTGCTGTTGTGCAGCGTTCGACGCGGCCTGACTCTGCGCTCAGTTCTGACGGCCGTGCCCGCTACCCCACGTCGCGCCGTTGCTACTCGGAGCGGGTGCGGGGCCCCGCATGTTCGCCCCGCCGGCGGAAGCCGAGGCCGACAATCGGTAGGCGGCAATGTTGTGGAACGGCGCCGCTGAAGCAGGAGCAGTCAGCCAGGTGTTGAGACTGTCGGATTCATTGGGTTGATTGTAGGTGAAGACGTTTGAGAATTGTGCTTGCCTGGGCCGGGGAATGGCGGTGTATTGAGAGGGGGAATGAGCTTGGTTGGAAGACATCTTGGCGGCTGTGAGAGCAAGACTTGGGTGCTTGTTCGTCTTGGCTGCGACTGAGATGATATGTGTTGTGTGAATTGCAATGAGAGATTGAGCGGGGGGAAAATCACTCGACGGACCTGTTTTTGTATTCATGATGAATACTCCTCATGATCCTCGTTCCTCACCATCATGAGGAGTGAAGCGGGAGGGTCCTCCTCCTCTTCCTCTTCTTCCTCCTCGCCCTCCTCCTCACCGACAAAAACATCAGGGGCTTTTCAGCGGGGTCTTTTTGCGGTTGACTCCAAGGTGTCGAAGAGAACAATAAAAGTCTAAAAGTCGTTGCCCATGATGATGATGAGGTCTGGGAGCCGGTGATGATTGCCTCCTATCACCGCCGCCAGACGAGAGACTGGGCCGCCGCCCAAAAGAACCCTGCAATTCAAACCAAGCAAAAGTACGCAGGTACTTTTGACTCCCGAAGACTAGTGCAAGGCACGGCCGCTCGTCCTTGGTCCCTGATTGTCCATTGGATAAGGAGGAGTGCGAACGGATGTGAGATAGCTGTGCAAAAAGACCATGACAGAATGCGAGCGGAATGGAAAGTTCGATGATCGACCGCTAAAGGTCTGGCACTTTGTCACCGAGCTTTTTGCTTAATCCTTCTGGCGTGGACTTTTGCCGCTTGGCCGCCGTACGGGTCAAGTTCCAGTCAACAAGAATATGGCTAGCATGGGTCATGCAGGGTACTTCTGCCTTGAGTTGGGCTTGATTGGCCGCCTCACCGAGGCCGCAGTCCGAGAACACTATATTTCAGAGATGGTCGCTTGCGTGGCAGGTCATGACTAGCAGGTTGGTACACGCATTAACATGTGAACCTGGTGGCTCTCTTCATGGTTATGTGTTGGGAAATCCATCCGCAACTCGTCTGTAAGTTCAGACAAAGTCGGCTGACCTTTAGTGCAAAAGAGCCGCACAAGCAGCACAACGCCAAGGGGAGCCTTTTGGCTGGAGAAAATTCCCAGGTATCTATTCTCTCGCTCCTTTTCAGGGTTGATAATACCGTAGTTACCGTAGACTACCGACATATTGTACACACCACATGCTCGGCATGTGACATCCGTCTATTTTTCGCTGACGCTATGAGAAGATCAACTCCGCTCCCATCCGACTGTTCTGAAGACTTCCGCGAGCGCACCAAGAACTGTATCTACGATAGACTTGACGAAACCTTGGCGCTTGCTCTTGCCAGAGGAGTCCCGCAAGGGGTCTTCGCTTCCCATCGTAGGCAGGACGTTGTCGCTAGCGGACAAGCTCACGAAGAGAGCAAAGGGAATGAGCCAAACGCAGAGCCCAAAGTATGAGGCGATCTCGGTGAAGCTCGGGACGTCGGGTTGATCGTAGTAAGAGTGCATGTTCGAGTACGATCTTTGCTGCGCGGCAGAGAAGTGGCGGAACCAAATGTAGTGGTTGACGAGGACCAGAACTAGACAAGCAAAGGTTAGTTCCGAACGTACATGTATAGCAGCACAGAAACATACCACAAGAGGCCAGGAACAGAGGGTCAGTCAGCCTAACGAAAGGGAATCGGCGCATGTTGCCGAGGTAGACGACATGGGAGACAACTCCCATGAGGGTCAACTTGAAAGGAAATCGGTCGACGATGCATAGCAAGAGCTGCAAAACAATAACCGAGTAAATCAACTTTGTAAGAAGGCGCTTCGCAAAAACGGTATGCTCCTCGACAAGCTCCGATAAGTAATACAGACCGGAAGCTGGACACAGGGGTGTTAGTAAGGAAGCATCCTCAACCTGAGTGCCAAGGGAGAATCCGGGGGATCAGGACGAACCGATGGCGAGGGTCAGAAAGCAGAAGCCCACGATGGAGCCAAGGTAGCCGACCAAAGGTAGAATCCACATGGTGACGGACGTTATGTTTAGAATGTCGTCGTAGTATGTCGCATGAAGTGAAGTGAGAAATGAAAAGAGAGAGTGTGTGAAGTTGTTGAATTATTGGTCTGCCGGGGGAGGAGGGTTGTGCACAGAAGCTCCCTACATTGTCTCTTGAAGCTATGACGGAGCTGGCCAGGGCGCGTCGTGAAATCCACTTTGCGAAAGCGTGGCCTCTGCGCGTCGGGTAGGTACCGTAGTGGACGGGCACTCGGGAGATTCCATGATCCGCGGTGAATGAGATAAGCGATCGTTTGATTGGACGCATCCTCCGGCCTTCGACCTCACTAACCTGAGTACCTAGTGTAACCCCCGGCTGTCGCTGGGGACCTTATCCTTATCGATAAAGATTGATGGTGGTTGCCGGGTTTCTTATCGATAACTATCCGTGACCCCCCAGTTGTGAATTTTTGAGGATTTCTCACGACACACAATTCACCGCCCAATTCTTCGATGCGCCGGCTTGACGACAGACTGCCTTGAAGCGAATATTGACGGGAGGCTCCATTCAAGATCGGCCGAGTTCAATCTTCCAACAGAAACTGCCCAATATGTCACGCCCTGAGGATACCCTGTAGGCTACAGGCCTCCCCTCCAACCCCGCCATGTGCCTCCAGCTGACCAAATCTCTCTGCTCTCAGTGCGGCCGACATCCACTATAATGACTCCGAAGCCCGCAAGTACACGACGAGTTCTCGTATCCAGAATATCCAGGCGTCCATGACCCGCCGTGCTCTTGAGCTCCTCGACCTCAAACAGCCTTCCTTCATTCTCGACGTTGGCTGCGGCAGCGGTCTCTCCGGCGAAATCCTTACCGCCGAGGGCCCTGAAGATGGTGGACCACACACCTGGGTCGGCATGGATGTCTCACCATCCATGCTCGATATTGCTCTCCAAAGAGACGTAGAGGGCGATCTCCTCCTCGCAGATATCGGACAGGGCGTACCATTCCGCGCCGGTTCCTTCGACGCTGCTATCAGCATTTCCGCAATTCAATGGCTTTGCAACGCCGAGAGCAGTGATACCTCGCCCGAGGGCCGCCTCACCAGATTCTTCAACGGCCTCTACGCGTCATTACGCAGAGGAGGTCGCGCCGTGTGCCAGTTCTACCCCAAGAACGACACCCAGCGCAACATGATTACTCAGGCCGCAGTCAAGGCCGGCTTCGGCGCCGGTCTGCTCGAGGATGACCCCGAGACAAAGAACGTCAAGCTCTATCTTGTGCTGACTGTCGGCGGTACCGCAGAGGGCGGTCGCGGAGGAGACATCACAAATGTCGTTGATGGTATGGACAACGTCGATGTCGAGGACGCGAGGAGGAAGGCCAGTCAGCAGAGTGGTAAGGGTGACATCAAGAAGGGAAGTAAGGCGTGGATCGTCAAGAAGAAGGAGCAGATGGAGAGGAAGGGAAAGGTCGTCAAGTCTACCTCCAAATACACTGGGCGTAAGCGCAGAACCGCTTTCTAGACGGACGGTGCTTGGGCGGGGTTTCGGGGATGTCGCATGGCATGGCGTTCAGGGGTACAACGGAAAACTTGTTTTAAGAGATCGAAAATTGAATCAGATACCCTCATTTACCTCTCAGAGTCTCTCTTCTCCATCCGAATCTGTCCTCGTCACGAATTCTGGACTTGGGGAGACCAATGATCCCGGGTTTGCAATACGGAGGGAAAAAGGCATCTGACGACACCATGAATTGAACAACGGATGCAGTAATACCTCGGGAGACTTCATCGAGGTAGACAACAACTCAAGCATCCAACTCATGATGTGACAGATGACAGATGAGGCAACTTTGCATCCTATGACCCCTTTCCCCTTCATCTAAAGACCGAATCCACCAAGGTATGTAGCCTGATACGGTATGATCCTTTACCACTTGCCTGTGCCATAGAGCGCTTTTAGAATGCCAGACGTCTTTAAAATTTCACCTTTCCAGCCAAGCCATGGATTTGATAAGATACGATTCTTTCCTCTTCATCAATAAGATGAGATAAACAGCATCTAGTAAGCGTAGATAACAGATCCACAGGAATATTTGTGCAGCTCATTTACGATACCACATTCTCGACGTTCTTCCCTGTCGCATCTTCCGTTGTAGTTGCATCATTCCATAAAGCAGGGCCTCGCTCGTGGGCGGGCATCCAGGAACATAGATATCCACCGGCACCAAGCGATCACAACCACGGACTACAGAATAACTGTAGTGGTAATACCCTCCGCCGTTGGCGCAGCTCCCCATACTAATGACCCAACGCGGTTCCGGCATCTGATCGTAGACTTGGCGGAAAGCGGGCGCCATCTTATTCGTGACAGTACCGGCGACAATCATGACGTCTGACTGTCGCGGGGATGCTCGGAACATGAAGCCGAATCGGTCTTGATCGTATCGTGGCCCGGCGATTTGCATCATCTCTACGGCGCAGCATGCGAGGCCGAATGTCATTGGGTACATCGATGACTGACGACCCCAGTTGGCGAGCTTGTCGAGGGTGGTTCTGGCGAAAGAGTCATTAGTAGCAACCCAAGGGTGGTGCGCCTGGGACTGGGTACATACACAGCATACTCCACAAGGGACTTAGGCTGTGATTTTGTAGGAAGAGCAATCTCGCGACGATTGGGGCGTGGAGAGACAGATTTCTGGTAGCTAGGGGAAGTTGCTATGCATCGAACGCTGGCCGGTGCTGGAATTGATCTCGTCGCGAGTCCCACGGCGCGGGGCGCCTGGCTTGCAAGAGACTTTGACATAATGTACAGGAGAAAGGACTTTTCCTTCCAGAAGTAGGAGCAATAAGGATTGGAATAGACGGAGGAACGGAAGGGGTAGTGGGCTTCTTAAAGCCCGGGAAGTGCGCATGGGTCCCAAGCTCTGATACTCAGGGCTAGTGGTAAGGCATGTAGGAAGACTAGAGCCAGGGGATAGGATCTCAAGGATTTACTAACTTGGTTTCGACTAGAAATTGAAGAGAGCAGCCAATTCGACTTACAGCGTCGTGAACACAAAGCTTTCATGAGGCTTCAGCTGATGCTTGTCATGGTCCAAGTCTATGCATCTTGCGAAGCCAGGCCTCAGATAAGTTTACCAGAACCAGAGCAAATAATCCAGAATAAAACGAGAGCTCAAATACAATGGTGTTCTCAAATACAATTATGAGATCCCTCATCAAGTTGTTCAAGATCGCGAGCTAGTAGGCCTTTCGCGCAATTCGTTGATCATAATTGGCCCTCCGTCTAAGTCGAAGCGCAGCCCCACTTCGTTCTCGTCGCGAGTCCGAAGTGGGGCCAAGTGATCCGAACCCGCCTGCGTGGGCCCCGTAAATCCGTCGTCAGTAACTCAACCGCAAAGGCAACCCGTCCGCTTCATTCCTTTGACGGAACAATAATCTGATCAAGACAACCCGTTATGCGTTCTACCAGCTCCCAGACTTGCCGGTGTCGATGCTGCTAGATCCCTCGAGCAGTAACCCCTGACCTCGGCTGCAACCCACTGACGCTTGCCGCTGGACCCCTAACTACTTGATACTTAGTGCCCGCCAAAGCTGTCAATGCCAGACATTGACATGGAAAACCTTCCTTCCATGAGAAATGGGCCCAAGAGAGCTCATAAGAAGGTTCGAACGGGATGTGTTGCGTGTAAGACGAGGCACGTAAAAGTAAGGCAGGCAGCCATCCAAGGCCAAGTTGAGCCCATATCTAACTTCTATTCGGGATAGTGCGATGAGAGAAGACCACAATGCAGCCAATGCACTAGGCAAGCTATTGCCTGCAGTTACCCTTCACCAAAACCATACCCTCCCACGGAGATTACGACATCAACTCTGTCTCATAGTCTCTCCTTCAGGGACGGAGCACTTGATCTCAATATGCTTGATCTCGAACTCATACATCACTGGACACTCTATACATACGATAGCTTGACAGTCAGCCCTGTGATTCGGACTTTCTGGTTGAGGAATGCGGCGCAAATCGGGTTCCGCTGTGACTTTGTCATGCGGAGCTTACTGGCCCTGTCCGCCGTTCACCTAGCAACTCTGAACCCAGCGCGAGAAGAAGCCCTCTTTCGACATGCACTGAAGCACCACAACACATCGACAGCGGCAACTATTGCATCAATACATCATATAGACCAAGTGGAAGATATCGCAATGCGAGAAAACCTTTTCCTATATTCAATGTTCATCATGTTTTATAGTACGCATAGTCCACTTCCCTACTCGACCAACATGTGGCGCTAACATCCCCGGTACTCTCGTAGTCATCTCACAGACGGAACACCCCCAAGATGCCTTGTTTGGCCGTCCGAGTCGAAAAGAAATATCATCACCGGACTGGATGGTGTTCTTCCACGGATCAAGATCAATCGCGCTGGCGTCAATGGCACTACACACCACGACCAGTCTAACTCACCCAGTCATTGGCTACACGATAGGAATGCTCGCAGACCGTGAGAAGACGTCAAAGAAGCAATACCTCAGCACCTTACTTGCTCGCATAAGACAAACCGAGCTGAACGAACATTACGAAACGTACCTGCACGCCGCGGAAGAGCTTGAAGCGACTTTTGCGGTCCTGGCCGAGTTTCCTGAGAGCAGAGACATCTTTCACGGGTTCCTCTGGATTAGCAACGTATCGGACCATAGGGGAGATTTGATAGCTTTGATTCAGGACCATAATGCCTCCCAGGAAGCACTGGTCGTGTACACGTACTTTTGCAAAATAATCCAAAGGCTTCCGACAAGATGGTGGTCTGAAAAATGGGTCCGAGGACTCAAGGATGGTGCGTTTGCCTCCCTTGATGAGGAACATCGAACCTGGGTCGTTGAACTGCCAAGTTGGACTTGATTCGTCCTCAAGCGCATGGCTTTGTTCAGTCGCCTCGGACATCAGGAGTCACCCGCAGACGTGCCAGTATGATCTCCATATTCCCCGACATTGACTCGTCTTTTACGAGCATCCATGTTCCCCCGAACGGTCCACGGACAGCTCTGACAGCTAACCGATGACAACCTCATCGTACCTTATGCACATGGCGTAAACTAGAAAGCAACGCTGATCCTAGTGCCGAGATGTCGGAAAGCAAACGTCAGACGCTAGAACCAATGCAATACCTTGGCTTTCATTGGCTGGACGCTAGGGTGGACATTGTGCGATAGGCGAGGAGCCGTTAAGACAAGGTCCGCCGTTCGGGAAACGGCCCCCGGCTTGGAAATTGAGACCCGAGCTCCTGGGAGATCGGCGGGCCGGGCGGCCTGCGTTGCGCAACCGAGCCGGAGCCAGGGGACGGACTGACAGGACAGAGTTGTACTTTTAGGCCGTTGCTCGGCGGACGACTCAAGTTGGTCTTGCGAGAGTACATGGAATAGAAATACCCTAAATGAACCCCTCGGCATCTGTTTACGTGGTTTTTTGAGCAAGAATCATCAAGCCAAGCTACAATCTCTGTTACAAGATCTCAGTTGATACTCGTCTTCTCACTATCTCTTAGCAGTCACTGCAGCTAAGTCTGTCATCACATTCGCGATGCCTTCAGCCGCGTTGTCGCTCCTTGTTCCAGCGGCCGCGGTATGTCAGCCGGAAACAAAAAAGCCTCACCCAAGCTAATCACTTTCTCAGCTAAGCATCTACGGAGTGGCAACGGTCATCTACAACCTCTTCTTCCACCCCTTACGCCGCTACCCGGGACCCAAGCTATGGGCAGCTACGCCTGTACCTGCAGCCGTCAACATCCTCCGAGGCACTCCCCACCTGACCATTCTGGAACTGCACAAGCGCTACGGCGACGTCGTGCGCGTTGGACCCAACGAGCTGGCACTTGCACACGCTGACGCATGGAAGGATGTCTGCGGACATCTCAAGCGCGGACAAGACGAGAACGGAAAAGATCCAAAGTACGGCAACGAAGAGATGGACAAGAGTCTTATTTCGGCATCACGCGAGAGGCACGGGCCCGCACGACGACTTCTGTCTCACGCGTTCTCTGCTCGAGCAATGGCGGAGCAACAGCCCCTGATGGACCGATTGATCAGCCTCTTTATTCAGAGAGTACATGAACACAGCAAACGTGGAACGGTGGCTATGGATGCTTCCAAGTGGTTTGAGTGGACGACGTTCGACATTATTGGGGATCTGGCCTTTGGCGAGCCCTTTGGATGTCTGCAGAACTCGGCCTCGCACCCTTGGGTGGACAGCTTCTTCGCGTCCATGAAGATCATCCCGTGGATTCAAGCCATTAGCGACTTCCCTCTCTTCTCTGTGTTAAAGCCTCTCTACTTCATTCTTTTTGTTCCCAAGGATGTGCTGAAACAGCGGCATCTAAGCCAGGTGATGGCCGAGGAGAATCTGAAGAAGCGGCTGGCTATTGGGGGTGATCGGCCAGACTTTGTTCAAGCCTTGTTGAAGAGCGGCGAGAAACACGTGAGTACCAACTATCGAACCCACAGCCCAAATCTCCTACGTTTTCATCTCACAGATATGGTGTGTAGGAAATGTCTCCGATGGAGATGAGGGATAACATGGTCCTTCTCACCACCGCCGGCTCTGAGACAACTGCTACGACTCTCGCGGCAACGACATACTTTCTGGGCAACCACCCCGAAGTCCTCGCAAAGCTGAACGCCGAAGTTCGCTCAGCATTCAAGAGCGAGCAGGAGATTGATTTCAACAGCGTCCAGAGTCTTCCTTACATGCTTGCTGTTCTCAGAGAGTCAATGCGAGTTTATCCTGCTGTTGCGATTGCCTTGTTGCGTCAGACGCCTCCGAGCGGTGCGCAGATCGCCGGGGACTGGGTCACTGGAGGAGTGAGTTTGCCTACCTACATGATGCCGCGGCTTGTTTGAGTTTCATGCTAACATCAAATACCATGCAGACGACTCTTGGTATCTGGCAGTATGCTGCGTATCACGATCCCACTAAGTTTCTTTATCCGGACGCATTTATCCCGGAGCGTTGGTTGGATGATGAGCGTTTCGATGGCGACCAGAAAAACTTGCATCAGCCGTTTTCCTATGGCCCTCGCAATTGCTTAGGCATGAAGTATGTTTTCTAGTACTTGAACGTGCTCTTCCTCGACCTTGAGGTCTTGATCGAGATGGTTGCTAACATCATGCGTGTCTAGCCTTGCTTTTGCTGAGATGAGGTTAATTCTTGCCCGCATGATTTGGAACTTCGACTTGGAGCTGGCGCCGGGGAGTAAATCTTGGGCAGCTGGCCAAAAAGTTTTCTTCTTCTGGGACAAGCCTCCCTTGTGGGTGTACTTCAAGTCCCGACAAGAGCGATGAAGCAGTTGGTACCCAGTATGTGCAGATAAGGTGATTTCAAGATAGGTACGTTAGTATCAAAGTCTGAATGGCAACATCTTGTTTTGCATACGGTACCTTAGTCTGCTCTCACTTGACGGCTCTATCTCAATGAGTGGAATGCGCCGCCTTAGCCTCGGATTGCTGCCTTCATGTTCAGTGAGAAGTTCTTACATGAAACTACCAAGTTAGTTGTCGCTCAATTGAAGGTATGCAAATCCGCTCTTGTAACCTTGACAACTGCAAAAAGAGTGATCGAGTATATATATGGTAGCATTATAGGCAGGGAGAGAATAATTATGCATGCAGGCTAGAGACCAGCCAGAAGGATCTTAATATTTGCAGTTCTTGTTTGCCGTCTTAGGCATGGAAAGCAATCGGAAAGAAAATTCTCGTGAAAGCTTGGAAATTTGGTTTCTTTTTTGTATGACCCTAAGAAGTAATCACGTAGGAGTATCAATATCATGATATCACGATTGCAATCACTTGAGTACTGGAGACACCAAGCGCGGACACATTTTTTTTTGCATCCTATACTTTGCTGAAGACAGATTTAGCCAAAAAGATACGAATAGGACGCTCTTGAAGCAACTTACTTGAATGCTACGCCCGCGTCACTTGAACTGATCCCAGTTTGGATAAAGGTATCAGACCACACCTTGTTATACCTGAGGTGCCAAATGTTAGGTTTTCGCTGATAGTTTGAAATCTGACGCTCGAACGGGAAGGGCGAACCTATTGCAGATATAATAAGGGTTGTAGGCACCGCGGTTGAATTGAAGAACCCTGTAAAGGAAGACAGAGGCGCATTGATCTTTGTGAAGAGAGTGTTAGACGTGAAAGACGGCTCGTGGATGGAGTAGACTGACCTGTGCACTTAGAGAGACACCACTGCTCTATTCCGCTCGTCACTCCCTCACTTGCGCTATCAGAAGTGGCATCGTAGTCGGCACTAGCTACTCCATCACGCTCCAAAACCTTAGTAAAGCCTTGGGGAGCATCACTCCATGTCGGTTTTGGTGGCGGGGAAGGCTGTGCGGATGCCGATGACGAAGGCGCAGCAGAGGTTGGAGCTGGAACAGAGGTCGAGGTCGGCGCCTCTGGAACAGAGGTGCTGGTGGGAGCTGCAGAGGCAACGGAAGTTGCCTGACAGGAACCAGCGCCTCCCGAAGGCGCTGCTTGGCGACGTCTACCCGCAGAAGATCCAGGGGCAGAACATGCCAAACCACGAGGGTCAATACCGTTCCAGATGACGGCGGGCTCGCCCTCGACTCTTGAGTATGCGAGAGATTTGACCATCTCCTTGACGTTTGTGGCGACTGAGCCCGGGACCTGAAGACGCGCCTTGTGCTCGTCTTGAGATAGCCAGACTGCAATCACGCCAGCGACTGCGGGAGCGGCTTAAGATTGAGTGTTAGTCATGTGTGCTTTTCAGACTGTAGTCTTTGTCAAAACATGTCAAATACTTACCGAACGAAGTCCCATAAAGCTCCTGCGAACCGGCAGATCTACCAGAGGCACAATCAACGAAACCGGGGGCAGAAACAGTTAGTTGATCTCCAGTGCCTTGGGAGAAAAATGCACGGTAGCCGTCATTCTCAGTCGCTCCAACGACGATGATATCCGTGGTAGGCCCGAAGAGAGCAGGGTACTCCGTCACATCATCCACGCCATATTGCTGAACAATGAAACGTGATTAGCAAGATGGAAGGCCAAAAGTAGAAGGCGCAATTTTGGAACACTCACAGCATCATTTCCAGACGCCGTGACGATGACGATATCTTCCGCCATAAGGGCTACAAGCAGTAGCTTGTACGCGGTGGTGGTAGACGACAATTTGTCGGGAATACCTGCCATAGGGGGATGGTTAACATGTTCTGAAAAGTGCAGCACAACCAGGCCGATAGAGAACGATGCTTGTCGTGAGACTTACGAGATCCTAGGGACATGTTGATGACAGCTTTGCCTTCAAGCTTCTTCTGGAAGACATCGTTGCTAATCTCAATCAAAGCTGTGAAGATAGCGGAGAGCGAGAGAGTGCCTGGAAGCTTCACGGCAATCAAATCAGCTCCCTTGGCGGTGCCGTATGCTGGTCCGGCTGCTTTCGAAGCTACACAGGAGCCATGGTTCAAGAAGTCAGTCTCGTCCTTCGTCGCGCCAGGGGCGTACATAAAGCCCTTCGTTCCCGTCATGCCCGTCCATTCCTGTGCCATGAGTTAGCAATTGGTCTTGGACGAGGGCATGCTTTTTGAGGATTTCATACGGAGTTCTCAGCATTAGCGCCCGTATCAATGACATAAATCGTGACTCCCTTTCCTGCTTCAGAAGCATATCCGAATCCAGGCAAGTCCGCAATGCTTGCTCCAGCTGGCTGCGAAATTGCCTTGAGTTCATCAACTGCATCCGATTGTAGCGCAATGTCAGACGGGTTAGGAACACTTGTCTTTGGCGAACCAGGAGGGCCAGTCGCTGTTGGCTGGCGCGATGCAGATGAAGGCGGTGCAGAAGATGACGGCGGTTGCTCTTCTTCCAGCCTCTCATCAGGAGTGACCCCGGCAACCTATGTGTTCTTTTAGTATTGTGAGCACTTACGTACTTAAAGAAACTTAGACTTACACCAGGGCGCTTGGACATAGCGTCTGCCTGCTCAGTAGTGATGTTCGCCTTGAACATGGCCACCAAGCCGGTGCGGTCACTAATGACCTCCTCCAGTGACCTTGGTGCAGCATCTCTTGAGAGTGTGCTGTTGAGGTCTTGAATCTCTTGTTTTGTGGAGTTTTGCGAAGTGAGAATGATGTAGGGCGTTGGTACAGCTGTGGATGACGGTGTGGAAGACGATGTTCCAGATGTTGAAGTAGGTGCTGCGGAGGTAGAGCTGGGAACAGACGGAGCAGAAGAAGGAGGCTTGGATTCTGCCGGATCCGAGGTTTGCGGATTTTGCGATGGGGCCGGATTCGAGATGTTTTCAATCTCAGGAGTATCACCGTTCGCTCCGGTACCGATGATTGACACAACAGCTCCGGGAGCTAGTGCGTGGGTGACACCGGCAACCACGAGAGATCCGCCGCCAGCACCAGCTACGTAGGTTGCTCCGATAACTGCTACGACGACCTCTCCACCAGAGATTGTCTGAGTTGTCGGTGCTGAGCTAGACGTCCCGATGGTTGTCCATGTGGATGATACGCGTGTGGATGTTCTAGGGTCGGGAGTGATTAGGGGTTGTGTGGAGGAGGCCCTGGTGCTAGCTGGTCTTGTCGTGTTTGAGACGGGAGCTTGCCTCGCCATCAGATGGCGTCTGCTGTGCATCAGATCGTTCCGGCTATCCTGGTGCGGGAGAGAGACGACCCCGCTGCTGAGTAACAGCAGGGCGATCCCGCGGAGTAGGCCGTTGAGATGCATATGAACGAAGGGGTAGGTAAAGAATGACTGTGCTCAAAGAGCGAAGGTAAAGATTGAATGAGTGTCAAAGGATTGTGAGCGATGGACAGATGCAATCGACGGGGAAAGAACCATATTTTGGTACTAGAATATATAGAATTCTTACCGTCTAAGACGGGTCACCAAGGCTTCTGCTAGCGGCCGATGCACTGAGGCCATAGCTGCCATCTCAACTTTCCCGTCTTGGCGTAAAGTTTAGTCGATCAATTTACTGTCAGGAGAACTTTGCGCCATGTTAACGAGCATGATCGCGAGAAAGCTCCCGTACGTGCCTGGGCTGACTGCGAGCTGCTGGTACGGTTATTCTTAGCGATGGTGCAAGTCGCTTACACGATGCCGATAATTTAAGCCATACGGAGATAAACTTTAATAATGTTTGGACTGACAGCTCTAGAGGCGTGGCAGCCCTACGAGTTCATGACTCGTGGACGAAGAGTCCAGGCTTCGTCGCCCCTCCTTCAGGAACCCGCGACTTTATGTGAAGCACGGATATTGGTTGCGTTGTAATAAGAGGCTGTGTACCGCGCGCATCTTGACCAATACATGCCGATTTAGCCGTTCAGGTCATGTTTCGGAATCCGCAGTGCCTTGGCTTGCGGATAAACTTGGAAATTCGTGGCCGAGCCCGAATCGACTGGGGGTTGACCTAATGAAAAGAAGCCAGATCATGACGCGGTCGATGAAGTTATGAACAAAGTGCAGGGCCCATCTGGCAACTCCTCGTTATCGCTATGGAGGAGAAGAATAGCCCTAGTAACAACCTAGTGGTAGCTGTTCTGGACATGAAGGTAAGTACTGACGCGCGTGTGGTGCGTCTGCGGCCTCGGAGGACTCGGAGTGAATCTGAGACGCTCTCCGTGCCTTATGATTGATTACAAATAAGGGGCCGATGATGAGACCTACTCGATATCTGCGTCAAGCTAGAACTGAATATTCCATCAACAGCCAGATGGCGTGAACGCATGTGGACGGGTTTTCCTATAAGGTAATAACGAATTATAGTTACAGTCGATCTTACTTCCATTGTTTTCGTCTCTGAAAGGTCCAGAAATAAGCGAAAGCTGGAGAAAGACTAGTGACGGATATACTGACGGCTTTTAGTAGTTGATGGGATAACACGGCATTTTCTTAGCAACTCCTTAACGTGTATCCGCCAACAGCGAGTACCTGAGTGAGTTCAGAAGATCACACAATGAGATCACCCGCTCTTGGCATGTTTTGATGGTTTCAAGGTGGTACTGCGTGTCCGTGAGTTTCTCATCATTACATTGTCGATCTCGATGCCACCTCGACCTATTACTACTGCTCCGTTACCGCGATTCCCATCTCGTGGTGCTCCTGTTCTTCTTTTTACCCGAGTCCACGGATTTCCATACACAACTACAGAAAACAAATAAGATCCCATCTGCAACGCACATATGTCTGCCTGGAGTAGATAGGAAAACAATATGCAGAACAAATGGCATTGCGAAGGTCTCTTGTTGACTTCCAACGGGTTTCGTCGAAGCATTTGGAGTCTTTACCATCTCCCAGGCTCTGGATGGGCGGCTAAGAGAGCACGATCCAGGGTTACGGAACACCACAGTCAGAACTCTTCGGACTTATGTCAATTATTTTCCGCGAAATCTTATCTAAGGACAGCAAGACAACAGGATCTTTGAATTATGCATGACGCAATGAGAAACTATTTCACTAGGAATGCCGACTTGGCTATGCGAGTATCAAATATGATTTGATGTCCAAACTAGGAGAAAAGAACCTGCGAGAAAGGGAGTCCGTCTGAGCGGAATATATGAATGCTTGTTGGAATGTCGAGACGTTCGACATCGTATTTAGGGGCCAAAGTCACATTCTGGAACTCAGGAGGTCCTGTCGTCAACTTAAGGCCATCCGAGTTCCTTCTCATATCCACGTCGCCAATAAAGGCTGTACTGCTCTGATTACAATTGATTTGTGAGCTGATCGTTTAGGTGGCACCAAGGACTAATGAGCCTAGCGACACTGATCATTCAACTCCAGCGAGCCAATTGGGAAGAGACGCTAAGTCCTGAGCAGTAACCGACACCGCTTTCCCCTCCCTTACTTTTCTCTCTTCAACATCGCACAGCAACCAAGTGAGACAGGTCTACAGCGCTTTATGCATCGGAAGTGACCGTCGCGTTGCTGTCATTTTGCATGTACTCGACGCCAAATTTTCTAGTTTAGTGTCCTCGTCTGCCGACAGCAGTGGCCTAGCGATGGCTCTCTTCTCGACGTTGAAGGATGCTGAACCTGAAAGGTCCGAACCACAAGAGTTCGCCTACGCTCTCCGATGCGTTCAATTGCTTGCAGGCTATGGATCCCAGCCGATCAGTTGCAAATTGAAGCCATCTGTATTGGGACAGATCCAGCACAAGTATGAGGCGTTGTCATACGCATGGGGCGACACAACGAAGGAAGTCGAGATTCTTCTGGAAGGACAACCATTCAAGATCACCAAAAACCTCGAAACGGCTTTACGTCGCCTGCGGTTGGCAAAAGAAGATCGCTTGTTGTGGATAGATGCAGTATGCATCAATCAACATGATCGCCCCGAAGTCAATCTGCAGGTCAAGAGGATGTGGTCAGTGTACAGATACGCTTCGAAGGTCATTGTTTTCTTAGGCGAGGGTACGACTGATACTCATCTCGCCGTCGACCTGATACAGGCTTTGGCGAGAGAGGGTGACCGGCTTGGCCATCGGCGCGTCACGTCTTTATTATTCACCAAAGATGCTCAGCCCACGAAAAAGGCTCTACAAAGGTTAATGAGCAGTCCATGGTGGAGCAGATCCTGGGTCATCCAAGAGTTCGCAGTTGCGACCGAGGTTGCTTTTGTCTGTGGTGACCTAGAGTGGTCCGGTGAATCCTTTTCCGAAGCACTGCGGACCCTGGTAGATGTCAGATTCAATGCAGCTCTACCGCGCGGACAGGAATACTTTATGAGGGAGATCGCATCGACACCGATAAGTCATCTGATGACGGCGCGCAAAGACTACCAAGATAGCCATTCGGAGGCGTCAAGGTCCAAAGGCGCCCCCAAACGAGACCCGCTCAGCCTTCTCTACAGGTTTCGGAGTTTCAAAGCTTCCGACCCTAGAGACAAGGTATACAGCTTGTTCCATCTAATCGGAGAGGTCTCGATGCTACAACCGGACTACAACCGCCCTGTCAAAGATCTCTTCATAGATGTAGTCAAAGCTTCCGTCGGCTCGTCGGGAACTCTCGAGGTTCTCTGCCATCACAACAGGACAAAAAGTTGCATGCCCGACTTGCCGACTTGGTGTCCTGATTGGACCGTGCAACGAGGCCAAAGGATTCTCCTATGGCAGAACGACTATGCAGCTGGGGGTAACGGAAGCAAGCCTTCAGCCAAATTCGAAGGAGATGAGCTACTGTTGCAAGGTAAGGTCCTGGATAATATTGAGTGGGCGGTGTCTTTTGAGCCAAAGATGTTCAGGAAACCGGGGTTGGTCTTTGATCAAATTATGACAATCCAAGCCCAGGTGCTAGAACGGGCGTCTTTACTTCCGAGTGGAAGTCAGGGGGCTACTTCGTTGGTCGACTCGTTTCGAAGAACTTTGGTGGGATCCCGCGTCAGGATAAGAGGGCCGCGTCACGAGGCGACGGTTCTCGGTCAAGGTGAAGCTGACAAGTTCTGGGACGCCTGGTATGTTTTGATGACTGACCAAGAGTCATCGGGAATGCATGGAGCTGCGAAAACCTATAATGACGCTTTATACAGCGCATTAGCTGGAAGAGTCTTCTTCATTTCTGAGAAGGGCCGCATGGGGCTGGCTGACAACCCGGCAAAGGCCGGCGATGTCGTTGGCATTTTTGCTGGTAGCCGTGTCCTCTTCTGCTTGCGGGAGAAGGCGGGAGGAAGGTCAAAGAGCGATGAAGATTTGAGACGCACTTATAGTCTGGTTGGTGAATGGCGAGTGCTCCCCTAATCTTTTATGAGAATCCCAACTGTCTGGCTACTTACTAACAGTGTTGAATGGTAGTTACTTGCAAGACTTCATGGAAGGCGAGGGCGCCTCTCCTGAAGACACAATGTCACCAATTTATCTGATTTGATCACGTATTATAAGTGATTCCTAAGTCCCCTCATTGTCCATGGTGGAGGGCTAGGTTTTGAACAAATCATAAGGTTCGGTTCACTAGCGGAACCCTCCAAAGCACACGTGGTTTACAGGAATGAAGAGAACGCAGTTGTTTCGGTGGCTACAGGAGGTCCAATGTGAGGTAGATAAGGGAGACCCCAATTTAGAAACAAAACAACAAAGAAGATGACAGCGAAGAAAAGCGCGCTTCGAAGAATTAGCGAGGTGTCCTAGTCCGCTACTGGCATACCAGAAATTATCAGATGGCCCCTTGCCTCTTCCGAAGAAGGCAATTCAATCGTCGGTGCAATGCCAAGCACCGAGGCCCCTTGTGATTGCGGCCCGGAGCTTAACCCCGCAAGAATGGATTCGACTACACTACGAATAGTCTAGTCTCAACAGTGAGTAGGTGGATGCAACATGCCACGACTATCCTAGGTAGGCCAGGGGCTGGGAGCATAAAGTGTTGCTGGGGCATTCTACTCCCCACAAATAGTCGAGGGCCGTTCATGCGCCGGCAAGCTTCTCGCCTTGACTCCAGTCTTTTCCAGATCTGACCTTTCTCTTCATAGACGTTCCCGACCACGCCAGATATTCTTTCCATTAAATCCAGTCTCTCCATTTCTCTCTACTCAAGCAGCAGTATCTCTGGGGAATTGTCATTGTTGGCTTACACATAGCCCCCGAAACACCGATAAGAAGGAGATCGTGTCGTCATGACGTTAAGCGAAATCACCCCTGTCCCTGCACCATGGAAGCTCAAGGGCGACGTCTACTTCTTCAGCTTCTGGGTGCCCAGAAAGCAGGCAGAGCATCCTCCAACGATCACATACTCTCCACTCGAAGCGAACTCTTCATTTATTTGCCCAGATGGTAGCCGTCCCCTTGGAGGGATCAGCATGATCCAGATCATTCGCTACACTGAAAGTCCAGTCGGTCCCTATGATGAACTGATCTTGAGTCCGGGATTTCACGAGTATACGATTGAGGAGAACGGCAAACGCATCAAAAAGAAGAATGCAAGAATCACCAGGATCTACGTTTCGCAGAAGTACACATGCTGGAATGGGCGAAAGAGTGAGTTTCCTTTGTCATTCACCACAACGCTACGCTAGTTGCTCACAAAGGAGGAAGATTGGAACATTCCTAAACATCTAGCAACCTTCGACTGGAAAACAAACTCCGACGGTAGCACTTCTGTGAGAGTCTTCCCTCACGACACATCCGGTGACATCGAAGAAACCGCGGCAAGCACCACACCTCTCTTCCAAGCCACGTTCAAGCCTATCCCATATGTGCCGTCGTTCCCCCTCTCTCTTGACATTCTGAAGTACGTTGGTGTGGATGCAACTCTTGTTCAGCCCCCATTGCCCCAGGGAAGTGGAAGTCAGGGGGAATTACCAGGGACCGATCGCTGGTGCAGCATTGCGCCAGGTCAAAGCTCAAAGAAGACGAGTCTAGGTTGGTTCGATATCCGACAAGCTGATGAAAAGGGTCACATTATCGGGGAACACGAGAACTTCTGGCCTATGCTTGGAAGGTGGCAAATTGGCATGAAGATGGAGGATTCAGTTGTTTCCTTTCCCGAACCTAAATATTGGGACGCACCCAAATCGGTCCTGTAACCAAGTATCGAGCCATTGAGACCAAAGGACCGGACTATTGTGCCAGCGCCTGTGTCGTAGTAGTAGACCTCAAGGTGAAGTGCCATGGGTATTGTACATGTATACATTATGTAGGACGCCAAGTAGCAAGGAGACCAATTCGGGATCTTTCGCGCTTGACGAAGCCTGTCGACCCAGTCTAGATTGTTCCACCCATACCTCTGCAAACCCACCAAGGGATGACAGCTCATCTACAGGGAAAAGACGTCTGGCGGTTGTCTCACTGATTGCGCGGGGCTTTTCAGCCAAATCGAGTTATCGTCTCTGACGCCCTAACTCAAGCTCGCCTCAGTGTGAGTCCCCCACTGCCTCAAGTATATATCCTGAGAAGCAGGTGACAACATAAGGTAGGATGCTGGCCAACAAAAGATTGTGTAATGCTCAAGTACCTGCTTATTATTCTTTTGTATCACTTTTTTATTCTTATTTTTATTATCTTTATCATTTCTATTACGAGTCTTATTTCTTTTTCCGTTCTCATTTATACTACTTTCATCTTATGTATATTCCTTCGTGAATGCTATGTAAAGAAGAATAGGAATAATAATGACGATAGGAGAGCTAGGTAGAGCACTTGTAGACTAGCAATCGAATGTTGTCACCCACTCGTCTCCTAGAAGACACATGTTGGCAGCGGTCTGGCCATCTGAAACGGCTAGGCAATAGCATCACAGGGATTTCCACTGTAGTACTCTCGTATCAAAGTAGGAAATTTCTCTGTCTTAAGCCGGCGGTTCCATTTAAGGTAGGCTTGTCAATAAATGTGTTCATCCAGGTATCGACCACTTAGTTTTGGGTTGTTTTGAACGGCCTAAAGAGCAAGAAGGGTCCTTGAGTTGATATTCGATTGTGAGACACTTCCATTAGTCGTGAAGACTTGATTGTGGAAGTGAAAAGATAGGCGGAGAAGATAAAAATGCGACGCTCGCTCACGAAGTACGTTATCTGTCCGTTGAATCTACCTAAAACGCATTCTATCCTTCATCAACAACCCGTAATCTACTGCGTTTACGGCCTCCCCCTTCATCAAACCCTGCACACACGACTCACCCACCAAAAGCCAGAAGTCTCCCTCCTTACGCACACAGTACGGCACATCGCCGCCTGCAAGCACGACAACAGCATCTCCCTGCCGAATATTTGATGGACCAATGCCCATTCTCCCGTCTGCCGTAACCAAGAAGGCCCTATCGAAACCATAGTTGTGAACCAGGCTCTTGTAGTAGTCTGCAGCTCCACCGGATGATAAGTCCTGGAGTACGGAAAGAGCATTCGGATCCCCGCTCTGCTCTACGCACAAGGACGAAAGTGATATGTCGTTTAGCAGAAGATGATGGACATAGGCTGCGCCGTCCGCGACAGACTGTTCCCAGTCCCGGCCGACAAAGGAATGCTGCTCGACTGTAGTTGCGCTAACAAACTGTCTCGTCCAGGCAGATATGGTCTCCCGTTTGAGTGTCTTCAGCGCCTCTGACAAGATGCGCGTCATCTGCTCTGTAAAAGGCTGCTCGGGTTCAACCTTGCGAGAAGGATTCACACCAAACGGCAAAGCTACCTCGACTGTGGTCACCCTGATACCCACGAGTGAGAGTACTCGCGGATCGCCTTCATGACGGATCTCAAGTTCAAGCCCAGACGCTGCAGAGAATTGTTCGAGAAAGCCGAGTCTGGCTGGCCTAGACTTGTCTCCGGCATGCACCCACGAGAGACTTGTAGCGATGCCCTCGTTGGGATTCTTGAAATCGCTCCAGTCCGGGCACCACGAGGGTATATCTAGACTCTTCTCCCGCTGTCTTCTGGTGATACTGCCATCAACACAACGTGCTCGGGTCAAGAACGCAAGCGAGCGGCTTTGTTGCAGCATGTATCGCCCAACCCTCAGGTATACATCCGTCACGTCAATCTGATAGTCTGGTCTCAGCTCGAGAGGCATAGTAGCCAGATCCTGGCATTCGCGAGCAAGACCCATGAGTCCATAGATCTTGTCCCTCTGGTCGGTGGCGTTGAACTTGACCTGCGTGATTGAGACGAGCGCATCAAGGGGCCACAGCGTCTGCGCTCGCTGGAGATTAGCCATGGTGTCGATATTGCGCAGCTGTTCGGGCACTTGAGACAGTCGCATGTAGCCATTTTTGCGCAGCCAAGCCGTCGCCCAGCCAAAGTAACTCCAGGGGAAATACTGATCCCCGTGGAGGAAGATGGGATCCTGCGTCGACAGGGCGACCTCCTGAACGACCCAGATCCTAGAAAACCACCGCCTCCTTACGAGGTTCTTAAGATGCGACCACCGAAAGTCTTCCCATGGCGGCAGGCCAGAGGCTTCGTGTGCAGAGGGTCGGTACATGCGGGTGGGTATGTCATTCGGCTCCGTGGCTCTGGGATTCTGTTGCCTGAAGATGTGGTGTATGCTGTCCAGCAGCTCCCACGCGCCGTAGCAGTCGCTGGAGTCGGGACCGAGCCAGATAAGTGTTCTGATGGCGCTGCGGTACAGCTGGCCCATGAGGGAGACTTGAGCCGCGCGCTCGTCGGGATTTGACTGATCGATGCAGATGCTGTCGATCCAGATGTGACGAACGGGAGGGTCGAGCTCGGAGTTGCTTCCTGCCAATTGCGAGAGCCTGTGAACGCAGGCGGCGAGATCAGCTCCGAGCGTGACGACTTGGCTTTTTATGAGGACGTCCCGGTAGCTGTGCTGGCTCGTCCAGCTGTGACTAAGGGCGTAATATGGAGGAGCCTCGCGCAGTTCGACTACTTCTAAATTTCCCACTTCATCTGAGTCGGGGTCTGGATTCAGCCGCAGAAGCCGAACTTGGTTGGCCTTGAGAGGATTGTAGAGGCCGGCCTCTTTCGGGCCCTGGTGAGTGCTCATATTCGATTGTCACTGGAAAGATTTGAAGAAAAGCAGCGGGGTGTGGCTCCCTTCCGTAATTTCTACGAATTCCTATGGAGAATGAAACTTGAGATGCAACCCTCGTCGCATTCAGCCTGGCCTGCCTATCCCCCGCCTTCTTGGAGAGGAATCCCACGTCATTCGTGGAACTGGATTAAGTGCACAGGCTTACAGGGTTTACATGTGGCGGCAACAGCCACAGACGGCTACTACGAAGGGGCTCAGCACACAATACTCTTCACTACGCATATGTCCTTTTACTCATGAGGCGGAATTCGTACAAGTTGAATAAATTGGGAACCATTCCTCTGCATCCATGCTTGTATAGCGTACTTAAGGCTGGCTCAGGAACTCCTCCGGATAGCGACCCGAAAAATAATAATAGGCAGAACCCATGAGACACATGGGGTTGTTACTAAGGCTCCTAGTCTGGCTCCTACACAGTGATCCCGCCGATTCTCGCGAGGTAAGGTACCATTGCAGCACGCTCGGACGCAGGAAACGTGGGTGTTCATCTAAGCTTCTCATGTCTTACATGACGATATGGGCAGAAGTGGGACCCTGCTGCTTGGGACGGCCCGAAGCGAGTGCCAGCGGTTTGACTGACGCCAAACTATAAACACCTGGTCACCAGAGCCCGACATGAGTCAAGACGGCCTCCCTGGCCTGCTGTATTCGCCGAGGAGTGTCCCTCATCCGCGTTCGAAGTTACATGCGATTTAACATGAAGATGGGGAACTCCAGTCTGGTTATCTGAGCTTGCATTAAGAGCCGTCCCGGGTCGAACGGTTCTACTATACAACAAGAACTACGAGAGACTCAACACTGAGATTGCGGCGCTAAGAGTTTTATGTGATCATTCTTTCGGCTCATACTTGACTTTCACACTGAGCCAGAGATCCTTCATGGTCATCAATGTCACCGGTAACAATGGAGGATGTGGTCATGAATCGTAAATTTTACAGGATATCTAATGCGCTGAGCTCTCTACATGAATGGGGAAATTTATTGAACTCTAAGCTCTAACCCTCTCCTGTCCAACCTTGGCAGCAAGCTCCAAGCCCTCAGCGACGTCGTTCGGCTGGGACAGGAAGGGGGAGTGGGAGGCCTTAGAAGAGTAGGTGATGGCCGTAGGGCCGAGAAGAGTGGCCATACCCTGCTGGACGGCGAGGGGGATTGCCTTGTCCTCGTCGCAGAAGAAGAACATGGAGTCAATCTCGTGCCATGGCTCGTAGGTCACAACATCGTCGAAGACCTGGGCAGACTGGTGCTGCAGCTGCTCGATAGCCTTGGCGCGAGTCTCAGGCTCAACATCGTGGTAGAAAATTTCCTCGGGAGTCTGGGCGTAGACGTAGTTGCCCTGTGAAAGTGTGAATATCGGGATGGCGAAATCGTTCAGCTTCATCTTACCTCAAACTTCATCCATGGGAGGAACTGGCCGCCAAGCATCTCTCTGATGCACTTGCCCTTGGGCACAACGAAGGCGGTAAGGTAGACGAAAGTAATGACACCACCCTTCTTACCCTCTTTGATGCGCTGCTTGTAGCCAAGACCCTCGACGGCATTGGCTCCGACAAGACCACCGTAGGAGTGCACAACGAGAACGATCTCCTTGCCCTCGTCGGCGAGTCTCTGGAGGACAGCTCTGACGGCATTGGCATCGTCTGTGAGACCCTTGGTGGGGGGCTCAGCGCCGACAGAGGGGTACTCAACGGCCTCAACGGGGTAACCGCGAGACTCGAGGAGTTGCTGAGCAGGCGAGTAGCAGGTCTCCTTGTGCCAGGCACCAGGTGCGAGGACGAAAGTGGGCTTGGTGGTAGACATGGTTGGTGGTGTGTGGGTTGTGTTGAAGAGTTAAGCGAGGATGGTGAGCTCGGCAGGGGAATTCCAGAAAAGTCAAAAGCTTGAATCATTGACTGGCAGAAGGAAGACGCTGCCATGCTATTAAATATGAGTGATATCTGATCATGGGAGCCGGCGCTCAACTCGCGTCTGCCCCTCGCCTCACCGCAATCCATCCTTTCCCCTCACCTTTGTAAAACGGCAGCTTTACGGCCCCGGTGATATCCCTGAAAGACGCGCCTTTAGCACGCCTCTAGCTCCCTGGAAACCCAATCCGGAACTCGGGAAACCCTGGAAAGAGCCCACTAACGTACGGCAACTGCCACATCTCTCGCGAGAGCTACGGAGTTGCGTGCGGGTCGGGCGACTCATGAGCTTCATTGCGTCGCACTCAATGCGGAGCATTCTTCAGCGGCACTCCCCAACGAGGTCGCATTGTCCAGTAATGGGCCGAATTCAGATTGATTGGGGTCTTGTCAAGAGGTGCGTGCGCACGTCAAGAGGGGACCTCAAGGATACTGTTCCCGGACGACTATGCCGGCGACTCTTCTCTTCAGGTGTCCTTGACTGGGGTCACTTCCGATGATTCCCTTGCCAAGTTGATTTCTGCACCGATTTCTGACAACAGCGTCGTAGTAGGCGACCCTTGTGTCATTTTGCATGCTTTGTTTGGAATGTTTGACCCTCAGCCCACGTGTAAAACGAGAGGGTCTTCGGAAGCAGGGTATTGGTGGAGGGGTTGCTCGACGATCAATGACCTGGGTCAGTCTCTGTTGGGGTGACGTTGGGCAAAAGCGCTGTTCAATCCACCACTCCCCGAAAGCTGACATCGCCGCTACCTGCTACCTAGGTCGCCTGTACATAATGTCTCTTCACGAACTTACCCAGCTAGCTCACGTTGCGCTACCCGCTCTCGCAAAATCTGGGACGTTGGGAGCATTATTTCTGATAGGGGCCGTATAACCGGCCCATCGGAACAAATTCATGAGGGGGAGAGTACTCGGCGAGCCAGCAAATGCCATCAGGCTGCTGATACGTCGGAAACAACCTGCGCGCATCATCGGTCGTCATCAAGACAAAGAAATAATTCGCCGCGGGTATTGTCACTGCTGGTTTACTTGTGAATAGTGAGGATTGTTTTTAAAGTCATGAGCAAGGTCCAGAAGTGGTCAGCATGGTCCGCCTCTCATGTTGAAGAGGGCTGGCTGGGTTTTGCCGCCTTCATGCGGTCTTGATCCCAAACGGTTCATGCGGCTGTAACAAGAACGCATAGCTGAGCAGGTCCATTGAAGGCTGACATCTTCGAAGCGTCCGCGTTCGGTCCGCCCTACTGCGATTAAGTGGTACTGGTGCTGACGAGGCCATTTGGGAAGAAATAGGGCTGAGTGTGATGCAGGCCATCCTCAAAATGGTTAGATATTACCCAACGAAGTGGTCATTCGGAAGAGGATTCTCGTAGACAATGACCAATAAACTTACTCCGCAAGGCGGAGTGAGACTGTTCCATTTCCTGCTTGGCAGAAAGGCGGGCGGGCGGAGACGTCAAGTCGCCGTAGATCTTGCTTTAGTTTTAGTCTGGCACACACACGGCCTTCATTGGCTTAACGTCTAAGCCGCGAAACCAAGTTTCCTGACCACATAGAAAAACCTTCACGGAGACCTCAAGCATCTGTACTACCTATTCAAGGGACCTACCAACACCTACTGAGCACCGTGAGTGCCAAGCTAATGCTCGAGGCTTATGGGACATGATGCAGATGACCTGAAGCACATCTGGACTCAAACATGGCTCACGAATGTAGAACAACAACGGAATTGTTCACAATGAGCGAAGAAGCACAGGCACTGACTCATTCATATGCCTCAGATTCAAGAGTGAGGCCGCAAGTCTGAAAGTCATGGGACGGTCAATGATATCCATGACTAAATCTAAAAGAGACGGCAATGTTTGACGAGGGACCACGTCAAAGTGAGTCGTCGCATCTTAACCAAGAAACAGCTAGAAGTCCTATTCGTGTGAGGGAGTAAGAAAGTGAAAGTTCGAAGTTATTACCGACTTTGTCAACTTGTCAAGAGGGCTTCGTTTCATAAGTCCTCTCAAAGACGAAATCAACTTAGCTCATTCACGTAAATTTATCGCCAATGTCACAACTTATTTGACGGTAAAAATCTGGTTTAATATTGTTCTCACCGATGAGAGTGCTTCATTTTACCAATCTGTTGGGAACGGTGTGTTTCGATATGAACACAACCATGAGTGCATATGCACGATCTTGTGAGGAAAGCCGCAGCAAAGCCTGACTGTCTCACTGTGTCACAGATTAAGGCGCTTCCATCCAACGATTGGCTCCAACAAGCGGCGTCAGCCTTCGATCTAGATTCAGCGAATTGGACTATGCCACATCCCGTCATGCGTCACGCTGATTCTTGGATCCATTGGGCTAGCGCCGCATACCGATTTCAGTTGAGTTCCAGGGTAAGCGGACATCGGTGAGACGATCCAGGCAGCCTCGTTTCTGCCTGAAGCTTCACGCGGCTTCATAAAGTACCTTGCCTCGCGAAACATCGCAAAAGACTCTTAAAGTCAAGGCTGGCCCCCAGTTTGTTTTCTTCACCAGACTTTTACAGCTCAATTACGTTGTGAAAGCGATCATGAGTGAACTCTTTAGGCTCACCAAAGCCTCACTTCTTACCAGCGCTACTGGCGCCACTGATGCAACGTCTCAAAAGTTATACCAAGGACTCAACGACTTCTTGGAACGTACTGCACCAGGATTCAAATTCTTTGCAACTTGGCTTAAACTCGACATCACCACAATCATCCTCCTAATAACCCTGGGAGGAGAATTGCCAAGGGCTTTGACGGGCATTCAAAAGCTGGGAACTCAGATCTACTGGTGGATTACCCGCTTCTTCACAGCTTCCATCTCGATAGGGAGTAACGACAAACTCAACAGAGAGGTTCTCAACTGGCTAGGAGCGCACGTTCTCACCCGGCAAGGCACTCGTGTCCTAACAGCCCGAACTGAGGTGATCCAGAATGAGGCGTGGTATTATCGGAAGCCTATCGAGCGAGACGACCTCCATCACGAAAAGAGGGTACCAGTGCAATATTTGCCAACTTTTGGTACAACCTGGTTTATCTTTGAGGGAGGGTTCTTCATGGTCCGAAGAGTGTCTAACGTACGCGTCGGCTCTGCGTACACCGGTGTTCCGGATGAATACTCTGCCGCCCCGGAGGGCGATGAGCCGCTCGTCGTGATGCGCTTGGGGCGCGCTGTCCAGCCCGTCAAAGACTTCCTCAACAACTGTCGGCTCTTTGCGGACAAGCAGCGTGAAGCTTTCATCACGGTGAGGGCAACAAAAAATCAGTATAATCAAGAGAGTTGGGACACCACTATCCTTCGACCGATACGGCCACTAGAAACCGTACACTTTGACGAGAAGACGAAGACAGAGCTTGTCAACGACATCGAAACGTATCTCAACCAAAAAACCAGGAAGTTCTACACGGAAAGAGGGATACCGTACCGGAGAGGCTATCTCTTCTACGGCCCACCCGGTACAGGCAAGACGTCTCTTTCCCTTGCGCTAGCAAGCTACTTCAACCTTGAGCTCTATCTGCTCCATATTCCTAGCATCAGAGATGATAACGACTTGGAGAACCTATTCACCGCGCTGCCGCCGAAATGCATCGTCTTGCTGGAGGACATTGACGCGATTGGAATTCAGCATCGCAAGAAGTTCGAGCCGGATGATTCCTCATCGGAAGACAGTGACAGCAGCGCTAGTAGCGCAAGGTCTTTCGGGCGATGTCGTTGTACTTTATCAGGTCTTTTGAACGTCTTGGATGGAGTTGCGTCCCAAGAAGGCCGCATCGTCTTGATGACGTCCAATGTGGCTCACAAACTTGATAGAGCGCTCGTAAGACCAGGTCGTATCGATAGAATGATATTTCTAGGGAACATTTCAAAGGGAAGCGCCAAGGGCATGTTTGAGCGCATGTATCGACCGCACCTGTCAACCGAGACTCTCCCAACGGACAAAGATGACGAGGCTCTGAAGAAGCAAACCTCGGAATTCGACAAATTGGCAGAAGGATTCAGTTCTCAAGTCCCAGACGACATATTCACCCCGGCACAATTGCAGGGATTCTTGCTCAACCATCGAAATGCACCGGAACAGGCCGTCAGGAGCATTACTGCATGGGTTGTAGAAGAGAAAGCCGCGATGGATGAAGCGCAGCGACGGAAGAAAGCGGCAAGCGAGCGGAAGGCGAGGAAGAAGAAAGCCCTCAAGATGAAGGCGCTTAAGGCACTGGCTTCGGAGTCCGACAGTGAAGGAGCCAATGAGAAAGCTGGCGCAAAGGAAATTAAGAAGGCCAAAGGGGCCGTGGGAACGAAGACCAAAGCCGCTAGCGACCAACCCCAGAGGCTTCCGGCTGACGGGATAGGGGAAGAGAAGGCATCTGAGGATGCAGAGTCGCGAGTTGAAGGCAAAGAGCCAACTGAATGATTGATGATAGAAGCAGACATGAGGTTAGCGAACGGCATCTAGCATAGCATCGGAGTTACGGCAACTTCAACTTCTGGTCAGAGACTGTATTTGAATCGGAGTTGCTATGGTCATCAGTAATCGCCAGAGTAAATACGAGCAAGGCAACAGCTTACTTCTTGACGTAATAGGCCTAGTGCTGGTGATGCCAAGAGGATTTCGATCGAAGGCGGCTAGCCGATACAGCACAAGGGGTAAACAACCCCCGACTCGAATGTAAGCGATGTATGGAATTCCGCAAGAATATTTCGAAATCCGCTTTCTCCCTTTCATGCACACAACTTCGATTCTTTTCGTCGAGAGATGTCCTCACTAACGTCGTTGTCTCTATAAGCCGGACTACGTCGTACGAGGCTGGGAAACGTCAACTACCCAACTAGCCCACAGGGAGTTTGATGTTGTTCTCTGTGACCTTGAACGCGCTTTTCTGACTCACTTATCGACACTCGTTAATCATTCACCTGGCCTCGATCACTGCGTGAAAGTGTCAATTTGAGCTCGCCAAATCAAGACTCTCTATTCACAATTGCATCATGGCATCTCCACTCGTTTCAACCCTCTTGGGGGCTCTCCTGCTACTGGGCAACCTCCCCAATGTCGTCGCGGAACTTGATATCAGCAGCGCAGACCGCATCAAAGAATCATCACGATCTCTTGCTAAGGACCTTATGACGTTCTATCAAGGCGACAAGCCTGGACAGACTCCGGGTATACTTCCGTGGTCGTCTGAGGATGTTAACAAATACTGGTGGTACTTGAGTGGCAGCTTCTTTGCCACCTATCTCGACTACTGGCATTTGACAGGAGACGACAGCTACGCGGCTACAGTCAGCAAGGCACTACAGTTCCAGGTTGGACCCGAAAGCGATTATATGCCCCCTAATCAGACAGCTAGTCTTGGAAATGAGGATCAATGTTTCTGGGGCACGGCTGCTCTTATGGCTGCCGAGTATGGGTTCCCCGAGGTGGATGGAAAAGCGAGATGGATCGACCTTGCGAAGAATGTGTGGACGACTCAAGCATCGCCTGATCGCTATGATGAGACCTGCAATGGTGGCCTTCGCTGGCAGATTCCATTGTCCAATAATGGATATGAATGGAAGCATAGTAAGTTACGGTGCTTCTTTTAATAAGACTAAGTGCAGTCAAAGCTAACCTTACATAGCGGCCTCCAACGCGTGTTTCTTCAACCTTGGAGCCCGGCTTGCTCGGTTCACTGGCAACACAACTTACTCTGACTACTCTGATCAGAGATGGGACTGGCTCACTGGAGTCGGTTTCGTTGACACTAGTAACTGGAAGGTCTACGACGGGGCACTTGCAGAGAACAACTGCACCCAAATCGGGAAAGCTCAATGGTCTTACACACCAGCCATGCTCATTCAGGGCGCAGCGTTCATGTATAACAACGTAGGTCTTCCTATCCGAGCATAAGTCTCGAGGCTCAGAGAACCATATGACTAATATCGGTGTAGACAAACGGCTCCGAAATCTGGCGTGACCGTGCCGCGGGACTCTCTGACACTCTGTTGAAAGACTTTTTCCCTGACGGCGTCATTTTCGAATCGGCTTGCGAACCAGCTGAGGGTCGCTGTCCCACTGACGCCCTTTTCTACAAAGGATTTGTGCACCGGTGGCTCTCCTCGGCCACTCAACTCGCCCCTTCCTTGGCAGACACATGGCTTCCGGTCTTGAAAACTTCCGCTGAAGCTGCGGCCAAGCAGTGTGAGCCCGGAAATTCGGAGATCAACAATCGCTGCGGCTTCTATTGGACCAGTGGCAGATTTGTCGACCCTATGACGGCTGACAACACTACGGGTATTGGTGAAGGGTTGAGCGTTCTGGCTGCAGTCTCGAATCTGCTCATCAAGGATGCCAAGGCACCGATCGTTGAGGCTGCTAATAGTGGCGGAAGCACTGGCAACTCTCCTAGCGGCACGACCGGGGGGTCTTCGCCGACTTCGACTACCTCGACGACGGCTAATCCAGGATCAGGAGCTGGGAAACTTGAACTGGATATGAAAATTCCTTTCCTCATCTCATCATTCATGCTTCTGGCTTGGCACCTCTGATTTCAGGTGACGGACTCAGGGCTCAAAACACATATATCTATCCTCAGATGAAGCTTAGACAAGCGTTAGAACAGTCACGTGGAAGACGAGCGAAGGCGTAGGATTCGAACAGGAGTTGAAGATTAAAGATGTAGAGATTGCTATAGCAAGATACTAGTTTGCCACTCATACAAAGTAAAATACGGCCCCATTTAGCCCTTGCGCCCAACCCAGTCAGTTCCGTGACATTATGCATCATTCCGTCGTAAGCGTCGTAAGTGTAGTCCAAACCCCGCCTATCTATGAGACCTCCTGGCTTGACCGGCAAACCCCAAATATTCTTGAGTATCTTGCAGTATAATACCAGATTCCTCCTCGTTATCCATGAGATACCTCGGCATCGTCGCCGATCCCATTCCGATCAAAGTGTTGTGTATATCCTTGGGATTGATTGTGTCTTTTGAGTAGTGACCTTGAGTAGGGTAGTCAAAGGGGAGGACCTGGTCAGTGTCCATGGTGTAAGAGTGGTAGTCGGATGGCACAGTTGATACGACGTCAAAAACGGGCTCAAAGACTTCAAAGCCTGAGGCGTCGAGGCTGTCAAAGTCGTCCACCGTGCCGGAGTGAGAGTAAGTTTGGTAGTCTGCTGGAAGTTGCATGCCCGCGTAGTTGGCCTCGACGGGTCGACTCTTCGATCGGGTCTTCCGAGAGTCGTGTGATGAGGAGGTGACGCCAGATGTGGTAACGTGTTGTGTAGAGTCTGTGGCAAGAGACATGTTGTCCATGCCCCAGTTCTGGTCTTGGTAGCCAGAGTTGTGATAAGTATGCGAGCTGTATCCGTGGCCATTTCCAATGGTCCGGCTGTATCCACCGGAGCTTGCAGAAGGGTATGCGCTCGAGGCATCTGTTGATGATGCACTCGGGCTGGATCCGGAAAGCCTCCGGTACTCGCGAGATCTCTCCGAGTCTGCATCGCTTCCGTCAGAGTCGTAGTGCGTGGCGTACCCCCTTTCCCATCTATCCACTGCCTTTTCCATCGCATCAAACATGAGCTGCGTAGGCAAAAGACAGGGAGAATAGGCGTCGTGGTCTGTGCCGTTCAGTTAGCTTGTCATGTCAACTACTTGTAAGTGCGCTTGAGTCAACTTACAAATCTCCACTTTCTTCGCCCAGTCTTCCTGGCCGGGGTAGAGCTTCATCAGAAGCTTGTGGCGATACTTGTAGTCGAGCGATTGCCCACTTGCCCGCACCGAAATGTTCTCCAGAACCCGTTGTTGGTCCTCGGAGAGCAATGGGGGCTCGTGAAGCGACCACACCTTGGTGCAGCTGCGCGAGTGTGATGACTTAGACTCCGCTGGCTTTGAGCCGAATCGGGCTCCACAGTGATGGCACTGCTTGTCACTTCTCAGATGAACTCGCTTGATGTGCTCGCTGGGTTGGGTAAGTCAGAACGCCATACCTGCATGACTTGGACAGGGGTCGTAAACTCACATCAATTTACCGATCCCACCCTTGATGTTTCCATCAGTACAGGAGTTTCGGACATGAGTGAATGCTGCCGGGTTTTTGATGAAAAGAGGGCAGGCCAAGTTGACGCTCTTCTCATCAACGTTGTCCTTGGATTGGTGACGGTGCAGGGGTAGACCCATCTCCCTCCTGAGCTCCGTCATGAGGAAGTCCTTCATGCTGGACCAACCCATTGGTGACTGGGGAGTAGGTTGTTGGATAACATCGACAGGGACATTGGTGCTAAGTTTGGGTCGCTTGACCTCCAAGACCTGGCTGGACTTGCCGTGAGTGACAGACTCACGGCTTCGCTGCCGGACTCGCTTGCTGTTCTCGCCCATGATTGCTAGACGGCCAAAAGTGTGGTTTTCTTGGCTCCTGAAACGCTGCGAGGTTCTCTGTGACCTCTTCTCCTATCTGGTAAATGCGCTGAACACGATGTTCAGTGACCTTGGCCTCGGTTTTGAATCCTTGCTCGGAGAGCTTGATGAGGTTTGCCGGAAATGTGGCTTGCTGTTCCCGAACCCACGCTTCTGTGAGTCTGTTGCTTGGTCCAATGTACTTTGGGTCGCTGCTGACAACCGAGCCGAGTGAATATGAAGGCTGTTGCTGCCGAGTAAAATGACCCTGCGATCTTGTAGATCTACCCTCGACCGGATCGCCAAAGTTAGTTTAACTCTCAATGATTATAGCGTAGTTCCATGGCCAAGGATATGGTTTGGCTTACACCCGATTGGGGATAACTCACCTCTTTGGCGTGTTGTTGAGCACCATTCGGTTCAAGTCAGATAGACATAGAGAGCAGCCATCAACCCGGAACTACACACGAACGCGCAAATACCGGATCCTAGATGATGGGAAAAGACAACAAAGAGTCTTGAACAGCTTGAGAACACTCTTGAAGGTGAATTCAGAATGAGAGAGGAAGAGGGAGTCGATCCATGGCTCAACGGGGCGGCTTACGACTAAGAAGCAATCTTCGATCGCAATTGCGATCAGGGCATCCCGGCCCCGTCCGCCACCGCCAACAAGTGCCGTTGGTCGCAATTGAGAATGTGGAAGGGGTCCAAAATGAAGCAAACATGTCTCTTGAATCCATGGATTGATTTCCAATCGTTTTGAGGCGATTTGGGTGGGTTGTGGTCGTTCGACATGGCTTCACGGGTGGTCTGGGACGGGATTTTGGCATCGGATCTCACTACGTGGGAAGATTGAACCCAGCAACGATGTTCAACTCAGCGTTTTTCATATGCAAAGACTGTTCAATATTGTTTCTGAATAGTCTCTTTGTGATTGGTCGTAAAAGAACGAGTATTGATTTGCTCTGGCAACTTGCGCACTCGCTTGGCGTCGAAGGGGAGGTCTGGGAGCCAACCGTCCGCGCTTGCATCAAAGAAACCCACGACTACATGTACCCGAACAACACGCAAAAGGATTTCGATCTTTTCTACCACGAATTTGGAAACTCTGAAACTAGTGCCATTACTTCAAATCGAGCCACAATGAGCCCTAGATCACCGTCCAGGGTCGTTTAAATGGTGATCCTATGGACGTGCCCTCGGAGAATTAGCTCAATAGCGCTAGACTCATCCAGGGACCAGGAGTCTGGAATGCTTCTATGGATATTCTAGTACGTGGAAAGGCCAGCGTTGCATCGGCAAGCTTCAAGAGAAGGATGATAGACTTCTTCACCGCCTGATTTAAGGTTTTTTACAGGAGTTCTCAATGGACGAACCCTCTCTATGTGGAACAGCCGATGGATTCCTGTTCCGAGCCTACGGTCTCGTGACAAGGGGTTCATGCGGGCGATCTTGGATCAGGGTTGACGACTTGGCCATCACGAAGGGGTGATCGCAAAGTCGCAAAGTCGCAAAGAAGCAGGAGCAGTTGCACTGATTCTGGAGATGTGAGAGAGTCCCCAAACCCGGGGTTTCGGCAGAGTAGCGGTCAGAAACTGTGTTCCCCTGGCGGAAACGGCCGTGTGAAGTGCGCTTCTGTGCAGGCCTACTACTAGTGGCCAAGCGGACTGGATCTCTGCTGTTCCGGCCGTCGCCATTCTGCCGCTCCGGATACTTCGACGTGGGGTGGTGTTCCCAACGACGGGTAAAAACATCTGCCCTGCCCTCCATCTCTCTACCACATAAATTACATAAACCAACCACTCGTTTCGATTGTTTCGACATGGATGCCCAGTAGGATGATTGCCACACCCTTGCTTGGATCCGATCCACCAAAGACCGATTTGCTCCGTGTCACTGGATCTGTGCTCCGCTGGTCCCATACCCATCGATTCCGAGTCGCTGGGTCGAGGTAGGACAAGACGCCTCGCCATTGGAAGAGGCGCAGCAACCTGCGACGCTGCCCCTGATTCCGATGGAGACTTTGAAGCGGTGTGAGCAGGCTTGAAGCAGTTTACCCATGACCGCGGTACCAACAACCAGGTTTGCCAACGACGAGATTGGCATCCCGGATCCTTCAAACCCTAGTCTTCAGTCCGCGGCGCAGTCTTGCTTGTAATTCGCGCTGGAGTCGTTACTTGTCAGTCACAAAAGCCTTTACGAAAAGTGGCCAACTTACCTTGACGAGACGAGCAATTACAGGATCGGATGCAGGCTGACGTAGGACGCGCAAGATCATGCAGACGTAATCTCTTGCACCAACAAACTGTGAATGGTTGCACGATTCCGGCGCGAATCTGTGTCGCCGAAAGAAGACGCCGCAATATGGACCAGAAGCGGTGCAGAGATCCCAACCTCCACCCTGTCCTCAACGCATTCGTCTGGTCACCTGCTCTTCCTTCGATGGAGTCGATGCTGATCGGCCCTGGCGCTCTCAAGTCCGTGGAGTGATGTTGTCGGAAGGTCGCCGAGAGGCTGATGATGATGGTTCGCTCGCTATGACCTATTAGGCCACCGCCCTTGGTCGGCAGCGAGCACCAATACGTTGAGAAGCGTTCTTGCGATACGTCAAGAAGGCGAAGCTTCAATCAATCATCTTTTGAACTGAAAGCACACCGTGGTCGACGGACCCCGGTTTCTTGACCTGTTCGGCTGGCCACTGAAGCCATTGGGCGTACTGAGATGGTAGAGTAACGAACAGCCCTTTCATGAGATGCTCCGACCAGCCTTGCATGAACCAGAAATGTTCGAGGGTTTGAACCAGGACATTGAAGTGCCCTAGCAATATCAGGGATAGCGCTTCCTTTTGCTGGATGCGAATTACAAAGTCGTCGCTCATGCTATACAGCCATCGCATAACGACTTCAAATCGGCCCTGGACGTGCGCCTCCGGCTCCGCTTCGGTGCCAAATGTTTGCTTGAAGCAGTCCTTGAGCAATTCAAGTGAGATCGTGTACATTTGGCGCTCGGGCTCAGGCGTGGTGGCCACCAGATCGGCGAGCTCTTCGAACCGTTGTTCCCATGAAACCATCTTGTGCACGGGGTCAGGCAGTGGCGGACAGTGAGTCCAGGTATGTTCGAAAGATATGTTTCCGTCATCCCAGCCCGCGATGATGGCTTGTATACCCATCTTCTGGACGACTATACGGACTCCTCGGAGTAAGCCCCACCAAGGAACCTCGCCGTCCGCTGCGAGGACTAGGAGATGCCCTGGGCTTGGCTTCTTCGCAAACGTGTAGAGGCAGACGAGCACTGTGGTATGGTATAGCGCTTGACAGTTGTCTATATTGATATTCGGCATAAGGTTCGTGATCGCCGGTAGGGCACTTGTGGAGTGCCGCTCTGCGAGGGTCTCGTACCGCAGGGCCTCTGCTGGCCGGAGTCTAGCGAGGTGCTGTGCTGAAATCGCCAGAACCATGTGGAAGACGTATTGATGTTGGAAGCCCAGCCGGGGCACATATTCTCGCCATACACGTGCTTCACCAAGGGTAATTGCTGTATGGCACATGTAGTGATGCAGGAGTTCGAGATCGTCCCGGTTTAACACCGCGGGGGCGATGGAGGAGAAGGAGGGCTCGGCAGACGTTGTAGGGGCCGGTGTACGCGGTGTCTTGGTAGCATCGGATTCGGAGGCAGTCGGTGTCGGTAACTTCCGGACGGCGTCCCAGTCCTTCCGAGGACGGCCCCGTTTTCGCGGTGCCGGTGGCGGCGCCGGTGGCGAGAGGTCGGTAGGAGATTGGGTGAGTAGGTTCGTGGGCGGAGGAGCGAAGTCGCAGTGCATCGAGAATCTCAGACAGTTGCCGCATTCAGGCTTGATCTCATCGCACTGTCAGGTCCATTACAGTCAGCATTGATTACTATGCAAAGTCCAATTGCGCGGTATGCGTGGGTAGACAGCGATCCAGCGTCACGAGAAGGTATGGGGACACGCGCCTTGACTTTCCTCCTTTTACAGTTGTGGCACCCATTGCGAGACTTCTTATGAGATCTTCTCTTATTCTTACGACACGTCCCGCAGCAGCAACCACTGCCGCTCGTGTGCTTGTCCGACGCCGTGCATACTGATGCTGTCGGGCCGGTCTCGTTCTGGCCCTCGTTCATGGTTCGCGATCGTGTGGCGGCGCTCGTCGAGCGTGGATTCGGTTAGGCTGGGTAGCGGTTAGGTAAGGTATGGGACGGTAGCTCGAGCGGGACGGCCTCGTCCATTCCTACGAGCGCATTCCGCATATGACGTCGCTTGGCATCAGTTTGGGGTAGCTGGGAGTCAGCATTGGATTAGTCGACACATAATCCAGCGCCTCAAAGAGCTTGAAGAATTGCAGAATGTCGACTTAGCCAGCTCCAAAGCTGTTCGGCAACCTCCCCGCACGTGGGTCCACGGCCTCGCTTTCGGGGTCTCGGATGATTTATCGTATTTGATCCGAGAATTGATCCGGTTTGATTGGCTGAGCGGCACTCACTCTCCCAATGAGTTGAATCCCTGTACATCAAGATCTCATCAATTGAACCTTTCTTTTTTCGACTCACTGCAGGCTGCTTCTGTGCTTGGCCTATGAGACTCGAATGAACGTATTCAATAATCTTGATTCGACCGGGCTCCGACTTCTCATATCAGACACAACAGCAAACATCGTCATCCAACTCAACACCTGAGCCATGATGCCCAAAATCAATCCTCCATTGACATCCTGAATTCCGCCGCAAAATGAACCTCATGGATAACTCTCCACCAAGTTGGCGCAACAGAGATGAAGTCCCTTTTCTATCTCAAATCTTTCACTGGCGTTCAATAACAAGTATGATCGTCATAGACCCCAGCTTCATGCAGCGTTTCAGTCTTACAGCTGTTAGCAATCAAGGCAATTAAGGTAGGTACGTCTAACAAAATTGATGTTCTATTGCATTCGAGTAACTTCTATATCAAATCTGGGGTATCAACCTCTAACCTTATGTATCAAATGGGTATCTCTAAGTCATGCACGCGTTCTACATCCAGGTCTTCGTATTAACGACCCCTCTCAAGTCTAACTCGTACTCTGCATTTGCCTCTCTTCGGAAACTCCTAATGCTCATCGGGGTCATCGGCGTTCTAGGAGCCTGCAATGTGGCGCTATCTCTCCACGGAGGCTGATAACTTAGCGGCTGTAATGGCGCTGGTGGCAGTGGCTTCATCCTCGGATCGAGATGCTCCGAAATGTGAACCTTGATCATGAATGAGTCCTCTGAAGGCGAGGGCTCGGGGGATGGTACCGTTCGGGGCCGTGATGTGATGACGGGAGCTGGAGCAACAGGCTTCTTGTCTCCGAATGAAAGCCGGCTGCTTGCCCTGTTCAAAGTTTCCTTGACTTCAACCGTCGGGCGTGTGCCTCGGATAGTCGTGAGAAGTCCCGGAATCTTCTTGAGAAGAGGTCGTAATGCAGGAAGACTACCGCACATCAAGGCGCACGAGATCTCGGCCATGCTCCATGTCACCACATCGACGTTATCCCCTGGCTATGTCAGTCCTCTGCTTGGGATGTGGTCTAGCGCCTAAACTTACATGTGGTGTCATAAGACTCAGCAAACAGTAAGAGCCAGCGCAATCGCACAATGGAAGTGATGCATGCGCTGAAAGAGATCTGAGTCAGCCGAAAGACTCGAAGTTCCAATGCAGCGCTAGGACTCACAATGATCCAAGACTCAACATGAAGCCAACCGCAATCTTCTTTTTGAAACCCAATTGGAGCCTGCTGAGCTGCTGGATGGGCATAGCAAAAATGACGATATCCTCAACGATGCTGAGAATTGCGCTGGCCATAGCAACGGCGTTGACATTGACGCATTTGCGCTCGATAGTTCGGTCCCAGATTCCAGCGATGGGGGCACATTCGAACATGATGACAAAGAGAAAGACCAGTCCATGGCCGACGAGGAATACAAATACCAGTTTGTTGATGATTTGGAACTTGCGATCGGGGAACACGCGGGCGAAAAGGGCAACGATGGACAGCTTTGCTAGGATGAGGACGACGACGTAAAGCATTTGAACAGCGTAGTAGAGCTATGATCAGTCCATTAGTGACATTGAGCTTCGTAGTCGCGCGGCATGTTCAACTTACTTGAAGAATCTTCTGGGCATTTTCCGGGTTCACGTTCCAGTAATGAAGCCCGAAGCCAAGATCGGCGGCTTTGAAAAGTCAGCAACTGAGTTGTACCAAAAGCAATATAGACGACGGCGTGGAATACTCACTCGCAACTACGCAACCAAGGGTGGTAGCTAGTATAGCCTATGATAGATATCAGTCGCTGAGGACTAGGTGAAGTATAGTTGAGACATCAATCAACTTACGGCAGTGACTATCGTCATCCAATCATCGAGCTCTAGGCGGCTTGCTATAATCCATCTCGAAACCAATCTCAATATCACAATCGGAAAGGTTATCACGGCCAACACCGCCACGACCAGCTTGATTTCGGTGTCTCGAGATGGATGAGGGTAAGGACGGCAGAGGTCATCCGTCATATAAGATAATGCTAAAATTCATCAGCAAAAGCCAGGATAGGTACGTCAAGCTGAGAACTCACACAGCTGATCTTGCCAAGTACACGATGTTTGCACGCATCCAGATAGTCCATCTAGGAGGGTGACGTTGGTGCAAACACATGAGGCGATGTTGTCTAATCCGCAGCCTGAACTGAAAAACGCTGTCGTAACACAAGAGACCTGCCATAGGGTGAGATGAAGTTAACTGGAGGCTGAAGGTATCGACACTTACGGCGCATTGAGGGATCTGAGACATGAGCTCTAACGGAGAAGTTGCTGCATTCGTGCTGTCTTGGCCGAGAACGGTACCTGCTACCCAAGGTAGCAGCGCAAGGAACCACCGCACGTGGTTCTTCATGGTTATATGAAACGTGGACGAACCAGAATACGGGGACCTATCGAGTTCTTGTTTATCTGAAGAGGGTTATCCAGCCCGAATATACGTCTCGGGAGACTCGGGGCATCGTTCCTAAATGCGGCTTTCGGCGTCTCCAGCAAGCACGCATGAGACGGGAGTCGAACCAGAGGAGAGCTTGGCCTTGAGATAAGTATGTTGATTTTCGTGCCTCGGACGGACTTGACAGCCCGAATCCAAGATTCGAATGCCCTTGGATATCCGTAAACCGTTGGTCAATGTCTATTTCCGACTAGGTCTTCATGTACGCGAGCCCTGCGAGTCTGTCATCTGCATCTTGGCAGAGAGCCCAGAAATACTACACATGCATGCAAAGCGTCTGATATTGATTCGACCCACGCGAGTATTCTTGAGTTGGGGTTACAATAGTCTCCGAACAAGGCAAAACGCTATGAGCCTCGCAGCTCAATTCGGCATGAGCGACCACGATGGTGGGCGGGGTGTATCTAAGTCTGAATCATGAACCCTGGTGCCGGCAACGAGGTCCATTGGTTCGTCCGATGTCCGCTGGGTCGGGGTTTCAAGTTGACATGCCATCTAGTGAGCCCGTGCAACCTTTCCGGCCATCTCTCTGGGTCACTGAGAAACGGGTGGGCAGATCATATTGCTTGATCAATATAAAGAAACTCAAATATCGTAGTGGTTTTTGACGGTTTGCTGCAAGCAGCACTCTATCGACCGATCCACTCTGGCGCAAGCGGCCCTGCTTTTGCTTCATGCACCCGCACGAGTTGACAAACACCCCGCCCGCTATCACATTTCGGCTCCATGTGGCTAACCACGTGTAGAGCGCGTGCGATTCAAGTCCGCGCGCGGTGATGCCCTCACAAGGGGGGATGGTTGTGGAGCAATTGAGTTGAATCACGTCAAAGTCCCCACGCGATAGTCGCAAACGCGGGCCCGGACTCTGAAGAAAAAGCGATAAAGAATCAGGATATTGACGTAACCTGGAGGCGGGATATTGATTGAGCTATCCGCAGCCACACCCGCAAATATGACAAGTCATATCTTCCTTCTCAAAGTTGAGCTTCTCAAAGGTCATGTGCGATGGTGCGACCTTGCGGAACCACGAGAACGAGGAGCTCGGGTCGGCGTGAATTGGCCCAGTTACGCTAACGCCACAGCCGCGCTTCTCTTACGAGGTGTTCCCTGAGTCAAGCGCCCGCCTCAAGCCACGCCAAGTGCTGCAGATTACCTGGAGTAATCAAGGGGTTTTGGAACCAAGCTTTAGCTCATCATCGTAAGGTGTGATGCAACAGACGGATACCGTTGGTCGGCCTTCCGCGTACTCCGGACTTTTTCGGCCGGGACCTCTACCATGGCGTGGCCACATGCTGCACACCGGTGTGACAACAGTTGCTTAGCGTGCTCCAAACCCATGGCAAAGACGTGCTGCCGCATGCCTATTTTGCACTTAAACTTTGAGGCAAGGGCTGCCCCAGCTGTAGAAGCCGTTATCTCTCGTGCACTGGCTTGGGTTTCCAAACCTGAGCAATTTAGCACTCAGCTTGCGCCTACCTCTAGGCTTGGCTTGCCTTACCTGGCGTTGCGATTGTGAGAGTTTACTAGCTCAGGCAAGTCATTAACCTTGGCCAATCCGGGGTTGCACAATGTTTGGTCTTGGGAAATGCTCGCTGTTTCTGGTAAAAAGAAAACTAGCCCAGACGGAATAATAATCAATTGACTTATGACGACAGGCTTCAGCCGAGGAATCAAGATACGCTTGCTACCGACAAGAAAGTAAACTTTCATCCAGCGCAATTGATTGATCAAATGAAAGACATAGCGTTGCATAATAATCGTGAAAGGAGAGCCAAGCGAAAGCAGTCTTGGCACTGTGCCGCCATGCCGCAGCCCTCCCACGCCGATAGCGTAGCAACGGCATTGAAAACTGTAGGAAATGAAGATTTGACACTTGCGTAACCCTATCGGTCATATCCGCAATCTGACAGATGATGTGACAAGAAGGCAGGATAGCATTATCTTCATACCCATGGCGTTCAAGTGCGTGCCTTTTCCGACATGACCTTGATTTGTTCAATCACCACTGCAATTGACCGGGCTTTTCCCCAGCGATGCACTCCCGTCATGCCGAATCCACTCTATGGACTTCTCCCGCCGGCGGGAAGCATCCAGGTCCTCAGTGTCAGATCAGGCGGTGAATCGAGCGTCCTGGAGGCGGGTTCGGAGGCGGGTTTCCAGGCGGGTTTCGAGTCATTAACTCCCGAGACTCCTCACGACTGCGTCTTTTCTGCACGTGGAACAGGTTCTCATTAACCTAGACAATGAAGATGATTCGTGCGAGCTTAGCAGTGGAATCGCGATGTTGAGGTGCCTTGAATCAGTAGTAATTCACCGATTGCGACATTTGCTCATAAATTCACAGATTCCTTGCGCCAATGTCGATAGATATGTTCTGTATCAGTCCGAATGTTGTTGACGATCTAATTCACTAGCTCCACCAACTAGTCACGAGACATTCGTAGATAAGTAAGTAGACGGCCCAGAGGTGATCAGATGACTATGTATATGAGAGAGTGTCATCTTTTCTTGAAACAAGTGAAGAAAAGAGGCATTAAGTGCATGGTGGTAAATCTCGAATGGACTCCGTTGGGACTGGAAGTGTCTCTTGGTCGTGTCAATCTCGATGAACACAATAAGACTTTTCCAGTCTCACCGGTTGTTCCGTGGGAGAGCTGTGTCTCAACATAGGTGCGTGTACTGTACTGACCGGTCCCCCATCGATGCTAAGCCGGAGTGAGGCTTCGCCTTGAGTCCTGAACCAGCCGAGTGAACAGATTATTTGCTACCGCCATATAAAAACGGTAGTAGTTCACAAGATGTTAGCCCCAAAAAGGCTGCTGCATTTCTTCACGACAGAGATTAATACAGTCAGATTCTGTCATTGGTGAAATACATTGAAGGCTAAAAGAACTTCATCTGGCGCTAGGCAGACAAAACTCAGCCACGTACAACTAGTATCAGGCCCGCTTCCAATCAGTACAACAGTTGAACCAGTGTAAAACACTAACCTTCCGTTCCCGAGTCGTTCTGAAAGAATATCAAAGATCGGTTTTCATGGAGCATTCATGTCTCGGAAATCGAAATCCAGACCTAGATACATTATATCACATCTTACACTTTGGATTAGGGCGGATCAGACTCTGGCGAGCTGCCCTTCCAAAGAATGTCAGACTGCTTCTACGCACTAAGCATGTATACAAATATCACGCCTCAAGCGGTGTGATGACGCACAAGGACCAAGCCTCGTCAGCGTGCTTGCCAGCGTCCATGAAGAAGTTCCAACTCCTAGTACGGCCATGCTCTGATGTGCAATAACCTCCCCACTTCTTTGGCTTGAAGACCTTATCAAAAGGCAAATGTCGTCGAGTCTTGAACCATAAGGAAGATGGAATTCGAACTTGCTCGATCAGCTCACCGAGATAGCAATGGACTGCTGCAACATGTTATGGTATGACATTGCAGATCGCTCTTAGTGTTCTTAATTCAAGGTATGTTGGCCAATGGCAAAAGAGCCAAGAAGAACTGGGTAAAGATCAAAGTCGCAAATTATTTATCATTCATCAAACATAACATTACCTGCGTGACTTGACCCATGTCCTGCGATTTCACCATCGTCGAAAGATGGGTACCGTGAACCAGGGTGCTATGGATGGTAGCTGCCTTAACTACGACCTGAGGGAGCATTTGCGGTGTTGTCACTAGTATCAAATATGTCTCATTATCTTAAAAAGACGCTGACACCGCCAATGTAGTTGAGTTCGGATGCCATGACATGAACGCGCCACAGGTGGTTATAGTCGCGAGATTGTATTGGAAAGAGTTCACGTCTTGTAGGATGAAAGGGCATTCGCATCTGCCATTGGATTTTGGCGCTGATGAGATTCTTCAGACTGCCCTCGGCGAATCACTTTCTGGAAGTGAACTGGAATCAGAGCAACGCCTGGGAACCTCGATATTGAGGAGGAAAGGAGCATGCATGTATGCCTTCCTCAATCTCCAGAAGTCCTAACAACCCGCGCGCGTACATTCGAATCATGTCGTAAATGAGCGACTGACAAAGACGAAACAAAGACTGGCATAATCTTATGAGAGCCAGAATGAATCTGATGTTAGCATCTTTCCGTAAGGTAGAATGATGCAGGTAGTCTCGTGTATCACAAGGTCAAAAACAATGTATTGCTGACAAGGATGCATCTTCCGGATTTGGGTGCCGATGAGCATCAGGGTGCCTTCCGTACCTTGATATGCGCGTCGACTAAAACACCTTGTTGCGGAATACGTGGTCTTACTGCTCATTTTCCCTCGTGTCCTATGAGAAGCCTAATAGGGTCCCTTGAATCTCTCCCTTCTGCGGCCAGCCGAGGCATCAAGACCCTGTCCCTCTGCCCGAAATATTTCTTATTCATCACCATGCATTCCGACGTGCATCCGCCCATCAGCAATTGGCCCTTTTGACAGAGTGATGAGCACGCCTATCTTGTCTCGGCGGTAAGCGACGATTTGTCCGTTGGGCGTTCTCTTGTGTCGCAGGACAGAAAAACCAGACCAACGGTAACCAGATATAGGAAACGAGAACCCCGATGTCACCCCAGTCTCATCGCTTTTTTGGGAAGGTTGCAACAGATCTCGCGGGTGTTGATTCATTGGGACTCGGCCCGTAGCGGTCACAGGTGAAATCCCTCTCCCATCGGCCTCTAACCTTTGCGAGATGCATGCAGGCTTGCTGGTCCAGACCAATTGGCCAGATACCCGAGTGCGTGTCCAACCTCCTGTCTTACCTGCATGTTCCATTTTTGAATCCTTCCAGGGCTAGATCCAGTCAGCCTGCGTGCTGCTTGCCCTGCTGGCGGTGGCAATATCACTAGGGCTTTGATAAGACGTGCTGACAGGGAGGTTTAAATCTTTGGTGAGGGTTCGAGATGGAGTTAAAAGCTTGAGTTCGGCAGTCGCATCCTCCCCCGCAAAGCCAAGTCGTCTGCCCCAGAAGTTCGTCTGATCTGGTTTCCTCGGTTTTCTGTCCTGCTCTCGAGCTACTCAATTGTCAAAATGGAGTCCGACAGCGCCCAAGTATCAGAAAAACACGCTCGCACCGAATCAATCGAAGTTGGCGAGTCGCAGCCCTTCGACCAACATGCGACTAAGAAGCTCTTGAGGAAGCTAGACTGGCACATCATTCCCTTCATGAGTCTGATCTACCTGTGAGTCGTCGCACAGACATAGCGCCAATGCCACCACAGCATCCGGCCATGCGACACTGGTACTAACCTGGATCAAGACTCTGCTTCCTTGACAGGACGAACATTGGAAATGCTAGGTTGGACCATTTGGAGCAGGACCTCAAATTGAAGGGCATTCAGTACAATGACTGCCTTGCCATTCTCTTCCCGTTCTACATCGCGGCCGAGATCCCGAGCAACATGATGATGAAGCGCCTTCGGCCGTCGATCTGGCTGACATTCATCATGGTCTGCTGGTCTGCGTCGATGATCGGGCAAGGATTCGTGAAGGACTACTCAGGGCTCATGGCGACTCGCGTATTTCTCGGGATCTTTGAGGGTGGTCTGTTTCCCGGCGTCAACTACTACATCACGCAATGGTGAGGCCTCTCATCTGATGCTCCGATGAACACGTCCTTGGTGTGGACGAAGCTCTAACAAATGGTTGCAAAGGTACTGCCGACACGAATGTGGCTTCAGAATGGCTCTCTTCTTCTCAGCAGCGACTCTCGCCGGTGCGTTCGGTGGTATCCTTGCGCGAGGAATTGCCGAGATGCACGGAGTAGGCGGCCTCTCGGCCTGGGCATGGATCTTCATCCTCGAGGGTCTTCTGAGTATCTTGGTGTCCTTCACTGCGTACTGGGCAATTTACGACTATCCTGCCACGTACGTTGAAAATTCAGACAACGATGGATGTGGAGTATGAGCTGACAGTCATCATTAATAGAGCACAATTCCTTTCGGAGAAGGAGCGATCAGAAGTCCAACGCCGACTGCAAGTAGACTCAGGCCACCTATCTAACGAGTTCAACATCAAGTATGTCTGGCAGGCCATCAAGGATTGGAAGATCTACATCCACATGCTCATCTGCATGGCGGGCTTCTGCCCCATCTACTCGATTGCCCTTTTCCTACCAACCATTATCAAGAACATGGGCTATACCTCCAACACCGCTCAACTGATGTCGGTGCCGCCGTATTGCTTCGCTTGTATCTTCACGATCGCCGCCAGTTGGTATGCGGATCGCGTGAGACAGCGTGGTATTTTCCTGATGGGCTTCCAGTTGGTGGGAATCCTGGGCTTCGGTCTCTTGGTCGGTACCAGCAAATCCTCTGCGCAATATGCCGGCACCATTTTTGCCGCCATCGGTAAGCTTCTACACCCGTCGTCCTGATGGGGCGCAAATCTACCTACATGCTAATCTATCATGACTAAGGCATCTATCCTCAAATCCCACTTGGTCTCGCCTGGAACAGTAGCAACATCGGCGGAAGTTTGAAGCGGGGAACCGGTATTGCGATGCAAGTCATGGGTGGTAACTGCGGCGGCATCATTGCGTCTTACGTCTACCTTAGCCGGGATGGACCTCGCTACACTACCGGCCACAGCATTCTCATTGGCTTTGTGAGGTAAGAGAGAACCATAATGATACGTTGGCCAGTGATGACGCGTGCTGACTTTGCCTAGCATGGCCTTCTTCTTGACGTTGTTGATGACCACATGGTGCAGAAGGGAGAACGCCCGCAGAGACCAAGTTGCTAGTGATGCCGGAGTGCAGGAGTTGACTGCAGAGCAAAAGGAGCTGGAAGCTGAGCTCGCAGATAATGTGCCGTGGTTCAGATACACGATCTGAGAAGTGTGGTCTGGATGATCGCCTCTCTCTCTCAAAGGGCTGAGGCTATAGGGATCAAATAGAGGGGCAAATCCATCCTCGCAGGTTGTTCGGCGCCTTGTCTGACGGTATTTTGCCCCGAAATCAGATCGTCCGGTGATTCCCTCGGACCCTTTGTATAGGCCAGGAACGGTGCTGTGTAGAGGGATTATGCACTCAGCGACTGGCAAATAGAGTAGGCTCCACTGAAGTCTCGGCCACGATCCGGGCTCTGGTCATTGGAACCTTTTTGTAACGAACTCAGTCGGATCGCAACCCTAAAGTCGGGAAGATCTAATCGCTACCGTCGCTATTATAGCTCTTCTTATTGACACAGGTTCTCGGCAATGACATCTGACACCTCCATTTTCGGTCCGAACAAGTGAGAGCCGCTACGTCCCATGTTTGTGTGAGATTCGATGCGGCAGTACATTGTAGACGCCAGCAGGCGACGTGGCCGACGAAGGGGCCTTTCAGAAACCTGGGCGCCGCGGTGGGTGGTGGGCGGGATCAAAGTAAGCTTTTGACGCTTCGTCGATCCCGGAGGAGTCCTTGCGCGGGACGAATCGTTCCATCGCGCTTAATCTGGGGCCTAAACGACGTTGAAGGAACATGGAAGCCAGGATGGCGGTTTCAGAACAAGGGACTGTTTCCGCGAGAATGTTGGTGGTTTGAACTGACTGACATTGTCATGAGAGACTCGGAAACTTCTAACCAGTCGAGAGCGAGCGAGCAGAAGAATTGAGAATGATCCAAACATGTTTGGTCGTTAGACAGCACGATATCGAACCTTTGCAATCATCAGATTGTATCCGTCATACCCGGTGTACGAGAATCTCCGGGCAGCTCAGCCACTTCATCGCCTAAGAATGACAGAACCGACCGGTCTCGAACGTCATACGACAACGAACACGACGAATGCGACGAACACGACATGACCAAAGACGTCAGTTTCCGAAGCCAAGCCACAAGACTACAAAGCCGGAAATATGCATGGACTTTAGAGTATGGCTAGGAGTAGAGATTTTTGATCTCTGTAAGATAAAAACCCGCGAGTCCGTGGGGCTATGTTGGTTGCGCGATCAAATGGATACAGGTGAAGAATGATAGGTACCAGGGCACAGAAGATCATTGTTCTTCTAGAAGACTTTTTCAGGGTTCGCTCGGTTTCGGTTTCATCGATAGTCTCCGGCTCCGTGGCTAGTGGGCTCGCGCCACGAAAAATGCTTAGCTAGCCTAGCGCCCCACGATGGTAGATGAGCTGATTTCCTTTGAGCGCACGTCCTTGCCGGTAGAATGGGACATTGGGCCGTTTTATGCCCTCGATGGACCTCGTTTGGGATATAACTCGGCGAGGTGGAATGCAGCCTTACAGATAGTAGTCTGTAACGCCCCCGGAAAGGTTGTGGCTATCCGTAGCAACAGGTAAGCTACGAGGGGGAAAGGGGAGGGATGGCAAGTGTGCCTTGCTGCCGGGCTGACAGCCGTCAAGAAAGATTTGGATTGATGGACACAGGGGACCGGGTAGTAGCGGGAGCTTAGGGTTCATGGAGGTAAAGGGGCATAGCAAGGCCCCGTCCTGCCCGTTAACCCCGGAAGCCTAACACAAATCTCGTCGCCGGGATCACGGCGTGATGGCGTGGGCACTGGCCAAGACGGGAGGATAATTTTGGGAGGAACCTTGGTAGGAACCTTGGTGACAGAATGCTATGCTGCCACACTGACTTATCTCATCTGCGTGGACGTTGAGTGGTTGAGCGGCGTAGAGGATCCTAGCCATACACGTATTGCCTGTGGTGCGTTGCCCACCCAATACATGTATTTGGGTATGCCACTCCACGCAACGCATGTCGACGTTTGATGGAGGCTTGGTGGAGGAATTGACGTCTTGATGCCGTGGCTCTTGGCCACATGAGTGATATTCAGGTGTGCATGTCTACAGATACCTTCTAGTTGGTGGTAGTCCCCTACTAGTGCTTCCAACGGGTAGGATCAGAAGCCCCCAACCCGACGTGGATCGTCATTTAGCGAACATGGATCTGGAGAGAGGTGTTGAATCTTTATTAGAGTGCTGCCCCTCTCGTGGCACCCCTGAGCCTAAGCCGGAGCCTGAGCCACCAGCACCATTGGCACCACATAGGAAGAGTCCTTCGGTCTGATGATAGCTTAGACGAAACGTAACCGTACACACCGACACACACCACTCTTGCTTCTTTACAATCCTGCCCATCCCCTCCCTTCAATCTCTACACTCAAGAGTCAACAACAGAGCTAGGCTCCAATAGGAACGGGCAGCATACGGCCTTGTTCGTTTCACTTTCTCCACGCACACGCCATTCCAGATCCGTACGAGCCGCTATGTTATTGTGTTTCTGACGCACGCACCCGTGCTTCGGCTTGACTCGTAAGCAAGGCGCAGTTTGGAGCCAGCTTTTCTTCAATACCCGCCCCGGCGCTGCCCAGTACGGGACGGGGCAGACTCACTCCCAGTCACTCCGAGAATCCCAAGAACCATCTTCCCCGTCTAGGTCACTGGTCACTGCTTCGCTCGCGTCTCCCTTCACGATATAACTCGAGTGGCTTGCTCCGCGCTTCGATCTTGGGCGAATGTCCAAGACCGGCCCCATTCGGATTTGAACTCAACCACGGCTTCGTCGCGCCAGCAAAAGCTTCCTCCCCGACGACAGACAGGACTGGACCATAGATACATCACATCACCACAACTCGCACTCACCTTAGTAACCTAACTTTACCTTACACTACATCCATCACTTATTCACGCTACCGTCGACACGCGAAGCCATTACCTCAGCCGTTCCGCTGCAGAAAATACCACAGACCATCTCCGGCCCCGGCGCTCATCTCCCCGACTTGCCTCTCCTCTTTCAGTCCCAACCTATTCACCATTTACCATCCACCAACCGACCATCCATCCATCCTCTCAACCCCACATATTCGCTTTCGGTCTCCTCGACCTGCTTGTCGAGACCTCCAACGACACGCCAAACGATCGTTGTCTACGGTACCTTTAGCGGACCGCGCCGCTCTTGAAGTGAAGAAGAGCCACATCTTGCTGACATCTCGTCACCGGTACTCAACCGATTCGTCAGATTGCCGCCTCCTTCCCCTGTTCATCGCTCTCATCGGGTTTCTGTAGCAAGGGGGTTTGAGGTCTAGGTGTCCCCCCAAATCGTGAGGGTTCTCTTCTGGCAGCCCAAAGGCACATCGCTCGCCTGTCTGGGGTCCAGCCTGCCCACTCTTCATCGGACGCGAGGTTGGGGAAGTTACGGCAGTGTTGTCCCTTTGCGCCAATCTAGGATAAGAGCCCAGGTCTTAGAAGGAATAGCGAAAGGGCTGCTTGTTCTGCTTGCTGCAAGATGCCGCGCCTAGGGTACAAAAAGTCTCGCGGTGGCTGTGCAAGGTGTAAACAGCGTCGCGTAAAAGTACTTACCACCTTTCATCCATTCGCATACACATGCACACTCGTCAACCTCTCTACCACTCACAAACCATCTTGTATATTGAACGCGGCCCGGCTGACACTTCTGAACCCAGTGCGATGAGAACAAGCCGTGTGGCGCCTGTATCAGGCACAACACCCAGTGCAGTCTTCTTGAGGGCTCAGTGGACGGAGGCTCCGGTGACAACATGAGCTGGGAGCCGACATCCAATTCTAACGCAGCGGGACTTTCAAGAGTGCCGAGTTTCCAGCGAAGGAGCTCATCGCGAAAGGGGTCCAGCGGCAGCCGCAAGACGCAAACGCCATCAATCAGTCCGATAGACCACTCATTGACGCCGCCTAGTCTGCTCGAGGCCACCCTCAACCTACCAGCAGACTTCGTCAGCGACCGGGGCTCATCCATCGGAAATAGGAGGTCATCTATCGCCGCCTCGAGCCCTGACCCCTTTCCTTATTTTGTCAAGTTCTCAACCGAGCCCGTGGAACCGGTTCATTTGAGCAAGTGGATTACAGATCTCGAGCTGATGCACCACTACTCCACGGCCACTAGTCTCACGATGCCCAGGTCATCAGACGTGAGCAGCATCTGGCAGTTTGAGGTACCAAAGCTTGGTCTGACGTACATGTTCCTGATGCACGAAATCCTCGCCATTGGTGCTTTACATCTGGGTTATCTGCACCCGGAGCAGCGCGAGTCTTATGCCTTGCATGCCTCACAACATCAAAGCGATGCGATAGCGGGCATGAGAGAGTCACTCATGAACATCACGACCGAAAACTGCCACGCTCTGTTCGCGGCGTCGTCATTACTGCTGCTCAACGCATACTCCACTTTCCCATATCAAAGGGGAGCGCCCCATTCACAAGAGGCACCGACAGTCGACGACGTCCTCGACGTGTTCTTACTAGTGAGAGGGATGAGTCACATCCTATCATCATTCCAGCCCTCTATCCAGAGTGGGCCATTTAGGAACTTCTTCACAGAGGTGGTCACTCCTGCGTCTACACCGTTGCTAGAGGCAGTCACACAGCACCTCGAGAACCTCCAAATAAGCTTAAAGACATCCAGCGCCGACGAACCGACCAAAGCCATCGTCAGCAAAGAGATTGACGTGTTTCTCGGGTGGATCATGCACGCCGTCGAGACAACGGCGTTTCCAGAGCTGCGGGTGGCCTTGACATGGCCGATTAACCTCACGGAGGAGTATCTGCAGCTGCTGCGGAACCGCGATCCGGCGGCTCTAACTCTGCTAGCTTACTATTCAGTCGTCGTTCGCTCGACCGAAGCTACCACGTGGTTCATGCAGGGATGGGGCATCAACTCGGCGCGAGCGATAGTAGCAGACTTGGATCCAGAGTGGAAAGAGTTGGTCAAATGGCCTTTGGCATTCATAAGCGATAGGAGTATACAACTTTAGTTGTTATCTAAATAAATCAAAGAACAAAACATTTAGACTACCATATTCCGCTCATGCCCTGATTTGCCTCGTCGGAGATCACACTAGCTCTGCAGATTTGAGAGCAGAGTCCAGACAGTCAGGGCTACCGCGGGTCCTACGAGCCGTGTATGATGATCTAGTGCTATTCTACGACTCGGCGGTGTCGTCAGATTCCGCCGCCAAGTAACAGCTGTTCCGTTGTTCGACGTCTACCCGATTACCCGTTCGTCTACATCTTTTAGGCTCGAAAGTCTAACGAGCCGATCACCAAAAGCCTAAAGGTTTCGGCCGAGCGGCAGCAGAGCGCATTGCGGGCTACAGTGGCCCGGAGATGTCTTGGCGACTAGAACTCGTTCGACCTACCTACTAAGGATAGAACTCTTTAGCATTGAAGGTAAGGCATATTCAACTACTTCGTACAGAAGCTACTAGGAATACAAATGAGCTGTAGAGTCAGAGTGTGAGCGATCTGAAACGATCGAATCAGGAACAAACGGGTTGTACCTCAAACCCCGAAACCGAAACCGAGGTAGGTGGGTGCGCCTGGTTTGGTGCTACGACTAGTGGGGGTGTTGCGAATGTGCGATCGTCCTGGAAGCTTAAGTGATCCGACCTAGGGATAATACCTAGCGGAAAGTGAGAATTGTAAGGCTGATTATGACTCTGCCGCCAGGTCTAAGCACTGCTTGACGCGCTGCATAAGGCTCGTCACTACCTTTGTAGCCCGTTGTCCCCCGGAGAATTTGTCGGCAGGCTGCAGCTAGGGGTCCCCGATGACATTGGATCCTAGGTTTTCGCTCGAAAAGAAGCCACATGAGGACCATGACGTCTGAAGGGATAAAAAGCTTAATGATGCTAACTGACGCCGCGGACGGCAATAGTCGGATGAGGATGAGGTCTAGACGCGTCTAACGCGTGGGATCACAACTATGGAAAGCGAGGTGCATCTTCTCTGACTGGCCAAGTTAACAAGTCTTAGCTTCTCCGGTTCTGCGGTCATGCCGATGAATCTTGACGATGGCAAACTTGCCAAGTTGTTCTCGGAACTTCCGTGCCTATTCATACATCTCCTTGGGCAGAAGAATTCTACGAGTCCTGCTGCTTACAGCGAGGGCGGCCATGTTGCTGATGAGCTGTTTGCTCTCGCATTCAATAACGTTTCCTGGCAAGGCTCTCGACGTATCTCCTTGGAGCGGATTCGAACTAGCCCTCTCTCAAGTAACCTCATTATCGCCGCTAACATATCAATTTTACCTCCTGGTACAGGTACAGACGATGAGACGAACGATTAACCTCATAGTACGATTCGCGAATATTCCAGACGAACAGACGAAAACGTATACACATCTCTCCATCCATACAACATTGACAAAGCCTTCGAAGCGCGGGTGACTGTTGGACTTCAATTGTTGAAAGCAATCAGTACAGTCGGGATCATATTTGGACGGCAAACTTTTCGGATATGTACAAGAATTATAGGCTCGATCAAGCCCAGGTGTCAAAGAAGCGAACAGCCTGGAAGAAAGCCTCCTCCTTGCCGAACTTCTGTCTGGGGTCCGAAATATTGGCGCGAACGCCGAATCCATGCGAGGTACCACCATACACAGCGAGGGAGAAGGGCTGGCCAGTCTCACTGAGGAGGGCCTCGACCTCGGCACGACGAGCGGGTGACATGAGGTTATCAGTTTCTACAGCGGCATTGTCAATAACAAGGAACAGTCCAGGTACCCTTCTGCAGGTGCCCTCCTGGGAGGAGAGGGGCCGGGATTATAACGTACCGGCGGCAGCGACACTCGCGGGACCAGTGATGGCCGTAATCTCCCCATCGGTAAGAAGACTCGGGTGCGCGGCGAAGCCGACATCAGCGCCCTTGCCCTCGGCGAGGACGCGGAAAGAGTAGCGGCCTCCGAAGCAGTATCCCGTGACGGCGACCTTGCTCACGCCGAGTTCCTCGCGCAGGTACTTGATGGAGTTGGCGATGATCGGGTCAGTGACGTTGGGTCCGTGCTGCGCAAGGAATGCCGTCGTGTTGAAGCCGGGGATGTTGATATCGTTCGGGGCGGGGCTGCCGTTGAACAGGTCCGGCGCGACGGAGATGTAACCGGCGCGAGCAAAGCTGTCGGACAGGCTGGCCGTTTGTGTTAACATCGGTATTGGCACGACGGTGCCATATGGCGAGCCGAGGTCTATGGCTGGTATAAGCTACTCACAGCTTGTTTTGCGCGAGCTGGATTCCGAAAACGTCGGTCAGGTAAAGGACTCCAACAGTCCTATTACCTCGCGTGCTTGGCTTGGTGACATATTGGGTCACTGCATACAAATCGCGTCAGCTTGTGCGCCAGATAGACGTCGCGACGAGATTGAAAAGACTCACGCCCATTGTACTTGACCTCCTCGCCAATTGGAGTGCCAGTGTGGGCAATGGCGGAAACGTCGGCAACGGGGCACTTCTTAGCAGCATTGGTCAGAGATACGAAGCCTAGAAGGGCTGCGACAATAGTTTTGCTGAGCATCTTGAAGGTTCTGGACTGGAGGTAAGTCAATCACAGAGCACGGCGGAGACCGGATGGAGAAAATGGGACGGGACGGGATAGCCCAACATCTTTTTAAGATTTAAGCTTCTCCCCGTTCCACGCGTCTAATGATTACAAATAAGCCAGATCGGAACCTATTTTCTTGGATGGTCATCCGCACGGAGATACGGGTGGTATCTTGGAGATATCCTTTGCCAAGGCGGTAGACATGGCGCAAGACCCTTGAAGACGTCATCCAATCCTCTAGCCGTGTGCTCCGCGTCTCCGCAAACACACCGTGAACGGTGAAGGATTGAGAGTTGCCGGGGCGGGGAGAAGGTTCCAGTCTGGGCCCAAGGAGGAAGCCGAGCTTTTTCTTCTCCGCTTCAGAATTGTGCGCCAATCATTGTGCTCGGTGCCCCTGTTTCGATGGTGGCTTTGTTTGCTTGTTCAATGTTTAAATGCAACATTGATGGACGTGATGATCCTTGGATTCTCCCAAGGCCAAGCCGTGCGGCAACGGGAAATGAGCATCGTTTAGGACGGACTGCCGTTATTTAGATGAGGGGTCCGCGTGGGGCAATTGCGACTTATCAATGGCCGGCTCGCTGCCGAATCGGCAAAAGCGTTGAATGTTGAGTCTTTATTACTAGTTCTTAGTAAGGTTTCGGTAAGGGTATTCATTCATCAGACTCGGTCAAAATGATCCAGCCTATCCAAGTCTCCATGACGTAGACCACCATGGCAGCAATTCTCTCTCAACAACCGTTATGCCGTATCTCAGCTCTTGAATACCAATGCTGGCTAGCTTTCATTCAAGCTTCTTCTCAGACAAATCCTAAAAGACCCTCAGTAGTGAACAGCTTTGCGCAAAGCGTCAAAACCGCCCCGACCATGCAAATGACGCCGCCAAACACGGAAATCTGGTCGTAACCGTGGTACCGATTGAGCAACGCGCCGCTGACCGGTGGCCCAATCAACACAGCAATTGATGCGAATGCGATGCCCATTCCCATATAGGTGCCGATATCCTTCGGCGTCTTTGGGCACAGGGTGAAGACCACGGACCCTCCTGAGATGATGGCGCCAGAAGTGAGACCATACGCTGCGGCAAAGCCAATGATTCCAGCCTCAGTCACTGCCTTGGGCCAGCAGAGAATCGAGATGGCGGTTAACAGTCCTGCAGTGAATAAGATGTTGATGCGACCAAACTTGTCGCCGAGGACGCCTGGAATGATGCGGCCGGGGATCGAGGCTCCGTTAATGACTGCCACCAAATATGACGCTAGTGACGGGCTCAAGCCGTGATCGATACCGAATGTCGGCAAGTAAAAGAAGGGGATGAACATGCCCACAAACATGAGGCACACGCCACCAGTGAGACACAGAAACAGCGGCTGTCGAAAAGCTTTCCAGATGAAGAACTGGCTCCTTCGAGGGGGGAGACGGGCCCTGACGGCGACGGACGAGTATAAGAGGAATGGCATCATGATGAAGCCGCATATGCGAACGGCCCAACCGAATCCCAGCGTGTCCAGAAGCTCTGAGAGAACGATGGGGAAGACGACTGCGCCCAACGAGGAGCCGGCAATGGCGAGACCCATGGCTGCTCCTCTCCTCCTCTTGAAGTATTGAGGCGTGGCGGCCATTGCTGGGAACATGATCAATCCGTTCGATAAGCCGCTGAGCACACCTTGAGCGAGCATGAACTGCCAATACTCGTTGCACAAGCTTGTCATCATCACTGAGAAGATGTATACTATCGCGGCGGGACGAATGACCTAGTCAAGGTTAGCATCTTCTCGATGGCGATACCAGCACGCCTGTGTCTTGTGTGCACTCACCCATGCGCCATAACGGTCAAAGATTGGCCCTCCTATAGCACCAGACGCAAACACCAAGAATGCCTGTATTGATCCGATCCACGATATGTCGTCTGGCGTATGGTTCGAAAGTTGATGGCGCGTGTAGTACGCTTGAAAAACGCCAAACGAGTTGGTGTACCCCAGAGAGCAGAACAGGATGGCTGCTGTGCCGGCCGCCACTGACCATGCTCGCGTGCCGCCTTCAGGGAAGTCATCTTCAGCCGATTGAATAACCTTTTCGTGTTTCTCCTGCTCGCCTGATCGTCCTTGGTCTGTCGATGGCGTTGACTTACTCTTCTCCGACTCGGCGCGCGACTGTTGAAGTACTTCCCCGCGACCCTCGCCCGAATTGGCTCTCGACGGACCGCCCTCGACGATATCCTTCATCTCATCCTTGGTCTCGGTTGGTTCGTTCATTGTTGCGTTGTTCTCAGAGAACTATGTGTCTTTGAGAGATTCGAGAAGCTTGGATCAGCTCCATCCTCAAACTGGGCACAAACACGGCGCGTCGCTGTCTATTGAATGCCACCAAGACCTCCCGCACCTCGGGACCGACTGCCCGCGGCCACCGTCACGAGATGCCCACCTGTGAGGCGTACATGAACTTTTGAAATCTTCACGCAACATGTGGGCTCTGTTTCTGCAGCTTGGCAGCTAGTCGGGAGGAACGTGCCAGTCTGAGCCCTTGGGACTTCACCGATCGACTTGCTTGACTGCGGCTACGGCACGGCCGAAAGCGCACGTGCGCCGGCGAGCTCCCGGAGGCTGATATGTTTACAGTCAGTTTGAGAAGACGCAGCCCAGCCCGACGGGAGCCCCGTTAGAGGCGGATCTCGCAAGGCCGTGGCATCTGCAAGCTCGTTGGAGACGTTTTAGGAGTGACAATGACTTCATGGTTGGCAAGTGGCATAAGCTCTGTATACTTTAGGTTCATGACGCTATCCACGGTTCACAATCAACGTCGTCTGATCACGAACTCGCAAGTACCGTGCAGCACTGCAACTTTCTCAAACAGCACGTAGCGTACTTGGATCGACGCCAAGGGAATGCGAATGCGGTCCTCGACACTGCAGCTCCTGTCGATCAATAGTCCCCGACGCAGGCTGTACGTCTGCCCTCGCATGTTTACCTGTGTCATCATGACCAACAACCTTAAATCGATGAAAGCACTCGTCTGTTGCGTCCGCACCCATAACATGACTTGTTGCCTATATGTAACTCATGCCCCGAATTACTCTATCGTTCTTTTGGTGTAGCAAATTCTCGTACACATTGCATCCTTCACGAGTTCACCAGAATTCAACAAGGTTTTACCCTCATGCCTCTGACCCAGGCTTGGGGGTCGACGAAACCTTCCAGGCTTATCCAAATCTCATGGAAAGATGATTGCGCTATGCCGATCAAAGCGTTTGAAGACATAGCGAGCTCTTCGACAACAGTGAGGTGGCTCATCACAGGTTCTGATCCCGTCAAGGTCCTACCTTATCAAATGGCGGGCGCAGTCCGTGTGGTTGACAGACTTCGGAGTATGGGTTGAAGTCATCCTGTCTCTTCGGAGATGTTGGGTCAGCTATGGTGCATGTTTCTTCGTATGCAACGAGTCTGCGCCTTGGTGGACTTGCAACAGCTGAGTTATGCTCATCTGCCCTTGAGCTCACTCTGTCCTTCCGAACTTCTCAGCCTAAACTGAGTCCAACGTTCATTCGTCTGAGGTCCTGTAAACGCCCTGCTTGCCAAGCCGGGTGAATCTCTTCATCCGACACAGCTATACATTTACATTAGATGCTGTGGATGCTCAGACTACACCGTTGACTCCCAGACGAGTCGTTCCGCGTTCAAAGTTGTCAGGTTGACGGTTGTCACACGAAGAAAAGAGCAGCTCCAGACAACACCACGAGCAGGCAGATACTATGAGGCCACCAATGCTAAAAGCCCCGTTCTCTCCTTCCAACCATGACGTAACTTAGTGAGCGCCATGAGAAGCTAGGGTTAAAACTTTAGGTGTATGTTATTTGAGACTCTCAATCCTCCGAAGGCTAGGCCAGGGAGTGAGGAAGGTCCGGTGACAGTAGACTCAACGTTGGACACTTTACTAACGCGCATCATGTAATCTATACACAGGTTACTTCGTCACATAGAGAAAGACTTGGAGAGCATGTTGCATTCAATGTCCTGGTTCCGGCCCTCGTTTCGACTACCTTACCTTGAAGGTCAGCCTCAGCTAGGCCATACGCAACTGCTCCAACCTACGTGTATGAACATAACCAATACGCAAGTTGGTCTTCAATGAGAGTTCTTCCCACTTTACTAGGTAACTAGGCGGAGTTTGCAAAACATGAGAGAAATGGCGTTACATCGCAGATTCCAAGAGGAAGACACATTATCACCGGCAAAGTCACACATGACGAACCCCTTAATATGGAAAAATGGCATCACGAACGGAGCTCCAACCTCCGCGAACCGCGATGTTTGCCCGTCTACCCCGCTACGGAACCAAGGGGTCACAACTATTTAGCCCCGGCTCCCCTGCGATCGCTGCACGCCGAGACTCACGCCGAGACTCACCCCGCAGATCCCCCAGACGCCCGTTCGGCACAGACTTCGAGCCAAGAGCAAGGTTTCGGACAACGCAACGTCTGCCGTCCATGGGCTGTCAAGCAACTGGTGGGTAGCCACCTATCTTTCGACGATGCTGAGTGAGGTTTTCTGTCTGGAGGTCCGGTTGGCTTGACACTCCTCAGCACCAGTCTCCTGAAATTCCCGCTTGTTCCGTCTGCGCATTTCACAACCAGCCTTCGTTGGTAGTCGCCAAGAAAGCTTACGATGTGAGTAATGGCATACTGTATTCGTGTCGCATATCCACTCCTGTCACCTTGACTGACTCTAGCTGCGTAGCAGAAGGTAGATTGCCTTGACGGAAGTACTTGAAGGGTGGTTCAAGCCTCGAAACATCCGCATATACTTGTCGTCGTGGCTCGGTAGGCCATGGAGCTGCTTAGCGCCAATGGACACCTGGTAATATGCTGTAGGGTTCAGGAAGATACCTTCGCCGAGCCTTATTATCCACACAAGTCTGCTTCGACGTTGATCAAGCTCCGACACGGGCAAGGGAGCCCTGCCGGACAAGTTCGGACGGTGGCCTAGCGAGAGCCGAAGACAGGCACGATCGGCAAGGTATCGCGGCCGTTCCTGGCGACCGTCGTTCACCTAATCCCGTACGTCCCGGAGCTATTTGCTCAGTCTTACCGCCGCCGAGATCTTGGCTCTTGGAACCTTGACTTGGCTCTCCATCACCTGGCTACCACATAACGTTGACTCTCACCAACAAGCCAATGGAGTAGACCTCCTCTCTGCTTACAAGACCTTGGCAGTCTGTTGATATGGGCATTGCTTCGGTGCGACAGTCCTCAGATCCGCAATCCAAGGGCTTCTTTCCCTGCATCAAACACTCAACTTTTGCCAACTCTGGAAGTGGGGCTTAGCTGCCGACGGGAATTTCGTCCCGGTCAACTCGTTCCAAGACTTGGACGACAAGGTGTATGCGATCTAATGTCACATGGCACGCGTTCGAGAAGAGAATTTGTCCTTGCGGGTAATGTCGATGTAACGATTCGACACTTTTCGTCAACTTTCGAGAAATGCTAGAGACTCGATCACGGAACTGAACGCGATGTTGCCGGAATCCGGGACGCTAGAAAGAATCTTCTCGGGGAGCCTCATTCCGCAATATCAAGAGGCCGAATACCTTTGGAAGAAGATAAGAGCATAAATATGGCGCGGAGATCCGCGTTCAACTGGAATGTAAAGTAGGCTTCTCACAACTTACGCTCAGCATTCACTTTCCAACCTCCAAGACGATACTTCAGTCTCTGCAGTTTCCTTCACGATGAAGTACACTCTTTCAGCACTTTCCATGCTAGCCATGGCTGTGGCTCAGCAGGTCGGCACCGAACAGCCTGAGACTCATCCCAAGCTGAGCTGGCAGAGGTGTACTTCTTCATCATGCTCGAACGTCAACGCTGAGGTCGTCATCGACGCCAACTGGCGCTGGGTTCATGGCGTTGGGTAAGTGGCGATGCTGATTGTTGTCTTTCTTCAGATGATGACCGACTCCACTGGCTGACACTGATCTAGCGGATACCAAAACTGTTACGATGGAAACTCGTGGACTGGATTATGCACGACCGGAGACAACTGCGCCCAGACTTGCGCTGTCGAAGGAGCCGAGTACGGCGGTACCTACGGCGTCTCGACCAGTGGCAATGCCATGACTCTAAAGTTCGTTCAGGAGCACCAATACGGTAAGAATATCGGCTCTCGTATGTACCTCATGAACGGAGACAGCAAGTACCAGACCTTCCAGCTCCTCAACAACGAATTCGCTTTCGACGTCGACCTGTCCAGTGTCGAGTGTGGCATGAACAGTGCTCTATACTTCGTTGCCATGAAGGAGGACGGCGGTCTGTCTTCGGAGCCTAATAACAAGGCGGGAGCCAAGTACGGGACTGGCTACTGCGACGCGCAATGTGCTCGCGATCTTAAGTTCATTGGCGGCAAGGTAGGCCTCAACCCTCCATGCTTGACAATACGGGGAAAAAGCTCCGACTAACAGTGACGACGGATAGGGCAATGTCGTAGGCTGGGAGCCTTCTGAGACCGATGACAGTGCCGGTGTCGGCAACATGGGCGCCTGCTGCGCCGAAATTGATGTCTGGTAAGACATTCGAACCATTTTTCACTCGAGAGTTGCTCAAGTCCTGACCAATACCCAGGGAATCCAACGCCTACGCGTACGCTCTGACTCCCCACCCTTGCGAGAACAACAACTACCACGTCTGCGAGGGTTCCAACTGCGGCGGCACCTACTCCGAGGATCGCTACGGCGGCGGCTGCGATGCCAACGGTTGCGACTACAACCCGTACCGCATGGGCAACCCTGACTTCTACGGCCCCGGAAAGACCATTGACACCACCAAGAAGTTCACCGTCATCACCCGCTTCTCTCCAGACCGCATGTATCAAGTCTTCATTCAGGACGGAACAACCATTGAAGTACCCGGCGCCAAGTGGGCAGGTGTGCCCGAGACCTCAGAGATCACGCCCGAGTACTGCGAGCGCCAGTTCGCTGTCTTCAACGAGCGAGACCGCTTCAACGAGGTCGGCGGATACCCCCAGCTCAACGCCGCGCTCAACATTCCCATGACTCTTGTGATGTCCATCTGGAGCGACGTAAGTATTTCCACCAATGTCTCCGTCAGCCTTTGACTATGCCAAGCTGATGTTCCGCTGTAGCACTACGCCAACATGCTCTGGCTCGACTCCACCTACCCGCCCGAGAGGGCTGGAGAGCCCGGCACCGAACGTGGACCTTGCGCCCCGACTTCTGGTGTCCCCGCCGAAGTTATCGAGCAGTTCCCCAATTCGCAGGTTGTCTGGTCCAACATCCGCTTTGGCCCCATTGGCAGCACCTACGCTGTCTAAAAGGACTGAAGGAAGACTCGAAGTTGCACACGACCCTGATCGCTTCGGGAGTGTCTCCAAGAGTAAACTGAGTGGAGGATATCTCTTCTTTTCCCTGTATACAACTTCTCTTCTTCCATCGCCGGCACCATTTCTTTCATCCGGCTTTGTCCCATAGACTCGGACCTGAATACACTTATCCATACAATCCAACGCAACGAAGTCTTTTGGTGTTTGTGTCTCGGAGTCAAAGAGGTCTGTCGTGAACGCAGCTCATCAACTTTAAGCCGTTGTTGATACGAGTAGCATTGGAATATCGGAGAACCGTACACGTATTGGCAACAGGCCGCAGTGTTCGATAAGCATCTTGGCCAAGAGCCTCCTGTAGCTTTCAGGAGCGGGAGGGAAATGTGCCTTTGGCTATTAAAAGTATCAACTCCACCCTCTTGCTGACTAATTTTGCCGGGAAGTACCGCGGTCAAGCCACGGGCGCGGCCGCGTTCAAGGGCATCGGGGAGTATCGGCTTTAGGATAATCGTGATCAGTTGAGTCGGTGAGTCGTTGGAGTCGTGGCATGTACGATGATCGATTCGCAGGCTCGGGCACTTTGACAGAGTTCGTCTCGATGTCGGCTTGGTTCGGCTCGGTGGTATTTTGCTACCGCATCGATTCTCGATCGGAAAAGCCAGATAGAAGATAGGTCCTGAAGAACGAGGGCTATCAATTTCTATCTGTCCGTACGGTAGATGAACAATACGACTACGCCCCTGACTCGTGGTGATCGTGGTAGACCCCGAAGTGGAAGCGAGCATCCGCTTAGGGACAGTAGAGAGTTGTGAGATAGAGAGTTCTGCATATGGATTCCTACGGGGTGGAGGACGTGCCGACTAGAGATATGGGATGATTAGCCAAGGCATTTATTCGCGACTGGGAAAGTCTAACAGTTGAATGTTGTGAGTGCACCGACGTGATGAACCAGCCTCAGGCTGTAGCTCCAAAGGAGAGCGAGAGCGAGTTACTCTAAACAGGGATAGCCCAGACGCACTCCGCGTCTTGATTCGTCAGTATGAAGAGACAAACGTCAGTTTGCGGACGCTAATGCAGACTGCTGACACGCTAAAATCTGGTTAGAGATCAAACAGGGGCTTTAAATCCGTCCGGATACACTCCCGTCTGGGAGAGTGCTTCGCCTCGCCGATGACAACGGCCAGAAAGTGCTTGGATTAGCAATCCATCTCGAAGACAGTAATTCACAAAAAGGAGAGACATAAGCACAACACTAATCCTCAGTCTTGCTTTCCCTCAAGTTTCCGCAAAAGGCCCTCAAGTGTTCGAAAATACAAGAGATAAGTCGTGGGCAACCTCGACTTTGCTGAGCCTATCCGCACAAACTAGGCCTGAGTCAGTAGGAGTCCCCACCATCGAAAAAAAGGCATCAACGCCGATTCGACCATCTAGGTTCCGGCCTTGTGGCACCATCCCTGGCACTTAGACGGTGGAAGGCTGTCAGCAGGCTGCATATAGTCTTCTGGAGGACCAGTCTCATCTCCTTCGAGCATTGTTGTCATCCGTTTGTCAAAGATTGACCAGATCTCGGAGCTGCTGACTGCTGACGCTCCCGGCCTTGTTTCTTCGGCTCTCTCATTTGCCCAACGCCTTTTTGACCAATGTCTTTCGAGGATATCTTTCCACGTATAGAAGCGACGGCAACAATGGAGATGTGTTTCAGTCCCGGCCCGGCGATTCCTGCCGGGACAGTCATCCCAGTGATTGCGAATCCTCGTTTGGCTGAACTACGGGATCCTTCAGAGGACTGGACCGGAGTTACGAGTACGGCGGAGAGGCGTAAATTACAGAACCGGCTGAACCAGAGAGCGCGAAGTGAGTCCACCTCGGTACCGATCTGCTGACATCTACTACCCGCACGGACAAGGCTAGTGGTATCATTCAGCTAACGGTTACACGCGTATTACAAGGGCGGAGAGCACAGAAGAAACTCGGCAAACATTCTCCATCAGATAAAAGTCCGTCAACCGAGGTGGAATCCGACCCATCGACAGCCTTGGTGAAGAAAGAGTCCGCCTCGCCAACTAACGAAAATACCCAGACAGCCCTGGCGGCCATCATCGCAGGGAAGATTGGAAAGGCCGCCGTTCCAGATGTCTGCCTCCTGGGCAAGACAGGCATGCCAGCCATGCTAGAAAAGTTCGCCGAGGGTGCCTACGAGGACTATATGCGCGGCCGGCCCTGTACAGACTACCTCACGACCCTCGTCCGCGTCAATGTCTTCCACGCCTTTGTTCGCAACGCCAAAGCCCTCAGCTTCAACAAGGAGTGGCTGACCTACGACGCTATCTCGCCCTTTAACAAAGCCGGTCCTGACCTGGGTCGCGCCACGATATCGGCATCGTGTCCGTCCAACATGCTGCCCACGGCGCTCCAGTTGTCCGTCGAACATCACCCCTGGATCGACTTCTTCCCGCACCCCCGAATGCGAGACAACTTTCTACGAATCGTGGCCGAGCACGGCGAGGACTACATTGACGAAGACGAAATGTGCCGGGACGTGGTCGATGTGGGCGCGGGGGCGGGAGTCGAAGACGCGGCGCTGATTGTTTGGGGAGAGCCGTGGGATCCGCGGGGCTGGGAGGCCACGGAACCGTTTCTCCGGAAATGGGGCTGGTTGCTTGACGGCTGCACCGAAATGCTCGAAGGCACAAATTACTGGAGGGAGAAAAGGGGCCTGCGGAAACTCAAATTTAACTAACCAGAATCCTTGCCCAAAGCAACACTCCCTCCGGCCATGTCGAACACAACGAAGCATGGGTTTACGTGGGTAGAAAGATACCAGGCCATGATGCAGGGTCGCTCTGATGTCTTTTGACTATCCACTAATCTTATCATCAAAAGCTCTTGCCCTTGGTCTTGTCTAGAATGCCCATCAACTCGACAAAGTATGGGAGAAACGCCTCGCATTCGACTCTGAAGCCCTCGTGAGCACCCGCGACGTCAAGCTTCGGACACCCCAGAATCTTGGCCTGCTCGTCGACCGCCTGAGCATACCACGCCTCTCTGCTCCGAATGCCCCTCATCAGCCCGATGCTCGTTCCGTTCTCCCTGATGCGATACAAACTCGGCAGATAGCCCAGCAAGACGGCAAACTCGTTGGCCCAGTGATTCGGGGGATTCATTGGATCCGATGGCCCCATGCGAGGAACACCTTCATCGAAATAGCCGATCAGCTTAGAGCTGAACTTTTCCTGCGCAGCATCGACGCCTGAAGCCTCATATATGTCGAGACAATTATACAAGAACTCAAAGACTTCGGTGGCATTGGGGAGAAGCATGAAGGTCGGAGCTTCGTGGGAGATGACGTGTTCGACCATGTCTGGAAAGTCGAGGGCGAACTGAAATGCAAGGATACCGCCCATACTGCTCCCGAAAAGAGTGGCTTTGTCGAAGCCGAGGGCCTCGATGATGGCGCGAATATCGCGGGCTTGCTGTGGAGGATTGAGCCTCTTGTTGACTTTGGCTTGACTTGCTGACATTTGACGACGGTCAAGGGTGGCGCATGTATATCTATCCGATAGAGAGGCCATGATCGTGTCATATTGCCGTCCATGGCCATTGCCTCCCGGGATGAAGACGATGAGCGGACCTTTGCCTTGGGACCAATAGTGGATATCGCAATCCTCGATGTGCAGGACTGCGCGGGTTGGAGCAAATTCTGGTGCCATTATCGTAGCTGCTACTTGCTCTCAATTGTATGGAGGATGATAGAGGATCAGACTTGGTCTAGCTGGAAATGGTACTGAAGTCGGTGGATTTCGTGGAAGTAGATGAGACACGGTGATGCAGACGCCGCCTCGCTATATAAAGCATGACTGAAAGATTGAAACTCGCATCTGATGACTTCAGTTAAGATACGTGATCAAAGACCTGCGGCTGTTTGATGACCCGGCTTACGGCGTTCTCGATTAGAAATACAGAGGACGCGTTGTCTATCTGCGGGGTGATGATCCTGTCAGCATGGGCAGCTTAACCCGGATCAATCACAACCAACAGCGGATGATACGGGCCGTATCTCCTAAGTAAGCTGATGAGAAGGCGTAAGTGATCAAAGATGATGACTTCTGGATCCGGATCTGAGCGCACCGGAAAATGAATGTCGGGGTCGGCGCCCGGCCCCACATTGCCGGGTCGGCCATCTTGGCACCGATGATGGCTCAGGTTCTTAGCTGCCTCATCTAGAGTCCAGGCAGCTCAATTTTTATATGTTTGAAGTATAACTTGCCAGAATAGATAGGCAGGTTTGATTTTATCGGTCACAGTACTTATCAAGCAAGGCTCTGAGCGCGACCAAGGTCCTTCGTACTTCCCCAAACCCTTCGGCGACTCTCGGGAACGATGGCTAACATGGCAACTGTCATACCTGTCACCACACATTAAAGAATTGGATGGTCGTAATTTGCAGCTCATCAGTTTTGGAGGACTTTCTGACGGCTACTCAGTCAAACTTTATGGCGTTGTCTTGTGTACTCCCCATAGGGTACCTATAGTGAAGGCCTAACCACCCCACCTTGTAGTGGTTTCCTCTCACAACCGATTCATCTGGTGGTAGAGTCTGGAGTGTATTTGCAAAAGAGTCAATGATCAAGATCGAGAGTAACTATTCTCATTCCCTGTAGCGAATTCAAGTCTTTCAATCTCTTCCCTCGGCCACTGCAGGAAATCCAAGTACGCAGCATCTAGATTCGACGCCACGCCTTGTAGAATTTGATCAGCCCAGCCGCGCATGTACCACAGCCACTCGAGCTTCTTGATCAGTACGGCAAAGTGGCCCAGCACAACCAGGGCGATGGTCTTTTTCATTTTGAGACATCGCACGAAGTCGTCGTCGGTGCGGTAGATGCAAGCCATAATCACCTCCATCTTGCCCTCGGACGTGGTGGTGGGCTCAGCGAATGTTCCAAAGGTTTCTTGGAAGGCGGAGGATACGTATTGAATCATCTTTCTGTAAGTTGCTTCGTCGGGATCCGCAGTGTCAGCAATGAGCTTTGCGATGCGCCCGAGGGCATGTTCCCATGTAACGGGTCTTGACGCTGTCGGGCTTGAACGCGACACTGAAGCCTGGCCTGACGGGTCCTTCCTCGGTGGCGGCTTTTCTTCTGAAGGCGTAGGAGCGAGGACGCCTGAGAAGATGGCCTCGAAGCCGGCCGTCTCAATGACGAGCCTGACGCCCCTGAGCAGCTCGAACCAGGCCACCTCAACGCCATCCGAGACTATGAGCAGATTTCCCGGCGCGGGACCGCGAGCGAAGCTACAGGAGCAGATGAGGGTGGTGGCGATGTAGAGGACGCCAGCGGAGTCGATGCTGAGGCGGGGCATGAGTTCCATAGTCTGACGCAGGCCGGTCTCGTAGTGTTTGTCTGCCAGCCCTCGATACCTCGTTCGCTCGTCTGGTTTTATGGTAGCTAGATGAAACGCGGACACGGCGAGGAGGAGGTGGAGGACGGAATGATTTTCGAAGGCGAGGAGAGGCACCTTTTGACGCCAGAGGATTGCGTCGCCGTGGTCCAGAGCTGGGCAGGTGAGGAAGTGGTGCAGTAGGGCAAGATCATCAACGGTCCATATCCATGGGATGAGTCCTTTTAGGGATGTTCCCAGAAGTAGAGACTCTGGACCGGCCGATGTGCTGCTGCCTGGCGAGGAGGTGTGGCTCAGGGTGCTGGAAGACGAGGAAGCCACTGGGACACCGAGCTGCTGGTTGTGTCTAGTAGAGTAGTCGCTTTGAGGCATATCATGCCGAGATCCGTTTGCCTTCGGGTTCTTGGAAGATTGGCCACGATTGAGGGCATCATGAGAGGCATTGGCTGGGGTGTCCAGGTCTGAGCTCAGTGTTGAGGACTCGAAGCTGCAGTTGTGTAGGGCTTTCGAGCACTGCCCGCACTTGGGCTTGACTTCGTCACACTGTGCTAGTCGGTAAGTTTCGTAGCCATGCAACGTATTATGGGAGACTTGCCTTGATCCTGCGCTTCTTGCACGTTTCGCAGCCTCCCCTCGACTTTTTATGCGGCCGCCGCTTCACGATGTGGCATGTTGTGCAGGTGCAGCCCGGATCAGCGTGCGCCGCATGCGGAGGACCAGCACCCAGCATTTGTAGGGTAATTAGGTTGTAAATAGCTAGGCAGGATCGAATCAGTCAGCGTCCAGAAGACGGTTTCAAGGTATTGGATGAAGTCATCAATTGTAACTTCGAACTGGGCGCATTGGGGATGGTCAAAGTGAAGAACGGGATACGAGACGAAACGAAAAAGATGAAAACCAAACAAGGACGCAGGCCAACGAAGTGGGGAGCAGTAGCCAATCACCAATGAGCAGTGACTGAATCATTTTGGCTCCGTCCAGCTCCTTTGGCTTAGTTCAACTGACTTCAGGAGATCTCGACCTCAAGGAAGATAGGAAGCAAACGCGCCCGCGTCCACAGGGTGACTCAATCCTCAATATCTAAGGCTATCTCATCGGCCCCAACGATCTCTATATACATCAGTGACGACCATTCTATGCCCAACACTCCCAATTAAGACCACCATGTAATAGCAGGTCACTGGTGTGACATATACAGCTGATAAAGTGTCGTCAAGACAGACTCACGAATCATGAAGCCTTTCATCCGTGGCTCTTATTTACGGAAGACGTCTGAAGGAATCCAAACTATTACATGTAGAATATAGCAACCCCCCACATTACCCACGTCACGAAGCCCATGCCGTGAGATGCATAAAAGAAAAAGAATCGTTCGAAGCAGCGTTTGTGAGTGATAACGAAACGGCCTAGTTATATGAAAAAATCGCCTAAAGCCTGAAATCTGACTAGAGCCAACAAACTGACCCCCGTTCTCCCAAACCCTACCTGATAGCCAAGGTGCCAAGTATCAAGTTTATTCAGAACAAGACCAGCAAGAGGTTGCATTCTTGCTCGCACACGCGTTATCAAACCTCGCCTTCTGCGGATACGGGCACAGCACCTGCTCTTGCGTCGATCCATCCGGCAGCGTCACGATCACTGGTGAAGACTCAGGCTCCGTCCCGTTCTCGACCCAGGCCCGAAGCTGCGCGAAGATGGCCTCGGGCTGTCCTCCTCTGCCACCCCAGCAGTGCTCGAGCCCGGGGACGCGATAGTATTTGTAAAAGGAGCTAATGTTGCCGCCGACAACGTCAGAGACGGTGTTGTAGTATCGGAGAGTGCCGCCAGGAGAGATGCTTTGATCGGCCTTTGGAATATTAGCTCAGTACAATGTACGGTAGTTAGGGACCAAGCAACGGAAGGGGCATTTACGAGTCCGTGGTAGGTAATGATCTTGCCCCCTGCGTTTTTGAAGTCGCTCAGGTCCGCCTCGTCGGTCTCCATGTTGGAGGCAAAGACCAATTTGGTGGCGCGGTGGATCGTGTCAAACGTTGTGTCTGTAAGAGTAGGCACCGTAGCATTGGGGTCTTTGGAGACGAAAGCCCGCCAGGCAAAGGCAACGTTTGCCTCAGCAGTGCTGCTCGTGCAGACCTTGCCGGTGCATTCTGTCGGTGCGATGACGGATAGATCGCTGCCCATCTCGTACCCATCGTATATGAACATCCCAGTGGAAGAACGGGGACCGGTCCAGGAGGCATTGGCTACGTTGGCGGCCGCTTGACTGATTTCGAGCGTCAAGTTAGTCTGCGCGCACGTGAAAGACTTGCCAACCTGCGCGGAAACGTTGAAGTTTGCCCTGCAGGCCTCGGGATCACTGACGAGGCCGTCCTTCACACCGTCTAGCTCGTCGCAGGCAGAGATGGCAATGGCGGTGAGCGCGTTGAGTTCGCACCCCAGCGGGAACTGCTGGGTGTTGAGCATATAGTAGCTAGGCCAGATCGAATTGAGGTAGAACTCGGCCCAGTTGACGGCGGGGGCGGCTGACATGATGCCGTCGTAGGCGTCTGGGTATTGCTGCGCCAGTTTGAGGCCCTGACGGCCGCCCTGGGAGCAGGCGTTCCAATAGGATCGCGCAGGAGGCTTGCCGTAGAAGCTTTCAATAAGCTGTTTCGTTATAATAGCCTGTTGCGAGAAGTTTTGGTTAGCATTGTGGCTTGGTACATGTATCATGTTATCGATCAAGAAAGGCAGCGTACCTCATCATTCAGGGAGACCTGACCAAAATTTTGCAGAGCGTTGGTGTCTAAGCTCCCCGGGCTTTTAAGCAGCCAGTCGATGGGGTTCGAGGTAGTAGGGATTCCGGCGTCGGTGGTGACAGTCGCGTAGCCGTTGGCAACGGCGTTGATCATGGCTGCGTAGCTGAGGATGAAGCGGCCGGGGTTCCAGCCACCACCGCCGACTGACTGCAAAATCCCGTTGTAGCGGTCTATGGGTGGTAGCCAGGCCTCGGCCGTGATAGTGTCGTTCTGTCCTGGGTGCGTGTAGGTAACGGTGACGTTGCAAAAGGTGGCGTTCTCAACGTTGAGGGCCGGCTGAGAGTAGGTCCATCCCTTTGGAACGTCGAAGCTGTAGTCTTCCACCAGGTTAGCTTGCACCGCGAGAATACTGGCCCCTAGCAGTATAGGGGTCCCGAATGTCGCGCTTGCGCAGCGGCTTCCATTGACGGCGAGGGCCATGTCGGCTGAATGAAGTATGATGACTTGAGCTTCGTAAGGAGGTTTCCAAAGCAGTGAATTTGTGCGAGGAAATAGGGGTGAACAGAAAACCACCTTTCTTTTATAGAGTAGTGTACCGGCAACAATAGCGAGAGCTCTCGGCATTTGTCTCCAGGATGAGGCTTTGCAATTGCGGAAATTAAGCATCCAGTTTCTGCAGCATTGTAGACCCATCGACCGGAAGAGTAGGGGATCAAATGAAAGGATGTCAATCCTCACCGTCGGCATGATAAGTGATGAATCAGGACTGGCATGTGTATATTGAATGGCGCAACCACGACTGGGACCACTATGCTTCTCCTTCATCCTGTCATGACGCCAACAAGTATTCCCGAGGCCTGGCAACAATCTTCAGAGCCATCACTCCGGGGTCGCCGCAGCTTGATGTGGAACTCTCCATTGTTTATTCCTGGGTCTCTGCATGTCAAATCCTTTCCCGAAGACGCAATGGAGAAGTCTGCGTCGGGATGATGCCAAAGTGACCTCGACACGTTGAGCTGGGGTCCACCGGCACAAGTACGTGACTAAAGTGACTGGGGTCGTATTTTATACGACCCCTGCAGACGATCTGTTCGTCGGCCGCTAATGGATCCTGCGACTCGCGAGGCAGTGCCCACATATGATACTAACGTTGCACTAACTACGCGGGGCCTAGGCTTGACGACAACATTTCTGGTGAGAACAGAACCGAGCGGACAACATTCGGCTGTCATACGCCGTTCTTCTAGTTGAGGTGACCCTTTCCGGCAGTTTGGGCAAGTCTCGACTTCCCAACTCGTTTATTGTACGGACCTAGCAAGCTGATAATATTTTTCAGGGCACACCTTTGCAAGGACACCCTTGGTGTCGTCGATATCTTCCTATTCGTGTGGACCCGGTGATGGCTTGCCAGGTATCGTACCTTCCGTGATGTGGATTTGGAGATATTATGCATTGAGCAATGTTGAGGTCGATAGCCTAGGCAGTTTGTGGTTCCAACCTGTTCGGCTATCATATAAAGCCGGGAAGCAGGAACCTGTTAGTAGAATGGTCAATGAGCTCAGCCAGACTTCCCAACCTGTAATATTCTCATCGCTCGTTACGGCAGTTAATGGTGTTTTCTCTATTATAAATCAGAAATACAACAGAGCGGCTCTCTTTTGTCAATACTTACGCTCCTTCAAGCATTCTTTTACTTTTGCTTTCGCTTGATTCTGCTTCCCAGAGTCGAATGCTCAGAGACCAAATCGAGTATATCGGCAGCTGTGTATTCGATCAAGCTGACCTCGGAAGGGCTTATCTACATTCATAAGCTGCTGGTTTATCCTCGCCCTGCTCTCACGATGCCGAGTCAAGAATGGCAAAGTGATCTCATGGACTGCAGCCCATGCGGCACCTGCATGATGGCCTCATTTCTTCCATGCATGGGTACGTCAACTAAACCTTTCCCCAAACCATCTTATCTCAGTACCTTATTACCGATAATCCATCCAAGTGCTGACTTACATACCCCCCGTCTCCTGCATCAGTCTTTGGCAAGACCTCCGAGCGCATGCGCGACCCCAGCCTCTCAGACTACTCACCCATCAACGGAGACTGCTTCATGATCTCGGCCCTTGGCTCCATTGGTCTCGGTTGGCTGTAAGTTAATAAGATGCTGAGCCGGCACCTCCTGCCATCTTTCCCCTCAAAGCACCTACGGCACTCTTTGGCAGCTCGCTGACTATGCCTTTCTGACCAGGTTTCTCATGAACAAGCGCGGCGATATCCGAAAGAAATTCCACATCGAGGGAAGTACATGCGGCGACTGCTGCGTGTCGTTTTGGTGTCCCTGCTGCGTGCTCATTCAGCATGAGAACGAGGTCGAGGGGCGAACCGATTATGGGCCTATCAATACTGGGTACCAGTCGCAAGCACAGAACATGGAAATGAAGTAATCACGCGGGTTCATGACCTTTTATTTGTCTAGATGTTAGATGGCTGATACTGCGCTCTACCTGCCCGCGAGGTAATTCAAGGGAAGGGAATCAAAACTGTTGGTGATTCTTGTTGTGGAATCACGTTTGATGTCGAACTCATCTTCAGACTGCACATGTAGTCTGTCAGAACACATAAATTTATGGATAGAACTGCTTGAAAATGACGACTGAGTGATTCAGATTATTTAGTATGACTCTGATTCAAGAGATCGAGCTTGTACTTTAGCCGATCCTGAAGCCGCATACGGCAGCTTGATTGCACGTCTCGCCCAGCGTAGCGCCGACATCCTACTTGCGAAGTAAGTTGCGAGTACCAAAACCACCGATATTGCCTTCATGTTGTCTTTAAGAAGGCTGGATCCAAGGTCTACACCTCGTCGCCGCGCAGAATCCGTTGCAACATGGCCCGACGTACTGCCCGTTGAGATCGTAGCACATCCCGTACGTCGGGACACAGATACCGAGACAGCTGACTCCCGTGACGGGCTGCGGTGGTCCGATGATGACCTGCTGGAGACCCTGGGGCGTGATGCCGCCGACCAGGGCCTTCTCGCCGTTTGTATAGAAGGTGCACTGGGAGAGGGCGTTGTAGTCCGGCGCGTCGATGATGTTGACGGAGATGTCGTTGTCTACGTGTGAACGGTTTAGTGTTCCTTCTTACACTCTCAACGATGCGAACAATTGTGTGGGGTTGGAACTGACTTGTAGGATACACCTGCCCATCGGCGGGAATTGTCATCTCGTAAGACGCTGGACCACCGTGGAAGGTAAGGTGAACTGTCTGAGGGGCGTCGCGATCTTCGAGCGGGTGAGAGAGGGATGGGAGGATGAATGAGATTGGAATAAGAAGCACTGCGAACTTCATATTGAGAATTCTTGACTTAGAAAACTTCCAAGGTAGGGCTGAAGTTTGAAATTGTGTTGGTGCTGGCGGGCCGGTAGATTGATGGATTAGGTAGGACGAACGTCTGTTCAACTTTATCGAACTTAGCCATCGAGACTTCACGAGCATCTTTATACTCACTTAGAAACACGATGCGACCTCAAACACATCCTCCTGACTTTGCGAGGAAGCAAGATGCCTCGGCTCTTCCTCACGTAGATTAGTCCAGCGCCTACGCTGCTGTACGATCAACACTCGTCCTCCCACAACCGTCAATGGCCCGTCTTCGGGAATGACACCCGTACGACGGATACGAACTCACATGGTCTACGCCTCGAAAATATTTTCGTACCTTGTCAGCCATCATGACGATGTCCTACTGGCAGAACATTGACAATACCATCTTCCTCCCAGGCTAATTCCTCACCACTGCCGATCGATCTCGTAAAAAAAGAAGGTTGTGGCAGAAAACCAGGGAAAACGTCCCGAGAGTGGCGTCAGTCGGACCAATGCCACGATCTCCCCGCAAGACACTAGAACAGATTGATCCTCGGGCTGACTTGGGTTCAGTCACTAGCGTGCGTGCGTGCGAATCCCTAGGTGCTTTACGTAGAAGCTGAAATGGCACCGGCATGGAGGGGAAGTGGAACACGTTTTGTGTAATGCCCTCTTTTACCGGCTTTTGTTGGGGACTGTTTGGCAACATGAGGGAGGGGAGGCACCGGTACCTAATCGCCTCTTCGTTGGATGCATGCAGGTTGATCGCCCCTCGGTCCCAAGCCCGGTCTGGGGAACCTTAGATCCCGGATCCCAAGGGCGGACTAACAAAAGACCTCGTATCAGGGCGGAAGGAGAGGGGTTGCCCTGCGCATCGTATCGAGCATGAGACTGACGTCCATCTGGGACCATGTCTCAGTTGGGCCTTCTATCAAGTGTAACCTAGAAGTCGGTGTGGATTTGAGAAGGATAAGACATGGCATTTTGTGATGGGGAGTCAAGTATGGTAGTCAACGATGGGACGAAACTGTTCTCCCATCACTTAGTCGGACTAGAGTAGAACTTCCTGCGGCATCTCTTGACATTTCGTGGCGACACAGTCAAACTCGGATGCCGGATGTGAGGTCGGCTTCAGCTCCGCTCAGCTAGACGTGCGTCTGACGTCTGCATACAGCGGTCAGCAGTGGTATCTCCAGAACAAGCACCCAGTTGTGATCAGATGCTTCTCGGAAGCATCTTTCATGCAAGGGTTCAAACGTTACAAGTAAGCTTCAACGTCTTATGTTTCATTGAGATCGTTGAGCAATGTCTGACTTTCCCAGTGTCTTGAATCTACGATTCTAACATGTAGCTATTTGCTGTTCTCGTATTCCCATGGTCACCCTGTGGAGGCGCATCTACGAATACCTCTATCCTTGCCATAGACATTTCTCGAATCTCTTGTTTTATCCCATCTTGCCTCAGTAGACATGGTGGTGAGATCTATCATGCGGCGGCGCAAGAGGCGCCACGTTGACACTTAAGCTATCCGACTTACAGGCGTCGCCATCCCAAGGGCCACAATCAGGCTGGCAAACGGTCCCGCTCTCCGGCACTGTCCCATGCTCAAGATACTCCCGAAGGATCTTGGTCGTACACTTGCTCCCCGTGGCAAAGGCAGCGTGGCCCACCGACTCTTGAATCACGACAACTGACCCGGGGTGTCCCTCACTCGCTTTGAAAGCGTTTCTCAATGGCGTCACGGGATCGAGCCGCGAAGACATGAAGAGCAGCGGCGCTGCGGGCCGGCCTTCTACAACCGCAGCATCGTGCGGCGGTGTCGTAAACGGGCCTGTGAAGCGCCACTTGGGGCGGACGAGCCAGCTCGTGCAGGCGGAGCGAATTTGTCCCCAGTAGCCGGCGAAGGTCGGCGACTGAGATTCGAGCACCGCGACGTAGGCCCTGTAGTCGGCGAGGGTCATATTCGTGTTATCTTCGCCGTCGCCGCAAAGGACCGCCTGGCCGCCGTCTCCCCAGGAGAGCCTCAGATCTGTGGCGTTGGGATGGGTACAGGCCTGGTCGATCTTGGGAATCTCGGCGGAGGCGGACTCCAGGATGGCGGTGTAGTTTCCCTCGATGGCAGCATTGATTTCGTTGGCGAGTTTGATGAAGCGAGTGTAGGGCGCGTAGAGCGGGTTCTTGAAGGAGAGGATGACATCGTAGCCTGTCAAAATGTTTGTCACCTTGCCGTTGAGTACCGCGACGGGGGCTTCGTCGAGACGTTTCACTAGCTGATCGACTCGATCACGAATGTCTTGCCACTGCTTGTCCGAAGGCCGGCTCAGCGCGCATTTCTCCTTAGCCTCAAAGCATGTCTCGTAAAAATAGTCAACAAGCTTCTCCGTGTCTTGAAGGTTGGTCTTCCAGCCCTAGTTACACGTGTATTAGCCGCATGCGAAGAGGTGAATGGGAATATAGGTACACTCTTACCCCTGCCACGTAGTCATTTGAATCCGCGATGCCATCAACAATGAGCCGGCCTACGCGCCCAGGATACATTGAGGCGAACGTATTGCCGAGGATGCTGCCGTATGAGAAGCCCCAGTACTGAATCCGCGGCACATCCTTAACCTTCCGGAGCTCTAGCGACTGCTCGGGTTGCGAAGCTGCAGCTTCTCTCTTGCGAAGCTCGTCAATCTTGTCCACCATCTCGACCATGTCACGGCAGACAGATGCCGTCGTAGCAAATGGGATAATGGAGCCGTTGCCCGACTTCTCGGTACAGAGCCTGCCGTACCCCTGAATCCTCGCCCACTGCCTCCTCAATGCATCCGGGCTGGCATCAAGCGGCCCGATGGCCAGACGTTGGATGTTGTCCGTGTCCCTTGCGAGTTCGTCCTCGTAGCAATCAGCCACAGGCGTCGTGAATTGCACGCCGCGCGGATCCCAGCTCAGCATCTCGTACTTTTTGCTGCCGCCACTTAGCGTGCGGCGCATATCGTGGCCATTGCGGAGTAGCATGCTCACGCCGGAGCCACCGGGCCCGCCTGGGTTGGTGAAGACGGTGCCGCCAAAAGATGGGTCGTCGTCGGGGACGGTGGCAGGGAGCTTGATGATTGCCAGAGCGACCGTGTGCTCGTTCGTCTCGTCGAGCCAGTCGAGAGGGACGCTGAGGCGGGCGCATTGGTAGTCTTTGTAGCATGGGTGGTATTCCAGCTTGGGGGCGGGCGTGATGGTATCCCAGTCAAAGTCGGTGATCTTAGGAGGGTCGGGCTTTTTGGCGGCAGTGAAGCCGGCGAGGCCCGTGACGGCGGCCAGGCCAATTGAGACCTTCATTGCGTTCGGGCTATGAAAGACTGTGATGAAGCGATTGTGTTGTGATGAAGTTGACGAATACTTATCCCGATGCAGAGAAGTTGACGAATGTCGGAAGGATGCCTTTGGCGAAGAGACGTCGCGGCTTCCACCGTGTTCGTCGCTGCTGCCAATCACCTGGCGGGCTTTAGTTTATCGCCGAACTGCAGCTAATGTTAGGGAAGGCGCCGGTCGACACGATTGAGATGAAGATGAACGGCGTGAGATGAGGGGAAGCTTGCTTTCATGGGCCTGAAAAATGAGTTGAGCAACCGAACAGCCTTTTGCTGCGTCAGCATGGCCTGCCTGTAAACCCGTAAGCGCGGCGCGCAATGATCCCGTCTTACGCCCTTTTATTCACCAGAACACCAAATGTTGGACGCCGCCAGGCGGAATGAGGAGGTAAAAAATACACCCCATGATAAAGGCGAGATTGGCCAGGTCATTTGAACAACTCATTTGAAGATTCATTCTACTATTATAAGTCCAAGCCTATTGGGATACATGAACAATTATGAAAACGCCGTGACGCCTGCTGCTCAAAATCTGACAGTTTTCCACCCACCAACTCACTCACTAACTCAACCACGCTCATTTACTCATTCGCTCACTCATTCGCTCACTCAGGCCTTCGCATCCGACAACCGAATGAGCGATGATCCAACCCCCATACTGCTTGCCCACTGGCGATGGGCATCCTGAATTTCTTCGAGCTCCCACACCTTCTTGATGGGAACGGTGATCTTGCCCTCGGCCACCAACTCAAGTAAAGCCTTCAGATTCGGCTCAAACGTCGCGTCGTCGCGCGTAATGTAGTAGAACTTGGTCCTCTTGCCGCAAAACGGCACCATGCCGCGCGCCATAAGTTTCATCGTCGGCAAGATCACAGAGCCATGCTCCGATTCGTCATTGAGTGAGCGCAGATTGCCGCCGTAGCCGACCAAGATGCCGGTAGGCGACAGAACCGAAAACGACTCATCCCAGCTCTCGAACCCGAGGGGATCGAACACGGCGTCCGCCCCGCCGAGCTCCTTCACGGCCTGCATCCACTTCTTGTCCGTATACACGAACGGGTGGGCCCCTTGCTCCCGAGCGGCCGCGTGGTTCCGCTCCGATGCCGTGCCGTAGACCTCGGCGCCTTGCAGCTGGCACAGCTTCATAAGGGCATAGCCGACGGCCCCGCTGACGCCGTGGATGAAGACGCGCTGACCTTTGCTGACTTTGGCGACGTCAAAGACCATGGCGTACGCTGTGTTCCAGTCTAGGATGAGGGCTGTGGCCTGCTGCAGGTCGGTCCCAGGGGGTACTCTGATGAGGTACTTTTCCGGCAGGTTGACCAGCTCGGCTTCGGCGTCGTAAATTGTGAGGCAGGCGACGAGATCACCCGGCGAGAGCTTGGATGTGCACCCTGGGCCGGTGGTCTTGACGGTGCCGACCAGGCAGTAGCCCGGAGTCAGCGGGGCCTTCTTCTGCATGGGGTAGACGCCTTTGCGCATGTTGATGTCGGCACCTGAGAAACCGGAGTAGATGGTTGAGACCTGGACGTGGTTTGCCGGAGGCGGCTCGATGGTGTCCTGAATGATTTGGACCTTGGAGACGTCGCCGAACTCCGTGATGACGGCCTTGCGGATAGTGGTTGCAGACATGCTGAAGTTAAGAGTCTGATATGAAGTTTGTGATTGTGGCAGTGCGTGGTGAGGGCGAACCTGAAGATATGAGATGTTGTCGGAATGTGATGAATGTCTTGATTGATGATCTTGTAGTCTCATTTCTAAAATCACAACATCTAGTCGTTCGATCATTCATTACTTATACCCATCCTTCTTTATCCCGAACTTGCATGGCAATATTATCATTCCTAGGTTATGCTATGCCTCCCGCGCTGCGACCCCGCGCCGTGAGACGGGAGGCTGGCGTCGCGGATGACGCCTCATGGAGTCCTGTTGTGCCGACATCTTCACCAAGTGGCCATTGCTCCAAGCACTAAGGACGCCACCGTGAGCTTGATTTCACCGCTCGACGGATGAACTCCAGCAATATGCCTGAGTATCCCATACTCCACTTGTGGCAGTACAGTTGGGGCCGGTGCGAAGGATGGGAGTGTAAGCGGGTGGCTTGCTGCAGGGAGGGGAATTCAGAGAGGAGTTGTGCCGACCAACGGCGCTAGCACCTCCATTGGCTTTCGAATGTTTCACTGGCGCATCCTTCGTGGGTGTCGCTCTCGCTCGGTCTGACATTGGACCGCCTCGCTTCATTCGCTCTTACGCGGCGCCATAGGAGACGGAGGGTCTCGCTCTTGCTGCATGCAGTGATATCTTACCATAGAATTGAACCCACAACGGATCGGAGCAATCAATTGTTGCTGATTGTCCAAACACCACGGCGCAGGAATGCCTCATGGGACTGTGCGGGGGAGCATATCTGACTCTGTACATGTGGCCTCTGGCGCCAGCATTTAATTTGGCCACAGCTCAATATCCATACATGTCAAGCCAAATGGCAATGAGCTGCTTTATTGTCCGATTCGGGATCTTCCCCCGTCAATGTCGCGTGGATGAAGCTCAAGATACCACGTACATTCGACTTGATGATCAACCCGGATAAGATCATCATGCACCACGAAGCCTACTGCCAATCTCGACTGGCAGTTGCTGCTGGACTTGTCGTCTGACTTAGTACCCAACCTGAGGCAAAGTGGTGGTAAGTTTGAAGCAGATGAACCTCGCTCATCTCTTAATCGCGGCATAGAAGCCGTGGCATTAATGATTTATACTGATGCTACAAAAAGTATTCAGGTAGGCTTCACCCAAAACTGTTTCCTGAGTGACAGAGCAGCCACAATAACAGAGCCGCATTGAGTATAAAGTTGCGAGGTTCTCGTAACCTTTTCCGAGGATCTGCGCGACACGATTACTTGCTGAGTCTTGCCCCGTAATATGACATCACTTTCCACGAAAGCTCGTCGAACTCAATTGTCTCTTGAACACATGATCATTCACAAAGCATACAGCGAGGGGCACAGGGTTACTTCATAAAAGTGTGATATTGAAAAAGATTATTTGTCGGGTCCCCTTTCTGAGGCCGGCCCATGCGATTAAGTACATTTATCGAGTCCAACCAAGGAAGATTGAAACACATTGGTTTTAGCAGGTCCTCGACATGCGGATAAGGGGTATGATGAGTCCACAATGCCTAGTCTCTGCCGGATGGCTAGAAACACATGATGAGAATTTTGGTCCATATGGACTTCGGGTTGTCCCAGGCTGATAAAAGGTAAAACAGATTCGTTTAGAAGACGTTGCCCTTGGTCTGGGTACCCTTCTCGCTCTCGACCTTCTTGATGTTGATGTGCTTCCACAGGAGGATGGAGGCCAAGCAAAGGGGAACCAAGCAAGAACCGGCAATGACCATCTTGTGCTGGACATCAGCGTAGGCGGCAACGATGGCGTCGCGAATGGGGTCGCCGTCCTCGAAGGACATCTGGATTGTGACGTCGCCGAAGATCTCAGCGGTTCTGTTCTTGGCGTAGTCGGGGAGGTTGTTGTACAGCTCCGTGGGCATGATGTTGTTCCACAGGCCACCAGCAATGGCGAAACCGATGGAAGAACCGATACCACCGAAGAGGGAGTAGATGGCCATGGCGGAGGCAATCTCCTGGTGGGTGACAACGGCCATGACCGCGATCTGACCGCAAGCGGCGAAGAGACCGGTGCCGATACCGTTGAGCATCTGCATGACGACCAGGGCACCGACGGGGGTGCTGGGCTTACGCAGGGGAATCAGGAGAGCAGTACCCAGAAGCATGAAGGGAACACCAGCAAGCGCGGTGTACTTGTAGTCACCAGTCCATCTAATGATCAATCCGAAGATGGGGCCGAAGAAGGAGGAGGTCAGGGAGAAGGCGTTCAGGATGTATCCGGCGTAGGTGATGCTCTGTCTGTGGACAACCAGGAGGTAAGACTGGTAGTAGGTATCCCAGGTGAAGATGGAGATGAACATGATTCCGTAGAGAAGGAAGGCGCCGATAAGGGTCGGCTCCTTGAGGTACTTGTAATCAATGAAGCTGACGGGGGCGAGGTACTTCTCCCAGACGTAGATGATCGGGATGAGGACGACTCCGACGACCTCCATGGCAATGATGTAGCCAGTCTTCCAGCCGTTGGGGGCGTAGGAGACGATGTTGAAGGGAAGCATGATCATGGAGAACATGCCAATGATGAGGACAATGCACATGACTGTTGGAAACATGGTTAGCGCCTGGTCCCGCGATTTATCCAATCAGCAGAAACGGAAAAACTTACTATCGAACTGAATCAAGTAGTAGATGAAGCCCTGGAGGTAAGAGCGGTCGTTGGACTTAGCCTTGGCCAAGAGACCAGCCTTCTCGGCCTTGCGCTGCATGAGCAGCATGATGGTCAGGGCGGGAATGCAGACACCAGCAAGAATGATGGCGAAGGCACCGAAAGCCCAGCGGAAGTTGAGGTTGGTGTAGAAGAGGTCGGCGATCTTGGGGCCGGCGAAGGTGACGGCAATGGTGGGGGTACCGTTGATTCCGAACATGATCATACGGTTCTGCAGCGAAGTCATATCGGCGATCATGATGTCAATAACGAACATCATGCCAAAGTGACCAACGTAGTAGATGGTGTGGGCGGCAACGTAGGTCTCCATGTTCTTGCAGGTAGCCTTCATGATCATACCGATGACAGAGCACAGGATCATGATGGCGAAACCCTCGGAACGTCCCCAAACGTCGATGATCTTTGCAATGACAAGCTGGCAGCATCCTGACAGGATAGTAGCGAAGATACTGACGATGGCCAGGAGACCGTGCTTTCCGAAGGATGATGTGACGAAGGCGTTCAGGGAGCCCTGAACGGACTGCAGAAGCAGATCGGCGAAGGAGACAAGGTAGAGCCTTTTCAAAACGAACACAAGTCAGTCATTTGCTTCAGGGATCACTTCGAGTTGCCCAGGTGGCGGAATGCGAGATACTCACAAGCAGAACATGATGATCATGGTCTTCTTGGACCACACGGAGGTGATGGCTCTGACACGCTGAACACCACCCTGGAAGTTCTCGCTCTCAGCGTCAGACTCCTGCTTGGTGTCATGGTTGACCTCCTGGGCGCCATTGTCGTAGGCAATGTTCTTCTCATAGTCGATGCCAGCCTCTGTGCGGTGGGCGGCCGTCTGCGGCTCGATGGTAGCCATTGTTGATTATCGGTCGCAAGAAAAAAGGCGACGAAGTGCCACAGTAGAAAAACCCAACGAACAGGGTTTTCAAGAGGGTGGAAACGGGGAAGCTGTTGGCAAGAAGGAATAGTATATTGAAGGCGAATGCCTGTTTGACCTTGCTTGAAGAACCAAGAGAAGGAGAAAACTCAGATCGAGGACACGAGGTTCTATGCGGGCCTTTCTATATTGGCAGATGGACCCCCCGTCCCAACATCCATAAAAATCTCCAGCCGATGTCGCCCAATCTTTGCCTTTATCAGATGATCAGATTAGATGGCAAGGGGCGAATCAAACCTTGGGGCCCATCGGAGGTATGGTTAGGTTCGTGCTAGCGTAGTGGGATCGACCAGGCCGGACAGCTCTAGGTCGGAGGCCGCGTAGCTGGCTAGACCCTCATTGCGACTCCGTCTTGTGGAATGCCCAGGTAAATGGATCGTTATGGATGGGCGGTTTATACCGGAAAGTGAAGGGATCAGCGAATCCGTTGGTTCAGCGGTCATCATTGGCAGCAAAACTTCGAGAAGAAAAGTGGCGTGAAAGGGTGTGAAGGCCCTTGAAGCAGGTGGAAGGGTCTGTCTCTGCAACTCTGGTATTCGGAGGGCTCCATCATCCATCGTGTCTGGTCGGGCCGCCAACGTGGTGGTGGGGGTGGAGCGACTGGTTTCTGGTTCCTGGTCACTCACATCTCACCAGAATATCTCCAACTCTCCAGTTGCTTCCTGCTGCATGTGGCCGCCGTGTTCCAAGGTCGACGTTGCAAGTGGGTGCGCGGGAGTAACCCTCCTCTCCAGATACCATCTCCAGCCTGCTTCACATGCCTCGGGAGCTTGTCATCGTACGCACCCTCCTTGAAGCTCTTCATGCTGTGAGTGTTGAAGCCGTCGAACGCCTCCCGAAAAGCTCACCAGGACAGTACCCGTCCCGTCCTACCGCTAGGTAAGCTTTTGCAACTACCGGTAATAGCGTTCTTGCCTTTCTTCAATTTTGCGGCACAGCCGTTGGTGGTAGAAAAGGTTTTTTTTTCCCTCAACACTTGGCAATGCAGGGAGCATCGCTGAAAACATGGGTGCAAAAACGAGACCAAACAAGGGACCATCTCCCACATATCCGCAAGCTAAGCCAAACCCCCACTTTCAAGCGGGCTTATTATCCATGAACGATCGAATGGTCATATCCCGTCGGTCAGTGCTGGAGTGACACCACAAGGATCCTTGCAGAAGTAGTCTGTCACCTCAATGTGGCCAATCAACAGCTGTTCCCGTGAAGAGAAATCCAAAAACTCGGCGCCATCCATGCAGACAAGGTGTGCCAGGACGCACATCGCGGCAAGTGGGATCGAGCAGTGAGCAGTGCGAGCCAAGGCGGTGATGGTGTCCTCGGTCTCACTCTGTTTTTTCGCCTCCTGCCCGTCACCCGTCTACCATCTGTCTAGGTAGTGATGAGCACCCATAGTGGACTAGATTCCAAAAAAGACAACCTATGGGACCATGCGATGATCTGCTGGTGTCTTGATCCGTAGGCTTGGCTTTTTCCCGGAGGGAAGGTTATCATGTACCTCGGGCCACATCAGGGCGATTCCGCCGATCACGGGCCACAGTCGGCGAGGAACGGGAACGGCTGCTGCGTCCGACTTATTGCCAGGACGCCGGCATGATGTGCCGTTAATTACTGTGCCGTTATCCATCTCGAGTGAACCCCCATATCGTCGAGTCATAGAGAAGGGCGTGATGGTGGGTTAAGCGCAGCTGACGTGGCGCGTTATGTGTTTGATTTCTCTGGTGTCACGGTGTGGCTGTTCAGTTGGTCTGAGTTATTTTGAACTACGCTTTCAATAAAATGCAATTTTCTATGTGTCAAAAATGCTTGTCGGCGCCAGAGCGACACGAAAAAGGCTCCACGATCGGTCCTCGTCGCGGAAGTCAAGCGATATTGAGTCTCTCAGCCGTCAATGCAAAACCTGAACGCCAACAGGGGCGCGCTGACCGACCAGGACAATTGCCCAAATTCTCACTGGCCGGTATCGATAGCGGCGGCAGTTCTCGACTGACACCTGAGCGATGTGGGTTTATGAAAGCATCCTTCGACAGGTCAGAAGTACGAACCAACCGAGCAAGTTACTGGAAAGGGAAAATACCCCGAATGGCCAGTCCCCGAGAAAGAAAAAAAAAGACTCATCAAGAGAAGCTGAGTTTCCAGGCAGTCTTGGCCGAATCCGATCCAGAAGGAAAAAATCATTTAGTATTGCCACAAGCGCCCCAGGCGGTTGTCTCGTAACTTCAATTCTGACTGGATCGGAGGTAATGTGCATCGCCGTCAAATGTCGGTTTTATCACGACGTGCTCCGAGGGAAAGTCCTCACGAGCCCACTGACTCAAGGAAACAAAGACAGCACAGCACCCCAACTTGACAGCCATCGAAATCATCTTTCAGTTTCACACGCCAGACCGTTACGACGATGGGCAAAAATAATTTTCGAGAAGCCGCAATAGACGAGTTGCAGACGACAGTGTCCGAGTTACCCAAGGATGATCCGATTACTCTCCTGGACTCACGGCCTCAGCCTACGATGAACTCGAAAACCTCTCGCTTAGAGTTTCCACGTCCACGGATGAACTAGGACGAGGTCCAACAACGAATAGGCGCGTCAACCCGAATCGAGCTCCGCCAAGAAACGTCCAGGCCTTTCTCAGCCGAAAACTTTTCAGCCAGCAATCTAACACAGCAGGCTGCATTTCTGCTGAGCTCATCATTGAGTTTGCCGACAAGTTTCTCTGAGCGTATGTCAACAAATTTGACATTGTCGAAACAAAGACCCAGCCAATGCCGCTTTCTTCGGAGTTTCCGAAGGTATGTCTCGGAGACAAAACACCCATTGACTCTGTGCGGCTTGAATCACCAGAAGTCGAATTAGCAACATTCTAGAAAGCCATGATTTCTGAGCTTTGGCTTATGTCGCTTTTTACAACACTTGGACAAAACTAATCCCCAGCTACAAAACGAAGTTGTTGTGAAGTCAAACATTGCCAGTAGAATTATCGGTAGTTCCTTGTCAAGCTACTTTCTCAAACATGGCCAGAGATCTGAGCTGCGAGCCCAGATCACCACTTATACGGCTCTACTAGGCGTGTCTTGGTCAGGCATTGAACACAAAGAAATAACCGAGTCCTCGCTGTTTCTCATCATGAGGTTACCAATGAGTTGGGTTTCACGACATAATTCGAATTCCGGGCCAACACTGAAGCGAAGAAGAGCGATTATCCGGGTTTTGGGATCATTTACAGTTTGAAAGACAAGTCTTTGGCACGATCAAGTAGACGAGCAAAGATGACGTTGCATTCAAAATGTTTAAGTTGAGATCTTGGTGCTCCTTGCTACGCGGAAGTAGAGACTTGAGTCAGAATTTCCACCACAATACTCTGAGTATTTGTTCGATAACATTTGATGAAACGAGTTTTGCTTCAAGCATAGAACATTGCAACTTTCTCATGGAGTTCAAGATCCACGTATCTTCAGTCTTTCTAGTGTTGAAAGCCTCAGAATGGTAACAGCTTTTCGAAAATGGCTAAATGATGCGAATGGATTATAGGTGGTAAAATTTGTGGTTCCTGTAGAGAGTAGACAAACTCATGGCAGAGTTCGATATATGCTGGGTAAGTCACAACTATGGGGCTGCGGGCTGAGTTGTAGTTTCAGAGTCTACATATATCATCGAAAGTCATTGGTTTCCTTCTGAAATTCTGTAAGAAGCCGCCTAAGGGAGAACTGCGAGCAAATGTACGCCGATGGTACAGCCTTGGAATAATCTTATCACAGAGTACGACAATTTCAACCAAAGTCCCGATGGGCTACCAAAGTACAGCTTAGATCGGAATTGCAATACGCAGGGACCTGCAAGGCTCGCAGCCTCGCAGCAGCAGGATCCCAACCCAGGCTAGGCCGCGATGGAGACGAGCAGCAGCTCCAGCCAGATCCGGGCCTTCTTCAATGTCTCGGACGAATGGTGAGACAAGTATTGGTGCCTCAGTGAACTCTGCGATCTTTAATGCTCTAGACTTTCCTCAATGCACTAGGACCAAATACACATCCTTCTCAGCACGGAGTATCTTAGAGAAGGAATCGGAAGTTGGCCGGTCTTCAAGGTCACTTGGCACTTGGAAGTTGGAAGTTGGAAGCAGAGTTCCCCGCCTCGAGATGCGAGCTGAATGCACAATGTCATGTCTGCGAACCAACAGTTGGAGATGAGAAGCAAGCTCCAGGCCTGTGCTGAGCCGCCTTGGCGCTCTGAGCTTATTATTGACAGGAGACCCAAGGATCTACGAGGCTCCTCAAAAAGAAGAGACGAAGGCACGCAAATCCACACTTTGCCCATGGGTTCACTTTTCACGACTGCAGTTGCAGAAAGTTCGTCCAAGTCATATCCAATAGCTCAGCTTACACTACAGATGGAGTCTTCAACCTGCAGGACTGGAGGTTTCGCAGTTACCGAATTCAGGGAAAGAATTGGAGAATCGCGAGAGGGAATGCATGGTCGTGCATACATGCGGAATGCGGAAAGGTAGTCTCGGTTGGAAAGGCCCCACGAGCGGCTAAATGTGTCAATGGTGAACGATGATTCGGCCTCTTCAAGGTCGACGGAGTTTGGCCGTGGGTTAACGGGTCAAACCGGTACAGAGCGGGTGGGGTTGGTCGGATTTCGTTCGGGAAGAAGGGGGTAGAGCGAGAAACTGGAGCTTTTTATCCCTCATTTTGGCCGCCGGCGTCAGCAATTTTCCCATTTCCACGGACCATCGATAGACCGGCTTGAAAAATGTTGTTAGATCATTGCGATTAGTGAAAACTTCTCGTCGAAGCGCTGAGCCTCGGTGGCTAGTGGTGTCAGGCTGCATCCGGCATAGTGTCAACTGTTTGTGTCGAGCTCGGCAAGTTGTCGTAGGTGTGATCTGTGAAGAAAGACCGAACGATTTTTTTGAGCAGTCTGTCACACGAGTCTTATAAGTCTAAAATAAGCTAGTGGTGACTGACTACCTAACAGATAAAGTATGTTCGGATACTGAATGATGCTTCGCATGTATCGATCTTCATATCGTTTGTCAATGCTTCGGAAATTCGGCGAGTCATCAAATACGACATCTCCTTTTTGGGTCGAAGAAGCTCGCAGTACCCATACCTCCAATGCGAAGACCTCGTGCCACAGACACTGTTGGTTTGTCAAGATGGCTGACCTCACGATAGCTGCACTTGACCTCGAACGGAATAAATATCCAGCAGCCGTCGGCGATTAAGAGAATTCTTGACTACACAATCGCCTCTGAATGGACAGAAAGATCTAAAGAGTGGAGAAACCATCTGATCTTGAGGCCGCATCCCCGTCTCGGCGTCCCCTCCACCACTTTCTCGGGCCGGACGGCGTCAAGTGCGTGATTAGCGCTATTCCAAATGGCCCTCGTTTAGCCCTACAAGGCCATGGGTTGAGCCTCCCGCGGTCGCCGTGATCAAGGATGATGCCAACGGAGCGAAATTCCGATACCTCTTCGTTGCACCTTAAGACATGGTTGGCCATATGCCTCCCATATTCGGAACCATTTCCGTAGAAAACACGAACAATTACCCTCGAAACATCCCACAGTATCAGTCACGGATTCATCAAGCTTACGCCAGCGGCCGGAGTCCGGCACGGGACATGTGGGACCCCTCCCACTCTGGCGCCGCCGAGTCCCGTCTTAGACGCGGAGGCTCCGAGGTCCAAGCTTTGAGCGGGAAGGATAAAAGTCTGATGGAACCTCTTCGCATCTAATCTGATCTAATCTTGATGATCTCGTCCCAACTGAGTACAATCTTCTTCGACAATCGAATATGGCCAACGTCGAGGCGAACCAAAAGTCCGCCATCGAGGGGGCGGACATCGCGGACGTCGAGCCAGAGGCTGTGACACCGACGACGTCCATTGAGGAAGCGAAGCGTTCTTCAGGTGCGACATACGATTCCATTCAGAAATTTCCTTCCTGACCAAGATTAGACGAATCCTCCGCCCCGAGTCGAGATGTTCTGTATGCTGCTGGAGTTGGTTTGAGACCCGATGATCCTTCCCTGCCATGCCTGACGCTCCGCATGTGGGTGATTGGCATTGGATTTTGCCTTTTGGGTAGCGGGGTCAACACTTTGTATACGTTCCGATTCCCATCCATCAGTCTCTCCCAGTCAGCGATCCAATTTCTGGCATACCCTGTTGGAAAAGCATGGGAGTTTGTCGTTCCCGACTGGGGCTTCAACATCAGGGGTAATCGCATCAGCCTGAACCCAGGCCCGTTCAACTACAAGGTTGGCATCATCCCTGAATGTCATAGCCCCTGTGACACCCGACGCTAACAACCCGTTATCTCGTAGGAAAACATCCTAGTCTATATCATGGCCAACCTCAGCTTCTTGACTCGGCTGAGTGCCGACGTCTTGACCGAACAGAGAGTCTTTTACGGGCTTGAGGCAGGATGGGGATTCGAGTTGACTGTTACACTGTCAACAATTCTCTACGGCTTCGCTCTGGCCGGACTATGCTATGCATTGGTTGTTGAGCCCCCAGGATTGCTATGGCCTGGTGTTCTTGGAAACACAGCCCTCAATGCTGCGCTGCACACTGGCAAGAGAGAGGACGAGACCGAGTAAGTGCCCTCACATTATTCAATGCTTAGTTCAATTCATTCTGACATATCGGCACCCTAGAGCAAAGTGGACGGCATCTCGCTACAAGTTCTTTATGCTCGCCTTTATTGCCTCGTTTTGCTGGTACTGGTTCCCAGACTTCATCTTCCCAGCACTGGGCTACTTCACCTGGGTCTGCTGGATTGCTCCGAACAATGCGGTTGTCAACCAGGTATTCGGCATGAAGAGTGGCATCGGTTTGTTTCCTTTCACGTTCGACTGTAAGTAAACCCTCATAGGCCCAACAAAGTCCTGGAAAGCTCGTTGATACTAATATTAAATAGGGAGTCAAATTGCCTATATTGGTTCTCCGCTTGTCGTTCCCACGTGGGCCATTCTCAACATCCTGGCCTCTCTGGTGTTCTGGATCTACATTATTTCCCCGGCGCTATACTACTCAAACACCTGGGACTCGGCTTACTTACCCATCCAGAGCAATTCCATCTACGATAACTTGGGAAAGACGTTCAATGTTTCCAGAGTGATTAACAAAAAGGACGACTTTACTTTCGATCCTGTCAAATACGCCAACTACTCAGACGTACGCAAATACCCCAAACTCCCCATTCTATATTATTTTCAGTAGCTCTTTAAACGAGAATGCTTACTTCTTTTACTTAGATCTACCTTCCCGTCACGTATGCGCTCAACACCTTTGGTCTCTCATTTGCCACCATCGCATCACTCTTTGTCTGGTTGTTCCTCGAGAAACGCCGACACATTGCAGCTGCGTTCAGGTCCACCCAGCTTTCTGCTCTCCTCGGGGGCAAGATCGTCCCTAGACACAACCCTCAGCCAGGCTACAAGGCCGTCCCGCTCTGGTGGTACTGGGTTGCTGCGCTGCTTGCTCTGGGATTCGGGATGTTTGCTTGCGAGTTCTACCCGGTTCAGCTTCGCTGGTACGGAGTTGTCCTCGCGTTCGCAGTGTCTGCCATCTTCTTCGTTCCCGTAAGTACCTTCTAAAACTGCTGCTAGTATGAAGAAATGCTAATTCGTCAAATTCAGCTCGCTTGGGTCTATGCGACGACAAATATGAAGATTCAAATTGATATTTTTTGCCGTATCATTGCAGGATACATCTGGGAAGGCAAAGTTCTGGCCAATATCTGGTTCTTCAACCTTGGCTACATTTCTGGCATCAAAGGCCTAGCATTTGCCCAGGACTTGAAGTTGGGCATCTACTGTAACGTGAGTCCTTCGCCTCGTTTCCCCTCCAAAGCCGCCCTTTACGTACTGACAAGGCATCGTTGTAGATTCCGCCCCGAAAACTGTTTCTCGTTCAGTCAGTGGGCCTCGTCATTGGCTCTCTGGGTCAAGTCTCCGTTCTCAACTGGGCTCTCAACCACATCCCAGAGATCTGCTCTACAAACGCCCCCAACGGCTTCACGTGCCCCTTCTCTCGGACGCACTTCAATACCAGCATGGTTTGGGGTGCTCTCGGGCCCCGTAGATTCTTTGCCGATGGCGCAATGTACCGCTCGCTGCTGTGGTTCTTCCTCGTCGGCGCCGTCCTGCCCGTGGTCGTCTACCTGGTGAGGAAGAGAGTCTTCCCCGAGGCCAAGTGGTTGAAGAAAGTCCATATTCCGCTCTTCCTTGGTGGACTCAACTATATTCCCCCGGCGTCCGGAACGAACTACGGCAGCTGGGCGATTGTCGGTCTCGTTTTTGGCTTGCTCATCAAGAGAAGGCAGAGGACTTGGTGGAGACGTTACAACTTTGTTCTCAGCTCAGCGCTGGACTGCTCAGTTGCTATTGCTGGAATCGTCATCTTCTTCGCCATATTCTACACCGGGGCTTCCAAGAAGCTTACTTGGTGGGGTACGGAAGTTCACAAAGTAGGTTCATGACACCTTATAATAGCATCTCGTGGGAATAGCATGCTAACCATGATCTTACGCAGGATACTTGTGACTGGAAAAGTTGCACTTACATGAGCCGAAGCGCTCATAAAAGTACCTGAAAATGGAACGCCAAATTTGGGGTTCGGGAAGCGATAGGCACGCGGGGTATTTGCGTGGGGGTTGTTTTTCCGTAGTGCAAGCGTCCCACCTAGTAGTTGAAGTTCGGAGGGGTCTTCGCACTTGAAAACTAAATTACGTAGTAGACTTATCTTAATTATTAGTACCTTTATTGGAGCGTGTTGTCATCTGAGCACTCGGTGTTAAGTGCCCGTTGAACCAGGTTTGTGCCTGAAGCTGTAGTCAAGTCATGGGTCTGCGCTGTCAATTGCTGTTCATGATCGCAGCTACTATGTCGGAGAAAGTCATGGATGAAAATCGGAAGAATTTCTTTATTTTTGATGCTTACAGTGGCGCCAGTGCTATTGGAAACAATGGCATTGGGACACGCCCGGGTTTAAGGCTTACTGTGACGGTCAGCGCTACCTCCGAAAGTCCGCGCATTGCGGCGGAGGAGTCATCGCCGGCTGAATAATGCAGCAATGATCTGCACTGCTCCGACCGTTCGGCCGTGTATGCAGCCCCCAGGCGGCACATGCATACGCCGGCCGGAAGCCTGCGTGGCCTTTACGCACCTCTTCGCGAGTTTGCATGTCTTCTGTCTCACATCATGTATAGTGTACACTCCGAAAGTCCGCTACAGTAGCTTAAGAACTCGGTGGATGAGTCAAGTTTCATGGGGTTTACAGTGTAACTGAGTAAACCGTGCTCCGCAAACATTTGTAAGCGGGGCCCGAACTCTGGGCACCCATACGGGGCCGATGGGATGAAGCCTGAAGGGCAGCAACCTTCGAACGAGGTCGAGAACTCTGTTTACTCCTCTCGGACTCTATAAATGTAGTTGAGACCAGCCGCATCGTTCCAGGTTTCGTCGCTATACCTCAAAGATCTTTCTGGTGAACAAATACAACATGACTACTTCAACAAGCCCTGTGATACCCACCGGTTCGACGATCCTCGTTACTGGGGCCAATGGATTTATCGCATCACATGTAGCCGATCAATTCATCAAGAATGGCTACAAGGTTCGCGGTACTGTTCGGGACATCGAGAAGAGCAGCTGGCTCAACGCCTACTTTGAAAAGACTTATGGCAAGGGCCACTTTGAACTGGTCTCAGTTCCAGATATGCTTGCAGGAAACGCTTATGACGAAGTCGTGAAAGGTAGTATTTGATGCCCCTACTGTTAGGTAAATGAGTGCTGTGTTATTATGCTGATACCTGCCAGGTGTCTCCGCTTTCATTCATACGGCATCCATAGTCAGCTTTGACCCTGACCCAAACAACGTCATTCCGACCGCGAAAGAGAGCGCCTTGGTTGCCCTCAAGGCTTCATACAAGGAGCCGAGCGTAAAGCGCTTCGTGCTAACTTCATCATCGTCAACGACATTAGCCGCGAATCCTGAAACTTTCATGGAGATGAAGGGGGCGGTTGTGACCGAAGACACTTGGAGCCCTGACGCGAAAGAACTGGCCTGGACGCCGGGCCCGTGGGGTCCTGAGCATGGCGCTTTCGTCTATGTTGCCAGTAAGGTTGAGCAGGAGCAAGCCGTTTGGAAATACCACGAAGAGAACAAGTCCAGACGCCCTGACCTCGTTGTCAATTCTGGTAAGAAAAGCTTGCATTGTGAGCTCCTATGCTTTTTGGTCTCGGATATTAACCGTCATATTAGTCCTGCCCAGCATGAACCTGGGAAAGAGTCTTGATGTTGTAAACCAGGGACACAGGTCTACTTCAGGTTTCATCCTGCCTTTCCTCGAGGGACAGAGAATGCCTCCTCACTTCAGCCACCCCCGTAAGTGCTGAAAGTGAAAGTTGGACAGTCCTATAGCTAACTTTGTGCTAGAATACTTCATCGATGTACAGGACGACGCTATTCTGCATGTGGCTGCCGCTATTTTACCTGATGTCAAAAGCGAACGCATCTTTGGTTTCGCTGAGTCGTTCTGCTGGGATGATGTTCTCAAAATCTTGCGCAAGCAGCACCCGGGCAAGAACATCCACGAAAACTTTGCCAGCGAACCTTTCCCAGTTATCATCAAGCCCGTCGACCGCGCGGAGGCACTATTGAAGAGGCTGGGACAGCCTGGTTGGACTTCCCTGGAGGACAGCTTGCGGATGAACACAGAGGACCTCAAAGCTGAAATTTCTGCCTGAGAACAGGGCTTTCATGGATTTCGATGTTTTGGTGTAGACGTCGGGGTTTGGTAACTTGAAATCGAAAAAGCCAACTTCAGCTAGACAATCTAGGGCTGAGACTTCACATCAATATCGACCAATAGTAACTAATCAGCCCGCAAGTCGCATTTCAGCTACACGTTCTAAAGCAACCGGCATCACAAATGTACCCCGCATAAGCGCCGGCTGCTGCCTGAAACCGGTTTCTTTTAGCCAAGATGCGAGTTCGATCAAATTGAACTTCTTCTGGTCAGCACGACCATCGGGATCTTTCTGATACCAACATGCCTCGTTTCAAGTTTTTTAATGGGCTCGAGAACAGCACGGAGAGTGATTGACTGAGTCAATACCCCAACACATCGGGGCCGACATGGACCCTTGCTAGAGTTGCCGGCATTTTATTGAGTATACCGCCCGCTTAAAGTCTCTTGTCAAGTTCCAAACACCATGGATCGTATGGGAGCAGGAAACCAAAGAACTCTTCGTTTCCAAGAAAGATTGCCCGTTGTGCGCGGCTCTTTGGGAGTTGCTGATTGAACACAGTCTGAACCAGGCTAGAGAGCGTTTCAAGCACGTAACAACAGAAAGCTCACATCCCGTTGCTCTGAAAGTACTGGAGGTAAACAACACTGGTAGGATTCTCTGGGCAAGCCTTGAAGTTTCATTGGAAATCACACGAGACAGTTTTGTGTATCTTTCAGAGGCATCAATAGGCATTTCGCCACAGGATCCAGATAAGGGTATGTCTCAACCCAATTCTTATTCCTAAATCAATACTGCAGAAAGCTTCACACTCATGTACTGACCACTTCCCGTAGCATGCCAGCATCCTTCTTTCTGGATGTCAGGTCGGACATATTCACTCCGGACTTTGGCAGAAGACAGGATACTATGCGCAAGGACTTGGTTGAATACTTGTGAGAGCACGCACGGTAGCTACTGCCAACCACGCAAGGGAGAATTGCCAAAACGTTTCATCGATACGAGACCGGATCAGCCTTTACGCCTGGTGTTTACCACGAGTGAAGTATTCCAGCAACTCTCCGCCGTCGTGCGATATGCAACATTGAGCTATTGCTGGGGAACATCGACTCCATTAAGAACTACAAAAGCTACGGAAGAAGACTTTGGTGTTTCTATACCTGAGAACCTTCTTCCTAAAACTTTCCGACACGCTATAAGATTAGTCCGCTCATTAGGCATCAGCTATCTTTGGATCGACTCCTTGTGTATAGTACAAGATGACCAGGCAGAGTGGGAATTGGAGGCATCTCGCATGGGGGATTTCTATGCTGGAAGCCTTATCACTATAGCAGCAAGCGACGCTTGGGATAGCGAAGGAGGCTGTTTCCCAGGAGACGATAATAGCATGGAAGCAGTTATAGATGGCAAAGACTCGAGTCCAGGAGACACTAATGATCCTGAGAGTGCGGCAAGAGCTAAGGCAGATCCTACAGTCCGGATGTTCACCTACAAGGGAGAGGACGGCTACTCCCAAACGTCTTGCACTAGAATGATCCGTTTTCAATACCTTGACCTTCGCGAAATTCCACGACAAGCACAGCTCAGCACACGAGGATGGGCGCTTCAAGAGCGAATCTTGTCTCCAAGGATTCTTCACTGTCTGAAGTCGGGCGTTCACTGGCAGTGTCAATACTTGTACGAAACTCAAGCTACTCAGACCTACCAGGTCCACCATTTTACAGCAAGTGATTCGACATACCCCATCACGCAAGTTTCCCAATGGTGGCCTGAATGGATCGAAGATTACTCCAAGCGAGACTTTACTATCGCCTCCGACCGGCTGCAAGCTTTCGCCGGGATTACCAAACACTACACAAACTTAACTTCAAAGAAACCGATTCTCGGAATTTACCCTGACAATCTTGCTCGAGACTTGGCTTGGATCAGAAATGGCCAAAAGAAGGGCCCCGGTATTCCTGGAGCACCCTCTTGGACCTGGTTTTCTTGTAACGCCCCAATCATGGTAGATGATTGGGGCTTCAAACTTCAACGCCGCTTCAAGGTCTCAAATGGCGTGGACTTGGTCGCCTTTGGCATCGAGTGGAAGGGAATCCCGATGACGTCCCAGATTGAGTCTTGTCATCTCATCATACGTGGAGTTGTCAAGAGTATTTCAGTCCGCATACCGCCAGAAGCCATGCTATACAATCCACCGTACATGCTGCTCAACGATGAAGAGACCGATTTCTCCAAAGGCCCAATACCTTGGACCTGCTCAGGACGATTCGACGATCCCGGTCATCCGGTAGATTCCGGACTCCCATACCCTTGCTCGCTTCTCAGGACGAGGATGATTGAGGAGGCCAAAGGTGGCACGATTTTCATGGATACGTTTCTGATTCTTTCTCGTGAGAATGACCCAGCTAAAGTAAAGTCGACTTAGCATGGGAGCTTTCGACGCATCGGAATCGCATCATTCAGAGGCAAGGACAGAATCTTCGTGGACAATTCCGACAGAAAAACAGTATTCCTCATCTAGAAAGATTATACCAGACCATCCCGTATACCTATATTGAAAGAAGCTTTTAAGGGTCAAATGTTTATTTTAGGAGATGTTCTCGGAAAGTACTGAATAGACCTCCACCACTCCTTCTTATTCCTACTTTAGCGAATGATGCCGCATTCTGTAGTCAATAGTATCAGTCGTTTCACGACATCCATACACGCAAACAGGATTTGCCACTGCTGGATAATGTGCAAGAGTCCAGTGCCAGCTACTACGCACATTACAAACGCTTGCATAGGGCTTGAGAGGGGAAGTTTGAATGATGACTTGAGTGGAAGGTGAGCTAACTGAATCAACTGGGCTGTACCTGTTGTATTCGACTCTGGATATGCGCAGTGTTTCACACAAGGTTCAAGGAGAACAATTTCGGTTATTTCAATCTAAATGAGCGCTCAAGGTAATAAGAAATGAGATGGATTATGGCAAGCTTTAATAGCTCGTGATCTTCAGCCTCAACTCAAAGAGCATGTTCAACACCTTATTATTCTCTACCCCCTCAGTCGTCCTTGGGGTTGCGGAAGAGTACAGGCGGAGGACTTCCTGGCCGTTGTCCATCAAATTGCCTTCGGGAAAGCGCATTCGGCTGCCAGACATAGGTCAAACCAGGCCTTTCCTGCCTTGCGGTGGCAGGAAGAAAGACCGTCATGCCTTCTGGTATCTGCTGGGATATGTGTAGAGGGCGAAGGGAGACTGTGCTTGGCAGGCCCGGAGTAAGTATTCCAGTGTGACCTGCAGTTCATCCTCGTTCGGATAACGTGAACATCCATCGATGGCGCAGAAGACCACCGCTCCTGGAATAGACAACAAAGTTATCTCGAATAGCTGCCGCAAGGCGTTAAAATCCCACTCAGATAATAGCGCATAATCGACACCCATGGCCAACGTTCGCTCAGCTGGTAATTTCTCAAGCAACTGAACGATCAAACTGCGCAAAAGATGGAATTGACCTTGCGCGCTATCCTCGCGGAGGATACCACAAAAGTAGTCAAGAGTGACGGCTGGCTACATATCTTGGAGACTGGCAACTAATGACAATCAAACGCTTGAAAGGGGTGTCGTCAGTCTTCCGGGCTCATGAATTTAGACAAATAGGATTTGTGACTGATTTGACTGCATCACATGCGAAATGTTTCGATTTGTGTCACTTTCTTGACGATATCGCTTCCGTTGATTCCCTCCACCCTGGCAACTGATCCGATGATGTCTAAAGCCATCTCTATTCGCTGCGAAGAAACTCCACGCATGCCTTGAAGAACCTGTCGACTAAGTCGCGACGTCTCTTGCGGTGCTTGCTGGAGCATCATGAACACTGCATGAGATGGTGACGATATTTGACTACTTTGATGCTGGCCAAGCAGCTTCATTTCTCCTGCGAAATCAATTAAAGCTTTTCCTATTTTATACAATATTTAACTCGGCAAAAACTTCCGCTGTTCTTCCAATATTCTGTTCTGGACTGATTCAAGTTCCTCAAATTTCTTCTTTAAGATCGCGTGTTCCCCTGTGTGTTTGGGGACGAGTTAGTGACTAAATCACACTCAAGCGGAGATTAAGAGTTCATGTCTATCAAGGAAGAAATAAATGTCACCTGCAGTTCGACTCCGTTGCTATGGAGCGAAGCGTCCGGGAATCATCGCTCAGAAGCGCCAAAGCACCTCGTTGAGCCATGGCAGCTGCTGTTGGTATCTCTATCACAGAGTTGTTGGTTCGGATCGCCTAGTTCTTTGGGTGATGGAATGTATTGGTCTATATCTTTATTTTGCACAAAGTGAAAAGGGCCGTTTTCAACGGTAGGTTGACTGGGCTGTTGCAAGTTGATATAGGGACTGTTGCCGGCCACTGCGTGCCCTAGCTTCGCTGGTCGGCTTGGACCTCCAATTCGACAGCTGCTTTCATACTCTGAACAGTGCCTTTGGCTTTTATCCCGTGCCTGCTCGTAATTAAGAACATTGTTCGCGAAAGGCTGGTGCAAAGGGCTCGGTCTTCTGTATTGTACAGAGAGTCTCCACTCTGACAAACACACATCTTCGCGATCAAATGAAGGTCGACCGACAACGCCCCAACGTTATCGTCTACCCCGGTAACGCTGTGACCATACTTGTCTTGTAATTACCGTCAGAGCTTTACTATTTCTTCTATCATGTGCTTCAGTCAACTCATTTCTTTTTTCAGTGTTCTCTCATCTGCTCACAAATTGAAGCCAGGACGTCGAAGTGTTAGGAGTGTAGTAACTATTTTGGGGTTGACACACGAGGTTTTCCCGTCTTCTTAATGGGACTTTACATCAACGTTGGCCATGCGACTGCCGAAGTACTGAAGTGGAGATTGAGGGGTAAAGCTGCTTCTCGGACAATAAGAAGAGGGGACAAATGCACCCCAGAAGCTAGTTAATTCTTCAGAGCTCCGACGAAGAGTCGGCCGCGCAGGGCGGCTTCGAAGGAGACAACCTTTCGGCCAATGCTACCAACTCTGGTTTCTCATCTATTTGGGTTTTCACACTGGCTGACGTGAGCTACTCTGACCCCTGGCGACTAGCTTTCAGCTCAACCTTGGCCATCAATCGGCAAACAATACATGTCTGAATGAATTGACCCCTCACTTTGCCCCGCCATGTAAATCCGTTTGCTATAAATCCGGTTGCCCCGCCTTCGACACTAGGTAGATCAGCCACCCACCGAGATATCGCGACCTTTAAAATTCTTGACGTGAGGGGTGTTTTGTAGAGTACAGAGACATACATCTTACTTCCCAGCATTCCATTGATACCAGTAGTCCTTCCAAAATGTCCACCAAGCTCCACAAAGCGCCCCCTTTCAGGGCAGAGCACATGGGCTCTCTCCTTCGCCCTCAGAAGCTCCTCGATATTCGCGAAGGCAAGATCCGTGATCAGGGTCTGTCCGAGGAGGAAGCCGGTCTTCCCGCCGTCGAGAAGGAGTCTGTCGCCGAGGTGGTCCAGCTGCAGCGCGATCTGGGCATCAAGGGCGTCACCTCGGGCGAATTCAACCGCACCCGTTTCTGGGGCCTCATGTGGGATGAGTTCGAAGGCTCTACCCGCTTGCAGGATGCCGAGGCCAGCATGTTCCGGCTGTACCACCCCGACGTGGTGAGCCTTATCGAGAAGGACCGCAAGGTCATGCCCGGCGACTCTGTCATCGCCGGCGGAAAGCTGTCTCACTCGCCCTCAAAGTCCAAGTCCAACTTGCATGAGCTGCGTTTGGTGCAGGCTGCCCTGCCGAAAGAAGAGTGGAAGGACATCAAGTTGACCATGATCACGCCAGCTTGGTTCCACATGCGCTACAAGCAGGGCAGAGCATACACCAAGGAGGCGTACGCCAACGATGCTGAGTACTTCAAGGATGTTGCCAAGGTTTACCAGGCCGAACTCCAGCAGCTTTACGACGCTGGCTTGCGCAACGTTCAATTCGACGACCCCGGCATGGCTTGTGAGTAAGCTGAGTCCGGCAACACTACAATTGCTAATCTCTCGCAGACTTCTGTTCGCAACAGTTCCGCAAGGGCTGGGAGGAGGACAAGGACAATGAAGGCACCGTCGAAGACCTCCTTGACGCCTACATTGCTCTGTACAACGACACAGTCAGCAAGCTTCCCGAAGACATGCACACCGGTATTCACCTGTGCCGCGGCAACTTCATCGGGGGCCGCCACTTCGCCGAGGGTTCTTACGACATCATCGCCAAGAAGCTCTTCCAGAACCTCAACGTCAACACATTCTATCTCGAGTACGACACCGAGCGCGCCGGCGGTTTCGAGCCCCTCCAATTCCTCCCTAAGAACAAGAACGTCGTTGTGGGTATCATTAGCACCAAGATCCCCAAGCTCGAGGATAAGGAGGAGATGAAGGCCCGCGTTCTCAAGGCTGCGGAGTACGTCGCCAAGGGAAGCGGTGAGACCAAGGAGGAGGCGCTCAAACGTATCTGCGTGTCTCCCCAGTGCGGCTTCAGCACGCATGAGAGCGGATACCCGTTGAGTTTGGAGGACGAGAAGAGCAAGCTTTCTTTGATTAGGAAGATTGCTGACGAGATTTGGGGCGAGGCGTAAGGGAATTTACCTAGGTGCACGTGAGAGGAATGAAGGCGAGAGTGGCGGTGTAACATTCAACATGACAGTCTCGAGGGAGAGCGGGTGTAGATTACTGATTGCAAGCGTGTCTAAAGATGTTTGGTCTGTTTTCTTTCAACCTAGTCTTAGGAAACCAATGTCTTTGATGACAAAGTACTTCAAAATGATGGCGTCGAGTTCAATCCTGCGAGTATGATTGCTTGGAGATCTTTAGAGTACTTGGACCCTCGCTGACCCTCGCTGACCCTAAGCACGAGGGTCAAAGGTCTAGCTTGCTCTAAGTAAATTCAAACAGCTTCAGCCGTCTTGCAAGCTTAAACTCGAGTTACCAACAGACAATTCTCCACATAATGGTAGACAAAGTTAAGGCCAAAATTGAGATGACGCAGTAGTGAATTGGTAGCTGACTGCCAACTATGGACTGGGTGAGAGACATGAAGAATGGTACTAGTACTATAGTATGTTGGTTGAATCTCTTCAACCGGGTATTGAGTTAAATATTGAAGCGAAAGAAAAGTGTTGGGCTACCGTCTGTGACGTAGTGTGAAAAGAAGATGGCCTCGAGAAGGCGTCATGTTACGTCGCCTTCACAGCCAAGAAGATTCGGGCAAGCCCAATCCTAAATAGCCTTGACAGATCTCAGAAGGCTCGAGACACTACTCGAGACTTTGGTCAGAAGAGAAGACTCGGATTTTGTTGTCTCGGCTGTCATAACACTCCGGCTGGTCTCGCTGGACCGTCGCCTGGAGTGCATCTCCCGGACAAACTTAGGCCAGGTGTTTGTCAACACAAGATACTTGATGTGGTCTTGTGCGCTATCAAACACCGTAGAGCTGAATCCCGCGGGGATATCACCGGTGTAGCGAGCTTGATGCCGGATATCACCGCTGCTTCCCGAGCTTGACCCTGTGCGTGATCTAAGGTAAGCGTCATCGAAGGGGACAGCAGTGTTGACAGAAGCATCTTCCCCAAACAAGATGCGGGCAGGCTTGTCAAATACCCGGAACAGCTGCTTCATATCCTGTGATGGAAGGTTCAGAGGGAAATCAGCATGCTCCAGAGAGATGAAGTCGGCGTAAATCTGGAGGGCGAGATTGTATGCATCAAGTTTCTCTTCTTGAGCGAGAGACTCGCGAGATTCCGAATCCGAAATGGCATTCGGCCAGGATCTCGACTTCCATTCGGAGACGCGAGCGAGGAAGGCAATGTTCTCGCCGGAGAAGTCGCTGAGGGCAGAAAACTCCTGCAACGCGCCCTGATTCTCCCTTAAAGCGTGATCGAGTGCGGTCATTGTCAATAGACGACTATCAATATCTGTACCAATGTCGGCGGAATCCGTTTGGCAGACAATCGGCTGCCCCTTTTCAGCTTGGCTGGAAGAGACTGGATGTTTCTTGCCATGGAACGACCTTACAGTCGACGCCCTGAGTGTTGTCTGTGATTCAGTCTCCCATTTTGCGTTGGCTTCCGTGACGTTCCTGAGGAGGATGCGGAGTCGAATGATTTGGAAGAGTGGGACAAAAATCGTGAAAATCTCAAACATCATGGTTGAGAGATGAATCCTAGGTCCTTGCATCAGCAACTACAAGGCTTTTGAGTAGTAGGGGTACCAACCATTGGCTTGGAGGGAAGTACATGTTGATGGTGTTGAAGGCTGGTACATATGATGCAATGAGAAACATCGGTGTTGCATGAAGACTTGGAAGTCAATGCTGTCAGCAAAGTTCGAACGAGAAGACGGCTAGGAATTGTAACGCACCCTGAAAGGCAGCAACCGATGGTCTGAGTTCGCCATCCCATTGTATCTCGAATACTCCATGCCCGCCAGATGAGTGTCGGCGCAACCTTTAGGCAGTCAGCTATCAGTGTATCACGCGGAGCTGAGGGATATGAATCAAAGTATGGAAGGAGAAAGTCATACAATCCAAGTCCAAATGAACTGCCAAAGGAGGGTTGGCCACCACTCCCATCCGCGGCCCAGGTCAATCAACTGCTCTACTATGTTGTCTCCGCGGATCTCTGTGCCGGGGATGCCGAAGGTAGGGTGATATTTCTTGCAGGCAACCCACATGCCGGTTGTGAGTAGGCACTTGAGAGTGTCAATATCGTTCAGTTGAATAGGGCTTTTGAGTTATATCATCCAACATACCTGAAAAATCGCACCGATACCGATGAAAATCAGGATTCTCCTCCCATAGTCCATATTTCTAAAGCGACAAAGCCACGACGTCTTCGAACCATTGCATCCTCTTCGGATACTACCAGCGCCAGTGCCAGTGAAGTGAAGCCTCTGCAACTTCGCAACGTGTAGAAACCTGCTGTTAGAGGCGTGGAAGCACGCAATACCGAGCGGAAACCAGATACCCATCACAAAGTACTGAACGTCGTACGCAATGACCACGGGCATCGTTCCGCCGATCGGGTATGTAATCTGAGCCATGCACCAATACAAGTGCAGAAAGATAATGGACCCAAAGGCCAGAGGCAGGCCGCGAAGTCTCAAGATGGGGTTTCTTCGGTTGGCCCAGAGGAAAGCCATACCCGCAAAAACGATTGCTGTCCATGTTGCGCAGAATGTGATATAAAATATGCCAATTCTATCCCATTTTGGCGGCATGGGTGGGAAGTTGTAGATCGTGAGGCCGGCCAATGCTGCTGGATCCATTGTTAAGGTGGTATGTCGTAGTGTCTGTACGTTGCATGAAGAAGGCAAGGGAGAGGGGGGTAGTCGTGATCTTCTTGAAGTTCAGATACGGACTTGGGCAGGGGGCAGCCGCACTTTTCAAGACAACAGCATTTTCGTGGATGTGGGTTGCAAGACAAAGCTTTTGCCGCAGTAAGACCTCGTCAACGCTTCACAAACGACAGCATTGGCACCTGAGAAGTATGGGGATCGCCCATCTTAGATCGCTAGATCCAGCCGTGGGATAGCGTGCTTGGCGATAATATCAATGTGATACAGATGCTCAGTCCCTCCGAGGCAGCGAATCCCATTGTTCCGTGCTGTCCCCCTCGCATTGTGGCGTCCCTCAGCTATGGCGAATACCTTGTTTGGTACATTGGCAGGCCCACAACCGATGAAAAGCAGGGTGTTCGCCTCAACTCGGGCTGCCTCTGTTCCTCCCCGTCTTCTTTGCTCCTCTTCTTCATCTTGTCGATCTTTCGATACCGTCTGTGCTCCAGTGCCCCCGGACCAGATCGAGTTCGCTAGACGTTGCGACTAGCCCGCGCTAGATGAGAGATGGCCCAATCAGAGGAGTACCGTTTTGTCTTGGATTTTGCGATCTTCACGACTCAATCTCACCCAGGAAAAGCAAGATGGAGTGCCTTGCATGCGTCAAGTTTTGGAATCTTAGTACTCAACAATGACTTAGTCTGAGAAGTCCGAGTCAAACAGCCTGCTCGAAGCCCCACGAGATCCCCTCATCCAAACGGCATGCATACTTGCTTACTTCATTGGGATGGCTACGTCCTCGACCTGCTGGATGTGCATTAGCGTTGGGATTCACGGCAATAGACGTCTGTTGATCTTTCCTTAAAGCTCCAACTTTTCTCAACGACCGGTTGGCACCGTCAGCCTCTTTGAGACACGGCATTTACGCAGGCGAATGAACAAATATGAAATGGAATCGCTATCCTCCTATGCAGCCCCGGCTGGCTTAGAGGCCCTCAAGCCCTTTCGCGCTCGTGTGTGGATGACGGAACCACGTGGTTGCACGTATAGAGAAAGCAGATGTAAGTCAAGAACTCCAAACTTACGCATAGATGAATGTATTCCTTGCACATGGGATCAAGTCTCTTATCATCAACTCATGCCGCACAGTCATGATTCAGAATACTCATCTCGTAGAAATCGGGCCCAGAGCGCTGGAGCAAGCCGATGCAACCAGATTCAAGTCCATCCCAAATCCAGAGACTTGGGACCCCAAAGCATTCAGGGGCCCTTGTAAGATGCACAGGCTTGGGCAGATCCCGGGCATGCGGCTGTCTCCCCCGGTCGATACAAAAGATGATTCCATAGAAGCCATCAAATTCAATCGTGCCAAGTCACTCAGTGTCACTAGTCTCGAGTGTCATGTCTTATTTCTTTGGTCCGGTAAACCATTCCTCACCTTGGAATCGGCATTTCAAGAGCCCGTGCATCTGGATAACGATTACGATCGTCGCTGTCAGCTCGGATCCCAGTCTAGACCACAGCAAGGAGCCCTGCATGATTTTGCGAAGACTTCAAGGTGGCTTCATGTGACCAAATCTCCTTCAACGCTTGGTGACTTCAATTGAGGCCCCAAGTACCTTCAATTTTGCCCAGAGACGACGAAATGGTGTCCTGTTTTGGTCCAGGACCCTTCTCTCGCAAGGTTTGACAGGAAGGGAAACTAACCTGCGCCACCATGTGTTCTACTGCCGACGCCTCTTCGAACAAAGACGGCACCCAAGCATCCGTCGACCGTTCCTAATGCCAAGAAACCGGCCAATCGTCTGTCATTGTAGCGGCCGGCTGCGCAGATAAACAAAACCAGTCGAAAGTTCGCGGCTCAAGCGCAATTCTAGTTCGCTGTTCGACTGACCACAAAGGGCCTCGGGCCGGTAATATTCGATGATGGCGCAAGGGTGGTATCAGTGGAAAGTACTACGTTGCGTATCTTTGCCTCGCTATTAGTCGCCGATCCTCATGGTGTTGTGATGTTCCGAACAATGATACGCCTGAAGTCATGCTGTAAGACCGGCAGCTATCACAGCGCCACATACGAAAGGCATCTAAGCATCGCCAATGCCTCTCCTGATTACAGATATCCAGGCCTAGTCTAAAGATGATTTGAGGGTCAGGTTCCAGTAAATGTCTTGATTGAGCGCCTGAAGAACATCCAAGTCTATCTGGCTTCAAGACGTGATACTACAGGTTCATATCCAGTACATTTTGTCGATCCTAGGTACCTACTCACAAAGGGGCCTGACGTGAAGTCGAAAGTATACATTCACCTTGACTCTATGGGGACAAATGTCATGGCTTCTTGGCTGCTCCCAACGTTGGCTCATTGCACCATGCTTCCTCCGTTGTTGGACCGATTGAGAATATTGAGGAGGATTGATTATTCTCGTGACAAGCATTCTCGTTTCAAAACAGAGTCATTCGAATGCCCCAGGATATCAACAGTAACTGTTCCTGGGCCTTGGTGATTTGATGCAGAATATGCCAACTTGCGCTTGCTGTAAGCTCCATGAGGGTCTGTTGGTGGATTCAAAGGTACTGTGAATCGTATCTAACCATAAAACAGTTACCCCTTGGGGGCACCATCAGGCCATTTGTTCCTGTGATAGTTTGAAACTCTTTGAGTTCTCCGTAAAGACACCTGGGATAATATTGCAGACAGCAAGTGACGTTTTTCATAGTCGTGGCCTTCATAGGCTCAGATTGCTAGGAACATCCACAAGTTTCGTATCTATATCCTTTCACATGTCGTTGTCGTGAGATTACAACTTTGGGTGTACAAGTCTCTCAGAGTCCGTAAGGGGATCAGATACCGGTGCATGACTGCAAGTTGTAAATGGTAGGTACTTTTGACAGCTCATTACTCTTCTGGAGCCCCGGACCATACTAGCCAGACTAGAAGAAGCAATCGTCAAAATAAAGTCGGCAGTCCGTGTCGAGGCAGTCGGCAATCATTGACAAAATCTTGAACCCGATCTTCCTTACATAGACCGTTCGATTTTCGCTAGAAGTTGCATTTCATCAAGCCCAAACTTCGGTTCATCGCAGGAGCTGAACCATCTCCGTCACGATAATCCCTTTCTCACCCAGACCAAAAGTTCCAATGGATCGAAGATTCCGGTAAAAGCTTCTCTAGCGAGACACAAGCAAACGTAGAAGGCTTACTCTCCAGCTCGCTTCCCGAATGTCTCTGAATCGACTGTTGTGGCTGTTAGCCTGTGCCGTCTTCGGGATGCCTCACTTACCATTCTCTCAGGCCGACGAGCGCCACATTTCGACTGCCACGGATTCTTCGTGTCTTCACAACCATGTGGCCGCAGTCGTACGAGCACGTGGCACTGACCCCTGAGGGGCTGAGCGGTTTCCTTCCAGAACTTCTTCCGTGGAGAGAAGGAGAAATTAGCAGAACGGGTACACGAGAACTCCTTCGGTTGCCCTTGGCGTTATCTTGCGAAAAAGAGGCTTGATCCCCTCCTTGCTTCTCTTTGCCGCGTTGTGTAGTTGTGGCTTGGTGGGCAGTGGTCTGACGGTCCGACGGATGATGCTTGGCTTGAAGCTTGGTCGCACCTGTATGTTGTGTACGACGCTGAAGGACCTCATGTCTCAGGGCAAGGTCTGGGGTTTCGGGCAGAGAAAGGGAAAGAGAATGGGCAATCGACGATGGTCTCTGTTGAGCCGTTTGTTTTTGTTTTTCCAATAAGGCTAATCATGTTTCTCCTACTGCTCAGACCATCTTCGGTCTCCCCGATTGGACAGACGGAGTGTCTACTGTCTCGACAGATGGAAGATTGAAGGTATCACGACATGGAAGGTGGGATACCGAAACTTTCCGTGCCGCTTCGTGGTGAATCACGATCTTCCGGCCGAGATGACGCTCGCGTTCCTGGAACGTCGCTCAGCTGGACGTTCGATGCCTTTCGCGCCTGAAGTTTATTGACTCGAGTGCTGTCGTCCTACGTCGCTCTGCCAAGGTGTCACTATCCTAGTGTATCGATGGGGGCCACGGTTGAACTTCCAGACACGTCAGAATGATCGTCAGGGGGAGGCAATAGAATTCTTCTGCCAAGCGTAACTGTTTCGAGATATGTAGACTTTGTATCTCGCAGCGTTTCCATGGTGTGTATACTGTTCACAGCCTTGGCTGTTCTACGAACAGCGTTGGATTTGCGTGAACACTACGCACACTATTCATGGCATCCCGCGGAATCGCAAGCCTATGAAGGTAACAACTGTAGAGGCACGACAGGTAATAGACCGGGCAGAATTGATAGATCATTATATCGATGCAATCGCCCTTCGTACCCGGACCCAAACCATGCAATCCATGTCGGACATAGAAATGTAGCTAGCCGCGGGACAGATTAGGTCGACCCCGGGCACCGGCTTCCGGACATAGCAACACAGCACCACGAGTCTACAACAGCCCTTATTCCATCGAATCGCGTATCCTTCCGAAAGTCAAACAACTGGTTCCAAGATGTTGGTCGAAATGCAGGTCTGCCCGAGCTTCCCAATTCCCCTTGCACCTCCCGGGTGCGCAAAGGTACATGTAGCTCAGAGCGTAGGTCTCGGACGGAGAACGAGACCAATATTTCCTTCTTCTCAATGTTCGACTGCGTCGATGCGCAGCTGCACTATGCCGCGCGTGCGTCTTCAGCGTGAGGAGGAGCGAGACCTGTACTTTGGACAGCTGTTCGGGCTCAAATGCTTCGTGCGCGCGAGGATCCTGTTTCTCGAAGAGCAGGGGCCCGACAGGTGGGTGCGTGCCGGGTTGTCTTTTCAGGTGATGCTGAGACATAACAACGTGGGAAGAGTCCCACGGGAGCCAGGTTTGAGGGGCAGGGCTTTGATGCTCCGAAGATGTTGACATTTTTGTAGACGGGTGGTGGCTTTCACCAAGATTTGGGAGCACTTTCCCACGGAGAAAGAGATCTTCTGCTCTAGAGGAGGAAACGATCTATCTTGCTCTCTAGACGAAACATACCCTATGAACATCACCTAAAGAGAAGGCTCAACTTCCAAGTCAACCTCTAAGTTCTTCGCTTTTCTAGTAGTCACATGTTGATATGTAGTCCTTACGCTAGAGTCTGTCGTACTGCGAGGGGAAGAGAAAAACTAGCATGGAAACCACTAGTGCAGTGCAACATCACAAGTCGTACTTGTGCTCGCACACTTGACACTTTCCATGGGGCCGCACAAGAAGCCATGCGGTGTTTCGATACTGAAGCGGTTCTCTGGATTCGTCGGGCAGCCTCCTCGAGAAAGTATGTGCCACTGGTGGCGTATCGAGGCCTTGGCTAGACGTGACTTTTTTTGAGTATCTTGTCGGTGAATTGTGTTGTCATGGATAGAAGTGAGCGGTGGATTGAGCTGACGATGGGAAGGAGATTCATGCAGGCGAGAAAGGAGTATAAAGAGAGGCTCGAATCTCACGAGTTGGTGATCGGAAGATGGAGAGACATCACAGACATCACTCGGATCATCATCTTCCCAAACAATAACTGCACATCGATATTCATACTCTCACCTTCAGACACTCAATAAGAATCAGCAATACCCAGTTCAAGGTATTCAGCTTTGATATTCTCAAACAAGGGTATCTTTCAGAGTACCTTACGAAAGACAAGATGGGCAAGCATACCTCCAAGCAGTCTTCCTCGAAGTCTAAGAGTATAAAATCTCCCCGATCCTCAAAACTAAGAGACCACAGCTAACTGAATTTACTACCGGCCAGGCCCCGGCACCAGGGCACCCAACGGGCAGAGCTCCTCCTCGTCCAGCACCGTCCCGGTTGACCGATCGCTCGGCAGGAGCCAGACAACAACAACAACGACCATGGGGGCTCACGACAGTCCGATGGGTATGTGGCTAACGCAGCCGTTCCATCAGGAGCCATACCACAATATCGCCGCGGTTTCGGCGGACGGATCGGCGGCGGGGCAGGCTGACGGACGTCAGGGGTCCGGGGCATCGGCGACGTACGCCTCATCCCGGCCGCAGCAGCAGCAGCAGCAGCCGCGCTGAAGTACCTACTGCATGGTCCTTCAAGAGATCTTAGTCTAGTTAAGGGACTGTTCTAGTTCGTTTTTGTTAGAAAAGTCTCGTCATTGGATTAACGTCGCCTATTTTCAGTTCTGTCACCACTATTCACTTCAAAGATAGACTTAGATGCACTTTGCAATAAACATCTTCTCCCGTGCCTAATCGGAAGAGCCTCTCGATTCTCTACCCCGCGCATCATCGTGGAGATGAAGGGGTCCAGAATCCGTGCGCACAATGTCAGAAGACGCAGAGGGCTATGACTGACTTGGTGTCATGGCTTGGCGATGAAGTTGGGATGTGGCTCGGGAAGAAGCCAGTGGATTCGGGCTAAAGTTTCATGAGGCTGATGAGGAACTCTGAGAGATTGGGGCCAAGGTGGCTGAGAATGGCGCGCTTTGATTAGTGCCATCAGCCCCGACTCGATGCAGCATAAAGTTGCTGTTGAGCAACAAGTCCTCATAATACCTACTACTCCGTCCGAACATGTAAATCTGACATCGCCCCCAACAACGAACATTGAAGACAGAGTTCCGAAGCCTTGGTACCTAATTCTCTTCTTCGGGACCCGCGAACGCAAAGTGCCAAAGGAATCTTCGTATTTGCTTTTTTCGGTTCTTCCCCTGCCTGGCCCATCTCTTGGCTGTTGGCCCTATTCGGCACTCATTCTCTCGGACGCATCCGGGCAAGCGTGCCGAGCCCAACGGCGCAGCTTGGCAAGGCCTCCCAAGGACCCAAAGCACAGATGGAGACGTCATGCAAGTTGCACAGTCACTTGCCGCTGTCCCCCGCGGGCTGCAAGCAGGCGGCCAAGAGACTTAGGAAGCACTTGAGAACTCTCTTGAAAGAGGCTGGAAAGAAGATACGGAATGTTGGGGAGGATTGTAGTTGAGTGAATACCCGGGCAACCCTGACGGTGTGCGTGATGTCCCGATGCGTGTGTATGTGTGTGTGACTTGTGAATTCGATAGTCTGGAGTTTGAGTATCAAGTTTGGATTTTGGCGAGATTGAAGAGTTGCAGCGGTGGTCGTAAGCTGACTGAGAGCCGAATTATTTTTGGGGATAGGCGTCCCTTTGTCCGGGGTTCAATTTCCCTATTCTCGCATGCTCGCTTGTTGACAGCTCGACTTATGTCAGCGGCACAAGTCGACGAGATGAAGTCAGCAAAATACGTACCCTCTCACCCTCTGTACAGAGTTGCTTAGGCTCATTCTCACTCTCACTCCCATTCTCAATCTAATTCACCTTACCTCTCACCTGACTCTCAAGAGTCTCAATCGTCTCAAACATCTGAATTGCTTTACTGGTCCAGGCTAGCCTATGTTCACCCTTCCCTGCCGGCTAGGGACAGCAAAAAGCATAAGCATAAAAGCAGAAATGAGACGGACAACCTACATGACGTCAAACACCCCAAATCAGAAGGCCGCCATCCTCAGTAAGCTTTGACCGAAATTAATTGGCAGCGGACGATGGGCACTGTTTTTGGTTTCACACACAAATGAGTTTTCTGTTTAGTGTTCGCGGTTGCTTGTGTTCCCCAGGTTCAAGCCCCCTCAAAGCGAGCCAAACCTAGCGCGACCATCGAGTCTACAGTGGAGGGAAGGGAAAATCCTTCGAGGTAACAGATCTCTCTATGATGTGCACTAACTGCCCATGTTTTGCGTTGAGATCGCTTCGCTTCGTCTTCCATCATCGGCCCCCTTCTCCACGTGGATGCTCCTTCGTTCTCTGTCGAGAGAGGGTCAAGAGCCCACCCCTTTTGCGCCTCAGTTTCAGTGTTCTTTTGAGTGTTCCGGCAGGGAGGACGGCGTGGACGGCACCAGGGGCAACACTGTATGAATAAATGTGTGCGGTAGTTGGAGGGTGGAGAAGGGGCTTCAAGGGGCGATGAATTTGTTTATTTGCAAGGGGGCAGCAAGGGAAAGGAGACGAAGAGCGGAAGACAACTGCAACACAGCGACGAGAATGTCACTGAATGATTGACTGAGAAGTGTTTGCAGCATGCGCTGATCGCTGGATGCAGGGCCGGTGAGACAGAGAAACGACTGTTTGGGTCCCAGGAAGACCCTCTCTCGAAGTCTTCTCTCAGTCCTCGCCCAGTCAATCAATCACTCTCTGGCTTCCCGCTCCCGCTTTCTGCAGAGTTCCCAATTCATTTGTTCTCGACCAGTCCACTTCGTCCCTGACGAGCTTTCCTCCACAAAATTCCTGCAGAAAGATTGGAAAACGAATGACTAGATGGGCATAGCGCGCCCCTCCTCACGCGTAACCCAGCCACCCCCTGCACCACTTGACTCTTTCCGTCCTTCCGTCTTGTCACTCTGGAGTCTGTTGTCTCGAGTAAGAGACGGAGAGAAGGAAACCAAAACGGAGAGCTAAACGCTATAACGGTTGACAGCGCTGAGAGCAGCTAGGTAGGAGCTGGAGGTTGGCGCACCTTTTCAGCTTTTGTTATTGACGCCTCGTGCAACACGCGCGACACCTTTGTTGACCGGGACCTTTGTTCCCTTCCTAGACACCTAGATTGTGTCGAGCAAGGTATTGTCCGCGTCTTTGCAACCACAAAGAAGGGTATGGTGGCAGGGAACGCAGTTGACAGGACAGCAAGCCATGAGAACGCCCTGTGCCGCAGAGGTGCCGTGATGGTGTCTTCGATAGCCAAGCCTCGTCCTTTTCTCAGATGGCTGGCTCTGCCGTAGAGATGTGCCCAGCTCGCTCGGCCGGCCCGGGTAGCTCGACTCTTTAGCTCGCTGGCGCTGCACCGCCCGGTTTGTGCTCTTCCATCATTGATATTGGGGGCCAATGGGGCCAATCAGTCAGAGACATACGCGGCAGGGCCAGTGAGTTGACGAGCATCACGGACTCCCGTGTTGCGTGCAGCAGGCTGCATAAGTGTCAGCAAAACGATGTTTGGATACGTGAGAGCGAGAATTGCGACCAGAGCAAGATAGAGTCCGAGGACCGCTGACAACAAGTTGAAGAGAAGAAAAAGACTGCAGTTGTGACCGAGCCTTCCGAGCTACGGCGGGACAATTCCCAATGCAGATTCCACCATTCGGGCTCCCATGAACACGGTACTCCGTACAGAATACGGAACCCGGTAGAGGAGGGGAGCCATAACCTAAACCTGAAGATGCAGCAATCCTTGTCCCGCCCTCGATCAGGGACCGGACTGCTTTTCGCAGCTCGCTAGAGGGGAAACGCTGGTCAAGCTGGAACCCCGGACCCAGTTTCTGACCCAGCCGGTGGCCACTGGTCCGTCGAGTTGATGAGGAGCCCGTCGTTCCCGCAGCGCTTCCCATGCTTTCAGCGTAGCAAGGCCCCGGTGATCGTTAGTGTTTCCCCTCTTGGGCCCGTCGACAGTGTGTGTTGTCACTGTGGCTAGTGCCAAGTTTGTGTTCGTTGTCGGGAGTGTCGTGCTGTGCTACATACATAGTGAATGCTGAGATGCAGAAATGGTGGTGCCGTGTACGATGGATGAATGGAGGATGGGGGGATGCAGGCGCTGTTTAGCCGTTTGCTGGGGCTGGCGCTTCTGCATCGGCAGGTCAGGACAGGCCGGGAAATGTACTTGCGCACACACCTTGAAAGTGGTGGCAACGAAGGTACCGCCCCTGGGTCGTACCATCCCATCGATCCATCGCCCGTCCTTGGTCGGGTGTCTTACCGCGCATTTCTTGCTTTTTCGCCCTGTCGATTTCTCCCAATTGCCCATGTTCCATCGGCTCTGCCATCCAAATTCAGTCCCGTCATCAATCATCCGTTTCCCTCATCTTGTCTCCTTCTCACCACCTTTCCTCCCTTCCACTTCCTTTTCCTGTTCGTCACCTTCACTTTCGCCAAATATCCGACACAATTAAACAAACCACAGCCAGCCCGGCTTCAGTCTCCTTCTCCTCTCCCGTCCTCTTCCCTTCTCTCCTCCATCTCCCCACACACTCGCTTCGTCACTACAACAAGGAGAAGCCTCGAATCCAGTATCAGCCGTGCCGACCGACATCGTCAAGCTTCACGCACTCGACGTTCGCTTCCCGATTATCGTCACTCGCTTGTACCACCTCGCCCCTGGCCGACCGACGTACAATCGACGAAGGATCCAGATCAAAGTCCACTGAAACGCCGCTTCCCAGGACCCGTCCTACGTATACGAGAATCTCGCTTCCTCCAAATACCTACGCTCCATCCTCCGAAGCCCGAGCCGACCGAACGCTGGTGACAAACACCCGCAATTGTCAGAATCCACGCTTCCTCGACGTCACAAACCGGAACACGAAAAATCATCAGAAGGACTTCCATCCGCACGGAATCTCTTCCGGAAATTTTCAGAACTTGGCTTTCGTGCATCGAAACGCACATTACGACGTTTTGAAGCAATCTGTGCGGCAGAACCTGGGACGGCAGCTGGACCTGGCTCAACCTCGACCGACTTGGGACGAAAACCACACGCTGACGTGCATATCCGCCAACGGCATTGTTCACAACTCGGGATTTTTTTTGCTGTGACCAAATTCAATCTGCGAATTCACCGCTGCCAACTGTGCATCGCATTCCTCTCCGGCCGCCAATTTTCTGGGCTTGACTCGCTGGATTGTGGCTCAATTTCGCACTCGTGCCACCCGACGTGTCTTGGACCACCGCAATAAGGAGGGAATACCTACCATCGATTGCTCTCAACGTCTCCGCATTCCAACGACTTGTTTTGGCCGCAACGGCTGACAAGTTGCCTACTTCTCTCCGAATTCCTTCTTTTTCCATTTCCAACGCTCCATCTGTTCCCTTACTCTCCAACAAATCGCCAATACCGTCAAGATGTGTAAGTGACAATTCCGCAATCTTGGACGATAAATCCCTAGCTAAACATGATGCAGCTGGCCTTTCAACAACGATTATGCCCTTTGCGCAGTTGCCCGCGTGCGCTGTGAACTGTGGCCCCCTATACGACGCCAACGGCGCCTGTGTTCCTCCTGCTGTCGCGGCGGCAGATGCCAATACCTACGACAGATGTTTCTGTAGTCAGGGTGTTCTGCAAGCCTTCTCAACAGCCGCCGGCGGTGTCTGCCCCGCTGCTGGATGCGACGACGCTGGCTTCAGCAGTATCCAAGGATGGTACACTTCATTCTGTAATTCCGTCACAGGCGGTGCTGCGACTGCATCCTCGTCCTCGGCAGGATCTTCCTCAACAAGCGGAGCTTCAAAAGGATCCTCCAACAGTGGAAATGGCGGCGATTGGTGAGAATATTCCCAGCCTTCCATGCCCCGCTATCGCTAACCTTCCAATATAGGCTCTCTAATCACTGGAGATGGGTCGTCATGCTTGTCATCCTCGTTGTCGCCATTGCTGGTATTTGGGTTGGCGCCTGCATCTGGCGCCGACGCTACCTCCGCCGTAAGGACCGCATGTACGAGCTCGGCAAGCACGCGCACAAGGGACCTAGCGGCATCATTGCCGGTTCTGGTGTCAATGTCAACCAAGCTGGTATCGTCAACTCTCCCGGCCAGTTCATGCCCGGCCCGCCGCCTGCCGTGTACGATGAGAAACCCCCCAAGGAGAAGAAGAAGTGGGTTGTCAACGAGCGGACATAAGAGTGCGACTTCATTAGACATGTTGTGCGGCATCACTCTTCATCACTATCTCTCAACGGCTTAACGAGACGGCGTTCACATATTTCACGGCATTGGTGTTTGGATATTCACACATACTTGTTCTCAGGCAATACTTGTTGCTCTTCCTTTTTTCCCTTTGGTCATTGATTAGGCGTACGGCTGGAAACAATGGAGGGTTCTGTCGTCGGACATAAACAGCATTGGTGGTCCTGGTTCTTGACAGTGAAACCACGCAATCAAAAAGGGCGAGTTTGAAGGGGTGGAAACAGGCCGATGGCAGGAGACCCCCAGTCTCACACAGCTGCGTAACAGAAGCGGCCTGTTTCCCTTGGGCCCCGGGGGAAATGTTCTTTGAAGAACAGGCCCCGGAAAGCGGGAGGGCTCGTGTGGTCAGCTTAGCATCATCTCGAATCAAATGATAATTTCTTATACCCGTTCACAACCACGGCCACTGACACGCTTTGCATTCAGAGCACCAGCAATGTTTTGTTTTGTTTTGCAACTGTAACTGACTCGATGCCGATATCCCGTGGTCGTATGCGTAAGCTTTTTCTTCTTTCAATCCCTTGCCAAAGAGTATTATCCACAATCATGAGGCTTGTCTGAGCGGGTCGATCAAACTGCCATGTGGGCGCAGAGGTCCTGGCACCTGCAGGATGTTTCGCAGGCATCGCGGTAGATTTTTCGATGGTTCCTGTTCATAATTGGTTCGAGCTTGTGTGCGGGACGAGTATCGTTTATGCTCCGCTACAGCTTCACTTCTTGGAAGAGAATTCGGCGTCCGCCATTATCGAGCTCTGCGATTCAATTGACGGGCATGATCACTGCTGGTATTTGTCGTTCGAGATGATGAGACTCTACAGGTAGGTTGGACGAGATATGTTGAAGGGTGGAGCTCCCTCCCTCTGCAACGAAGGACGGCAAGAAGAGGCGTGGACGCAGTTACAGTTTTTCGTTCCATATCTGGCCTGTATGACGAGCCCAACACTTCTGGTTGATATCTTGATTAGATCAAGATTGTGGAAGAGGACTTACGGTGTACATGGTGCTCCAGGGTATATCAACCTACATGTTCCTGCCAACCATTTTCTGAAGTGTAAGCATCGTGACTTTCGTCCGAAGAAACAGTGAACACGGATAGATAAATTTCTACATCTGTAAAAGGTTCCAGCCGGATACATGATCTGCGAATGAAGATCTTCGGCTATTAGGATGTCTTTCGTATACACAATAGGTCCTCAATTGGGACTTCTTCCTCACTCAATCACAGACGTAGACACCGATTCAACGGCTGCCGGCACGCGAGCTCAAACTAGAGAGGGCGCTCCTCATTCGTGCACCTATGAATGGTACTGAGGCTGGCATGAAGTCTATCACACGCCATACGTGAGTTCATCTGAGCACTAGACGTGCACCCAACATGAAGTCCAATCGGCTCCGATTACCAAATAATCCCCGACCGACGGGGCTTCCCCAAGCTCGCCGGCTCCCAGCTACCAGCACACAGACATTTACAACCATCCGCATGTCGATTCCCCTCGTTCTCCCATACATGACTTGGCAAATTGACTTAAGCTTCATCTTTCTAATAATCGTTCTACCACATCCCGTTTTCTACAGCCATGGCCGATGAAGCAACCCCCAACCTCCCAGCCCACCGCATCCCCACAGACCGAGACACAAATTCCCCATTCTGGACCGAGACCTTTCCCCCTCTCGAGGAACACACAAAAAGGCTCTTTATAGAATACGCAAAGATCCCAGAAGATAAGCTCCAAGACCATCTTGAAGAAGCAGTAGGTCGCTCACCGCCCGACCTCTCAAACTCACACTCACATTTCCTCCCCTGGACTTTCCCAAACCCGACTTCCTCAGCATCGTCAACGTAATACTGACCCACGGCCTCTCTCTCCTCAGCGCAGAAAGGCATGGAACGACTGTCCCTACCCATGCATAGGCCTCTGGCTCTTCCTCAAGCTACAGCTCCGAAGCAACAAGGAATTCGACGAGGCCGTGTGGCGTACGCAACGAGGCGAGAATCTCGTCGACTTTGGATGCGCCGTTGGCCAGGATCTACGTAGTCTGGTGCGTCTATCCTTTCCTCTCCTTTTGCCCTTCTTTTTTTCCTCTCCTGCCTGACTTCTTACACTCTACGCACCCTTACCATCAACTCCACAAGAACGCCATACAATATCATGAAACCATCTCGACCAGCAATCAACTAACAACTCCCCAGCTCCACGCAGGTTCACCCCCACAATCCCTCCACGGCATAGACCTAACCCCCTCCTTCTTCTCCGCCGGCAAATCACTCTTCAACGACCCTCACACCCCAATTACATTCCTCCAAGCAAACGCCCTCTCTCCGCCCTCAACCCTCCCCTCCTCCTGGCGTAACAACTTCACCATCATCACAGCAAACTACGTCCAGCACTGCTTCAGCCTACAAGACCAAGAAACCTACGCCGCCTTCCTGCTAGCTTTACTCTCGGGAAAACCAAACGACTTGATTTTCGGCCGCACGGCGGGCACGAAGGATGGCGAGGCGCGGAGGGAGGAGATGCACAAGGGTCAGAGGCTGTATCGGCACACGGAAGCGAGTTTTGTCAAGTTTTGGACGAGGGTGGCGGCGCAACATGGGAGGAGAGCGAGGATTGAGACGTGGGTTGACGAGGTTCCTGCTTTTGAGCTCAGGGGCGAGGGGATGGAGAGGTTTGAACCTGTCAAGAATCTCATGTATTCGATTCGGTTTGAGTGAGGTGTTTTGACATATTTTCAGCACGCGTGAAGAGTACGCAAAGCCAAAGGTTATTCACCCTCGTGTACTTGAACTATGCGACATCTACAAGTGTGACCAAGCGAAGAGGACGCAGTTCAGGTGTACCATGCTATTATTCATGCAGTCTATCTATATACCATTAAACGCGTGTCGTGTTCGGATCCAAAAATCAACAAAGTTCATACTGCTTTTGATCGGGCCCAGGGTGTCTTTTCTGCATCATCCGCGTGGAAACTCTCAAAGCGCCTAACTAATTTGAATACGGTTCCCAGTAGGAGTTATTAGTTTTCGCAACGTCGAATCATTTACTTGGTCCTTACAGGTAAGGCGATTTTGGCTTTGTCGCTTTGCTCTTCAGCCGCATCCATGTACAAGTCAATCAGACAACCGGCAGACCACGCCTGTGTAGGGCACTATTGTTTGTCAGCAAATGAGCCACTGTTTACAATCAGAAACAACTTACAGAATCGGGGCAATCTTCGCCATCCTTTTGCGTCAGCTCCGCGAGTCCGGCCCAGACGCTTTCCCGGATCATCTGCTTGCAGCCCATGAGTCTCCGCGTAACTTGCTGGAAGGCCTCGATGCGTCCAGCCTGGTCACCTCTTCTGGCGAGGTCAAACTTGAGCAGGGCACGGAGGAAGAAACCAGTTGGCCACAGCCATTCCGGGCCCTGGTGATAGTTTCGTCCCTTGCTAGTGGCGAAGTCCTCACTGTCTTCGCTGTTGCGGTAGTACGGCCTATAGTTGAGATCGGCGGGGTCGAGAGTCGCCATGCCTGTAGGTCCACGGATGGACTTGTCGGCTACCAAGAGGGCGTGCAGCGCATGCGCGGGATCGAAGAGCTCGGGTGCCGCGCACATGGCGATGGGGAAGTTGGCACGCAGCTGGTAGTCCTCGTACTCCTTGCCAGACTTGTACAAGTCCTTGTAAATTCCGCGACGATTGATGACCTGCGGGTTGACATCGTACTTGCCGTCTTCCTCAGAAGAAAGAGGAACCCAGTAGCATCGCTCAAAGTTGTCGCGAATCAGGTTGGCCCACTCTCTGTGAGAAATTGTCGACTCGTCTGCCTTCTTCACGGACGAATACTGGTACTTGCCTTGCTGGTTGAGCGACGCCACCCACTTCAGAGTGCTGTATAGGAGACCAGTGATCTCAATGGCAGCGCCGTCACGGGGTGTACCGGGAACACCCTTTGAGCCAGCTTTTTCGCTTTCGCCCATCTTGTCCATCCATGTACCGCAGTTATTCTGGTTACCACCAAAGATGATGCCAGTGTCCCAGTCAGTCTTGATGGAAATGTTGAAGCCATTGTCACTCATCTGCGAGTCGATCGAGGGACCAGCATTGGCCTCACGGAAGGACATGCCAGATGCGTGTCTCTGCAGCGCTTCCTGGATGATATCCTCGATGGTGCTCTCCTGGGAATAGGTGCGAGAGTCATCGACATCGAACCAGGTATCGTCGTAAGGCAGGAAGCGTCTCTTGACCTTTTCCTGGAGCAGGTCCAGTCCATTGGGTGCGAACTTGGTGTAGTCTTGGATGCACTGAAGGAAGAACCAGATGGAGTCGCGAGAGTTGTAACGCGGCAAAGCTCCGCTGCTGAGCAGGTTGGGAATCATACCGTGCTTCAGAACGCTGGCAAAGGCAAGGATGTGCTCCTTTGCTTCGTCGAAACGGCCGGTGCCAAGGTAGAGACCACGCAAGGAGATGAAAACATCACGTCCCCAGCATCTCGCCCACTCGACAGCAAAATGAGGCAGACCGGCAGCCAACGATGGGACCAGCTTCTTGGGCCACAAAGAGCCAGATTTGACCAGGCCAGTCTCTTGCACGCTGACCATGGCGAGACTTTGGAGGAACCATTGTCCTTCGCGAACGTTGTCGTTCATGAGTTCAAGTCCACGCTCCCAAGAGGCAGTGTACAAGGTGCGCAGAACGAGGCCAAAGTATCTTGGCAGCAAAAAGCTGGGGATCTTGCGAATCGCATCAAACCGCTCCTTGAGCCAGACGGCGGGCTTCTCAAGGTTCTCAAAGTCGGGAGTCTTACTGATGCGCTCCAGGCGTCCGACAATGTAATCCAGAGCCCATTGGCCGTCACGAAGATTCTGGCACAGAGGATGAGCAAGGTTGTTGTCCCGGATAATATCCTTCAGAAGACTCCACCATCCCTGGAGACCGGCATAAACGAGCTTGCCGTAGCCGGGAATCTCGTAGCAGCCATCGTTGCCACCGCTTCCATCACGTTCCTCGGCCTCACATCGGTAAAGCAGGAAGTTGAGATCCACCAGGTTCAGGTTCTCAACCGCGGACCTAGCACCCGAGGTGACGTAGTTGTCGAGACCAGATGAGTGCTCAGCTGCCGGGATCCATGTCTCGAAGAGAGCAATGCTGCCAGGAGGGAACTTGTCGCGCACAGTAATAATGGTATCGTCGCCCTTGACCTCCATGCGAACGCCGGGGACATCTACCACGCGACTAGGCAGGCCACGCAGAAGCTTCTTGTCGTCCAGAGCCTCCTTGCGAGCCTCGTCGCTTGCATCCACCTCAAGCATCCAGCTGCCAAGATGACGGGCTTTGGTGCCTCCAAGGTGTACCGCGTTGAAAGCGCCATTGCCGTTGCCGTAGCCAGGGAAAGCAGTGTGGGCAATCAGGAAGTATCCCTTTCTCGACTCAGGGTGTACTCTGTGTACGGTGATGTACTGATCCTCATGATGAATGTGGGTCTCATCGTATCCATCCTTGCCCATGAGGGTGTGGATCTGGTTCAAGAGCTTCTTGATGCCACCAATGCCGTTTCCGCCGCCACCAATCTTAACAGGCTTGGAGGATGACTCAGACGTGTACAGCCTAGTCTCGTTGACGAGGTCAACAAGTTTGGGGTAGATCTCATCATAACCCATGACACTGCCAGTTGCACTGGCGCACATGTTGACCAGAGCGGCGTTCGGGAGGGTATCGCGTGCATCACGCTTCTGAGCCGGGGTCTCGTTGTCATGGGTGCAGTCCATGAAGAGGGCCTGAACTGGTACAGGCTTGATCCTCCGGATGATCTCTCGCGAGGACGGGCTGCTCCCGTTGAGCAGGTCGCTGCCTTCGTTGGCCGGGCTCATGGGGCTCATTGGAGACTTGGGGTCTGCCTTTGAAATCTCGTCAACCTCGAAGCTTCCAATGGGACGACCGCCGTGCTTATGGACCAGGCGGCTGAGCTCTCCAGTGCTCCATGCTTGCATGGCTTCACGGATCAAAGCACTCAGACCCAGCCTCTTCACGAAGACATAGTCCATCTCCTCGGAGCCAGAGAACAACTCTGCCACGACATACAAATCCGGTCGGACTCGGCGTGCCTCGTCCAGAATGTGCTCGGCAACATGGATTGGCGTAGAGTGGCAGTTGTCAATGCGGAAACCGGCAAAGTACTTGGCGAGCATACGGGCATACTTGGTCATGAACTCCCACAGGAAAGGACTGTCTGAGGGACCCTTGCCGTAGCGGAGCTTGACGCAGTCGCCCCAGACAATGACCTCGCGTCTCAGGTATACGCGAGAATCCGGGCCGGCATTGTCGACCAGGGCGTTGCCGCCCCAAACCCAACCGTTGTTGACCAAGACATTCTCCTCGGGCTTATTCTTGGCCGTCGTGTCGTTCTTGGGCAGACGAGTGAAGTAGGTCTCGATGAGAGGGAACTCCTTGTTGATGGGGCCCATGCGCGGGCCATGCTCATCAAGTCGGCAGTACTTGATACGATTGAAGAGCTGCTGCAGGATCTCGCTGAGCTCGTTATCATACTCTTTGTAGAATGGCAGGTTGATCTCGTCGAGAATAGACACCAACTTTGACTTAGCAGCCGCCTTGGTCGGACCGCTACCCCCTTCACCCTCGTAGCGTCCGAAGATGGTGGACAGAAGTCCAGAAGCCACCTTAGGGTCGACCTTTCTCCTGAACCTCTCGCCCATGCGGTCACCGCCCTGAAGGCCGTTCTTGATGAGGAAATCGGCCTGGTCTTTGAGAGATGCGTCTTTCAGTCCCGTCACATTTGCGTCGCCAGTGGTGTCTTGCGGCAGGGTGGTGCTGCCGGCAACCCAAGCCTCCAAGCCCGCCTCAACGTCGCGCTCGACGTCAATGGCGTAGTATTCCCAGAGGCGAATCTCAGAGATCACTTGCTTCTTGATGGCGTCCATAATCTTGATGAGGTCATCGTCGCTCTTCACTTCGGTGGGAAGTCCAAGCTTCTCAAGGTTCTCGCTAAGCTCCAACAGCTTCGAGTCCAGCAGCCACGCGGACTCTAGCCAAGGTGCCGTGACCAAGTTGTATCCGGCATCCGGGTGATCTTGCAGCCATGCGGTATTGTGTGCCGTGTGATTAAGGACAATGTCGGTCAAACTAAGGAGGGAATACTGCTTTTCTAAGCTCTCCACCAAGCCCTGAATGTCTTTCTCGCCGGCAGGGAAACATTCGGGATCCCAGCCCAATTGATCGTACAAGCTGTATGGGGAATTGGAAGCACCGCGAACCTGCAGCGGGGTGAAGTGAATCATGTTGTAACCGCGATCGCTAATACCGCGAAGATGCTTTTCCCAGTCGCCTGGGTATTTGCCCATAAACTTGCTAATGACTGAGAAGATGGACAGAGCGGGCAATGGCAGCGGGCGGCCATCGAGACTGAGACGCGGGGCGACATCGATGTAGTAGAGGGGCGTCTTTTTGTTGGTGGCACCGGTCTGGGGAGTCGAGTCGAGCTCCTCTTCAAGCTCTGGCAGCTCGGCATAGGTGGTGTAGAAGGCGTAAGCGCCGGCCTGGAAGATGGGGATGGAGATTTCAATTGTCCGATTGAAGTCGGGCTTCAGTCTAGAAAACGCATGAGTCGCAAGCTCCATACACGAATACACGCCAGAAACTGGACAATGGCAATGAGGAGCAGTGGAAGCCGCAGAGAAAGCTTACTTGAACTCGCGAAACTGGTCTCTGTGAAACTCGGCGCCCTGCTCTGGAATGTTGACCCACAGACTGCCATGGCGACAGATGGATGAGGTACCCTCAATTGCAAAGCGAATTGTTACAGGATCGTTTGTCTTTGGGGCGAGATAGATGTATTCGCCGGCGACCTGAGGCGAGCCATCATCGTTGAGGGGGAGGAGGTATACTTCGTTGGATACCATGGTTTTCGGGACCATTTGCGTAGGTTGTAGGAGGCAGCTTTCGTGCCCCACGGACAGATCGGCGGCGTGGGTATCAATGAGGGCGAGGTCGAGGACGGGGCCTGGGGACGACGGGCAGCAAGCTGTGGCCGTGGACCGTGAACCTTGGGCGTGGATGGGGCCTGTAGATGACCTGGACGTGGAAGAGAGCGCACTGGCTTATGCGGAGACGATTCCGGCCAGAAAAAGAATGGGCCGGTTGCTGGGGTTTGAGCGAGGGTGAAGACGCAGCTAGATGGAGCGAGTGGCAATTGCAGGTGCAATTGATTGAGAGGCGACAGAGATGGAGGAGAAACGATTCGACGGTAGAATGAGCTGGCCGTGGGCCTCGAGGATAAACGGGCTGCTGTAAGAGGTGGGATAGGCAAAGGTGATAGGAAGAGAAGAAGTTTGGAGAGTGTGTGGGAGAGAAGGAGGAGGAAAAGAAAAACACGGCCGAGGACGGTGACGATATGACGGACTGGGCCAGAAAGAGAGACAGCACCATCAGCTTAGCTCAGGTACATGGCCTCACCTTCCCAACAGCTCCCAGCCCGACCGGTCTTCCCATGTACCTTCATTACTTCTCACCTTGTACCAAAGTACGGCAGGTAAGATCAGGAAGGGCAAGACATGGCGGGGTTTCGCTATGCTCCTTTACCCTGCCCTGCCTCATTTTCGTTCCTAGGCCAAGGTAGCAAAGCTCACACCTAAGAAATTCCAAGAGCTCAGCAAAGCAGCAGAAGATCCAACAGAAATCCAGGCCAATCCAAGGTACGGAAAGCAAAGCAAGGTGCCGGGGGCTGCGGAAGCTCTGGTCAAAATGCGATGAAGAACGCTGGGATTCCGTGTATCCCGTGTTAGTGTTGAGAGTTCTGCTAGGCCATCTCGCCTCGGTACTTCTCACCAACACAGCTACAAGGAAAGGAAAATTTGACGAGATACAAGCTGCCTCACCTCATCCTGAGGTACTTATCCAGCTATGGCTTTCCCCCCCCCCCCCCCTGGCACCTATGCCAATCTCGCCAAATGCAAGAGCTTCCAATGTCAGTCAGTTCGGGAAGCCAAAGGACGAAGAAAAAGTCTCCAATGCTCCAGTGAACAGAGACTCGAACGACAGGCGGGGGGCGGGGCAGCCATGTATCTCTCCACCAAAAGCATGCGGAGAAGGTACATCCATGGATGTCATCGCCCGCAGCAAACCCGCAATTGTCAAAGCTGCCAAAATTAAAATAAAATAAAAAATGACGGGCACGGCAAACATGGGAATGTTTGGCAGCGCCCAAACCGGATAGCTTGGGCGGGGACAACACAGAGGCTCGCACGCTCGGTGGGGTCTCCCATGCTGCTCTAGACGCCCTAGCGGAGTTTGGTCTTAGCGCTGCGCCGGTCGTGGGCCGTCATCGCGATCCTCGAGATTCCAGACCGCTGTCGACACTGAGAATTCCCACTCTTTGGGTGCTTCTTGGATCGCGATGCAGAGAGACTAGTGTGAGTTGGCCAGTGAAAAGCCAGCCAGTGTGCCTATGGCCCAGTGCGGCGAGTGTTCCATATCGTGTGTGCAACAAACTTGAGCGGTAACCGGGGGGTTTAATGTCGCATGCCGGGGATGGAGACTCGGACTGAGACGAGACTGGGGGAGCACGGCAGGCCGCAGCAGAGATGAAAGACCAGGACAGGCCAGACCGGGAACAAGTCATAGAGAGGAGTCCGACAGCTGTAATCCATGCCCAATCTTTCTTGGAGTATCATCGTCATATCCCAACGGTTTGTAATGTCAAAGTCTGTCTTATCAATATGCTGTCTCAGGTCATCGCAAAGATGGACACTGAAGATGTTTTCTGCATGGTCTGCCGGTGGTGGCCTCTACCTGATTTGGCTTGAAGCAGGCACTGGCAGTGAGGCTCGCTCGTATGAGGGGCCGGGAATCCTTTGGGCGACCATGATCTGACTCGGAAGCTGTGCGATTCTCGGCGCATGCTGCGGTCCACGTCGATGTGCACCAACTAAGGCAGGCTCTAGCATGATCTGATGCGTCTGGCATGCCATATCTCGTTGAAGACCTTCGTGTTTCATTTCATTGTCTTTCCTTTCCTCGAGTTCCATTACTAAGGTAGAGTAAAGGATAATAGACGTGGATGGAAATGAAGAAATCGGATGAAGAAAAAATGAACAAAAAGATGGAAGACTAGATTCAGAAAGAGCTCCATCCCAGCACTCAAAAGAAAGTGACGTCACCAGCTATCCCTCCGCATCAGCTCTAGCGGCTCGCCTTGCTGCACAGACGCGGTTTCATGCCCCGCCTTCCTTTCTCTCTCCCTAGCACCTTGCACCTTCCTTGCTCTTTCCGGAAAGATAGCTCCAGCTCAGCTTCCAACGCACGATCGGCAACCACCACCCTCCTGTGCTCCTTCTTGCCCTCGCTGGTGCTTTCCTCCTCCCTTCCTCCTGAGGTATCGGTAGCCTGTCACACCTTCCCGTTTCCTGGCTTTGCTCTCGTTGATCAGCAACCAGCGTTACTCGTAGCTACCTTCCATGTGCCACTCCAATTGACTTTCCGTACCTGAATATCACCCGTCGCAACGCGACATCGAATTCTTCATTTCCCATTCTTCATCCCCATTATCCGAACTCTCCAAAATGAGTAAATCTTCTCAACTCCTCCTTCTTCCGAGGTCCTCCTCCGACTGGTCCACGTCTTCACTCTTTTGCAGATGCTATGGAGTCGACACCGCTTTTGTGCTCCCATGTCTATTTCTCCCGCCATGACGTATCTAATGCAAGACGCACTTAGTGCTCATCTCTTATATGAGTCTAGCCTTTCCGCCCCCTGTAACCAGAGATAGCCTTACCGTGCCCATGTGGGAGATAGCTCAGGCTGCAAGGGTGGCTTGGCCAGGCTCGTTAGCAACATGACTGGATAACATCAACGGTGTTCTGTGCTTTCTCTCATCCTGCGGCACTGTCCAATAGCGGCGGTCCGCTAGACTTGGTGTAGGAGAAGGCTGTCTCAATGTCATGGTGGGCGGCTTTGACCAAGGACTTTTCCCATCGGCAGTCTGGACGCGATGTGTATCATTGTATCTCGAATGCAACAAAGCCATGAGGGTTTCGGATATATTCTACATGTAGGTGAAGAAGTCGAGAAATTTCCCAGCCGCAATGGAAAACTATCATTCCACTTGCTTGTCTACAAGGTGTTGCCTACAGCATCATGATGGACATGTGTCATGTCAGACCACCATAGCGTCTCTAGGCTGGTGAAGCAGTCACGACTGAGGCCACAATGCTAAGTGGCAATGCATTCATTTGTAACCATGAAATCTATCTCCGGGCGGAGAGAAATCACAGATGAAGCAAAGCACTCAACGAACTAATTTTCCAGGGGCGAATATCTACTTTCTCATAATGTGAGGTGACACTGGAGGAATATCACAAACTCTTACCCGCTGCATTGCCCAAATCTGATGACTCGCCGTCACTACTCAGACAACACACAAGGCATGCCACTAGAGTTTGAATCTCCCTACCTAGAACCTGGCAATTTTGAGGATACAACTGTTCCAACCCTACATAGTTAAGATCACTATGTAGAGATTAGTCTGTTCCATTAACGTTGCGAGTCTGCACACGTACGCCCATCCAAAGTCGCTAATTGCATTCGCACCAGAGGAATAAGTCAGTATGCGTTCATGGTTCCAACGGCAAGGCGGTCTGTTTACGCGTACTTGATACTCGCCGGAATGACTGAGCCTAGGGAGTTCGCATCGCGTTCGAAACCATTAAGGAGGTGGACCTCTTCAGGCATTCACCGCGGCGTGGACGCATACTCCTGTGGTAAGTGCGGGTGTCTGACAAGCGACATCTCTAGATACACCATACCCGTCTTGGCCCTCCTAATATCTTGCTTAGCTATCATTCAAGTCAGAAGCTGTCTCAACATATGTGCTGCTTCTTAGGCCATAGAACAACGCCTCGTAGCTACGTAAGCCTAAAGTACTGGCAATTACCATCATGCCGGGAAGGATTCAATTTTGCGAAGTAGATAGTTATCGGCGATTCAGCAAGAAGCTGGTGCGATGTATCCATAAATAGAGTCTCATGATGACTGAAGTGCGGTTGAGGATCTTCCGGAGCCAAGTCCGGGGTACCTCGAGGGCAGAGCATGTGGTCAAAAGCGACGAATGAGACCTTATCCCAGCGCCACATGCGGTTGAGCCTCATTATGCATGGTGAAGATACCCTGCCCGCGATCTCTCGGTCTTCTTTCTCCCGGCATTGACGCGAGTCTCAGAATCTTTCGGGCAGGACATGTGCTTTTTAACCATTCCACCTGGGTTAGTGCGAACTGTCCCTTTTACCTCTTGAATAGAAACGAATATTTCATTGTCAGTAGGATTGAGTCATCACAGACGAGAGGAAGCGTGATTTTGCCTCATCTCCCCTTTTCCTTAGGGTTCGCTGTCACTACTTCTGGTAATATTAGGGCCAGATCACCATGCAGAGTCAACGAGACTACAGCATAGACGAAGTTTCTCCAGAGCTGTTGTGTGGGCCACTAGTAGAAGTCACCGGGGCATCTTAATTGCTCTGAGCTTAATGGGGCGGCTTCAGGCAACTGACCGTGAGATTGGGCATACCTACTCATTCATGTAGCAACAGCTTCAAGTGCTCGGGAGACTGACTGACTAGCCTCAGTCTGGCTTACTCCATCAAGCTACGAGCAAAGGAGTTCCATGCTGCATGAACGGCTGCTCTCCGATAGTATATCTGCTTCGCGGAAGAATCAGGATGACGTACATTGATCGTACGCATGCTACTTCGAACCTTCTAGAATACATCTGTAACTGCACTCATTCGCTCATCTACGTTTCTGGGGTTGGACAGGTGTAGAACCATCAGGCAATTCAGCCAGGGAGACGTGTGGACCCCTACTCCAGGCTGCCAGATGTCATACAAGCCTCGAAGAGCGACTGTTGAACAATGACATTGTCAAAGGAATCTAGCACATGTCAGCCATCGTGGGGATCGTCACTCGGCCGCAAATGTTCCAGAGACAACGACGACAGGACCATGCCACATTGAGGAAAGGCGGCAAAATCAGATGTCACTCGGGAAGAAGGGGCAATTTAGTTTAGCGACGGCGGTGGCGAGCGGGATGTAATCGACGGGATGTCTGGCGTCTGCCGCGGCGCGGCTACAACCGCACGCCGCGTTGCCGCGATATCTCGTGGTTGTGCCAATGAGGAAACGGCAGAAACATTGGAGGAAACCCGAGCTCCGTTAACATGAATCCGCGTGGCCCTATGCGACGATCAGCATCGCGGGCTAACGATTTACCCCCGCGGTCGGGATTCAGGGACGCCGTCCGCCGCACGACGTCGGCAGGTGAAGAAGCGAAAGGGGAAAGACGAGCTGGCATTCTGGCATGTGATTTCCCATCTATGGATCCTGGCAGTGGGGGGCGAAGTGGGAGGATTGGAGTGCCAATGGTGCATTGCATCTAATCTTGGATCGGTTTTATTTGTTTGAGTTCCCACCCAAGAGTGAATCCACTTTTAGACACGAACATTGGAACTGTGGACATGGGGAGGCGGAGGCAGAGGGGACAATGGATAGGGACGGTGGGGTGAGGAGCAATTTGTTGACTTTTTATTTTTTGTTTCTTGTCTTGTGACAAGCCGAGCTTTGGGGTCAAGGAGGAGAACATGATGGAGACGATGGGGACTGATAGAGGGAAGTTGACTCGCTGTTTTCACGATACAAACAAACGTGCAAATGTCAGATTCACGGGCCCCTACTTGCCTCGGCCAGGGCCGGAGGAGGCGGAGTGTCCGGCCGAGGCTCTCCGGTGGTCAGGGACCTTCGCCCGCCCGGGCCAACTCAGCACTCAGCTCGGTCCTGCCTGCCCAAGTAGTTTGAACAGACAGCGAGTGCTAAAGATGGACCGACCAGAAAAATTAGGGAAGGGGCCCGCCGACTCGGCCTCAACCCCCTGGCATTTCGTTGAGCGACTATACCTGATTGGGAAAGCGGTCACGACTGCTGCCGCGACCCTGCTGGTCTGGATGTGCGTCATGCTGGTTCTCAACACTGCCGCTGGGCAGGAGCACCCCGGTACCTCAGGTACTAAAGTAGGTAGGTAGAGTTGAGCTGACTGCGGATTCTGGCTGCAATTGGTCGCAGCTTCCCTCACAGGACGGGGATCGTACTGGGGTTACTTGCGGCGGTACCTAGTTGTGGTGGCAGGAGCAAACCGACACCAAAATGCAACAGCATTTGAGTGCGGTGGGCGTTGGTGGATTCCCGGAAAGATTCAAAGACACTGGACAACCGGGATAGCTGGAGACAGACAGGGGGAGGAAAGATGGAGGGGCAAAACCACATGCTGAGCTGCACCCTTTTTTTTTTCTGCCATCTGCTGCTCACTGCTAATCAAGTGCTTTTTGCTGCTGGTGCTACTGCCGCGCTTCCATTCGATTCGTGACCGCCGAGTGACCCTCCCCAGGACCCGTGAACCAAGACACGACACGCACGACACACACCGAAAGAAGAGCCGGTGCCGATACCTGTCTGGACCCTCCCTTGCCGTAGCTGTCTTACCTGAACTTCCCGGCTTTACCCTTCCTCCACTTGACCTACCTTATCCTTGGGCCTTACCGTACCTCACCGTACGGATACTTCCTCCAGGTCCCGGCCAGTACACTACTTATTAAGATAACCTTCACCCCCTCCTTTTTGGCGCGTTTCCTACCTTACCCTCTTGCTCCACTGTACCTCATGCTTTTCAGACTGCGTCCTGTTGTTTCCATCGCCAGAAGCAGCTTTCCCCTACGACGATTCAACTCCACATCCGCAATGGCTTCCCTCGGCGTAGAGAAGAAGCACAAGGTGACCGTCGTGGGCTCCGGTAACTGGTGAGCTAGTTCCTTTCATACACCCCAATATCTCATATCGCGACCCCCATAGCTTCCTCCCCCATAGCTTCTACCGCCCCGACTAGATGAACAGACACTAACATAACCCAACTCAGGGGCTCAACCATTTCCAAGATCGTCGCCGAAAACACAAAGGCCTTCCCCGACCTCTTCGAAGAAGATGTGCACATGTGGGTGTACGAGGAGGACGTCACCCTCGACTCGACATCGCCTTACTACGATGCCTCCGTAGGCGAGAAGCCCCAAAAGTTGACCACCGTCATCAACAAATACCACGAAAACACAAAATACCTGCCCGGTATCAAGCTCCCCCACAACATCATCGCGAACCCCTCCCTGCAGGACGCCGTCAAGGACTCCACCATCCTCATCTTCAACCTCCCCCACCAGTTTATCGGCAATGTCTGCAAGCAGCTCAACGGCCACATTCTGCCCTTTGCTCGTGGCATTTCCTGCATCAAGGGTGTCAACGTCTCCGACGACGGCGTCTCCCTCTTCTCCGAATGGATCGGTGACGGCCTCGGCATCTACTGTGGCGCCCTCTCCGGTGCCAACATTGCCTCCGAAATCGCCGCCGAGAAGTGGTCCGAGACCACCGTCGCCTACGACCCCCCGCCCATGGATAACTCGCGCGCCCCGACCCCGCGTGCCACCTCCCCGAACCCTAACGCCAACGGCGGCAATGGCCTTGCGCCCCTGACACCCGTCGACATGCAGCACAAGGACGCCCGCGGCCGCACCTCCAAGACGAAGCTCACCGCCGTGCCCGCCGAGTACCCGCCCCTGGACCACCAGATCTTCAAGCACCTCTTCCACCGCCCCTACTTCCACGTCCGCATGGTCTCCGATGTCGCTGGTGTCTCTCTGGGCGGCGCCCTGAAGAACATTGTCGCCCTTGCTGCCGGCTTCGTTGACGGCCGGGGCTGGGGTGACAACGCCAAGGCCGCCATCATGCGCGTGGGCCTGCTGGAGATGGTCAACTTTGGAAAGGAGTTCTTTGGCCAGACGGTGCACACGGGGACGTTTACCGAGGAGTCGGCCGGCGTGGCGGATCTGATTACCTCGTGCAGCGGTGGCAGAAACTTCAAGTGCGCCAGGATGGCCGTTGCCGAGGGCTTGAGCGTGCAGGAGATTGAGAAGCGCGAGTTGAACGGTCAGCTGCTTCAGGGTACGAGCACGGCGCAGGAGGTCAACAGCTTCTTGAAGGCGAGGGGCCAGGAGAAGCACTACCCTCTCTTCACTGCCGTGCACGGCATTCTCGAGGGACGATACAGCGTCGACGATATCCCGACCTTGGTGTCTGCTTCGGAGAACTAAGGTCTACTTGGTGGGAGTTTGAATATCAAAAACAGGCATGTGGATAACACGGAACATTATTGATCGTGACGGACAGAGGTCCAACGGCACGCTGGTGTGTGCGAGTATGTGGTAGAGGCCCGGAGTATTGGGTTTGTTATCGGTTTTTGAAAGATGTATGTTGATATCCCTGGATCATTTACCGCAGTGGCATGGTGTGAAGGAACGGATTTAGACAGGTTAAGCAATGACACACATTGTTCTGGTCGATCTTGTGGTTGGTGATATATCCTACGCGCTACCAAGTGAATCATCCGTCCTTCATCCTTGATATACCCCTCCAATTTCATTCCCGTCACCAGCCAGCAGGCGCCCGTCTGGGTCGACGGGTCAGGTCAAACTGGCTGGGTGGTGGAGCGTTTCATGGTCGACAATTACATTTCCTACGCCAACTAGCCTACTCGACGATAGGCTTAGCCAGTACCCGAGTTCGAATCCCAGTATGAGCACCTTATTACCGACAAGAGATGCATCCACACCGATGGTGAACTCTTTTTGCTTTTCCAATCTAGTTACATTATCGTATAACGTCCTCGTTGTCTGATGGAGCGGTACAAGCAAGCTAAGCCTAGATCCTTCAAGACGTAATTCTCTGATATGTATCCCCCACATATATGTATATCTCCATACCCTTCAGTAATATCCCCAGACGACATTCTCAGTCCATATCCTCGAGCAATCCCATCTTCTCCTCATCACCACACCCAACACGTCCACTCCATGACCTGCCCCTCACCCACCCCTTCTTCTCGTCATCCTCCTCCTCCGGCGTCCTCTCCCCATCCCCAAAAACAGGCCTCAACGCAGCATCATACGCCATCCAAAGCAAATTAAACACAACCCCCAACGTAACCCCCAACCAAACGGGCACTTTCCCTTCCTTGTTGGCCACCCTTTTGTTCAGCGCGAAGAACACCAGCAACACGGGGAGGAAGAGCGCCTTTAACAGCCACTGCGCCAGTTTCTGTCGCGGCGAGGTCGGGGTGTACGGCACGAGGGAGTTGAGCCAGCGCTGGTAGTCGTCCGGGAGCTCGTGCTCTGCCGCGCCGGAGGTGATGAGGTTCAGGTACCGGGGGGAGGGTTGCGCGTAGGTGGGGTCGGGGCGGCGGGTCGGGCGGAGGAAGCGGTAGTACCATTTTTTGCGGGGGTCTGTTGGGGTTTTGTCGTCGTCGCCGCCGTCCTTGGCGTTGCTGTAGTTGTAGGAGGAGGAGGAGGAGGAGGTGGTGGTGTCAGGCTCCTCGGGCTCGGCGTCCGGAATGGACGGGGAAAAGAGCGTGTGCGCGAGGAACGGGCGGGGGATGTCGATGGGCGGCTTCTCGGGGACGGAGACGCGGGGCGGGAGCGGGATGCAGGGGGTCAGGATGTCCTTGTAGGAGGAGCCGCCTCCCTCTGTTGCTACGATTGTGGCGTAGTCTTGGGGCGTGACTTCGTAGACTACGCCGATGAGGCCCTTGTCCCAGCCCAGGTCTGGTGTCGTCGGTATGGTGTTGTTCTTCTCCCTCTTCGTCTGGTTCGACGCGGCGGACGGAGGCGGTAGCGGCGGCACGGGCGGGAATTTGGGAGGATCGCTCGGGTCCGGGAGGTTGGGGATCTTCCGGGGTGCCGAGTTGGCGAAGCATGGTTCCGTGTAGGGGAGGCCGGGGAGGTCGAAGACGAGGGAGAGACCTGGGGCGGAGACGTTTACTTGGGAGATTGGACGGATGCCGCGGGCGCCTAGGAAGGTTTCTGCGCTTAGGTTGGAGCCGTAGGCTAGGTAGAGGACTGATGTCTGTTCTGCGGCGACGGCGAGGGCGGTGGGGGTGGAAGATGCATCGTTGCTGGAGGAGTCTGGGGAAGCTGCCGCTGCTGCTGCGAGGCGGGAGGGGGATGTGCGCGGGATGCTCTTGATGGAAGGGAAAGATTTCTCGGACGGGGCGGAGGAGGTTGAGAGGGTGGCGAGGTCTTTTAGGCGGCGGAGGAGGCAGATTGGTTCTTGGGGGAGTGAGGTTGTCATTGTTCCCCGTGCTTTAACGTCGAATTGCGACGGACGAGGTTGAAGGTATTGTAGGAGGCGAAGCCAGGTCGGTCGTTTTTAGTTTCCGTGTTAAGAGGCACTGGCGTTCTTGTGGGGGAATGAGCTCGAGCTCAAGCTCAAGCTATAGATAAGAGGTAAGGTAGCGAGACCGAAAAAGCTGGGATGATGCCAGAAAAGCCCAAGGAGTGATGAAGATGGGATGTTGAAGCGGGAAGGGAAATGCTGAAACTGATGAGTTGCGCCAGGGTACTAGCTGGTTGTGGGTGGGCGCCAGAGACTTTTTGTGTCGCCCCGGGTGTCTCTGACGTTCGGACTTTGGGGGTTTGGATGACGACGCTCTGAGGGAGGTTCCCGGCCTACTAATAAGTGCCTTTATCTTTACGGAGTAGGTACGGATACCTTAGTGTCAAGTAGCATTCGCTGCGGGCGCGCCGGGGGAGCGGCGGACGGAGAATGCGCGCGCGTCGGAGTTGGAAGGTTGGCTTATGTAAACCCCGGGCGGTGGGATGCGGGATTGGCGGGGTTGAGCTGCGGAATCATTTTCAGACAATAACTCGCACCTGTCCACGTCGTGAGCTGATGGGATTTGAAGCTGGTCTAACAAGATGGCATAGGGTATTTTGAAGATACTGTGCAAATGCTCCAATTCCTTACCTGAGATTGGAAATGCCATTGCCCTTGAGTCTACACTACTCTGCAGAGAACGGACCACAATGCCTGTGCTGCGTCATCTGATCCTTTCTTCTTACTTGATAAGTCAACGATATCCCAGAGCTCGAAGAAATAAATGTATAATTTTAACTATCTGGCTATGCTCTCCATGTACCTCATTCGGATCGCACTAAGCATACGTAATTGACCGATGGTGAGTAAGTTGCGTTCTCCCTGACTTGAGCCTCAGCAACTCTTGGATCATCATGTTCGCGAACCTCAACTGCAAAAGTGAAAATCCAAGAGACCAGGAAAACATCACAAACCTCTAGAAAGGTATCATAAATGGGCTTCACCCATGTTTACATATTGTCTCCACGACACTGGAAGATTATCCCATACGTGATGTGGGGAGCTTGTGGGACGTCTATAGACAACCAATTGAAACAAGTTGGTGACATATCTCTTGTCCTCCAGGCTTGGATACAACTCGAGGACATCACTTCCAGTGGGCGACCCACAACGTTGCCTGCAAAAACGATATTCTGGTCTTGGTATCACTGTTTGATTCTTTTTTTATTTCTTTATTGTTTGATATGTGGCTACCCGCTGATCGCGAATCTAAACCACTATTTTTGATCCTACTCGATGCTCGCAGGGAATCGCTATCATAACTTGGTCATTGCTATTCAGAACCTTCGCTCGGGGTCAAGAAGGTTTCGAAAGTCGGTAACGAGCATCATATCGTTGCCTTCATCATCATTGCTTTCGACTTTAATCTGGTCCATAGCATTCTCATCTCCGTCCTCTGTCGCGGGTGCAGCCTTAGCCGCAGCCAGGACCCCATTACCATTGACGTTACTGTGATCGCCATGGCCCCTGACAAGTTCGTCCTCGCCCTCAACCGCCCGCGACACGGATGAGTACTTCTTCGGCACGAGGTACTTATCCATGGCGCCTGCCTGCACGTTCCTTTTTGGCGTGGTGCCCTTTTCAAAGTAGAACCTCTGAATCACGTGCTGCGGGATGTTGGACTCTGGCTCCCAGGTCGGGTTCATGGAGGAGGGCCAGTTGCCCTTCCACCGGACCTGGAAGAAGCGGCCTAGTTTCTTGCCGCTGCGGCGGGAGACGCGGTCTTCGAAGCCTTCGATGCGGAGGACTTCGTAGACTTGTTCGTCTTCGTCTTCTTCTTCGTCATCATCTTGAGTTGCTGTTGACGCTGCTGCCGTTCCGGTTTTCCGCGCGGTGTGAAGTTTGGTTGTGGTGGGTTTGGAGTTTGTAGCTGCGGTTTTGCTGCCTCCTGTTGTTGCGGGAGGTGCTGAGGCGGTTTGTGGTAGGGCTGCTTGTTGTGGTTCTCGTAAGGTTGGTGCGATGTGTGGTTTTGGGCCCGGTATCTTGGGTAGTGGTATAGGCGTCGTAGAGATGGGTTGTTCTATTGACTGAAGTGGCTGCGAGGGCGTCAGTTGGGAGTAGGAGGACGAGGACTTTGAGGCTGCGAGTGAGATTGTCCAAGGGGTGGTATTTGATATCAAAGGCGTGGAGCCGGGCTTGGGTATTGGTGTGTGATTCCAGCCTGCATTTGTGCCTGTCCCGTTCTGTGTCGGGTTCAGCGCGAAGGGCGCCGTGGCTGGCGGGGGAAGCATACTGCTCGCTTTTGGTGTAGGTGTTTGCACCTTTGGTGAGGACGATTGTTGAGGCGTGGAAGGGGGATCTCGTATTGAGAGGAGGGACCGCTTCGGCGGTTGCTGCGTCTTTGCTACCCGCGGAGCCGTGGGCGTGGATGTGTGGTTCGCAGAGGCCGGGGGTATCGGCGGGAAGATGGGCGTCTCCCGAGGCCGGCCACTACTACCCTGGAGACCCGGCGCTGGCGGTTGTGGTAGCGGCGGCAGGGCCGGTGAGCTGGTGGCGCCTCTGGACGAGTCGAAAGGCGTGCTCCGGCTGCTGGTGTCCGTCTCGATTCCCGGCATGAACCGCGAGAAGGCCGGTCTCGGTGACCGGATCCTCTGCTTCTTGCTTGGGGGTTCTAGGCCCGCGGGTAGACTGCTCTGTTCGCCAGAGTCGTATGAGTCCTCCGTCAGAATCAAAGGTGTTGTTGTCCCGGTCCCATTTAGCTGCCTGAAGATGGCCTCGTCGTCGGCCTCGTCATCGGCCACTTCTTCCATCTCGACGTCCGCGTCGCCTTCCGTGTCGAGCTCCCTGAAGTCGTCCACCAAGGCGCTCTTGGACGGCGTAGAAAGCGAAGGCGCATTCTTCCTCGGCCTGCCCCGTTTCTTCTTCTCTCCGTCCGCGGTCGTGGCGGGTGGTGGTGTCCTCAACTCCGCCGCCACATGCTTCCTCTTCCGGCCCCTCTTCGCCCCCTTTCCACCCTTCTCGCCTGGTATCGCGACGCCCCTCTCCCTCGCCACAGCCTCCTCAACAGCGCGCACATTCTCCGCCTCCTCCAGCCGGCGCTCCTCCTCATCCCGCTCCTCAGCTCTTGCAGCGCACCACTCCTCGTATGCCATGGGCGAGACGTAGTCGCATATCTGCTCGGCATCGATCACGACCCGCGCGGCCGGCAGATCGGTCCATCCTACCACGTACTGAAGACGCTTCTTACCGTCGTCAGAGAGCGCGGGCGGGACGAAAAACTCGTCGCGAATGTAGGCCGTCGAGTCGCGCGGCGGAGCGAGGGTTATCGGTCGCAGAGGGGGTCCGGAGCCGCGTTTATAGCGGCGGTAGGTCGGGAGGTCTTCGAGGACCACGGCGAGCCTGCGCGGCTCGGGTTCGGGGTTCTTTCGGGGCGGTTGGGGTTGCCGGGTCGGTAGTGAGGATGCGGAAGATGTGGTGGTAGTGTTGGTCGTGGCGGCGCCGTTGCTGGCGTTGGCCGGGGTGGGGGGTTGACCACCGAACCAGACGAGTTTCTTTGAAGGTCGCGACATGGTTTTCTTGCTCCTTTCGGAGAAGTCCACCATGCCACGCCTGACGCCTTTTTTGTGATTCCGTTGGACGAAACGGTGCAGCGGCAGGTCGGAGAAGGCTTCGGTAGGATCGTCCGTCGTCTAAAGCAGGTATCTGTGGTTTGGGAATCGGCGTTCGTGTTCGTCTCGTGTCGTGTCGCGGTTTCCGCCAGTAAAGACAACGCTTTTGTTCTCGACAACGCCGCTGGCTAGAGGCGTCAGAAAAAATACGACAGCAATTGAAGAATATCATTCGTATCACGAAATTTCGTACCTGATTTCTGCGCGTGGTTTGCCGATACCTGCGCTGTGTTTCGTGGCAGTGGCGCCGGTTGGGCGGGAGAGGTAGGAAACTTAGAAGTACTTTAATTAGCTTATTCTCCACCAGCATGGCCACTACAAATCCCAATACTCATCAGAATTTAAATAGTTAGCAGTAGTATATTAGAATATATTTGATTTCATTATAAACTTCTTTAAGTATTGAAAATCACGTAGTGTTTAATATTATTTTTCTGGTTTATTTTCTAGAAACAAAACAAAAAGATTACTTCTCAAATAGCTTGCTTAATTCTGTTAAACTAATATTTATCTTTAATATAACAAATCCTACTACCTTATACAACACCTTTAGGTAGTAATTAGCTGAGCGTGATGCTGTATTACCTAAGGCACCGAGTACCCTTGGAATTCAGGATCATGCGATCCGGGGAAGCAGGTGCTGCAAAAGGGTCCGTGCAGAAGCTGCGGCTGGGCGTCTACCGGCGCGCTGCGCAGGGCGTCAAATCTTTGGTGGGCCGAGCTTGACCTCATCGCGAGGAGCACAAAGCTCCATCCACCATATCCCAGCTTCGGTTTCCATTTCTTTCTTCGCAAACCAAAGCCAAACCACCAAAAGAAAATCTCCCCTCCACCCACGCGCACCGCAACGTCGATGCCCACGACAACCCGAAACTAATCAACACTCTTCGCCAAGGCCTCGCAAATATGCTGACGCCCACGAGCACCTTCGCCATCCGCCTCGCCGGCCAGGGCGCTGCCCGCGCATCGATTGCCTCTTCCATCGCCCGCACCACCGCATGCCCGTACTCGACCGCCTCCATGAAGCAGCACCAAGCCTCTGCCCGCCCAATTGGTCTCGCCTCGACAGCCGGCCCCATCGCCCGAACCAGCGCCGCCTTTGCCGCATCCCCCTCGTCCTCCATCGTCGCCCGCGTCGTCCGCCAGCCCTGCTCCCAACGCTGCAACGCTACCGCTACCGCCTCCGCTGCGGCGCAACAAAAGTCCGCCCCTTCGCCGGGGGACAGGTTGGACTGGGAGACCTTCTTCCAGCTGCGCAAGTCCCGTAGAAGGTGGCAGCTTGGCTTCAGCGTCATTTCTGGATTGGGATCCTTTGTTGGCGGTGCTGGCATCTTGGCTACTGGTATTGCGGACCCGTTGGTGACACAGATTCCGCTGGATCCTTTCATTACGATGGGCCTTATGACGATGGGCTTCGGTGCTCTTGGATGGCTTATTGGACCTAGCGTTGGTTCTCTGGTGTTCTACACGCTGAACAAGAGGTGGAAGACTCAGATGACGGTGGTAGGTTGCCCTCTTCTACGTTCCGGAGGACAAGGACTTTTTCTAATCTGGATTACTGCTGCAGAAGGAGAAGGAATTCTTCGCCCGCATCAAGAAGAACCGTGTTGACCCCTCTGTCTCCTCTGTTGGTAACCCTGGTAAGTACACTCCCCATCAATATGCCACGCTCTCACGTGCTGATCTCTACTAGTCCCCGATTTCTACGGCGAGAAAATCTCAAGCGTCAAGGGCTACCGTCAATGGCTCAAGGACCAGCGAGCCTTCAACAAGAAGCGTGTCAGCTTCGTGTAGAGTACCACCCAACGACCACCCAGCACGGCTCTCTGCCAAGAACAGTTTCTTTAGGATTAATCAGGATCATGGCTAGCGGGCGAAGGCAGCCCTCCTCTCTTTGTAGCAATAGGGGTATCGCGTAGGAAAAGTATGTATCATGACGACCCAGCCCCCCTCGTCAGAACAAATTCAACTTTTTTATATCCACATCTTTTCTCTCCAGTGGCCCCGTTTCGCTCCATCTCAGGTAAAAGGCAACGTGGGGTCCACGTCTCTCTTCCACGCCCGCATGCCACCGTCAATGTCTCCAATGAATCTTTTGCCATTGTTGTCCAGCGCTAGATCTTTCAAACGCTTTGCCGCAAGCTGTGAGTCGTTGCCGACCCTGCAAACAAGGTAAATGGGCAAATCCTCTGGGAAATCCGACGGCAGCCACTCAGGTTGAGGCTGAACTCCCTCGCTGGAAGGCTGCGTCTCCTTCATGAACTTTGCAATCGGTACGCTTACAGCGCCATCAATGCTACAAATGTCAAAGTTTTCGCGCTCTCGAACGTCTAGCAAAAGATGTCGGCCACCTTTCTCCTTGTATACCCGCTCGTATTCGGTCGCAGAGACACGCTCCTCGGGAGCGAGTATGCTGACCGGCGCAGACACACCACAAAACGACACATAGTCCAGCGATCCCGATCGCAGAGTCTCAAGAGAAAGCGTCGACGCCGCAGAGCAAGCGAAGCAGTCCTTCCTCCGGCCCCGCATACGAACAGACCTAAACTGTCCCGACGTCGCCGCGCCCGAGAAGATGAGAAGCGAAGGCGCCGCCGCAGTCGCGCTCTTGTCCGTCACATCGGGATCGACCGCGCCCAAGGCAACGAGCTTGATCGCCTCGAGAGCCTGCAGGACGCCCATGACGCCAACCACGGGCCCGAGGATGCCGCCTTCGCCGCAGCTGACGACGCTGTCGGGTGGCGGCGGCTTGGGGAACACGCAGCGGTAGCATGGTCCTGCGCCTTCCAGAGTCCCCTGCGGCGCGGCGGGGGAGTTGAGGATGATGAGCTGGCCGTCTGTGCGAAAGGCCGAGGCGGAGACGAGGGGTTTCTGGAGGAGGACGCAGATGTCGGAGATAAGGTAGCGGGAGGTTGGGTGGTCGGTACAGTCGAGGACGAGGTCGTATTGGGAGACGATTTCTTCGGCGTTGGTTGGGGTTAGGTGTGTTTTGTGTGGATGGTATGTTACTAGGGGGTTGAGGCTGGGAGGGGTGGGTGAGTGTGAGCTTTCGTGGAGAATGTGGTTAGAGGAAGTGGGAGGGGAGGGGGTCTGCGTACCCCTTTAGGTATGTGATTGCGCTTTCGACCTTTGAGATTCCGACTCTGTCAGTCGAATGTGCGACTTGGCGGTGGAGGTTGGAGACTTCGACGACGTCGCCGTCGACGAGGCCGATGGTGCCGGCCCCTGCTCCGGCAATATAGGCCGCTGCGGGGCATCCCAGACCCCCGGCACCGATGATGAGGATCTTGGACTTTTTCAGTCTTATTTGTCCTAGGAGTCTCGTTTCAGTGGAGTTATTTCGCAAATGATGTGCCATTAATAAAGCTCACCTTTGACACCTACTTGGGGTATGATGAGCTGTCGTCCATATCTCTCATAATCCTCGGGTTGCAGGGGCCATTTCCAGGGTTGAGATGATGATGATGCTGAAGCATCCTCCTGTGCCTCTTTCTCTGCGCTGGCCAGCTGTTCCTTGAGGTTCCTAAGGTCGAGTTCAGCCTCTGCGACTTTGCGTCGCAGCTCTTCGACTTTGCCCATAATTGCGTCGGTCTGCGCGGTCTGCGGTGTAAGTGAGAATCGATGACTCCCCAAGCGCGGAATTTGTGAGCGGCGGGGCGGACCTGTATAAAATATCGGAGGTTCCGTCCCCGATCTCCGACCCCGCGATTCTGGAAGACCCACATCTCTGTCTTTTCGGCCCCACCACGAATTTTTGAAGCTTTGGGTCAAGTTGAGTACGTCCTCAAACTTCAGTACTTTGCATCCCACTTTGACCCAGATCCGACTTTTGAACTCGAGCCGTCTCAACCATACAGCTCTCCAGAACCTTCAGTACACATATCACTCAAGATGGTAATGCGATCTGATTCCTCCTCGTCGCCGCTCCCCAAACTAACGCCTCCAAGGCGCCCACAGCACCAACAAAAGCCCTCTCAGCCCGCGAAAAGCGCATGGCCCGCATCCGCGGCGACATCCACCCCCTTGCGCCGCACAAGACCCTCCGCCCCGAAGCCCAAGTCGACGACGGCTTCCTCACCAACAAAAAAGACAAGCGAACGATGAAACACAGCGCCTTCCTCAGCAAAGTCGCCAAGACGGCCCCCGGCAGCGGCAAGACCCTGAAGCGCCGGAGACCGAACAAGAAGCTCGTCGCGACCATGGAGTCGCTCGCCGACGCGCTGCCGGAGCTGGAGGAGGGCGCGCAGACGCTAGATCAGCTGCGCGAGGGGAAGGTCAGGCATAAGAGTCTCAAGAGCAGGCCGGGCGCGCTGAAGAGGAAGGAGAAGGTTGTGAAGGCTGAGGTGGCGAGGTTTGGGGCTAGTATGGCAGCATTGGCTTCCGTGCCAACTGCTGTGAATGCCAGCGGTGCTGGTGCTGGTGCGATGGCGGTTGAGGAGGCGGGATCGCACGAGACGACGACGAGTGCGACTTCGAGCCGGTGGGCTGCGCTGCGGAAGCACATTTCGAGCACGATGGAGCAGAACCCTGCCTTCAGCACATAAGCCTTGATGGTGGTATATTTACTACTATCACTGGCAGAGAGGGATCTTCGATGGACTTGATCACGACAGCGGCTGAGAGCATGGCACACCGGAGCATGATTTTTGCGTCTACGAAAGGGGTCTGAGACTTTTTCATGGTTCCGCAGCACACTTGGGATATATCCATGAGCAGACGGTCCATCTTTCAGAGGATTTCTGATGCTAGAGAATCGTTGGCTCCGAGCGAGACTTGACGAGGGAAGCCTTCCTTGAGACGTAAGGGAACCCCTAGAGGGTCCCATTTATTGGACGAAAAGTCGAGTGCGGTAATCCTGGATTGGGGATACAACTGGAAGCTGGCAAACAGTCTCGATGGCGCTCACTATTTTATTGCCTGGCGACCGCGATCGTGTCTACGACGTTTATAGAGTTGCCAAGGCCGGGAAACCTCTACAAGACGCGAACCGTGTCAAGTCAACGTTGTGGCGGAGAGTGTACACGGAACCGATGTCGTAGTTGAGCTGCGGTTGGTCCACCACTACTTTCCGATGTTCAGGCTGCAGACTGGGTACAGACTGAGAGCGTCTTGGAGGCACTGGAACGACATCAAATAGGATGGGCAGTATGAGGAACCGAGGAGGTCCAATTAAGTAGCCAGGGAGGATAGACCCCTAATGCACCCTGTGGATGGAATTTGTGTCTACCAAACATAAATTCGACGTGCTTCTTGGGTTTGCCTGATGAATATCATGCGTTGAAGATTTCGTTTGTCACCATGTGCGTTGTTTACTCTGGCAGGGATATCAGCCTAGCGTTTCAAGGATAGCAAATCAGAAAATATCCCAATGACGATCTTGTGAGCCGACGTCATTTTACCCAACGTCAAGGGTGCGAACGCGTTGTAATAAGATATTCTGTGTGGTCAAGATTAAAGAAAAGTAAACAAACAGATCGTCAGACTAAGGTGCGCAGGGTATCTCCAACGGTCTGGAGTGGTCTATAGGGGCGTTTTGTGGACTTCTTGGCAGGTTTGACGGAGGGGTGATGTCAGTTCAAGTCCAGGCATGGCGGTTCTAGACAACTTCATCGCCAATCAGTTAGTCTCTGGCGACATGGTTTGCTCAATCTGCACAAGATTCCAGCAATTTAGGTAGTGCATTTGTGAAGTTCTTCATGGTGTTAATTTGGGGTAGAGCGTGCAGGTGTGGTCTTTCCTCGTCATATTATGTGGTCGGCAACAGCGATCTACAGGAGGGGAAGGCTCGTTTGCCTAGGATGAACGTCACAAGGAAGGAACTGTGCAGCCGAGCAGGCAACAGCTGCACCTATTTCTTATTGAGCAGCTCCTTCCCTACCTTACTTAAGTACAAAGGTACTCGTCTTTTGCAGTTGATATAAAGATCCACGAAGCTCTCCTCTTAGCCTCGAATCGTCATTTCTATATCACACCCACGAACAATCACTTCCCATCTCAAGTCGAAACCACTACCATTTACACGAATTCCGTACCTCAAATCATCATCATGGCCGACACCAACCCCGGAAACTTTGCCAACCGGTATGTTTCTCAGTACCCTCCCCCAGCGTCTACATATCTCTTAGTTCTTAAGTAAGTGCTAACAGAGTAAAGTCCCACTAAGGAGGTCCGCGAGATCGCAGCCAAAGGCGGCCATGCCAGCCACGGCGGTGGCATCCCACAGGAGGTACCCAGCGGCAACACAAACCCTGGCAACTTTGCGAACCGGTACGTTATTTCTGCCGTGAGATATGTTGTCTTTTACTATTATGTATCTGATAATCTTCAATAGCCCCACGGAGGAGGTTCGCGAGATTGCGGCCAAGGGAGGTCACGCCAGCCACGGCGGCGGAATCGAGGCCGAGACCCACTCGGCCACCGGCAATACCAACCCCGGCAACTTCGCCAACCGGTAAGCTGGCTTCGTATGATCCTCCGGCATCCGGCTCCTTCACAAATCAAGCTTAACTCAACATTATGCCTCGCATGCGCTTGTATTGTATGGAAAGATTACTAACGCGACCGCAGACCCAAGGAGGAGGTTCAAGAGATCGCGGCCAAGGGTGGGCACGCAAGCCACACGGGCGGTTTCGCCAGCATGGACGCCGACAAGCTACGTGAGGTTGCTTCCGAGGGCGGCAAGGCGTCGTCCGGTTCGTTCGAGCCCGGCTCAGAGAGAGCGCGCGAGGCGGGACGCAAGGGAGGTCTTGCGGGTGGATCGGACTGAGATGTTTGTTATCGCAAGGTAGCAGCACTCAGAGCTCTACTCCCATGTTTATTTGAGCGCAACGACACAGGACAACAGGACGAAGCAACGATTGTACGATATCCGGAACACAAAAGGATGGAACATGAGACATGATTGATGGGCGAGAAAGATAGGATTGCCTCCATAACAGGGTCTACCCTGAGGAAATACCACAATTGAGATTCCAGGATTCTAGATGCCTGACCAACGACATTGCTGACTTGCTATTGCATTGCCCTGTCAGGCGTTTCGTCCCACTTCCGGGCCGTGAGCGGATGGCTCCGAGGTTTTGCGTGCTTTCGGCGCCTCCCTTTCCTCTCTCACTCTCTCGGACCCCCACCATATCAATCCCGGACGGTCGAAGAAGGTGGCAGGGTGGTGCAAAAACGCACGATTTTCAAAGTCAATTGTTCAAGACCCCCTTCGGCATTTTCCAACCAGATTGATCCTACCTATCTTGCTCCAGGATGAGTGTGCTACGAGAGAGAGTGCAGCAGCTGAGATGCATTGAATCCATGAGTCCTTCCTCTCCCAGACCGAATCGACCCTTTGGCTAGGCCATTCTCCACCGGCACCCCATGTCCGTTCACCAGCCCTGCGGGTGGGTTGCTTAGGCTGGTTGATCAACTTGGCGCTCTGGGTCGGGGCCCTTGGGAGGAGCAAGCCACGTTCGGCAGACGCCGATGCAGGTGACGAGCGTTTTCCTTTCCTCCTCCCCCGCCTGCGCTTTTCCACCTCTTGATGGATCGACGTACCCGAGTACTGCGGATTGAGGGTCCACTGCACCAGTGATGGACTTGGCTTCGTCACTGAAGCCGCGAGCGTTTTCGTGCGACTCGATCTGTTGGCGGAAGTACGTTCTCTACGGTAAAGATTTTGGGCTAGGCAAAAAAGTAGCGAGCGGCTTGTTCTAGTCCCAGGCGGGAATGGCTAGACCCGGCTGATGACATTGGGTGCCTTTTTCCTTTCCGTGACTTTCGTCCCAAAAGGGTTTGCGGCGGGAAGTGCGCCAGGTGGGTGGTATCGCAGATTCAGCAGCATCATGATGCCGCAGCACGGTGACGTAGACGAGGTGAAACTTGGCTGCCCTTTTTCTTCTCCGTCGCTCACCCCTAGCGTCTTGCTTTGAATTGAGACCACGAGAAGATGGAGAGATGATCGAATTAGAGACTCAGTACCAAGCAATTATCTCACCTCCAGTTCAGTTTACCTTGTTCAATGAAGGATACCCAATAGTGAGGAGGAGGGGAAAGGGGGAGGGTCTGTAAGTGAGACTTGACTGTGAGAGAGAAAAGGTTTTCTCAGTTAGAGGCTCAGCCATGGCTCCCACTCCCTCTTCCTTCTCCAATGGTGACTCCTCCCTTCACCGTCTCAATTCATTCGTCACAAGCAGGCAGGCAGAGGGGATGTTTCTTTGGCGAGGATCCCATACAGAATCGGGATGCAGCGGCAATACGTAGAGTTTCTCCATACCTACTCCAGGTCTCGGGGCCCTTTCTTTTTTCTCCTCGCGTACCTTACCTTTACCTTGATTACCGCCCATCCCTGTCTTTTAGGTAGGTACTGAGGTAAGGTAGGGTAAGGTAGGTCTTGAAGATGATCGGCCATCGAGACTAGCACGTTTCGTTTTTTGTTCCCTTGGGACGCATGTTAAAGTCGTGTGTTCCCCCCTCGCCCACGCTGCCACGCAAGTGTTATGGTCTTTTTGAAGCAAACACTTTTTTGACTCCTTGCTATACCCCTTCCCACCGACTGTGCTGTGCAGCTTTTGCATCCTCACCAAAAACACCTTTTGCGAGGATCTCCCGATACCCCCAGTCCCTGGTACTCCCTCGGACTCGGCCGGTGCTTCACCTTTATACGATGGCCGCGGCAGTTGATGTTCAAACAGCAGCAGGTGTACCGCATACGGGTATCAGCCGGTTAAGCAATTCAAGGTACGATTAGGCCTTTCTTCCTCTCACTTCCAGTTTCTCAGTCCTATATCCTCTGCCTGCTTATTCAAACGAGAACATGGCGGGAACATCATCATCGTCATCCCTTGGGTTCTGGAGGGTGCGCCGGAGGCACCATGGGAGAGTGGAGACGCTCTTCCGAATCAGGTTAAGCTCGGAATAGTGGCCCTAGCTCCTCGGCTCCCCCACAAGTGTGGCTTGTCGGCACCTCGTCACCTCGTCACCTCGCATTTTTCGTCTCTTTTTCCTCCCATCATGGTGCTGCGCCACTCCTGGGCCACGTCTCCCCCCGTCGTCACTCGTCGTTCAAGCCTCATCTCTTCCCTCTCCACCCTCTGATTCTCAGAGAGTCAGCACCTCTTCGCCTCTCTCATCCGAGCTGCACTGCACACACTGCCCGCTGCATGCACGGAACCAGCCCAACTCTAGTGCACCTAAGGTACCCAGCCAGCCCAGTCAGCCCCGTTCATCGTCTTTTCTCCCCGTTCGCTTCCCCACCGTCGTCCATAGCGAACCTACGCTCCGCTCCGTCTGCAACCTGTGACCAGGAGGATCCTGAAGTTTCCCACCGCCCACGCAGAAACAACAGAGACCCTCGTCCCTCCTCCCCCCCCCCCCCGCTCATCAATCCCGAGCGAGAAAAAAAAAAGGAGCGGATGCGAAAAAGGGCCCTGAATTATTTTTTTGATTTCATTTCTTAGCCTTGGCTAATTAACCCCCCTCGTCCTCCATTCTCTCTTCCCACTCTACTCCCGATTGATCCTATTCTCGGAACCCTTCTCTCTCCGTCCTTGTTCACAATCTTCCTTCTATCCCTACGGAGTACTCTGTACCGGTTCCTCAAGTTCCCTACCACACACCTACCTTACCCCAAAGTCTTTCCTGGAAAAGATCGTCGCTCTTCTCGAACCGAACCAAAGCACCCCCCCTCTGACGCAACTCTCCGCGAAAAACAGCCGCTTCTTACCCTTCCGCTCCTCTCGCAACCGACAACCATCGCCGCCCCGAGCGATCAACTCCTCCCGCTCCGGCTCGACCTCGACGACGTCTTCGATATCCTCTACCGCATCGGCTTCAGAAGCATCACCACCAGCATCCCTCCAGCTTTCCCCCTCGACCTCCCCGACGAGCAGTACAAAGTCCGGCCACAGGTCCGAGTCGCGCCTGAGCATGCCTTTCAGGAAGATGGCCCGTCACTTTGGTGACACTGTAAGATCTTTCTTCTTGCAACCTCCTGCTCCTTCCCGTCTTTGTCCTTGGACCTGGCCAAGCTTGCTCTCACCTCGCCGTCGCCGCCGCCGCAGCAGCAGCACTGGGAAGTGCGACCTGATGAGGTCACAATCTTTCATCATCTCCTGCACTCCAGGTCGGACGACAGCCGCAGACGGGCAAGCACATGCCCATCTCGTCTCGTCGCTGCTGGTCCCAAGTGCCGTCGGTGGTGAGGCTGGCAACGGCGGGGTAGTATGAGAGGGGCGGCCGTCCTGTTTCAGCGCAAGCGCCAGTGAACTGACCCGAATCGCGTCCTAGCTCTCCCCGCAGCAACCTTACTTGTCGTGTAAGTCGCACTCCTCCTTGCTCCCAATGAAACGCCGCACCTCCCGCGGTGTTATCCTACCATCCCGTGATGATCATGGCCCCGGCTGACAGCTTCTTTTGGACGATGCAGATCACGATATTCTCCGTATGTTAAACCCTCTGATGGATGACGAGGTGCCGGGACTCTACCGAGTCCGCAGGTTCCGGCTACTTGAACCTCCGATTTAGCACACGGGAACCATTTGGGCTTACTCGTGTTGATTGCAGTCACCTACGAAGACATCAAGTCGCTCAAGAACGACTGGTTGACAGACAACGTACGGCACACCTCCTACCCTGCGCTTGCTCCTACCTGGCTAACAATTTCACAGAACATTGCTTTCTGGGAAGAGTGAGTCCCAACCACTTACAGTTTGACGATAACCACCTATTCTGAACCCTCCTAACAACTGCCAACTGCAGATGGCTGGAACGCGAAGTCCTCCCCAAGTACCCTCAAGCCCGCATCATCCTGCTTCGGCCCTCAATGACCTTCCTCCTCATGAAGGAGCCCGACATGCGCCAGATCCGCTCCGCCCTCCCCGACTTCTCCAAAGTAACACACATCTTCCTCCCCATCAATGACGCCCGCAACGTCGCCCAGGCCGAGGGCGGCTCCCACTGGTCCCTGCTGCTCGTCAGCGCCATCGACGGCGTCGCCTTCCACTACGACTCCCTCGGCGGCGCAAACTACGCAGAAGGCCGCCTCGCCACCCACAAGATGTCCGAGATCCTCGGCCGCCCACTCCGCTATCTCAACCTCGACGACTCTCCCCAGCAGGAGAACGGCAGCGACTGCGGCGTGTTTGTGTGTATCCTAATGCGCCACCTGCTCATCAAGCGCCTCCTCAGCGCCAACGCTCGCGAAAAGGTCAGCATGAGCATGGCCAACAAGCTGATTGACAGCCACGGCGGACGTAAAGAGATGCTCAAAATTATCGAGAGCTTGCGCAAGGAGGGCGAGCGGAGGAGATCGTAAGCGCTAATCCCTCAAATTACCCCCTCCACTGAATTTGGTCTTTGTCTTTTTTGGTCTCTGCGGCATGTGGATGATGGCAGTACTATCATCCTCCTTACTGTACCTGTACTCTCCAATCTTTGAAGCGTCAAAACCGTAAACTTGTCTTGAGGGTTCCCTGACACCCCTTCTTTCAAAAAGGAGAAGCGCATCACCGTACTCGTCAAAGACGCCGCCACGGATCGAGTAGTCAACCAAAGGCAACCTTCCGTACCTTACCCCTACAAAACTCGAACGAAAGAACGACAACGAGACCGTGATTCAGCACAGTCACATCCTTGTCGACGACTTTATTTAAATGTTTCGATATACGATATCCACGAACGCATGCACTAGTGTATTTTATTCAACCACATGAGAAAGGGGGCAGAGGAATGTAAGCATTTGGTAGTGGAAGACGGGAGTGACGAGCGGAAACCGACGCGTCCGAGGAATCTCATCGAGCCGACTCCATCCGCCGAGATACGAAACGACGATTCAGCGACGACCAGAGGTTGTGGGCAAGATGAGGCACTGTGAGATGATGGACGTAGAAGGCCGACGCTGCGGGCCATTCTGGCGGGGCCACGTTGGAGTAGAAAGTTCAAGACGGATTGCCGTAGTAGAGGAGCAAGAGAGGGGTCCAAATCAAGACAATGCAAAGGCGAGGCGTTTTTGGCGTCCCAAGGTCGGACGATTAGCTAGGAGAGATACATTTGATCTTATTCCCATTCATCCTCATCCGCGGCATTCTTTGTAAGGTATGTTGGATTGCTTTGATGCATCGTGCATGCATTGCCGCGAACTCTCGACGAGCATCACCTCATCATGCCTTCGTCAAAATTACGCGTTTCGCTTGGGACCTGAAACTCATGTAAACGGAATTAGCTGTATCACGCTAGTTAGGAATCCTTCTCCAAACCATCTGTGAACTGGACCATCAATCTATCGCTCTGCGCTCACCAACCAAAGCCCAATAGACCATCCACAAGATGGCAAAAAAGTCGTCATCCCGACGTGCAACCGCAAGATCCCTGGCCGCATTCTTCCCCATTCCTATCCACTCCCGTTACCAAAAGGGGCCATCATCCTTACGAGACTTCTTGATGCTCGCTTCGCGCTTGTCTTGCGCAACCCGGGCTGCCAGCTTGTTGAATCCTGCCTTTGTGATTCCGTGCAGGGCTACACCTCTGCTCATGACCGACGGAGCGACGGACGAAGGAGCATGGTTGATCTCCTGAAGGCGCTGACGGAATGCCAAAGACGTAGTCGGTACATTGGTGTTCGGGATCGACGGAGCGTCTAGAAGAGACGGGACTCCCAGTCCAGTGTTACCGCCGACGCGGTCGTACTCGGTGCCGGCAATTGGCAATACGGCAGTGACGGGAACTGATCGATCGTTGCCCCTCATACCAATGGACTCCGCGAAAAGCTTGGCCGAGAGGTTGGAGCGGCGAGCGGCCGATCCGTCATTCAGAGACTGCTCTGCGTCTCCGTCAACGCCGCCGTCGTCAACGATGATTTGCTGTTGCTGTTGACGCCTTGGTTAGCGTCATGGTCTTGCTCATGTTGCTTCTTGTTCTTGGTCCGAAGATAGGCATTCACCTTCCGTTGATCAATCGCGCCAGTGCTCTGGTATATCAAATCCGCAGTCTGCTGGGTATAAGGGTCAGTGCTGTCGATATTATAGTGCAGCCATTCCTTTTGCGACTGCTCCGTGGTGTAGGCCCAGCCAGCAGAATACCACATTTGAAAGGCACCTGATTTGGAATCTTTGCGGTGACGAACCTTTTTTCTCTGATCAGGATCATAAGCCATGTACTCAACGGCCTCGTCCCAGTTTGCGCCTTTCTCCCAAGCAATGGGCTTCTGTCTCTCTCGGAATGCATCGAGCTCTGCCTCTTCCTCCGGATCATTTGAGTGGGCATTCGCAAGCCATGCCTCTTGATAGCGCTGATCCTCGGCTTCAGCCTCTTCTTTGGTCTGAAAGCCGCGGGCGTTCTCTGCGGAGATGGCATCGGTATTGAACGAGCGGGATGTAGGGAGGTGGAGAATCTGGAGAAGATCATCGAGCGAGGCATCGCACGGGTCCGGGCAGAAGATGACATCGTGCTTCTCGGGTGATCCGCTATAAAGAGGGGATCCAATGATACACTTACGAACAAGCACAGCTGACTCAATGCTGGAGAATGAGATCTGAAAGCTTTTCTCGTCGGCGTACGCAAAGTGCGTGATGACTTCAGCGAAGGTGGACGACAGCCCAACTCTCTTGAGAACCATGTGCAGATCCTTGACGGGGAATCCCGTGACGGCCAGGCATCGAGTATTTCCCTCGCGAATCATGGTGAGAATTGAGTCCTTGAGGGGAAATGAGTCCGTGTTGGGCATGCTGATGCGGACTTGAACTGATTTACCATCAGCCGTGGTGAATCCGATTTCGCGACCGCGGTCCAGGCTGTATTGGAAAAACGCCTTAGCATCCTCCGGAGAGGTGAACTCAATGTACGCATGGTTGAAACGATTATCACTAGTTCCCATCGGCATCGCGTGGGCTTTGAGAATTCGACCGCCTCGGATGTGCTCAAGGATGCGCTGGACGTGAACCTCATCGGGAAGTCCAGTCATGATGATCGTCCTGGAAGACACATCTGATACGCCATTGTCGGCGGTTAGCTTCTGACCAGCCCCATCGCGTATATATCGAAGGCCGTATTTCAACATACCCGGCACCGCTGAAGGGTGACGACTTCCAACGGTACGCTGGTGCGTCTGCAGCGCGCGCTCCTTCTGAAATGGACTGTCCCAGATGTTATCGCTGCCATCACTCCAGTCGAGCCCAGTCACGATGTCGGCCGTGCGAGTTGCAGTCTCTGTATTCTGGTTGTCAAGGTGTTGATTGAGGGGATCAGGATGCAGCTTTTCAGCCAAAGCGTCGGGCGTGGCGAGGACTCCCTTGAAGGTGGAGGGGAACTCGGGCTTCGGAAAAGTTGCCTGGTTGGCTCGATCAACGTTCTGGGGCTTGGAAGGTATCTGGAGAGCTGGAAAATGGTCCTCAAATGATACCAAAGGCTCGTCATTGATGCCAAAAACCGTCGGGAGACCAGGCTTCGTGGTTGTGCCGTCATCAGGAGAGACTCCAATGACTGCGAAAGCTTCTGTAACCTCTGGGTGATCAGTGATAAAGGAGCGCATGAAGGCCTCGTACATTTTGGCCCGCTCAACAGCGTTGAGAAGGCAGTTCTGCATGGCCTGGAGCTGAGCAACGAGAGGTGCATTGTTTGCGACCGCTCCGGCATACTTCGCCTTGTATTCTGTGAGCTGCTCTTGACTATGGTCGAGATCGTCTTGGAGTCTGCTCAGTACTTCTTGATCCTTGCTGCTTCGCTCATTCTGTTCGACAGAGTAAGTCTGCGCTCTGCATCGGAGAAGATTGGCCTCCTTGATATCTTCCCTGAGCTTGGCGATTGTGTCCTGGTCCAAGTTCGCTTGATGCCTTAGCGATTCGTTGACGTATTCGAGGCTCTCATTTTCGCTTTTGAGGGCTTCGTGATCGGCCTCGAGCCGGCTGAGGCGAGACTTCATGGCGAAAAGGCCAACTCCCGCGTCCAAACTTTGGCGAGCATCTGAGTAGGACGAGAATGACTGCTTTGACGACAAATTGTCTCGGTTCGTGCTGCTGGGGGTAAACTCGGCTGAGGATGGGTTCAGTGGCTTGTGACCAGAAACGAATGGCTCGATCGGGGAAGGTTTGTTCTCACGAGGCGGAATCGCGGTCTCTTGGGAATCGCCCTGCTTAATGACAGCGACACTTGTAATCGTCTGGGCGTGATTGGTGTCAGAGACAGTAGCTTCCAGATCCTTGGGGTCATCGAAGTCGTCGCCAAAATCAATGAGCTTCTCCGAGTTTGACTGGGAAAGGATCGGACGAGCAGGGGCGGGTGGGCTTCCGGCGTCGCTTTTGTCATCATTAAAGCCATCGTCAGTCGACGCGTAGATGCTCTCATCACCGTCATTGTTGTTCTCTTGCTTGATGACACGGCCGGGGAAACGGGGGTCGTATTTGTCAACCATTTTGGCCGCCGTTGTGTTGTGCTGCTGGTGGAAGAAGTCCAGAGGGTCTATCGAGACGTAGGAGCTTTCGGCTGATTCTGTGGGAAAACTGTAAATGAATGGTGTTAACGAATGGACCGACGATGCTTCTCTTGAAGAGAGAGAAATGCGAGATATGAATGATGAAGATGATGCGGGAGTAAAGATAGGAATCACTGGCTGAAATCGATTCTTATAGCGATTGGATTGGAAATGACGATTTAAAGTACCGCTTACTCTGCCAACCTTTGACGGTTGGGTCCTCGAGAGTGGTGATGTAGAAGGGGAAAGACGAAGGGCGAAATCAGAATGTGGAGGGAGGAACTCTTGGAGCCCCCGTGTTTTTCATTCCGGGAAAGGCAAGAGCGGCTGTTGACGCGGGCGGAAAGCGCCATTCGTAAGATGCTGTAACCAAGGCAGGTGTGCAGGAGGGTCGGGAAGTAGGGGCAGGTTCTTGGGGCGGTGAGCAAGCAGTGCTGAAACATATCACGACTTACCTAGCTGAGTCTGAAGTTGCTTGAGCTATCTTGACTCAAAGAGACCAAGAGTTGCAGTAGGCCGAGAAATCACCGCGAGGGGATTCTTTGCATTCAGCGTTGCTGCTACCTGTTTTTGAGGTAGACGATATTGGTGAATGATCTAAATGATCTTGTTTCGTTGTCGATAACTGGCTTATAGAAGGCTTGTTCTATAAGAGCCAAGGCGCGCCGATGCTGACGTCAAGAACGCCGAAAAGCAAGGCGAAATCTCCGTCTCTATGTCTATGCTGCTGTGTTGTTGTCCGGTTGCTCTATAGAATCGAGGCCAAGACTCGGAAGCAGACTTGTTCGGGAGATGAAAAGATTGTTGCTTCAGGTGGAGGACTGTAGACGACCTGAGATATGTTAATGATGCTCAACGCTGATCTCAAAGGTGAGTGCGGCTCTTGCCTGGATGACATACCTGAGTACTCCGAAAGGGAGAGGCGAGGATATTAAGGTAAGTGAAAGTGTTGCCTCTGCGTGTTGATGTGGATGTAGGAGGAAGAAGACTCTGTTAAGAGGCGGGAGGAAGAGATTCTCTCTTATAGACTCTACCCAGAGATAGACTCAGCAGAGAAGGGACTACCGCGGAGCCAGTCGCGGAGCGAAGCGGAAAGTCGAGAAGGACGAGGCGGCGAGGAGTTTGGCGGTAGAGAAAATGCGAAGCTGGAAAAGAGAGTAAAGGAAGAAGCCCCCTTCTCATCTAGATCCTCTGGAGATGCCAGAGGGAAGAGGGAAGTTGCTGAGGAGGAGGGAGAGAGGGAGGTAAGGGAGAGGAGGTAGGTGAAGGCGAGAAGAAAAAGAAAGAGAAGAAGAGGACTAGTGAGCTGAGAAAAGAATCTGACTTTTACAACCCTAGGGCAGCCGGAGACGGGAACTGAGGCTATGCGGGGACCCCGGTAGACGGATGAGCTCAAAAGACCAACTTCAGGGGAGAATGAAGACGGCGCAAGTGGACCAGAGAAGTGCTAGACGAAGCAGGCCAGACAGGAACTTCACATGAGGGAAGTTAGAAAGGCATTGGTCAGAGACCACTGAGACTACGCTAGACATGTTAAAGCAGACAGTCAGAGACTGAAAGGGGCTCTTGAGAAGCGAGGGGATTGTTCTCATCATGAAGTATGGTAGGTTTGAGTGCAGTCAACCCCGAAAAAGATCCCAAAGAGTTGCGAAGACCACTAAATCCTGTTATTGAAATGTCACAGATGAGCCCAGGCAGTCCAGTCTTCATGGTAAGATAAGTCGCCGTGAAGACAAGTAGGATGTGAACAAGTATGAAGATGCACAATTGCTATTAAGGGACCCTGGTCCCAATTCATTGTAACTTCAAATATCTTTTGAAGACGATCCAGTGAAGGAGGTTAAGTGAAGGGAGTCAAGTGAAGTGGACCGAGTGCGTGTAGTCTGAAGTAAACTGGTTACACAGGCCTCGAGAACTTATAACAGCATTACTAGAATTGATGAGGTATATTAAGTTAAGGGTCCCAGGAGTTGCAGTAAACAATCACCAAGACTTCAGTGGGAGACAAATATGACCACATGGATGGGAAAGCATCGTCTGAAATCTGGTATCTTCAAATCTTGGAAAGGAAACTGATACTACGCAAGGAAAGGGGGTATACATGCTAGCCCAACGCCGTGCTTCGTTAACTCAATGGCCAATGGAAACCCTTCCACCTCCCCTCCTGATAATCGTTGAATACTTGTCTCATACTTCAACGACAAAATCTCGAACCATGTTGAGGAATCTCTCCCGATACTCCGTAGGGTTCGCAGTAATGCTCATGGGGCCGTGGCCAGCAAATACGTTGTACGACTTGACAAGCCCAGTCATGGCCTTCGCGCGAAACTTGTGCTTCGCCCAGAAGAAGTCGAGAACGATCATGCGGTAGGTCCAGTTGCCGTCGGCGTCCGTCAGACCGGTGCGCCAGGGAGGTGCGTCGGATTTGATCGTGGGTACGTCGCGAGCTTCATCGAGCACATTGGGGCCGGGGAAGCGCACCATGAAGAGGGAGTAGTCGACGGCGTTGTTCTCGGCCAGGAGTTGGGTGTCGGCTTCGAGAATGTCCAGCAGCTCCTTCTTCTGGGCGGGTGTGACGCGAACCTTGTCCTCGAACTCGTCAATCAAGCGTTCCTTGACGCTCTGTGGTGCAAGATTGCCGTTGGCGATATCACGTTCGGGGAAGAAGTAGTCGTTGGGCTTGAGGTCGTATGTCTCCCACTGGTTCCTGCGATGATCGGTCTCCTCCTCCTTCTTACCGAACATCAGGTTCTCCATGATGATGTGGTGCGTCGGCGCCATGCCGAGAATGCCACCAATCGTCGCTTTCGCGGTATAGGCCATGTCGGTGATGCGAACCAATAGGCTGTGCGGGTGCTTCTTCATGTGTGCAACGTAGGCGTCAAACAAGTCGTGCGTGAAGAACTCGTGCTCGAACCGGCGGGGCAGCGACTTGATAAGGAACTTCCCATCGGCCGTCGTGAAGAAGGTCGAGCCGCTGTACCCCAGATCGCCGACAGGCACGAGATCGGATTCGCGGCCCTTGCCCTTGGCTGCCTTCTTTGCTAGGTGGAAGGAGTTTGTATACTCGTCTTCATCAAATTGCCAGACATTGTGTCGGAGTTCGAGGAAGTCTGCGGCGCGGTATCGAGCAAGAGGGAGGTGGAAGACGGATAGGAAGGAGGTGAAGACGCGAAAGATGCGCTTTTTGAGGCTTGGTTTGTCGGGGTTGTTTGAGTCGCCTGAGATGGCTGCGAGAATCGAGGACGAGATGGAGGTGCTCCGGATCTGCATGGTGGCGGTTGGAGGCCAAAGGGCCCAGGCAGGTCTTTGATATACCGCTCGTGGTAGTGAACAGTGTCTGTAGGGGAAATGTCTTGAGAAGGAAGAACGTAGGCACCGTTGGAAAAAGAAGTTGAAAGACGTAGCTTGAGCTCGGTACCTTGCCTTAGGTGCGAAGGGATGGGAGCTTGACGGGAGCTTGTCTTAGACCGACAATGGTGGAGAGCTACTGACGTCACTTTACCGGGGAAGGCGCATGTGCCCGCCAAAAGCCACAACCAAGCGGAACAAACGTTCCTGCTCAGCAATGCGGCAACCATTTAATCCATGGTTGAATATACGCGCAGGATTATACATGAATCTCTTGGTCCAAAAATCTCCATGGTTGGAGAGTCAAAGGGAGACTAAGAGGACTGCCTTTATTGCCCTGGCTTTGAAACCCTTCTTCATACCCACCCTGTTGCGATCAAATGATAGGCATCTTACGCTATTAAGGTGTATTCTGAAAGGAAAATATAAGAAGTAAAGAGTAATAATAGAAGTAATAACAATAACAGCAGGGGGAGAAATAATTGCAGTTAGCAGAATCAGTGGAAATGAAAACAAGGTTCTGAGTTGTAAATTATCGCGTGACATATCGCTGAGACAGCTCTTGAATCAACACAGTCTGATGAAGATAGAAACATGAGTCTTCTTTCATTATAGCCGGACAATGATGCTGGTTCCCGGTGTTGTCATATCTGGAAGTTGTATTTCCCCCAAGCTCGGATCTTGACTAGAAGTCTACACTACGACGCATATTGAATTAAATTTACGGACTGTGTCGAGTGTTGTAGACTTCTAGAGTCTCGACCCTGTCCTCAAATCTAATATAAGTCTAGCTGAAGCTTAGAAGGTTGCAAAAGTCCCATTGTGAGAGGGGACTTACATGCTGTCAGTCCATATTACATGGGTCTGGAGAGCTTCACGATACGCCATTCGCTCACCCGTCTACCCACTCATCATTGGCCAATGATGTCCAAAGTCCCGCGACCCCGCAGCCTCTGGTGTATGATAAACTCTCTGACGGCTGCCTGGCTTTATTTTCCATTCGCTGACTTCAATGTGAGACAGTATCTGACAACTTGAAGACCCAACCATGAGCAGAGAATGCAACAAACATGTCCACACACTTAGACGGCAGGGACGGTAGCCGCCTGAGGGATTGCATTTCCTGTTCAGATAGCAAGAACCCCATCATCCCCAATCCCCTTCTTTGCAATGATTGCCAGCCATGGAATGACTTTTTCCATGTTGTCTATTGCTGCTACGCATCACAAAACGTGGACGTCTCAGCTTTCGATCCCGACTTTGATGAATCGGAACCTGCCTCCTACGGCTTCCAGTCTCTGATCTTTCGATCGTTGAGCAGCACCGCCAATAGCCCAAACTGTATGATATGCAGCTTCATCAGCTCGGAGATAAGCACCGTAGATGGCGCCGGCGACGACACTGAGATCGCAGTCTGCGGGCTCTTCCCGAGTCGTAGGACGGACCCAAGCTCTCGTACCCTCATATCTAACAGAGCACATGAAACTTCGTCCTTTGCCGAGAGCTGCGCCTTGGCTATCTGCGTTTCGGGGCTTACACCGCTAGCGGGCAGTAAATCAAATCATATTTATCAACCTGTGGTTCTGGGGATTAGACTTAAGTATGGGTCTAAAGACGGAACCCGACTTGAGTTGGCAGAACCCTGGGACCGGCGATACATCAACGTCAGCCTCCTTCGCAGCTGGCTGGCGAGCTGCCAGGAATACCACGGACCCAAATGCAACGAGCCCTTGACAGAATCAAAACTCCCTGCTGGGTTCCGCGTAATAGACACCAAATGTAGGCGGATTGTCCAGCCAAAGACCCAGATTGCCTTTGTGGCATTGAGTTATACGTGGCGGCTTGCAACTGCTTCAGCGGATCGGGGCCTTCATTTGACGACGTCAAACGCAGAAAAGTTGAACCGGACTGATTCTCTTGTGGCGGATCTGCTGCCAGAAGTAGTTGGGGACGCTATCCACTTGTGCCGGAACATGAGACAGCGATACCTCTGGGTTGATCGCTTGTGCATCCTGCAGGACGATGAAGATCTCAAGATGGTACAGATCAACGCTATGAACGACATTTACCAGCTCGCAGAATTCACCATTGTTGCAGCTGCGAATGGTGTTGGTGTTGGGCTACCCGGTCTCACTACGCGGCCCAACATTTCCACTCACAAGAACCATTGCTGGCAATTCATTAAGCACGTGCCTAAAGCAGTCGAGGGTACGACATCGGGCGGGAACTCTGCCATGGAACATGCCGTTGTCGGGATAGCCCCTCTCAGCGAGAACCAGGTCATCAGCTCCAGCGAGTGGAACTCGAGAGCATGGACATTTCAGGAGAAGCTGCTCTCCCGGCGGCACATCTTCTTCAGCTCCGGGCACGTCTACTTCAGCTGCTTCCACGAGGGCTCTGAGCTTCATAGATACCCAGACATCAGGCACTATCGACCACAGGAGGAACCAGAGACTGCCGGCGTCACAAGGACAGGTCAAGACCGGGGTGGAAGAGGTTTCGAAAAGGGCCTCCGATCCGATGAGTACAGCGATGACGGGGTACTCGGATTTTACCCGCTTCTAGTGGACCAGTATACTAAACGAACACTCGGCCGTCGGGAAGACGTGCTGAGCGCCTTTGCTGGCGTCGGGAATGTTGTCGCTGCTCGGGCCAGAACGCAGATGCTGCTGGGACTTCCGGAGAGATACCTGGCGCATAGCCTCCTGTGGTCGTTTTGCTCTCCTCTGGGAGTTACATATCGCACGACTGAAGGGCTGAGACTTCCATCTTGGACATGGGCTACCCGAAAAGGCTCCGTCGTTTATCAACGGTCTCTCGGGGGCCGAATTGACGGCGACTGGTTGGACCCGATGTATCAGATTCACTTTGGACATCTCGTCTCCTTTTTCTACTGTGACCCGATCTCTACTGGCCCCTCTAGGCTCAGAAACATTTGTGAAGGCAAGGTTTGGTTTCCAGAAGATCGAATCGATGGCTCTATGCGGCAGGAAGACTTCCAGCGAGATCTTGAAGCCTTCTTTCAACCCAGGGGAGAACTTTGCCAGGTGACTGAGTACAAGGATCCTCGACAAGAGGCACTGTGGATCTCCGTGGTTGACATGTGGAAACGGTCTCCGCAGAACCCTATGACAGCTCGCCACCACATCGAGCTTGATAATAAGACCAAAGCCAGGGCTGAAGAACACCCTCGCTGTCTCGTTTTCAACACCACAGTTGCCAGAGTCCGGATAGGGTCATACCTTCGCGGCGATGATGACGGAATTCAACTTACGATCTACAATAATGATGGCACAAAGATAGGAACCACTGCGCCTATGCATAGGCAGTGGGTTTTGAAATGTCTGAGCATGGGGTCGAGCCACTACATGATAGTTGTCGCCGCTGGCCTTAAGTTTCCTGGAACCTGGGAGCATAATGCTGTGTTTGCGGGAAGCCAAGGATTTGGGTTCTATGTGCTCATTACATCTCGCACGAGCGGGCTCTACTCGCGTCTTGGGATCGGCTTTATTTCCTTGGATGGATGGGCCTCTGTTGAACCCAACTGGGAGCCTGTTATTCTAGTCTAGTAGTATAGTAAAGCGAATCACTGTTACCAGGAAGACTTCTATGACTTTCTCCGTGGGCGAATAAGAGCAGACGCATTAAGGAGTAGAGTAGAGATTTGCACTGCTAGGTCTCGGTATCATTATCATGGAAGCATGGAGGTCTAGGTACCAAACGAAGTTAATGTCCTTACTATTGGGAGATAGTAGACTTTTAGTCATCATTGAGTCGATTCAACTAGAGAGGGAAAAATCAGCGGCGGAGTGGTTAGTTGAGCTGATGATCTGGAAAGCTGACGGGGTCGTTGCCGAGACCTGGCCCCTATCGGCCCATGTCAACTCAGGCTGAGGTGCCACTGCTACCGGCCTCGCCTCCAATTATGCGGGAAGGAAACTGAACCAAACGGCTTGCTATTGTATGGTGTATGGCTGCCACAACATGCGAGTCTCCGAGTCACTCGCACGACCTTCAGACAATGTATCGTAGACCTGATGCACTGACATTTCCAGATAATCAGAGTCACAATTAATCATGGTAGAAGAGGAAGGCCCACGGACGTTGCAGATAGTACTAAGTGAAGTAAGTCTCCTATTCTTTCAGATTCTATTCATCTGCGTTGCGCTGGTAATTCTACAATCAAAAAATTTAACCATCCCTTATACTGTCTATAGTCTCCCGTCTAGTGAGATCATTTACAACTTGCTTCTCAGGTCCTTTCTCTCATCCTTCTTGAACAGCACCTTGCTGTTGGGGTAGGGGTCAAACACGACGCTGTTGAGCGGGTTGTCCTCGCTGGCGCGCTTGAACATGTCCTCGTACACCTTGCCGTCATAGCGGCCCAAACTGCTGTCCAGGACCCAGTCGTCAAACTTCCAGGCATCGACCAGGCGGACTGCGTGAGGGCGGATCTCCTCCAGGAGGGTCATGACGGCCTTTGTTCTCGCCAGCGTGATCTGGCGGACAGTGACAGCCGCAGAGCTGTAGAACTCGCTGGCCTCCTGCTCGAGGGTATTCAGAGCATACAGTCTGAAGAGCTTGTGCAGCAGACCGACGGTGTCCTTGTCGAGCTGCTCGGTGGTAGCCTTATCGTTGAGAGCCTGGTGGAAGTTCTTGACGACCATATACTGAGCGTGCGCGGTGCTGAGGCGCCAGAAGTCGACGAGAAGGCTGTTCCAGGACTGCTTGTCCTCGTCTCTGTGGCGGAGGGCCTCAAAGGTGAGGAAGGACACGCGCCAGGCAAAGGCAGCGACGAGGTCCTCGTCTGAGCCGAGGACATCGAAGGCTGCGCCGATGTCGCGGCGGCGGAGGAACTCAGAGAGAATACGAGTGGTGTCGTTGTTGCCGGCCTTGCCCTTGAGGACGGAGCGAGCGGACTTCAACAGGTAGCGGGATACTTGCTGGGTGAGCATGTAGTTGTCGCCCTCCCAGGTCAGGGTTGGCAGGTAGTCGGCGTACCAGGAACCGATACCGCTGAAGGAGGAGTATCCGTGGCCTCCGCAGGCGCGGCGGCAGATCTCGAGACCCTCACCGGCGACGGTTGAGCCGTAAGCCTTGAGGGCGCAGGAGGTGGCGTGGAGATCGGCGAGGAGGTCGGTGCCGGGGTTCAACTCCTCGGGGCCGGGGTTTCTGGTTCCGTCGCTGAGCTTGCCGACGTCGCCCTTCATGCGCTTCTGGTTCTCGTTGTAGAGGTTAATCATACCGCGACCGGTAAAGTGAAGGGCAAAGGTGGCTGCCAGGAGGGGGAGCAGACGAATCTGCACCATGGTGTAGTTGAGAACTTGGTTTTCACCAGGCTCACCCGCCGGCGCATCGCGGTCCTGGAACTGTCGGCGGACAGCGCAGTAGCGGGTGGCGATGGTGACACCCTTGGCCAGGACGGAGCCTGACTGCAGGACAATGTTGGATCGCACCCATGTGAGGGTTCCGTAGATGAGAGAGGGGTTCGCGGGACGGATGTACTTGCTCGTGTTCGGGTCGATGGACGAGAATCGGGCGAGCATGTGGTTGTGCGGGATCTTGACGTTGTTCAACAGCAAGAAGCCGTTGTCCATGGTGTTGTAGCCGAACTTGGGGCCGATATCGCCGACGTGGACGTTCGGGAGAGGCTCGTGAGTCTTCTTGTCGCGGATCGGCACGACGAAGGGGTGGGGGCCAATCTTCTTGCCGTTGAGGATCAGCTGGGCCATGACGACGGCATGGGTGGCCGTCTTGCCCAAGGAACCGATCCACCACTTCGAGGCCGTTAAGTGAGGCGAGTGCAGAACGAAGCTCTTATCAGACGGGTCCCACGTTGCCGTGGTCTCGAGGCCACGAACATTGGAGCCGTGGCCAAGCTCGGTCTGGGCGTAACATCCGAGGATCTCGTAGTTCTCGGCGGGCTTGAGGAAGAGCTCGTGCTGCTCGGGAGTGCCTTGCTCGCGCAGCGTGACGAGGAACATACTGGCGTGGAGGCCATACGGTGTCGGCTCAGCAATCAGGTCGTTGGCAACGATGTAGTCTTGCTGAGACCATTTGTGCTCCTTAGTCAACTGGAACAGTCTCTTGCCTCTCGCCAGCGCAGCCTCGATACGGGCATTTCGGCCGCGGAAGTAGTTCTGGGTCTTGTCAAAGACAGGCTCCTTCTTTAGGATGTTTAGTATCCTCTCGCTGCGCTCGAGAGCCTCATTTGTGAACATGAACGACGCGAGCTGGTCGACGTTGAGGTTGGACTTTGCGCGCTCCTGAGCGAGGAGCTCAGTGCCCTGCGGGCCAGATGGCTGGAGGGCCTTGACCCAATCCGGGGTATTCGGCATCGTGACTTTTGTGTGTGGGGATGATAAGCTGGGGTAAGTGAAGAACTGGGGAAGTTTGTCTGGAGAAATGGAGGCTGCAGATGGGATTTTGTAGGATATGTTGTTCTTGAGTCGTGAGGTGTGCGCTGTCCAGATCTAATCTAATCGAGGTTTCGAGAGTTCCGACTCGGAGAGCAGCTATGATGCTTTGAAGGGCAGTGCCTCGGTAATTACTACATCTAGTTAGACTCTAGCTCTTGGTTCGCGTCGAAACTCCACAAAAAGGCTCTCTGGAAACCCCTTATTTCACCAGGTAGCCCACCAAAAGCCAAACATGTCTGCTCCCGATCATCGGACATGCTCGGCGCCGACTCCGACTCCCGAGGGAGAGGGCACCCCTAGCCGATTTCCCTCGGTTGGTTTTCTCTAGTACCGGGTGACCGCTTCTAGACCTCCGGGACACGCGGGGTTTAACTCATCTTACCATCCATCACTATTACGCGTGCCTTATGACACCAACCAGCTCATGGCCAAAAAGCATGGGAAGACAGTTGATGATTGAGGCAATTGTGAGATCGCACATGTTAGTTTTCAGTGGCTTTTCGTGATGAACTAAGCTACCTTTTTTCGGGGAAGAGTTTCGTCGACATTGCCAAGCGGGCGCAGTGAGCAACTCCATTCAACTACCAGAGCTCAATGCAACTTCGAGGCACACGTTCTACTTATCCTTCGACGGTCACAAACTTTATTTCTGATAGTTTATCCTTCACAAGCTAGAAGCTCAGGAGAAGCTCTGTCAACCACAGAGGTCCCTCGCCGCCGGTCGCCACCTGGGAAAAATTCATTCCAAGTTCCTCAATCCCCCATTGAACTCCAATTACATCTCTTTCAGAGAGGCATTCCCCTATACGAGAAAAGAGTCTTGACCCGCAGATACTCGACCATCCCAACCGGATTTCATCCATGTCCGGGGCGCTTGGATGATGGATCCAGATAGTCGGATCTTGATCCCTGCCACAACAAATGATGCGTCATCCAGCACCAACACCTGACAGATCCACCAGACGCTTGGCGGGACCCAGCAACAACAAACATGTGAAATCGTCTGCTTGAGTCGTGCCATTGGGGGTTTTCTTGGAATAGCTATTTTCCTTGTGTCGACGCGGTTTGATCATCCGGTTGAGCTCAACGAGTGCTATGGCTATGGTGCTTGTTGCATATTGGCAAGGCTATGCGGCTCATGGAAGAATGGTCTATGCAAGCGTAAGATGCGCACCATCTATCTTGGTTGACAGGAAACCGACCACCCTTTAGTGCCAATGTCGCCACTTCCCGATGGTGAGCCATGCAGAAGATTTCCATAATCCCGAAACTCCGAATGGATGGTTATTCGAGAGTCTGAGACCCTGAGAGTAAGTAAACCATGCGGAGCATTCGTGATTGGTCCATAGTATGGGCACCGTGTTTGCGCTTAAGCGGCACGTTCATGTTGGTGCACTGTACAATGAAGTTTGCTTGAGACAATGAGCAAACATTGGCAACCAACATGGAAATGATGGAGTCAAAGGGACGAATCAACAAGACTATCTCAAGCCAAGAACTCACGTAGGTATCTCCGGCCCCATCGTATTTCAGCTTCTGCGGTGTGCCTTTGGCGTCGCCCCAGTGCGCGCTATCAACGTGCGACACATCTCCCTCCCAGCCTAGATAAATCCATCTAATTCCGGAGGCGAAATGTGTGTTTGCTACCCCAACAACAAGTCAGTCCCTGTGGCGTCACGATCCTTGCCAAGATCAGTTGTTCGTTAGCTGAAGAAAGTAGCTAAGCTGTCAGATTCACCGGCAAGGGCCGCCATTGGGCGATGCGACGAACGGGGGGGGTTTCTAAGACCAACTACTATCGCAACAAACACGAAGGTTGCTTCGTCGGTGGCTCCTGTCCAAATTCAATAAGGCCCTTGCATGATGGAACATCGCCGAGACCTCGACACAGGATGTGAGATTGGAGGTGCATTTCCGGATCCTCGTCCCTCGAGTAGGCAGCCTGATGTGACCGGCTTTGTCCTGACCCTTCAGGACTTGAGCCTCAGAAGTCCGGAGGAGATGGTACGGCTAGATCTCCTGGGTCTCATTAAGAGACAGATTGATATGAGTCTCTATTCACATAAAAGGGCCAAGTTTTCCTGCGATACTTGGAGAAGATTTTATGTTGAGCCATCGCAAAAGCAATCACCGCGAACTATCTCCTCAAGCTTTTTTACCTTACAGCCCATCGTATAATGCCTTCCAGACTTGATATGGTCATCACAGAGGCCCCAATGGCTAGACGCAAGAACAATGACCCTCCACGTTCCCACATGGTGGGACGACTTCACCCATCTGGGTTGAGGATCACCATGGAGGTCAACAACTACTTCCTCAACAACTGGCCTTTCCCTGATGAGCGAACCAAGCTCCAGTTTGTTGCTGAAGGTCTACCAACTTGGCACTTGTGCCAGTACCCGACGGCCCGCGAGGACCGGGTCGGTGCAGCTTGTCGCTTCATGGTCATGCTCTTCCTTATTGATGGTAAGTGGGACTTGTTTGTACCCATGTCAAGAGTATGGTCTGACTCTTCTGGATCTTTAGACTTGCTAGAGCATCTTTCACTGAAGGAAGGCTCGTCCTACAACGAGCGGTTGATCTCTATCGTTAAGGGTGAGACGGTGCCTGCCCAAGATTCGCCGATTGAGAAGATGGTTTTGAATGTCTGGGAAGATATGAGATCCATCGACAAGAAGCTCTCGGATGACATTGAAGAGCCTACTTTCGCCTTTTGGCGGTCTCAAAATGACAAGGATCGTCTGGCGAAGAAGAGTGTGGCAGAATATCTCAAGTATCGAGAGCTCGACGTCGCTTCTGCGTAAGTCTCATGATGTTCAACTTCAAGCTTCGATCATCTGACCTTCTGCAGCGTGCTTCTAGCTACTCAGCGCTTCCAGGATGCAATTTACCTCAGCAAAGAAGAATTGGCCTCAGTTGCTGATCTGGAACTCAACTACACGCACCACATCTCCGTCATCAACGATGTCATGAGCTGGGACAAGGAGCTTCGAGCTTCCAAAGATATCGCGGCTGAGGGCTCCATCGTCAGCAACATTGTACAAACTCTGGCTGATGAGAGTGGCCTTGACTACGATGGCGCGAAGCGAACCTGCTGGGTCATGATTCGGGAGTGGGAGAGACAGCACGATGCCATCGTCCAGCAGAAGCTCCAGGAGGGCTGCTCTGATGCACTGAAGACCTACATGGAGGGGATCGAACTGCAGATGAGTGGTAATGAGTTGTGGAGTCGAACTACGCACCGCTACAACGCCCCTCATCTTAAGTAGATCCATTCAGAGATTGCTATTTGTTTAGTCAGGTAAGGTAGTTTGCACTTCGTAGGTATCAATACACGATGTCTTTGAAATGTGTTATCACTGGCTAGAATCTGTTCGGAAGCGGATGTTCAATACATATAAAGTCTCTCCACGAATCAAAGCCTTCGGAGGACTCTCAAGTCTGAAGTAGTGATTCTTAGTCTCCACAACTGCTAGCTTTTGCAGAAGGCCCAAGACTTTTGGAGAAGATTCAATGAAACCTTGACGTTGGAAAGCCTTATGTGTGTCATTTATTTCTAACTTCTGTAGATGTCGAAGCACCCTAGAGATTGTTCGCCAGCGGCAACAGTTCGCTTCATCATCCGGCTGTAACCTTTCGTGCCAAGCCCATCTTGGCGATGCCAAGATATGTCAGGTTCCGTTAAATTCGACGTCGTTCATGTCGCAGACTCCAACTACGCTAGCCGATAATTCAACAGCTAGATGGGGCTCTTCAAGTATTGTCGATCTTATTCCTTCTGGAATCTTAGTTCCAGACGGTTGGAAGCCGAGATATTTCGGCAATCTGTACCCGAATAAAACTACTGCTCGTGTTCGGATGTCCGGCATCATACCTGCGCGGAGGCGAAAGTACAAGGTCACCCGCATATGCCTACAAGAATGATGCGACCATCTTGTAAGGGAACGTCTGTCAGATTACGTACTAAGTACCCGTTGTGACTAGTGAGGACCGAACATGCCTTACGCTCTATTGTGCAACGGCTGTCACTTGGCAATGAATATTTCGTACTACTTTCAAGGGCAGGCTCATATTGAAGGCATAAAGTCGAAGAATGTAGAATCTTTGCACACAATCGAACAACGGCCCTTCGAATTTCGTGCTGTTCCTCGTTTCCATCCTATTCACTTGCAGACCTCTTCTCACCACGGGAAAAACTCCCACTTGTCAATTCCGTCCAAACAATGGCCTCAGCTGCATAGACGCGTCTTCAAACTGCCGCCCTTGCATGAACACCTGGAAATCGCCAATCATATTCTGTGCTCTGTTTCCTCTATGAGATGCCACGGCTTCGACGGTAAGTGTCTGGTTCCCGGATGCTGCCGGTACCTGCACGCTGGGCCAAGGCGAAATGCTGATTTGAGGAAATTTCCCAAATGTTTACCCCGGACACCCACCCCCCGTCCTGCAGTCAAGGGCTCAACTTTACATGACACAAGACGTTTCCCCACCGAATAAAGAAGTCATTAGCGGACGGAAAGCTTCAACTTAGTAAACAAGCTTGATTTGGACGGCGCCTCCTCTTTTGTGATTCGCCTGTGTTCGATGGCGTTAGCGTGGGCAATCTCACTACTTCTGGTTCGCAATTTGCCTACGGAACAGGGGTCTCTCTACGACAGCTGGAGAGCCAGCGGAAGACCAGCTCGAGGGGTCGATGAACTCCATACCAGGAGCACGCTGCCATTCGCGGAATGATCATGTTTTCTAATCCGTCCATCAATGTTACCTTCTCGTACCTTGAATCTCAGATTTCGAGGGCTTGCCTGAAGCTATGCCTGCATTTCGTGAGCGTAAACCGTAATCCGTGGAGACTCAGCACCATCTCGTGATCATAATATCCCTGTTGCGTTGACGGAAAAGCATCCGATCGAAAGCTTGAAGATGTTGTATAAAGAGATGGTAATGAAACATGGTTTCTGGGTTCTGGATTGCTCGGCATCCTCTACCCTCGACCTTGATATCTGTTGGCAGACCCTAAAATTCCCCTTGATACCCTTCTAATCATCATCGTTGCACACGGACTTGCAAGATGAAGATCACCTCCGCCTTGGTTACGCTTTTCGCCCTTGCGGCTGCGACTCCGACCCCTACCGTCGACTACACTGCGGAGAAGGCCCACCTCGTGAAGCGAGCCTCCATCTCAGACAAGGCGACTCTCGGTTATGCCACTCTGAACGGAGGGTAGGTTTGATAGCGAGGGATCTTGAAACGCAGCAGAGCTAATAGTGTTGTAGAACTTCAGGAGGATCCGGTGGCACGGTCACTACCGTCTCTACCCTGGCCGAGTTCACTGCCGCTGTCAACGAGAAAGATACCGCCGCAAGGATCGTGGTTGTCAAGGGCACCATCAGCGGCACTGCCAACGTTCGCATCGGTAGCAATAAGTCCGTCATTGGCGCATCTGCTGGTGCAGGTGAGAATCATTCAAACCTCATGTTGCCCGCACCCTAGCTTACCTTCTCGTCTTACAGGATTCAACGGCATTGGACTGTACGTCCGCCGCATGTCCAACGTAATTATCCGCAACATCAAGTCTACCAACGTGCTTGCCTCAACTGGTGATGGCGTGAAGATTGAGGTGAGCAGCCTTCTTAGATGAGCTATAATGCCGAGCATCAAACCTGACGGATCTTCTCTCCTTAGGAAAGCATCAATGTTTGGATCGACCACTGCGAGTTCTCTTCGGCCCTTGTATCTGACAAGGACTACTATGACGGTCTCGTGGATGCTTCCCACGCTGCCGACTACATGACCATTTCCTAGTAGGTCTTCTACTCAGCCGGAGTGAGGGATGCTTGCTGACATTCATCAGCACATACTTCCACGACCACTGGAAGACTTCTTTGGTCGGACACAGCGAGAACAACGGTGCAGAGGACAGCGGCCACCTGCGCATCACCTACGCCAACAACTACTGGGCTAACTTCGGCTCTCGCGGCCCGTCTCTGCGCTTCGGTACTGGCCACGTCTACAACTCCTACTACCTCAAGTATGTACCTCGTCAATGTTTAGAGTTTAAATTATTACTCCCAAGACAAAGATCAATATGACTAACGCCTCGTGTCTAGCGGTAATTCTGGAATCAATACACGCCAAAATGCCCAGGTCCTGATTCAGAGCAACGTCTTCAAGAACGTCACTGTTCCCATCACCTCTCAGGACTCCGACATCGTTGGATACGCTGTTGCCATTGACAACGATCTTGGTGGTGCTTCCAACCTGGCCCCCGTCGGTACCATGAACGCCAACTCTCCCCCTTACTCCTACAGCCTGCTCGGTTCCGCCAATGTCGTTGCTACCGTCCCTGGACAGGCTGGCCAGAAGCTTACCTTCTAAAGAGTTGAAGTAGCGGCTCAGAAGGGTAATCAAGGCATGAGGAGGCTTTGAAGTCATGGAAGCCCGAAATTTGTACATAAATTGTCCCGAATTTGGGTTCAAGTCCGGATCGAGGTGCGAGAGGGCTTGGAAGCACATAGCATTAACTTCATTATATATATCATGAAATCAGAATCTTCATTTTTTGAGAGACGCTTGTTCAGCTGTGACTAAACATCCAACTGAGAAGCGCTGTCGGCCCAAAGCAATAATACAAAGCAGAGCACTATACGGCTTGAGGGATTTTGAATTGATGGAGCATTGATTTGAACCAAGTCAGAACATATAGCATTGTGTAAAGATGCCGCCGGTAATGAAAATGCGCTACCAAGGTATGTACAGGAGTTGTGAAGGGTATCTTCGTTCCTAGTCTTGTGTATGTCGCTCTCAGCTATTTATGTGTCTAATCATGCGAGTGGCCATGATGTCCTGAGCCCTAGCATCCTGGTTTAGTCCAAATGCTCAACCTGTAGACATCAGAGGATCATCATGCAATTGCCACCCAATTCCACACGTCATGTACCATATCCCGCGCAGCTCTTCCGGCTGACTACCGGGGAAAATTCAAGTTCATAACCATATCTCGCACTCTTGACTCGTAATGCTTCGTGTTTGTCGCATTGCTTTTCGAGCGCGCGAATCGATCTTGCGCGTCATTATTCTTGCTAGTGACGCGGCGATCTTAACCGTCGAGGCGACGGCGCCGTGAGGATAGTTTGCAGACTTTCGGGTCTGTGAATTGGGCCCCTTCATACCATCTTCAGCTCCTCTTGTTGTGCAGGATCTACAGGAGGTATTTGAAGAGGCTGTTGAGGCGGCGGGAACATCAAAGGCTGCTCGGCAGCCTTTTGTTCAGCGGCCTTTTGTTGTTCCAGCTTTTGCTGGTTCTGTTGTGCCTGAAGTTTCTGAAGGTTCTCATGCTCCTCGACCTTTTGCTTTTGTTCCTCGGGGGAGAGAGAGTTGAAGGCGGCAATGTCCTGGTCCCACTTGATGACGCACTCAATGTTCCAGTTGCATCTCTCTACCTCGCCGAAGATAGGATGCCTGAAGCGGGGGTGACGACTCGGCCAGTTGGAGGCGTGGTAGTGGTGCTTGACAAGAGCGCCCCTGGAGTTATGGTTCCCAGAATCCGAGTGTCCCTGGCCGGCGGCAAAGGACTCGACATCGCGAACGAGGATGTTGCTGACAACTTTTGACTCGTCAATGTCGTGGAATGTGTCCCAAGTAACTGGCCCGGATCGAGAACGCGCACTCATAACTTCCAGGACGGCTTTGGTGAAGGCCGAGGGACCGGTACCGCTGATGACCTCGTCAAAGTCAAGCTTGATTGCTGAGATGGGCACACGTTGGTTCTTGGAGACCTCAGTAAGCCATGCCATGATGTTCTCAACAAGCTTGAGCATGACGGGGTGACCAGGTCGCGACATGAATGTCCATTGACAGAAGGACATGGACTTCTTGCCGAGAATGGGATGGTCCTTGAAGTTCGGTTGGTCAATCTCGACGCCAATGACGAGATCGAGGTCGGCCTCTTTGTATCTTTCCGGGATCCATCGGCTGACAGGTCGGAGATCCTCGACATCAATATCGGCGTACACTCCTCCCTCGGCGTACATGATCATGTAGCGGAGCAAATCCGCCTTGATGATGGTGGCATTAACGTTGCGATACATGTCGACGATATCCGGGCGATCGAATCCGTCAGGGCCGTAGTGCTCTTCGACATACTCCATGTCGTTGTTGTCGGTTAGGACTTCATACCGGTACCCAGGGTTCTTGTCCGTCCAAGTCCGTGCAGTGAGAATCTGTTCGGCTTCGAATGAGAAGGGCGCAACCTTCCAACTCTGCCATATTTTCTTAGGGAATCCACGAGTGCTTGCTGTTGCGTGGCGACCACCCCGCTTGGAGAGGTGGACAGGTTTGGGCATCGACCCGAACAAGTCGATGTTGAGAACGAGTAGAATTATGCATACACAAGCAATGTACAAAGGCAGACATCTCCTGAGTTGTGTCGGGACTCTGTTTCTGAACAAGTTTGCCTTGGTCGAGCCCGTAGGGCTCAATGGACTCAATGGACTCATGATGGGTGAAGACATGTTGTCCGAAGTCGTCCAGAGAGAAGTGGAGGTGTTCGACCGAAGAAGCTTTTGAACCAAGCTTTGACAAAGATGCGACGAGCATAAGAACAAGCAAGACGAGTGGGATGCATGTCGAAATTTGAGGAGCTTTCTCCATGCAGGCACACAACCCCAGAGTATACTCATCGCCGAGGCGGGGATTTCCCTACAGTTGTTCCGGCCAATTCCCCCACTCTCCTCGCCTATCAGTTGCGCATCATTGTCACGAGCCGGGTGCCAGGGTAAAGAAGGGAAAACGCCGAGGTCACCAAAAGTAAAGTCGCATCGTGTTCATCCCGTCTGTGCCTTACTGACGCCACTGCCTTGCCTCTGTTATCTAATTAAGTTTGGGACCTTCCGTGTGTGTGAGTGGCTGCTCTCACTGTCTTTCGATACGAGCAAGGCTGGAACATGAGCTCAACGGTTCCTATCCTCATTCGTGCGGCCGGATAGCAGTGAGCAAGCCACCATCTTACACTACCAAAGAGTCAGACAGCTGGAGGATCGAAGCCATTCAGGCCAGCGGGGATGTGACGAGGACCACTCATTGCAGCTGGTCGCATTTTGCGCCATAATAGCGCCGGGACGTTGAGCTTGTTCGAGCGTCCATTGGGCCGATCCTGGCCACCGGCACCAACGGCTCTGATAGTCAGGGGAGGCAAAGGCGGTGGAACCTTCCAAATCAGGTGGGCTTGCAGGTGGATAATGCAAATTTCACGAGGGGATTCTTGCCCTCTCGATTGCTCAACCGGCCGAGTGCTCGAGTCGGAGGAGCAGTTTGTGTGTCGGATGATAATCCCAAGCTAGGCCGACTGAATGCTACGCCGCTTGTGATAGCTGCCAGGGACGCCCGGTTTGATTGCAACCAACGAAGGAGGAGATGCGTCACGATGAGGGAGATGAGTGATATCGCTCCTACGCCGCTTAACTTTGATCATTTCGTCGTTGGACTTTGGAGTCTTAGCCTGGCTCTCCGCATTCTACCCCGGTCTATCCCCCGCATATCGAACCAGGAGCCCCCGGAAGGACTGTGGACCTCTGATCCTGGACTTACAGCGCCACCCCGCATGCTGTCTTGGCTCGACCGAGGAATCTTTGTCAGGTTCAGCTGGTTATTCCTCTTTTCCTGGCTTGTGAAACTCTGGATGAACGACTTGTTGACACGAACTAAGTCTATGGGCCTTTGACTTTGCGCGGAGAAGGCAACGCAAGGTTCAGTCGATCAACGCCAAGCCGGACTACACCCGCCCCAGGACTCAAGGAGCAACCTCCTGGCTGACGACTGCCGATGAGCCCGTGCAGGATTCGTTGATACTGAAAAGAACCCGTGCCTCTTTTACCAAATCATCAAAATTTCCGGAGAGGCAAGGGTCGAGAACACCTCTTCCTGCAGCATCACGCAAGCGAGGACACCCGGCGGCCGTCCTCGACCGTAAGCACGCATCAAGTGTCAGCTTGAGGCTGAAAAGACTCCTTCTTACACGATTCATTGTCTTCAGCAAAGTCTTCAACAGCCTGAAGATGCCTCCACGAAACGAAGGCATTCTCGACAGCCACGAGTGGGATGAAGTTAAGCCTACCTGGTGCGACAAGTCCAAATGGCTCGCAGATGAAAGCGACTGGAAGCCTGCTTCCCTCGTACGAATTAGGCGGCCATCTCGACTGAGTATCTCCAGTCTGAGCACCTTCTTCTGGCCCATCAAAGACACCAAAAATCCAGAGAAGCTGCGGCCCACAGCATACCTTGACGGCTTGCGAGGTTTCGCTGCCTTCTTGGTATACTGGCACCACAATCAACTATGGGCTCATGAACCTCACGTCCAAAACAGAATCTTTGAAAACGCCTTTGGATACGAAAACAAATATCACTTTATTGCCTTTCCTGGCATCCGCCACTTATTTACTGGAGGCCACTTCTCAGTATCAGTCTTCTTCGTCATATCCGGCTACGTCCTCTCCGCTAAACCTCTGAGCTTGATCCAGTCCGGAGACCACGGAAAATTCGCAGAGAATGTCGGATCAGCCTTATTCAGGCGATGGCTAAGACTTTATATCCCATTGGCGGCGACAACTTTCTTCTACATGACATTCCTCCACATGTTCAATATCTGGGTCGACAATATTGAGCGTGCGCCAACTTGGAGAGATGACGTCTGGCTCTACTATTGCGAGCTGAAGAACTTTAGCTTCGTCTTCACCACTGGAGGCGGTCCTTTCTTCAGTTGGAATCCACACCTTTGGTCCATCCCTGTTGAAATGAAGGGCTCAGTCATCGTCTACACGTCTCTGGTCGCATTTTCCAGGTGTACCAGAAACGCTCGACTCTGGTGTGAGGCTGGTCTGGCTTTTTACTTCATGTACATCGCCGACGGATGGTACGGAGCCATGTTTGTCATGGGCATGATGCTCTGCGACCTCGACCTCCTGGCGAAGAAGAACGATCTCCCCAGCTTCTTTAAACGACTGGAACCCGCCAAAATTTTCATTTACTACCACCTCTTCGCCGTCTCGATGTATCTCGGTGGTATCCCATCTTACACCGGAGACGTCATGAAGATGCGAGAGAACCGCGGGTGGTACTATTTGTCGTTTCTCAAGCCTCAAGCCGTCTTCGATTACAAGTGGTTTTACCTCTTCTGGGCAGCCACGATGCTGGTATCTGCGGTTCCACGAATCTGGTGGCTGAAGAGATTCTTCGAGACACGCTTCTGTCAGTATCTAGGACGAATCTCCTTTGCCCTCTACTTGGTCCACGGACCCGTTTTGGGGACTCTGGGCGATCGACTCTACACAGCCGTCGGGTACCACAAAGAGACGGAGCGACAACATCTCGCGCACCTAGTCGACAGGTTTCCGTTACCCAAGGTTGGGCCCCTCGGCTTGGAACCGGCTTTCCTCATTCCTCATGTGATACTTCTTCCGGTCACTCTTTGGATCGCTGAGATTGTCACGAGGTTCATTGATGAGCCTAGTGTGAAAATCGCTCAGTGGCTCTACCGGAAAACACTGCCAACAGCGCCAGCAAAGGCTTGAGATAGGCTGAGGGGGATTTGGCGTTTGGGCACATGTATTTCGGGACTGCCGAGACATTTACGGCATCTAGCACGAAGTAATGATTAGTGTAAACCACTTATATTTGATCAATTGACAACACTGTTCCACCACGCAAGACTAGACGAAGACGCTCAGACAAACGAGGTGCTCAATGTCACGGTGCAATCGGATTGGCTGCTATCCAGAACCATGGACCTGAGCCTATTCTAGTTGAACTCTAGAGCCCGTCTAGTATGCAGCGACGATAGACTTGCCACGCGGGCCGCCAGGCTGATCCAGCGGTGCTGGCGGGACTGAGTCCGCCACGCGCTGTCTAGTTAACTCAGCCTGCAGCAGGTAAAGTTGGGGGTTTGCTCTTCCCGTCCGAACCTCAATTTCTCCTGTGTCTGCTTTTCCTATCGACTTGCAGCTGTATCACACCCAATGACGCTGCAAGAGCGGATGCTTTCCCCAAAATGGAAGTGGTGTGGCAGCTCGTGAGGGGAATAGGATTGCAACTCAGGCCAGGGGTTCGCGCAGCTCACCGAGGTAACTCACATGCTCACATGCTCGAAATAGCGAGATTATGCTTTACCATTCACCGATCTGCTTGAGGAGCTAATCTTTGATCAAACTTGAGAGTTGATCTGAGGGACACTCCATCACTAAGCTTTGTGCATGCATCCCAGTTTACCTGACCCTTCGCACTAAAAATGCGGGTGGCTGGGGTTGACGAGCAATAGTCGGCCGTGCTTGTCAACTTGTAAGTGAGGGGAAGTTGAAAGCTCCAACTTCCATGGTAGTATTCACTTGCTCGTCTGTCGATCCCCATCACACGGCATACATCTCCCGAACACCTCCCCGTGTTTTTCATCTTAGCTTTACTTCGACAGCCTTGCATTCCAGGTCCCCCACATCCCTTGGAACTCTCATTTGTGATGCAATCGTGATCCATCGTCCTGGAGCTCGGCCAGCACATGTTGCGGGGAAATTTCGCGCAACCCCCAAAGTCCCAGACCTGCTCTTTCACGTAACCTCACTATCGGAATTGAGCACCCCAAGTGCCTACCTACACATTCACCGCAAGGTTATCTGTCAATAGGACTAGCTTGATCACTTGACTCTGCATGCTCCGACCCCACGTTCGACGTGCCGCCCGTTCCAGTCGCTTGTCCCTCGACACCTCGGCGCATGCAGACAATCCTCCCACCTCGCGATGATAGCTAGAGACTTCAAGCGCGTCATCCTCATCGTAGGCCCCTTCTTGTTTCTCGTTTATGTCGGTATACGGTGTCTCGACTTCAGAGACTCTGCTTCAGGGTTCAATTCCTGGTTCGATCACATCTTTGCACCGAATTGGAGACAAGGCGATGAACTCAAACCGCACTCGCGGCCGGCGTCTTCGGACGTACCGACGGAGGTACAACCTGTAGATGGCGCGCCTGAGCATCCGCCCGCATCAAAACAGACACATCATGAGATATTCTCGACGTCAACTTTCAACAAGAAGTTTTTCGCCATACGATTTGACGATGAAGGCGCGATCAATCCCAATATCATCCCGCATCCCACCATTGAGAATACCTATGTTATTGTTGCGCAAAGGCGGAAAATAAATCACGACGACTCTGAGCATGTGGAAATCACTTGTAATGCCACCTTCACGCTGGAAGGTCTCGTCTGCGTCGATGCGCCCACGGTTCTACCCATCGCAGCCACGAAGAGCGGTGATGACAAGTGCCCACCGAAACTGGCCTACATCGCCATGAACGTTGGGCCTCACGATGCGCGGGTCTTGTACGGACCCAAAGCCCCGTTCATTGTATACGGTTCCAACTCGATATTCGCCTGCTTCGGACAGTTCATGCAGGACTTCCGAACTCTCGGAGACTGGGGCTTCGAGATGTCGTTGGACCAAGGTTTCGCGCTGGGAACGGAGCTCCAGCGTCCTGCGCCTTGGGGCATGATGGAGAAGAATTGGTTTCCGTTCTGGGACGAAGAGGGCGCAGTCTACGTCCACCACGACGTGGCGCCGAAGCGAGTCTTTGCGAAGTTGAACGCGGACGGCTCCGTAGGCCCGAACCTCGGGCCGTTGGCTGCCGGGGATGAGGCTTGCATGAGCAAGTACATGCCGAAGCTCCCGCCGGATCTCGAATCGATACACCAGGCGACGAACTCGCTGAGCATTACGTTTTGCAAGCGCAGCGACCCAACGTGCAAAGCCACTAGTGACAATACCTTTGTCTTTACGGTGTTCCAGCACAAAACTTTCTATCAGTTCCACAGCGAGTACGAACCGTATGTGATGGTGTTCAGACAAAAGGCCCCGTTCGAGGTATTCGCCATGTCAAAGAGACCCATATGGATACACGGGCGGGAAGAGAAACTTGGTGGAGGGTCCGACATGTTTTACGTAACCTCCATGAGCTGGAAGAGGCAAGACCAGAGGTATCACGGATTCTTGGACGATGTTTTGTTCCTCTCGTTCGGCATTGAAGACGAAAGAACCGGCGCTATTGATGTCTTGGCTGAGGACTTATTGGCTGAGCTTGGGACTTGCTTGGAACCGTGATAAACCTAAGCTCTCCAACACAGCAAATGATTAATACCACATAATTCATACGGGCCTGGGCCCAAATATGTTTGAAGGAGAGTGTATTGGAAGTCCATGAGGAATGATAGCACATTTGACTTAAGGTCCTCCAACAATCATTTGCCAGTGTGCTCGACGAAGCTTTTCAACGTGAAGAATAGACAATCCTGGGCCCCAGCTGTGTCTCACTTGTATACCCGACTTTGTCTCACTTGTATACCCGACTTCAGCCAACGGTCGAGACCCTTCCACGCCTTCGTACTAGTATTGACTCGCTCAACAATGAATCCGGGGAATGCACACTGGCTGAGGCCCGTAGCTAGCCTCCCCCCCCCCCCCAACATTCCACGTCTTTGTTCGGAAAACGGCAGAATGAGTAGGAGAACTAAAGAAGAGGAAATACTCGGCCATCACCTGTGGTTCCCCGACAGTATCTCTCCATGGGAAGAACCTTTTCACGGACTTGAGATTGACCCAGAAGACCAGCCACACATCAAACCCCGTGATGGTGCGATTGCGTTGAAGACCCAGAATTACTGATCGGCCGAGATGATGTGAATGACTTGAGACTTCCGCATTCCGGCCCAGCGTAAGCCAGAGTCGACTCTGGACAGGCACGGCAACGAGCGCACTCGTTCCGCAAACGGAAGCATCCCAAACCAAAACTGGTAATAGTCGTTGCCACTTCCAGTCGTCCCATCATATCCATAAACCATTCCTAATTCATTCGACAACGACAATGCAGTGGCAAGTCACGAGAGCGTCACCGTAAGCCAGCCAAGTATCGTTCCTTACCGGAAGCAGCGCCTTGCCACGGGAATTTGTCAACCATTGGTAGCTACCAGATTTCCTGGCGTTTTTGGGGAAGCCATTTCTCACATGTCTTTGCCTTATGAATGGAATGTGCCCCCCCTGCCAGCGCCCATTTTCATCTTCATCCGGACTTCCACCACATTACTGAGTTTCTGCCACGCTTGGCGAGAAATCCCGACGACGCCGCGATCACTCCATCCTTGCACCCTTACGGATATTTATACTCAACACATAGCACCGAAGCGCGCGCCTTTTGCGCGGAAGCCCTAGGATGTACAACCCAAACGTCAGAATGATTAGTCCCGATCATTCCCTCACATTTAGCAACTTGGCGTCAAAGAGCTTCGAGCTCACGCAGCACAATGTACCGACATCCCCCGATGTCCGGATGATTCAGGACATCAGTCAGGCGACTCTGACGCCTAGAGATGGGGAATCAGTCATGTCGTGGACAAAGGGGTGCTACTTTGGGAAGAGCGGGTTCGACGACGTGATGCTCTGCTGGCAAGAGCTGGAAGCCTTGACGTCTTTTTGTATCAGCATTGAGTCTCCCGAGCGCGGCTTCTTCAAGCCTATTCGGTCCCATTGGAAAGTGAAGTACAACGACGGCACGACAATCAAGGACTGGTTCTTTCCTTCGGACGACCCGTCAGATCCGTACACGTTTCCGAGCTCAATGGATGTTGACATTTCGGTTACGAGCCATTCGGTGAAGGATCAGCTAGAGCTCAAGATTACCATCAAGGATAAGACACCAAATGCTGAGCTTAAGTCATAAAAATTGTAAGCAAAGGCACTACCTACTATGAACCAAAAGCTAGCGCTTACCATCACCAATCCAGTATGTCGACGAACCACAGCACGTCAATACTTTGTAGACATCCATACGGTTTTGCGGGACACAACAGTTCAGATAGCAGTTAAGATGAGATAGGATATCCAAGATGGAAAGAGATGGAATGATTCAATACCGGCGTTGTTTTCAAAAGCATTTTTGGGAGGCGACTTTATTTAGATTCAATACTTCCTCCTTAAGATTCAGTTATTCGATCAATGTCTTGAAATACTTTCGTAAACTTCGTGCTGTGGGAACATTTGTTATATCTCTCACGTCTTGAAGTTTCACCTTTTATTCCCAAACCTCCATGGCGTGTGAGTGCTTTCCACCCGAGTTTCGTTGGGCTAGCAATAACCTGCTGATGATCTTGACGTACAACAGACTCTTCTGTGAGGATTCACAGGAGATCTAAGCTGAGATTTGATGGTTGTAGTCTACGCAGTCTTGCGAGACTCGAGCCGCTTGAATGACGACTATCACTCCCAAAATGAACGATGACGTCCCGTTTCCCGGTTGTCAACGTATCTGCGAGATTGCTTCAATCGAATATAGAAGAATTAATAAGTTCCATGCAACGGTGTTCTATCGTACTGATACTCACCTCACTCATAAGCCTCACTCCCCTACACGGTTGCCTTCAAACCCAGGCTATTTTGAATCGTGGTTGGACTACAGCCAACACCTCTTGAACTGAGCGATCGATGACCAAAGCAGGTAAGATTTCTCTCTCAGACCCGTTGGGTACTGTTAAGTCTTTTGGAGAAGGTGAATGAGTCACAGTGCAGTAGCCATTGCCTACTTGAGCTCTTCTTATTCAATCGCCAACAGCGTTGAATCGCAGACACGACACAAGAGTCGTAATGTACTTCCCCGCAATTCCATTTTTGCGAAGATGGGATTCTGTGAGCTGACATCGCGCTAAAGATCAGGGTCTCAGCAGGCTCTGCTGGGCCTGCTGGGGTAAGATAGTACGGATATTGACTCGAATGTGTAAAGAGAAGTGGCATTTGCTGTCCTTATCCAGAAAATGACAATGGCGACAGAGTAGGTCATAAATGTGTTTAATACAAATATGTATTCTATTAGTGTTCTAAGAGCTTAGGATCAACCAACTTTATTTCATCGTTACCAAGGATCCGGCCAGTTGGAGCCATTGGAGTCATGATTGTTTGTGCATGTATTGACACAAAATGACAAAAAGAGGCTCATATTGCCCATCAGACATACAGAGTCATATTAGCAGAGTGCAAACGATACTTGATTACTCCCACGGGATCCGAGACAGCCCTATGAAGCCCAGCTTGCCCAGGCATCCAAATTACCGCCATTGACTACGTGGAAACGGGCGCGCTAAGAGGACCATCATCCCTGTTTGGCTTCCCTGTGAGGCCCACCCGCCTCCAACTCCACGGCTCAAAGCTCCAACCAGCGTGTTTTACTCTAGCTAGCCAGCAGATGGGATGGAATCTGTCAGCATTTAGGGACCCCTTTAAAGCTCGAATGTTTCGCCCAGATTTCCGGCAACATGTGGTGAACTACATCCCGCATCTCTCTCGCTCAATCACCACGACAGCGTAATTGTCTGTCTTTGCGAAACAAGATGGCGCCCATATCGCAGCTTCTCCCACCAGTTGCCAGCTTGTCCGGTGTCGGCTTGCTTGCGCTGGGGTCAGTGGCACTGCTGTATATCATCAGCCGACTATTTCTCAGCATCCCTTACCCCAAGGGCATCCCGCTCATTGGCGAGCCTGATGGTGCCACACGATTCAGCATCCGCACGTATTTGCGGTTCTATACCGATTGCCAGGGTCTGTTCCGTGAGGCCTACGATGAAGTACATCCTGTCTTGATCTTCGCATCCCCTCCCGTTCGCTAACCTTAGACCTAGTATACCAAGAAGGGAAAGCCGGTAATCATTCCAGGCATCGGTTTCCGCCATGAGGTCATTATGCCCACGAGCTCGATGCGATGGGTTCAGACACAGCCGGAAAGCCAGCTCGATCCCAGCACCGCTTTTGCAGAGGTTGATCAGGTTCATTGGGCTCTTGGCCACGACCGATATGTGGTGGATGCGTGGCAAGGCCACCTGGTCAAGACCGAGATGAATGCGATCCTGGAGAATATTTGCGCCGCCATGAACGAGGAACTCGGTACTGCCTTTGACAAGTGGTTCGGGACCAATCCGGAGTGGAAGGAAATCGACCTATTTGAGTCGTTGAAAATGGTCGTTGCGCAGGCTGCGAGCCGCTTCACCATCGGCCCAGGCCTGGGTCTTTGTAGGTACCCTCCAGATAGATGGCTGCACAGAGACATCAAGCTGACGGAAAGTAGGTCGTAATGAAGACTACCTCAATCTCAATTTCGATATTATCAACCAGCTCATTATGAACGCCGGCGCTTCCGGAGCCAGCCCTCGGGTTCTTCGACCTGTTGTAGGTAGGGCTGTCAACTTTACGATACATGGCAAGATCAACAGACTCAGGAAGATGTTCGAGCCGCTTTGGAAGGAGCGTCTCGAGACTTTGAAGTACGCTCGCGATGACCCAGACCACATTGAGCCTCAAGATCACCTGCAGATGATGGCCCGTTACGCCAAGGACCACCGCCAAGAAGAGTTCAACGATTTGGACATGATGACGCGCCGTCTGATCGCAGCCAACTTCGGATCCATGCATCAGACCAGTATCCAAGCCACCAATATGCTTCTCAACATTTTGGGATCAGACACGGAGTTCAACACCATCACGATCCTCAGGGACGAGGTTGATCGTGTACTGTACGCCGATGGAGACAGCAACTGGACAAAAGCCAAAGTGAGCAAGATGCTCAAAGCCGACAGCGTCGCCCGAGAGACCCTGCGCCTGAATTCCTTTGGCGGACGTGCCGTCTTCCGAAAAGTCTTGGTCGACGGCTTCAAGACCCCCGACGGGTATCACCTCCCCAAGGGGACCCTCATCTCCTTCCTCGGACAACCCGCTCAGACGGATGGCGAGGTGCTTGAAGACCCGCTGAAGTATGATCCCTTCCGCTTCTCCCGTATGCGTGAGGATGCAGCCGCAAAGGACGAGAAGGCGCCCCCGGTCACCTTTGTCACCACGAGCCCCGAATATCTGCCTTTTGGGCACGGGAAGCACGCATGCCCCGGTCGATTCCTGATTGACTTTGAGTTGAAGATGATCATCGCCTACGTTCTGGGTCACTATGACGTGGAGTTCCCTCGTGAATACAATGGCAAGCGTCCGGAGAACTACTGGCTCACAGAGGCATTGTTTCCACCAAATGGCGTGAAGCTTCGAATCAGGAGGAAAACGGAAACCAAGGGACATTGAAGCAGCCTGTTGCTCGAGACATAGAAGCCTAAGATGCGGGAATAAAATTATTTTGAGTTAAATGATGTGAAGCCGGTGGGATAGTTTGGGAAGTCGAAGAAGCACATGGGATTCATGGTCATACACAACAACCGACCGATCCGGGAGACTTCTTAATACTTGCAGCGAGTCTTAATTAGTTAATTCTTCCCGCGCCATTGCATTGGCACATAAGAACTTTAAAGTCGTCTTGTAGCAAGTCTGTGGGGCCTAAATAGGATCTGACCAGACGTGAAGGCCGAGTCTATGCCCTTTAGATCTTGCATCATACTCAGCCATTCTAAGAATCCGGGAGTTCTAAATGAGACCGGGTACAGTCCAGCATAGAGGGACTCTGTGCATTCGTGGACCCGGAAACATCGTTTCGCCAATGTCAACATGCAATTCACAAATCATTACCCCAGGCGGCTTATAGCGTAGTCTACTTCATTCAAATATCCACATGCCACAACGCTATGCTATTGAGCTACAAAACGAGGAAAGTTCCCATGATCACGCCTTCAAGCTATCGCAAGGGATGTTGGAAGGCACCCCGGTCGGGTTGACGAAGTAGTCATGGTACCAGTACACCTGGTGCTCGGGCTTTGTAGACAAATTCGGCGCCGCGTCAACGCCTTCTGTAGTCTTGAGCACAGTGTACTGCGTCTTGTAGCTAAAAGTCAAGTCCGGTCAGAAAAATACTTTCTCACTCATACTACTTCAAGTCGAGCCTCATGCTTGACTTACTAAATTTGCGAGCAGTTGCCCGCCTTGAAGTTATTCTCAATTCGTCCATGAGCCTCGTAGACAGTCGCTGTCGCATTGTTGTCTGCGATGAACGTCGTATTGGGGAAGTGCTGTCCCATGTTGTTAGCCAAACAGACAATTCAAACACATTGCATGCACGAAGGTTATATGCATGAAGAATGGGAGGTGTTCTCATACGGTAAGTGACATGCTGCCATCGGTGGGCAAGAATCGCTGCTTGCACTTGGTGATGGCATCTGCACCGACGCAGTGGATGCTCAGCGTCGTCTGCATGCCGTCCGCGGTGAAGAAGTCGGTGTACGCCGTCGTGGCGGTGGGATCTTCTGCGGGGGTGACGAGACTACACATCACAGACGTCAGTATCCATTCATCAAGAGAGGAGTCTTCCTTTTGGGAGATTGTTGAACAACTTACGCCTTGAGGAAGGCCTTGAACTCGGGTTGCACACCAGGCTGCGGGTCGTAGTCTGTGAAGTCAATCGCCGCGACGAAGCGCGCGGCGAGGAGGGCGGGGAGAGCAAAGGTGAGCTGCATCTTAGAATTTAGAAGTGCAAACAATCAGGGCACAAAAAAAGAGGGGCTTCTATGAACGCGCTTGAAACGAATGGGTAGTGCTTGAGGCTGCTTGAGAGAGAATGAGGCTCTCGTGAGATGGGGCCGGTGGGATTTTATAGAAACATGAAATGCGTCTCGATAGCCTGTGTACACCGACGGGTTGAGGTGGGTAACTTAGTCAACGCAGGGCTGTGTCTACTATCGGCGTTTCGTACAAAAGATACTAATGCGACAGAACGAACTGTATAATCATGATAGCATAAGCGCCCAGGCCCCTATGTACTTACTACGGCGAAAGCGAGAGGCTCTTTGAGTGGGCAATATGCTCAACACTGCACTTTTTGCGGCCGGGTCGCCCCTTATTTCGGCCCAAGTTGACCGGTCCGTCCTAAACCTTAATAGACGACCATCTGGCGATTAAGCGGGTACAAGAAGCAGAAATCGCCAAAAGTACCAACGGTACCAGCGGAAATCGTCCCCAGATATACGGGAAAAGGCTGGGCCCGAGCTGGGGTGCACCCTGCCGGACATGGGATGAAGGTTTCCCAGGGCCTCCCGTTCCCGCAGAACGCCGCGCCGCCCGCCCCTTTTCTTTTCCTCGGAGCACCCGGCTGGACCGGTGCTGCCGACGGGGGAGAGCTGACCGCCTGAGATACCCCCATTTCAGGAGGGGCTCTGGATCGGACTTGGTATGATGGAAGGCGAGGTCTTTAAAGAGCTGAGTGAATGTCCTGAGAGTGACGACAGGCTTCAGCATCCGTTGACTCCTCGAGAACCCCACAACTCTTGAACTTCGTGTTCTTTCAACAAGCCCAGTCTTTACCGCGAAAGCAAATAACGTATTACCAAACATGAAGCCCTCAACTCTCCTCCCGCTAGCCGCAACCCTCGTCGCCGCAGTCGACATGGCGCCCTACAAACCCTCCGCCGGCGTCGACGTCGCCTTCGCCGACTTCGTTTCTGAATACTACCGCACATCAGAAGACAAAGCCGCCACCACGACCTTCACCAACTTCTGGCCCGCCGACGGCAAGATGATCCTCGCGGGACGGACGTTTGAGGGCGCGACGGCCATGCTGGGCGTCAAACAGTCGCTGCTCCCGCCGAACGGGAACAAGTCGTGGTGGCATCTGATCCGCGGGGCGACGGTGGGCGGGGAGACGGAGACGGATAAGACGTTCGTGGCGGAGATTGTGGTGCAGACTACGTATGTTGGGGGGAACTGTTCTCAGGCTTAGTAAGTTCAATTGCCCAATCCTGCATGCTCAAATTTGGGATGATGGTACTGACGATGTCTTTGTTAGCGGGAGCGCGGCGTTTACGGTTCTGAAGGACGCCCAGGGTGCGCCAAGACTAGAGCCGCATTCGGAGAGTTTGAGTGTGTATAACCTCACAGTCTCGACGACGGATTCGCCCACAAATATTCCGTGCAGCAGTTCGTAGTGAGCGGGCAACCATGATACAAGTAGCATTAGCTAGAAAGGATTAGATTTACAATCAGTAGTCAAAAAGTACTGGAATATGATCATTGTGGAAAAAGCTCTGTTCAGTTCATCGTACTGGATACTGTCCCGTATCTCGAAGCAACGAACATATTCTATCGTATCATATCGTAACCAATAATGCAAGTATCGCTCTCTAATGCCGTAATGACAGGTTTTGCCCTCCGTCTCAGTGTGCCGAACCATTCCACACGTGAATTTTGGTGCCCCGAGCCCCAATAACGCCCCGTGAAACAAGACTAGATTGGTCTTTGGTGTGTGTTGTAATAACCACCGCCAGTGTTATAAATATGTGCGCAAAACATAATCCGGTCGTAGAATCGTGCCAAGGAAATAGAAACAAGAACAAAAGGCCGCACTAAATGGTATCGTAGCTAGTAACATGTAACAGAGGAATGGAAGTATATGCCAAAATAAAGAGTCTGTGAAGAAGCGGATCATCAAAGACAGTGGCTGATCACTGAGCCTTCTCAACATCTCTGGTGTTTGTGTTCTCCTCCTGGGTGGAGATGACAATCTCGGGCGCAGCGACCTTGGCGTCATCAGAGCCTGAAGAAACACCAGCGTCCTCGGATACGGCGTCAGCCTCGGTAGTCTTCTTGCGACGGAAAGCGGCACCGATTGTGGTGAAGAACCTGCCGAGGGCGCGATAGACGATAACAACGGGTCTGCCGACCGTCTTTGCAATCTTCTCGAACCAGGGATCGGGGAAGAGACGGATGAGGACGGCCATTGGGAGAGAGACGGATGCGAGAACGATGGAGACGGCCCAGTGCTCGCCGCTGATACCGCCTGGTGTGATGCGGAAGGCCTTGCCACCGACAAAGATGATAGCAACCTGGGCGCCAACCATGATGCAGTTGATGATGATGAAGAAGTAGTTGCGGTGCACGCCTTCAAAAATATTGAACTTGTTGTCCAGGCGACGGTTGTTGAACTCGTTGAAGATTTGCATCCACACAAAGGTGTTGAAGATCATGGAGTCGAGCTCCAGCTGCTGGTCTTCGTTGTTGGCGTCGTAGCCAAAGATGGCGTTACCAGCGAAGTGGAGAATTAGGGTAGCGGTCAACTGGAAGATTGCCTGACCGATGATCATCTTCCACATGTTGATGGTGATGAGGGGCGCCTTCTTGCCTTGCGGCAGGCGGTCGAGGATCTTCTCGGTCGGGGGGTCCGTGGCGAGCGCAAGGGCGGCGAAGGTGTCCATGATGAGGTTGACCCACAAAAGCTGGACGGCGGTGAGGACGGATTCCATGTCGGGATCGGAGACGGCGGTGATGAAGGCGAGGAGAACAGCAGTGATGTTGACCGTGATTTGGAACTGGGCACAATTATGTTAGCTTCAATCGGTAGGAAAAGGCTTGTGTATCTGCATACCTGAAGGAACTTCTGCACGGCGTCGTTCACTGCTCTTCCCCACTTCAGGGCCGTAACAATCGAGGTGAAGTTGTCATCCATCAAGACGATAGAAGACGCCTCCTTGGCGACCTCGGTACCGGAAATACCCATGGAGAAACCGACATCAGCTGCCTTGAGCGCAGGCGCATCATTAGTACCATCGCCAGTGACGGCAACGGTTTCACCAAGAGCCTTGAGTCGGGTGACCAAGACGCGCTTGTCTTCTGGCGAGGAGCGGGCAAGAACTTGCAGGCGGGGCAGCATCTCGTTCATCTGCTCGACAGAAAGCTTCCTGAAGACGGGACCCTCCATGATGAGACCACCTTCGGTGAAGATGCCGCACTCGGTGGCAATAGCCTGGGCAGTGACAGCATTGTCACCAGTAACCATGCGAACGACAACACCAGCATGCTTAGCCTTGCGAACAGCTTCGGGAACACCAGGACGGACGGGGTCCTGGATACCAACGACACCGGCAAAGATGAGGTCGTGGAGGACATCTCCGAGATCAACGTGTCCTTCGATGGTGGCGTTGACACCGTGAGGGGGCCATTGGGGAAAGTCTTGGTAGATGAGAGCGATGGTGCGGAGAGACTGCTTGGCGTAGGCGTCAATCGTCGCCTCGAGGTTGAGGCGGTCACACTGCTCCAGAGTCGAGATGGAGAGATCGTTGACGTTGACCTGTTGGCTGCAGTACCCGAGGAGAATCTCGGAAGCACCCTTGACTACAAGGCGGTACCCCTCGTTGTCGGATAGCTTGATGACGGCAGCCATGCACTTCTTGCTGGAGTCGAATGGCATCATTTGCGCAACTTCCTCGTTGGCACGAGTCTCGGCCAGTCCCTGCATGCCAAGGTGGTCCTTGGCGAACTGGAGAAGGGCGGTCTCGGTCTTGGAACCAATGAATGTAGCTTGGCCTTCCTCCTCACCCTCGAAAGCGGTTGAGTTGATGGCGACAGACTGGACGATGAGCTTCTTCGTAGCTGTAGGAAGTGATTGAGCAAATTCAACGGCGCCGATTGTCTTCTCGCCCTCAACCGACTTGGAGAAGCTGGCAGATCCGAAAGTGCCGGCAACAACAGTCATCTTGTTCGTGGTCAGAGTACCAGTCTTGTCGGAGCAAATCGTTGTGGCGTTGCCCATCGTCTCGCATGCCCTAAGGATACGGACCAGGTTGTTCTCCTTCAATAGACGGGTGGTAGCAAATGCCAAAGCCAAAGTTACAGCCAGAGGTAGTCCTTCTGGGACGGCAACGACGATGATAGTGATGGCGACGATCAAGATATCCATGAAAGTGGAAGCTTTCTCGGCGCCAGAGCTGTTGTTGGAGCCCAGGCCAGCCAGGAAGCGGATCAGGAGGACGACGAAAAGGAGAAGGGCAGCACTGCTACCAAGCTTGGCGATAGCCATGGCCAGGCCCTCGAGCTTCTTCTGCAAAGGCGTTGCCTCCATCTCGGTGCGTACCGACATCATAATCTTTCCAAAGCTAGAGTTGGTACCGACGGAGGTGCAGACAAACGTGCCAACACCCTCGAGAACCTTTGCGCCAGAGATGATAAAGGGGTCGAGGTCCTTGGTAGCGTTTCCAGATTGCAGGGCGTTGTAGACGGCATCACCGCCCGTCTTCTTGAGAGCGTCGGACTCGCCTGTCGCCGAGGACTCGTCGCACTTCAAATCATGGCCGCTGATGAAAATACCGTCCACAGGGACGAGATCACCGGGTTCGAGATGGATAACATCGCCAACCAAAATCTCCGCGACGTTCAACATGTACGATTTGCCGGATCGGATAACCTTGACCTCTCGGTCTTCCTTTTTGGCGTTGAGCTTGACAAAGGCTCGTTCCTTCTGCCAGTCATTCAAAGATCCAACCAAGGTGACGATAAGAATAGCAGCGATGATAGCTACTCCCTCAACCCAGTCAACCGGCTGACCTGCCTCAGGGTCGTGCTCAGCACCAAAAGTTTCGTAAAGGCCAAGCGCAAGCGAAATAGCGGCGGCGACTGTAAGCAAAATGATAACTTTGTCGTTGTATGCACCCCACATGAGTTTCCACAAGGGTGTCGCCTTCTTGGCGGGCAGGACATTCTTGCCGTAAACTCGGGTTCGGTCAGTGAAACCATTGGCATCAGCGTGGTGTGTTGTGGCTGGTGGCTGTGCACCGAATGTGGCGAAGGAGGGCTCCTGATGGCCGGTGGCCTCCTGGAAGCTTACTCTGCCCCCAACGCCCACCTCATCTTGGGATAAACCGGCTTTGACATCTGTCTGTAATCCTTTTTCGATACCGCGCAGGCCGCCGAGCGCGAAAAACGCGGCCAAAGATTTCGGGTTGAGAAGTTTGTTGAGGTGCCCAGGGCTAAAAGCAAAAGGATTGTTCTCAACGACAAACTCGCCTTCCGTGCCGGGATCGGGGTGAAGAGCTGTATCCGGATCTTCCGTTAAAGCGGTTGAATGCATACTTGTTGCAGCGCTGATTGCCGGGGTGAGAAACGGATTTGAGTGCGTCGATATAGGTGACGGTGTTATCGCGTCGTCGTTGTCATTCCCGCGAGAATTGCGGGTGTCGACGCGCAACTGGGGTGGTGCGAGAGACGCCATTAGCACCGATGCAGAGTAGTCTTGAGTTGATGCTATGACTTTCTCATGGACGAGGTGAAAATGAAGTTGAGGAAAGAGTTCTAGGGAGAGAGAAAAGAGAAATTGGTTGCAACAATAATGATGCTAGGTAGCAGGAGTTGGTGTAACCTCCGGCGAGTTGAAGAGTATTAAGAAGGCAGAAGGGCAACACACGAGCTGCACAACAAGGCTGTGTAGGAGGCAACTTGCGTACGGAGGTGTCTTCGCGTTCCTTCCAGGTAGTGAGAGCCTCAAAGGCGTACCAAGAATTCCAAAACGCTGAGCGTGAAGACTTCCGTGAGCCTTGGCGTAACTGCGCCCTTAGCCCCGTCGAAGAAAGTTTCCGTTTCTTAAGTGTACACCGACGCCGTCAAGTCAGCCTGCGTGCCTGCTGAATGGTGACAGCAGAAGAGGGCAGTGCAGAGAGGAGGGGTTCGATTCCGGGCGAGAGGCGATAGTCTACTTTCCGTCGGATGGCGTGTGGAGTTGAAGAGGATAGTGCGGGATAATCAACCTTGAGTAGCCGTCATGTTTGAGATGACCTTGAGAAGTCCTCACACAAGACGAGACTGATGATGAGGAAGAAGAGTTTTCAAGAGCGTTAGAGGTATAGGCTGATGTTGTCTGGAATCTTGGACCGGCGAGACTTGAGAGTGGCAGTGCAGAACGAGCGTTCACAACGACATGCCCTTCTTGGCAAGTCAAGAGGGTATGAAGTCAACCGAGACCCCACAGAGACAGGATGGATTGGCCAGAGAGAAGCCAAATGATACATGCATCAGAGGAGGGGAGAAAAAAAAGCGCGCTTGCTTCTGGACTATCACAGCAGGAAGCATATGTTGGTCTTGGCGGTCAAGTAACAGAACAAAAAGTCTTGCACGACGTGATCAAGAGGGGAAGGAGCCAAAAGAGAGGAGCCAGGAGAGGAGCTCCGATGGAGAGATAGAATGATGTGCCGGGGGGAGAGGCTCTCATCTTGGGTGAGATTAGCAAGACTAGCTGGTGCAAAGGTGAGCCAAAGGATGAGAAGGAGGTAACCGCCCAAGGTCTGGGCATTGAGGCTGTGCAAGAGGGAAAAGTGCAAAAGGACCCAATGAGGGAATTAAATTGGAGCATCAAGAAGCGAGCTCTATTCAGTGGAAGAACGGCTTGAGTCGGGGCCATCCTAGAACCGCTGTGCAACAACGAGATGGGAAACCAAGCCAGGGGGAAGAATGGAGACTGACAGCGTGTAAATGGGATCTTGGCAACATTGGCCATGCCAATGTTTGAACCTTGGCGTTTTGTTGATGCAAGTGCCGGGACCTTATCGCGTTTGATTCCGAATTCGTTTTCAATCTGACTGGACTTCTCCAGACGAAACCGAGGTTTGCAAGTACCGCCGTGAGCGTCTGTCGATATGGACATATACGGATATTGCGCCCGAGACTTGAGTGGCGTGCCCATCCTTCGGGTTGCAACAGGTGCGGTGCAGTATCGTGCCATGCGGCCGCCCGGCGGGGGGTGGCCACCATTAGATAGACGCCGTGGGCATCCGTGCTGTTCCCGTGTCCGATCGGTGGCCGGCCGTAATCCAGATGGCGTATCGCTCTCAACCTCTTGATACTGCCAAGGGAATGAGACGCACGCAAGAGTTTGTGGAACGAACGCAATCGAGTGCCCGTCCTTTGAAGCCCGGTAGATCCGCTTCTCTCCCGCGCTAGCGAAGAGAGCCACCAAACTGCTGTGGTAAAATGGCGATGGCTTCATCGACCAGCATTACTCGAGCAGTGACCGACCCATGCAGGGCCGAATATACACGGCGGCGGCGAATGACCACTCGGTGTCAGCGGGAAACAGTTTCCCATGGAGGATGGCCGGAGAGGTTTCGGACTGGCAAAGTTTGATGACGGAATGGGTGCATGGATCGGGACATTGTCCGTTCATGGTCTCAGTCATATCCGGCTTCTGTGCCACTGCCCCGTACGCTGTACTTGGGAATCGATACCTTGGGGGCTGCCAGTAGCCACAAGGAGATGTTGAGAACGAGATCCATCAATATCATCCCGCGGTGGAGTTGTTGGCTCAAGTCTGGGCGGCCGGGTCAGCATTTCGAGGTGGAGCTTGGAGGCATTGCGGGAGAATTGAGACGTGAAGCTCGAGACGAATCAGTCGACGGGCAGCAACAATGAGCTAGCGATGATAAGCTCTTGGCTGAATCCATGCGGAGTGGTGATGTAAAGAATGAACATGGGGAAGGTTTAGGAGAGGACCGGAGCAACAGTGTGGAGAAGAGGAACGGGAGGAAATTGATTGAGGAAAACAAAGTTTGTGAGATGAGAAAAAGGAGGAGTCACGGCACGGAGTGAACAAAAAAAATGTGTAGACAATGTCGAAAAGACAAAAAGAGGAGCCAAGAAATGAGAAAAAAAAAAACAAAAAAAGGGCGGTCGCGATGCACAGTCACAGTCGAATCAAGCTCGGAGTGGAGTCCCCGGGGGTCGTGGGGGACCGCGCTAGTCAGCGCCAAGAGTGGCTGTGGCAGGCACGCTCCAAGGGTTCCATTGGTTCGCTTAGCTCAAGCCGAAGGAGGTGGTCCACATTGGTCCATATCAGGTAAGCAGCTGCAGGCAAGGATGGCACGCACCTGCCTTCCCGTGCAGCTGGTGGCAACTGCTCTTGCTCGCTCTTTCCTTTATGGATTTTCAAAGTTCTGGAACATCTCCGGGAATCCGCTGGGCTGGTTGACCAATGAACTCACAACATGTTCGATACATCCCGCTATATGTCCATGGAAGTCTCCAGGTCTCCACCGTCTGATCCAACTTGTCATTCTGCAACCTGCATCGATGCACACCACATGGCTGGCACCACATCACAGCAGAGCAACCTGGAAGCTTCAATTTCCATCCTGGTCTCATACACAACCTCTCAAGTCCAAGAGCGTTTGGCCCAGTCCAAAACTCTTGGCCAGCATTACACCAATGGCCCCAGCGCTCAACGAACGCCTTGACTCGAGCATTTTCCCGAACTAAAATCATCTAGCGCCACCTCGAGCGCTTTCCCTTTCTGTCTAACGTATGGTGTGTCTCTCAGCATCCCGATATCTGCAATTTTTCAAGCATCAACTACCGTGGTTGCGGAAGAATGTCAAGTTCACCATCCCGGTCGCTGCATACCTAACGCGGGGAACGCGGGGAAGCTTGTCGTCTAGCCAGAGAATCTTGGCCATGATCCCCTGAACAATACGGTCTAGCTTCGACTCAATTGCATCCGACTTGTCCACCTGATCTCGAAAGGGTGTATCGCTTGAAGCATCCAGGTCAGGAAACCATCTATCATCAGCATGGGGTTTTCCGCCAGTCTACAGTGCTGTTCAGTGAGATGAACTAGCGTCGCGTTGATCTGTCAAGTCCTACAACGTAACGATGCCATGCAGGCAAACATGCTGCCATGTCGTATCTCATCCATAAAGGAGACATTATCGCCTTTGCGCATGTCAATCGACGAATCTGCCTGGCTATCCAGTTTTTTGGGTATCGTGGCTGGTGTCATTGCCCGTTCCATTTGCGAGTCCTCGCGTAGCTTACGTTCGATTGTCATCAAGCTTTCCTGTCACTGCGGTGCCAACAGAGACGGCGCTTCCCATCATTTCGTTTAACCTGCCAAGAAATTGGTAATCCAAGGCTGATCCTGAGGTCATACTCGTTCTCGCCACGAGGCTGAGCACTGAGCACTGAGCAAGATGGGGTTCAACCTCCACGCCGATGGGACGAACGATCCCAGTGAAGTCCGCAATTGGCGCATTCACATGATAGCGGTCATTGCCTCAATGAGTGCTATCGCCAGTAAGTTTCACTTCGCCCCCAAGCTCACCAGAGACGGCACCTAGACTAACACAGCCCAGTGGGTTACGACACCTCTGTCATAGGTGGCACCATGGCTCTGGACTCATTCCGCCGGGATTTCGACCTTGCAGATAGCTCGCCAACTGTCCGTGATACTCTCCAAGGCAACATCGTCTCCACGTTTCAGGCAGGATGCTTCTTCGGCGCCCTGCTCATGTTCCCCTTGGCAGAGTGGCTCGGCCGCAAGAGAGCAATCATGATCTCTGCTCTCGTCTTCCTGGTTGGCGGGACTCTCATGACAGCATCCCACGGAGAGATTGGGCTCCTGATTGCCGGAAGAGCCATCGCTGGCTTGGGCATCGGTGCTACATCCCTCATTGTCCCTGTGTACATTTCGGAAATCAGTCCGCCGTCCATTCGCGGCCGCCTCGTTGGGCTTTTTGAAATTGCATCACAGGGAGGAGGGATGTGCGGCTTCTGGGTAAACTACGCGGTGGACCGCACAATCTCAGACTCGACACAAACGCAGTGGATTGTACCCCTCGGCTTGCAGTTGCTTCCGGGTGTGCTTTTGTTCTTTGGCATTTTCGTGTGTCCTGAGTCGCCGAGGTGGCTGGCAAAGAACGATAGATGGGAAGATGCCACGAGAGTCTTGGTTCATATCCGCGAGCTGCCAGCAGACCATGACTATGTCAGCACCGAGATCAGTGATATCAAGCGCCAAGTAGAAGACGGCAGCGCGAATCGTATGTCAAAGTCTCAAATGTTCAAGCGCTTGTTTGAGAAGGGCTCTCGCAACCGTATTGGCATCGGTCTGCTTCTGATGGCCTGCCAGAATCTGACAGGGGTCAATATCATCACATACTGTGAGTAAAAGAAAACGTTCTTATGATCTAGGTTCTCTTCCAATAACATGAAAAAATAGACTCGCCTCGTATCTTTGAGACTCTTGGCATTACAGGCACGAGCACCAAGCTTTTCGCGACGGGCTTCTACGGTATAGCCAAGACCCTCGGCATGGTCATCTTCACCATCTGGCTCGCCGAAAAGGTCGGTCGGCGCAATGGTCTCATCTGGGGTGCCTTCGTCGGATCCCTTCCAATGTGGTACATTGGTGGCTTCACGTTTCTTGCGGACCCTGCGGGCCAGGCGGCTGCTGGTAATACCGACCGCAATGCATGGGGGTACATCGCCATGGTTTGCGTGTATCTCTATGGCTTGATCTACTGCGCCACCTGGTGAGGCTCCTTTTACTAGTCTCGGTAGTCTATGAGTGAGGCATAAAGTCTAATCAACCCTACAGGCAAGGCATCACCTGGCTGTACTGCAGCGAAGTATTCAGCTTAGACATCCGCATGCTCTGCGTCGCAATCACAACAGCAGATCAATGGCTGTGGAGCTTCATTGTCTCACGGACCACGCCTTACATGATTACGTCGCTCGGCTACGGAACTTACATGTTCTTCGGCGCTCTCATGATCCTGATGGGCGTGTGGGCTTTCTTCTTCGTACCGGAAACCAAAGGTAAGTTTTGTTACCCACTCTCACTGGTCTCTACTGCCGTCAGAGTGTATCATTCTCAGCCACTTTCTCCGTCGTCGTTGTCCTTGTGGCTGACGCAGGCGCCCCGTGTTAGGTCTTACGCTGGAAGATATGGATCTACTCTTCATGAGGAGCATGCACACCACGGTCTGGACCGCTTTGCGAGAACGCAAGAGCGTCAAGGATGTCTTGGCGAATACTTCGCCCGCCGCTGTGTACGCGACTGGTTCGGAGGAGAAGGAGATTCGGTTAGAGTACGTGGATACTGTGGAAGACAAGTCAGTGGCAAGATGAGATGGCGCAAGGAGACGCAACGAGCTGGAGGCGGATGGACTGGGTAGCTTCGAGGCGGCCTCTTTTGCAAACATTTGGTAGGGAATTTGGATGTTTCCTTCATTCGTTCGACTGATTGCTCGTTCAATCAAATGGTACTTACGACTCTGTGCGAGGTACTTTCGGGTTTGCCAAGCCCCGCTGTTTACTTTTTGCACTGCCCAGCGCAAAAATATGCACTGCCACCGGTAATTATGCGGTGTGACGTAGTTTTATAACTCTTGTCTTTGTAAAGAGCAATTAGATCTCACCGTTTCGTGGTAAAATTCTGGCTGGGATGTGGTGTGTGTCTCGACTCTCCAGAGGTTGGTCGGATGCGCCAAGTCTTATCTTGACGAGGCGCAGTTCACCGACTTGCAGTGCTTCGAGTGGTTGGGAGCCAAACTTGCACTGATAGCTGCCACACTAAAATTGAACAAACTGAGCTGTTTTCTGCAGGCCGATTTATGAAATGCACCGCCTTTTCTGAGAATTTTCCATCGGCGTATCGCGGAAAATATGTTGATCTGATAGACACTTGTTGTTTGATCCCAAGCCTCATACCGTGCAATGTAATTGGTCGCTCTAGGCCTACTTGGCGGCCCGATATCCAACCTTCCTAACTTTAATCAGGGTGGAATAGCCCCTGGTGAAGAGGGTGATCTTAGCATCACTTCCATAAAACGGGCCGACGCTCGCCGAAATAGGAACATGTTAATTGCATTGAGATTCGTCGATCAGGCAGACTCTGCGTTGAGGGCCTGATAGGCACTCTCGCTGGCAGTGTCATAATGCTAGCCTGCATGAATACATCGCAGCTTACATGAGCTTTTGAAATTGTACTAGGTTCGGACTTGGAGTCATCATTTATTGCATCGCCAGTTGTAAAAAAAAGTCGGCGTTCTCGGTGACGCCTATTCCCGGTGGGATTGATCTTCCTAGAGTCCGGCATCGGAGTCAAGGGGCCTTGTTCGATCCCCCGTCTGTCCGATCGAAACGGTCGGCTAACACAGCCTCCGCCCAGTTACGCGGGGCCGGAGATTACTGCTGACCTTACTTACGACTGCGGGAACGAGAACGAGGGTGTTACAGACTATGTCGTATCATGTCTCGTGGATGATGATGGTGGCACGAGATTTTAGAAGGAGATTGGCTTCTATAGATCAAATATAACCGAGTTTGCGTCGTTGCCCTCCGATTGTAGATGCTGCAACCACAATCGCCCTAACGAGTCCTTGATCCCGTCGAGTGGAAGCATTCAAAAGGAATCAACTTATTGATTGAACCGAAAATCGTGGTAGCCTGGGCGAAAATCGTGTCCATCCTCTTGAGATTCCTCTGACAATGAATCTACCATCGGAACTACCATTGGAACGTTGCCTTAGATGATCGTGATTCTCTCCCTGGCCAAGCTGCTGAACAGCGCTTAAGCTACACCGATATCATTCCTACCCCAGACATCAAAACGACCCAGCCTCTTGTACTTGCACTTCTCCTTCTTCGACTCCTTCAGGATCGAGAATGTCGTGAAGCGAGGGTATTCCGTGTCTTCCACAAAGGCTTCAACCAACTCGCTCTGTAGATCGCATGCCGGCGAGCTGGCCGCAACACCTGTATCTTCCTCACTCACCTCAGCAATTCCCCTCTCGCCCGAAATCTTCCACGACATCTTCACCAGATTGCTCAAGCCATCAACCGTCCCATAAGCCCCCTTTCTCCGGAACAAAATCCCCCGTCCCCAAAAGCAACACCAAGACCTCGGTAGGATCAGATCCCCATCTCTGTAGCAAACTAGGCAGGTCATCGGGCGCGAACTCGAGAAAGATATCATACGTCTTAGCAAGTCTCAGGAAACACATTTCCTTGACGTCGCCGCCCTCGTAGATGCCCTGCATGATGCTTAGCCGTAGGCCGCGAACAAGGTGTCCGTCGAGCGTGACGAAGCCGGACGAGACCTGGCCCGTCGACTCGTCGGCGTTTGATGTAGACCAGATCGTCACCTCCAGGGTCGTAGTATGTCTTGTGGTCCGGCGTAAAGAGAGTTTGGTTCAACTGAAAGAAACCCTCGGTAGCTGAGTTGCTCCCATCGGCCGCTAAGTATGAGTGTTGCGCCAGAGTACATCGCATACATGAGAGCCGCTTCGTGAGCTCAATCTTCTGCGAAATTTTCAATGATACAAAGCCGACCGACTCAGAGATAGTCCAGTCCCAATGTCTTTGCTGCATGAACTATATCTCCTGTCGTCTCTGGAGGTTCGCTGATTGAGATACCAAAGTTCTGATGAGCCTAGTAGCTATCTTTGGTAGTGATGAGGCCCGGTCGGCTTGGGCTCCAACAGTGGCTCAACGTAGCGTAACTACCTTCAATCCCCTTTGACTCTTTAGATAAACGCGTGAGAGATCCTGGCCTTGCAACACCAAGACACGAGACGGTAGGATATGCGGTGAGGTTCCTGCACACTTGGAATGTCTTTTGCAGCAGTTATAGAGCCATGATTTGGCGAGCTAGGTAGCATTTTGCAGATTCCAACCTGCCAAATTCTTCTTTCTTCTTCTGCTGGAAAGACTTTGTTGACGGGCATCTCGTGAGACGAAGTTGTGGGGAAGGGGTTAGCACTCTAAGCCTGATAAAGACTCTTGATGAAGAAACTCTTTGCGCAAGATATACTTGTTACAGATGAAAGGGCCCACGAGCATCTCCTTTTCCATATCCGCAGCATTTCGCCCCCTCCTGGCATATTGCTTTTCCCAGCGCATTTCAAATTCTTCTTCAGTTGCAAGATCAGAAACAATAGAGATCCTCAAACAATCCCGCCACTGTTTCCTGACCCTGATTGTAACTTTCTCATCATCATCAGGGGGCCACTTGAGGCCTTCTGGAGGAGACTGAGCAAACAGTCTCCACACAAAAGTACAGAACACACAGCTTCTACTCTCAGCGACTTCCTTGAGTGTACCGCCCTTTACTGAGAATTCCTCGTAAGGCCAACGGTGCATGTCGGCCGACTTGACCTCGAGTCGCTCGATATCTTCGCAGACGGGGCGAACAGTAGGCTGCGCTTGCACTAATCAATGGCCTGGGTCGTGATCAATGCCCTGACCGGGAACGACTACGCAAGTCGAACAAAGGTCTGCCTGCGTTCTTCCACAGTCTAGACACCAGTAACGGAGGCCGAGATCAACTCATAATCATCTAGATCATTGCATAGCTTCTCGTACCTGTCGCAAGTTGCGTCGCTATGATTCGGCGGGTCGAGAATGAGGCGATTGCGAAAAGCATCGTGGAACTCGTATAAAGAGTTGGCAGCTTCAGTCTCAAAATCCTGCCGTTTTTGGATGGCTCTCTCGCGGAGAGGTAAGACATGTCGGGATTTTATCCAGTGTAGGAGTGACATGATTTAGTTGTCTCGTCTTGGGGGCACTGAGAGTTTAGATCCAAGTTGTGCTCTGAGATAGCAATTTATAAATGACTTGCCCTTCGTCTAAGATATGCGACTTGTGTGTTGATTGCAGACAGTACGCATTCGGCGCCTCAACCTCACATGCGCTCCAGGCTCCCATATTGTAGTGCGTCACTCTGACCGGACAGCAACGTGGGCTAGGCAGAGGCTTGTGTGGAAAACATCACCATTGCGACGCTGGGCTAACTTTGGATCTTCTCTACCACATCAGGCGGATGCCGCTGTCAGGGAAATGGATTTAATCAACGTTCACCGTATTCACTCAAAATCTTGCGTAGGTGCTTGATGTGATGCGAGCTCCAATAGAAATAAACACTTACACAACTACCGACTTCTACCACATGCAATAGCTTCAGTAGTCAACAGGCGCCATCAAGATGTACGCTGAGGGCCCTGAGCGTTTGGTGTTAATCGATGGAATAGAAACATCGACACTGCTTAAAGTAGTCAGCGCTATCAGCTCCTTCAAACCTCATCTTGCTTTTGGGCTTTGAGGTGCGCCAAATCTGTCGCCTACTGGTTTCCAATACGTTGAACCGCCGGATTTGCTTCTTAATCTGGCAAGCACAGACCTGAAAGTAGGACGCAAGGCTGATTTTCAACGCTCAATATGGTCATTTTACGCGACACTTCCGGCTCACGTATGTCTATCTGTGTGATCCACTGCTACTCCCTTGATCAAGTTGTTTCCATCAGGGTATCATCTTTGAAATCCGATTTGGCATAGAGGGGTCGCCTATAGGGGCGTCGGGTGCTGTGCGGACGGATGGGGGTGCTTCCGTAACGTACCTAAGTATGAGAGTCAATCGTGTCCTTAGTCTGCTCTATCAAGCCATATTCCACGAGGGAAAGACCGAGCCATCGGCAGACTGTGGAGTGACAATGGACTAACTCGTGCGAGGTGAATAAGGCTCAAGACTAGACAGAGACAAGCTCGATCTTTTCATCCAAGCTACCTCGTCCAATATCATCCTGACCGAGGTATGCTTATTCAGAACTCATCACAGTAAAGTCCATCAATACCCAACTAGTACACGATTCGCTACCGCACCATTGGTAAGTTGACGCTTAATGACAGGGTCCGGGGAAATTTGGACGAGAGACATGTGCATTTCTCCCACCGAGCATTTCTTGCTGGGGAGAACGTAATGCAGGAGGAGAGAATGTCGCCCTGCTACTGGCTTCAGTCCTGTTGAAGATTGCCCAAGGTAGACTTTGCGAACGTTAGTCTAGATCCTGCGCTGTAGAAGTCACATTCGGATAGGCCGACCCTGCCAGTGGGATGGTATTATTGGGGCTTGTCGGATCACAACATGAAACGCCTAGGACGCCCTATATGCCAACGAAGCCGGGAATGACTGCAAGACTTCCCAGTTCCAATGGGCAAAGTGGCTGTGCCGCTACACTGCATATTTGAAAGTGAGCATGAAAGGACAGCCACAATAAACAGTAGCGAGCGACCTAAAATGAATACTCATCGGTAAAGACGGATGAACCCCTACGTCTGAAAAGAAGAGTCAAACGTGCAGAGCTGACGTTGGGTTTGGACTTCATCTGAACTTATTAATACTCGACTGTATCATTGGTTTGACGCTAAACTCTGTTCTAGACCAGGCCCAGTAGATCCTAAAGCTTGTTTTAAAAGTCCCCCGCAAAGCGCCCTGCGGAGGCGGGACCCGGACTCATAGAGACTTAGAGTGCCTACCAAAGGCCTGGTCCCCTTACATTAAAGTGTGACCACAGCGTCGGTCTCGGTTCTCCTGCTCGGAAATCGAGGTGGCCTCGGCAGCTCGGCCGAAAGGTTGCCTCGAATTATTGGTATTCACGAGATCATGGACGCGAGTAAAGCTTCATGAACTTGCATTTTCAGTCTAGCTCACGGGTTCGGCTGTGGTTTCGGGTGACTGACCCCTGAACAGGGGATGAAATGATTTGTTCATGAGTCTTCTTTCGACCATTGGTTGAGGAGGTATAATATCATGTTCGGCCGGCCATCAAATCTTAATTCTTTGTACCAATCAGTCTCTTGATATTACAGTTGATCCGTCTTTCGATATCAATCTTCCAGCAAGTCAATGTGTCGGGTTCCCTTCCACGCGAGGCTCTTCGGGCCGTGGCTCGCCATCGCTGCGATCCTGGTCCTCGGCCAGGACGCAGCAGACAAGGCAAAGTTTGGCGACCCTATCAACGTCCTCGGCAGTGTAAGTGCCCTTTCCATCATCCCAAAATTCGACTTCCATTTGCTAAAGACAACGTCCATCAGATGGAAAGAACCGACCAGGATTTCCAGGACGGCTTAGCTCTAGACCTCTTCTCACCCAAAAATCGCACGCTGGTCGTCCAACAGAACCTCACCCCGCTGCCGGGCAACTTCGTGACGGGCACCACTGGCGGTCCCTTCATGGCCCTCCAGAACTACTCGTACGTCATCAGCCTCAACGAGTCGGCAAACGACCTCATCGCCAAGATCGAGATCCCCTACGACCCGGCTGCTCTCGCCGCGATCGGCATACAAGAGAGCAACACCTACGTCGGTACGCTGGCCGGTGACAAACGAAGCTGGATCGTCAACGATGCGACGCGCAACGTGCATAGAGAGGAGAACAATACTCGGATCATCAAGATGACGTCGCTTCAGGGCGAGTATATCCTGCTTGGGCGCCAGACGGTGGATACGGCCAACGAGTTCGTGCAGTATGGTCAGGGAGCTACGAGAACGGTCAACGTCACGGCGGGGAATCGACAGGAAGCCGAGTTTATCGACGGCTTGAGGCTGAGCGTTGTGCCGAGTACCGACATGGGCATCAACATTGATATCGTGAATGGGATTTCGCCGCAGGCTGTTCCGCCCGGGTTGGTGCCGGTTAACAGTTTCGCGTGGGTTGTCAACTCGAGTTCACCTGGCGCTCCTATGCTCGCAGATATGAAGTTTCCGTGTAAGTGCTCTTGCAAATAACGCCATCAGCAATACATGATGTAACCCGTGAACTGACAGTCTGGTATCTAGTTAATCCTTCAATGCTTTCCGCCGTTCGGGGATTTGTTCAGCCTGCCCCTGTCAGGGTGGCAAAGAAAGCACTTGGGACTACTGCCGAAGTACCGTTTCAACTTATGGCCGGGGAGATCATTGGAATCTTGCCAGACAACTCGGTTACCATTCCCAATGTAACACAGGTAGACGGGCAGTATGTGTTGCTCATGGTATCATAGGTTCAATTCATAAATAGATAGTACATACCTTGCTACATATCAGTCACAATGACACAAGTGTTTCCCGCTAGCGTGACCAATGAGTGTATTTGAACGTTACCACCTGGCTTGAAGGTTGAGCTTGAAGATAGTCGATGCCGTATAAGCCGTAGCCACATGTATCCAAATCTTGGCAAAATATGATTAGAAAGGATGTTGGTAAAACATTAAACATTGAAACTATGCAGGCATGTAATCACACTCTCGTCGTCCTCAAGTTCAGCCTCTTCATCAACACCACATGCAACCTCCCCCTCCTCACCCTACCTCCGCCATCTCAACCAAACCCCCTAAGCACAAAGCGTCAAAACAACATCCTGATCCGCCGTACAAACCTTAACCTGACTACCCCCGGGACTAACACCGCCCTCCCACACAATAGCAGGACAACTCGCAAGCCGACTCGCCACAACAATCTTGCTCCCCTTGAACCCGTCCCCGAACACGGTGCTCAAATCGTACCATACTCCCGCGCCGTCCAGGTTATACGCGTACACGAGCTGCGGCGCGCCGGTGTACAGGCCGTCGCGCGCGCGGGTGACTTTGAGGGCCCGGCCGCCGGTGGTCGGGTCCCGGGTGAAGGTCTCGCTGTAGGAGCCGCCCTTTGCGGCCAGGGGTCCGGCGGCGCGGACGTCGCCGCCGACGGACCAGAGGGAGACTTCGGTTGCGCAGTTGTTTACGACTGTTGCTTTGCCGAGGGCTGCGGTCTGGGTTGCGGCGGCGAGGAGGGGGATGAGGAGGGAGGTGAGATGCATGTTGGAGGCTGGGGAATTGTGTGCTTGAGTGGAAATTTGGTAGATTCTGGAAGGCTGAGGATTGTCTCTGGCTTGAGACCTTCGTGGTTTTAATGAATTGTGGTTATGTTATCGCAATGAAGTTGAGGCTGATGCTGTTCAAGAGGTTTGATGCGAGAGTCTATCTGTGATATATATATCCAGTCGGTGACCGCCTTTTCGCAGAAGTTCCAAGTGAAGTCATGCTATGTTGTCATGAAAGTCTCAAGGGTCTCAGCTGCCGGGCGACGGCACAGAGACCAAGATTCTAGATACGAGCGTCGATCAGATTGAGAATGTCACGATATTTCCTAAATGAGCGCTCATGAGACCTCTAACCTCTGAGAAACTCTGCCCTGCCGCCTCTGTCATGAAGGAACTTCTGACTAAAGATCATCCTACCCTACGTAAAATAGACTTAACCTCCAAGACAAGCCCCAGACTACACGAACCGATGTGACAATGCCACGATGTCAACAGACGAACACGAACTTGTATCTCGGCAAAGTAGGTTGACTGAGGTCACTCCGCCCCTCAATCGGGAACTTTGGGGGATGATGGTCAGGAGGTTCAAGACAACATTTTAAGCATGGTGAATACGAGCTTTCCCCCTCCGAAAATGTTGCCTGGCATAGCTGCATGCAACATCGGTTACGGAGCCTATTCGACCAGTCATGTCGATGGTGGTTCTTTGGGGAAACAGGGAAAGTTGGGGGAAACCTGGCCGGTGGGCTGACGTGAAAGCGTTGTGTTTTGCGATGGTTTTTGGAAGAGTGACCTCGTGAGTGATCTGCCGTGTGGGTTCATTCACCTTCCCCGCATCCCTCCCCCTCGGCGCGGCTCACCGGAGACATTATGCTGTTAGCTGTGGAGCTGAGCAGTCGTCGCCGCCGCCGCCGCACAGCTGCCTTGTGCTTGCACAGCTTCACCCCGGCTCATCCGCGACCTGCCGCAGACTAGGCAGATTGAGGTACAGGACGAGAGGAGCGGGGGAGGGAGCTAGCTTCGGGCGGGAGGGGCATTTCTGCCTTTGTCTGTCAAAATAGCATCCACCAGCTGCGTCGCTGTGTGTCGAATGCGGATGAGCTAAAGTCAGACACTCGATGTCGATGGTCAGACACGGGTCAGCCCTTGCTTCCGCCTAGCTGTCAACGGGGGCAAGATCTGTTGAGAAGAAACGATACCGCCTGAGCCTCAACGAGACATGGAGATCGTCTGCTACTTTTCAGCCACTTTACCCACACTTTAGAGTAACGTTGCGATGCGTCGCGGTGTGGCATAATAGGTAGTAGTAGTGATAGAAGGCAAATTTGATTTGATTCTTTGGTCGGGTATATCTCATAATCCACCTGTCCGTTGCGCCAAACACCAGCCGAAGTAAGGTCTCCCAATAGGATAGAGAAAAAAAAAAAAAAAATCAAAAGAAAAGTAGTCCATATCCATCTCATCATGTTGGGTATCAATGCCTAAAAGCAGCTTCCAACGCCTTGCAGCCGTCTCGTCATTCCATTTTTCAGAACCGATCATAGATTGCTCTTTCTGCCCCATATATCCGTCGACGTAGCTTAGTGTAAATGGTGAGGAAAGAGATAAAGAAAAGAAGAAGAATAAGAAGAGAAATTATAAGGAAAAGATTTATGAGAAAGTTAGCGAGATCCAAAGGTGGGCATCGTCGATTCCTCTTTCTTGCGCTCGCGTTTGGCGTAAATCAGTCCGCAGACATTACACAGCGTACTGGGACCGTCGGGACCAGGCCGCCATTCCGGGGTATCGACGCGGTGACATTTGTGACACGAGAAATCAATCGTCTTGCGGCGATGCCTGCGTCCTGGGGGACTGCCGCTGTTCCCGGCGTGGCTCCTGGCCGCGGCGAGCTGTTGCTGTTCACTACTACCCTCGGCCCCCGACCTGCGCTTGTGGGCGTTGGGATCTTCCCTTTGCAGGGTCCTGATCTCGTGTATGTCGCGGGCGATGCTGTGGGATAATCTTGACATGGCACGCAAGTCGTGCTCGGTGGGTAAGGCGTGATCGTTGGAGGCATTATAGCCTCCTTCAGGGCTGGCAGCATTGTGGGCGGGGAATCTGCCGGTTAGGCGAAGTAATTGCTGGGCACCATGACGGATCTAAGGAATCGAGAGGTCAGAGAGAGGAATTACTGCATTGACATGACGAGGGTGAAGTTGCCCACGAGATAATGAAGTTAGGTATGTTCCAATAGAGACGACGGGTGGGCCCGATAAGGTCACCCGATAAGGGACGGATGTGGAAGGGGAAGGAGGGCAGAATGGAAGGTAAAATAGACTTACGCGCTGATGACTCTCGCCCTGACGAAGATGATTCCAAGAGACCCTATTGGGAGACCCGGGTTCGTCTTGGCCATCACTGCCGGTACTGATAGCAGTCGGGCCATGGGCGCCAGCGGGCGACGACCCTGATTTCGGGGTGGAAGCGGATCGTGGGTTGGAGGGGCCGGAAGGCATCAATCGGAGCGGTGGCCCAAGGGCCGGCCAAGCACGGAGAGAACGCACCCGGCAGAGAGGGGCCGTAATCCCCAGAGACGAGACGAAATAATAGATAAGGCCTGGAGTCGAGGCCGAACGAATTGAACAAGGCCGGGGGTCTAGACCCGGAGCGATCGGAGCAGGTCCGCAGACGCAAAGGTCATGGAGCTGGACGGTGCGGTGCGACAGGCAGCAGTAGCGGCTGCGGCAGCGTCGGGGACCACGGCGGGCTGGTCAGGTCGCAGCGACAGCGACAGAAGCACAGGCTGGCACTGCTGGCCGGCCGTGCAGGGCAAATGGTACGAGTGTTGGTTGTGTGTGGTGGTTTGTCCAGGATGTCGAGGAGGGCTGATAGATCGGTGGTGTTGAGGCTCGATCTTCGGACATGGAGCGAGGAATGGGGATCGAGAACGATCGAAAGGAGGGTGGTTTTAAGAGGGAAAGTTGGCGTCGGGCCCTTTGTGAGAGGTGGCGAATGTTTTTTGCGGCCTTTTGCGGCTTGCGCATGGGAATTTGCTAACAAGGGGAAAAAGCAGAGGCGGCAAAAGATGCTAAAGTCAGCAGAGAGGGGCCAAGGGGGTGGGCCAGTAGCACGGGAGAGGGGGGCGCCATGGGGGGACCACTGGCGGGGGATTGGACCCTGAAAAACTGGGAAATTCGGGTTTGGGGACGCCGATGGCCCAGTGGGACCACCTCGGTTCGCCGTGGTGGAGTCACGTTTTTCTGCGGGTGTCGGGGTTTTTCGAGAGATTCTTAAGTAAGCATTCTAAGCTGAGATAAGCGTCTTTCTCAGCGGGCCTTTTCCTCCGGAAGTATACTGGGCACACAGTACCTCCAAGGTGCCGATTTGCCATTGGCGGACCACACTCCGGGAGAACCCTCCGGAAGGCAACAAGACCACAGTTCTATCATGCATCCACGGCTTTCCATTCCACGAAATCATGATATTATTTTTCTCTACCGATAGGACGCTATTCAAATTACTACGCCGGACATGGAACACAATCCTCCACTACATGACTCCAACACTACAACTCGTCCCTGTTCCACTCTGGCTTCGGGCAACTTGCTGATCGCTTCTCGCAGATCCACGAGTCCTTCTTATCCGCATCGCCACCGACAAACTTGACAGTCGCGGGATATGCGCACAACGGTCTCGTCGGCGCCGCGCTATCGTTGCCTCCGCTTAGCTTAAACCCGTCCATCACAGCCGGCGTCTTCCCCTCCTCGACCCAAGCTCGCAGCGTCTCCAACCCCTTCAGCGGGTAAAACGTTCCATTCAGCCCATAGCAGTGGTACACTCCCGGCGCTTCAAAGTGGCGATAATACCCATCCGCGGCAGCGTCCACCGCCAGCACCCGGTCGTAATAGTCCCTCGACGTGCGCATCGTTACACACTCGTCGGCCAGCCCGTGCCAGCTAATCATCTTACGCCCAAGTCTCTTGAACTCGGACAAGTCTGGATTGTTTGCCCCGATAATGCTGTCAAACTCCCGCCTGCTAGTCTCATATGCCGCCTCAAGATCGGCAAACGTCATGCCGTTAACGTCGTAGCTCGGGTCCTTGTGCACGAGGTTGCGGATCCATGCCACCGACATCTGGAATGGCCGACCGACGCACGGCGCGTCCGGTACACTGCAGTTTGTGTTACCGAGCCCGAAGCGGCCTGTGAAGGGTGCGCCGACTGGATACCCCTTTGGCAGCCAGAGCGGTTTCCCGTCCGCGCCGTGTGGGCCCCGCCAGATCTCCCGCGCGACATCAGCTGCTGCGGCCGACATGACCATCTTCATGTTCCCACAATCGAGCTCCTTGCCGACAACGCTTGCCGGATCGAATGCACACTTATCTGGGTCCGCAATGATGTTGTCCTTTACGCCGTCAAGCTCGTCGCATGCGTCGATCGCGAACTGCGTCATGAGAATCAGTTCGCAGATATGCGGGTACACCCCCTTTTGGTTCATCACGAACTGAGGCCAGTACGTGCTGATGATGAGACTTGGCTGGTTCACGGCCGGTGCACCGGAGAGGATGCCGTCGTAGTCTCCCGGATATCGCTGCGCTTCGATGACGCCCTGCCGGCCACCCGTCGAGCAACCGCTCCAGTACGAGTACTCTGGCGTCCGAGAGTAGTATTGCGTTACAATCGACTTGGCGATGATGGTCATGTCGTGCACCGAGACGTGGGCGTAGTTCACGAGTAATCGCTCATTGACCGTGCCATCTTTCTTCAACGCCCAAGGCGCCTCTTCCCACGTCGTATGATCGTGCCCGGCGTCCGTTGAGCTTGCTATCGCCCCGTTAGTCTGCGCTCACCCGTCTGAAATTCCAGCAAGAGCACCCGCGAGCAGAGAGGAATCAATGACTGAAAACATACTCGCATATCCCTGCGCCAGCGTCGCAACGACCTTTTCGCTCCCAAACTGCCCGGCCGAGTACCCTCCTCCTCCGACGCCCACGAACCGTCCGTTCCACGCCTCGGCAGATGGAAGCCATATCTGCACCTGCGTGACGTCTTCGAAGCCCGTGTGGACGTACTTGACCGTCACGTTGCAGAAGCTGACACCCGTCGGCGGGATGGCTGCGCGACCCTCTGGTGTCAATGGGTTGAACGTCAGGTCTCTGACCTCGGCCGCTGTTATGCCCACGAGGTTTGCGCGCTCGAGCTCCGTGGGGAATACAAAGGTGTCGGGGGAGCACGGCTTCGCGGCCGTGTTGCTTGATGGTGTTGCCTCGCTTTGGGCTGGCGTTACCCATTCTGCCAGGCGCAGCAGCGAGAGGAAGGTTGAAAGGCTTCTCATGATCGCTTGTCAACTAAGGAGCTCCTACCTACACGACTGGCATCAAAATCAACCAGGTCAACTTGAAAGAGGCTGCCAATCGATTATCTAGGTTGGGTGTGGCGGTGGTTGGTAACTGAGGCGTTCCCGCTGGCTCGGTGCTCAGACCTCGAGCATGACACGCAACGAACACGTCGGGTTGATGCGTCACAGTTCTCCAACAGCTCAGACGGAATTTCGGACAGTATGAAGGCCCCGTCGCATGAAAGAAAAGAATCACACAAGTGGGTTCGTGGTATGGTATTAAAGACTGTCGAGAATAAGCGGCATCGCCACTCTTCAGCTAAGGCGCGCCTGTCGTGGGATTACATGTCATGGCAGATATGTGGGATGAGTTGGCAATGCGGCCAGGCGCGTAGGCGGGAGCATGTTTCCCGTCTTGCAGCTTCAATTACCCCACAAACGGGCGATCAAACCTGACCTTACTAGTCGTTACATGCGAACCGCCGCGTTGGCGCGTACATCCAAGACAGTAGTAGCCCTGCAGCGTGAGCCGGCGGGCTGCACAAACACGTCAGCCTTACTGACTTGGCAAGTGTCATTTAGATCATCGTAAGCCTTGCGCTTTCCCCCCCTCTCTTTTTTTTTTCGAAATCACACACAAAGTATGAGTGCAGCCAACTTAGTTCAAGTCGAACGTTACTCTACTTTCCTATCTAAGGTAGGTAAGGTGAGATGGAAAATCGGAAGCTTCCTCGGGTCCGGAAGCTTACCTGCCAAGTCTGCACGGTTCTGTACCTGGTTCGGGTTCGCACTGCAACAGATGCGATGAGTGGCCAAGCTTCAGGCGAAGCAAGATACGAATCTTGTATGGTTCACGCATGAAATCTTTAGACTATTGTGAGGAGGCGATCCTATCGGAAGCATTCCTATTTGTTCGCCACATCCCGACACCAGGTGTGAAGGACTATCAGACTCTACACCTTTTGAATTTACATGGTTGAAAGATATCCAACATAAAATATCCAACATAAAATATCCAACTTCTTGTTGTCAATATCTCCTCTCTTTGATTAACCTCGTGTGGCAGCACATGAGCTTCGCCGGAATGAAGAAGAGACTCTGGGTAGGGAAATCAACTCCAGACGTGGTTCGACACGTATCAAGCTTGAGCTCGCTACATTAGCTGCGATGCTTTACTCACATGCAACGCAATCAATCAACTGTGAGGTTTAAGTTGAGTTGATTGTGAGCGATATTCTGAAATTTGATTGTATGGTGTGTTAAGTTGGTTGTTGAAGTCGCTTTAAGTGCAGTGTTGACTACCTAAGTCCTGTCACTTGAAATTTACTCTGAAATGCATGCAGATTGTCTATTTCAGAAAAAGAATTGTGTTCAGTCTGCACCTTGAACAGCATTATTTCGTTCATTCACATTCTTTCACGCCTTGGCTTTGCTGAGTGTATATCCACGCTGTGCTGTCAATGAAAACGCCTTCCTCAACTTGCCTCGAACAGGAACACATAGCTGAGTGGAGTGCAATGGCATTATCTTCTGTAACTCAAAGACCTCAAAGACTTTGTGGGCATTATCGTAGGTTGACAAAGCCCAGGACTATTCTTCGTATTGTGTTTACGCAGACTTGTGAAGAATTGGTTGATGCTCTCCTTTGACATCGGCTCAATATCATTGTGCAACTAAGAGATCTTTCTCTTCATTGTCATATTTAGAACGAGCAGCCTCATGATGTTGCAGCTGTATATGAAGACACAAGATGAACCTCATCTCCTGTCTCAAACTTCATCAACATACATACAAACAGACCCAAGAACCAATTTGCCACCTCAAATCAATCCAGCTTCGTTTACAGAACAATCCATCCCCTTCACTCTCAAGACACCTCACCCCAGTACCTGAGAACCAACCAGACAAGATGCCCGCCGAAAGGAAGATATCCATCATCGGCAAGGTCCTTAGCGGCGTGAAGATCAAGATGGAAAGAGCCATCAACGGCAAATACCAGCGCCACTTTTGCGAATCCAACAAGGTCGAGCCCTCGCACTGCCGCCGACTCGTCATGATCGAATGCACCTTTGACTTCTGCGTCAAAGCGGACGAGTTTAACAACATCATCACGAACTGGTTCGACCCGCACCACGGCACACTGCCCACGAAACTCTACAGGAAGATGGCCAGCATTGGCGTCAGGAAGGAGCATGCTGACGGCGTGCGCACCTCCTTTCGGGTGTTTTTGCTGTTTGGCGAGGATATCCCGATCGACATGGTCATGAAGCGGGGTGATCCGGGTATCTTGCCCGATGTTTTGAAGATGTTGTTTCCGCTGAATAGGGCTTCTAGTGTGAAGCGGGAGATTATCACGTGTGATTGTTCTCGGGATGTTTTTGATTCTCATGTTACGCTGCATGAGACTCGTTGTTTTAATGGAGTCTGGTATGACAAGGATGGTGGATCGGTGAAGGCACAGGTGATTGGAACAACGGAGCCGGTGGATTGGAAGACTTTCCGGGAGAACTTGGACTGGCGGCAGAAGTATGGGCATGGGACTTATTAGACTGTTAGCTTCTGTTGATTTTATTAGCGGTAATATATAGATTGGGCATCAAGTTGTTTGGGGATAAGAAGATAAATGCCATCAAACTCTGTCGCGAATTGCTTGACTTCACTGGAAGACTCTGAAATGCTTTGACTAGGCCGGATGATGATTAATTCTTAGGGACTGCCTGTTCCGTTATGTGCGTGTTATCGTCAGTATACGAAGACGTTCTCAAGTGAGGCATAATAGCGTGACGTATCATACTCTGACCTTATTTCTAATATTTTTGCATGCATGTATAGAATGCTTTTCAAAACCGTCAAGTTGGAGAAAACCTGGAGGGACCTTTCTTGACGTCAACTCGTACTCGATTCGATGGGATAGACCGTCGTCGAGTACGCAAGCCATGACTAGCATAATTCAGACCGCGGTTGCATTGGGGAACAAGCTGCTACCCGCCCGGTGATCTACTTCGGCGGGAACCGCTTTGTTGCACACATGCTAGTCCCTGCATCCGCTTGAGGGCGCGAACGAAGGAGCACAGCGGGAATAGCCAACGCTCATAGGATCTTCCATCATCCCATGTATGTACGGCCGATCTAACCCACCGACGGTCCGTTGTAAGACTGAGCCAGAATGCTTGTGACGAACTCAGTGGTTTCTCAGAACATGACGCAGTACTCATTATGATTATGACTTGACCCCATTCTGTCAAGTCTTAAATGAAAGCTGATACAATCATCGAAATCCTGACAGGATATTCGTACTGCTGAGTTGACTACCCACAATAATAGGCGGCTGGACAAACACCAATTTTCCCCCGTTCTGAGGGACCATACTGTGACCTTGATACAAGCGGGTAGCTCCTTTATATATCTGATGAAAAACAACCGAGGGAGAGTATTCGACTGGGCATACAGCTGGTCATTCAATTTATGAGGTGATGTTGACATTGGTTCGTGTTTCTACTCCGTGCGCGCTTCATACTGCCGAGTGTGTGGAGACTTCAAGTTGTTTGTTGGTTCCAAAGTCTAAATAGCGTCAGGACTTGGCTCCCACTTCGAAACGCTAGGCGGTACCAGAGACGATGGGATGAAACCCCTAAAAGAGGTCTAGCCCCAACAAGAGACCAGCACAGGGCACGGCACATTGCCGCTTGGAGAAATATCGTGATCTCTCATGTTCTCAGAAACAGGTTCTCTGGCGATGATTTGGTATCATTTATTTTGTCGGCTGACCGATTGCTGAGGGATCTTAGAAGAATGACACTTAAGGCTGCAACGCAAGCCGAAGGCTCGCAAATGCCGTCTTACTGGGTGCTGGATGAAGCTATTGGAATAGACATTCAATCGCACTAAACAATTCTGTACTTTATTCGTCTCGGTTTTACACGTATCGTCACTAAATATGGTATCACTCCTCAAAATCAGTCTGATAACTGGAGCCGCCCAGGTTCGGTATCCCAACTCCCGCAATGTAACCTTATATGCGCCTCAAACCATTATGCTCAAAGTAGCCGACGCCATCTTGCCAACCCTGCCTGAATCTTACCACGTACAATTACACCCAAAATGTCGTTTCAGCCATCGTCATATCAAATTTCGTTCATTAAAAACCTGGCCTGACTGATACCAGATACGTCTGCAATGTAACGGAGGCGGCCCCTCAAATACCGTCTCTGTCTTGGCGTGGCGTAGTCGCTCTTCAAGGCCATAGCGAGCGGCCACATGACAATGAGACCGGCCTCCCCCTTGAGCGGATCGTCTGGCTTTGTCGTGCCGCAGGGGAACTGAGAAACAATGACGCCGTACCCGTTCCAACTGCAAAAATACGGGACTGCTGAAACAATGTTCGCTACCCGGGCGCTCGCGGACTGAACCAGATCGCCGTACTCGTCGTAGTCGCTCAAGCCTTCTCTACCAGCCGATGCTAACCATGAGCTGGCGCGGATCATCGTCGTAATGAGGTTGAGGTGAGAACACCATGTGACCAAATGTAACACAGCCATGGGTAAGTTGAAAAACTTGTACACTTGGCCGTCAAACGTGGGCTCGGTGTCGAGTTCTTCGTCGGTTCGGTCAAAGACCCATTCGGCGACCTCGACTTTCCACTGCGGATTCGGATTCTCGCTGAGCTTTCTGAACTCGTCTTCGAGTTTCCTGCATTTTTCGAGTAGCTCGAGCATCTTGTCCACAGTCTCATCTGTAGGGTTTCTCGCCAGGGCAATGATGCGATCCACGCCCTGCTGGAGTTGGTTGCAGAGGAGATTGATGTCGACGGTGGCGCGATTCGAACGCTGAACCGCCTCATTGTACAGTAGCCATGAGTAGCCGGACATTTCCGACTCTTTGAATAGGTTCTGGACGGATATGCATTGGTTGCGTGTCATGGCGAACATTTCCCGACCCTCATCCGTCTCTAGGCACTTCTGGCCACGTACTTGAACAATCTTGGCGGCACCTTTGAGATGGCTGACGTATTCCTTCATTGAGTCCTTTGACATTAATGTCTGTAATATATCAGCATAGAGTAGAGCCAAAACAATAATGATAGCTTACCTCGTAGAAAGCCAGCATCAGAACGGCCCCTAGGGTTTGATCGCTGTCGATCTCCTTGGGATCGGCAATCGCTTGGCCAACTGCTCGTAAAGCGGCCACATGGTGCTCTTGCGCACGAAGGAGGGCAGGGCCTCTTGCTCCTTTAGACTGTCGCATCGCCAGGGCGGCCATAGAGGTTGCCTTGAAGGCAGCTGAAAGGCAGACTGAGATCTGACCACGGCCGAGGAAACGCGGCAAAAAGGCATAATAGCCCCGAGCTGTTGGTGTCAAAGGTACGTTGACGAATTCGGAGAGAAAGAGACACGAGGCTTGCTCGTCGAGCGGATTTGTCAATCCTCCTGGAACGTTTTTGAAGCATTCGATGAGGTCACCCTCTTCATGTCCGATTTTGAATGGGGATGAGTTTCTTCTTGGCGGGCTTAATGACGATGTTTTGTCGCAACAGTATCCGGGCGACCCGATCTTAATTTTTGTCGATGAGTCGGCGGAAGACATATTGCTATCGGTGCTATTTGTTCTCATCTTCTTGAATTTGTCGGCGGACTTTGACGAATCGCGAACGACGGGGCCGTAGCCTGGGCAGTGTCTCTTCGACTTCGTGCATCTCATGCAGAAGGGCTTCGCCTCATCGCACTTGACCTTTCTTATCCTACACAACTTGCATCCGCCCGAGGGCTTCCCCGTGTAAACCATGTTGATGAGATTTCGTGTATTCCGGTAGTATGGATGAATGGAAAAGAAACCCAAGAACGATCCAATCTTAAAAAGGAAGGCGGGAGATGGGCTGAAGAAGGGGAAGGGAATCGGGGGGCAGACCCTGCGGCTGACTCGAGCAAGCTTTCGAGCTTGTCGCCTCCAGGGTTTTAAACCAGAGAGCCGGGAGATCAGTATCCTTGGCCCCCCCCCCCCTCCGACACGGACCAAGAGCAGAATGGAGTGTTCCTCAGGTCATGTGATGAGATCCAGCTGCTTGTGGTCATGGTTTCCGCTCGAATTGCTATCACAAACCCAGGCGAGGCCCCTTTGGTAACGGGTCGTGTCCTTCCCGCCCGCTTCAGCACGAGTGTCCGAGGACGGCATGCGCATGATATGATGTCGGTGCGCTCGGTTAGTCTGCAAGCCAAGATCACAGATCCCATCGTGTTTTGCATCTAGGCTATTTACAGCTTGACATATCCGCGGAACATTCGTTTAGATCTGATGCCCTAAATTTGGGAATCAAGCCCCTCGCTTATGGTTCACTCGACTGGGCGTGCAGGTGTGGAGGGCACCCAGGCACAGGAAGATTCTAAAAGATGATGCAGCTTAGGGCTTCGGATCATCACCAATTGCTGCAGGTAATGATGAAGCCGTGCACGCTGTCAACGTGTGACAGGAACCAAATGCGGCATCGTAACGCATGTGTTCTTTGACCTTTCCACGGTCTCGGTCTCGCACGGAGAAAGAGGACGTTTCAAAGACACTGAGGGTGAACCTCCTCAGCTCTCTTTTTCGGGGTTAACATATCGGCCGAGCGCCCCTGAAGTTGTTTCGTTTCACTAGGTCTCTGACGGATCCGAAAACCACTACGCTTCACACGATCTGAGCTTTAAGGCGATCTGCTCCAGCTCTTTGCTTCGTCCAGCTTCCTCGAAGAGACGAACGTTGAGTCACACGGGGCAGCTACGACACTTGATGGCTGCAGAATAAGGATGACGTTGGCCATGTTTGACTCGTTTAGAACAAGGGCTTTCCTATCTAGGTAGTGGAAGGGAGAAGCTTGTTTTGATCTGGCCCGGATGTACTCCACAACCCGGCCGATCATGCCGTCCGATCAGGAGTTGAAGAAACACTGGGAGAGAAAGCTTCGATATCAAAGGAGCTTAGTACAGTGATCATCACGTATGAATGGCAAACGCGATCAGACTTAGCCTGTGCAATATGCACAAGGAACCCCCACATTCCGGGTTTGAAAATGGTCGAGGGCCAGCTGTTGCAACATCGAGTTGTTGAATGGAGGGCGTTGGTACGCAGTTCAAGAACACCAATGTGGCAAAGGTAGTGGTGCAACTTTATGGTGAGCAAGCAGCAGTCAAACCGGCGTTCTGGTATGGTGTTTGTGGTTTTCCTCAAGATCAAATCGGTACGTTTCTGTCACAAAGTAGACTCGCTGCGGAAATCGATTTGTAAACAAGTGTTTAGCATTTTGACATTATCAAAAAGAGGGCTAGAACTGTGACCTGTTCAGTGATTACAGTTGGCAGACGGCCCATTCCGGCTGTCCTCTGTTGTTATGTAACGAACGTGAGTATTGAGTCGCAGAATGCTCAGCAATTAGCCCAGACAGCAAAAAGGGAAAGGGCATGTTATTGTCGATTTCCTTCCGTAAGATAGCAGGTCGCAATGATCGTACTCGGTCGCTCCGTTTCGATTCGCTGCCTTAATAGAGGATTCAATACTGAGTTTAAGAGAGTTGTCTAACGAGGGTCGGAAAGAGTTTCTCGGATCTGTCCTGTGTTTTAATTCCAATGCGTACAACCTGACACATTGTCAGTCAACGGCACATGATACCTCTGTAGGTTTGTGTTTGAAGAGTTGACAATTATACGTACGCACTTCTTGGACGGAACGGATAGAATTCATTAAATTTCCGCGACTTTCAGACAGAGAATTATCACTGGGCTCAGTTGATTTTCTTGCTTGGGCCGGATAGTGGGACTCTCTCCTTTCAACGTGCAACCCACTCCGGCATACTCGAGCCTTCCGACGAAGACTCCATGGAGTTCTTCATCTGGCCAACGGTGAGTCTATGAATTCGAACAGTTTGACTCAGCGACAGCCGTTACTTACTTCGAAGTCATGAAGAAGTCCGTCATTCTCAGTGACCATGGCACGAGGCACCGCCTGCACCACAACACCCGCGAGCAAAAACAAAGCAATCTTGACCCGCATTCAAAAGAGCTGTATTAGTAGGCAGGTTGATGCTTCTGGAACGTAATTGTCTTTCAGAGATAAGTACTAGGTCGCCAACCATTTTATCCTCCCACTGGGACGTTCACGGTAGTGCTGGAATATATGGATCATTGAGCAGTATTGCGATACGGTTGATCAAATGCTGCAAACTTTTGGTATTGAATATTGGGAATCCCAAGGGTTCATTTTCTGCGGGTCACATCAGATGTTTGAATTACTTGGAACTGATAAGCTCAAGGTCCCCGTGCAGAGAATCGTGCATGGTGTAAGAGATCCTCTGGCTGGTCCAATCATGAAGTGGTCATCCGCGGAGTAAGTCGACCCTGCCGTGAAACCAAAGTTTACAGGCTAGGAATGCTCAACATGCTCCTGAGATCTTGTATCGTTGACGGCGTCAGACTTCGTCAAGAATGGTCATCCTAGGTCATAGTTATAAGGATAGGTGATATAAAACCTAGTAAGACCCTGGTAATGTCTGTCGGTCTCTTGGATGGTACAGCGTCCGGCGAGGATGACTGATCAGAAGTCTGATATTATGGGCCGCTCATCAAATTTCACCGGCCGCCTAAGACAAATTTCAGTTCGTGTTTACAGCTATCTACGATCAGTCGCGTTTGGATATGTCGCATCGTTCGCAAACGAAGACATGTGCCTCGACCGTCGTATCGTCGTTCAATGATTGAAGCATGCTCATATGCCCAAGAGGAAGCATGTCGGATAACGTGAGCGGAGAATGAGATCTAAGTTGGGGCTTGCAGTATTTGCTGCCCAACAACCCATATACACCAAACGCGAGATTGGATTAGGATTTTCGGTTCGTCAGCCGCGTGAAACTTTGCATTGGAAAGTTGCGGTCCTCCGAAGGGGTCGTTGCTCATCAGCTTTGGTGGCAAGGTTTGAGACCCGGCAAGACCCCCCACAGCGTATCCGCGTTATGTGGTCAACTCAAGGTTCCATTGTGTCTGATCGTGTTTTGACCCCACCCAGTAGATCGGGCATTTCAACGCTTTTATTGGAGAAAATTTCCCGAATTATCCCAGCTATCATCTACATAGGAAGACTACGCGGGTCTTGGGCGGGTGTGATATCGGGTGGAGGAGTGGGGTTGTTCCAACTTTAATGAGATGGATGGCGCAGGGATCCAGTGACTGACCAGAAGCTCTGGGATTTCCCTTCTCCCGTCGGCTGAAATTTCACTGACTATTTCTTTAGCTGTAATTCTGCTATCTTATGGTGGTTTGTGAACAGCATACCCTTCATGGTGCCCTAGGCCGTACTGAAGCAAGCTTCCTAATATTATACTTCCACCTTTTTGGGGCTGGAAAAGGCAAGATCTTCATACAAGTGTAATCAAGTGAGGCAAAGCGCTTTGGACAAGAGTCTCAGCCAAGCCTAGATCAATTTAAAAGGCGTGATTGTTCGAATGTGACAGTTTCCTGCTGTCTTGTGCAGTGTTGCTGTCGGCACGGGCACAAAGCTATCAAAAGAACAGCCGACTAATACCAAGACAGCATCTTCAAGCGATCCTTTCACGAGTCTAATCATCTTTTGTATGTTCAGTCAGCCCTATACTTTAATCGACCGCATAATCTGCCCACTGATAGTTCAGGGACGATGAACCGATTTGTTGGCTCGTGCCATGACAGCTTCAAACCGAGAAGGATTTCATCTCATCGACATCAGACCAAAGCTCTCACAGAACCCACACGCCGTTGTCATCATTGCTACTGCGCCTAAACTCAGGGCTTGCTTCAGTGCTACTGTCGTACTAGAAACCGGATCCCAGTATAGCAATCATCCCCTTCACTCTTCAAAGGACTGGGGGACACCTTACGGATCTCAATTCTCAATCTAACATCAAAGATGGTTGGATCCGCTTGAGCAATGGGATTTTCCTGAATGCCCGATATGTAGCAATCTCAATATGCTGAGATACTTTTTTTTCCAGAAGAGTAGTTGTTTTGGGTACCCTGGTCCCTACTATCGTCATCCTTTGGCCGCGTTTGTCTTGGGTGTTACTCTTCCAACCGAAGGAGAAGACATACTCAATTCGAATCTTAAGCTATGACCCGCTGATTGTATATATTGTTGAGTTCCTGTCATGGGTGGAAAAAGCCTATTTACGACGTCTTGGGTAAGTTCATATCACCGTCAAGTCTCTGTGGCTAACAAGCTCCTTACAGGAAGCCGTTATTTGAGAGATTGACAGTGTACAACAATGGCGCTCAAGAGATAGATATGGGTCGAACAAGCAGCACCGCATATCTTCCTGACGAAGACCTCTACACACCGACTGACAACCATTTTCGCAATCGTCGAAGCCACATGCGATAGGTGCGGGACCCAGTTCCCAAGGATTCGCATCAACTGGACATTAGAAGATCCAAGCTGGTGCAAATTTGTGGAATGTGGCGACGTCGTGGCCCTCTCAGTCAAGGCTATCCCTGGTAATGCATTATTCTGAAAGAGCTGGACGAACTCAGGGAGACTCGACCCGAGAACACTCTACGCTGGGTTAGCTCCTGAAAATGGTATCAAGACTGGTCTTAACATATGGACTCATGGCTAGATTAAGGTAGTTGATTTATGTTACGTCACTTTCGTAATTGGTTTATCGACGAGGCATTCGAAAACTTTGCACTGAACACGACACGCATCAAGTGAAGGTCGACATGTTTGCAATTGTGATTATATGTACAGAATTACATGACATAATTACAAAGCACTTCGTATCCAAGAGCCCGTACCCTCTTGAGCTCCAACTGACTTAGGTGCATTGCGAGTAGTACTGGTTCAAGACTGTGCATGTCGAGCCAGAAGCACAAACAGTCCCACCTGTCCATCCTTGTCCTCCACACTGACCATATTTAGGAACGGTTCCACTACCACCACTCGCGGCTGTGGTCGTCGTCGTTCCAGCTCCGGTGCTGGTCACACCCGCCGCAGTGGTAGTCGTCCTTAAGGTAGTCGGACTGCTGCCACCACTTCCTCCGGCCGGTGTTGCGCTCGACGTCGCGGTGATGCGGGCAGTGCTCTGGGCAACGGTCGAGGCAAGTCCCGAGACCAGGGTAGGGCCGGGAACAGGGTAGACTAGAGGGCTCGTGTAGAGGTTGAAAAGAATGCCCGGGTCGTCAGATTTGTACAGCGCCGTGCCCTTGACGCCGGCCGGGGCAAGGGAACCTCCTCCAGTGACCTGCAGGTTGAAGCACTGCGGGTACGCCTGCGCGCCATTGACATTGCCGCCAGAGTGGAGAGCAATGATCTCGTGACGTAGCACATAGTTGCCTGGGGCCAGAGTCGAGGGGATCTGGACGGTCCATGTGAAGTTGTTGGCCATGAGGACATCATCGGCCCACTTGCCGTTGGTAAGAGACATGTCAATCAGACCACCAGCATCAATCTTAAAGAAGTTGAGGGTGGTCTTGTCGACAGACTCGCAGTCACCGGTACACTTGGCGAGGTAGTCAATCACCGGGCCCTTATGTGACTCTGGCCATGTGTTCCAGATGAGCTGGATGTTGGTGCCCGCGGCGACAGTGGCGTGTCCGCCGGCCGGGCTTCCGTTCTTGTGGCAGATAATGTCGCCAGTTCCAAAGTTGACTGGCTCAACGAAGCCATTATCAGGGACATCGATCTTCCAGCCCACGACAGGACTCGTTGGGGGCGAGTACGTGAACGCAGGAGAATCCCAGCCGCGGTAAGCCACGCCATTGGCAACAAGCCAGTCGACGTGGCCGTGGGCCGCGACGGTGGCCGCCAAGGCGAGTAGAATGGAAGAAGGGAGGAGATTGCCCATGGCTTCGACGGCTCTGTAATTTGCCTGCGTTTCCGAGAATCTGGTTGATGAGCGCTGCCTAGTTCAGGCAGAATGCATTCTAGACAGGCGAGGAGCGTGGCATATATAGTGCTGCATTGGTAGTACCAGACGGCGCGTCGACAGCGTCGGAATCATGGCATTCGATATTAATTAATTGGCACGTGGGCCAAGTTCGTTAGTCCACGGTGAAGCCCAGAATCAGGCGTCGTGCCATCGCGAGGTAGTCACACTGACACGTTGGCGTAGCGTACCAGGCACAATCTCCGGGTCAAGAACAAGACAAACCACCCCGGAGAAGTTGTGTGTTTTCCATGTCTCGTTGGTCTCCCGCATTCATCCTTGCTTGAATACGCGGTAGGCACCTGTCACGAGCACATCCAGAGGGGACGCCATGATGGAGTGCATTCATCCGTAATGCCTGAATCGGACGTTTGGTATAGTGCTACCTACCACAGGAAGACTTGATTGGGAGCTGACAAAGCAGTTAGGTGGACATTCCGGAGGGAGGCTTTGTGTGGCCCTGAAACGTCGGTAGCGAAGAGGCGCCATTGGAAAAGAAAACTGCAGAATTAGGAAATCTCGGTCGGCTGCCACCGAGGAAATGTGACGACGCGCAGAAGGCCGGGGTTGCATCGGAGCACCGGAGTTGATGCTATATGATGATTGGTGGTTAAGGAAGGGAGGACCAACTTCATTTGGAGAAAATTTGGTCGGGATGTCAATCCTGCACTCCCTTCCGTCAGTTTGATCCTTTTTTAGTAAAGTGGTAAAATCTCGAGGAAGAATTTCGGGGGCGGCTTGCATACGTGTGGACTTGGAAGATTTCAGAAACGCAGTCCATCCACTGACGCTCCAAGATGATAAAATGCGAGATCGATGTCGCTTCTAAATCATGGCCATCACAGACAGGGAGATGCAGTTGATACTGTAATGCTATCATCACGTCTATAGTGCTTTCGTTGCATTTCTTGTCATGCTTCGATTTCGATGGCCCTTGTTCTATCGAACGATAGAGACCAAGGTTTACAAGATTTGCTAGCGGTGTCAAGCTTCCCTGTTCATGAGCCTACAGAACTTGAAGTTCTTGGGATAGATATCAGTGTGGCTACATTTTTCAATCTTTCCAATGGCATACCTGCCGGGTAAGGCGGAATGGAAGCCACCGGCTGTGTGAGTTGGAACCTGACAGAGTTGGGGCAACCATCAAGGTTGGGTTCAATAGTACTAGCAGTAGGAAACGTTAAACGACACTGGTATACAGCATATGAGCATTCAACACAAAGATCTATATGGATTGCCTGCTCGATACTGAGGCATTCAGTCGCTACCTAGACTACAGGATGTGATTATCACTCTAAAAATGTGTTGGAGCCTAGCCTTTGCCTCACAGCCAAGCTGCCCTTATAGGTATGTGTCTATGTAAATTTATGAAGTGCCAGAAACGAACCAAACTATGTGCAAAGTCTCGAAGCTCGAACGTGTCGCCTACTCAAATAGTTGGTCTCGTAACGAGCATCGTCTCCCCGATCTAGCATATCTAGGATTTTCGGCGAGTGCTCATCTTTGAAATAAGAAGCTGCTTCAAGGTTTGAGCAGTCGTGATGAGAATCACTGATTTATTCTCACAAACACTTCCCAACGTCAGTCGTCGACCCTAATGGGCATGGAATTTCATTGAGACCCGTTCGTTTGGTCTAACGGATCTGATATTGGGCATGCTGGTAGGTTTCCTTGCCATAAACGAGGCGACCAAATGGTGTAAAAGTTCTATGATCATCAAGCGATATGGAGTGAGAGTTTTGTGTTATCGTGCTTCCAGTGCTCAATTCCATATTCCAGCGAGTGATATGTCGATGCAATTCTCATGGCACAAAGGGATTTTGGTTAATTTCGTAATTAGACACTGGATCGCATGTCAAGGTCTGAGGCAGATCGAAATGGACCACACCAACTATGCCAGAAGCGGCACGGTGTGAACTAAGGGTACCTAGGGATTTTAGTCTCAAGGCGTTGAACTGACTGGTCTTTCAGGACTGGGAGTGAACGCATGACAGATAGTTGGTTGAAGTGAAAATTGACCGCGGCAAAACTGAAGAAATGACTTCAATGAACGCATGGGCCGTGGCTACACATTTTGTAAAGTCGTGCAAATCACTTTTGGGACAAAACGTGACAAGGAACATGAAGCTCAGAAGTGTCCAAGATCTCAAGATATCTGCGATTTGAGGTTCGCCTTCTCATCCTGAAAAACGTGGAGTATACAACGGAGCTTTATCCAAGTGTGTCGATTTCATCGCGCTTACCATCGCTTTTGATGTTCTCCACTGGTCGAGGATCCAGAGTTGTGCTTCCAACCTCATGTGCAATCTCATATGAATGCCGTGAGTTGAGCATGAGATTTATGAATGAGTGAGGCGGTCACAAAACACCGCACATTTCCCTCCTGAAGTGCTCCTCAACGACGATTGGGATGACTCATGACGTGCACTAAGATACGGAGGACGGACAGAGGCAGAAAAATCCCCATTAAAGTCATTTCTAGATCATTTCTAGAAGCATCGTGACTAATTGGCAAATCCCCTTTTGATTGAAGATCCGGGAGAGGGCACCGAAATAGGCCTTGAAACTAACGACGTGTCTTCAGGTTGCAGTGCTAGACCCCAGTCAGGGGGCGGTTTGTCACCGTGAGACAAATTAGGGTGGCATGAGCGGCCCCTGCATCAATGCGATCTCCGGGCCAATTTTGTTTACTTCACGTGATCTCCAGTGGGGGAATTTCCTCCCCCCTTTGGCCTTGGGAATTTCGTCGATTCCGAAAGAATTGATCACGACAACCTTGACTTTATCCTCCCAAAAGGAAGGGGTCAAGCAGTGCGGTAACACACCATGTCGACGACTAAACATGAACGGAACAACGACGAGTGGAAGGGCCCGCGACGGCTTCCCTCCGTCAAGGAGAAGCTGTCGAGCTTCGTGCGCCGCGGCCGGGAAAAAGCAAAGAAGACAACACTGTCTGTCTTGGGCGAGTCACGACAGGAGCGGCCATCCCTGGACGAGAGCATGAAAGCTCTCCCGCGGGTCCAGGTGTCAGATTTCGGGACCTCGAGTCTTGAGATCGACCTGCAGTCTCTCGAGGCTTTCCGCATTGCGCCGTCGCAGCCCGCGAGGGGAGCAGAGCAAGCGAAGCAGGTCAAGAAGACTTCTTCGCGGACCTCGACAATGACGCCAATCGCCGACATGTTTGCCAGAAAGGCGACAACAGCTGCACTCTCCACGGTCGACATGAGGACCCTCAACAAATCCTCACCGTCATTACTCACCTCTGTCGCCAGCAGCAAGCCTGCCGAAGCACGTCGCCCTGGTCAAGCTCCCTCCATGTCTTCGAGGTCCACTGTTGTTGCTACTGCTGCTGTACCAAGCACTGCATCGAGCGTGATCATCATCAACAACAGCTCGACCGGCCAGCCACAATCACACACCTCGAAACCCTGGCCACCACCAGAGACTCCCCGCACAGCTGCAGCACCCATTCGCACTCAGTTTTCCACGGCATCGACTTCGACATCAAATCAAGCCAACAAACTGCCCCTCCACGAACCGCCACGACGCGCCGCCTTCGTACCGGCCTACGTCCCGTCACGGGCCGCCCCAATCGTCACGCCAGTTGGGCCTGTCATTGGGCCCCACCACCAGAATGCCGACACCGTTGCCAGACAGCAACGGCTGCAGCACAACACGGAAAAGCGCCACTCGAATCCCTCAGGAATGCCCTCGTCGTCAACGACGACCACGACCGCCCCAGCGCCGAACAAGCTTCTTCTCGCAGAAATCGCCAACGCAGACCGTAGACGGTCTTGGCAACCGGCGCCGACATCGGTCCCATCAGCTGCGGGAACGCCAACGTCGTCCGGTCCACCGTCCGCATCTGCCCCGTGGCGAGGTCGCGATCTTGATGGCAGCAGCAGCAAGAGAGCATCATCCCGCATCGCCTCGGACCGCCTCGCCTGGATCCGCGAGCTGGAGGAGGGCAAGAAGAAGAAGTCGACAATCAATGGCGATCTTCCCGTTCTCAGGAACATGCAAGGCAGCGTGGCAGACAAGCTAGCCAAGTTTGAGCAGCAGAAGCAGCAGCAACAAATGCAGCAGCAGATCCCCCTCACCCGGTCCAACTCGACCAGGAGCCGCATCTCGTCTGTCGCCGACACCACCTTCTCCTCGTACAACGGCCCGGCCACCGCCCGATCGTCTCTCGATACCTGCCGCACCTCCTCCGTTTTCTCGCACTACGATGACTCGTTCCGCGAGAAGATGGAGATCATCACGGGAGCTGCCAACAAGACTGCCGACGAGGAGAATGAGGAGAAGCCTGCCCTGAACAAGGTCACGGCTACTTTTGTGCCGATCGAAAAGAAGGAGCCCATTGTGGCACCTGTCACCCAGGCTGCGGAAGACGAGAGCGCCGCAAAGACCGCTCCCGAGGATGTTGCGCCTGTCTCACCAGCAGTGGAGAAGATTGAGCCCGCCACGACCGATGCACCCATCCCGGCAGATGTTCCTCTTCCGGAAGACGTTGAAGAGAAGGCCGGCCCGATCGAGGTCCCGACCATCTCTGTGTCATCAGAGACCGAGAAGATTGAGCCCACCGCGAGCGAGGCTCCTCTTGCGGCGGATGTTCCTCTTCCGGAGGATGTGGAGGTCGAGGAGAAGCCCGCCCCCGAGGAAGTCCCGTCTGTCTCTGTGTCAGTGGAGAAGGCGGAGCCCATCGCGATTGATGCTGATCGTGCGACGGATGAAGCAGCAGAGGAGAAGCCCACTGTGGCCGACGTCTCCACTGCCGTTGTGGCAGCCGGCGAGATGACCAAGCCTACCTGCGCCGATGGGCCTCAATCCGTTTGATTTTGGTCACTTATCTTAGTTGGACGACAGAGTGTGTCCGCATTTTTGATTTCTTGTTTTATTTTGCATCCGAAGAGATGTAGGCGCGCAGCGCACAGTTTGATACCAGTAGAGCTTTCTCTACTCTTTTGCATGATATTCCCCCCCCACACCCCAAAGACAATTCGCTGAGACTAGATTCTCCAGCGCTGGGTTTTGTTAGGAGCGTTTCTATTCACCAGGCTTGGGAGTTTGCATTGTTTCTTGTGTACTAGCTGTAAGATGATAATGATAAGATGTCTATAACGATGGAAATTCAAATTGCCATGCACTTCGGCGATATTACCGAATGAAGTTACTTGAAGTCACGATGTGAGCTGAAGTGAGGGAACATGACTGATGTTATGCGTGTACAGTCAGAATTTTGTATACGTGTGCATTGATCATGTACTCATGAAGCTATCCTGGAGACATGCATTCCTGCGCGTGTGCATGTAACCGTTAGTTGCGTCTAACCAATGTCAACGACTTTTTACCCACTTGTGTCTCAATCCGGTCGTGAACATTCTTTAATGTCACCATTGGCATTGATTATATGTTTTTACTTGCTGACTCGAAATTCCTGACAGATGAAGACAGCTGCGGGATCATCCGATCAATCACCTTACATATTGGCATACATCATTCACCATCCCTAAGATGATGCAACACGGGCTCCTAGAATGCGATCCCCCCATTGAAACATGAGAAAACATTCAGATAATCCCCTTGAGAGGAGCATATCCAGCCGACGGCTTAAGTATCACCTGCAACCTTGACATATTGTTCAACTGCCCTTCTACTGTCAAGATGGGGGCTGGCTTATCAGCAAGCTCCGGTGACATTTCGCGACAAATTTCCCTTAAGTGCCCAGATAAGAAGGTGGGGGCGTTGCCGCGCTGATCGCAGTCGGCGCGTTCCGATTTTGCTTCCCCTCAACAACTCGGACCGGTCTGGCGGTCTCCATTTCCCCCGATGACCGGTCATTGCCCGCTTCACGCACCAGAGGTCAAACGACGGCGGTCACCTTGTTCGTCTGATCGTGTCCGAGTTGTCTCACCCTATGGCTTTTGCTAGGTCTGCTACCTATCAGGAGTTATCTTTTGCAAGTAATACTCAGTCACAAGTTGTGTTCAACGCGAGCGTGCGAACATCAGTCGAGTACCATGGAGGAACGTCGCGACGACGAACAGGGACTGGGAACAGATAAACAAACTGGACTCAACTCAGTGATGCCTCATCGATCCTCGAACGATCACGGAAGCATCGCAGCTTTTTCCAGTGCCCCTCAGCACACACTTCAAACTCCAAAGACCGCATTGGACACAAGTAAGTTTGAGCCAACTCATGCTCTTCGGTCTCGAAAGCCCTTTGGACGAGCTCTAATGAGACCCAGTAGACGATGAGCTCCACGACGACGAAATCGAGTATCCCGACGGCGGACTCCAGGCCTGGATGGTGGTGGTCGGCGCGTGGTGCGCCATGATCCCGCCGATGGGCATCATCAACACCATTTCCGTGCTCCAAGGCTGGCTGCTGCAAAACGAGCTCAAGGGCGTACCTGAAAGCAAAGCGGGATGGATCTTCTCTTGCTATGCGTTTTTCATCACGGCTTGTGGGGCACAAATTGGTCGGTATTCTCTGGAGTGCCGGTAACCCAACTGAGACTGACGATGGAGTCAATCACAGGACCAGTGTTTGACGCATTCGACATCAGGGTGCTACTCATCCCAGGCTCCATTGGCATGATTGCCTCAATGATCTTCCTCAGCTTGTCGACAGGTAAACCCCCTCACACCAGCATCGCACCGACAGTACCATGATCCGCATCAGTGCTGACACAACGCCTACGTATCCAGAGTTCTACCAAATGCTCCTATCCTTCGGCGTCTGCGGCGGCATCAGCGCCGCCTTCCTCTTCAACCCGGCCCTCTCCGCCATAGGCCACTGGTTCAACGAGCGCCGCGCCTTCGCGACAGGCGTAGCCTGCACGGCCGGCGGCCTCGGCGGCATCGGCTTCTCCCTCATCATCCAGTACCTCGCGCCCCGCATCGGCTTCCCCTGGGCCATGCGCATCATCGCCTTCATCTCGACGGGCAGCCTGGTCGTCACGAACCTCTTCCTCCGGAAACGCCTCCCGCCCAAACGCAAAGCCAAGGCCCTGATCGACTTTCGCCTTCTGCGCGACTCCAAGTTTGGCGTTACCGTGGTGGCCGTCTTCTTTGTCGAGTTTGCCGTCTTTATACCCTATTCGTACATATCATCCTACGCTATTGAAAAGGGGCTCGGCCTGCAGAAGTCCTTCCTCCTCAACGTCCTGCTCAACGCTGGCGCGATACCGGGCCGGATGTTACCGGGTTACATTGCCGACCGCGTGGGCGCCTTCAACACAATGTGCGTCACATCCCTCTGCTGCGGCGTCTTGATTCTGGGTTTGTGGCTCGCCGCCGGCGACGTGGACGCCAAGATCATGTCCTTTACCACACTATTTGGATTCTGGTCCGGTGCGGCCATCAGCTTGTCGCCGGTGTGTATCTCACGCGTCTGCAAGATTGAGGACTATGGCAAGTCGACGGGCATGGCGTACTTCATTGCCAGCTTTGGTGCGCTGATAGGTATTCCCTTGGCCGGGTTCCTGTTGAAGACGGGGACCGAGCCGTATCGGAACTTGATCATCTTCGCGGGGGCGGCGTACATGTTTGCATTTGTAGCATTCTGTGGTGCTAGAGGCATCGCGGGCGGGTGGAAACCAGCGTTGTTCTAGAGGAGGAATCGTAACTTGTGGATGAGCCCTCATAACCGAAAGTTAAGCGACGAGAAGAAGCATTTGAGCAAGTGGGTGATAGGAAAGGATGCCGAGAAAAGGGACTAGCAGGATTGATCGTGGCATTGATGGTAGCATTGATGGTTGCGATAATATTATCAGTAGCAGCAGCGTTGTCAGTAGTGTTAAGAACATAAGTAAGGTAGCCAGCTCGGTTACTTCACCCACTTGCCAGGGTACCGCAGCGAGATGGTGTCAACTATCAAGACAGAATTCATGTTCATGTTTCTCATAATCTATTGTCAACTAATCATCATAATTATTGTGCCTAAATGGTCAAGCTGTTCAATCATTTCGGCTATGATGTAAACCACATCTTGTCATTCACAATTCTTCGTCGGCCGAAGTGCGGGAATGCCAGACTCCACTAGCCGGAGATGAGATTCCTTTCCGCCACATCGCGCACCAAGCCTGCAATCTTGCAAGTGGGCTTTAACATGACTGATTTGATGGTATCCAAGACTGGTTACGGCATTCCCCTTGGCGAATAAGTCATTTCACTAGATAGTTCAATTCACTTTGACAACTTCTGTACCTCAACGAGCGGACAAGAGCGATAGTGAAGGGGCGTTAGTCAGACTGTGCATGTGGGCCGACGCTGTACTTCGCACCCTCCGTTTCCGTAGAACTACTATCCTGCAATTTGACTCATTGGAACGTAACAATTGCCGTTTGGATTCCTACTTAGCCAGAAATGGCAATCACTGTCCGGTGGCTCTGAAATGCTGTAGCGGGAATAAACCCAACAAACTCGAGACTGACCTGGGATGGCATGCGTATAAGAGGTGTATGCATTAAATGGGCTCATGCTGTGTACTTCAAGCTTTCACCACCACTAACATCCATTCATGATCACTCAGCTAGCGCTAAGCCATACCTCACACACTAGCACGGCTTATCACAAGTTGGAAGAGGAGGCGATGGCTGCCTGATTATAATGGACAACTCTTAATATCCAATCAAACATCGCGTAGCCAACATCACCAAACGTCAACAACACAATGACCCTTCAGTGCCATTTTATATAAAAAGGAACCCGTCTGATAGATCGAATTCACACTTGATAAGTCTATTGGCCAACCTAAAGAACTTCTTAACCTCCAAGAACGAATTTCAGCTTCTCGAATCTTGTATCACGCCATGGCAGACAGCGCTCCTAAAGAAGCCGAGCCGGAGCGGCGCGAGGCTCTTGACATCCTCGACGTCAAAGCCTCTCAGTTGGTGGATCTAATCAAGAAGAGCAAGCACTTCATTGCCTTTACCGGTGCAGGTATCTCTACCTCTGCAGGTGAGCTTTATCCTCCATTGATATGAGATGCAAGTTGCGCGATTCGGCTGGGCCGCCCTAGTTGTTTGGTCTACATAATCAAAAAAAAACATTCAGGGCTAGACAATGGTATCTTAGGAATTCCCGACTTCCGCGGACCTGAAGGTGCCTGGACACTCAGAGCCCAGGGAAGACAGAGAACGGGCAAGACGACGGACACGCTCCAGGCCATCCCTACCAAGACGCACATGGCGCTCGTTGAGCTGCAGGACCGCGGGATTTTGAAGTATCTCGTCAGTCAGAACTGCGACGGCTTGCACCGGAAGAGTGGAATTTTACCAGTAAGTTTCTGGCTTATCACTGCTGGGGTTCGGAGAGTTGACCAGACAATGGCTTACGCTTGTTATTACCCTTCGTCCAGGAGAAGATTTCCGAGCTTCATGGAAACAGTAACCGCGAGTATTGCAAAGACTGCGGTAAAGAATACCTCCGAGGTATCGTACCCCCTTTTCATCACCAAACCCTTATCATCACTGCAGATACTAACGAAGAACAACCAGATTTCCGCGCCGTAGCAACCTACGAAAAATCAATCCGCGACCACCGCACCGGCCGCAAATGCCCCCTATGCAACGGCACCCTCCTCGACACAATCATAAACTTTGGGGAATACCTCCCCGCCCAACCCCTCGCCCTTGCCCGCTCCAACGCACGAAAAGCAGACCTCTGTCTCGCCCTCGGATCTTCCCTGACCGTGCCCCCCGCCTGCACGATCCCCGAGACCGTCGGCAAGAAGAAGCGCACAAAGACGTACCCGAACGGCGGGACGCTCGTGATTTGTAACTTGCAGAGTACCCCGCTGGATGACCTGAGCGAGGAGCTCCGCGTATGGGCTACGACGGATGATTTGATGGATCGGGTGATGGAGAAACTCGAAATCCCTATCCCGCGGTTTGTGCTGAGGCGGAGGTTGGTGGTTGAGGTTGAGGCGGTAGGGGAGGAGAGGTATCAGCTTACGGCGAGGGGGGTGGATATCGACGGCACGCCCGCGAGCTTTCTGCAGTCTGTGAGGATGCAAGGGAACAGGCGCGTTGCACGGAACGAGCCGTTTACGATTCCTTTCCGGAGCGAGTTGGCTGCTGAGGCGAAGATCATGGCGGAGCTAGAGTTTATGGGACACTATGGCGAGCCTGTCTTGGAGATTGGGATGGAGTATAACGGAGAGGAGAAGCTGGAGAGGATGTATCTGCTGGAATATGATCCTTCGACTGGGGCTTGGAAGGTTAGTACACAAGATGATGGGACTTTTGCTGGGCGGGGTGGCACGGCCGGGACAGACGAGGACATGGAGGATTCGCTGATGATTTCGGCCGAGGACGCGGGTGTGCCTAGCCATATCATCGCCTCGTCTGCGGCCAGTGAGGTCATCGACCTAACTTCACCTTGAGGTAGCGTGCCTGCTTCTGGAGGACTGAATAACGAACGGTTGATCTGGCATGAGAAGAAGCTCTCTGCTGTCGGGATTTCGAAAAGGATTAAGTATATCATCTATCTCTTGATGAACGAATCCATCAATCGTAATGAGTAGCAAATCAGAAATGACATCCGGGAACAACAAATATATCATCAACATAGCTGCATGAAAGCAGCATTACTCAATTTTTGTAAGGTACGACTATAGCTATGAACACGCATTACATATCCCATATCCACAAAGTGTCGTGTGAACGTTAATTTTCATGAATTACACATTAAACAAAAGCTCGCTTGAACGTCCATTAAGCATGCGCATGGCTCGTATCAGAGCAGAGCTGCAACCACGACACCAGCGGCTGCGGCCATGATGCCGGAGCCAAGACGCTCAGCAGCGTTGGTGACCTGGACTGGTCCGGTGGTGGTCTTGCTGGGCGAGGCGACGGGCGTCGTGGCAGCGGGAGGAGGGGTACCAGCAGGAGGAGTTCCGGCAGGAGGTGCAGAAGGTGTGCCAGCCGGAGGGGGAACGGGAGTACCGGCGGGAGGGGTGCCAGCGGGTGGGGCAGGGTGAGTGCTCGCTGGCGGCGCGGGAGGAGTGCCAGCCGGGGGAGTACCAGCAGGAGGCGCCGGGTGGGTGCTGGCGGGAGGAGCAGGAGGGGTTCCGGCAGGAGGGGTGCCAGCGGGCGGCGGAGGAGGCGGGCTGCTGGGCGCGGGGTGCACAGTGGTGAAAGTGTGAGGCACGCTCTCGGTGACAGGGCAGATGGTGGTGGAGACAGGAATAGTCTCGGTGGTGGTGTGAGGACCCTCGGGGCAGTTGGGAGTATCAGGAGGGCACTTGGTGATGGTGTGGACCCTGGTAGTGTAAACCGTGGAAGTCGTCCAGGTCGTTGGTGGAGGAGCTGGGTGGGTGGGAATAGGCTTTGTAGACTCCTCGGTAACGGGGCAGATGGTCGTCGAGACGGCGATTGTCTTGGTTGTGGTAACAGGCGTGTGAGGGCAGTTTGTGACGCTGGGAGGGCATCTCGTCACGGTCTCGACAGTCGTAGTGTAGACGGTGGAAGTCGTCAGCTTGCTGGTGCGAGTCTTGGTGTGAGGAGGCTTCTCGGTTGTCGTGTTGGCGTAGGGGGTGGTCGTGGGAGGAGGAGGGACCCAGGTGGAAGACTTGCTGGGGTGAGAGTGATGGCTCTTGGTCGTGCTCTCTCCCTTGGTGCTGCTAACGGCAGTCTCGGTGGTACAATCCTCAGTTGTAGTAGGAGGGGGAGGAGGAGGGGCATGAGTCGTGGGGGGCTTGCTTGAGTGTGAGTGTTGGCTCTTGGTGCTCACGGTCGTCTCGGTGGTGCAATCCTCCGTGGAAGTGGGAGGTGGGGGAGGGACGTGAGTCGTAGGGGGTTTACTAGAGTGTGAATGATGGCTCTTGGTGCTCACTGTCGTCTCAGTGGTGCAGTCTTCAGTCGTCGTGCTGTGGCCCTTGGTGCTGCTAACAGCAGTCGAGGAGGTAGTGCAGTCCTCACTTGACGTAGAGGTGCTGTGGACCTTGGTCGAGCTGATAACTGTAGACAAAGTAGTGCAGTCCTCCGATGAAGTGGTTGTGCTGTGGACTTTGGTGCTGCTGACGACGGTGGAAGAGGTAGTGCAATCCTCGGACGAGGTGGAGGTGCTGTGCTCCTTGGTCGAGCTTACAGCTGTTGACGATGTAGTGCAGTCCTCAGAGGAGGTGGAGGTGCTGTGAGCCTTGGTGCTGCTGACCCGGGTGGACGATGTGCTCGTCTCAGAAGTGACGGGAGTTGAGGATGAGTGCTCCTTGGAAGACCAAGTAGTCTTGGTTGCCTCAGTGGTACTGACGGTGGTCGGGGGGGAGGGAGTGCTGGTAGTCCACGGGGCCGAGGTGCTGGTGGTGGGAGGAGCCGTGGTGCTTAAGCTGTAGGTGATGCAGGAGCAGGCAGAGGAGACAGCCTTGACATCTCCACCACAGTTGTTGAAGTCGGTGGGAATAGCAGCGGCAGCAGTGGTAGTTCCGTGGAGGAACTCGACACAGAAACCTTTGGCCTCCTCGGCGAAGCGTTCGTCAATGAGGTTGCGGTAGCACCCATCGTGTTCCTGTAATGGGTTAATGGAGAGTTCTCATCAATTGTATAGTTCATCCCATGAAGCAGTGATAGGCAATATGATATGGTGTAGTCAAAGTAGACAGGGGTATGAGGAGACGTACACAATAGGGGTATTCCCAAGCATTGACGGACGCCAGGGCAATGGCGCCCAGTCCCATGTAAAGGCCGCGCATATTGAATCTTGTTCTTTTGGAAGCGAATGACAGTGACTTTGAAAGTCTACTAGTTGATTGGAGCGAGAGGACGATTTACTCGTAGCGACCGTGGGTAAGGAGAGAAAGAGGAGACACGAACCATAGTCTCGGCGCGGCGAAGGGGACTTTATCAGAACGTAGACGAGGGTGTGGATGGTTGCCGGTTGCTGGAGGCTACGTCGGGCCACGGCGGGGAGTGATGCATCCATCATCCATCACCCATCCATCCCACCAGGGCGGGCTGGCTAGCAGAATACGAGCTGGAGCCGCAGCACGGCTCGTGGATGATCTCTTGGTTGCCTTTCACCCATGTTCCCACCCAGCCATCGCACGAGATGAGGCACCATGTCGATATGCAAGGTAACAGTAGTGCCCTTGCTGTCAGGCCGGGCTACATCATGGCCATGGCATAGCTGCCAGTAAGCAGAAGGTTGCGCCGGTGGTCTACTAGCGAGCCCAAGGCCACTCACACCACGTAGGGCGAGTTCAAGGTTGACCAGTCACCGGTCAACCGTCGGTGATTCTGTCGAATTTGGGTACATGGCGTATAGGCGATGGTGGCGTCCGTCAGCTCGTACCGATGGCTAGTGTGATGTTCTATCATGACTTGGACGGACCAGGAATACAGCACTCGTAGAAGACGGGCGGAAGTTGACGGCGAGATATGGTCGCCGTGGTGAAGGAAACCACCCGGAGAAAGCCGGGTCTGTCAGAGACGGGAGTGACTCTGGATTGGAAGCAGTGCTCGAGAAGTGAAGGGCCCGGTGTTCCAGTGATGATCTCAGAGGGTGGAGATGGCACCAGGAACACGGTGGATAACTTGCTGGAAGAATCTGGAGGATCTTCAAGCATGAGGAGAAGCGGAGTTCGATGGAGCAAGGTTGTCGAGTTGATAACCCTTGCGTTGCTCCGGTCATTGGACGGTTGTTTCGACGTTTGTCGACGGCGCATCGGCCAGGTCCACAAGAGGCAGTTGAAAGTGGAGTTGATGGGTGAAGTTTCTTTGTAGGCTTGCAAAGTCTGTTTCTTTTCTTCCGCTGGCCGCCTCCAACGGTGCGGTTCGACGGCGTGGATGGCGTACAGTAGACGGGTGGACTCGAGGTTGGAATGACAACTCGCGTGGGAAGAAGACCGGCGGAAAATCCAAGAGGTCCCATCTTCCCCTTCCCAAGTTTCCCCCTGCCTCATGGCTTTCGCTTAGCGTGCTCTAGCCAGGGGTAGCCTAGCCTGTCGGATGACCGAGACGACCGATCAAAGCCAATCAGTGACAGCCTTAGCCAGATTGGGACGGACATGTGGGGCATCGCCAGCTCTATCCGGTGGGGCACTCGCTGCCTCGCTGGGCAACTGCCAACTCCAGGAAAGCATCGCGCCTTCCTTGTACAGGAGGGCACAGCTCGGCTAACACGGAAGTCGCCAACTGAGATGTTCTTGCCGTCAACCTTGGGCACCATGTTTCTTTTTTTTTCTACACAATTCTTCGAGACTTTGTGCGTCTGCCTACGTCCTGGGAAAGTTAGGTAAGATCGGTACGTATCTTGAATTTATGCAACCTGGAAGTGCGCTCTTGCATTCGCAGCCGCGTCTCCTTTCGCTTCCCCAAGGCTTCTTATTCTCCCGCCCGCATTCCTCGACGCTTAACTTTCCACTTCGCATGGGCTCGACCCAGGTAGCTTACCATGGATACTCAGCATGGTATTCAAGCTTATTGTTAGTCATTCTTATACGATGGGACAACAATCACCAGCTTCCAACCCCTACCCCTCCGTCAGGTGCTGGGCTGGCTCGCCGTTTCTTCCACCGCTAATCCCAATCAGGACACGACAACAGCGTGCTCTTAACTTTTCACTTTGGCCTCACGAACGCTCCCTTCTCGCTCAACTTACGAAAAGACCGAATTACGGCCATGGCCTAAGAAAAGAAACCAAGCTTGAGGCGTTTTGGCACCCTGGCCGCGCCTAATGCACAACGCTGCACTCCGTCGCCTTACTCGCCCGCCCTTTTCCGTCTTGTCTTCCTTGCAGCTCGCCGCTTGCTAGCTCGCTGTTCCCCTCACGCCGCCGCATCATGCGTTGCTAGGAGGGTTGCTACAACGCCTGCTGTCTTTTGCTCACTCGACGACCTCATTGGAAAAGATCTTTTATCATAGCGAGATGACGATGGACGCCCAGGAGGTAATTTCGCGCGGATTTCCACCTCTCCATCCCACCATCTCCTAATACTTACCCGCCTAGAGTATTGCTACTCACACTTGACTTTTCTCCGCAGACTGTCGGCACTTTACAGCATCATCCCACCATCTCTGGCACGTAGGCTGCCTGGCAAGGTCCGTCGTCGGCTGCCTTCGCCCGACCAACCACCTGGCTGAGTCACCTTATTGCGGCACAGCGCTGCGTCGTCACATCGTCGCTTGACCTAAATCTGACGATGGATACGAGAATCCCCTCACTTCCAGCGAGGGCCGCGGGGTTCCCGCCACTCTGCATCGCATCGCTTCGCCCCAGTTCTGACCGATCTTCGTCAACCAAAACAAGCTTTTGACCTTTACACCTGCAGTGAATCAAAGCGTTCTCACGACGATACTCACCGCAAGTCGACTGTGCCTTCGATGAAGTTCCACGGCCGGTCGATCCTTTATGTGGTCCCAGTTGTACGTACGTCGTCAGTTGCCAGACATGCTATCGCGCTAGTCTGGCTGAGATCTGGGGAAGTTGAGCGGCACAACATTCCATCCCATCACCAGTTCCACGACCAAGTCCACGACCAAGCCCAAAAACGTCGATCAACCCTCACCTAACCCTCGCACGTGATTCTCGTTCATGGAACTCCTATCGAAGAGACAATCGGCCGCTGATCCAGGTAGGTGTGTGGTGGCCGAGTACTGTAGTTTACTTCAGCTGGCAGCTTGGCAATCAAGCCACTCCCTTGCACCCGCAGGCAGGCGCAACGTTGCTTCACGTTGAGCCACCACGACGCCGCTTGGATGGACTGCGCCAGCCAGGTCTCTCAATGCAAGCATAGGTGAAGTCTTGGAACAGGGTCCTTGGTCGACATGCAACTCTTTTCAACTGCATAGGTTTGGATCACCGACTAAGACTTCTTCATGGACACGCCCAGCTTCCCTTCCTTCTAAGTTGGCTTCTGCGATCCCTCGGACCCGCCGGCAAACACGAAGTACAGCTAGGAAACGCTTCCTTCGCATTCATGTTGCAGCCTATTCTTCGGGTGCCTCGGCTTCTTCAACTCTACCCTCCAACTTGCTTTTTTTCGAATCAGACCGTTGTGCTGGACTCGTCTCGTGGCGTCAATTCCCCCCCCCCCCCTTGTTCCACCGGTCACGGTCCACTACGCTAAATCGCCTCGGCCCCGCGGGATTTCCTCCGTGAGTGCTAGGCGGGCCAAGATCAAGAGGCCCCGAAGACTTCGATTATTTAGCTTCTGTCGATTGGCCACTCACAACACGACATCCTAATGATACAAAACGCGCTGCCATTGATAGTGTCTCCCGAACGTTTGGCTCTACTTCGCTAGCTGGACGTCGATGTATGCATCTCGATCTGTTGATTGGACCTCGTCTAGGTCAACTAAGGCGTTATTCGCCTTTTTTTTTCTTCTTTTTAGTCATCGACATCAACGAACTCGTATCCACAGCCTTCAGCTATGATCTAGCAGATTTAACCAGAGGTGGCTGCTACTGAGAGGGAGAGACACAACGGGTGGTGCAGGAAAGCTAGGACTAGATTCAACGCTACAGTCCCCATTTGCGATCGATGACTCTAGCCCATTCGCGATCGTTGTCGGAGCAAGAGTTGGTTTTACTCCAGAAGCGTCAAAACTGGAAAAATGGCAACCACATTTGACATTCAAAAAGGAGTCAGTTATCGGTAAGTGATAAGATATCCAGTGGTCCTGATGTCGCGAATGACGAAGTGAAATGAATGCGTGTTGAATACAAAAAGTCTTTGAGGAACTTTTTCTATTATAAACCCGTATATACTTATAACGCGTCGTATAGAGATTGAACGCCCTTAGCTTACCTAGCTTGTTATTGAACAAGTAAAAGTGCGAAAGATACGTTTTCTCTAGGCTATTATTATGGAAGGCTTGCGTATTTATTTACCGGTTATACGCTAAATGTCGAAAGTAGTCCTCAGAGGCGGCGATACTTTTAAAGGCGTATACCTGCTGGAGGGAACTCGCGTTAGATACGGGGCGCAGGGGATTTTTTGCTAGGCCGAAGTCTGGGGATAGGATATAGACGAGTTTTGACTGGGCCGATGGCTTGAAGTAGATATGGAGAGATTGAAGTTGATGGAAGGAACGCTCGAAATCATGGTTGAGCATGGGAAGTGGAAATGTCTGGGGAGGAACGTGGCGATGATGGAACTGCAGAAGGTCTCCATCGAGGTATGTTCCTGTCACAATCTGGCGCGTGTGGCTCGTGCGAAGACAATGTGCTGACGCTCAAGGTAGTTGCTGCGAAGGTATGACCTGGCCCTGTGTGAACCGACGAAGCCGTGGAAGTCATTGAATTACGGCATCTTCCTGCAGTCTCAGTTCTGGATCAAGGCATATGCCATAAGAGAACACGTATAATGCGGAGACCGTGGGGAGAGTGTCGCACCCTTGGCTATCGTTGGTCTCTACAGACGAACATAGATGGCGGCAGGGAATGTTTGCAATGCGGCTCGTTTCCAATCTAGCAATGACATGATGTCTGCGTCAATGCCTGTCTCCTTTTTTCGACTTTAAATGGGCACCAGCTAGGCCAAACAGGACTGGGGATATGAGAATCGAGAACAGTGCTGTGTGACACTTTAGCATTGTCCATGCACGGTTGGCCAGACTTGTACAGATCGTAGGAGTCGTCCTGACATTCCCTGCCAAATGGCCTAGTATGTCGAGCGACGGAATAACTGCGCCGGTTGAGCTTCATCAATTGAGGGTCAGATAGTCGGAGAAGACGTGGCGTGCATGTCCAATTGCGTCCTTCTCGAGAAGTAATTAGTTAGTGAGCGGCGCATTGAGAATGGGCGCGAGAACGTCTGCAAGTGCCAAAGAAGACAAAATGGCGGTTGAGTAGGAGAAGGAGCGGTCAAATACCACAAGCATGAAAGAAGAAGAGAAGCTCGAGGAGGCAAACAGCCATTCCATGCATCCAGCCGGCAAAGCACGACACCGGCGGGAGGCTGCAGAAAGACTCCCAGACCATCCTGTCCGCTTTTGACCCTTGGCCAAACGAAGATGCAGACGAAAAGAAGGAGTCGGGATTCCATCCAGCCTCAGAAATAGCTGTCTTCCAATGCCCTGATCATTTGATTGTTCATGTAAAGCCAGTTTCCCAGCTGCGTTCCCTGTTGGTCGACCTCCATGCCAAGATCTCCGGGCATCGTGAACGACCCCCCGGACATCCAGCTACTTCCTATATTTTGCCCATCGAATGCGGCGTCCAGGCAAACCTGAGACTCTTCCGTGGAAGGAAACTCCGTTTGAGGTCCATCTTGCGTGCCCAATCCCTGACCTGTGAGTGCTGCATTTTGGTGGACGGAGGACGGCGTCATCAGTGATGTTGCAGCAGCAGTCGCCCAGACGTCGGCACTAGAGTCAAGTGTCTGAGGCGACTCGTTTGTCTTCATCTTGATATAGCTGCAGGCAACGTCGTACAAAACCTGAAAGAGGCGAATCTCCTTTTTGACACCTGTGGAGAAGTCGTCGGCTAATATCGACTGAAGAGAGTCAATGAGCCCGCCTAGACGTTGGAGATCTGCTTCGTTGCACGTCTCGATTACATGGCAGAAGAGAACTGTGAACGGCACGAATGGAGATTGCAAGATAGCCCTAGTTACAAACAGTGTCAGCCTTGTCCGGCAGGTAGTTGTGTTGGGGTGGTCAAAGAGTACCAATTCACGTAAGTCTCAAGAAAGTCTTCGTCCAGGTCATGTATGATTGCCATGCACTTTTGGTGTTCTTCGAGGGCTTGGCGGGCGGTCGCAATGCACTCCTTTCCGAAGACGGTGCCCTCACCTTGCTCTGCTGGGATGGCGCGGTATATAAGACAGAAGAGCGATAAGTGAGTCAATCTTTGAGTGCTAACGAAAGCTTCGTGAAACAACTCCCCGACGGCACCTCTCATTACTTGAATATACCGTTTCTGTAGCGTTGTAAGATCTACCCGTACCTTAAAGAGTCGGGAAGCTGGAGCATTTAATGCGAAATCACTTACATCTTCTGGAGAAACCTTGGTCGTATGCGCCTCTAACTCAGAAGCCAGACGTCTTGCTTTAGCCACCCTGACCGACTGAGGTTGAATCAAGGCAGCGGGGCTGTAGATCTGATCATATACCATGCCCTGTAGCCGGGCTAGCTCTGTCCACTTCTGTAACTGGCCAAAGATAGCCTGCTCGGACCTTGGATTAATGGCCATGGGCGGGACGGTGATGTCGTTGTCGCGTATGGTCGAGGATCGACCAAGCCGGAGAGAGAGCCCCTTCTCATGGACATATATCAACCAGAACAACTTGAGTTTCTCCCTCTTAACTTCAGGATCGTCATTGATCATAGTGACGATACTATGCATGCCGAGGGTCTGGCTCATGTGGCTGGCTGTGGCTATGAAATTCCATGCCGCAGATGGTTTACAGACATCGAGGCAGTACCTTGCCTGTAGAGCGTGTTAGCGGTGACAGGTGATGAATTGTGTAGTGCATGCACGTACAGCCAATGTCATCGCGTAGGTAGTGTCCATGGTCGAGGGTAGATGGAATGGCAGACTTGAAAGGACAGTCTCGAGATTGGCTCGACACATGGTGGCTTGCTCAGTGTAGTCTGCTTTCTTGTCTGGGTCTGTCGTTACATTCTTGCACTCCAGGAAGAGCCAATAAAGGCCTGCGTTGACAATTATAAGATCTGCATGGGCTGCATATCCAGGAGAATACACCTTGAGAAAGTAATCTGTGAAGGTAGACACTGAGTTCGCTTCATGGTTCCAGAAGAACTTTACACGACGATGCTCTGCATGAGTATTAGTGTACTGTAGTTACCGTGTTTATGGATATGTGTACCTTTGGCCAGTCTAAGACAAGCGAATGCGGATTGCACAGGGGGCATAGGAAGATCGCGGAGACCCTGGCCCGGCTCGAGGGTTCTGGCATGGGGATAGAGGTATTCGGGCTCTTGCTCCCTCTTTTGGTTTCCGATGGTGCGACTCATAGTGTCCAGGACCGAAGCCATCTCACCAGTGATATCAACCGACGGCTTGTTGCTGACGGCATCTCGGAGAAACCTGTCCGCGAAGGCAGCCTGGGCTGACAGTGATGATTCCCCCTCGTATTCAAGTTTTGGTGTCAAGATTTTGCCATTGTCGCCGCTAGCTGGTGAAGGTACAGTCAGATTTCCTGCCGTGCTGTTGTGAGCAGATGCAGGGCTCACAGATGACGATGAGCGATAGGATTTGGTGGATGAGTTTTGTGGCTGAGACCGGCTGTCTGCATCTCCCAGAGCATGGCCGAGTTCTTCGAGCTTCTTTGCTATGAAGTCAATCTTTCTTTCACTGTTTCCTTGGTTAATCAGACGTCATCTTGAAAGGTCGCTCATCACATACTAGACTTCCGAAATGAAGACTCTTTGTCGTCGTTCTTTAGGCCTTTGCCTCTCGGGATACGTACACGGTGCGTCTATGCGAAGACAATAGGCACACGGATGTCGGCGATCGCATCGCACTTTGCGACGGCGACATCGATCACACTTGATCAGGAAAGTCAGCACACCACGAGCATGACCTTGGAAGGCGTGAGGAGATTTTACGGATATTTTAGACAGTGGAATCTCATCATCTTCATTTTCTTCGTTGTCATCATGGGCCTGATCCATGGCTTCGTGCAAAGTGCTCGCGGTCCCGGGGTCTGCGTCCATCTTGTCATCCAGCGCAAGTGCAGACGTTTCCAGCGAATTGGGTCGATGTCAAGTGCGGGTGCAGCACGAAGGCGCCGTTGAGATGAACGCGAAAAGAGATGATGGTAGGAGGCGGAGCTGTTGTTGGTCAGGGAGGCGCAGCAAAGGTGCGGAGCGGAGCTCGCTTCCAGCAGCTTGCGATTGGTCGAGCGATGCGATTCGTAACTTGCGACGAATTGAGTTATGCAATACGCAAAGCGAGAGCAAGAACGGGAGAAATAAGGTACGCCTTTCTGCACCAGTGAATCTCTTGCCAGAGGCAGAGAGATAGGCGGACGGTTGGACGGGGCGTACGAGCTGCCCGCGGGACCCGGTTCTCGGGGTTTCTGGGTCTTTAGGCCCCGATATTTATCTCGAAATGATACCTGAAATGACGCGCAGGTCTTAAATTTTGGTTGAATTCGGGTTTTCTCCTAATCTACGTTGTCGAGGTAGCTGAAAACGTCGTGTTCTGTGGGTTTTCTGGGGCAGGGGGTGCGGTCGAGGACTCTTGGATTCCCGCACTCCGCGGTTGGCAAGCGCATGGCAGGCGCATGGCGGGTGCGCGGGCAAGGGGTCTTGGCGTCCCGCCCTACCGGCGCCCCAGTGCGGGACGGAAGGCGCTGGGCCACCGGCGCAATCGATCTGCGTGTGAACCTAGACCGGCCCGGGGCGGGGTCGGCCTCCTTTCTCTGCCTGCTGCCCATTTTGGCAGGCGAAGCCATGATTAGGTTTGTTTTGAGACGCGAGCTTCGTATTTTAGAAAGAGCCTCCAGCGCTGCTTTTTTTCCGAGCCGTGCGTGAAGGAAGCTTTCCCTGCCCTGTCTTCGTCTCAGTCTTTCCCTTTTCTGCATCTACTACGCGGCAGCGGGCAACAACACCATCCTTATACTTTGCTCGCCCCGTCTGAACCTCGCACCTTTCATCCATTTTTGACATCGTCTGCTCCTTCCCACACTTTCTAAGTACATAAACCTTGTGTCTCCTCCCCCCTCTCCCACCGGCCTGCTGCTCTTGCTCGATACTCGCATTTCTTCGCGAGACGCAGATCAAGCACGATGGAGAAGGCAGGTGTCTCCTCGAGCTCTGCATCCGCCGAATCAGAAAAGATCTCGAACAAAACCGACGGCAAGACGACGACAGGTTTCGGGGGATTTCTGGTGCGGCACTCTTTTTATGGGATGGGACTGGCAGGCAGACGGACTAACACCGTGGCAGAGAGTCTTCAAGTATGGAGAACCGATCGACTATGCCCTCGAGGCAGTCGGCATTCTTGCTGCCATCGCTTCTGGCGTGGCCCTGGCGATGATGAACCTGATTATTGGTGGTATGATGAACCTGATGAGCGACTTCTCATCCATCACGGCAGACCCTGATAAGTTCATGGCCAAAGTCAGCAAGAACGCGTACGGAACCTGTGCAACGCGTCCTGATTCTATAAGTTATCTGACTATTTCTCAGACTCTATTTCGTTTACATTGGCATCGCCCGATTCGCCACGACTTACGTCTACTCCGCACTCTTCACCTACGTCGCCTTCAAGCTTACCCGCAACGTTCGACGAACATACCTCCAGGCCGCCTTGAGCCAAGAAATCAGCTTCTTCGATCGCGGAACTGCTGGCTCTATTGCGATGCAAGCCACTACGAACGGCAAACTGATTCAATCCGGAATCGCTGAGAAGCTCGGCCTTTTCTTCTCCTCCATCTCTACATTCGTCGCCGCCTTCATCATAGCTTTCGTCAGCCAGTGGAAGCTGACTCTAATCATCAGCTGTATCGTGCCGGCAATTATTGTGGTCAGCGGAGGAATGGCAGCTCTCGACTCAGGGCTCGAGACTAAGATCCTCCAGATCAACGCAGAGGCAGGAACCTATGCCGAAAGCGCTCTTGGAAGCATTCGCGCTATCAAAGCTTTCAGCCTTGAATCCCGCATCATGCACAGGTACAGCTCCTACCTTGGCAACTCTCGTGCCATTGGGGCGAAGAAAAGTCCCATCTACGGTGTCATGTTCGGCTGGCAGTACTTCATTGTCTACGCAGGCATGGCCTTGGCGTTTTGGCAAGGAATCGCTATGGTAGCCCGCAAGGAGGTGGACGGTGTTGGCACAGTATTCACGTCAGTTTCCCGCGAATCGACAGTTTCCTTCTGCTAACCGTGATTTCTGCAGAGTTCTCTTCTCGGTCATTATCGCCTCAACATCCATCAACGGTATCGCTCCTCACATAATGGCGTTCAGTCGCGCGGCAACATCTGCTTCCGAACTTTTTGCCTTGATCGACAGGCACTCCGAGATCAACCCCTTCGACGACACCGGCAAGGTCCCTGACACCGTATCCGGCCACATCGACATTCGAGGGCTTACCTTCAGCTATCCTACACGACCCGACACTCGAGTTCTGCAAGATTACTCTCTCAACATTCCCGCTGGCAAGGTTACGGCTCTCGTGGTATGTTTTGCAGTCGCTCGAATGTCAGAATCTCACACTAAATACAACACAGGGAACCAGTGGCTCTGGTAAAAGCACCATTATCGGCCTCCTGGAGAGATGGTATGACCCCGCCTCTGGTTCTATTCACCTCGATGGAAACAATATCCGTGACTTGAGTCTCGGCTGGCTACGCACCACTATGAGACTAGTTCAACAGGTACGGCAAGGCCCACGATAGACATCAGTGTACCCGGGGGTGTCAAGTGCTGACCAGCCACAGGAACCTGTTCTCTTCAACGGCACGGTCTTTGAGAACATTATCAATGGTCTAGTTGGAACCCCTTGGGAGATGGCTTCGAAGGAAGACCAGATGGAGCGCGTGAGACAAGCTGCTAAGATTGCGTTCGCTGATGAGTTCATCACCAACCTCCCCGAAGGCTACGACACACGCATCGGCGAGCGAGGTGGGTTATTGTCTGGCGGCCAAAAGCAACGCATTGCTATCGCTCGAAGTGTCATCTCTGAGCCAAAGATTCTTCTGCTCGACGAAGCGACGAGTGCCCTGGACCCTCACGCCGAAGGCATTGTACAACAAGCCCTAGACAGCGCCTCGAAAGACCGGACGACAGTGGTCATTGCCCACAAGCTTGCCACAATTCGCAACGCAGACAACATCGTGGTCATGTCTAAAGGAAGGATTGTTGAGCAAGGAAAGCATGATGAGTTGGTAGCACTCAATGGAACCTACGCGAAGCTGGTCAAGGCTCAAGACCTGTCCATCAAGGAGAAGAGCAGCCATGATGACAGCTCTGAGGACGACTCGACCGAGGCGGCTGAGCCTGTTCAATCGCTCGCCAAGTACGACACCGAAGTCGCCCTGCGTCTCACTACGTTCAAGAACATAGAAGACTTCAAACTCTACAAGCAGACTGGATTGGTCCACACAATCGGTAAACTGATTCGTTCAACTCCGGAGCTTAGGATGTGGTACGGAACGGTTTTCATCGTGTGTATACTGGGAGGTGAGTTGAGCTTAGCGAAGAAGCATCGGCATGAGCTAATCCAGCATCAGCTGCTGTTTACCCTGGACAGACGCTTCTGTTGTCCAAGGTCATGGATGTCTTCTCGTCGCCGGATATGGTCAAGAGCGGTGAATTTGTTGCCTTGATGTACTTCGTCATGTCAATCGGCACCATCATTGTGTATTTCATCATGGGATGGGCGACGAACATTATTGCTCAGGTAAGCTTCTTTGGTTTGTTCTATTTCGCATCGAGTCACTAACTCCTTTAGACCCTCAGCCAGAAAGTCCGCAAAGGTCTCCTGGGCGGTATGCTCAAGCAAGATCTTCGCTTTTTCGACAGAGCAGAGAACACGGTCGGCGCGCTCAACAGTCGCATCGACTCGATGGCCCAAGCTGTGCTCGAACTGATGGGCTTCAATGTCGCCCTCGTCATTCTTTCCTTTTTCAACGTGGTCGCTAGCAGCATCCTTGCTATCGCAATCTCCTGGAAGCTCGGCCTTGTCGGTGTCTTCGCCGGTATGCCTCCGCTGCTTGGTGCAGGCTTTGCTCGTATCCGCATCGAGACAAAGCTAGACTCCAAGGTGGACGAGAAGTTTTCGAAGAGTGCCTCTCTAGCATCCGAAACTGTCAATGCAATCCGAACGGTCTCATCGCTAGCGATAGAGAAAAGTGTCATCAGGAGATACACCGGCGAGCTGGACCACGCCATCTCCAGCTCGACCATGCCTCTTTTCAACATGATGATCTGGTTCGCCCTTACTCAATCCATTGAGTTTTTTATTCTGGCGCTTGGCTTTTGGTAAGCACACTACTGTTCTCGCCCTCCCGTCTGCTTTTAGACTAACAAATCAGGTGGGGATCTAAACTCGTTTCTCAGGGAGAGGTCTCATTCTCTCAATTCATTGTTTCCTTCATGGGTGTCTTCTTTTCAGGACAAGCCGCAGGCATGATCTTCAGCTTTTCCAGCAGTAAGTACCAGTCCCCGATGGGGATCTTCGATTACTGACCGCATGGCACCATCAGGCTTCACCAAAGCAAACGCTGCTGCAAACTACTACTTCTGGCTCACGAGTCTCGAGCCAACGATCCAGGACACAGATGACAACCAGGAGAAGGGCCCATCGAATGGCTGTAGCTCCATTGACTTTGAAAACGTCCAGTTTTCATACCCCTTGGCCCCAGATAGCCGCGTTCTCAAGGGTGTTTCTCTCACAGTGAGTCTTTCCATCTGCTCGAGATGGTCCAGCTCAACTAACAACCGTCAGATCGATCGCGGCCAATTTGTGGCATTTGTGGGTGCTTCCGGTTGCGGCAAAAGTACAATGATCTCACTACTCGAACGCTTCTATGACCCAACCAGCGGGGCCATCACCATCGACAACTCCGCTCCCCTCACGGCCATCTCTCCTCGCCTCTATCGCAACAAACTCGCTTTAGTCCAACAAGAACCCACCCTCTTCCCCGGCAGCATTCGGGAGAACATCGCAGCCGGAATCGATATTGGTCCTGAAGAGCAAGTCGACGATGCCGTAATTGAAGAAGCATGTCGGGCTGCCAACGCATGGGACTTTGTGAGCTCTCTTCCCGAAGGTCTCAACACGCCGTGTGGTCAAGGAGGCAACCAGCTTTCAGGAGGACAGAGGCAACGCATCGCTATCGCTAGAGCGCTGGTCAGGAATCCCAGCGTCATTCTACTGGATGAAGCCACCAGTGCCTTGGACACGGAGTCGGAGAAGGTGGTTCAAAAGGCTTTGATGGAGGCAGCCGCAACGGGGGATCGCATCACCATCGCGGTGGCGCACCGCCTCTCGACGGTCCGTGATGCCAACCGGATTTGCGTCTTCTACGGCGGGCGCATTGTGGAATCGGGTACCCATAATGAACTGATTGAGCAGGGAGGCATGTACAAAAAGATGTGTGAGGCCCAGAGTCTGGATAGAGCGGCTTAGACGTGGATGTGAACGAACGTGAATCCGAGTTCGGCGCGGCGATTTTCGTCATCTGCATGGCATGGCGAGCGATAATTCGCTTTCACTTCTTGTAAGACTTAGATTTTTAGAATACCCAAGAGTGAGCTGTCTCCTCTGGATTGCCGTAATAGGAAAGTAGTTGTTAAATAGTACTTTCGCCGCGAAGGAACGACACCTAGAGAGACGGCCCAGCGCTATTCGACTCACCCGCGTCTGTCTGGCGCCTTCATTTCCGTGGCACTATAGTCATATTCATGCATCACCGTCCTCTCGCTTGTCAACCTCCCATCCGGTGTTGAGTTGTTCACGAACACAATTGCTAAATCTGTAGGGCTAGATCTGTAGAGCTAAATCTGTAGAAAATCAAAAGCAGCCGGTACTCCATGTATGAAGTGCCGGGCACGACGGTTGTCGTCTGGAATGACTGGCTGCCGCACGCTCTCACTATGCAGATGGACTTTGGCCAGCCATTCGCTGACGCATCAAATGTTAGACGTAGTTGACAACATTTTCAGGTTTGTATATCTTCAATCCAAGGCAGTCAAAAGAATAACGTCAAAAATGCTCTTTGCCACGCCGTAGAGATGGAAGCTTACGCCGGGGTCTCTCACGGCCATCTTGGCTGTGCAGTCAATCGAGGACCATCGAAAAAATTGAATATAGGGAAACATTCGAGACCACTGAAGTTTCCTGGGCACTTCTGATGTTGAGCTACCTTATCTTGGCGTAGGTAGAAGGACCATTGTGGACAGCTTCGCTGTTCACCACAAGTGAGACCTCTACAGCGTAAGGCAGCCTATGCATGTCAGCGCCTACCTATATGTAAATGATAGTCACCAGTGTACGGTTACAGGCTGCCGTAGCCGGCCTGGCGCCAGCCCTGAATGATCTCCCCACGCTCTCCCCAACACGTCCGAAAACGCCCCACCGCAGCACATGCTAAGCCTCGCAGTCCTGGGCGATCGGCTGGCGGTGTTTTGCAAGGCAGACAGAACCATCTGCACATCCATGCCTGTGAAGTGCCTGTAAATGGGCAAAAGGAATGCCAGAGAACCAAGCTATTGCAGCATCTGCCAGTTGCGGTTGAATAGGATCATTTTGAGATAAACGTCAAATTTTCAAGATACAGACAGATGCGTGAGGATCTCGTTCTTAGCTACTTGGTCACATAGAGCTCACGCATGTATTATCCAGGCGGGCCAGGAGACAGGCAGGTACCTAACGATGTCTCAATTCCTGCGCCGCATACCTCATTTTTGCAACAAATTCGGGGTTCCAGCGGTGACCAATCAGCGGCTGCCACTCGAACAAAAGTAGAGTGACATGAATTCTCTTCTTCAGGCTTAGTGCCTGATAGCGCTCACTGCCTCCAGCGTATTTTCCAAACTGAGAATAGCCTCCTTCTGTCAGTCACGACGTCACTGTCGCCCAAATATACTATATATCAGTTCCTGAGTGACGCCGAGACGTCAAATCTCCCAGCTTCATCACGACCTCGCGAAAAATAGTTGAACGAAGCCATCACCACTTATAACTTCCTCAACGCTATCGAAGCTATAGACACAGCCAACTTTCTCCCCCAAGAAATATTGTACAAGTTATTCCATTCCATCAAAGCACTATAATAGCAGCATACCGACCATTCCCAAACCATACCCATCATGAGTTCAGTCTCGTCTGGAAGCTCGGACTACGATGACGCGCCACCTGGTTACAAGGAAGCAATCGATTCGGGAAGCTTCGTGTCACCAAGCGACAGCGGCATAATCAGCCAGCTCGACATCCAAGCCATTGGCTATGACACAACCCAGGCCCTCACGGGCAACAAGCTGGAGGATATCCCGGTGTGTCGCGTTGGCTCAGGCGAGCTAGAGTACACATCCATCCGGCTAAAGAAGAGCTCCAACTCCTGCGCTCTCGTCCGCGGATCCGACTCTAGCCAGACACCTCTGTTATCGACAATCTACCGTTGGGGCCCCGGTCGGCGTCCCAGAATGAAGATCCTAGCACCGGGAACTACCGCCACGGTGGAAGAGGCGATCAACTCGGATCACCTCGTCTGCGAGGTAGTCGAAGTCAAAAGCCGCAACATGATGTCGCGCACGCAGGAATTCAAGACGTCTTTCGGCACCTTTGAGTGGCGCTACGGCGGGCGCGACGAGCGCAAGGAAGCCTCCGAGGCGTCCTCCCTCTTGGTCTTGGAACGCACTGACGACGCTGCCACGGCCTTGGCTGGTGATAGTGGCAAGGTGGGCAAGCACGGCGTCCCGGTCGCTCAGCTTGTGCGCAACAAGGAGCTCCGGACCCAAGGCACGAGTCGTTGGATGGGCGGCAACGGCGGGCGTTTGATTATGAACCTTGGAATGTGGGCGGATGATAAGAAAACGACTACCAAGGACGCCGAAGCTTTCATCGTCGCCAGCTGTATCCTCATGCTCAAACGGGAGGCTGATCGGTTCAAGGACAATACGATTGCCGCCGTTGTCTAAGACAGATAGGATTGGGTGGCCCGTAGATGATGAGATTATCTATGAGGAGGCCTGTGAGCGGCGAATAGTGTTTTTTTTTTTTACCTTTTTTATAACATGGCGTCAGGTGTGGAAGGAAGTGTTCAGGAAAACTGTGTTGATATCCTGTTGGTATTCGGGTTTTTTCTAGCACTTAGGAACACTAGACCGTTTTAAATCAAACTCAAATCAAACCTTGAATCAATACGCTTTTGTTCGCAAATCTGATAAATGCAGGGGGCCATACGATGGAAGACGATGCACGTTACTTGCAACGGCTACACGTGGTAGTTACTTGAATCACAGAAGGGCATGAGTATTCAATCAAAGACTTTCCATGGGATTTTGTTTAGAGAAATGAATCCAGGTCACTCAACTTTTGGTTCTAGTGGAAGGGTTAAGCGAAGCCAAGCGCGGGTTCAAGCATAGTTGCGACTCACCCGGAAGAGGCTCGGCATGGAATGAGCAATGGAGGCATCGCATTCTTCCAATGCTTCATAGGAAATGATAGACGCTCATTCAAGTGCACAAGCATGGTGGATTACTTAAAGTCTGATGGTTACTACCTTAGTATGATTTGTCTGCTTGAAAGGATGGCGTCAGTTCACAAGGGCTAAAGAAGACATTTAAGAAAGTGGTTAAATGTCAAGGCCCTGTTGAGGCACCCTCTACTATAGTCCGTGGCAGTAAATCGAAAATTGTAGAACTTTTCTTTCGTCGACCTTGGCAGACGGCCGGTTTCAATCCTGCAATTTCTGGCACCGTCGAGTTTGCAGGAATTGGCTTGGAAGAAAGGCAATAATGCCCTACATAGAAGTCGCCTTTGACTGGAGATGATGCAGTACTCGGCGTTAAGACATCTTCCCTTCCAAGGATGCGCAACAGAAGATTTGAGAACCCGTTTCTGGTTGTTTCCAAACCACAGACAGCAGCCTTTTCAAGTTGGAATGTTCTACTCTCAGACTACTTTACCTGCCCAATAGCCTGCATTTATCAACCATGAAGCATCCAAGCCTCATGGTACTATCACTTGTTAGTCTTCTAAATTCCGACGCATCACCATGGCTCCGCCAGGTATTACCGGTAATTCTTCGCGCAAAAGATCAGCTTCACCGTTACCTAGCGATGAAAATCATCGCTACGAGTTACGCAGCAAAGCAAAGGTAGTTTTCCTATTTTGTCATCGATCCCACACTTCTAAATGTCACACAACGGGACTTACTAATTTACTTCCACTTGTTAATTGATTTGTCCCTGGCCACCGAATGAAAAGCTAATGTCCTCAAGAAAGCGAAAGTTGGCCAGAAGCTAGGTTTCTTGTAAGTCTCTACGTCGAAGGTGTAAAGTGGGCTTATGCTGACAACAAAGTCCTAGATCACTACCAGCCGAGTTACGCAACATGGTCTATGATCTCACTCTCGTACAAAGACGAATCATCATCGACTGTGATCGCCGCAACATGCGTTTTCGACACAATCGAAACCATCCTGTCTCCGGTCCTCTCTTACGCACCTGCAAGACAGTTTACGCTGATGCCAGAGCTCTAATGTACTCAGCCACATTCGAGCTTGAGAACATGGATTACCTCGAGAAATGGCTGAGAACCCTCGGTTCAGGAGCTGTCGACATACGAGACATCAGATTGACACGGTCATTCCAAGCATACTTCGCTCAAAGTTACCGAGTTAATCTTCCGGTGCGGAACCAAAAAGATTACAGAGCTACCACGCGACAGGTTGCCAAACTCCTGAGTGGCTGCCGACATCTCGAAAATCTAGACTTGGGCTTCTTATACACTAAGAAGTTCCGGACGACGCCCCTCATCGAGAACAAAGATAACCCTGCGTACTGGCAAAAGGAGGCACGACTTCTTGCCGAGATGGTGTTCCGCGATTTGTTCGTCCTGCTAGTAGCGGCTAAGGCTTCCGGCAAGACAGTGGACCAAGTGGCGAGCTTACCCCAAATCTACCACAAGAACTTTGAGTGTATCAAACACCATCCCTCCAATGTGGGGAATTGCAATCCACAACGAGAAACAGCTTGTCACATGAAGTTATTGATTGCGAAGTACATCGGAAATCGATCACACCCCCGGAAGCCAGGTAGCCCAGCTTTTTTGGCATACCTTAGTCCATCTATGTCACAGCAACCGGGAACTAATTGAGCGCCAACGGCTAAAGATGTGTCGAAGTTACTGGAAAGCGAGCAGCGTTCCAGCAGTTGGATTGCCCTCAATGATATCCGGTTATACGCGACAAAACGAGCAGATAGCGGCGTCACAGGCATCACAAGCATCGCAGGCGAGATGAATCGTGCAGTTGAGCATTTGATAACACCGGGAAACACGGCATCTGCATGGGCAGCACATGAAGACTGGCAGCGGATTAGGAAGAAAGTTGAAGGTCAAAAGCATCATAGCTATTGATCCCTGTATTTACATTAGTTGTTAGCGGGAGGAAATGCAATTCGTAAATTGAACATGACTTGCAAGCAACGCTGAGATATGCGGCTTATCTTGTTTATCAGCCTCGCGCGTTCTCAAGGCAGAACATGATCCCTCAATGTATGCTAGTGACCAGTGATGTTTCAAGTAGGTTTTTGAAGGGGAAACCCAGCCGGAAAAGTAATCAAAGATTGTCATGTCTCTCATTGAAGGAGAGAACGATTTTTGTCATCATGGTGAGCGGCGTCGGCTTGTGGATAGGGAAGGCTGAGAATGGACTTATCGCATTGAAGGCGGTCCATATTCCAAATCTCAGGCTCGAGAAAGAAAAGATGGTCAACGGACTGTTCTGCGGACTTCGGGGGAATTTGGGTGAAAGAGATTAGCCTCTTTCAGAGCAAGATTGGCCATGCCTTTCACCTGGAAACAGTCAGTCGCTCATCAATATTTCCCAATTCAGATGTTGCACAACTTTTAGATGCAGGAGACCCATCGAGCCACAGATAATTACCTAAAGCATAGAAGGACTTATTATCACGGATCGAGCATGCCATCATAATCAAACACATCACTCCGAGGCGACGCTTGAAATCAAACACATCCGCCTTTATCATAGTTTGTTGAAACAATTCCGTGGCGAATGGCGTAGCCGTTTGGCGCATTGGCCAGTAATTCCGGCAGGAATCAAGGAATGGTCTTAATAGTATGTAATGACTAGCCAGAGGATTAGGATCTGGTGTCTAAAATTGGCATCGTGATGACAAGGAAGAACTTGGTTCGACTTCAAACAAAACATACCTCAACACTGGCCACTGATCCTAGCCCAAGTCTCCGAGCAATCTGTAACTGTTTGCGCTAACAAGCATTTATAATCCACGTCTCGGGCAAAAGTTCAGAATATGTAATTTGAATGCTTATACGAATTTATAGGGTATCAAAATGGAGCTTCTGCTTCTAAATTACAAAGATTGGTATGGCCAAATGACATCGCTTAGTAAAAGTTGTCGTTGCCTCTGAACGATGCCTGGTATCTCGTGATATTTGGCAGGTCGATTTCGGATTGCTAGCGGGACACGGAGATACAGGACATAGGCCGCCGTACAGCCTTGCTTGAGTCGATATTGATTATGGCGACCCTTTGTCTATGCCAATGTGACAAGTATCGCTGGTGTCCTGCACCGTGGTTTGGTGTGGGGTTCACTTAAGGAGCGTTGTACTTCATGTTTGCGCTGTCTCTATCTCGGTGTTCGCAGTCTTTCGTAATGTTTGTGGTGAGTGCGTGGTTACTGCAACCTAGAGTTGCGTACATTAGCTTCTGCTGTTGACTAACTGGTCCATCATATAGAAGATTTGGCTTACATTTTCGGCGTCGTTCAGTTGTTCACCGGTGGTTGATCCAGTAAATGAAGCCGCCCACACCAAATATACATGTACCAGCTGTGCACATAAGTCAGCTAAAGTTTCGGTTACAACCACGCAGCTCTGGTGTAAGTCCACATACCCACTGCCAGTGTCTCTAGTACAGTGTGGTCGACGCTCCTTTTCATAATCTCGTGACCAACTTCCATCATCCCCTCCTGGATGAGTCGCGTATCGAGAACAGGCATGTTGATTAAGTGGGTAGTAGATAAAGAAACGCGATTCCGAGGGACCAACGATAGAATGCAAATGAGTGCAACTAATCAGAAGGAGACGCGCAACGATCGCCGGGATCAAGAAACTGAACGAGCCTTTCTTTTGCAGACGAACTAAAACAAAGTTGTGGTGCTGGGTGCCCATATATCATCAAATTCTAGGTCTCTCCGATCGCGTCGTCCCACATCACAACCATGCCGGTGCGACGGGGGAGGGCCAGGGTTCGTGGGATAATCACCAGATAATGCCAAGAGATTCGAAGCGCCAACCTGGGTCTGTATGGTCATTCCCACACACGCGGGCTTGGGAATGGGCTCATGTCATCTCATTTCGGTTTCAAAAGGGGGTGCAGCAAATGCGAGAGGATTGCGTTATCACAGCCAGAGGAGATGGTCCCATTGACTAAAAGGTAGTTTCGGGGCCGCCCTTGAACTGGGCTGGTACCGGGCCTTGGGGTCGCATTCTCGTCGAAGAACCCCACCAACTCATCTGTCACCTGGGGTTTGTGGGTTTTTCCAACCTTGATTTACGGATCTACGAACCACTACCGATGACTACTAGACATTTGAACTAACTAGTCTACTTCAATGCGCTGTCGCCTGCACGTCTAAGAAGTGAAGCCGTTCAGCCAACCATTCTTTTGTCATTCATATTTTCCATTACAGCATCTCCTGTCCTTTCCCCCTTCAAGTTTTACCAACAGCACAGCCTCACACCATTGTCCTGCGACTTTATCGCGATGTGAAGCCCAAGTGAGTCCATTCTGAGGCGAGAACAATGTGGGCCCCCACCGTTTCAGCCTCCTGAAACAAGGAGGATCTACGGAGAGTTGCGTGAACCCCTGCCCAACTGAATGCCGCGTCGGCTCATCTACCCTCTCCGTCCGCCGGCCGGAGCATTGTATTACATTAGACGGCGAGGAGTTCCTCATCGTCCAATGTCAGGAACCAATCCAGCGATCACGTTCCTCGGTTGTGATCTTACGGGCAAGTGGAAACGAGCGCCGCTTCAGCCGCACCGGATTGCTAGACACCACTCGCTCAACTTCGTCCTATTGAAATTTCCGAGTCCGACTGGCTTAAATGCCCACAGCTCAACTGTCCATGAATGGCTCATTGCAATAAAGTTTTTACCTTTTGTAACGCTGCTAGCCAAGCTACAAACCTCACTTGGCAGCCGTGGCTCCCCCGATGTGACAAGCCGCGACGTCTTGGCCAAGCTCTTGGCCTCGTGTCTTCCAGCGCTGCCACGTCGGCACTTACGTGATTTGAGACGACCCAAGAATTTTCGGCCGCAGAAATAATCAACGGCATCTTCTCCAACTGGCAGTACCCACGGTTGTGGGAAGCACTAGTTCAACTTTCGAAGAACAATCGAACACGCTCGGTGGTGATCTTGTCGACCAAGGACTTTTATAAAGTCTTTTGCCTAGCCACCCAACGCAGTCTCCTTTCGCCCCTCTATCAGGCCCACACCAATGGAGAGCTCAGACATCAGCGCCACTGTGACGCGAAGGTAGATAAGAAGAATACCACCTGTGCATTGGTTCGGTAGCCGGATGATGCACATGATACCACACCAACTCTCATCGATGTGCTTCATCGTTCAGGGGCTCGCGTTGCAAAAGCCGTGTAAGGAATTCTAAGTGATGAACTTACCATCCGTCGTCGAAGCTTTGGTTATGCACAGCCTTCGTCGACATGTATTGGAGTCGGTTCACGGTATGATACCTCGGAGCCGGTCATCCAGCTCAATCTAATTCTCCAATAAATTCGGCAAGTGAATTGTTTCAGTAGAATCAATGATGAGGCTTTAGGTTCCTGACCATGTTCCATTGACAGCAAGTAGCAATGGAGCTATTATTTTCTAATTCTCTTAGGGTAAGCGATATCACCATGAGATTTCAAGGCTGAGGTTGCGAGATGGATTCTGCGGCTACTTAATATCCAGGACTGAAAGGAAAAACATCAACGCTTAGATTGCCGCTAACGCGACGTACTGTGGCACTAATCTCGAAGGTCGAATCTCGCCGCAGATCGCGAAACGTAAGGTAGGTATTGATCCAAATGGGTAAAGTAACTTCATCTTGAGGTTCTTAGGAAATCGCCACAATGCATAAGCTCATGCTGTCCTAGTATACCTCATGCGTTCATAATGTCTCGGCAATGGGAATATTGGATTAAATTTTCGTTCAGAACTTAGCCAAAGGACATTCTTCTCACTGAAGAGCTCATGCATACGGGCACACTCGTGAAGTGAATGACGAAGCAGAGCCCCCGCCCCCGAGCCAAATCATAGGACCTAGATACGTTGACTTAAGGTAGTTTAAAGCGCACTACTGACCTCTATCAAGTCAGAGCAACCATGAATAAGACTTGCCGATACCAATGCGGATCCAATTCTGAGTCGGACGAGCCGGAAGAAGATCTTAGAACGATCCTAATCGTTCCCTAGCAGAGGTTTTCCGAAGCTCAAGCGAGAAACACTGAGCATTAAACCAACGAATATATCGCCAGGTGGGATATGTCAGATCTAAGGTAGGCGATGTACCACATGCCCACGGGCAAGTAGGTCAACCAGGACAAGATGTCAACAATATGGAAGGAAACTGATAGAGGAGTTGTAATTGAATCCTTTTCAGTCAGGTCAGTGAACTCCCGAGAAGTCTGATGTTGCCTTTTGTTCTACCTCGTTACGGGAACTTCATCGCAAGCCCCCTTTCAAGAGACTATCAACGAATGCTTCTGCCGTACTTACTCAGAGTAGTAAATAGCTGGCATACGCATAAACGAATTACACTATAATTAAACAGACTGAGAGCAAAGCGCGTATTAAATGAAGAATGTAGAGGGAGGACTGTACTTCAGACAGACAGTTGAATTGCACTTGAAAACACACATTCAGACAGACTTTGCTCATTTTGCTCGTCTATATTGCTATTCGGCTTTTTCTATGTGCTGTGCTCCTTAATGTATCCCCTGACAACCTCCCGCAAGTCACTTTGGGGAAGTTCCAGAACCTTGTTTGACTTATCTTCCTCCTTGATAGTGTGGCCGGGTACGTCGCCAAACCAGTACTTTTGCAAAAACTCCTCAAAGGGGAAACGTCCCCCAGCTTTGAGCTTCTCCTTGCCCTCCTTCTCTGCCTCATCGGCAGTCTTATGCTCGACCGTGAACTTTGACCCCGTCTCCTCCTCAAAGAGCTTGTGGAGCTGGTTCTGTGTGACTTCGAATTCGACAATGTTGATGTACTTGTTGGCGGTTTCGGCGGGGTGTTGCAGCACCGCGACAATGCCCTCAGCGAGGAAAGCAAGCGACGTCGTCGAGACCTTTTGGTTTCCGGAGTCGAAGATTGTGATGCTCTTGTTTTCGAGTGAAATGCCGTAGATTCCTCGGGTGATGCTCTGTTAGGAAGCGGTTAGTTACACCCTCAGGAAGTCAGACAACTTGAAGTGTCGATGGCGAGGACTTACCCAGTCGAAGAAAAGACTTGTTCCAATACCAGTCCAGGTAAAGCTTGGGTTAGCCTCCGCCTTCTTGATCAAGTAGTCGACTGCGGCCGTCTTGGACTTGAGCCAGTCGCCAAGAATCTCACCCTCCAAGGTGCGTGTGTTGAGGCCATACTCGGACGGGATGAAGCGCTTCACGCCAGCAGCGATCGCCGCATCGATGAGCGGGTCTTGTGAACCGGGAACGATGACAGCGACAGTGGAGATAGCAGAGATGACGGCATCCTGACCGGCAAAGGCAGCCGTGAGGGATTCAACAGACGAAAGGTCTGCCTTGCGGACGGCGACGCCAGACGGGAATGTTGCGGTGGAAGCTTCACGGGAGATGGCGGTTACTTCAAATCCCTTTTCTAGGAGGGCTTTGACGACTCGCAGACCAACGAGGCCGGATGCCTGGATTCAGTTGTGAGCTTCGGTCTCATGTCGCAGTGTTGTCCAGTCACTACTTACACCAACGACGGCAACTGTTTTGATGGACATTTTGAATAGTATTTGATATTGATCGACGAATATAGCGCAACAAAAACCCGAGAGAGCGAAGACTTCGCATGCAAGGCACCAGATCTAGCTATTTATACGTGAAGATAGAGCTTACAAACAAGGGGATTTCTGCCCCTCCAACCCCTCCATCCCCGTCATGAACTCTAAGGTTTGCGCCATCTGGCATACCGGTTCTGGTTCCGCGGAGTGCAACCCTACGCGGGGGCTCTATATTCAAGCTTCCCCGAACACAAAAAATAGTGACACTTTCGCAGCGATACCCACGCAGTTGCCCTTGCATCATTTTAGATCGACGATATGCCGCTGGTGGCCCTGGCAGAGCCTGGCAAGGTGGCATGAGACCCCATATAGTCCTTGTTTATGGGTCGAAGCCCGGGTGTCCTTGCCGGGTAGCAATGGCGAGTCAGGGCACCCGGCTCCCACTTTGTGCAACCTGTTATCTAGACGGCTCCCACTCCTCACTTTCCACCGTCCATTAATACGGAGTAGGTTCTTGAATAACTTGGCACACACTTCCATAGCCCTCGGTTTCTCCAGGCGGTTCCTTCGCCATCGGGACTGGCCGTCTGCGGTACCTGACGGCAGCACCGTGACAGGGGGTTTCCGACATTCCGCACCTGGATATGCTTGAAGATAAACTGCCGCAGCTGCGAGCCGACCATGGGTCACGGCTGCGGCCCGGAAAGAGATTTAGCTCCGTGGAGTCCATTGCTACTGTGACGTAGCTGGCAGTCGCACTGCCGGCCCATCTCACGAGATCTTTCGTCTCTTCAACTTGACAGCTTTGAGAACAGGAGTCAATTGGGCTTGAGCCACCTATATCAAAAAGTGGCAATCTCGTCGTCTAAGAAACCCATGACCAAATCACATTACTCGTAGATCAGGTATCGGAAATGGGTGATGATATCTCTGTATAACTTTTTGCATGTAACTAATCATATGTACAACACAGCCAAGGAGGCATCTCAAACCGCCTTGTTCAGCTTCCAGCCACCAGCAAACCCGCGCGAAATGCAAATCGTGACACCGCTAGCCGCAAGGCAACATCCCGACCAGATCCAACCGCTCAAGTATCCATGCGACCTGGACAGCGCACCAGCAATGGGCGATCCGAACAGGAGTGCCACCGACATGACAGTAAATGCCATGCCAAATCTGGTACCCATGTAACTTTTGTCAGCTGTAAGCTTGACGAACGTAGTCGGCTGCAAGCCGAAGAATGTTCCGCTGAAGAAGCCGTACACCACAGTGACGGCAATGAGTGAAGCCTGGCTGTTCGTCGCCGCGAAGCAAAAGGCGGCAATCGACATGACGAAGACGGCGCTAGCAATCATGTTCATGATGCCAATGTAGGGTGCAAAGAAGTTGGGGATGATGCGCCCAACAATAGAGGCGCCGTTGAGCATCGAGAGGAGGTAAAGCGCGACATTCTCGCTGGCCATGTGGTTCTCGAGGGCGTAGCTCTGCACGTAGACATACGGCGTGTACATGCCCAGGAAGAGCAGACAGCAGGCGCCGAGGAAGAGAAGGAACGGGAGGTCGTAGAAGACGGACTTGTCGACGAGCGGTCGCCGCTTGAGAGGGATCTTGAGCTTCGATGTCTTGATGACGAGGTTGGCTACGCCGAGCGTCACAAGCGCGATGAGCGCGAAGACGAGGACTGTCCATCGGAAGCCGATCTTAGGTTGGATTGCTCGGAACATTGCTGGTAGGACGAGACTGCGCACAATGTTAGTCGACTCTAGGCTCTAGGCTCTCGCTCAATGCGACACTTACCCGCCAACACCGCTACCGTTGGCCGCGATGCCATTGGCAAGCGCGAGCCTAGTAGAGAACCATTGCGATGGGAGTGCGACGCCTAGCGTAGACAGACATCCGGTTCCCAGGCCGATGATGAGACCCTGGCAGAGTAGGAACTGCCACAGGTTCTGGCAGAAGGCTTGGAGGATAAGTCCGATCAGCACCAGGATGGATCCTACCACCAGCAGGTATCGTGAGTAGCCCAGGTCGTAAATTGGGCCGATGATGAAACCCAAGAAGACCATCAGGAAGTTCTGCAGGGAACCAATTGTCGAGATCTCAAAGGCAGTGTTGTTTTTCAGGAGATCAGACTGGTAGTAGGCCTGAAAGGCGCCGAAACTCGAGATGAGACCTGGAACGATACCCGGTCAGCGAACCACATTCCAAGAGGAGGTTGTCCCATGTTGGCGTTGCCGCTGCAACAACATCTCACGATGGTTGCATCGCGTAAAACGCGAGTCTAGAGATCGATCTCGCTTACCCCATGTGTTAAAGTAGATGAAGAAAGACCCAAGGATGTGGAGCCATGCTTGCAAACCACCGTCTGGAGGTCCAGCAGGGGTTGTTGTTGACTTCTCTGCAGTAGGTGATGCTTGAGACGATGATGTCGGAGGGCTGTCGTTACTGCTTGTGTTGTCTGTCGCAATAACGGAGGTGTCTATCGCGGCCTCGCGTGTGCTGGCGTCCTTCTCCTGGTCCCTTGGACTCTCATTCGAAGTTGAAGTCATTGTCGACTGATCAAATCATCCGAACCCAGATCCGTCCTATGTTAGCGGCTCAGGGCGGGATGCCAAAGTCTATCCCGGCTTCAAATGATCTGAAAGATTGCGATAACCGCCTTATCAGTGCGCCAATGCGACAAAGTAGAGAACGAAAGAAAGTTTAAGTGATTGAAAGGGGGTGTGTGAGTTAGCATCAATTGGACAATGCAGGGTCTCAGTCGAGAAACGCGGTTCGGCAGTAGGCAAAATACTCCCGAGCCACGTCTTCTTACGCTCATCTAAGCAAAAAATTGCGTTGTCAAAGGCCCCTTTTTTCATGGGTTGTGGGGAAGTTTTTTGCCTTGGAATTTTTCTTCTTGTTCAATCGACTGACAAGATGAGCCGATGGTCTTGTATTGATTCAACCCACTTCCCTGTTCTCAATGCAACCCTTTATTGTTGATGTGATCGGGTCCCCCGACAGTACCCGCTCCGCACCGCGGCACCTGCAGGAGATCGCATCTACAATATTAGATGTGGCGCCTCGGTATGGCATCGGAACAAAACCGTCTTGAATTCTTCCTTGGGAATGGATAATCTTCAAGTAACAACAGGTGCCCTAGGTGTCAGGTTCTACCAAACTTGCAATCCGTATTAATCAAAAGCATCGCTTGACACGGCATCTATGAGACTCAATTCACTCCTCCCATCTTCTCTCAGATGGATGGCCAAAAACATTGAGAACGTGCTGGCGAAAGCGAGACCTCGGCCGGTGCCCGGGAAGGATCATCAGAGGTGCGGAATTCAAACCGGCGACAGCGCCAGTTTAGGCAGGCTAGCTCACTGATCTGCCGCGCGCGTCGGGTCGCCACTGGGGCAGAGTCCAGGGTTATGCTGGCCAGAATGCAACGGGTTTGACAACCTGCCAAAATGGGCTGACAACCCATCCACAGATCCAGCGGGATAGTTTTGCCCATTTCGGGTCAGAAACTGGGGCCGGATCTGACCATGTTTCGGCCGTTCTCCATTGACCATTGGTCGTGCGTTTTCGGCACTGACCGTTGACTGCTCGGGATTGTCGTAACCAAATTGAGATGGTATTGAAGAAATGACGTACGGTCATCACTATCTGTCGTGTTCTTTAGGTTCAAAGTAACCATGGTTGCTGGGCCGAACAACACCTTTTCTGAAAGTGCTCTGCTCAGCCCTGCCTTACCGTCATTTCCATTGATCAAATTTGATTTAACAATAGGAAGACGACCAGAGCAAGTCAACCAAAGGCTTTCAGAAAAAATCAATAGGGGAGGAGGGACTGGTATTGGCTGTTCTTACTAGGGTGTCTATTGCACGGACGCGACGACCCGAGGGTTCATATTAAGAAGGGCGAGCACTTCACGCGCCCATTCCAAGAACTCAATCTTGCGCACTATAACAAGAACTGGCGGCAATATTTGACGATCGCAACGGCTATCCATCATCATCATATCTTGATATGTCACAATGCAAGCGCATCATCAGATTTGCCGGAAACTCTTGTTTAGTGGCGCTACGCATAGAATGCAGATTGACCGGGCACTTCGAGGGGACTCTTGATGGAATGAATTCGGTCTGAAATAATTAATCTCCAAAATTCCTCGCCATTGAGATAATGAGCGCAAAGCGACCTGTCATCGTTCATGGTCGAGAAGCTTCTAGAATTCTCAACCTCATTGTGCTTACGCCCTAAGCTTCATCTGGATCCTAGGGCAACTACACTCTCCTTGGCGACAAGGTTCCGCGACCTGAAATACCTCGTGTTGCTACTAGAAAGGAATGTTCCAGTAGAAAGAGAAAGGATCTACGCTGTATGGTTGGACGCCCTCAAGAGTTCATGCATAGAGAATTGCTAGGTTAGCAAATTTGTTCAAGTTGAGATGACAGTCAAAGGGCGTCGCTTAAGCAGGCAACAACGTCTTACAACTTCTGTAGGCTTCTCCAGCGGCTGGGTTCGCTCTAGGGGCGGGGAACTAAGACCACATCATTATGATTATCACTCAACAGATGTTTTGGAAGAACAGCTGGCAAGTGTAAATAACAGGCCCTCAGGATGATCCGCGGATACACATAAGTAAGTGAGCTTATCATGGATCCGAGAGTTCGGGAAACAAAAGAACAAGGAAGTATTATCATTTAGCAAAGACACAACCTTCCAATCTTCACGACTTTCAGAATCATTATACAATGTCTTCAACATCAGTTTTATCGAAGACGCTTCAGTCAATCACCAGTACTAAGATTCGCGAGTTGGAGAAGCAACGAACTCAGTACGAAAACCGCAAAGCCAAAATCCTCCAAGAGGCCGAAGAACACATCAACCAGGGCGACCGTATCAGCTGCTTGCTTCGAGGGGTCAAGGAACTTTACGTAAAAGGACGCGACGACAATCCTAGCATCGACAATATCGACAACTTGCTGGCTCAGTCCAAATATGACACGTCAGTGCCTCCGTCAATGTTGCAGTCATCTGAGGACCTGTTGAGGTCTAAGCTTGACGTACAAAGCCATAAGCTTAGCATGGCTCACTTGTACTCCCGACTTGTTACCGAGTGGATCAATCCTGGAAGTCCCATGGAGGATTCCGACGCCGCCAAATTGTCAAAGGAGGACTCCTCTTTCGAGGTCATCGACCAGGAACAAGAGCGTCTCCAGAACCTCCGTAACCAGTTCGAGAAGGTGGTGTTCACACCATTGGAGACTGACGAGTCGGAGATCAATGCATATCTGGCAAGTCTCTTCAAGACGAGGGGGAGTGAAAGGGCGCTTGAGGACGTACGGCAACGGACCGCGCGAGCGAGCGAGGACTTTCTCAAGAGACGGAACCCGTTCACCACGACCACGCTGAAGATGTGCATTGCCAGCCTCCTCCAGCAGGATCTCTTAAGCGATGAGAAACAGGCTATCTTACGCGAGTTCGAGTCCAACAATGTTGTTCTACGGGAGATCGCGGACGTCCTTAACACAAGGTTCGTCGATTTCGAGGACTGGGAGTGGGACGCCGGCGAGGAGGGAGTATCGTACGGTCCGCGCCAGCAAGCCAACGGCAAGTACCGCATCTGGATGGACGAAGATGTACTGCAGGCTATCTTCATTCACTGGGTCGGTATCAACAGCTGCGTGAGCTTGAAGCGGACCCTCACAGACCTTGTTTCTCTGGACGGGACCGACCAAGTCTGGAGGTGGCACGCTGAGCCATCCATGACTGAGAGGCAGATCCAGCGGCGAGCCTATTATCTCAGCGAACTTCCCACCCTGGTTCTTGATGAATCCTCGCATTCAGCAACAACGAGATGGCCTAGGGGAGGTACCAGGGGGCGCGGAAGAGGTGGAAGGGGAGCATCTTTCCGGACTACCCAACGTCGACCTGCAATCTCTGATGATACGGTTGCAGGTCTTCGCAGGAAGAATTTCATTGATCACTTTTGCCTTGCCGCCCTGCCGAGCCAGGTAAACACGCTCAACGAGGAGATGTACGACGATGGAAGAATGCCAGAAGAGGAGGACGACGATGATGTTTCCTCGTCTGAATGGGGAAAGGCTAAGAAACCGGTCCTGAACATCAAGCAATTTCTTTTGCGCACGCTTGCAACTGAGACGATGCTTCATCAAGCGCTTGATGGCACAGCTGCCGCGTTGCAGTCTGATCTCAAATGGTTCGGGGCCGGCCTGTCTCACACGTCAATCTTTGCCGTCCTCCGCTTCTTTGGGTTCCCGGAGAACATGCTTGCGTTCTACCGGAAGGTTCTTGAGATGCCGGTGAACCTAGGCTTCATTTCGTCTTCCGAGTCAGAGTCCACGTCAAACGCACCGCGCATCAGGCGCAGGGGTATGCCGATGAGTCGATCGCCAGCAAAACTCATCGGCGAGTTGGTCTTGTTCGTGATGGACTTTGCCGTCAACCAAGAGACAGGGCTACAACTATACCGCCTGCATGACGACCTTTGGGTTGCAGGTAGTCCTGCAGACACTGCTAGGGCATGGGCTACCATGCAGCACTTCGCCAAGGTTATGGGGTTGGAGTTCAACATGAAGAAGACTGGCTCAGTGTACTTGACCAATGAAGGAGTTCCTCGAGATGAAGCTCTTGATGAGCAGTTGCCTAAGGGTCCTGTCAGCATCGGCCACCTCGTGCTCGACCCTAAGGCTGGAAAGTGGACCATCGACCAGGCGAACGTCGCGGAGCACGTGAAGCAGCTTCAGAAACAACTGGCCGAGTGTCGAAACATCCTCGACTGGGTACGCACATGGAACAGCTGCATCGGCCGCTTTTTCGGTCAGGCGTTTGGAGAGCCGGCCTATTGCTTGGGCAGGGAGCACGTTGAGAGCGTCTTACGAACCTACCAGAAGATGCAGCACGACATTTTTGCGCCATATTTAGCTGGCACCGGCGACGAGTCGATTGCCGGCGCGGCGAACAGCCAACTCAGTGCAGTTCACTACATCAAGTCCAAGATCAAGCAGCGTTTTGGTGTCTCGGATGTGTCGGACGCCTTCATCTTCTTTCCCGACCAACTAGGTGGCTTGGGACTCCAAAACCAGTTCATACCATTTCTTAAGGTCCAGAAACACCTGTGTGGAATAGGGGTATCACCAGAAGAGATGATTCAGAGCTTTTTCGATCGAGAACGCAATGACTACGAGGACAAGAAGAGCACATTCATGTCGAACAAGGCCACTGAGGCGCGTGAGCTAGGGGATGAGCCCCTCAGCCGATTCGACGCGCAATTCCTCAGCCCAGAGGACTTGGAGACGTTCTTCACCTACGATGAATTCACCAAAAGCAGAAGTACCACGAGCAGTCACTTGAAAGAACTCTACGAGCGTGTTCAGGGGACCCCAGCCGTGCTCGGCCCCAAGGCTGACCGGCAAGTTTATGAGGCATTGGAGGACTTGCCCATCCAATCGGCCAATTTACGGTCTGAGCTGAGATGGGTGGTCCAGATGTATCATCAGGAGGCGAAAGAGCGATTCGATGGTCTCAGGCTCATTGAGGAGCGATTCTTGCCGCTGGGTGTCGTTGACATGATGAGGCAGAAGGCCGTGAGATGGGGTTTGGTTCTTTAACATACTGCGCACAGAAGTAGTCAATGAGGCATAGATGGCGTAAAATCAGTGTTACAGTATACTGTGATTTGCATCGCGTGCATCGGGCTTTTTGACTGCTAGTCTCACGAATATTTGAACTCGCCTAGCTGAGTATATTTACAAACGTCTTCAATGTTCGCCCTTGACCTCAATATCGACTATCAAATGGACCAATAACTTTGCGAGTCTCGCCTTCGGCTTTTATTAGTAGTGAATGTGGTATTGTGTTGCCCCAAACAACACTAAGCCCACATACGACTAAGATGACGAAATTGTATGAGTATGCAGTGATTCAGGAGCCTTAATGAACTTGTATATAAGTCACGAGCTATTCTTCAACGAGGAGTCGGACTCTTCATTTTACACCACTACTCAGGTTGAGCAAATCCCACTACATCGCCCAAGTAGGTACATGTCCTTCTCAAACGCGGAAAGACGCAATCATTACAAGCGAGAACGAGAATCGACTCCGGCCAAGTCAACGCATTTACGCATACTTGATTCAAGTAAACCGCAACACAACAGATCATGTGCAAGCCAAAGCACATCACAACTCCATACATGGACGGGCCATTGCTTCCGGCGGCAGAAGACCGACATCGGCGACAGCGCCTACGCGCCAGAGGGCCCAGCAATATTCGCCCGCCTAGATCAGTTTGATAGTTTCAACTGCCTTGGAACAAGAGTGCCGTTGAAGAGGGGAGTGGGTGAGAATGGGAGAAGCCCCTAGCAATGGACCTTTCATACTCCGGTATTGGCGATGTTGCGAAGTAAGAGTGATCAGTTCGCGGATTGAAATCTTTCAGGTCGCATCTCTCCAATATGGTAGCGACATCCCCCTTTCAATTAGACACATTCTGAAGTTCATAATAGAAGTCGAAATTGAGCGGCAACTCGCTGACACTGCTTACTTCATGCCAGTGACATTGCCATTCGCGGGGTGTATCATAGACGTATTTCATCAAGACCGGTGGATCACATGGGTTCCATCACTACAATCGTTCAGGCTAGTAAGTTTGATATATTATTATTGACTTCTGTGCAAGCTAGTAGTCATATTGTCGACCCATTGTTCTAATTACTTCCTTGGGTCCCAATTAGCATCAACATTATCAAGGAGGTTCATAGCCTTGATCACATCGGCCCCCAGAATCTTCTCCAGGCTTACTAGCTTAAAGCTAGCTTCGGTACTGGTACTACCGTCAGGCAGTTGATTGGCATCATCGTGAGTAACGAATAATCCGTGAGGGAAGTCCTTTCCAAGATGTGTCCCGACCGCGGTGATGCCATCGGTATTCGAAACCGCATCAATCTGTCCATCCGACGACTTGGGAATTGTGAAAGTTGTCACATAGTAGTGTGGATCGGCTCGAGTATACACGTTGTAAGAACTGACGCCCTGATTAGACACGAGGATGTATCCTTGATCAGGTTTTACGCCGTAGACGAGGGTAACGCCCTCCACGTCGGCGAAGGTCTGGCCGTCGCCTACAAAGGCAATTTGAATGGCATCATCGTCGGAAGAATCGGGCTCGGCACCATAACGCCACAGGGCAGAGGGCTCTTCGCCGAGGAAGATCCAGCCATTCTCCTCGTCCGTTACACATCCCTCAACCTGGCCGCCTGAACCCCCTGTAAAGTCACGAACGAGAGTGGTCTGGAGAGTACCATTCGAGTTGGACGTCAGCTCGTATTGTAGATAGCGAGCAGACTTTTCGTTGACAAAGAGATATTGCTTGCCGCTGGTGGGAGACTTGTACACGCAGGAACCATAGACTTTGTAGTCCTCCGGGACAGGCTGAATGCCGCCGGGGATGTCTTTCAGGGTTCCATTCGAGGTCATCTCGAAAAGACTGCAAATGTGTCAGTGTAAGGTGTTCCAGGCGACTTGAAACCCTCAACTCACCAAAGCGTATCGTCGCCACGGCAGGCAGCGAAAGCGAGATCGACAGTCCTGTTCCCAGCCTGGAAGCCATAGATCATATCGACGTTATTAGGCTCCGCCGCCGGCAGGGTTTGGAGCAGCTTGCCCTTGAGATCGAAAACACCCAAGCCGGCACCCTCAGTGGACTTGGTCGTAGTGATGATGCGGGACTTATCGGCTGATTCCGACGAGATCCAAATGGCGGGATCGTCTCCGTCGCCGCCATTTTGGTCAGTTTCGTAGGAAGCCTCGACTAAGACAGCCGAGCAGAACAGTCCTCCCCATCCATTCTCGCATTTGCACTGTTGCGGCCCGATACACTCGCCATGTCCAGAACAATCCTTCGTGCACTGGACCTGATCGCACTTGTCGCCGGTGAAGCCAGCGAAGCAGCCACATCCTAGGGCATTCTCTTGACGGTAGCCGTTGCTCGAGCAGGCGTCGCAAATCGGAGAACGGTCGCGGGATCCAGTTGCGTTCCGAGGATCATACGCGGTGTTGGCTTCTATCCCGAGATCATCGAGAGCACTATCCAGTGACACCACTCCAAATCCAGCGAGGTTGTCTGCTTCGACAGCAAAGCCAAGAGCGCCGCTAGGGTACTTTGAACTTGAGCCCTGATAGATACTGAGGCCCTGGACTTCGATATCCTCGAGGCCATTAAGCTTGATATTGCCGACAAGATCGAATGGGTACTTGTAGACAGCAATGCTACTTTCTTGAGCGACAAACAGGTAGTCAGTGCCGGTGGAATTTGATACATATGTTGCAATACCAGTCACATCTTCCGCAGCCTCGCCAAGCTTGGTGATTTCTGGGGCAACGGTCGATTCCTTGAGATCGAAGACGTAAACATCCTTGTCATCGTCGGCATTAACGACCATTTTAGCCTGTGATTGTACCACAGCACAGCCGGAGAACTCTGTTGGGACTGGGATGCTTTGAACCTGTTTGAAGTTTCAGTCAGTGAGAAATGAGTTGAGGAGCTGGAACCAGGCTTTCTCACCTCCACCAGTTCAATGGAGTCCTTGGTCGGGCGGACCACATACTGCACTACCACACTCTTGCCGAAGAGAAAGACGTAGTCGTTCAGACTGTTGGTTCGCCACGAGCACATGGCTGCCCAGTCTCCAAGCATGGTCACTTGGGCTGACTCAATTTCCTTGAATCCTGGCATCTCGTAGACGCGAATTATGGAGTCCGGCATCGCAATAGTAACCGCATAGTCTTTTCCCGTGACATTGTAGACTGTCGTGATGATCTTTGTTCGGCCAGTGATCATGGACTTGACCTCGGACAGTGGCGAATCGCTGTTCAGATCCCACGCGTGAAAGCCTCCCGTCGCAGCACCTCCATCGTTTCCTAGCAGTAGAGGCTTCTCTTTGGAGTAGAACATGTTTGTCCAATCGGCTTCGAGTTCGCCACCAGTCAGGGCTGTGATATTGGCCTCGACGTCGGCGGCCGTGGCTAGCCAGGGATGCATCGCGACCGCGGCTATTGCCGCGGCGCATGCGAGATATCTGAGGCCCATGGCGGTTATGTCAAGTCGATAGAGGTCTGCCTGACATGGCAAGACGTGCAAACTGAAGGCTCGCCTTGTGAGGAGGAACAGTCCATTTATCATGTCGTCTCATTGCCTGCCCCCTCCAAGCGGGCGGGCAGCGGAGGAGCGGGTAGCCCCACGCCTACAGGGCCGGGATGGCAATGCAAGTTCAGCCCCTCCAGGTCCCCTTCAGGGATGAGAGACTAGGCTGCGACCTGTTACCGAATCTGCTTTCAGTTTGGCAATTTGATGGACGATGTCTGCGTCAATACTGCGGGTGGTGGAACACTGATGGTTCCCTTCGGGTGAAACGCGTGCATGAAAGGGGGAAAACAATTGGTGGACGCGATGGGACGAAGAATATTGGAGCTTCCACTTTTGGAGTCGTCCGTCTTGGCATTGGAACACCATTAATCCAAGGTGAAGTCACAGGTCCGAACGAGGAGCTGGTTGAGAGAAACTCGACTTTTGATTCTGTCAGAAAAGTTAAATGCCATGCATCCCAATCCCCGCTATACTTTAATTGTACGGTGACATCGGGGGGAACTTCCGAGGCCGACATTCGGTTTCCGCTTTCTGTCCTTCGCAACTTCACAATTGGCTCGTGTTCAAGGCTGAGCCGATTTCACGCGCTCGGGTCTCGTCGCGGGCTTCAGACGCCAAGTTCCAACTTGTCATCATTTGTTTTGACTTCTCGATTTATGTGAAATGTCACTGGACGCAGCTTGGCCAAATCAACCATCGTCCCATGTCTCGAGCAAATGACGATGAACTTCAAGAGCGCATGCAAGTAGGATGGATTTGCCGCGGTTTCTTTCACCTTATCAGATGAGCACCGACAGCGTGCGTTTTCTTGCGGCTTGTGATTGGGAAGTACTAATAGTCCGTTTCTTGAACTTTTCTGACTTGCGCTCCCTTGTCCTTCCCACACACGAAAATCGACTGAAAAGTTGTCGACATTATATAATCGTTATCAACTTAAAATAGCATTAATGCGGGTAATTCAATGCTTCTAATAGTGGCCAAAATAAGACAGACAAGACGGTATCTTGACACAAATCGCAGAACAGTGAGATCGGATTAGAGTAAACATCATTCTATACACTAACGAGCTACTCGATGTTCGAAATGCAGTACATTCAAGAAAGTAAGCAAGAAGATATATCAAGGTAAAGCGGCCTGGCGTGAACCTTTGCCGCAAGCCTTGACAGCGGCGTCGCCGAAGAGCTATATCTTCCAAGGATATATCTCAAAGGCGCGAATCCCCATGTAAGAGCATCAGCCAACAGTAGCTCCAGTTACGATCAGAATAGTATGTCTTACCTAAAGTATGTACCCGACCAAATGCTACATCACGTCGTATCTCATAGCCCCCTTCGAGACATCTTTCTCCCCGGCATGATTCTAAGCACTAAATCATCTCCTAGATTTTGGAGGCCTTGGATAGATTGAATCAAGCAGACTAAATCAAAATTAGGCATCTGCCTCACCTGGCTTCTCTAGTAGGATGATCACCACGGCATGAGCCAGAAGTCTTCAGCAAAAGTATCTTCAGTACATATCAGCTGGACATGTTTGGAAGAAAAATTGAAGTATGAATGAAATGGTATTTGCGCGCTCAATCCCATTGAGATCGTATGTTCAATGCATCTAAAGGTATTTGAAGTTCTATCATACAAAGAAATTGTAACAGGTAGCTCTCGAAGTTCTGCGTCAGGCCCGTCGACTAAAGTGCCTTACGAAGGGGGAGCAGCAGTGCCGGAAGGAGGGCTGCCGCTCATGGTGCCGTTGCCACCGGGGCCGCCGGAGCCACCGCCGCCGCCAACAGTGGCACCAGTGGAGTGGCCACCATCCTCATCAAGGTAGCCGGCAATGTTGTAGTAGTCGTCATCGGTGTAATCAGCGGAAGCATTGACACCAATCTGGATCCAGGCGAAGAGACCGTCCTGGAGGTCATCGCTCAGGTAGACAAACTGAGGGAAGGGGTCGTAGGAGGCATCGGCCTGGAGGATGGACCACATGTCGTCGGCGTTGGAGGTGACGTCTTGCGTGTTGGTGTTGTAGGGGTAGAGCTCCTCGACGGCGGAGCGAATGGACTCGGGCCAGAAGACCTGGCCGATGTGGCTGACGGGAGCATTCCAGACGGAGATAGTGCCGTTGGGCATCAGAGTCGCATTGGTGTGCGAGAGCAAGTGGGTGTGGGTGGCGCGACCTTGGTAGTGGCCGGGGAAGATGGTCTCGAACTGGGCGACACCGTCGGCATCAGTGAGCTGAATGCCGCGGAGGAACGTGCTGTTCATGCCGTCGGCGGCGTAGTTGCCGTTGGTGGAGATGCCGGAGTAGATACCGGTGGCGTTGCAGTTCCAGATGTCGACGGCGACCTGGGGAATGGGGTCGCAGGTAGCGACGTCGACATACTGAACCTCGAGGAAGACGGGGACACCATCGCACCACTGTTGCTCAATGACGTTGGAGCGCATGTTCTCGCCGACGATGTAGTAGGGGCCGTCGGTAATCTCGGGAGCCAAGACGCAGGAGGTGTTGGCGCTGAATACATCCTCGAGGGGGGTGAAGATGCCGTTGTTGCTAGAGCCGGTCATGTTGTGATTGACTTCCTCCCAGGCGGTGAGCGCGTCCGCATCACGACGGTACTTGCGGGCAGCTATGGAAACGTCAGTGAATATTCGCAGAAGTCTCAGACAGATAGGTACTTACGGGTCTTGAGGCCCTTGGCGGCGCGGATGTCCTTGACCTTCTGGGCACGGCGCTCAACGGCGCGCTTCTTCATGGCCTGAGCACCAGCAGTGTTGGAGCAGGCGTTCAGGGAGCGCTGGCCGACGGCGGCGACGTTGTCACGGAGCTGGATGTTGCGCTTCATGTGCTCATGGCTGTGGTGCTCGCCAGGGTGAGCAGAGACGCAGCCGGCGAGGGCGAGGCCGGCGGCCGAAAGGGCGGAGATGCGAACCATTGTTGATGCTGTAGTAATGAGACCAAACTTATAGCGAATGTTGAAAACGATTGTAGATCTTTTGTTGTAGAAGCGACTGCTGTTGCTGCGATGGTTGCGGCTGATGGTTCTTTCGAAATCCCAGATGTCAGGCGCTGGGACCAGTCTTTATACAAATCGATCTGCGTTCTACATCTCCGCCATCTTCCATTATCAACGCGTTCATCTCTACGTGATGTGGACAGTCGATGGAGACTTCGCTCTCGTCCGATCCCCCTACATGGGGGAGCCCTCGTCACCTCCCGTCCCGCCCTGCTATTTTCGACTCTTCCATCGAGCGTCTGCGGTCCATCGTCTGAACATCCGTCCAACCAGGACCGCGCAAAAGGTCATACGCTACCCGTTGCCGTCGTGGCGCGCAGGGATTCCGTACTTCTGAGCCTCACATACACGACTTCGTTCCCCGCTGAGGGCGCATTCTCAACTTTTCGAGTCAATGCGTCTCCACGCCAGTGCCTGTCCTTAAGCGTCCCTGACGTCCTTAACTCAGCCTCAGAGCACACGCCAAGCGGTTAAGAAATGCTTGGAGAAGCTTGAGATGGAAAGAAGGTGGTTCTAGAGCGGAACCCGGGGTCGATCCGGAGTGGGGACTGGTCCCGGGGGCGACCTTCGGGCCTCCCACATTCCGTTTCGTCGTTCGGGATCCCGACGTTGGCGGGAAGACTGCCTGAGTTTGGTTCCTTGACATTTTGGGCCTTCTCAGGTAAAAGTTCCCAGGGGCACCGGATGACGAGGCCACTCTCCACTTGGCGGGTGGCGCCGCTGCGCGTTTGCGCAAGCTTCAATGAGATTGGACTAAATTCCGCTGACTTGAACAAAACATGCTTGACGGAGCTCGGGAGACAGTGGGCTTCAGCGGAGAGACCATGTCAAGCTTGTTTATTTCCCTGGGCCACATCGGTCTGTGGGAGAGCTTTGGAAAGGGGCGGAGAACGCTCTCGCGGGCCCCGAATTTTCATCCCTTTTCGTCTTCTATGCATCAGTCAACGCGGAACAGTTGCGGACTAGATGGGAGCTGTGAGAAAGAAATTGGACAGGCAACTCCTACTCAAGATATTGATCTCCAGCTCAATTGACTTTTGACTTTGAACTATCTTCGTCATTGAGCAGACGAGCTGAGCGTGCATGCGTGGTGTGGAGCAGAAAATCTCCCATACTGAAAGAGAGTGTCGGAACTTTTAGGCCTTGCGTAACTTTATTCAGGGGGGTTCATCTTGTCTCAACGTCCCGCGGCTCAGCCTATGTAAACCAAACAAACATGAATCGTCCAGCGAAGATGCCCTACTGCAGTCTATCTGCCTCCCTGTGCCCGGATTCACCGGCACAGCGATACTTTGCCCGGGGTCCCTAATTCTCTATTTCTAGGACGAGACGAAATGGACCTATCTGGGCGCAGCCAATCAATCTGAAATGCCGTCATTGGCTGTCGGGCTAGTTGTGACCCTCAACCGCAATGAAGGTCTGGAGGGGGGGAGGGGTGTTCGGAGTCGTCACTTGACGCGTGTCAGTCATGACTTGTCTAATTCCGGGTAAGGGCGCCCTCTATCATTTCGTAATGCGACGCCGCAACGGTTCTCAACAGCACATTGATCTGAAGTCGGTCTCCAGCTAAGCACATGCACCGTTGAGACTAAACCTTTTCAGTCACGTCTGGAAACATTCTCCGGACAAGTCAGAGAGGACTGGCCCTTGACCGAGGCTCTGTCCAGAGTCCAGACTCCAGCGAGGAAGATGGAACGAAACTTGCGCACAGCCAATTTGCATTTTCATTTGGATCGACACGTTGAATCACCAATATGGTTACTTTTGACAATTTCACCCTCAAAGTGACAAAACCTGAGTTTGTAAATTTCACCGGTCACAGCTCTCCATTCAACACCACCACTGCTTAAGATACATTCTCAAAGACAACATCGTTGGTCATTCCATATGTTCTCCAAGTGACCATTACAAGCACAGACGTATTTGGCCCCTTAATCCTTTAACCAAGAAGATTCCGTCTCCGTGTGCGGGCAGATTTGGCTGACCTATGGATATGCATCACCCGGAACGAAGAGTTGACCATCCCAAACAACCCCCATCCACATTGACATAATGTCAACCCTATTTGAACGATCTTTCACTGAGGGTTCATTCAAAGGCATCATTCCTACTTCCGAGCATCGACTCATAGGAAAGCAAGGCCGATACCTTGTGCAGCATCTGCGAAAGATCTCTCAGGTTCTACCTTGAAACGCCAGGGCTCCCAAAAAAGGATGATTGATGTATCCTACCCCTTTTTCCAACAATTCGACATCACACAATCTTGTAGGCAATAGCATCGGAATCAAGCGTCAATGTCAAGGCGACGTGGACCATCCGCACAAGACTTCAGCCAAGCGGCAGCAACCTATCTCGACACAGGCACATCGGCGCCAGACGCGTCGAGGAGAGTTGAGACGATGCCTCGTGCACATCTCTAGTTCATCCCATTGTCGAGGCAGGGCACGACGATGGCAGGCTGATTGGAGATACCGACATGGAACGAGGAGGTTGCTGAACCCTCCAATATGGCACCGAGTGCTATCCGTGTCCTCGGACAGGCCGAGAATACGTGTTCCTGGGCCAAAGGAATCCAAATAATGCTAGACAATGATTATCACTGGTTTATTATCATGTGCATGTTCACACGTAGTCCTAGATTTCATTCCAAATCTGCATATCATTATAGGTCGTTGATCATGAATATGTCGTCGGCCGATAGTAAGTACTCAGTTGGGCATGAGGCTGTCCGCAAACATTGAGCGTTTGGGGAGCTGTTTACATTACGCACGCATGTCCCTTCGCTTAGGGCGGCAGTCTCAGCATTGACCGAAGGGATGACGGCTTCGACAAATTCTCAATCACATGAAAGTTAAGAAACTCCAGCTACACAAAGTGCTCTTCAAGTTTTGTTTGAGATCTTCGGGAGGTGAATATATGCCATGAGCGTGATATCAAAGCATACATGTGTCAAAGTAGCCTGAACGTACTCCATCTCAATTGAATTTGGCTTTGCCGAGAATCAGGCATGTGCTACTAGTTTTCTAGGGTGCAATATCCTCTAAGCACCCGGTACTTAGCTAAGAGCCAAAGTGATTCAGGAGGTTCACTTGAAGATTTTACTCGACAACTCCACATGATGCTCCCCGAATTTGTCACGATGTTGCCAGGTACTTTCGATATCACCCATCTAGGCACGATTATAAGCAGTGTTTCTCGGGAATTATTTCAATACATAGCTTGAAAACGTTTCATGCAAAATTACATCCTTCTCGGCCACTTGAGATTGACGTATACGAAAGAATCCATTCCGGTAGAGTTTTCAGGCCTCGATTTGCATCATCTCGATACAAGTGTTCATTGACGCGGACCTAGACTTCCACTCTCTTGCCTGGTTGAGCGTAGATGTCATCAATCAAACAAAAACTATCCTCCAGATATAATTCACCTATATGGCAGTTCGCAATCCCTTCTATGTTGAGTACCTTAGCTCGAAGAGTCCGACGTCAATCTCTCAAGCATTACCCCGTGACTTATTTTCACAACTTTCCGGCAAACATCAAATTGCAAGACTTCCAGTTCCCTGGTGACTTTGCTCAAGGTTTATCAGTTCAACCTTGCATGTAGTTTCTCACTCATCAACACCATCATGTGCTGATTGCACTGGAGGGCCGAACATTCAAGATGGGACGTCCCTTCGAGATCTACATGATTGCATGGGTTCATGCTGGGGCAGCAAGGACGACACTGGCACCAAGATTTTAGTGTGGCTCAAGTGACGAGCACAATCCATGAGTAACGATATGCAATTGATCTCATTCCCAAACGCCTGCCTGTAAATACACGCAAGCGCATGACGCCGATTCGATCTCTCGAAAGAAACCACCCTAGAAGACTGCCAACTAGTGTCTATACAAACCTCGACACGCATGGCATTCAAGCCTTTTCTCTGGGGGTGAGATAAACATTGACAGGGCCCTTTTCCCAAAGAAGATAGACTTGGCTCTTGTCGTCCCAGCCTCTACTTTCCTCCGATAGCTTCATGTCGAAGTTCCAGATCATTCTCGCAAGAATGAGACGCATTTCCGCGTAAGCCAAGCTATGAGTAGACGCAGCATATTAGCATCCGACGATTCAACACGTTAGCATTGAAGGCGGAGGATGATGCAACTTACTTTCTGCCAATGCAGTTTCTAGGGCCGACCGAGAACGGTTGGAACGCTTCCTTCTTGTCGCCAGAGAAGCGAGCATCATCGAGCCAACGTTCGGGGATAAAGGAGTCAGGAAGGGTGAAGTTCTCCGGGCTGTGGAAGGCAGGCCAGTGCCAGACCTGGACCAGCGTCTGTGTATCACCACCTTGTCAGCATGATGTTCTTACCCCCTCTCAACGCTTAGAATAAATAGAAAGTAAACTTACCCCGCTTGGCACATATTGACCCAAGAATACGCCGCCATCGTCGGTAACTCTGCGGACGATTCCTGTAGGGACGGGAGGGTACATTCGAAGACCTTCGTTCATGACCGCCTGCATGTACTGGAGCTGCTGCGCGCTGACCATCTCGATCTCTTCCTCGGAGGAGAAGGTTGTTCGAACCTCGTGGGTGAGCTTGTCAAGAGCCTGGCGGTTTGTACAGAGGTAGTAGGTAATTGCCGACAGAGCTGTTGCGGTAGTTTCCGAGCCGGCGATGATCAGGACCGAGGAATTCGATTTGAGTTCTTCAAAGGTGAGTTTCTGATGTACCAATGTTAGAATGTGTAGGCAACTTTGCGGCTAGTAGGTTCGAATTACCTGTGGCCCCTTTGTGCGCAGCATAGAGTCCATAAAGTCTGGTCGGTCAGTCTCCATGGCAAGTCTCTTGGAAACCTTCTCCTTAGTGAGTGCAATGTGCTGATCTCGCTTATTGCGGAGGTCGGCCGGGATAAGATGTATCAAGAGCTTTTCGATCGGCGGGAATCGTCGCATGCAGTTCTTGAAAGAGTTGCCCTTGATCCCGTCAAAGATGAGCTTCACCCAGGGATGGTAACCAGAGTCATCCAAGCAGTGAAACGGCTCGCCAAAAGCCAAGTCCCCGATGACATCAAAAGTCGTCCAGTTGTACCACGCGACCATGTTCAGAGCCTCGGCACCGCCAGCGCACTTTTCATGAAGTCGCTGGAAGAGAAGATCCACGTACTTCTTGACAATGGGTTCCTGCTCCAGCATAGACTGCGCGGAGAAGCCATGCGACAGGGCCCGTCTGAACCGCGAGTGGTCTTCGCGGTTGGCGCCGATGATGCCATGCCTGCTATCCTGGGTCGCGACGGGATCTCGTCCGTGGTCGCCGGTGCCGTTCTTGAGGTGTCCGTGGAGATCCTTCCAGGCGTCGGGGGAGTTGTATGCGAGCTCGTTGGGAGCGACGCGGACGATGGGTCCGTATTCCTGGTGCAGCGCCAAGATCTTGCGGTGGACCTGGCCAGAGAGGGTGGCGCGAGTGAAGGGGATGCGCGAGGCTGCCCAGAGCTTTGGTCCGGGGTATACGCGAAGGGGGTGGAAGAAGACGTTGTAGATGATGGTCCCGAAAAGGTAAGCGACGCCCTAGATGAGTGGTCAGATGCGGTCAGCGTCGAGGGCTACAGTAAAATCTAATTGGTCACTAGATTTGAAGGATTGCAAGTCATCACGTACCAGAGTAACAACTAAAGCAAAGGCTGAACAGAGGGTACGGATATTGAGGATTTGGGCTGTGAAGCCAGTACTGTGGTCCGACATGTTGAGTAGCGTGGGTTCCCCGCGAAACTTGAAACTGTCAAGATGATTACAGACGGGATGAACTTGATAGGTGGCAGCTCATCAATCCTATCTTCAAGTCTGGCACCAAGGCACTTTTTATCAACTCATGGTTGATTTAGGCGACGGAATTCGGTCCAAACCTTGAAAGCCGAACGCCCTGTGAAACGACGATCTCTCGTAGGACTACTGCGGCATACCGTTACATACTTGTGGGGAATCTGGAGATAAACCTGAGCTTCCGCAGAGTGTAGCGGCGGGCGAGCGTCACCGTGGGTCGGATGGTCTCCGTGCTTTGCACATTTCATGCATAACTCGCCCGGCTTGGCCCGACTCCGGTGTACGTCGCCCCCCACCCGTGATCTAGATCCCGGCACTTGCTACCCGTCCAGGACTCGGCAGTTAACGGTTTGTTTGCTCTGGTGCTGTACGGAGTACTCCTTAGCGCTCGGGTCTGGTGCGGGAATGACAGAGCGAATGTGTAACCAACTCCACGAATGTCCGCCAATGTCCGCGATGTTATTCCTTGTGCACGATTTACGTCAAGCATCAACTGGCTTTTGCTGATTGGTGCTTGCACACCCAGTGTTGTGTGAGGGTGTGAACTGGCATCTGGGGAAGCTTTGTGATCGACGGCTATGCCGCCCTTAGACTCTGACTAGAGAACTCAGTTTCTCTACTCTGACCTCGAGCGGGCAATGGTAAACACCTGAGAAGTATAGGACAGCTACCAAAACCACTAGAAATTTAAGTCTACTCTCCGGGGCCCGTCGCAGTCCGTGGACATAAAAACCTTGGCGCTGTTTGTTAGTCCATTCGGCTCACAGAGTTCTTTTTGAGACCGCTCCCCTCTGTCTCGAGGATTTGTTCAATTTAGATGTTGTACGTATGAGCCTTGCGCAACAAACGCAGCCAGGCGTTCCAACTTCCTGTGTGGACCTCTCGATTTGGCCTGTTATGCATTTGCATCGCTTCATCCCTCGTAGGAGCATAGCGGGTCCGCATTCTATGCATCTGCAAGCTCCTTGACATTTCATCCCATGACGTTTTCTTGACAGATTTAGAGCTGCGACTGCTGGTATCCAGACGGTCATAATTCCGCGTCGGATTTCGAGATAGTCAACACCCGCATGGTCCCGCACCGGCTTTGGCGTTGCAGGTCAGAGCGCCATGAGGAGAATTGACACTGAACCCATACAGCCTGTTGTGCAGCATTAAACTGCAGTTTCTGTCCCACTAACTGACCGCTCATATCGGTTCCTTTTCGGCTTTCAGCCGCCGATTTGAATGCGGATCACGTGCAGGCTTTTCAAAACTCAATATTATAGCCACTTTGGTATACTATACAGCATGTGGTAATCCTCACAGAAGCTACATGAACCCTGATCCTCTGGCTTCTTTGAAGAATCTTGGGTCTTCATTGCACTGTCGAAGACTCTTCTATGTGTTGTGCCCTGGACTATAATTTAAAATATGATTGACGGAATAGTTTGGCAAACATTACTACTTGTTCGACAGTTGGTTTGCCAACACAACGAGATAATGATTCGCAGAGACAGAATTCCGAGTTGTGGTCGTCATACGGAGTAGTCCTCATTATTGTGCCACCTCAAAACTGAGTAGATTGAATAATGAAGCGGGGGGAAGTAGGTCTAGCCAAGGGTACCCCGGACCTAGACCGATCCGCCCCGGACACAGGGCGGCCCCACAGCGAGATTCAGCTTTGATGCCTCAGGCTGCAACTGGGCGATTGGCCGAACCCCTCGGCGGGGCAAGACCCTTGGACTGGCGGTGGTGCATTGCAACTTTCGAAGCTTTGGTCCGGAATCTCAGCCCACTGAACGCCACTCTACTCCTACTTCTTCGTCCGACGACCAATGCCTCATCACGACTGAAGTATCTCAACAATGGCGAAATCAAAGGCCGCGAAGAAGCGCAAGCAAAATGCGCAGGAGGAGCTTCCGCGAAAAGCTCCCAAGACCGCAGCGACAACAGTAACGCCACCTGACAGCGACGACAATACCGCCTCAAACCTCGAGCCCAAGAGCCTCCAGACGGTCATATCGGACGAGGAACTCGACATCGCCATTGACACGTTGAATACCCTCGCCAAATACCCGAATCTTATCAAATCGAAGCAATGCCGAGACCTTCGCGTTGCCGTCTATGACTTCCGTCAGAATTGCGCCAGTGGTGTTAACAATGCCCGTGTGTAGACCCCATATCATACGATGTCGCTATCTGCCAGGAACTGACAATTGATTGCTTCAGCCGGTACAAATCTTGGACTTACGGCACGAATCACCGGCGCGCTTACCGACGAGAAATACGATGATGCTAGAATACTGCTATCCGAAATGAGAATCCGTGGCCAGGAACCGAAGCTAGGAGCACTGTGTCGCTGGGTGCGAGACCTAGACGTCATTAGCGGCCTATCCACATTGCCTGAAGGGGAGGGAGACGGCGTCACCCTACAGAGAACTGAAAGGGACAAGCAGCGACTCTTGGTTCTTGATGCTGTCTTACGAGCTTGTGGGCACTCCGACAGCAATCCCAAGGCCATGCCTTTGCCGCTCTCTTCTACACCCGGAATCGCCCTGCAGGACACCTGGGATCTCCGTCCCACCACGCCATCCCTTCAGGTATACGCCTCTGTACTTGACAAGACAATCTTTGAATCAGCGCCGGCGAATTTGGCAGCGTCTCTTCGCGTCATCGAACGAACCCCCGGCCCGCTCCGGAAGCCGCCCAACCACCACGACGCACTCCTTTACACGACCGCCCCGAACACGATACCCCTCGTCGACGAACGGCCACCAGTAACAGCACACGCACACCCTGTCGTGCCAGGGCTCAGCCTCCTGAAAGACGTTCTCTCCGTAGACGAATGCAAAGCAATCATAACCGCCGGCGAAACTGTCAACTTCCTCCCCGATGCCCCTCTTCGTGAGGATGGGGACATTAGCATTCTTGCGCACAACTTCTACTGGGTCGTTGATACAGCCTTCCACGATGCGCTTTGGTCCAGAGTCTCGTCCTTTGTTCCCCAGTCAGTCGACAGACGAAAGGTGCGCGGCCTCAACCGGCGGTTCCGCGTGTACCGCTACGTCCCCGGAGCCGAGTACCGCGCGCACATTGACGGTGCCTGGCCGCCTTCTGGTATTCTTCCAGACAACACATATGTCTACGATGCATCGCCCGAAGACAAGAAGCAGAGCTCCCTGTTCACGTTCCTCATCTACTTAAACGACGAATTCGAGGGCGGCGAAACAACTTACTTCCTTCCAGCGGCGCGGGAAGGCACGCTGAATGCGTACCCAGTGCGACCAGTCATGGGCGGAGTCGCCGTCTTCCCGCATGGAGATGCAAAGGGTGCACCTCTTCACGAGGGTACTGGTGTGAGAAAGGGCGCCAAGTACGTGATTAGGACGGAAGTCGAGTACGATGTTAAGCCAACGGAGGAGGCATGATCAAGTACACATCCATCAGAATGACAGCTGTTTTCACATGGCATTTGGAGCTTCGGATGTGGGCTCTCGACCGACATATTTGGAGCAAGTCTGGGCCTTTGCTATCAAATCAATACCAAAAGATGGCCGTGGGCTTGAGCCTATGTCTCGTGGTGAATTGACTACGATTCTCTGCTAAGCCGCTGTGACACTGGTAACTTGAGGTGCCGTGAGTCCAACCAGGATTTTACTCCACTCCGTACTGGCTTAAGGGCGTCTGTAGGGCTAGGGTGCACCACACCAGCGGCATCGAAGTTGAGCTTCCACTTTCGCATCAACGAGCAGGGACCTGGAGATGCCTTCTGGCATTGTCGCCAAGTGCGTAGCTGGGAGCTCTCCGATGCCGCACAGCTGGCCCGTCTGCTAGACCCAGGACCAGGATGCAGGGCCACATTTACTGCCTGGGCTATTGTAGACAGCCTCTTCAATCTCAGCCTCTGAGCTAGCTGGGATATTGGCAAGGTCTCGACAATCAGCTAGACACGGCAGCAGCTTGTCGGAATCGTTCTTCTCCGCAAACAGTCCGATGGGCAGGCGTAGAAGGGTAGGCGAGGGTCAAAGGGCATAAAAACAGACACTAAGATCGGCCTGACTTCTACGCCTAGGCTCAGTCTGTTCGCGGTCTGGTATGGACGCGGCCGGATGCAGAGGACAGGCGCAAAGGGTGCACCTGGCCAGGTGACGGGATTTGAAATGCTGAGGCTCGTATATAGATACACTTCGATTAGATACTAAGTACTTAATCGAGCCCTTCAGGAGTCCATTCAATACATATCCCGCTTAAACATGTCTGGGGCGTTCAGGCTCTGACTCTCTGATAGAGTATGTATCTCTCGATCAGCTCGCAGTCTTCTGGGCCTTGAGGGTTTCCCATCACTTTGTTTGATCGAACCAAATTCAGCTGTAGCCGGCGCGAGGGTTCAGCAGGACAAACTTCCGCCGTTGTTGGTCAGGCAGGTATCTAGAAGACTGTTAGTTTTGAAGGCATCTAGCTGGTTGTGACACAATGCGTGTACATACCCAGGTTCAGCGAAGAAGGCTGCTTAGTTCCAGTAGAGTCGGTGCAACGGCAGTTCAAAATCTTCTTGTCACTGCCAAGACCGCAGTCACAAAACTTGAAGGATGGGCTGGGGAGAGACATATCAGTATTCAGGGGATTCCTTAATCATCCTGATCTTTTTGAAAAAGACTTTACCTCTTAGGACGGCACTATGCATGGTTGAGGAGTTAGTCAATCGAACTGCGAATCTTCTGATGACCTGGCATGAAAGGAGAAATAGACATACAACAACCTTGCCCCCGACGTTGGCAAGGCACTTTGACAAGTTGATGGGGGCGTCCTCGAAGTAGGGATCGACAAAGGTGTTCTTGCACTTCGCGGTGAATGTGGTGCCCGAGTAGGACATGTCGCTGCATGTTGACGCGAAACCACCCGCGGCGACGAGTTGAACAGCAGAGGCTGTGAGGAGGGCGAGGACAGTGGACGCATGCATGATGAATGTATGTTGAGGTAATGTAAGTGAGTGACGTCCAAAGAGTGAAAGACAATGAAGAAGAATCAGAATGTAAATGTCTTCTTCAGGGTCTTAATGGTGAGATTGGTGCATCAGATCTTACTTATATGACACGAAAACTGGCGGTGATCAGACCAACTGGATCACTGCGGAATACGAGTATTCGATGTCGAAGCTTTGTGAAACTAATGTCAAGGACCAAGTAATCGAGTCATGGTAGTCAATTGACGATAACTCTATTTCCTCAATCTTAACTTGAAACCATAGTCATTCATTTGTTCGCAAAATAGTCGCAAATTTGTGTTATAAGTAATGGTCATATAAACGCAATGCAAACACCGTTCTTTGGGACCCAGGGCCAGTCGCATCTGTGGATATCATCTCGCAATCCAGAGAGTGGTGATCCCTCGAAGCGTCATTGCATCAAGAAGTTCACATATTCCTTCATGTTATACTGAAGTTTTTACCAGAATGGCGTAGCAGATTATTCTTGTAGTATATTGAGCGTTGAATGCTGCCCTCGATTAACGGGCGTGGTTCTCGCGACAGTTTTGTAGACGATAGATACTAAGTTAGACCTGGCGGTGTATGCGTGCATCCACGTACAGAGCGGGCGTATATGAATGCGCCGGAGGGAACTACTCAGCTCGCCAAAAAGTTGCCATGATGAGATTGAACCGGATGGTTTTTCTGGAGCTTATTCAGACGACAAATCGTTAGGCCACGTAGTATTTGGCACTGATCGACAAATTTTGAGGCGACTGACTCTGTTAATCTAATTATCTTTTAGTGCTACAATGTACGGAGTACTCCGTACAAAGTTACTGTCTGGAACCGAATGCGAGCAGTACGGCTGGCATATTCAGCACAGACAAAGCTGCCATTCTGTTACGTGCTTCCTTACATGCTCTCACCGAGTTTATATATATTTCCTCGCTGCCCTTCGCTCTTCGACTTTCTAGGAAGTCATTTTCTGCTGTGCTCGTAAGTTTCCGGCGAATCGCCGGACGTGTGATACCTTCACCTTTTCAGCGACTAAAACGAAATCAGCGAACGAGTTAAATTGAGACCGGACACATCGTACAGATAATTGATGTCAATTCTGTCCATCGATGATGGTGTTGAACCCATTCGAATCATCAAGCAAACATCGAGACTTCTGCAAACTTACGGATCTAGAAGACTAAATACTGACCGATCTTGACCTTGGTAACGCCTCCACACCGGCAATGTCGGGTCCCGGGAGGGCAGAAGAGGGTCCTCGCGCCGCCATAGGACCGAAAGCCGGGGCGGGCCGGCAAAGGCGGCACATCGGCGCCGCAAGCACGTGGTGGGCAACACGGCACTGGATTGGCCGCAGAGAAAAAGGTCGCGCAACGGCAATACGCAGAAATTTTACCATGATACATCCCAGTGCTTGTGAATTGAGAAATGATGTTTGTATGTACGGAGCAACCCGACCACGTGCTCTCATGCAGATGCTTGAGCCGCGCAATTTGGTATTAAAGTTTTTCCCTCGAATGACGGCAGTTCGGCGACCGATCTACTGTCCAAGACTCAATAAATCTAGCCTGGAGTCTTTGTAATATCGGACTTACTGTCCACCTCTTCGGCTATCCTTCAACGATTTATGGATTCCATGTCGCATGTTTTGCGAAATAATCGGCCTAGTCTCGGTTGCTAATATTTTGAAGAAGCAGCACGTGTTGAAAGTTGTCAACGTATTCGCTCGTAGGTTTTCATGTGTCACAGGTCAGTCAGCATACAGTGCTCGAGGCAAACCACAACTACGCTAACAATTTCGCCCAACGTACCTTAGCTCAGCAACAACAAGGTCGCATGGGGAAAGCCTTGGCAGCAGGTGGGAGAGCGCCAAGTGAAGTGAGCCTCCTAGGGCTGCCGAGAAGCGCTAGACCGCTTGGAAAAAGCTTAGCGATGCATCCTTTTCTCATCAAATCACAATTGGCTGTTGTAGGAAATAAGACACGCGACCACCGATTCTCTCTGGCTTACGGTGCTTCTTCTCATCGCAGCGTCATCTGTGCCACCTGTTCATCAACCTGTGGAAAGCGGGAGACGAGTCGAGAAACACATGAACTACTGCAGCTCTGCACGAACCAACAGGTCGCCTAGCGGATGGGTAACATCGGGTTCCCACACTCCCTCCACGTCCCCCTCCACTCCTCTCTCCCCGTACTTTGGTTCTTCAGGATTCCTCCCCGTGTTCCCCAGGTGAGCGGCGTATGGTGTGTTGCCCGCGCCCAGGCCGAAAAGTCCCAATGGGTGTATGTACTCCGTAGGGAATCGCCAAACTCCTCCCCCTCTTGCCGCATAACCGTGCCTTATCAGCATACAACCCGGTATCTGCCCGCAAATGTTATCTGGTGTGGATTCGTGCTCCCTCGAAAGAAAACCAACAGACCACTCGTCTGTCTCTAAAGAATCGTTCTGGGAGCCGTGGGTGACTCGTGAGAGAGGGGAGAGGGACCCATAGAATCCTTTCGATTATGTTGCATCGGGGCTGGCTGCCCATTATTGGGTGAACCCGGGTCCCGTCCGCCGAGGAACAAGGTAGGGTGGGACGGGACACCCGAGGCATTCCCAAGGTTTATCACTCTCTTTTTTGTCTGTCACAAATACTTACTCACCATAGAACGAAAGCAACCAACAGCAGAGCTGCTTCCGAGGGCGTGTGGTAAGTGGGGGGAAGAAGAGACACCGCAAAGCAACATGAGAGAAGAGAGGCCCCTCTGGTTGGCAGATCGTGCTGTGGCTGGCCCGACGGGCTTGTGATCGTCTGAATAAATACCATGTTGATTTCCCCTTGCGCTTCTTGACTCGTCGCGCCTATTCTTTTTAACCTTTGCGCGCCGCTTCGCACAACCTCTCGCCTCTCCCCCCCCTCGCGCACGCGCACAATCCTGTCTGTGCCGTCATCTTCTCGATTGTTCGTTTCCTTCTGTCGCACTGTCGTAGGGCCTTTCTCCCTTCGACACACTGAGCGCGGCTTTGAGCACTTACACGAGAAAAAGAGCCGCAACAATGCTTAACTTCCGAAGAAAGAAGTCGGCAGAGTCCGAGGCAACGGCGCAAGAGGCCGTCGCCGTCGATGATGCGCCCCGCCAACCGTTCCGGAAGGCCATTGTGCCCGTCATTGCCTGCGGTGCCGGTCTCTTCTCCGACGGCTACATCAACAACGTGAGCGCAACCGCTTTTGGCATAATATCTCTCAGGAACTGTGATTGACGTGGGGCATAGGTCATCGGATCCGTCACCACGATCCTCGCACTGCAGTACGGCGACCTCTATAAGAACTCCAACGCGAAGAAGTACGTTGGCGACATCGCATTTGCTGGCACCGTCGTTGGACAGCTCGCGTTCGGCTGGCTCGCTGACCACTGGTCGCGAACCAACTCGCTGCTCGTGTCGACCGTTATCCTGCTCGTCTTCACTGCGCTCGCCGCCGGATCCTATTACAAGGGTGACGATATTGGCATGTTCAACATCCTGGCCGCATGGCGATTCTTTGTAAGTCTGAACCAGACTGGCCCTTCTTGCTTCGTCGTCAAATCTGGCTCGAAGTGCTCGGGATAAGCGCATAGGCTCAGAAGAAAGTGCAATTGTTAACGTCATCGCGATGACATTTAGGTCGGTATCGGCATTGGAGGAGAGTACCCCGCGGGTAGCGTCGGCGCAGCAGAGTCCACCGGCGAGCTAAAGTCGGGCTCGAGAAACTTATGGTTCATCATGTTCACAAACACCATGATTGATTGGGTTCGTACCTCGCCATCTTCTTACTGTCAATTGCGTGTTTGCTAACATTGTGAACTAGGGTTTCGTTATTGGCGGTTCGTTCTTCAGACTCTTGATCTTGATGTTGGCGATACTGATATTGGAGCATAGCATTCGTGCCATACGTTGTCGCAGCCGCTTGCCACAATGGTCACTACAGCACCATCTGGCGCACCAGCTTGGGCATCGGCGTCGTATTCCCCATGTTCCTCTTCGCCCTCCGTCTCTTCGTCAAGGAGCCCGAAGCATCGACCAAGAACTCAATGCGCTACGCGAAGACGCCCTACCTTCTCTCACTCAAGTTTTACGGATGGCGCCTCTTCGTCGTCAGCTTGATCTGGTTCATCTATGATGTAAGTCATGTTGAAGCTGTGGGCACTATGATGAATCACACACTAATTTCCGATATCAGTTCTCCGCTTACTCCTTCGGTATCTACTCCTCAACAATCTTGAGCAACCTGTATGGAGATACGGCTCCGCTCACCACCGTCTTCGGCTGGAACACGGTCATCAACCTGTTCTACATCCCCGGCACCATGCTTGGCGCCCCGGCCTCGGACTGGCTTGGTCCTCGCTACGCCCTCGCGCTCGGTGTCTTCCTGCAGGCCGTCGTCGGCTTCATCATGGCCGGCGACTACTTCAACTTATCGCAGCCCGGCATGGTCGGCGGCTTTGTCGTCGTCTACGGCATCTTTTTGGCGCTCGGCGAGTTCGGTCCCGGTAACAACATCGGTCTGCTTGCCGCAAAGACTTGCGCGACGGGCATCCGCGGCAAGTACTATGGTGTCGCTGCTGCCATTGGCAAGATTGGCGCTTTCGTCGGTACATGGGGTAAGTTACACATGCCTGGCGTAACAAAGGTTATAGAGATTATTTGGCTAACAATGTCAATCTAGTTTTCCCGTACATCCAAGCAGCCGCCGGTGACAACGCCGTCGCCTCTGCCCAATACCCCTTCTGGGTATCCTCCTCGCTTTGTGTCTTGTCCGCCGCCCTCGCGATTTTCTGCCTGCCGCACATCGGCCAAGACACTATTGCACTCGAGGACGCGCGCTACCGCGCTTACTTGGAAGCAAACGGCTACGACACCCGCCAGCTCGGCATGAAGAGGGGCGAGAGTTTCGAGAACACCGATGCTGAGATTCCCGCTGAGGGCCTGACTGAGACTACCAAGGGCGAGAAGGTTGCGGCTTAGAGGCACCTCAATCGGAACTCAAATGCTGTTAACCTGGAGATGTACGTATGGATATTGCTATTGTATGATAGCTTGCGAGTGAAGATATCATGGTGATGAGTGCATATGGATATATGTCGGATGGGGCAAGACCTGAAGAGCCGCGATGATACCACTTGCGAATTAAACCTGTCCATATATGTAATATCTATTGAATAATGTCAATCCTATCGCCTAAGCCGTTCTGCCGCCCATGAAGCCGCCTTCTCCAATGTACTGGGATACTTGCTTCCGTCATCCTCGAGCCTGTTGGTAACGAGGTCCATCGAGTGAAGCTCTACCCGCCGTGTCTTGGCATAGACTTTATAGCTGAAAATGTTGGCCAAATAGATGACAACGCCGATGTAGGAGGTCATGAAAGTGGATACTGTGAACTTAGGGATAAAGGCATTGTAACCTGTGATTAGTGTCAGAAAGATCGCGCAATTAATCTTTGTGTAATCAACTAAGAAGGCGTGGACTTACCATTAAACAGGACAACCAGTACGGTCACAAATAAGGCAAAGTATGAGCCGTACGGCTGCAACGGCCCACGATACGGCATCAGACTCCTCGGGATACCCTGCGCTTGCATACCTCTGGTGAAGCAGATGTAACTGGTCAAGACGCTCACCCAGTTGAGGGTGCCAAATACAGTGACCAAGCTGACCAGATACCCGAACACCTGGGATGAACTCTTGGCGGCATTCATGTAAGCCAGCGCCGCAAAGACGCTCGTAGCCGCGACCCCGTAAAGCGGAACGCCCTTTCCAGACGTCCTCATAAATAGCCCTGGCGCCTGGCCATCCCGCGCTAGACCAAAGAGCGTACGAGACCCAATGTAAATATCCGAGTTGGCAGCGCTCAGGACGAAGACAAGCAGACACCCGTTGACGACGTGTGGAAACACTGGGATGTTGGCAATCTGCACCGCAACAACAAACGGACTCGCGGCGGCCCCGGTACTCTTCTTCGTCCCGCCGATAAGCATGTCGTTGGTATACGGCACCGACATCCCCAGTACCAGCGCACCCAAGACGTAAAAGAACACGATGCGCCACAACGTCTGGCGCACGGCCTTGCGGATCGTCCGGCGCGGGTTGGGCGCTTCGCCAAAGGCCACGCCGACGACTTCGGTGCCGGTGTAAGCGAAGCAGGCCTGGACTGTTGCAGCCCAGAAGCCGAGGAACCGGCCTGTTGGCCCCTCGACGAGGTAGGAGCCGAAGGCGCCTGGGTTGTGCCAGTATTTGAAGCCGATTGTTTCGTGAGAGGGTTGTCCGCCCATGGAGATTATGAAACAGGTTAGGATGAGGGTTACGATTACGAGGAGTTTTACGGCGGACATCCAGAATTCTGCTTCGCCGAAGAAAGAGACGTGTAGGATCTGATGGTTCGTTAGTCTAAGGAGTAATAGTAGTTGTCCGGATACTCGACTTACATTGACAGCAATAATGGCTATGGTGAAGGTTGTCACAAAAATGGCGACATTGAGGTCAGGTCTCCAATATTGTATGATGATGCCTGCTGCAGTGAGGTTGTTGGGGAGGACGATAGCGTATTTCAAGAAATAGTTCCATCCCGTGGCATAACTGTTTCCACGTGTAAGTTAGCTTGTTCCGAACAGAAGTTCGTGTCGACAATGTGGTTCTAGTCTTACCCCAAAGCCGGATCAACAAAACGTGTAGCGTATCCAGCAAACCCCTTGTCCGAAGGAAGCATCGTCGCCATCTCTCCCACGGCCGTCATGATGAAGAAGACGACCGCTCCGATGAGGGTATACGCGATCAGCAGACTCGCGGGACCGCCCCTGACGAGACCCGTACCAGAGCCGATGATGAGTCCGGTTCCGATAGCGCCGGCGACAGCGATCATAGAGACGTGACGTTCTTTGAACTCCCGCTTGAGTTGTTGTTGTTCGCCTGTCGTCTCTGTGGAGGTCCCCTCGACGTTGGAGGTTGATTGCTCCATGCCAGAAGGCTTTACCACTGTGTCGACGACATCGTTGACGGTTTTGCCATGTTTGCTGTTGATATCATCGCTGCCCATTGTGAAGGCGGTTTTGTCCAAAGGATTCAGAGTATGCTACGGTGTGACTTCTTAATCATAAGCACTTGAAGCAATTGAAACAAATGAAAAAAAAACCCGTGAGTGATTATGATGTTCAATAGTCGGTTCTCGACGCCGGGCAGCAGTTTCTTATAACCTGCGTGCCAACAAGATAAGGGCCAAAGAAACTAGGCGTAGTTGCCTTCCGGACATATCTCGCAAAACATATTCTCGGCTTAGCGATTGTTAAAGTCATGAAGTGTATGGAAGTTATTCTCCGTGATCCAGAGTTATCTTGGAACCTGGGGAACCGATAAGGACTAATACATTGTCCAGGTAATCCACAGACTAAGGACGTTGGCGTGGAGCGAAATTGCACCAACATGCGGGGAAAGGGGCCTCTTATCAACGTGCGACCCGCAAATGGAGGTCGAAGTCCGCGCTGCCGGATTGACGATCGTGGATCCTTGGGGTGACCCTGCAACGACATCAGATGATTCGATATTGACCCAACGCATAGCTCACACAGATGACATACTCAGCACTGGCCATAGTCTATCACTCCATGAAAGACAAGTTTCGGAGGCTGAACGTACGGCTCGGCGGGTGATACTATCAGGATTGCCCCGCACACTTGGCGCTCCGAGATCCTAATCATCCGCCAGGTACTAAAGACGGACTTCAACCTCCATGAGCTAGCTTTGCCAATGATACGTCCATAAACTGATACGCGTCAAGTTCTATAGAGTCATATCGGGCCATCGACCAATCGCCGAAAAATAACTCTGGATGTTGGTGCCGATATAGGAACATGAGGATACGATAAAAGCTGGCAGGGTCAGGACGGAGAGCCGAGTCCATCGCTGTACCTCAATCTCATCAAACTTATCTCTTCTCCTATACAACCCATTTAGACTCATCATGTCGCCTAGTGCTGTTCAAGAACATGTGGACGATGTCCCAACCTCGACCAAATCATCCCCTCAACCTCCTTCGGAAGCCGACTTCTCCACCTTCCGGTCTCTAGTCCCTCTTCTGGCTGACAAGAGTCTCACTTACCTCAATGCCTCCTACCAACCCCCCTCAAACCTTATAATCCACGGTGCCATCGCCAAGTTCACTTCCGATGCCCTCTACAACCCTCATCCAAAGCCTCAATGGCAGAACGCTGTCGAAGAGACTCGTGCTTTAGTCGGCAGATACATCAACGCCGACCCAAGCTCCCTAGCCTTCACCCGTGACACGACAGAGGCACTGGGGTGTTTCATCCGAAGCCTCAAATTCGAGCCTGGCGACAACGTCGTCGTCCTGGACACAGAGCACCCGAACCACGTCTACGGGTGGATGGCTCTCCGCAGAGCCGGCCTCGAGGTTCGACAGGTGCCCACCATCTCGACAGCGGAAGAAACCGGGCACGTCACGGCCGCCAACGCCGCAACATTTGCGCCGTATGTCGACGAGCGTACCAGGGCCATCGGTCTCAGCTCCATCATGTTCCACAGCGGCCAGTGGAACGACGTGGCCAACATCTGCGCAACATACAGGCCACGCGGCATTCACGTTCTCGCAGACCTCACGCAGCAGGTCGGCTTCGCAGAAGTGGACGTTCGAGCTCTGGGGGTTTCTGCGGCGGCCTTCAGTCTGCACAAAGGCTTGAACTGCCCGACGGGCTTCGCGGTTCTCTACGTCAACCCGGAGTTCATCGCTGACACCAACCCCACTCCGCCTATCGTCGGTTATGGGGCCGTCAGCAACGTGCGCGCTGACTTGTTGGTCCCTTCCGAGGAGGTGATATATCACTCTTCCACTCGCCGATACGAGCATCTGAATTTGAGCTTGATCAGTGCCGCGGCTGCAAAGGCGTTTTTGACGTTTTATTTGGATTCCATGGGTCCCGGGCGTGTGCAGGAGCACCTTTACCGCCTGGGTGATGTGTTGAGAGAGGAGTGCCGAAGTCTCGGGGTGAAGATAGTCGGGCCCTCGGCCCGCAAGGATCATGCGCCTCATTTGTACATTTTGGATTTGCATGACCCGAGGTGGATGGATCTCTTGAAGGAGAGTGGTGTGCTTGCTACGCCCTATCGTCTGGGCATCAGAGTTTCTTTTGGTTTCTACAACAATACCTCAGATGTGAAGAAGCTTGCTGGTGTCCTAAAGGCAGGATTAGAGGCGGGCCTTCCCTTGCCCTGAGGGCTCTCGGAGATAGAGGATGTAGTTCATGACTTGCACTAGAATGACCACACTACATACCGTTGAAATATCCATTGTGTCTAGAAGCGCCAACCCCCCTTGCTAATAGTCTTGGAGCTTGACATATAATCAGTGCAGTATCTCGCCCCCTCTATTGAAATGCTCAAATTGGGGAGGGCTACCTCTTAAAGTCTGGCATGGTGCTGGACTGCTTTACTCTCTACGCAAATCAAATGGATGGTGGAAAGTTGCAACATCATCTCACACCTCGATTCGTGCCAACCTATCTTTCGCCTGGTGGGCCAATGTCCAGGCAGATGAACATTCGTCCAAAACATGCAACAAGTACTGAGCTTCTTCCGGCGTGCCGAATAACGACAGCGTTCTCACCGCTTGCATGACTCCGTAGATCATCATAAGAGGGCTGTGTCCAAGACCATACTGGCTGCGGTATTTCCGTACAATGTGTGCGATGTCTTCCGCAGATGATAAGGAGTCTTTGCGGGCGTTGTCCTTCAGGGCTGCAATGCCATGAGACACCGCTTGCTCGAAATTTAGCGCAATGCGGACGCTGTGAAAGAGCAAACTGATGGTGGAATCAGTTTTCAGCCCCATCTTGCACGATCAAAGCGATAGAAAAGGGGGGGGGGTGTGGTCAGTGGAATTGAACTAACTGAAGTGCTGCCACGCTTGGGATGAGCAGGGTGCTTGATGGTTCCCATCTGTTCCATTTCGCACAGTCCGGCAATGCTTCATACCAGCTACACAGCTCAAAGTTGAGGCTGTCGAGACACGACTGGCGACCGATGCCCTCCAGGCTGCTCTTGGTGGAGAACAACTTTGAAAGCATCTTCTCGATGATCTTGGAAAGCCGGATCTGCTCCTTGAAACACGGGATGAGGGGATTTACGACATCGAACTCCCCGTCATAATCCGAGAACCCAGCAGAGAGCCAGGGCTTCATCTCTGGAAAGTCTCTGATCGGCAGTCAATACATGGTAAGGTGGAAACTCGTAGATATACATCTTGGACCTACGGGAGCCTGTTGGTGGTTTCGACTTCTGCGTCATCGTAGAAAAGATAGACTGATCGTCCAAGGATCAGGCTAATCAACTTATCAGAAGTGTAGCATCCCCAAAAGATGCGTCTGCGAATCTCCAAATCTTCCTCGGTAGCTAGCGATGCATCGTGGGATACCCAATGTTTCGGGTCCCTCTGAAACCCCATGTCTTGTGCCATGCGGAACGCGATTCCTAGACCCGCCCATATTCAACATCACGTATCAACGAACTGGGCATCATAAGCAAGGACTTACCCGAAAAGCCCCATCCCTTTGAGAGATTTCCTCTTCCAATCTCGTAAAAAGCCAGGCAGAGGAAGCCCTGTACAGTAACGATTGAAGGTTTCGTGAAGCCGGAGACGATGAGTATGCTCTCGGCAGCGGAGAAGAACTGCTCGCTCGCATCTCTGTGGCGCTTGTCTGGTGACATGAGTGTACCCAGGGCACAGATAGACAGGAGTAAAGCCGATGACCAATACTTGCCGTGAACCCGGTCACCAAAGTGGTCCCTTAAGAAGGCTTCTCGGTAAATAAACATGAAGTGCGGGTACTGCCATTTGAAGAACTGCATCAATGCGTCATCTACCAGTTCGTCGTATAAGCTGATTCCGAAATGCTCCGCCACATGCTCAAAATTTGAGTCGGGACCAACAACATAGTTCTCAGAAAGCTCGCGTGAGGGTGAGGCGTTGCGCCGTGCTGGCACCCCGAGATGGGCGCGATAGATACTCGTCGCACCATGGTAGATGAGCGAACCCTCAAGGTCGACCTGAAGGTTCTCGCTGCTGCCTCGAGATGGCTCAGGATTTCTCTCTTCGCTCACGTTCACTACTGAAGCTGGTCCCGGGGCCGAGAGGTGATCCCCGAAGGAGACGGTCTTTAGCAGGCTGTCCCGCTCCGGGCTTGGCGCGGCTTGAAGTTTGCCGATGAACGACTCCAGCCATGCGACTCTGTTCTCTAAGCTGACGACATATTCGTGTGTCGCTGGCCGTCGTTTACGGTCGACCTCTCGATACTCGCAAGTCTGTTGAGCAGTTGCGCAATTCTGGCAGGGCTCCGTGCGTGAGCATTTTAGCTATGAGCGCAGAAGGCCGAGTCAGTGAAGTAACGACTACTCAGGTTGCGAGGGTTCAAGATGCCTTTCGGTATTGGCATCTCTTGCATCTACAGCTAGTGTCAGCAGTCATCTTCACATTGTCTCTCATATAGAGGCTCAGAAACTCACGAGATCTTCTTGGCGGGCTTTGTTGGCATGATGCCCTTATCACGGTCATTTCTTCTTCCGACGATGAGTCCTGGAACTTGGAAGTAAGGCACGGGCGGAGTACTCCGCAGCATAACCTAAACCCGAAGGCTAACGGCGGGAGTAGTGCTCTTGATAGCGCTTAGTCACTACCTTGGGTCGCCAATGGGAGCATGTGTTGCACTGAACCACTTCCCGAACTCCAAAGTAAGGTTCGTGGCATCCAGAACTAAACTAGGGGGCCCCAGCAAAATGGTAAGGGGGACTAGTTTCGGGGAGCAGTTGTCAACCTTCGTCGCAATACCCCCCCTTTCGCACTCAGCTACCTCTCATTTGCGTCTTCACGATGTCTCGGTATCGGTCTCGCTTTCCATACGATGAAGTCAATTGAAACCGAAGAGGAAATAGAATATAAGAGACCATGGGCGGGACACATGTTCCTCACAAGAGGATGGCCTTCTGCTCCAACTCTTCTCTAAAAGTAATTCTGTTTTCTAGCGACCATCTTTTTACATTCTCTTTGTTCAGTCCCAGCCTGAGCCCGTCATGAAGCGTGTTGAAATCACGGCGCCCGGTGTTGTGTCGTGGGTCGACCACCCGAAGCCCGAAGCTGGCCCTAAGGACGTTCTCCTCAAAATCAAAGCCTGCGGTATCTGCGGCTCAGACAGCCTGTACACCGATCACGGCGGCATCCCGCCCTACCAGGGCTGTACGCCCCTCGGCCACGAACCAGCAGGAGAAGTTGCAGAAATCGGAGCGGGCATTGAGTCACCAGACGTCGAAGTCGGCGACCATGTCGTGGTAGACACAATGGTTTTTCAAGACGGCCTCTTGGGCTCGGGTGGTGCGCAGGGTGCGCTGTGCGAATACGTCGTCATCTACAACTACGAGCCACGGAAGCACCTGAAGAAGATTCCGAAGAGCATACCCTGGCACATTGCGGCACTAAACGAGCCCATGGCGGTCGCCCTGCACGCGGTAAACAGGACGAGCCCGAAACCGGGCTGCAAGGTTGTGGTTTTTGGCGCGGGGCCCATCGGTCTGGGCGCGGTCTTGGGGTATCGCAGAAAGGGGGCGAGCCACATTGTCGTCGTGGACGTGGTCAACGCGAGGCTCGAAAAGGCTCTCAAAGTCGGCGCCGATGCTGTCGTCAACTCAGCTGAAGCTGAAGATCTGGCGGCAAAGTTGGTCGAGTTGCAAGGAGACGGAGCGACGGCACAAAACCGAGGCACTCGTCCTGGTACCGATATCTTTCTGGACGCGGCGGGCGCACCGCCGGTCCCTGCGCAGGTGTGCAAGATGGCGAAGCGAGGCGCCACATTTGGTGTGGTAGGAGTCCACAGAAAGCCAACGGAGTTAAACTTTGCACAGTTGATTTCGACGGAATTGACGATTGTTTTCAGCGTGGGATATCCGACAGAGATTTTCGAGGTCACAGATGATATCGTCGACAACTGGGACAAGTACGCGGAGATCGTCAGTGATCAAATCCCGTTTGACCAGGCGATAGATGCGTTGGAGTTGGCCAAATCAGGCAAAGCGAACAAAGTTGTCGTGGTTTTTGACTGAATTCAGAGAGAGATTCATGAGAAACAGACAATTCAGTTTTTTAATCTGAACAGTCAACACAGGTGCTCGGATGGGCTCTCTGGTAGCTCATCTACAATCCGGTCAACCTGAAGAGCCCATGTCGCCAACCTCCACCAACCCCAGACAGTCGAGCAGCCCGCAAGCTTCATGGTCGGGCTGAAATTTCTGAGCCAAGCAGTTGAGATAGGTGGGATCTCGACAGTACTGTAAAGTACATTTTACGACTTCAATTTTCTACAAACGAGAAGCGACATATTTGTTCATAGTTGCGATTTGAGAGAGTATTTAGCGTTCCGTCAAATGACATATAAAATCAATCTATCATTGATACCATCATCTTATAGATTTGAATCAGAATACAGGCCAAGAGATATTCACACAAAACTCAGTTGGTCGATGATATTGAGTGAATTTATGCAAATGACACTTAACAAACAAGTTGCTACCCCCATGATCTGCCACCGATCTTTGCGACTCAAATTCTGTTGAGCTTGACAATTCAAAGGCAAAGGCATCCATGGTGATGAGACGCGGCTTGAATAAGTTGACCATGAATGAGCTACGAGTCAAGAGCCTTAAAGTGCGTGTATATCCTCTGGGTACTATCCTATCGAGTGCTGGATAATGTTATACTGGTTTGCAGATACGTTTTAGTCATAAGGGGTAGTATAACTCGCGTATTAATCTAAGTTATCATGTATCAAAGCCGTGGTATTTCTAAGTGCTGTACCTAATAAAAGGTGCTAAATGGATCAGCACTGGAGAAAACTGGAGAGGTAAATTTTGACTTTATCTAGCACTCGATATGACAGTTCATCAGGTTCAGTTCTTGGCCCAATTACTAACTTCTAGTAATTATGGCGGAAGGTCCTGTGGCCTGCATACGTGGGCTTATCTACAGACTACGACAATGGCAGCTTGGCTTTTTGCAGTGATAGTGATTCGTTTTGAACGAACTGTAAGCTTAATCCCTATCAGACAACTATCATCTCATCGTTGTTGACCGAGTGTTGATAGTAGCTAAAGCAATAAAACTACTTGCGTGACGCATATCTCTCAACTCCCGTCTGAGCAAACGTCCTACTAAGGCAAAAGTTTTACCACTTCCAAGCGGCGAAAGAGAGAAGTCTCTCAAGAGTCACTTTGACTGATATGCCATGGGTTGTAAGATCACCATGAAGAAGCGCGGGTGTCAAGGTTTCCTCAGAAGTACCTGTAGTCATTTCCTCTGTAAAGCTTGTAGACATCAAGAAAGATCTCCTTCCTGACGGCATTCTGCTTATAGGATTACGATGGGCAAACGTCAGCAATCACTGCACACCGTCTTCTCCAGGAATGGAATCGTGTTCTAGCATTGCTGAAAAGCAGCGCGTACACGATTCCGCAACTTCCAGTCTATTAAAATTTTAATCCGCTTGTCTTCGATGGTAAAACTTGATGCTTCCCTCAAGTGATGTATCCATTCGACATTGATGAAACAGACTTTTTTATATCTCAGAAACTCAAATGATCCAGGTCGTACCGAGAAATCTCGTGACATGGTAACTCGGCTTTTGTGATGGCATGCTTGACTGGAGCGACAACAGGTAACTTCAATGTATCCTATCCAGCCCGCATTGAGTCAGGCGATGTTGCTGTTTCTGCTCTATCCGGTTTTCCCAGGTTACCTACTCGATCAACACAGTATCCGGGACATCATGAGGAAGCAGACACTGCTAGATTTAGCTTCCAATTTTCTCACTACTTAAACTTATGTCTTGCAAACTGTACTAAGCCTCTACCTCGTACGCGTATGATGATCACGAGATGACGACCAATCTTCTTAACCTTGATGAGCTGGGACTTCCCTGTATTGGTAGACGATGCGCAGATCTCGACGCAGACCTTTCAAGCAATCGGGCTCAATCAAGCCAGCTAAACGGTCAAGAGAACAACTCCATGACCAGCCCAACCAGACGAATATAGATCGTGAAGTTGCGGTCTGGCTTCCGGACAGGTACAAGTCGGATGTCCCCACTCTGAGTCTATTCCTGTCATACCAAATTGAGGCTTTTACGCAATTCTGATTGTTGTATCCAACTCGATTCGCTTTCTTCTCCTTCGCCCGTCTTTTCCAGCGAGGCGAAGCTTCAGTAATGTCTTGGCATATTGCGTGGACCCCATGGAGAGATCAGCAAACAGACGACAATTATTCGGACAAAGTAGCTCACGGTAGTTTCTTTCGCTGCGATTAAGCTTCTAGAAGCCCAAAAGTTCGTTCGATCATAATCAGAGTTTGAAGCTTTTTTGACCTCAAATTTCCATTGGACCTTGTGTCGAATTTTGTTTGTCGGTTGAAATTTCTTTTGACAGAGTGCCAAGATGCAAGCGCATCGTGAGGCCCTAAATTTAGCATCACAGTACCCGCACCTCCTCTCAGCTAGCCTAGACATGGAGACACCGCGAAGTTTTAGAGCCTTTTTGGGAAAACGTAGAGCTACCCCGCTTCGAAGCTGCTTCAACTGTCTCTCTGCGAATAGAATTACCCATGAAGCTGCAAGAAAAGCTGGGGATAGCGTCAAGAGTTGCGTGGATTTGACGAAGGCTGGCGGAGACTAACATCCAGTGAACAATCACCATCCCAAGATAAAAGCCTCCGTTAGTGGTCAAATTTCTGCGCCGATGCTGATCCCAGTGGCAGGACGCGGTGTCGATCATCCGCAGCCCAGCGTCATTTTGGGGCACTGAGTGGTAAGCTGATGTATCTGGCAGGGAACACCCCCTCCAAGCTCTGAGAACATGACTGGACGAACCGTAAACAACAAAGTACTGGACTGACTATGTACAAGGCTCTCCCTCTCCGGCACTATGCGCCAAGTAGAGATGTGAAACAGGACAGCTCATCTTCGGATCTTTTTCTTGGGATCCTTGGGCAGCGTTAGGTCGGTGATCCAGTCGGAAAGAAACCCTTACGGAACGCCTGTCGGAATGCATGTTTTCTATGGTTGCACGAGCCTGGGAGGCGGGCTGGTGCGTGTCGCCGTGGCTCTGCTGTGCTTGGCGGGGATGTGCCGACGGCGAACTTTTCTGATCTTGAACTTTTACGTACGGTTTGTAGCGATTACTTTACCTCTCTACGAGTAACTAAAGTACATTAAATTGGCAGATAATTAAAATAGCGAAGATTTAATCGACGGGGCATTGGGTCTTGGCAAGATCCACGGCTGCCAGCTTCTGGAAGAGGCGAGATGTCCAAGTTTAGTAATGGGTCTTGCTTCGCATGCCTCATATCGAGAAGGCTAAGCATACGCGTAGACAGTCATGTTTTTCACCTTGGCAAATGGTACTATATGTGCTAACGAGACGCACAAAAGTAACGCAACTGTCTTGCACCCGTGATACGCATTTACCTCTGGCATTTTGTTGGTTGGTTATTATAGCGCCACTTCAGGTGTTTGGGGGTGCTTGGCTGCTCGCCCGGCTGTCGGCCGGCATTGACCTTGCCTAAGCGGTCATGTCCGTAGTCATTATGCTGTCAGTTGTAGCACGCGACACTTATCCATCTTAGAGTCGGCAAATTGTGACTGTTCACCTGCTCACAAGGGGCCCTAGTCGTATCATATTAAGCTTTCCTGGGGATTCGGGGACGGCGGAGGTAGAACAAACATGATATAGGGCTCTAATGGAGCAATCTGACAACCAACAAGCACCGAAAGGCCCCCAAGCAACACTTGCCGAGAGCTCGACTTTAGGTAATTAGCGCGTGTTCAATTTAGACTTGTTCAGTGGGCTTTAGCAAATCGGTCACACAACGAGAAACTACCGTCGAATAATGCCCGGGATGTTGAGTCGTCAATTGAGGCTGGGGCAGCTAGGGGGCTTCTTGGCTTCCCTCATCGAAACCCACTTTCGAATAGCGGCAAACTGAGTGGAAGCTGCGGAGATGGAGAACTGCCAGCGCCAAGGGACCAACCAAGACCCAAGCCTCTGAGTGACGATGCGCGGTCGCTGCCCAAGACACGGTCATGCTTTTCGTGCGCGGTCTGTCTGTCTATTCTGCCGTTGATCGACTCTGAGTTGTTGATCCATGGATCCTCGCCCCTGGGAGGAGAGTCGTTCGCGGAAACATGAGTATATATCCGGCATCGTCCCGCTCTACATCCTGGATTCACATCGGCGTTCCGACACCATCAACAATCACAATATCAACTCATTGTGACATATTTCAACCAGTTTCAACCTAAAATCGACTTTAGTCACCCAGAAAACAATTACAGCAGCCATAATGCACTTCAACCGCGTCGCCTTGTCCCTTGCTGCCGTCGCCTTCGTCCAGGCCGACCTCCAGCTCGACAACGATGACATTCCCACCCAGTGCCAGGCCGTCTGCCGTCCCATCTACGACCTCGGCCAAGCCTGTGAGGTGAATGACGACCTGGTCAGAGATGACTTGACCGAGGACCGTCTTGAGGCCCAGTGCGTCTGCACAAACAACAGCATCAACGTCTCCCAGTATGCCGCACTCTGCGCAAGCTGCATGGACCAGAACGTCCGTGACCGAGATGACCTAGATGGTAAGCAGATGAACCACAACACATCATCATTCAATCTCGTTTTATACTGACACACATCGACCTAGACATCAACGACATCCTGAGAACCTGCGGCTTCGCCAGCACCTCCTACGCCTCCACCGCATCCTACGCGTCTACAACCCCGTCCGTCTCAGCGGCCCGCCCCACTGCCTCGGCCCAACTCACCACAACCATCACCCCCGGCGCTGTCGGCGGCGGATCCTCTTCCCCGACTCAGACCTCCGCATCCGGGTCCGGCAGCAACAGCGGCGGCAGCAGTACCACCCCGACCACGGCGGGCGGTCAGACTTCCCAGACCCCCAATGCTGCGGGTGTTGTGTCGCCTCAAGGTCTCGGCCTGGTTGGTGCCGTTGCCGTTGGCGCTCTCTTCTTGTAAATTTGGGGATGGGGGGTTCTTGACGAATAATCTGGCTTTTTACGAACATAACATCCAACAGGGTATGAAATCTGTGTTTATGGATTTGGATTGCATATTTTAGGCGCTATGGAACATATACCTTAGCATTTACTGTCGTTTCAATTACTTCCTTTCGAGGAGTCTGGTTCCTCTCAAGGGATATAACTAAGGCTTATCAGATAGCATTGTCGATCCCTACAATCTTTTGAGCACGCCAGCTGCATAATTAACTTTGTTTCGGATTGCATATGTGAAGACTCTCAGGCCTGCTGCCGTGATGTTCATCGGTTTTTGCTCGACTTGAGATCCGCTTTGACTCGGCATGGTGTAGAGATCGATTCACAAAAGGGCTGAATGCTAGCGAAGTGGACGCAGTAATCATTCCTGATTCCCTCATTCTTACATCTAAGAATATGATACCTCGAACAGATTGGGACATTCCCGGTGAATTAATATTCTTATCAGCTATTATCTGCAACCACCGTAGCATAATGCGGTGTATGTCGATCAGATTACGGGTTGAATTGAGCTGCCATGTCGGAAAGATTCGATGTTAGTAAGATCCGTCTGCATTTGCCCCTATCATGCATTATCCATTTGAATACGGTACCTCGAAATTCGTCTTGATGGTGCTGATGTTGCCAAGCGTCGGATTTCAGTGCAGAACTGATCGATAATCCTACGCCCAAAGAGCTTATATCTCCCCCTCATTCGTCTGAAATTATCAGTCACGGGTTAATCCTGATCGTCTACCGACTATCTGAACTTACATCTGGAGCATCTTCAATTTCGGGCAGCATCTTCTCGCTGCCAATACAGAGCCAAGAATCAAACGGGCCACGGTAATTAACAGCTAACGGTTCGTAAACCAGATTGTCCAACAAGCAAAGGTCTTTCGATCTAGGGCCTGCTTTGACGTAGACGGCATACTTGCACTCTTTGCCGTTCGAGAGAGGCTGCTGGCACCTATCCTGGCACTCGTAGACACCCTTGAGAATTTCGGCCTGATTGTTCAGCGTGCGCTTTTCGATCTCGATCCTGTCGACGTAGCTATCGTACCAGCATCGTGCCTGGCCTCGAGCCCTCGGGATGCGGTTGAATCGAGCAAATACTGTCGGTTCCGGGGCGTATGTTGTACATGAGAGGGTTACGTTGGGTTTTATACCAGGAATCTCGGTGGGCGTTACTGTTGCGCACCAGGTCGTGGTGGGAAACACCTTCTGGGTGGGATTGGGCCCGAGGGGTGTGTAAGGGAGCGGGTCAACGGGAATTTGGGCCACGCAGGCGAGAGGCAGGAGCCAGTAGATAATTGCCCACTTCATTTTTGCTGTTATGTCTCCGGTTATTTGTATCTGGGCTCTTTGTCGGGGTGGTGTTTTTGCGGAGGAGGTATCACGCGCGCGTAGGGGAACGAAGATGTCGAAGGTAAAGTGGGAAGGGTGCTTGGCATCAAGCAGCAGAGTGGGCTGCTTCTCAACTTACCTGTGCAATACCCCGATGGCCGAAATAAAGTCTGACTCGACGTCCTGCGGCCTGTAAGGCTGGACAAAATTGCGGGAGAAGAGCAGTTTATCAACATTGAGCGCGCCAAACTAAGAACGGTCGCTGAATGGCCTGCACTTTGTCTAAATTGCGAGTCTCTAGGGAAGACGATGGTGTCGTAACTTCCAGCCATAGCGATAGACCATAGGTGGATTTAAATCCTTCTGCTTAGAGAACAGGTGTGTGCTCTCACAAGACAGTATTCAAGGCTATGTGTTTGAGGTTTGACGTTTCGAGCGCTACTTGGTCCGGTGCGTGGGTATCTACTTGACATCATATGAACGTGGATTGAATACATCGACGTACCAGAGTATCTAATCGTGAACAGAAGTTCAAAACCACCAGCGCTGACAAATTACACGACGTTTATCCCAAATCGCACGTCATAGGCTTACATGGAATTAGCTGGAGCGGGGTCACTCATCTCACCTTAGATGGCCCCTCTTCCAAAGTCTCAAGTTGAGGCCACAACTCTCGCGCCTCAAACCAAAAGACCAGGAGTTTGGGATATTTCCGAACCATATCCTTTGAATGAAGCTAGAGATCAAGTAAACATGGTCAATCTTCCACATCCATTCAGCGAGATCCCTCGTCTCCAGTTGACCTATGACCGGCCGGTAGACATTGAACAGCTACACCGACTACCTGAGCAGGAGGGGACCAACGACGGGGCCATCTATATCGCCCGTGATGACTGTAACTCTGGTCTGGCGTTCGGAGGCAACAAGGTGCGAAAGTTAGAATACGTCTTGGCGGACGCTATCGATCAAGGTGCGGATACAATAGTCACGACTGGCGGGACCCAGTCGAACCACATGCGCCAGACCGCTGCGGCTGCGGCAAAGCTAGGTTTGAAAGTGAGTCTATGCCTCTCGCATAGAGGTCGTAATTACCCGTCTTCAGATGGCGCAGGTCTCCTCTGACAGATAGATAGGTCGCCCTCTTCCCCGTCACTGCCGTTTCATCAGAGGACCCGGAGTACAAGTACGCAGGAAACATCCAGCTCAACTTCATTCTCGGTGCCGAGACCTTCCCGCCAAACACGAGCAAAGAAGACGCCGTCACCGCCCTTGAGAGCCGCGGGCAGAAGCCATACGTGATCCCAGCGGGCGCAAGCACACACCCCCTCGGCGGCCTAGGCTACGCAAGATGGGCCTTTGAGCTTCTCGAGTGGGAAGACAAACATAGCACAAATATCAGGAACATAGGAGTCGCGGTCGGCTCCGGATCGACCCTGGGCGGCCTTGTCGCCGGCTTCAAGCTCGCGCAGCAGGTCGGCCGTGATGGTGCGCGGAAGCGACTAGTCGGATACTCGATCCTGAGGAAGGCCGAGGACGACGTCGCACAGATGGTGCTGGATATTGCGAGGACCACAGCGGAGAAGGTTGGGCTGGATCCCAAGTTGATCACGAGAAACGACTTTGAGATCGATTACGAGTACCTTGGAGGTTCGTACGGCCACCTTGATGAGCGAACGGCGGAGGGCATCAAGACATTGGCTCGGACGGAGGGGATCCTGACGGATCCGGTTTATACTGGCAAGGCATTTACTGGTCTGCTGCATACTGCCAAGGCGGGAGGGTTTAATGGAAAGGCGACGCTGTTTCTGCATACTGGCGGGCAGGCAGCTCTGAGTGCGTACCCGAAGCTGACGCAGTAATATCCCGTGCTCCTATGCTGGTGTTAGAACATCATAGAGTGCAAGTGAGGCTAGAGTTGATGGATTTTTTGGAAAGACTTTTCAATATTCTAAGTGGTATCTTTAGACAAAGGAAAAAACATGCATGTACATCCTCGCTCATTCAGTGCATCCAACTCACTCAACCTCTCTCCATCTCTTCTCCAACGTCCCAATAACATGCGTCCGCGATCCCGACCCATACTCCGCCATGATCAAGTTGGCCTGCTTGCTGTACGAGGCCCCCTGAGCCTCAAAGTGGTTCGAGAAACCGAATCCAACGCCGGGCACACTATACACTCCCTGATTCGGCATCACAACCTCCTTCGCCTGTCCCATAGCCCGGCTCGTCGAGCTTGCAACATTCAACACGCGCTGCTGCCCCAACGCCATCTGCGCCTCCATAATCATCTGCCGGATTGTAGGTACCGTCTCGACATAGACGGCCCGACGGGCCTTAGACACCCGGAGCAGTTCCGATGGGTCGTTACGGGCACAAGCCTGGGCGTAGAGGTTGCGCATGCGCGGGCTGTACATCTCGCACATGAGGCTCGCGGCCACGGTGACGCCCTTGAGCGGCATGGCGGCCGCCAGTGTAGTGCCGCGGATGGACTCGTGGTAACACGACGGGCAAATTGTGCAGTCTTGCCATCCGTACCACCGCCTGTCACGGAAATCCTCGTCGCGCGGGCAGAGGGGCAGGCTGGCGAACTCGAGGGCGTAGGACTCAAGCGGCTGGGTGTCGGCTGTGAAGTGGCCCTCGAGAAGCTTCATCATGTAAGGGGCGAAGCGCGGGTTCGCGGGGTTAAAGCAGCACAGAAGCGTCGTGCCGGATGACACGCCGCACTTTGGCACGAGAGAGGAGCTCAGGCCGAGGGGTTCGGCGACGTTCGCCACGCAGGCGGCGCAGATGCCGAACTCGGCCGGGTGGGATGGGAAAGTGTACCAAGTTCCGTCCGTGATGCCCTGCGGGCTGCAAAACTCCTCGTTGCAGGCGGCGTCGAGGGCCTTCCAGAAGATGGAGTACTGCTTGGCCTCGGTGGCGCAAGACATTGCAATGCCAATGTTGAAGTGGCCCAGTGCGCAGTAGACGAGACTGCCGTACCGCGAGGCGAGGTTCGTGCCGGCGTCAGACCATTTTCCTTCCTCGCCCGTGCCGGCTACGAAGTCGCAGTAGCACGCGGCGCAGACCAGGACGCCATCGTGGCCGGCGGCCGTGGGCGTGAACCACTTGCGAGAGGTGACGGTGACTTTTTGGCGCTTGGCGCAGGGGGGCAGGTTCATCCTGGCGAGGGCTTCCTTGGTGAAGCCGAGCCAGTCGTTTTTGTCGGCTGCTTCTTTGTAAATGTTTTGGATGTAGCGGGTGGAGAGATCGCAGGACCAGACATCGTTGGTGGCTTGTCCCGTGGCCTGCTCAAAGTTGGCCGCGAAGCGGTACGGCTGGATATGATCCTCGAAGCAGGCCTGGCAGACAACCATGTTTGGTACGGCATTGTTCTTTGGGCGATACCATTTGGCGCCCTCGCTTCCCTTGGCTCCATCGGCGCCCTTGCAGTCCGGAACGGCGCTCCTGTGGAGGAGAAAGCTGACGAGGTCCTCGATGCGTCCCGTAGCGAGGGTGTTGCGGAGAAGATGGTCCCTGACGCGGGGCTTGCTGAAGCGGCAGACCCGCGGCTTGTTATCATCGCAGATCTTGCCACGGAAGTCGTGCTCGAACCGGGTGCCAACGAGGTGGTCCTCGTAGCACTTTGAGCAGATGGAGAAGTCGGGCGCGGTAGGGTGCGTATACCACGTCGTGCAAAAGGCGACGGGGCTGTCGATGCAGGCGACGACGCCGCGTCCTCGCTTTCTGCTGGGCGGGCTGGCTCTTCGAGAGTTGGCGCGCGGTCTAGTGGGCGACATTGTGAGTTCCTTCTTTGGCTGCTGCTTTTGCGCTGGAGGTGGTCCTCGAGGGGTGAGATCCAACGGCGTCACGGGCTCAGGGGTCGGGTTCGTGGAGGGAGGCGTGAAGCACGATGTGGTGGTGCTGGCGGTGAAGTCTGGCGTGGCGAGCTCGTCGCGAGGGGTCGACGGGGCGGAGTAGATAGTAGACAGCATTGGCGAGGGCGCGAAGCGCAAGTTCTGGAGCGTCTCTTCGAGGTTGTCAAAATCGATCACGCCAGGCCGCGGTTCAGGTGCCCCAGTCCTCTTCGCATTTTCGGGTGGTGTCAGGACTCCATTGGCCGCACTAGGCGGGATACGAGCTGCGGCCGCCTTGATTTGTGCTGATGATAGTTGTTGCTGTTGTTGCTGACCTGCGCCCGCTGGGAAGTAACCAGTGGGCTCCCTCTGTGGCGGTGTCGGCGGAGGCGGAGGAAAGCTAGTGAGGGCGCCGGGTCCCGGGCTGCGGAGGTCGGCGACACGGCCGAGGCCGGATAAGGGAGCTTTCGGGGGAGCCGAAGGGCCGTTGGCGCCGGCTTTTGGTACTGGACTTGCGGGTGGCGGAACGTTGAAGCTGGTGTAAGAGGGAGGGCTTGGGTTTCCCGTCCACTGCTGCACCGGTGGCTGAAGCTTGTGAGAAGAAACAGGGCGAACGGGCTTCGGTGCAGCGATAGGAGTTGCCTGCCTCGCGGACTTGGAAGCCGGAGCTGGCGCCGGAGCCGGAGCCGGCGCTTTAGTTCCCTTGCTCTTGGAGGCCGAGCTGGATACCTTCTCGGTCTGGGGCCGCGAGCCCCGGGCCGGCTGCGGCGGGGCCTGTCGATGGGCCATACTGTAGTCCACGGGCCGAAATGATAATCAAAATGAAATCCCCACTGCAGCTGAAAGAAAGAAAAAAAAAACTTGACGATGGCTTCACGCTTCTTTTGGTCTGGTTCGGGAGCGGGATGGGACGGTAAGGACAGGCCTTTTGAGAAAATTTCCCAAAGAAAACAGCAAGAACGCAGCGAATATAAGAGCAGACAAGGAAAGGTCTTGCGGGAGTCATGCAACAGTGGCCACTCGCTCTGGGACGACGTGCATGTTTAAAGGAAGCTTCCAAAGGGAGGAAGACTTGATTGGCATCAACACTTCATCTCAAGAGAGCGGCGTTGAGTTGGTGCCCGATGAACGGAATGCCGGGATGTTCGTGGAGATGATCCACACCACCTCATGCCCGACTTGCAGCGATCGCCCTGGGACTGGGGGCTGGAGACCTCGGAGAGGACACCAAGAGACCAGAGGGCTTCCTTGACAGTTTCTCGTCATGTTCACTAGTAGACCCGTTCCGACCTCGTCTTCATTTCCCAATGGCAACGGGAACCTGTTTACTGTTAGTGTTACGGAGACTCGAACAGCCGAGGACAAACACAAGGCTTTCAGCTTTCAGGCGTCAGTGGCAGAGCGGTTCAGCCATAATTAGAGGAAGAAGAATTCTAGGCTGCATTCCAGGGCTTCCAAAGCTCGGAGATTTTTTTTCTTCTGGCAATGGCCTTCTTTCGCAAGGAAAAAGACGACAAGGGCTTGGACAGGGGCTTGGGCCATGGAATGCTGTGAAAGCAGGTTGCTTTGGGCCGTGGGAGTTTGATTATCGGGCGTCAAGAGTTGAGTGTTATTGTTATTCTCAAAGTTAGCGAGGCTGGAAAGCAGGCTTTTGTCGCTCGTTTCCCCCAGCTCGTTCGTTTCCCTTGCCCTTTCAGTATTCCCATGGAACATTTTCGAGGTTGGGCTCCTCGCAGGGACACCGTTGGGATAAAAAACTTGAGATGAACGGTCCCTTCATGAATCGCAAACTCTGCTAGTTTGAACACTTCCTCCGCACATACCACTGCCATGACTCTGTTCAAGTTCCCTTCTTCCAAATGCTTCCAACGGTTCCCTTTCCTCTCTGCCCTTTACCTCTGCTCCTTGCTCACCTTACCCTGCCGCAGCTTGGATCAAGTGACCACGGCAACGAATATGAGTGAAGCACTGAGGCTCTTTGCTCTTTCCAAAATGAGGGGTTCGAGATTTTGCGCCACTCAACACTTCAACTGTAGCACAGTCCGTTGCCGTCGCGGGAAAGCGGAAGCGATCGAGGCCAGGCAAAGCGCAACGAAAAGCACGCCAAAGCGAACAGATGTCCGGCGCGGGCTCATGCACGGCGGACCGTCATCTTGGGAAGCAGGGCTAGAACTCACATGAATCCGTACCGTCTGTTGGAAGAGTGGAGGGGGGCCAAAGGATCATTTTAAATCACTATGGGAGGGATGAGGGGTTGACTCGGGCGCAAAGGTACAAAACTCGCGGCGCCAGCGCGACAAAGTCAGACTCCCACACCTCCTTCGCGTCCACCACAAGGTGCTTTCTTTAGCACCCGGTGGCTGGCACGGCTGGCTCGCACTTTGGAGTCCGCACATGTTTTCGTCTTGTTATCTGTGTGCCTGTCTGGTCTGGATGCGCTAGGACCGTTTCTTTTCGATGAGGGTAGGGGGTAAGCCAATTGCTTGGGGGAGCTAACTTGTCGAGGAAAACAGCCCGCCGAGCGTTGTCTTGATCGGTGGTTTTGGGAATGGTGAGTCGGGTCGACCGTCACAGTTGCATTGCATTCCTCGGGTGAGGCAGGCGAACATCCCGAAAGTATGGGCAGCGCGCCGTTTGCTCGCATGGCAGTCGGACAGGTCGATCTCTGGATATCATCTCTCACTTGATCTTTTACTTCTTTCACTTCGGTGCTTCAACTTGTCCAACGCAACTGATTTCTCATACTGGTCAAGAACCACGAACCAACACCTTCATGATCCTTGCCCCTAAAACCACGGTTCCATGGTGTAGATTGCTTGGACGTGCCAAAGCGGCCTAGTCCGTCACATCATGCCCCAGGCCCGGGAAATTATCACAACAGGGGCACCACCACTTCCGGACTCTGTTATATAGGTCCTTTTATTGATGGAGAAAGCCCAGCAACAGGGGGCCAGGAGGAGAGTTTCCTGAACGGATCATGGATTCGCGGGTAACGGTTGACTCTGTTTGCCCACTTTTCGTTTCTGTCTTACCTTTCATTCTTCCTGTTTCCCCTTCCTTCACTCATTCTCATTCATTACGTTTCGCTTCAATTTCATTCATTCAATTGAAGGCGAAACGATCCTACAAAGCGGTTCACTCTTTTCCCGCTCGACATTGTGACGGGGCTGGGGTTTAGGAATACGGGCAGAGAGAGAAAATCGGACCCCCAAATTCAAATTCACGGCAGCGCGGCGCATTGCGCTTCCCAGGGCGCGCCCACTTTCGCTCGTTTGAAACAAGGTCGCATTTGTTCGAGATACATTCGTTTCTTTTATATCAAGGGTCCAGCCACGGCAAGGCTACGAAACTCTGTCCTCGTCCCGGGAAGGCCGAGATAATGGTGCGGGATCTCGCCGTATAACCCAACCTACACGCAACGCCAACAGCCTTGTCGCCGAAAGAAAGCAACTCTGGCAATTATTGTCTGCAAAGCCTGGCATCGGCAATTGCAATTGCCAACTTTTTGCTTCGGGATCGAATAGGGATTGGGCAATACTAGAGGGAAATTCAATTGGAGGAATCCAACTAGAGGAATCGGAAACGACCAGATCAACGTAAGGTGGCAAGAGGACAGGAATTATCGGTAACAAGATGATGAACGACCGCCCTCCCCCGCCGGACGAACCGGACCCGATCGTCCCCCGCGACCTCAAAGCAAAACGCACCGTGCCGTCACCCCGCAAAGCAGCCACCATCCGGAGCGCAAAGGGATCCATCTTTGGCAAAGCATCGATACCCAGCGTCTACTGGGCCGGCGACGATCCGACGCCCATGAACAATGAAGAATTCACGTTCTACCGCGAGGACACGCCGCCGCTACCTGATGGCACCGGCGGTGACAAGGCTGCTCGGACGCGGGGGTATCGGCAGAGCGTGTTCGATCACGACGAGGAGGATAGCGATCGCAAGAGGAAGCGCAAGTGCTGCGGTATGACGATGTGGGTGTTTTGGTTGCTCGTTGCTCTGATTGTTGCGGTTGTTCTCGGAGTTGGTATTGGTGTTGGTGTCGGCATTGGCGCGAATCAAAAGTCGGACCAGAACGCCGCGACGACGAGGTATGTGCTTCATCTTCTCTTGGACTTTGACATGCGCGTGGACCTGTCGATTAACAAAGCTTTCCTCAAGCTCAACTTCAACGCCCACGCCAACTACTGGTGCAAGCTCGACATCAACAACAATGATCGTGCCCACAATGTCCAGCTCCTCCATGCCACGGAGCGGCAGCGACGCAACTGCTACCGAGACAGCATCAACATCGATTCCAACCTCGGTGACCAGCACCTCCACATCAACGCCATCTCCAACAGCAACTTCGAGCGGCAATGCAATCTGCCCAGACGCGGACAATACGGTCTACAACGTCATCGGCTCCGACAAGCGCTTCCTCCGGGTCTGCGGGGTCGACTACAGCGGCGACGACGGCGCCATCGACATGTCCAACACGCAGGCGAGCACCATGGGCGACTGCATGGAGATCTGCGCAAAGTCGGCCCAGTGTACCGGCGTATCGTGGGGCAACGTGATGATCAACGGCGCCGCGGAGCTGCGGTGCTGGCTGAAGCGGGACTTGAAAAAGTCGCATGCAGCGGTAGAGAATTGGAATTTTGCCGTCCTGTTATGATGAGGGAGACTTCTTGTAGATATTTTGGAAACAAAACTAATGATAATGTCAAGTATGCGAAAAAGACATATGGGAGGAAACAATAAGATACCAGATGGAAGCGGGCGTATACGGAGTCATTGTGGACAGCTTCAACGAGGGGAATTAAAGTATCGAGTGTGTTTCTCCTTCATGTTTGATGCCATAATTCTCATTACATCCTCCTCAATCAAGGTATCAACTAGTGTCAGCAAAAGCTTTCGTTCCTCGTCTTCATGACCATTCCCCACGTTCCTTCTTCTTCAGGTGAAGGCACACGCATCAAGTCAACTCTCACTGAATAGCAGCAACGATGAATCCAGCCATGGCCGCCGCCGCAACAACAGCCCCGGTCTCCCTAGGCTTAGCAGCAGCGTTGTGCGACCCCCCGATACCCCCGGACCCGCCGCCGTTAACCGGCCCCGCGCTGGTAATCTGCGCCACAACGGAGCTACACTGATTCGTACCCGTAGGCAAAACGTCCACGATGCCAGGAACGTCGCTGCAAGCCTGCCACAGCGCACGGAAGTCGGTGATGTGCTTGTCTCTCCACGACGTGTACGATGACGCGTAGGTTGAGTACGCGGAGCCGATGGATCCCGTGATGGTCGGGTCGGAGCAGGCGTCCGTGATGGTTACCGAGAGTGCAAGGTAGGCGGCCACGTCGGCGGGCGGGGTGGGCACGTTGTCGGTGATTTTGGGGAGGAGGGAAGTTGCGACGGATGTGCAGGCGTTGAGGTCGCGGCGTTCCTTGATGGCTGCGTTGGCGGCTGCTATAGCTTCACTGGCGCGGTTTGGTACGTCTATGGCTTGAAGGGCGTTTGCAGTTGCGCAGAGGGCTGCGACAAGGTAGGTTGAGGGACGCATTGTGAGATTTTGTATGGGTGTATATGAGTGTGTGTGAAAGTGCGAATGAAGCCACGTCTTGCAAGTACTGGGTGATGGATGGGTTGATATGGCTGCGGGCAAGGTCTCTGGGCTGTGAGCACGGTCGAGGGAATTAATGGTGACTGGAGCGATGACGGTGATCTATAAGGTGAATGCACGTTCTGATGTCGTCCGGTCCTTAACCTCCTGCTTGGGAAAGGAGTGACGGTCGTCTTATATCAAATTCGCCGATACACTTGTGCCTCGAATGGTGTATGCGAGCTTGGCGGGAGGCTGACGGTCCCACCCTTTGCTTCACGAAGTGAGGTATGAGGTTCAATACACCTTGAGGGGGCCAACTGATCGTCGTGATCTCTGCTGCATGAGTTACAGGGAATGATGCATGCTCATCAGAACTCAGGACAAGCCGCAGCAAGAAACCCTTACTCTCGTGTACTTTGGTATGACGGAAGACTCAGTCGCACCTCTGCCTGGCATGACATCCTCGGCCCGCCTTCTCATCGTCTCGTGTCGGAAGAACCTGTAAAACGCGACCCTACGCTCAGCCACCGCTATGCCGAACGCGTTGAGAAGAGCTTGACGGAGGCGGGACATCAGCGTCAAAGCCAAAGTGTCAGGAATGGGTGGCACTCTCATTGGCATGCGTGTGAAGGCCGGGGAATGAGACATGTCGCGCTCTAGCGTTGTGGCGCTGAGCAAATGTCGGTGCCTGCACCCATGTGTTCCTCCCTTTCAGCCCTGATCCCATTTTTTGGTGATATTCCGACGCTTTCATAACCACCGGCGGCCTGTTGTGGCTTCTTTTGTCTCAAGGGACATCAGCCTTGCCGGCTGACGGTTTCTCCTCTTGCGCCTCTTGGTGGTTGAAAGTGCCAAACGCTTCGACGATCAGTGACATCGCCGGAAGGGGAAACGATGGGAACGTGCTGACCAACCCTGAGAGCGAACTCACGATGAACACCGCCACGTTGCTTTGACCTTGAAAAAGAAATGCTGGCATTTTCTCTAACTCAGAAGTAATCCGATCTTCGGAGTATTATGGCACTCCGCATGGCTTGGTGTTCTCCTACCTTGCCTCAACCAGAGTCATCAGACTCATCATGTTCGTCAGTCTGTCGTCTTGGTTCTGTCCTTTTCGTCCGGTTCTCCCTCAAGATTCACCACTCGCATGAAACAAATTTGCTTTCAAGATCCCTCTGATGTACAACTTCCCACCTCCTTGGCTTCGGACTCCTTGACCGTCTTCGAGTGCCTAGCATGTGACTCAAAGATGCCCATGAAGGGGATGATGAGTAAGAAAATGGGAACGAGCTGGCTGTATACAATCTCGCTCTCGCCATGGGCAGTATAATCGTCCCCCGTGAAGCCTAAACGTCTCTTATCGTCGAGAAGAGAATAGATGCCGAAACCAAAATAGAGAGTTAACCCCACTAAGTTCCCAACTTCAGACGCGAGGAAATACCAAAACGCTAGAAGCGACATTCTCAGCATCTTCAAGAATTTGTTCTCAGTCCATCGTTTGAAGATGATTTCGGGATTCAAGACATTGATCGATTGGCCTTGCTTGTCGATCAGTGACCCTCTGATATGGTCCATCCAAAAGATGCGACCGGTACGCCAACTGAGGAAGGTTTGTAGGGCATAAAAGTATGCCATCAAGGTCATGTTGGCTACCATCAGGTGTCTAGGCCATCCGCCCTTCTCCTTACCCAAGGTGCATCTCATCGGGCACCTCATTCGGTCCGGATTATAGACATCTTCATAGCCAGTGGCCCAAAATGAAATTTGAAGGAGTAGAAACGTGGCCGCCATTAGCACAATCCGTAGAGCGCGAGCCAGGCGTGCAGTCATTTCGGTGTTTTCGGGATTGCATCGCTGTGGGTGTGTCCTCTTGACGCTATCACTGAACCCGCGAGTGACCACCAGCGATAGCAGGTGAGCATTCGTACAGAACCACGCGAGGTCGGTGACGATCAAAAAGTGATAGATTGAGATCTTTTCATCTACCAGCTCCTTGATCCCGGCGACTAATACCGCGAGACCTGTCACGAGCTGGAGATCACTGAAAGTATTGACGAGGTCGTAGGCGACGAGGGAATACAAGTCGGGGTTCATGCCCCTTCGGAACATGAAGCGGCGAAGAGGTTCGGATATCCATTCGCAACCATATCGGTCGATCGGGTTGAAGGTCCGTCGAGTTTGATTGGTACGGCCTACGACGATACAGAAAATTGCTGAAAGGAGAGTGAAAAATGCCGTGAGGGCGAAAGCTACCAGCACCTAAACTCGCCGAACGGTTCCAGTAAGAAGTCATTCTTCTAATCTTAAGAGGTTGTGCTAAAAAGAAACATCAAATACTTACACCTGTGCCTGCTATATCTGGCTGCGGTATCATCATGGGACACTCGCAAGCGTCGTAGTCTTTACAGGTAAAATCCCCGATGTACATGAAGTACTCTGTGTTGTTGGCATCTCGACATTTCAGAAAAACCTCGTTCAAGATTTCTTTGAACACCCCCTCATACTCTTCCACAGGGTATGACGCCATGTTGTATTGATTTCAACCGTTCGGGTCTGGTGTTGCTGTAGAACTTGCATTTATAGTCGATGGAAGACGAGACAGGTAGGAGTGAAGATGGTTAATGAAGACCGGGTCAGGGACTTTTTGTAGCTTGGCAGCCTCATGATATCTACTGATGCAAGTTACAGTCACACCACAGCATGAAAAATAGCTCAAATAGACCAACAGTTACACAACGTGGCATAGGCGAAGTGCCGGTAAAGAGCCGCGCGCCAGCGCCGGCTCCGGAATGTTTCAACGCCATGGCTTTACTAAAAGAACTTACACTTCAGCTCTGGGCCGTAATAGCCCCCATCCAAATTGAAGGCTGAAGAAGGTTGCACTGCTTGCGACTCAGATAACATGCCAAGCTTTTCAAGCTGAAAATCAGAGGCTGCCATATTCTTTATATTTCCTTTCGCCAAGAGCCACTCGACGTGAGCGTCATACGACTGGTGTGATGATAGCCCGGAAGCATGAGCCCGATGATGTGGGGTACGCCGATCCCGGCCGGGACGTCCCGAGACGGAGGCTACGGCGCCAGTGTCCACATATCACCCGGCAAATCTCTACTTTTTGAGGCTAACCCTTTGGATCTGTGGTCTCCTCTCTTCAAGCTCGGGTAAAACCCGAGATTGATGGTGCATGCACTATGAGTATCTTGAGTCTTTATGTGGCTAACTATGAAAACGTCTCTCCTGGTTGCATCTTCCTTGACTCCTACCTCTCAGTCTGGACTCCCACTTCTCACCCAAGCATACCCAGATATTAAAGAAAAAGTACGACTCAAACACGCATACTTCTTTCAGCAAACCTATCTCCTAATACGTCTTGTTGCTCTACTTGTCACTCTGCAGCGTTCCGTGGCTGAATCAGTAGTAACTATTTATCCTTGAACTTGCGTCGATGCTGCAGGGTTTTGCTTCGATTCTAGTTTGGGTGGTATGTACATTTTTCCCCCAACCTTGATGACATTCGATACCCGCAAAAGTACAGGACCATAAAAGTGAGTTCAGCGGACATATTGGTACCAGCTGCACCTTGGTAGCCCGAACAACCGAGGAGTCTATGAATAGAGAAGGCTCGGAAATGTCTCCCTTGCTCTGGAGGATTTCTTTTTCCTCAGACCTATGATGCTGTTAGATGTTGCAACTTTGTTGCGAGCTAGATTGTACGAATCGAGAAGCGACCGAGACTCTCATCTGCTTCTGATGGCTTGGCGGGTTGCTATCAAGAAGGCTCGGTCCTTTCTCCGTCATTACGAGCCTACAACTGCAGGCTCGTAGGAGGGTTTAGACCGACAGGAACGGTGATGAACATATCGACCATAGAGCAGCTTGTCTCTTGATTGAGATATGTATCAGGCTCGCAGGATCGTATTCTGAGTTCTACTGCCTACCACTCCTTCTTGAAATCCGCCTCTGCCTGTGGGATTTCCTCCAGACACCAGCGACCCAATAAGAATGTCATGGAGTGGTCCTTCTGAGCTGAGTGACAATTACGGCGCACTAGAAAACCTGGCGTTGGAGATGCGTTCCCCACAGTGCAGCGCTATTGTTTCTCAATTCTGAGAACATCTGGAGAACGAAGAGTGTGCTCTATCACCAGTTGGGCAATGGTCCTGGCGCAGGGAATAAGTTATTTTCCTTCATCAGCACATCGTCACCGTTGGGACTTTTTTAGACTTTTCTACATGTGCCCAGGTCTTACAGTAACTAAGCCCGAGACTATGCACCGGAACCGAAATCGGCGATATCAAGGGCGTTAGGTTCAAAACGATATGTTAAGTCGCATCTTAGACGAACTACCTACGCAGAAATGACATACTAGTTGCCAATCGCGCTTGTGACAGCCAAGTGCCGAAAGCCTATGATAGAGATGTAGTTCAACGTTGATAGCAAATCCTCGAGCGATTGGTCAGAGCTTCTCATGCCTTCAACTCAATTACTGTGCTGCCTCGGCCGAAAGCTGCACGAGTTCCGAACCTCCGTGTGACCTTGAGCATAAAAGGCCGTCGAGTTTCCCTATATACGACACAGCAAGTTCCGCACCATCAGAATAACTCGCGACGGCACTTGTAACCTTATTACTGGACTCTTACAGAATGGCAATAGTATCCCATCCGCAGTCCCACGCTGACTTGGAACCATGGAACAAGGACCAGGATACTGTCTACGCCCTCAACCGCGGCGACCTTACCAAAGAACGTGAGCGACTCGAGTACAATCACAGGAGCATCTTCCTCCTCGTTGCGGCGGGCTCTGTCCCTAGCAAATCTCGACACATCTTAAGGATCAGCAGAACCCTCGCGTTGCAGAAATTGCCACCGGCACCGGCATCTGGCTGAGAGACATGGCAAAGTTGCTCCCTTCCAGCGCCGAGCTGCGAGGCATTGATATGGACACCACCAAGTTTCCGCCACCATCAGACTTGCCTCCAAACATTTTTCTTCTGCAGCATAATGCGTTGAAGACGTTTTCAGAGGAGATGCATGGATCATTCGACATGATACACATACGCTTGATTGGCCTGGAATGCGAAAGGAGGATTGGGGAACTGTGGCGGCGAATGCGTTCGCGCTCTTGCGCTCCGGGGGGTACATCCACTGGGAAGAAGCCGGCGATATGTCCTGGAAGTGCGTCCCGCCTAGCCACGCTTTCGACGAGTGGTCTCGAATCAGAATGTTGTGGTCCATGAACGTTGGCCGCAATCCATTGTAAGTTCTTCAAATTTCTCAGTGCTGTCTACAGTTCTTTTGGACAAGTTCCTCTCACTACAGTTATAGCGTTTTCATCTTACTCATCCTAAGGTAGTCATCCAATACAGCATGCACGCTTAACTTCCACTCGTTCTCCGAGGTTGCTCAGCCAGTATTGCATCTATACTTGAATCTGGAGGCGTCTACACTATCCAAACTACTGAAGACATGGACAGGCTTGAGTCAGAGTTGAAGAGAGACATACAGAACGGGGCATTGATCGGAATTTTTCTGACCTGGTTCTGGGGTAGGCGCCCGTGAGGTTGCACATGAGCTGATGCACGAGTAGCTAAAGGCCAGAGAAATGAAGACTCTCTACCCCATCGGAAAACAACGATGATTTAGGCGGCAATGTAGCATGTTAAGAGCATGGACGGGAGTAAGCCACCACTCAGAGGTAGCTGAATGAGAAGTATGATAGATCCCAGAAAGGACTGGGGTTACGTACACTTACTTGCTGGAGAGACAATTGGAACTCGCATTCAGCAATTTGGCAACTGATTTCTAAGTCAAAAGCCAGCACGAACTTGAGTTCACTTGACTAACATAATAATTCAGTCCTTCGATTGCCGTTTGGCAGCCACAGAAGTTCAACTGTATCAAACTTATGGTATTCAAAATGCAACTGCGCAGGAAAACAAAAGGTAGTCGACGTTGGCCTGATTCGAACAGACGCTCCCGAAGGAACAAGATTTCTAGTCTTGCGCATTAGACCACTCTGCCACAACGCCGGTGATCCATATTGCGGATGCAATGTGGTGTGGAGATGTTCTGGGAGGCCAATCGTGAGAACAAGACCCCACGCATAGCAGACCCAAGTGAAGTGAGGTGGGTGACGACAGTGTAGCTCAGGTATGCTTTGTGTTGCCAGAAACGAAGCTTAGGCACTGGAGCCATATAATTTGAGACCTGTACACGGGCATTTTTTAATGTATATTTGATTGACTGCTTTATACTTGGCCTTGCCCCTGATATCACAGGGTTATATCAAAGGCTATGGGGACATCGACGAGGTGGTAGGCAATATCCTTACGTGAGCTCTTCAGGCCGCTGTATTCAGTCAATTAATGCCTCGAGACTGATTAATTAGGTCCATATCATATATAAATAAAACTTTCTTAGAGCGATGGGTTGAAGTATTCTGGAACCTAGATGATGAAGTGATTTCACTACATGGACCCAGGGTGGTGTGCGTTCACCAGGAACATAAAGCAGCATGATGTACTGACTACACTGCAACGCAAGATCTGCGCATGACAGCCGTATCAAATGCAACCTGATCTCTTCTGTCTTCAAGTTTCAAGTAGTAACTTTCCTCAAGGCTTACCTGAAGGAACGCAGTGGTCAAATGCGTTCTTCGGAAAATGTCGCGGTGGCGCACCTTGTGATATGCCAATACCGAAAACCTACGTTGCCTATCTTATTGAAAGAACTCTCAACTTCAAATTCTCAACTGTCCAGTGGCGTATTCGAAAAAGGTAGGATATGTCGTTAGCAAAACAGCCACTCCAACGTAAACTCCTGTCCTCTCAAACCTTGAAATTGATCTCCACCCTCTCGCAAAGCCACATGTTCACTGAAATGGCTTTTGTCTTAAAAGGGGGCATATTGAACTTTGTTTGATGTGAATCCTGTTGACTTATCTCCTGGTCCTTAACATGGCGAAGGTCGCTCCGAGATATTTGAGCCGGGGTTCTCAACGAGAGTATAAAGTTTAAGCTGCCCTGTATGATTTGATGTGGCTCGAGATTCTGCGCTTGACTTGCTGTTATGTACAAGAACGACTTTTGTGAGTTATCAAGGACGATGTCGGATGACAGCGTGGCTTATAGTTCGCAGGTGGAAGCCTCGCGAGGGGCACCCAAGGCAAAGCATCTTCGTCTCCCCAATGGAGTATACGCTCCCACTCTCGCCTTCTTTAGTCATTCCGAGGATATCGACACAGTAACTCTCGAGCATCATGTCACCAGACTGATCAAAGCAGGGGTAGCAGGCATCGTGATTCACAGTTCCATCGGCGAAGCAGTGCACCTGACGAGGGAAGAACGCCGCACCATGATCAGGTGCGCAGCCGATACTATCTCCAGAGAGTATTGCGACAGATTCAAGAACACCCGCGCTTCGTTGATCGCCGCGTGCGGTGCTCAGTCGACGCGTGGAACACTTCAACTATGTCGAGACGCAGCCGAGAGCGGCGCGTCTCACGCTTTGATAACAGTTCCAAGCTACTACACATCTGTCGTCAAAAATGAAATGATCATACAGCACTTCTACGACGTCGCGGACAGATCGCCCATCTCGCTGGTCATCGACAACTTCCCCGTAGCGGTATCGGGAATGCAACTCACCTTGGACGACATCCTCCGTATCGCGAGGCACCCCAACGTCATGGGCGTCAACCTCAAGTACGACAACATGAAAAATCTCGCGAAGGAGGCGTATGCTTTGCTACCGGAGATTTTCTTTGTGGCCGGCGGCAACACCAACTCCATCCGCCAGTGTCAAGTCCACGGGGCGAACGGAACGATCGCAGGCCTCGCCAACTTCGCAACGTATGCGTGCGTGCGCGTCAGGGAGCTCTCTGATCGAGGTGAGCTCCGTGAGGCGGAGCAGCTGCAGGCAGTCATTGCGAGAGGGAATTCGGTTGTCACTGGCCTAGGGCTCGTGGGTATGAAGGCTGTGGTCAAATTTTGGAATGACTACGGAGGCGCGCCGCGGAAGCCCTGCTACCTGCCGCCACTTATTGAGGTCATCAAAGTTTCAGAGGAGCTGAGTGAGCTATTCCAGGCAGAGGAAGAGGCGGAAACGCCGGTTACGAGAGGTTGATGAATGATGTGGCCCCAGCCTGCTCTGGTAACACACGAAAGGCCGGATAGTTGTGGCTCAAGCTACCGAATGAGTTGAAATTGATCAGCCTTTGGATGGTTGTCATTTGCGAAGTATGAGCTTTACTCTCGGAATTATTAAGTGACTGATGTTGGATACTTTGTTTGCCACCTCAGGTTCAACATTGCTTCATATATGAGAATCACTCATTGACCGCCGCGTCGAGTCGAAAACGTTCACACAGCTGGTACCCGCCCGGCTATCACAACAAACACGTCCGAGACCAAGACGAGGCACCGACAACCGAGCCGATGAGGGAGGCCGCAGTGACGGCGAGGAAAATGGGCTTCCGGCCGGAACAGCGAGACTTGTCCAGTGGCGGCGTCGCAGCTGCAAGGGCCGTGTCAGATTGAGCGCCGGGCGCGAAAGACGGATGACGCGGCATCTTGAAGTGGAACTCCATAGCTGCGGATTGCGGCCGGGGAAGAAGTGCACTACCGATTCAAGCATACTCAACGTAAGACGGCCTAAAATTTGCAGGGATGGTGAGTATGGCAATCAAGATTCATGAAGACTATTCTTTGGATGCTCTGCGCAGAACAGCGGCAGTCAAAGAACAGCCATCTAATTCATGATGGTGCTAGCCATCACCGAGTTGAGTGCTGGAGTGCGACCAGCGAAACACTCATAACACAGATATGCCATGTAGTGTTGTAAGTTGTAGATAAGCGTCAGGAGTTGACTTGCCGATTATGAAGGACGACTTCTCCTTCGGATTGTCTACGTCTCATCTCACGCCACTCAGGAGGTCTCTATCTTGACGGCTGGCGTTTGAGTCACAGACTTCCACTGTATGCATGTCCGAGTCTCTTCCTTTGATTTCATACAGAAATAAGAAAGACTCGTCAATCTGATGTAGTATTGAGCACCCTTCTCTTTGATATTAGAAGAAAACCCCTTGAGTCCTCTGTGGTTCGTATTAGGTAGGTGGCCTATCTCGTCTGGTTGAACTCATGAAGGTGATGTAGGCGGCTTCTTGCGTGAGTTTCGTCGGCCCTTCTACGCATCTCATTTGGGACCCCAAATGGATAGCTCTTGTCAATCTGGAAGCCATCATCTGGCCAACCGCCCGGCTTCATGCCGAACAGCGGCTACTGACGACATCCTGCTGCATCCCGAAAGTCAAAGGGTCCACTGTCCGACCGCCGGACACCAAAAATGAAGAGAGATTGGAATTCAGGAGAGCTTCTGTATGTACGGAGTATGATTATGTCATCCCCTCTCGGCCGATAGAATCGGTCAGTAAGCGAATCAAGCAGAGGTCTTGGCCCATCTCGAGAGGCACAGCGGGAATGTGGAGGGGCCTCAGCTCCTGTTTCTCCATCTTTCATCCCAATGATCCCATAAATTTAAAAAGTGCATTTCATCTCCCACATTCTCCGTCGCATAAACAGCTGCAGCCATGTTCTTCGCTTGTATATCCGCGCCTGTCCCCTTTTCCCCTTCCTTGCTTCCTCTCCTCCTCACCTGTAGGTAAAATTCAAACGGCCCAATCCAACGGCTCAGTTCTGTTCAGGAGGAGTCTGGCTAGGAGGAGGGGCCGAGGGGGGCCCTGGAGCCTGTGCCTGGTCTGGCCCAGGTACCCGCTGATGGGACAAGGTTTAGCGCCCTTGACCCTGCTTCGGATCCACGATGTGGGCACGGGGGTGAGTTTCAATGTGTTCAGTTGATGATCGGACGAAGAAGGCGAGAAGAAGAAACCAGGACCGATGAGCGCCCTGCCTGGCAATACCTGGCCTGGCCTGGCCGCGGGCAGCCAGTCTGCACACCGACAATCAGCCAAGCCGGATACGAAAAGCAGACCAGAAGAGTGAACAGAACCACTTTGGAGAATTGGGAATGCGTTGGCGTTTTCGAATGACGCGTGCCGTTGAGTGGCCCACGACCTGGGAGCCAAGTCGGGTACGACGGAGTCCACATGGGCAAAAGCTCATGGTCTGAAGTTGATGAAAAGATGCGCTGAGCGTTGAGGCTATGAGACACGGCTGCACACCGAGTGATGCCATTAGCGCGATCGGGCTGGACAGCTGAAGTTGCACTAGAGAAGGATCTCATTCTATGTGAGATGGATCCAGATTGAACGGCAGTGCATTGCTGTCACCGTTCACCAGTCGGTAGCTAATTCCGGGCGACGATTACTGATACGGTCAAGTTTCGACTAATCGCCCTTGCTTGCATGTGAACTTGAGAAAGTGTCAGGCTCGACCAGCTCCAGTTCACATCAATAGATTGGCAACAGTCGAGATTGTATTCACGGAGGGAGCTTCTCGAAACAGGCCAGCTACCCGCACAGCAACTCAAAAATTTTCCCAAGAAGGAGACGAAGAAAACGTGGAGAGCGACAAACACGATCTGTCATGCCCCTTTAAAGACAGGCAGCTTCCCGACAAGCGCATCGACCTTTTATTTCTCGCTTGCAGGGACGTTCCAGGTCGTAATGATCCTCATATGATCTCCCGTTGAGGTCATCGAAGATGCGAGAGGCCGAGGAACCGAAGATGGGACGAGGAAAGGGACCGTGACTTCTCCCTCAATCACATAGCTTTTGCCTGACTACGACAACGTGAACGAGGTCAACCGTCCAGATTCCATCGAATCGAGTAAAGCAAAGTGGTGGGGGTCATATGGCGGAGCCGCCTGAAAGATGCGTGATGGCGCCGTTTCAGCCATCCCGGTTCAGGAGCGAGAAGGGTGAGGCAAGGATCATGCCAGACGGCTTCGTGCGGCGCGCGCTCCCCCCTCCCCATCTCACGGTCGAGTCGTCCAACTCGAACCCTCGTCACTTGTCGTGGCCGTCACGGCGTCTGCGCTGGAACGTCAGCCAAAGACGGGAAAGACTCGGTCGAAAGAGTGTCCACCTAGCCTCACTCAAATTAAACAACTGGGCGACTACTGCCCGTTGTGGGAGCCCTGCCCGTCATCCGCCCAATCGCTGCCATTCCCTCCACATGGAGCTGACTGGGGGTCGTTGGCTGGCATGTTCCAGGACCACGGATGGATCACATCTCTAGGCTCTTGGTGGCCGTCTTGGTGGCCGTATACAGTCTTGGAAGGCTGTTGGAGGGTTACTCGCTGATGTCTATCCGTACTCTAGAGTATACGCAACACGTCTCGTCTTGTCCATGGCAGGCTGACTGCCCACGGCTGGCCTGAGCTTTTTCTCGTCTTTTGCGTATGAGTCCATGACCATGCAAGGTACTATCAGTTCCCCTGAAAGCTTCGATCGCAACAAGCCGTCTTGCATAGATTGCTCCGGGTCCGTGGCTGGGTCCGGACTGGGTCGCCCATGACACCCACCACTTTGACGGCAAGTCGTAGAGACGGGTTTGCCAGTCGAACTGTATAAGACCATCCTCCATGGCCTTCAAACTCTTCTTGCTCGTTCTTCTGATCTGATCTCCTCGTCCCATTCCAAACTTGTCCGAATTTCCATTCACGTTCATTCTTTCAACACTCTCTTTACAGCTGTGCTAGACACAAGCCATTCTTTTGAAGCTTTTTTCAGAACATTGCAAGACAAATCCCAACCGTCAAAACCCTCTTTTTATACCAAAAAAAACCGACCCAAACTCTACCGTGTAGAAATCAGTCAAAATGCAGTCCAACATCCTCACCGTCCTCTCTTTCGTCGCCGCCGTCTCGGCCCACGGCAAGGTCACCTCGCCCACTCCCCGCCCCGCCGGTGATGCCTTCAAGGAGGCCTGCGGCACCACCATGTGGAACACCGAGCAGTCCGACCCGTACGGCAACATCCAGGGCCTCGCCCAGCAGGCCGGCAACAGCCTCGACTCCTCCAAGTGCGAGCTCGCTCTCTGCAAGGGCTACAAGTTCGCCGACAACTCTGCCAACATCCAGAGCTACACCCCCGGCCAGACCGTCGACTTCAAGGTCGAGATCCGCGCTCCCCACACCGGTGTCGCCAACGTTTCCGTCGTCGACACTACCAGCAACTCCATCATCGGATCTCCCCTGATCTCCTTCACCAACTACGCCTCCACCAAGACCGGTGTCGCTGCCAACAACACCGCCTTCAGCGTCACCCTCCCCGACTCCCTCCCCTCCAACTGCGGCACCGCCGGCAACTGCGTTCTCCAGTGGTGGTGGGACTCTGCTGAGGCCGGCCAGACTTACATGTCCTGCGTCGACTTCACCTCCGGTTCCGGCTCTGGCACTGGCTCTGGCTCTGGCTCTGCTACCCCCTCTGCCGCTCCGACCACCCTCGTGACCTCGGCCGTTGCCTCCGCTACTCCCTCCACCCCTGCCTCTGGCAGCTCCGACCAGGCCGCCGACCCCGTCTCCGCCACTCCCTCCGCTACCCCCTCTTCTTCCGTAAGTCTTGCCTACACCAACGTCCCATCTCTTTGAGGCTCTTTTGTCATCAGAGTAGAGTTCGGATTGAAACAGTTGCAAGTGGTTCATATTCAGCTAACCTTACCATTCTTTAGGCCCCTTGCAAGCGCAACGCCAAGCGGGCTCTTCGCAAGCGCTTCTAAAGTGGAATTTAGAGTTTTAGAGTAGACAGTCGGACTCGCATCTGATACCCGGTCAGCCTTTTGAGACGAGACGGAAGGGACGAGAGAAAGACGAGATGACTCGGAAACGGATCTCCCAAAGTTTCACACCAGGCGCTTGACCCCAACAAAATCCTGGGATTTGCATGTTCTTGTACAAAGTTTCACACACTTCAATGTTCAATACTTATTCTTCACCCATTATACCCTCCCTCTCGCAGCGACGTAATCGTGACAGTCTCCGTCGTGACATGAAACGTTATGTCTATGTCGGTTCCTGGCGACAATGTCCGAATCCGGGGAATACGAAGACAACTCGCTCTTCGATTCTGTTGTGTCCCCCCTCGTCTGATTTAATCCTTCTTGCGTAATTTGTCAGCTAAATTTTGTCGTAGGTTTACCGAGTCGGCTTTTCCAACGTCTCAACTTCCACCCCACCATCTACTAAACCACCACGTGTAACTTTCCTCTTTCAGACCAGATGCACAACACAATCAACGTCCGATCTGGCGACATTTTTGAAATGGTTTAGTGTGGTCTGATGTGAAGTCATCACAAGTCGTTCAAAAAACCCCACCAAAAAGATCACCGCTTACGACGATCGGCCAAGAGCCAGGGGTGCGTAAGGCAAGTAAACATCGCGGGAATCCACAGCTGCAAGTCATTTCGCGGGGGAGTCGAAACTTTAAAAAGAGAACAATCAAAACTGATAGAAAGAGCTCGCCCTTGCCAAAAAAACAAGTTCCCGCATTGCTGATCGCTGCTAGTAAACGCCCAGAGAGAGCTTTGTTGCATCCGGCCGGCTGGGCACTTTGCTGCGGATAGTATGTACGGGGCAGTCCGCGTGGGCAAAGCCCGGTGGGAGAAGTTTAAAAACTCTAGTGCCAAGCTCGAGAGAAATTTGGTAAACCCCCAACTTATCCATACACCCCTTCTCTGCGGCATCCGTCCGAAACGAAACATAAACTATCGGAGAGGGGCGGCAGTTGAAACTTTGATCAAGACGGGACGGGTAGCCATCCCATGACTCTCCGGTATATCGGACACTATCAACGGCCGACGTAGCCGCGTCGAAGTCGGGCAACAGGCAGGCCCACGCTGGGAAGTTATTCAGACGAGGGCGCGACGCGGGCGGAACGAATTCGAAATTGCAGTCACTCTGTTCCGCAGATCCCGTCCATCACATAGCCTGCACCTCCACCATCGGCGATTGACGTCGATTCCCATCTCTTCTTTCTGCCCGTCCGCAACCGTCGAGTCATCAGCTGTCGCAGCCCTACCGGCCTGGAGCTTCGGACTGGCTGGGGAGTCTTGGCAACCCGGACCAGCCAGAACCCGCCTGGGCAACGACAAGGAACCGACATCCTGCAAAGGCCGTGACGGCGGCGGGACCTAACCAAACGACCGGTTCGAAGATCTCACAGAGCGTAGACGACGGCCATCAGCCATACCCACCGGGGTGAGTAGTTCGGGTTCTCGAAAGAAACCTCCAATGCCTAGCGATGGCACGCCAGCCTGGGACTCTGTCTCAATGGACCTACAAAATAAAGGAAACTTTTACACGCCTCCTGCTGTCGATTCCTTTGGAAATGTTGAAGCGATGAGCTCGGCAAATGAGGTCTTGGACTCCGACTTACCATCCGGCGACAGAGTTCACCAGGGGAATAACCAGCTCCAACCACGGAGGACTCCAGCTTCTCTGACCTCCAACGACGGCAGCTGGGATGCTAGAATAGGAATTCCAAAACCCGGGGGGACGTACTACGCCGCTGACTTAGAGCGCCGTGTTTATTGAACCACGGCGTCAACTTTCACAAGATATCCTCGCTGTACCTAACGGGAGACTGCTCTTTCCGACACTAACAGGGCGAAGAGCGAGCCATTAGGCCCGACATCTGGTCGTCAGTTGGAGAGTTGGCGGTCCGAAGCCAGTGTCAGTTCCTGGGCCACGCCGTTATCATATGTCATCGATGAAAAGTCTAGTGGAATGGTCACAGTCCCAAATTACAGAAGTCGCCTCTGTAAATTATACCTTCCTGGGTACGCTTCCAACGCCTCCCGATACGGCAGATGAGCCGTACATCACTGCAGTAACTCATCACCCACTCGACTGCTTCAATGTTTTTCTGGTGGTTTCTCTAAAGGACCCGAATCCTTATGTTCTTTGCTTCGTAATTGACTGCCTCACTCAGATGTCACCTATTAGCTTGGAAAAGGCGTCCAGGATATCGAGAAGAGCACAATCCCCCAATCACACGATGGTATTTATAGGAAGGGCTGCGGGTGGCAACTCGTGCGATGTACTTGCCTCTGAGATTGAACCCTGTCGCGAAATGATGTTAAAAACGTAGACTTCTCTGCCGCTCATTGGCAAGTTGCGGAACAAAGCCACGGGCAACGGTGGCAGCCGCAACGGTGCTTGGCATGAATCCCGATGAGCCCCGCACATCGGCCGGGAACCCCGCGCCGAAACCGGCCGTCCGGGCGCCGGCGCCGTTGTAACTTGTCGAACCAACACGAAATCAAACACAGAGCCTCTGTAGCTTGCGGTTAGACAATATTTCTAAAAAATAAAAAATAAAAAGTGGTAGATCACATCTATCGAGCCTAATACCTATCATCCTTGTGTCACTCCCCAACAAATCGAGCATCATCAATCCCCCAAACACAACTTCCAACTCTTCGAAATAGCCGACCGGACGATACCCGACGCAACTAACATGCACCATCCATCAACCAACCAATCACCTCACCCTCTTAAACCTCCACGCTCCGATTAGGAAGGTCCCACAATCCCACAAAGTTGCCCGCGGCATCTCTCCGACGAGACGATTGCACGATAGCACATCATCGCCCAATGCTCCCCTTCTCTCTAAAACCTCTCCGTCCTATTGGAGCTCCCTCAGACATCTCCGTATCGGCACCGGCTGCAAACCTCCGTCCACCCACTCAGCCAAACGCGTTCACATCCAACCGATCAACCCCATCCCCGGGTCTCCCAAACCCGGCTTCGGCAAAGGCTGGGGTCCAATGCCGTTATCAACAAACCCCACCAAACTCCTATCTCGGCGGGGGAACGCTCTACCTCAGTATGCAGGATCGGCTAAGGAGGATGGAGAGCCCTCGAGCAGGAGCTTAGTTATGCCTATCACGCAATGAGCCCCGACACGGCAAACATGGATTCGGTGGGATTGCATACATAATGGTGTACACCCGTCTCTAGCCAACGCTTTGCTGTGTTTTCCTTCCCTTCTCTCAATTCTCGACGATTTGAGAAGTCAAGTGTGGCGGTGTTGCTAGTCCAGAGCTCGGTTGCTCAACCCGCAACCAAAGTTGACGGTTGTCTTGGTCCTTCATATCGCCAATTCCCAGCACACATCTCTCCCATCGCTTCCCCTCGGGACAGGACTCACGGCCCAAAATGCGCTCTCACCTCCTCCTGGCCCTCCTCTCCGCAAACCTCGCAACATCCTCCTCTCCCTTCTACACCGAACCTCAATACCCATTCATCGAAACTGAGGACATCCCCAATCCCTCTACCGGCTCCGGCTCCAGCGCCAACCATGCGACCTCCTCCTTCAAATGCGACCTCCCGCCCCCCGTAACCCCCTCCGACGTCCTCCCCTCCGCCCGCGACCTCTTCACCTCCAAAGCCGCCGTCCAGAAACAAGTCGAGCGGCACGCGGCCCTCGTCCGCGTCCCCTCAATCTGTTACGACGACCTCGGCGATTTCGATAAAGACGAGCGCTGGAACGTGTTTTACGAGCTTCATGATGTGTTGAAGAAGACGTATCCCGTCTTGTAAGACTCTGTCCCCCAGCCCTTCCACCAATTTCTCATCCTCCACTCCCTCCTCACCCTGCTCCTCCAACCTCTCCTTGTGACGCTATTCAGATATCAGAAATGAAGCACGCATAAACTTACACAACCAAAGCCACGCCCGCTCAACCCTCGAAAAAGTAAACACCTTCGGCCTAGTCTACACCCTCAAGGGAACAAACCAATCCCTCAAACCCCTCCTCCTTGCAGCCCACCAAGACGTCGTCCCTGTAGCCGACGCCGCGACCTGGACCTACCCGCCCTTCTCCGCCCACTACGACGGCGAATGGATGTGGGGCCGCGGCGTCTCGGACGACAAGAACTCCTTCACAGCCCTCCTCTCCGCTCTCGAGACGCTCCTATCGCTCCCCGGTGACGATGGTGCCGGCAGCTACGCCTGGACTCCGACCCGCACAATCATCCTCGCCTCCGGCTTCGACGAAGAGTGCTCCGGCGCCCGCGGGGCGGGCCACATCGCCACGCACCTCCAACAGACATGGGGCAACGACAGCATGGCCCTCGTCCTAGACGAAGGCGGCATGGGCTTGCAACAGCTCGACGACGGCACGCTCTACGCCCTCCCCGCCGTCATGGAAAAGGGCCACGTCGACATCTGGATCAACCTCCACGTCACAGGCGGCCATTCCTCCGTCCCCTTCCCCCACACGGGCATCGGCATCGTCTCAGAAATGGTCGTCGCCCTCGAATCGAACCCCTACTCCCCTCAGCTCACAACCTCGAGCCCCCTGTACGAACACATGGTCTGCCAGGCGCGCTACTCGCCCGACGCCCAGCCCAAAATCACCCAGCTCTTGGAGGAAGGTGACCTCGACGCCCTCGCGGCGGAGCTCATTTCCATCGATCGACCGACGCACTACCGCCTCCAGACCTCGCAGAGCGTAGACTACTTCCAGGCCGGCCAAAAGATCAACGCCATGCCCGAGAAGATCAAGGTCGGCGTGAACTACCGCGTTGCGCCGCAGAACAGCATCCCCGAGATCCAGCACAACGTCGTAAAGTACGTTAGCGGCATCGCTGAAAAGTACGGCATCAAGATCAAGGCGTTCGAGGGCGACGACGAGTACGAGAAGTACGCTGCGCTGCACAAGTCACACGATGTCGGGTTGATGAAGAAGCTCGAAGATGGCGTGAAGCCCCTGTACGATGTCGATTATAACGGCACGCTCTTTCTCAGCCGCACGCAGGCGACATTGCCCGCTCCCATCTCGCCTACCACAGGGCCTATCTGGGATCTCTTCTCGGGCACGCTGCAGTCCAGCTTCCAGTTCGACGGTGGAAAAGTTGTGCCCGTGGGCGAGCTGATGACCGGAAACACTGACACGAGGCACTACCTGGGTATGTTTATCATCAGTGACTGGCACAAATCCCAGAAAAATGAACGATGAGCTAAAAAAAAAAAAAAATGACAGGCCTTACTCGCAACGTCTATCGTTTTGTACCTATTCGCAACGGGTACACCATCAATGCCCACACCATCGATGAGAGGATCAGGTTTGACGCACACATGGAGATCCTTAGATTCTACTACGACCTCATTCGCAACTTCGATGCCTCAGACGCCTAGGCAAATCATGATCATGAGTGAGATCTGTTCAGAGATGTTTGATGAGCAGGGCTTGACCATGATCAATTCGATAAAGGCACGACTGTAGGACTCAGAGGCAAATTTCAATGAATCGATGATGTGATATGAACAAGATAGTATGAATTTGAAGCGAAGTCTAGATATGCAAGTGATTGTACGGCATCCAGTCTGAGGGTATGCCTGGGTATGTAAGAAATAACATGCTGAAAAAGTCCGAGGTCTTCTAAGATAGACCACTATTATGCAATAAAATTTAAAAACATTAGATGGTATCCATCCATCAGTTTACTGTCTGTGTGACCAGAGGCCCGCCAGTTGTAGGCCAGGCTACCGCAGTCGACAGGGCGTACAAGTCAAACATGCGCGGTCCGCCGCAATAGTTGTTCGTGGCAGTGGTAGTCGTAAGCACACCGTTCGTCGAGAATGTGCTGACGCTGCCGTAGCAGTAATCCTTGCAGGCGCCGCGTCCGACGAGTGACGTGACGGCAGCGCCGTTGAATTCGAAATTGCTACCGCCGTAGCACTCGTGGTGGTATTCCATGAAGACATACGGCAACTTCGTCGTCGAGGTCGGCGAGTTGCTGAAGAGCGAGTTGGCGTAGCCAATGCAAAGCTCAGGTGTGCCACTGTTGTTGGCAAACAGTCCGGGCAGTGCATGTCCATTACCGCTGTCCTGGAAACAGCCAATGTAGTAGTATCCGTTTGTGGGAGTGGCAGTCGGGCCGGCAGTAGTGCTTGCGAGGGAAGAGCTGCTTGCCGTGGTTGATGCGGGGACGGTGGGTACGGGAATGGTTGAGGAAGAGGATGTCGGCGGCGCTGCAGATGAGCTACTACTGACGGAGGTGGTTGTGAACGCCACGACAGAGCTAGACGAAGAGCTTGACGAGAGAACGGACGAGCTGGAAACCTGCGAAGAGCTGGTAACGATAGGCGACGAAGAGGATGAAGTGAATGCACTCGAGCTGGAAGAATCACTGGCAGTCTGGCCCGTGAATGCAGCCGATGACGAAGAAGATGCCGAGCTGCTTGATTGGACAACGGAGGAAGAGCTCGACGGAAGGTCGGTTGATTGGGATGACACCGGCGAGGCAGAAGAGCTCGAGCTCAAGATCGAGGAGGTTGTCTGAATAGACGACGTTGACGCCACACTAGATGATGAGCTAACGATTGTCGAGGAAGTCGATACTACAGTGCTTGAAGACGAGCTGGAGCTGGCTGGGGAGAACGTGTACAGGTCAAGACGCCCACCAGAACCACAGTATTGAAGCGCATTACCCTTGCAGACCATGTTGCAGTCTGTCAGGGCAGCCGGCAAGGATCCAGCGTTGGTGGTATTGCCGCAGAAGCATTCCCGAGCGTACTCGACACCCATGTACTGCCAGTTGCCGGCAGAGCAGAAGGTGGCGCAAGTCTCGACAGTCATGGTATCCGCAGCAGTGAAGGCACCAGTCAAGGCACGAGTGTTGCTACCTTCGGTCTGGCAACCCAAGAACTTGTAGTTGCCGGCTTGGGGGGCGTGCTGAGGAGCCGAGGGAACCTTGTTCGGGATAGTGTTGCTGTAGACTGACAACCTAGCTCCGCCTCCACACAACCCGGTCTTTGAGCCAGCGCATGGCATAGAACAGTCCGACTCCGAGGCAGAAGTTTGGGACGCCTTCACATCCCAGCCGCAGAAGCACTCGCGGCTGTATTCGACACCAAAGTAGTTGAAGGCTCCTCCGTTGTAAGCGCCGGCGCTGCAGAATGCGGCGCACTTATCCAAGGTCATGTCATCCGCAGCCAGGAAAGATTCAGCCAGCAGGCGAGTGCCGTTGATGAGATCCTTATAACAGCCAGAGTACTGCCACTGGCTACTGATAACAGCTGGCATGGCGGAGTTGATGGGCGACATGACCATTGTAGACGAAGGGCTGGAAGATGAACTGCTCGATGAAGAGGTCAGTGTGGATGAGGCCACCGTGCTTGTAGCCGGCGTGCTGCTAGAAAATCCTGTCGCGGAGGAACTGCTGGAGATCGCGCTACTGGATGAAGATCCGCTTGCAGAGCTAGTCGAAACAATGACGGCACTGCTAGAGGACACAATGCTTGAGCTGGAGCTCGTAGCAGCTGGTACCGATGAGCTGGAGCTAGAGCTTGGAGCGTTGAGAGAAGCGTAGAAACCAGCAATGTCGAACGAAGTGATGTCAGCGTACAAGCTCATGTGGCCACCATCGCCTCCGCATGCCTGGGTATCATCACCTGTGCAGTCAAAGGTGCAAAGGTTGAGAGACTCAGATCTGTACGTCGAAGGGGTCTTGATGCTTCCACCGCACCAGCACTCTTGATGGTACTGAACTCCGGAGAGGATGTAACCCTTGGCAAGGCAAAGAGTCTGACATTGCTGGAGGGTGTTGGTTTTCTGCTGATCAGCCGTGTTGACAGAAGTCTGCAAGTTACGGCCGGCACTGCTTGTATCTTGGAAGCATCCAACCCATTGATAACGCGCGGTGCCATTCGTGAGGAGGGGTCCGACCTGCTTCGAGACAACGGTGCCGGAGAAGGCGATGTTGTGCAGTCCAGACGCTTGGCCAGTGGTGGGATCGTTACCATCGGAGCTGATGGTCCACAGAGCCTTGAGCGCTTGAGACGGATGGTTGGGCTGGACAGGCGCAGCGTGAATGCCGACACTGCCAATGGCACATGTACCAGCAGCAACCTGTGTTCCCTCGGTAAGCTCGGCAGTAGGGTTCAAAGCAAACAACTGAGGCGTCGCAGGGGGCTTGGAGATGGTAATTGTCAAGGGCGCGCCACCCTTGTTGCACACTCGGATTTGCTTATCGACCGAAGTGCCAGCAAGAACATTGCCAAAGGCGACGCTGTAGTCTGTGAGTGCGTTCCAGTTGCCTGCGCCGTCGGAGAGTTCGAATGTTACAGCGGGAGCATCGTTGACGGAGGCGCTCAACGTGAGGACAGAGGAACCACCGTTAGACCAGATGACGACCTTTGAGGAGTAGGAGCCCGCAGTGGATTGGAAGAAACGGAGAGGGACCGAAAGACTCTTTCCGGAGTCCAAAGTGGAACCAACAGCGGGAAAGCCCGAAGAAGTGAATCCAGCACCCAGAGTGCCGTCGTTGGTGAAGTTGGTGTAAGTGCCAGCAGTGTCCTGCCAAGCAAATCCAGTAAAGGTAAGGGTGCCATTGCCGATGTTCTGGAGGAGAGCAGTGGCGGTGAGACCATCGGGTGAATCGCGCAGCACGAGTCTTCCGAATGTGATATCTGATGGAGTCGCCTTGAGGAAAGCTCCTTGCTTGACGACGGTGCCCTGGACTGTCACAAAAGTGCTCGCGGCGTAGTCTGCCGAGGCGTTGACAGCGAGTGTGATAGCACTGGTAAGGAAGCCGGGTACGACCTTTGCAGCAGTGTTTGAGATATCCCACGTCACATTCAGGCTGAAGGATGTGCCCGCAGCTACGGCGCCTTGGGGGAGAGTCGAGTTGGAGCACGACCAGGACGCGTCGGCGACGGAACATCCAACAACCCCAGCCAAGGCGACATTGGCCTTGCAGCTGACAGTGGCGCTCGCGGTAGATCCAAGTTCCAAGGAGCCAAAGTCAAGAGGAGAGGTGCAGTTGACGGCAGAGTTGACCGGCGCACCAAAACAGACGAGCTTGTTGGCGTTGACGTGGAAGAAGACTCGGCCGTCGCCGAAAACGGGACGCTGGTACTTGTTTGTGCCTTGAGACGAAGGAAGGGTGATGGGAACCATGACACCGTCCTGAGGAATAGCCTTGAAAGCCATGAGACCAGTGTTGACATCAGTAATCCAAACGATTCCGGAACCAGCCTTGCCATTGTCGGAGGTAACTGTCATTTGGCCAACACCAACACGGCCGGCCGAGATCCAGGAAGACTGGCCAGCAAGACTGAACTGCGGCACGCCCTTGGAGTCGAAGCCGAGCTTGTAAGCAACAAGGGCACCGCCCACAGTGGTTGCATAGATGTAGCCACCCTCAGCAGGGTAACTGCCGAAACCGCCATACAGAGAGCCACCAAGCTCGATAGTCTGCAAGACACCATCACCACCGTCTGCGGCCTGACGGAATCCACCAAGGTTGTCAGCGTTGACCACGTATGTTCTGCCCTTCTTACCCGCAGTCACGCCGATGCGGTTAACACCAGCGCCCTTGAAGACAGAACCGTCCAAAACGGCAAGACCAGAAGAGCCAACGTCGCGGTCACCAGCATCAAGCGCGACATAGTCGTAGGGTTGGAAGTAGTCGATGAGAGACCATTTACCAGTAGCCGACAGCTCCATCTTGACGATACACTCATCGAGGGTTGACATGGAAATTCTGCCGCTCGCCGGAACATTGCCGTTGGCGTGTCCCTGGCCGTTACCAGCCACGAAGTAGACGTTGTTGCCGATGGTGGGCAGACCCATACCACTCTGCCAGATGCCTGCCTTGCCGCTTCTTTCGTTGGCAAGGTCCAGAGCCTGGGGGCTAGGTGCACCGGGAGCTGCTTCCGTCGCCCACATGCTCACGGGACCGACGCCTGGAGTCTTGCTGACCGAGACGATGTAGCCGGTGTAGTTCCAGCGACCACAGTGTGATCCAAATGCAGCAACAATGTGGCCGTTAAGCTCCGTCAGGGCTGGGCGCTGCAGGGCCACACCACCAACAAGATACCGGCCACGGTCGTTGTCGGCATTGATACCGTCAATGAGAGTCGGGAAGCCAGAGACGTCTTCGAGGCTAGGAATCCGAAGGGCGTACATCTTGTAGACTCCATTGGCGGTACCGGAGGTAGTTCCGTCCCGGTAGCCTTTTGAGAAGAGGTACATGATATCGGTGTTGGGGTCGATGATGGGGGTTCCCGTAACGCCAATGAAGTCGGGGATATCGCCGCAGTTGCTGTCGGCGGCGAGGAAGGGTGCTTGAAGTGTTCTCTCCATCAAGCTCTTGCCAGTCTTTCCGTCAAAGACACGGATGATGTTCATCTCGGAGGCGGTGATGACAAGCTCGGATCCGCCATTGGGCGTGTAGACCAAGGGCTTGGCGAGCCAGTTCTCCTTGGCATTGGGAGATTGGAACGTCCATAAACTCTTGAACCCTGAAGAGCCTGCGATATTTGGGTTCAAGTTGTGATTGGGAAGGTAGCCGGATTGCGGTGCATCCTTTCGGGAGGGAAGAAGTCAGTATTGGATACTCGTTGAATTACACCCACATGGAGCTGGCATGCGGAGGTCTCGCCGGCTGCCGAGCCGCAAGCCAGTGTAAGCGGGAACAGAGGAACGGAACTTACAGCATCGCGGTATGAATCGGTAGAGGCAAGTGAAGCAACAAGCGCCGGCAACGAAGCCAGCAATCCTAATGAGAGTCTCATGCTGGGCTGTTGAAGAATGAAAGCAGTTAACAATCGAATGCCTGCTTCGAGTATAACAGTCCCAGAAGTGCCGCGAAAAGTGAATGGAGATGAGCACTTGGTGATGATGGCATACTTGGATTTGTCCGGGGCACAGGGCGGATAATAAACAAAAGTATGTGCCTGCCAAGTCTGCAGGCCAAGCTCAAGGTCTCAAGGTCTGAACTGTCTGATGGTCGGAGGGCGACACAACACAGGACGAGCAGGGCAGCTGTCGTCTGCTTCGAGACCGTTGTTAGTCGAACACATGGCGCGAGCTAGGGCCGGTCGAAGGCAGTTAGCCGGCGATGCAGAAGCCCCCTCCCATGGTGACTGCAAGCGCGAGAGTCTACCTTAGTGTAGGGTGTACGGAGTACTTGGACGATAACCGTATGAGTGAGGTAAATCGGCGCACCCATGCTTGGGATGGGCTGGGTTTGGGTTGTTTCGACTGGAGATGTTAGGTTCCGTAGGGATGGTGCGGATAGCCAAGCCTAGTTTGATTAGGGCGAGATATTGAAGGCGCCAGAGACATTTCAGGACAAGCGGAAAAAGCATAGCTGGGTAAGCAGGGAAGTCTTGTCTTGGGAGGGGGTCGATCCGGCAAGGACCGTCTAAAACACCACCAAGCGAACGCACGCTCATGTTCTGAGCGTAAAGACGCGTAGACAAGACTGGACTCGAAAAGGCCAAGACAGATGCATGGCCAGAGAGCTTGGGAACCAAGGGAGCGGAACGGGACCGGGCGCGACGGCGAAGGCGACGGATGACTGTACTCAACTGGCTGTGAAGGCATCAAGCACAAGTTGGTCGAAGCCATGCGCCGCCCATGGGGACCCGGAGAAGGGCCACCATGTGTCCAGACTGTCGGATGGATCCGTGGAGAAGGCCATGTGACGGTCCAGGATTATTCGGATGGCAGGCCTCTCGTCCAGAAGCGAGGCAAGGCCATTGATTCTCTCCATCTTTCGCGCGCTCTCTTTCTCTCTCTCTCTCCGTTTCCTAGGTTTAAATCCACTTGGTCTGGAGCTGTTATGGGTTTGAAGGCTGAAGCTGGTGACTCGTGAGGTTGGGATCAGTTCAGCACGTCAGCAGCCGCAGCCGCAGCCGCAACCTAATGGTAGGTATGCGCGCCTCTCCACTCTTACACCCAGCTGGTCGGACGAAGCTTTGTGGCTTTAGGTCTCGGGGTTGGCGTTTGCCTGGGTAACTGCACCATAAAATTCTTGCATTGTCATCGGGTTGGAGCTGAAGCGGCCGAGAGGCGTAAGGGAAACAATCGGCGTGGTTCAATTTGTGTCTAGACCTCGAAGGGGAAGAAAACGACCGACGCGGGGCGGCAGCTAATTACTTGCCACGAGTAGATTGGCTTGGTGTTGGTTTGCGTTTCCTTTTTTTGCATATCGGCAGAATGAGATCTTCGCAGGCGCATCCTAAAGTTGAAGACATGAAGAAGCAAGCAACAGACCAGTGACCACGAACGCTGACTTTGCTTGGTGCATCTGGTGCGTCTGGTGCATGGGAGAGCCAAGATTCTAGTCGGGTGAGACGTGAGAGAAGCAGCCAAAGAGCCCAAAAAAAGAATCAAACGGAGGAGAGCAGGGAATGTGGCCTGGGGAAGATTAAGTGGCTTTTCTGTCTAAGCCCGATATGGAGTTATAGAGTCTTGAAGCGAAGGGCACCGTAGGCGGGGACAACCCTCGAATCCCGCACCTGCCTCCTGCGACACTGGACACAATGGATGAGGAAAGGGCACTTGCCTCAAAAGCAGTGTAGGTACGAAGTAACGTACCTTTGGTAAGGCAAGAGTCTGGAAGGCACAGGGGTTGCCAAGTCGCGCACCTGCACCTGCACCTGCACCTGCACTTGCACTTCACCTGCACTTACACCAAACCTAAGTGACCGGCGCGGCTGCACCTAGCCACGTCGCACTTTTCAGGAAAACACCACGATGATTTTTCTCTGGCATACTACCTAAGGTACGGAGTGATGTGCTCGGAGAAATGCGCATTGGCTGCTTGGCTCCATCATCTTATTGTGCATAAGGTTACTGGCGCTAGCCATGCACGCTGCTGCACGCTGCACTCTGCAAGGGCGACAGCACGCGGTTGGGGTTCAGCCGGAGGGAAGCTACCGCGGAACACCTGAGAAATAGCGTCCACGCTTTCTCCCTTGCCCATGGAAATGCACGTTTTCTTCTGAGGTACTTCGTACGAAGTACACCATCGTGAGGGCAAGAGGTGATGACGTCCATTCGGGAAGTTGGAGGGAGGCAGGGTGGCCCCTCGCTGGCTTCCTCGCCAAACTCACTTGGACACGAAGCCGCGACTATTGAATCTTAATCCTCGAACTTATCGTACAATTCGGGAGGGGAAGAATGATGAACGATGAGGCAGGCACGCCTGAGGCAAGCCACCTCATAGTACACCTTCCAATGCCAGTGACGTCCTGCCATTATCCTCGTCCCTCTTTCCCGGGTTTTCAACCTTGGGCGGGAGACCACTGACAAAGGCGGAGGAAGAGGAAAGAACGACAATCCGTACCCTCCACTGCTACGAATACACGTGCTTGCCGGCCGGACGACGGTGCGCACCTTCCGCTGCCCTTCCATGAGTGGGGGTGGCAGGGTGGCGGCCCAAATCATCGGTTCCAACACGTTTTGGGGGCAGATGCGGTTGTTTGTTCGCGCCTTCCACCTGTACTGCCGGTCCTGCCTTCCAACTTCTTGCCTCCAGTGCACTTACCCAGCCATTGAACATCACCACGAGGCTTCGCTTCGGTCTTTGTGGCGGATAAGCAGCCTTGGGTTTTCAGCTTCTCACCGACTTGTGTCCCCGTGTCTCTTCTTTTTTCAATAATCATCATCACCGCCTGTTTGCCTCGAGTTTGTCGCCATGTGAGGTGCCGACTCATTACGGATGCGTCTCTCATAAATACCATGAGCAAGCAACAACAGCCACACCACGTCAGGCCCAGCTGAAATAACCCTTTCTTTCTTTTTTCACGCAGCTTGTTCCACCAGACCACGAAAACACAAATGGAGCATTGATAGATCTCAAACATTGGCTTCACATTGGCACTCGGCTGCATCGTGACAGACGCCCCCAAAGGCCCCCATCTCGTACGACGTGCTGGCTACCGTACGCCGACACCCTCATTGCATTTCTGCACTTGGTCGTTCTTGTCTTCATCCCACGGCACTGCAACTTCCGAGTCATCGCTTTCCTTGCAGGCTGCAGCCGTCGCGTCCCGGATGCAACTCTGCAAACCAACCTAGGGCGCATAAAGAGCAATTTTGCACACAAACTAGTCAGTCATCATTCGTCGGATGTTTTCTTCATCCCAAGGTCTGTTCGTCACAGTACGGATACTCCCTTCTGCGTCGTCCCATCTCACATGGCCATCCCTTTGCTTGGCTGCAGTCACTTCAGTAGTCTCCCGTAGTCTCATGTCGGGAACCACGGCCCATCACATTGATCACACACTTTCTCTACGTGCCCTCAGGTTTGGTTTCTTTTTTCCACCATGTGTGTTTGTACTTACTAATTCGCGCAAGCGTGACGCCAATGTAAGGTACCAACGGCACTCTTCCCCCCTTGACACAAACAAACTTCCCATCAACCTTTTATCTTTGTCTTTATTCTCACCATCAGCCGTTTCCCTCAGACTCGGAGAAGAACTGAGAGGCTATCTTAGTCGGAACATGATCGAGTGGCCCTGTTTAGGCAGTTCGCTCGGGTACACTGACAGATTGAAGATGCGGCTACCCAGCTTGGGCAGACTACGAATGAGGCCTGCCTCTTTTCGGCCAATATTCCGAAGCCACGCCGATTCAGCGTCCGGTGAAGCTTCCAAAGTGCCTACAGTCGCGCCATTTCCGCCATCTTTACCACCCTGGCGGAGAGGCTGATACAGCGACCACAGCGACCACTGTCGTGTCTTCCATAATCAATGAAGAACTCTTTTCGCGACTTCACGCAGGTCCAGCAAATTCATGGCAACGGCCATGTTGCAACTCCGATCAACATTTTGTCCGCCCCTTTTCTTCTCACCCTGGTCTCCGTTCATTTCGAGGGTCTCTTCTTGATGCTTCGTAGATCGGCAAGTCGCCGTCAGTTTGGAGGCACTCAATCTCATCAGCTTTATCTCAAGGGCCTTCAGAAGGCCAAGATGTCGCAAGGTGTTACGACTTCATTCGCGAACATGACGGCGCGTAACCTGGCAGTGCCTCGAGCGTTTCAGTTCGCTTGACATTGTCAACCATCTCTCAAGTGACAAGATGGATCATTTACCCTGGTCCCGAATTCTCGGGATTGGCTTTGATCTCATGGGGCCACATCGAGAACTGCCGCACGTCGCATCCCACATGGCAAGTTGCGGCTCACGAGGCTTCAGACCTTCACAAAATGTGTACGGAACGGCACCGGCGGTGAGGCGTTCTTCTACTCGAGCCATCTCAAAAGCCATTCCAGCTGGATGTGTTTCAGATCTACAGAGCGGTCTGCCAAGCCATCTCCTGGTCATAGCCACGCTTTGCAGGTGCCAAAAATCGTGGCCAAGGAGGATGCCGTCGCCGCCACCACATCCGTGTGTTTTCTCTTGTTGTCTTTTTTTATCTTCTGCGAACCGGTCCCCGAGCGCCTATTGTTTACCACGTCGATCAAAACGCCACACTCGGTGGCGTCGTAGCTCTCTTCTATCTCGGATCTCAGAAGCCTCGAACCAATCGTTCAGGGTCGACCGTCTCTCCCGTGCGGCTCTTGACGCCTCACTCCTTCATCTCAAGTTTGGACGAGAATTTGATGCTAGTTCATCTTGATTTTCCTGTACCACGTTGTTGCTCCACTCAACGCCCCTGACTTCTCAGCTCGTCACAGCAACGAGTCTACGACTCAACTCTGAACCGCTACGGAGACCCTTACTTGAAAGGGTTATTACGGAGTACTAGATACGCTATTCGATCAGCTCCATTACTTTGTTCTTATTCATCCTGCGATCAACCAGTCAAGCACGGTTCTCAGGTGGTGCCAAACCACTTAAGCATGAATTATATTCTGTTGCCCCCGCAGAAAGTGCCGCAGTGGATTCACGAGTCAGGGATGGTCTGCGACGGGGGCGAACCCTTCTTGCAGACAACAGCTAAGAATACGAGTAGCTGAACGTTAGCGGCCTCGGCAATGCGACGCCGTGACCAGTCCCCACCATGAAGATGAAAAAAGATTGAGGCGTCTGAAGTTTGCCGGTTGGTATTCACCACACTCAATTTCCTCTCCCGCATCTTCGACATCACTGTAATCAGACGACCAATCAACATCCGCCACCTCAACTTTAGGTCGTGATATTGGTGGACTGCGTACGATCTGTGTGTATTGAGACCACTCATCGCGACTGAGGCCGGGAATGCTCGCACGCCTTGGTCTGGTAGGGCTTGTGGCCACCTGTGCCTCAGGGGCCTATGTGCAATGGCAGGACTGTGGTGGTCATTCAAGCAAGACAGATGTCTTCGTTCCCCAGAGTCTGCGAGCCACTTTGGAGCCGTCAGACGATGGGCGCCAGAACCAGCTGACACTCCAGGTCGGGAGATGGATGGAAGAAGCGGAATGCCAGGATCTGGCTCGAAGGACGCCCTATGCAACACTGGAATTCGAAATGCTAGGCCGTTCTGCTGCGTATCAAACCACAACCAAGACAACATGTGAAAAGCTCAACTTTTCAAAGAATTGGCGCTCGTCACTGGTCAACCCCTTCAGCCTTCATTTGTCTATTTCGGAAGATATCGGCCGTCTGCCACCATTGTCAACATTCCATACGACTTTGCACCTCGAGGGAAATGACTCGGAGGAGATCAGCTGTCGTCAAGCAAATATCACTCCAGCACTAAGTTCAACCGTCACCGCAATCGTCACTTACTCGACATGGGCCATCTTTCTCTTTGTGCTCCTTGTCGGTATTCTACGCTCTACCTACAGCACACCGATTGCGCTGGACGATGAGGATGACGAAGAGCAACGCTCGATACGGACTGTCCTACCGAACGTGGGGGATTGTCTCCAGTACCTTCAGTTCATCTTCTTGACCGGCGGGCTCAGTTTGCGGTATCCTAGATTCTACCAGCCGGTAGTCAGTCACCTCAACTTGTTTTCCCTCTTTATGAACGGCCCAGTCACCCACGGCGTGGTGTATGATAGGGTTGAAGACGGCATCTACGTATTGAATGGCACATACGGCGGCACGTATGGTCTGGAACTCATGACCCAGATCGCGGGTGCACCAATGACCATGGACACTTGGTTGAACATGGTCGTTCTCATGTTCATCATCGCCTTTGGTGTCGCTATGGTCCTTGAGGTCGTCTGGTTCATGAAGCGAAGTCATGACCTTGACAGCGAGTTTTCACGGTCAGCCGGCGGCATGAGATACACGGCTAGTCGTGTCTTGCGTGGTATTTTGTCGTATTTCACGTTTCCACTTGCAGCCTTGTCTTTCTATCAGCTCGATAACGCCTCGATCCTTCCCGCATACCATACATCAATGGCAGTCGCACTAATCCTTGCCATGATGGCCGCTTTTATTTGGCTTATCCGGAAAATTCCTACGCGCAGCCTAGGCGTCCTAGTTTTCGACAGCACTAAGCGTTATCGACAACTCCGTGCCGTGGACGATGCCCGTCGCCGGGATGGAACTTTCATTTTTGTCTTGTTCGCCCTCACATTTGTCCGCGGCGCCGCCGTCGGTGGCCTGCAGATTTCCGGGCCGGCTCAGTTGGCCGTCCTCGGTGCCTGCGAGCTCGTGCTCTTAGCTAGCATTGCCGGGTTCCAAGCATACTCTACATTCTCCATTGGCAGCATTGCGGCGACCATTCGGCTTTGCAGCCTGATTTTCCTGGTTGCATTCCTACCCGGACTTGCGACACCGATCAGCGTCAAGAGTGCTATCGGATATCTTCTTCTAGCTGTTCATGGCGGCATGCTACTACTTGGCTTCTTCGTTCCTGCTCTCTGTGAGCTATCGAAACTTGTCAAGGGCTGGTGGACAGCACCGCGACCAGAGGTAAAACTTAGAATTCCATGTATTTAATAACTTTTCTAACACGTGTTCTATAGATTTATGGCCTCCGCCAGCTCCGTCGACGCGAGGTGTCAAGAACCAATCTCGCTTCCATGTATACGTCCAGCATGCCAGACACATCGTATCCTGAGCCGAATGTTGTTGAATCACCCAACGCGGGCTATCTCCGGCCGACGTATCGGTCGGATAGTCCCAGCACTATGCACCTAGCCTCTTCGACTACCTCTAGTCGATACTTCCGGCCACCGCGGTCCAGTGCGTCTATCTCGTCAGTCGAGAACCCACGCAGTCTCGGCTCCTCTTTGTACACTACCTCTACGCCTTCAAGAACGACATCGACTTCTACCACATTTATAGACAAGCACTCTGTTCAGCGATCCGAGTCAATCGTGTCCCCCAGCCGGTTATCAGAGTCAACCGAGGAGGAGTCCCGTTCGACATCCCAGAGATCACCCACAAGGCCCAGCGATGGGCCTCTCGGGCCACGTTGGAATGACTATTCCTTCCGTGAAGCAGATCTCTACTACAACGTACCTCGCCCGCCACCAGTAGAGCGGGCGTCGGAGGAGTTGCCCAGGCCACCGGCTCCGCGACCCTCCTTCCGGTCTTCGTCCGGGCTATGGGCAAGGGTAACTGGCCAATCTGGCACGGGGGAGCAGGGGTTTCAGGTTGTCCGACCTCGACCGGCCTCGGAACAGGGCTTCGTAGTTGTTCGACCCAACAGGCCAAGTAATCTCGGCAACGGTGCTCCAGGAGCTGCGCCCAGTGCGTTGAAGTGACTTGATTTGTTCTGTATCAACTCGATCACGAAGATTTTCCCGTCAATGTCAACGGTTGAATATTGCGACCTGTTTCGCATCATTGTAAATATAAAAGTTAATAGCATAATGCGGCGTTGGGGTGCATTGGTTTTCGGGCTGTCTGGCAATTTAATCGACTACATGGCTGAATCAATCTATTCAAAACAATTCAGAATTTTGACACACTTTTCCGCGGGATCGAAAGCACGAAGAAAGTCTAAACCCCCTTACACAAGCTTGACCACGGCATTCATTCCATCTGACCTTCCCTTTTTTCCCACCGACAGGCAATTGCCTAATCCGATCCAGTGGGCCCTGTGGAGCGTCATATGATTGGTCAGGACTAACTCATCCAAAACCACGACAACATGCCCTATATCGAGTCGATACTGAGCTACATATCAACAACATTTCGGGAGCTACCTTTGGTCAAATTCCTAACATGAGAATTATCACGTTAAATACATCATTCTGAGAAAAGTCAAGGAGGCCTGGTGCCTATGATGTCACGTGAGCTGACTCCAACGGCTGCCTGAAGACCACAGAAATGGGATCCCGACTTTTCTATACAAAAGCTCTCCTGCGTCCGTACTACTAAGAAGACGAAAACTTCAAAATACTTATTCTCTATTCTTCTCGACCTAAGGAGCGCCAAATACAAGAAAAGCTTGTACATTTGCTTCCCTGTGTACGCATCCCCAATATCCTTTGCCCCCCTCTTCGAGTCACCAACTTTAGTCGCCGCCACCAACACTTCAAGAACATACAACGGCAAACAGAAATGTCGTCCTCCACGCACCTCATCTCCGCCACCCCAAATACAGCATCCTTCCTAGCCGAGGCGCGCGCAGGCTTCACCGCAGACTTGGCCTCTCCACCGTCCACCGCCAAAGAACGACAGGAAATCTTGACCTCGATCCAGAGTTTTGCGTTCCAATTTCTCAAAGCCGCCGCTCACGCCTCTCACTCCCATCTCGAAGTCGCTCAGACGGACGACAGTCCAAGAGGGGAGCGAGGTGAGAGAGGTAGCCATGCGGTAGAAGCAAACATGGATCCAGAAACAGAGACAGACGATCTCGCCCAGCAAGGTCTCAATGTCCTCTGGGGAATGTTCACGTCCACGGCGCAGGTAATCGACGCAGCCGACGCGTTTCACGATCGTCTTGTAGGTTTGCTGGCGTGGACGAGGGAGTTTGACGGGGCTTATAGACGGCTTCATGGTATCGTCGGGGGTATTGCTGGTGGTGGTGGTTGGGGGTCATATGGATTCGGGCAGAGTCTACAGCTCGCGTGGGAGCAGCTCGTCGCAGCAGACTTGCCGAGCGGTACGGCGACGCGGAAAAGTCGGGATCTTGCGGCATTTTCTGCGAGGGTGTTGGCGAGGGGGTTGTGTGGAGAGTCTGTTGCTGGGACTGCGTTTTGGGTATTTGAGAGGGCTTTGGGGGGAGACGGGGATAGGCGTGAGATTGTGTCGAGGGACTTAGTACCTGCGGTTGAAGTATGGTTGGAGCACGCGTCACATGCCCTCCTCGCGCGTTGCTGTCCTTCTCCCGCGGCAGCTGGGCTTGATCCTACTACCACCGCGGCAATGGATCCGATCTCGCGGGCCGATGGTCCTTCAACGGACCAAATCACCGCAGAAACCCAACGCGACGAGTTCAGCATGTCCCACTGGCTGCGCTGGCGACGCCGTCTCCAGGAGCTGAGTCACGATGCCGATGCCGATGTGGCGAGGTTGGCGAAGAAAGTGTTCATGAGTATGATTTTCTGTGGGAGGGATTTGGGGGTTGAGGTGGATGGGGAGGCGAGGTTTGCGGAGAGGTTGCAGGGAGTTATGTATCGGGAGCTTGTGAGAAGTGGGAAGGGGGTCATGGAGGGGGAGGAAGTTGAGATTGAGGTGGATTTGGTTGATTGAGGTCTCTGGGTTTTTGGGTTTGAGGAGGGATGTTAGAGAGCGAATTGTGATGGTGGTCGGTTGCTGAACGAGTGTACTTTAGTGCTCTTGTGTGAATGTTGACTTATTATATGTGCCCTGGTACCTTAGCCTGATCATGACAAATGTCCTGTTTAGGAGATAAATCTTATTACTTGATCATTAAAATTCATAATGATCATATTGGGAACCAACCCGAACAATTACTTACAGTAGTTGTCAAATTTCCGGTTGTAGATGGTGTACCAATACAACAAGCTTGATAGATGCTGACGGTCCATTGAGTTTACTGCAAAAACAAGATGTTTTCTTGTCCAGATATCCCTGTAATCATATTCTTGGAAGATGATATTGCTTTGACAAAATCAAGGCCACCGATAGACAGGTACAACCCTGAAAATTGGTATTTAGACATTTTTGTAGTATGGTCGAATAAACATTTCGAGCGACAAAGCTCTTCCAGCATTCTAGGGAAGCAAATGGTTTATCAAGGTGTGTGAAACAGCAATTGTCCGATGCTTTACTCAAGGCCGCTGGTTAGCATAATATTCCATCGCGCCCGTCTATAAGAGGTCGCTGTTAAATTCACCAGGTGTTGTCGATGAAATTAGCTATGTTGATATCCAACAAAAAAATGAGAAATCATCGACGCGTAGACAAAGGTCATGTTCATAGCACATTACTATAAGTAGGTACACATTATACATTTAGAGTTTTAGTGGCGCTTGAGCGACCTTGATCTTGCGCGAGGCATTTTTCTTAGCAAGTTAGCTGCTCTTGCACATGCGTCCATTGTTATCCACAGTCCAAGCCTCGCTACCGACAGCGGCCACGTTATACAGCAGACCCTTGGGGTCGTACTTGTTCTTGATGCCCAGCAGATCCTCGTAGTTTACGCCGTAAAACGTCTCCTGCCAATCCTTCTGCTGGAAATCGGCCTCGTTAATGTACGCGCCCGCGCCCGGGGTAGCCGCCTCGATGACGGGCTGCACGACCTCGGTCATGCGCGTCTGCTCAGCCACCATGTCCTCAAAGGGCACCTCGAAGCTCCAGGGGAGGGTCAGGGAGACCTGGACGATGGAGTCGCGCCACTGGGGCAGGACGGCGTTGAACTTGGCGCTCTCATCGGCGCCGTCGTGGCCAAAGTGCGAGACGTTGAGGCCGACGCCGATGTAGGTGACGCCCAGCTCGACCAGCTGCCGCGCGGTGGGGCCGAAGTCGGGGAGGACGGCGCGGGGCAGGAGACGGCCGCCGAAGAGTTGGGTGCCGACTTGGATGTTGCCGGAGGGAAGGGGGCCCCAGTAGTTGTTGTAGTGGTCGCGGTAGCTGTCGAAGGAGGTGAGGTTCGGCTGGAGGGTAATGTTGAGCTGGGCAAGGGAGTCGGTGAAGGGCTGGAGGATCTGTTCAACCTCGGCCTGGGTCTTGTTGTAGGCCGTCATGGCCGGGGACTGGAGGAAGCCCGGGCCGAAGAAGTAGATGATCATGACGCCCGAGTCGACGATGGCCGGGAGAGCAGCGTGGAAGGCGTCAATGACTTGGTACAGCGTCTCGTTGTCGGCGACGGTGACGGCGAACTTGGCACCGCTGACGGGGGCGTCGGGGTGGGCGCGGGTGGTGATGGAGGTGACGACGCCGTAGTTGCCGCCGCCGCCTCCGCTCAGGGCCCAGTACAGGTCTTCATTCTCTGCTCTCGAGGCCGTGAGGAGCTCTCCCGTCGGGGTGACGACCTCGAAGGAGAGGGTGTTGTCGGCGGCCAGGCCGTAGATGGTGCTAAGAGCAGAGTGGCCGCCGGCTTGAACATAGCCTCCAGCAATGCCAACGGTAGGACACTCTCCCGTAACGACGGCAAGCCCAGCTTCGTTGGCGGCGGCGATGGCCTCGAAGCCTTGCACGCCCGCGCCAGCCTTGAGGGCCTTGCCGGCGTAATGCTCATCATCCCAGTCCACGATCTCGGTTCCCTTCAGGTAGTGGGTCCAGATGGCCAGGGCACCGGCACCGGTCGACCGGCCGTTGTAGTCGTGACCCGTGTTGCGGATGATGAAACGCACATTCTTTTCATCCGCGAACTTGAGCACGGCCTGGACGTCCGCGGGCCCAGAAGCGTTCACTGCGTAGCTGACATAGTTACCCAAGGTGCAAGGGACGTCTTGCGCCGTGAAAGGGTCGCAGCTGGCGTTGGCGAACAGGGGGGCCATAACCGAGGAGGAGGACTCCATGCTGCGAAGTTGGACGCGAGTCATTAGTCCTTGTCCATGATAGCTCTCACACGCGCAGGACGCGGGTTTGGGTCACGCAACTCCTCAAAGAGGGAGGTGTGACTGCAAGCTGAATTTGAGCCGGAAGGGGGGAAGAAAGCAAGCGAGAAAGGCTACGAGGTAGAAGAGACAGAGCGAGAATAGCAAACTCACTGGACTTCCGAATAGAGCCACGCCTCCTGAAGACGAGCGCACTCAGTCGCGTTGTAAGCATCGCCGTGACATGCGCTTCCCAGCGGGACGGTAGCGACCAGACGTCCCCCAACGGTCTCGTTGAGCTGCGCCCATGTGTTCGCAGAGGGCCATCCCGCGTCTCCGGGCAGATACTTGCACGAAGGCGCCGTCGTCGTCGAGTTTGTCGAGGAGCTGCCCAGGCCCGAGCACCTGGCGGCGACGGAAGCGCTTCCGCCGGCCAGGACCAAGGAAGCGAGGATCGAGACGCGCATCTTGGCAATGGGGGTAAGGTTATTTCGAGAGAGGAACGTGCTTTCTCTAGGCTAGGCTCTTAGCTTCCTCGCAGATCGCTGCACAGTCCGAGCAGTAAAAACTCAGAAAAGGAGGCGGAGGAAGGACGATGTCGCGAGAGCGAAAAGGCGGAGAGGGGGTGAGAGGGGGCCAAAAGAGACACAAACCACTTTGGAAAAGTTTCACACGAGGCAGATGCTCTGATATTGTATATGCGACGCTGCCCAAAGTGGACTCTTTCTTCCCTTTACTAAATTGCCTCAATCTGTATTGCCGTCTTGTCCACCGGGCAAAGATACAAGAGGGCGCAATATTCCCACTCAATGACCAGCACTTTCTGCGCGGTTTTGCACAATTCTGGACATGATCTCCGGGGGTTCGTCGGGGTAAACCGCTGCGCCCCCCCGCAAGCCGGTGCCGTCTGCCGTTGGTCGGCTCATTTTTGCTGACGATTCGTACCTTGCATCCTCAATATGCAGGCGGGCCAGTCGTTGGAACCAACAACAAACTGCGGGCATACGCAGTAAAGCCGGGCACCATGGATACCATATAGTACTCCGTAAGATGTGGGAAATCTCTGTCCCTCGGTCCGCCTAATCCTCGGTAAACTAGTCAAATGGAGAAATCCAAAAGCCGTGTTTCCGCTGCGAACCCTTGAACCAACGGTGTAAAACCGCACTTCCTCATCTTGGCGGTGGGAACCGCGCGCGGGGGGTGGTTTATGGTATTGAAGTGAACGGGCAAGGGTCGCGGCGCGGGGGACCCACATCCGGGGGTGGTCCGGCCTCCCGATTTGCCTCGCCGGGCTCGCCGCATCTCGGCACCCCTGCCCGCGCTTGACTCGTGAACGCCTGGGCGGGACGGACCTGGGTCATCCGCGAAACCTTAATCTCGAAGGACTGGGGTTTCTACAGGTTGAAAGCCCTCTATAAAGATCAGATATCACAAAAGGCGGCCCTGTCGTTCATTTCGTTTTTTATGCCCTGCCGGTGCTTGTGAACCCCAGCTTGCTAGGGTAATTATTTATTCTTCCCTCCCTCTCTGGTCGTATCGTCGTACGTGCAATGGATAGTAGGGCGGGAACACGGGCTTTCTTGGGGAACCGATTTGATCGATCATCGATCAGATGTTCCGTCCACTTGCCCAGGCCTTGAGCGGGCCAGGAAAAGCGAGGCGAAAGTTTGAAAATAGATGAGCGTGAGGGATACGAGCAGTGTCTTGGATGGTGTGTTTTGCATAGTCTCGCATCATTGCGAGGGTCTCACAGACACAAGATCTTGGGGGAGCCTGGACTTCTGGTGGCGGATGACAAACAGGGAGGAGAGATGGCCACCCCCAGGCCCCCTCGAGAGTCGAGACACAGATCCAGGCAAGGTGTGATTTGTGGTGTCTGGCTCTATGAGTGAGACACAACGCGCGCCGTTCGGTGAGCTCTTTGGAATTTGAAGCCGGATCTCCAGGAACAAAGCCATAGTCCAACAAGCCATCGCCGACGCTAAACTATGTCACACCCTGCCATAACGTCAGTACTCAGGACTTGTCGTCCCCGCATGGTGGCCACGAGCTTAAGCTTCTGCCTTCGCCGACTAGTGACTACGCATGCGGCAAATGCGCACACAAATTCCACCGTCGAAACGACGCTGCTGCATCCTTCCCGCCCGGCTGGGTGTTCCCTTTGATCTTCGTAGGCGCCGCGCCGGTGAGCCTAGCGTATCCTTACAAAGTAAGGTGCGAGATAGAGACAAGAGAAGGGGAACTGGGGGAAACTGGGTATTCGTCAATTACCGCCCCGGCACATGTGGAGAATTTGGAAAGCCCGAATCTCTTCAGCAAGCCACTCGCGCAATTTCGACGTCTCACACATGCAGTGCCGCAGCCGCAACGAAATGTGATGCAGCAAGGGTCTGCCACACTACTGGGTTCGGAGACGGGCTTTTATGAGTACGTGGAGAAAGAAGAAGGGCAAGCAGCAAAAAATGGACTTTACCTTCTCTTACTAGTGCGAGTATACCTGGTGTGGGCTGTCCTATACTTGTCTTTAAGGTCAGTGGTCCCAGATTTGATAATTCGCCGTCCCCCGTCCTCCTTTCTACTGGGCTGTTTCCTTGCCGTCGACAACCGAACCTCCTGGACCCAATCATGACTGGCTGGACGTACAATACGTCTGATGACGTACCGACCGATGGACCACGAATAACGGCAGTTTGCCTGACTTTTACCATCATTGCGCTCTTGTTGGTGTGTTTGCGGTGGTATGTTCGGACGACGTTGGTCAAGGCTGTTGGCTACGGTATGTGGGATCGGACTCGAATGATACCAGGCAGGGGTCTATCGCGCAGGGCAAAGACTAACAAAGCGAATCTCTAGATGACTGGGTGATCGTCGTCTCCTGGGTAAGTCAACATCAAAGTCTCGTTCCCTTTTTGACAGTTTCTTTGAATACTGACGAAAGCTTTGTAGCTCGGGGCTTGCGGCTACACAGTCTGCAGTGTAATACGTAGGAATCCCTCTTTTGTTGAGCTAGTGCCAGACTCAAATCTGACCGAAGTGTAGAGACAAAATGGGGCTTGGGGATCACCAGACTTGAGGACATGCCTCCGCAAAATGTGCTTCCCTTTGGCAAAGTAAGAAGACGTACAAGCCGTGGAATCTACTCAACATTTGCTAATTGTCATTCCAATAGCTTCAATTCATTGGCGGTCCATTGTAAGTATCTCGCAAACTACCCTTGCAGCGTACAACGTGAACTACAAATAAGTACGGACTCAGCTGACAATGCACCATCAGCTACGTCCTCGGCATCTGGGGCTTCAAGATGAGCCTGCTGTTCTCCTATCTGCGATTCTTCCCGGCCGGCGGCTACAAGATTGGCACCATCATCGTAGCGGTAGCTTGTACGATGGGACACATTGCCTTCATGTGTGTCTTCATCTTCCTGTGCACACCGGTACGTCTTTCTCAACATCCCCCCTTCTACCGAGGCCATGTGTCGACTAACACAGGGCAACACGCGACCAGATTGAGAAGCAATACGATCCATCGATCCCAGCAAACGAAGGCCACTGCGTAGACGCAATCACATTCTACCTAACTTTCTCATCCTTGACCATCGTATTTGACGTCATCATGTAAGTCCCAGATTCATCATCCACGCGTTGTATACATGTGCCTCCCGAGACATTGTTGCTGATGACAGACTGTGAAAACACAGAATGTTCCTCCCCTTCCCCGTAATCCTCAAATCCCAAATCCAAAACCGCAAAAAAATCGTCCTCCTCGCACTCTTCATCCTCGGCATCTTCGTCACAATAATCCAAGCCATCCGAATCCAAACCATAAAAAACCTCGTAAACTACCTCGACTCGGCAAAATCGATCCAGTGGTCCGTCGTCGAGACCTGCATCGGCATCATCATCTCCTGCGTCCCGACGCTGGCGCCCATGGTGAAGTACTTTGCCGAGCGGAGCCGCAACGCGGGCAGCACCACCGGCGGCGGCGGCGGCGCCTCGAGACCAAAGAGTTCAAAGTATGCGCTGCAGACTTGGGGGACGAGGAGGAGCGGGATGCAGCCGCTGGGCACGGGGATCGACAACCGGGACGCGGACGGGACGTCTGTGAGTGGCGGGAGTTTGACGACGAAGCCGGAGGATAGTACGGAGAATATACTCGATCCGGGCGGCGTTGTGTCCAAGGGGAGGACGCTGCATGCCGCGACGCCGAGTGAGCCCGAGTCGTGGACAGATCCGACGGATAAGGAGAGGAAGCAGGATGTTTGAGGAGAACATGTGAGGGAGGAGGATTGGAGGGAGATCACAGGGCATTTTTTCACATGATACCATTTTGAATTTCAAGGTGCTCAGAGCGAACTAGCAAGCGTACTTTCTTGCATTATTTTAGGGACTTTAAAGAAATCAGAGGGAACACTAACCTTGCAAGAAACCGTTATCTATGATCAAGACGTCCTTTGCAAGCTCTCAGGTTTCGACGTGTTGTGTTTGCCTGATTACTCGAGTTGAGTATGGCAGGCAACGCTAATCATATCATCTCATCAAAAAGAAAGAAGCATCCCGGTTCCATTTATGCCCCCGGTCATCCCTTGATCCGTATACGGGGAACAGGCCTTGATCTGTTCCGTTGCAACCATATCGCGATCCTCCACGATCGCAGGCGGAGACACGTATCGCAGGTGGCATATGCCATTGACCATCCGTACCTTGGTATACCCAAAGATTCAAGTCCTTGCTTTGTGAAATATTGCACCGAGAAAAGAAAGTCAATCTGATACACCTATAAGTTGGGGAGTCGTCAACTTCCCATCATTTAGGTAGATTAAAGCCTGCTGATGATAGACAGGTACTATTGCGAAAAGAATGTAGTTGGGATTAACCAACATGCTTAATAACAACTCCTCAAGAGCGACCACAGAGTACCAAAGCTTGAAACATTTTATTCTTCAAAGCTTACTAAGATAGACTCAAACTAGGTAACACGGTACAAATTCGCAGAAACTCAGAAAGTTGATTTATCAAGAGTCTTCTCTCCTTCTTCATTAGCCAAGTTTGATGCAGTAATGCGGACATATGGATATAAGTCTTAACTCATATATTGCTCATGTCACAGACCGTCCATGGTGGAAGTTTTGCAGCTCTGATGATGTGATTGATGGCAGTGACGGGACACAACGGACTGCAGGTTTTGCAAGAGCACCGAGTAGGCTTGTGGTGACAGACCATCATGGAGTAGGTGGAAAACAGATTATGCGATACTATAGTGAACTTTTCAAAGTGATGCTTTGGTAAGTCAGTTTTTATCTGAATGAGGCATAGAAGATAATACGGGTGAAGTCTTCCGGTACACAAATTTCAATATCCTACTGAGCAACATCTCGACATCAAGTATGAGGGCCTATGCGGTACTATTCTTGAAAGCCTAGTGTTTGATTACATGTCATGATGTAGAGTCTCTCTTAGTAAGGTAGACAGGTCGCAGCTTATACCATCTTACCTTGGTCTCTCACATGTCTTCTGCAGCCGAGCAGGACAAACACCGAATCCACTAACACGAGCTGAGTCTAGCTAGCTGCTACACTTATCGCAAAGCTATGACCTGCGCGGTTATTACTTAGAGTTTACTTTAGCGCGGATAATGCAACCGTGTACGTCAGAAATTCTGCCAATGTTGTTTGTCCAGATGACCATCTGATTTCCACAGCTGCCAGGGTTCGTTCCGTCGTCTGTTCTCCACAGGTCGTAGACACATGTTCGAGAGGATGAAGGATCGGGAGAGATGGAATAAAGTCAATTCGTATGCGTGGCTACCTCCCGCAAAGTAAACAATCATTCGTAAATGTTGTCCAACAAAATAAGCAGAGTCGTGTATATATAGAACGCCTGCATTCCATTCTGGAAAATAGTTTCATAAGACCATGAGCGCGTATATCAACACCAAAAACAACAAAGATCAAATGAACATCAAAACACCCCATGATAGACCGTTACCACAAGGCTCATTAAATGAGGAATGTTGTCGCACAGCTTCGCACATATGCCAATGCCATTGAACGCAACAAAGGTATGGTGAGAAAGATGGAAGGGTCAAAGAAGCCAAAATAATCAGGATGGTCGTTGGGAAACTCCCCCTCGCCCCGGTAGGTGCAGACATTTCGAAGCTTCGTCATAATCCACCTAAACAATACCATTCGGGCGGCGGCCACGGGTTGATTCGATGCTGTCTCTCCTCATGGACGTAACCGAGAAACGTCTCGAAATGGCATTGTCAATCTCCACGTGGTCCACGTCGATGTGCTTCTTGGGCACCCAGATGACCTGGATTAGTCCGATGACGGCGAAGAGGGCACAGCTAAACCAGGCGGCAGCAGAACCAGCGAAACTGTAAATGATTCCCACGAGAGGCGGGGAGACAGTTCTCGCCAGACAGGCACCGGACATGGCTACGCCATTGACCTTTCCGAGGGCTTGCGAAGTGGGCGTCGCGTTCTTGATCAGGATCAGGGTAACGGGGCCAATGATGATGCCGTAGAAACTCTGCATGATGAGGGAGAACCAGATACCAGCCTCGGTGAGGCTTTCAGGTAGAGCGGACAAGAAGGGCAGCAGCAAATACGCAGTTGGGTATACGATAATCATGGAAATGAAGGAGCCCCAAACACCGACGCGTTCTACAAAGATGGGGAAAATAAGACCCTGGATGAGCAGTCCAAGGACACCGTTGATGGCCAGATACACACCGACATCGTGGAGGGAGTATCCCAGACCGCCCCGGAAATCGAGTTGTCCGCGCGGATGCTTCAGGTCGGAAGGATCGTCGAGCAGATACGTGGGCAATAGAGTACCGGCGGCCATCTGGTGGTACGAGAAGATGATGAAGGCAATGATAAGCATGACGACGGTCTTGTTGAACGTCTTGACCTTCTTCTGCCCCGTCGCCTGGGCACGCGAGTTCAGGAGGTGTTGGCGCAGGTCTTCGGGGATGACCTTGATTGAGTGTACCGTTCCAAAGGACGATCTCCTGAGGTCAAAGTCGTGCTCGAATGGCAAAGGCAAGCTCGATTCGGCGAAGCGCGGTCGCGAATGGCTAGTGGAAATGGAACGTCGCGGGTTGAAGGTCCGGATGGGTGCGCGGCGCAGGGGCGTGGTCTCATCGACGGCGTCATCATCGTCCACGGCGACGCTATTGCGACCGTTGTGGAGGTCATCGTCCTCCTCGAATTCGAGAGTCTCCTCCAAAAAGAAAGCACCCTGCAAGACGGCCAGGGAGATTGCTGCCATGGACACGAGATTCGGAAGCAAGTAGGGATTCCGGCCGAAAATGCCATCCTCAGAGAAGACCGAAGGGTAGTAGACGGCGGGTTGGGCGAGGAAACCGCCCATGGCAGAGCCAATAATGCCGCCCAGTGTCCATACGAAGGGTTGGACGGCGTAGGCCTTGGCTGTTTCCCCAACAAAAAAAAAAATCAGTACGCTGTCGTTCGCCGCAATTTGCGCCGATAATTACACCGGCATAGAGAGAGAGAAAGAGGGAGACTCACGCTCATGGTCGGGATTTTTGACCATTTCTGCCACCATGGTCTGCATGACGGAAACGTTGCCGTTGAGAGCGCCACCAACAAAACGGGCGAGTAGGGCAACCCAATACGTCTTTGCGAAACCAAAAATCAGACTCGAGATGGCGACACCGACGAGACCAAATAGCACGACTGGTTTGCGACCAATGCGATCGGACAGGGTTCCCCATCCCATTGAGGTGATGGCCTCGGCGACGGCGTAGGCGGAGATCAAAAGACCTGCGTAGAAACCGGCGTCTTCCTCCATGCCGAGATCCTTGACCATCTTATAGGTGTAGGCCAAGATAGAATTGAAGGCGATGGGCTCGGAGAATCGACATATCGCTATATGTTTGTGACGCGCGCGTTAGCCCACAGTCGCAGTGTGTTCCATTGAATGGCACTGGACAGCGCTGATAAGAAGAATAGATTCCTTATCTGAGTTTGTCGAGAATGAGACGGAGGGGAAAGTTGGAAGAGAGAGGATGGGGATGGGCGTACCGAGAACGGCCAGTTGGCGCGTAGGAAATGCTTTGGGGTCTTTTCGTTTTGATGGAGCCATGGTGTGGTATCGTAGATATCGTGAGAGTCTCCTTTGTCTGGATAGCTTGGTGTTTCTCCTACTCTTCTCAGAGGTTGGAATGTTGGAGAGAGTAAGGTACGCAGAGTAAGGTATGGGAGGAAAAGAAGAAAGAGGGTCGGGATGACGATTTTGGCACCATGTTAATTACTGCGGGGTCGTGGAGAGAGGTTGGGGCCTTCCTTGAGGGGGGGGGGCCCTTGGCCTTTACAAGCTTGGGGGGCAGCTCAAGCCGCAAATCGCAGGGCAATGGGGAAGTAATGGCCTGGGGAGTGATAAATGGGGGGCAATGGAGGCAATGGGGGAGGCTTGGGAAAGGCAAGCAATTCCCGTCCTCTACATAATACGCAGTAACGCAGGCAGGTGGAGGGCAGTAGTGACTTGCCTTAGCAGCAGCAACTGCAGCAAGCACAGCGGGCAAGAAATAACGGCATTGGCGGCCCGCGACACCGCCCCACCAAAACGCATGCACCTCACCGCCTGACCGGTTCATGATCGGCGCTTGACCGTTGGCCACACACGTGCAAGCAGCAAGAAGCATCTCATCATCCTTACAGTAACAAGATCCTAACACACGCAGTACGAATACTTATCCCCTTCTTTGCCTCCCCACGTTCATCATCCCGATATCCATGCATGAGGTGTCGTCATGTTGGTGAAGCCTTGGAGATCCATCCGGCACGGCCACGTACAGTTAGTTGTCCTCAGTGGATAGGTATTTATTGTCCAAACCTCAGAACTTGGGGTAAGTAAACATTGAGATTCCTTTGAGACCCCCGAACCAGAGAGCAAGACATGGCGGATTCGGAACTTAATCTGGGGAACTTGACTCAGGTCAGTGCACTCCGTAGTCTTATCGTAGTGTAACCGTCGCACTTGGCGGTTATTGAAATACCTGCCGCTGCCGCCGCCCGCTTGAGGTGAGGTCATGCACCGTGATACCTACACCTACTTTGCTCCTGTACTTAGCGACACCACAGTTGATGATCTCATCCTGCAATTCGAATTCGCCCCCATTTCGAGCACCCATACATCATAACATAGCTCGCCTCAGTCGCCTCCACCACCCATTAGGTAGCAAAACCAATTGACCGACTTGATGTTAGCGCAAGCTCCTTGTCCCTTAGTTGACATGGACTAGCAATGAGGCTCGTCTCACGACAAAAGTAGTGCGACGCTCGGGACTGCCCTTTTTTTTGTCCTGCTCGAATCCGGCCTACCTTGGACAACGACAGGCCGGTCAACCACGGTAGGTAGTAAAGCAAAAAAGCCTCAAATTCGAGTCTGCAATTGTGCCACTTTTCTTTTGTGTAAATTTCCGGAGCCGAACCTCCTGCCGTCTGGGGTCTACCTTGCCTTCCAACATGCTTAGGTTGACTGCCCGCACCTTGGAGCCTCCTTCTTGGACCTGCCAATTTGGAGGAGTTGGAGATCTCAGAACTGGCGGTGTGCTCACAATCTCACTAACTCCCCATCCCACAGGCAATCTCAATCTACCTTGACTCCAAATTTAGCTTCCGAGCAATTGACCGCGCTAAATCTCAATCCAACTTACCTTAGACAGCTTAGGTCTGACATCGTCATGTTCTCGGACACCCTCCCCTGAAATCAACGCCATCATCTACCCAGTACTTAGTGCTCAGTATTCATTCAGCCAAGCGCGACGCGCCTTTTATCCCCTCCAGCCAAATATTTCCCATATCAAAAGTGCTTACACCCCCGAAGTCGATTTAAGACTGAGACACCACCGGGTCGTTTTCCCTGTTCACTGGCAAACTGCCACAAGTTCTTTTGAGCTCATCACGGCGCAGCCTTCACGAGTTGACGCGGTTTCCCAAATGACAATGCTTCATACTCGCCGGCGACGATGTGAAAGCCACAGGCTTTCAGGGCCTGGAAGCTCATGCCTCGCCTTCCATAGCGATTCAGATTACCCATCAACAAGCAAAACCAGTGGATTTATGCGCGCTCTCTTGAGAGACGCAAGAGTTACCTAAATAGTATCTGTGTTCATCACACATGGAGTCGTCTCCCAGCCTAGTGTTTCACCGCTCATCACGTTGCAGCATAGTATACAACATTCTGTCCTTCCAAGCGACCTAAATGAGAAGGCTAGCGTCATTGCTGGCTGTGAATGGGCCTTCAGGCTCATTCATATGTCCGCGACTTGAGTGGCTTTCAAGTTCCATCGTCTGTGTTCTTTGGAACTCGTAGACTGGGACACGACTCTGGGCTGGACGCGGACCCGAGAACAAGGAGTGTGGAATTCAATGAGCAAGCGATCAAGATATATGTTAAGGTCTCATTACTCTCCCAAGTCTGCCTTTATCGTCGTGGCTGTTTTCCCATTACCTGACATTAGATGAACACATCGAAGCACCGAAGCAGGTAAACAGGTAAGCAACCTCCCGCGTGCTCCCGCCCAAAGGCCATACATACTTGGGGCGCCATCAGGAAACAGACCCTAGGGCCCCCTTCTTGAGCCTCAAGAACAATATAGCCTCGCATCGCGTTAAGAAGGGTATGTACCAAGAGATACGAATGGAGCCCGGATCGTTCCAGGCATGATTCCCTTGAGTCAACACAACGAGTATCTGGTAACTATTGTTCAAACACTGATTCCTACATATCTTCTGCGGTTTTTGCCAAAGACTGGCCAAGGGTGCTGCCCCGATCTTGAACGGTTTAAAGGTTTGCGTCGATGGATGGATGTTCTGAGCCGTTATCTGGACCTAGCATAATTCGTCCCCAGTGAACCCCTTGACGGCGGACGCGCGCCGCTAGGCAGGGGCCCAGGGTGTTGGTGGGACAGATGGATAACGCGGGGAAGCAAGGGTTTCGGACGTTGACGGTGACTCTTCAAAACCCCAGGCAAATCTTCTCGAGAGCTTGGAAGAGTTCTCGTCTATATTGGAGTGTGCTATTCCTAGACTTCACCTTGAAGCTTGAGAAGATAAAGAGGATCTAGTTTTAGTGGAACAGATGTTGAAATGATTCTCGAATCCCTTCAGTTCCAAGCAATGAAGAGTCGCAATTTCATGGACTCGTCTCGATGATAAGCTTGGCTCTTCGTCGAACGTAGATGTGTAACATGAGAGTCCCATCGCCTACTCTACAGTCCCTGCTTTATTACCTGTCTCTATCCTTCGTCACCAAGTGATGGGTCCCCTTACTGCTTTGGTACATTTGACCTTACCAACGCCCAATCCCTACATCGACTGCGTCGTTACACTGTCTTTCGGAAAGCGTTTACCTGCCGATGTAATCAAGACGCAACTATTCTATTGAAGCAATGTCTAGATGCACACGTCTTACCCAAACCTTGCTCCCCGCTGTGCCCTTGTTGAGGAAGTTCATGAGCGCAACAGCCGGTATAACAATGGCCGACCTAGCACAAACCTTGTCGCTTCCAAACCACGACCTAACATCCTCCATGATCTATTACCTGTGACCAGAGCCTTCTACTGTCGCCAAAGAAAGACTTGAGGTTTCGCTGCATGGTTGGGATTTGAGTCACTCGACTCTCTGTCACCTCGGATTCCGAACTCTATCGTACTCGGTCCAATGTTATGCTGGATTTCCCAATGGTTATGTCCTCGAACTACTTTTCACTGCCGTCTGTATCCCCATGGAAAAGGGAGAAAAAGATTAGCAAGTCTCTTGTGTTCTGTTCGAGAGAACCAAGAAACCTCACTGGTATTTGTAAGGGCGTCTGCCGAGTTTAGCTTGCTGCCAAAGTCCAGAACAGAACTCATCAACACCAAAGATTGTGAACCCACGAAAGTATCTCTCGATGAAGACCTTTGATTATGGCGAAGACACCGGGATCCAAAGACTCTGACTATGAAGCCAAGTTGTGAATGCTCACCTCAAAGTACAATAATTAGATCTAGCTCTATTGCTTTCCTCCCATTCATTGCAGTTCACATCCAAGCGAGCACACAATCAACAGACATGGGAATCGCAACGAGTCTGAAACTCAACCGATTAGAGCCCGATGACCTCTCCATCGAACCACCTCTCTCAAACATCTGCCGACGCGCTCCCCACAAGGTCTCCGTGCTGTCCTTCATGGAGGACCTCTCACTCTTCGCCATGCTGACCATCACCGCCAACGCCCTCGCCCTCGCAAAGGACGACCTCGCTATCAACCTCACCATAGGCCCTCGCCTCCCACGCCCACTACGCCCTGGGGCGGCTCCGCGTTCCGGGCCGAGCGCGTGCTCAACGAGCTCGCCCACGTCGCAGCCGAGACCGTTTCGCGCCGTGCCACGGAGGCTGAGGGGGTTTAGCGCGATAGGAAGATCATCAGCAGCCGTGCTGGAAGGGCGATGTTGAGGCCGAGGCATTTTGCACCGGCCACAAGCAGGCCTGCTGAACGCGCTCGGCTGATCCAGCGCATTGAAGGCTTCTCGCGGTCTGAAGGCCACGAAGACTGCTACTCGCGACCTGCTCGTGGCCGTTGCCTAGAGGTATATATACTTGAGATTCGCTATCTCGTTGATACGAGACGTCTGACCGACCAGATTTCCACAGCAACTACTGCCGAATCTTCACATCAACTTTGATGAAGCCAATTTTCTTCCCTCGCATGCAAGTTTTTCAAATCTTTGCCATCGAGCCGGCATCCAAGGCGATGTCGACAAAGCAAGAGGTGGACAAAAACGACAATAACCTGAACACGAAAACGAATATAGACTCCCATTGTTTCCTCTTCTCGTAACAGGCTACTTGCCGCCGATGAGACTCAGGATATCGTCTTTTGTTTCAAAACTGTATAAGCGATGGAGGAAAGGACCTCTCGACGCCTTTTGCATATGTTTGGTAGTGGTCGGGCCTCAAGTTGTACGCTCCCCGTCTCCGCGAGATGACAAGGGGTAGACAGTCGGTACCTACATGATCGAGACGCTCGTCTCGGTGAAGGAACAATGGATTCCCGAGAATGGGCATCATATCTTGTCTGCTAGCAACGTAAAGTGCCGGCTGGCTAGTGCGGATTGTCCAGCATCTCCATGATGTTTTGCGAGCCCATACCGAGTATCATAGAGATGGGTTCGAGCAGCCTCTGCGACAAGATCAACACTCGAGTCAAGAAAGAGCGGATGCTATATCTTGCGTTGAGCACTCGGACGACAGCAGAGCCAGAGCTTGAGCTGTCCCAGCATTTAATGTGACAAGATTCCAGGATCTGAAAAACCTGATAAGCCGGTGCATTTCACATGGGCCATACAACAAGGCAGGCAATTCTACTCATCAAGGGTGACCATCGAGTATTTACGATGGGCGAATGTATGTACGCTCAATCATTGCGGTCCCCCTCACGTGCCCGTAGGCCGAGGGGCACCGCACCCAAGATTGTTCGCTTCCTTCTCCATTTCGATCTCCGTGTCCGATGGTCCTGGGTCCAGCAGAAGAGCGAACCTCTCAACAGACATTTGTTTTCACGAGAACATGAATGTTTTATTTTGCGTTGTTCAATAATGAAGAAGAAAGGAGGAAAACAGAGCAAAGATGCGCTGCGTAGGCCGCGTTTTGTAGTGCGCCGCGAGAATTTTTTGGCAGGGTCCGTGCCTCAGGCAGCCAATCAACTCAACCCGACTGGACGACCCAAATGGGCGGGCACGAGGAAGACTGGGAATGAAAGGAAAGAAGGGTCCTTCCTTTGCGGTGCCCCCCTGCCTTCCAAGTGTTTGACACCCGCGGCCGGTCTTCGGCAAGCTGCGCTCCCCAGTGGGTCAGCTGCAACGACATGCCGTCACTGGGTGCTAGTCATTCCCAATCTCCCGCCCGTGCTGCTAGCACCAAGATAATCTCCCCTGGGATTGGGAATTGGAGATTGCTTCTCCAAACACCAATACAACAAAATCACACATACACACAAGATGGCCAAACCGACAGCAATGGCCGTAGACGCCCTTCCGAGGTTCCTGCTTCCTAGACTCAGCTGGACTGGTCCTGCGACAGCATCCCAAGCCCTACGGCCTGTTTCGGCACTCCCTCCGAGCTCGCGCCGTCGGATGCACACCCGAACCAGTGCTTTCCACGATTCGAATTTACCATCCAGATGCCGCAGCAATGGCTTCAAGACCGAGCGCGCCTCGATACTGGCGAGCCCGGGCCTCACGAGGTCCTTCCATGCGACTCCTTCGAGGCAAAGAGACCACCACTTTGATACCTTGAAGTTCGTCCAGCGGATGAAGAGCGAGGGCTTCACGGAGGTGCAGGCCGAGGCCACGATGAAGGTCCTGAACGATGTAATACAAGAAAGGCATGCGACAGCGCCCTTATTTAGAATATTCATCCCTTCTAATAGCAGAGCAGCATACAGAACCTCACCCGAACCATGGTCCTCCGCGAAGACGCCGCCAAGGCAACCTACACCCAAAAGGTCGACTTTGCCAAGCTACGCTCCGAACTCCTGTCCGCCGATAGCACCGAGTCGAGCACGACGCGCGCGTCCCACGAGAAGCTCGGCAACGACATTGCGAAGCTGAGCTCCCGGCTGCGCGACGAGATCGGCAGGACGCAGGCCAGTGTCCGCCTGGACCTCAACCTGGAGAAGGGTCGCATCCGCGAGGAGGCTGTCGGCCAGGAGCTCAAGATCAAGGAGACGGAAACAAAGATTGAGCAGGAGGTGGCGGCGCTGCGCGAGAAGCTTGAGCAGGTCAAGTTCCAGACGCTGCAGTGGCTGATGGGAGTGTGTACCGGTTTCGCCGCTCTGCTTCTTGGTGCCTGGAGGTTGCTCATGTAAACGGACCCAACCCCTGGGCTCGGCATTGGCGCATTGTCGCACATCGCTGGCGGCGTTTCCAGAGTCAAGTGGAATATGCCAATGCACTTTGAGAATGCAACATGCAGCATCCACGTAAGAGGACGTTCATCCCATCTTACCTTTGTTCGCAGCTGCCCTGCGTTGAATACGCGCGACATTTATCCAAACGGGCCGCTGCCTTGTGGTACGCAGATCCCAGGTTTCATGACCAGGCAGCTTGTCTCGAATATTGTAAGAAAGTCCTTATATGCACTTGCCAGATAGAGGATTGGGTACGAAACCCTCCAGTAAAATGAGTTCACCATCATATAAGACATTTCTCCCGAATCACACTTTGCTTCCGCCGAAACCTCTCTTCTAGCTTCTTCCAAACCCCCGTTTTCTCTACCCCGTCTACCCATGCACATCTCCCGAGCTTTGAATATGTCAGCATCACCAAGATCCCAAGATGAATCCCACTATGGTTTTTCCATCTTTCCCTCGTGCCTTTCGATGATTCTGTAGACATCACATCAGTCATGCCTCAATCCTGTGAATTGAGCAACACCATCAACGATATGGATATAGAACCTGAAAACCCGACGACCTACGGCTGGGCCTTCGGCGCGTACGAGAGAGTTGGCCCGGATACAGGGGCTTTGAAGCTCAGCGGAGCTTCTTTTGACGTCAAGGTAAGTCTCTCCCGCTAGTTTCCATATCGAAATCGCGTCTGACTCGCTTCGTAGACGTCTCCCAGTCATATGGAGAACACATACGTTGATCACCTCTCATGGCTACTGCAAGTCGATCATATCTACGGAATACCTTAGTCGCGTGTCAACTGATGTTTCTTAAGATCTTGGTTTCCGCATAATGCCGAGCACCTCACAATCTACTTCACGTCAGCTACGGAGAGGATTCGCTTTTCTATTCCGGAACCCATCGTTGCACAGAATTTTCGTAACTTTCCCATTTTTAGCCTAGGACGAGACCCTTGGAAGAAGGAACAGCCGCTGCCTCGCGAGTACGAGTTTCTAAGTGAAGATGCTGATGCCTCTGGCCTCATCATGAGCTTACTCGTGACGGGAACCTTCCCTAAACATCCGCATGCCAGTGTTCGGTCGGCGTCCGACATGACTACCGAACTCATCTACGCCGGCGAATTGTCATTTAAGCTCGGTCTTCGCTGTATCAAGCGTTTCCGCTGCGCAGTATCTCTTCACTTGCGACAGTTGCTGCTAGAGGACCGAACAGCGCTGCTCGAAAGGCACATTACTAGCCTGTACAAACTCCTTGCCCGGCGTAAACTTTGCGCCCTTTGGGGGTTCAGACAGATGTTTGCGCAGGCAATGGTCAAGCTTGGTTGCGTCACTCGGACATCAGCCCAGTCGAGCCTGTGGACCTTTGCCCAGGCTCCGCCAAATTTGACACCATATGGGATGGTGATGACCCGGAGGAATGGTCGATTATCGTCAAACATTGCCTTGGCCTTACAGGCCAGAGCGTACGTTTCAAAGCCGATGTTAGGTGGTACATGATCCAGACGCTTGAGAATAAAACGAAGTTTAGCTCGGTTATCGCAGGTGAGTTGAGTTCGTTATTCTCAAAGATCTACCAGGCACTAATAGCACCATCGACTAGATGCATCCCGCCATCCTGTTACTCTACTAATCCCAGGCAGCCCACTCCCACCTGTCACTTGGAGCTTTGTCACCTACCGCTACAGTGATCCCCTCGTACCTGCTGGAGGCAAAGTGAAGGCTCAACGCTTTACTACGACGGAACTTTCGCGAAGTGGCTGACCCCGGTCTAGTGACGGTCCTGACCAACCTCGGTTTGCTCTATGTTTCGGGCACATGATTTTGCTGTGAAGTACCGTTCATTCATAAAGATGCCGACAAATTTGTAGTTGGCATGGCAATTTGAGATACGAGTCATCAATTGAGCCTGGAGTCGAGATGTTCCGCAAAGAAAGGGCGGATGGTGAATTGCGTTGAGTTTGCGAATGTGACAGAATTCTTGCAAGATGATTGAAATCTGGGCAAGTAATTTTCAGTGAAGTAGGTGACATGACTCTGAACACCACATCTACAGACTTCTCACACTCCCTTGCCTTGTGTGCCTAGTACATCAGTACTCATTACCTTGCCATACTGCGTATGTGTTCATGATCCGGGACCCAAAAAAGGCTCCCGGGCTAAGGTAGGCTGGTCGGTCGCCGGACACGGGAGGTGATTAGTCGCTTATGTCATCCCGCATCCGGTCAAACATGCCTCCGGTCAGGAACCTGGAAACGGACACCATAGCAAGATAGCCACGTGACAGGCCCATGGCCATCCAGCCAGTGAAGGTTGAAGAGACAAGTGCACGGTCCAGATGGGTGGATACTTGGCTGAAGACAGCAAAGACCGGCAGGAGCAAGCAAGCCTGGCACGCCTGGCCAGCAAGGCAAGCAGTGAGGGTGGAAAGCTGGCAGCAAACCACAGACTTTAGGCGTCGCGCACCTGGCTCAGTGCGCAACAACCTGGCACTGGACTGGCAGGAACGAACCGAACAGGCAACGTAAGGTACTGCACCTAAAATAATCTCCAACCTTCCACCTCACCACAAGCGAACTACGTATCCCGTACCCATCTTTCCCATTCCCATTCCTCCCACCACCACCACCACCGCCGCCCCAAACAAAACACCACCATCACCGTTTGCCCAGCAGATTGTCATCACTGCGAGGTGCATCGTTACCCCGTCTTTACGTCTCCTCTTTACCGCTCTTTGTTTCCCTGTATTAATTGCCTTGTACGCATTCAGTCGGGTCGCAAGGAAGCTATCCCCAGCTCCTACTCCTATCTCTCCCAAATACACGACATCCACGTCGCCGTATCCACGAAATCCCGCGACACCCGATCAGCTGCGCGATTCGAATCCGCGACCTGACACCACCCAGCTAAGGAGCGCAACTTGGTCTCTGGAAGCTTCTTGTCACACATAACGCCAGTCATGGCGCCACTACCGATCAAGTTCCAGGAGCTGATCCAGCTTCAGACTGCCGGTGTCGAGGACGCTTCCATCGGCTTCAACTCCTGCGTGAGCCATCACCGCCCGACCATCTCCCTGCTCAATGGCATCATCATGACTGACTTGTTCTCTTCCAGACACTCGAGTCAGACTCTTATGTCTGTATTCGGGAAAAGAAGAACGAAGCTGCCCAACCCGAAGTTGTCATCGTCGATCTCAAGAACGGCAACAATGTCACACGGCGCCCCATCAAGGCCGACAGTGCCATCATGCACTGGACTCGTCAAGTCATCGCCCTCAAGGCGCAATCGAGAACACTGCAGATCTTCGATCTTGAGAAGAAGGCGAAACTCAAGTCTACCACAATGAACGAGGACGTCCAGTACTGGAAGTGGATCAGCGAGACCACTTTGGGCCTGGTTACAGATTCAGCAGTCTACCATTGGGACGTCTACGACCCCAGTCAGGCCCAGCCTGTCGAGGTCTTCAAGCGCAATGCTAACCTCAACGTGAGTGCAATGCTTCCTGTATCCTCCGCATGTCACCGAACTGTCTACTAAATACTATCAACCAGGGTTGCCAAATCATCAACTACCGAACCAACGCCGAGGGCAAGTGGATGGTGGTTGTTGGTATCTCGCAACAGCAGGGCCGCGTCGTTGGCGCTATGCAGCTGTACTCCAAGGACCGTGGCATTAGCCAGGCCATTGAGGGTCACGCTGCGGCCTTCGGCTCGCTGCGCCTGGAGGGTGCTCCTGCTGACACCAAGCTCTTCACGTTTGCTGTGAGAACCGCTACTGGCGCGAAGCTTCACATCGTCGAGGTCGACCACGCCGAGTCAAACCCCGTATTCCAGAAGAAGGCCGTCGACATCTTCTTCCCTCCCGAAGCCGTCAGCGATTTCCCCGTGGCTATGCAGGTGTCGCAGAAGTACGGTGTCATTTTCATGGTCACCAAGTACGGATTCATCCACGTCTACGACCTCGAGACCGCCGCCTGCATCTTCATGAACCGAATTTCCAGCGATACCATTTTCACCACCTGCCCCGACAATGAGTCTCGCGGTATTGTGGGCATCAACCGCAAGGGTCAAGTGCTCTTCGTTTCGATCGACGACGCCAACGTTATCCCCTACCTCCTTCAGAACCCGGCCAACACCGATATGGCTATCAAGATGGCATCACGAGCTGGCCTCCCCGGTGCTGATAATCTGTATGCTCGTCAATTCGAGCAGCTCTTCAACAGCGGTCAGTTCATGGATGCTGCCAAGATCGCGGCCAACTCTCCCCGACAATTCCTTCGAACCGCCGAGACGATCGAGAGATTCAAGTCGCTCCCTCAGCAACCTGGTCAAATGTCCTTTGTCCTGCAATACTTTGGCCTCTTGCTCGACAAGGGAGCCCTGAACGAGCACGAGTCTATTGAGCTTGCACAGCCCGTTCTCGCTCAAAACCGTCTCAACCTGTTGGAGAAATGGCAAAAGGAGGGCAAGTTGACTGCGTCCGAGAGACTCGGTGACCTTGTCCGCCCTCACGACCTGAACATGGCCCTCACTCTTTATCTCAAGGCCAACATCCCTCACAAGGTTGTTGCTGGCTTTGCCGAGACGGGTCAATTCGAGAAGATCCTGCCCTATGCCACCCAGGCCAACTACCAACCCGACTACGTCCAACTCCTCCAGCACATCGTTCGTGTCAACCCGGAGAAGGGTGCAGAGTTCGCCACAGCCTTGGCTAACAACGAGGGCGGTTCCCTAGTCGATATCGAGAGAGTCGTCGACATCTTCCAGTCTCAGGGCATGATCCAGCAAGCTACGGCTTTCTTGCTGGATGCGCTCAAGGATAACAGACCTGACCAGGGTCACCTTCAGACTCGTCTCTTGGAGATGAACTTGATGAATGCTCCCCAGGTTGCCGATGCTATCCTTGGAAATGACATGTTCTCTCACTTTGATAAGACTCGCATCGCGACACTTTGTGAACAGGCCGGTTTGGCCCAAAAGGCATTGGAGCTCTACGAGGACCCCGCTGCCGTCAAGCGTGTCGTTATCAACATTGCCGCCACCCCCAACTTCAACATCGACTGGTTGACCGGCTTCTTTGGCAAGCTGTCCGTTGAGCAATCTCTGGACTGCTTGGATGCCATGATCAAGCACAACATCCGCCAGAACCTGCAAGCAGTGGTCCAGATCGCCACTAAGTACTCCGACTTGCTGGGTCCCGTGCGCCTGATTGATCTCTTCGAGAAGTACAAGACTGCTGAGGGTCTCTTCTACTACCTTGGCAGCATTGTCAACCTTTCAGAGGACCCCGATGTTCACTTCAAGTACATTGAGTCTGCTACCAAGATGGGCCAGTTCAACGAGGTTGAGCGTATCTGCAGAGACAGCAACTACTACAACGCCGAGAAGGTCAAGAACTTCCTCAAGGAAGCCAGACTTCAGGAGCAGCTGCCTCTTATCATCGTCTGCGACAGATTCAACTTCGTCCACGACTTGGTTCTCTACCTGTACCAGCAGCAGCAGTTCCAGTCCATCGAGACTTACGTCCAGCGTGTCAACCCCAGTCGGACTCCCGCCGTCATCGGTGGTCTGTTGGATGTTGACTGCGATGAGAGCATCATCAAGAACTTGCTGTCGACCGTCAACCCCGCCTCTATCCCCATCGATGAGCTCGTGTCCGAGGTTGAGTCTCGCAACCGTCTCAAGCTTCTTCTCCCCTTCCTCGAGGCTACTCTTGCTGCCGGCAACCAGCAGCAGGCCGTGTTCAATGCTCTTGCCAAGATCTATATTGACTCGAACAACAACCCTGAGAAGTTCCTCAAGGAGAACGACCAGTATGACACCCTCAGCGTCGGTAAATACTGTGAGAAGCGTGACCCCAACCTAGCCTTCATCGCCTACTCCAAGGGTCAGAACGACCTTGAGCTCGTCAACATTACCAACGAGAACGGCATGTACCGCAACCAAGCTCGATACCTGCTCGAGCGGGCTGACCGCGAGCTGTGGACCTTCGTCCTCAGCGAGAACAACATTCATCGCCGTTCCGTGATTGACCAAGTGACCGCCACCGCGGTTCCCGAGTCCACCGATCCCTCCAAGGTCTCCGAGGCTGTTGCCGCCTTCCTTGCCTGCGATCTTCCTCTTGAGCTCATTGAGCTGCTTGAGAAGATTGTTCTCGAGCCGTCACCTTTCAGTGACAACACCAACCTTCAGAACTTGCTTCTGTTCACCGCTGCCAAGGCCGACAAGGGTAAAGTTATGGACTACATCCACCGTATGGACAACTTCAGCGCGCCGGACATTGCATCAGCCTGTATCGACGTTGGTCTCCACGAGGAGGCCTTCGAGATCTTTAAGAAGACTGGTGACAAGACTTCCGCTGTTGATGTCTTGGTAGAGAACGTCGTTAGCATCGACCGTGCCCAAGCTTACGCCGAGGAGGTCGATTTGCCCGAGGTTTGGAGCAAGGTCGCCAAGGCTCAGCTTGATGGCCTGCGCGTCACTGACTCTATCGAGTCCTACATCAAGGCCGATGACCCCAAGAACTACGAGGAGGTTATCGAGACCGCTGCCCGCGCCGGCAAGGACCAGGATCTTATCAAGTACCTCCGCATGGCCAGAAAGACGCTGCGCGAGCCTGCCATCGACACTGCCCTCGCCTTCTGCTACGCTCGTCTGGATGAGCTCGGCGAGCTCGAGGACTTCCTTCGCGGTACCAACGTTGCCAACATCGAGGAGTCTGGTGACAAGGCGTATGAGCAAGGTCTGTACCAGGCCTCTAAGATCTTCTTCACCAGCATCTCCAACTGGGCCAAGCTGGCAACCACCCTCGTCCACCTTGAGGAGTACCAGGCTGCAGTTGAGTGCGCTCGCAAGGCCAACAACATCAAAGTCTGGAAGCAGGTTCACGAGGCCTGCGTTGAGAAGAAGGAGTTCCGTCTTGCCCAGATCTGCGGTCTCAACCTCATTGTTGACGCCGAGCAATTGCAGACCCTTGTCAAGCAGTACGAGCGCAACGGCTACTTCGATGAGCTCATTGGAGTCTTGGAGCAGGGACTTGGCCTTGAGCGTGCTCACATGGGTATGTTCACCGAGCTTGGCATTGCCTTGTCCAAGTACCACCCTGAGCGCTTGATGGAGCATCTCAAGCTCTTCTGGAGCAGAATGAATCTGCCCAAGATCATCCGTGCTTGCGAAGAGGCGGCCCTCTGGCCCGAGCTGGTCTTCTGCTACTACCACTACGATGAATTCGACAACGCTGCTATGGCGGTCATTGAGCGCCCTGAGAACTCATGGGAGCACCAGCAGTTCAAGGAGATCGTCGTCAAGGTGGCCAACTTGGAGATTTACTACCGCGCCATCAACTTCTACCTCGAGCAGCACCCATCCCTGCTCACCGACCTCCTCCAGTCTCTTACTGCCCGTATTGACGTCAACCGTGTTGTCAAGATGTTCGAGAAGAGCGATAACCTGCCGCTCATTAAGCCTTTCCTCGTCAACGTCCAAACTCAGAACAAGCGCACCGTCAACAACGCCATCAACGACTTGTTGATCGAGGAGGAGGACTACAAGACCCTCCGCGACTCTGTGGAGAACTACGACAACTACGACCCCGTCGACCTTGCCTCTCGTCTGGAGAAGCACGACTTGATCTTCTTCCGCCAGATCGCTGCCAGCATCTACCGTAAGAACAAGCGCTGGGAGAAGTCCATTGCTCTCTCCAAGCAGGACAAGCTCTTCAAGGATGCCATCGAGACGGCTGCCATCTCAGGCAAGACTGATGTTGTGGAGGACTTGCTCCGCTACGTAAGTTGTTCTCATCCTACTTGACTACGCATTGAATACTAACACGTCACAGTTCGTCGACATTGGTAGCCGTGAGTGCTACGTCGGCATGCTCTACGCTTGCTACGAGCTCATCCGCCCCGACTTGGTCCTGGAGATCTCTTGGCGCAGCGGCCTTACCGACTTCGCCATGCCTTACATGATCAACATGTTGTGCCAGCAGACCAAGGACTTGGCCGCTCTCAAGGCCGACAACGAGGCTCGCAAGAGCAAGGAGAAGGAGCAGGAGAAGGACGAGACCAACACTCCTATCCTTGGCGGCAACCGCCTCATGATCACTGCCGGTCCCGGCGGTATGGGCGCTCCTCCCGCGCCCTACGGTCAGACCAACGGCTTCGCTCCCCAGCCTACTGGCTTTGGATTCTAGATGAGGACACCAGAACGTGGTTGGATTTTTGTGCCTCTAGCGAGGCTACATGATAGGGCCACACAGTTTTATCCCCGGTCTATTATTTTCGGCGGCATGAGGTATCTGGCGGCTGGTGGGGTCTACTCACCTGCGCCTTTAAAATTCAACGAACGCGGACGATGGCGTTGAGATAACCAAAGGGCTTCCTGTAATCGTATCTTCTTTGCTCTCTGGATGGATGAGCATGTTAGGCAGGCGGATGGAGTGTGTTACGCGAAGGGAAACTATGGGGGTGGTGCCTTATTTTTCCTATGTGCACACACTACGCTAGACTCTTGCCATTACTGGACCGATTCAGGGATATCGCGAGCCTGTCGCCCGAGCCCAAAACTGTATGATAGTTCTTTTAACGTTGATTCTTTCTGATGACGAATGATGTGCCAAAGCTTTCATGTGAATCGCCTCGTCTGCGCTTCTCTTGATATAAGTATCTCGTGGACCAAAGACTCAAGGTCCCAACCCATTTTACCAACCCTAGTCCCTGAACGGGCAACAGGTAGTCCACAGCCCAAGAATGGCATCACATCAAGGAGGTATCAACCTGCCTCTGCATCATATTCAATACAATGTGTCTATCGGGTTTGAAATTGCGATTGAGCGTGCGCCCGAGTAGATTCTATCAATGCGATAGCTTCAAAAAATTGACATAGTTTGATTTCGCTCCAAAAACTCCATCTTTAAATAAACCAGATAATAAAATTAAGACTTTGGTACACCGTCAAGCTTGGCTATGCTCGACCTCTTCTCCTTCACCTTGGGCTCAATCATTGGTTTGGCATCGGCGACCTTGAGCCACTCTCCGTTGAAGGCGTTGATGAGCCAGTTGTTTAGTTCTAGGAGGCGGTGCGGTTAGTATGGGTTCTCCGAGTGTCCTGTTGGGGCCTCTGGGGTGACGGGGGGGTTGGACTCACTATCGTAGACAATCTTGTTCGCATTGTGAAAGTAAATACCGTGGTCGCTATCAGGGAAAACATGGACGTCGTAATTCTCGACGCCTTCGAGGTTGAGCTTGTCGAGGAGGGTGAGGGTGCTTTGGTAGTGCACGTTATCGTCCGAGACGCCGTGCATCATCAGCCAGCGCACGTTGCCGGCGAGGGCGGAGACGTTGGAGATGGCCGTCTGGTCGTAGCCGTCCGGGTTGAGCTGCGGCGTGCGCATGTATCGCTCCGTGTAAATGGAGTCGTAGAAGCGCCAGTCCGTGACGGGCGCGACGGCCATGCCGTAGCTGAAGGTCTGGCCGGCGTCCATCTCGAGCGTCTTGAGGGTCTGGAAACCTCCGTAGCTCCAGCCCCAGATGGCGATGCGGGCCGAGTCGACGTACTTGAGGGCGGACCAGTGCTTGGCGGCGGCGATCTGGTCAATGGCCTCCCAGTGGCCCAGCTTCTCGCGGATGAGGACGCGGTTCTTGCGGCCGATGTAGCCGGTGCCGCGGCCGTCTACCGTGACGACTACGTAGCCGAGGGAGGAGGCGATGTAGGACTGGAAGTCGACGGAGAACCTCTTGCTCACGGACTGGGATCCGGGGCCGGAGTACTGCTGGAAGAGAACCGGGTACTTCTTCTTCTCGCTGAAGTGGGGAGGGCGGCGCTCGACATAGTTGAGCTCGACATCGTCGACTTTGATGGTTCCGTATTTGAGGATGGGAAGCTCGTACTTCTTTGCATTTTCGGCAAGCTGTGTATTCTGTTCGACGACATGCTCGTAACTGGTGGGGTTGCTGGGAGTGCTGATGACCTTCTGCCAAGGGATCTTGGGGCCCAGGTACGAGAGAAGGCCGAAGCCTGCGCCACTGGAGAAAGAAATGTCGTAGTAGCTCTCAAAGTTGGTGTCCGTGAACGGCTTCAAGTCGGAGCCGTTGAGGTGGACGCTGTAAACGTGACGCTGGATAGAGGACTCTTTAGTTGACACGAAGTAGACCAAGTTGTTGGCCAGGTCGACGGCGGAGGGGCCGTTCACGACTTCCCAGTTGCCACCCGTGAGGTAGACAGGCTCGGGGTTGTCCATGGGCGAGAAATAGGCAATATGGTCGCCATCATCGTGGATCACAGTATCGACATATCCATCGTCCGGTCTTCCATTGGCAGGGTCCGCAGGGATGAACTGGGTTTCGTGAGAAATCTCAAACCAGCCGCCGTCGATTTTGCCAACGTCAATGGTGTTCACAGTCTTGCCCGTCCGAGCCACGACGTCAACGAGAACCACGCGCATGATGTCGCTCACGCGGTTGGTCTCCTTGATGAGGACCTTGTTGTTAGCCCAGAGGACCATGTTGATGAGTCTGTCGTCATCGGCAAAACCACCCTCAATGTCCACGGCGAAAACGTCGCCACGCTCGACATCGTAAAAGAGCAGGTCTACGACGGGGTTGTGGCTACCGGCACGAGGGTACTTGATGCGCTTCTCGTCCGGATATGTCTCTTCGCCGGCGGGTTTTTCCTTGCCCGAGGGTCTAGACATGAAGTACTGCAGTGGGTACTCGGGCACACCCGTTTCGTTGGTGCGCAAGAAGGCGACATACTTGCCATCCTGAGAGTACCATGTAGCGCTGTTACTGGCAAAGACCTCCTCCTCGTACACCCAGTCGGGAATACCGTAAAAGTACTCGGGGCCACCATCCTTTGTTATTTGCGTAACCTTCTTGTCACCGTCAAGATTTCTTAAGAACAAGTTGTTGTCCCGAGTGAAAACGATAGCATTGCTCTGAGGGCTCCACGTCGCAAGCTGTACACGCGCGTCAGAATGCTCGGGGTCAAGAGGCTCAGCAGTCTGGGTCTCGACGTCGAAGATCCAGTACAGCGCGGTAAAAGAGTGGCGCCAATTGTGCTTGCGATCGGTCGAAACGAGCACCTTCTTCATGTCCTTGCTCGGACGGCCGTCGTACGGCGTCATTTGGCGGCCGCCAACGTTGATCCAAGGATTCTTCATGAGCGTGCGACTCTGGACGACCTCGGCGGAGACCTGGCGGTCCAGCTTGCCCGCCCTGACGTCCTCGACCACGAGATAATCCTTGCCTCGCGCACCCTGCTCGAGCAGCAGGCCATCCTCTCCATTAGGCCCCTCGATCCAGCTTATTGAGTGAGAGTAGGGCGACCAGAAGCCGGTCATGATCTGGTCCAAGGTCACCGGCTTGCCGGATCCGCGCGATGTCGCAGAGGGGTCGTGGTCGACCTGACTGCCGTGCTGGTATGACTTGCGAGACAAGAAGACGAACAGAGCACCTCCCCATGCGAGGAGGAATGCGGCAGCGAGTATGCATATCCCCTTCTTCAGCCCGCGGTCCATGCCTACACGGCGCATCATGCCCGTCGTGGGCGCCAGAAAGGGCCCCGTCTCGAGGTCATTGGCGTCGGACTCTTTGTAATCGTTGTCATCGTCGTCGTCCGGGTGGTCGGCGTAAGCGGGGCGCGAGGCGGACGGGGCGCGCCGTCTCTGGGAAGATGAAGACGAGTATGACTTTTCATTTTGTTCATGCAGACGGTCGAAGACGAGGCTGGTGGTGGACACGCTCGAGAGGGATGATTCGTGGGACATCCTGGGGTCCTCGGCGGTGGGTGCAGCGGAAGCGCTTGGTGCTGGGTCCATGGTGTCGGAGAACGGAGACGGAGAGGTCTCGTCGGGTGGTTATCAGTTCGTCGGTCGGGAGGGTTTGACGGTAGGTTCGGTTCTTCCGTCCGGGGGGTAAGCTATGCCAAGGCGAGAGGGCAGCAGGGCAGCAGATGGCAAAGCTAAAGAAAGATGGGATCGAAACTAGGTGGATTGCGCGGTGACTTGAAACGGCATGCTGTCTCGAGGCAGCTTCAGCCCTCTTTTGGAAATCAAAGGACGCAACGACACCCCATGGACCGGAGGGTTCGTATCTGGTGGTATCGCAGGAGGGCCGTCGGAAGGGTAGCACGAGCACGCAAGAAGATACGAGAAGGACCCGTGGGTGAAGGAGGAGAAGGGGGAATGTCGGAGAGTTGTGTAGGTGCGAAGGATCGTGAAGTGGACGTGGACGAGGCCGAGGCCGTGGAGGCGAGTCAATGAACGAACAAAGAGCACTTGGTACACCTATCGGGGTGCTGGGCTGGGGAGCTTTGCGGGTGGTCCACAGGTGCATCCATTGGCTTGGGTTTAGTGGCGGGTCCCCTGGCGGAGGTGGCCTGGATGTCGAGTACCACTGCTGTGGGAGACGGATGCGGAGCGCGGTAGCAAGTGGGCTTGGCCCGTTTCAATGGTTCTTCGGAGCTAGCCGGGGGGAGTTAGCAGGGTGCTACGGGTGTCTCGTTTACTTGTTCGAATGTAGCAGGTCTTAGCTAAGCGGCCCTTATCTTGCCTTATCGCGGGATTCGGACCCTGCCATTTCAAGGTACCTGACTGTACCTCAAGACCAGCTGCATCTGCACCTTCGTTTCTTCCATCTGCAAGCCAAATATTCCATATGAGGCAGGTCTATCAGGTCCATGTTCTCATCTCAATTGAGTAAGAGAGAGGCATATTCTTCACTCAGACATTGGCTAATCATTGTTTCTCATCTCAACTTCATCTGCGATCCATCTGGTCCTCATCAATGCACGAACATCACGACATCAACTGCAGATCATCGACAACAGACCATCACTGTTCCATGATCTCCGTATAAGAGCAGTCTATACTTGACTGTCCAAACATGTTTGACTTGTCAAAGTACTCGATTCAGCTTCCTCTCAAAATAATATCAACTACAACGCAGTGGTATCAAACCTCCTCTGCCCAGCTACCTCAGGCCTCCATTTCAGAATACCTCACACAACCGCAATCCTCCGTGAAACAAAAATCTCACCCTGCCAAGCTCAAACCCCACGACAACCTCACCTCATCCTTCTTCTCCCCCTTTCCTTTCACTTCCCGCCCCGTCTCATTCTACAGTGCTACACACTCTCTCAACTCCCCCCAAGCTGCGGCGCAACCCCTTCTCCTCCCTCAACCTTCTCAACAACACACGCAGTCCCATACGCACACGTCTGCGCGAACCCGCCTAAATCCGACGCATCAAACCTTAAACAAATAATCGCGTTGCCCCCCCTCTGCTTACACTCGCTCACCACTCTCCCCAGCGCATCGTTCCGGCAGTTATACAGCATCGTCGTGAACCACCGCAGCTCCCCGCCCGCAAGCGACTTGATCACCATGCCCAGGCTCGCGGCGATGTTGCGCGAGCGCACCGAGAGGCCGTAGACTGCGCCTAGGGTGCGGGTAACGCGGTAGCCGGGGATGTCGAACATTGCTGCTCCTGTGTAAGCATCGCTGCTGTGTAAGGTATGTATATGGAGTGTACAAGGTAAGGTAAGGTAAGGTAAGTGATGGGGTAAAGATGCGGACGTACTGGTTGTGATGACGCCGCCCGTTTCTGTGAAGCAGTGCAGGTCTGATAGCTCCGGCGGGACGTTGGCCACGTCTTCTTGCTTGACGTCGCTTTTTCTGCCCATGAAGTTCATTATGACTGTTCGTGATTTTGGCTTGAAGTCAATTGTGGTGACGAAAATCTTGGGATTTCAATGTTCTCTTCCCACTGCTGCAATACCTTGAGAGTATGAGAAAAGGCTGTACGTCTCTGTAATCTAGTAGGGTGGTCGCCGAGAATGAAGACAGTAAGCCCATACTTTATACAAAATTCAAAAGCATCCAGTTGCCCTGCTCCCTTACTTCCCAAACTTTACGTCTTCTTCCCCAAAGACTACCAACTATGAGGCCAGCAACTCCAATCCCGTGCGAGGCCGATCACCGCCGGGCAATGGATCCAAGCAGCCAAGCGACCAAGCGGCCATTCACGGCCCCATCCGGCGCACCCCACCGAAGCTCGCCATTGGACGCAGCCGGGGCTGAGTCCCCCGGATCGTATTTCGTATCTGCACCGATGACATTAGGCAGAGACACACGTGACGGGAATTGGCAATGTCTCTTCCACTTTGCACTCGGACGAACTGCGGTTAAGTAGCTGATGCGATTGGAGACATTGATCGATATCTTTCATGAAGGTCTACTCAGCCCTGTTTGCTCAAACGATATTCTCTACACGGGGGCTATGTTGTGTAATCGACTTGAGGTTGACGATGAGCTCAGCGACGGGTTGATCTCTGGACTTTCAACTGTTGCTTTCTTTCCGGAAGTTATGAATGCCTTGCAGCTTGATAGCGTGTTGACTGCATGGTAACACAAGACTGGCCAGTCCTAGTTTTGGGCCAGCCATCTCACAAACGCCATCAGCGTTTCGCCTTCATTTTGATATCTTATGCAATCATCAATTGCACTGAAGTACCAGCTGTGGGCAGAGAACTTTTAGTATTGGCTATTCGGGACCATAGGAGCAAGCGGCACCTGTGAGGCTGTAGCCTCTCTAGGAACCTGGAACAACTCCTCCCTTGGCCTCAAACGTCTCGGAACGTAGCCGCCGTCGACTTATCAAGAACACCATCAACTTGAGAATTCGACCGAGCTTCTCGAAGAACACATGGAAAGCAGACAAACTGAGTTGCTTCATCCTCCTTTGACTAAGCTATATCACTTTACTTACTTACCCTAACATGTCCAACGCTACCTTGCTCCAGAGGTTTCCCTCCTATTAAGCCGGCCCTTTCACTTCGCAAAAGTCCAAACATACGATGCGTTCGCCTTTCCTCATCCCTATCCTCCTCGCTATCCCACTCGCTCTGGCATCACCTTCACCCTGTACCGCCGCAACGATCCAATGTCCACTCATTTTCGACGGCCGCGTCCCCGCCGAAGCGACACCTCAAGACTTTGACACGGCCCTCGGCGGTGGGTGGAATCCGTATAATCCAGACTACGTGAAGGGCGCGAACTTGTCCTGGTCGGATATCATCCTCCTGCCGGGCCCGGCTCCGGTCTCCACTCGGCCCGGGTCACGGTCCTCCCGCTTCGATGTCGCGGAGAGGAAGCGTCCTCTCGAGGTCACGATTTCCGATGCGAGTGTCTTCATGAACCAGCGAGGCTTCCGGCGCGCGGGGTTGTTGTTTGCGGAGGATACGAATGAGGGGAGTCCTGCGGGGGAGGGGGTGAAGACGTTGCATTTTAGTGCGAGGTTGGATTTGGAGAGGCCGTTGAATTTGACGCACGAGTATCTTGTAAGTCTTCTTCTTTCGGTGCCTCCATTGACGGAGGATGTGAAGGCCAAGTTGCGAATGCATACTTTGGTGGCATTCAAGCTGATAATATTTTGGTAAATGCAGAATGTCTGGCACGAGACGGCGGCGTATGATGCGAATCAGTTCAATTTCCAGACCGGCACCATCATCGGCCAGCTGGATTTACCAAAAGACACGTACAAGCTGTTGGATCGGGATAATAAGCTGCTCTGGTCGACGCCGATGGCGATGGACGGGTCGTGGCAGAACTTTGCGCTCACGTTGGACTTTTTGAACAAGTGAGCTAAGCCATTCTCACTCCTCCTAGCCCTCTGTTCATCCTCGAATGACTGATCAAACTACGTTTGGTGCTTTGCGAAAAAGAACCTCCGGCTGACGGTCTGCCTCCAAGTACAATCCAGATATGGCACTCGGCGGGCAACAACCCGCTCGCGAGGCAGGGTGGTGTCGTCCCGGTTGATCTCGCCGGCGACGGGCAGTACCAGATTGGCATCTTGAAGAAGCCCACGGGTACCGATGACGTGGTGAACTCGGGGTATCAATCCAGTAACCTGAACGAGGGTCTGATTTACGGTGGGATCTTTATTGAAGATAGCGCCAATGGTTGTGTGTCCATCTAAGAGTCTGCTCGTCTTTACTTCGTCACTTGGGTTATTGTGAGCCCGTCTCTAAACCTCCAAGTTCAAATCTGTTTCTCCAAGTCTATTTGTCCGAATCTAGAACCATCATCTTCATGTCGCATGTTCGTAAACGGACCTCTAGGGATGCCAGAACTCTAATTCTATCCTTTCTCACCGAGCAATTGAGGAGGGGGTGGGTGACCCCCCCCCTCCCCCAGAGAGGCTTATTCTTGCACATTCACGGCAGTAAAGCTCGCCTTCAACGGAGCGATGCTAATGACGCCATTAAGCGAAGCCCACAGGTCCTCACCCTCGGAACTCTCCTCAGCTTGCCGTTTGATATCACCAAGCTGCGGCGCCCACCGAAACTGATACGTACGCGACGACGATGCCGGCGCCGACATCGCCAACTTCTTCTCAGGGTCGGCGGCAGAGTCCTCGAGCACGGGAACGAACAAGCCCCCCGTGACCCATCTCCCCTCCGCGATCTTCGTCAACCTCACCGGCGCCTCACCGACGTCGGCGACCATGGGCACATTGACGCTATACACCTCCACTTGCGGGTGCCACTCGCTCGCAAGCTCCTCCACGAGCTTCACGGCCCGCACGCACGCCGCGCGGATGGTCGTCGGCGGTTGCGGGTCTTTACTCCCGAAGCTGAGGGCCACGGCGCGGCGCCCGCACTGCGCGGCTTCCAGGGCGCCGCCGACGGTGCCACTGCTGAGCGCGTAGACGGTGCTCGCGTTGCGGCCGTGGTTGGGGCCCGATACGACGAGGTCAAAGTCTTGCGGCGATAGGTTGGGCGTGTGGAAGAGGCCTAGTTGGGTGCAGCTTGCTGGGGGCCCGTTTACGATGAGCCAGCGATGGGTGCGGTCTTCAGTCTCGCCGCAGCCGGGGATGCTGCAAGTTTTGTTGGCGTCATCTGGACAGAATGACGCTGGACATCTGCTCTCTGCGGTCAGGGTCTTGCCGACGGCGTGGGCTTTTCCGATCCAGGAGAGCGGCTTGTCGGGTATGACCACGACGGTCGTGTGGCCCGCCTCGTTCAGGGCGGTGATGAGGGGTGCCAGGTAGGGCGAGACGGGGGACGGGGGACCGTCGTCGTTGACTACCTACGGACACGGAAGAGGGAGAGGCGTACTCATCAGCTTATTTGATGTTCCACCCCGTACGTTTGTAACCATGTCAGCCGGGTATAACCCACGCATTGTGCGTATGTGAGTAACCCGGCCAGGGGGGGGGGGGAGATAGTAGGCCAATTTATTTACCAAGAGCCGCATTGTCACACGTCGGCGATGTCCTAAGGACAGTGAGGTCCAAAGAAAACAAAGAGATAGGAAGAGATGTGCCGAGGTCGGGCAGCAATATATTGGCAAATCTGGCGCCGACGCGTTCGGCTTTTCTGATGCCTCTCTTCTCTGGTGGGGTTTGATGGGGTAGTGCCGTAGTCGTAGTGGTAGTACGCCGTAGATCCAAAGCAGGCTGCCGCCGAGCCGCAGCAGTGACGGACAGAAGAATGCAGAAACAGGGATCAGGAGAAAAGAAGGCAACCGAGGGCCAAGATCAGGCTGCCCGGCTGTGGTTCCGCGGACGAGGCAGACGAAAGGAAAAGATGGTGTAAAGGAGAGTTTCCGGGACAGACTGTAGCTGGGCGAAGTATGACGCGCGCGCTTCGGTCACTCAAAAGAGGGAAACATGAGAAAAGGGCTGGCTGGTTTGGCTGGATTATAAGAGACAACACCAAACCGGGGGGTACAAGAAAAGCTCCGATGTGAGGTATGACTCTTACCGTGGTCCATGGGAGAACCCACAGGGCTGATATTCTGTGTTTACCTTCACCCTCTAGTCGGAGCAAAGAAGGGTCTGTTTTGTGTCGCGTCCTGTCATGTGGCACGGTATTGACTTTGTCCGATGATTCTGAGAAGAAGTGAAAATTGATGTTCCCCTCCTCATCCATCCCGGCCCAGTTCTTGTCTTTCGGTTGACCCCGCCGACCACGGAGCACGGCAACGCCGCATCGGATGGATCTACGACCGGGACCAAGGTCGAGTGCACGAGAAGGGAAAGTCGAGGTAGATGAGGGTGGGATAATGCCTCCAATGTTCGGATCAAGGCCACAGTCCACAGTCCACACACACACACGCCATACATGCCACAAATGCGACTCAGAAGCAGCCAAAGAACTTGGCACGCTTGTGGGCTTGTGGGAAATACTTGAACTTTGGGACGAGGCGTCCCGAGTCGGTGGTGCGCCTTGCGGTTTGCCCAACGTGAGCTTCTGCAGGCTCTCTCTCTCTTCTTGGTCCACCACACACTCGCCCTGTCTCTATGGAGTATGGACTACGAGATGGTGTAGTGGAGAGGAAGTACTTAGCTTGCACCCTGCTCATGTACCCTCCTCATGTACCCTCCTCATGGACATCACAACCTTGCCATGTATGGAGGGAAACCAAACATTGGGACGAGGAAAGAAAGTGTCTAAATCATTGGACGAAAGGCGTGCGAGAGAACCAAGAACCGGTGTAAGCCGCCATCTGCCGCCCTCTGCCGCCCTAAATCGGAGCCCTGTAACTCCCTTCCCCGGCGCCAACTTCTGCTGTAACACACCGAAAGGCGTGCACGTTTCCCCTTGCCTAGGGGTCTGGTTGGTCCATTTAGTCCCCTGGGCTACACTAAGGAAAGCACCGCGCAGATGCCACAGCAGAGACACTCAGTGACGAAAGCTTTCCTCTCGTCCGCTTGTTCCCACACGCGCACACACACTTACACACACCCTTCGTCAACCACATGCCAACAAGACAGACAGACGGACAGACAGACGCCTCCAATCAATCTGATCAAGGTCCAGCCAAGCAACAGCAGAGCCTCGTCTTGCCAACCCAGGCAAACGATACCTTATGAAGGGCCTCCCATCCCCTCCCCAGCCTGTTTGGGGCACTCACTTCCTCTTCTTGCCACACTTCTGGGCAAACTCACTCCAACACAGCCTTCTTGGGATAGAGTAGGCATTCATCATCAAAGTCATCTTGACATTTCACACTGGTATGGCACACTGGGATAACATCAGGAACAATACCCCATTCACATGGGCCGGGCAATCGGCCGACGACCCCTTCAGCCAACAACAATGGCCAGCAGCAGCAGCAGCAGGCCATGATGGCTCTTCTGCTCAGCCCATCGGTCCCGCCGGCCTCCTCAGCACCGACGCTCCTAGAAACGATGAGTCCTTGATCAAGTGAGTTGCAGCCTTGTTGTCTCCTTTGCCCGAGACACCGTCATAGTCGTTGTCTAACATAGCTCAGGGACTTTTACGACGAGCTTCCAGATTATCTTCATCAAGCCGGCGTCTCCGCTCTATCGTCCACTTGGCCGCCTACCCACGCGGCAGTGGCAGACCAGAACGATCTCCCTTTCGACCTCGCCATTGACAATGGCATCGAGCTCGACGCCGCTAAACCTGTGTCGTCGGAGCTGGCCCGAACAAGCAGCCAGGCGAGCTCGTCTGGCGTCGATGAGGAGGAATCCGTCGTCTTCAGCCATGCTGGCGACTTTAGTAACGGTGTAGGCTTCGATGACAGCTTTGGACAAGGCTTGTTTGGCAGCATCAACAGCCCGAGCACCACCTTCTCCGACGTCATCCTGTCTGCGAACCACTCCCTTGAGAGTAGTCCCATCGTGAATACTAGATGCCCATATCTCAGCTTGCAGGCAGAGAGTCCCGTTTCTGGCGCTTCGTCGGCGACGGCGGCCAACACCCCGCAATCATCCGTACTCGGCGTCGATGATGCCTTTTCCGACATTGGCTTTGCTCCCGCCGATACGCCAAGAAGCGTCCCGGGCCCGCATGTCAGCGCCCTGTCGACGGGCTTGGCGAATCAGACTTCGTTGTCAACCAGCTTGAGTCTGAGTCCTACTTCGCCCTTCTATGATCGTTGGGATTCTGATGTCGGGGAGGGGAGGGTTGACGACTTTGACCGTCTGATGTGGGGCACTCCATCGCTCCCCGAAGGCTTCATCCCGTATAACGCGAACCAGTTGGGCCCGTCGTTGGTTATTGTTCCACCTGATATGCCCGACATTCACATGGGCGACTATTGCGATAGTGCGACTCCCGACCCGCCTTCACCCTCGCAGACGCATCCCATCGACTACTACCTTAATGAGATGTATGCACCTCCTAGACTAACACAACCTCGGAGCGTCCCAAATACATCGGCAGCACAGAACCCTGCCGTAACCGCGGCGAGTGGCCTTCTGGTCCCGGGTAGGAGACTCAGGAGACGATCAGACCCGGTCCGTATGGATGCAGTCGTCAGAGGACAGGTCCCCAGACTTCAATCGGCAATGAGCAGCACCACTCCTGCATCGCAACGCAGAAGCCCCGTTCAGCGTACCACGGCTCAGTTCCTGTCTGTATCTGGCGCTTCTCACTTCCAGAGATTGCGCCCATCCGAGCCACCGAGGAGGTCAGGAGTGACAGAGCCCATGCCCATCGTGGCCCGCCCAAGAAGGTTGAGCAACAGCAGCAGTAGCAGATCCTCTGATACACAAAGCCTCGTGGGCCGGCCCGGTCGGTCAGGCCCGGCTCGCGGGCGCCGCCACGGCCCGATGGACCCCGTCTCTCGTGGACAGGCCAAGGAGACGCGGAACAAGAAGATGGTGTGCATTCGCTGCAAGCACTCCAAGCAAAAGGTAAACACTTATAACCAAGGCAGTCCGTGGTACTTTTTACTAACCTGTGCCCAGTGCAATCGAAGTGATGATTCCTCCCAGGGCTCTTGTACCGGATGTGACAAACACGGCGGCTCTCAAAGGTGGCCCGGGCCCTGCGTCAGAGCCCATTTTGAGGACCTCATTCAAGCGGGAACGTGTAACTACATCTGTAAGTCAATCTTTGGAGCACCGATATCTTCCACGTGGAGACTAACCATCATGCAGCCCAACACGCCATCTATCATCCGACCCGTGACAATAAGACCCGCATCCGCAGAGAGCTCCCCAGGCAAATTCAAATCGACAATCTCATCCACAGGGTAAACCGCGCGCGAAGCCATTTCAATATCCGCGTCCACCAAGACGGCCGCCCCATCTATGTCCTAGACCTCGACGCGTGCCACGAGTACCTCCACGGTCTCCGACAGCAGATGGACGGCAGCGAGTGCAGCTTCCAGGCCTTCATCGACCGAGAAATCCTGCGAGTCGATCCCAAGACAGACGACTGGGAGCGCTGCATGACCCAGCTGACGACGTCGCGAGACGATCCACTCGCCTTACTCTGCCTCGTCAACAATATGCCCAGCCGCGCGGGCTTCTCCTACGTCTCCAAAAGGCAGTTCACGCCTATGGGCACACCCGTGGAGCAAGCCCTGAACCCTGAGAGTCCGCTCGAGGCCGAGAACCTCGTCCTCGCCGCGCAGCTCTCGAAGCTCATGTGTCGCAAGCTCGAGGTCAAGGCCTACGGGAACCTTCAGCGCCTCCTGCACGAGTCGGGGAACATGGACGACGATAAGGTCCTCCCGTTCTTACAGAGGCTCGGTCGAATTCTCCTGACGCTGCGCTGGCGGTTGTCGTGGTGGGCTGTGGTACCAGGTGACGCCGCCGCCGTGTACGACCAGGCGGACGATGATGCGAGGAAGCAGGCTGTTCACACAAGAGTACAGTCTCTGTGCCGGATTCTCTACTTTTACTACTGCTGCGTACGCAGGAGGTTGCCGGTGTGGACAAACGTCGATGCGCTGAGGGGCATTCACTCACGGTACCCGGACACCGAGGCCGAGATTTGGGATGATTTTCCGGGAAACGAGAGCCTGGAAGGGTTTGATGCGTGGATGGAGCGAGGCACGGGGCTTATTCGCGACGCTGGGGTCTTAAGTCGATTGCGCGCCATGGGGTTGACTGCGTGAGAGAGAGGGAGACAGAGCGTGTGTGCGGTATGCATTTCTTCCTTGTTCTTTTGAGACCAGTGTTCGTTCTCTGTTCTACGTGGTCTTGATTACGATCTTTTCAGCGATGTAGGCGTTTGGAGGTTATCTGCTACAAATTTGGGAAATGGGGAAACAGCACACTCGTTGGAAGATGTTACTTGAAATCCAGTTCGGCGCTCTGTTTTATGACTATATGAGATACCATAGAGGAAACGGGCGTAATTGGGAGGTATAGCAAGCGTCTGTATTTTCTAGACAAATCAAACGATCGCCTTTTTTTTCGATGCCATGTCTTGGAACGTCCTTGTGAACAGAGCAGTATGCCACCCTGATGGTGACATGATGCAGAACCGGACCGCGCAAAGCACCACTCATTCAAGGTGCTGCTGCTGGCCTGCTCAACTCTGCGAAATGTCTCGATAATAGTGTTGTAATCGTGTTTCGCATTCCAGATCTGGACATTTAAACTGCCTACCTTGGCTTTCAATTTCGTGGAGTGTGATTTACTACATATCTTTCAGTTTCACAGCTCTTCCCGCGTATGATGCTCTAATTCAATGACGTTACTATTACTGCTGATCCGGGATGGACAAAAGGGCTCCCCGAGAGTAAAGGAATCTAGACTATCCGGGTTTCTGTCTTCATAGAGGATACACTGATCACATTCGTACTTGCCATTCACCACCACATTACCCTTGACATTCAAAAAGGTAGAGGACTGCTGGTCATACGCAGACTTTCTCTCACTCCTACCATGCGTACGTTAGGAAAGCAGATGGGAGCTCCTGATAAGGTGGTCGTTGGTGGGACCTTCTGCGTGATCTGGGCAGCCTAGAGCACCCCTTCTCAGTCAAATAACTGAGCATTTTGAGGTAGGTACTTCGGGAAATGTCCAGCCGAACTCGCATAAATATCAGGGAAGGGCCAAGGGAAATCACCTCATTCAACGCAGTTGAGAGGAGAGACCAATCCTTCCTTCTGTGAGTGTCATGTTTTTTCCGGACGTACCTCAACTCACACGGCACTGCCTGCGGTTGAGATGTAGGTTTAGACCTGAGATAGGCACGACCCGTTGGAAGGCTAAGCAAGTACCACTTCCACGTCTCTGACATTTCGTCGGGACCTCTGAGGCAACATACCCGGGAGCTTCTTCTTGTCAATGTCCAACATCAAGAAATGAAATCACTTCGGCCCAAACACATGAGATTTACGACGCGGTGTCCAAACTCGAAGCCTCTGTCTCTGAGGAAGTCAACCCTTCTCGAAATTCGTTCCTAGAGAAGGGAGAAAGTTGAGAATCCCGTCCCATCCCATCCGCAATGCTCCCCACCAGACCGCAACTGATCATCCACAGATGCCATCCCCAAAGCCGTTTAGCGTTTGGACTACCCCGGTCACAATCGAGCACCAAAGCTCCTTTAGCTTCGGCCGTGGGAGAGACAGGATGGGGACCCTGCAAAACCCTGTCCAGACGGTTTTCTCGATTCCCAGCCATCCATTTTTTGGTCTATTACATACTTTCACATGGGATACGTACCAACAATATGTGAGACCAAATGCAATCAATTGGGATCATGTTGAAAATACGACAAGAGTCACATACATCTCAAAAAAAGGCGACACACAGGACGACAAACCAGCGGTGAATGAACAAAATCAAAAATCAAAACAACAGACAATTGATACGTTGCAATCAAGACGTCGGGACTTTGCATAGTCAGGCTCTGAAAGACTCATACAACTGGAGACCGTCCACTTCTCTTCAGCATCCAGACAACTAGAGTCACCCTCATTCGCCGAACCAAAGAAACCAACAGGTCCAACACTTGCTTCCTGTGCTCCCCTCCTGGCCAGACCTGTTCTCTACTACGTATATCCATCGGAAGCGGACACTCGCACGCAGGGCCACGCATTAAGTCGCAGAAGAGTCCAAAAATTTGGTTGCGAATTCCCACATTCCGCCGCTCCCCGTCCACTCACAACTTTTCAGCCCCCAGTCCGCACACTAAATCTTGCCATTTGCCGAACGAATTGCTTGCGTCGGAAATCGCTTGCATATCCAGTGAAGAAAAAAAACGAACCCTGGTTCTTGCGCACGCGAGAGAGTTGCGAGAGCCTACGAATTCACCTGGCCTGGGCCCTTGAAAGACTTCTGACTGTTGACAAGCTGGCAACAACACTTGAAAGATCCACGATCAGGTTCAAGGTGTCGAGGAGATATCCACGTTTGGGCTGAAGTTGTCCAGCAAAACGAACTCCATCCAGAGTTCAAAACCTAGGGTGTACCCTCGTCGTTCTCGTCTATCTATCCCCATTCTTCGCCTCCTGGTCTCTCTAGACTCTCGTCCACCAAAAAGCACGAACCAGTTTCCCCTCCCCCTCCCCCTCCGACCTTCCCACCAGTTCGCGAGCTTCAACATCGCTCCCCTGGCGAGTCCATCCAATTCAATTAGACCCCATGTCATAAGGCTACGAATACAGCATAGCCAGCTCTATCCGTACGAACGCCTCATCAAGGCTCAAGACAAGACAAGACAACCCCCCAGGCATAGTAAAACTCATCTCCGTGTGTAACGCGCCACATCCCATCCCGCAAACCGTACTCCCCGAACCAGACAGTGTCGCATTCTCCAGCCTCGCACAAGGGTTTTTTAATTCCCTCCCCGGACTGGTTTGGCGTCTGTGGGTTTCCACCGCACCGTCTCACCACCTCCACGTCTCGATAGCTCTCCGACTCTCACTCTCACTCTCACTCTTCACTCCCACTCTCTCACTCCTTACACAAACCTCTCTCCTCCTCCACCTCTCAACCTGAGCATCCACAAGAGCTCGCCTCTCTCACCACGATAATCACGGCTTGATCCCAGCTGTGTCCCTCCTCCTTCATCCACCCACCACCACGACCTCACATCCCGGACCTAGTCTCCGTACGGATAGTCTCAGCCACCCACACCCACCCAGCAAGAAGCTCTCCCACTACAGAGAGCTCTCCCACACCACCTGCAACACCTACACCGCAAGACAATCGCGAGACACGCAACACACACGCAACATCACAATGGGCTTCTTCGACTTGTCCACGGGCAGCGTCATCTCCGGCCGCTCCTCCCACTCCCGCCGGCACTCCTCCCACCACTCCAAAAAGCACAGCACCAAGCACCGCTCCCGCTCCCGCTCCTCCTCGCGCTCCCGCAGCAAGCGACACAGCGCGCCCAGCATCGCCGCCTCCATCTTTGGCGGCGACGACTACAAGAAGAACAATGCGTCGCGGGGCTCCTTTTTCGGTATTCCCAATGCCTCGCGCTCGTCATTCTTCGGCTTCGGCGGCGGTATGTCTGTCCATTGAATCCTCAACCCAGCCTCCCCCTCATCCAGCTATTCTACAATCCGGGAAACTCAATTGGCTTTCCCCAAGGCCCAATACCTTAGAACTAACACGATTTATCAAGGCCGCCCCTCGTACTACAAACGCTCCCCGCGAAACGGCTTCGTCCAAAAGACCCTCAAGCAGGTAAAACGCCTCTGGCGCGACCTAGTCTACTACGCCAAAAAGCACCCCTACAAGGTCGTCGCCCTCGTCATCATGCCCCTCATCACGGGTGGCTTCCTCACCGCCCTCCTCGCCCGCTTCGGCCTCCGCCTCCCGCCAGGCATCGAGCGCATGATTGGCATCGGCGCCAAGGCCGCCTCGGGCGACTCCATGGGCCTCGTCGGCGAGGCGGTCCGCATGGCGAGCGGCGGGTTCGGCGGTGGTGCTGCCACCCGCGCGCATGTCGAGAGAGGGTACGATGGGGATTATTCGTGGGAGAGGAGGAGTGTTGAGCGGGATGGTGGTGGTGGTGGTGGCGGTGGTTGGGCCGATGGGCTTATGAATGGTGTTGCCAAGATGTTTGTCTAAACCCCGACTCACAAGGCACCGGGAGCAAAAAGAACGAACGGGCAAGAATTATGATTGGTATGGGTGGACATTCTTGTTCAGCATTTTTATGACTGAAGAGCGTTTTCTTTTCTGGTTTACGGGCTTTTTTTTTTTGACTATTTATTCTGGTTCGTCCCATGCATTTTCCTGGGAACCGGCCTTTGGAAAAATTGTATGCCACGTTACGACCGTGCATGGCGCATTTACATATATACCTCTAGATATATCAAGATACGATTGATGACCTTTAAACAAACTTGTCAAGGGGATTATGCATGGAGACTAGAAGCACAGAGATGCAGGCAATGGGAGAGCAAGGAAATCATTAAGAAATACGGAGTATTGTTTCTATTATCGGTACTAGACACGGCAGACAACTTTTGACCCAGCCCTTGACAGCGAAAAGATTACTTCTTCTTGCGCCGACCACCGGTAGGCTTCCTCTTGGACGGCGACGGGTTGGCAGACTTCTTACCCCGCGAAACCTCACGTGCCGGTTCACGGGCGGCAGCCTCCTCCACGGCAACGGCCTCCTTGCGACCTCTCCGCGTAGTCGGACCGGATGAAGGCGGACGCTGCGGCGGCTCGACGATCTGAGCACCGTTTCCGATGCCGTCGCTGGTGCTTTCCTCGCTGCTCGCCTCACTGCTTTCTTCGCTGCTACTCTCCTCGGGTGGCGGCCCGCGCGGAGCCCGGCCGCCTCGACCCGTCGGAGGCGCAACGGATGTTCGGCGCCCGTCGGTGGAGCCCGATACGTTGCGTCGAGCGGCACTGGCGGGACCTTCAGTCTGGAACTGGAATGGGTCAACGCCATTTCGAGATTTTGGCAGAGACGAGGTCGAAGAAGCAGGCGACATGTTATCCGATGGCAAACGCTGGCCTGGAGGCCCCTGGACGTAGGCATAATTGAAGGGCGACGAGCCCCTCTCGCCCATGATTCGAGACGTCGGTCGCTGCGAAGCGGAAGTTGCCGATCTAGGACGGGTGCGTGAAGCGTTGGGCGGCGGAAAGTATCCCATGGGCGGCATCGCACCACCGTCTTGGACATTGGCGAATGTTCCAGGCGACGGATGGCGGGGCAGATCGTCCTCCAGAGCCAACGTAGGCGACCTTCTGCGAGAGGAGGTTGGCTGGAATTGCGACAGCGGAATGGCGAACCGCTGCTCCTTTTCGCGCCGCTGCTTACGCTCCTGCTTGCGTGCTTCCTTTTCAATGCGCTTCCTCCGTCGTTCTAGGGCGGCCATCTCTTCTTTGCTAAGGTTGACCTCGAGCTTGCCCCGTTCTTGTGCACGTCGGATACGGGCCAGAGCTCTTTGCGCGAGCGCCTCATCCCGCTCTCTCGGAGAAAGCTGATCCCAATCAATCTCTTCTTCCTCTTCTTCGTCGTCTTCCGAAGAGGACTCTTCCGAGTCCTCGCTGTCGTCTTCGCTGTCGTCCTCGTCATCGTCCGAATGCTGGTAGTCGTATCCTCTACGCAATGCCGTCGTCCGGTCACCCACGTCTGTACCCGTGAAGCGGAGCGGGTCGCTTGCGAACCGCTTTCCTCGCGAAACCAAACCAACGCCTTGTGTATCTGAATTGTCCAATTCCGTCTCCTCTAACTCCTCGACAACTCTCGTCCCGTCCTCCCAGGACCCCTGTTGCGCAGCTCCCTGTTTCCTCCGCCCGCGCCTTGATGGTCTTCCCCACTGGGGCGCAAATTTGGGAGCTCGCGGCCGACCATCTAGACCGCCTCCCCGGAAAAAGCCTCATCGATAGGCTTGTCCATAAAAGCAGCGTGGCCGAGGATGACCACGCCAGAAGCACCAACGAGCCAGAGCAGCGTCGCGAAAGGCGAGGCGTACAGGCCCAAGGGCACAGAGATGACGAGAAGACCGGTCCACAGTTGGGATGTGGTGGCCTTGAAAGAGCCGATCTCGAGATCACGACCGTCGAGCTTGCCAATGAGGAACATGCCCGCAATGACAAAGATGATGTCGAAAAGCAACAGCCAGTTGGTCAGCAGAGCGTAGATGCTGAGCATCAAGAAGACGACGCTGTAGTTGCTGGAGAAGTAGGAGAGGTTGTAGTTCCATCGCGACTGGACCTCACCAAAGTTGGCGGGCTTGGAGAGGCGCTTCATGTCGAAGAACTCGCCGACAGGACGCAGGTTGGCGAAGCGGCCGCTCAAACCGCCGGAACGCATGCTGTTGAAGCGCTCCTGCAGGCCGAGACGGTTCGTCAGGGCGTCGATAGGGATCTGGATGCGAGCCATGGTGTCGGTGTTGGATGTGGAAAATGCGATTGATGCGCGTCGGTAAGGTGGAAGGCGTCGGTAGAGGAGGGTAGATGAAGATGCAGAATGTCAGGGGGAGACTTTTGTACGGTTTGTTGATCGTCACACAGGAAAAGACCGTGTTCTATATGAGCGGGTGCAGGTTAGCGGGATGCATGCACAGGGTGGATGGTATCGGTATTGTAGGAAGAATGGTGGATTTGAAACATTTTGGGAGGTTCAGGCCATGTGTCTTTTCAGCTCCATTCCTCGTGGAATTAGCTTTCCTGACGCGCGGAACGGAACACGTACGCACCTTGGGGCGATGAGAGGTACCTAAGGGGCGGTAAAGGCTAAAGAAAGCTGCCTTGGGGGATGTTGGCAAGCGTGATGCTGCAGGCAGAATTTGGGTACCCAATGCGGTAGAAAGTTGGTGCTGACTAGGCAGAGGCTGAGCAAAGTCGATGAAGGCGTTTGGTGATGATGGTATTGTTGACGTTGGTCTCGTCGTGGTCGCGGTGGCTCGGTGCTGAGGAACCGAAGGCGATCTTTTTTTCTCCCGTCAGCTTTTCTTTTTCCGCACTCGGTACCCAGGCAGGGAAAATCTCGGTAGGTGCTGAGCAAGGCAGTATGGGCTGGATCCGTAATCTCGTCAATTCAGTTCAGGGGTGGGAATTGGTGATTGGCACTAGAAAACCGTAAAACGGCACGGTTTCCCACACGTTTGGTTGGCGTGGGAGAGGAGAAAGGGGGCCCCTGTCCGGTCGTCCGTGTTCCCCGTCTTGGATCTTGAATTTTCGGGTTCGTCTCGTAGGAGTTGGGTAATGAGAAGGGATGAATGGATATATTGTTGTAGAGGCTGAGGCTGAGGGAGATGCATGCTCGAGCAAACGCTTGAGGAATTCGCTACCTTGGGCCGAATGCCAGACGAACCATGATGCGGGAAGGGAAGGTACCGGTAGGTATGTGAATCATGTGATCAAGGCAGGGGAACGAAAGGGAAGGAAAGGCCAAAGGGCAGCTGTAAGAGATGGAAGGAGGCCTAACTCCCCAAGAGCTGGAAGAGGAAGGCGACAAGGGAAACATGGGATGAAAGTGAGAAAGAACGTCGCTTACCTCTTGCCAACTTTGTTGTGAATTGACCACTTCCTTCCCTCGAAACTCCCAGTGTTTTCACAAGGAAACAACCCTTTCTCTGCTTCTTTCTCTTTCTTCCTGTTTGTCTTTCTTTCCTATCGTGACAATTCCCGTCGTTCGGTCGCGCGGGGGGCGAGCTGCGGGGCTCGCCCTCTCGTTGGTCGTTGGTTGACCTTTGTATTCCTTCCACGCTCGGAAAGAAACAAAAACACTCAAAGGCCGTAGTGATGCATCTCCCGCTGGTCCTCCATCCGACTTTGTCAGTCAGAAGAAGAGGAAACACAACAGGTAAATGACAAGACGATAGGGAAGAGAAAGGGAAGAACCCGACAAAGATCCGACCACCGAAGGGGATATGGGCAAGCTTAATGAAGGAAGCGGAGAGAGAGAGAGAGACAGCCAACTCAGCTACCAAAGAGCTCTGACCGCCCCTCCATTAACCAAGGAAGACTTTTCTTTCTCGTCATGGTGTATCTGACTTTTGGGCTGCAACTAACACTACTCCGTACACCGCACTCCGTACCCAAACCACCGCCTTGCTTTATGACACAACCGCCGGCTACTACTACCCATTACTTCCCTGGTTTCTATTTCCCGTCGTTGACCCCCCCCCCCCCCAGAGTACGGACGCATCCGGATGGGGGAGCAAGACAGACGAGAAAGCTTGAGAACCACATCCGAGGATAGCTCAGAGCCCATAGGTAGCTTCAAGCTGGGGCGACACACAATCCTCAATTGGGCTCCATGGGATAGGACAGCGCGGCAGCTGGATCATGGAGGGGGACCCCTCTTGCATGCCTCTGGCAAGTCAGAGCCGGCCAAGTCGCATTCAAGGCTGTCAAGCCGGAGTGTGTTTCCACACCGCATGGTCCTCTGTCTCCAGACTCCGGTTTCTAGCAGCATCTTGTCTCTCTCCCAAGCACCCACGCATCTAGGTATGGACCCGTCTCCCTGAGAGCAAGACGGGAGTTTCTACTGAAAAGAATCTGGAGGCGGTGGGAGAAAGCAAAGGCTGGAAGCTCTGTTAGACTCCCCCTCCAAAACTAAAAGACAACCACCACTCGGTCGACGATCGCCCCAAGGACCAATGACGGACTAGCGGTACCTAACGATGGCGACCCAAGCGGCAGACCCCCAAGGAAACCCCCAGATGGCAAGAATGACACTAATGTGAAGAAGAAGCAGCCATCGCCCGCTAAATCGTGACGTGAGGCCAATGGGCTGGAATGAAAGAAGGGATGACGGCCGAGCCAAAGCAGACTTTTTTTTTTTTTCTCTTTCTTGCTCGTGGCTCTCTCTCTTCACCTTTCCTTACCTTCCATCAATTCCAGCCCGACCGCGCCACGCCCTTCGATGCCTGCGGCTTTTGTTGGTGTCTCAAGGCAAGCTCAGATATTGCCAGGCCCACGGTTCGCTCGCCAATGCGCCATCACCCTCACGTCCATCCATACCTACCTTGCGACGATCAACCTCCCGAGGCAGTTAGGAACATATTCCTGCGTAGGGTAGCGTGGGAAGCCGATAGATAGGCAAATGGCGTGCGCCAACGCAGTAATGCATTCATGCGGCAGCTCGAGGAAGAAGATCCGGGTTGGAGCTTCAAGCCTTGCAGCCCTCAGGTTGTATTCCGTGGCGCTGACTCTGGGAGTCCAAGGTAGAGTCACAGTTACCTATCCAAACGGCACAGCTTGTGTGGGTAACCTCCTGCTCGCTTAATGAGCTTGTGGCCTCTGGATTGAGAGCCTCGGGATGGAATACAAGTAGTCGCAATGCTCAAACGCTTTGTGGCATCGTGTATCCGTACGCTGCCGCGGTATCTGTTTTCGCCTGTTAGCTACCTTCCTTACCTACCTTATGCTCAACTGCTTGCTTCATCTTGTTCTGCCTAAGGTCCCGTCATTTCCTCCGATATTATTTTGGGTACGTACTCTGAGCAGCTTGCTAGGGTAATCACCACAAGCGCTTCACCAACTTGGAAGCTACGAACTACCTCGCCTTAGGTAATCCTGGAATGGAAGGGGAATGAGACACCTCTGGAAGAATCTGGAGCCCGAGACAATACGTATCGTCTAACAGCACCTCAATCTTTCCTTCTTAGAATGCAAAAGAGTCCAATCGCAACATCTCTTCGTCACAAAAAACCCCGCGGCAAAGCATCAAATATTCCCATCTCTAGCTGAGGTATCCGTACAGAGTACACTACCTTACCTACTAGGTAGTAGGTACACAGTCAGACAGTACTTGCTTCTTCCCATACCGTCTCTCCCGCCCGCCGTCAGACTGTCTTGTCTTGCCGTGCCGCCGCCGGAGTCTCAATGACAGTTACAAACTTGGAACCCCAACTCTTTCGGCATCCACATCATGATCAAAACATGAACAAATCGTTTGCTTCGAAGGGTCAGGTTCCTCGCTCGCCCGCTCGCTCAACCGTCATCACATTCGCTCGTCACCAACAACATGAGCTGGGGGGTATATAATTAATCCCGAGATGCAACTGGACCGTCGAACCGTGAGGCGGTCTCCACCCCATCCCCACAAACTGTTGGAGCCCGCACTTCCTAGGCTCCCATGCTCGGTGATCATCACGAAATCTTGTCGAGCCCACTCGGGCCTGAGGCCAGGTCCTTGACTCAGGGTCTCGCATCATCTACCATCCATGATTCAACTTCAACGCGGCGCAAGGTGAAGAAGCTCAGAAATGTAAGCAAATTGTGGCAGGTTAAGAGCTGATGATAGCTGTCAGCAGGAAACCCCGTTGAGATATTTATTCGGCTTGAGCTCATCGTATCGTCCGCAGGATCCGTCAATCACTCGCAGCATCGGGGCCCATCCCATTCGGACGGATACACTTCTCCCCTGCAGACACCTACCTCACCTCTTCCTTCGTACGAAAATATACGTGGACCTCTGAGGTGGAGGTGGTTGCTGCTGCCACCTACACAGTACTGCGTAAAGCCGTGTACTGCTGACAATACCTTACCTTCTTCACCTTCCCCTGACCTTGCACTTTGTTCGCACCAACGATCCTTTTCATGAAAGTTCCTTTCCAGCATCCGAACCAGAGCGCTACCAACGTCATCTCCCGCTGCCGCTCATCAAGTCGTTGCACCAATGCAGCCCTCTCGAACTCAGATTCCCAGACTCCTCCTATCCGCGGACGGTGAATGCTCGAGGCTCAATGGAAGGCTCAAGCACTCGTCAATCTCGCCTCGTCTCATATGCTTCAAACAGACCCGTCTGTCGTCGTTGTTCATGTCGTCTATCGGAATGATGGACACGCACGTCCTTGATCCTGGTCGCCTCTTACACCCTCTAGGCTCTGCCCCTCCGATCCCAATCCTTTTTTTGAATTCGGATAATAAGTGACGGGGCAACTATTATTTATTACCATTTATCAAATCTATTCTCATCCCGGAGCAGCACACACACTCACACTCTCTCATACTCACATGTACACACACTCCTAGCGCCTCTATCATACTCCTTACCCTGCCTTAGCATAGGGACGCATACCTCACCTTTACGGCTATAGTCCAGCAGCGAGACGAGACAGATGCAGGCTCGCCCGCTCATCCAACGCACGCTACATGCCGTGATTGCTCTTGCTACTGCTGCTGCTGCTGCTGCAGCCGCCGCCGCAGTTCCATCACATCTCATCCCTCACTCCCGCCAAGTCACTTGGTGTGGGAGGCTAGGAGCCACACCCAGACATCCTGACACCCCCCTTTACCACCCCCTCCCTCTCTCCCAAGGCGCCCCGAAGGAATCCAAGAATTCAAGGACAAGTCTCAAGAGACACTCCCCCCCTTCTGCTCGAGAACGAAATGGGCGAACCGTTCTTCCCGGGGATTGGGCAAACAGCGTTTTAAACCCCGCCACTCTCACCAGATGCGTTGCTACGAACAGGATACGTACCATGACCTTTTGTAGCAGTTGTGTCGCTGTCGCATGAGCTGCTGTTGCTGTCCTGGTTGCTGTTAGCCGTTGTAACTTGTTCAAGTTGTTCCTACGGGTACTGCTGTTGATGTTGCTGCTACATGATGCCCCCTACCTTACCTTGCGGATACCTTGGCTTGACTACCCGTATTACCTTGCTCTTACGGATCACCCAGAGCAGATATGGTACCTTTTCCCAACGCACCTTTAAAGCAATCTTGCAGTAGCAGTCGCAGTAGCATTTGCATTCACAGTCACCCCCCAATAAGCGAAAGTACTTTTAGCTGTGCCGTACGAACGGCTGCCGTACCTGAACCAACCTGGGACCTTGCTCAACCTACCTAGTCTCTTTGGTCCCTTGGAATTGGCCCGATTGATCCTCATGCTCCTGCTGCTACAGCTGTTGTTGCTGTTGCTGTTGCTGCTGCCACTCCTGCTTTGCTTTGCCTCTCTTGCTCATTTTTTTTCTCTCATTTTCCTTTTGACCATTGTAGGTAGGTACTAAGTTGGTTCGTTCTTCCCCTTGGTTTGGTTGGTCCGCCCGGGTTTCGAGCTGGTTGGTTTGCTGTGGTGTGTTGTGTTGCGGCTTGCCCTGGGAGGGAGGTAGGATGGGGAGGAGAGGAGAGGAGAGGAGAGGAGAAAAGCAATATTCATCTCCTGGTCCCCAAAGGAAGGAACGAACAAACAACCGAGCATTAAAGACCTTCCGTCCTGTTCGCAAACTCACTATTTTCATCCTTTCCCGTCGGGGGTTTGGAGGCCCAGTATGAAATGATCCCTACGTCCAACTTCTTCCCTCCTTCACCATCATCACCAACTACAACGGCACGTCAAAACCCAAACCAACCCATCCCAGCCTTCCCGTCCGTTCGTCTGTCTGCCTTTCCCATGACGGCTCCGTGATCCGTCTGAGTCTCACCTGACACGGACGACGATTGCTCTTTCTCTCTATCGCCGTACCGAATTACCCGTATCTCATCTTTCTTTCGCCGCGCACCCGCGGCCTATTATGTCTCTAGCCAAGCCCGAAGGTTTGTTCTCACTCCCTTTTTCTGCGTTTCCTGGGTTCAATTGATTGCTCTTGATTTTTCCTTCTTTTTGTTTGCATTATCTCGATTGCCGACGTCTGGATCGACTGTAGGCCTGCTACGAAACACGGGAAATTGGCCATACGAGGCGCGGCAGGATGAGAGAGGAGAGGACAGATTCGCCATGCCAGGATTACGGAGAGAGCAAGAGACACAACGCTGATTTATATCCCCGGGCAAAGAAACCACGTTCATGATGGCCCCTCCAACAGCCGCAAAAAGACCGCACGCCGCCGTGAGCAAAGGTAGCGCAAACATGTCTACCATCGAACCATGGTAAGTCTCAATTTGATGACAACAGCACAGCACCTCTGCCGCTCTTTTTTTCTCCCCGTTTACATCCATTGAGAGAGCATCCAAGAGAGCTCCCTCCATCTTCTCACCCGACAATTGAAGACATGCCGCGAGTTTTCTTTTACAGCTCTTTTCTCAATGCTGACCCTTTCTCGCGACTCAACCATAAAGGGCCGAGCTACCGTATCCCAACTTTGACTGCTCAAAGTACAATTACATATTGACCGACGACGGCGGGTTCTGGCAATTGCAACAACAGCATTCGCCCTCAGAAGAGCTCCCCAACGTTGTACCGCGCATCGCAACGAGCAAATCGCCCATACAAAAAGTCCAAGATATCGAATGGACCTGTCTATCGGCAGCATGTCCTTCGAAGCCATTCAAACGGAAAGTCGACCTCGACAAGCATTACAAACAGGCTCATGTCGATAGCCAAACCACGGCGCCTTCGCCCGCGCTCTCCCTAAAAGATATCACGCCCGCGACAAGCACCAGTAATCCAAGTCCCAAAATCACAACCAAGAAACCGCCAGCTGGCACCAGCAAGGCTAAGGGCAAAGCTGCGGGCGCAGGAGCGGCGGGGGCGACAGGGACGGCGACGGCGACGGCGACAGCGGCGCAAGGGAACAGGAATAACAGCGTAAACGGCGCGGGCAACAACAGCATCAGCAACAAGGACGGCACCGCCGGGGTCTTCCTCTGCGACTATCCGGCATGCAACCGCAAGAACGAACCGTTCAACCGCAAGGACCGGTTGCGCATCCACCTTACCGACGTCCACAAGGAGGACGTGAGCGCAAAGACGTTTGAGATGACGGTCGCGTGGTTGCAGGAGCGCAAGATCTATCCCAAGTGGTGGCGGTGTTCCAAATGCCTCGACAGAGTCAAGATCGAGGAGAGCGGGTGGTCATGTCCGCGGGACGGGTCCAAGGTGGAAGACATACGGCGCGAATTTCGTGAGAAGCAACATAACATGTGAAAGACGCATCGCGGCGTCAGCATCGTCCTTTGTGTCTCACCGGATCGTTCATCGCATCCCACCCCCATCATCGGCATTTGCATCGCGTCGCCACACCAAGGGGGATCACAGGTTACTAAAATCGGAGTTCTTTTTTTCATCGCATTAAAAAGTTATCTTCCGGGGATGGAGGAACTGGCGTTTCTTTTTACATGTTCTAAGGCCCGGTTTGGGCCTGGTCCTATTCTATTCGATTAAGAGTGGACGGGAAGTACTAAGATTGGGTTACGGTATTCTGGGAATCGCGGGAGTCTGTTCAGTTCTTCGAGTTCGTTTTCAGCCCTCCTGGCATTATTGCCTCTACTGGGCTTGTTGTCAGTAACTTGATTCCCCATCCATCTTCTAGGACAGATTTTGCTCCGTCTGGGTAGATAATTCTGGTGGCCTTTCTCCCTTTTCTTCATGCCATCCATGCTGGCACTCTATTAGGAATGATGACACGATTGGGGTTTTTTCCTTCTTTCTGCCCGCCTTCTTCCTGGGATAGGTACTGAACCCAATGATGAGAAAACCTAGATGTTGTCAGATGGGAAGGGACCACCATTGCCGATCATTGACCCGGGCAGAATTCCACTTTGTTCGTAAGGTAGGCGAAAGGCAGTAAACCGGATGATTTTTCCAACATTTTTTTTTTCTTTCCCTCTTTCGAAAAAAGTTTCCGACGAGACGGGACCCCGCTGTTCATCTCGTCTCGTCTCATCATTCCATCCATCCCTTCGGCATCGCCTCGTTTTCGCAGAGTTACTCGTTTACCTCTACGGAATATCCAGCGGGAGCCCACCTGGCACCAAGCTGCACTTGAGTTCTTGGACACCCCCCCGTTCGGCGCCGATCGCAAGCTGGTCAACGCTCCCGATCAAACCCCCCGGGATCCCGTGCATCATATCCGTAGGAAACTCCACCCTTGAACCTACGGAGTAGAAAGCTTTTTTTGTCAAGAGATATGCGCGCTGAAAGTTTCCCGGAGAAGACCGCTCGTCTTTATCCCACGCGTGTGACGAAAACTCTACTTGTTCTCTCTCTCTCTCCCGAGCGAGCTGTCATTGCCAAATAGATTGCAGTAGAATGATGAAGCCGACCGGAAGGAAGGGAGGGCATGAAAACGGCCTGCAGGATTGGGGGCCGAGGGGTGGTGTGTGGTGGCCTGATGTTTGAAAGGTACCTTACTGCGTGTATGAAGTAGGGGCGCCCCGGTTATGTGTGAGTGTGCGAGTGGTGCTCAGCTACATACAGCCTCCGAAATCTGGGTTGAATCCAAGCTGTGGTCCTGCGTCTCTCGGATTTTCTTTGGGTCTCCATCTTGATGCGTATGCTTGCTTGGCTTCTCCATGATTGGAGAGGAAATACAGGAGAGTGTGAGATATGATGCAGCTTTTTTTTTTTTTTTTTTTTTAAGTTTGGAAAAAGAGAAAGATGGGGGGGGGGGGGAGTGCGCCCTGCTTCTGCGGCCTTTTGAAGTGCATCCCTTTACATTGTATCCCATCACCCTACTACGAATATGTGAGGTTTTTTCCCCAGTGCGCCTATTCTCCCACCCGTGATCAGGATTCCGAATTTTCCCATCGTCCTGCGGTTTGCTCTCCTTTCAACTTTCCCAGTTGGTTTCAACTTGGAAAGCGTTTGGAACTCGATTATGTGAGTGCAAGGGAGGGGGGTTGCCTTTGTGGACTCCTCCTCTTTTCCGTGTGTTCCTGCTTCTCTGCTGTTGGTGGTTGGTGCCCCGGTGCCGGTGCTGCTGGCACGAAAATCTCATTGTTGGTCGTCCGCGAGATTCAACTTACTCCGTGCTCCGTACACCGCGCATTTCGAGGTGTCCGCCCCCCGGGTTAAGTGGACTCGAACCCTTCCCCGGGACGCCGATCGAGTCGGATCCCCCTCTTACTAATCGAAAGGGCCCCTTTCAAGTCATTCGTGTGTGACGATCCCGTAGCGCAACTTACACTACGGAGTAGAAGAAATAACAGGACTTGAAAGTTTTGAGATTGGACATGCAGAAGGGGAGGAAAATTTGGGGATAATTCCGTATACACGTAGGCAACTGAGACAATGAGATCTGCTCTGCAGGATCGACAGGTTTGTGGGGGGCCAGATACGGGTGTTCGTGTTCAGAAAGGCTGTATAACATACAACCCGGGGACGATCCTGTTGATCTCATCCGTCTTTGAACACGGAAGACGGACGCAGAAGGAAATAAAACATGGCATTTGGCAAAGTGTACAACTATGGAACTAAGACGCAGTCAGCTTAGAGAAGGACAGTTAGTTATGAGCTGCTCATATAGTGATTCCCTGCAGAGCCCACAGAATAATCAGGTGTGTAGAGTCCATTGGCATACGTCCGGCGAGGACTACATTTTGTGACCATTCATGTTAAGTAGGCCTAGAATTCTATACATGCAAAAGAAGCAAAGTATGTACATTCGATTCCAGATCAAAGTCCCTTGGAGTAGACGTCGGGGAGTCAAGTGACCTGAAAACTCAATTGCCTTCAATGAAGAGCAGCGTCAACGAAACCGAGTTCGTCTGACAACCAAAAGGCCGAAATCCTCGGTATCCCAGAACCACCACGTAGGGGATACCTCTCTCCCGTCCCTGTGTCCGTGTTCCAGACGAATAGTGTGCATTTTTCTCAAGCAACCCTCCTGAAAAACGCCATGCCTGATTTTTAAGAAATCCCTTGAACCCTCCCTATGCAGCCATAAATGCCCTTCTAACATCCTTGTATCATGAGAATCGTGTCCATCGTTTTGTCCCGCACCAAAGGCGGCCGGTGGAGGGCTTTCTTCTTCTTAAGCGAGGTAGCGATACGTCGGCGTCGAGGCATCCTCTACGCGCTCGAGATACTCTCGCACAATCAAATCCTCGATTCGCTTTTTGATGAGACTAATCTCGGGTTTGAAGCGACCGCTAAGTTGATCAATGACCTCTGTAATGAGCTGCGAATGACCAAGTTCCTTGCGTTGCCTATGATGGTGTTAGTTTAGCCAAGAGACAGAACATCAAGTGGTGGGTAACGTACTTCATGATGCGGACAAGAGCGGCATCGATAACGTGGGCTCGAGTCTGATTGTTCTTCTCTTCGGTTGCCTTCCGTTCGTCGTCGCCCTCAACCTTGCTGGTAGCGTTGATGATGGGTGCCTTGATACGGACAGTCTTGCTGACGAAAGAGGCGTTGAACTTGAACTTGTCGCCGGCCTTGATGCCCTTGGTTGCGGGTTCCTTGGTGAGCACTCTGGCCTTGGGAACGATGGACAAAGAAGTCAGAGTTCTCGCAAGATCTGACATCGGGATGTTGGTCTTGGCTTGAATTTCCTCAAGAGAAAGCTCTTCGCCCTCCTCGAGTTCGTTGAATAGCAACAGCACCACCATGCCATAGGTCGGCACGTTGATCTCGTACTTTCGCTCTCGCGCCAGGGGTCCCTTGCCTCCTGGAATCGCGGGGAAGGTACACCGAACGTCCGCGCTGCCGGTGGACCCGAGCCAAGTGAGCTTGCGGCCGCTGCGGTTGGTGAGGTAGTACTTGAGTAAGCTTTCCTGGAGACGCTTGATATCGTCAGGGAAGATGCAGCCACCACTTTCAGAAAACTGTGAGGTGCGACCCATGATCTCGGGAGGCCATGAGTTGGTAGTCAAAATGTTGACAGCCAGCTCGATCTGCTTCCGAGACACGTCGCCCAGTCCCCTAATATGGTCGCGATAGCCTGAAGTCAGCTCGGCAGATGATTCCATGTCTCTGAACATGCCCTCGAACTTGGCCGTGAATTGGTTGCCCAACTCCTGCTTCATTCGAGAGATCATTGACTTTTCAACATCATGACTCTCCGATTTGTTGTTGAGAAGACGCTTGGCCAGGTGCTTCTGGTAGTAACGCTCGAACAGATCCTTATCTGAGAGATACCGGATCACAGTAATGGCCTTCTCCAACACCGCCTCGGTTTCGGTCTCAGTCTTGCCGCGAATGCCGCGTCGAAGATTATCGTCAATGAAGAGCGATACGTATTCAGAGCTCTTGGTAAACATGTTGATGAAATCGGAAAAGCTCTTTGTGAGCGAGGTTTGGATAATCAAATCCTCTTGGAAGCACTTTTTCCACAGATTATCGAACTTATCCTTGAGCTTGAGCACGTCGTCAACCCACTTGATCGCCGCGGCCGTCTGCTGAGCCGATGAGCTCAGCGCCTTGGCCTTCTCCCCGCCCTCATTATCTTCTCCGTCGGCCGGCGCAGACGCTGCAGAGAAATTCGTCTCCTTGAGCATCTGCTCAATCTCGAGTCCCAGTTCGACCGCCCGTGTGGACAGAATCTTTTTGAGAGATGCCTTTTTGGCATCAACCCTTGATACCAGTTGGTAAAGAATTGTGAGCTCTTCCTCACGATCATAATTGACCATGGACTTGAGCCCACTTCCTTCAAGGTTCAAAAAATCGTCCAGATGCGCCGAAATCAACTCTTCCTCAACGACCTTGATGGATCTCTCTCTCGTCTCATAATGGATAGTAGTGTCGCATCGGTCGTTTTCTTCTTGTAGTCGGCGCTGAGTGTGCCGCAGCCAGGCGCCGGCGTCAGCCTCCCGGAGCAAGCGTTCACACTCACGCTTGTAGTACGTTCGCTCGGAGTCAAGGTAAGCGGGCTCGAATACCGTCAAGTACAGCTTCTCTGCCTCTTGCTCCTCGTCCGACTCGTAGAGAGAATCGAGCATCCTTATGATGTTGCGCAACAAATGCCGATCGATGGTGTCACCATCGCGCTCCATGTTGACGTGATCGAGGATGACCGAGTTGAGGATATCGAATACAGTATATTGACCTCCTGAGTTCAGTGACGCTCGCAGAATATGGTCGCGGAACAGGCCAATCGTGGCGGTGTAGATCGACGGCCGACGAGCATCCTGTGTGTAGCCGCGGTCGAGGTACATCAATATATCAGCCGTCATGTTCATTGACGTGTTGTGATGCTCCCATGATTTTCTGACGCCGCTCAGAAAGTGCTCGCCCATCTTGCGTCGTTCGTTGACTGAAGTAGCCGCACCACCCATTGCAGCGCTAACGAGGTTGGCCGTGACCAGCTTTTCGATATCGGGAATGACGTGTTCGGAGAAGTACTGCTCTTCGAATTGCTTGACGCGGTCGTAGAGCATCTCACCCTTTTTCTTCAGGACTATCTTGTAAGATGCTCGGTAAAGCTGCTCGAATGAGAGTGTGCTGCAGTTTTGGTTGTGAATGTCGGTCAGGGCTTGCTTCAGTGTATCCCAGCACTGCTCGAAATCGCTCGTGTCGATGCCGGATGTCAACTTTTAACGGGTTAGTTTATGTTCTGAAAGTCTTGCTAGTGGTCATCCAAAGCATCTCAGCGGCCGCCTTCAGCTCGACGGTTCCTGAACAGTATATACATGACGTGTGCGTGATGAACGGAGACAAGCATGCAAGGATCACAGTTGTAATAGACACAACACTCTGGTCGGCGCTGAAGCCATCACCACATAAGGCACAAGAGGCAAAAGACACACATTGTAGCTACAACAGGGGTTGACTGCTGGAGTTGGGAAGACTTACTCGTCCGGGGCGGCGCGGGGGCCGAATGCGACCGGCCCGCATGGCTGTACCCCCTCCACCTCTACCAGAAATCATCGTGTATGTATCTGTGTATGTCCTCGAGTCGTATCCGTACTATCGCTGCGGAATTCGGTCGTGGTTGGCTGATCGTTTCAAGTCGAGAAAGCTATCGTGGGAAACCTGAGTCGGTGGCGGCGGGGTAGCTCTCGTCAGAAAGTGTGGCGGGCAACTGAGGGATGCTGAATAAAAAGAGGAGCCAGGCTGCAACGCTTCGTGAGACATAGAAGTGAAAAGCCGTGAAAGCCAGAAAAAAAGAAGACAGCCTGGCTATTGCAGAAGAAGCTGACCGCGTCAAGAACTGCGGTTTCTGCGGCAGAAGTCGGGGTATTTAATACAAAGCATCTCGGGGAAGGAAACAATCTCGGGATGTAAGTCGCAAGTTCAGCGAAAGCCACAGCAGGGCAAGGCTGCGGAGCCCCGAGGCCGGAATGGTCCGCGCTTCCCACACGCGAGGCGGAAGGAGCGACCGGGCAGTTGGATCCAATCGATTAAGTCCTCTATCCTTGCGCCTCACAGCGCTCTAATTGGTTCATTTGGATTGACGCTCGGGACAGCGCGTCTGCGCCACAAGTGGCGGTCGTTTCCATCGTTTTCTTTGCAGGGGAAAAAAAATTAAAGAGCAGCAGTGACACTCCAGAAAAAAATGACGGCATTCCCAGTCCACTTTGAGAACAGCTCAGTCAAGCTCTATCTAGCTCTCCTCCCACAAACTTCTACATCAAAGGCTTCCACCACACACCAGCGCAAAGCCATCACTACCACCACTATCCTTCCCTTCGAAAACGCAGACGACACATCACCATGGCCTCGCGCTCAGCATTCACAAAATTCGCGCCTGCGCTGCGACAAGCTCGCCCAGGCGCCTCGCCCTTCAAACGCAACAGCACCATCCTCTCAGCCCTCCAAAATCAACAAAGGCCACCAACTCCCCTGCAACCCACAATCGCCGCGCGCTTCGCCCACACAGTCCCGAAGCCCAGAGCAGCGCGCGAAGCCGAGGCAAAGACGCCCGCACAGATGCGCATGGAGACTTCGCCGCACTACCAGCTCGACTTCACCTGCGTGCCGTGCGACACTCGCTCCCGGCACAAGGTCTCCAAGCAGGGATATCATCACGGCTCCGTCCTCATCACCTGCCCCTCATGCCGCAACCGCCACATCATCAGCGACCACCTGGGCATCTTTGGCGATCGCAAGGTCACCGTCGAGGACCTGATGCGCGAGAAGGGCAGGCTCGTCAAGAGGGGCACACTGGGCGAGGATGGCGATATCGAGTTTTATCCCGACGAGAGCGCTGCTGCTGCTGATGGTGCCGATGCTGATGCTCAAGCTGCGGAGTCGAAGAAGGATGGGTCTGCTTGAAGGCTTTGGAAAACGACTGTAAAATCTGTACAATATGTATGGCAGACTCGATGAGGGCAGTCGAGGCCTCGTTCTGCCAATGGATTGGATGATTGCATATAAAGGCGTTTCGGATACCCATCGACACGCATGGGAACACTAAAATGGCGGGACACAATGTAACAACAGAATAGATCTCACATATGAACGGGCAATGGTCAGCCCCTGTACTATATAAATACAACCCTTTTAAACCCTCTTGAGCACCCTTTCTTTTTAACCCCCTTCCAGAAACGCCAGCCCATGCAAATTTTTTTGACGATGATTACCACCCCTTGTACGCCTGCCTCTGCTGCTTGTGCTCCTGGCCCCTGACCTTCTTTCTCTCCTTCTTCTTCTCCGTCTTCTTCCTCTTGTCCCGGCCGTACTTCTCCGGCTGCGCAATCGCCTCAATCTTGCGCTTGCTCGACCTCTGCTGTCTCCTGTTCCGCACCTCCTCCCTGATGGACAACAGCTGTTTGGTGTACTCGGCCGTGCCAAACTTCTTCTGGAGCGAGTCCATGAGGATCTGCGCCCTCGTCTTGAGCGCCTCGAGCCTGGTCTTGAAAAGCTCGTCCGTCGAGTAGGGCACAGGGATGTTGGGGTCCGTGAGGTTCTGCAGAGGGTAGAGAATCGTCTTGAATGAGGGCTCGAGGTGGTCCTGGGGAACGCGGCGGCAGATGGTCTCCAACACCTCCATGGCGACCGTCTTGGGCGTGATGGCGGTCGACTTGGGCCGGACGTCCTTACGCAAGATGGACGAGAGCTTCCAGAACAAGTACTGCAGATCCTTGCGGTGCTCCTCAATTCTATCCTCTTCCGCCTCGGCTTCGTCGCGGTCGCCGAGAGTGTCTGCTTCGGGCACGGTCTGCACCTTGACGGGCAGACGGGGGCCAAGGAAGATCAAGATCTGCTTGATCTCCTCGGCAAGCGCGTCGTCGATCTCTGGTGTTCTCAGGGCGTACAGCGTCAACCTCACGAGCTCCTCCAAGTCCTCGAGCTCGAGGTTCAGACCATGAGATCCTTGGAGTACTTCGCCTGCTTGGCTTGGCTTGCCAGCATAGTCCGCCAGGAACGTGCTCAGTACCTTGGTGGCGCTAAGCTTGACTGAGTTCTCGGGGTGTACGAGGCAGCCGCGGACATCGCTCCAGAGTTCCTTGGACTCGGTAGATAGAAGTCTTGCTGGGTACTTCTCCGTCAGCACCTGAAGGTCGCGAAGAACCGTGTTGAGAAGGTCTTCATCGGCAACGCGGATATCGCCTGTACCAACAATCTCTCCAATTTTGGCGAGAACCAACTCCAGCTCCTTCTTGTGCTTAGTCGAGGGCTCCTTGGCTTCGAAGAAGAACCCGAAAGCTTGCAGCGAAAGCTTTGTCACCGCTTGGTTATCCTCCTGCTCAACCCATGATCGGAGCAGCGTCATGAAATTTTGTGTTCTCTCCTTATCAGCCTTGCGGAACATCTCCTTCACCAGTTCCCCGGCAGCCAGACAGCACTTCTCGCTGTCGTCGTTGGCAAGCACCATGACGAGGGGCAAGAAGCAAGTAGAAATGACCTCCTGCACGAAGTCGTCCGCAGACTTCATGAGAAGCAGGTGAACCACCTCCATGACGGACAAGCGGCCGCCTTCGCGGTCGTACGTCAGGTTGGCGACAACGAAGTTGAGCTGCTTCACCCATCGGGCCTTTCTCTGCGGGTAGTCCTTGAGGAACTGGAAGAAAGCACCTCTCGCCAGATCACGCGTATCCTTGTCATCATTCGTGATCATGACGGTGCCGACGTAGTCGAGGGTATCGTAGACAACTGCGGTCTCGATCTTGCGCTCGAGAACAGAGCGCACAAAGTTGAAGGTGACGTGACGGTAGAGAGTCTCTGTGAGGTCGTCCTTGAGCTTGCCGAGGAGCATGTCGATGGCTGCGTCCTTGACGGGGATGTCCTTACGCTCGCGGAGGACAACCGAGAGCAGCTTCAGAGCCGCCTGCGACAGGTCGGTTGTAGTTGAGGTTGACATGGAAATGCTCTTCGTCGCCTCCTTGACTGCGACTTTGAAGAGTTGGATGTCCTCGTTGTTGTTGAAAGGCACCTTGACAAGCACAGTGAGAAGCTTGAAGGCTGCGACCTTGACGTCATCCTCCTCGCCGACGATGGCGTCTCCGAGGATGGGCACAAAGCCACCAATGTTCGCGCCAGTACGCAGGCTTTCGTACTTCTTCCATACCGACCGGAGGATGTCAAAGGTGAACTTGACAAGCTTGAAGGTGTATTTCCCAGCGGTGCCAGAGTTGTCCTTCTTCACGCCCTTCTGGTAGAGGTACTTCTTCAGGCGGAAGTCGATCTTGGGCTGCACCTCTGGCTTCTTGCTCTTGTAAACTTCTTGAATAACCTCGTAGCAGAAGACGAGAGTGTCACGGCTCTCTGCGGCCGGGTTCTGCATGAGACCGGCGGTGATTCTTGCCAGCAGAGTGTCAATCTTGCGGACCAACTTGAGATCCACCTTCTCCATGAGGAGAGATTGCAGAGGGTGGACGAGCACGACAAGCTGGCTGATGGAGGCCGACTTGGCAATCAACTCCATGGAATCCTGACTCTTGCTTGCCTTGACTTCCTTCATCTCACTGATGTAACCTTCGGCATCCTTTTCTTGACCGGTAGCGCCAAAGATGTCGTCAATGATGATCGCAACAATGGCCCGGAGAGTATAGTCGAGATCACCCTGCTGGAACTGAGGAATAACCTTGAGGAGCATCGAGTGTAGGGTATAAGACATGACGTGAAGTTGGTAACCTCGCTTGAGAGCGCCGCGCAATTCCTTCAGGATGAAGCCAAAGTAGGTCGGGCCGAGGACCGATGCGATTTGCACAAGAGTGTCTCTGGCCATCTCACGAGCATCCCAGGATTTACTGCGCAGGATGTGACAGATATCGGTCAGAACACCAGCAAGCTTCTGGCCCATTTCTTCGGACGGCAAAAGCTTGAGAAGCTTGACGATGATGACACCGACGGGTACACGGTAACTGACCTCGGACTCATCCTTCTCGTGGATATGCTTGACCAGAGGAGGGAGGAAGAGGTTATTGACGTCCTTGCTGAGCTTTTCTTGTGTGGGAGTCGTGAGTACAAGTCTCTTGCTGGTAGGCGTGGAGGTTTCTGAATCATCAATCTGCATCGCCTCGACGCCCTTCTCTTCGACTGCGAGAACGAGAGCATCGCAGAACTTGGCAAGCAGTCGAATCACCTGCTTCTGGTTGTTGGGCTTGGACTCGACGTAGCTGATGTACCTCTGCAGAATAACACGGTAATGCTTCCAGTCCAAAGACTGAGCCAAGTTGCCGATCGTGTTGGTCGCCTCGGCACCCAAGCCCTGGTCGTCGCTACCTTCAGCACGGCCAAAGATAAAGTGCTCGAGAAGAGGGATGAAGAACTGGCTCAGATTCTGGCTGCCAAACTCCGAGGTGTCGTTGACAGAGTTCAGCATCTTGATGGCTTCCAGCTGGCGCGCCGTCGCAGGACTGAGAATGTTGAAAAAGAAGGGCAACTCAGACGTCTCCTCTTCCATATCACTGACCAAGAGCCCCTTCATATCCGCAACAGGCTCCCAGGTTGGCATCTGCGAAAGAATGTAGCCAAAGACTCTCAAGTACTCTCTCCTGACGATGGCAGACTCCTCACGAGCTCCAGTGTAGATAGAAGGCAACAGAATAGTCTTCAGATGGGCTTCGAAGCCGCTCTTGGATGTCTCGTCTGAGCAGGCCGCCACCTCTCTGATAAACTTGCGCAGGGAGTCTGCAGAGTTCGATGCCAGGATACCGTATTCCTCGTCGGAGCGGATATAGTAAATCAAGTTGTGCAATAGAGGAAGCCACTGCTTAACATTAAAAGGTGTTTCCGTGTTGGTGATTCGGTTGAAGGCGGCGAGCCGCTTGTCGTAATCTGGCTCGTCGATGCGGTTCGGTGCGAAGGCATTGAGGTCACGGCAGATTTCGGCAATCTCCTGAAGGGTCGTGTCCTTGTCAGCCAACACCGTGAGGACGCGGGCCAAAGACTGCCTGTTGTCCCTGTCTTTGAAGTAACTGAAGAGCGAAGACAGGGTCTCAAAGATGGCAATATCAGCAGTCTTCTCTTCCGCTTCCTCGGAGCTAAGGATGGTAATGAATCGCTCCAGAATGAGGAGAATCTTGCCCTTGGCTCTGGGGTTGACTCTTCTCGGAGGCTGATTGAGGAGGAAAGTTGCGATCTTGAGTGTCTCACGCACGTTCGCCGAGGTCTCAACAAGCGGAGAAAGCTCGACAATGGTCTCAATACAAGACTCGAGCAGTTCATTGCTCATGGTTTGCGTCTCCAGCGTGGTAGTGACGGTCTTCAACATCAGCTCCATGTTTGCATCCAGAAGCTCAGTACGAATGAGCTCATTGAACTCGGATTCCACAGCTGGTGCCGCTGCTAGCTTGATGAGGTTGCGGATGATGCTGAGGGCGAAAATCTTGACGTTTTCCTTCGCCTTGGGCATCGACACGCACTCGACAACCTTGGGCAGGATCTGGTCGTTGATCGAGATGAAGAGTGCTGCCTTTGGCAGCTGAGACCAAGTCGAGACAAGCTGCATGATGCTAGAAATTGACTGGGCCGTCTCAACGGGGAGCTTCTCGATCCTGGGAGCAACGACCTCGTTGACAATGGGTTCAGAATATGGTGTCCAGTTGAAGTCTTGGGCATTGCGGAACAGTGCAATGAGACACTTGACACCGACAGTCCGAATGGTCTTGAGCAGAGACTCCTGAGATTCCTCGTTCGTTTCCTCCACCTCTTCATCTGACTCGACGGTAGTTGACTCCTTGAGCCGTCGGCATGCAAAAATGAGACAGTACAGAACAGGATTGAGCAGTTTTTCAACGTACGGACCCACGTGCTGCCCCAGCTCATTGATAAGGGGCAGCATCATGTTCATGAAACCAGTCTGCTTGCGAACGGGAAGAATTTCTCGGTCAAACAAATTGGTGCGGAAGCCGGAGTCGTCAACGACACGAGCTCCTTTCAGACACCCAATAGCGATGTCCAAGAAGCTGCCTGTATCTTCAACGCTGAGGGTTCTTAAGACGGCCAAACGAGTGGCCTGAAGACCATGTCGACCACTGGAAACACCCTTTTTGGAAATGGTCCGTCCGTACAACAGCCGCAGAAGAACAGGCATAAGCTCTCCGCGGTGTTCAGGTTGGATCGTTGATTCGCCTTGGAGGAAGACTGTGAGTTCGTTCTTGAATCTGGCTTCATCGAGTAGGTACTCCAAGTTCTCCTGGTAAGGCCGAACTCCCGCTTGCTTCCAGGAGAGGATAGCTTTCAGCGCCAGCTTTTGCACCTCCACATCACCATTTTCCATGAGGTGAAGCAGTGCAGTGTAGACCCTTTCGTGCTGGTAGAGCGCTTTCGGGTTGATGAAGAGAGCGAAAACACCAACCAACGCCTTGCGATCGTAAAGAGACCAGTCTTCGCTCTTGACTTCAGCATCCTCATCATCCTGGCTTTCTGACGAGTTGTCTTCATCAACAGCAGCCCAAGACAGGAAAAAGGGTACGAGTTTGCGAGAGCGCTTCTCGGCAAAGTGAGGCATGGCAGTAAGCACCTTCAATGCCTGTGCTCGAGCATTGCCAGCGTGAGCTTCGACAGTCTCCTGCTGCTTGTCAAATGACTGCAGCATGAGATCGATGGCGTTGTTGACAACCTGCTCCACCTCCTCCGCCGTGCTCCAGAGCTCTTGCATGTGCTGGCAGTCAAAATCGGTGATGGCTTGGCGACCCTGTAGTGTGGGCTGACTGAGTGGTCCAGACCATCTTGGAGAAGGTGTCTTTAACCAACTGAACGCGGTCGTCGCAATAGCCTCTTCGCCAGTCTTGGTAGCGCCAACCAACTTCAAAGCTGTGATGGTATCGTCCCATAATGGGGAGAGCTTGACCGTCAGCATGCCGAACATGAAGGAGGGAATTGCCCTCAAGAGCCACGAGTTCTCGCTCAATTGTGAGTAATTTTGTCCAAGTTTGCGAAGATGCATCGCAATATTCCTCAAGCTGGAGGGCTCCAGAGGGGTGTTTCCGATGTCCAGCATAAGAGTGAGACAATGGTATTCATCGGGAAGTGACTCGAATTGCTGGAGGATCTTGAGAGACGCAAGACGGAGTTCATGCGAAGGTGCCGAGAGGTTTTCGATAAGGGCCTCAACAACCGGATCCTCTTCTGAGCCCTCACTGCTATCACTGCTCTGACGGTCGACGGGAGGCGGTTGGTTTCGTGTGAGCTCGGTGTAGGTGAGATAAGCTTCCAAGAAGCCCACCGAACGGCTGAACCTGGGAAGAGCAGCACGAAGGAGCGGGTCCAAGGCTGGATCGACTGGGCCCGCCGCTTTGCTCATTCGCAGGTACGCGTGGAAACCCTGGCTGATGCTGAAGTGAACCTCGTCAGACGCCAATGTAGTTGAAGGCTTGAGCGCCAGCCTCAGTTTCCGAAGTAAAAGTTCCGCAATCTTCGCATTGGCTGAGGGGTGAACAGTCGTCGAAAACAGGAGATCCAACAAGGCAGAGTACTTTGGCAAGCATCTGTCTCTCCATGTTTGAGGGTCCTTATCATACGCGCCGCGCTCGGGGAAGGGCGTGCTTTCGAGTCGCTCAAACTTCGACACGATCTGGTCCTGCCAGCTGCGCGGGAGGTTGCACGTCTCCTTTGCTCCCGGCGAAGGTAGACTTCCGTTTTGCACCATGCGAGGAAGGAAAACACACAGCATATCTTCGTTTTGACCATCGGACCAGTGACTGACGATGAATCTATGTCTGGTTAGCTTCAAGGAGCCCAACGGCAGAGTGAAGGCATATATACCTTTGGAAATATGTCTGGAATAGACTTCGGAATCGTGTCGAGTCTAGCTGGGAGAAGTAGGCACAGAAGGGAATGTACCACCTCATGAGCCTCTCCCTCTGGAGTGCATTCATGAAATCCTTCATGCAGGGAATAAGTGCTTCCACCGGCGCTTGATGCCAGACAATCGCAGCATTGACGATGACATGTTTCCATACAAGATCCAGCTTATCTTCTGTCACCTCAGGGGCATGTTGTGTCGTAGAGACCAACATGGCAGTCAAGTTTTCAACGAGAACGGGCCAGTTGCTGATGCGGTTTCCGTGACGAACACCCGCTGCTGTGCCAAGAACCCTGATCAGTGGGACAAACTTCCAAGTCTTGCTTGGCTTGGAGTCGTTCAAAGCCGCCTTAACTTGCTCCTGAATTGCCTCGAGAACGTCGGCGAGATCCTTATCGTTCGAGTGGTGGATAATGCTGGTCAAAACACCGCATACCAAGTCGGTCCACGTCGTAGTCTGTGTGAGATCCGCTTCCGTCTCGGGTATCGCCTTGAGGAGAGACACAAATAGGGCCGGTCCGGTCGAGTGAATGGTCTGGCCGGGACCCTTCATGGACTCTGCAAACATGGTCATGAGGCCATCCTGGTACAGCTGGAATGAGCGTTCGCCGACACTGCTCCGGAGATCGTCTCTTGCGTGGCTGACAATCGCGGTGAGGGCGGTCTCTCGGTGACCGGGCGCTGCAGCCTTCTTGATCAAGAAACTCAAAGCTTCGGCGGAGAAACGGGCAATGTGAGGAGGATGACGAGCCTTTCCCAAGAGAGGTGCTACAACATCATATGTTGGTCGCAGATTAGGCACAATTAGCCTAGACAGGTATTTGAACAGGAAAGCCAGCGCTGCGAAGGTCCATTCGATAACGTCAGCGTCTTGCGGCTTGGCGGCAATGGCAACAATAAGATCGAGAGACTTTGCGTAGTACTTTTCGAACCTCGTTCCAATATCATGCGCAAATGCTGTGAGCAGTTCCAGGAGCGGCTCTAACATCTCCTTATCCTGCTTCGCCAGCGCCTCGGCTAACAAGTTGAAGATCTTCTCTTCATGGTGCAGAATCTGGGCCAGCGTCTCGCTCATGTACCATGCTTTCGTCTTGACGTCGTAGAATCCCTTATAGATATTAAGTTCTGACCATTTTTGCAGGCCAGTTCGGAAGTAGGAGGTTGTGGATTCGAGGTCTTCGGCTTCGAGGTCGTGTCGGCGGACTTTTCGCAGAGGATCGAGTGCGTTGAGTTTCGCGATTTTGGCTGCGAATGACTCCCACCGGTGGTTCTTTGAATGGGGAGTCAAGTTCTTGCCCTTTCGGGACTTTGTGATCCGCCCTGATGAAGTGGAAGGCATGTTGGGCGGTTTGACAGGTGTGATGTGCAAAAACCCGTCGTGATCGCCTCCCAGCTTCACTGCTTGATCGCGAAAAAAAAGTTCCCCGCCAACTCTTCAGAGCTCAGCCAGAAAATTGAACTTTTTTTCTGTCGGCAGAAGGTCGGCCGATTACGATAACTGATAAGACGTATCTTTAATGGATCTCGTCCAATGATTGAGCTTGGATATAAAGGGGCCCACATTAGGTACTTTCGTCGCACGCATCTTCCGGTCGCATCTTCAACTCCAAGCTTCCTCCACCAACAACCTGACCTCCAGCCACACAGCTTCAACCTCTGCACCCAAAGTCTAGAGGCGCAATGGCTGCACCCAAGGTGTACGTATCACACGAGTTGCAAGTGTATATGCGCAACGTTTGAGACTAATCAAAGCTTTCAGAATCGTTTTGGGAAGCCTCAATGGCTCGCTGACACCTGCCTTCACGAAGCTCGCGACCCTCCACGCCAAGAACAGCTTCAACTTTGCCATTGTCACAGACAATCTGTTCAGTAGCGAAGACGATACCACTGTCGATTCACTTCTCAACGGTGAACTGAAGGTCCCCCTTCCTGTCTACTTCACTGTCGGCACAGCACCCCTTCCCCCAAAGATCGTTGCTAAGATCGAAGCCGACGAGGAAATCTGCGAGAACCTCCACTTCCTCGGAAAACGAAGTATCACGAAGACGTCAGAGGGGGTCAGAATTGTCGCACTCGGTGGAAGGCTCGACAAAGATGTGGTCGGAGGGCAATCCAAGGAGCAGCACCTCCCGTTGCACACAGCGGACGATGCGAAGTCGCTGAAGGGTGCAAATAAGGCCGACATCCTACTTACGACCATCTGGCCATCTAGTGTCTGGACAGGGTCCAAGGTCGCTCTTACCCCAGAGAACCAGGCAGTGATTGAAAGCACGGCTGAGGTTGCTGAGCTGTGTGCGACCCTGAAGCCGCGATACCACTTCTCGTCTTCACCCACCGAGTTCTTCTACGAGCGAGAGCCTTTCGTGCACCCTCTCGAGGAAGGCGCAGAGGATGCGGCTGTCACTCGCTTCATATCGATGGCCCCCTATGGAAACGCAGCCAAAGCGAAGGCGCTATATGCATTCACAATCAGCCTTAACGAGACCAACGTCGAGAAACCCGCCAACTCTACTTTCACGCCCTTCAGCCAGAGAAAGCCAAAGAGGCGGGCGCAGGATGAGGGCTCCTACAGCCGCTTCGCCAACGGAGACGACGATGGCCGCCATCACCGCCGCGGAAATAAGCGCCGACGTCAGTCGCCTCCTCCCGGGCCGGACCGGTGCTTCTTCTGCTTGAGCAACCCCAACCTCGATACCCACATGGTCTGCACCATTGGCGAAGACAGCTATCTTGCTACTGCCAAGGGCCCCCTAGCCACATCCCAGACCTTTGAGGAGCACGGTATCAACTTCCCTGGCCACGTCATCATCACGCCTCTCGCGCATACACCAACCGTTCACTCCTCTGGCGTCGAGAGCTATACCCCTGAGGAGGCGGAGAAGACCCACAAGGAGATGACCCGTTTCCGCGAGGCCCTCCAGGCCATGGTATCGGCCAAGTCGAACCGCAAGCTGGGTGCCATCACCTGGGAAATCAGCCGCGGTCGCAATATTCACGCTCACTGGCAGTTTCACCCTATTCCCGCGGACTTTGTCTACAAGGGTCTTGCCGAGGCCGGCTTCCGGGTTGAGGCCGAGAACCTCAAGTACCCCGAGTTTGAGAGCCGCGAGATTTCGTACGAGGACCAGGCCGACTTTGGCGACTACTTCCGCATCTGGATCTGGGCAGACGACGGCGAAGACAGAATTAAGGGCTCTAGTCTCGTGATGAAGCTCGATCCCAACATGCGCTTCGATCTGCAGTATCCGCGTAAGGTTGTCGCGAAGCTCCTCGGTCTCGAGAAGCGTTTTGTCTGGCAGGACTGCACGCAGACTAAGGAGGAAGAGGAGAAGGACGTGGCAGCTCTCCGCGAGGCTTTCAAGGAGTGGGATTTTGCGCTTCAGTGAGGCGCGCGGCACATCTAGCGGCGATATCGAGGGCGTTTGACAAGTTTGAGCATGATTACATCATTTTCCTGGCATGGCATTTGGCGTGGGTGGCGTTTGGGGGATACCCAGGTAAACTGCATATCTTTGCTATATAAGCAGGCCAGCAGTGGGAAGAGATTATCATTTGGCTTTTCAAAGTTACTTTTTTTTACGAGCGGAGGCATATCACAAGGAGCAGATCTATCCATGGCTTCATTCGAACCGGGGATACTGGGGAAAGCTACGTTGCTTCATCGCGTAGGGGCTACGTTGGACCTTCATAGACGGGCGAGTTAGGCCTCAAAAAGTTTTTCTGAATCGTTTCCATCATTCTTGATCTCTGGTCAAATTTCATCTCTGCTCATTTCGCCAAGGCATGTGGTTCGAGTCGTGGATCCCATCACGGGTCCCATCACGGATCCCAATTCCATTCAAATCAACTTTCGAATCTGAGATGAAGCCAACGATGCAACATAGCAACATAGCAACATAGCAACCGTAATGCCTCGTTAGAAACCCCCACAAAAACAGCTTTTCTCATCATGAAAAAGAACAAAACATGCGTAAGCACGGCAAAGGCGCTCTCGACGCCCGAATAAGCTTCTCCCTTGCTTGCCGCCACAAATGGACCCCTGATTTGTCTACATACTATCCATCTTAGGCAAAACTATCCACACGTGCAGGTGTCAGAGCCTCTTCGGGACATACCCGCAAGGGAGATTGAGACCAAGACCTTTTGACTTGGGCCCATTTCCTCTCACCGTTTGCCACTTTTCCCCATTCTCGAGATTCAACCTCGGACGGGAAAAGATTCAAGACAATAGTGACATCCAACTGAGATGGCCAAGGCCATTTTGCTTTCCCGAAACACAAAGAATGGCCTTCTCAGCGGTAAATCACCTTTATACGCGGAACTACATCACGAAGTTCACACACTAGACTTTCCAGAATCCACAGCAAAAGTAGTGCAAACAGCACCTAGTCTCCAAGCTATACGGCTCAAGAGATTCACACAAAAAAAAAGGACTCAGCTGAGATGTGACTACCCATAATTTGAGAGATGACAACAGAAAGCCGAATCACAACTATTGACATTCTCTCGCCGTATCCCCCAACGACGCTCACCTACCTACCTACTTCAACTGCCCACCTCAAGATTGGTGATTACGGCATCTCCCACCTCTGAGACAAAGTCTCGCCCAGGGAAGAATGTAGACCACAACGGAAGTGGCTGGACTCTCTCTGACGAAATTTGGCTCACTTGACTCGCTTGCATCGTTTATCCTAAAAGAGAGAGAGAGAGAGAAAAAGCCACTGACGAACCACCACGCAAGGGAGAGAGAGCGCGGCTCAAAAACAAGCCACAAAAGAGCCCGAACCCGAGCCCAACAACCAAAACAAACAGCCCCAGCGTGTCCGGACCGAAACGTCTTTCTTCTTTCCGTCCTTCTTGAACCCTTCGGTGAGCTTTCCTATTCGGGAAGCACAAGTCAAAACCTTGGTGCTCTGGCGGCTCTCAGGTTCAGTCGGTGGTGTGAGATGATCTGGCCTGTCTTTTTGGGGCTACTTCTCACCTACCTTAGCACGTGTCTTTAGTAAGGTAAAGTAGATATTCTCTCCCCCGACGCCGAGTCCTCAGAACAAACGAAAAGGGACAAAGAGAATAACGCTGGAACCACACCAAAAAGCTGTTGAGCGGCTGGCTTGTAAAGTTCTCTAGAGCCTACCTAGTTACCTTGCCCCATATGGCTTCAAACAATAGTACCCGCACAAATGCACAATACAGCCGCTCATCTAGCCCGGCACCAGAAACGTGTCTGCCCGCCTCTGACTCTAGGATACTCTACTGCTGCCGTCTCCCATAGTTGGACGGGACGCTACTCTTCTTTGAAAGATGATCCGTTACCATCCGTTCTTCTCTTTGTCTATCGAGAACGAAGAAGCCGGTGAGGGATTTGTGATGAACAAGGGGGAAGAACTTGTCCCTCTGTCCCTCTGCAACTCTGAGTCGTGCGCGCCAACTCTTGACCATGACACGACACGTTCACAAAAACCTGGGCCGGAAACGGCAACACGCCGCGTGGTCATTTGAGTTGGATACTTCACCTGGCAAGGACACCTTCGCACGCACCATACTCATTATCTTGTATGGAGTTTATTCATCTCTTTGAATTCCCATGTAGCGAGCATCACAATAGAGAAGGGGAACAAAAGGCCCATAACCTTGAGCTCCGGACTCGGTCAAGCGACTAGTCCCTCTCCTCTCCTGGAATTGAAATCTGCCCAAGAATGCTCCAAGAAGACCCTTCCTCTCCATCCCTCAATGGGGAAAAAAACAAATTGTATCAATGAATGGATTTAGCATACCTCCTCAGCAGTCAAAGAAAGGACCGTTAGGCCTGTATCACCGCTCGCTCGCGTGCTCGCGTGCTTACGCCCACCCTTCCTTACTACCCCCAAAGAAAAGCCACATCTTGACATTCTTATCCAAAAATAAGCAACAGACGTTAGGCTGATGGGACATTGAGGCTGGCGGGAGAGTACGAAGTAGGGGGGGAGGAAGAGAACAAAGCCACCCCTCCCATCCTTCCACGCTAGAACATTCGGCAGAACAACCCAAACATCTTGACCTTCAGCCCCCCCCCCCCCTTACCTATCCCACCTAAACCTCACGACACGCAAAGAAAGGCAAAGCCCGAAACAACCCCAAAGCCCAAAGACTCTAACAATAGACCCTCAGATCCCAAACGCCAAAACGGGGAGAATAACATATACACACAGAAGAAAGAGAGAGAGAGAGAGATCCTAGCGCGGAGGCTACGTATGAACTAAGGAGTAAACTCCGACCCTAGCTTCGGGAGATGAAGAGGGACCGAGCAACAAACAGATCAAGGCGTGCGAGGCTCTCACTTGCATCATAACCCATCCGACAAACCCCAATCACTCACAACTCATCATTCCATCGGGCCTTGCTTAGGGAAGAATGGAAGGGGGTGATAGGACCGAGTTTGATACCACCGTCATCTGCCACCTGCCAAATCTCACCGTCCATCTACAGTCTAGACAAGGGTTGAAGCCTAAAGGGGGGGGGGGGGGGAAACACCACGATGTCACAGAAGACCTCGCTTCGGTTCGAAGAAAAGAACACCAGTCAAAGCTGACGTTGAATCGTGAAACTCAAGTAGTCCATACGGGTCTCGCGGTCACGGGAGCTTCCCTGCACAGTAGACTAAAGGGAACGGATAGAGCCTCAATACGAAGTCTAAAAAGACACATTCGTGGGGGACGGGCCCCCAAGTTTCGAAACACCCATAATCCACAGTTCGGGACGAACCAGAACAACCACAAAACCTCGGACCTCAAAAGTTTCGCACAGACGATCCAGCCATCAGCCGGTGCGATCTCAACGGCTTGAGGTGTTCATCGGGAATGGCTCAGACAAACGCGCTCGCGCACAACATGTAGACAAGCACGCGCTCGCGCGCGCGCATACCATCACAGCCGCGCCTTGAGCACGTGTCTCACGAGTCCAAGCAATGATGAGCGTGTTCTTTTGTTTGTGTGTATTTTCATTCAATTGTTATGAGCTAGCCCACAATGATCCGACCATGGACCATTGGTGTTTGGTTGGCAATTTTTTGGTCTTTGCATCGCCAGTACTGTACAGAAAGAGGCAATGGATTCACCCATGCCGGTATTGCACCAATCCAGCTTCCAAGCTTGCAGTGCTATCTCCCCCATTGGCCAATGTTACAAGGCATTCCCAAGCAACTGCTTTTCATCCACTGTACTAGCTTCTCCGCTCTTTGCATGCGTTCTTTCGCAGCTACTCCTACAATATACACAAGGAGGTGGAGTCCTCCCTAAAGCTCAACCATCGGAAGAAAAAGAGGTCCGTGGGGCTTCTGTTTTGAAAAAATGTAAAGGGAATGGGGTGTCGAGAGGTCTGTGAGTGCCATCCGATGACAAGGATGTCGGGTATCCGGCGTTTGGATAGAAAGGTGTGTGGTATCAGGTGAAGATGGTCAATGGACCGAGTTGAGCACAAAGGAAAAAGGGTCCGCCGATGGAGGGATGGTCCGAGAAATAATACTCCGAAAATATGTGGAGATTCCGACAGAAGAGCAGACAGACCGAGACGTCATACTGAAATGCTCCCGCGTCTGAAATCTGTGGAGACAGACAAGCGGTGATGGTGATGTTGTTGTCGTTTGTTTGTTGGTATATGTGTGTTTGGTTGAGGACCATCCTCCTCGGCGGGATGCAGAAGTCTTTGACAAAGGAAAAAGAAACAAAAAAAACCAAGGACAATGCTGTAAAATGCCGACAGGGAGCCATCCCAAGATGCCAGATCCAAAGTGGACTCCGTACAACCATATCGAGGCGATGCGGGGACAAATATGCCAAATGCGTCTAATGCCGGGTTGCTGGTTTTGTTGTATGTTCAAGTTGCAGAACGAGGCTCGTAACGAAGTTCTATTAGCGTAACAATTGAGGTCATCGCGGCCGTGAGCGTTGCGTTAGCTGCTGTGTAGTCCGGATTGGTAAGGGTGGAAATATAGGCAGTCGAATCGAATAGGGGTTCGTTGAACATGTGCAGGAAGAGACGCGAAAAACATCGACAATCAGGCTGCTGTGGTTCGCCCTATTAGGGATGTCGAGCAAACAGTCGACAAAACAATGGACAGCTTCGAAGTCTGCGGAGACCTCGAATTCCCCCTCTTGCCAAGCAAGGAGATCTCACCCCTCCACTATGTGCAGCAGACAGTGGGTGTGAGAGGGGCGCAAAAAGATGTATGTGCTAGTAAGACGCCATGCGTCGTGCATGGCATCGCTCGCCGAGGATTGGAGAGTTGCCAATCATGGCGATGGGATCTTGCCGGAAGCTGATGCTGGGTCTGAGGCCACTGGGGCGCGCTGGAGCTGTGGGTGATTGGTCGACGCAAGAGTCGCGCGAGCCAAAGGCGAACGTTTGCGCTCTGCCGAAGCCCTTGCGAGGGTTCTTGAGGCGGCCAAGTTCGCGTTCGCAGGTGCGCTGGTGAGCCTCATCCGACATTTCCACGTAGTTTTGGGGATAGCAACGGCAAGGGTGCTCGGCGTAGAAGCCGCTGTATCCTCCTTCAAGAATATACACGTCAGGGTATGTGAGTCGCGGGTAGTGCTCGGCGTTGACAGTCCTGTCCTCGGAGCGGATATGGCGAGCCATCATGGGGGCGCGGTGCGCCGAGTATTCGCAGTGGAAGATGAGGATTGTTCTTCCTTGCATGGGGTGTTGGATCAGCTGGGAGGCGAGGAGGTCCTTGCTGTTGTAGTTGACAGCTCCGTCAATGTGTCCTCCGTCGTACTCGTACTCGAAACGGCAGTCAATGATCATCTTCTGGTCGAACTTGTCACTGTACTTTCCGTCCAAGAGATCAATCATGGTGGCCTTTGTTATCCGGGGAATGGTGTCCGTGGGGTCATCGGCGAGGAAGTGAGGTAGGATGGGCTCCTGGACATCATCGGCATCCATGCTGGTAACAGACTCTGGGGTGGTGGGCGAGGAGTCGCCGCCTTCTGACTTTGCCTTGGCAACATCGCCAGGGTGCTCAAACATGCTCAAAGAGCGACGGAACTGCTTGCGGGGACGCATAAAGGGATTTGAAGGGCGACGGCTGTGACCGTTGCCAAAAGGGCTGTTGCGGTTACCAGAGAGGCTGGAGAATTGAGGACGAGGACGAACGGCACCAGGCACGGCAGGAGTAGGGCTATTCGCAGTCTGAGGTCGTCGTTCTTGAGGAGGTGATGTAGCATCGAAGCATTCTCCCAGGGACATTGCGCTGTTCATATGCGTCAAGCGATTCTCACCAAATCGGAAAGTGGGGAGTTGGGTGTCTGTGTTGGAACGGCCGGGAACGCCACTAGTTGAGTAGCCTTTCATCCGAGTCAAGGAGGGCCGGCGCAAAGCTGGCTTTCTCCGTCTGCCCCCTGAGTTAGACGCGACCCCTTGAGCTAGGAGGAATGTGGCAATCAAACTTACTCGGCTACCAGTGGCTTGGGTGGCTCCAACGATGCCTGCCGAGGAATGGGGGCTGGCGAATCCAACATCATCTCGTCGTCCTCGCCGGTTGGGGTTGATCCCGGGGTCGGTGACGTTATCGCGATCTGGGTCATGAACGGGAGCTTGTGCGGCAACGGCGAGACATCCATCAAATCGTGGGCAGGTGACGATTCGGGCAGAGGAGGCGTAGTCACGTATTCTGGTCTCACATCAGCTTCCTAGTCCCATTTCCTCTCTTTTGTGCTTGCAATCCATAGAAGAACGTACCGTAGGAATCCGCGTCACCCATCATGTTTGACGTGAACAAGGCACGACGAGGTGTGGGGAACTTGGGACTAGACAGAACGTTGTTAGTTGACGGTTTTCCAGACTGAATTTATTGGATGCACGTCATCGTACCTCGCCTCGGTATCCAGACGGAAGTTTTGTGAGAGATCGGCGGCCAAACTAGCAGCGGGCGAGGAACCGTGAACGTCCTTGACATTGAAGTAGTTGTCGGGCCTGTGAAGGTGTTCGCGCAGACTGATGGGTACGGCACCAGCGAAGGTGTTGGGGCGAGGGCGGAAAAGATCCTTATTTCCCCAAGAAGGAACTGCCATGGGACGGTGCATAGCCGCCAATGGTGATGAAGCCTCCATGATTGTGGTGTGTGGTTGTCGGGACCCGATCGTGGGAAGCGAAAGTATTTATTGCGGGTGGTGATGGGTGTTAGTGGTGTCTCTTTTTGTTTCTTTGGTGTGAGTGCTGCGTCCAAGACGATACTCGATATGTCGTGACGAAAAAAAGAGGGACGATCGTTAAGAAGAGGCCGCAATAAGCGAATGTTGCAGCAAATCCCAAGATGAATATCTGTTTTAGCCGTTTCCACTCAATGGAGAGGGAACAAGACGTCGCGACGAGTATGAATCGGAGGGCGGCGGTGATGCAAGCTGTAGAGAGAGGCTTCTTCGATCTCGAATCGAGCGTCGATGTTGGCTTGATGGGATTTCGTGGCGGCGGGGGTTTTTCGAGAGGGCGCGTGCAGCAATGCAGCTGAGATGGAGAAAAAAGACTGGCCGTTCGTTATTGCGTCGGTGCAAGCAACATTTGAATACCCGAGGAATGAAATAAAATGCGTCCTATTTCTCCTTGATTCATGAAACGTATTTTTCTTCCTCCCAGAGAATATCGGTCGAGGTCGAAGTCGATATCGAAGTCGAGATCGAGGTCGTTGGCGGCGTCTCTAGCTGGGGGGGAGAGAGAGGCGAGAGAGGCCGGCGGTCCACGATGGGGCCTTGGGTGGTTGCAAGGGGAACAAAGGTGGGCGGATAATCGTAGGTGGGAGGGAGGCGCCTTTTGCATGCAACTTCTTTCTCGAACAAAAGAGAAGAGAAAGAGCGCACCGAAAAGACTGACCGAATCCTTAGTGCCGGAGCAGGAGCAAAGGCAAATGCGGATGCGGTGCGGGAGCTGCAGTGCGGCGTCGGTGTTGAAGGTGCGTTTCGGAGGCTACGACCCTTTTTAGTTCTTTGCTCGAGCTACGCTTTTTCGGTGGCCGAGCAGGAAGGGATGCTGCAGTGATGCAAGGACGCAGGTTGCAGTGAGTGAGTGAGAGAGAGAGACTGGCTTTGCTGGTTGGTACTGAGTAGCGACACAGAGAGAGAAAAGATCCGAGTGTACAGCAGTAGCACCGGACAAGCAATGACAAGAGAAACGAGTGCAATGCCTTTGGGTTATCTAGTGCTGGCGCAGGGACGGGGAAGAAAAAACGTCAAGTAGTTTCTTCCAAGCGTCTAGCCTTCTTTTTCTTGGATTCCTCTTTTGCTTGTGCTTCTCTTGTTTCCTGTTTCGGCTTCGTTCTCGTCCGTCTGGTTCTTCTTCTTCTTGTTCTTCCTGATTACCCACGATGCCCAACGGGGGGAAAGCAGTAACAGACGCAGAAAAGAGCAATCAAACGAGAAAGACGGAAAATTAGAAATAAGAGTCGTGAGTTGAGTTTTTGCTGGTTGAGTGTGTGGACTGGCCAACAGAAAGGGCGGCGTCGAGTTACGATATTGGTCGTCGACGACAGTTATGCGATACGATGGGAGGACGATTATAGGGTGGTAGTCCGTGGGCGTGAGATGTTGGTGGTGGTGGTGGTGGTGTGTAGTAGGATTTTGGGTGCACGTTGAGTACGATAAGTTGTAGAGAATGGCTGGACCTGGAGACCTGGGCACCTAGGGATGATTCCTGAACTGAACCTCTCTGATGGACCTAAGAATAAAGGTATCCGTAACTCTCTAAACCTACCGTACCGTCGGACCGTTGGTGGTTATGGTCGGGGATGAAGGGGGGAAAGAAGAGAGAGAGGGAGGGAAGAGGTCGGAAGAAAGAGGAGACTAGAGGTTTTTGAATGAAGGTGTGGTGTGTGTGTGGTTGACTGGTCGTGGTGAGCAAAGTATGGATATGGATATGGATTTGGGATGGGATGGGAACTGGGTGTGTGTCTTGTCTCTCTCTCTCTCTGTCACTCTCTGGAACCATGGACCATGGATCAAGGTGTGTAGTGTATGGATGGTGTGTGGTGTGTGTGGTGTGCGTGAGAGGTGTGGTGTGCAGCAACCATGAGGTGTGTGTGACGGGATTGGGACAGGATGGGATGGGATACCTGGGATGGGGATGGGGATGGGGATGGGGGATGGGACAAGGACAGGATGGGACAAGAAGCAGCAACCAAGCGACCAGAAGCAGGAACCAGGCCTCTCTGGGAGTCAGGATGGGATGGGATGGGATGGGATGGGATGGGATGGAACCAAGGCATACGCCGCACACAGCAACGGTGCTATGTACCACCACTACCACCAGTCTACCACTGCTACTTTGCGTAGCCGACTAGGTAGGAAGAGTGTATTAGCGACCAGACAGACAGCCGCCAGACAACGACGACGACGACAACGGGAGCGAGCGAAGAGAGAGGGTGTGTGGATGGAAACCTGAACCAGGTCCAGGAAGGCAGCTCGACGGGGTGGATTGAGACTTGACCGGGATGGGGGATGTCACTGTCAGTTGTTGCTAGCCCAGGATGGTCAAGATGGATGGGAACTTGGGAAGACTGGAGCTGGACGAGCTGGAACAGGAACCACCAGCAACGAGACAGGAACGGGTACAAGATGACATGCCGGGACTAAGCATTCAGACCAGCAACGACAATGTACAATATCAAGTTAGGTACACCAAGAGAGAGAGACACAGAGAGAGGGCGAGACATCTTACATACGCACAGCATAGCAGTCACGCACAACACACTGCAGCCGCCGACGATATCCCTCCACTCTTTCTGCTCCTCCTACGCAACCTCAATCTCAGTACAATGTACTTTTATACAGACAACAATTCTATACTATGGATTGTCTCCATGGCTCGCCTCGTCTCGCTTCTTGCCTTGCCTTCCTTTCCCTGCTCTAGGTACGGAGCATCTGGCCTTACGACATTGGATGCCATGTCTGATGCTGGACTTTCTCTCTGAGCAACCAGCGCCAGAACCAGGTACAAACCCCCAGCCAAAGGCCATCAGCTCCAGAACCAGACACTCGAACAGGGAAGCGCCAAACGGGGGGGACCAGCCCAGACTACGGATACCTTACGTAGTACGGCGTAGTGAAGCCAAGGTGCGGATAAGGTAGAGAGAAACGACCAAGGGGGCGGTACATGGCTGTCTGTACGTACCTGGCTGTGAGGTGTGCTGCAACAAGTACGTATCTGACAGCCAGTACGTACCCTTCTTCGCGATGGGACATTCCCCCCTTCGTCGTGGAGCCTCCTTGGTGATCTTCCTCTCTCTCTCACTGCGCGTAACTTCTGGTGCGATGCCCACCCAACCGCGACTTGAAAGTCAACTTTGAACTTGGTTGTCAGGGGAGATTTGGTTGCTGCTGCAGCTACTGCAGGACTTGCAGCTGCATCAGAGCTTCTGGGTGGACGGCGACGACAGGGAGTGTGTATGCACCAGATGGAGATGGAGATGCAGATGCAGACAAAAGATGCAGATGGATGGGGCCCGGGTGTCTCTCTCTGCCTTGCCTCCAGGCTCTGTGGCTCTCTTGCTTGCTTTCCACCGTTTACCAGTTGCAGCAATCTGGGCTTGAACCTTTTCCCTCTCAGTCTCCGAGGTGGTGTCTGGTGTCTGTGTGGTGTATGTCTCTCGCTCTATCTCGACTTGTCTCTGAACTGTCACTGAGTAAATGATACTGCAGCCAACTTGCATCGATGCTGCTGCACAACGTACACTAACTCGCCTTCACTCACTGCCATTGGACGTAAGCAACATGGCATGACCCTGTAGGTCTCTCGTCTGCGGTCCTTCTCTGGGACTTTGCTGGCCATTTACACAGGGCCATTCCTGGTAATACATCCGCACCTTATTCTAGCGTGCCTTTTTTTCCAGTCTTTTCCTCGTACCCTTTCCCCCCACTTTACACGTTGCCAAGGCACAATGTATGTGTGTGTGTGTGTGTGTGTGTGGTCATTGAGCTGAGGAAATCTTGCTTTCTCTCCCGTTGCCCTGCGTTCCCTGGTTCTCTTCTTCGGCTGAAGCATCAATCGATTGTCAGTCTTCCAGAATAAAAACAAATGGTCGGACGGCAGAAGCTTCCAAGGCAGAGGCAGAGGCAAGAGAACGACCCGAGCCAAAGAGCACGTGGCTCGAGGTACGTACCTGGAAAGCAGGGCAGGGCAAGGAAAAGGAAGACTCTCTCACCTAAGATTCCTTCCAGCTCGTCGGTGCCTTACCTTGCGTCAAGGTAGAAAAGCCGCGAGCGGGCATAACTAAGGTAATGCGCAACAGCAAAAAGGTTATCTGTGCTGTGCAGCAAACCAAGGAAATGGAGCAAAATCGTGCCAATCGCACCAAATTCCGTCTTGTCTTAGCCAATGCGCTTCGAGCTTTGCCCGTATGGTGCCCTCGGATCCGATGCACAGCACAAGCAGCTGGAGCCAGCACAAGCATTTTCATCCAGCAGCAAGTCATGGCTCCCCAAAAGCAGGTACGAGTAATTCCTCATCTCGCCGCCATGCTGAGATTGGAGAAGACTGGTCACCGATGCTCCGTACCTTACCACATCTGCGAAGAATACACACAGGTATCCGTCCCGTCCACATGTCTCTTACAGTCACACACCCCCAAATCCACCCAGCATTACCGACATGAACCACGCCCGCGCCCACATTCGCCCTGTCTTCCCGCGAGGTACTTGACGCCGTACGTGACGCCGTATGAATACCAACGCTGTAATTGGGTCTCGCACCCTCCCAGCTAGGGACCCTTCAGGGGCGGAAGAACTGAATTCGACTCCACGAACATCCTCCGACGACTCAGGCGCCCAACAACGCCGTTGCGGCGTACAGGGGGCCCCTACTTTGGCACCAATCCCCTGGGGAACTTTCCCCCCTTACAGGCGGTTGCCGCAACAATTGACGGATTTACAGCGGCTTCGCCTGAATGTTCCATCACCCCACTGATGGCCGCTGGCGGCTTGCCCTGGAGCGTCGAGTTCATGCTCTATCGGTTGAGGCGTCAGGGGCATGAGGGGCTCTCTCCATCTTCCCATCCGCCCTAAACGTGAGCAACCCTTCACTGGGGACTGGCGTGCTTGCTGGCGTGCTGGGCTTCCCGTCTGGTCGCTAGGAAGTTTTAGGGCCCGACGCAGTGTGCACGTACTCTACTCGGTACGCCGTAGCCCGTTGACTCGGTAGTATCGGTAGCGCCAAAAGGGTTAACATGTTTGATACGGAGAAGCGCGAGGCCTTTCGTGGTCTGGTCTTGGTCTTGTTCTCCAGTGATCGGAGGCGGTCTCCAGAAAGCTCGAGTCTGGAAGTGGTTCTCGTGCTCAGTCGTCACCCACCTGACCGGCCATGTTTCTGTCTGGCGTTAGATTGGAAACTCCCCGAGAAGAGATTTTGATGTTCTGTCCACAACTTGGTCTGTGGGCAACATAGCATACCGTCCCTGAGTCCCCGAGTCCCTCAACAGAGGCCCGCGGGGTGGTCTGTGGTGTGCGGTGCAGCCGTGGACTGGAGCACACGGAGCTGGTCGCTGGGCAGCTTTCGGAACGGGATCCAGTAAACTCGCGATCAAACCAGTGTCACGTTGGATGTTGGACCCGTCGACCCGTTGCGGACTTGCGGTTGCTGCAGCATCTTGAGGCTAAAGGTATCCGTAACCCGGACCGTAGTGATGGTCTTACATGATACGGATATCAAGCGTCGAGAAAACCCTTTCTGATCCCCGCTGTTTCCCATGGTAGTGAGGCGGAAGAGAAGGAAAAGAACGGGTTGCCCAGTGGAAGGGTCTCGTAGCCCGGTGATCCGTCTGCAGGGAGAGAGAAAATTGAAGAGAAGAAAAAACCGTGCAGCGGACCCGGCGCCGACCCAGATGCTACAGCCTGCGGGGCCTATGAGGAAAGTGCGGAGTGACGGGAGGTGAGGTACCTTCCATGCGTATCCGTACGGTAGGTCCCTTCCTTCTCCCACGCCTCAGCCATGGAAGGAAGTCTCCAGACCTCTCCACCTTCTGTAAGTGATATTGGCAGGCACTGAGTACCTTGCCTAGTGTAGTTACCTAAGGTACTCTACACAGTACCTACCTAAGGTATTCCTTGAGTCCTTCCTGCCTCACAATGGTCAAACCTGAGGTGTAAGGCTCGACTCTAATTTGGAAGGCACCAAGTGTCCAATGGAAGTCTTTTCCTTCCACTTCCATTCAATTATTAGCCAGGAACAACCAACATAAGGCAAGGGAGGTTTCGACCCCGTTGAATGAATTAAACGTTTTTGTTCTTTCTTTGTGCTCTTTGTGCTTTGTGCTGTTCCTCTTAGTGCTGTGCAAGCTCAAACATTCATACAATTCAGCCCAGCTTTCCAACAAAGCATCTCTATGCCGCACCTCTGCTTCGACTTATTGCCCGCAAGCGTTCCGTCTACTACTTGGTTCACTTGTTGGACAATTGCGATTAATTTGGCTCTCCCTTCCTTCGGGCAGAAAGCACCATTTGCGAAGAAGCGCCGGGCCCAGCGAAAAGCGGTATCAACTTTCGACTATCTTCTTGGCTTAGTGCAACAAGCCAGACGCAATCCCAATGCCAGTCCGACTCGAGTACCCTGACGACAACAGCACATCGAATATGGCACAGCTCCAACGGAAATCACTGAGGATTCTCTAGATACGAGTCAACCACCGGTCCATTGAACTGTAATCCGAGATCCAAACGACGCGCACAGGGAAACACTACGTGCAAAGGACCACCTACACGCGCCTCCCGTGATCCATCCATATGGCAACGACATGCGTCCATTGCAAGCCATCGTCCGCTCGTCCCTTTTTGCCCCCAACGGCCGCAGTCATCCTTTTACCCCTCCCCCCTTCCATCAACTAAAGACTGATTTCACCGTCGCCCCGGCTGTGAACTACGGTATCTAGTTGACGATGGCCCCCGTGTGGCTGAAGGCTGGCGCTAGGCTATCCGAGAAGCCAACTTCTAAGCGCCCTTCACACGAACCTCGAACCGAATCGACAGAGTCAGCTTCTACTGTCCACGAGGTTGCTTGAGGTGCCAGCCGACCTGCCAGCTGGACACTGTCACCTCCAAAATGCCTCTCTGCCTAGCACTAGCAAACCTCACTTGGCAGAAGTGGGCCTAGGCCGTCGACTTACATCATCGCCCGGCGCGGGAAACCATCAGATCAAGTTCAGCACCGCTGACAACGCCGCACTTCAGCACCAACACCACCGCCAGTGACCATCGCGAGCCTGGAAATGAGCGGTGAGTTGGCGTATCGCCCTACTCAGCTGTCCCCTGTCCAGGGTGTGTCTTACTACAGAGCACCTCCTAATACTTCGGCAGTGCACTGGACGTGCGAGCATGTACTCTTTCACATAGGTACGGCTACAAGCACAGCATTCAGAGACAAGACAGTAGCGGCTTGTCTCTCCCGTCTGTCGCCTGTCTGCCAACTCACTGACTTTTATCCCCTGCTCTGAGCAACCGGCTGCTTAGCCTACCAGCATTCAGGGTCTGGAGCCAGCAATTACATCAGGCGCCGCCTTGCCTATTGTGTCATCCGCTTCCTGCACCTTAATCGTGATGCTTCCATCCTCATTCGCCAGAAGACCCCGGACCACGACCTCCATCCTCATGTTGGACACAGGGTTGGCAAGGCTACCTCACAGCAGCGGCAGAAACGGAAACGCCTGGCGGCTTTGGACAGGGCTCCCACGCCCATGATCTCCCGAATCTTGCCCGTCTCGTCATCCCTTCAGCTTGGGTTCACCGTTCAGGCCACACGGCACACCAAGCTTTCTACTCGGACCTGGTGCTCCCAAGCAACCACGCCCCCGGAGGCATACACAGTTTGCCCGAATCCAGACCTATTGATGTTGCCGCTGTAGGCAGGGCACATCCGCTGCGGCCGACACAGGCGATGACATTTCCGGGGCGTCAGCAAACATCTGAAGTGAGACTTCAGGGCCCTAAATGACTCCTTGCTGCATTCTTCGGTTGCCGGGTCGTAGCCTGCGAGAAGGGTCTTGCTTGAGACAAGGTTGGAATAAAATGGCGTGGTGACTATGGGCCATGTCAGACTTTTTCCCCCTTTCTCTGGTACGGAGTACGAAAAAACTCGTGAGTGGCTTGTTGGCCGCTAATTATTCACAGGCTTATCCCGTCGACAAACAAGCCATCAATGGGGATGATACTGTACAATTGTTCGCTAATTCGGGACGTAGATCCTTGGCTGTGATGCCCTTTTCGGACCCAGTCTACATTCCTCTTCCTACAGATACACAAGACAACAGCATTCCTTGGTGACCTCGAGATGGCCTCCCAATGGCCCGCATCAGTGACATGCACAGAAGGTCAAAACGTCAGGGCTGCAGGAATCACAAGCCCAGCAATGACGTAGATTTGGGTGTCGAGCATCTGCGGTGACCTTACTCGTATCCTCCATCTCGAAATCCTGATGCACTCCAAGCGAATCTAGACGGCCCAGCTGTCCGGCCAGCGAACGGGGCCCGAGCCTGAGGAAAGCCGGCCCTGCCGAGTTATTCGGTCTCTACCGTACCGTACGACAAGAGCCGAGAAATGGCAGATCTGGCACATAGGCTAGTGTACGGAGTCGCGTCGTGAGACTTTACACTAAACCCATCAACATAGCTGAGCATGTCTGCAAAGATTTTTTTCAGCACTTGCTCCAAAGACCCTGCCTCCACAAAGCGGATCTCAGCAATGATCCGGCAACGACCAAAAGGAGGTTCCGAAGACAGGAAGAAAATTCGAAGGAAAAAAAAAGAAGTGCTCCGTACATTAATGACCCGGTAAAACCCCCATCGTCATCTTCTCCCCACAGCAACCAACGGGGCCGGCCCTGGGCTGAAGACGTGGGATCGGCTGGGATCAGCTGGGCTTTGACTAGGGTCCGACAAGGGGGCATCGGCAGCTCGCAGGGCTTCACTTCCATCTCCGCCATCGCGACTGGCCAGAGCTCTCGGCCGCTCTGCCTCAAGTTCTCAACTCTCTCAGCCAAGCCTAGGGCAGTCCCTCGCTTTCCCCCGCCCATCGGCCCAGTACGTGACCCCGGTCCTGGCCCCGGCTTCTGTCTCGTGCGATTTGTATGTATGCGTGCTGGGCTAGACTCCGCTCTCGTTACCTACCTGGGAACCTCAGGATTGCTTATCACTGCCACATCGTCCCGTGCAACCCAAACTTCAAACCGACCGCGGTCCTCGAATAAACAGTTTGGACCTGCCAGAGCCTCTTGTTCACACCGATTTGGCGTTGCAATTGGCTCGCTATCGGTCACTAGGAGAAACACAGGGTCTAGTGGGCGCTGAGACACTGTTCTTGCGGCGCTGGCACAGCTGGCTTACAGAGCATCCTGTTTCGGAAGGCAAGTGGATACACTGTAAGCACAGATGGAGCTTGGTGCGTGGTAATAGCTCGGGAGCTTGGGAAGAAAAGAGACACACAGAAAGAGAGCTTTGTTAGAGCTCTGCTGAAGCTTCAAGCTCAGCCTGGAGCTGGGTCTGGGGCTGGGGCTGGGGCTGAAGCTCGGAATATTAGCAGACACCAAACCCGGACCAGGCGATGCACCGAGATGACGACTGACAACGACCGTTCTGACAGAGCAACAGAGTTCGAGTCTTGCCCCGGTTGTCCATGTCGACTCCCTGATAGTGATCCATCCAGCTGGTCTAGGCCTGGGTCTTGGCTGACCTGGCTTGACTGGCTGGCGAACAGACGGGCGAATGGCAGTTTGCCCTGCGATCAATGGCGACGCCAACATCAGCGGCGCTGGTCAAGCATTTGAATGATGCGGATTTGACGGCGCGACACTTGAGTTCAGGGCACGGGTGTTGAAGGCTGCCAGATGCCAGATGCCAGTCAAAGTCTGTCTAAGACCGGCTGGCGGTGAAGCGGCACGCTCAGTCTTTCATCTCCACAATGAGCACCGTGCATCGAGGAACAGCGATAGAGACATTGGTTTTAACGCACGTCGGTACGTGTATCTCGCTCAGTGGTCAGGCCGATCCGAAGCCGGCGGCTGGGGAGATGAAGGTCGAATGGTGGTTATCCGAGTTGCGACATGGTCGCAGAAGCGGCCGGTGTTTGTCTCCAAGGACACAGTCAGTTTGGATCCTTCTGCGTCTCGTAGACTTGTTCGACGGGGCAACAGAAGCAACAGGGGAATCGGGACGAGCAAAGATTCGGGCGCCAGTCCCATATGCTCCCCCGCCTACAGAGCACACTACCGCGCGGCGGGCTGCAGATGTGCTGCATAGCTGATGCGCGTATGCGAGCTCGATGCAGAAACTGTGCAGTACCCACGGATACGTTTGGATGGATAGTCGATGAAGATGGATACCTCGGATGCAGAGCTGCACTTTGCATTGCGGACAGATGGCCGGGCTGCATCAAGCTGCTGCAGCTACTGCATGCAGTCCAGGTTTCCAGAGTATTACAGCCATGTTTCTGATGCTCCGCCGTGTTGGCCGGCCCGCCCTAGCTTCCACAGGGTCGAAGCTCCCCCGGCGACCGCGGCTGTCGACGGTGAGATGCTCCAGCTTCTTGCAGGACGAGTTACGCACTCACGACTCACGAAGTGGGGTTGAAGAAGCTCTCGATACAGGCGAGACAGGCTCTCGTGCCTCTCGTTTTCCTCTGGGACGACATGACAACATCAGCAACGGCAGGATCCTGGTTTGAAGCTCCAGAGCTCCACTTACAAGGCCCGGCCAAAGGCATGTTTGTCATATTTCCGTGTGCACAGAGGTTTGGGCCAAAGAAGAACCCCTCTCGGTGGTGACCACCATGCAGCATCCCCGGCTCCCTCGAGACGCCCGCCGTCTTACTCTGTAGGGGACCTTTTGTTTACTTTGGACTGTTCTTGGAAAGCTCGTCTTCAAAAAATTAACTCGATCGACAAGCCGGCTTTCGGCCTTGGGCCAACCTTGACCGTGAGCATGACCATGTTGATCACCTGGGCGTCTCGAAATAGGATTGAAGAATTCCATCCCGCCAGGGGTTGCGCAACAATGGATGAGGCTCACGATTTCAAGAATGGACGAAACGTTCATAAAGCTCTTGACTTCGCTTAAAGGGCCGATGCCATCGTCAACCCTGTTGATATTGACCGGCCTACCCTGTCTTGTTCCGCTCCTAATCTACGGTTGCTTGGTTAGAGAAAAAAAAAATCGTCTATGGGTCGCGTCCCTATTCACCGAGCCCTGGAACCCCGCGACACTTTACCGGACGGGTACACTACGAGCGAGAGGCTACGCACAGCCCACTCATCCTCCCGATTCCAAGCCACCGGCTGCCATTGGCGCACTAGCGACTGGCGTTGGGATCGTGATTGCGAGTCGACAGCTTCAAGTCCAAGCGGGTGCACAGGCAAGTGCACTTGGCCGTCGGTGAAGGCGGGTGGAGGAATGTAAATGATCACTGACAGTGAGTGTGGCTGACGCAAATTGCCATGTCGAGCTTGTCTGATCTGATGACGGGCCGCCGCCTTGGAACTATTCAGAAGGGCGCCTCAAACCTTGTGACGAAAGTCGGAGCTACGGCGTTATGCCTGGCGCCATGGAGAACATCCTCGGTGCTACAAGATGAGTCTCCTTTCGCGTTGCTCTATCAATCGCACGAGCTTCACGCCAACAAGGGTCCAACACGAACAGGTCAGCGGGACCAACTCCTGAAAGCCTTGAGAGTGTAAGATGAGGATGCTCAAACAGCAAAATGCGGATGAAATAATCGGTATCCAGCATCGCCCGATCCCGGGCCAGGACCAAGAAGCGACCGAAACCCCAACACCACCACGCCACTCCTCCATCAATGCGGTCGGAGAATTACTGACATAAGCTAGTTGGAGGCACGCCGCACGACTACTGATTGGGTTGCGATAATACGCATATAGCCCGATCGCGATTTGACTCATCAGACGCGAGAAGGAAATTCGAGAAGAAATGGGCACAACAAAAACATGGTCTTCAGGCATCTTCCCATGCCTCAAGACATGGTCTCACCCGGCATTTACACATCGAGAAAAACAAGGTCTGGCCATCATCCATGACTTTGAGGCTAACAAGTCAAGCTTGCGTATCCGAACTTCGTACAAATATGGGCGGCGACGTAGAGGGCGATGTGAGAACCCCCCCATCGGCCATCTCGATGTAAAAAAGCATCGATCACGCACCTCCCGTCCCGATCACCTGCGGCCGGTCTAGTCCGGCTCCAAAACAGACGTCATCCTCTCGGGGTCAAGCCTGGCAGTGATCGTCAAGATTCAAGAACACCCCCCGGCCTGCGGCCCCTCCCCCAAGGCAGAGCGCTCGTCTCGCCGTCGTGTATCGAGATCCTGCTTAGCCGGGCCGTCATTCTCATGCGGTCACATCGTTCTTTTCTGGAGCATTTGCACAATTCGAAGCATCACGACCATGGGTATACTGGATCCAGTGCCAGGGCCGCATCGACAGCGACCCCGTACCCATCAACAACCGAAAACAGTGCCAATCACTAGAGAGATGGCTCACACGTACGACAACATGTCGGTCAAGCTTGACCGAAACGAGAGGGGACTCGACTCGGAGGCGAGAGAGAGCGACAGATGCCACCGAGAAACAGGATTGGATGGCTCGCCTTGTTTGTTTATTCGCGCGCACAAGACTTGGCCTTCGGCGCTACCAGGCCGTGATGCCTTGGATTGATGAGGCCATCTCGCGCTATTGAAGATTACCTGCATGATAGGGAAGACAGGCATCGGAAACAATCCAATGAGGCGTCCCAATGCACTCGGGAGCTGTCAGAGCCAAACTTTCAGCTTGAATTTGACATTGATAGAAGGTTTGTAAGCCTTGTCGTACGCCCGGTATAGACACATCAGTCAGTGCCGCGTGACAAAATCCGCGATGGCGTTGTCCCCTCCCTCTCCCTCGGGTCTCCGTGCCCCTCCTCTTCCCCTCTCCTGTTCCTCAGCTTTACTTGCGCACACAGAGAGAGCCATCACTGCTTCCCCTCTTTTGCTCCTTGACCCCTCCAAGACCACGATCAAACACCTTTTACGCGGCCCACCATGGATAACGTGGAGAAGCAGAGAGTCGTCGCTCAAATCCTGCTCACATCGTTTTTGGTCTCTGGCTGAACGTTTGAGGATCGTCTCTAGCCTTGGACCCAGTCCAATGGACAAACGGTGCCGTTTAGGCCGTTATGGAGCTCTTTCATTGTCTCGTCATCGTTGGTACGGCTATGGTGAAGCACGAAAGCGGGTGCAGACGGCGCGGGCGCGTTGCACCGCGGGTGGGAAGCAAGCCACTCTCCATACTCAAGTGAGGGGAATTTTCCTCGCTCTCTCTTCTCGTTGGCGGGCACTTTGTTTACAAACTGCGGTTTCGCGATTCATGTCAACAATGGGCCCCTGCAGACCCTGTTTCTGGATCCTAGCTTCAACGCGAAGTCATGTGTTGTTTCACGTGATTCCGACAAGGATGGTGTCTCCAGCAGTGACGTCTCTAGCCGCCGTCATCCCGGTTTGGCAGCTGGTTGGACGGTCCGGTTGGGCGAACCTGGTTCAAGGTTGACGTTTGGTGGTGTGGTAGTGGGGGAGGGAGGGAAGAAACCGACGAGGGGGGAGAGGTTCTCGAATGGGACGTGCTGATGGGACAGGAACCAGGAACGTCCGAGCGGAGCTTCAGCTCAGGTTTGGGGGCTCAGTGGAGTCGGCATCCCTCGGCATGGCTCGTCGTGTACGGACGAACTCCGATTTTCATTCATTCTTTCTGCGGCCACGAATTGCGGATAACATCACATCATTGAAGCCGGGAATCCGTCAAGATGACCCCCGGGTTGTGAGGGTCAATACAAGAGAGGCGCCGCTTCGCAACTGCTGACGATACCATGATGATGACAAGGCTGGCGAAGGATCTTGGTGTCAGCGCAGGGGGTGTTTACTCTATGGATAGAGCTCCTCTTTCATGCTTCCTTCACCCCTCTTTCGAACCTCTCTATCTTACAGTCTCAATCGCCGACCCCGGAACCACTGGATGTTGCTGGGCTGAGACTGACTTTGGACTTGCTTGGAGAGCATGGGATTCTGGGACTGGGTTCCCCGCTTTCGCTATCAAGGGGAGCTCTATTTCGGGGCGCAGCAACCACGGGCAAACAGCTCCCAAGCACCCAAGCTCCCAAGACCTCACCCACTTGGTTGATGAACGATTCCTCAGCTCTCGGCTAATGCGATACGAAGATCCAAAGTTGGGTCGAAACATGTCGCCATGCATGCGGACCGGGGACTGATAGTTTCTCATTAATTGTCCGGCCATAGCAGCTACCGACACAACCGACCTATGCCTTGGAGAAGCAGGGCAACCCGCACCGATGTCTGAAACGAACGATATCACCCGGTGAGCCGGGCCCGTATGCTCTGTTGCCCGTCTGACCGACGGGTCTGACCTGACTCTTCCATTCCCCGGTCCATGTCGCAGCAGGAGGAGGAGCAGCAGCAGCAGCAGCCTGCTAGCAACGGCAACAGCTGGGCCAACACCACAGAATCAAATCGGGATGAACGAGCTTCCGGAATAGGCTCTCCACCGCCGTTCTTGCGTCTGAGAGTGTGAGCCAACGCAATGCCTTGAACGATGTTCACACGTCCCAAACCAACAAGGCATCCGAAACTCGCCAGTCACAGTGATTCCGCGCGCATTGCTAGGCGAATGCTACCCTAGCCTCGAGCCACCCACGTCGCGCCTCCAGAGGCGAACAATTGTCCGATGGGCTTGTTCACGGTTCCCGCGACGGCTACAGGAACATCAGGGTCTTTTTTGCGTGCTCGCTTGTCTCTCTCGCCGCCTCTGGAGCCTTTGGGCCCTTGGCTGTCTTCTTCTTCCCCTCCCCCACATCCCCGAGACCTCAAACATCCTCTTCTTCCCCCTCCCAGCCTCCCACAGCCCAGGTTTGTCAGGCTACACAAGCAGCGAAACAGGTCGGGCGAGACCGCCACGCCCGCGCCGATATGAACCGACCGGCCGGCCGAGCCGCCGTTCAGAGTCCGCGTTGGTGCAAAGTTGTTTCTGATGGCGGCGGCGACCTAATGTCCGCAACATTCCTCCCCGGTGGCCGTTTTGCCATTGCGGTTGATGCGGTATGTAGGTGGGCAGACCCCTGCTTCTCAGGGACGCCGAGCGTGGTACAAGACCCTTTTTTCATATTTTCTTTGTTCGTCTCGACTTGTTGAGTAGTTCCGTCGAACGTCTGACAGTCGGATCTGGGGTGGCTTGCGGTCCCGCAGGGACGGACTCTTTTTCTTCGGTGACGGCGCCGCTCGACTAACATGCGTTTGTGGCGTGTTCGTTTGGCTTCAAGTCGGGAGGCCTTTTTTTTTCTCCCGACTAGTCCTCTTGGTAAGGCATATGAGTAAGTAAGTAGGTAATGCTGTTGTGGACGGGAAGGGTAGTCGATATAAAACGGGCATGGCGCCCTGCGAGCTAAAACATCCTAATATTCCCCCCCACGAGGGTTGAGACAAAGAACAAAAAAAGTGGCGGCGTGACGGGGCGGCTCTTTGGAATGGCGGCAGGCTGGACGATGGATGGACGACGACCTGATGGGTTTAGCCAAACGTTGCTTCCCCCTGAACTAAGCGGGAGCGAGTGGAAGATGGCACGATGGCAACGGGAGGGCGAGAGTCTCTTTCGGCGCGGTTTTGAGGCGGCTTGTTGGTAGCACCATCTTGGACCAGCATCAGTAAGTATCTAGCAAGCGATCTAAGGAATAGCATCTTCAGCGTGGGCGGCTGGCGCACTCTGAGGAGGGTCTGAGAAGACGGAGAGACAGCCCGGCGGCCGACTTCAGCCTGGTGTTCGTAGACTATGTTGGTGAGGTGTGTTCGTAGAGGGGTGAAGCTTTGGTTTTGGCGCCGTGATGTCTGTATACTTGTCCTGGATAGGGGATCAATTGTTCTAGAAGATCGTGCCTAGTTCCCGTTACTGGAGGCTGATCAGCAGTTTCAAACTAGACTACGATTGGGTGGTTGTTGTTTCTCAGTATTGTTCCCGTTGCCCTTTGCCCCTGAAGCCGTTGATTCTGTTGCCATCCCGGCCCCTGAATTTGTGTGGCTAAGTGCGGTGCTATATCGTGAGACTACAGGTCAGAGGTTTAGGGGAAACGGTAGTGCTTAGGTAGGGAAGGTGACTTGGATCAGCGTTGGGGGTTCTTTACCTGGCTTGCATGATTTGGGATTGCGGTTGGTTGGTGGGAGATCTGAATTACTTCAACTGCGGTTGGATCTTGTAGCAAACATGGGCCTGGCTGAACCTCTACAGTCTTGGTACCGGTGTCGATAGCTATATCTCTATCTGCTGCCGTTGGATCCAGCTGTCGTGGACTGGGCGGGTTTAAGGTATCTGTCCGGACTGGGTTTGGAGGAGGAGCGAGACGACTCCGGTATTGTGAATGCCTGTAATATCATCGGCGTCCCGTGAGGCTCTGTGTTATGAATGGGCCTAAGTTCCCTCATAAAATGTCAGATCTGTCTCACATGTGGAAGTGTAGCCAGTGTTTGCTCTACGTGGTATCCAAGACCTGTATAATATATAGAGAGTGCATTGTAAGAGAGTACTGCCTGCAAGTGTTGTTTATTCCTTGTGGAACATATCACAAGAGCTGATGAACGCTGTTAAAAGAGAGCTAGAAATGGTCGGTTTGAATATCTTTCAAGTTCTCATGAAAATCGAAAGACCACAAGAATCTTGAAAAAGATTTAACAATACTCCCGGACTCCGGTCACCGGCCGACGGCACGAGAGGGGAGGAAATAACGATTTGGCGACAGGACCTCTAACTCATCAGCCTGTTGTTGAGTACTGTAGAACACAAGCATCATCGCTGGCACTCCGGTTATCATTGGCACTCATCCCCAGGAGCAAAATGGCCGTGAGTGTGGCAAGTTCTCGGCGCCTGTCCCGGCAAGGAGAAGTGAAAGGTGCGCCTGGGTCTCTTCTCCTTCCGATCCTGTCACCTGGTGAGTTGTGGGAAACGCGGTTGAGGGGTACAGGAGAAGTCCGTCAAGAGGAGCCCAGTGTTCCTTGGGAGACGTTATGGGTATCGCGTGACCTTTCGGCTGGTGTCCTATAGAGACGAGTTTCTTTGCCCACTCCTTTTCGTGACTTCACGTTCAGTGTCCCTATGATTCCAGGTGCGCTTGTGCTGAGTCATACGGAGGGAAAGCTCTCCATTATACATCAAGTATCTTACCAAAAGCATGTATGGAAGAATCGGGATATAGTTTGGAGAGACCGAAGCTAGATAAGGCAGACATTGGTCCGAGGAGGGTGTTTGGAGAGTGAGGAAATTCATGCAGACTTGGAATGATGTAGTCGAGGCGCATGAATATCTCGGACCGCTGTAGAAGCCGGCAACATGGCTGCGAAAGATTCTTGTCCCAAGGAGCCTCAGCATGAAACCTATTCTGGAGACGGCGAATTGAGGGAACATGCCGTGAATGTGTCGCGACAGACCATACTAAGTAGTGTTTGACTGTAATTTGCTAACTACACAGGACATGAGAAAGCAAACCCAGAGTCCCTTTTCAATGAGCATGGAAGTCGAGGACGAAGAAGAGGAGAAAGGCGTAGCCGGCGACGAACTTCTTGGTCTATTCGACAGTATGCCGATAGTAGAAGAGACCGGGGTCAAACAGACGATTCATGCTGTTCAAACATCCAGGAAGGTGTTTTATGCGCGACCCGCTGTCCAGTCAAACCTCAGGATAGTTGAGCTGTAACATGCTTCTTCTGACTTCGTCACACGACGGTATGAGAAGTACAAGTCTGCCAGGCTTTGTAAATATATTTACGATGTTCTTGAAAAGAATATGAGGAATTTCTGAGGATGACTCCTCAATCGCGAGTCTGGCCTTTGAAATGCTGCTAACATGCATATCGTTGATGTCCGGGAGCATCGCGGCCACCTTTTATTCTCCCTTGACGTAATCAGTCATCAAGCCTCGGGCCCTCTTTGAAGTGCCTTGAATGTGAGACAGTTTAAATTGGGAACAAAACTCTAGTTTTCACTTGCGATGATGTGTGGATATCTCATGTTCCGTCTTCTCGGGATGGTCCCGCCGGCCTCAATGCAGTCACCCTCGCGAAGATAGCCTCTACTACGGGAAACCCAGAGCCCCTGGCCTGGTTACCGGGCATCTTTCTCAAGTCGTCAAATTGGTGTTTCATTGGAATGCCGAGATGAAAATTTTGCAGTTCGATTGTCTATGAAGGCTTCGAGCAATTCTCTTCGGTGATTCAGGTCCCAACCTAGAATACTTGAATGGAATATACGCTCACCTAACACCCGCCCACCTACAGTCATTGTGAGCCATTCTAAGCCCAGAAGTCCTATAGCGAATTATCGTTTCAGTGCTCTTGTTTTCATCATTGATTCTTTCTTCCAAGAATATGGTGCATATACTTATTCTGTATCTCGATCGATGGATAAATATGCCTTCTGGACGTGCTCTCCGTTTATTACCTCTGCCGTGAATCTCGATGCGACGTCGATGACTCGGTCAGGTTGCACTAGCGGAATACAAAGGTATGGATGATATATCATTTGATATATAATATTTTTCTTTCAATCATCTGAAAGTCACTTCACTCCTCTGTCCTCCTTCAGGACCAGGTTCAGCCTGAGACCTGGTGACGACCATTGTATGACACAACCAATCTTGGAACAGAAACTGAACAACACACACGAACAGACCGTGAAACAAGTCGAAATTCTCATTAGAAGTGTAGTGGTAAGTCGAGTTTCAGATGTTTGTGAATGAATAGCCGGCCAAACAAACACTCTGGAGCGGTTGATGAAGCTGTCGATGAGCGAGCTTCACGTCCGAAACCGCGAAGTACAAGATGTGCACACTACGGTTCAACATAATGCCAGACAAAGCGATGGAAACTAAGAGAGTAGTAGAAGGAGGGTGTATTATGAAAAGAGAGAAATTCTCTCTCAAAGCTACCTCAACATTAAGGTAATGTCACCGCCTCACTGTGACATCCAATTTCTGGCACAGGATTGAGTTGTGGACCCCTCGCGGGTAACAGTGGAAACCTGCAGGGACCCCCACCATCGGCGGGGCGTGGGTGAGGTGAAGTCAAAGCCGTTTTTTTTTTGCCGGGCGGTAACGTCTGGCAGAACTTTTTACGCTCCAAACTTTTTGGATGAGATCCTGGCAGCGATCACAGAATACGCTCTGCGACATGAGAACGCCCTAAGAAAAAAGAAAATATCGCCGATTTCCATGAGAATTTAATATTCCACTTTCTCAACGAACTGGTCTGCGATTGAACGAAAACAGCCTACACAATGACCAAGACGGCGAGCGCAAAGCGCAAGCGCGCCGAGAGAGAGGCCCTCAAGGCCGCCGAGTCCAACAAGCGCGCAAAATCCTCCCACGACGCCTCGGCCGACGGTAGCAATTCCCCGGACTCGAACGATGTCGCCGACGCCGCCACAGGCTCCAATGGCACTAGACTTCCCAAGATCCTGCTGGAGAAGAAGCTCTTTGTCGAGAACTCGACCGGCAAGGACCGTGTTCGCGAAGCGAAGCTGTACGACCTCCTCAGCAGCGAGAACGAGACGGACCGCCTCGAGGCCGCTGGCGCCATCATTTCCAGCCTTCTCGACGACGAGGGCGTGACGGAGGCGTGTCTGACCAGACATCTCGATTGGCGACTATTCCGTGGTCTTGCCAGCGGCAGAGCGGCGTCGAGGTTGGGCTACAGCGTCGTCTTGACCGAGATCCTCAGCCAGCTCCTCGGCCCGCCCAGGAACTTGTGCCGCGACAAGTACTCTGGTCTGACGTTTGATAAAGTGTTGGAGATGTTGATGGAGAGGACGCGTTTCGGAGGAAACATCTCAGGACAGGAGGAGCGAGACCTGTACTTTGGACAGTTGTTCGGGCTCGAGTGCTTCGTGCGCGCGAGGATCCTGTTTCTCGAAGAGGAGGGCCCCGACAGGTGGAACGAGATTCTCAGACTGCTCGTCAAGCTGGGCGGCAAGAAGATTTGGCTGCGGCCGCAGTGCGGATGGGTCGTTGCGCAGGCCTTGGCGCAGCTGGGCCGTCCCCGCGTCGAGATGGTGCTGCAGCAGCTGGTCGAGCTCGGCTGGGCCAAGACCCCCGAGGGTGTCGGCATCTGGCTTGTCGCATTTGAACAGTGCCCTGAGTTGACTACCGGCGACAAGGCGAAGCACCACCACCCCCTTTCTTCGAGAAACCTGGGCGAGCTGGCGGGTATCCTGAAGGAGAGCGGGCAGGATGACGTGGAGAAGCAGCAGAAGCAGCAGCAGCAACAACAACAGCAATCGAGGAGGGGCAACTATGTCAAGAACAAGCAGGCCAACTGGACGCCGCAACTGCACTTCGTATGGGACCTGATTGTGCGGCACTTCCTGCGCAAGGGTCCTGCAGGTGTCGATGAGTTCAGATCTTTCTGGAAGCGAGTTGTTGATGGTGAGTATCGAAAGGTTGCAGCTTTTCCACGCGCCGTGCTAATCGAGGCATTGCAGACAACTTCTTCGCCAAGACCGCCACTGAGGGACAAAAGTTCAGGGGCTTCCTGGTTTTCCAGAAGATGCTCCAGAGCTACGCCGATATCGACGACCTCCTCGACGTGCTCTTCAGCAGGAACCTGATGACATGCCTCATCAACCAGGCATCCCAGGAGGATCGCTTCCTTCATCGGGCAGCTTTGAAGACTTTGAAGGTCGTTGAGGAGACTTCTGCGGCGCATCCTGAGGCCACTGGCATCATTCTCGACAACCTGATTAACAACAACGGACTGTATCGATTCGATGTCATGACCAAGAGCAAGACGGTAGACAAGATTCTTCAGCATGTGAAAGCCGATACTGGCGAGGATGTCATCCAGGTTCTTAGCGGACCTGTCATGAAGACTTCTACGACATCGTGCGTCGAATCCCCTTCCTTACAGAATGACTTGTGCTTGATGCTGACTATCACACAGAAAGGATATTAACTCGGTTAAGCTCGACCTCCGCGTTTACATCGAATACATCTTCCGCCTGACTACCTCGGCACCGGAACCTGCGCTTCAGGAGCTGACATCTCTCGCCTATGCCAAGCCCATATGGATCCCGGAGAACGCAAACTCGCTGGTTACGGAGCTGAGCAGAAGCCGACTTCAGTCAGCCTTTGCAAAGCTCTCTCGCAAAGCTGAGGACGCCAACTACCTGTGCACGGCAGTGCAGTCGATCAACCCAGACTACATTCGTATGGAGGGAGAGATGAAGAAGGAGGTTCACGCAGCACGGAAGCGGTTGGAGAAACTCATGAAAACGAGTGCCTCCGCTAGCGAGAGCTCGACGGACGAGGTCAAGATTTCACAGGGCTTGGCGCTGCTTCACGCCATTGCCATCTTCCAGCTCTACAACGAGGAGCCGGATGCGTTTCAGCTTTTGAGCGATCTCAAGGAGTACCAGACTCGCCTGCAGACGGACGAGGAGGGTGCTGCTGAGTTCTTGGTCGAGATCTTACTTTCACTCGTCTCTCAGCAGTCGTCGCTTCTACGCGAAATTTCGCAGCGGGTGTTTGGCTACTTTACTAGCAGAGTTTCTCCCAAGGCGCTGGAGCTATTGCTGGACGTCCTTTCCGCCGACGAGAGCGCCAAGGGGCAGCAGTCGCTCTTTGACGTCGACGCCGATGATATGGATCTTGAAGACATGGAAGAGGACGAGGAAGACGAGTCCGACGATGAGGCCGGTTCTGACGCTGAGGTGGACTCCAACGTCGAATTCGATGCTCTTGACGCCGGCGATGATGAGGAGAACGACGATGACGAAGGAGAATCTGGATCGGATGAAGAGGCAGACGACGAGGAAGCACAGAACCTCGCAGACCTCGACGACGCTCTCGGCCAAATTCTCAACAGCCACCGCCTCGACAAGGACGAAGACGCAGAGTCATCGGACAACGACTCGGACATGGGCGACGACGACATGCTGGAGCTGGACGGCAAGCTGGCCGAGGTCTTCAAGCAGCGTCAAAAGGCGGCGCCGAGCAAGAAGAAGGAGCGCAAGGCCGCCAAGGAGTCCGTCGTCAACTTTAAGAGGCGCGTGCTGGACCTGCTCGAGATCTTTGTGCGCAACGAGGCGGGTAGTCCGACGACGCTGGCGATCTTGCAGCCGCTGCTGCAGCTCGTCCGCACGTCGACCATTAAGACGCTCTCTGACCGGGCTTTTGAGCTGGTCAAGGACTACCAGAAGCGCGCGCGCAAGGCGAGGTCCGGTGGTGGCGGCAAGTCGACGGAGGACAGCAAGTTGGACCTTGAGGAGGCGGTCGAGGTCCTGAAGGGCGTCTATGCTGAGCTCAAGGCCGGCGAGACAAAGTCTCACGCAAAGGCCGCTGTGCCTGCCTGCCTGATCGCTGCTTCTGGCGTGTTCCACGCTGGCAAGGGAGACCGGGCTGCCGTTGATGCCATTGTTGGGGATGTGGAGGAGGCAACGGCGACGCAGCTGGAAATGAAGAAGGCCTGGGACGAGTGGTGCAGGAACCAGGAGGCTCTGAAGAAGAAGGCGGCCGGCGGTGCTGGAAAGAGTACATAGATGAGGGAGAAAGACTCAGATGGGGTCTAGTAGATTTTTATCTGATACAAAAGCTTTTGTTTCTGGCGCATGGGAATGGGATGGGAACAAAGATCTGGATTTGTGTCACGTCGAAAATAAAAGCATTGACCTCATGAGGCACAGGGAAGATTCTGGGCTCACGGTCTTGAGTATATTTAATACATAGAGCCCAACTTCCACAATTCATACAGATTTCGCAGATCATCATATTTTCTTTTCTCGCTTCTTGATACTTTCTACTCACCTTGAATTGGCTTGCCTTTTCAACTTATCTTCTACATGTCAATTTGATCCCTACTCACCCAGCTCCTTTAAATAGGAGAACACCAACCAATGATTTTTTTTTGTTTTTTGATATTACAAAATCGACCCAGAGTAAGCCCAGCAGACAATATCATGCCATATACCAAAAGGAAACTCTTCAAAACTTGACATCCCAAACTCCACCCTGGCGCTTGGGGTCGTTCCTAACAGGAACTTCACCGGCCCCTGAGCTTGCACCAACTTGGACAATTGTGGCATCACCTGGGCTAAATTCATACACTTCAACAGCTCGAGCCGTTCCAGTCTCATCCCCATGCCAGGTAGCTCTACGGCTCAACAACGTAGCAGGGGTAGGCAGGTGGAAGTCGGAGTTCCCATCTCTGCGCAGCCTGGCAAGAGTACCATCGTCCCTGCTCACCAATAAGCCGAAAGCGACCCAGTTAACCTGGGGAGGCTCCCTTGTATCATCACCACCCAGATTCCCAGAAGCTTCTCCATACGTCGAATCACCACTAGAAGAGATGCTCCGGCTGGTTAGCTCGGGTAGCGGGCTACCTGCTTCGGATTCGGTCTCTCGGTCCCAGAAAGAAAGGTCATTGGGCGGGCCCTCAAGGGCAAGGGAGTCTGTAGAATGAGACCATCTAGACTGGTTCCCATCATGAATACTAGAAGGCAAGCCCTGGCTGGGTGAGGCCGAGGCTGGATCCGGGTTGCGGGCTCTAAGAGCACCTGTTGCGGCCTCGACCTCTCTAAGCCATTGAGAGACGCCGATCTGGGTTTGATCAAATGCGAGCGAGTCTTCAGACGGAGACGAAGTGGAGCCTGAGCCGTCCAGCTCTGAGATCTCGCCGAGACCTACCGTGGCGTCCCCTGTGAGCTGGCGATAGCTCAGCAAGGAGGTGGAAGATGATGCCAGAGAGCCTTCTCTAGATAGAGGCAAGGGGGATACATAGTCCGGAGCTTGGTCAACCACTAACCGTTGCTGAGTCCTGCACAGCAGAGAGGCGAAGCAGCTAAAAGTATACATTTTGGAAGTAGTGTGGGTTGTGCTAGTATGCTCCTGAGCGCGTATTTGGATACGTATTTGGATTTGCGGCAAGGTAGTTTGGAGGTGTGTGATGAAATTGGGTGTGAGTACAATGGGTTCAGAGACTTGGACAATGGATCATCTCTTTTTGAGCTCATCCTTTCAGGCAAGAAACCGCCTTGGGTAGTTAGCAACCACCTTGGGTCGTTCTGCTTGAACAATGTATAGGAGGGAACAAGGACATTGTTCTCTGTCTAGTTGAAGGAAGTGTTTACTTCACAGCCAACTAACAAGCACTCTATACGTTTACTGGTGATATTATTCAACCTTGTTAGTTTAGGAAATAGATGATTGTGCCGAGTCATACTAAGTTCCCTTTCTACAGCACATGTTGGTCGTCATGTCTTTGTTCTTTCTCAAGACTGATTCTGGTCATTCTAAAACTACCATGACTTTAGTCCTACGTGAATGATACACAACTTCAACAAGAGCGTAACTTGATGTCAGGAGGGTTTACTTGGGCCCAAGCTGGAATAACAACAGAAGAAAAGGTCCACCGGCTTACAATGTAGACTGGAAATAAAGATTCAGAAAAGCTCACCTTTTGCGAAGATCTCTGTATTATCCTTTAGTTTTGAATGCTAGATATCATTAGCTTGATCTTGGATTAGAACCCTTTAATTGAGCTTTTGCCCGGAATGACACCCCTTTAGACCGTCCAACCGCACTACCAGCAACATCAGTTTTGTAGTCCAACACCCGGGCGGGCAGACGGCCGGTGATGCCGTCAAGGTCGGAGCCGCTATACCTTCTCGTCTGCGAAGGCGTGACTGTCATGCCGCAGATATCCTCAGATCAGCTTGGAGAAGCCAATCATGTTGCCATCCAATGTATCGGTTAACAGCCACGAGTACAATAATACAGTTTTCGACGTAAATCGACCTTGCTCACTTGCCCAATTTTACCGCGAGTCCTGGCAACCATGATGGAACCGTGGGAGTATAAAGTCAGCAGTCTCCTTCTCCCGTAGAAATCATAGGCTTTCTCCTTTATATCTCCACGTTCCATCCAAAAGCCAAGGTTTCTCCAGTCACCACCACCTATATAAAGTCACCCAAATGCATCTAACAACACCCTTCACGGCCGTACTCGGCCTCCTCATCGCAGCAAGCGCAGCTTCCCCCATCCAAAAAGACAAAGTCTCTATCCCGGCGGACGTATCCGATGACCAATCTTCGGCGATGACCGTTCCAATCGTAAGTCGGAAACCTGCAGCCTCTTGCCAGTACCGACATAAGTACTTCGACAAGATATATCTTGCGCATGAACACAGAAGCTAACAAACTCCACCACAGGACGTACGAAAAGCTGCTCTAATTCCATGTTCCCTCCGAGGATCTGTTTAGCTAACAAAAACCACAGGGACAATGCTTCTTCCGCTGCACCCCAGCGCTGATTATCGCTGTCACGTGGAACTCATGCATCAAGGATTGCATGGCGCCGAAATTGTCAAAATACCAAGGCAGAGTCGAAGATCGCGAGTGGCAGTGAATTGATTATGGAAGAATTTTGAGATTTTGTACGGATGGACTGCGGTGTAACGCTAGGCTGGTGGACTATTATCACAACTTACTACTGGATGAACATATCAATTACCTGTAGACGTCAACTTTGTCGAATCAATCTCTCAACACGCCGAGTCTCCGGTTAGAGCGAGACCATCAATGGCATAACAGTTGTAAAGTACATGAAGCTTCACATAGTCAGTGAACAAAGTGAACCATGATGTGTCTCCCCATATCTGTTCCGGGAGAAAGACGTGGTGTCTGTTTAGGAAAGTTTCATTCTCTCTTACTTTTGATTGCCTCGGAGAAGATGGTATGCCAGTGCCCTAGGCAAGCAACATATTTACCTAAACTAGGCTACAAGGGATTTTGGTCATAAATTCACACTTTAGGCACTGTTACGATGCCGTTCCGTTGGCGTTGCAGGTGCAGCCTTGGGCCGATTTGTCCATGTCAGGGGTAATAATTCACGATGACTAACACGGTCAACTGCTCGATGCCAAGATCTTTAGCAGCACAGTACACCCAGAGGAAAAGAAAAGAATGCTATCTATCCATACTGAGTGAACTTAAGGCTGAGAATCTCGCCAAAATTTGTCCTGTTCCCACGTGGTGCTTCCAAGTCGATCTCAGGTTCACCATCCCGCGGTGTGGCTAGACCGTTCTTGGAAGAAACACAAACACATCTCCATCCACTAACACTTGAGTTTGTCGTACATCTTGCAACTTGACGTGAAACATTTAGGAAAGTCATGCCTCTATGGTCAATCAACATGAATTCGCTTACCAAAGTAGATCACAGTCTCGTCCTATACATCTACACCCGCCCTCAGCACTAACTCACCTCATCTCCCAAGGAAACTTTCTCTCTTCACTTTGATCTCCTCGCATACCCGTCCAACTGTCCAACAACATTCACAAGCCCCAGCGATTTCCACGATCCCAAACCAAGTACCCAAGCCGCCGTTCTAATCAAGCACCCCACTGGGCCGGTCGATTATCCCAGTACCCATCAGCATTCGGATACGCCCGCAAACAGGCATAGAAACTAAAATCTGTCGTATCCGCCGGCCCACCCTGTCTGATATTCGGCGAGAAATGCGCCCCAATCTTCGATCTACACAAGGGACAGCTAAACTCCGCCGCCCACGTCTCCTCCGTCTCGTCACGCCCGTTGCGTGCCCCGCGGAGGTCCCGCAGCGCCAGCCAGCTCTTGAGGCACTTGCGCCCCACGTACTGCGAGCAGCATGGCAACATCACGGGCTCGTGATTCGGGTACTCGTCCCACTCGGACATGCAAATATTGCAGTTTGGCGACCCGTCGGCGACGGCCGCCGCGGGCAGCACGGCGTACATCATCGTCCTGGCGTCCGCCGACCGGTTCCGCGACCTCATGTCCGCGAGCGCAATTGCCGTGTTGCGGTTGATTGTCTCAAAGTGATGGAGGCCCGTGTCAAGCATCTGGCCGAGCCTGTCGGTAGGTCGGGTGCTGGACGGAAGGATGGGCCAGTGGTGCTCGACCCAGTAGACGCACTCCTGGATGAGGTCGGCGCCGGGGAGATCGGGGTCAAGGGTCAGGTACGCCGGGTGCGAGGCGTGGTCCTCGTAGTGCGGATTCGGCCACGGGTTGAGCACGGCGAGCAGGGCGCCACCAATATACATCATGATCTGCTCGTCTAGGCCGGCGTCTAGGGCGAGGAAGTTGTACAGCCAGGCGAGGAAGTGGTAGCGCCGCCACACGGCGCGGCTCCAGTCTTCCTTGCCCAGCCAGGGCATCCTGTGGGAGTGCCAGTACGCGCTCGATGGGTGTTTCTGGGACTCGTCCGAGCCCCTCTCTGAGATGGCGTTGCGGGCTCGCTTCGCTCTCTCCAGGAGCTTGTGTAGGCGGCGTTCGTAGGTGTCTCTGCTCAACGCCACGAACGCCATCTGGTGACCGGGAAAGTCGCGCTTATCGTTGTGCAAATTCTCCAGGTTGATCGCCCTCTCGGTCGGCCCGGTGGTAAGTTCCCACACATCCTCATCCTCATCGAAAGCTTGTCCCCGAATCTCCTCGGCAAAGGCCTCGAGAGTTCCAGCTTCATCGGTCCTGTACGCCATATCCTCGAGGATATGAGCTGCTTCGTTCTTCCTCATGGCAAACGCAGGGTTTACGCGCCAGACCTCGTCCATGGGCTTGCAGTCGCAGAGGAATACGTTATGCCCAATGTGTGTCCGCAACAGCTTGCACCAGATCTCTGGCCAAGCGGACGAGATCTCCATTTCCCACTCGCGGCTCTCGGCTTCCACGGGGAAAGGTTTCGATAGCATCGTCAAGGACAGTCTGAGTAGCTGGCGGAGGTAATTCTCGCGGTAGATTATGAATTTGTGAGTCGGGATGGCCTCCAAGTAGACCCCTGGGCCCGGGAGCCTAATGGTTCTGGGGATTGATTGCATTACTTCGTCGGGGCTGTCATAGTACGCATCGACGTTGCCGGTACAGAAGTAGCATTCTCCGTCCATTATCTGAACCAAGACTCCTCGACAGAGCCCGTTTATGCAATCCGTTGCGTGCAGATGAGCGCATCGGATCAAGTTGTAGACCCAATGGATATGCTTTCTGCGCGGTACTTCTTGAAAATCATGTTGAGTGTTCTCTCTGAAGACATTGTCTTCTTCTTTCACCAGATGATGGCCATCGATTCTTCTGTCCGGCAAAGGGTGTGTTTGTTTTTCGCCATCATGTCGCGTATATCCAGGTGGTTTCGTGCAATAATACCTGCGCCATAAGATGATACACATATTGAATACGGGGTCTCTTCGATGCTATTCAAACCTGCTCGGAGGCAGGTGACGTTGTTGCCGAATCGATGAATTTTACTATGCGCTTGGGGTTGATCATGTCTATTTGACCGGTCGCAAAGCCAACAGGAAAGGTTTCATTTATTGTTATTCAACCGCTCAACACTCTTCCAATACTCCAACTAAAGTTGGCAACTTAACGAGGGTTGAAAGAAACGCTTCTGCTCGAAGCAGCTCCTCTCGCTGTGCCCCCAGCCGAATGGGACAAGGGCCGCTTGTTGACGACGAAGGCAAACAAAGCCTCGAATGTAGATCAATTGTCAGAGTCCGTCAAAGACCATTTTCCCCTGTCACATGGATTCGCAGGAAAGACGCCACCGGATGAAGCCCTTGCATTTTTCCATTGTACTCCTTGAGCCCATTGTCCTCAATTGCTCCGACAGAGTATTGAAAACCACCCTTCTGGCGACTTCATGTCGTTCGCTCTTTGCTTTATTTAGAACTTCATGAAACGTCTCTAATTCCCAAAATACGACGAAGAGGACCCGGGAGGTCACGGTGTCCAAGTGCTGCGGATGAAGAGGAATGAAGAGCCAGGCCCCGAGTCACCAAACACCGGTGTACAAAGTGAGATGGGCCGTCATAAATACGCAGGTGCCTTTCGGGTGCGAACTGGAGCACCAGCCGGTCCTATCTGAGCTGCGCGACGTCCCACCAAATATACTTGGGTTCGTCTCCTAGCTTGAACTCCCACGTGCTGACCCAAGTAATCTCTGCAGAATTTCCAGTGACAAGGTATCGGAAAACCCCAGCTGATTCTCGCCATGCACCGTAAAGTTCCATTACACGGAGTGCCGGCATCTTCTTCGCGACCCTGCCATCTTGGGAAAGAAGAGTGTTGATGAGCTCGGGCTTCTTGCGGGAGCAAGCATCCTGGCATATCATCGTCAGAACACGCAGACGCTGCCATGGCAGAGGCGATATAGGTACGCATACTCTGCTCGTGCAGGCGGCAAAGAAGTATATGGCATCAACGATATTGCAGATGACAAGCTTCTCTAGATCGAGACTGCGAATGAACAGATTTCCGACCAAGCCGGGCCGGACTGATAGGCGCCAATTGTAAAGCATTTGTAGATCGCCGTGCTCGAAGATGTGGATTTTTGATAACAGTGGTTTCTCTCGATATGACCAGATTGTCAGCATCGTCGTCAAGTCTATATCAGAAATTAGAGAATCTTCCATAGAATGCGAAGAGGTGGGGTAGAAGACGGGCTGGCTTTCACTACTATATCATTGTCTGAAGAGTTCTGTTCCCGTGTATTGAGATGCCTCCATGGTTCGAAGTGAATTGAGCGCAATCTCGGTAGATACCTTGACAGAGTTTGCTGCAAAGGGGGTTAATTGTATTCTGCGCATGTTTCTACGCACAATGCTCAACCCGGTGACGCAGTTGACGTAGGGAAGACTGAAATCTCCAAGGCTAATAGGGGCAAACACGTATCGCTGCTGTTGCTGCCAGTAGTCCAAGAGCTCTTCTATTCCGCACGAATTGCCGACATCGTTTGGCGAAGAGGCACTGATCTCCAAGTTGATACTTGGGTATGTTGGTTCGCCAACTGAATCGAAATCCTTCTATGCTTCGAGAATACAGAAAAGGACCAAGATGTTGATGGCGAAGCATCCGCGGTCCGCTGCGATCTCTTCATGAGTCTGACGTCTCGAACGATTCTTGATGCAATGGTCCGGTCAACTCGATTTTGAACCCCATGTGTTTAACGTAGTTTTGTCGCCAGTACTTGTTGTGTAATGTCTTGGCCAGGTTTCCCAGCGACTGATCATCCGAACCGACTTGGAGGACCCGAAAGTTTCTTGGCTCGATGGCGTTTTGCCAGTCCCTGCAAATGCCTGCAAACCTTCCAGGGACGTATTCGAGAATCTTGCCTCTGATCTCCTGGGGTAGGTCGCTCCATTGGGCCTCGCTTTTAAATGTATTCATGTCGTTTGGTAGGATACTTTTGATAGGATATTTGGGCGCACTTGTTGTCAGACAGGCACAATGGGGAAAATCGAGTATGTTTGGCTCCAAGTCAAATTTCCTGAGAGGTTACCGCCGAATGCTCATGGAATCTGAGGAAGGGCGATACCTCGGCTCAAAAGGGACCAGTAAATAAAGAGGAAAGGGAGAGAAAGAAGCAGAGAGAAAAGGAGAGGAAGGTAAGGTATCCACTTGGAATCTCGACTCCTTCCTCCCGTCCTTCACCTCACCACATCTTCACCTTCACCTCCACCTTCACCTTCACCTCACCCGGCCTCTATCTTTTCCTGCCTTTCAATCCCGTTGCTACCTACCTTAGCCAGCTACTGGGTACTCCCCAACACATCGCGGGTCGAATGGTTATAAGGGAAAGTGCACATTCTTATCTACACCTCCTTTGAGGACTGTACCTTGCCCCATTCTGGGTAGGAAACACAGTCCAAGGCTTTCTGTGCTCCCTTGACCTCATCGTACATTTGTTGACTTTGTACCACAGCTCGCATGTCAAGCAGTCGTGCAAAACATTCATCAGTGCCACCAAGAAAGTTAACGATAATCCGCGAGCAGTGTCTGATCGACTGGCCAACCATCGTGAAGATGCGCTGGAGATGGACAGAAGCCGTCAAACGACAGACCTCGACGATGTGGAAAGCTTACCTCAGCTGAGGTACTCAGCACTCGCCTGACATAAGACATCAAACCCACACAATTAAGGGAGCGAGATCTGGATCAGTCTAGGCCTAACGAGGATTGGTGCGATTTGTGAAGGCGACAGAATCCCTGCCCGCAGAGGTCGGAACCTTCTCCTTTCAGTTGGGGCCCTCTTTGCAGATGCACCAGGAGGGCGGGATCCCCTGACGCCTGCGACCCTTTTGCCTTTGCTTTGCTGCTGCTTCCCACCCCCGGCCGAAGCAGAGGCCAGGAAAAAAAAAAGATACCTTGTCCACGGGAAATTCCACCTCATCCAGAATCTCCCCCAGAGAGACCACATTTCCCATTCGCAATCTTGTGGGAAAAAAAATTCCTCTTCTCTTCTGCAGAGACTCGACAGATTCCTACCGGACGGGATACTGTCAATTCGAGACGACGAGTCAGGAGGATACTAGGGAAGGAAAAAAACGAGGTACGTGGTTGTTGTTGCTTAGCTGGCAGCTCGCTCCATGCCATCAGTTGTTCCCCACGTTGAGACGAAGCTAACAACACCTGGCATCTAGCCACAGCTGCGCTTTCTCGATCCCGATACTCCTTTACCTTTCGGCCATTGCGCGCCGCCTTCCCATTCCATCAGAACTCGACTGGACTCGGCAACGACAAGATGAAGCTCAGCAGCATCCTGTCCGTTGGCCTTTTGGTCGTCTCGCCCCTGGCTGCGGCCTGGAGCAAGGAGGGTACGAGCATCGCCATCCTGTCTTGTCTCCGTTGCGCAGCGTTGGCTAACGTGTGAAAAACAATAGATCGTGAGATTTTCCGTATCCGCGATGAGATCAAGGCCCACGAGGCCAACCCCGAACAGACCTTCTACGACCTCCTCGGCGTCAAGAACAGCGCTTCCATCGACGAGATCACCAAGGCCTACCGCAAGATCTCCCGCACTCTCCACCCTGATAAAGTTCGTCAGCAGCTCATCGCCGAGCGCACCAAGGCTAAGAAGAAGGAGAAGAAGACCCCCGGCGTCAATGTCTCCAAGGCTCCTACTCAGAAGGAGATCAAGGCCGCTGTCAAGATTGCCTCTGAGCGTCAGGCCCGCCTCGGTCTCGTGCGCAACATCATCAGTGGTCCCGATCGCGACCGCTACGACCATTTCCTGAAGAATGGCTTCCCGGCCTGGAAGGGCACCAATTACTATTACAATCGGTACCGCCCTGGTCTGGGCACTGTGCTCTTCGGTGTCTTCCTTGTGGCTGGAGGTGCCTTCCACTACATCGCTTTGTACATGTCCTGGAAGCGCCAGAAGGACTTTGTCGAGCGCTACATCAAGTTCGCACGCAATGCTGCTTGGGGAGACAACCTGAGTATTCCTGGCATCGACGACACCCCCGCCCCTGCTCCTGCTGCCCCCGCCGCCGACGATGAGGAGGGCCCCCAGCTGCCCAGAAACCGCAAGGAAAGACGTATGCAGGAACAAATGGCTCGCAGAGAGGCCGCCAAGGAGCGCGGAGGCCGATCCCGCAAGCCCGCTCCCGCCGCTCGCAGCACCAGCGGCAGCGGTACCGCCACCCCCCGCGAGACGGTTGCGCAGGCCGGTCAGACCGGCCCCACCGGCTCCAAGAAGCGCGTTGTCGCCGAGAATGGCAAGATTCTTGTGGTTGATTCCCTCGGAGACGTCTACCTCGAGGAGCAGGATGAGGATGGCAACACCGAGCAGTACCTCCTTGACGTAAGTGCCCAAAATGCAAGCTAAAGCTTGTCAACCTACCGCGACACGAGGTCTGCGAACGATGCTAACTCAAAGCAGCCCAACGAACTGCCTCAACCCACCATCCGTGACACCGCGCTCGTCCGCCTCCCCATCTGGGCCTACAACCGCACTGTCGGCCGCGCCCTCGGCAAGAACACTACTGAGCTGGAGATCGACACCGAGGACCTGGACTCTGATGACGGCGAGATTCAACACACCCCCAGCTCTGACTCTGCCGCTGATGACTTTGAGCTCTTGGAGAAATCGACTGATTCTTTGGGCAAGGCCAAGGCTTCCGGTGCGCAGACTGGAGGCAAGACCAACAAGCGCAAGAACAAGAAGCGTTGAGGCATTGGTTCAAGATCTGGCTGATGTATAGAGCTTCACGGCGGGCCTCTTCGAACCCTCTGACGGGTTTTGCGACCTTGATTGGTCTTGAGGATCAGACAAGCGACCCAGAGGTGCATGATGCGTCATGAAGCTGCAGCCAGTCTCGTCGTTTACGTAGACTATTCATCAATGCAAATTCTCGTACGAATTGTAAAGTACAATCGGAAGGCCACAATCTGTTGAAGGTGTCAGTGTGCTGCATCGTGTCTAGTGCATTGTGCATTGGGGGATGAGGTTTGTTGAGTATGTGTGTGTGTACTTCACAACAGGCCGTGACAGATACATCATACGGGCACACTTGTTTCCATTCCATTTCTTCACACCATTGTCCTCGAGCACCGGAGGAAAGGCCCAATGCGGTTAATGTTTCCCGTCAAACATGTCGCGACCCTGCGCAAGTGCGTGAGGCCGTTTCCTGCCCCTCTGCACCTCATAACTCTGTTCCGTCCCTTCCTATGGCATCATGGCTGCATGATGATTTGTTGGCACAGAAGATCAAGTGTCGCTCGGTGGTTCGTCCGCTTCACGTAGCGGCGATAGGCTTTTGCAGCACTCAACTTACACCAACACCAACAACAACCCTCGATGATGTTTCTTTGGCAACCATCACAGCCAGTCAGCCAGTCAGCCTGTCAGTAGAAAGCACAGTGGTAGTCTTGACTCGAAGATCCATTATCTTCAGTCCACCTCTCCTATCTTTTGCGTCTATATCCGTACCTCACAACCGAATGTTTCCATCCACCACAACCACCACAATCCAGCCTCTCAACTGTCGGCCTGAAACATAGGAGATCCAATGCCAAAAACAGACCACTTGTGCCTAGCTTATACCCAAAAGAAACTAAACCCGTAAGCCAAGCGCCCACCCCGCTCTTCTATGATCTACGGCGACGACCAGGGCTCGAGCGCGCCGCACAGCAACCACGCAACCCAACGCTCGAGCCGCATGGTCGCCCGTTTCCGAGCCGGTTCCAGCTTCGCAGCCCCATTGACCTGATGATTCCTTGCCCTCACCTCTTCTTACCACGCTTTAGCGTCTGTTCGCCAGAGACGCCAATTGAACCGCTAGATGGAAACCCTATCTCAATCAAGACGCTACTTGCGTTTTTCCTACGCTTCTGACTGGCGAATATGTCGCTGGCTTCAAGTTGGCTTCAAGGCCGTTCCCTGTCGACCTCTTAGATAGAACCCAAGGTTGCCTCCCACCCCTCAGAGGCTCATAGCTAACGGAGCAGTCCAGGAACCTTCGCCAGCTTCGTCCCACCATTGATCTCGTCTCCTCAATTACACATACACACACATGGATCACTCCCCAACACATGAGCCGCGTTCCCAAGATCCTCGAGGGCGTCGGAGATTGTATTCGGACCTCTTTGGACGAGCGTTTAGTGACGATGGTCCCGCCCGCTACCTTCGTCTAGACTCGTGTGTTCAGGTCGCCCGGCTCTCCACACCCGGGACACTAAGCTATTCTTAAGACTGGCTCGTACATCGAGATATGAAGCTACCCCTAAACCTATCTGCCACTTCGGTTGAGACGTTCTTGATATGTATATCGGGTAGCCCCTCCCTTGACCCTGGCGGGTCCATCTCTCTCTCCGTCGTCCGCTCTCTATATCGTCTTCCCCGGCCTGGCCCCGTCGACTCGGATCACACTCTGCACATCCCATTCTACCAAGCTGCAAACCGACGGTCCAATGTCACCCTCGTCATGACGCTCACGTGAAGGAGAAAAGAAACAATACTGCCTACCAAGGGAATACCCGTGGATGCTTCGATCCCATCATGGAGGATCGCAGCGGGCAAGTGCTGGCCGTGGCGGTCCTCTTTTTCATATTATGTTGGATCGCCGTCGGCCTGCGCATATACTGCCGTGGATGGATTACACGATCGCTCGGCACCGATGACAAGATGATGATCGCCCTCATGGTACTTCCCTACGAGACATCACACAACAAGTAAGAAGTACACACTCGCTGACTCTCTTGGCAGCTCATCTTCACCATCTACCTCATCACTCAGATTCAAGGAGTTCGATATGGAACAGGCCGACATAGAACCGATCTCACCCGGGAACATAATCGGGACGCTCTCATGGTATGCTCTTCTCGGAGGCCCTTTGAGTGCAAATGAGTGCTACCAGTAGAATCGCGACTAACACCCTCTCTAGTACTGGTACATCTGCGAACTGCTTTACATTATATCAACCTGCCTTCTCAAGATATCTGTCGGCTACTTTCTCATCCGCGTGTCCATCCGCCGAAGCCACATCTGGATCCTTCGCATTCTCATGATCGGCACGGTGCTTTTCGGCTCGACATACTTCTTCATGGTCATGTTCCAATGTCGGCCAATCCAGACATTTTGGGAGGAATCGCCACGCACAGAAGGAAAGTGCTTCAGCAATCGTGTGGTTGTCATCATGACCTTCACGGCCTCGATTATCAACTGCCTTGCCGACTGGGCCTTTGGTATTCTCCCCTTGTTCATCGTCTGGTCGCTTTCCCTCCCCAAGCGCACCCGACTCCTTGCGTTTGGCATCCTCTCATTTGCTGCCATCGGGTCTGCCGCAACCGTGGCAAGATCCGTGTACATACCAACCCTCCTCGACGGCGACGACTTCCTATGGGCGACTACCGATGTAGCTCTGTGGAGCACCGTCGAGCCCGGCATCGGCATCACTGCCGCGTCGCTCGCCACCCTTCGCCCTCTGTGGCAACTCGTATGGTACCGCGCGGGCATGCGGTCTCAGGCGCCTCGCGCAATAGCATGGCGAGAACGGTTCAAGGGGCAGCCGAGTTATGTCCGCAGCGACGGCTCAGACCCTCGTCACCCACGACACCCCGTGCCAGACGACGCACCCCTGGAAGAGATCGAGGCTGATATCCGGGCCGAGTTTGAGGCGGAAGTGCCCCGCATCGCTCGATCCCAAGATGGCTACAGCTCATCGGCACCGACGAGACGAAGCGGCTTGAGTAAGGACTTCAATCTCGCATATGAGAGAGAGAGGCGAGACGAAGATGTGGAGTCCCTGGTGGTCCCCCGCGACGACGGCGATGGTGGGCAATGGCTCTGTCCATCACCCCGCGAAGTAAGACACTTTTCTCCTGCCATTACCCCTTCATCAAACCAAACCCAGACTAATAATTGCGCAATAGGATGATAATTCATTTGAGCTCGAAGACGGCCTTCACCTGACACCGAAAGTGAGATCACCCGCGCCGACCGTGAACTGGTGTTCACCACGCATGTCCGCCATATCGATGGGCTTCGGCTCCTTCAACCGAGAGAACCGCGACTCGACTCACTCAGCCCTCACACTCGGCGTCAACAACTACGACGGCGCAAACCCCACGAGCAACCGAGCGAGCAGGTTAAGCAGGCTGAGCAGCGTCAGCAACGTTCACGATAACCACAACAACAGCAACCGGGCGAGCAGACTAAGCACCCTCAATAGTCCAGGCCACCACTACCGAGACAGCAGGATGACCGTGGAAACATACACGAACACGACGAACCCGCGCCACAGCAGCAGGTTCGACAACCGCTACAGCCGGACGACGCGAGCCAGCAGCCACTACACGCGCGGCTCGCAGTTCCTAGCGCCGCCCTCGCCTGGCGACTTCCCCATGCCTAGCCCACCTCCAAGTACATGGCAGGTCAACGTCCCCGGGGGCATGGACTCGGCGCAGTGGCTTTCGTCTAGGATGGCGGAACATCCGGGTCATCCTAGCAAGAAGCGGTAGACCAGACCTACCTGAAGGGGTTACCTGCCTACTTTACCACATTCCCATCACCATTTAGACAAAAAAAACTTAACATTACCTAATTATCGACGACGACGAACAACTACATATACCCGGCGTACAGGATACCACCACCACCATTGAAATTTCGGAAACAGGGGGAAATGGACGAGAGCATAGTGACTCGTGTAGACGGGGGGAAACACCAAGTTAGGAGTCTTGTTCATGAGAGGCAAAGTACTTCGAGGAAGGAGCAAAAGACGGCAATATGCAAAAGGCCAGAGAATAAATAGTACGGCACATGATGTATGATATATAGAACTGACTTACCTGCCAAGGTATCTCAATAATTTGATTTAAATTACTTCAAAGAATTTGGAATACCCGCACGAGGACGTTACCACTATTGTACCCGGGTACCTACACCTAAATAAACGACAGGTTCTCAGCGGGAATCCATAGTGAAATTAAATGCTTGGCCGGGCTGTATGTTGTATGGCGAGAGTTTAGACTCGACGAGCACGATGATGCGTGATCGAACACACCAGCTTGAGGCCTTGGCAAGAGACCCAATCATACGTTCTACATCTTACCTCAACGTACCTTCTCTGTTGCCTGGCTTAATGAACATTTCCCCTTTCTACACTTCCTCCGACTGTCGCAGCCCCATACACATACCGAGAGACCGCGGTGTATCGTCATCGGAATGGAAGCCAACGAGCTCCTTTCACCAAATCACCATCGTCAGCTCAGCTTGAATTTGAATAGAATGTTTTATTGTTTTGGTAGTCCTGTTCGTTCCTCATGCCTGCCTATTGGTATACGCCCAATTGCTTATTCATAACTTTCTTGACAAAAAAGAAAATCAAAAGACAAAAGAAAACTATGGAAGAAACACGTCTGCCGACGAGAGGCAATCCAGTGATTGCCCTCCTGATTATCCGACGTTGTCTTCCCATGCAGTGTAGGTATCAAGGCAAGTGTCTGCTGGTATGCTGAAAAAGTGGTGATGTGCCATGGCTCTCTTTCCTCGCCGCATTACATGTCCATGGCCTCGATGTTACCGCTTCCGTAGTGCTGGAACGCACCATATTGGTTCTCCATCTGCATCTGCATCTGGAGGCTCTGCTCCCGAGCCCAGTCATCGCCGAAGCCCTTGTAGACGGGGTCGGTGGCGGGCTTATAGCCGCTGGTGCCGACTGCAGAGCCGTAGTGGGAATAGTTGCTAGGGGGAGAGGCCTGTGCCAGCTCCTGCTCGCGCTCGTACTCACGACGCATAAGCTCCTCGTAGCCAGACATCATATACGGCTCGACTTGCGAGGTGATGGAGCTTGCTAGCCAGCGGCTGTCATCTGACTGGACTTGGGTACCGTCGAGGCTCATGACGGTGTTCTGCTGCTGCTCCTGTTGCTGCTTCTCTGCTTCCATGCGCTCATATCGGAGTCTCGCCAGCTGCTCCTCTTGCTCAAGTGTTGTGCTTGTCCATGCCAGCGACGGGTTCTCTGTGCTCGAGGTAGGGGGTGCGGCGCGCCAAATCTCAAGAAGTCGCAGCTGGTGGGGTTCTTCGGAACAGCGGAAAAGTTGAATCTGAGAAGGAGAGAGGACTGAAGGGTCGACGCCGTGCTGGCTGAGGACGGCCTCGGGAGTCAACTGCTCGGTCTGGGGAGGCTCGGAGGAGGGGCGCTGAATGGGGGCTTCTTGAGCTTGCTGACGGACAACATGGGCGGAGTGGGTGTAGTGCTGAGTGATGGAGTAGATGATGGGCGCCGGCGTTGGGGCGGGACTGGTGAGGGTGGGTTCCGAGGACTGCTTGACTTCCTCCTCTACCTTGGGCTGAACTTCAGGGTTGAAAGTTAAGTTGCGGGAGAAGAGAGTTGCGAGGTCATCTTGGACCTGCATGGTGGGGGTGAAGGAAACCATCGTGCTGCATAGAATGTTAGTAGTGGTTCACTGATATCGGTTCATGTTCCGTGTTACTTCCGGCGCCGCCGTGGAGAGGCCATCTCCGAACAAAGCCCGGCGGGGCTCCGGGCGTGGATGATGATGAAGGGCCCAATGGCGATGGGAGTTTGTGAGAGGGGGGGAAACCTACCTTTTTGATCGATGGGAATCTGGCGATTGAAAAGCCCGAAAAGGCCCTTCGTCGTAAAGCTGCTTGCTGTAGAAGTAAATCTTGTCGGGGGTGGGAGCAAAGAAGACAGAAATGTGCTGTCTTCTTGATGCTTAATTTCTTTCTTGGCTTGGTAATCGGTTTCGGGGGTTCGGACAGTGAGTGGTAGCAGAAGAGAAGTGTTTCTTTATATTGGCTACTCTATGTAGGTACTCTCGAGTGTTTCTTCTTCTTCTTGGGATTGTTGTTGAAAGCAGAAATAAGAGCAAAAGAAACTCGAGAAAAGAGGAAAAGCGACAACGAAGAGTCACAGGAAGACAGCGGTCGAGGTGTTTCGTGAATCGGGTTCGGTACGGTGATTCCTTGGGCAGGAAGACAGCAGTAGTGGTGCCGGGGTTGGAGACTGGGTGGATGTGAAGTGGTGCAGCAAGGTCAGCGGATGCAGTGGGAGCGGGTTAGTGGTGGGGTGAGGGTTCTTCGTTGTCGCTGTTGTCGAATCTCGCAGGGGCGACAGCGGCGACACTCAGTTGGGTGTAGCAAATCGATAGTCAATGAAGTTCGTGCCAGGTAATGGGAACAGCCAGTCGTGATGATATTTTGCAAAGAGAAAAGAGTCGAGAAAGTCGAGGGTGAAAAGTGAAGATTGGAATTTTATATGGCAGAAGGAGCTACGGCCGTTTTCTGGGCGGGTAGAGGGAACCTGGAAGGAGGGGGATAGAAGTGGAGGGCGGCAGGCACGAGGGGGGAGGGGGAAGCCTGGCAGGGGGAAATTGCCTTAGCTAGGAAGGAGGGGTCAATTTTGGCGGTAGCGGGCAGGGTCATGACGCAGCGAGCCCAACGATGCGTTGATGGGAAGGGTAATGTGACCTGACGCTTCAGTCTCTCAGCGCACTTTCTCACTGAAGCCGGGCCCGTCTCTTGTCTCTTTTTTTTCGTCCCATCCCATGGGATCCCGTCTCCGGTGCAGCGTCTGCATCCACACATCACCACTTTCATCACCAACCAACATTCGCACCAACCAACGCTAGCCGACCCGGCCCAAATACTCCCTCGGTCAGGCAGGAATGAATGGCTACCTGAACTATCCGTGCTTCTCAAGAGCATGGTTCGTTTGTGATTCATGTTCAATATTGTGAGAATGGCCGATGATCAGTCAAATCGTACGTGATTTCGATACCTAGGTACGGGTACACCTCCAGTGACATTTGATCCTTGGTGTAAGGTAATGGCCATGCACACATGCCCTGGCAGAGAGTCCGGCAGCAAGCGTCCAATTTGAAACATATTCTCTCCAAGATCCGCACTCCTCACCCAATGGTTCCGTGACACGATCAGTCCACACAGCTTCTGGAAGACTACGGAGGTATCAAATCAGTCTCCCGTGACACACTCGAGCCCACCCGCCACCATATGCGCACTCTGTAATACCTTTCCCACCACTTGGTATTACTTCCAGTCTTCGCCAGGATGTGGTGACGATGATCCTCAAACTCAGTGCAAATACTTAATGCCTTTGCTATTTTCCTACACTGACTGGCGCGTTTGTTGCATGCCAGAAAGTCCTCAACACTTTCCCGTCTATACTCGAGTTTCTCTAACAAAGTCTCGGGATCCCAGTCCAGTCTTCACCGCTCCTCCTCGAAACCCCGTCCCAACACTCGTTTCGCCGGATCCATCCGGGCCTGGACTCCCCTAAGTCACCGTACTATCGGTCCAAGACAGTATGGGAGTCATGCCAAACGCTTCCACGATTTTCATCGTCTCTGACAGATCCCTCAAGCAAGACGAAGACGACCCGATACAGATCCTGTACACAGAGAAAAACGTGAAAGTCAAGCAGCTCTCCAAAAGTCATTTTATCTCAAGGCACACATGCCCAGTTGGTGCAACAAATTGTTGTTCCTCCATGTGATTTTGCAATGTCTCTCTCATCCCGATAACCCCTCTATCCGTACAGCACCTGGCAGCTGCACACCACTGCAGGGTCAAGTGCGGGATGGTGGGGTTATTTTAATTCCCCTGTCAGCGTTGGTGTTCACGATGACGGGAAACCGGTCATTCCACCAGCCACACCACCTCGTCTACAGCCACATCTTTCAAGTGGCTGGTGCCTTCCTTCCTTCCTTCCCGGCCTGGGTGGATCCACCTTCCCCCAGCTTCCCTTCTCAACCTGAGGCACCCTTGCGTCTAGCCTCGCCCGTCAACCTCGCGCAGCAACACGCAGCTCAGGTTGCCTGAAGCTCTGATCTCAAGGCTCCAGATTCCCCAATTCCAGACCACGTCCCGCCATCGTCATCCACCACCACGAGCTCTCTCCCACGACTAGACAACGTGCCTACGACACCCACTCCATCACGACTCCTTTCAACGCCCAACGAACCCTCAAGTCCTCAACACTACACATCCGAAGCTTTCCCCGAATACCCCAAGCTCTTCTAATTCACAATGGTAAGCTTTCCCTTGCTAGGTTCCCGGGGAATCACCACCTCCAGCGACCGGGGGTTGGCACGAGCTACCAGAACCGACCAACCCAACCTTGGCTCTATATCTGTAGCACACAACTAATATGATGCCTCTCCCGCCTTATTCAGACGTCGATAGGCACAGGTTATGACCTGAGCAACTCCATCTTCTCCCCCGACGGTCGCAACTTCCAAGTCGAGTATGCCGTCAAGGCCGTCGAGAACGGTGGCACATCCATCGGTATCCGGTGCAAGGGTGGTGTCGTCCTCGCTGTCGAAAAGATCATTGCCTCCAAGTTATGGAAGCCCAATGCCAACAAGCGTATTGCTACCATTGACAGACATCTCGGTGTTGTAAGTCATCCGTTCCTCTCCCGCAATCAATTTACCCCTCCCTCCCCTGCCTCGATGTACATTGTAGCTTCCGAGAGTAGCTTTACCAAACCCTCACGACCTGCCTATCTGCATATCTCTCTGCTATATTGGCCAGACTGACAAGTCAAAAGGTCTACTCAGGCATGATCCCCGATGGCCGCCACTTCGTCGACCGCGCCCGTGAAGAAGCCCGCGGCTGGCGCGACACCTTCAAGACTCCCATCTCCACCGCCGACCTCGCAGCCCGCATGGGCGGCTACCTCCAAGCCTACACCCTCTACTCCTCAGTCCGTCCATTCGGCATTACCGCCATTGTCGGTGGTTTCGACCCCTCTACCGAGACCCCCGTTGACGGCGAAGTTGGTTCTGGCCCCAAGGTCGGTGCTGGCGGCAAGGACACCACCAAGAAGCACGGTGGTCCATTCCTCTACATGATCGAGCCTTCCGGTCTCTACTGGGGCTACTACGGTGCTGCTACTGGCAAGGGCCGTCAAGCTGCCAAGGCAGAGCTCGAGAAGCTCGACCTCGCTGATGGCGGACTGACGTTGGAGGACGCCGTTAAGGAGGCTGCCCGCATCATCTACGTCGCCCACGACGACAACAAGGACAAGGAGTTTGAGCTCGAGATGAGCTGGATCAGTGATATTGACGGCCCCACCAAGGGCCGCCACGAAGAGGTGCCCAAGGAGCTGCGCGAGGAGGCGGAGCGGTTTGCCAAGAAGTCACTCGAGGGCGATGACGACGATGACGAGGACAAGAAGGAGGACGACAAGATGGAGGAGTAGGATATCGACAGCGAGGCGTGATTGGGTCCTGGCGATGAGTAGAGCGGTGGCCTTACGACAGAATGAGACGAAATCAAAAAAAAAGAAATCTGTCAAACACAACACAGGGGAAGCTGCCGCCATTGGGGGAATGGCGTTCCAGATGACCTTTGTGTACTTGTAAAAACACCATGATGAGGGCTATGGCGGCTGGATCATAGACTAATGAGACCTGGTTTGGGCAAGACTTAGGATTGCAAGGACTTGTGTGAAGCGTGATTGTTGCGGGCGAGGTCCAAGACGAGGTGTTGGGTCAAGCGATGGCCGTTTCTTTCAACTACCCGCACCAGCAATTTCCAGTACCTCTGTCCCACGTCATAGGTTTCTGGTGCTTTACGACCAAAGACATGAGCAATTCCGGACACGGCCGTCTCACCCATATCAAGCCACAGGCAGAGGCACAGAAACGTGCTCCATCTCTATCCTAGCTGCAAGAGGAGTATAGGCGGTCTGGGCGTCTTTTTCCTTTTCTCTTCAGTTCGAGGCGTCTAAAGTCTACAGGAGAAGAGGAGGAAGTCGCTCAGGGGAAAGGGGGGGGGGGGGGCATGCAATGTAAAGATCTCGAATCAATGCGAAGCAGCTGAGAGAGATTTTCCCATCCCGGGCAGTTTTCGCTTGCCTTTCCTTTGCCCTCGGAAGTGTGGCTTGCACTTCTGTTGCAGGTGCCGTCTCTGGCGGAGGACTTGGCGGAGGAGAGTGACCGCCCCTCACGGCGAGAATGCGGTGTCTTTTGATACTCTTTTGGTGGATGTTGCGGATCGTATATATGCCTAACCAGCTTGTGGTGAGTTGTTCACCCTTGCTCCCAGTTCTAGATCCTTATTCTTCGTCTGCGTTGTATTCTGGTGGGCACACGCAGACGCGGTGGGCTGGGATGGGAGAACCCGTACACGCTTGATCTTGGGGTGATGAGATTCGCTGCCCTGATTAAAAGATAGAGACAACGCTTTATGTTTATCTCTAATGCTAGGAAAAAGTCGACGAGAAAAGGCATGAAGTTGCCTGACTCGAAAAATGCTCTCAAGCCAGCTTCATTCCGCCTCTATCATGACGATCCTAGGAAGCAACGAAGATGAAGGAGGGAGGGAGGAAAGGCATATTATACCTTTATATTCACTTGAGTTGATATCAAGAGATAACCCACCCAGATGCTCCCCTCTTGTAAAGAAATGAAAAGTTACTTTGGTAAAATAGCTCATCAAGGACTTCTACCGTTGACGAGAGAGGTCGTCAATATGCAGCTTGCTAGTATGTAAACGATGCTGGTGATGGAGGCGAGACAAGGAGTTGAAACATTATGAGCAGACTGTCTATCCGATCGACCTTGTTTCCACTACTAGAATTGCACTCATCATCAATACTAGACGACACTCTCGGCCTATCCCTCGTATAGATCTCAATGGTCTGGCTCTTGCCGACTCGGAGAATAGTTTGGACGACGAGCAATTCGAGGACCAGGAGGAGCTACGTCAAGCGAACAATTGTAATTACCAGAACAACCTGCGACACGGCCGCCATTTGCCTTGGGCAACCTTGCTAAGTATAAAGAATTGACGAATGGTTGTTGATTGAGATTGTTAACTTACTCTCGTCGAACACTTAAAGTTACCGGACATTGCTACTTTTATCTATGCTATAGAGGACGGTGCTAGCTAGGACGCTCATCCACAAGAAGAAGGGTACGCATCTATGTGGTATTCCATTTGGGATAGTGTCAGGGAGACGAGGGGCCGCGATACTGCCACAGACGACGAAAGCACCAGGCACAGAGATGACACTGAGCACAGAGACAACACTGGTTCTAAAATGTACTTCAATTCAAACTACCAATATAAGCCGTTCATCACGCCCCAGAGATTTTTCTCATGTCGAATTCCATGCCTCTTTGGTTTTCTCGCTAAATATTTGGAATCATAAATAAAGAATTCAAAGGAAAGTTGCCGCTCTGCCGTAACCCAGCCAGGGTCCCCTTATCCCGTTTAAGCCTTGACAATTCTGCACACTAAGTCGGAGCCGTCGACTGAGTCGCCCTCCTTGACCTGGAGGGTCGACACCTTGCCGTTGTGCGGGGCGGAGATAACCATTTCCTAGGATTGAATGTTAGTAAACAAATTAAGATGGTAGCTAAATACGAGGCAAAACTTACCATCTTCATGGCGCTGAGAACAGCAATGGGGTCGCCCTTCTTGACATCAGAGCCCTCCTTGACACGGAGCTCAACGAGCACACCGGCCATGGGAGCGCCGACTTGGCTAGAGTCGGAGGCATCGGCCTTGGGACGGCTGACGTTCTCGACGGAAGCCTTGTTGTCGTCGACAGTAACCTGTCTGACCTCACCGTTCATCTCGTAGAACACCTCGCGCTGGCCAGTGTTCTCGCTGAGAGGACCAATGGCCAAGAGCTTGAGGATAAGAACCTTGCCCTTCTCGAGCTCGACGTGGAACTCCTCGCCAATCTCGGGACGAGACAGGAAGTACTTTGTCGGCAGGACGGAGAGATCGCCGTACTTCTGGATGAACTTCTTGTAGTCCTCAAAGACCTTGGGGTACATGACGTACGCGGCGATGTCGCACTCCGTGACGGGACCGCCGAACTTCTTGTGCAGATCGCGCTTGATCTTAGCGAAGTCGACAGGCTCGAGGAACAGACCGGGGCGCTTGTCCAGCTTTCTGCGGCCGCGGAGGGCGTCGGAACGCAGAGGCTCGGGGAATCCGCCGTACGGCTGACCCATGAGACCCTCGAGGAATTCGAGGACAGAGCCGGGGAAGTCGAGCTCACTGGCGCGAGCCTTGACGTCCTCAGCGGACAGCTTGTTGGAGACCATGAATTGGGCAAGGTCACCGACAACCTTGGAGGTAGGAGTGACCTTGACGATGTCGCCAAGAAGGTCGTTGGCATGCTCGTAGGCCTTCTTGGTCTCGGCCCACTGGGTACCAAGACCAAGCTGGGAAGCCTGGAACATCATGTTGGTGAGCTGGCCACCGGGAATCTCGTGCTCGTACACCTCGGGATCGGGACCACTGAGGTGGGCCTCGAAAGGAGAGTAGAGGAGACGCAGCTGGGACCAGTAGAAGTCCAAAGCACGAACGTGGGCAGGGTTCAAGCCGGTGTCGTGCTCACTGCCCTCGAGAGAGGCAATGATGGCGTTGATACTCGGCTGAGAGGTCATGCCGGACAAGCTGTCAGTGGCAGCGTCGACAGCGTCAGCACCAGCCTTGGCGCAGGCGACCATGGACGCAACACCAGTACCGGCGGAGTCGTGGGTGTGGACGTGGATGGGGAGATCGGGGTACTTGGCACGGATGGCACCGACCAGCTTGGTGGCAGCGTACGGCTTCAAGACACCAGCCATATCCTTGAGACCAAGAACGTGGATGTCGAGAGCGACGAGCTTGTCGACGAGATCGAGGTAGTACTCCAGGTTGTACTTCTTCTTGGGGTTCAACACTGTAACGTTTATTAGCAAAAGAAACATAACTCATAATGACAGTTAAAGAAAGGGAACACTTGCAGTCGCCGGAAATGCAAACTGTTCCTTCAACGACACCACCGGCCTTGTGGACGGCCTTGATACCGACCTCGAGCTGGTCGATGTCGTTCAAAGCATCAAAGACACGGAAGATATCGACACCGTTCTTCTTAGCATGCTCGACAAAGTGGTCGATGGCGTTATCAGGGAGCGATGAGTACGCAACACCGTTGGCTCCGCGGAGAAGCATCTGGAAGGGAATGTTGGGAACTGCCTTTCGCATGCGGCGAAGACGGTCCCAGGGGTCTTCGTAGAGGAAGCGGTAGGCAACGTCGAAGGTGGCACCTCCCCAGCACTCCAGAGAGTACAGGTTGCTCAGGCCGTGGCTAGTCTCCTTAGCAATGTTGAGCAAATCGACGGTACGGACACGGGTGGCCAGCAGAGACTGATGGGCATCACGCCATGTGGTGTCCATGAGCAGCGTTCCCTTGTACTCGCGGACAGCCTTGGCGAAGGCCTTGGGACCCTGCTCGGTGATGATCTGCCTCCAGCCCTTCGTGCAGGTCGCGGAGACGTCGATCTTGGAGCCATCCTCATTGAGGAGCTCGGGAAGGATGATGTCGCCCTTGAACTTGGGCTCGCCAATCTGGCCCTTGATGCTGCTACCGTTGACGGCGACGTCACCGAGGTAGGCGAGAAGCTTCTGAGCACGGTTCTGGCTGCCAATGAGGTCGAACAACTGAGGAGTGTCGTCGATGAAGGTGGTCCAGCAGTTGCCGTCAATGAAGGTGGGGTGAGTAAGGAGGGAAGCGAGGAAAGGAATGTTGGTCTTGACGCCGCGAATACGGAATTCGACAAGGGCACGGAGGACCTTTCTCCTAGCAATCTCGTAGGTGGAACCGTGGCAGGTGCACTTGACCAACATGGAATCGTAGTAGGGGGTAATGACGGCACCGGCGAAACCGTTACCACCGTCGAGACGGACACCGTTGCCACCAGCGGAGCGGTAGACCTCAATCTTTCCGGTGTCAGGCTGGAAGCCCTTGGCGGGGTCTTCAGTAGTGATTCTGCACTGAATGGCGAAACCTCTGGTGGAGATGCGGTCCTGGGTCAGACCAAGCTGCTGCAGGGTGGCACCGGCAGCGATCTGGATCTGAGCGGCCACGATATCGATACCCGTGATCTCTTCCGTGATGGTGTGCTCGACCTGGATACGGGGGTTGATCTCGATAAAGTAGTATCTGTTCTGCTGGTCGACCAAGAACTCGGCGGTACCGGCGTTGCGGTAGTTGACCGACTTGGCCAGCTTGACGGCGTCGTTGAGAATGGCATCGCGGACGTCAGAGGGAAGGTCCTTGGCGGGGGCGATCTCGACGACCTTCTGGTGACGACGCTGGACGGAGCAGTCACGCTCGTACAGGTGGACAATGTTGCCGTGGTTGTCACCGAGAAGCTGAACCTCAATGTGCTTGGGCTTGTCCAAGAATCGCTCGACGAAGACTGTGCCGTTGCCGAAGGCGGACTTGGCCTCAGAGGTGGCTCTCTCAAAGTTCTCCTTCAGGGTCTCCTGGTCGCGGACGACACGCATACCACGACCACCACCGCCGTAGGCAGCCTTGATGATGATGGGGAAACCATATTGATCGGTGAAGCTCTTGACCTCCTCAAAGGTGGCGACGGCGCCTTCGGTACCGGGAACGACGGGGACACCGGCAGCGATAGCGAGGGTTCGGGCAGAGACCTTGTCACCGAGCGAGTCAATGACATCGGCGGAGGGACCAACGAACTAAGAAGGCACATCGAGTCAGTAGTGTTATCAGATTTTAGGGGGAGATTTTAGCGGGATGTCTCACGATCAGACCGGCCTTCTCGACGTTGCGAGCGAACTCGGCGTTTTCTGAGAGGAAACCATAACCTTTTGGCGGTGTGTTAGTGTCTTGACCACAGCATCTAGACAAGATGCGCTTTCTTACCAGGATGGATCATTTGCGCGCCGTGCTCGACGGCAATCTTGATAATCTCGTCTCCGGCGAGATAAGCACCGACCGGGGTGTACTGGCCGCGCTTGCCAATGACGTATGCCTCATCGGCCTCTGTGGAACGCGGGTTAGAAGGGTGCTTTGGGGTATGTTCAAAGGCTAGATGGGGGCTTACTCTGTCTGTGCATGGAGAGACGGTCCTCATAACTGTCAGGGAGTTAGTATGTAGAGCTTGGGGGTTGCCCGGGTGGTGCGCTGTACCTGAAGACTGCGATGGTGTGCAGCGAAAGCTCGTGGGCCTGTAGAGAGTCAGCGCTGGGTCTTCTAGTGCCAGGACGGTCGTGTTAGTTGGAAGAAGTTGGGCAACATACTGTTCTGAAGATCTAGACACATTCCAACGTAAGCATCACTGTTTCTGAAGCATGACCTGAGCTGGAACAAGAATCAACATACACGAATGGCTAGAAGGTGGTGGTGGTTAGCTTGCGTGAGTCAGGAGCTCGGCTGGATGGAAGCACTTACGAATTTCACCACGGTTGGCCACTGTAGAGGGGTAAAAGACAATAGGTCAGCATAGTTCTTGGATCCAGATCCAATGGAGCGAGAAGCCAGGGGGAGAGAATCCAATGGCCTCTCGAGAAAGCTGCGACTCACCCAAGATCTTCTTCAGGTGCATGATGCTCGAGTTGGCGCGGATGTGGTGGATGGTCTGGGGGTCCTTCTGGACCTCCTCAACGTCGCCGTCCTCGAAGACATCGTTGAAGGTGACCTGTGTTTGAGCCATATTGGGCGGTTGTGTGTGTGTGTGTGAAGAGAGGACAGGAAGGAAGAAGAGGAAGACCGAACGGATTCAGAAGCTACGACGGCCCGTATTTGAATGGACCGAGGAGCAGGGGAAGCTGTTGAGGTCTCAGTTGCGAGACAATTGCGTCGGGGTGTCGGTTGGCGGGGTGGTTTGGTCTGGGTAACTTTGGTTTGGGTTGGTGGGGTTATCTCCCAGGTCTCCCAAGCTTTAAGCCGGTCTAGGTCTGGGTCCAGGGCCGGTTCGGACGTGCCGCTGGGTTTGGACTTCTGCCGCCTGGCTTTTTTTTTCTCCTCAGGTGCAGATCAGGCGCAGCAGGATGCGGCGGCGCGGGTACAAGGCCAGGGGTGACTGATGAGCCGAAGACCGAAGTTTGAAGCGCGCAACTGTTGTTGTTGCTTGTGCTGCTGTGACTGCTGGTTTGTGGTTTGCGGTGGTGTGTGGGCTGCGGAAGTTGAGCCGAGGGGTATCGATTCGACACGAGAGGTGAAGATTAAGAGCCGAGGGGTAGCTCTGGGAGGGGAGCTGCTGCTTGTCTTCTCTACCGGGGAGAGAGAGAGAGTAGGGAGGAGCTTCGATGACAGGCGAGCACAGCTCTACTCTATTAACACCCGTCCGACCGAGAGGGACAGAAAGTGGGTGTCGGTGGTGGGGGGGTATGACGGTGGTGGATGCGAGTAGGTACGGATGGTTGTTGAGTGGTATCTTATGGAGGAGCACAAACAACGAAGCAAAGCAGCTGACAGCAACTACAGCAAGTATGGTAGAGAGCCAGCAAAAGAGGTGGAAGGACGGAGGACGAGAAGAGGAAGTGAGAGAGGACGGGATGAACTGGAAGCTTGAGGGACGAGGGGATTTATTGTAATCTGAAAGCTGGGAGCTTGTGAGTAGCTGTGTCAGGGCTCGCTCGATACATGTATCAATGGAAGGGCTGGTTCCCCCCGTCTTCACAACTCTGTTGTGCTTCGGCTGTAAGTAGATAGTTGGTGTAAGACTGAGGTGTAGCAGTAGTCACAGTCTCATGGTAGACAGCCCCTGGCAAACATTCTTTCGTCCAGAGTGCGTAACGGGCCATGATCTGTGATTAGTAGGTACACCCCAGCTTAGACCGAATAATGGCAGACAGAGATAGACCAGACCAGGCCAGGCCAGATCCATCCGCCCATGTCCACCGTCCACCCTCAGTCACAGTTCAGACCAAGCCAATCTTGGTGTTGCAGATGGCCGAGTGACTTGCTCAACGGCAGGGAACCCGCGACGACGATGCTGTAACTGGAGACTGGAGGCTGGCGGCTGGAGCTGGGATTGAGTGACATGACAAGAAAAGAGACAGAGAGCGAGGGACTTGTCCACCCCTCGGTGTCATGAAGGAGGGAACCTTGTCTCCAGCTGCTAGCGCCAAAGTAAAGTATTTCTTGAGGGTCGTCTGTACCGGTGTACTTCCATGGATGCAATTCACAGCCAGAGATGCAAGAGGGACGCGTTGCAGACGCCGCTGGGACGGTGAAGATTTGGCTCAGACGGAGCATAGGATGGTGGTGGGATGGATGGATGGAGGGGAAGAAGAGGGGGAGGGGTGAGACCGCGGAACTTGTACCAAGGTACCGAGGTACAAGGTACATCCATACCTAGATACCTAGGCAGGTAGTTTTCCCCCCTTCCCTTCCTGCCCCCCTCGTCCACTGACACTCCTCGATTGTGGTAGCTGCCCTGTCTTGGACAGGAGCTTAGGCCACTCTGCGATGTAAGCTGCACTACTCAAACAGCCGCTTTGTCGCGGCAAGAAGGACAAGAGAAAAAAAAAGAAGGAGCCTCCAGAGAGTCCAGAGGGGGAAAGAAGAGACCCAAGAAAGTCACCCCCGAACGCTATTAGGTACACGATATGCCAATCAACCACCAAGACGATGACTCGACCGAAAATGACATGCCATAACATGCAATGGAATGTCTCCCCGGCATTCGGCTTCTCGATGTTCATCTCCCATGTCCCACCTGACTGACGACAACGGCGGCATGGCATGGCTGATCCTCGCACTTGGGATGTCTGCAGTCCACCGCCTCGCCTTGCTGCCGTCCTTGGCATTAGGTTGAGACGGATGCAGAGCAATGTCACTCAAGTTCCATTTCCAAATGCCTTCAACTTGATGACTCCATCTTGAAGAGGAAAGTTGATGGAAAGGCCCGACAACCTGCCAAGGATCAAGGTGCGACAGGTACCCGTATCCAGTATCCATACTGCGTAAGAAACGTCCATGGGAGACCAACCTGAGATGCTGATACCTCTTGGCTCTGCAATGCCCCCGCGAGAGAAACGCCGTGAGAGTCTGAGAAGAAGGACGCCTGCCCTGAGAATAGCAGCAAGACCCCCAATCCCCGCCCATCCCTGACCGAGATCTGTTTCCACCGGCTCCAGCCTCCGTCTCCGTTTATTAGGTCGTCTCCAGCCCGCCGGCGCCTTGACCGCAGCTCCTGAGACGATTGGTGAGGATAGCCAAGAGATCTACCTTCAACAGAAACGACCCCCAAAGAAACACTGTTATCTTTAGAATATGGAACAGCCTCATAGTGAACATGGCAAACCAGAAGAACCTCACGAGAGGCGTCTACCAGGACCCTCAAACACAAGGCCTGGATCTGAAGAATGCAGCCAGCAGTAACAGAAAATAAATAAATATTCTAAAAGTAAAGAAAGATTGGCGGGGTCGCAAAACACCGCTAGACCAGAAGGAATTGACCAACCACAGCCTGCCGATACAAACAGCTCTACTCCGGTTGACTAACGGTTTCTCGAGGTGACAACTTCAGGACGGGGTTGGTGACATTGCCGGCATGACAAGTGCCTGCTGTCTGTCTATGGGCAACATGGGAAACAGCAGACAAGCACTGTCAACCGATACAAGCAATAAGTGCCTATGCTCGTTACGAGTTCTCAGGAAGCAAGACAGATTGGCACCGACAGCATCCTGTGCAAACAAATGCAAGTTAACAACTGGACTTGCCAATTCAATGAACATCAGTATGGAAAGCACCCGAGGTAGTAAAATGTACCTTGTACTTCGCGCCTGCCTTTTTTATCTTTTTTTGAAGGTAGGTACGGGTGGTGGCGCCTGTCACAAGGCAATACCGCAATTACCATGAGCAACTAGCGGCAGGCAGGCCGACAGCACTGCACCTCACTCTTTCCTTCCTCAGTGCTCTCGGCTTCCCTTCCACCCTCAGGTACCTTGTAAGTTACCTTGCCCCAAGTTGCCGTCTACCATGTCACATCAACTCGTCAACTCCCGAAAGAAAAGCAAAACATTCGGCGAACTTCGCGATGCCACGAGCACTTCACGGCTTCACGAGAATAACCACATGGGTCTTCCGGGCCTCTTGACTGCCGAAGCCGAGGATAACACGGCTTTGCGCCGTGTCCTTCGGGCGTCCGCGTCTTGAAACCAGCACCACTGCCACCAAATCACCTCAACTACCGGCTACTCCCTTTTTGCTTCGGGACAACTCGACGCGATATCAGCCTTTGATGGATAATCTTTCACCTGCTCGTCAACTCGTCCCTGACCTTTTTCGCCCTTTCTGCCCCGCGGTCCAATCCATTGCACAATGCGGGGTGACTTTCACAGGGTTCATCCGTCCGGCGCGTCATGCTGTACTCGTGCCCCTTTATCATTGTTCCCGAGGCGTGTGCTAGGTACCGCTTACAGCCTACGGCAACGAGAGAGCAAAGGAGACCGAAGATATCGTCGACCTCGGTTTCTTGCCCCGAGGGACATGGCGGCGGCTTGACGGGTCACGGCTGCGTGCCCAGGAACGACGACAAGGCAGGCCACGCCGACCTTGGCCCGGCCTGGCTATCCCACCTAGCCGCCGACCGACCTCCGCCCACACTTTCTGTTCTTCAATTAGGGGGATGGACATCACCACATGTGCAACAGGCCAGCAATACGTACGAGGCCACACGGGGAGTATGGAAGCGCACCACCCCCCAGACCCTCCAGGTTCTTCTCAATCTTGACAAAACCACGCATCTCCATAAATTACTTGAGCGTTATTCCCGGTCCACTAGTCAGTTCTCTCCCACTACCAACTCCAATCTCGCATCATTGGTTACATGAGTTATCTGGGCTGTCCTAGATTCCTAGACCACGTTCGGATCGACTTTACAACGTCTTTGAAACGACAACGACGACGGAGGGTTGGAAACGTCAAATCAGTATAGATGCAAGTCTTCGCATCAGCCATCTGATTCTCGACTCATCACACCGCCAAGGTGCCATGCTGGATCTCACTTGCGCTGCAAGTTGAAGGGCGACTCGGCCAGATTATCCTACGCAGCTAAGCCCGGACTACTGGGTAACCTACGATCCAAGACTCTTGGCCCCCCATCTGCAACAAGGCTATTTTTTTTCTTCCCGTTTCCTCTTTCTGCCCCCCCCAGATCGCGCAAGCACCAGAGCGGCGTTGGCAAGGCCGCAAAGCGCGAAGGAGCGAGAAAATTTGACATGAAATTTTGGAAATAAGCCCACCATGAGATGAGGATGACATTCAACCCAGATCTGGATACTCCGACCTCGGCTGGTCCGGCATTTGGGCATTCGAGCTTCTTGGTCAAAGAAACTGCGCACGTCTACTCACGGCGTATCTTCAGTCCGCCACCAAATCAGCGCGTGGATGTCGATGGTAATAGCAATTAGCGATGGCTTCATGACATGCTGCGACATTTATTTCACCTGGCTGGCCCCCCCTTTCCTTCTTTAGGAGGAAAGGGTCAGCCAGCTTGCGTGATCGGCCTCTGTGTGACTCTTCCACGTCCGGATATCACAGGTTATTTGAGGCATACGCCGTCTGCGTACCCGCCCTGCACCCCACGATTAATCACGCCGGACTCCAGCACATGCGCGGTCCCAAAAGCGAAGATGGATCTGCACTCGGCCGGCCGTCTGGCGAGATCTGCGGCCTGTCCAAGACTCCAAGTGCCAGCAGCGAGGGAGGGGAGTGGGGGTCATCATGTCGGTGCTCTCGCAGTTTCGGAGAGGGCCACCATGTCACCATGCCATGGTGGTGCCGTGTACAGTATCCTCGACTCTCGCGGCTTTTTGGTCCAGAGGAGATGAGACGACACCCTATTTTTTGACTCATCGAATTTAGCTCACCCTGTACTGTCTCCGGCCCCGGCCCTGGCCCTTGAAACTATGCGCGATTCGCCCGAAATAGGAGGGCTCCGCTCCGCTCCGTCCGTCAGGGCCGTCAACTGAGGCCCAGAAGAGCGGTTGATTTGGATCCTTGATGCGCGGAAGAAGAAGACGACAGGACCATTTTTTTCTTTGGTTGTAAGGACTTTGAGAGTTCGGGTCAGAGCCCCGAGAACCGCTGGCCCACAGTCAAAGCACCGTCAAGACGACGACAGCCTCCGTGCCCATTTTCATTCGCCTACGGCTCGCCATTACTGCTACCCACCTTATTCAGGTCCATGTGGTAGTACCTTAGTCCAGGCTGCTTGCTTGGCTTGCGGTCCTTAACCCTTTGCTGCCAAGCACATCACTTTGACTTTTCACGATTCAGAGCTGCCACACTTGCCGGGTTCCAGAAACAGTTCGCTGTTCTATTCTACGACTTTGCGGGCCGCAATGAAGAGGCTCGTCCCCGAGTGTTTCCCCGGGGAATCAGGGTCCGTTTCCGAAAAGCAAAACATCAATGCAAGGTGATGGTACAGAACCGCCAGCTACCGTCCGCCGCGGCTGGGCAATGCCACGTTATGCCACGCTATGCTGTGCCGTGCTGTCGACGGGGATTCCTTCCCGTCAAGACCTTACCACAGCCGTGGGCTCATGACAAGCCCTCGGCGCTCTTTTCACATCAAACTCGAACATCCCCCTCTGCGTCGTTATTATGTTGGCGAGGGCCTTTCCACACACAGCCAGAAAGTGTCTTCCGCCTCGTATCGCCCCCTTTCCAAGCTTCTCCCTCTCCCTCGAGTGAGGGTTCACACTTATTTGCCGACAGCCTCCTTGACCTTGGTCTCGACCTTGGCCTCGATGGCATCAGCCTTCTTCTGAACAGTCTCGAACGCGTCCTTGGTTGCGGAAGCCTCCTTTCCTCCCCAGTAGTTGTACTGCATGTAACGGTATCCCTGGGTAAGCTGGGCGCCCTCGTTGATGAAGTGGCACATGAAGAGGAGGTAGTTCTTGGGCGAGACGGCGAGGGAGTAGCGCATGAAGGTGGCAGAGTAGATGCACAGAGCACCCGTCATCTGGCCGGAAATCCTACAAAAAGGAGATGGTGTATCAGCATCTTATCTTGTCCGAGGAAGCGGATGGCGGGGAGACGAGGAAGGATTCGACGTACAGGTCGGGTGACTTTTGGGTGTCCATGACAGCGGCCAGAGGGATACCAAAGTTAGAGACGGGGCCCCAGAAGTCTGCGGTGCATGACGGGTTAGCTTGCCGTCCAGAGTCCATCTTGAAGCTATCGCGAGCGGCCGGCACCGGAGTATCGTGGTCCGTAAGCGCCGGGGGTCTGGAGGGGGGCGGTCCGGCACGCCAATCGCGACGGATTCGTTCAAACGAGCTTCATCAATGATTGTCCGGGACTCGAGGATGCCATGCGATAGCTGGTGATAGCTTCAAGCAAGCTCCCTTTTCCCATTTGCTGTGTGGGATAATCCCCGCTAACTCCGGACAACGGAGCTGCGAGAGAATGAAAAAAAATTCGAGCGCGGGCAAAAACGTACGGGTAGAGCAGACATAGTCCGACACAGGGTTGGACCTGATCTTCGCGTTGATCGCCTTGACAATAGCAGCCATTTTGAATATGGTGTTTGTGGTTTGGAAAGGGGTTATCGTGAAGGGGCAATTGGCAAGAGGTTGGTCGGAGAGTGGAAGAGGCGGCTGCGGACAGTTTTCCAGGTTTGGATCGCGAAATTGTTGAGAGGCAGAGGCGATGACCAAAGCTCATTCCTCCCTCTGCAGACAGACACTGCTGCTGCTGCGGCGCTCCGAAATTTCGCGGGCGCGGGCTGGACGTGCACTCTACGCTGGCACACTGTCTGGCACACTCCCGCGCACCTTAATCGGACGGGACAGGGACTCGCAACGGGCGCCTCTTTACTGGCTATTACAGTGCTGAAGGTGCTGTGGCTTCCATGCTCCCGGGAATAAAAGGTGGGCATCAAACGAAAATGGTAGAAAAGAAAGGGTCATGATTGGATGGACTTTCCAGGTCCGTTTGGAGGAGGGAGATGAGCTGTGATGACTAAGGTTGCTTACCTCATATTTGAAGATGAAGTGCGAACCTCAGAAGGATGAGGATGAGGTTGGTGAAAGCCATTATGCATGGTCAACTAAGGACAGAAAGACCTTGATGATTCTGGGGTACAACACTGCTGCGCATTTCTCGAGGTGTCCATCTTGTGTATACGAGAGATGATAGAGCCTCAAGGGGTGCTGTTTCCAATGCCGGATTTTGACCTTTGGGTGGTTGACACGAAGAAGAATTAAGTGATTCATCAAATTGATTTGAAAACAAGAAAGAGAATACAACTCGTCCACCCCCGTCCACTCTCTTTGTTGTTGTTTTTTCTTGCTCCTGCTATCAGAGTAGCTCGAACAATCTTATCCGGAAGAGATAGGTAGTTCAAAGACAGCCAAGGAATCTAGACCAGGACTGCCGGAGTGGTGGATCGATGTTTGGACGGCTCTCTGCGGACTGAACCGAACATCTCGCATTGGAGCGGATGGAGCCGCGGATGAGGGGGGGGGGGATGCCATTATCAGCCTAATTTTTGTGTTCCTTTTAACTACACCGCATACCTAACAGATCATGGGGAAGTGTTTGCCTGATACGATTCAGTAATGTTAAAGATTTGGATAAGGTACCTACCTATGCTGAAGGAAATGGTAGATCTGTCGTTCGTGAGCGTGAAGTGTAGGTAGGCCATGGATCATGAAATCAGAGCCCCCAATTTGATGCGATGTCCGTCTCTCGTCTAGTTACTGGAGCCTGGCGCTTATGGAATCAGTTGTATGGGAGTCTTCCCCATGTTTGTATTGTAGATTGAGGGGAGCGGGTAAGGCTGATGGATTGGTGCGGATGCCGCATGCGACCCCCGTCCTCCTTTCTGCCAACATGTATCGGTTCTGCACCGCTTCGGTTTCAGGCTGTAGCTCCTTTACGAGATGCACATGTGCATGTTATTTTACACAATAGCTAACATTCAGTCTAGACTCACAAAACCGCGGATGAGGTGGAGGAACCCGGGGCGTGCCGGGGTAAAGGAGAACGCGGGGAAGAAGCGGGATGGTGTTTCTCGGGGATACTTCGTGTGGAGTCCGGGATGTTCGTTTGCGGGCTGGCGCATGGTGAAGAAGCGGGCTTGGATGAGATGGCTCGGGGTAGATCTGGGGTTTCGGGGTTGATTGCTTTTCTGTTTTGCTTTAGTCACTCTTTGTTTCTTTGTATCTGCTGCCGTTATTAGGAGATGGGACATCATCGGGTTCGTAGCCGGGGAGGTGTAAGTTTGGTAGAGGTCGCTCGGGAGTGTACCGGCGGGTTCCCGGATTTTGTTCCGAGTAAGGTTGGGCAATGGAAAGGTGTCCACCTTGATAGACCATTCAAATTGAGAGTAAAGGTAAGTTTCTAAGTGGTGTGTTTCTCTGCCGGGTTTGTGAGGTCCAGCTGGGTTGAGCACATGGTAGTAAATGCTCGTTGACCAGGGCTAGCTTGCTTGTGTTATCAAGGTATCAAGCATATTGTGAAGTATTTAACTAGGTTTCCCCACGAGAGTTCATCTGCCTACGCGTTATGATCTCGATAGACCTAAAGATAATTCTCCATGGGGGCCAAACGTTCAGATGATGATTTCGGGATGGGACATTCATACTGCTCTCTAATATCTAATATATCACAGAGGATGATCAATGGACCGTTATCTGTTGGCTTGTCACTTTCAAGACCCGGTTTATCAAAGATTGTAAAATCAACCTGAACCTTCTCCTTTCCTTTATCAACTTGAAAAAAAAAGCAGAGAAACCTCACTTTACTTGTTATCTTCCGCGTCAGGTCCATAAAGAGAATCTCTGCACTTCAGCGGTGGGTTTCTAGAACACTACAACCTCAAGAGCCTCTTTAGCGCTGACCTGTGGCGGAATCAAGCTTATGGGGCATGATATATTGGTGTTTAATGTCTTATAGCAAGGCATCATGCGCAATCTCTCTCACAGATGTGTGCTTGAAGTTGAGGTTGGAAGCTGGAAGTCAGAGATCGAGAGGCTCTAGGTTCCATCTGCTTCGTCCCATTATCAGGCGAATACGTCGATAAGAATGACTTGCAGTTAAGGATGAAGGATTAAAAAGGAGGTGAAGCTACCTTGAATAAGGTGGGAAATAAGGTCACCTGAGCGAACATTGCATTACTCTGCCAACAAGCTATGGCTTTGGCCAGGCCATCCTACCAATCCCCAGGAAGTGAGTGTATGTCAACCCCAGCCTTGGGGACCGTGGCAAGCCTTTTTGTATGACGCGAATGATTGGTAAGTAGAGTCTGAACATTCGCTCAACGATTTCAGACCTTGAGGTACCTAGTATAAAGGTCGTTGCCAATAAATACTCTTTCACAAATGTACGCCAGCCCCCTGTGAAGTCGAAGTTGTCAGCACATGGTTATCCTAGGAAAGGCGATTGGGAAAAATGTTTTCTATGACTTTCCATCAATGTCACTTTCTCTTTGGCAGAATGTAACCACCATGTCATCACTTAAAATTGTTCCGTTTGCGTCCGCACTTATTTGTTCTACGAATATAAAGCAAACCTGGCTGAGGAGTAGTGCTAGAATTCTTCTTCCTAAAAGGATGCTGTCGAAGCTTCATGCTCTTGCCATGACGGTCGCAGGAATGCGATCAAGACGAACCATTTCTGTTGGATTTTTCAGATGTGGCCAGTAGGAAAGGGTTTCATTCATACATAGGTCTAGTATGCCGTGAATGAAGCCGGCAGTGAATTATGCCTTTGGGCGCTGTTCGCGGCATCACGTGGTAATACTCGATAATTGAGAGGAGAGGCTGAACGTTAGCTTGTGAGCGTGATAGTCTTTTTTGAGTAGGTCCTTGGGATAGGGGTCTTGGGTTTATGCTATCTTGCCTTGATAAGACTTCGAGACCAACGACTATGAGGTTTATTATATGTCATTGCTTTTGTTATTCAAATTCTTAATACCGAAGAATATCTAGGGGAAAGATGAGTAGAATAAGGAGGAAAGACATGTAGAAAGAACTGAGTGACTTTGTCTGAAGTTACAGCTCAGAAGCCATGCAAACCTTTGTTTCATTGTTAGCAGAAGAGCATTCATCTTGTCTCTAGTGTTCTAAGAATACCTAATACACCAAAGAAATCGTTCTCACAGCGTTCTCGCAGCCTCGGTCCGCTATCGGCAGTGGCTGCCAGATTTCGAGAAGGCCCACACACGTCGACAGCCTCATCCCATCTTCGCTCCTTCCCTCCCCAGCACCCCTCGCGTCAAACTCAGGCAGGCAGCTTGGCTTATATTCAGGTCGAGGTCATCATTCATCAACCAAGCCCAATCGATCTCCATGGTCGAGCGGTATAACGCCCTGGTCCGTTAGTAAAGAACTTGGTATGAAATCTCGAGAAGTCAACGGATGGAGGATTTCGTAGGGGCGCAGTTCGATTTACGGACTGCGCAACCGAGCTTTTGCTTTTGCTTTTCCCACCCTCTTGTCCCTTTTGTTGCCTTCCATCTCACAGATCTGATTGCTCAGGTAGCTTCCAGTTGACTCGGAAACTTGTCGGGGTCGAGTACATGGCGATATATGGAGCAGCTGTGCGAAGAAGGAAGCTGATGATCGATATTGTTTACCGCATGGCATTATCTTCGTCTACAGTACTACGACTACATGATTCCGTAGACATCCTCTTCCATCACAGCTTGGTGGCACCGGCATTGCCATCCACCTCACCAAACAGCGTCATGAAGGCACCATGGACCTCATCAGTCAAGTCGCTTGCCTGCAAGCTGCGTCCCTTCTTCAGGAAAGCAAGTCTCGAACATTCCTACGAGCAGTCACTCAGTCAGCGACTCATTCATCCATCATCTCAGCAAACAAGCACCCGACTTACCCTCGTGATAGCGCTCCCTCCAAAGGCAGCAAGCCTAACCAACTCATCCTCCTTGATCGCATCACCACCCCTATCCCACAACCCCTCAAGATACGCATGCCTCCACCCCAAAAACGTCGCTATCGACCCCGTAAGCGTATCTCCCTGCCCACCACTCCTCTTCAACCCGCCCTCCAGATCAACAACCAACGTATCCCTCCCATTCGAAATAAAGTCCTTGGCCCCCTTCTGCACAATAGTCACCCCCTCCAACGCCCTCGCCAGCGCCTCGACCTTGGCCGTCTCCTTCTCCTCCCCACCACCACCTGCCTGCTCTTTCACCTTCCCCTCATCGACCTCGAGCGCCTTACAAAGCCGCGAGAACTCGACGACGTTGGGCGTCAACACGGCCAGCTCGTAGCCCTTTACCAGCCCGGGATCCTTTTGCACGACGAGCAGCGCGTCGGCGTCGAGGACCAGCGGGATCGAGCGCTCGCGGGCGGCGCGGATGACGCGCGCGACGGTCTCCTGCATCAGCGGGTCGCGGCCGAGTCCGGGCCCGATGACGAGAACGTGTAGGCGGGCGAGCATGTCGATAATGGGACCCGAGATCTTCTCCGGGTCCGCTGCTGCGGCTTCCGCCGCGTCTGATGGGGTTTGGCGCATGAGGGGGTGGACCATCAGGTTTGGCGAGTATGTTTTGATCACTGAAGCCGCGCCGGGGGTGCAGATTACGTGGGACTGTGGTTCCAGTTCTCAGCTCAGTACATCATGAGACATCCCGCGTTGCCCCGATGAAGCCGGGATGTGAGAGACCGGGGCTGGGCAAGACTGGACTTACCATATCGCATCCTAGCCTGGCACTCGCCATGGCTGAAAAGTACGGCGCGCCCGTGTAATCGACACTGCCACCGAGAACAGCGACGCGGCCCAATTGTCCTGGTCGTAAAGTGTAAGTAAGAGAGAAGAGCTTCAACCATCACATCGGGACTTTGAACCATGTAATCACCTTTGTGGAACTTCTCCAACATGGGCGGAATCATCCGCTGCACCCGGCTGAGAACATCTTTCGTTGCCGCAGACATTTCCGGAGTACTAGAGTCAGATGACATTATGGGGTTGTATTATTCACAGAGTACGGTTGAACCTGGGTAGTTGTGCGAGGGGCAATAAGTTAAGTTGACGTTGGGAGCTCTGACAGCCAGATGATGTCACCTGCCGACATCCCGTACTATTTGTGAGTTGACCCGCTAGGCGGCCGAGGCCGTCCTCAGAATCCGGCGCGCTCTTAAGGGCCCGCCGTCCTCCTTGCGCGTTCCGGACTGCTATTGGGAGTCCGGCAAGATGATTTGTGAGCGGCAGCTGACTACTTCAACGACGCGGTAGCTTGCCGTTAGTACAGTAAAGCGACTGAAATTTCACGATTCGCAGCCGAGCCTCGTCTGCTTTACTGTACGAATTTCCAGACTACAACATATCACGGCGAAACAAATTACTGGGAACAAGTTCATGAAAGGACAAAAGGAATCGAGGGCGTTAATTGAGTCTTGAGCTCTATTTTACAAGTGGTTCGACTGGAGATCCTTCCCCAAATATCGCGTCCCCTGGTGCTTCCCTCGGACCGGCGCAAAACCCTCGAGATTTCCTCACGCCTCTAGGCAAACAAAAACTTCGGTATAGACAGCTACATCAACCCCGAGCGCTCCCAGTCGGACCATTTATTATGTCAGGTGAGACTTAAAAATTTAGCCCAGGAAGCTCTTGGTGAAGGTGGTGATGACGTCCTTGAGGCGGGCCTCAAGGTCCTTGCTGAGGGCACCCTCCTTGTCGATGGTGGCAATCAGGTCGGACTCGTTGGTGCGGAGGTGGGACAGGAAGTCAGCCTCCCACTGGAGGATCTTGGCGACGGGGACGTTGTCAAGGTGACCGTTGACACCAGCGAAGATGAGGGGAACCATCTCGTTGACGGCCATGGGGGAGTACTGCTTCTGCTTGAGGAGCTCGGTCAACTGTAGAATTGGTCAGTACTTGTCACGAAAGGAGGTACCAATGTATTGTCAACTTACGCGTTCACCTCTGCTGAGGGTCTGCTTGGTGGAGGCATCCAAATCGGAACCGAACTGGGCGAAGGCAGCGACCTCACGGTACTGAGCCAAGAAAAGCTTCAGGGAACCAGCGACTTGCTTCATGGCCTTAAGCTGGGCGGCGGAACCGACACGAGAGACGGAAAGACCGACGTTAATGGCGGGACGGATACCCTTGTAGAAGAGCTCGGACTCCAAGAAGATCTGGCCGTCGGTAATGGAAATGACGTTGGTGGGAATGTAGGCAGACACATCACCACCCTGGGTCTCAATGACGGGAAGGGCAGTCATGGAACCACCACCAAGCTTGTCGTTCATCTTGGCAGCACGCTCGAGAAGACGAGAGTGGAGGTAGAAAACGTCACCGGGGTAGGCCTCACGTCCGGGGGGACGACGAAGCAGCAGGGACATCTGACGGTAGGCAACGGCCTGCTTGGACAGATCGTCGTAGATGATGAGGGAGTGCTTGCCGTTGTCACGGAACCACTCAGCGACGGAGGCTGGAGAGATATGTTAGTTTCTTGTCTTCTGAAAGTGTGACTAAACTGCACGAGTGTTTACTTACCACCGGTGAAGGGAGCGATGTACTGAAGGGGAGCGGCCTCGGAGGCGGTGGCAGCGACGACGATGGAGTACTTCATGGCATCGTTCTCCTCAAGGGTCTTGACGAGCTGGGCGACGGTGGAACGCTTCTGACCGACGGCGACGTAGACGCAGTAAAGCTTCTTGGTCTCGTCGTTGGAGTTGTTCCAACGCTTCTGGTTAAGGATGGCGTCGAGGGCGACGGCAGTCTTTCCGGTCTGACGGTCACCAATGATCAACTCACGCTGACCACGGCCAATGGGGACCATGGCGTCGATGGACTTAAGACCAGTCTGGACCGGCTGGTTGACGGACTTGCGAGGCAGAATGCCGGGAGCCTTGAGCTGAGCACGGCGCTTCTCCTTGGCGTTAAGGGGGCCCTTGCCGTCAATGGGGTTACCGAGAGCGTCGATGACACGGCCGAGAAGCTCGGGACCGACGGGAACATCGACCTATAGTGTTGTTAATAAACATTGGCCGTAGTCGAGTAAGCATGTTCAACCTACAATCTCTCCGGTACGCTTGACAGTCTCGCCCTCCTTGACCAAACGGTCAGAACCGAAAAGCACAACACCGACCTGGCCGGCCTCGAGGTTCATGCACATGCCCTTGACGCCGGAGGCGAACCTATAGGTGAAATAGTTAGACGCGATGCATCTCCGAAGTAAGTAAAGGGCGCTTAACGTACTCGACAAGCTCCTCAGCCTGGACGTTGGCCATGCCGTGAACACGGGCGATACCATCACTGTTGTTCCCTCGCCGTTAGCAAAAACTTTTTCTTGGTGCCGATGAGTTGACATGCGAGCTCCTCGTGCAGTCCGATGATGCATTGAAGCTTTTCCGATGGTAGCTCGCGATGCCGAGAGATGCCGCTTAAACGTACCCGACGGACAGGACGCGGCCGGTCTCGGCGAGACCAGCCTCCTCCTGGACACCACGAATTCTCTGCTCGAGGATGGAAGAAACCTCGGTCGGGGAAGCCTTGGCCTCGGCGTATGTGCGAGTCTGCATGTTGAAGACGGCGGGTGCGGCATTTCGGGCCTGAGGGTGAAAAAACAGGTTAGCCGAACGGCCGAAAATGTTATGGGCGGCTCCTGCCCCAAAACAGCAACGCATCCCCCAAGGGAGCTCGATGAAAAGCTCTTCCACGCCAGCAACGCGACTCCCGCGAGGTCAAAAAAGCTCGGAGGGACCTAATTGGATATCGCGGAATCGATTGCTGATGTTTTTGGATGGAATTGACGTCGGTTCGGGGATGGAGAGGTTGACGGAAGGTGTGGACTTACGGCGGCGACTCTGCCGGCAGCAGAGACGGCGCCGACGGCGCGCGTCGACTGGCGGAGGGCGTTGCGGAACATATTAGAAGATCTTGGACACTGTCTAGATCGAAGGAGAATCAATTGCAATAGATGCAATTGAGTGGAGGGGAGATTGGGGTTGATGAAGGTGCCTTTGAAGGAGTGCAAATCGAGTCTTTTTTGGAAGAAGCCCAGTGGAGGGAAAAGAGAGTGAGGAAGCAGTGGAGCCGAAGCTGTGCTGGCCGGCCAATCACGGTGGGCCGTCGAGTTTTGCCTCAGTCCAACCCGAGATCTCCCTAACAATTTCCGACCACCGCATACGTGCCCGTCGTGGCCCCGTAACCCCGTGAAATGCCTGACTTACATAAGACAGGGGGAAAAGACGCTCTGACATTGACAGGTCTTTAACGCGCTGGGAAGGACGATCTAATCTCAACCGAAAGGAAGGGGAACTGGGCCCGAGTGAAAAAAAAATAAAACATAAAAATTGGTGCCAGTCTGGCTTTCCGCCGCACCCATTGAGTTTGCGATGAAATAGCTGTCGCCATCCATTGCGATACCGGGACTTTTCAGCCATCGCCCCGGTAATTGTCTAGGTATCATGATAGCTTCAATTATCCCTTGACCTTACCTATTCTCATATCTGCATGCATGCGCTGTTCTCTTAGTCCAGGTAGCTTCCCAGTGTTGTCCCCCCCCCTTCCCCGGCATTTTTGGTGCAAAGCTCTCCACTGTGCAATTCCACTCTCTTGAGGAATGCCAACCTCTCCGACTTCAAGCACTCATTGGGAGCCCAGAGGCACAGGACACAGTGCACGTATACGGAAGGCGTACTGAAGCTGTGGGACTTTGGTGCCTCCATCCGGCCGGGAACACCGAGCCTGACCGCCTCGGAGCAATGTGAAATCCGAGTCGCATTTCTGCCGTCAGCCTCGTAGTCTTACCCGCCGTTGAGCCTTGAGGCCAAAATCGGATCTCAATGCAACATTGGTCACGTGCAGCCTCAAGAAGTGAGGTCAAATCTTGGCAAGGAAAATTGGCTTACCACTTCACACGAGATGGGAGACTTAGGCCGTGAGTACAGTATTGTAGCTTATTTGGACTAAAATAGACTAGCTAAACCACCAACGCCTAGGCCGCTTCCATATCGCGGGCCATCGTCACCAAACAGAATCATGAGCAGCATCACGGTAAGAAGGAACTTGTGTTGTAAGCCGGCATGACGCCGGTCGGTCTCTGAGGCCGCGGCTTGACTGAATTTTTGCTCAAGTCAAGCGTGTTGTATGAACAACTGCTGGAAAGTACATGCCTTATAAGCCAGTTTCCCATTTTTCGCCAACCGTTAACCCAAGCCGTCCCAGTGTCTTTTTTCGTTCGTCGCAGGAAATGAAAGCATTTATCGGACAATGCCATCGAAGCGAGACTTGAACCACTTGACGGTCTCGTCACGCTTGATGCGGTGGCCAGAACCGATGCGGCCCTTGCAGCGGCGGCGGGTGCCGACGCGCTCGCCCTTGCGGGTCATGCAGACGTAGAAGTCCATGCCGTAGATACCGATGGAGGGGTCGTACTTGATGCCGAGATCAATGTGCTCAGAGATACCGAATCCGAAATTGCCGGTCTCGGAGAAGTTGCGCTTGCGGAGCTCGTACTCCTTGACCTTGAGGCCACGCTCGAGAATCTCCTCAGCCTGTAATCATCAAGTCAGTCCACCATCCTTCCTGCGCAGTTTCGAATTTCGCCAAAATTGTCGTACCTTGGGGCCACGGACGGTGACGTGGACAGCAATCTTTTCGTTACGGCGGATACCGAAGGTACGGACGGTGTAGCGGGCCTTGCCTGTCGGGTACTGTTAGTTCATTGTTTCTTGTCGTGGGAACTTTTGGTGATGCCGTACTGTAGACGGGGGTTTGACCGGACAGCTGCTCCAACACCTTGGCGGCACGGGTCAGTCTGTCACCAGACTCGCCGACGGAGATGTTGAGAACGAGCTTCTGAATGTGAAGCTCGCGCATGGGGTTCTGGGTCTTCTCGGACGACATTTTGGCGGTTAGTACTGCGGTACGGCTGGCTGGGCGTATGGTGTCGATTGTCGATTGTCAAAGTGGGAAAAAGTTCGGCGCCAATTGGCAAAAAAAGACTTTGTGTTTTGGGGGGTTTGCGAGCCCTTGCAAGGAAGGTGGGTGACGACCCACTTGGAAGTGGTGCACTCACCCGTGTTCTTAGCCACAACCACGAGCCACAGAAACCCAAGTAGGTGCTTCCATCAGCCACATCAAGCTACGTACCGATTGCAAGCATGGAGGGTCCCGTCGTTTGGCCTCAGCCTTCCAAGGTTCCCTCAGCCTCCCGAAATTTGTCTCCATATCCTCTGACTGCTGAAGCTCTGCCTATCGCAAGCATCAACAGTCGCGCTGAAGTCTCTCAGGCTTCGCAACAAGTATAACATCAATTTTTTGAAGACTTAGAGCAGCTACGAAAGTAGCTCCTCACACAAACATCACCCAAGATGTCGAACAAACAGGGCAAGATGGTGAGCAACTCCTGACCTTTCTCTCAAAGTTTCAAGGTTGACAATACAGGCTGACACGAAGTTCTTCATTTCTAGGCTGGTTACGTACGTAATTTTCCTCGAGAACTACCCGACGATCGATTCAGGCTACTGCGCAGGGTACAGACTGACGCGACTTAATAGATCAACTACCGCATGAGGGTTACCTTGAACGATGGCCGCCAGATGACCGGACAGATGCTTGCATTTGACAAGGTGCGCAACCCAATTTTACCCTCAATCGCGTCTCTACAATCATGCTGACAATCTGTACAGCACATGAACCTCGTCCTCGCCGATACCGAAGAGTTCAGACGCGTCAAGATCAGACAGAACAAGCCTGCCGCCCCTGGCGCTAGCTCCAGCTCCGGCCAAACGATCGAGAAGGAGGAGAAGAGAACCCTCGGCCTGACGATTGTCCGCGGCGCACACATTGTCTCCCTGTCAGTGGAATCAGAGCCGCCCGCGGACCCCAGTGCACGACTTGGAAAGAGCGCGCCTGGCGGAATTTCGGCCGGTCTCACCGCTGGTCCTGGTGTTGCGCGACCCGCCGGCCGCGGCGCCGCCCCGGCTCCCCCATCACTGGCCGTTAGTACCCCACTATTCTCTGCTCATGAGCTTCGGACGCTGACTTTTGACGTAGGGCCCTGCTGCTGGCGTTGGAGGTGGTGCTCCTCCCGGATTCCCTGGTTTCCCTGGTGCCCCGCCCTTTGGTGGACGTGGTGGTGAGTATACATACCCCTCTGACCCGCGAATGCGCTTCTCACACTTTACAGCTCCTCCCCCGGGCTTCCCCGGTGCCTTCCCGCCCCCGGGCTTCCCTCAAAACGCCCCCTTCCCTCCTCCTGGTTTCAACCCTGGCCCTCCTGGCGGAGCCCCGGGCTTCAACCCTCCCCCGCGAAGATAGGCTACGGATAAAGATATCGATACCTCGCATGCTTTGTAGTTGGAGGATGGTTCACGGATACCATTGGCGTTTGGGGATGAATGTCAAGATTACGAACAAAAAAGAAATCGGGCAGAACAGGCACGTTGTTAATCGGCCTCCTCTCTACCCCTGAACAAGTCATAGGTCAACTTGCCAACCTATACGCGTTGGATTTGCGGAAAGAAATGGGCAGCATGGATTCATTCGACAGTTCTCCAAGTCACTTCGAGGAGGAGCATAGGTAACCGGCGATTGCTGTTATATCAATACCTAGGCAGCACAATATTCACCACAACGTACCACCTCATTGCCATCCCCCCAACCACTAATTCGGTTCTTCATGTTGATTTTGATGTGATTCCTGACTGCAGAATGGTGTCTTGGTGATCGCTGAGCTTCTTAGACGGTCAGATACTTAGTCAATTGCTGGCTGAACATAAACAGCCTATCAACAGCTCCCATCTGGCACAACTGTCGGGGATGGCGTTGAGCATATTTGAACAGACTTAGAAGAATATAGATGGAAACCTGGGGGCACTGAAAAGCGGGATCGGAATCTACCTTATGGGCACGGCATGTTCATCGGCACACTGCAGATGGGCTTCCCTTCCCGGAGCATCCGTTTGTTTGATGGCATATCCTCAAACTCATGCAGATCCGTGTGCAGAGATCAAATACCGCACATGACCAATTGGAAACTTACACATGAATGAGACTACGTTTGCTCTCGGCAAGCCTTGAAAGTCAATGATTTGCATTCTCATTCCTACACATGCTGCGAGATATTCCCCGTGACGCAACCTTTGCGAGAGGGCTATGGCGTCTATCTACCTTAGTTCGGGTAAGGTAGGCGAAGTAGGTTGGAAGGAGCGGGTGAGTGTTGACTGTGCCTTCCACCTGAATACCCAGGAAGCCCATATATACCCCTCCAAGCCCATTCCTGTCACCAGCCAGGAGGCGCCCGTCTAGGTCGACGTGTCAGGTCAAACTGGCTGGGTGGTGGAGTGGTTAATGGTCAACAATTGAATTCTTCACCAACCAGCCTACTCGACGACAGGCTCAGCGCATACGAGAGTACCCGAGTTTGAATCCCAGCATGAGCACCAAGAGATGTAGCCCCCAGTCCAGCACCGGGGCGGTGAACTCTTATTTGGTCTTCTCTACATGTTGACGCTTACCTCATGCGACTACCTCAGAGTAACGTTTGCCCCTTCCTAGCTAAATGTTTGGTGAAGGAGCGGTCGTTGCCCTTGCCTGTCTTGCAAACGGCAGGTGCGTGATCCCGTCGTCTACATGAGGTACATCCCTACCTGCCTGCTTCAACTCTTCCACGCCGTCTCAGACTTTGCCGACTTCACTCCATTTCCTTTCGCTCCTACCTTGTGATTCCTTGTTTGCGAGGACCTTCTCGCACCTGAATCATCACATCCTACGGTCTGGTCACCTTCAGGATCTCAAATCGTTGGTCTATTCGTCCTTCCAGAAAGACCTTCTAACCTAAACATGGGTCGTTGGGGATTGCGTATGCTGTCCTGCCCTCTCCTCTCTTATTCTCTGCTGAACAATGATACATCAGGTCTTTCCGAGGGCGACAAGGATCTTGACATCGTCGCCGCCATCAGAAAAACTCTCGGCGATGGTCCTGAGAAGCTTGATCTCTATCTCATGATCAATAAGACTGACATGGTTGCTCCTGTGCAGACGAGAGAGTGCTACAAAACTGAGGAACATGCACAATTCCTCCGCGGTTTCGTCACAGAAATCCGAGGACGGCTTGACTCCGGAGTCGGCGACGAACTCTTCAAGAAGTATCGAGCCCTCGAACACGAGGATCAAGGCCAGTACCGAACCATTGTGGTCGGCGCCTTGATGATGCGTGGTGGAGCCAAGATCAAGGCAGACGACATGCAGCATCTACGCGACCTCGTTCCCAAGATACCTTGCCAATATCGCTTTGCCTTGCCGATGATGGACTTTGGTTTCCGTGACCCCGGAAAAGCGCAATTCCTTGCTGCACTCGACAACTATCAGCCGGGAACGCCTCGAGACTTTCACGAGCCAAGGTCAGTATAGCCGGATTGTCCATACGAGGCATCGACTGACAGCTTGGGCTTAGCTGCTCCCATTGCGGCAAGATTCACGCAGACCACGGTATCAACCTGAAGAAGTGCGGCCACTGCCAGGCTGCCTGGTACTGCGGCATCGTAAGTACTCAAGCTCGATGGGGTTCTTGGAAAAGTGAAGCTGAAATTTCCAAAGGACTGTCGAAGGACCCATCGCAAGATCCACAAGGCTTCGTGCAAGGCAATTTGGGAGAAGGTTCTTGCCAACGTCTAGGACCTGGTGATGAACAGACACCAGCCTTCACCACTTTGGCAATATCATACAGCTTGATCTTTCCTCGCGGTTAGCCATTCGGGTGGGTAGCATGAGTCGCCGGCATTGGGTTGGTGTGAGACGCGAAAGAAGATATGGAAGTAAACGCATCTTTCTCGGACAACTTTGGTCTAGGTGCTGGACTGAAATCGTCAGATGAGTTAGGCAGACAGGAGAAGATCCAAATGATACGGTTACAACCAAACACAACCAAACCATCGTATATTGACCCGTCTCGTAGTTGTTTGCTCAAGCTTTTGTCCCGAAGTGGCTGAGGGCTTCTGTGTAGTTCTTCGGAGTGGGGGTACGGAAAGATAGTCAGATAGCAATGGAAAGTCTTCAATGATGATCCCCGAGACTCTAATGACAGGAGAAATATCCCATAGTTGCTCTAGATCATCCCTTATGCCACTAAGGACCGGTCACTAAGCTCAAATGCTCGAGTCCCACGTGGAACACCCAACGAACTAATGACCTCGGTTCATCGCCCCAAAGACATTGGCGATTTTCCTTGCTCTAGGCCTGCGGCTCGTGGAACGCGGATGCAATAGAACAGAATGCCCAGCAACAGCAGCTTGATGTCTACGCCGAGATCTGTGAGTGAATTACCACATTGCTGTCTCGAAGAGTCTACATGTATAGGACTATATTGCCACGGTTGAAGATGGTTGTTGATTTACACAGGTTGATAAACGGCCAATTGGTCAAAGAAGAGGCTTCACACGTGGAAGGGCAATGAAATCATATCACCTCTTTGATCCAATCCCTCTACCATCAGGTAGAAAATCTTCAAGAAAGCAACTCGAGTCACTTCTCCATCGCACCCAACCCCAAAGTACAATGTGAGAACGAAGGGAACAGCAACGAGGTAGAGTACGCCCACCTGGAGAACCGGCCTTAGACGCATATACTCATCCCGGCATCGGCAAGGTTACCACCAATCACACATATATCATCGATTCACATGCCTGACGGAAGCTCTATAATCGAGCAAGTACCCCGACCACAAATAACATGATACTCATACACCACTCCAATATGGAGTACTCAACACGACTTTACATCTCGCTCGTTAAGCCAGCAGTCGACGTACGTAGTTTAACGTTCGTCACATTCTCAAAGGTCTGGTAAGCCCAAGATCAAAACATGCCGTCAAAGCTGCGTACGTCAACTTGTAATCTTAGTGATGAAAAGTCCGCTCGCCTCGGGCGTCAGTCAGACACCAGAATGCTTTACCTGGCACGCCTAAACTAATAGCTTCCAGGATGAAACGAAACGTCGGTTATCGAGCAAGACCAAACTAGCAAATGGTGAAATGCATGGTCGGTATCGCTTAAAGATATGAGAGACAGTTGACTCCTTCTTCCCCATCCCTTCCACTCCCTTGCCCGAGTCCCTGCCGAGCACAGCACAACGCTCGATAGTTCCTGTAAGTTCAACAATAAAACGTGGGAGAGGGAAAGGAAAACAAAACGATTTTCTTCTGTATGGCAAGACAAGGAGGTCCAAACGTTCAAACGTGGTTTCCAGGATTTAAATCGGGTAGATCATCCCTTTGCATCTATCCCGTCATCTAAAGCTTTCTCTCCCTGCGTAACTCGCCATCAACGGCCGCGGCGCCGGGGCACCGGGGGTATATTAAAACGTTGTCACTTTCATTTCCACAACTTTCTCTCACCTGCCTCCCTGTCACAGCACCCGCGCAAGATTGCATTGTCTCTCTTACTGACTTACTTACTCCATCCCAGAGCACGCGCCCGTTGGAACGGTTACCACTGCACAAACTTTTCCATTTTTGTCTCAGCTTGGGTCGCTTCGGTCGTCGACTACGCACTCCCTCCATGTGTAGGAGGGGAGCGATGGGTCAATGGTTTTGTGTATGTCTGGGGCTGGAACCCGCGTGGAGATGAAGACATTTTTCTGTTCAGTTGGTGTCGCATGTCGCGTGTTCGCGTGTCGTAGCTTCTAGAGGTCGTTGCTTACTAGCCGTCCCAGCTTGTCGGTTCCACGAGTGAGAGAACATGGATACGAGATCCGCTTGGAGCACATCTACCTCTGTGATACCAAGAATGGAGATCGCTTTTTTTTCCCGGCAGCAACCTCGTAGGCTCGAGTCGACGCCCTAGATCTCGAGATCTTGGCTACCTTCAACCGTTTATATGCCGGATAGAGACTCCCGTCCAGAATCGAGATATTAAAGAAGGTTGCTTTCCGACTAGGCGACGGAAATAGCCTGTGGCTTGTTAGTACGGCCGTCGTGGCCAAGAGCCGTACGTCCGTGAACCTCCGCTAGGTGATGAAAGATTCCGGAAAGGCTTCGACGGGAAGAGCACTAAGTCGACAGCGAAAGGGCCCAGACCTCAGGACCGACTACCCACCGCAGTCGGAAGCAGACGCCCAGTATCCCCAGCCACATCGGCCGCAGCGTACCTGCACCGACAGTGTGAAGGTCTCGCTGCTGCAAATGTCTGCAAGCAGATGGACACCATTGGGAGGGGCCGCGCCGTCATGCCTTCCCGGAAGCTGCACGACGGGGAAGCCGGTCTCGCCGGTGTTCAATTCTGGAGCAACATCTCGAGCATTAGGGTATCTGGACCGGAACGTTCCCGGACCCCGGTCGTGATCCCACGTTGTGAGCACGATGTAGGCGAGAGCTTGCTGCACCCCTTGCATCACCAGCTCTGCGTGGTGATGGAGGCCTGCCGCCACCGACATAGGCATTCGTCGTCATCCGGCACGGAGAGGCGACTTTCTGACTCGAAGGCTGCTAGGTACACACACATCCTGCTATGGTTTTTGCTTTTGAGAGGAATCGTTTTCCTGCTAATAAGCTTAGGAGAAACACGTTTGATGTCTCTCTTCTGGGGGCTTGGCCGATAGACAATCGACGAGAGCGGGTAGCTACAGCAGAGCTCATGGCTTTCAGGGTTGGAGGTGGTTTGCTTCCGATATTGCCAATCCAAATCAAAAGTGATGGCCCGAGATCGCTGCTACCCGTGCGTCACAGAGTGTCGAAAGGTGCCGAGAACGGTGATGTGCCTTCGGTAGTGATTGGCGATGAGATCGTGTGGCTTGCTCGGGAGGGTGTGGCTGTCTGATGGCCCGATTATGTACTTACTACGGCTGGCGACATCTGTGATTGAATGGGGAAATCTAGCCGTTCATGGTTAACTCGACAAGATATGACAAGAGATCGGATTGGCGAAAGTGTGGGAAGAACTTGCTAGGCTCATCCTCCGTGATACGAGAACAGCCAATGTGCTCTGGACACACAGTACGACTGCTATATGTTACGGCCGCCCGCAAGGACGCGAAAAACCTTGGACGACCGAAACCGTGGTAGTATTTGTGTAAGCTGAAGAGGAGACGAGCTGAAGAATTTGTAATGCCTGTCACGCGGGATAGAAGCTTATGGAGCCTGGCTTGCCTGGATAGACAGTCGTATTTGGCGATATGGCATTGATGCTTAGTCGCATCGCAGTCTTGTAAGCTTGTCGATCCATCCGTGGACCATATGCAATAATTGACGGCAGATGATCTGGTTATGTAGAGCGCAATGCCAACTGCTTCGGAACCAACGTCGCATCAAGTCTAGGAGCAAGCACTCTTTGAGTACCTTGGGCGGGAAGAAAGGCGATGAACAGCTGCAAGACTCGGCTAGCGACCTCCGCCAAGCTGGTTTACTGTCGTTGACTACTACGAAGTCATTTTTCCCTTTTCTGTCACGGGGAAGAATATTGACAGGGTCAGTACGCGTTTCAAGTGATTGGCAGTTGACATTGCGGATACAGTGGACAGGAAATATCGACTCGAACTCGCGAGTCGCGGACAGAAGTAAGTGATGCCCACGCTCGAAAAGTTGCATGACACGATGGCCAAGTTATCATGCCTCGTAGTCATTGCTTTTTCCTCTAGATGCTGGTTGCCTCGCACAACACCTACTATGCAGGTCTCAAGTCTAGCAGTAGGTATTGGAAACCCCATCTTTATCGGATGCACAACAGTACAGCCGCGGTGACTTTCGCCACGAGATACCTCAGAGGACACCATGTTGTTAGCCGCTGTGTAAAGTGTGCCATGGGTCTCTTTCCTGAAGTAATTTGCAGCACTTTTACACCTGCTTGGCCTCTTGTCGACAGCTTACGAAGGGCTCACCCAAAATCGGCGCCATTGGGTGGCTCACGAACTGGCTAAATCATTTGACCTGTGAGGGAGGTGGCAGAGGCGGTGTCCACACCGAAGTCGGAAAAGCAATCAGTCGAGACTGTGGCGTACCTTCGCTTGACGGCACTGCCATAACTAGTGCTTGTGTATTGGCTGACGCCGCCATGGCCAATCACCAGCCCTCATGATTTCTGGTATCTTCTCACTGACGACGGTCAATTGGATGAGCTTGCCCCTCTCAGGTCGAGCTACCTAGATACTTTGGCGACCGTCGACTTGCATCCGGAAGCGTGAGTACGGCGTCCGGAGGTATTGTCTCAGTCACCAGTGCGATGTTTCCGTACTGGAGCGGGTCTGCCCTGTGATCGAATGAGAATCCCGGAAACGGTAAAGCTGCTGATGAAAATCCACCGGAAAATCGTCCATTGATGAGAGGTCAGAGTCGGGATTGGGTGAAGGTATGCCAAAAGAACTGCCCATCGTGTGGTCGACAATGACCTGAGACCACCAAAGTGACTAGACCGCTTCCATTGTAAACTGACTTGAACCTCGAAAGCGGGCTTGACAGTAGGCGTGAGGCGACGACCCAACTTGCCAGCATCTGTCAGCTCTGGATCGTATCGTAGAGGAAGGACACGACGTTGTTTGTGTCACATGAGGTTGCGGTAGGCACGGGCTGTCGAGTCGCAACCGAAGAGCGGCTCCGACAAAGGTAGGTAGGTCCCTGTTGAAGACGAGCTCGGGCATTGGCATCAAGCTGCGGAATCCCGGTCAGCCAAAGAGTTGCGAGTTCTTGAAGAGTCTTCCAATCGGCCTTTGCGAGCAGAAGTTGCTTAACGACACCTATTCTAGGCGTTTCTTCCCATTGCTGTTGACGAATCCCCCCTTGCGCAAGACGCTGGTCAAGCTGGCCTGCCCCTTGCGTTTGGAAGTCCTCCCTAGACCCGCACTCACAACATGAATATGGCTTCGTGGCTCAAGGTCGCTGGTGTCACGGGCCGATCTACGAGTGGGGTGTCTTCCAGCCTAGTCGAACAGACGTTTAAAACCAAAAAGTTGAGAGATTTCTGTGACAAGAGCGGTTGGCTGTGCCCGTTCCGACATAGGACTAAATCCAGGGACTCCTCTGAGCAAGGATCTCTGACTAGAGAAAGGGGCGTTTTTTTTTTCCATTCGAGCCGATCAAGCTCTTGGATCTGAAGTCTAGACCCTGGGGCCGGGACGTTTCGCGGCCGTAGTCTCGTCTCGTCAAGAAATTCAAGCCATTGGTGGCTGGGCTGTCAACTAGGAGGAAAGTTCGTGACTGCATTCAGCAATGAAGGTTTATGACAACGTCCCAGCTAGGAAGCGGAGCTGAGGGAAGATTTGATATGGAGACGCTGCCGAGGGCCCAATTCTTAAAATCCAGTCGGGGAAAAGCAGCGCCGGAGGGTAAATTGCGTGTTGGGACGTTGATAGAAATGGGACGCTTCCGATGCCAGGGTGGCATCCCGGTGGATTTTCTCTGGGTCAACTTGGTGTTGCCATGTTGGAGACAACAAAGAATCGTCCACTCGGCCTTGACATCCGTACTTTGTAATGATACAGGAAAGCCTGGAAGTAGGGCATTGTGTAAGAAGATGCAAAGCTTCCTTCAACTGGCCTGCTTGCACCCTCATAGTGCTGGTTTATTGGCTCGATGCAGCACCCTGCGGTCATTGTGGCTGCAATGAGGACACTCATCTGATGTTGACAAGTTTTGCGTGTTCGCATTAGCGGCGGCGATCTTTTCGGTGATGCCCTCAGAGGGTTACAGGTAACAGAAGTAGCGCGGCTGCCAGGTCGGCCTCGAAATCGTTCGTCGTGTTGCCCTGGCTATGCAATGCGCCAATTATCTGCCAGGAATTTGCGCTCTGACGACAAAGCGAGTCGTGTCTGCGGGATCAACAGGCACGAGGTAGTGGAAAAGGTGACAGCCAGTGTTGAAGACGACGCTCGAGCCCGGTTGCATGCAAGCGAGAAAGGTTGCACAGGGTGCTGCTGTCAATATTTGACGGCGTTAAGTCCAAGCTTCCGTGATGGTGGAGAGAGCCGGGGTGAAGAGGTCGATCACAGCGGCATCATATCAAACTAGGCGCGGACTGGCACAATTCATGCCTGGGTCAAGCTGCCCGAAGTGTGCCTGAATCCGGGGGTGCAACTCTCAACGTCTCTGAAAGGCTCGCCAGATGTCGTGCATGGCGTTGCTTCACGGCGAATAGAGTGCGTAATCGTTTAAGAAAAGGCTTGTTCGGTGCCCAATACCTGGCGACATGGTAGAAAAGAGCTATGATGCGACGTAGGTATCGGTACCAAAGACTCCTGAGGTCTTTCTTTGAGTTGAGGCTATCTCATGTCATGCGTCTCGCATCTTGTCAGGATCGACCTCTGGTGGGTGGCGTCGAGGCTGTTTGCGACGAGAGACAAGACGTAACGGCCGTGATGGGTTTGATAGATGGCAGGAGTGGCTGGTGGATGTCGCTCTCCCCCGCCGACAGATGACAAGCAAACCTGCTCGATACTGACAAGGGAGGCCACTGTGTTACACAAAAAGACTCTGGTGACTGACGGAAGAGGGTCCGAATTCAGCCTCGAAGCTGCGGGAGTGATTGGCCCTCGGAAGGTCTAGCATGGACGACGGCTCGAGAGCCAGAGAGAGATTGGGGGACCACTGAGGAGCTGGCATTGTCAAGACGGTTGGTATATCCTGTTTTCGTGTTTAGGTGACGAAGATAGGGCGACGATGCGCGATGAAGGATCGGAGGGTCGTTTGGAGGGGATCGATCATATTGGCCCGGTAGTGGAATAAGAAACGAAACGAAACAAAATGATCAAAGAGGCAGCGAAAAGGGCATAGAGCGTGCAGAGGCAAGAAGCCAGTAGGTCTGGGCGAATATGATAGAAATGTCGAGAAAATGACGGCAACAGAAGATGACTGTCAAGAACTCGAGATGGCGATAGGAAAGCACTGAAAGATGCCTTACTTCCAGTGTTAATTACCTCAGCACTCGGGCACTGAACCTCGAAGGAAAAAGGTTCGTCACCTGCAGATGCAGCAGGGAAGGAACGAAGGACCCTTGTTCCGTGCACTGGTGCTCTTTCCCTCTTGGTCCTCCTCCATCGTCCTTGCCGTCTGTCTCATTTCTCATACCAGGTAGGCACCCACCTCAGGCAAGGTAGGAACCGAGTGAAAAAGTACATACGATGTTTACCTTCAATGTGCAGGTGCAGGTAGGTGCAGTGGCAGGAGGATCCGCCGGGAAAGATACCTTGAGCATTTGACGAACACAAGCACAGCAAGGGAAAAAAAACCAGCAAAAAGAGGGCCATGCAGAGCTGGGTGCTTCTGCCCTTGCATCGGCTCATGCGCTTCTCTTCCCTTTTGACAATGCCCTTTGGGCGTCAATTGGCTCTTCGGTCCTGAGCATGGGGTAAAGTAAGAATTAAGGTAAAGTAGGGCAGTCAAGATATGCACCTTATTTCAGGTGCTCTGCTTTGCGCTGCCTCTCACGATCGCTCCTGCCTCCGGGTTTGCTACCGTAGTTATTACCTTAGTGTTGCAGCTTGCTTGCTCTTGCCCTCTGAGAATCCGTAGCTTGAGGTCGACCTCGGGCTGTTCTTTCCCTCGAATTGTGTCAGAGCCGTAGCTAGGCCCCAAATGAACCCCCTCAAGAAACATATCCAGTCACAACGTCTGAGAACCCTGCACAATCCCTGCTGAGCCATGAGAAACCACCCCTGTTTCTTTCTTGCCGTGTCCACCCACATCCATACTGGTCGGGAGGGAAAGAAGGAAGAAATTTTGACTGAGCAGTTGCGACTGAGAGAGCTCCTGCCCTTGCTCCAGAAAGCGCGAAGCCAGAAGGTGCGCCCCACCCCACCATCCCACTTTCCAATTGCCTCTCCCGCCCGCGGACTCACCCCCGGTCTGCGCCTTTCCAGGGATGGCTACGCATGTGGCACCGGCTTGTGGTGAACTCCTCGGTACGTATCTTTTTAGCTTCATCCAGCCGTCTAGCTTCTTCCCTACCCGTCTCTCGCCGTCTCTCAGACTCTCAGTCTCTCGTCTCTCGTCTCACTCTCACTCTCACTCTTTGCACTTTTCATGTCTCGTCCACAAAATCTAAGACATCCATCTCGAACTTCGCTCACAGTCCTCGCCTTTCTTCGCACTAATACAGCGGGACAATACGCCCTCGTCCTCTCGTTCCCTCGCCTTCACCCACTCCTACTGGCCACCACGTCCACTCCTGCTCCCACGCCCGCTAGAACCTCTCTCTCCTCCATACGGATACTTCACGTCAGAGACACTGGTTCTCGACAGTGTCAGAGACCACACAGGACCTTAGACAGCAGCCACACTTACCTTCCCCGGCGTTGCTGCAGCTCGACATGGACATGGACCTGGATCTGGCCCTCGACCCGAATCTCTGACCCCGACGCTACCTCTACATCTGAGCGCACCCTTACCCTCCCGAGTCCCGTCACCTTCACCCTCTCACACTCGCCTTGAGGAGTATTCGACCCTCAAAAAGTACCTCAGTCTTTTGGCCCGTCCCGTCGCCGCGTTTCAACCAGCCTCGACTGTCATATCTTAAAGCCTTCACTTCTCCAGTCCCTCTCTTCATGCCCGTGTCCCTACTTAGCCTTCAGTACCGTACTTCACCCTCGGTCTTGTGCTGATCTTCGGTCGACTTTTCATTTTCCATCATAAGCATCCTTATAACTTAATCCCCTGCTCGGTCCTATCGTATTCACCCTCACCTCACAGTCACATTTGCCATTAGCTCCAGCTTCAACCTCCAGGCTGAGCTACCTTCCTTGCCTTTACCCCTTGCCTACAGCTTCATCCGACTGATACCGAAGGCTGCGGTACCTACTACCTCCTTCCACTTTTCCACCTTTCTTATTCCCATATCGTGTCTCGCCTTTTCCTTCTGGCAGCACAATTCTACAAAACGCCCCCCATTCCCACCCAACCATTTCGTTCGGTCGACGACGACCTAGAAGCTCAGGGGAAAAAAACCAGATGCCCGCCATTTATATATCACGACCCATCTCACCTTGACGACCTGTCTCACCGAAGAGTCGTACAATCTTGATCGTACAAGTACCGCCTCCAGCCAATCTCTCCACGACATTCTCAGTCAGGGTTTCTGTGTGGCCCATTCTTCGGCTCATTGCTCTCGAGTTCGTTCAGCCGACGTCGCGCAGACGAGGGACCACTTCATTCCTGTGTCTGACCCTTCGCCTGATTACCGGTTCAACTCTCGCGTCACCTTGGGGTGTTCTGGATTCACTTAGCTGATCCAGTGAGACTCGATTCACTCCAATTGTTGGCCTCTCCTGGTCTACCATTACTTCTGCCCGGGTGTTCCTGCCTACTTTCGTGGCCCCCGAACTTTCTGTCTCACTGTGACCTCACTTTGGTCAGCTCTCAACATTGTGGCCGAGGCCTCTTCTTCCCATTTTTACTCTCTACCTCGCTCCTTCCCTCACACCTCAGTGTCTCGACGACCACACACGTCCCTCTCACAGGATTGATTTCTAAAAAATTCTTCCCCTCGTCATACCAACCACCCGCCTCTCGCGGTTGACTTAACTCATAATACTTATAACCACGTCTCATATCTGGTATGTTTTATTCTTGTCTGCCCAAGTGGCCCTCCTGCCAATCTCACATCCGAGCGCAAAGAACTTACAAAACTCTCTGGAGACCAGACAAACACGCGCAAGTAGCCGTCACTCGACCTCTTTCACCATGCCTACCAGCTTCGACCGCTTGGAGAAGCTCTTCTCCCGGAAAAAAGACTTCTCCGTCCAAACAAGCCCATCAACGCCAACCATGGAGTCATCGGGTCCCAGGACTGCAAGTTTAGACCACAGTTTCCCTCAGCCTTCCTTCATCCGTCCACGAGTCTCCCGCATGAAGGCTAGAGAGGAGCGCATTGTAGCATCACAAAATGAGAGACGTGCCCAGAGCCTCCCGGAAAACCAGTCCGAGCGTATCTCAATACACATTTCTCACCTCAGCAGTGCAAGCACGACAACTCTTACTCTTCCAGCCCGCTCCATGTCGCTCAATCACCGCAGGGAAAGTAAGCCGGTGGCAAGTCTGCGTGGATTCGATTTTCCTTTTCCTCCCACATCCCCATCCCCGGCTTCGCCTTTTAGTGCCACTTTCTCTCCGAGAACCCTCCCCACAACGCATAAAGTTTCCCTCGAGCACCGCCACAGCTCTGTCATCATCCCTCCCAGAGCCGACACCCCACCTACCTCGGACCACGAGGACGACTCAAGCATAAAGGGATCCCAGGGCCGGCCTTCTTCTTCACTCAGCAGAGACCTGCCAACACCTGCCGCATCTCCAGAAATGAGGCCCATCAACGACATGAGATCTCGGGATTCTGCAGAGTTGAGCTTGGCCAAGAGGAAGGCGGCTGCTGCAGCGACAAGACGTCGAAGAGAGGAAAAGGCAGCTGCCTTGCGTCGGCCCCAGGGCCAGTCCAGACCTCACAGATCCATCACTTCATCAAGCCAGATCCTCAAAGGTGGAGATGTCATGGATTTCTTCAACCTCTCCGACGAAGACATCTTGGAAGAGCCAGAGTTGGAGGATACCCCGGAAACCCCGTTTATGCCGGCACCTTTGCGGCTACCACCCTCACCGCCGACCCCTGCCTATACGGTGTCATCGGTCGGTTCCAAGCGACGGACATCTTCTATTCATGCTGAAGACGTCGCCAAAGAAGGAGCGCTGCAGGTTGCCCAGATCGCGGCCAAGCACAAGTTTGACCTTGTATATATCGTCAACTTGTGGCCCGAAGGAACGTCAGAGTCGTCGTCGCCCACGTTCCGCTCTTCTCTGGATTTCTCATCAAGGCCCTCAAGCATGAGAAACTCTCTTCTTGGGCCCATGGACGGACCAACGGTGGACACAACTCCCGGTATGACTGGGCGTCTGCTCGCCGCCTACGGTTTGTCGAACCTGACTAGCCCTTTCCGCATTTCGGCCACAGTTCAGTCCAGAATCTTGAAGCAGGAGGGCTGGATGGAATACCGCAGCGACGACGCGCAGGCGGGCGAGATTGCACGGGGTTACGGCCACGCCTTCCACACGGCCACAGGTCGGAGGGGCTCCGCAAACTCGAGTCCCCGGAGTCCGGGTCCGCAAGACGTGGCCCAGAACGATCGCGGCATTGTCTTTGCCGCCTACCGCTATCCAAGCAAGGACTCACAAACAACCGGATGTACCAAGGAGGAGCTGGACGCATTGCGCGCAGATGCCGAAGGCCTCGTCGATTACCTCGTCGCCATTCACAAGGCTCGACGCCTCCGAGATCCCATGACCCTACAAACCTTGGTCGATGAGGACGCCACGCCTTAATCAACGCCAACGCCAGCGCCACACTTTAAACACGCCGACACGACCGTTTCCTGATTTATACCAACGCGATCAGTGCAACGGATATTAAATGATTACGACCCGTCATTCCCTGACACATTCTTCTTTGGCTGGATTTACACGTTTTTGCAATTCGTCTTTGATATGATACCACATGGAGAGCGTCGTCCTTTATTCGTAACATGGACTTCGTCATTTAGCTCGAAAAAAGGACATTTTCTGTCACATCCAGATAGTTCAGGTGCTAGGCATAAGCATCGAGCGTTGGAAGCGACTTCACAGAGGGATGGCATGGAGAGGATGGGTTCTGAACTAGTCCATCCTGGACTCTTACGTAGCAAGTGGACTCGATCCATAATGAAAATAAAAACTCATGATACCTCAATCCGGTTTTCTCCCCAGCCACACTCGCGGGTCCCTGCTCTGGGCCGAGGCCATATTCCCATGACCGCATGACGAATCCGAGCGTACGCAGTCTTCGGCTTTACCGGCGCGAGTCGTCTTTTTTTCTTTTTTCGACAGCAATCCGATCTTTTGTCTTGATGAACTCTTTTTCCTCATGCCTCAAAGCTATTTTCTCCCCTTCGGCTGACATGGACAGATCAGCAAAGCTCATGAGTCGGGTCTTGATTTTTGGGGGCTGAGCTGAGTCCCATCAGCAGTGGCGCATATAGTAATTGCTCATGGGAGGCCTGACCAATTCGCCCATTCTTTTGGTTCTGGTAGGGCCACTGACAGGTCCCATCATTCCCAGCATCATCATTCCACCATCTGGCAGCGGGCGATTTGCAGTACATTCACTGCTTGGGAGGCTGGGGAACCCCTGGTTTCAAAATATCCCGCGACGCTGGTTGGGTGGGGGTGGAGAGAGAGGAGGGGATAGAGGATCCGGGTCATTTTTGGATCTTGTCTGGCCCAGGCTTTTTTGGACAGTATGGATACTCCAATGGCGATGGGGAGGAGGGAGGCAAAAAAGGCAACGCCGCGACGGCAAAGCATGGTCAGGCATTAAGGAGGTCTCCGTTCGCCATGTGGTTAGAGGGGGAGGTGGCTTATTCAGTTGTGACGATGGTACGCTGGCGTGTGTTCGGGGATGGAGTCGTGGCCGTTGAGAGCGTTGGTAAACTTGGCGCCGATGGGATTTGATTGTCGTTGCGTCAGGGTATTATTTTCCTTCTCAATCCTTTCATTTCTGTGTGACCCCGCCCTTGACAGTCTGGGTACAGTACTATTCACAGTTTCTGATGGAGGAATATGAGGACACCTAGTTGGAGGGATCGTTGGGCCAACTCTGAAAGTCTGAAGGGGCTTGACATGATGTCAGCTGTAGTTCTGACGACAGTCTGACAGAGAGCCGCAAACTCTGGCCGGGAGGGACAGTTGATGATTCGATGCGGCTTTTCTGGAGGGGGGGAACGCGGCTACGTGCGGACGTACTGCACGGGATACTGCACGGCATGGCATCCCTGGGTCTTGTGAACTTTGCCCACCACCCATATTGCCTACATACCTCCCCTGCCCACCCGCTGAACCCCGTTTTGATAGGGTTGCAGTGGATTGGGGGGAGAGCTTTCGAGCTTTCCGGGTGGTGGGAGGGCGATTGCGAACGTTTGGCCGGCTACCCTCAATCTTTTTTACATCCTTGGCAACTACCAGGAAACGGCAGGTTTTCTCAGGTTTAGTAATTGACTTCCTACCAGGCCTTTACCTGACTTCAGCGGAGGAGTAGAGACATGAGAGGTGCGAACTTGTAACCTTTGACTCCCCCCCGCGCAACGGAGAAGGGCAAAATGAGTTCTTGCGTCTTTTGGGTGGATGCGACGGCGGCAGGACGGCACGGGTTGACGTGGTGGACGTGTGCCGGTGCCATGTCTTGATGCCCTGGGCTTACCTTTTGCGATTGTGGCTTTCATTTTTCTTCTGGTTTCCCCCGCCGCCACGCCCGTGCGGATGGCTTTTGGTAGTCAACCAGTGATGAACGGCGTTTGGTACGGAACTACGGAGTATGAGTGCTACCCTTTTCCGCGGCTTACGGCTCGCGGCTCGCGGGCGCGGGCGCGCATGCGTACGTTGGGGGTTAGGAGTAGATGAGGGCTGGGCATGCAGGCCTGGGATGCATCTTTGCAGGGCTAAGTACCTTGTTATCGAAGAAAGCATCTTTGCAGGGCTAATCTGAGGGTACGACCACTTCTTGGCTGCGGCGCGGGCACCGATATGCAGCAGGAGGGGGAAGGCACAAGGGAAAGAAATGAACGCCTGCGGCCTGCGGTGTATTTCGATGACTTTCTCCGCGGCGTGCCTTGCATTAAGTGCGTAAGGTAGGATTCAGTCTTTGTTTCTCGGTGTTTTGATAGCGGGTGGAAGCCGAAGGATGGGTTGCAGTGGTGGTTCTCTGGTGAGCTGTGTTGGTACCGGCAGTGAATCGTGGGTGGGAGGGCTAATGCAGGTTCTGGATCATCAATGGCGGAAGTGAATGTTGGTGATGCTTGATGTAGATCGAAATTCTGATGTGGTTTGACCGTTTGAACAGTGATGGACGGTGGTATTGGACCTGATTTTGAACATGTTTGGTTCAAACCACGAAGCTGTTCGGGTTTCTCTCGTTGTTGACGTTTCTTTTTTCTCAATGTCTCGGCAGAGTCTCGTCAAATCGCCTATCAACAAACCCGAATCCGAGATGCAAGTTGGCGTTCAGGCGTCCAAGAAGGTGGCTGGCGTGCTTTCTTGACATGCTCTTGACACTGCCACGGCTGCAGTGTTGCCCTCCCAAGTCGGCGCTCAGACGTTGACAAGATCGGAACCGATTTTCCGGCTCTCTCGAGGTGAGGTAGGATTGCGCGGGTTGCAGTCCATCATTGGTCTTGCGGGGGCTATTCGCGAGATTGCTACGAGATAGCGTTCTGACTGATCGTCGATGGGTGGCGTGGTTGCCATGATGTTTGTCAGAGGCGGATGATTCAATATCAGAGTGAATGGGGGTTCATTTGAAGATCTGATTTGACCAGCTATTCTACATTAGTCTCAGGGGCACCCTCTATCTGAATGATGTGGGTAAGAGCACTGGCGACGGTGCGATGAACAGCTCCGGTGGCGGCCAACGTCAGGTTGAGACGTAATGATGCCATTGGACGAACTGGACGATGATCTGAAGTGTCAGAAACACCCAGCCGGCTCCGAAGGTACGTTTATGACACTACATCCGGCGCCGGCGTGGGACGAAGAGGAGGCCACGAGGCGTATGGGAGAGGCGTTTTGCCCGTTCAACGTCCGGGCGCGCAGGCGGAGGCCGTCTCGAGTGAGTTGAAGCCAAGTTAGTAGGCTTTAGTGGACTAGGGGAAGCGTGGCTAGAGCTTCCGGAGCCGACGCTAGACTTGAGATGGTTTGAATATCAACGTCCGGGTTTCAACTGCGAAACGCAACTAAGGCGATGATCGAATTTTGATGGGAGGGGAAGGGGAAGAGACCTTTGCGAGCAGGGTAAGTGTGATGCAGTTGAATATTGAGACACTCTTCAATGTATACTAGAATTAAACGGGCAAGGATGTCATGGAGGAAAGAAAAAGAAGAAGGCGAGAATCAACTACTCACCACATTTTCTGTGTTATCGGGCACATACGTAGAAAACAACTATCACGACGTCTCTACCCAGTGCTCCAAGAATTCTCTCATTGATCCAAGCTCTTCCAAGCCTCAAACACTTTGGGCGGCATACAGCTCTCAATCTTATTGCGAGCCTTTGCGATAGCTTCTTTCCTCCACCCTGACGATGAAGTTCGCAACACACCCCCAAGGGCAGTGTGGCAAGCTAGTACAGTGCTGAACATGGCCTCGTCATTATCCTCCCCCAAGGGAAACCATCCACCACCCTCCCCAAGGACTTTAATCATGTTGGCTAATGCCTCAGCCAAACCTCGACCCTGAAAAGCATCGGTCACACAGTTCCTATCCCAAGTCTTCGTGATAGTGTCGAAGAAGTGAGGAAGCGGGCTCCATTTCAGATCTACTCCAGGTGTTACAGTTGGAGAAGCTCCTTTTGTGATTAGCCATTTGGCGTTACGAACTAGGGCTTCATTGCTGTCTTCGTTCATGACAAAGGCCCTATATTCGAAAGCGGCGACCGTCGCATGCAGCGCAAGCATTCCAATAGTGCAAGTCGTGACCTCGGAACGATCATCTTTTACGTCCATGTCTGAATAAGCCGAGGATTCAGTGTTAACGAGGTCAGTATCGTACGCATGTTCTATTACTTTAGACCCAACATGAAGATCGACAACCTCTTGAAGATGGATTTTTGACGTGTACAAGAAGCTTGCAAGAGTGGAGGTCTCTAGCGCTGGAAAATTGCATTGGCATGTAATCAAGAAACAGTCGAGGATCTCTTGATCAAGAGGCGCAAAGTGTGGTTCGTGTTGCGCGATGGTGTCCAACAAGATGAGCGGCATCATCTTGTTCAGGCCCTGTGCCAGAGGAGTGCCATAATCCTGGCGCCAATGTTCGGACCTCGCCGTTGAGAGTGATTGTCTCAGCCTGGAGACGATCTTCCCTTCGGTTTCTGAAGGACAGTACCAGGCGCCTCCCGGTTCTGAAAAGAGATAACGTGCCGCGTTTGACTTTGCCACGTTTGATGAGAATTTGAACATGTCAGCTGCCACTTCCCGTGAGAATACTTCAAAAAAGTTGAGTGTCGCATCGGTCTTTTCCATGGCCAGAGCATATTCGAAGGCGTGATTGTAGTGAACATCAAGCCTGTCCGGCGTGAAGGACCGCTCCGGGTTCGCCCCGAGATGTCGCAGGAGGGCCACCGAGAGCTTATTACGCGCCGTTATTGCGTAATACAACGGCGTCGCACCACTTTCCACCACGACTTCGTCAACATCCACTCCCACACAATGCACGAGCTCTTTGATGATGGGCCCATTGCCGGAAAAGGCAGCGGATTGGAGTGCGGAAACCACCACCGCTGGACCTCTATACTCTGTCGGATCCAACCCCCTATAGGCGCTGGCAAAGACCTGGTTGGAACGAGGATACTTTGGCGAAGTATGGCCCACGCTTACGACTCGAGACGAAGCGCCGCGGGAGAGCAGCAGACGCGCGACGGGGATTTTGTGGTTGCAAATAGCAACGTGTAGGGGCGTCCAGGCCGGTACGGCTTGCCCCATCAAGTGGCGAATCTGAAAGGTGCCTGGGGGTATACACCGGCACAGAAACCTCGCCGGCATTTCCATATCGACAGAGTGATGGTCCAATAACCACTGGACGGTATCGTAGTGCCCGCCCTTTGCGGCGAGGTGTAAGGGCGTCGCGAAGCATGCTTTCGACAGCGCGACCTTGACACCGTCATCGCTTGGAACCTCTCGGCGTTTCCACTCCTTCCAATAATTTACTTTTACCCAGTCTTTGAGGCACTGAGGAGCATTGAATGAATAGACTTTGTTCAAGTCGGCACCGTGGGACGCTATGCGCTGGAGAGTGGCCAGGTTCCCAGTCGCGGCGCTCCTGGTGATGATGTCGGTATTGCCATCGCGTATCGCTGCCAGGTATACTTCTTCCTGGACATTCATGTTGAGCTTGATGCTGACTTGCGCGAGCGCGGCGACGGTGCAACTATCTAGGTAGCTGCAGATTTGTAGCCAGATTTCGGCAGGAAATCCCGCGCGCGGTGTAATTGACGACATGGTGGTCGTAAGTGTGGGGTGTATGCTGTGATCGGTGGTGTGAGAGGACGATCAATTCGAGGGCTTTTTGTAAGCTGCCTTTCTGAGGATGATAAGAGGTCTTTCAAAAAGCTCAAAGACACGAATATGAGGCGAAAATAAGGTAATTATATACTTCCGTGCAAATCATCAGGGTAACCACCAAGGAGAACCTGGAAGGAACGAGGAGATAGCTCAACATTTCTCCTTCTCCATTGACTCTCCTTACAGACAATCTCAAGAATTCTGATGCAAAGAATATTTGCGCAGCCGGAAAAGACCTCTGAAAATGGTTTCCCAAGGGACTCTCCGGGTCGTCGTTGAAGTTCGGCCCCGGCCTCCTTCCGGAAGACTGGCCCCACCGAACCGTTCTCGTCTTCCGGACTCCACTCCTACGGGCCGCTAAATCTACCACTGAAAGTACATTCTCCGTGTCTCATCAGGCTGGCGACTCATAAATTGCGCTTGAAAGTATTGCGTACAACTGGAATGAAGCTATAGGCGTATCATGGCAGGTTCTTCGCGTGAGAATGAAGACTAGCAACCTTTCTGGTGCGCGAGAGACAGCACGTTCTTTCGACCTATTCCAAACCCTGAGCTATTGCTGAGCGACTCACTGTTTGAATTGACGATCTTACAGTCGCTGTAGGGAGAGAAGGAGGCGGCGATGCCTCCCAAGCTTTCGTACGCCGACCATGCCGGTCTTGTACGCCGTTCGTGACCCACCCGGCGAAAAATACCCACATCGCCGATGACCGGCGCCGCACCGCCGCGGCGGCCAATGCCTCCCATCCGCCCAAGCTTTCGTATTTTATTCCCGAAATTTTTCGCGCCAGTGAACTCAATTGAACCCTGGCTCGAAAGAGATAAGAAAAACGCCCCCAAATTTCCCTCACCGATAAGATGAGTAAACGCGAAGGATCAGATATGCTATGAGCTACTGGGTAAGTTTGATTGCTGCAATCAACAAGATAATCCCTCGTCAGATAGCTATATTGGAACTTTGGAGGTACCTGAGGTACCTTAGGTGAGTGACGGCACAATGCTACATGGGGCATCCCTTCGGTCACGCCGCCGGACACTAGTCACGGACTGCGACCGACTCAAGGGATGAGCGGGCACCGGTGGAGAACAAGCCTTAATTGTCGCAAGAGAATCCAGGCCCGATCACGCAACGTTGACGAAGGGGTCTTTTTTTTCGTCTATTCAAGCTTTCCCGGCGTCGGAGTCAAGTGCCGCCTTGCATACCGGATCTTCCGGATGAGCACAGCAGCTCACTTAGTCACTCTTGTCCTTTGACTATGACATATTCTCTAGTCGCAACGCTACATTCGCATGTGAGCCTCTGGAAAACCCTGGGAATAACATGCGGATAAGAAATCATGCCCATCGCTCAAAGTTTCATGATGCAGGACAAACTCACAGGGTTCAACCCGTTTTTCCCGGATGTACATGGCACCTGGCGGTAAGAGAGGTTTTCACCACCTACGAAGTAGTTCCACGCCGGTTCATTAGTGTTGGCCCAAAAAAAAAACCATCCGACGTCATGACAGGCGATCCCTCCATCCCAGGTTACAAGTAATCTATTTTACCACGAGATACTTTTTTCTTCACACAAGCCGAGGAACAAATGGCTAATGGCTGCCAAAGTGAGACCACGTTCCCGCCGCTAGGGCCGCCGACGCAGGCATTCCGCGTTGATCGGTTGACGGGGCGGCCAACATACTTCAGCCGCCCGATGTCCGGAGAGCTGAAAAGGCTGACGTTCTGTCACCTTCCTTCCGTCCCATCTCATCTCATCTCATCTTATCTCACTTTGCGGTTACATACGTCAGATAACACACTGCTATAAAGTCACCATTCATCTTTCAAATCGTAGACTACCATCTCACGCGATTGAACAAGGCCAGTAATTAAGAAAGCGCAAATTGATACGGGTACAGTGGCCGGATAGTTTGAGCTACATACACGTCTACTGTGAAAGCAACCTCATAATGTCAACCATAAACGCCATCCTCACATCTTTACAACCAACAATGACACCGCCACATCTCCCACCCTCGCAAAGCTGTCATCCCTTCATGACACTCCCCCTCGAGCTCCGCCTCCTCATCTGGGAAACCTTCAGCTCGCAACCCCGCGTCTTCGAATACCGAGAAGACACCCACCTCATCAAGCCGCCCCGCGAGTACCGCCACCCCCGTGCCGCCGCCCTCATCACAAACGCCGAATCGCGAAAAGCAACCCGCGCCCTTCTCCGCCCCTTCCCGCACCCGTACGACGTCCAAAAGGACTCCCGTCCGTCGCCACCGCCGTCCCTGGAATTCGTGCCCTCATCGGATATCATCTACCTCCCACCGCTCGTCTACCGCACGCGGCTCGGCGCGTGGGACTCACTCTGGACCACGAAGCCGGGTATCGAGAATGTAGGGATCCACTGGTCCGTTCTCCTCGACGAGCGGCGTATCGCGGAGGCGTTGCGGGCTTGTTCGCGGTGTTTCACCGATATGAGGAGGCTGTCCGTCTTTATCGAGTTCAAGCCGCTTCCGCAGCCGGAGGATGAGGTTGGGAATGGCGGGATTGTGAGGTTGTTGGGTCCTGCGGAGGATGAGTATCGCTTGCCGAGTTTATATGCCGAGGCGCATGGGTTGATGGATGAGTTTTGGACGTGGGGGGAGTTGAGGACGGCGCTTGGGAAGGTTAAGAGGGCGATGAAGTGGACGCCTGAGATTGAGGGGGTGTTGTACACCAGGGAGATGGAGGAGGCGTCTGCTTTTTGAGATGGGATGGGATTGGTATTTTGATGACTTTTGTCTCATCTGAGCTGGTCATTTCGACAAGGAAGTTGGGCTGATGCGAGGCATGCCCTGACAGAGGATGTAATATTTTGAGCATTTATCAGGGTTCAAGTTCAGCATACGGCGTCATGATCGAGCGAGGGATTCACAGCATTTCAGCGGGCTTGGAGTATTTCATGACAGGTCTGATATGAACCTGCTAGCTATTATTGAATGAGATTTTGAGTCATTTTGAGCGTATTTGGAGACTTTCCCGTGTGTGCAATTTTGTGAAAAGTAGAAGATAACGATCATGTTGCTCTCTTTCACTATAAATTACATCTCATTACATTTTCGAGGAATTCAACTTCCAGAGCCCTGTATACCTGGGTATCGTCTACAACTTATTCGTACATCTCACTTCTGCCTCGGCTCACGCCGTTGAAATAGGGTGCTCGTGGCCGCAACCTCCTTCAAGCTCAGATCCACGCCCGTAGAGCTCTGAGAGCCTCGAGGCTCGTATTCATGATCACCTTAATCTAAATAACCTCTTCTCCAACATCCCTCACACCCTTCCTTCAACCTCCCACTCATCCTAGTAATAGTCTCCATCTTCTCACCCCGAATTCGACAATGCGACAAGCTCGCCATTCTCCAGTCCCTCGACTCTGGTGTCAAGCTCGAGCGTAGACTCAATCCATGCGTATCGTTGTGCTCCTCTGTATCCTCCACTTCAATCTCCTCCATGCCACTTTAAAGGGCCTCCTCTTCGGTCTCCTCTTCGGTTTCTTCATCCCACACTTCACTCTGCTCATAATCGACACAAGTATCTTCGTCGATAAGACCGTGCTGCCTCAGCACCTCCTCAACCTTGGGCCTGTCAGACCAGTCATCAAACGCATCGCGAATCGCGAAAGCCCACTCTGGCGCGGTTTCCGGCCTCTCATGTAAGTCGCGGACACACATCTCCCACGCCTTGTATACTCGAACAACTCCTCCGATATCATCCTCTCCGCACGGGATCCACGCTCCCTTTTGCACCAGAAGACGGACAAAAGGGCCGATTGAGCCCAACACAAAGGTCAGCGGCTCCGATTCTCGCGGATGGCCCACCGTGATCTTCTTCATCAGGTAGACAAGGGGGGTGAGAGACGGGTCCGGATCGGTGTCTCGCATGCCGATCGGGTTCGCGCCCTGGGTCATCAGCCAGTTTAAGGTCGTCAGGGCCCGCCCCTGATAGTCCCAGTCCATCACACCAATCGTAACACAGAGAGCGAGCATGCCGAGAGAAGAGCCCGATAAACGGTCCTGCTCTTTGTCGGGAGGCATAGTCAAGGGAAAAGTTGCGCGCCATAAGCCGTTCCGCTCCGCAAAGCTCCATCTGATGAACTTCAAGAAGGGGCAATCCTGCTCCAAAGTCACTTTGTCTCCGAAATCCAATACGTCCATGAAAGGGCGAAGGATATCCATACAGTCGCGATCGACGCCACAGGAGACCTCGCAGACGAAGAGAAAGGTCGACTGAAGTTCTCCTACAAGCGGGGCATATTCCGGCCGATGCGTCCGTTGGGTCTCCCGGATGAAGTCCGCGACGACTTGAGCGAACGAGTCGAGAACCGAATTACAGTCGGGCTCGGTTGTATCAATTATCGCTGGCAACAACAGCTTTAGCACTGATTCTTTGGGGCCGTTGTCTGCAGAAGCGGTCCAAAGGCTGTCTCCCAACGTCATAAGCTGCTTGGCGGCCTCGATATGACCCTGAGCGATGGCAAATTCGAGTGCCAGCGTCATGAATGAGTTTCCATGTTGGAAAAATATCTCCACATTGGCCCCGAGGCTGAGCAAATGTGACACAACGTCTCTCTCCGTGTGTACATTGCGCTCTGAGGGACGATACTCGCAGGCGTATTGTATCGGCGTGGCGTCTCTGTTGTCAGGACTGTCTACCGAGAGGCCCAGGTTCTTGACGAGATCGGTCATCACCTCCAAGTTCCCAGCACGAGCCGCATCGTGCAGGGCGTTATGTGGCCTCGAACTTTGCCGGGCATCTGCTAACCAGAACCTCGCCTTTCTGGCGGGTGGTGAAACGAATGGGCATGTTTCCGCGCCCGCTTCCGAATCCCAGAAAGGGGACTTTCTCATGGCGTACTCACCCTGCAACTGAGTTGTCAGAGATGCTCCGGCGGAAAGCAGGAGGCGAGCGACGGAGCTGTGTCGCTGGCACAGGGCCACATGTAAGGATGTGCGGGCAGGGCGACAGATGGAGGGGAAGGAACGGCCCCTTGCCCTCTTCCCGATTGGCATACAACTGCATAGGCTTCTCCCGGGGCCATCGACATCGACATTCTGATCTAAGAAGCCACTTGACCATCTCATAGCGGCCTCCTGCGGCAGCCTGGTACAGCGGGGTGCCCCAGGTCGTCATCCTGTCCAGATTTCCGTCGCCCCTGGGACCCCCCCATGGTAGTGGTGCCACGGGATACGCCTTGGCAATATCCGCGCCGAAGAGATGAGCGCGTTTGAGAGTATCGAGATTTCCAGTCTTCAAGGCGTAAGTGACGCAATCCGACGCGTCATCCCGTATACTCTGGAGATACAGTCTGCGATTGAGTATGTCGTGGAATCTGTGGTTGACCCGTACCAGGCGTGCCCTATCGGACTGAGAGACGTAGCTGCTGACAAGCAACCATAGCTCCGCTGGTAGCTCGTCAGTCGACATCATAAATCCTCTCAACGCGATGCGAATATGGATCTAGCGTCTAAGTCGATGGGGAGAGCTGCGATGAGACCGATGAGTACCCTATTTTTACCCATGTTCTGGGACCCTCTCCTGCACGAAATTGCAAGTGGGGTGTGGGCAAAGCCACACACCGCCACAGTGCGGTCATGGGCCGCGAGAACCGCTTTCCACTCGTATAGTCACAATGCAGGCATTCTGTAACAATTAGAGATTGATTGTCAGTTGGAGGGGCAAATCAGGTACTTATCGACATTTCTTTCTCATCTTGGCGAATGTACGTTTCTGGTGTGTATTGGTGACCGCGTTGGAGCTCGACGATCGACAGGGTGATCCACGGGCAATGATAGAGTAGCATCTGTTCGGATATGCCCCAAGGACTGGGGTAAGAAGGGCTTCCCTCCGTCACAGCCGGTGCCGATCCGGACGAGATCGGGGGCGTGTTCCGGGACGAGCTCTATCTTGTGCCTGGTATCCGGTTCGGTGATGATATCCAACAAATTTAGCCCACGTTGAGGGCCGAAGCCTTCGACTGTCATATTGGAAATGCATCGCAGCATGAGACTTGCTAAAACGATCAAGTCCCACCGATCCAAGTCTCCTTTCCTGCACATGCCAAGTGCCCCGTATGAATTGAGGCGGAGTCTCACTCTCGGTGGCACGATTCCTTTCGGTGACGGATGTCCGTATTTGGCACCTAAGAAGAAATGTGAGATGGGCGGGAATTGCATCATGAGAGATCGTTGACATATGGGTTGTGAGAGGTTAATGATTCTTGATTTAATCTATGATGCATAAAGGCTTGGATAGCGAGTGGAGGGCCAAGTCCCCAGCAATACAGCCTGGCAGCATCAATCGCCGGCGATACTCCTCTCTCACAGGAAACCGAGGCTATCGGCGTCTCAAGGCCCCGCGGGACGTCTACCAAAGCTCACATGTAGGCTGTCTTTGGGGGCAGTTGAAAACGCTGCGGAAGTCCTTCGAGTTGTCCAAGGGCCCTTTGATACGAGCGAATCCTGGAGAGTGCACGTCGGCCCCAAGCAGGTAGACATCGTACACCTTCGAAGACGACACGTCGCACCAGTTTTGTGCCCATTTCAAGAAGAAAATCTGGTCATGCGAGAAACTCTGCAGGCCAGGCAAGTCGAAATCTTGAGACTTCTTGTCTGACTGCAGTTTCTTCCACGCCGCATAGCTTGTCGCCACACCTCCGGCATCTGCTATGTTTTCACCAAGCGTGAAGTTACCTCGAACGGGAACATTCGTACCATTAGGCGCAATGACCGTGAATTGCTGATACTGGTTGGCGAAGCATTTGGTACGATTACTGAACGCCTTGAGGCTCTGCTCATCCCACCAGTTTGTGAGAGACCCGTTGGCAGCGTAATTGTGCCCGCTGTTGTCGAAGCCATGGGTGAGCTCATGACCAAGAACGGTGCCAAGTGCGCCATAGTTAACATATGAGGGATAAGCAACATTATAGAGGGGTTTTTGCTGGATACCAGCATTGATGACAATATCGTTGAAGGTTGTAGAGTAGTAAGCATTTGTTGTTGATGGGGTTTGCAGCCAAATGTTCTTATCAGCAGGCTTGCCAAGCAGAGCCCACAGCGACTTGCTAGAGAAAGTGGCAAACGCAAGGGCATTGTCGAAGTAGGAGTCGGTAACCTTGAGCCCATTATAATAATCTGCAAGCTTGCGTGGGTTTGTGGTGTCCGGAGACACGTCGGGATAACCAATCTTTTTCGAAATGGCATTGACCTTCACTTCGGCCTCTTTCTTGACTTCGGATGTTAACCAGTCCTTTTCGCCGAGGCGCGAGATAAAGGCCTGCTGGATCGTGCCCATCATGTTGATAGCCAGATCACGAGCTTCGTTCGAGTATGCCTTATCGAGGTAGAATCGGCTCAGAATCCAGCCGAGCCCGGCAGGCAAGCCACTCCATGGGACACCCTCATCCACATGACCGACGCATTGCTGCCATCTCGGTGGCTTGCCAACTAACTCCGGATCTGTAGCGCGAAGCTTTGATTTCAAGTCGTTCAATCTTTCCGTGACATCTGTCTCAACGAAGTTGGAGAAGGTGGATACTGTTTTCCAGATGAAAAATCCTTGGACCGTTTCGACAGAGGTGTTGGCGAGAAGCTGAGATAGGTTGCCAAAGTAGGCTGGGGAAAACACAAGTTGATCCGGCGTATAGTCCGCGGGAATCAAGTTGTTGATGACAAAATCATGACCAAGTTCTGGGGCCACGCTTGTGACCTCTTCCAACTTGAACTTCCTTGCTGGTGACTTTGGTGGCTATCAGTTCCTCGGTCAGACTTAAAGGTCAGGGTATCACTCACAGTTGGGCTTGCTTTGCTGTCATCAGTGGCCTGCAAAGCGACCGCGTCCTTCTCAAACTTAGTGACGGCTAGAGCGAGTCTCTGAGCATTCATAACATCGAGTTTCGCCGGGTGTACTGCCTGAAGAAGTGCTGCCATAATGCGCTCATACTCCGCAACGGTATCATTATTCCTGGCTACGGAACCTGTGAGCAACGGCGTGCCTCCGGGGACGACGGATATGAGTGTCTTGTTCTGCTTAAAAATCAGTATGCATCCATAGTGGCGGGCTCCCAGGTCCCAGATCAACATACCGTATTCTGGTCATCAAAGTCAACAGTGACGGACTCGAAAGTAGAGATGCCGAGTTGACCAAAGAACAGTAGTGTCTTGCCCATGTTTTTAGCATCATTCTTCGAGATCTTGCGTTCCTTGTCCTCTGTAGTATTGGCCACAGGAAAAGCCTCCGCGACACGGTTGACGAGATTGATGAGAGGACCCAAGCCTGCAGCCTTGACGGCGGTGTCATTGAGGCAAGCATTGTATGTCTCCACGATCAGCTGAAAGTTGTCCCGATCCACGCCTATTTGCTCTTGAGACAGTGACGCCGTGATAAATCCAGCGTTTGGTCCACTGGGGTAGGTGCCTTCCACGATGTTCTTCAGCACTATCGAGACATCACTCCCGACAATACCCAGCGATGAGGCCTTTCCTTGGCCAGCCCCAGGCGCATGGGTTGCTTTCCATCCAGAGCACGCATCTGCCAAGAAAGTGTATTAGCCAACCAGAGTCATGCAACGTGCAGAATCCGCAGCAGTGTCGAGTAGGAAAACAACGGAAAAAGATGTGAGACAAGGATCCGAAGCTTGGGCGCGGGGAAACTAGAGCTGGAGGCAATGCGAGTGGGGGAAACAAAAGGCAATTGGAGTCCTGCGACGCACATTTGTCAAAGTCTGTGCACGGATCGATGTCGGTATGGTTCGGCGCGAGACTCATGAGAATGTTTGAGGCGATCTCGAGACAGATCGGTGTGGTGCAAAGGCTGCTGCCATCCGCGGCCGCAGTGAAGGGGGCCATTCTATCGACTGTCGAGCAGTATTTCGAACGTCCTCACAGAGCTAGCATCACAAGTCAGCGACAAGACTCTTGGGCAGTTGAAGTACTTGATAGACAGACCTTGGGATGAAGAAGCGACCTGACTAGCCGGACAGGGAAGCTGAGACGCTTGATACTGGAACCAGAAGCGCCTTTCACCGACAAGCTGACACCCAAATTAAAGAGAGAGGAGAAAGCTAGCGAGGATAGGTTGGAGCCGGTTCATCCAGTGTGGGTTTGGGGATGGACTGATCCCTATATATAATGGCTTGCAAGGAGAGAAGAATATACTTTTCCTGCAAACCCTTTTTGGTCTAGACGATGTCGGGCATCGAGAACCATAGAATACAGTATAAAGATGCCAAAAGCGGTGACTAGAGGGCGGCGGTGGTGTGGTGTCGTCGATGTCGCAGAAGAAGAAAGGCAGCGAGGCGTTGATCCAGTTTTCTTCACGCAGCCCGAGGGTAACCCCAATAGACCAAGTACCTGCCCTTTTCACCTGTCTCACGATCTTCACTGCCTCTGGCCAAGGCAGAGTCCAGCTACTTGGACCTTCCTAACCCATCCTTAGACGTGCCGGAACATCGCAGCCTGCAGGCGAGGCTGCCTTGTTTCCTGCCAAGACTGCCATTTGCCAAAGTCAAGCCAACCCCAGTTCGTTGACACATCGGAACTCTATGTGGTGACGAAGTCGACTCGGCGGATGTTCAGATGTGCATGCGGCGAAGGCAAGCATTGCGGAGAAAGGCAGCACAAAAGTGCCGCTCGCCAAGGATCGGGGACTTTCGCAGAGTAACCTCCGAAGTGACATTTCAGCCGCGGGATGCCGATCCTGACTCCCTGTCCCGTATCCCCCGCGTATCTTAGCTTAGCTTGCTCTCTCAAGTTGAGTGGCACGACGTCGATCATCTATGAGCGTTTTTGCACAAGCATCGCTCGCGGTTTGAGACTGCCAAATGGACTGGCTCGACTGGTAGCTTGGCCTGCCCAGAACGGACAGCTGGAATATTGGGCTGATATGTGGCTGCGAGTGAGCTTCCGTCCTGACTACCCCAAGCTGTTTTCGTAATGCCATGCGGACGCACGTGTATCCCAAAAGCCGACCAGTTGGTTAGCGCGGTGGGCAAAAGAACGGCGCGATCTATTTCTGAAGCCAGCTGGTACTCTAACAACTGCAGTGAAGGCTAGCATAACCGCTGTTCACCCCCAGCCGCGGAGTTCCAAAGATGAAAGTCGGCGATCAGGCTACGCCAGGATCTCATACCGCGAACCGTAGGAAGAATACCACTTGGCAATCATGTTGGCAGCGCCAAGAGCCTTCGCATGACTGTTAAGCAACGGCCGACTCTCGGCAGGCCTGCATTTTGACTTCCTCAGAATAGCCTTTTAGCATGAACCTAGCGTCGAAGGCTAGAACTTGCGCGAAGGGTGCTTCACAGGGGCTCTGGAATGTGCAGCGATTCGTTGGGTCGCTAGGTATTCTCCCCCAGGATCCAGTGGGACGAACGAAAACCTTCGACGAAGACCGTTTTCGAAAACGAATGCGGCATGAATATTTGCAGCTTGCCACGCCGTCAAGAGCACACGAGGCCAGACGATGGCGTTCCTTGGTGGCAGAGCCTCAAAGTAACCTAGTATTACCGTTCCTGGCGTGGAAGCACAATGATACCTAGATCCTTCATCCGGGCAGATGGGTCGATACTTGGTATGAGAAGGTCTGTACTAAATGCGGCTGGAGCCATTCAGCCACTGCTGCGAGTCCAAGATTTTGGCGTTGCTGCTCATCCGATATTGGCACTTGTCATATCCCACGATCTATAGATCTACAGATCGTGGGACAGACGCGATTGGATGGAATCTGACAAGGCATAGGTATCACAAAACTCTTGAAGGTAAGGCAAAATGGGTGAAATTGAGAATACGCAGCGGAAGATGTCGAAGGAGGAGGGGCAGCTGGGCACGTGCTTGATGCCTTAGGGTGGCCTATGCGCACCTTACCTCAGCAAAACAGCACAGACCACATCCAAAAAAGACAAGTGGGGAGACCCCCGGAGGCAATGCCCCGCAAGCTGATCAAGCCACGTTCACCCTTTGGTTTCATGCGCCACAATGACGTTGATGTCAGTCAGGCCTGGTTCCTCGGGGAGGCGATACCTCAAGCGCAATCTTTCACTCGATCACCTCAAGCCTGCAGCCCTCTCCTTCTCCGTTACTGTGAGGTTTTTATCGCTACTATACCATCTAGAACCAGCCTCTTGTACCTCTAGTCCTACCGATCATCAAGATGGCGAACACTGGCGCCCCTCCAAACTACTGTAAGCTTCCCTCCAATACCCCACTATAGCTATCGAGCTGCGACTAACATTGTGCCTAAAGACAAGATCCTTGAGATCTCGGAGGCGGCTACGACCCAGCAAGTTCGCGATGCATACAAGAAGTAAGTGATCAAGATACTGAGTCCAAGTTCCCTCGAACTGACCTTTACTTTCCAGAGCCGCCTTGAAGACACACCCAGACAGGGTCCCCGCCGACTCACCCGAGCGAGCAACGCGCACTCGCAAGTTCCAGCTCGTCAACGACGCATACTACACCTTGTCCGACACGCAAAGACGCCGAGAATACGACGCCCAGCGAAAGATCTTTGGCGCATCCGCCGGTACAACGTACGGCGACTTTTCCGACGACGACTCCGACCCAGAGGAAGTACCCCCGCAGGCCGGCCCCAACCCGCAAAATGCCTACTCGTGGGCATGGAACTTCTTCACAGGCGGGAAGCAGGGTCAACAGAACGAGGGCCAGCGTGCGCAGGCCGACAACGCACAGTTCGGCGATGTATTCGAGGAGATGTTGCGCGAGGAGGGCATGGCCGAGGAGGGTACCAACCGCCCGACGAGCTCGTTCTGGAGCATGGTAGGCGGTCTTAGTGGTGGCGCGCTGGGCTTCATCGTCGGAAATATGCCTGGCGCATTGGCGGGCGCTGTCGCTGGAAACAGGCTTGGCTCTGTTCGAGATGCGAAGGGCAAGAGTGTCTATGCTGTTTTCCAGGTCAGTGCGAATCTGGAGATATCTACCGGGTAGATCCCGTCAGCCTCTCTATCCAGATTGTCTTGCAAGGTGGATCTGTACTGACATGATGCAGGACCTCCCCCAGGCAGATCGCGCGAGGCTGCTTACCCAGTTGGCTGCCAAGGTGTTCAGCCATACTGTAGGAGCTTAGGGGATTTTGGGATTTCAGATAGGTTCAGGATGATATCACATGGGCAGCTCGGAGTTTTGGGTTCGGTCAAGATCGATATGAATAGGTAGCTTCACCAGGCCAACTTGGCACTTTGGCATCAATACACTAGATAGCTTTTATCCCTTCAAAAGTGTTGCCTGTCGTTATGAGTGTGACGCGTTTGTATAACATAGCTCGACGAACCTTTCCTCCATTTGAATCAACATGATCCATGATCGGAGGGACACTACCGTAACTGACACCTTGGCAATCACTGACTAGCATCTCACCAATTCCACCGTCAGTCACATTTCCACCGGTCTACACGAGCCATTGCCTACGCAGTAGATGGTGTCCGCGGCTCCGCAGCTGTGGATGTGCGTAGCGGGGTGAAGCGGGGTGATGGTGCATTATAAGCAGATCCCCGCTCCTGGACCCCAACAATCAGTCACTAGTCAAGGTGCCAGAGTGGTTAATGGGCTGCCCTGCTATCATATCTTGATTCCAGATTAGGCAGTGGCTTCGGTCGCGCAGGTTCGAATCCTGTCCTTGACGCACTAAATGTTTTGCTGTTTGTATGTGTCTTTGCGTCGCCTGAGTTTATGTTGTGTTTTTTGATTGCTTTTGAGGATGTTTAGAGAAACAGCGAACACCAGGCAAATAACCTTCGATACCTACTGCACTGTCCCCCTAATGTCCGAGCGGCAGTGTCCCGGGGCCGGCCCGTCCCCTACCCCGCACACTCTGAAAGACCAACGTGTTACGGTCCGAAGATCGCCTCAAGTCAGGTTTCGATGGTATGAAATGTCTTTATTACTTATCTTCGGTTGCTAGTCGAAGTCCTAAATACTTCCCCTTCGCTGCATCTGGATGCGCTCCGGGATCTTCTTCTCATTCAGAAGAGAAACCATCATCTGCGGGAGCCCATCGCTGATAGACGCCACGGGTTTTGCACTCAAGAGATGCTGAGAGGGCTTTGTGTACTGCGCATCAATTTCAACGTCCCAAGGCTTCTGACTCGGCGCTTTGTGGCGATACTCCGGCGGTACCCCTACCTTCTGGGTGAAAATTGGTTTAGTACTTGGCTGTAATTGCTGACCCGAGCCAACGAGCTTGGCCATCATCAAGACCCAATTGAGGAGGGCAAGTGCTACAACTTCAGACACCTTGAACACGTGCTGAGCAGTGACTATGCCAAGGGACCGGATAGACTTGTCCAAGACGCTGTGATTGTCGCCCTCATTGACTAGCGTTTCGTCCCCCGTGGAGAATTCGCTTTCGTTCTCTACCGGCGACACTTCATGTTCAATCTCTACCGTGGCAGGTTGATGGAGATACTGCGTCAAAACATCAACACCAGAGTCATCCACCTCATCAGATTTGTCGGAAAGTATCTCTGTCGAAGAGGTCACCTCTTCGAACGTCGCTGGCATAGGCGGTGGCATCTCTACCGGGGTAGTATCGTGGTTCTCCTTTTGCATCGCCATGTTCAGCCCGTGTGCGATGCTGTCTAGTTGTTTCTTGCATACAGATATGGCAGAAGATAGGTCGATCTCAGTTGTCGTCGACTTATCCGTATCGCCAGATCTTGAACAGAAGCGCAGAAGCTTGTGTTTGCTTTGTCGCATCTTGCTCTTAAGCCGTCCCTCGACTTCAACGCACATGGTGATTGGCCGACCGCTGTGCTCGAACGCGAAGCCGGTATGAAAGATGTGCTTGCGGAACGTATTGTTGTCTATTTCGCTCTCGTTGAGCTCCCATTCGAGAGATCGGAACCCTTCCCCGTTTTTTGCCCGCTTTACTGTTCCCTTGAAAGTCCAACTGTCGACAAGCTCTCTCGTCACGCTGTGACGAGTTCCCATCCCCCCTATCTCGAAGAAGCCTCCAGCCCCAAGCGTGGGCTCGAAAGCGTTCTCCTTGACCTCGGAAGTCACGATTTTTGGCCCTGTAAGAGATTGAGGTCCAAAGAACTCCGTCAATTGAACCGCATAATCAGATTCCAGCGACGTTCGCACGTGTCTTGGTGCTCTTCTCCTTCCGGCTTCGGGTACGGAAGCATCTTGCTCACTTAGAGTGATGAGGACAGTGGCATTGCTGAGAATGTGACCCGGGGCATGGTTAATCGTCATGTCAATATAGACAATACCGGCAGGGTGCCTGTTGGGACCAAGCACACCCCATTGAGCCTTTCTCCAGTGGTATTTGCACTCGATTTCGACTTTGCCGACTGCTCCTGATCCCACGCAGAGGTGTGATCCACGGGCCAACTCCTGGTTGAAGCGTTCGAAATCTTGTCGGCCGCATCGACGGACTCGAAGCCCGGGGCGATAGGATTGACGTGTTCTGATTGCTTGATGCTCAATTGTCGCACCAGCCATGTTGAGAGTGTTCCTGAAGCCCTTTCAATACCAGGCACCTGACGCAAGACGTTGATGTTTCTGGCAAGTCAGGTAAGGCTCTGGGGGCGTGAACGGAACTGGCCGAGGAATAGACTCCCCCACTTTCAGGAGGCCTTCAATATTGTGCCACCACGAAGGCTGCACCCGCAATTAATGCACATACCCATGCCATTGGCGCCTATCATGGGTTGGAGACAATTTTCTTGTCCAGTCATTGTTTGAGGGGTAGCGGGCTCCGGCACGTTAACGAGATGTCATTGGTTTCACAAGGGGGCTGGGTCGCGAGCTGCAGGCTAGGTCATGCAAGCTTACGGCGTGGGTTGTTGACGCACAAGCTGACATTCTTTTCATGCCATTGAGTTGTTCTCATGAAAGAACACTGTTCGACTCGACTGCACTCGTTCAACTCCAAATACCCACGACTCTTGTTTCGTGGCGAGTACGTCGTCTCTGAAAGACAAGTGTTCTGCCATGTTCATAAATCGCGGAATCCCAAATCTGCCAGGAATATGGCTTCTTCCAAGTCTCGGTCAGGCAGGAGCTCGCAGACAGTCCTGAGCGGAGCTACGCTTTACGACGTCGAGGAAGAGGAGCCAGTCCAGCCACCAAGAGAATCGTCTATCCTTCGAAAGCAACGGCAATGGAAGGAAGTTACTCAACGAGATCGCAGATCACCTTTACCGCGCGAAGTCTTGGGCCAGAGTTTCCGCGAGTCTCTGAAGCAACTTGCTCATTCCAAGACATCACCTCACACTACAGACATCTCATATATCGAAAGCCTAGCGAGACAGGATGATACTGGCCAAAAAGCGCCGCTGAACAAGATCAAAAGCGGTAAACGCGTTACCCAAGGACCGAAGGGTAACGTTGCTTTCGTCGAAGACGTCGATTATGACGGCGAGTCCGACTCGCCATCGACAAAGTCAATGTCATCATTCGATAGTATTCATCCGAGTGATGCAGCTTCCGATAGGATTCTACCCACCATGACGCCGCAGCCTCAGCCGCAAGTCAGCGACTCTCTCCAAACCCCCAGACAGACCAAGCAGACCAGGCCCAACAACGGTACCTGTATTCATGTCAATCCCCAAAATCCTCAGGATGTCGCAATTCTCACAGAGCTTGATATGACTGATGATCTGGAGGAGGATCTGGAAGAATATTCAAGGCTTGTGAGAATGGGGCGATTCAAAGCTGCTAGAAGATGTTTCGAAGATCGACTGGTGCATTTCATCGATAATCTCTACATTTTAGATCAATACTGCTCGACTCTCTTGGCGATGTCGGACTTTCAAGCACTGTCCCGAATTGCGAAAGAATTTGCAATGGAACTTCGTCCCGGAATATACCTCATAAACATCTTGACGCGGTTTCTCCAAGCTGAAGTCCTGAGTGGGCTCGAGATACTGTCCAACGAAGCGAAAAACAAATATTCGTCATATATAGCTGACGACTTGGAAACGATTGCTGAAATGCGAAATCACTGGCCGGAGCTGGACTCCACGGAAGTAAGTGAAACCCAAATCATCTTTCCACACAGATATGAACGCAGAACCCAGACTGACTTGAATCAGCTCCAAGTGATGATGGACAGCTTCACCATCAAAGGCGGCATCAATTACTTCCGGCCTCTCGAGTGTGCCCCGGTCTATCTACATCTAAAGGCTGAAGGAAGGATTTGGGACTTCAAAGACCTGCTCGACAGACTCTTGCCCATGGAGTCAACTTCTGTTTGCACGACGCTAAGACTTTTACTCCAGAACTCTGGAGACGATAGCGACGATCATTTGACGATATTGCTCCAAAGAATCGAAGATGACTGGGTTAGTGCGGCAGACGAAGTCTCGTCATTTGCTCTGCTAGAAATATTCACGACACTTACTCTAGCCTCTATGAGCCGGCAGACGAGCATCCTCATGGTCAAAAAGATCTTTCAGTTTGCCCAAGGCCACGCCCAAGAAATCCTTGAAGCGAACCCAATCAACTCGAAAACTCGACCATATCTCTGCTGGATCGTGACCAAAGTTTTGGTAGAGCAATACAAAAATCCAAAAATAACTGGAATATTCGCTTTGGCATCCCATCTAAAACGACTGCCAGGAAAGAGCTGGCAACCTGAAGTGGCTCTGCCATTGAGCTGGATGGTGCTGTACGCGCCAGATGAGGACGAAGACCCAAAATGGCATCCTGATCCATCTACCACCGCTGGGCACGACAATGCTCTACGAACGGTCCTTGGAGTTGCGGAACAGCTCGGAGATACACCTCTGCAGGCAACTTGCCTTCAGCTCTTGATCTATCAGTGTCCTCAGCCACGGCCACTATTAGACAAGTTAGGTGACTTATGGCGCTCGAAGGGAGCATATCTGGGCTACATTCAAACCCGGATGTACTGTTTTATACCGGAAAGTCTCTCAACACCTGAGACTCGAGAGAGCATTCGCCAGGACATTCTCCTCGCTGGTGAGGTCTCCTCGGGAGGGCCAGTGTCACACGCGCGATCCATGATTCTGAGAGCTCTTTCTCCAGGCGACCCGAGCCACCTAGAAAAGAACTTGTATCTGGGACGAGCGTGGGAAGCCATCAATATCCCCGGGTATCTGAATATAGGGACACAGGGACAGAATGGAAGATCCAATGGAAGTGATATTACAAGAAACGTGCTCGCTGGTCCAACCACACTCTCACATCCCTGGACAGAGCCTTCAGATGTCGCTCATCAAGTCAAGAACCAAAGCCCAACTGGAAAGGCTCAGGGGAATCAGAAAAGCGAACACAATCACGAAAGATTAGGGAGCAGTGTTCCACTGTCCAGACAAGACCAAAACCGCGCTAAAGCAGAGCATACAACAATCAGAGGCAGCAGTGAAACGCTGTACGGCATCTCAAGCCCCCAACCAGTCAAGTTTCCACGGCCTAGGTTGCAGAAGATGCATGCCAGTGAAGGAAGATCGAACTTCCCCGCAAGATCCATACCGCCTCTTGTTCCGGCAACTAACTTTCCTGCTCGTTCTCACAAGGGCAAGGGGATCGCGAGAAATGTGGGTGGTGATGAATCTCAGCCTGGACGCGGAAAGGCAGAAAGCGATGAAGAAAGCAAACAAGCGAAACCTCGAAATGAAGCGCCAGAAATGTCGGACGCCGACAAGGAGAGAGGTCGCGAGCGACAAAAACTGAGTGATCGGTTCAGTTCCTTAAGAATCGGAGATTGACGGGAACCGCGATAATGATAATTAATGGACGGCTACTTGGTACGAAATCCGCTCCTAAGCAGTGAAATGGTCGAGCATTTCAGGCAGGATCAGAAGCGTGAGATCATACGACAATTTGTGAACCATGACAAGATCGACCTAGACTAGTTGCTTGACAGCAAGAAGGTACCAACTTTCTGCCAATCATATCAAGTAACTACCTTAATCATGTCAAGTCTCAAAATTCCCCGAATCAGCTGTGCTTCTGTGATAAATCTTACCCCTGTGTTCCAATATCTCATTTGGCTGCGTCAGTTCGATGGCATCGTTCCTTGAAAACAATTCCTTCCTTTGACCAAGAATATCTCGCAGCCAGAAGAGCTCGTACATGAGGATGAACCTGCTGACCATCGCCGATGCCATGTAGCGAGCCATGATCTTCAGGCTATCCGTTGCGGAGATGAAAACAAGACTGGAGAACAGCATACTTCCGTAAATCAGATGACATGTACCTAGCAGAGACGTGAAATACGACAAGGCCATTGAACAATATGTTTCATCCTCATCAATGAATGCTTTAGTCCAATCCTTCTCATCTAGAGGTTTGAATTGTCGCGAAAGTACTTCCCCGATGTACCCACGTCGAGTACCCCTGGTGATCCGTGTTCGAGCCCACAAGCTAGCAGCTGCGGAGACATGAGAACTGATACCGATGATACTCCAAAGGAACTCCAAATAAGTCAGCTGGGGAGCGAGCATACTGACAACCATCACGCCCAGCTGATTGCATAGTGTATACGTGTTAATGATGGCTGCAATGGCAGCAAGGAATTCGATAGCGAGAATTACCGTACTAAGCGGTACGGATGATCTTTCGGTGCGTAAACGGTAGTGCCGGGGCTTGACCAACTTCATCGGGTTCATGTACTCGAACGATCGGACGGGATGGATGGCAGGCGATCCAGCAGCTACGAGCAAAGCAATGAGTGGTCTTTGGCCAATAACACAGAGCGTCGAGGTCTCTTCCACGCTGTTACCGACTGTGGCGAGTATCGTTGGCATGAGGCCGAGGACGACTGCGGCAGCTGCCATGTTGCTCATGATGTACTCAGACGTGTTGCCCAGAATGCAGTTTGCTACGGGCTGAGCGAGCCTGTTCGTGTTGCCGCCTCCCGTAAACCAGTCGATGGTGGCATTTTCTCTCGGTATTGTCAAGTATCTCTCATACTCGGCGGAGCAGTTGCCCTCCATGATAGCTTCGAAGGTAGGCCCGAACTCAGGATACCAGTTTTTGAATTGGTCTTTGGCAACGTATACTGCGAGGCATGGCCAGTTGAGAAGGGTAACAAAAACGAAGGAAAGAAATAATCGAGACATCTTTAACATCGAGAGAAGTGATGCAGCAATTGCGATGGAGCCGGCTATTAGGAATTGTGGAATATCTGACTAGAACTTGTACAATTATGGCATGCAATTTATAGCAACAGAAGAAATGCTTCAAAACCCATGAAAGCTAGGACATACCGGGGCTTTTACTTATCACATAAGATACTGTAGCCTTGGGCCTCGGAAGAAAAACCTAACAACATCAACGTTGGACAAGCAGAAAAAATCCGGTTTGCAACAGCCTCTTGATGGATCATACAAAGAACACCGGACACAGAGCTGGACAAGAATGACATCCTTCGAGCCACCTTCTTTTCTAGGAAGCACCTAGGAGGTGGATTAGAAAGCGGCATTCTTCCGACAAGTAAGCAGCCTTGGAGGCACGAGACTTCACACTCGAGAGTCAAGTGGTGTTCTCGTATGTATTCCTCCCAGTGAGCATGCTCATTTTACCATCATCCAGTGGTACCAAGACATGTACCCGGAGTTGCGAAGGCTACACAACTGAAGCCTCATTCAGCCCGACTGATTACTGGAGTGATGAGAACCGATAAAACTCATCGAGGGCGGTAGTAAGCCTCTGAAATGGTGTGCGAGAGAGCGAGACTGGAATTAGGACTCTGCAGGTATTTATAGCAAAAAGTCCCAAGCTCAAGGGCTGGGTCGTTAGATATATTGACCAAGTAATTATGTAAATGCAGAGTCGAAACTGACTCGTCCTGTATTCGGTGGAGTAAAATCGTAAGAGCTCATCTTGATTGAACATATGCATGTCAATTGGTATCGCAAGTGTATGTCTGCATAGAATTATGACCGAGGCCCTGCTGTCTAGCTTCCGTTGGGATTAAGTTGTGCATTCCGAAGGGAGGGTTTTCGGGACCATTTGGGCAGATAAATCTGTCTTAATTCAGCTGGGGCAAGCATCCACTTTACCTGCCGAGACCTTTACGGATTAACATCCAATGGATTACTCAGCTCGGTCTCGGTACGAACGGCTACCCTGCAACTTGCCGGATATCCATACTGTGGCTTCAGGCTCGCGCTTTTTAAGGAACCAGCCAGACACACTTAGACTTTTCACACATTCGCGACTTTCCAATAATCCCTCCGCAACCTTCACTTCACCTTTCGCACAATTCGATACAAGCCACCGGGATGTTCATGAAATTTCCATATTCAAGGCGTGCAATCTTTCAACAGAGACGATTTGACCCCGACAACTTGTGAGAAACAGCGTGGTTGAAGGGCAGCTTTGAGCCACAGCCGTGCTCACACGTAGGCCTCGGAGAAGACGATCTAAGTCTCACGTCAACATCTACGGTGTCCAGCTTACTTTTCTCACCGTCCTCTCTTCGTTCCTACAAGATCATACCAAGCCGGAATGCCTTTTCCGTTGCCATCCATATCCTACCCACCCTCTAGGGACGGGTTTTGGAATCCTGTCACAGCAACCATCAACTGGTGCGAAGAGGTAGGCTTATTGCGCAATATACCAACAAGATCTATCAAACTTCTACCATCTGCTCGAACTTCACTGATTCTGACCTTTATTTATAGGACTACTATGTCACACCATACGTGGCCGAGTTTGTCAACACTTTCACAAATGCGATATTCGTCTATCTGGCGTTGGTTGGAATTTCCAGCTGCATTAGAAATAACCATCCTCGAGTATTTCTGGTGGCATATGTCGGGTACATGACCATCGGTATCGCAAGCGTGGTCTACCATACCTCATTGAAGTGTTCGTTGCCTCTGAAATCCTTGACCATGCTGTGCTACAGTACTGACCCTCGAGCAAGACTGGATGCAGCTATTTGATGAGCTGTCAATGATATACACCACATGCGTCCTCTTTTATGCGGTATTTTCTCACGGAAAATCCTTGTTCGGCCAGGCTCTTCTGGGCACCTTCATCACTGGCTTGGCCATTTTCATCACCGTGTACTACCACTATCTCGGAGATCCCGTCTTCCATCAAGTCATGTTCGGGATACTCACAGCCACTGTTGTGTTTCGAAGCATGTACATCATGGAGAAGGTACTCCGGCCCAAGTCCATGTCTCAGAGCAAGGCTGAGCTTCTCGACACGCAACTCCTCAAGAAGATGTGGACGCTGATTACTTGCGGTCTTGTCTCTATAGCCATTGGATTTTTGGCTTGGAACCTTGACAACATATTCTGTTCGCATCTTCGACAGTGGAGACAAAAACTCGGACTCCCCTGGGGCGTTCTCCTCGAGGGCCATGGATGGTGGTGAGTATCAATTGGCATTGGGTGGCAGAAAGTAGCTGATGACTGAACTAGGCACCTATTCACCGGTATTGCATGCTATATCAACGTCACTTACGGCGTCTGGCTACGCTATTGCAGAGACGGCAAGAAGGAAGAAGTCGTCTTGGCGTGGCCTTCGATGTTCGGTTCCATTCCCACTGTTGAGCGAGCGCAACATGGAGGACATCTGTCGAAGCCTGGATCTAAAACGGAGTGACCTTCAGTGCAACAACCGCTGGGACGAGGCTATCCAATACCAAGAACTGTGCCGGATAAGCGGAACCGAGATGGCGGCGATGGCTTTGGTTGTGTGTCACAGTGTGAATTTTGCCCACGGTCTGGCTCCAGAGAAAGAGGGCCGATAAGTGCTAGTGAGGATGTGTAGGACAGCGAAGCGGCTGAGGAATATTGTCTGCTGTGACACCCGTTGGCTGTCAAATCGCAGACATGTAAGATAGGACTGTGCGGTTACATTTTCCCGCCAAGTCAATAGGGGGCGAAGGACGAGAAGAGAAAGCCACTCAAAACACACCAAGGCTTGGTCGCTACATGAGTATTTAGGTGGATTTGAGAAGCAGGCTACCAATCATTTTCTGAACTGGAAAACCGGTGTGAGATGGATGCGACTGCATCCACCAGACAATTCCAACAAGAGAATACACTTCGTTTTTCGTCTTGGCGCATTGGTCTCGTTTCACGCAACTACACATTTGACCCTTGACTTGCCCCCCTTTCTCTTCTTATCCTTCATCTTTCAAAGGTACTCAATTCCCTAATAGATTTCCGCGCTTTACTTAACAAAGACTTGAACAGATGTCTGTCACTGAGATGAGCAGTCCTGACCAATAAGCTGCGGCGCCGACGCGCGCATCAGGTCTGCCAAGTGTTGTACAGACTCGAACCAACTGTCCAACACCCCTACGCTTGACTCCTTGAACCAATCAATTACTGTCCGGTAGAATGCAGCTGAGCATTGTTCACAGTGTTTCAATATGCGCTTCTAGAGACTGAGGGAGGGCGGTATTGACCCTTTCGCTTTTCAGGGAGTTGTAATCAATATCTCCATGCGTGCGGTTACACAGCATCAGGCTGTCAGACCAGTGAGCTGCCTCTACGGGCCGAAGAATTTTCGGGAAACTCGACCATCTGGTCTTTGTTTTCTCTCAGACGGAAAGGAGTGTCTCGATCCTGGATTTGCAAAGTTTCCTCTGCAGTCTCTCATTCTCTGCAACGGTAGCTGTTGAGCGACGACCGAGTGTTTCACGCCGTCAGTACACACCCGAACATTCTTTCCACGTCCAAGGTCAGCTTGCAAGTTCTGTGCGGCCAGCACCTTAAGGCGCATAGGGTCTGCCGTAGGCATGGCACGCCCATGGCCTTTTACATGTCCCTGGCGAAGTATCTTGGCTTTGCTATCAAGCGTTTCTCTTTCCATTGCATTATCTATCCCAGAAGATGCCAATGAGTACGGCTTCTCATTCAAATATCGCGATGTCGGAAGAGTAGTACCAGACTTCGTGATTAATCACGGTAAGAGAACATCTCCACTACCCTCACTTGTTTCGAAAGATTCCCAGAGATTGCACCTGGCAAAATCAGGTATCATGCCGATACTGACCTACTATCATACTAGCGCCACTGATATGGCTACACTCAGACGACCCATTCCGCCCGGCAGATATACTCGAACATGTCCGCCATACCACGCCGATGGTGCACATGGAGCCCATCAGAGAACTGCCACAACTCGATCTCGATAATTTGGCTATGCTAAACGACTACTGGAACAACGGCCCAGTTTCGCTAACTGCAAACGGCGACATCACCAGTCTTCCTACCTGGCTCTTTGGAGAGACGCCAGATGAGTCGGGCAAGCTCCACAATGCCACCTCTTGTGTTGTGATCACCGTCGATAGGGGCCCAGGAGATCTGGATGCCTTTTACTTCTACTTCTACTCGTACGATCAAGGGGCAAACATCACTCAGGTTCTACCACCTATGAATGGGTTGATAGAAGACACTGAGCATGGAATGCACTTCGGCGATCATGTTGGTGATTGGTCAGCTCTATGTTCAGATCCGTACCCACGAGATTGTACTCACCGACCTTTGTTTGGACAGGGAGCACAATATGATTCGGTTCCACGACGGGAAACCTACCGGTATCTATTACAGTCAACACTCTTCGGGCTCTGCCTACAAGTGGGATGATAAGGACGTATCAGTGGAAGATGGTCGGGTACGAACTTCCTCCGACCTCTTGGTTAAACCCAACCACGCAGCTAATGTTGTCTTAGCCTATAGTTTACAGCGCATGGGGTTCTCACGCGAACTGGGCATCTCCTGGGTGAGTAATACGCCATACTGTCCCATCTATCGACATTGTGTAATGACAGCATTCGATCAGCGATCACGTTCACGACTCGGTCTTGTTAGACTACTGTGACGCAGGTCAAATCTGGGACCCTGTATCTTCGGCATATTACTATAAATTCGATCCCGAAACGTCACTCTTAACGAGCATATTTCCACCCGGGGCGGAGGCTTCTATCAATCTTACATCCTTCTTGTACTATTCCGGCATATGGGGAGACTTCCAATACCCCGACGACCATCCACGTCAGAAGATCGTACCCTACTTTGGTCTGAAGCGTTACGTCTCCGGCCCGACGGGTCCGACTACGAAGCAGCTTGTAAGGAAAGGACTCTTTCCCGATCACCCTGAAAGAAAGAATCTTTTGCAGTGGGGAGTTGGAATATACATGTCGCTGTATCCATGCTGTTTTAGGGGATGGAGAGCCTGGGTTTCTGGCATCGCCTTCATTGGGTTGTTGGTGTGCATTGTCCTTGGGATCAAACGCTCTTTGAAGTGGGCTAGGGCGCGGAAAGAGGGATTTAAGAAGATCCGCAACGAGGAAAGCATTCCGTTGCGGGAATTGGACTATTTAGATGACAGAGCTTCGAATCACCGGGATTGAGGGAAAGGTTTTAGAGCGTCTTCGATGTAAAACAAATCTCTGAGGACATGCTGACGAAATCAGGCGAAAGTAGTACTCGGCTCCGAGGTCGTATAGCCTTAGTATTTTGTAACATAATTAGATCGAGTCTGTAGTACATGTGGGCATAAAACAGAGCTGCGCCTTTTTGTCTCTATCATTAGATCTTGGGTTCCTCGAGTTCTGATACCCTCTTGCGCCCCTAGGCTTTTTCATGCTAGCTTCGGCATTCTCTTGCGACCCAGCGAATTATGCTGATGTCGCCTGCTGATGTACAACGGGAAATTCTGAGAAAGAAATCCTGGATTTGAAGGTGGGAAGTCTTGCAACATGAAGTTTGGGAAGCCTATATCTTCGATATCGGGTCTCGGTTTGAGGATCAAGACTCTGTTCGGTCTTTTGGGCCTTGGAAACGTGCAAGATTGTCCACAGCCGCCTAAGCATACGGGACGGGTCCGTAGGTGAGTAAAGTAGACACATACTTCAAGCATACATTGACTTTCGCGCAGAAGTTCATGAGCCTGTAGGCAGCATCGCCTCGTCGACGAGCCACGATGCCAAGCATGCGGTGTTGAAGCTTAACAGCCCGGGACTCATCACCACAGTCAAGGCTCACGTCTTTGAAGACCATTTCATTTGATCTGAAACGTTCACTCCGGACATCTTGGACAATCTTCTCCCCAACGCTCATGGTCCAAGCTGGCATACTAAGGCACTGTGGCGCTCGACTAAGACCGTACGCAGTTAGTGAGAAGGTCCAGCCCGTCTAGGCGGTGCGCCTAAACTTGTGTTGAGGCTGCAAGACACTGTCAGCGTCTAGCCCATGTCGGGATAAGCGCCAATCCCGCCCCAAGGGATTGAGCTACCGGCTCCCAAGGGGGGGAATCCGAGGAAGGAGAGGAGAAGAATGAATACAATCACAGAGCCTCCCTTTCACTTCAACTCGTAATGATCTCATAGTCTGTGCACTCAACAACAAACAACATCCCATCGGCGAGCGAACACGACTCGAGCAAAGCTTCCCCGGAATATCAAACTCGAAGAGTCGACCCTATTGTATGCTAGACTACAGTCCAATACGGAGGCAAGATGTCCGTATCAGCTTATCTCGCAGCCTTCGGAAAGGCGTCGCCAGCGACGTACGCCCTCGGCAGCGGACTCCTCGTCACATCATCACTCTTCTTTGGAAACATCGGGCTGTCTCTCACTGGGCCTCTTCCTATCATCAGAGATCAACTTGGCGCGTGCACTCTGAGTTCAAAGCAGAAGATCAAAGTATGGAGACTCTTCTTCGACGAAGCCTCTGTGAGTGAAACCCTTCCTCATCATCAGCGAGATGAATATTCGCCGTCATAAGAGGAGTGATGAGTGCTGACGCCGTGCACCAGAGATACATCATCGGCGGCACCGGCGTGACAGCGACGCTTCACCTGGCCGCCTTCGCACTGGGCGAATCGCCCGTATCCCGCAGGCTCGCCGTCATGTCGGCGCTCTGTAGCATCTGCATCCTGCCGTACACGCTCGTCGTCATCATGCCCACTAACAACAGCCTCATCGCCCTGGATGACAAGGTGGCTCTATCGGAGCTGGACAGGAAAAAGGTCGGGTGGCTGATTGAGAAGTGGGATCGGCTGCACAAGATCCGCTTCTTGATGTACGGATGTGCGTGGGCTTTGAGTCTTGCCGCGTTTACGTCTTCTTTGTGAGCTGGACTTTTGGAGGAGTGACGAGATGCTAAGGATAATTACCTAGTTGATCGTTGCGTTTCTTTTGTCTTCGTTGTTTCCGGATGGGTCATAGGGTTGATAATTGGCGATGGCTCAGCCTAATGTTCCAGATATAATGTTAAATTGGATATGAGTAAACACAATGAACCTGGTAATTACAGACTGACTAGGGCGCGCCATATCGCCCGCAAGATCAGAATGAGGCTAAAGTATCGGCTATGACTTGCAAAGACGGAAAAGTGTGACAAGGAACCCTGACGACTGCTGTTGACATGGTCAAATATATGAGTTCATGACAAATTCGTAGTCCAATCATGGTTACTTAAGCTTGATAATAAGCAAGAATCCGTAGCCTATCAAGTACGAGGTGCATGTGATGAAACCACAAGGTCTCATGGCAAGAAAGCTTCCACGGATTATAGACCCGATGTGACCTGGAACACGTGCTTCGTCTCTCACGAAGTTTTGGGAGAAAGAAACTTTGCTCCAGCTTCTGGAGAGAGCCCGAGTCCCGGACTCCGTGGAAAGTTTGGCGGCAACTGCACATGACCACTTTATAAGCCGATCACTGCTGGTCGAAGATACCATGTAGATCCGACAATTGTTTCCCCGGCATGTTGTGCCGTGATCTATATCCCAGTAATCTGCCATTTGCCAATCAGATTTGAAGAAGTTCTTGACCAGAAGTATGCACCAATCATTAGCATCGTTATCCTAGTATCATGTACTCGTGTCCTGGTAGCTGTTGTGACTTAGGACTCGCCGGCCAGCAGGCTTTTGGCAACAATTGGGAGTGTGTACATTTGATGGCTTTTATTCGAGACTAAGACTAAGTATTCAACGTTGAACTGCATGAATTATTCACGTACAGAGACGGGATGAGATAGCTGTTGACTGAAAAGAAAATATTTCTTCTGTTTGACGACCCCGATGCCATCATCCCCCTCCAATCCCGGAAGATGTGAGTCTATGTGGCCAATCCATGCGCCGCTGCCCAACCAAACTCCAAATAGACTTTACTGAATCATTTCCAGAAGCAGATAGGCCCAGCGCTTATTGAAGCAGGCTCTACCTTCCCCCCTCTCGTCTCAACTCTACGACAATTCAGGGATCCTGGTGCCGAACATGCGGTCACCCGACATCATGTCAGATAATCCCGTTGCTGTGGTCCCAAATAATGGCCCCCCAAACTCTGTCATGGAAGTGTCATAGAACCGAAGGGGGAGAGTTCAGCCGTTGAAACGGTCCTGTTATCAGGTCTCTAAGCCATCCGAGTGCCATCGCAGTCGATGATTGAAATATGAAAGAAAACGTCAAAAATTCTACATGGCCAAGATCGCCACCGTGAACGTCGCGATGAGAACCGCGAGTCTGAGTCCAGCACCGGAGATACTCTCAGCTGCGGCACTCTTGCCAGCACCAGGCAAGCCGGTGTTGTTCTGGCTCTGTCTGAACAGGGGATCCATCGTAGCATTCTTCGTGACAGGCACCTGAGAGCCCGCAACGCAAAATTGCGTGGGGTTGCTCCATGTGGCGTCGACGACGCGCTTCCACGCGTTATCGGGCTTGAAGAGCATCTCGCGGCTGTAGAAGATGCGGCAGTTGGCCGGCTCCCAGAGGAATTGCAGCGGCGTCCTGGCGTCGGACATACTATAGGCGTTCTTTGCGTTGATGGCACCGGCGCTCTTGGGCGTGGTCGCGCGCTTGATGGCGTAGCCCTTTGCAAGCTCGCCGAGCTCGCCGTTCATGATTTCTTCCTTCTTGTCCTTGGGGGTGAGGGCGATGATGGCCTTGGCGTCGGTGGTCATGTCGTTGAAGGCGAAGACCTGGGCGCCTTCGACACCAGCGATGGACTGCATGATACCAGATTGGGGGCGGCCGCCGATGACGGTGGTCTTGATGCCCATTTGAAGGATCATAAGATAGGAGAAGATCGTGCAGGTTGAGCCGCAGGTACCATCAGTGAAGAGGACCACGTTCTCAGGGTCGAAGACGCGAGGGGGCGGGTTAGCTTTGCTGCCGACGCCGGTGAGGTTGAAGGTGGGGTCGGTCTGGTTGAGTGGTGCCTGCTGGTATGCAGTGAAGGTGTCACCGTTGAGCGAGACCGGTGCCAAGATCTGGTCAACGGTCGTGAAGGCGGCTTCATCGGGCGTGTAGACGCCTCCAGGGAGCAGGTTGCTGACGATGGAGCTGCCACCTAGAGCCTCAAGGGCATCCTTTTCCTCGGGTGTGGTAGGCGTGAAGTTGGCAGGAATGGCAGCGGAGAGACGAGCAAGAGTAGTGAGACCTTCGGACAGACGCAAGTTGTTGGCCTGGAAGCGATTGACCTCGGGGAACAGCTATCATGAAGGTTAGCGAGGGAAAAGTGACAGGGGGACAGGGGGACAAACCTGAGCGAAGAGCTCGTAACCAGCAACGACGAAACCACCGCCGTTGGCAGCGACATCAATAACGAGACGCTTCTTCCCGGCGTCCTTGCTCTTCTTTAAGAACGTGGCGACGGTGCTCTGGAAGTTGGTCAAGTACTCAGTAGCGTCAATGGAGTCGGGAGGAGCGAAAGACGAAACAGCGAGCACGGCAACATCATCATATCCCGTCCCGTTGAGGAAGTAACCGGACGTGGTGTTGGCACCGCTATCACGGACAATCGGGAAGGGGTATCCCTCGATTGTCGGCTTAGGAGGGGGCGGCGGGCCTGAAGTCTTTGGCGGCGTCGGCGTCGTTTGGTTAGGCTTCATGCCAGGCTGCGACGGCTGGGGCTTGGCGGGCGAGTCGGGGTTGCAGAACTTGTTGTAGTAGTCCTCGCCGCTGTTGACGCCAGTGAAGTTTGCGCCGGTGCGGATGAGAGCGAAGCTGTCCTCGGAGCGCTCCTCGCCGTTGTCGTAGGTGATTGTCACCTTGGGGCCCTGGAAAGCGAGGGAGGCGGCGACGACGATGAAGCTCTCCTTCGACGCGTACGACTTGAAGTTGGCGTTCCATTGAGAGTCGGGGTCCTGGTAACCGCTGAACTTCAGGTTCAGGTCTGCGATCATGGTGGCAGCATCTCTGCCGTTGATCCTGACGATGGCGGGGGCGGTGGAGTTGCCATCAAGCTGGGCTATTGTGGAAAATCAGTGCTTGATCAATCATATTGATTGAAGGGCTAGCGTTGGGACTTACCAAGATGGTACAGCTTAGGCACTTCAATACCATCGCGCGAGACCGACACAATATCGGCAGCGAGGTTGTTGCGGAAGCTGAAGCCCTTGAACACATCACCACGGAAGGCAAAGTGACCGTCGTGAGCCGAAGCAATCAGCTGGAAAATGGCAAGCTGGAACTCGTATTCGCTCTTGTACGAGCCGGCCTCTGCCTTCTTCTCAATCTCATCCAGGCCGCCCTCGATATCGGTAGGCGGTAACATATACGACGCCGGCGGGTTCTTGAGCCATGACAGCGTGGATTGCCATTGAACGTAGGCTTTCAAACTCTTGATCAGGTCCTTGGCCGGGCCCTTCTTGTTCGGCACCGTCTGGAGGCAGTCAAAGGCCAACTGAGCTGGCACTTGGGGTGTTGCTATTGAATGGGGCAAACTTTGTTAGCGGATATGCTTTTGTGTTTGCTTTACACCATGACGTCCAACACTTTTGTAGAGGATCTTGGGGAATCTCCAGCGTTCCCCGCCGTAATATTTGCAATCTTCCTCCCCCAACATAGGTAGCTGGCATGCTCTTACAACAACGTACCTTTCGGGCTCGCCATGAGAAATTGTTGGACCTTGGGCTGAATCTGAGCACATGCCTCGGCATTGCCGCCAGGAACCGTTCCGTTGGGAGCGCTGGGCGTTGTCGGCGTTCCGCTGCTTGTGGGAGTTGGCGTTTGTCCCGGAGCCTGGGGAGCCGGCGCCGCCAACACAACGGCGGCCGAGGCCAAAGTCCACCAAGTGAATCTCATCTTGATCGTCTGCTCGCAAGGTCTTTTGTTTCCCGTTTTCTTCTCTGCGCAAACTTCCGCGTCTCCTTCGAACTATCACACCTCCTCAAAGAATAGAAAAGAAACAGATAGCGCAGCTATCGGCGAGGCCAGCTCAAAGTCTCGAGACCGAGACGGGCACTGAAAGGAAGGGAAATAATGGGGCTGGAAGCAATTCGCCGAAGCCTGAGAAAAGAGACTCAAGAACGTCCACGACCGGCGGGATCGACGAGCATATGGGGTTTTAAGAGTTGCATTGTCCTCTTCCCTCCTTTGCCTTCTGGGGCCAGTTTCGGTGGTCGAAAGGTAACTCACGAAATAGGCCGGGTCCCGCTCATTCGCTCTCGTTATTCCCTTGGCGGCGGGCGTTCTGTGTCTCTTGCGGCGCGCTGTTACCCCCATGCCCACACACGTCCCAAGTTTGTGCTCCCAAATCATGAAGCCATCATGAAACACGACAACCCTCACATCTTCAGATAAGCATCCGCGCATCCTGGGTGCCGGACGCTGCAAGATTTAAACTCGGACATCATGCAAGGGCACCCCCCTCTACGACCCTCTTACTACTTGGGAATAGGCCAGATCTGTGCACCAAGGTAAATACAGAAGAGGCTTAGGGCAGCCCCCTCCCGAGGCTAGACAGGCAGAGTGCGGCGACATTTCAGAGGGTAAGGAAAGGGCCTCATTCTGTTGCTTGGCGGTTGATTGGGTTGTTGTTTCGGTGCAAATCGGGAGAATTCAGTCTCTGTCTGAAGTTTGAAGACAGGCCATCCTCGACAACACACACGATACAAGATATCGATGAGTGATACTCGCGCCGGCTATCTACCGGGCTGGGCGTATGAGGCTTAAAGACTAAGTAGATCAACTGTGTTTTGTGCTGCGGCCTCTTTTCCGTGCTTTTCCTCCGTCTCTTCCATTCTTCCCGTGTTTCCCCCCTCATCCCACCCTCCTTCATCTCGCCAGAGCCTCATTGTCACTGCCCTGAGATACTCACATCACATCCGTACCAATCCAACCGCTTACATCCCCCGCCATCCGTGAAGCTTCTCGTCGCCTCACCCTTGGCGATATTCTTGGCAGCCACTAGCCTGCTGTAGCAGATCCCGCCGGAGGAAACGCATTCCGCACCAGTAACGCTCAACCCCCACCACTACACCACCCACAAAACCACTGACTCTGGGCAGAGCCAGATCTTGTGTTGCATACGGGCAAGGAACCCGACTCGCGTGCTTCTCCTGAACCATGGACCATGACCCATCTGTCTCGGTGACGCCCGGCACTAGCTCGGGTCAAACCCCACGGGTCCTCCAAGCCAGTAAACAGCCCTAAACACCTTTAAACTCACCTTTGCTCCGTGGATCAAAACAGAGTCAGGGGATCATCCCCCACGGCCAGACCTCATTTGAAATGGCCCGTCCGGTCCATTGTGCACCCGCTTACGCCGTGGGCTCTCTTCTTCTGCGCAGAAGCCTGTGAAGAAGCCGTAGCAGCGCGCACGGATAAGAGCTCTAAGTCAAGCTGAAGCGGGCAGTTCTTACACAAGACACTCGTCGAAAGGCCATGCCCCTTGAGTCCGAATCTGGTCACGATGGTTTTACGATTTTCCGCTTCGTTCGGAACGCTTCTACCCCGCCACAGCGGAAAAAGCCTTATTCACTTGACTCCTTTTTGTTGATCAACAAGCCCCCTCCCACCCCGACCGAAGCTTCATTGAAAAAGGGTAAACTGGCGAAACTCTAGGTGCATCGTATGATAAGGTAGCGACCGGGGAACCGATCAACTATGCCAAGCGGGATGTTTGTCGATCGAAGCTTCTCTGATTTCACGCAAATTCCATGACCCCGCGATGGTATGGAAACCGTATAAGGCGGATAATCAAAAGCCAATTCGATACCTCATGTCTAGGTACGAAAACGATAAACAACTCGTTAGTGAGAAAGGTAAACAGCCAAGGAATAAGCAAACGAGCTTGGCAAGCCGCCCGACCGCTCGCTCCCTCACTCAAATCAAGCACGGGTATCTCAGCATCCGCTACTCTGTCCAGAGTCCCAAAGTCCAAACACCGCCCCAGCCGTCTCTTCCACGGACGGTAAAACACGCGAGTAAACTCCCTCCTCCTCTCTGCTCCTCCTCCTGCCGACTCCCCCTCGCCCGAACTATCTTACCGTCCGTTTTGACGTCGGCCGTACCTTATCCCTTCCCTGTCCATCCATGCAATGCATCCATCATGCCTCACTCTTCTTCCATAGCCAATCCGCCTCAGACGATGACACCCAAGGCCTCTATTCCCAATACCCCCATGGCCAAACTCAATCCAGCCCCCGCAGCGGCAACGCCCACTAGTCCTGGACCAGTGCACCGCGCCGCGGCGACGCCTCCGGTGCTTGAGCTGGGTAACGCTACCCTTCCCGTGGCCGTCCCTCCGGCCCCGCTGCCGCCTCCGCCGCCGGTGACGTGACAGCTCGCCGTACAAGGCAACGCAGAAACGAATGGCGTAGGCGCTGCGGTGCCCGTCTCTACCGTTCCTGTGACCGTGAAGACCGGCGACTGCGAAACGGCCGTCACGTTCGGGGCGGCGTTGGGTGCGTCGACATTGAGAACTGCGTCGATCATCTGCACTACGCCGTTGGCAATCAGAATATTCGTCTGAATAAGCCGTGCCGAGTTGACAAAGATGTCGTTGTTGAACAAGGTAATGTCCAAACTCTTGTTCCCAGTAGCGGCGGTCGCGAACTCGGTCCCGTTCTTTAGGGAAGACGCCTGCACTACCCGTGAGGGTACCAAGTGGTACTGCAACACCCGGCGCAGCGCATCTTTGCTCATACCGGAGAGCGTTCCCGCAACCTGCTGGAAGGCAGCGTTTCTCGGCGCGAAGATGGTGACATTAGGCGTCTCAGCGAATTCAGCGACAAGGTCGGCCGTGTACAGCGCGCCGAGAAACGCCGTCAGATCCTGGTAGGCGTCGCGGGCGGTGGTCTCGAGGCGTGCAGGCGTGACCATGAGGCTGTCGATGATCTGGATCAGCCCGCCGTCAAAGGCGACGTCCGTCTCGAGGACCGTGGTGCGGGATGCGACGCCCGATGTGATGACTACATCGTTGTTAGGCTGTTTTGTGACGAGGACGGTTTGGCCGCCCGTCACGTTGGAGTAGCGCGCGTCGGTGAGCAGGGTGGAGATGATGCTTGAGTCGCCTGGTGAGAAGGCGTTGAAGGCGACTTTGGAATCGAGGATGCCGTATTGGAGGGCGATGGCGATGGCGTCCTTGTTTGAGTCCCAGCCTTGGCCTTTGAGGTATGCTGCGTCGCTGGGGGCGAGGATCTAGCGTTGGTAACGTGGTTAGTAACTACGTTACGCATTAAAGTCAGGGCTTTTTGACGTCTATGCGCTGGGCTGTTGCTGAAGGGTTATGATCCAGACGGATGGTATGCATCAAATGTCTTTTCCTTGACTGGTCTGAAAATGGGGCACGGGAGCGAAAATAGGGTGAGCCTTACCGTGACGCCGGATTTGGGCAAATTTGAGAAGATGTCTGCGTTATCCTGCAGTGGAAGTCGTCAGCTACAATTACGCTGGATATGGAGGAGGTTCAACCAAGTATTGAGTCCACATCGCAAGCTCGCCAAGGCACCGAGGTCCAATCGTTAGTTGCTTATTGTGCATGCAATGCGCAAGAGACCTATGTCTCGGACCTGGGCCCGCAGATGAAGGTGCGTTGGAGATCTGAGCGTGTAGTCAAGAGTCGCTATTCTCTTCTCTTACCTTGACCAGTTCGCGGAACGTTGTCAGATTCGCTTGCTTGCTGAGTGCTTCTTCTAAAGTCTGGGCTGCGACTGTGGATATGCCTGATACCACCAATGCGACGGTAGCCCACAGGGCGTTTGTAGATGGCTTCATCGTCGGGAACAGCTCGCGTATTTGCTTGAGAGGAATTAAAATCCGGAGTTTTCAAGAAGAAGATTAGAGACTAAGAATCTGAATGGTGGTTTTTCAGAGAAGAGGCGATGGCGGCGCAATTATAATCATCTGCTGCATGCCCGGCACAACTGGCAAACGACACACACAATCGTCGTTGCCAGGACGAGAATGTTTGTGAAATCAAGGGATCAATAGATGAAAGAAACAAAAGAAGGTCTGACAGAAACTCCCGAGCGTGGGACAGGATGCAGATGACATTTTGAAGGGTAACTAGCTAAATCTTCTTCCTCCTTTCGACCTTCCCAATTCGCAATCCCGCATCCCGCATCGAAGCGGCGACGCGGGCCTGGACCCCTGGGTTGAAGCAACGGGACAGGGTCGCAATGCAGCATGGCAATAGGATCGCGGGCCCTTTGCTGGCGGACCATTTCGTGGCGTCGTTCAACGCGACCCAGGCACCATTTTTCGAACAATCAAACACGCCGTTTGAGTCTTGACAACTCTTTAAGCTTCTCAGCTCTTTCCCCGGTTGAAATTAGGCTTGAAGGAGCTGAGATATTAGAAAGCAACCAATCCGGGGGTGGCGTTCGACTCTTTGCGACTTTGCAGGATCGTGCGAAAACGTGGTGATGAAAGGAAGCTTAGGACGCGGCGTGGACAGGTGCAATTAAACTGAAAGGGCTGAGAGATGGTCAAAGAGGGAAAGGCGGCGCGTTCGTTGGGGTGTTTGGCCGCGCTGCCACGCTGGTCAGCTTTTAGCGTCATGTTCTTGTGCCTGGACTAGAGCCAAGAGGGTGCATCGCGCGTGTGTTGTAGACGAACCGGGGTGCCCAGGGCCTCTCTGAGGAAAGGTCATTCGCTGAAAACTCCAATGAGAACCAGTTAAATGGCACACAAGCAGGACAAGATTAAGCCGAGTTGGATGTGACTATGAGTCTGTGCCTGGATGATGGGCTCGGAGCAGCGCGGGAGATCTTCATTATGTGGGCGGAATGTGGGCAGCTCATGTCCAAAGAAGATTATGGACGAGGGAACTCCGTCAGTCCAATTACTCAGTCTCCTTCAAGTAGGATGGTTGATGGACACTACCGTGAAGGAGTAGTCAACTCCCGATGCCATGTCCTGAATGTTTGAGCTGCCAACCGGGATGTTCTGAGTAAGAACCACAACCAGATCACCAGGCTATCCGTCAGGCCCTGGATGGTGTTCGAGGTATTTTCGGGGCCTCGAAACTGTTCAAAGACCAGGGGGCGTAAATCGGCGGCACGGCTCAGCTGCCAAGCCAATGCCCTGCATCTAATTGATGATCGTATGTCAGGCTGCAACAAAATGAGACTGAAATCGGCCACGACCGGGTTCACGACGAAAAGTGGCCGGTTTTGTGGATATCAACCATACTTTGCGATAGTTCTAGGCAGTTTATTACGCTCTCGGATTTCTACAATCATCGGCCCCGCTTTATTATCGGCAGACCCGACCCGGTTCTTCGGCGCTGCCCATGCCGTGTGGGTTCCGGCTGTCAGCTTCGGTGGGCTCCCTTGCCGTAAAGAGACAGTATATTTGTGGCTTAGTAGTGACATGCGCCGCTTACGGAGCTGTCGGTGATGATCATGATAGGCTTCTCATGTCCACAGCCACGGTTGGTGATGCAATCGAGCAGAGGATCCGCTATTTGGGACTTTGGTATCAGAGTTTCTGCACGCTGTGCTCGCTGCCTACGACGAGAATGGGGCTACAAAGACATCCTGGTCTGCACATCGATGATCATGTCGAGTTTCTCTCTCTCTAGAACTCATTTCAATGTTCCAGATCAAACAATGTCTTACCCTTCGGAAAAGCAAAAGGAACCGGTGAGCTCTTCCGCCGAAGATACTAGCCTGGGAGCACCTCCTCCATCCTACGAAGAAGCCGTGCCGAGCGCCGCCCAAGATGACCTACCAGAATATGGCAACCTATCAGACAACCTCCACGCCGAAGCCGGGCCCTCATCCTCCACAACTCTCACAGCCGCGACACACAAGTTCCCGCCCACGATAAACTGCTACTTCCAATGGGCCTTCACAAGAACCTTTATCCTCGGCCCCTCCAACGAGGAGAGGCTCTTCGCCGCCTCGCCGCACGCGGGCTGGCGCACCAAGAGACGAGAAATCATCCTCCATGATGGGCCTACGGACAAGCACCCCGTCCTCGCGACGATCGGCAAGTGGTGGGCCGCAAAGGCTCAGACGCCTGCAACGATTGTAATCCCGCCCCAGGAAGAACGCGGCGAGACGAGCGGGTTTGAGACGGAGATTACCGGGGTGCCGTGGGGCTTGGATCAGAGTTCCGCCCGCGTGTTTTCGATGACCGTCGGGGGGAAAGAGACCGGGATGGAGGCTAGGACGGAGAGGTTTCAGTGGAGGGGAAGTCGTGGCGGGGAGGTCTCTGAGCTTGCTCACGGGGGCACGTATGGGTGGAAGTTGGTTAGGTTGAATGAAGTTGCCAAGGGCGCCGGAGGGAGTAGGCGGGAGAGGGAAGCTGGATACACGAGCGATGGGCATGAGGTTGTTGCTATTCTGGCGACGAATTACAAGAGTTTGACAAAGGGGCTAAAGTTCTCGTTTGCTGGCTCGGGATTGACGGGGATGTTGGGGGAGAGGTGGGAGATTGTTACGGTCGCGACTGCGTTGTGGACTTGGTATACTCACATCGAGGGCACTGAGGGTTCTTAATCTTGATGACGGATGAGGCTGGGAGAGAACTGACTTTGCATTCAAAATATACCCTTCCTCATTGCATACCTTATCTACTAGAATACCAGGATTTCGTTTTCAATCTATGACGTATGTTCATCCAGTTATTAACCGCCTGTAGCAAACCATCCCAAATCTGAGAAACCGTGAAATGGGCCATATGAAATTTCCGCCGCGAAGCAGTGACAAGAATCTGAAGTTGTAAGACAAGAACCGGCTGTTAAGGGATAGGTGAAGGGGCAATCAAGAGCTTTCCCCGGGTTGATGGCGACGCTCATCCGAGCGCCGCCGACGGAAGTGCTTTCCGTCACTTTCGGCATCAACCCCGCAGTCAAGTAAGAAAGCCGCTCCTTAGGTAATCACCATGTTTGTCAAAGGGCGCGTTGTCGATCTCATGAGATAAGAAGCAACTTCTCCTCAACACGATACCAAGACACAACCTTCAGCTTCCCAGGTCTTTGCTCAGAAATGGAGTATCACGAGCCATGGCTGACGGAAAAGCAAACGCGCGAGAAGACTTTCCGTGATGTCATCGCAATATGCAACGACGGCAAAGACTTGACCGGTTTGGGATGGCTCATCGACACGACAGGTATGCCTTCTGGCTCACGAGGTGGTGACTGGAAACCAAATTTCGTAAGGCGCCTCAATCAACCCTTTGGACCAAATAGCACCAATGTGGTGAAGATCGATATGCTTCTGCTCAGTAACGATAACGACTTCTTCGCCCGTCTCATCAACAGAACGACGCTCAAGGACTCCAACGAGGTCTTTGAGTTCCAAGAAATCGTCCTTGCTAGTTTCATACGGGATGACGGTGTTAAAGGTTGGCGGTCGTTACGGGACGTGGACGCAATGTCCAATCGCCAATATTCAACAGTCCCTGCTTCGCTACCTCCACCAAAAGCCTCGGCAGTGGCCCCTATGACCGCGGAGAAGCTGAAGGAATTCTATAAAAGATATATTGGCTGTATCAATGAAAAGACAATGGAACGGGACTTTGACCAATTCTGCCAGCCGGAGCTTTCGCACAATGGTCGCAAGCTCTCGATCGCCGAGTACATACCTCTGATCAGCGAGAGCCAAGATGCGATTGAGGGCCTCGAGTTCTGTGCCTACCCCGTCATCGCGGTTGAAGAGACGCAGCAGATCGCGGCGAGAATCGAGTTCACGGGGACCCCCGTCAAGGAATGGGGAGGCGCGAAGCCTAATGGCGAAGGCGTCTTCTTCGAGGAGTTTGTCATTTATCAGCTCGAGGATGGGAAGATTTCGAGTGTATGGTCGGTCGTAGACTTGGAAGCTTATCGAAAATGCATGGGTCCTGTACTCACGTACGATGAGCACTTGCGCGAACCTCGCGAGAGGATCTCTGAAGTGGACATAGACAAAATTTGGGGGACATAACACCCCTTCTTGCCGAATCTGATCATAACATATCGTTAATGACGCATTGGTGCCGGAGAAAACAGCCTCTTATTGTACTAGCCATTGAACACAAACTCGCGTTTTGATAACGATTGGCTTCACTTCGCTATGGTACTTCATGGATAAGCTTTCCGCAACCGGCTTCCCTTAGTTTACATGATGATACCTATTGCCGGCTGTGCCTGATGAGGGGCTTGAATCAATGTCCACTGGGACTGAGCTTGGACGTATCCTGTTAGCTGACCTACTGCAGTTCTCCATGTTCCTGCGCAAGCGGGTGATGCTAGCAAAGCCGTGTCTCTGGCTTCGCCCAAGGATGCTAATTAAGGTAAGGTACTTTGCTATTAGCTAACACCCGGTCTTATCATATGCGAAAGAGAGTTTAAGGCCGAGTTGAAAATGGAGAAGGAAGCAGAGTTGACCAAAGATGCCAGACAAGCGAATGTTCGCGCAATGAGATCGAAAGAGTGAAACCCTTACCTGCCCTTTCACACACGCGGAGGCTCGTGGCAAGTGAAAAGAAACGGCAGATGAGCTACCAGGCGAATGCCCAGAGATGATGCTACATCTTGCATCGAAGCGGTCCAACCCAATCTCAAGAGCCCAGGCTTTACTGCGGGGTGTTGGCATACGGTATGTAAGGCTAAGGTAATGGGAAGGACTTGATGACTGTTGAACTGTTGATGACTTACTGCCCCACCGGCATCAGGAATTCACAAAACCCGAATACACTATGATCAAGTCATGATGCGTGCCATGCTCTCATCTAGCGCCAGGCACAATGTGCTTGCACACATGGGGCAGACACACTCTCTTTGGCGGTAAAAAAGAGAGCCCCGATATTGTTGTTGATGCGCTCGAATGAGAGGACGCCATCGCCACGCTCGGAAACCGGTAGATGACGAGGGTGGATCCGGGGGATATCCCAGACCAGGCCGCGGACCGCTCCCTCTTTCTCCAACTTCCCCTCATTCTTTTCATCTCAAGAAGTCAAAAGTTCTGCCCTTGTCACCATGTCCTCCTCCTTGTCCTCCAGGTATTTCCCCACAGGAGCGGAGGAGGGGAAGCTTGCAAGGGGGGTTAAATAACGTTGTCCTCCTTTCGCGTTCGCGCGCGAAGCTTCAGACATCAACCGGTGCGCGGCCGATGTAACGGTACTCTTCACAACTTGCGCGCAAACACCCAATCCAAGCTGCTGTTACTTCTGCTCCGGACCATAGACCCTTGCTCTTTCAGTGCTCGCAGATGAAGACGCGAAATATCAACCGAGCTGAAGCAAAGAAGCCCCCCCCTGGTATCCGTAGAGTCCGCGGGGCGAAATCTTGCCAAGACTGCTCGTCCTCGGTCCTGAAGCCACCGACAAGCGACGCTCACGATGTGGGTTCTGCCGTCTGGGCGAGGAGACGTTCACGCCGGGTACCACCTTATCTGAGCAGGATGCGGGGTGATCAGGCACATCAGGAACACCGGTTCATTGTGAGGCGATCTTTTCCAAAGGCCCTGTCCATCCGGGCGAAATGAGCACATGTTCTTCCTCCACCCGGTTCGCATGCGATGCTACGCAAGTATGGCAACATTCTCCCCGGTCCATTGAGTCCCTTGGGGATCAGCTCATCGTGTACCCGTGGAGCTTGGGGTTCCTTATAAAGAGGATGCCCCTTCGTAGCCGACTTGATGGTTCCTTCTGTTTGACACCCTCGCGTCATTGCAACCTCAATCTCAAGCAATAGGGAAGCAAACATGGTGTCGCTCAAGTCGGCCATTCTGGCCGCTACTTACGCCGTTTCAGCTGCTGCTGTCGATGTCTCCATCAAGGCATCCGGTGGCAATGCCACCAGTGGCCACCAGTACGGATTCCTCCATGAGGTTTGTGAATCAATGCCGTCTCTTGCCCGGAGGTCTTCCAGCTAACATCTGCAATCTCAAGGACATCAACAACTCTGGTGATGGTGGCATCTATGCCGAGCTGATCCGCAACCGAGCCTTCCAATTCAGCCCCAGATTCCCCGTCTCCCTCGACGCCTGGCACGCCATCAACGGCGCCAAGCTCACCCTCAAGAACCTCACCGAGCCCCTCTCTGCCGCCCTCCCCGTCTCCGTCAACGTCGCTGGGGGCAACGGCTCCGGCGCTATCGGCCTCGAGAACGATGGCTACTGGGGCATGGACGTCAAGGTGCAGAAGTACACTGGCTCTTTTTGGGTCAAGGGCTCGTATGACGGTGTCTTTACTGCCAGCCTCAAATCCGCTCTCAACGAGGACGTGTTTGGCTCTGTCGAGATTGAGTCCAAGGCATCGGCCGACGAGTGGGTTGAGCACGAGGTTGAGCTCACTCCTGAGAAGGATGCTCCCAACAGCAACAACACGTTTGCCATTACCTTTGATCCTGCGGTATGAACCTCTTACATATCTCCAAGCTGAGCCACATATACTGACGACTCGCTTTTAGGGCGCTGCCGACGGCTCGCTGGACTTCAACTTGATCAGCCTCTTCCCTCCCACCTACAAGGGCCGTAAGAACGGTCTTCGTGTTGATATCGCCGAGGCTCTGGCTGGACTACACCCCGTAAGAATCTTGCCCAATCCTATCAAATTACAACAAGAACACGCGTCTGACTGGTAGACAGAGCTTGCTCCGCTTCCCCGGTGGCAACATGCTGGAGGGCTTGAACAACGGCACCTACTGGGACTGGAAGGATACTCTCGGCCCCCTTAAGAACCGCCCCGGTTTCCAGGGCGTCTGGGGCTACCAGCAAACCCACGGCCTCGGTCTCGTCGAGTACCTCGAGTGGGCATTGGACATGGGTCTGGACGTTGTCATCGGCGTTTGGGCCGGCCTCGCCCTCAATGGCGATGTGACCGCAAAGGAAGACCTCCAGCCCTTCATTGACGACGCCCTCGACCAGATCGAGTTCATCCGCGGACCCGTCGACTCCAAGTGGGGTGCCCGCCGTGCCGAGCTCGGCCACCCGGAGCCTTTCACGCTCGAATACGTCGAGATTGGCAATGAGGACTGGCTCGCCGGGTACCCTGGCGGCTGGACCTCGTACAAGGAGTACCGCTTCCCCATGTTCATGGAGGCTATCAAGGCCAAGTACCCCGACATCACCGTCATCTCCTCCGGCGCCACCACCGACGGTGACGGTTTCGAGATTCCTGCCCCTGGCATTGGTGATTACCACCCTTACCGCACCCCCGACGCTCTCGTCGACGAATTTGACCGTTTCGATAACGACATTGGCCACATTGTTGGCGAGGTCGCTGCCACGCACCCCAACGGCGGCACCGGCTGGGACGGCGACCTGATGCCCTTCCCTTGGTGGATCGGCACCGTCGGCGAGGCCGTCTCCCTCATCGGCTACGAACGCAACGCCGACCGCATCCCGGGAACTTTCTACGCCCCCGTCCTCCGCAACATGAACCGCTGGCAATGGGCCGTGACCATTGTCCAGTTCGCCGCTGACTCGGCGCTGACGACCCGCTCCACCAGCTGGTTCGTCTGGGAACTCTTCGCCGCGCACCCGCTGTCGCACACTCTGCCCACTGTCGGCGAGTTCGGCCCTGCATACTGGGTTGCTGGCAAGAACGAGGCCAAGGGCAGCTTGATCTGGAAGGGTGCCGTGTATAACACCACCGACAGCGCGGACGTTGACATCAACCTCGCGTTTGAGGGCGTCACTGCTGGTACTACTGCCTCCTTGACTGTTCTGACCAACCCCAGCGGCGACCCGTTTGCGCACAACGATCCCTTGAACGGTGGCGAGACTACTGTCGCTAGCAACACTACCACCGTTGTTGCTAACGCCGATGGTGTCTTTACCTTCAGCCTGCCTGAGCTTAGCGTTGCTGTTCTTGATACTGAGGGCCCCAAGGGCAACCAGACTGCCCGTGCTATCCGACGCTTCCACGCATAAAGGGTGATGAAGATAGAATAGCGGAACCTGCCCTCTAATGCACTCTTCTGAATTTGGATAGGAAGTTGTGAAACAAAACAGGACTTTGATTATCTACATCTACTGCATTGCATTTCTTGAGTGTGTCTCAGCGCTGGGCAGGCGGGTGAAGGCCAAAATGAACGACTTTGAGGTAGGGACCCAACCCTTGATGTGTCCAACGCTGGAATCGTGTGCAAGCAAAGTATGTCGAGAGATAGGCCATTGAAGTAGCCTTCCACAATCTCCTCTCACCTGGAGGGCGGTGAAGATGCGTGGGCGATCGCCTCCCTTACTTACAATGAGGCAGTGTAATTGGCCTCGGAGCTTGACACGTCATGCAGTCTTACCAGTCAGCCACTGGCAGATTCATGCAGCCAAAGAACCGCTGTGACGAATAGTAAGATAATTTGGCCACGACAGAGCCGATACGCAGCCATGTCCGAGTGGATGGGCATTCTTAGTCCGCCTCATCCTTTTCAGTTGGATGATCAGGCTCCGAGGCTGACTGTTTGTTAAGAGTGGCTTTCTCCCATGAAATCGAAACAACACGAAGCTGACTTTCATCTTTCTCTATCAAGGACCATAGTTGACCAACTCTCAACTCCACTCCATCACCGCTCATCATGTCGAGGTGGCACGAGCGCGGGTGCACCCAGCCTGATGTCGTGGTCGCCGGCGGCCTTCCATGCTGTCGATTTTGCTACGGAGTAGCATCGCTTGATGACGTCCAGTTCGATACTTCTCTCAGAATAAGGCAAGCTCCTGTCCTCGAGGACAACTCTACATACAACCTTCGATGGCCTGCATGCGTCGATTATGTCGACGCTCGACCAGAAGTCCCCCCCGATGCGTCTACTAGCTCAAGCTCCGGCTCTACTTTTCCATTTGGAGGAACTCAAAGCTCTCAACGAACGAATCATCTACTGAACAGGCCAGGCGCACCTTCGAAAGAGTCCGCGACGATAGAGGGGCCACAGACGAAGCGAAGAAAACTCTCAATCGCAGACGAGTCATATCGCCCATCAAGATGCTACCCGATTCTATGGGGAAGCCAAGAAATACGAATGTTGGAACTGGATTCGGGGGATAAGGATAGTCTTCTCCACGGAAGCTTTCAGAACGTGGAATTGGATTCCAAACGGGCAAGATACGAAGCCCTATCATATACCTGGGCCGACTCTTCCGGAGACTCTACAAGATGCAGACCAATGTTCATTGGCTCGTACTGGGACATTATCCCTATTACTCGGAACTGTGAAAATGCCCTTCGTAGCATTCGACTTGTTGGGGAAAGCTTTCGTTCTATTTGGGTCGATTCTCTTTGCATCAACCAGGATGACACCGACGAAAGGAATGCACAAGTCGCTCTTATGCCACAGATATACGCTGCCGCCATCGGAGTCTTGGCATACCTTGGCCCAGCAGCTGATGACAGCGAAAGAGCCCTCAGCGCCATTTTCAACTCAATGTCTCATCGCAACTGTGGTCATAATGGAAAGCAAAGTCAAGTCTGCGCAGATTGCTGGATGCCTATTAAAAAGCTTCTCAGCCGACCGTACTTTCGGAGGTTGTGGGTGGTCCAGGAAGTTGTTCTAAGCAAAACGTTGACACTCCACTGTGGTTCAAAGTCAACTCCATGGCCTTTTTCGGCGATGTTAACTCCTCTTATCAATAATTCATGGATTACCACGCGGGATAAAGCGACAGTTCGTCCTCTACAAAATCTTCTCAGCCTTATGGTTGACACATCGGAATGTTTGTGCAAGGATCCACGAGACAAGGTGTTTGCTCTGCTGGGCTTAGCCTCACGATGGTATCCGTGGCCAGTCTTTCCCGACTACCGGCTTACGGTAGAGGAAGTCAGCATTGGTATTGCGGCCTATTTGACACAGAAATGCGGTCTTGGCATGGCTGTCCTTCTCTTTGCAGGTGCGAACCGACCTCGACGAAGCACTCTGCCATCTTGGGTTCCAGACATACAAGTGCCATTCTCTTTACAGGAAATCGGCGTCAACCTTTACGAACGGTTCATAAATTCCGGAAAATTCAAGGCAAATGAGTATTCGTTGTCCAATAACGTCAATTTCGATATGGGATCTCTCTCATTGCGACCGCTCTCTCCCTGCGATATTCGCATCATTTCACGAAGTGGATATCTAGAGGTCACAGCAATCAGAGTATGCAATCTTCGCGGATTTTTTACTGATGACGGTCGATATCGGCAGTCATTTGTTCGGCCTGGGCACGAGGACGGTCCGGAAATGAAAGCTACATTGATCCTACCTATTCCGTTGCGTCGTAACATCTCCCACCACATACGACAAGATGACAGTCTTTTCTGGCTTCACAGCATCAACGGATACGCACTACTTAGGTCGACGTGTGCCTCTTCAACTTATAATCTTCTATGCGCCTGTGATCTACTATTCGAGAATCTTGACACTGGTAAAGTGGCGAAAAACATGAGCTTCGAGCTGTTCAGCTTAGTCGACCAAAAACGACTGGAAGAGCGAAAAGAATGTCTTATCGAAACTTTCCGACTGATTGTTGGAGGAGACCATGTGCAGTCAATGTCGGAGTTGTCAGCAGAGCCTCTCTTGTTGAAGCTTGCTGCGTACGTTTCCCGCCACAAGACCGATTCAAAGGCGAGTCTTTGGAAGATATGGAAGCAACTCGAAGCCAAGCTCAAGCCTTACCTTGAAGACGAACGGGGGATCCAGCTACTACTTTGTGGCATAACTGGGGCAGAACCCATCACCTTGGGAAGTTCGCAAGACGGTAGGCCTTTACAGGCCTTTTTATACAAAGGTTGTATGCTGAGGTCCTCGGAGTCCCTCCTAACCCTCCTGTGGTCGCTGCTACCCAAGAGAAGGCAATGCGTCAACAAAGCTGCCGATGCGGAAAAGGTTCCGCTTTCGGACGAAGAAATATTGAAGGGATTTCAGGAATGGGCCGATATATCAAGCGACCTCTTATTTGCCATGTCCCATTCAATTGAATATGAGGATGAGTCCTTTTTTGGAATTCGGTCATCCGTGGAGATGCAAAAATACTGGTTGAAAGCATTCAATAGGTTCGAACACAAGATAATGCCTCAACGGAGCAATGTCATGGGAGTCATGGAGGCCATTGCTTACGTTTTAAGATTATTTCCGCCCATGGAGCAGAACCAGAAATATACAGGCCCTTCTAGTTACATCGACGAAATTCTAGACTCTCAAACAAAGGAGATTGCGTGGTCACACTTTACGAGGGGCTGTCTGTGGGACTGGGAAGTGGTAGGAAGCAATTTTGAGAAAAGGTGGAAGATTTTGCAGCACTTGGGCCAGCACCAGTGGTTAGCTTCATGGCGAGATGGGCTCACTGATGAACTCAACGGACTGGAGCAACAAATGTTGATTCGCTATCGACTGAATTCCTTTGGATTCAACTTGAGTTTACCTTCCAAAATTACCATTCAATAAGTTATGCTAGATTATCATGATCGTATTTTGGAACATAAAAGGAAGCCCGAGTGGTCGCAATAACTCTCTTTTCTTGATCACATCCCGCTAAGGGTTTACAATCACTTCGGATTTCATCATACACCTGCCGGATCTTTCACGACCCACGGGGTCATATTACTTGAACATGGATTTGGTAGTGAACATGAAGATATTGATAAAAGACCTCGGAGTTCGCCAGATAGAAACACCATCGTGTCGGTTTAAGATAACTAGCTCGGCTTGCTCAAGGAGCACCGCCATCCGAAAACTTCAATTCTTGACCGGAAACACCCTTGAGCACATTTCCAATACCCGGCACTTCGCCGTTTCCTCCTTGCATAATCGCAGCATAGTTGTCAGCAATGAGCTGGATTCCGGAGTCAAACCCTTTCTCATCAAATTGACAATGGCCTCCCACGGGCTTGTTATTGGCTGTCTGAAGCTTGTTGATTGCTTCTATTTCCATTCCCTTGTCCTTGACAACCTTTTCGTACGCCTTCATGGTGGCAGAGATTGATACTTGCAGGTGCTGAAGTTCCTTCTGGGTGCTTTGATAGTGAAGTCGAGTTTTCATGAGAGCGTCGCGAGAGGACTGCGATACTTCGACACGGGGTTCCATGGCACCGCAACCAAGCATCACCCCACTTCCGGCGAAGTTACCCATATGCGCCGGCATGAAGTATCCAGAAAGCAGAAGGGATCCGCCCGAAATCCCAGAGAAGAAGACATTAGAGGAATTGAAGGCCATGTACTTTGGTAGGGTCTGGAAGACGAGATCATTGACTGCTTGAGCGTGCGCCACGCCGTCTGTGCGATTGAACCCAGAACCCCCTCCCCAGTGGAGGTTTCTGTCCGGAGAAAGTACTGTGACACCCGCCAAATTGTTTTTTACGCCTTGATTTGGCATTTCGAAGAAAGACGAGCCGCTGTCACCGTGTAGCAGGACGTGAAGCCCGAGGTTGCCCTTCGCGCCTGTTGTCTTGCCGCCCCCGGGTACCTTGCTTGCTGTTGTAAATTCACCTGCTGGACCACTGATGCGGAAGCGAATTTTTAAGTTGCTAGCTCAAAAAATTAGCGCTTGCTCCGCTGAAAGTGCATAGCGGGATTGTTCTTTCCAAGCTTCACTTACTTGATTGTTTCTGTAGTATCAAGAATAATGGAACCATCCTTTGCGGGCATAATACCTTGAGGTATCTTGTTCGCTCTGTCGGCAGGAGATTCTCCACCTGTCTGCTGTGGTAGACACTGAACACCACTGAGGATAAGGACAAGCGCTAGCGTCAGTGCGCGCTGAAAGTGGAAGATCAACTCCATCTTAAATGCTGTTGATGATTCGGCTCACTCTAGGAGGCAAGCTAGTTAAAATGATGGGATCTGATTTCTGAAAATGGGAACGGCAGCCCCAAGGCCATATATTCATTCATCCAGTTGCTTTACAAAACACACCTTTTTTTCTCACGAACAGTGGTGATGGCAGTTTTATCATGAAGGTTTCCTCGCAAAGAGTTTCATCTGAACTATCGAGGGATGTTTTAGGTCGGATTTGAGGCTCCCGGGGACGGGGACGAGTAAGGTGAGGAGCCAGCAAAGAGATGAACAAGATTTCGACCCGCATAGGTTCGTTCGTGATTTATGATTTACTCTAAAGTTAGGCGTGCTGCATTGAGCCACGGGAAGCCAATTACGTTAACAAGTAACATCCTTGATTTTGCGAAGTCGCCATGAAACTCTTGCAAACACAGCTCAACAGGCGGTAGATGCCTCTACTCCACTGGCAGCCCCAAGTTGTGAAGTTGTTTTCCTCATGGAGAAGTCACGTTGAGTCTCAACCGTCAGTCACAGCAACCTTGATAGCGGGATGTGTGATGGATCCTACGCAGATCTTCGCAAGGAGCAGAGCCAATTGGAGGAGAGCGGTTCGATATTCCAGGCAGAACACCGACGGTGCTGTCAACAAATGGAATGTAGTGTCAAAAGTTGAACATTGTCGACATATCGCAGAGCCAATTTCCTGTAGGCCTGAGCCATTTGCTAGATCTCAGAGTAGTCTATTGGTGTTTCTGGTGCCTCTTCAGAAGAGCTGAAATGCTGCGATAAAGACTCCGGCCGGGATTCGACCGGCCGACGGTTCACATCCGCCCCAATGATCCAGTGCCAGTGGACCGAAGAGCCCCCACCAAATGTCCCCGCCTTCGGACGACAGCGCACCGATGAGGAGATCTGTGGTGTTGGTCTTTTTGAATAAAGATCGCAGCTTCACAACTTATACTTATTGCTGATTTCGAATTCAACGTGATTATTATTTCCAAGTCCTTCAAACCAGCAAACAACACCGCCAAGATGTCGATGTCTACTGAAGATTGCGCAAAGTCCCGGGAAGGCTTCCCCCGCCCGTTCCCCAACACACCATCCAACGTCCTAGACCAATTGAAAGTGACAGGCAAAGTCATCGTGGTCACTGGTGCTGCTGATGGTATTGGCTATGCTGTTTCCGAGGCCATGGCAGAGGCCGGCGGCAATGTTGCCTTGTGGTACAATTCGTAAGAAAAGGCCTCTCTGGCATACTGCCTTGTCTTTGGAGCTATTCGATGGCTAATGACGTCACAGAAATGATGCTGCAATTCAAAAGGCACAAGATCTAGCAAGCACACACAGCGTCAAGACCTCGGCTTACAAAGTGGATGGTTAGTTTACCGGATGGTTGAATTAGTAGTAGGAATATGAAGGCTAACATCCATTCAGTGTCCGATTCCAACCAGGTTCAAGAGACTATTGCCAAGGTATTGAAAGACTTTGGCAAGATTGATGTGTTCGTTGCAAATGCTGGTGAGTAATGCAGTGCTGGCCACACGCTTTGGTTCTGACCTACTTGTGACTAACTTCATGCAGGAATGGCCATTTCAAAGCCCATTCTGGAGCAAACCCTAGATGAATACAGGAAACAGATGTCGGTAAACGGCAAGTCGGCCAAGACACGCTACCTTAGAGAATTTCCGAGCTAACACAATTATCAGTGGACGGAATCGTGTACTGTTCCAAGTATGCTGGTGAAGTATTCAAGAGCCAAGGCTTCGGCAATCTCATCATCACTTCGAGCATGAGCGGTCACATCGTCAACGTCCCTGTTGATCAACCCGTCTACAACGCCACCAAGGCTTACGTCACGCACTTTGGAAAGTCCCTAGCCCGCGAATGGAGAGAGTTTGCCCGTGTCAACATTGTATCTCCAGGATTTTTTGACACCAAGATGGGTGCTGGTCCAGATGCTCTGCAAGAAGCATACCGCATGGCAGCTCTGGGCAGACAAGGCCACACTAAGGAGATCAAGGGCCTATACCTGTATCTGGCGAGCGATGCTTCTACTTACATGACTGGTAGCGATGTCCTTATTGACGGCGGCTATGTCTTGCCTTGAGCGACCATACGTCAAGAAGACGCGGAGTCCAGGGGCTACGATTAGAAGCGGTAGAGATAATAGAATGCGCTCGATATCCGTGACTCTTCTCATACCACAAAAATGATATTGATGAGTTCATGGGTGGGCTCTATCTGAGAATTGTATGGATAATTGACCGTGAACTACAGGCTATCGACTTGGTTATCTTGACGCGCAGACACCCCTCACATCCTTCTCATTGTTCAAGTGCCCGCAGATCCTCCTCAGAGCACTGTTATCCTATTATACTTGACCTGAACACCTTCACAGACGCGAGCTGCCGTGCACAAATTTCTTATCGAAGTCAATTCCAAGATCCTCAAGCACTCTCTTAGCTACCGGACGACCACCTCCCCAGACACCTCCGCCTGGGTGCATGAAAGGTCCGGCAAGGTACAGACCCTTGATTCCAGGCACGCGGTACTGAGCGAGGGCAGGTGTGGGTCGGTTGATTCCCATCTGGTCTGCCGCCATAGAAAGACCGGCAATATCGCCGCGTTGGAAACTTGCGCTGTCGGACTGATGGTCCGGAGGAGAAACAACATGATAGGAGCGAACTATGTCGGGAGTAAAGTTTTCTAGGTACTTGGAGAAGTACGAGAAGACTCTCTGCACCCAGTCATCCTTGATGCGATCCCACGCAGCCCAGCCGCCGTCAGCAGGCTCTGACTTGCACATGACAACACAGTGCAGCAGCGACTTGCCTGGCGGGCAGCGAGTCTCGTCACCTGAGCTGATACAAGAGGCTCCGATCATGATGTTTTCTGGGAGGATTCCTTGGTTCATTTCGTCGTAGCTCTGGATAAGGTCTTTGAGGTTTCCTGGGCAGCAAGTGTTCATGACAGCCTTGTCGGCGATTGGCCCTGCTTTAAACTTGAGCGGGCGTTCGAGAGCGGCGTGAACGACGAGAAGACTGAAATCAGAGGTGCGGGTGTTCGAGGCGGCCGATATGATTGACGGGTCGATTCCGTCGACAAGGTGACCGAGATTGTGGGGATGAATTTGCCCGATGACGGCGTCTTTTGCCCTGAGTTCTCCAAAACGAGTTCTGACCCCGACCGCACGCCCGCCTTCGGTGATGACTTTGATGACTTCTGTGTCCAACTTGACGTCGCCGCCGTGGTCTTTGAGACAACGAATGACGGACTCTGTCCATACAGATCCAGAGCCTTCGGGGACGCAAAGGCCGTATATGTCGAGAAGTCCAAATGCCAAGTAGGCCATTAATCCCGTGCCGGTCGATTTTGGATGAGCAAGTTGAATCTCAGTTACGAATCGCAGCAACGCAACTTGTAGAACCTCGCTTTTGAAGTATCTCTGAATGATCTCCAAGGAGGAGCTGGTTGATGCCATGACAATTTCCTCGGCTGATGGACTGCTGGCAATATCCGCCGACATGTCGCGGGGAGGTTCGAACATAGAGGGTATCAAAAGCTCGGTGATTTGTCGACATTTGTCCACAAATACATTGTAGGCATCGGCATCTTCCGACGAGAACTCTCGAATGGCATCGACGGTCCTGTGACGCTCTCTGTAGATGGGTAGGACCTTGTCTTCCATGACTATGGCATAGCATGGGTCTAGCTGCTTGTAAATGAGGCCGTACCGAGACTGCAGACCAAGTTCATCATGAGTAATCATGGGGTTTGCAAGAATCATTTGATGAATGGCGCTGTGACGTTCGCTGATAAACCCTGGCTCGGCCATCTGTAGGCTGGCCACCCCACCTCCGGGGTACGAAGCCTTTTCGAGGACAAGGACCTTCTTTCCAGCTACCGCCAGATACGCGGCTGCGGTCAAGCCATTATGGCCGGATCCCACGACAATGATATCCCATTCAGTCATGGCTGGCGAAGAGGTGAACCTTCCCACTTTGGAGAAATCGGTGGCCATGGTGAAAAATGAGCGCGGTAGGTAAGTCTTCCAACTGAGGGGGAGCTATCGGCTAATGGCACTAATAGTATCCTAATATTCGACTTGTGCTGAAGTAAGGTGACAGAGGAAGAAAGTGAAGATAGAGGAGTATAGCATGAAGTATTTAGAGAGCGTATGGCATCATGAGTCGCCTTTATAGCCAGTACATTTACACCAGATTAGTCCCAGCACCCTGGAGGACTGGGGCCAATGCTTTACGTTGACACCCTAGTTGTTGCAATCTTAAGGTGCTTTACACATTTCTCCGCCAATTTTGACATACGAATACCTCGTATAGGACTAAGAAGCGCTTGGTCAATCTGTACCTGAGTTGTCTTTCAGTACAGGTGGCGTAGAGCCAATGGACGACCTTTTCCTTACTAGTGACATGAGGGTCGACGCTTCGATAGGTGTGACCAGGGTGCATCCTCTACGGATGGGCGACTGCAACACGAATCGCTGGTATGAGCCTCTGTTGCTACACCGCAAATCGGCGACGGACAGTTCATAGAAGCCGATCTTTTTATTCGGCCAAATCGTGATCTGACACGCCGGTAGTTGACTCGGGCCGTCTCGTGCATCCGCGTTAGATGCCGCCCCCACAAACTCTGTCCCCACGATTCTCTATTCCGAGAGGGGTATATAGAGCTATGAAAGTCCCCCGCAGCCTCCGAAAAACACTCGAGGTCTTTGTGGCAACTACCCCACAACCTCCGACGACACCAGCCTACCTCAGCAACCACCCGTGGCAACTCCATAACAAGTCGGAGACTCAGAGTAGTAACAGAATACGTCTACGTTCTAGTTTTTCTACTTCCGATGGGGTCGAAGCGAGAAAATGGCTCTGAAATGTGACATCTGTCAAGCCGAGTTCCGCCGTACGGAGCATCTCAACCGCCACTTTCTTCGTCATCTCGGCGTGCGCCCTTTTGCGTGCCCGACGTGCACCGCTAGCTTTGCCCGAAGGTAAGATGTTCTGAGCAACACGAGTCTCGCATGTCATAGGTTGATAGGCGTACAATCGCCCCATTGAGGAGGCCCTACCCGAATCAAGTGGCTGATCTTCAGCCCCGGCAGAGACTCTCTTCAGCGTCACATGCAGAGTCATGTAGACGTTGACTCTCCACCCACAGGCTCCGATACTCCGAGGAAAACCCGCCGGCATTGCGTTCCTAAAGCTTGCCAGCATTGTGCGCGCTCGAAACAGCGTTGTGATGGTGCCAATCCTTGCGCCAGATGTGAATCCAGGAATCGTTCTTGCCTTTATGCAGATGACGACCGCCGTAACCCTGATTCTTCCCAGGACTTTCGGGCACCAGTATCTGAGACCGGGGGGATTTTTGATGGGCTCAGTTCATCGGGTTTTCCTGGTCAGATTGCAACAACCATCAGTAACGAAGTTGTAAGTGACTACCATCTTGTAGCTTCCCTTATGAAACCCCCTTTATGGATAAGGAGAACGTTAATCTGCGGCTGAACTTACGCAAGCTTGTAGTTGCCAGAGACTCAGGTGGAAAACTCGCAAGAAGAGCCACCTCAGGAACCAGGCCCAGATGCCAGAGACAATTCCCAAGCTGCTCTCTGGAACCAAGATGGGCTCCAGTTGGAGCTAGATCCGCTATTTCGCACACCAAGCCAGTGGTGCTTTCCATTTTCGACAGCTAATGCATGGCTGAGCTGGGATGATTTCCTGAACAATGAATTGGCGACACAAGAAAATACCACGGCTGTCCCTATGCCTGATGAAGATGGCTTGCGGCCTCAGCTTATCTCGGAATATGCATCTAATGAAAGACGCGAAGAAGCCCAGGATTGTTCTGTTCGTGCAGAAGTAGATGGCGCAGTCTCAGAAACAGCTATTCAAGAACCTACGCCAACTTCTCTCTTATCAGAAGATACCCCAAGGGCAATTTTTACTAATCACTCTCAACTTTCTTCTACTTTCGCGAATGCTTTTCTGCGTTCATCGGCTTTCAGTCGAGATTACGACGACTCCACGGAGATTGAACAGAACCAGGCCCGTCGAAAAAAGCACTTCGTTACCCATGGCCTCGAAGACCTCAGTCGAATTGCAGGTTCTTCCTTCCATCCCGAAGGTGTCGATGAAAATGAGGAGGACTGGGATCTCGAAGCCTACGACCATGTTCCGAGCTTAAGCCCGCAAGCTTACTCGATTCTCCAAGCACAGTTTGGAAAGCTAAATGCGGACACAGACTACTGCAAAGCATTCACAGATAAGTCATTTCCATCTCGAGAGGCCGTTGACGTATACATCCAATCTCATTTTGAGCACTACCACCCTATCTGGCCTTTGCTCCATCAAAAGACTTTCGACCCAGACCGTGTTCATTGGATACTCCTTCTTGCCGTTGCGGCGACAGGGTGCGGGTTTTCGAAGTTTGGCACACTAAGTGATGTCTTCCTCTTGCAAGAACTTCTGCGGCGCTCGATCAACCTTTGTGTAAGTTCAAGTCGAAGCCTACCGGTGCACAGAAGGCAGTCTATACTAACAACCTGTAAAGTTGGACCTTGACCCTGTGCCGGATGCGGCTTCAGAATTGTGCTTGACACAAGCTGTATTACTGGGTCAGATAGGGTTGATGTTTTCTGGAAGCATGTCTTTCGCCGAGCACGCCCAAAGAAACATGTCTTTACTCGCGACACTTTGCCGACGAGCAGGCTACTTCAGCGAATCTCAGTCACTCTCTGAGGATATTGCACCCCTGCCAGCCAGTTGGAAAAGATGGATTTTTGCGGAAAGCAAAAGAAGACTTGTGCATCTCTCATGGGTAATTCACCAAATCCCTTTTCCAGTCTGTAAGCGCGTAAAAGCTAACACTGCAATTGATCTCAAGCTATTAGACGGTCAACTGGGCTTGTTCTTTGATTTGCCTCCGACTATACCCACAGATCTCCTACTACTCCCGCTGCCGTCTGACGAAGGACTTTGGGCATCGGATTCTGCAGAAATATGGGCAGATCAAGCCTCCAGATCACCAAGTGAGCAATGCCCCGTACGCCGCAGATATTGAACAAGACCACTAACCGGTAAGACTTAGCCAATGACAGCCTTCTTCGAGAACAACTTGTACACTTTTGGCGTGAAGAAAAGGTAAAGGAAGGCTTGAGTAGCTTGAATAGGCTCTTCCTTACTTTTGCCGTGTATCGAGACTCCGCGAACAATCAAGACGCAATTCACTACCTTGAAATTTTGCGTGGCGACGAAGACATAAAGCCGCCGGCCGGCAAAATTCAGAGGATCACACTTCAGCACAACCACGCTTTCAGCCTCCTTCTCCATATGCCTTTACGGGTACTCACTGCATTTTCTGGCTGGGGCGTTAGCCCTCAAGTTAGAGAAGCTGCAGACGGGAGACTTTCTCTATGGCTCCGCCAGAATAAGGGAAAGGCGCGTGTGATTATCTATCATGCCGCCAAATTGTTCTCGTATATTCGGAATCATCCCACTTGTGGACATCATGAGAATAATGCCCTGCTGTACGCCACACTCTCCATGTGGATTCACACTCTTTTCAACAGGCATCAGACGAGCTCTCTCAGAACTCATCGTCTTGATAAACCAAATCATCAAGAGGCCTTGGTTCAATGGCTATCAGGGGACTCTGACTTCCGACTATACGTGGCGGGCATTGGAGATTTAAATGATGAACGTGCATCCGATCGTTTGGTTCAAGAGAGTGTGCGGATTTTGACTCGGAAGTCGGGCTGGTCTTTGGGTCTGGCTGTAAGTATGGTCATGAGGGCGCAATGGAGGTCGAATCGTGGAATACGATGATAATCTCTCTTGTTTGGGGTCTCCATTTGCTACCCTATTGTCGAAGAATCTTTGTCGCTATCAGGGACCTCTCGTATTACCATGCAATTGGATTGAAGGTGTAATACCATTCAAAGACAATCAAATATCACCGATTCAAATTCTAAAGTCAGTTCGTAGATCACTCATGTTACAGTTCCCGCGGTGCCTTGAGGTATTTACAATAAAGCTAGAACTCCAAATCCTTCTTGACCACGATATTCTCATCTCCGATCACCGCAAAAGACTTCTCTGCGTCAAAAGACTTTGGCAACTTCTTGAAAAGAGTTTCAAGCTTGTTCTTCTCGCTTAGGAATTTTGCCGCAGAGGCTCGGTCTGGGAACCAGTACTGCTCGAAAGCAGCCATCGTGTGCCAGTCGGAAGTAGCAAAAGGCGTTCCGGCGAAGAAACTGGTCGTATCCTCGGGGGTGACTTCCCGGTTGAGGACATATCTCATCAAAGATGTACCGGCTCCGAGTTCTGTGATGGACGCTGCTCGACTAGTAAGGTCGTTTTCGATGTAGGTTGCGTCTTGAGACTTTGCTAGGAAGATCAGCAGCAATGCTGCTTTGGTTTTACGCTTCTCAAAGAGGATGGGGTCAAACAGACTCTCCGCAAAACTTTGACTGAGGATGCCTATCTGTGCTGAAGTGTCTGCGAATTCGTGTTTACCAGCAGAAGCTTTGTACTCGGGAGCTTGGAATGAGCCCCAGAGACCTTTCAATGACGTCCACCCTAGGGTCGTCACCGCGTCCCAAGGTTCCAGACCCCCGTTCGGAACGCCTGAAATACTGAAATGAGGGAGTGCAACGGCCTGAGTGTAGTTCCGGAGGATGGGAACCACATCGGAGATATGCTTCGTCATTGCAGCATGGACGCTTGTGTATTCCTCAAGAAACTTGTCTTCCGCCCAACCGGGGATCCGTCTACAGGCAATGGTCATCTTGACGAGGGGCCTCTTTTGGCTATACGCTTCCTTGACCGGTGGTATAACGGGCAACAACAGATGCGAGTCGTATTTCCCGCCAAAATGGATGACATGGCGTCCTTTGTTAATTGTGGAATTATGCCTGGGGATAGGAGCACCTGGCGGGTACTTGCCGTAGTCGTGTCCAGAGACTACGAGGCTAAGTCGCTCTCCCGCCCGGAATCGACAGCTCGTGGGCTGTATCTCAATCTCCACAGGCACCACATCTCCGGCTTTGAGAGGCTCCAGATCTCTTCGATGGAGATGAACTGGTTTCCAAGGGGTCGAGGCTGTCTCATCCAACTCGCGTCGAGAGGCTCGAAGCCAACCGAAACCAATGGGGCCGGTATCGACAACTGTGATCCATGGGAAGTACACATCATTTCCATCTTTATCCTTCTTTCGCAAAGTTATGAAAAGATCCAGGTTGTCGCCACCATCAGTCACTTCGACCCAGAGTTTGAGCTTGGAATGGCCTGCAAACTCAAGAGAGTTTCGAAGAGGAAGCTCGAAGGCAACTTCACCCTCGCTCGCATCGTATGATGTTTGGCTCTCCGCGCGCTGAGCAACCTTGCTCAAGCCAAAGCTTGGGGTCAGGAAGTACTGCGTATATTGGGTTTCTGGAATTGGGAATGCGTCACTGTATCGCCACTCCCCAGTGTAGTAGCGTTCCCTCATGGTGTAACGAACTTTGGGCCAGTACTGAATTTCTGTCGATAGCCCGAGCAGATAATGATCGAGGAAAGCCTTCTGGCGGGCCAACGACTCTTCAGTAACCGACCACTCCCATCTATCATTCATCACACAAAGGTTAGAGACGCTACTTTTGGCGGCGATAGTGGAGAAAGACTGACTTTTGATATTGATGGATCTCAAGATACTTGGCCTGAGAAGCGATTTTCTCCCAAGCGTTGAGTGTCCCACGTGTGTGTATAGCATGATCTCCCCATCCGCAAATGATATATGCCGGGGCTGTGATTTGAGAGAGAGCTGGAATCTTGCTTTGCCAGTACTCATCGAAGTATGGGTGCGTCTTGGCCCCATCCGTCGTATCCTCGACGTAATTCTTTCCCCAGTTGAAGAAGTACGGATAGCTTCAACCATTTCTAGTCAGCTCCACTTCATGAAGGATCTAGTTCAAGAATGTTCTAAAAGAAAGAGAAGACTCACACGGCACTGAACTGGGTTTCGGGAATTCCGCCTTTCAAAGCCATTTCGCGATACATGTCAGTCATGCCGTCAATTGGAATGATTGCCTTTCATCATTTGGTGGTTAGCAATTCAGATCGATCCGAAGCAGGGATAGGAACACATACCGCAAGGGATGGAGGTTGTTCAGCTGCTACAAGCCAAAGCACCATTGCATAGCCACTGGCTCCATACAAGGCAACCTTGCCATTTGACCAACTCTGCTTTGCAAGCCATTCGACAAGATCGTATCCTGCGGGGATATTTCAGCTTAAATATGGCTCTTCCTCCAATGATAATGTTAGAAGATATCAAGACAGGCACTTACCATCGATTCCGACATCTCGAGAGTAGTAACTCTTGTCGCCATCCGACTGAAAACAACCCCTGGCATCTATGCTGGCAACAATGTACCCGCGAGGACACCACCATCCCGGATCCGCCGCTTCGAACTCGTAGTCTTTGGTGATGCGAGCTTTGTCGAAGCCTGCACTTGGTGGGAAAACTGCAATGTCGGTGGCGCCGTCTTTGCTGTAGACGCTGTAGTTGAAGATCACGGGCAGTTTCGTGCCCTCCAGGTGACGAGGCCGGTAAATGTTGCCTCGCAGGATTGTGCCGTCTCTAACTGGGATGGCAACATCCATATCGGAGACGATGTGACCATCTGTGACGGTACGAGGTTTGGCATCCTTGACGCCCATTACCTGCGGGTCCCAGGCTGTAGGCGATATCAGCAAGTACTTCAAAAAACCTCGTTTTGTATCGTTCCGCGAAATTCTGGCACAGTAAATGAAATCCTACCTTTGACGAACTTTCCCAGTCTATGGGTCTTTGCGAGTTCGGCCTTGAGAAGTTCAACATCAGCCATGTCTTTTAGGTCTTGATTAGTTATCGATCAGTGATAGAAAATTGTAGTTGTTCGAGAGTGGGAAGGGTCCATGAGATTGTGGGATGAATGTCCGTAGGATCAATGACAACTTGTATTCAGTACCTAATACACCTCAATTGTAGCTCATATAGTCTCGCTCTTGCCCTCTGACTTCAATACTATCACCGAAGTTTCCGACTCCAATGACAAATGCGATCTAAGACAACCCCAGAACAAAGTGAACATTGCGGGGATCGGAAATCGTGGGGTAGCGGGGCCGACGCCGGTTGGTGGGGCCGATGATAGTTTGCATCTCGGCAGCAGCGCTCGGCTCCGGGCTGTGATGCGCGGGGAATATGGGGCATCGTGATCCTTAACTTGCGGTAGTACATATCAGGTTTGGGGGCAGTTTACTCTATGTTTCAAACAATCACACAGAGACAGGTTCCTGAACTCGTAGGGTCGTCTGTCATCTTTCACTGTTATACTCCTGTCGTTGGGAGCTGAGACTTTGTAGGGGCATTATGTAATAATATTATCTGTGGCTAATGATAGAGTAGAACCCCCTATGAGCTCGTAACGTGCGTTCATGCCGTAGACCACAGATCCCTCTCCCGGATTTCCTTAGTGGTTGCACTGGCTGGCGGGCTTCTGGCCCTTAACACCCTGAATGCAGTTGTTGGTGACATCGAGAACGTGGCTCTTCAGCAGAGCAGTGCAGGCCGGTCCCAGAGTTCCGCTGAAGTTGTTGCTGGTGAGGTTCAAGACTCCCAGAGTGTCGAGCTTGCACAGTCCCTCGGGAACCGATCCGGACAACTTGTTATCGCTAGCGTCAAAGACGGTAAGGTTCTTGATGTTGTAGTCTTTAGGAAGCGATCCGGACAAATCGTTGCCCAGCAGAAGAATCTCCTGAACGTTCTTCATGTTTCCAATGCTCTTAGGAATGGATCCGTTGAGCTTGTTGTTGGCCAACGTCAAGTAGATGACAGGGGAAGAGCCAACGTTGCTAGGAATGCTGCCCGAGAACTTGTTGTCGTTCAAGAAAAGGACATCGAGGTCGAGGTTGAAGGCCTCCTTCGGGATGGGACCGGAGAACTCGTTGAAACGCAGATCGAGGAAAGTCAAGTTGAGGTCGAAGACACCTGTCGGGAAAGGACCGGAAAGCTTGTTGTTGCTGACGTCAATTTCCCACAGCCACTTGAGAGCCGAAAGGTCCTTGGGAAGCGATCCCGTGAAGCCGTTGCTGTTGGCGTGGAAGAAGGTGAGGTCGGTCAGCTTGTCGAGGAAGCCATCGAGGACCAGGTCCTTGCCCTCAAGTCCGAATCCATTGAGATCGATCCCTGACAGGGCGTTGTTTCCGGTGTTGGGGTTCTTGGCGCAGCTGAAGCCGTCGAAGTTGCAGACGTTGTTTCCGGTCCAGTTCTTGGTGACTCCTGACGGGTCGACGGTTATCTTGTGCTTGAAGGATTGAACGAGAGAAAGATCCCTCCCCAGGTTTGAGCCACTGGAGGCGGCGGGCGCACCGAGCGCAACGGAGAAAAGGAGCGACGAGAAAAAGAGCGAAAGAGGAGCCATTGTGGAAAAAGAGTGTATGTCGAGACGATCAAGCAAGTGAAGTCACGATATTTCCCGCCGTGGGTAACCTGGGAGCGCCCAAGGATTTATGTGTTTGCCAACGGGCCAGTCTGCATTCAGTCCGCCTACCTAATTTCTGCTGAGTTTTGACAAGTCACCGGCTTACGGCGCCTTTAAGTTTTCGTATTTAAGTGTATCACGACTCGGTTTGATTTCGCCCCCACAAATGTGCTGATGAACTGAGCTGCAGTTGTTTATTAACCTTCGTACTAGGGCGTCCATGGGGCGAACAAGATGAACACACAATCAAACTGATAATTGCGCTTGAGACTCTCTTAAAGCAAAGCTCTCTTCTTCTGCAAATTGTCTCGGCGAAGCGGGAATTGCTTTCTTCTCAATTAGCTTCACCGATACACCTTCAAGCACCTCTTCGAGGACTGTGCACTAAGTCAGACGACGACAGGTCGGTGTTCATTGGCAAAGTTCTAGGCGGTATTGCAGCCTCCACAACGGATCTATCACCCAGTAGCACAAAGACTTTAGCGTATTACAGGCCACATTCGAAGGCTACAGTTACTTTATATGCAGCGAATCCACTGCGATGGCTTTCAATCGCAGCCAGCAGCACTGAGGCGTTTGTGCGGCGACTACAAGACTGTGTCCATACGGCCAGCGATTTAAAGCTAGAAGTGTGCGTCAACCCAGGATTTGGTAGGTAAATCTTCAAGGCCCGAAAGGTTAACAAGAACAAAAACCGCGCCAATATGACAGGTCAACTGACATTAACATCATGGTCATTCAACTTCGCCGATGCCAGACCGGCCTATTCTATATGCAGTCTATAACACCGGCCTTAAATGCAATGTGCCATAGTACTACGAACCATGAATTCCGCCCAGCAGAATCTACTCCGTCTTCCGGCTTTTACATGTCAACGTGACGGCAACTGCTCACGGCGATAGCACTGGACGTATCCTGTTCCCGCCCGTATATGACGCCAGGGTCTTTGTCACGATGGACAGCTTACCGGCACAAGTTCCTGCTTATGATCGTCGAGATCGCGCTTCGCGTCCGAAACAATGTGACACGGCGCTTCACTGTTGTACAATCGAACTCAAAATGGAATGGTGGTATCGTCGGCCATTATACGGTTCAGGAATCAGATTGAACGAATCTTATTTGACCCTCGTCCCTGATCGGACTATTTATTATGGTATCCCATGCTTAGCATTACTAGATCTCCCAAAAACTTTGTTGCAAATAAGTTGTGTGTGAAGAAGAGAAGTGAAAGAAAAAACCGATGTGTAGCCGTCACTGCTTACATTGTACCATTGACGGGACCGCTTCGGGCCTTCGCAGCGTCAAAGAGAGCCTTGATGTCGACCTGCCATTGCGCGAGATCGGGTCGGAGAACGCGGCGATCGTAGGTGACGAGACCGTTGACTTCGCCCTCCACATCGGTCGTCTGTGTCCAGACACCGCCGCTGCAGGCGTACATCTCGACCTGCTCGCGAAACTCTCTCAGCAGGACACGCCCGCGGTAGTTGTACGCTTCAAGGTTTTCGTTGATTTCGTAAGTGGCATTGATCGAGTCGATTGCCTGCTGGACGTTCCAGAGACTATGTGGTGTTAGTTTCGCCTGATCGAAATCGAGCTTCATATCAGACTTACTGCTCAATCGACACGTTGTGTCCGATGCCACCAAACTCGCCCTGGAATCCGATGCGCCTGTTATCGTAGGGAGGTGACGCGAGAGAGTAGAACGGTGTACCGCATTGAGGGTTAGCGTAGTGGTGGTTATCAGCGTAGTCACCAGATCCATGGTCAAACCAGCCGCTGTTCGCGTTGATGAGCCTCGTGGGGTCAATCCCGCGAACGACGTCAACCAGTTTGGCTTCCGGGTAGGGTGGTGTTCTAAGTTGACCCCAACCTTCGTTGTAGATGGTCCAAGTGACAATGCTTGTGTAGCTCTTGTGCTCTTCGATCATGAGCTGAAGCTGACGCTCAAACTCGGCTTGTTGGTCGGCGTTGGGGAGACGAGCCGAGTTGGCTGTCAGACTTGGCATATCCTGGATGACAAGCAGACCGAGGGTGTCACAGGCGTGGTAGAACAGATCCGGCTCCACCTTGATCTATGGATTGTTAGTCTCTGACCGTCAAGAGAAGCTGCATAGCATAAATTTTAGACGTACGTGCTTGCGAACCATGTTCATTCCAATGTTCTTGAGAACCTTCAGGTCATACGTCATTGCCTCTACACTTGGTGGAGTGTGAAGTCCATCAGGCCAGTAGCCCTGGTCGAGGGTTCCAAACATGAAGATGAACTCTCCGTTCAGCAGTGGGCGGTTGATGCCGTCCACGATACCATGTGAGATGGTGCGGAAGCCAGTGTAGCTGAAGACCTCATCGCTACCCATCTTCAAGGTGATGTTGTACAGATTGGGGTTTGTCGGAGACCAAGCATTCGGGGATGGCACGGTGAAGTTGAATGCTGTTCCAGAGTTGCCGGTGCCTGTTCCTACCGTGTTACCGTCTGTGTCGAGAATCGCAATGGAAACCTCCGATGAGGTGTTGGAGGAGCTGTGAACAAGCGCATTCACTGTGGGAGGTTAGCAATGACATTCACTCATTCATACCATGAAGCTCTTTGCCTCTTACCATTTCCGTTGTGGTCAGCCGAGAGATCCAGCTTGGTGATGTAGGTCGACGGCGTGCTTTCCAGCCAAACCGTCTGCCAGATACCAGAGCAAGACCGGTAGAAGATGTGCGAAGGAGTCCTCGTCTGCTTGCCAATTGGGATGACGTACCCATCCGCGTCGGTGGGATCAAAGACAAACACCAGCCTAGAAGCCCCAGATTTAGTTTGGAAAGGGACTGAATCAAAAGATGAAATGAAGCACTCACAAAGTGTTGTCTCCTCCAGCATTGAGGTAAGGTGTCGCATCAACCGTGTAGCGGAAGTATCCTCCACGGTGGAAACCAACCTTTTGTCCATTGATGAACACGGTCGCCTCGTAGTCGACAGCTTCAAAGTTGAGGATCACCGATTGGTTTCCCCAGCCGCTGGGCACCTGGAACGTTGTCGCCAGCCAGAAGTGAGTGACGCCGAGCTCCTGAATTCCGGACAGTCCGCTCTCAATGCACGAGGGAATGAGGATCTCGCGATCAAGCACGGCGCTGGTGGGCGGGTGGTTGACGTCGTCGTCACTGCTGGCGGCCCTGTACGTCCATAGACCGTTCAGATTGAGCCAATTCTCTCTGCGAAGCTGCGGGCGCGGGTGTTCCGGCCATGGCTTCGTTCCGACTTTGGCTGTCCAGTCTGTGTCGAGAGGCGGGGTCTGTAGCTGGTATGGTTCCGCGGTCCCAGCCGTTGGCGCTGAGCCTCCGGCAGTCGTCGTCGCGTTTTGCGCGTTGGCGGCGACGGTGAATGACAGCACCGCCGCTGCGGATGAAAGAAATGAGCGCGTGAAACGCATCGTGGAAGAAAGACTGGTGTCGCGCGCCGTGGAGGAGTGAGAAAACTGCCTAGTCCTAACTTGAAGGGGGGAAAGGGCTAGTCGACTGGAAGCTATCGACGAAGCTTCGAAGAAGATGCAAAGAACGAAGGATAAGACGCGAACAAGAGGGGTCAAAGCATTCAGGGGGGACTGACTACTCCTGTTATACTCTATCCTGCCTGAGAAAGTAAGATTTAAACTTTCTTCGCTCTTGGGACGAGCGTTGACATTCAACTGACTTATAAGCTTCGTATTAAGACCTGCGGCGGCGCACAGCTTGTCAAGCAAGGCAAAGCACGCACATCAGATTCTCCACCACTCCCGGACATCTCGGCATTGAGTCAAGTGGTCTGGTTTTGGACCTGACTTGGCGGCGGGAAGGAGGAACTACCGCAAGCTTTTCGAAAGTTCCTTGCAGCCTGCGCTTCGGGGTTGGGCACTTCGCGGTGACGTGCCATTCGAAAAGGAGACAATGCAATGTTGCGCGCCGATGAGCTAGACGACCTAGCTCCCCCGCACTGGAGAAATCGGCGTTCGCGACAGAATGTTTAGTTTCCCATGTCTTGGCCTGCTTGGCCATGAGGGGAAGAACATGCGGGATTCGCCCTAGTGCTACTACGTCGCGTTGGTTGGTTGGATCGTCCGATGGCATGTGAGTAAGAGTAACAGGAGCTGTTCGAAAATAAGCCCAAAAAATCTTCTAGTCTTTGCACGATGTGAGCTGTGTGGTTGTGTCCATTGGGCAGCACGTGGAGTCGTTCGATGGGTGGCACAAAATAGCTGCATGATGCGGTCATCTGGAGAGGGGGAAATGGCTGGCCACAAGACCTCTCAACGGTCGATCTTGTCTGTTCTCGAATGTCCAGCAGAAAGGGTCGTAAGCTTCCCCTAGTTTTAGGCTGGCATCTGTGGCCGACGACGTTGAAAAAAAGAGGATGCGGAAAAGGAGAAGCGGTGCGGATATTGTGTGACCATGCAAAGTTTGTAAACCCTGACCGGGCATTGCGCTTCTCCCACCTTAACCAAAAGATCCCATCCTGATGAGGCGCAGCTGCTAGATGAGAAGAAATCTGGAGCATCATGCTAGCTTAGTTCTTGGGACGAAGGAGTGATCGACAGGTCCTTTCGACTAGAAGAAACGCCAAAAGTCGTCCGGTTTTTGTCATGGCGAACTGTCACCGCTTGCCAGATCACAGGCGGTCAAAAGACCCTGTCCCCCTTCTCCTCATCTATCCATCTCGAACTGCTACTCTAAGTCATCGGACATCTGCACCTCAACAGGCACGACACCAGCCAAGATTCTTGTCTTTCCTCCACTTTCTCGCTGATGCGGGGAGCGGTAGATTCAGTGGGCATATCCGACTGGCTCTCCTTTCTCTCCTCGTCGCGGGAGGGGCTGAACCTTGTTTAATCCCCGGACCGTGCATGCGGGGATGGCTGCTCGAGATCGACGGCAAATGTCTTATTTTCCCACTTTCCCTCTATCGGTCTGGGCCCAGATGGCTTGGGACCTACCTCGACAGGAGAAACCATCCAGGTGACCTCTTTCTTTGCTTCAAGCGATCCAATGGTCTCATGGAAACTGGAACTGATCATCGCCATCGGCGGCGTACTTGTGGTTTACACGTGAGATGCATGTCTTGTGGTGTGTCTCGGGTGCCGGTGGAATACCCGGCATGACCGTTCTGCCCCTATGGTGAGCTTCAGTGAAAAGTCGACCGAGATGCATGATACTCGCAAACTCTCGCAAATGAAGTGATGGAACCATGCCCTTGCGCGATGCATCTTCACTCCATACATCGCTGCAACCTCACATCCCCGCACGTTTCTCAGCCGTCACTCAACCAGGAATTCATGTCATTTTTGACCGTCGATGGAGATGCAGTACGGATGAACACGTGTGGTCACGTTGAGAAGATTATTGAACACCAAATTGCAGCGATCACGCAAACAATTTTGATCCCAAAGCTCCACTGGTACAAATTCAACCTTGAGAGCAATCGCGATTTTCTACAGCTAGCAGTGACTTCCTTGTTGTGTTCGCGCAAGCTCCCATTATTTTTCAGCTCGAGACATTTATGTCGGTGTGATTGCCGTATCAGACTCAATCGTGGGCGATATATCTCTTGCCTGCGGCTTCAGTCGAGCCTACATCTCACGTCACATAGAGCAGAGGGATGTAAAATACCAACAAGAGGTTCTACACACAACCTCTTGGCGATGACCTAAAACTCCATGTACAGGCTGACTCGTGCGAGAGGTGACGGAAACCTGCAGCAAGTCCTGCGAACAGATGCAGCGTGCCTCAATTTCTCAATCTCGACTGGTCCGTCTGATCAGTGTGCTTCGTCTGAACACGTGTGGCTACCCGAAACGTGGATGCAAGATGCATAAGTCAATCCGCGATCTGAAAGTTTCGGATAACTAGGATGAGGACTTCACGAAACATCAAACACGATTCGAGCTCATGAGCCACCTTGTGGCCTTGAGGGGGACCAACTTGTCTCATAATGAAACTGTCACCAACTCTAAAGTCTCTTCCACTTGAACGATTTTGGTAGTCTAAACTAAGGAAATCATCGCCATGAATACTCCCTTCTACCAGGATCGTGACTTTGAAAGAATGCATGTAATGAGATGGCTTGACAGCCATCCGGGAATCTAAGGGTATTGGTGATCCGCAACAGCATCACGTCGACCCTCTACTACGAGAGATACCATCACATAAGGTAGGGTCTCACGGGTCTACATCCAAGTCTATCGACCGGCATTGGTCCTCGGGGGGGGGGGGGGTTAGCAGACGGATGAACGATGTGGTTGCTACCTTGGAATTTGCTGCCTGGTCTTCTAGAAATGTTCACAAAGCATTGCAGCATTACTTTGACTCAATAAGGGACCTAGCCTAGAGTTGGTCTCATACTAGGGGTTCTTAACCTATGCAGGAACGAAACACTGGCCAGTAAGAGTTGATGCTTTCAGATCTGCATCGTATCTGGCTTTGAAGAACATTCGGCTACGCCAATTGCCACGTGGGAACCAGCACAATTCTTGATTCCAGATTTAGAATCCCTTTGACTTGGGGTCAGGCACTCAAGATTTAGTTCACTTGATTGTGAAAGGCTCTCGTTGTCTTCTTCAGCGCTCGGCATGATATCGCGACCAATCTTATCTACTAACAGCTTGATGAAGGTGGGCAGGATTCACCAAATTCAATCAACTCTTCAGAATGTAAAGGGCGAGGCCAAATTTCAGCACTATTTCGAAGACGGAATCACCATAGCTTGCAACTGGTTATGTACCTACAATTACAACCTTTCAACACTCATGTACTGCTTTCTCAGCTGAAAACACAACGTTAATTCCTTTTATCGATCATCGACGAGATTTAGGAAGTAACTGCCCAAAGCTCGACGATCAACATGATTCGATTGACATCAAGTCCTTTGGTAGTGACGAAAAATGCTGCTTTCTGTGCCAATCACTATGGGTGAGAAAGAAAGTCCATGACGCGTGGGATATGGTTCCGAGATACGCGACCTTCTGTTATGGAACTAGGCCGATCTTCGCGGCCAGAACAACGGAGTGACATCGTAAGATAAGCAATGTGCATAAAAGCAACAATTTTGATAAGAGCTCACTCTATGCGGCTTATCTGCACAAGCGACACCTCGTATTACCCCGCGGTGTCATTGAAGCGCAACGGAGATCAACAAGCCATCGTTGAAGTACCGATACTGTGATTCCTACGAACACACTTTATTTTTATTGAAGACAGATTTGAATTGTATATCGTGTCAACATGAAACAATATCGGGATACATACGACAGGCGCGAGGGAGATATTGGACATTACAATGACACCAGCCGACCAGTGGTATACGACGACCTCGACCCTTTTGGCCATGAAGAAAATCATCAGGTTCGTGGAGTGATAAGATGGGCTCTTCATGTTCATCATGAAATTATATCAGACTGACCGCAAATTGCAGATCAAGTATAAAACAATGTCATGGAAGCTTGTCGCGGTGCTCATGATAGCCGAAATCGTGAGCAACGGCATGCTATCTCTGCCATCATCCTTGGCGGTCGTCGGCATAGTCCCTGGGGTGATTCTCATCGTCTTTCTCGGCATCTTTGCAACATACACGTCCTGGTTGCTAGTCCAGTTCAAGCTTCGGCATCCAGAAGTCCACTCCATGGGCGACGCAGGCCAGATCCTCTTCGGACGGCCCGGCCGAGAACTGCTCGCCTTCGGAACCGTCGTCTTCGCCGTCTTCGCGACAGGCGGACAGCTCCTGGCGGGCCAAATCGCGCTTGCGACACTGAGCGACAACAAGCTATGCCTGATGCTCTACACCGGTATCTTTGCCGTTCCGACTCTGCTCTTCAGCTTCCCGCGGACGATGGACCAGCTCTCCTGGCTCTGCATCCCTTCAGTACTCTCGATCCTCGTAGCCGGCATCGTGGGCATGATCGGGGCGGGCGTGCACCCGGCCCCGGGCCGACAAGTAGACGTGGCCGTACCCTCCGACTTTTATACGGCCTTCATCGCCATCACCAATCCCGTCTTCGCGTATGCTGGCCACTTCATGTTCTTCATCCTCATGTCGGAAATGCGGCGGCCGCAGGAGGCGATGAAGGCGGCGTACACCCTCCAGGGCTTCGCGACGACGTTTTACGCCGTCTTCGCGGTGGTGTGCTACGTCTATCTCGGCAGCGAGGTCGCTTCGCCGGCGTTCAGCAGCCTGGAGCCGAAGTGGGCCAAGGCGGCGTACGGGATCGCGATACCCAACTTCTTGCTTGCGGGCTCGCTGTACGCGCACACGGCGGCGAAGTTGATTTTTGTGCGGATTTTCAGGAAGAGTCATCACTTGCATAGTCATACGGCTGTCGGGTGGGGTACGTGGGCGGTTTTGGTAGTGCTCATGAACGGCGCGGCGTTTGTGCTTGCGGTGGGCGTTCCGATTTTCAACTACCTTATTGGTATCGCGGCAAGCTTGTTTGCGGCATGGTATACGTATGGTATCGCAGGTGCGTTTTGGCTGCATGATAACTATCACGACTATGATGGATGGAGGCAGTGGGCGCGCAAGTGGTTCCAAGCCATACTGGCGGCCCTGACATTCGCTGCTGGTGGCTTCATCTGTGTTGCTGGGACGTATGTCACTGTGAAGGGCATCGTTGAGGCATATGAGTCTGGTGCGGTTGGGGAGCCTTTCAGTTGTTAGACTTGGAGTTAGTAACGCACTAATGAGGAGCTGCGGTATCAAGGTATCGATAGGATGGGAAAGTGAATTTAATGGGGAATTCCTAAGTCTGCTCAACATTTCCGTATCCCCCAGTCGGTTTCTTGGATATCTCGACCCCTGTGATACTTCTGTCTCCAACTGTGAGGCTGATACCGTCGATCAGCAACATATTGAGGACACAAAGAATGTTACTTGTCCAGCAGTGACAAAAATAGAATTAATTATTGAATGAAAACAGCCATACATCTTGTGATTTGGCGGGAACCGTTAGGTGATCAGTATGCTGCGCTTGCCACAGCTGCAACCAGCATCTCTTGTAATAACTGTTCTCCATACCCGCCCGTCCTGCTCAGCCACTGAACGGCAAAGTTGGCCCGTTGATACGTTACTTGAACTGGAGTCTCTGGCAGCATGTGAAGCACAATAATACCTAGTGAGAGATGAACAAGCCAACAGAGTACGGATAGAATGAGAATATGAGCTGATGATGGAAGTACGTACTTGAGCCCGGGACGGAGAAAAGGGACAAGGATCTTCCTGAATGACGTCAAGCTCGGCGCTGGGGACCGCATTTGTTCCGGTCTCCGCTCCCTCCCGCTGCTCCTCCACATGTGGGCCTCCCGGACTTCTACCTCACCAAACTTTACCTCGAGATCGCTAAGCTCAATACCTAGTCTATGAAATCCTCTCTGAGGCATGGCTGCTTTCAAAGGTGTGTCGGTGTGTGGTGTGCCATCCGCTGATTGATTCTCATGAACTTCCATCGAATCAGACAAGACACGCGACACTCGCCAACCAGCAAATCATGCTCCAATCCAGGCCGGAAGCCGGCGTGCAGGGCTTCAATCCCCTGGCGTTTCACTGGTTCCTGTCTTGGAATCTCGATGGAACCGACTCTCAGTCCCCTTTCTGGATGCTAGAAGAGGGCGCCCAGCGTCGCATTCATACAGCGTCTAGGTCGCAAACATGGCCTGCCGATGATGACTGGTGAAGTCATCGCCGCCAACCGCACCCAAGTGGGCACCCAATCGCCGCCAGCGCGCCAACGCGGTTGGTTCCTGGATTGGATCCAGCACCGACTGGCGTGCCAAGCCCTTCCAAGTTTTGGCTCGCCTGCTTTCTCACGCTCTTCTCCCCGTTGAACTTGCGCCGGTGCTAGCCATGATCCGCCCCCCTCTTCGCTTGTCAAGACGGCTCTTACCACCACCGGGAGGCGAGGGGCATTTGATGGAAACGGTATGATAGTGTGGCGTTTTCGTTGATAGCTTCCTGTTGGTCCACGACCATCAGCACACAGACTGGAGCTACTGAGCAGCTCCACGCCTCATCACGGCCACACACAACCCTCCACCCTCTCTCTTGTCTCCCTCCTTTAGGCCCGGCAGCTGTCTGCTAATTAGCACCACTGCCATCGTTTGCAATGTTCCATCGACCGGTTGAATGTCAGAGGATGAAGGCTCCCCCCCGCGTTTTCGATTTCTTGGATTCAGGGCCAGGCCAAAAGTCGCCTCAGCCAGGGATCCAACTTCTAGACCGAGATGGGGTGCCACTCAGTCTAGTTTCTTCCCCTGGATTTTGATTCTGATGCTAATTCTTATTCTTGTTCTTGTTCTTGTCTAAACTTATTCCTCAATTCTCCTATCAATCCTCTCACGGGCTCGTTGTCACGTCACGTCATGAGCCAAGAGCTCCATATTCTCAAGCTCAAATCGTAGCCTTCACCCTCCAAAAGCTGTCGTTTCAGTCATCATCCATTGCCCCAATAATAATAATAATCCTCTATCTCTCCAATACCTCCATCACTCTGCCTGCGCAAGGACTGACTTCACAAGCCCTGCCATCCCGCTCCTGTGCTTGCGGGCGATGTGACAACCCCTACCACCCAACTGCAGGTGGCGACATCATAGTGTGCCTCGAACCATCCAACCGTCGTCCGCACATCAGAGCCTCCCCGTCACTATCTGGCATCCCTGACGGAACGGCCTTTGCCAGTTGCCACGCCTCTTTTCTCCCACGATGTCTTTCGTCAATCTCTCCCGTCCCCCTCTCGACCATCGGGCCCATAGCGATACCAACGTCCGGCCTAGATTCAATTCACACAACACTTCCGACCGTCTAAGAGAAGGTTCAGGGCTCCGACCCAAGGCGTATCCAATGGTCAGCAACATCAAAAAGGGCAGGAAATCGGTATTCAAGGAGGTGGGACTGGACGACGACTTTAGCGACGACTGCGGCTCGCCCGTTGTGGAGACTTTCCAACAGTCTTGTGGCCGACAGGAATCGATGTCTAGCGAGAAGGTATTCGGAGATGTACCTGGGCTGGAGGAAGCGAAACGAGACGGCACATCAAATGATGAGGAAGACGACGCAGAGGACGACGGAGATGGGGACAGCAGGCGTTCTGCGACGGAACAGCGCGAAGCAGCGAACGACTCTAGACAACAGAGCTCAAGTCAGGCTGTGAAGGTGTCTTGGTACAACAAGCTTTCTCAAGGTTATCGACGACCGAGGATCAAGACGGTCTCTAGCGCACCACCACCTACGATCTCAAGTCTGCAACGCATTGGCATGATTGCACTACTCATCGCGGTCATCATCCCGGCATTCAGCTATAACAATGGCCGCCAGAAGATTGAAAGTGGTGCAATCGCGGGTGTCGTGCGTCCACGAGCAACGACATCAACGGATGTCTGTCTAAGATGGGCACAGCAGGGTGAGTTTCGGAAAACGTAGCATGGGTAACTCTACTAACAGTGGTCAGCGGCTTTACTTAACGGCACTCTTTACATGTATGGAGGTCAATCCAAGACGGAGTCTTCGCAAACCGTCAACACCTGGAGTATGACTTGCGAACCCCGTAGCTGAGACTTGGAAATAAATCTGACAATTACTTACAGACAACGACTTTCTCACTCTCGACCTAACAAGATCATGGGATACGAAATCGCCCTCTCTCAAGGGCATGACGATACCTAGTGGGCCTCCAGCAGTCGCCAACGGTTACTTGTGGCACGACTACGACTATCTCTACCTCTACGGCGGCCAGTTTGCTGATAACGACGGCGCTGAAGGCACGTACGCCACCGTTGCTCCCATGTCGATCTGGCGATACTCTGCCAAGGACAACTCCTGGCTCGAGTTCAAAGACCCGCGCACGTCAACTGGCAACTATTCGACTGCCGCCAATACTCCCGTCCAACGTTCCGCCGAAGGCGCGGGCTTGTCGGTACCTGAGCTAGGTTTGAGTTGGTACTTTGGCGGACACCTTGACTGGCTGACCACCGAGGGTTGGTCGACCCAGACTCCGAGGGTGTATCTCAAGAGCCTGCTAGAGTTTACACACCCCGGATACCTGAACACTGGTGTTGACGCGCTTCGCGCTGCTGGCGCTGCCGATGGCGGAGTGTTTCGTAACGTGACTGAGGGCGGGCTGCAGGAAACGGATGCGTTCCCGGAACGAGCTGACGGTGTCTTGGTTTTTGTGCCCGGGTGGGGTGCGAGGGGAGTCTTGATCGGCATGGCGGGAGGATCCGACAAGACATTTGTCGACGACCTCGGCACCCTCGACGTCTACGATATCGCTACGTCTGAGTGGTATCATCAGAGGACGACAGGTGACCGGCCCTCCGTCCGCGTCAACCCATGTGCCGCTATTGCGAGCGCGCCAGATGCCTCAAGCTTCCAGATCTACTTCTTCGGCGGACAAAATCTGCAGCCTTTTGTAGGCCAACACTCGTTTTCTGGAAAACCAGAAATAGACTGACACATTATGCAGGGCAACCAGACACAGTACAATGACATGTACATCCTCTCCATCCCCGCCTTCGCCTGGATCAAAGTCGACGCAACTGACGGTGTCCCCGCCCCTCGCGCCGGCCACACCTGCACCATGCGCGACGGCCAAATCATCGTCGCCGGCGGTTACCTCGGCCCCGACGCTGGGTGTGAATCTCCCGGTGTCTTTGTCTTCGACGCGAGCAACCTCAAATGGAACACGGGCTTCAAAGCCGGAGCCCACGCAGCAGACTTCAGTTCCGAGAACTCCGTCCTGGCTGGGTCCTACGGCTACAAGGTCCCCGACAAAGTCCAGAGCGTCATCGGTGGCAGCTCCGAAGGCGGGGCTACCGCTACCACGCCTGCTGCCGGCCCAGCTACGGGCGGTCCGTTCAAGACGGGTACGCCGCCCGTGTTCACTGTGACGCAGGGTGGCGCGACAGCTACAGTCACAGGCGCAGGACCCACGAGCACATCCGCGGGACAGGCGCCGACTACCAAGGATAACGGAGGCGGGACGAGCCCCGGCCTCATCGCTGCAGGCGTTATCGCCGGTATCCTAGGCGCGTTGGCCTTGTATCTTGGTTTCTGCGCGTGGCTCTACCGACGCCAGGTCGCGGCGTACAAGCAGCATCTATCTCAGGTGAACCGGTACTCCGGCGCAAGCTCCATGCACTTCGGTGCGGCGGGCTTCTTTGGTGCTGGAAATCGTGATGAGGAGAGGAGAGAGCGCGGACACCGCCGAGACGCGAGCACCGTCAGCGACGAGTCCTTCTCATGGGTTGGCACCGGTGTTGAGCCGAAGTGGATGACGGACGATCCTACACCGGGCTCTGGATCTGGTGGCACGGCGAGTGGTAGCGGCGCTGGCAGCGGGTTCAAGAGGAAAAGTGAGGACGCGAGGACGTTTAAGAGCGGGCCGAGTGGGAACGATCCGCGCACGAGCTCCAGTCGACGCGACAATACGGACAATGAGAGTGTTTCCAGCACGGAGCAGTTGCTTGATGGGCAAGAGCCGAGTTTCTTCTCGGTTGTCATGGGGCCTAGGCGTGCTTTGCGGGTCGTCAACAGTACCGAGTAAGGTAATGAATAATACACGAACAATTTACGACCAGACTCTGGAGCGGGGGGTTAGGATAGGTAAAACACGAGATACACGAGGATACACGACCTTTTCTGTATATACACACACGATCAAGGGGAGAGGATCGAACCCTCAATCGCTCAAGCTAGATACCCTTCATACTATGTACACGCTTCTTTCATGCTAAACCTCTTACATTCAAAGACTTGGAAAACTTTAACATAACTCGTCTCCATCAAGGTAGCAAGGTATGTCCCTCGGCCGTCGGCCGTCGGCAGGCAGCGTCGTCTTCTTGACCGCCTCTCCCCAGAAACAAAACGCAACGATCGTCGTCCCATGTTTCTCAATTGACTTTTTCCGCGTCGTATGTCTTGGGTCTGTGGAACGTGCTTCTCCGCCACTTTTTGAATTGAGTTGATGGGGGGTTCAGAGCTAAAACGGATGCAGACTACAGAATGCCAGTGAACGCATGGCCCAATCTGAGACAAAAACAACGACCATTGGCGGAGAGGATTGCGATCGACCGAGACATTGTGAGCTGTTGAACAAGATTTCTCAATAGTATCGCAGAAATACACAGTAGCTTAGGTAGTACAGAGAGGGACGGGCCGGCTTGGTTGAGCTTCATGTCGTAACTCGTACCAAACAGCAGGATCGGGAGCCAGCTGATCGACTTTGTAAAAGTATCACTCTCTCCCACGGGCCTTGAGTCGTGTCTCTCCACAGATTGAACCACGGTACGGAGCAAATGAGGATGCATTCCGGATGTCTTCTAGCTCACGGCATAGCGGCATTCGGTCCTTTGACGCTTGTTTACTCGTCCATTCGGGGCCCTACAGGTGAGGGAATTAGCTAAGAGCTTGTGACTTCGAGATACTGAAGAAAACACCGTACAATAAAGTACACGGTCGAGATGTTGAATTCAAAGTTTGCGATGGAGCCCGCGCTAGACCCCAAAGCATCTTTGACAATGGAGAAAGCCTGTGGAGAGGGATGGGCAGTCCATTGACTCGTCGATTTCTCAATTTCTCAGTGGGCTCATTTCCCTATCAAACCTTGATCTTTGATGCTATTTCTGCCCACTGGTTTGCGTGATCAACAAATATTTTTTTTCTTGATTGTCTTTGGTTGAATCCACGGCCAGTCTGGACTTTCCTTCACCGGCGACGACTCTTCAGGTCAAGCTGCTCTTAACAGACCTGTCATATTTTCAATCTCTTGACTCGCAGCCACCTGAACACCTGACAAGGTCCTTATCGCGACATCGAAGGGCATGGCCGTTCCCCTTTAAAAGGTTACAACGACGTCCGTCACGTCATCGCGTATCCCCAGGGTCTTGACTCGACCCTGTTCCCTATTACAGCCAAATAAGCCCAGATAACCCTAAACAAAGCAACCCCCGGTAATACCGATGTGCCATAGGGATGAACTCTAAAGCGTAGCCCAGACTGCCCAGTCCCCATTATTCCCACCCGTCCACGGTCCACGGCGAGAGAGAAAGTCCCACTCTCGACCGACCGAGATCGATACGACTCTGTACCTCGAGCCTCGACGCGGGCATTCGGGTTCTCCTGCACGAACTACCACATTCGTCAAAGTCGACGATGCTTGATTGGGCAACATCGTCACGACTTCTCTACCGCGCAGTGCCCACACACACCACTCACTCTACTTGACGCTAATGTCGCGGGCCGGGCATCTCCCCCACACCAGACGGGCATGCCGGTGCGGTGTAAGGCGTGTGTCTCTCTCTGTCTCTTGGTTTTCGACGAGGATCGACAGCCGCTAGGCCTCATTCCAGTTGTCTCGCGAACATCGCATCATTCAGCTGCTGTGGCACGGAATTCACAATCATTCCCACCCCGCGAAGAAGCGGAGGTGGATGGGGTTCATGTTTGTTTATAATGAGCGGCGGGGAACCCTCTTCCTTCGTCAAAGCTCTCCTGATAGTCTCGTCACTACAGTTTTCGCTCGAACCCGCCGATAATACCAAAAAGCCTAGCTCTCGTTCATAGGCTTTCTCTCCCTCCACTTTCGTTCTGTTTAGCCCGCCATGAAGTTCACTCTCAGCTCCCTCGTGCTCTCAGCAGCATCGAGCCTCGTTGCGGCCCTGCCCATCAACGACACCCAGGTCTACGATGCCATCATCGTCGGCGGTGGCCCGTCTGGTCTCAGTGCCGCGAGCGCCCTCGGCCGTGTGCGTCGTAACACTCTCCTCATCGACTCTGGCGAGTACCGCAACGCACCTACCAGACACATGCACGATGTTCTCGGCTTCGATGGTGAGTGATTCTCGTTCAGATAGCTTCCATGTTCTTGTGGATGGTTTCTAATACAAAACAGGCGTCACTCCCGCATGGTACCGCTACGCCGCTCGCCAGCAAATCTCCCACTATGACACTGTCACCTTGACCAACGGCACCGTCACCAAGATCGGAGGCAGCGATGCCACCGGCTTCGTCGTCTCCGCCACCTACGCCGACAACTCCACCAAGTCGGTCCGCGCGCGCAAGATCATCTTGGCCACCGGTCTGCAAGACGACCTCCCCGAGACCCCGGGTCTGTGGGAGAACTGGGGCAAGGGCATCTACTGGGTACGTCACCACCAACATCCGTCCATCATCTCACACCAAACTTCGATTCTAACATGCTCATTCTAGTGCCCCTGGTGCGACGGCCACGAGCACGCAGACCAAGCCCTCGGCCTCCTCGCCTCAACCTTTGACGACCTCCCCTCCCTCGTCCGCGAGATCCTCACCCTCAACACGGACATCATCGCCTTCGCAAACGGCACCGACACCCCCGCCGCCCGCGCCGAGACGGAGGCCAAGAACCCCAAGTTCCAGGAGTACCTCGACCTCCACAACGTCACCATCGACAACCGCACCATCACGGCCATCACCCGTCTCAAGGACGGCGGCAACCCGCCCCACGACCCCTCCCTCCCCACCGCTCCCGAGGAGGATCTCTTCTCCGTCAGCTTCACCGAGGGCGAGCCCGTCGAGCGCGCTGCATTCTTCCTGAGCTACCCCGACGAGCAGCGCAGCACCATCGGCGCCGAGGCCGGCGTGCAGCTCTGGGGTGGTCGTCTGGCTGCTGATGTGAGCAAGGGGTACGCGACCAACGTGGCCGGCATCTACGCCATTGGCGATGCCAACTCGGATAACAGCACCAACGTCCCCCATGCTCTGTATACGGGCAAGAGGACTGCCGTCTTCCTGCACGTCAAGCTCGCAAAGGAGGACCAGGCCAAGGAGACTGGCGTCAATGTCACTGCTCTGAGGAGAGAGTTGGACCTCGAGGAGCGTTCCATCTGGGACGTTGCGAACGGTCAGCCTACCGACATCCTGTATGCCGGCGAGTACGACCAGTAGATAATTGATGTGGAACATACATCTCCCCAAAAGCATTTTGATTTTTTCGCGATAGCGATGCCAAAGATACCTGAATAGACATTGTACAATTTTTCGACTTCATTCACATACTCTGTCTCATATGTGTTCACTCCGCCTCATCTTCAATCTCAAGATTGCCGACCCGAAACTTCTTGCCCTTCATGTCCGCATAATCATTGTGATCGTGATAATCCTTCACCCGTTCCCTGACATATTGCAGCCCTCTCACCGGCGCCGCCTCCTCCGCATTCTCACCAATCAGCCCAAGCCTCTTCAACAGCGGCGACGGCGCAGGCTTAATATCAACATCATCACCAGGCCTCACAAAGTAAAACAGACCCTGCCGAAACAAATGAGCCTGGTCCTCAGGCGGCCTCACAACGCGATGCGTCGTCGACTTCAAGTATCCCGCGGACCAGAAATCAAGCGTGTCGCCGACGTTGCAGACGATGCCACCGTCCACAGGGGGGACATAGCGCCACTCGCCCGCGCCATTGGGATTTGACGAAGAAGAGGTCTTAATCTGGAGGCCCGCGACGTCCTGGCTCCAGAGGAGGGTCAGGGAGCCAAAGTCGGTGTGAGCGCGCGACCAGGTGTTGCCGACTTTGAGGTCGTCGGCGAGGGGACGAGGGTGGTAGCCCATGTAGCGGAGGTGGTCTTCGCTCGGGGAGGCGTAAGCGTGGCGGGAGGAGAAGTAATCTTCTGGGAGTTCGAGGATGATGGAGAAGAGAGTGAAGACTTTGCTTGCTAGGTCGAGAGAGCGCTATTGGTGTGTCAGACTTGCGCGAGTGAGACTCGGAGAACGAGAAGCCAGTTTGGTAATCAAACAGAAGCCTGTGTAGATGTATACGCACTCTTGAGAAGTCTTCAATTTCTTGTCTGAACGGCTCGAAGAACGGATGGAATGGCTCATCTTTGTACTTTGGGATGAATTTGGCGATGTTAACCGACTCGACATTGTTGAGCACATCCGTTCCTTGCATCTTCTTATCATGCGCCTGATGCAATATGAGCCACTCTTCTTAAATAATCACATCCTCAAACACTGCTAGACTTACCGATCTATATCCAAAGTAGTTCCCCTTGGAGAAGTCGCACGTGTTACCCGGCCTGGCCTTATCCTCGGCATCGAGGTTGAAGAAACCTTGGCCAATGTCATACTGGCGCTGCACTTCCTCGGGTGTGAAGCCTGTGTTGATGAGACTAAAGAAGCCAGTTTCGTGTACCTAATAGACTTGTCAGATCTCTGAGAGATTGCAAGCCTCGAATGTCCTTACAGCTTGTCGAAGTTCTTCAGCTAGCTGCTTCTTCCCGCCTGGCTGGTCAAACTTGCTAATGTCAATCACAGCGATATCTGCCCAGGGCAATTCGTGTTTTGTCTTTGCCGGCCGCTGCCATTTTGGCAGGGAGACTGGCTCCGAAAATATGGCTGAAGGCATCTTGATTGATGAATCTCGAATTGAGGCGGCTTCTGGTTCCAGTACGCAGGCTGGAAGTCAATTCGTGTGAGGTCATAATTGTCTTTCCATAAATACCCCTCCATCCGATGTCGAGCCGTTTATGTCTTGTCCCCCGCGCGCCCCGCGCCACTCCCGTTGTGCCGTGTCGGAGTGAGATCGCCGGAATTCGAGCACGCCATCTCGACCGGGATGACGAGCCGCATCCTGATGTTGGTACTGACAGCATGTGTCCAATCACCTTGTCAGTTGTTCTTCTCTAAGCGTAACTGCCGCTGTAGTGTGTCGCTATCTTCGGTATCTTTCCGAGGCTTTTCTTTCCCATCGTCTTGTATGATTGACAGATAAACATCGAAACATGTTTCCCTTTTACCTCGGGGACGTCAGGTCTCGATGATCATGTAGCGTGCGTAGAATCGCGATTGTCTCGAGCCGAGGTCTGGAAATTTCGTCTCCCTCTTATATGCCTGTCAATGCCAATAAGATTATCTTTGGGGAGTCAAATCTTGCTCGATGTTGGGAGGGAATGCAAGCAATATTGTTGTTCTCTTCGGGGTGTTAGCCAGGTCACTGCAACGACGGTCTCCGTAACTTAAGTCCACCTGAACGTGTGAAATGTGACGTTGTAAAGACAAATCCAGGCACCTCGTCCCGCCAGATGCTGAAGGATCCGAGCAGAACAAGACAATGGCCAATGAGAATGCCCTCAGTCATCAATTGCAGGACGTTACATGGGCAAACTTGCTGTGCACATGGCCCCGCAGTAAGGCGTGCTTCGTGCAGACATATCTTGGGCTCTGTATCTGCCGTAATCGGCATCAAGTTGAATCAAAGATTGCGAGATGTGAAAGACCAACCATCTAAGATACTCAAATTGGAGACTTCACCTAATTAATACCTTCATGTCGCATCTGAAGCCATATCTCCTCCCTATGAGCTGTGCTCGATCACCTTCGTAGACGCGAGCCCCCGCGGTGAACCTCAAATCGAGCATGGGAACCCAGCAGAGCCCCGAGAGCAGGACTCTCTCTCCCTCTGAAGAAAAGCCTCTTCTCAAAACAGCTCATCGCAAAGTCGATAAGAGGCTCCTGCTATGGTACTCCTTCGTCTACCTCATCATGCGAATCCACGTCAGCAACATCAGCAACGCAGCCATCATCAACCTAGAACAAGGCACCGGTATCAGGAAGCAGCTCGGCAATCTCTCCAGTTCAGAGTGGGCGTGGGCGCTGAGCATCTTTTATTATCCGTACATGTTCTTCGAGCCTCTGGCCACGCTCGCCTTGAAGAGGTTTTCACCTTCGGTGTGGATGAGCCGGATTATGATTACTTGGGTAAGTATGTTGGGATGCCTGTTGAGCTCTGTGCAGTGGCTGTTTGGTTCGCTAACTGTGATGAAAGGGTATCATATCAATGTGCCAGGGCGCGACTCAGAATTATGCTGGTATTCTGGCCTGTCGGTTCTTCTTGGGGCTTGCTGAGGCCGGGTTTTACCCTGGTGTTTTGTACCATATCAGTTTCTGGTATCCGACTCATAGACTTCCGCTAAGGATTGTAAGTTCAGAAGCTCTGGCTGAGTGAATGGGAAGACGCAAAAACTCATGCTTTTCTAGGGCTTCTTTTACGCTTGCGGGATGTTTTCTGGGACTATCAGCGGTCTTCTAGGTGAGTAGTGGAGGACTGGATGTACTCAACTGCTACAAATCGCTGAGACTGATTTATAGCGTACGCGATTTCTTTCATGAATGGCGTCGGGGGTTTGTCGGGTTGGAGATGGGTATGTCACCTTATCCCTGAACGCCACGGTGGGTGTCATTGACTGACATAACGAAGCTCTTCATTCTTGAAGGAATTCCCGCCGTCTTTTGCGGCATCTACACATTCTTCTTTCTACCAAACTGTGAGTACTATATCATTCCGAGCTACGTCTCGGCTTGTTATCAAGGTATACTCACGTGAAACGAACTTTAGACCCCGAGACCGTCAACTTTCTTACAGACTCGGAAAGAGAGGCCATCTTATCTGATCTCCCAGAGCAAGCACCGACCATGAAGTCCAAAACCATCAACCTCCAGCAAGTCAAAGATCTCTTTAGCGATCCGACATTCATCCCATTCTTGATGATTTGGATTACCCATGGCATCGGCGGATGGGGAATATCCTTCGTCCTGCCGACTGTCATTTATGAACTAGGTATCTCGAACACTGCTATTTCACAAGTGATGACCATGGTAAGTAATAACGTCGTCATAATCGTACCCGAAGCCAATGTTGAAGAAGCACTAATCCTATGATAGCCCCCGTTTACGCTGGTCTTCGTCATCCTGTTAACGCTGGCCTTCTTCGTACACACGAAACGACTTAGCCCCTGGGTTGCTGGTCTGGGACTGGAAGCGGCCCAGATCGTCTGTTATGTGCTTCTCATCACAGTCAAGCATCCCATCGCCAAGTAAAGACCTGCGTTACCCCTACTCAATGATGGCAGGGCTGACTTCATGCCAGGTACATCTTCGTCATGATCGCAACGGCTGCATCTCAAAGCTTCTTCGCCCTAATTTGGCCAGGTACGGATTGCCTATCATTCACCCACAAATTTCCATTGCATCAGCTAATCAACTCATTGAACAGAACGTATTAGAGCCGCAAAAGGGACAACAAGCGCAGGCCTCGCCATCGGCGTGACCAATGTAAGCAAGCCAACCTCGCACTCACCAGACGTCACAATGATCAATGTTGACTCACAATCAACTTCCAGGCAGCTTGTCAGCTCATGGGCATCGTGGTAAGTACAACCCTCATTGATACCTCGCTCCTTGCTCCTGTCTTCTAACGAAGCTTTGAAACAGGGTCCCCAAATATACCAGTCGAGATTCGGCCCTACGTACCGCGTGAGCTACTCCTGCTCCATCGGTCTCCTCTGCGGAACGCTATTGGCTGTGTCTGCAGCTTGGTTCTTCGTGGTTAGGCAAGACCGGAAGGAGACAGGGAGAGGACGCGAGGCAGCAGTGGGGGACTCGGAGGATAGCGGCCATACGCGAGTGGACGTCATTGAAGGCAAGGTCTGAATATTAGTAGTTGGAGCCTAAAGACGTAATTAAGATCAGTAGCCTCCTATTCATGGCTTCGTTATATCTGGCATCGAGACTGGTCGGTTTTTTGCCTTTGAGACTCTGCAGGCTTCCTAAGACAGGTAGTAAAATACAGAAACACAAGGTTGCATGTAGGGGAAATCAGTAGCATAATACCCAATCAACGATGCTTCCCATAAGTACCATCCAACCAACACCTATCAACAGGCTGAGAAGACGAGATGAGTAACAACTGAAGACTGTCGATCCCGCGATATTCAAGGCCAAGGGAAGTGACAGCAGGGTCATGGTGCAAATACCGGACGAGGCACAAGGGACATCTCCAGACTGTATCTAAGAGGCTAGCCGAATGTGGCTGAAAGGAAGAGCATCTTACACATCACGCAATCAGTTGGAAGCAGTATCTTGCAAGACAGAAATGTCATATGCCATGTGTCTTCATTGGCTATCGTGCTCCCTTTCCAAGGAGTTCAATCTCAGTATTTGGCCCTCCATCGGGCAACGACCAACGACCAACCCTCCCACCGGATCCGTTCCATCTGTCATTTCAATCGAATTTTCAAGGCCGCATACCACCACGCCACCGGCTATCATTCTTAGAAAAGCCTGATGAGACCTTCCCATCGCGAAAAAGAAAACAAAAAACACAGTTCCGTTGCGGCCGGTGACCATCCGAAAGTGTTTCCCCTCCCTGATTCTTTTTTTGTTGATAGATCGTACACGCTCGAAGACCATACACTTGGGTAATGAGTAGAGAGAAGAAAGTTTTCCCGTAGAAAGAGACCGCATGAATTATCCTTGCCACCTGCAGCTTATAACCATCTGCAGGCCCAAAGAGAGAGAGAGAGAGAGTCTTGTAAACAGTTAAGGACGTGTTCGGGGGCACCGAGGCCTTAGCCACCTCTCATTCCACCGTAATGACGTGTGTGAGATGGCCGACGACTACCTTCCTAGTGGTAGTTTCCGCCCCAACCGCCGCGCTGCTGTTGCTGGCCGCCGCTACCGTAGTATCCACTGCCGTAAGCGCCCTGCTGGCCGTAGGATCCGAACGGAGCGCTGCCGTGCTGACCGCCGGAAGCGCCTCCCATGCCGTAGGCACTGTTTCCGTGCAGGTTGTGGCCCTGGAGATGGCTGGGGTAACCGCCGTAGCCACCCATCTGAGAGGCGGACTGGGGCGGGGGGAGACCAGTCTGGCCCGAAGGAGTGTTCGTGGCCGAGCCGGGGCGAGCGCCGCCGAGAGAAGGCGAGGGACCGGCACCGGGCTTGCTCTCACCGAAAGGCTTCAAATCATCGTTGGCAGAAGCAGCGTTCGACTGGGCGGTGCTATTAAATCCTTGTCCAGCAGGGCTCTGGAACGAAGAGGAGCCACGGCCAAAGGTGTCCTGAACACCGCCGAAGCCACTGCTGGCCAGGCCGGGCTGGTTGCCAGACTGGGCGGAACCAGCACGGCCTCCAAAGTCACCTCCAAGTCCTGAGCTCAGACCGCTATCGGCACGGTGCAGAGATGACTGGCCGAAGCCAGCAGCAGGGGAAGAGGCGTGGTCGTAGGGGCCCTGAGGCGACATGCCGTATCCGGGGTGGCCGCCATATCCCTTGTTGCCGCCGTATGGAGCACCGCCATATCCTCCCTGCTGACCGTAGTGGTTTCCGTAGCCCATGTAGCTCGAGTAGTAAGCGTTATTGTAGTAGGGGTGGTTATTGTAGGGGTAGCTTTGTTGGCCGTGAGACTGAGGCTGCGAGGCCTGGCTGGCGGCCTGCTGGCTCTGGGCGGTGGGGTTCGGAGTACTGTGTCCGCTGTTCTGGGCGTCGTTCGTGACACCCCCGTAACGAGACTGGTTTTGCAGACCGCCGCTCTGGGGGTACTGGCTTAAGTTATCAGCCTGCGAAGCATTGTAACCACCGAAAGATCTCTGCTGGGAAGACAGGTTGTCCTGGTGACCCTGAGCTCCCTGCTGGCCATAGGGCTGGCTGTAGTAGTTGTAAGGGGGACGGTTTTGTTGGTCCGCCGTGTAGTAGGAGGAGTAGTCGCTGGGAGCAGAGCTGAAGGCTCCGCCGGGTTGCTGGCTCGGTTGCGATTGCTGGTTGGAGAAGCTGTCGAACTGGGTCTGCGAGGCAGCGGGGTTATTGGACTGAGTGAAAGGATCGATCGACTTTTGGGGGAAGGACGAGGGCTCCTGGGGGCCAGCCTGGCCGAAGCGGGAGTAAGGCTGGGCGGCAGCAGCGGCAGGTTGAGGGACTAGAACAGTTGTCAGTATTTGTGAACAGGTATGAATACGTGACTCTGGCATGGAGGGGGGACATACCCTGAGCGGCGGGAGCCTGGGGAGCAGCGCTTGCGGGTCCTGAGAAGGGTGTATTAGCAAAGTCGGTGACATTGCTAGTTGAAGCAAGTGTACCGGTAGGAGTGGCAGCAGCAGGAGGAGGCAGGCCAGGAGCAGGCTTCTGAGTACCGATGGCTTCAGGAACAGGAGCCTGCTGAGGAGCGGGAGGAAGAGAGGTTCGGGGGTGAGCGACGGGGGAATCAGCGGGAGGCTGAGTCCGGGTCTCGGGCTCTTCGCGATCACCGTCAATGTCATCATCCTCGTTCAAGCTGAAAGCACCGAACTGGACAGCAGCGCGGTCAACCTCACGATTACCAGGCATGCGGACGGCCTCCTCCTGATCAAGAACGCGACGTTGGTAGCTTGGGGTGCGGGATCCTCTCTCGGTGGTGGCCTTGATGGCGGAGGCGGCAAAGCCGCTGTTAGTAGTGGGAACAGCAGGGCGGATGGGCTGGTGCTGCTGCTGGGAGGCAGACAGAGGTGTCGCGGTGGCGCTGGCGGCGTTGTGGCGAGGATCCCAGGAATCGGCGGCGGTGCTTGCGACGGTAGCAGTCGCGGGAGGATGCGATTCGTCGACTACCTGTTCAAGATTCGTCTCAGTAAGTTGGTCCTTGGAAGGCGGCAAAACCACTTCAGGTTCGATGACGGTTGGTACTTCTGCAGGAGCTGATTCTTCATGGGCGGGTTCCACAGGGAGTTCGACGGGGGCAGCAGGCTCAGGCTGTGCCTCGGGTTCGGGCTCAGGTTCGGGCGTAGGTTCGACGGCAGGGACGGCAGGAGGGAGAGGTTCGATGGGTTCGGCGGGCTTGGGCGCGGGCTCCTCCTTGGGCGGCTTCGGGGCAACCTTGGGCACGGTGGATTGACGGAGCATGCTAGCCCACGTCTTGGGAGCGGCAGCGGCAGGCTTGGGTGCGTCGGTGGAACCGGCGGCGGCCGCAGGAGTAGGAGCGGGAGCTGCAGGCTTCTCGGTCGTCTCCTTGGGGGCCCAGGGGTCTTCGGCGGGTGCGTCCTTAACGTCCAGCTTCGGGGTATCCCATGCGTTCGACTCCTCGGTAGGAACAGAAAGCGGCTGAGCATTCTCCTTGTTATGGCGAGAGCCATTAGTAGCTACTGTGTTTGAGGCCCTGCCCCGGCCACCGCGACCTCCTCTCTCAGCAGTTCTTCCGCGACCGCGACCAGCCTCAGAGACGTTGCGTCCGCCACGAGTGGGTCTAGCGTTGGATGAGTCGATGTTCGAGGCTGCGGTCGTGGAGTCCTTGGCCTTGGAGCGGGGAGCCTTCTTCGTGACTTCACCCCATTGGGAGATGGTGCCTAGAAGCAAGAATCTTTGGTTAGCTGAGAGCACGCAAGCGATGTAGTTAAGCAGCGGTTGAGGGGAGAGAGGGCGGGAAATTGATGGATTGTTGATTCGTCGCGCGAGAGAGAGTTTGGCTGGCAGCCTGACGAGGCAGGAGCCGTGCGCTCACATACCTTCAGCAATGCGGGTGACGGTGAGGTTCTCATCACCATCCGTCTCTTGAAGAGCATAGAGAATATCCTGCTCAGACCAATCGGGGAAGAGCTCCTTGATGAGGGGCGCCTTGGATCCGTACTGTTTCTTCAGCTCGCCGAGCTCGCCTTGGTCCTCAAACGCATCATCGGCGTTGGAGTCAAACTTGTCGCCATTGGGTCTGCCTGAGGTGCGACCACCCCGACTGGCGAAACCACCTCTTCCACCGCGTGCAGAGCCTCTGCCGCGCGAGGCGGCAGGCCGAGTCTGTACCTCAGACATTGCTGGGTTTCTTTGTATGAGGGGAGGGGTTTTCCACGATGGGAAAATTGGAGGGAATCAATTATTCACTGTCCCGTATCGACACGACAGCTTTGGTGGGGGTTTCTTCAGTTGCGTAACTCTTGCCGGTGAAGAGGAAGAAAAAAAGAGGTAGGAAAAGAAAAGCGTGCCGCAAGGTGGGAGAGACGACGTCGTCGTGATCGTGGCTGACGAGACGAGACAAGTGAGGTTTGGGTGGTGGTGGATGTTGGTGGGAGAAAGACGAGGTGTGGATGGTGGATGGATGTGGAATGTTTGTGCAGAGGCAGACGCAATTGCACTGGGGCACTGGGGGAAAAGTTCAAAGGGAGGTTTTTTGCCCAGGCGCCCAGCAGAGCAGCACACAACCTGGAAGCGCAGGAGCAGCCGACCTTTAGGCAAGGTACCTGCTCAGGTACCTGAGGTACGTAGGTAGCGAGTGTGTGGCAGCTGGGGTCCCGTCAGATTCGCTGTGGCAGCTGGTCCAGTCACAGTTGGCAGCAGCAGCAAAGCCCAGTTGGAGCACGGTCGCTGTAGGGTAAGATACCTTACTAGCTTAGGTAACCCCGAGGTGAAATAAGGTACCTTAAGTACCAAGGTTCCCCGTCAGCTTTCAAGCTGCCCTGTCTGGGCTGGGCCAGGGGGAGAGTTGGGGGAGGAGAGGAGAGGTGGGAGGCAGGTGAGATCTGGGAGTACGTACCGACAATACCTCCACGAATTTTGGTGCTTCTTCTCTTTTTTTTCCTTGCGTTGCTTCCTTCTTGCTGGTGTTGCTTGTTGCGTTGCGTTGCCCCCATCTCTGATCCAGTCAGGCGAAGGTTTTTGGCCTGAGCGACCGGCTGCAGCGAATGACGCCCCCTTCCGTCCGCAAATGGTTAGTGCGTCGTGATTGTAGCGGGGCATTGCAGATCCACTGCCTCAATTGTCGAGCTGAGGCTGCGTACCGATACCTACCAGACGGCAGAAGCTACGTGAGCCTTCGAGTATATGGACACGTTTGCAGCAGCTTCGCCATCTTGGAGGAAAGTACCCAAGCTAAGTATCTCTATGCTCCTGTCGGTAGTATAGGTACCTGACTTGGGGACCTTCCCCTTGGCTGCTGCTGCCTTACCTGCTCAAGTCTTCATGTATCTTTTCCCATTCGTGGAGGGAGAAGATGAGGTAAGAAAGTAAAGCAGTTACGTCGAGTCTTGGACCTTGGATTGAAGGGATAGCTTTCCTCCAGCTCAGCTCACTTGGAATGGCCACCAGATCCCAAGAGTTTCCGGTAATTGAACGTTGAACAAACGCAGCAATTTGTATAGTAAACAATGAAAGCAATCAACGGAGGCGCCTGGCCAGGTTGCTAATTTATTCAAGGAGCGCTGTTCAGTGACAACCAGGTAACAAAGCAGAACCTGGCAGTGCCACAGCCGAGGCCAGGAATGTTGCAAGTCGGGAAGCTCCAAGTAGCTGTTTCTAGAAAAAAGCATCGTCATTTCCGTCCAACTCAATTCGCCGCACGAAACAGCAATCCTGGTTGTTTGCTCTGCCCATCGCGAGGTCGAGATCCACTGTGCGTCGGTGCATTCTTCGGATTCTATTGTTATATCCTTCAGCTTCACATCACGGCGTGGTGTTTAGATACCTGCCGAAACACGATGGCATTGTCACGTTGTTGTTGTTACGTAGCGCCTCTCGCAATGGGGTCCGTCAAGCTTTTGCCCATATATTGAGGAGAAAGGCACCCTGGTCGACTTGTGTCATATGTTCTCGGTCACGAGGCTGTATCCGTCACTCAGAACCACCCATGTGCAATGGCGAGCTGAAGCTTGAATGGAGGTGATTGGTGTGACTTTCGATGTATGGATAACCAGTCAAGTAACCGCTACAAGCGAGATCTCGAGCGACAGTGGCTGACCGTGGGCGGCCAAGCAAGCTATTCGCTGCCAGGGCCTGGATCACAGACTCTAGATCTTTTCAAGCGTACAAACTACACAGAACTTTTCCTCGTCAGAGAGGAAATAGCATCTCCATCACGTCTCCAGGCCACTCAGACAGCCAGCCGAGAGCCCGCATATTGCCCACGCTTTCGGTACGTACCGCATTTCTGCCCTGAGCTTTGATGTGGGGTGGATGTCGAGGGCCTCTAATCATCCTGCCTGAGGTGTCAAGGGAACCATCTCCGCATTATCCATATCACATGACCCGTCAGTGGCATGACGGAGGCCCGGCTCGGCGGGCAACCTGACTCCATGGCACCACGATGATGCGTGTCTGATGGTTCTGACCTGCCTTACCACTTCATACTTCCACCAGACGTTCCAAGCACCCCCAGCACATCGTCTTTCTCTGGGACCGCCAACTCCGAGCGGAGAGACATCCACTCCGTACTTCCGCACTTTCGGCGAACACCATCGACCACTGCATAATCTTGCAACAACTTCACGAAAGGCCGTCTGCGCCGACCCTGCTATTTCGATACCTCGAATCCTACGACTTTCACAATGTTCGCCACGAAGCCCCTGAGCTCTATCAAGAATGCCATTCCCTCGATTCACCAGCCGCTACCCCTCTCGTCGAAGCAGTCCAAGAAGCTTCTCAATGTCTTGAAGACTTCCTTCCGCAAAAATCTCGACAAAGAGCATGGCTTCGCCCCCGAGACTACCGACTTGTCCGCGGCCAAGCCTACTTCTTCAACACACTCTCCGTCTCGCCCGACCGACCAACATCTTCGCTCCATTCTATCCAACCCGCTATTCAAGATTGGCGCTCAACTCGGCAGTGTCCCTTCCGCAAGTTCCAGTCCTAGAGATCCGATGGACGTCTTCGATGAGGCAGTATCGCGAGGCATGATGACAAACCGTGCGGCACAAGGCTGTCTGAAGGCGAAACGACTGCAGATTCTTCAATCCAGTACCCTGTCAGTGGAGGACTCAATGGCGGCATCTGCAGCTGGATTGCGGGTAGTTCAGTGGTTGAGGTCCTCTGGCCAGGAACGGAACCTGGAATTTCTCGCCGATGTCGGCTTGAGCCGTGAGCTCCTCACGTTCATGGTTGCAGAGGGGCTGGAGGAGGTTGCGTGGACGTGGGCGGACCGACTAGTTCGTGGCGAAGGACCTGCAGATGGCTCCAGCCAGATTGTGGGATTCTTGGTCGCCAACTTGGTGCGGGCGAAGTCTAGATTGGAGGACCGCAGCCTAGATACGGCATTTTCAACAATGCTAAGAGCGGAAACCACTTGGAAGACGAATTCTCAACTTCCTCAGATTCTCTGGCAACCTTTCCGCCATCTTTCCTGGGAAGCCACAGTCGATGCGTGGAAGCGACCACTACCCTCCGCGCCGCTATACGAATCCTTCGCCAGAACCGCTACCTACCAACGACCCCTGATCAAAACTATCAGACTCGACCGCGCACATTTGGACCTCCACCATCCCACTAACCCAGATCATACGGGGGCCTTGGCTGTGCTCCGTTGGTTCCTGGAGGATCGAGGCACCTTGGAAGGCGACGGCCGTCTACCTAGAAGGCTGAGGACAATGGCCATGGATATTGTCACCCATCTCACAAAGATCGGCCGGGCTGAAAGTGCCGATACGGTTTTGCGCCTGTTGCACGATAACTCTTCGACCAACCCGTGGCAGCAGCCCGGGCCACTGAACGTGTGAGCCATGTGAGAGGCATTTTCTTTCAAGCTCACACCAACACATCTGCCAGCACACTCGGCATCACGCCTGCCGTCGTCGCCTTGGTAGGTGGATCACGCGACACGCCAAGGTGTCGTTGATCTGACAATTCCTCCTCACACAGGGCCTGCCTGAGAAGATCCAGAGCCGCGCCATCGTCGGTCACCAAAGAATCGACGCTGCTGGCTCTATTCAGATGGCTTGAAACAATCAGGTGGACAAATTAAGTCCGGATTTGAGACTACACCATTCCCTGCAATTGCGAACCAAATGTCCCTGAGATGTGTCGTCATTAACCTACGACTGGATATAGGAAGGCTGATGGCTGCTGGCGACAACCTCTTTTTTTGAACAAAGCTCATGAGATACCCGCAAATGAACAATCATTTCAACCCATTACATGTTTCAATCTCTTCAAGTTGTAGCTTTGGTGATGATGAAGTTCTCATGACTTCAACCCTCGGCCGCCTGTCTATGCGCAAACAACGAATGCGCTGTTTCGACACGGGAGGTCCCTCACGCCGAGTCTTACATGAGGGATGAGATGAACCAACAGGCTGGCTTGTTGGCTCGTGCCCAATCACCGTGCAATAGGCCGATTGAAGTTAAGATGGGTTGCATACATTAGTGCTTACTCGTCGAGAAACTCAATCGATTCACTATCTTATTGAATAACATCGAATCTTTACCATAACTCAATGACTGAATTAGACCTTGCTTTGCGTGACTGCACAGAAACTCCACGAGAACGCCATAGAAGAGAAGCAACCCACCCGGCCGCCTTTTCCATATCAGCCGTATGGAAGAATTGCACAATTTTCCTGTTTACCCTTCCGTTCCCCTCTTCACCTACCTCATTCCAGAGATATGAATTCCCCTTCCTCAATCCAGAACCCCTCAAGCCTTCTTCGCGACCTTCACCACAATCTTACCAGCAGCCGACCCCTCCTTGAGCTTCTCATACGCCTTGACAGCATCCTCAAACTCGTACGTTGAATCAACCACAGTCTTGACCTTACCCTCCGCCATCCACGCCGCAATCTGCGCCAGATCCGCGTGCACATTCTTCGTCATGAACGCCTCAAACTTGTGCTTCGCGCCGCCGAGGAACCCCGGCAGGAACATGCTCGTCACGAGACTGCTCACCTGCGCAAACGACACCGCCCCACCCACGAACTTGAAGTGGCCGCCCTCGAGCAAGAAATCGTCAGACGCCTTGTACAGGTTCGGCGGCGAGTTTCCGACATTGTCAACGACGACGGCGAAGACCTTGCCCTTGGCGCGGAGGGTCGAGACGACGTCGGAGGTCTTGTAGTCGATGATCTCGTCGGCGCCGAGGGATTTGCAGAGGGATGCTTTGCCGGTGGAGCACGAGACTGTAACGGTGCAGCCGAGCGCCTTTGCGATCTGGATACCAAACGTTCCCGTGCCGCCCGAGCCGCCGTTGATGAAGACGTGGTCGCCCGCCTTGACGTACGGCGCGATGGTCTGGTACGCCGTCAGGCCCGCCGTGCCCACCGCGCCAGCCTGCTCCAGACTCTCCGCGGCCCCGGATCCGTGAGGGAAAGCGGCTACGCCGTCGCGCTCGGCGACGAGGTACTCGCTCAGGGAGCCGTGGCTTCCCAGGGGATCGACGCGGCCGACGACGAGGTCGCCCGGGGCGATGTCGGTGATTTCGGAGCCGACGGCGACGGCGCGGCCGGAGAAGTCCATGCCTGGGCAGCGGGGGAAGGAGACCATTGCTTTTGCGACGAGGCCTAGGTCCGGCAGCTTGTAGTCTGCTGGGTTGATGCCCGCGGCAACGACCTGGACGAGGACTTGGGTTGGTTTGAGGGCTGTGGCGGACGGGGTTGGAACGGTTGTTAGGGCGAGGTCTTTGATGAAGGCGCCTGGGGCGGGGATTTGCCAGCGGCGCATTTCGGTGGGCGGTTGTTGGGTCATTTTGGATGGTCTTTGTAGTTTGTGATGCACTATCAAGGTTTATGGTGTCTGTTGATGAGATGGAGATGGGTGGAGTGAGGTGAAGTATGAGGTTGTGAAGTTGTGAGTATGAGTACGAGGTTGAGTGTGGGAGAGAGGAGGTCTAGATAAGGCAGCTCAAGCTTCCTCCCCGCGGGAGCGCCCCGGTCATGATATTAACTTTCACAGACGGTCATTGCTTCCCAAGGTGGGGTGACGGCCACTGACGAAATCAAAAGTCAACCGGGCAGCGCAAGCCGGGGAATGCGGGAACCGTCCCCCCTTGCCAACCATCAGTCAGTTCATAACTCTCTTCCCTCCCTCACACCGGGGGGGGATGGCAACCTAGCACAAGCACGGCCACACCGCACCCGATAAGTCAAATGGCGTCACGACTCGGCTTGCCCCGATCCGGCTTGTTCGCTCCGATCATTCTCCCGGAGACCCCGATCAGACCACGGGAACTCGGAGACTGGTTCAGACGTCAAGTCCAATCCGCATGAATCTTCAAGGTTGATATGAACAGGTGCTCCACCTCGTTGGGGCTGCCGAATGGAAGAAGCGGGCGACAGAAAAAAATTCCTGCGGTCGAATTTTTCTAGAAGAAAGTGGGTTATTTCTTTGGCAGCTACGGCAACCAGTGCATGGCATGAAGTATCAGTCCTGGAATTTCTCAAGGATGCGACATACTTTACTATCTTATGCAGAGCAGTTACTGTAGCAAACGACTCCGTATTCAAGATTACGGGAATAACATCAGCCGAGGCTCTATTGACTTGTGAATATCGAGCACTCTGAGGTAAAAGTCCACGTAGAAAGGGCTGCAGCTGAAGGGTCAATGAAGATAGTCACTCCACCATTCCGACCTATCAGAGTATCGAGGATACAACGCTGCATTGAGTGGATGCGTAAATGTGGCGGGTCACCCCACTATCAACGACAAGAGTCTTGGTGAGGTCCAGGAACATCATTTAGTGGCTACCTATTTCCGATTGATACTTAGGACTGAAGCGAGCTCACTAGATCTTTCTGCCAAAACTTTCCTGATAATACTTAAAGGCTAGGGTCAATGGGTGTCCACGATCGATGTGGGTAATTCTTCACCTTCCTAATCGACCTTGTTTAGGATGAATACCTAGGCTATTCGGGCCGGTTAAAAGTCTAAGCCATGGCATTTGTATTGAGGTAAGATAGAACATCACTCTGTCAACAGTTTCTTGCATTGTTTAGTTTAGAGCCGAGCTCTCTTGCCTAGGTAAGTAGAAGCCCACGACAAGCTTCCCATTTCGTATAGAAAGACATAACGCCTAATTCTTTCCTCTTTAAATCTCGATGTCAAGAATTCTTGGTATCTTATTCTTCCTCGTCAAGCAATCCAAATACACCAAACGGGAATCTAGTGCTTGGCGCAAGCCATGCAGGATGTCCCGGGGTGCCTTGAACACTCTTCTTTCATCGATATCGTAAGCCCAGGCGATGCTTTCGCCAAAGTAACACAATAATTTCATACTTGCCGCGATTATCAACACCACGATTCGACTCATCGTTGAAGGTATCCTCGCCGAAACAACAAGAAAAACACTTGTCTTCATTATTGTTCGTTTCCCCCCTCGTCCTTCCCTGAAATGGAAACCTCCACATCTCTTATACTTAGGCGCACCACGTAGACGCCCAGCGACCAAGCTCATTCGGCCCACAGATCCTCTCCATATCATCCTCCCTCAGAGCAAGAAGGACCTCCCAAGGAGCATCGCCCTTGGTAACACCACGACGCTGCATGATATTCATGCTGCCGTCGTTGGCAGACCACGTCTTGCGCACGTAGTCAGCTCTACCCCCCGTGCCCGGGATCCCAAAGTCCACATCCGCGCCCATGTGCGTCCAGACGCTGCAGCCAAGCCCAGCGTGGCCAGGCTGGAGCGCTTTCATGAAGGCCTTGCCTTCCATCGTGGGGTCAGGAAGGGAAGCGGCGAGGGCGATCCTGGCGGGGATGTAGCTCGACGTGCTCGCCTTGCTGACAGCCTGGCGAACGCGCCAGGAGGCGTCGAGGATAGCGGGTACGGCGTCGCAGGGGAGGATGCCGGAGCTAGAGGTTTGAATTAAGCCCCCTACTGGTATCTGGCCAGTGGTGGTCTGTGTGTATACGTTGCCCCATGCCCCAGGGGAGAAAGGAGGGGATAGACGGGGGCGGGCATCTGCGGCGGTGGTGAATGAGGTGTGGTCCTGCTCCGAGAGGTGCGCGAAGCGGGATCTGGTGACGTGGACCCAGATCATTGCGGAGAGGGTGTCTGCCTTTGAGACAAAGGCTTTCTCACCGTGCTTCCCACGTACATGGGTGAGGGCTTTGCTGTGGAGGTCGGAGAGTATTTCATTCGGGATGTTGAACAGTACACAGACTGCTTTGGGGGGCTTCTCTGAAATGCTCTGGTTGCTGGTAACGGTGTCGTTGGGGGTGAAGTCGTACTCTGGGAACGTGGCTTTTGAGATATCGGTGGAGATGTGAGGAGACACGAGCGGGCGTTCCATCGCCTCGTCAAGAAAGGCAAGCTCAGGGTTATCATCAAGGCCCTGGCCAAAATACTCAAGAAACGCCTTGATGAAGCCGCCGTCAAAGATGGCGTGATGAGTAGAAAAGCAGACGAAGAGACCGCCTCCAAAAACTTCTGTGATCTTTAATGTAACAGGAGGGCAAAACTCACCCGGCCTTGGGTGATTAGGAGAGAGGGACAGGATGTCCTTGTTCATGAATGAAGGAGGCATGCCACGCTCCTTGAGACTTTGGTAATCGAGACCTCCAAGGTGCTCAACTGAGCTATATGCAAAGATGTCTGGTCGCTGATCCATGTTGATCTGGGGATATAGCAGATCGTAGGTGAGCTCAAGTTCATTTGGTCGACGACTGTTGCTGGCCGGGCCAACTTGGCCTGATAAGAAGGGCCAGCGGGCAAGAGCAATCCCGAAGCGAAGCTTGAGATGGGCAATTGTCTCCTCGGTGTACTTCTCATCCTGGTCGAAGACGAAGATCGATCGCACGTAAATTCGCGGAGCGATTTGGTCCAAGGGACCGAGTTCAACGGTATCCAGGACGGTGGTGCTACCCATTGTGAATTTCGCTGACGAGTATGGAGAAGGGTCGTTGGTATACGTGTAAGTGAGATGTTTGAGACACAAGGAGCAGGTGTAGACCAAAGCTCACGAGGCTCGTGAGAGAAATCTTGAACGTCGCAGAGAATTGAGTGAAACCAACGTGGACGCGAGTAAAGGTGCCTATTGAGAGGAAAAGACGAGTTGTTACCCTTAAGATATGGTCACCTTTAACTATAGTCTGAAGAAGGTGTCTCCGCCTATTGTGCGACTGGGAATGGAGATACCTTTCGCGTTATGCGAAGCCGGGTAAACTTGAAGTGTAATATAGCGGATATACAAGTCCTGTACTTTCTCGGAGATAGGTTGCTCCCACAGTGCTCGCAGCTTTCCTAACAGATGCTTTGGCGCCGTTCTTCAAAACCAGAAAGCTATCACTGTGGCGAGGTAACCTGCCTAGCCACTGATCTACCTAGGTGAGTTTGACTTCTTGGGGCCCGTGGTTGAGGAAATAATTCGACGAGAGAAATATGAAGTCGGAGCATGAGTTTCATGAAGTTTAAGGGGACATATCCTCAAAATCAGTCCTGCTAAGGCCTGTAGATGTTCGAACACAGCTGTATCATTTTTTGTATTCTGTTGTTCATTTCGTTGGAAAATCAACTTGGATTGTCTCATTTCGAGAGCTGTAAACACGATAGAAAGCATAGTAGGGAAGATTCAGCTTAAACTAGAGCCAAGATCAACATGAAAGCACTGTGTTGTATTGGACAATGAAAGCTTCAATGTCATTGTGGGTTCAGGCCTTGCTACTCAAAGAAGAGCAATACCAGCCCCTTGTGAATCGTTTGACTGAAAGAGCTCTGAATGCAGATGATGAGTCCTAACAGTTCCGGTGGCATTTGCGACATTTGTTCTGAAAGAGAGAAATGAAAGAAGAAAATTGAACGCTGATCAGGACGCAGCGTCCGTAACACAAAGACGAGTCTAGTCCGCAGGGCCGTTTGATTCGACCTTCACTATCATCTGGCGAAGTACTGGTCGTTTGATCAAGACTATGCCGGTCTCGAGAGGTATCTTGAGGCATTTGCGAGAGAATGCTTTGGCAGTGTGAGTCACCTCGATCAGAGTCAATTTGCAATATGACTTTTCATCCCAGTGACAGGGGGTGCTCCATCCTTCGTAGTTAATTACCGACGAATGACCTCATGGATGCCGTACTCTGAAGTCTTGTTGCGGGAAGACCGTGGAGGTCAACTGAGTTGATCGCAGTTGACGGTTCATGAACTGGCCTCAGCTTACGGGATATTGAGTAGTCTCTGGAGAAAGTAGCCTCGAGTCCAGATACAAACGCCCTATTGTTGTCGGGATGGAAATATCTTTGAGAGGCGTGATATTCTCTGGCCTGAAAAGTGGAATTGGGAAAAGGCTTAGAAGAGGAAGGATGACAGGATGAAATCACCGAAGCCTTTGATCGGTCCACCTTAAGAAAGGTCTACAGTTTTGCGGCGAATCCTCCCTCAGCAATTCAGTTAGATGAGTATAGTTGCTGATATTAACGTAAGAAAAGTTATCGTTATAATTCGACGTGTACTTGCATCCATTCCCTGGTGTCTTGAACTCTCCCGTAGCTTCATACTTGGTATCTGCTTACTCTTATGTAGCCTCATATTGTTAAGACCATCGTTTTCTTTTTTTCTCGCCCTAGTTTTCTCAATAGAAACGGACTTATTAAGCTGGTAGAAACTTGTCTGCCGTAAAGATGGAGTTCGGCCAAGCTCAACAAACGGCCTCCCTGTACTAGTAGGTTACAGCAAGTGAAGTTCTACGATCTTTGCACCACCATCGTGTAACTAGCTTTGCTGGAGCTTTTATTTAAATCATCTAAAATAAGAGAACCACGACCATGAAAAGTTACGATTGCCTCAGTGTGTGCATTCAACGAGTAATGATTTTGAGATATGACACATAGAGTAATATGAATGTTGCATTTCTTATTGAAATCTATCAGAAAACCGGCGTTTGCATTGAACTGTAATTTTTCTTCAGTCGAGACTTCGGCGGAGCAATAATTTGACTTTCTCCCCATAGGAAGGCCTTCAAGTTATTGAGGTACACCAGCCCATCATTCCCAGTCCTGCATTGCCAAACTACTGGCATCTGGGATAAGAGCTCCCACAATCAGGCGTGAGAAAGCCACGATTGATTCCCGGAGGGCAGTACTCAAACTCCATGCAGTCTCCCGATGACAAAGTGCAATGCTCCCCGTTGAATCTCTGGCCTTCGGGACATTGCGGCAAGGTCTGGCCCACACATTCTTTGGAATCAGCATCCCATGTAGTGTTGGTGGGACAGACGGGTTCCTGCTCAGATTCGCAGATCTTGCCATTGAAGTGAGTACCCGGAGGGCAACTAGGTTCCACGGTGGCCGCACACCGCTCTCCGTCAAACTCTGTTCCAGGCTCACAACTCGGAGTGTCGCCGACACAGACAGTTCCGTTGAAATGAGTGCCCAAGTCACATTCTGGTGTCTCATCGGAAATACACTCCTCCCCGCTGAGGATGTATCCAGGAGGACAGGTCTTCTCTTCAGTATCCTGGCATCGGCCGCCACGCCACTGGTGACCGGGTGGGCAGTCCGGCGGGTCGATGCTGACGCAGGTGGTACCTTTCAAGACGAGGCCTTTTGGACAGGCAGGCGGGCCTCTGATGCACTCGCTGCCGACGAGCGTCGTATCCTCGGGGCAAACCGGGCTTTGCCCGGTGACACATGCTCCGTCGCTCAGAGACGATCCCTTGGGACATGTAGGCGGAGTGATTGATACGCAGCGTGAACCGTCGTATATGGTGTTCTCAGGGCAGCTTGGAGGGGGACCCCCTACTCGGGTGCAGTCAGCACCGTCGAAGTGGCTGCCGTCCTCACATTCTGGTCGACCACTGATAGCGCAGTCTCGTCCATTAAAGGTTGTTCCAGAGGGGCAAGAGGGTGGCTGAATGCTGATACACTCGTCACCCTGGACGTGAGTTTCCTCGGGGCAGACAGCTTCGCCTTTGTAGACGCAGTTCCCGTTGGATAGTGTCGTGCCATCAGGGCAGATGGGTGGCTCTACGGAGATACAAGTGGCCCCATCGCGAGCCGAGCCAGGAGGACACCCCGGTGGTGTTATAGAGATGCATCGGGCACAGTCCAGCTTGAATCCGGGGGGGCATGATGGGGGAAAGACCGTGATAGCCGTGCATCTGTTGCCGACCTGTTTCGTTCCTGGCGGACATCCTTCAGGAGGGACTTTGTATGAGCACATGTCTCCGTTCCACCTTAGGGGAGGTGGGCAACACCGTGAAGTGCTTGAAGCCTGGTCGGTAGACAACTCCGTCCCAGGTGAGCAGACAGGTTTGTCTTGGGAGACACATTTCGTGTCTTCTAGGGAATCGCCAGGGGGGCACGACGGCGGTGTCTTCATGATGCAGGTGTTTCTCTTGACGCTGAACCTTGTTCCGGTCGGGCATTCGGGGCCACCATCGGTAATGCAGTTGCCTCCTTTGGAGAAGGACCCTACTGGACATTGAGGAGGTTGACGATGGCTACAAGCATTGTTGATTTCGTCGTATTCGCTGCCGGCGGGACAACTGGGTGGTACGATACTGATGCATACTCCATCGGAAAGATTCGTGCCGTCAGGACACACTGGTGGGGTGGAACTGACACAACCTTTGCCGTTAAACCGATCCCCATTGCCGCAGATGGGCAACTTGGTCGAGATACAGATTTTATCGGCCAACTCTGTGCCAGAAGGACACTTCGGTGGAATTTCCAAAATACAAGCCTTGTCTTTCAGTGTCGACGGGGAAGGGCAAGATGGTGGGGTGCTCGTGATGCAGACAAGCCCATTAAAGGTCTCATCATCCCGGCAGATGGGGCCAGTGATAGAGATGCAGTGACTACCTCTCAGCTTAGTGCCGTCTGGGCACCTTGGAACGCCAAGGACGCAAGAGTTGCCATCGAATAAGGTTCCTTCCGGGCAACACTTGACGCGGCCGGACTCTGGATCGGTGTGAGGTTTGATTGCGTCCAGAGTCCATTTGTTGCGTACTGCCGACCCAAGTGGTATTTGGTCAGCTACTGCCTGGAGGGCAAAGAGAAAAGAAATGAGGCCCGCTTGAAAGGCCACCATTGTAATAGATATTGAAAAATTTCAAAACTGGAGCTTGATAGATGCTTGTGGAGAACACAAAAAGAGTGGTGTTGATTGCCTGATACTCTTCTTGTATTACATATCGCGAAATGAGATGATATGGAGAGCCTTAGACAAGACGGGAGATTGAATCTGTTAAGACCGGCGAGCCGCCGACATAGCAATGTTCTCAATTCCATTTACAACAGCGGAGGAGTAGACCGGCGCATTTTTCTTGCAAAGTACACGTCATGATCCGCAATCTTTCTCATCCGGGCCTGCCTATTGTCCGCAAACGTTATGTGGTTTTCTATCACTCAGAAGGGCTCTCTTGGAAGTGATATTCAAGAGTTGAACCCTTATCGAGATCAACGCCCAGTCAAAATTTCGTTTTTGGAGCTAGAGAGACAAAGTGCAAAGGCAAGAAGCAACTCTTCTAAGTCTCCTCTATGCTGAGCTGAACATTGAAGGTCCTTAGAGTTTGAGACCAATAAGCCACAGTCTTACTGCATGGAGGTTGTGGAAGAATTTGCTTTTGTGGAACATTAACAAGTGCATTCGGTACCAAACACGACTGGGCTTCAACATCGCTAATCCAATGGGATAGCTTACTGATTAGGCCTGGCTGGTTCAATAGTCATGTCGATCTTCAGCGTCGCTTCCGAGAAGCCGATACAAGTCGGAGTTCCTTCCGTCGAATACGATTCGTTGAGATAATAGTAAGAATTGGTATGGGCGTACTGACTTCTCCGCTGTGGCAGTTGTCGTGCGGGCAAGACACTTTTATCGGGTGGATCATCTATCTCGATAAGGGATCTACCGAGACATGGTTCTTCGAGCAGGTCCAACTGTGCCTACGGCCGTATCTGAAGCTCTTGGGACCAAACAATTAATGATGAACTTGATCTAGTTTGGTTTACCATTTCGCAACGTCTGAGCTCTGACGATGTTCGCAGAGTGTGGCAGACATCCAGCATTCTCATTGGCAGTTGCTTCTGTTAGACGTTGTTCCAAGCCATGGATTTGGTTCACAGATCTCGGGAGATTAGCTGATAGAATGTCTTTCAAACGGCCGCGTAGATAGTAGATCGTTTCTGAGAGCGTATGACATCGCCGGTTTGGAATGAAGCTGCGGGATACTTTGAGACAATGTTAAGGAACGGGACGATCCAGTTGCCCGGCTATCGACTTGAACTAACCGCATGCCTCACGAATCACTGCCCGCCTCGGACAGCTCTAAGGTCCCTGACAAGCCATCTGTGAGACAGTGAGGCTGTCTTTCAGCGAATCAGCGTGTACGGTCGGCGGGGAGAGCCGTACCTGCTCAAGAGCTACAGTTTGTAGGAGCTCTTAGTGGAATTCCGGAAACAACAGTATCAAGAATCTCAATCTTTCAGTGACATCATGGTGAGTGCGTTGAACAATGTCGATGCTCTGGGAACTTCCGGATGTGGATTCAAGTTTCTCGAATAATGGTTCTCTCACGCGTGAAGCTAAAAGCTTACGTCTTACAACTAGGCTTCAGGTGTGCCGGCTGGTCGGATAGTCGGACATTTCAGAATTTGAGTTATGCTATGATGGTGATCGTAACGCAACGCAAACTATCGTGGCGTTTGCGAATCCGCCTCGATGAAGAGACAGTCATGAATCCAGTGAGACTAATCGTATTGGCTGCCTTCATTGTTCCATTGATGTGGCGGCCTACTAAACGATCAGTCAATTAATCTCCGTATAACCAATCAGAGGTTTGATGCCTCAATTACCACCGACGTTGGTCTAAGAAATCGGTAAGACAAGAAGCCATATTCAATGTAGTGTAATACAAGGTGATGCGTGCATTTTGTCGGCATCTTTGGACAAGAACACGGCACGTGAGAAGCCGATCTATGTCTTCGAAATAGCATTACTGTGTCTGTAGATCGGAGAGGACTTTGTGTTTATCAGGTGAATCACGAGTGTCGCTGTGAATACTTCTGAAATTGTCCTCAAAAGAATAAATTCGACAACTTGTACAAACTCATCGGAGACCTGCTCACACGCACTGAGAATCCGTCTTATTTGCTTTGGTTGAACTTCCTTTGGTCGCCGACTCGACTCTACTCATTCTCAACTACTTCTCTTATATGTTCCACCACTATGCACCAATCTTTGGTCACACTTATTCTTGCTTCAAGCATAATCGGGGTCTTGGCAGCTGAGCAGGCGCCCCTCACCGGCGACAACGGCAGCTGTCTTTCATCCCCAAGCTACAAGTCATGTTGCCCCATACAAACATCTTCTGGGAAAGATGTTATCGGTGGTAGCACCTTCGAATATACCTGTGCATCCTGGCCATCGAACTCTTACAAGACTACGATCATATCTCGTACGCCTGCTCATTGCGCCCAGGCATGCGCCCAGGATTCTCAGTGTGTTGCAGCAGCCTGGATTAAAGGAAAATGTTATATAAGCACGAACGCTGCCTTCAAGCCCGTCACTAACGATAAGACCTACTCCATACTCCTCGTTAAGACAGACGAGGCTTTCGATGGTTCCACATCAGGCGGTACTGGCCACGATAACGCAGCCGAGTGCGAGAACGAAAAAGACGTGATCCGGAGCCAGATGGCATCTCAGTGCGACAGCGAGAAGCAAAAGCTTCAGACTGGCTGCAAAGATGATGTCCGGAAGGCGGAGGAGAGTTGCAATCAGGAAAGGACAGCACTTGAGACGAAGGCGGCCACGCTTGCACAGGAGAAAACGCAGTGCGAGGCCGATAAGGCGCGAGGGCTTACCAATGCCAAGGCGCAATGTGATGCCGACAAGTCTCGGGAGCTTACTGATGCTAGAACGCAATGCGATGCAGAGAAGTCTCGAGAGCTCACCGATGCTAGAACGCAATGCGATGCAGAAAAGTCTCGAGAGCTCACCGATGCTAGAACGCAGTGTGATGCCTCGAAGTCTGCCATCGAAAAGCAACTACAACAATGCCAAAATCAACAGGGCCAGGGTCAGAGCAACCAGCAAGGGTCTCCTCAGGAAGCTGAGTGCAAGACCACGTCGTGGCAAGCCATGTGTGGCAGTAGGCAATGCGCGGATAGATTCTCCATCGAAGGCGTCGAGTATGAGCGAAGGTGCGGCGTGGCAACAACGAACACGAGGCAGAAGGTAATCTCGACCGCTGTTTACCGTACACCGTGGGACTGTTTGAAGTCTGAGTGCAACGGAGTCTCGAACTGCATGGGTATTGGTTGGACTAATGCGTTTGTAAGTCTCCCGTTCTGGCTTCAGACCCACCCTTGCCAGAGTTCAACTTGGAAGTACACGTTTGCTAACGGTTTTGGACGTGAAATAGAATCTGTGCCACGTTCACCTGCATGCGAACACTGTAGGAAAGGTCCTCAAGCCTGTTGGTTCACACCATGCTCTATTCAAGGTGGACTGGAAACAGCCATTCTAAGGATAGGTTAATAATTCGAGGAAATTGTGGAGGAGGTCATCCCCTGTGGGCAATAGGTGATGGCAGCATCCAGCTAGAGTAGCAAGAATCCCCAAGGCCATGCAGACTGTTGAAGACAGTGAGCAAAGGTTTCTTTCCATCAACATGATTATTCCTTCCAGTTTGATTAATCAATCGTCTGAGTCTGGGTATGTTATATGCTGAATATGGCCGATCACGCCTCTTATCTTATTGATGTATCTGGTTACCGTCAACATATCAAAGCTGCTTCATTGATGAGGTAAGGTAGGCCACGTAAGCTTAAAGAACTGACAACAAAGACTGAACAACGATTGCGAGAGGAAAGGGCTGTCATTACATTGATCTCATTCTGTTCGTGAAGGCGATTCATTCTTCCCTCTCGAGTACATAACTAAGCACGGCAGTACCGAGTCGGAAGCAAGTTTCTAGAAGTTGTCTACCATAACGCCGCGCAAGAAGGAATCTTCAAATCCAATTTAGCCATTCCAAACGCTTGAAATCGAGTTTTCGACATCATGTTAAAAAATCACGGTGTTGTAGCATCAGGTTTGGCACCTGGTAGCATCATGCGAAACGTCCAGCCCTGAGCTTCATAGACCTCACGCGTAACCTTGTTAAGCCAAACGGTCGGCACAATAGGAAGCCAAAATTCGCACGTCTCAGTCTTGAGTATCTCCGATCCAGCAGCCCAAGATGCTGAGGCGCCAACTGCATCGCCGGCGGCAAGCTGCGCATGAGCTAAGGACAAATGTATCGTCGCCGCCGTGAAGCCGGCTTCTGCTTTGAGAGCGTGCATACGCTGAATCTCTTGCAGGGCGTACCTCCATCGTGTTACGGCGACGTTCTTATCCAACCTGAAGTGGGCTATCCGAGCTACAGCGAGGACAGCACGCATGTGTAGCTGTTGATCAAAGAGCGTGTCTATACCAATCGGAGTGGCATGTTGTGTCTCGAGTTCTCTGAGTAGTAATTCTGCTGCGTCGAAGTTTCCAAGTCCGATATTGAACTCTGCCGATGAAAGTAATAGACGCGGATAGGCCCTACGTGATAGTTCGGGCTTGTTCGAGCTACTCAGCTCTGGCCGAAGAATCTCGGCCGCTTTGGAGTATTCTTCCATCTCGCAATACATGTCGGCAAGTCTGCTCACCAATAGTCGGCGTGTGTTTCCTCGCAACGGTTTGGTCATGTCAAGGGAGAGAGTCTGTTCGAGGGAAGCCCTGGCGGCGGCGAAATTCCCGATGGATTGGAAGAATCGCGCTGCTGTGCTCTGAAGCCGGAAGGTCACCTCGGTATCCAGAGTTGAGAGCGGTAATTCTGCCTTCCATTCGTAGATGAGCAGGGAGACGTCATCGTCAGTGCACTTGATTTTGTTCTCCATCTGAGATATGTGAAGCCGTCCATGGAGTGAGTGATCCCGTCGAGTAACAGGTCGTGGGCCACGCCATACAAAGTCGCGTATGTGGGCCTCTGACTTTGTGAATTCTCCATCATTGCGGTAAAGAACGCTGCGAAAGAGCACAACAGTGGCGTGGAGATAATAAGGCATAGACTTTCGCAACAGTGATCTAGCCCTGTCCACAGCAACATGGCGCATGGCAACTGAATCCCTTTCGCAGAAGAAAAGAATAGCCTCGAGGACTTGTGTTCTAAGTGGTGTTGGGACTTTGTACGCTCTAGTCGTCTTCTCAACGATAGGCCAGGCGGCCAATTTGAGTGGTTCAGACCTGGACGATCAAATGTTAGTAGGGAAGTCCCCATGTCAGGTATCATCGTCCAGAATTAGGCCATACCAGTCCGTATTGCCCTCATAACATGGTGGACAAACAAAGCAAAGCACCTTCAGAGCGACTGCCCCTAGCTCTTCTACGGTCCTCGGTCGTAAGACGCGGGACAGGAAAACAGAAAATTCGGGGCATAGCGACAAAGCCAGGGTGTCGTTATCCAACCTGCGTTTGATGATATTAGGGCTCTCTATGGCACATGAATACTCAACATCGTCGGAAATGAGTTTGACAAGCTCGTTCGAAAGCCCAAACTTGTGGGCATCGACAGCGTCTATTTCTCCGTCGGCATTCCATCGACGCTGCGGTCTTCGCACACCTTTAAGAAGGACCTCAGGGATTTCGACTGCGCCGAATGCTTGAAGTAAGAGCAACAGCTGATCCGATGCCGGTATAAGCTCTGAATAGTCGACAAAGAGATTATAATAAGATGATTTCAAAGATGGATCTACGGCCGTGGATAAGTATAAGCCCAGGGAGGGAAGACTGAGGCAGCTCACCACGTAGCTGACTTAGAATGAGACGTTGTACTACGTCCGCGTGATCCGTGACTTGCGGAGCAAGAGATAGTAAATGATTGAAGACTTCCTCATCATCTATGTTCAGGTATCGCTCATAACTTCCCGGCATAAGTCAGTTTTGCAGGTAACTACATGGGTAGTGCACACTCTTGAGTCTTACGTGGAGGGCGGAATGTCTAAAGGAAGCCAGAGAATCGATCCCAGACCACCCAATTTTCGGGCGATTTGAATATACTTTCTTCCAGAATTACGAATATCCGCATAGTTTGTCTGTCCGTGAAATGGCTTGGCGATATGTGGTGGAACTGAGGCTTCAGGATCCAACTTGGATCTCAGGAATATTACTATGCAAGCCAACCGGCGACGCAAGTCGGCATTGACACGATCGTCAGAGGCTACCCAGAAGCCATCGACGTTCTCGCTGAAGACCTCATAAATCTGCTTGACGGGCGCGAGGTCAATGGAATCCACGGACAGGGCCTTGTTCGTCCGCTGGTTGCGTGGCGTGATTTGATACTGCACGTCCCGGGACAGTGCCTTTGACTTTGCCAGAAGTCGGCGGACGTCTTCAAGGTGGCTGTTGAGGGCAGGGATCAACTCTCTAGCTCGTTCTTCGTCATATTGCTTGGATAGAAGCCGAATCGAGCTACAGAGACATATAGAGTTATCCATCGCGCGGCGACTCGGAGCATTTGATGGCGACTTGTGCGAGAGAGGCAATGGCACCCCCCCTTTCATGCAGAATTTGAGCTCCACCCGTGCACCTCGGCTTTGGTCGGATTTGCGGAGAACCGACCCGCACTAGGAGTTATCAATCAACTAACCCTTGACCTCTGCCCACATTTACTGACAGAGACAGTTAGACTGCGATTCATTTAGTTCTTTATCAGCTTATCAGATCATGGCGGATCCCGTGAGTCCGCCGAGCACCGGGAGCATGGCTCGGAGATGCTGCTTCGGAGCACTTGAATGCTGAGAATACTATGGACGAGTGAGTAGGAAACCCGCTTCAAGACTTTTCTAATACTCACTATTAGAACTTCCTAATCATCTACTGAATTTTTGAATGATCAACGATGTAAGCATCTGGTCGCACGCTCCCCAACTTGTTCCCCGTTGCAGAATCTTCCCACCATTTTGTCCGTGATTGTTCAACATCTGTGAAACTAGCAGGGCCTTAACCATGATCTTTGCCTCGTTCCAAGAGTCAACGAGTTCCTGTTGCGAATAATCATACAGTAAGAACTTAAAGTGTCTTGCTCAGATTTCTCGTTCGAGACACGAGGAAAAGGTTTCGCAGTTTCGCTAGATAGAATCGTGACTAAGACCGTTTCGCTAAGGTTGCTTAGAACTTAGGAGACTTCAGTGCTGAAGCATCATGAAATCTTGAGACAACAGTCTTGCAATACAGTTGAGGTATCAATCTCAACACCCGGCCAAAGTTCAAGTCAGCCAAGAATACTCTTCAATATCCACAGTCCTGAAATTGAGCTGTGATTCCGCCCTCGAACCTGAACAGATGATCGTTGTCTCACTAATTAGCACACTTTCTCCAAAAAGTTGAGCAGGCTAACGCCACAAGCCCACCGAGTCCGATGCCGGTAGTCATTTTGACTTCCCTTCGTTGCGTTGTTCTCCACTTCGCCTGCCATCAGGAGGTGTTTGCTCACCGTGAGAAATCTGCAGCATTCCGCACCCCTGTCGTCTGGGTTTTCACCGTCGAGGCTTTTCTCACCGTGAGAGAACGCTCGATGTTAACTACCCTGCAGCTTTGGAGTAACCCAGCTTAAAGATGGCATTTTGTCAGCTGTCAGTGTTCAGACTGGGACTTCCCAAGCTGTCTTACATAGAACGGCCAGCTGGCCAGCTCACGTGTCAAAACATTTGTCTCTCACGCGACCGCGTGGCATACTGTGTGTGGGCCCTCCGAAAACCCCTTTGGTGGATGATCTTATCAATCTTATCAATCTTCCCCCATGTTCATCTTATCAATCAGCGCACATCTCCCGTTTCGTGACTCGATGTGCCTGCACGTTCGTTCTACCTCGGTCTCACACATCCGTCTCCTCAACCATCCTCACCAACAAGATGGTGCAAGCATTCAAGAGCCCAAAGCAGAAAGCTAACGAGGATACTTTGCATTTCTACGTCGCGTTTCTTTTTGGTCTCGTGTTTTTGACCTTCGTAGCCTATTGGCTGCGCGAGGCTTCCAACAAGAACCCATGTTCTAAATCAGCTCAGGGGCTGAAGGGTCCTGGACGCCGGGCATGCGTTATCTTCTTCCGGTATGTGGGAACACGCCTTGTCGGCCCAACACTTAGATGCTATCATGCTAATGAGGCCCTCAGAAAGTTGGAAAGACGTGTGGATTGGGGATGGTTTGGAAGGCCCTCTTTCGGGTTCATCGCGATGGTTGGAGTCTACATCGTCGTCAACGTCACTTTATGCTCAACCAACATCGTTATGAGGCGCCTTCTTAATCATTGGGCATCTAGATTTGGATGGTAACTCTCTTTCACACTCTTCAAGTCTTTTCGCATCCACTAAATGTTCTAGGATGTGTGCCGCAAACATGACGCTGTGCATCTTTTTCGGAATGAAGAATACACCCTTGACTCCAATGGTGGGAGTATCACATGCACAGCTCAACATTCTACACCGCATCGTGGGATATACTGCCGTTCTGTTGCTAGCTCTGCACGCCATCTTCTACACGATACACTTCCATCGCTATGGCAAGCTGGCTAGCTTACTGAAACCCGAAGACTTGGCTGGTATCGGCGCCGCGATCGGAATGATCATTCTGTTCCTCGGCATCCTGAGACACAGGAACTACGAACTTTTCTACATCAGTCACATTGCTGGATTCGCGGCCGCCGTCATCTTGACGGGGCTGCATCGACCAAACTGGGCAAAAAGAATACCAGCTTTGATGAGCTTTGCGTTCGGACTTTGGCTACTAGATCGTACCATCAGAGCCTCCAGGATGCTTTACAATCTCGTCAACAACTCTGTCGCCTTCTATCCGCTCCCGGATGGAGGCACGCGCCTGCTTCTCAAAAAGCCAGGCCTCCAGGCTGCCTCACCCGGGACTCATATCTTCCTGTGGATCCCGCGGGTCCATATCTATGAGAATCATCCCTTCACAATCGTGAACAATGGACCCTCTGGCTTGGAGATTGTGATGAAATCTCACCAGGGTTTTACCAAAGCTGTCAGCAAATTTGCTACATGCCATCCTCGTTCTACGGCGTGGGCATCGGTCGATGGGCCGTACGGTGTATGTCCCAACATGGACAACTACGACAAATTGATCTTTATCGCTGGTGGGAGTGGAGCGGCTTTCACGTTTGGCCTCATGAATCGGATCCTTGGACAGTCTGAAAGACCTAAGCTTCAGTCCGTCGAGTTTGTGTGGACTGTCAGACGTACAGGTGAGTTGTATTGCATACTCTTCTTTCGGTGCGTTTCCCTAATGCGGCGATAGATCATCTGAAGTGGTTCTCCGAACATCTCAGTAACCTCATGAAGATGGGACCGGCTGTCAGAGTATCACTCTTTGTCACAAACGAAGAGGCAACATCAAGCTCAATAGCCCCGCCATACGATATCGCTCACGATGTCGAAAGTCAGCTACTTTCTGGAAACAGAACCCCGGGTTATGGAGCCGTATCGAGCTCCGACGATACAAGTAGTCTGCTTGCCCGAACAAACGGCCATGAAGTCGAGCAGGCTTATAACCTCCATTTTAGAAGGATGGATATAGAGTCGGTTATCAGTGATGCCATACAGTTTGTTGAGAGTCGCCAAAGAGTTTTGATGGCCACTTGCGGCCCAGAATCGCTGATGGAAGCTGTAAGGGATTCGGCGGAAAGTTGGCGGAAGAGGCGAGACCTTCGAATAGACGTACACTCTGAAGACTTTTAGACGGGGAACTAGAGACATCAAGCTAGAGTTCAGATCATGAGCGATAAATCATAAGTTTCTTTTACTTCCATACAAGACGCTATTACTTGCCAAAAAAGTGACATGACAAATCTCACAAGGGGTAAATGAGGCATCCGTCCCAGGGAACCCAAAGCCCCTGCTGTCAGCCGGCGCGATGCCACCCAAGATGCGCCCACTTGTCTAAAAGCCGCCCATGCCCATCATAAATGGGTCGCGTTGGGGCGCTTGCATTAGTGCACTTTGCTAGGATTTCAAGGTGTGTGGAGCCAAACCGACGCCGAGCCACGGTCTGGGCGGTTTATCTGATGTACGAACAAAGATTGATAAAACTTGATCCTTCTGCGCCTCCTCGGAGGTAAACTTTGGCTTTTTTCATGCTCAAAAATCTCGTCTTTTCCCTATTATCTCCTAAGCCACTTGTAGCTGCGATTCGCAATGGTCTCTAAGGATCCAACCGAGCGGTCTCTGCCCGTTGCGAATGGCGATGACAACGCCTCCCCAGCGCGATCCGAGACCGACGAGAAGGGCATCGCAGACGCTACGACTTATCCTTCTGACGATGCTGAATCAATCAGAGACTTCCCATGGACGTGGAAGGCTACCGCTCTCATCTGTGGTGTTGCCCTCTCCTGGGGCTCGTCTTTCTCCGAGAACACCCTTGGCCCTCTCAAGAGCACTTTGATCAAGAATCTGAATATCAACAACTCTCAGGTAAGATTTGGAAGTGAGGTCTTACAGAGAAAGACCTATACTGACTATCCCTAGTACGGAGCTATTTCCTCGGCCACATCGCTCGTGAACACCGTTCTTCCGATTCTTGGGGGTTACGGGCTCGACCACTACGGCGTCGAATGGTAAGCTCTTGTCAAAATTTTCATTCTATTAGAGGAAAACAAACAGCATAAGGCCTTTATTTGCTAACATGATATCAATAGGGGTTCTTTGGCGTGCTCAGTAGCAATTTTCATCGGCGCGGTGATATCAGCGGCTGGCTCCAATCAGGATTCATTTGCTCTAGTAGTCGCTGGCCGAGTAATCATGGGTTTTGGCAGCACTGTTATCGAGACATGCACATCTAAGGTCGGTCTTTCTTGAGTGCTATGACGTTGTCAGACTTCAATCAACAACCTGGCTAACGACGGTTGAAGATCTTGGCCCATTGGTTCCAGCACAAGGGACTCGGTTTGGTGTACGGCTTAGATCTGTCGATCGGTACGTTTCTGCTATTACATGTACACGACAAGATGCTTCAGAGATACAGATACTGATGTTTGGTCTGGATTTAGGAAAACTCATCGTCCTCATTGCGAAAGCCACCGCGGTCCCTATGCGAGATGCTACTTCATTCTGGGGCTGGGCGCTCTGGATCCCCGCCATCGTTTGTTTCGCCAACCTTTTACAAAACATCTTCTATGTCTGGTGGGTCTGGACACGTCCAGCCTGGACTCGTATGCCCACAGGCCAGGAGCGAGCCAGGGAGATCACTCGCCGTGAACGTCTGCAGGCTGGTAACACCGAAGTTGCGACTACCAACACCAGCAAGAGTACCCGCACATTGAGAGCTCTTCCTGACTGGAGCTCCCTCCTCCGCGTCCCTCGCTTCTTCTGGCTCGTTGCCTGCACACAGATTCTTCAAGCTGGTGTGGTAGGCGGATTCAACGGTCTCAATGCCGACATCATTACTGAGACTCGAGGTTCCACCGCTCAGCTGGCCGGATACACATCCGCAGTGCAACAGGTCATCCCTGTCATCTGCGCACCATTGATAGGCTCTTACTTTGACTTCTTCGGTCACAGGATGGTGTTTGTGAGTGTCACATCTGCCATTTGGATTCTGGTGTATTGCCTCATTGGATACACCCAGACGAACGCTCTTGGCTCCATGGTCATAGCATCTGTGGCTTCGACAATGAATGCACTTCCCTTCTTGGCGTCGATTCCCCTCATCGTCCCTGACCAGCTTGAACTTGGACTCGTGTTCGGAATCTGGAAGGTTTTCAACAATGCTGGAAGCGTCATCGTAGACATGATTGCCGGAAGACTGCAAGACATCACCCCTAGGGGCACATATGAGCGTGTCATCGCCTTTTTTGTGGCTGTTAAGGGTCTGGAGTTCTGTCTCGGCCTGTTTTACGGGATCTTGGACCGAAAGTAAGTTGAAGTCGCTGAAACATGATTTGCACTCGTCTGGTTTACTGATATCCTTGCCTAGGTATCTTTCGGGAATTCTTAGCATCAACAACAAGATGCGCATTGGACTTGAGAAAGAGGGCAAGCTTGAGGACTGCGTTGGACGTAAGCCATCTAAAGTATACACGGCAGTGGGCATTAGTCTGGTCTGCTCGCTGATCATTATTGCCTGGGTGCTGTTCATTAAGTACTCCATCTAATGTTTTTGCATTGAGATAATGTAAAAATTGACAGAATTCAGCTTTACAAATCACTGGACAAGCTGCCGCATCATGTTCAGGGCAGCGAAATGGAATTTATGCACTTTTTCCACAGCAGAGGACGTACTATATTTACGAATATGCAGACATGTATTTAGCTATGTAAGGGCATCGAGGTAGGATCATGATGAGACTTTTGACCGCTGGAGCAAATTCCTAATGCCTCAAAGCGTGTATCGGAAGTCGGGATGCCTATCGCCCTTCTTTCCTTGGTCAATCTCTCGTGACCTCTCATCGATACTCATGTTCTCCCTCTTATTGTTGATTCTGTTCAGCAGGGTCCACATGGTAAAGTAGCCAACCGATGCAATCGTAATGGTGCAGATAGAGACCGCATGACCAATTGTGTATCTTCCGTCCGAAGTGGTGATGCGGTAGATCTGTCCAGCCATAATGCCAGCACTGTTTCCGATGGTCTGTTGCAGGCCAATCGCCGTGGCACGCTTGAAGTATCCAGCGTTACTATTCGAAATCCACGTGACATTGAGACCGACAACACAGTAGATACCCGTCGCCGTGACGAAAGTCGCAAAGTATAGGACCGAAGTTGACTTCATGCTTACACCAAGCATGAGAGCGTAACCCGTGGCGGTGATTAAAGCCATCGGAACCATGAATATAGCACGCTTGTTGATCTTATCCGAGATGTAGGCGATGGTGAGGTAGACTGCTGATGCCCAGATGTAGACCGGCACAGTAAGGAGCTGGGTCTTGATACTGCTGTATCCAAACCCGCGGATGATGACTGGCAAGAAAGTTCCAAAGCCGAAAGAGCAGGTGTTCGCACAGAATTGGCAGCCAGCTGAGAGCCAAACCTTGGGATCTTTGAATGCGAGTTTGACTTCTTGCTTGTCGAACGTCTCTGACTCGCCTTGGTAGACCCTGGACTGCTCAGCTCGGATGCGCATCAACGCCTTGTCCTCTTCAGTAAGCCACCTTGCTGACTCGAAGCTGTCAGGAAGCAGAAGAATGAAGGCCAAGCCAACCGCCACAGAGATGACGCCTTCAATAAGGAAAAGCCATCTCCATCCGGCCAAGCCGCTCGCACCATGCAAGCTCGTAAGCCCGTAGGCCAAAAGACCGCCAAAGGCACCCGACAACGCAGACGCGACAAAGAGGTATGAAATTCTTCGGGCTTGTTCCTCGCGCTTGTAGTATGTGCTGAGGTAGAGCGTCAGGCACGGAAAGAGACCACTCTCAAAGACACCAATGAGGAGACGAGTTGCGAGAAGACCGGCATAGTTGGTGACAAAGGCCGAACCGATGACTGTTGCGCTCCAGGACAGGATGAAGAATGGGATAAGTCGACTCGGCCGTGCTCTCTTGAGAATCAGGGATGCCGGGATTTCGAAGGTGATGTAAGTCACTGAAGTCCGTGTTAGCCGGTGTTGTTGGCTCACAGAATAGGGTGTGTCATCCTACCATAGAACACAGTGACGGCGACATTCAGCTTGTTGCCAGTGAGGCTCAAGTCCTCTGTCATGCCTGCAATTGCGGCGTTGCCTAGATCCGGACCCAATTAGATTTGGTTGATTGGAGTAAACCTGTGAGTTGAGGGTTACGTACCGATGTTGCTACGATCGAGGTAAGCGACTAAGAAAGCAATGATCATCATTGGCGAGAGCCATGCGTCCAATTTCCTTAGGAGGCGTTTTTCCGCAGCCGGGTCGATCGTGAGGTCGGAGCTCGCGGCTGCCGAATGGGACTCGAAATCACCATCTTTGGCGTCCATTGGCATCTTTTCTGAAGACATTGTTCTATGGCCGGCGATTGTTGAACGTCTAGGTCGATCAGGCGAATTGATGCAAATATGTTGCGACTCTGCAGAGAGCTGACGGCATGTCCATATGACTAGACATAGTATCCCTCAAAGGGCATATATCTACCTTATGCAAAAGATGCATCACAAAGGCACGGTGAGGTCACTGCATTCGCCTATCAACCAAAGTCGGCCTTTGACCGACACACATGGCTAGGCATCGGGAAATTGGCAAGCTTATCGTCGCATCGAAAGACCATCCTTGTGGTCTAGCGGGGGCAAAGCCGGGGAATGTAGGATTCTTATCTCTTAGTCCGCGAATAGCCTAGAGGCGCCGAGCCTTTGCTTTCGGCAAAATGTGGAGAGGCTGATAGCCAAGTCTCTCTGGTGACTCGAATACCCCGACATCGCCCTCTGGTCGGTACAAAAGAGTCCCATTTCCCGATCTTGCAAGCACGCGACGATACTTCGGCAGACAGTCCGAGCATCTTCTCAATGGATACCCTAACGCCCAGGACGACTAATCCGAAAAGTCCGATTATTCGCAAGAGGAAGAGAGGTAGGCATGCCGTTGCGTGCGAGTCGTGTCATCGGCGAAAGCAGAGAGTGAGTGAGCTTGCAGTCTCATCTTCATCTTGGCACGATACGATGGTCTCATCGAAGTTATCTTTTCATTTCCCGACAGCCTACATGAGGCACCATTATGCTGAGACTTCATTTTGAGTAGTCTTGCTGCAAACATAATTGACGGCGCCAATGCTGAACTCAATTTGACGACGGCCTGCGGAGCTTACTCAGACTTTAAGCCAAATTCTATCATCTCACTGACTTCACCTCATCAGTGCAATGGTTCGCGACCATGTTTCAACTGTGAAAGGCGAGGAGTCGGCTCGTTGTGCTCCTATAATCACTTAGTCGAAGACGATGGCCCGAGAGTGTCTCAAGGCCAACGCGATCCTCTCATGACTTCGCCAAACGCCAACTTAGCGACCCCAGTCTCACCTCCTTCCACAAACGCAATCTCTGCACAAGATGCTGAGCAACCTGATAGCTCCTCAGGTTCCAGGGCCTTCCCATCAAGATCTTCGAGTCGTGGCGGAGGGCGGCAAGGCGAGAGTAGCGGCCAAGATCAGTCCTCAGAAAACCTCGTCGGCAATCTCTTCAAAAGCCGCGATGCGCCATCCTTCTTCGGCTCTTCGTATTTCGGCCCTCAAGCCGCGGCAAAAATCATTCAAGCGCCGGCCCCAGAGCTATCAAGTGGTCTCAGCTCAAAACCCCAGGCGGGATCAACTCATTCATTCCGAGAAGAGAATGGCCCCTTCTCTCAGATCTGGGATCTCCTCGGACTGCTGCCGCGCAAGAAGTCCACAGTCGACAGGCTGACGGAATGCTTCCTTAATGAGCTCAACTGGGCGATTGACGCGGTTCAGCCAACCTCCTTCAAAGCCAAGTACGAAAACTTTTGGTCTCGCAAGTTCGGCTTTGATGACTTTGCCACGATTGATCTTCGCTGGCTGGCCTTGCTGTTCATTGTCTTAGCCTATGGGGTGTTGTTGGATTGCCCAAGGCCACGGAACAGGGAGGTTCAGCGTGAGGTCTATGACACATCACAGCGGTTTTACTGGGCTGCTCGGAGAGCCATTGTGATTGCCCCGACTTTCTACGGCGAGTCAACGGATCTCGTGCGAGCTGGTGTTCTGGTCACTCGGTATCTCATTTACACCCGTCGTGTACCGGAGTCCTGGCTCACAACGAGTTTCGCTATGCGGATGGCTCAAGCGCAGGGCATGCATATCGACGGTGAACGGTGGAGGCTTCCCAGGAAAGAAACGGAGACCAGGCGACGACTATGGAGTAATCTCTACATGCTCGATAAAACCATAGCACTAGCTCTCGGCCGGCCGTTTGCTATTGTTGATCAGCAATGTCTTGTTAAACAGGCCTCCAATGTCTGGCTAGACGACCTAGATGACGAGGAGGCTGCCTCAGCCCCAGAAGCACCCCTTTCTGAGCCAACCGCGAGCGTCTTCAGCCGGCTAGCTCACGAACTCGCCGTTGTCGTAGGCAAGATTCAAGAGCGATGTTTCGGTCTATTTACAGTTTCCTATGAGACTGTTCTCACGCTTGACAAAGAGATCGATACTTGGAGAGGCAGGCTACCACACTATTTCGAGTTAGATGACCCGGACATCTCCAAGGACGACCGTCTTCCTTTTCTCCCCTGGCAGAGATTACATCTACATAGCATGTACCATTTCGCAAGAGTCACACTACACCGACCATTCCTTCTCCGCCAATCCATCACGAATCGGTACAGACACAGTCACGATGTATGCATAGCTTCCGCTTGCGCAGACCTTGACATGGGTCTCAAGATGTTCAACCAACCTCTCAATGACCGGCTGAAGTGGAGTTTGGGACCACACAACCTGTTCAACAGTGCTCTTGTGCTGGGCATCATCGCTGTCCGCGACCCTCATTCTCGGCGGTCTCAAGCTATTCTCGAGGACTTATCTGCCTACTGCGAGATGCAGAGAAATGACGTCTGGCTTAATGAATTTGCCCTCGCCGAAGTCAAAATAGTTGAGCTTTGTGTTAAGAAGGCAAGGCAGTCTCACCCGCCTGCAGCCAATACCTTGGTACCGCTGGCTCTGGCGTCGGCTTCGCCGAATAGGCGCTTCTCCCAGCCCGTTGGTCAGACGCCAGTGATGGAGACACATCCTCAGTTGCCAGTTGAGAGTCCCGACTTTGATCCTTTGATGGCTGGCTTGGGCCTTCCTTACAGCACGACGAGCGCACAGATGACTTGGGATGATCCTGGATTCTTTCTTCCTGAGAGCGGGGACTTATCTCAGTGGGAGCATGTTATCAACACTCTTATGCATGATCAAGCAAACATGTAACCCGAGCACGAATTAGAGATTGATAGCTTCGGGATCAATCATGAGTAAGTCGCAAACCTAAGTATAGACCAGTGCAAGAGCTTCAAGACAAGCTGATCTCCCAGTTGCAACTATCGCTCGGTGTTGAAACCAAACATAGTATCATCTGAAGTAGTCAACCTAGTAGTAATCAAGCATTCGCTGTTGAGACCAAACTAAGTCCAACAACGGCCTGGATCCCAAGCATTCGGCGTTGGTCTGGAAGATCATGAACAGAAGAATATGAAACAGACCTTCCATCACCTCTTCGTCTACGACCGGTCAAGTCGACTCGCTAAACTGCGCACCGGGAATATTATCGTTCTTGGAAAAACAATTGAGAGTTCAGATGCTTTATTTTGCTGTCTCAATTCTTTAACACCACTCGCTTTTGCCGCTCGTCACAAACACAGTAGCTTTCCCTAGTTCCCTTACGCAGGAGGGCACTTATCTCCGTTCTGATGTAGTCAATTAGTATGTCAAGACAGTCTTATGAGGAGAGGATAGACTTACCTCGGAGATGTCACCTGGTGCAATGCACTTGCAGCCATCCTTGTTGTAGCGGACGCAGCACTACCCAAACAGTTAGTAACTTGTATCAAACGAACACTTTCATCTACAAGACCACTTCTGGTCTCGAAGTGGCCTTCGTGAACGAAAGAAATTTTGGTTGGCGGTTAGCAGTGCGACTTACCCAGGCACCGGCGCAACCAGCTCCAACACCACCGCAGTTGCTCTTAATGCACTCCATGCGGACGTCGAAGACGCTGTTGCTGCTAGTGCGCTCAGCGGCAACGCTGGCCATAGCCAGAGGAGCAGTGGCGAGGAGGATCAGCTGGGTGATGGTAGAGAACTGCATAATGGCGACTAGGCTGTTTAGTTGCTGAGAGAACTGGCTGGTTGGCTGATTTGATGGTTGAAAGAGTGAGTATCTGACTGGTCGATTGGCTGTTGATGAAGAATCTTATCTGCCATGATAACTGAGTCTAGCTCGGTATTTGTACTTCTGATATATTGAAATACGGCATTATTGCCATCCGGCGTCCGGCATTGCCTTCCCCGGTCGTAGCGGTGGGCATAATTCTTCTTGCCCCGGAGACCGACAACAATTAATCTCTTTCAAAAGCTGATGCTGTATTTAATTACTTTGACTTTGTTTTGCAGTCCACAATGCGCTCTGTCCGAGTATCGGTGTCGGTTTCGGTTAGTTACGAGTCAGCACAGTAAGCATTATTTGCACAATAAACCGACCTGTCTTTCTCCGTGCCTTACTCGTAGCTAGCAAAGATCCTTTAAGCTTTTCATACGGATACAATTTCCTACTAGGATAGCCAGGGCAAGATTTCACGGTTACGTAGTATAATTAAATTGAGTCTTGGGCCACTGATTCAGGGCGCGACTCGCCAAACTAAGATACTCGTATTCCATTCTTGCGAGAGTTCAAGCTAACGAGCTGGGAACTTCTCTATTAGAGAAATGATCAACACACAACTGTTTCCGATTCGTTGAGCATCCAATCCAGTCAGATTTAGATGGCAACATCATCACAACTCGTTGCACAATTCATCGCCTTTAAGCGTACGGGACTTTAATTTCCGTAAAAACCCATTGACGGTATCTGTAGTGAGCTTCATTTCGTCGGACAACATAGAAGCCCGTCTGGGCCGACTTTTGGCCTTGTAAAGCTTAGGAGCCCCAGATGTCGGAGTTGTCCCGCAAGGCATGTGCATTACGGCTATGCATACCCGCATTGTCAGTGGAGAAACAAGTGGTAATTCCGGGGATCTGGAAACTCTAAGTCGTGCAGGACGGAGGCTTTTAAAACAATCTCTGTTTACTTATTTAAGCGGCAAAGCTCTCGGAGTTCGGGACCGGAAGCAAGATATGTCATAATGCCCCTTAAGTTGACCAGCGACCCCAGTGAGATGTAAATGTCGATATAACAAAGAAGTTAGAGTTAGCATGTTTAACGGATAGATATGTGGCGTCTATTTCGCAATGTTCTATGAGCGCTCTCTCGGCTTAATGGAGTCCATTGATCTTGACTTCTTTCACTCCATTCACACCGTTCACCGCTTTAACTCCGTTTGCCCCTATCATATTCTTCCGGGGTTTCTCCTCGTATTCCACCTTATTAACCAAACTTCCTAGGCCGTGGCTCATCACGATGCGAAGGTCATCCCCAGGAGCCAAGAAAACAGGCGGAGTTCTACTCACACCAATCCCGTGAGGAGTGCCCGTCATGATCACAGTCCCGGCCTCCAGCGTCGTGCCTTGAGACAAATATGCCACGATCTCGGCAATTGAAAAGATCATGTCGTCCCCTCTACCCTCTTGCATCACCTCGCCGTTGAGGACGGTCTTCAGCTCAATGACTGAAGGGTCTGGAAGGCTGCTCGCGCTGACGATACACGGTCCCGTCGGAGCAAAGCCGTCGAATCCTTTCCCGAAACCCCATTGAGCACCAGCGAACTGATGCTTTCGCGCCGTGACGTCGTTGGAGCACGTGTAACCGAGCACGTAGTCCATGGCGTCCTCCACGCTGACGTTTCTCGCGTCGCGGCCAATGATGACAGCTAGCTCAGCTTCGTAGTCCGCTTGAAGATCTGTTGCTTGATGAGGGATGAGAAGTGGTGCGTTTGACGCGTTGAGGCAGCTTGCGGGTTTGAAGAAGAGAGTTGGATGTTCTGGGAGTTCGAGGTTCATCTCTTTGGCGTGCTTGCGGTAGTTGAGACCAATACAGCGGATCGTGCCGATTTCTTTGCGTGTCAGGGGCGGAAGAAGTTTCTGGATGTTGAGGATCCTCGATGTTGGCTCTGCTGAGGCGTCCAGGGCTGAGGTTCCAGTGAAAACCCGTACCGGTACGGGGAGGGATGCGGCCAAGGCAGCTCCAACTTTTGAGAGTGTCAGACAATTGATTTGACTTGACCAGGAAGAAACGTTCATACCGTCGACAGTCTCGTCGGCTGGTTCGCCGATGTATTCCCTCCAATCATCTTCTGCGATGAATCTCACGAGCCGTTTCCATCTCTGAAGATTGTTAGTTACAGATACCTACGATGATAATGTTGCTTTCAAGCCCACTTACAGGAGTTATCATCTTGACTGACTAATTCTCAGGCTTAGTTTACGAAGAGATTCAAATTAGTTGATCGCGTTGCGTTACAGCCCCAGGTGAATTCGAATGAGCTTGTTTGCGAAAAGAGTCAATATGACATCGCCTACGAGGCGGATATAAACACTCGCATCCAGAAGACAGCCCTCCGGCCGTTGACCGGATGCTGACTGCATCGGGTGACGTCGGTCATCCTCCGTAGTCGTGGCGTTTTCCCGACGGCTTCGGGAAATGTGATCGGCCTTTTCCCCAACACCAAGGCCAGTATCCGCACCAAGATAACGTCGGGGATCCTCACCCCGCAAAGCCCACCTTAACTCAACAAGAGATGGTTCGGTAGATAGATAAAGACTGGTCGACAATTCTGTAAAAGTCGGTAAACAAGCTAGGGAGAAACGTGGTTCTGTCCCTTTTCTCCAGACACGCGCCCACGCGATGCCGATTCGGCCACTTTGCCGGACCCATCTCTGGTGGGCCCGGCTTCTCGGTAGGTCTTCCTATCTCCATTTTCACGACTGGTAGCTTTTGGCTTTCGAGAGATCAATCTATCCATACAGGTCCACCACAAGAGTCAGAAAGCTTTGCCTGATTAAGGTAGTTGATGTCGTGGTATGACTGTTCCACTGAGGCCGCTGAGGCCGCTGAGGCCAAAGTTGTCTGCCACACTAGCTGATGGGCCAGCAAAATTTGCGGCCCTTGAGTGGGTCACACTTTCACTCGCCCTTTTGACAGCATTATTAATTCAAGATTAGTCTCGTTATTCAACAACTCGAACAAGCACAATAGCTCAGGGGTAGAGCGCTGGGCTCATAACCCAGAGGTCCCTGGATCGAAACCAGGTTGTGCTATCTATCCTTTCCTTTTACGGGAGTTGCCTTTTGTGTTTCCCGTCTTGATCTTCTTCTATGCAGCGTTTTTCTTTTGTTCTTTTGCAGGGTGATAAGGACTTGAACGTCTACAGGGGACACAAAGGACAATGAGATTTCTTGCCGAACTTCAGTTGGTTACTTCTTCGAGTCCCCCATTGTTCGGCAAGGTGTCCAACGCCAAAACTTTATTAATGAACGTCTTCATCATCTTCATTGTACTTATGCTATGAGGCGACATTCTGGTCAACTTTCATTGTATGCCGAGCCTAACTAGATTCTGTTCACCTGATAACCGTTTGTCAGGACTCTCCCAATGATTTCCGCGGCCGTTGGTGGTATTAATGTATCATGGACATTCCCACTGGGTGCTTGTAAGTGCTTGTAATTCAAGGTTTGACTTGTATTAAAACGATGGATCCATCAACGCCCACCGACCATTACAGTATTCTCGGCGTTTTGAAGGATACGACACAAGAACACATTGAAGACGCGTTTTATGGCCTGGTGGAAAGAGCTCGTTAGTATAGTCAGCATGAAGCATATGACAAAGCGGGAAGACCTCGGAGTGCAGACATGGCCAGTGCCTCCAGAAATCAAGATGCCAACAGAATACTAACCCGACATGGACACTTTTAAGCCTATCAATTCCAGATCACAACAGCTTACAAAGTTCTCAGTGACCCTCTTCTGCGCACGCAATGCGACAAGTCGAGACAGCCCGTGATCAGGGCCAAGAGCTTGCGTCTCCGCAAGTTTTCGGCGTCGGAAAGACGCACGTCCGACGATGATGTTCCATCGGAGGTCACATTCGTAAGTATCAAACAAAAGCTGAAAGAAAAGTTGAAGAAAGGCAAGAAGAAACTTGAAGCTGCTTTGGAGACAACGGCGCACGAGGCGAAAGAAGCTTAAGTGCGACAGAAATCTCGGTGGTCTGAAGTGCTTGCAACTCCCCGGGACAAGAGCCTCTACCAGCAGCCGGCAATGGTCACGGCCTCAACCTCACCGGCTTCAGAACAAATACCATGCAGAAGAACGTTCGGAGATCCCGATGGTTTATGAAGACGTTTGCAAAACTCCCAAGGGCTATCAAGTTCGAGATCGGGATGCTACTACTGACTTGTACAATGAGGACTTGCATAGCTTCAACAAGGCCGTGGAGCCAAGAGAGTTGAAAACGCGCAGTCCGCCCAATAAGGTGCGACTTGTCCCTCCTGGGCGACAGCCGGGATGCATGGACAACAGGCCTCATGGGTGGAAAGGATGGTATTCAACGAACAAGGGCCTTTCACCAGCCGACTGTCCCATTTGCGAGGAGTTTGATTCAAAGATTTTTTGTACGCAGTGCAACGCCACGACTTGCATGATGTGTAGGCTCGTTTGAGCAGTAAGACATTGCGCTGGAATTTAGTACTCCCAAAGACTGGGGATTCGTCTTGTAGCCGTATTGAAATTTGGCAAATGCCAGATGTTTCAATCTTTGGTGGTTTACATCATGAGCATCCTAAGTAAGTAGAATCCGGGAAACCGTTACCTGGTCAATGTGGAAGTTGCATCCTTAACGTGACTGATTTGATATGAGATTCATTGTATAAAGATGGAGAGGCATAAAAACCGGTGCCCCGCATCTCCAAACAGCAAATGAGGGCGAGGCAAAGGGTGCGTGCATGCGTGCGCTGAATGGAGTTTACAAGGAACGGTACAGTGTAAAAGTTTGAGTTACATTTCAGAGATGTCATCCAAACTCCAAACAGACGTTATTCGGAGCCGCGCAAATGACATCGCGTTCGTCCTCTAATGCTAGACTCAATATCAGCTACATGTCAGAAGCTTCGAGACATCTCCATATTTCAGAGATTGTCCAATCGGCGTTGTGGCAGAGTGGTCTAATGCGCAAGACTAGAAATCTTGTTCCTTCGGGAGCGTCTGTTCGAATCAGGCCAACGTCGTCTTTTGCTTTTGTCTCCTCTAGCTCCTCAACTATGGTCCTATTTTTAGGTACCCATTCAAATCCACAAGGTTTAGAGTGTTTTGGTAGAGCAGCAGGCAGCTTTGAGGAAGAACTTATGTGATTGTTATTAAGGTGCCTGGGGGACTTCATGCAGAGGATCCTGTTCTTGACCTTTAACCCTATTGGGATTAGCTCATCCATTGGTAAGCGGGGTCTCATCAGACAACTTCCTGAGTCCCGGCCTCAAGCCACGGCCATAATTTACTTGACTACTTGGCTCCATCCAAGAGAACACGAAGAACTCATCACAGCGTGACTTTCGTTACTAAAACGTCAGAGAGCTAATCTCATATCGCGTCGAATAGCAGAACTTGTACGAAGACACACATGCACCTTCTGGCAATTAACAGAAACGATGGAGACATCCAAGCCCAAAAGAGTCAGGAGGAGAAAGGTAAGTGGTTCCAACTTCTAACACCTGCTCAGCCGGGGGATTGCAGCCTTCCATGAACTGACAAAGAACCTGACCCGTACAGGCCTGCGATTTGTGTTATCATAAGAAGATCAAATGTGATGGAAAAGAGCCCCGATGTTCCGGTTGCAAGTTGTACAACTCAGAGTGCACTTATACAGGCCCGACGAGGGCGACTGTCGTGAAGTCAAATCAGTAGGTCTTTACTTTCGAATTTTTCGCCACAAAGATCGATCAACTGACATTATAATCGGCATAGAGCCAAGAAGATCGAAATGCTGGAAGCAAGGCTGGCGCAACTGGAGGCCCAGAAACAACCCTCGTCCAAGGCAGCCAACCAAGAATTCTCGCTGACATCTTCGGAGCCCGCTTCGGCTGCAAGTATCTCTGAAGAGGAGCAATATCTCTGGGCTACAAATACTGATTCAACACTCAACGAATCACCCGGCTCCTCTACTAACCCAGGCTCAGGCATCTCGGGTCACGAGTCCAGCAAAACACTCCCGCCCTTGCGTCAGATCCTGCCCTCGATAGAAGACTACTTTCAGAACTCGAATCAGGTGCTCCCTCTATTTGAGCGAGAAACCTTCGTTAAGATGCTGCGAAGTTGGTACGCGTATCCGGCGCACCGTAAACCAGACGTCTGGGCTGCCATCAACGTTGTCTTGGCCCTGGCACACCGGCACTCCTACGCTTCCAGTTACGAAGAGACGCAGAATATGCAGCGATATATCGACAATGTTCAGTCCGTCTTGAACAAATTGGTCATCAATGAACCAAGTATGCTGGTCTTGCAGACTTTGCTTGGACTGGTGCTCGTATTCCATGGCTCAGCGGACCAGGGCCCGGCGTCCATACTGATAGCAACTGCAATCAGGCTTTGCCAGGGTCTTAAACTCCATACAAAGTCTGCGGCGCAGGAGTTCGAGCCGGCTGAGGCTCTCAAAAGGAGTCGAGTCTTTTGGATCGCCTTCATACTCGACCGCGACCTATCAATGAGATTGACGCAGCCGCCTATGCATCAGGAGTCAGAAATTGACGTGGACATTCCATCTCTACATCCTCCGGATGATGTAGGCATGATCATGGGTTTCTCTGGCCAAAAGTTCAATTACTTCCGCAGCGCTGTTCAGCTCGCCTACATCCAGGGAAAGCTTTACCACATGTGTTTCTCCGTTCGAGCTCTAAAGCTTTCAGACCAACAAAAGAGTCAGAACATGCTTCGCATCCGTGAGATGCTGGAAAATTGGCAAAATTCAATACCCATCGACTTCCAGCCAGAGCTTGCAGCAGCAACCGTGGCCGCTGAGTACCTTCGATACATTTGCCTACTTCACTACACCCACCTACAGCTCATCGCAACAACGCATTACGCAGACTCGCACCATCTTGAATGGCTTCAAGGGCTGCTCAGCTGTAGCAAAGGGAGCACCCCGGCAGCACGGTCCGATCTGGCAGCGCGGCTACCGAACTGCTGGGACAAGCTGGTTACGGAGGCGCGGACTTGTATGCATCTCTATGCTGCAACACCCGAGAACGACTCTGCTCTCACTTGGTATTTGGGGTTTCCTTCTTCGATGCTCACAGTTGGTACTAACAATGTGGTTGTAGGCTAGTGTCATGCGGCTACCTGACAAGTATAATGTTCATCACCGTCAACAGCCTGGCCTGTCCAGAAAACCCGTGTCGGTTGACGGATCAAAGCAACGTCGAATCAGCCTTGCTCTTACTCGAGCGTCTTATCAAGGCTACGGATGACGGAAGACTCAAGAGAATTCACAGTGCTTGCAAAGATATCAACGAGAGAGCGCGACTTGCCGTGTTGTCAAGTTCATCCGACGAATTCTCACACTTCAATCCTCCCGGGCTTGAATTTGGAGACGAAGACCCTCTTGATGACGGAAGGTGGGGACTAGTCGACAACAGCTTTTGGACGATGAATGAGTATGCCTCAAGTTGATCTGACCACTTGGGAGAATGGGGGCGCAGGCGTCAGTACCTTACGGGCCATAAGAAACAAGAAATAAGGCAGGCTACGGTTGAGAATGGCGCAGAAGAACAGTGACGGGAGCAGCCTTGTGTTATTGTCCAAAATGCAGTTGCTCCAGAACAAAGTGTATCTTACAATCTGTTTGTCCGCATTACATACAAGAATATCTACTGTGTTGTGTGACAATGAAAGCTCCCAAACGAATAATGTGATACATAGATCTGAGTGATTCATTGTCCGATTTTCACCCGACTAAAGGTGCCTTCTGGTGCCTGCACTCCCGGTACCTGCCTGCCTTTTTTTCCGTACCTTCCTTCCCAAAAGACCTGACGCTCCCTCCTTCCAAATTCAGGTGGTTTTCTGTAAATTTCCTTATTTTGTGTTCTCTTGGGTTTTCATAAATTGAAAACCTTTTCCTCTCGCTAACAAGTCTCTCTTCTCATTTCCTACCGACCACAGTCAATTTCCCCCAAGCTCTCGAGAAAGATGGCCGACTCCGATGCTTTTCACATCGCTGTAGGCATCCCGCTGCCTACAGATGTCGGTGATGAGGACTTTTTCTCACGATCATCGACTCCGTAAGTTCAATCTTCAATATTACGGCACTTTGATGCGGAAATTATATGTTGTTGTTCATTAAGCCGTTGTTCTCCTAGTGATTCTGGTGAGCGCGTCACCCTCAAAGGCGGCGAAAAAGTCTTCACGTTCAGCAAGTCAAAGCTGGTCAAGGACTCTGACTACTTCAGAGCATGCCTCAACAGCTCCAATTTCGTCGAGGGCAGAACTTCCGTCATAGAGTTCGACGATATCGAGCCAAAGGTTCTCAAGGCTTACCTACGCATCGTCGATATGACGACTACCGGCAACCCATTCGATGAGTTCATAGCTATGACCAAGTGGTATAGGGAACATGCGGGGGACTTCGTTACCGTGATTGAAGTTTACCGACTTGCCGACCGGTTGCTGAACAAGCCTGTGCGTGTTGAACTGGCCGAGTCTATCCTGACTTACATGCAGCATGAAGCAGTGACGACGGTAAACAAATCATCGCCAGAGGGTATCAAATGGCTATTCAACACATACAAGAACGCATATGACAACTTGGATCCCAGCATTCCCGATGAGGCCAATCTCCAGTCTCAGATTGCGGAGGTTTGCTGTCAACAAATCGACATTGACAAAACCTACGCTTTAGCCCGCACAACTATCGAGGGAGAGGCTTTTCTGGAGGCCGTGCTGATGGCCACGACTCAACGTATGGCCACTCTCCTGCAGCAGACCAGATCTCTCGGCATCAAGATGGAGCGCCTTGAAGCGGAGAACCAGATGATTATCGAGAATGGATACACGGGAGATTATAACAATCTCATGGAATACTTCTCTTATCACTACCGTGATCGCATGCACGACGGCGGTTTTATTTCAATAGATGATGACGGCGATGATGACGAGGAAGATGATGAGAACGACGATGATGACGAGAGCGATGAAGACGACGAGGACAACGAAGATGACGAGGACAGAGATTATGGCGAAGACGGCGTGCGCCGAGATCATTGAGGACAGGGACTACAGCTCATCACTTGAGCATTGAATGGAAGTGAATAGTTGGAAGCAGGAAAAGATCCAGGCTCTCTATGATTGGGCCATCAACTCGTTTTTTGAACTCAGCACAATAGGACAAGACTTTAAAATACATTCCTCTCATACCCCTCGTGAAACACTGCCAAGACTGTGAGGAACTATGGAGGCGACTGGGTACTTACACAAGGGTTATTCTCCAGCCTCTTCTTTGATGTCCACAGCTTCGACGTACGCACTCACTGAGCTTTTAAGAGCTTCATCGCCTTTATCGCCATGCCCATCAACAATCGAGCCAGGTAGCCACTTGAGGAACAGGTTCAAGTAAACCAACAGCCTCGTGTGAGTATCTAATGCATAAATATGCGTCTTGGAAAAGCAGCAGAGAGGACTTCCAGCGACCGCGCTCTGCCTAACTTTCCTCCCTCTTTGGCGCAGTCATTTCGCGCACACAGACTACTTCGGCTTCTCGTCGAAGATGAAACTCGGCCTAGATACATGTCAGGTCGCTACGGCGGTGATCTTGCAATACGAGCAAAGAGCTTTGGAAACGATGAACCTCACTGTTTCGGGTCACATTTGAAAGTAAACACGAGCGCTTGGTTCTTTTGCAAGCTGGATTTACTGGCGGTGAGAATAATTCGGAAGGTTTTGGGCCATGCTGAGTACCCGTGGTACTCATTGAATATCCTTGTTCTTCTGTAGTGGCATGATGTCTTTCTAACGCTCTCTGCCCAGCAGTAAGAATAATCAATCGTCCTATGTTACTCCACGAATACCCACAGGATTTGCAGCATTTGACGAATTTGCAGCTCCTGCAATGTTCCACTTATTGGGTCACTCAGTGCCGAGAGTATCAGCACTTGTTCTGCGTACTTGCCGTCAATTACTCTTCTCGCTAACGATTGGCGTTGGAGCAGGCGCTTGAAAGAGCCTTGACAGTGATGCGCCGGACCGTCACATTGCATTTCCGTAGCTGGAAAATCACACGCAAATCATTGGCTGCTTGCATGTGAAGCCAACAAGCTGTCCTGCAGCTTACTCTTTTGTGTTCTCTACCTATGGAGAGCCAGGTTGCAGTCTGATACAACACGGTACCAACAAAAGAAGGTGGAACTTTCTCATGCTTCTGGGCCCGCTGACTTACGTAGAACGCAGCATTGGCTGCTTGGGTGGTCCGTTCGGCATACGTGGATGAAGTTGCGATGAGGGGTGCACACTTGGCACGACTAAGCCTAGATGATGATATGTGAGCTGCCGTCGACTCCCCGCATAGAAGTCAGCAGAGCAGATGATGGCTGGCAATTAAAATTGGAACTCGCTGTCGCGCTCTCGGTCTTTCTCTACTTCAATCCTTCCCTATCGCTCTTTCCACTTTGCACCGCTGACCGTTCACGGGAATCTTCCACGCTCGAATTCGAATCATGGCACTCCTGTTTCTGATCCCGCTGGCGATATTAGGTATTGCCATCTTCAAGCTGCGGAATGTCGGCCGACGGCCCAAGAACTATCCTCCGGGACCTCCCACGTTACCACTGATCGGAAATTTGCACCAGATTCCACCGACGCAATCGCATCATCAGTTCAAGAAATGGGCTAAAGAGTATGGGTATGTTCAACAGAGCGCTCGCCTACATGGCTGGGAAGTACGAGTAACCATATACTAACTTTGGGGTCTTGGGTAGCCCAGTTTACTCGCTCATTCTTGGCACCAAGGTCATGATTGTGCTCTCGTCCGACCAAGCAGTCAAGGATCTCTTGGACAAACGCAGCAACATTTACTCCTCTCGCACCGATCTCTACCTCGGAAATGTAGTCAGCGGCAATCTCCGCGTCGTCATGATGGTCAGTTACTCGACGCATTTCCAGGATACCAACAAATTTCTAAGTTTAGGACTAACGAACACAAGCAATACGGCGAAACCTGGCGCATGATCCGAAAGATATTCCACCAAGTCCTACACATCAATGCCGCCAAGGGCTACGTACCATACCAAGACCTCGAAAGCAAGCAGATGCTATCCGGGTTCCTGGAAGAGCCCGACTTCTTTGTCGCTCACATCCGTCGCTTCACGACCTCGCTGACGACGCAGATGGTATTTGGCTTCCGCACAACGAGCATACATGACGAGAAGCTGAAGAGGCTGTATCACTGCGTTGAGAAATGGAGCGAGGTCGTGGGTTCCTCTGCGGCTGCTATGCTGGATGTGTACCCACCCCTGAGGAACCTCGGGTTCATGTCGCCCGGGAAAAGATATGCTGAGGCGCTGCATAAGGAAGAGAGGGCTCTGTACGTTGGTCACTGGATGGATGCAAAAGAGCGTGTTCTTAAGGGCACAGCGAAAGTGAGCATTGCCCCATATTCGAGATCGCGTATAGGATACTGACCGATGCTCAGCCCTGTTTCTGCGTAGGCATCGTCGAAAGCCAAAAGACTCTCGGTTTCTCCGACGCCCTAGCCGGCTACATCTCTGGATCCGCGCTTGAGGCTGGTTCGGACACCACCGCATCCACGCTGACTGGCTTCGTCCAAGCCATGATTCTACATCCATCGGTACAGAGGCAAGCCCAGGACGAGCTGGATCGAATTTGCGGTACCAAGAGACTCCCGAACATGGACGACTGGGACTCGATGCCCTACATACGGGCATGCGTTAAGGAGTCCCTGCGTTGGATGCCGACTGCGATCCTCGGCCTGCCGCACGCCGTCATACAGGACGACGAATACATGGGCTACAAAATTCCCAAGGGCGCAGGCGTCATGCTGAATGTATGGGCCATCAACATGGACGAGAACCGGTTCGAGAATCCCCGCGCTTTTGACCCTTCTCGTTACGAAGGCGACGAACAGAACTCGTTTGAGTCAGCGATGAACGGCGACGCGTCGAAGCGCGATCACTACGTCTTTGGTGCTGGTCGACGGCTCTGCCAGGGAACGCATATCGCTGATCGATCGCTGTTCCTGAGTATTTCGAGGCTGTTGTGGGCTTTCAGTCTTGAGAAAGCAGTTGATACTGAGGGAAATGAGATTACACCAAACGCGGATGACCTTACTGACGGGTTTCTGGTCCAGCCGAAGCCGTTCCCTGCGAAGATTACGCCGAGGAGTGATGCTCATGTCCAGGTCATCCGAAGGGAGTGGGAGGCGAGTCAGGCGCTTCTGGACGAGAGTAAGCAGTGGAAGGAGATCCCGAGCGGAATGGTTTTTGAGTCATTGGTTTCGTTGGATCTCAAGGAATGACCTCATCGTGGACGTTGGGATTGAACAAACGATCTGTTCAAGAATATTACGGCAGCTCAGATAAACGAATGAACTGTAGAATGGTCTCTCATAATTTGTGGTCTTCGTTAAAGTTGGAAACATCGCCGCGCCCTTGCTTGTAGGCACCGAAGTCTCGTAGTATCGCTCATGCTTTGAACTTCTCGGGGGCCCTCTCCTCCGCCTGATCCTGAGGCACTGCCTTTGCCTTTCCTCTTCCTGGTGCGTTCTCGAACTTGTTCTTCCACTTACCCTCTTGGTTGAACATTGTGAGGCACTGGATCGCTGATGGCTTGCCATATTCTGGGTCAGCACCACCCTCCAGGAGGACCTGCCAGAGTCAGCGTTAGCACTGTGACATGAGAAGTCCTTCCTCCCCATGATTTCTTGTGCAAACTTGCCTCGATTACTGCATCTAGGCCCTTGAAGACAGCGCCCGCGATGGGACTTTGACGCTTGTCATTCAGTCTGTTTGGGTCAGCTCCATGCTGGATCAGGAGCTTGACCACGTCCGCATGACCATAGTACGCAGCCAACATCAGCTGAACAAGATGTTAGCCATAAGCTTACTCAAAACCCATCGTCATGGTCTCCGGTTCGGACGCTGAAGACGGCATCCCCCCCCCCCCTTCCCTCCGCTGAGAAACAGCCGCTGAGGTGAGCATCGCTACGCACCAGTGTATCTCCCTTCTCATTCGTCAGGTTCGGCGGCAACCCGTCGAGGATGCCCTCCTCAATGACAGCTTTGTTGCCTTCACGAGCCGCATTGTACATGCTGGCAGCCAACCTGACGGCCTCCAGTGATGGCGAGAACGCCGTAGCGGATGTCAACGCGCTCATGTTTTCTTCTGATGGATGTTTTGAGAACGGCGAATTGCGCAATAGTCTCCGAATGAATCTAGCACTTAGTAATGCTGACAGTGATAGTGGTTCCTCGCGGCGGAGCGCAATACTAGAGTGAATAGGATAGGCGAGGTTGTCGCCGGCTTCTGCTAGGTATTCGGTGAGGTCGGAGGGGAATGTTCGAGAAATGCCCGGTTAGTAAGCTGGACTGCTGATTGGCTCGGCTTGTGTAGCGACTCCGTGCATCACCGGAAGCTGTGGCTGCAGAGTCAGAAAACGGTCCCACTTTTACCTGCTAAGAATACCTAAACTGGGACAAGACGTCTTGTTCTAGGTAGGTACAGTACACAATGCTCGCTTTCGGATTGCCCGGATTGCGATTAGCAGATTGTTCACTCAGCTTTTCTGTGCGTTTACGAAGTTTCCATCTGAGAGATAATTTGCGGTTGTTCATTGGGATATGCAATTGCACGACTGCTGTCAATCGAGTTACCAATGACTGCTGATGTCTAAGCGCAACATTTTTACTGCCAAGATTAGAATAACACGCTGTTAGGACTACTTATTACCTTACTTTGAAAGCAAGGCTCACTTGGATTGCCACCCTTTGTGGCCTAACTCCAACAAACTTCTCTCAACTTGAACACAAACAAGACAATCATGACCAAGGCATGCAATATCCATCAAACTCGAGTACCAAAGCAAACTTTGGAGGCTTGATATCAATTTTGCGTTTACAAACTAGCCGCCCATACTATATGATCACCCTGGTCAGAACATCATAACCAGTGAGACCGTGATAGTTATATTGAGAATAAGGACGATAGCGTTAAGTTTAGACAAAAATTGTTATAATAATGTGATATGTCTAGGTCCGAGGCCTAGTGTGTAGAGTAAATTAGTATCTATTATAAGCGTATTGCTAATAGTCGTAGTATCGGCTACGACGAGAATGTCACTACTGCTCCATGATTGCGATGTCGACGTGATCTTCTTATGGTCAAGGCCAGGTACATATTGCCCCGGAGAAGACGCCGTCGTCCTTATCACGCAGCATCGGGGGTAGATCGCATGGGTACACGGACAAAGGCCGAGAACCAGCGGCCGGAGGTGGAGTCTCCACAGCTAACCCAACACAACAGTAACAATGTCACGAGTCAGAGCGCGCAGCCACGATTCTGCAACGAGAGTGGAAAGTTATTGATAGTCAAGCTAGAGTACAAGCTGGGAGATTCCACGTCTATGTGCCGAACAAGAGCGAAGTACAGGGGAAAGGGCACGTAGTAGATAGACGCTTTTGTCTCGGTAGATCATAGGCCGGCTGAGGGGCAACGGAAACGACCGGTCGCGGCCCGCCCCTGGTAGCCGGGAGTGGAGCCAGTGTCGTCTCTACCAAGGACCCACGCACTATCATGGATCCAACCCTTCCATAGACCCCACGCGCGATCGTCTCGCCGTCCGGTGCCGGGGAGAGGAGGCAGGCCTGCCGGCCCCGCCATTGCGGTGTAGGACAACCGCAAGCTACAACACGCCTCCCAACGGCCGAGCGGAACGGGCGAGCCCTCATCTCGCCACGCTCTATCCGACAACCAGACAGGTGGGGTGGTTTCCGGCGGCAGCCTTCGAACGGCAGCCGCTATCGAAGAGGAAGGCGGGCTTCTGGCTGAAGGAGGCAGTTTTCGGGCAGCTGCAGTCCTTAAGGATAGTGCACCACGGCGACATGCAGGTGTACTCGGACTGATCCTTATCGCCGTTGCCGAATCTATAGTGGCAGGCGAGGTAACCCGCGCCGCAGACCTTGCGGGCCTCGAGCTGCTGTAAGGCGCCTTCGGGCTCGGCGACGGGCCCCGCGACGGGCCCCGCGAGCACCGGGGCGAGAGCAGCGGCGAGGGCGACGAATGTGGCGGGCAGCATAGTGGCGTAGTAAGAGATCGGAGGAGTGGTTGAAAAGCAAGGCGTACGAAGCAAACACCGGTAGGAGAGTGAAGGTAGGAGGAATAAGGTAGAGTAGACGAGGCCTGAGCGATGAGGGAATCAGAGAGCACTTTGGGAGCGTCGAAGCTCCCCTTTATATCTCTTCTTCTCTCCGACGGCACAGGTATAGTATTTCGTCGTCCCAAGATGCGGACGCCGCGGCCCACGAGGGCTGCACATTGAGCGTTTCGAGCGAAGTCGTCCACGCGCAGAGGAGGGCGTATGCAAGGGCAATCGGACGGGCAGCGAGAAGCCTTCCGCGGCGAGGCTGGACATAGCCATCGGCCATTGGGCGTAAACGAAGTAGATCATAGAAGCGGAGGGTATAGTCCAAGAAGTCTAACCGGCGACTTAGCCTGCATAGAAGCCTAAGGGGAAACTGCGGACCGGTTCATAGAAGACCAATGGGCCCCTAGTCGTAGCGGCCAGTAACACGAGGGCTATGAGTAGAAAGACGCACGTCTTGAGCGGCTATCTAGACGAAATAGGCGGTAGCGTATAGGCCAGACCCTGGCGTCAAGATCGTTGGCTAGTTGCGGTGCTTTTAGAAAACTAGGTTCCGTAAAAATAAGACCGCGGAGGAGGTCTGTTTTAGGCTAAGCTGCGCCGGGGGACTGCAAAGAGCAAAAGTCTACGGATATGGTCTGATGATAATTAAACACAGTTCTCACCACATTTCGGCTGGCGTGGGATGGGCGAGATCGGGGATGGCGATACCTTAGTTTTTCAAAGAGGCCGACGGTGAACGAGGCGTGCTGGCCGAACCCATGGAGGCAGGAACGATTCTCGACCGGTTATAAAAGGGGGAGGAGGAGCGCGCTTTCGAGGTTGGGTAGATCTTGAGCACAACAGTCAAGCACGCCGTATAGTTTCCGGCAGCCCCTACTTTCCTACTCTAACTGAATATTCAACCTTACTGCAAATCCCCGCCTTCAACGACCACACCAACCATCCGCAGACGTCAATATGGTTAGCTCGTGGAAGATGACGGCCAGCCTGCTGGCCGGCCTCGCAGCGATGGCCGCGGCGCGGAAGTGCCCGGCAGGACTGATCAAGTGCATCTACGTGGGGTCGGACGACGAATGCTACAACATATGCACGCCTCTGATAGGAGAGTGCACATGTCCTCCGACGAAGTCGTTCCCCAGCTTAGGCAACGGGCCGCCGGTGACGTTGTCCAACACGGACTCGGGATGCACGACGAAGCAGGCTATCAAGGGGTGGAAGCAATGTAAGGAAGAGAGCCCTTCGGTTCAAGAGGCAAGGCTAACAGCAAATCTAGGCTAGGCGAATACCGGGAAAAAGCAGCAGACCGGCGTCCACAGTGAAGGAGAGAAGATGGAGCGAGGGAAAGAGGAGGGGGAGGGCTGAGGGCTGCCCCGTCGTTGTCCTCCGCCATTCGTAGCATCGTGTGTGATGGTCCTGTCAAATAGCCTACCAGAGTAACACGACGGGCTGTAGAAGAGTTGATAAAAACTAAAAAAAAAATAAAGTTTTTTTTTTTTTTTTTTAAGTGTAGTATTCGCCGTCGGACCGCGCCGGGACACGTGCAACCGTATACAACCATAGGCCGAAGCCATCCACCGCCCCGCTCTATGCTCGTTTGCCCAACTAGCCAAGTTCAACAAGGTTGCGTGGCGGCTTTGATTGGATATGACCTTACATAGACCTACTCGTTCTTCATCAAGTCACCTACCTACCCTACTTTAGTACTGACCCCGACGCATTCCTGACTAAAGACGCCTTTTTAGCAACTATATGACCTCTTTCTCATGAGGTAGAATACCAAAGCAGGCCTTACGTCTTCCCTCTTCTGTTATCATATAACACCTGCTACATCTAGTTAACCATATTACCAATATAACATATTTTACGTACTTATTAAGTTAGACCGATCACCTCTACCCTTCAACCCCCCTCTCGACAAACCCGCTACATCTAACAGCGCTACACGCAATGATGGCTAATCTTCCTTACCATCAACAGATCGTGCACTTAGCTATCAAGTGTATTTGCAAAGTTCTCATCCGAGAGGCAGTTTTCGGCTCCCGATTTCGATAGTTGACTGCACTGCTATTGTCAATCGAGTTGCCAATGACTGATGACGTTAAAGCGCAATAGGAATGATATGTTGGATGGACTAAACTTCCCAAAGTAGTATACCTTGTAGAGCTCACATGTGTTACTTACTCCCTTCCTAACGCATCTCACAAATGTGTCGTTGTAGGTTTCTCAGGCGACCCGGCACGAGAAACTAACCCAAGGAGATGTGAAAAGCACGGGAATAGGTATTCAACTGATGGAGCTCCGTAAATGGACTTGATTGCTACTTTTGTTGGCTAGGTTCCATGGACGCCTGATGACCTTCCTGCAAACTTATCTCAAGGCGACATTCCTGTAAGGGAAGAGAAGAGGATACTCAGGGCTCGGGTTTGGTCGCTGTAGCTCGGCTAAGGTACATACATTCTATCTTTTAAGTATACCCCGGATGGTAGTCGTAAATCTCCTCGGGCATCTGCCCTGGGAGATACTCCAACTGGTCCATAATGCTCTTATAATCGCCAACTTTCGAGATGTCATGTGCAGACGCCCTCACCACGTCTGGCGGTGATGCCCGTGCATGCACCAGAACTTTCCGTGTCTCTATGTAAGGTGAACGCTAGTTGAAAGACACACAGGATATTTGTCTATGTTACTGGATACTGGTAAGAACGGGCATAGTGATGGCAACCACCAGCACGTATCGTCGAGCAACTGTCTTTCTCTAGCAGAGCGAAGATGTGTAAACTGTAGTTGGTTTTGCGTTATGAGAGCGGCACTTGAGTTGAAAAGAATCACCCTCTACTTCGACTTGCGTTGGCGCATGAGATGGTCCCCGTTGCGAGCCTTACTCCTCCACAGCCCAGAAATCTTTCCGCGAGCCCGAGGGCTCTCAGAAAGGTACTGCATCATAGACGCGGCATACTCAGCCTGCTTCAAGCTCATCTTGGCAACGAATTCCGGATGGGACTCCAAAGCGTGATGATGACGGACAAGGAGATCCCAATGGCAGTGTTCGCAGAATCGTGCGACCATTTCATCTCGGAATTTGGCCTGGACTGGATGATCGACGTCGAGCGTGTCAAAGGCCCTCGCAAAGGCATCGAAGCAGCGGTCGACTTCTGCGCCGTCCGCCTCTGAGGCCAGAAGGTAGATGTGTGCAGTCAATATATTGAAGCTGAGAACGGACCGTGCACTGCTCAGTAGCTCCTTATTTTGGAGAAAGTCGAGGAGTTGATAAAGCTTGACGAGGCGCGTCCAGTCGGCGACGTGCAGGAAATGGGCAACCGATATGATGCCAAACGTACCCCCGTGCTCGGGTGTCTTGTTGGATTGTCGATGTGCAAAGCCCAGGTACAAGAACATTAGATCAGCGTCAACATCAGGCATGCGGATGGTGGACCTCTTCGATTCTTGGAAATCGTGGCTCAGGCAGGCTCTGAAGAAGTCGGAATGCCTAGTGAGGAGGGATTTCTGGACCACAAAGGACTTGTCGTTGGCACACTCGAGGACAATGCGAACTTGGTCGCCGTCATCCCCGCTACTGCCAGTTGTTAGGGACACTTTTGTCAGAAGGATCGATCAGGGCGCAATACCTAATGGGGAAAAGAACCTCTCTGTCTTGATCCATTGTGGCTTCCCGCGTATTGTGTATTCTGTATTGTTTTGTTTTCAAAGTTGAGAACGGCCCGATTGAGTGACAATACATTTAGTATCCCTCAGAGAGGCGGAAAGTAGGAAGAATCTATAAGAGAGAAATGAGTTGATGGAGGAAGGCCGCGCATATCAAGTGTATTTTTCGAATCTCCGATCAAAGAAGCTGGAGCGTTCCAAACAAGAAAGCTACTTTGGGTATTTCTAATGACTGCCTCTGCTACTGGACCTCGAGATCGAGACACCATAGTCGTGCTCAAGTAGGCTGGACACCCTGATGTCAACTTCCAGGTCTAACGTCGGTGGAAGCACAGCCTGGCGGCGGCAGTCACGCTGACGCACGAGGCAGTATACCCCTTGATGGGTTGGCAGACTTTTCCTTGAGCTCAAAGGGTTACATCAGGTGTCGTTTCTGTTAGGTGTGTAGCCTCCCTAGGATTCATCCGTTGGCAACTTTTGTTAAACCTGAACTACATGTACTCCCCAACTAGAAGAGTATTTACTCGGCAATACTCTTCCTTACAGATCAAGCCTTCTATCATGCCCCATCAGCATCATGGAAATATTCACAGATCCCGACATCGAAAAAGGACCACCAAACGATATTGAAAAAACACATCCATTCTACACTTGCATTGACCATATCCTTAATCCCATTTTCCGGGTTCTTGTGTCACTTATTTCCTGTTGAATATGGCATACCTTAGTATACTGCTAATCCTCTCATTTAGTCCATTCGCTATCCCAGGATACACCTTTACACTGAACGAAGTTCTGAAATCACTCGAAAATAAGCATGCGTTTTCGATATCATTGTAGGCTGGTGGAATCATGTTTGTGAGTTGGCTTTGGGCCACTGTATAGCTCTTTGAACGCCGCATCTCGAGGTCGAAGGCAACGGTGGACACTAGTTCGGTTGATGGACTGTAAGATGTCGTCCAGTCGGAAGGAATGGAACGCAACGCCGTTTTCGGAGGGTTCAAACTTCATGAGTGGGGATTCGAGGAAATACAGAAGTGATTTCGTCGTCTAGGCATGGTTTGACGAAGTGTAATCGAAGTGATCACGAGTCTCAATCTCTGAGTAACCAGTATCATTCCAACCAATTCCGTTGGTGATCAATACCATCATCTTGCCCATCTTTGTCCGCATATTCGCATAGATTTGCTACCTGACAGCAAAGACTCTGTCGATAATCGTACGGAAACGAACAAGGACTCGAGGTTATCGGTATAGCCTCGATTGAAGGCCGAACCGTCTTACCAAGCAGCTAGAGGCCATAAGGCATACCGAGTTTCAAAACGCTTTTGTTGTATTCAGGGGTATCAAATGCACCATATCTACCATCCCAACAATACTCCCCCCTCACTTCGCTCTAACCTTTCTAATGACAACCTTCGCCCCGTCAAGCTCCCACCCAACACCGTGATCCCTCGTCAACGACTCCCATCCCTGGCCCGAACACTTCTCCAACCACTCCCGATCAACGCCCAAATACGTCCTCCCAAAGCACTTCAACACATGTGTCCGCACATCCGCCTCAGCAAACTCGAGCAACTTGGCCCGGTGCCCGTCCACGCTCCCCTGCACCCTCCGAAACGCAACATAATTATCGTGCGCGAGCGCCGCCAGCACCGCATCCACCTTTGCATCGCGCAGCTTATACCTATGCCGAATCGCATACGCCTCAGCCAAATCTGCCCTCCGACACGCCGCGTCGAGGACGAGGTACGACAACACCTCATGCAGCTCTACACTGGTGAGGTTGCGCGCCGGGTGGATCGTGCGTAGGACGTGGAGGATGGCCGGGTGGTATGATTCTGGGTGCTTGACGAGGACCGAGAGGCGGATGTTGAAGAGGTATGCCTGGATCGCGAAGTCGTCTACGCGTTTCGAGGCCACGATGCCCTCGCGGAGCTTGCGGAGGGCCATCATTACGTCCGATAGAGCCTTCGTGCTGGAGGGGTCGTCGAGGAGCCTCGGGGAGGCGGCGGGGGAGACGGAGGGGTAGTCTGCGATGTCGAGGGAGGCGAAGCGGCGGAGGAGTTCGTCGCGCTCGCCGGCGTCGGAGCAGAATGTCATGTAACGTTCGACGATTTTTGTGTAGTATTGTTCTTGCGTCTTGGAGGTTAGGAGTCTGGGTGAACGCATAAGTTAGCATAGGTTCGTGGAGAACGGGGCCGAGAGTTGCAGGCCATACCTTGCGTCACCCTTTGAAGGAAGGCCGTAACTGTCGAGAGGATCCATGTCGACGGGCTTGAGTCTTCCCCACGGCCCGGAATGTGAACGGCCTCCTCTGCCGGGACCAGCAGCAGCACCACCGCCGCCGCCCCCTCTTACTATGCCTCCTCCTCTCCCTCCACCTCTTCCGCCACGAAACCCTCTGTTACCACCTCCTCTCCAATCTCCTCCTCCTCCTGCATAACCTCCCCCTCCTCCTCGACCTCCTCGACCTCCGCTTGTTGACATGGCTGTAGACTGGTGGGCTTTGAAGCTTGGCAAGGCGGGATGTAGGGACGGCCTGGCGCAGGAGGCATGTCGTCAAAACAGAGACGGAGACATCCCACCTTCCCCCTTATCTTATCTAATCCCCAAACCGGGGCGCCAAGGCTCGAGCTTGGGGTGCCACTAGAACGTCACTTCCACGAATTGATATGAGGATTCAGAATGCTCTTTCTAATGTGCATGTTGTACCTGTTCTGCTACTCCAATGGTTTACTTAAACATTCAGCCCACGAGATGTCGACTTCATTGCAGCCCATTGGCCTTGAAGTTTGACTCGTTGGAGCTATGTCATCCAACGCTTCCAGCGAGTCCATCACCCGGACCCGATGGCTCTTACCCCACTACTGGTACCTCGTCACCTCGTCTAGGGCCGGGAATGAGAACCGCGGGGAACCTCGGCAGCCCAGGGGTCTTCACCTTGGAGCTCCAATGGCATTTCAACCCTTGTACAATTGTTCCTCAGATCTCACTTCCGTCTTTGGAACTATATACTGCATAGCATCATATCGCCACTTGAGCTTGACAAGCTTCTAAATCACCACATCAATCGATTGAAGACAAGTCAACTACTTTGAGACCATCGCCAACATGTCGGACCGCGTAGCGCAAATCGCATCTCACCTGAACTACCCCAAGGGTATGCTCGCCGGCCAAGTCGCCATCATCACCGGCAGCGGACAGGGAATTGGCGCCGAAGCAGCGCGCCTCTTTGCCAACGAGGGCGCAAAGGTGGTCGTCTCCGACATTGACGGCAGTACGGCTCTCCAGTTTCTTTCCCTCAACAATTGCTCAGCACTGACGTATTGAAACAGAAAAGGCGCAGCAAGTTGCAGACAGCATCACTGCCGCAGGCGGCCAAGCAATCAGCGTGCCCGGCGACATGCTCTCGGCAGACTACATCACCACCCTCGTCGCCAAAGCAGCAGAGTTCGGCGGCGGCAAGATCCACCACATTGTCAACAACGCCGGCTACACCTGGGACGGCGTCATCCACAAGATGACGGACAAGCAGTGGGACACCATCATCGCGCTGCACTCCACGGCCCCGTTCCGCCTCGTCCGCGCCGCGGCGCCCTATTTCCGCGTAAAAGACGGCGAGAACCGCTGCGTCGTCAACATCAGCTCTACCTCGGGCGTCCACGGCAACGCGGGCCAGGCCAACTACGCCATGGCGAAAGCCGGTGTTACGGGCTTGACCAAGACGATTGCCAAGGAGTGGGGACCTGCGTTTGGTGTGAGGGCGAATACTGTTGCGTTTGGGTTCATCAAGACGCGGTTGACGGATGCCAAGGAGAAGGGTGCGTTTATCACCGGGCCGGATGGTGAGAAGATTGCGCTGGGAATCCCACAGGCGCAGAAAGCGACTGGGGCGGCTGAGCAGGATGCGCATGCTGATATTCCGCTGCGGAGGCCTGGCTCGCCTACTGAGGCTGCTTCTGCGGTGCTTGCTGTGGTTAGTCCGCTGTTTAGCTATGTGAGCGGCCAGACGATCATGGTAACTGGTGGCCGGAACATGTAACAAGCTGTGTTCGGAGTGGATGTAGTCAGCAATTGTTGGGCATATGGCGGCCCCCTTCACATGACTGAACAAAATTGTAGATTTCATGCGACTTGTTCATAATTAGGTATCGGTACTTTGGATTCCCGTCGTCCCCCAACGCCCAATTCATGCCAAATGTGTCCAGCAGCAAACAAAAACTCTCGGTATCGTATCACTTCTAATTTTCTCTTCCGTTCCCTTTCCCATGTCCATTCTTCCACTTCCAAAGAAGACTCCTCCCTTAGACCTTGGCCCACAGCGAAAGCACACCCTTGGCGTACTCGACAATCTCGTCACCACCAAGCTTGCTGTCGCCGTAGACGCGGTCGACAAAGGTAATGGGCACCTCGGCTACAGAGCACCCCATAGCCTTGGCGCGCACCATCATCTCCATCTGGAACGTGTATCCCTTGCTCTCGGTGCTCGAGATGACCTTGTCCAGGACGCTCTTCTTGTAGAGGCGGAAGCTGCCCGTCAGATCGCTGACGCCGGGGCGCAGAACGGTGTCGGCGAAGAGGTTGGCGCCGCGGGAGACGAACTTGCGCTTGAGGTCCCAGCCGTAGACGCCGCCGTTGCCGGCGTAGCGAGTGCCGGTAACGATGTCGTAGTTGCCCTCCTTTTGGCGGGCGACCATCTGGGGGATGAACTTGGGGTGGTGAGAGAAGTCGGCGTCCATGATGATGACGAAGTTGCCGGTGACGAACTGCAGGCCGTGGACGTAGGCGGTTCCCAGGCCCAGCTTGCCGGTGCGGGTTTTGAGGATGACGTGCGGGGCGTAGGCTTTGACGAGCTGGTTGGCGACTTCTTGGGTGCCGTCGGGAGAGCCGTCGTCTACGATGATGAGTTCCCATTCGAGCTTGCTGTTGTGAGACATGTTCGTTAGTAGACTTATCTCCAGGCAAGGTTTTCTATAGAGACGATATAAATCTGGGTTGAAGGGAGGGATCGCACTTACTGCTGGGTGAAGGTGCGGTTTAGCAACCAGGCGACGATGGGCAGGTTGCGACGCTCATTGTAGGTAGGCAGGATGACCGAGTACTTGTTGGTTGCCATTGTTGCGGTCGGAGAAAGGTTTCGGTATTGAAGAAAGGGGGGATATCGAAGAGAATAGAGACACAATAAGTCGAGCTTGGCTTGGCGGAAAGGAGCGTGGTGAAGTTGGCTGCGCGTTTGAAGCTTCACGGCGATGGATGCTGTCTGTCCTTTGGCGGTGGAATGCCATTTGGCACCTTGAGTGGCTGATGACTAAGCTCCATTTAGCCCCTGAAATCTAGGGGGGACCACAGGGCGGGACACTGGAGCACCAGACATCACCACCTGGCACCACTGCACATCAGCTTCGGGATGCCTTTATACTTCTTCATTGCCAACAAAACTATCAATTGTCGCACCTACCAAACGAAGCACTCTCAGTAATTGAATTAAAATAAAACCACGAGGATTGATAAAAATCTGGGCGATTCTCTTTCGCGTTATATTTCGACAGCTTGTCGCCCAAGCTTCTTACCCGAATTGGACTAAAGCTTCAAATCTTGACTACCTTTGCATGGAAGGAACCAACCATTGCATACATACATACCTTCCCTACAAGGTACCTATGAGGCGGCCTTCGATATGAAAGCCATCCATGATGGAGATGATGGCATTTGAATTTGATCGTTTCCTATCCACTTTGAAAAGTGTCTGTTGCAGCTCCGAGAGAACTATTGGTTTATGCTGCGACTTGGAAGAGCCTCTGAACTTCTTCCATCAGCCAAGGTGAAAGCTGCCTGGATTTGCTGATGAGTGAATACCTTCTTCGCAAGTCGGTATTGCATTGCGGTTAGGAGTGGAGGCTGTTTTAGAGGATGGAAGAGACAAGTTGTGCCGATTTGTTGAATTAGTCAAAAGCAGGAATCACAAACATCTACGGGCACGAAAATTTTCTTGATAATACAATGGAAAATGTCTGCAAGACTTCCGTCTACACTTCAACATACATCTGCCTCAAATGAGTTTCCGGGGTAAAATCATTGATCAGAGATGGCGTGCAGCATGTCTAGAAAGCTCAGACGTGGTTCTTTCCTTGCGAGGTGCTGATTGGCTGACATGATATCGATTGGCTAAAGGTGGAGATGATGCTCTGCTCTCACGGCCAGCCATTGGTCCTTCCCCGCATCCGCCTTGCTGCACCACCGCGACGGTGCAGTTCTGCCCTGGCAAGCGTCGCCCGCCAGCCAGGAATCGATCGCATCCCATCGGGAATTGTAGAGTGAGGTGAGCTTGCGCTTCCTCTTTACAGTGTGTCTCTGAAGGAAGTACACGGTCTGGCTGGTTTGACTGACCATCCTCCCATTCTTCGCGTTACAAGACGTTGAGATGGACCTGCAATACCGTCTTCTCAACGCCGAAGCGCTCTGTGCCTCTTTCGTGCTTGAAGATGGCATTCAAAGCAGCCGAGAAACCACTCATGAGATGCCGTTGAACGGTAGCAATGGCAGCACACATGGAAGACCGTTAAACTCCAGCTGCTCTCATCGGCGTCTGCTCGCCTCAGCAGACTCGACCCAAAACACTCAGCTTGCCAGCTCTACCCATTGACTAAGCCTCTTTCGGATTAACCGGATCTTAACCGGGCCTTAGTTCCCCTTCGCCAGCCCTGTAACATCCCAAGATCGCCAGTTTTGGCCATCGGCGTCCGTGGAGCTTGCAGTCACGTCAGATTGACATGACGGTCCAAGGTTCCTCTCCACCCAATGTGCCGCGAGGGGAACCTTGCTTCTCCCGGCCTTCTCCTTGCAAGCTCACAGCTTCACTCTCGTCGCTCGAGGTCCGCTCCCTGTTGTTCATAGGTAGAGCTAAGGATCAGCACAGCGCACACACACTCTCACACTCACACACTTTCTCTCTCGCAGCACGGAAGCTGTGAGCGCAATGGCTGAGGCAATAGCAATGGCGTGTTCCGAGCCCGCCCTTTCCGTTGCTGATTCGTCCCGTCTCCCGTGGAACCAGAAGCGTTCCTCCCCCCCCCCCCCCCAGTGTCTCCTGCCTCCCAACCCCATGTTTCTTCTGTGCGATGACTTGCTGTGTGGTTGCAGCAAGGCCCAGCCGGTGAGGAGCAGGAGCTCTGCCGAGTCCCATGCTCCGACGCCAACCTCACCTCTTCTCTTCTTCCCTCTCTTCCTTTCGTCTTTCCTCCTGCCACAAACTTCACCCTCTATTCTTCAGCTTTCTCATCTCCAATCGGCATCACCACAGCCATTTTCATCACCTACTACTTTCATAAATTCTCGAATTCGGCCATTGAGCCCTTTCCCACCACCGACTGCCACATCTCTGATTGCGCACTGTGCGCCCACCGGATACCCGTTACGTCATCGCAATGGACCCCAATCCCGTTCCTGGAGCTGTCCCAGCCGTAGCTGGCATCGACAAAGGTGAGCAAGAGATGTCGTGAAGTTCCAGCGGCGTCGCGTCGCCTCTGTACAGCGGTGCTGATGTATGCGCCCTGTGTCGGCACATCATCTCTCGGTGTACCGGCGCATCGCATCTCCCCCCTCGCCGCGCCTATACTCACGCTCGGACCTTCTTGCGCTGACATTCTTCCCCTTGTACAGCTCCCGAGACTGTCGCAACCACCACCGCCACCACCGCCGCAGATGAGAAACCCACAGAGACTGTAGCTTCGGAGACGAAGCCAGTCGAAGAGAAGAAGGCCGAGGTCGCACCAGTCGCAGAGATAGCAGCTAGTGAGCCTACCGAGCCCGCCAAACTTGCGGACCCTCCTGCACTGGCCCCACCAGCCGATGCGCCAGCTGCACCAGCTGCTGCTGAAGCTACCGCCGATGCGCCCAAGCCGGCTTCCGTCGAGGAGATTCCCGACAAAGACGGCCCCGTTGCGACGACTGGAACCGAGGAGGCCAAGGTTATCCCCGCTGAACAGCCTGCGGAGGAGACGACTGCAACCTCTGCACCCGTCGCCGAGCCCGTTAAGGAATCCGTCGAAGAGCCTATCCCGCAACAGATACTCAAGGCACCCGCGGTTGAGGAAGAGGCAGTCAAGGAACCAATCATTGAGAAGCCCGAAGCCGCCAATGGTGCTGCCACCAAGGATGTCGAGATGACCGGTGCCCTTAACGACGCCGAGCCCACCGGTGCTGGAGAGCGCGAGGCCGCGCCGCAGGCCAAGACGAGCAACAAGCGCAAGGCGGACGAGCTAACCGAGACCAATGGTACCAACGGCACCAACGGTACTAACGGTGTCGAAGCTGTCGAGGCTGCTCCGGAGGAAAAGCCCGCAGAGAAGAAGGCCAAAAGAGGCCCTGGACGACCCCCTTCAAATGGCGCTGCGAAGCCAGTCAAGGAGAGTCCTAAGAAGGAGAAGGAATCTTTTGGCCACAAGGTCGCCAGCAAGGTCAAAAAGGTTCTGCACTCCCCCGGTCGAACTGAGCGCAAGACTCGCTCTCAAGGACCCGTCTAAACCAGGCCACGCAGTGAGCCGGATGCTTCTGAGGCACGTATCTGTATCGCCTCGGATTTCCTTGGATGTCAAAGAGTCCCACAGACTACTCTAGCAACAACGAGACCATGATGGTCGAGGCTTGGGTTTGGACCAGCCGGGCGGGCGTCTCTCTTTTCACCCCGCGGATTTATGATGGGTAGGCAAAAAGGAGGCGCGGGTTTTTGTTTCTGCTTTTTTACCTTTTTGTCATTGTAGCTCAGGTCGTCGTCGTATCGAGACTGAGTAGTAGGAAATCAGGATACTGTATATACTAGGACGCTTGCACATTCAGTCTACCAGTCTCGTTGTGGTCTTTCTTATGCAACGGGTGATGGCAGAGCAAGGTCGATGGACAATTCGACTCAGAAACACGGGCAGTCGAGAATTGTGAGGCAATCATGGCATTTGCCAAGAACTTTTGTTTGCTTGCTTCCGTGTCCTCGCTCTGATGGTCGTCAAGAACGACAAGTGACAATCAATAGGTCAACAGCAGACAAGTCAGATCAAGTGACGAGGGTGCAATGCCGAGTCGGAAGTCTGACTATTTCAATAGTGAGCGAGCCCATCGAACCCCTACTTGTCGATTAGAACGTGCCTTGAGGCTCAGAGGCGCAGGCAAGAATTTACCCGATGGCTGGGTAGGAGCCTTGAATCAAGATATCATGGATTCTGATAACTCGATGGTTTGACTTGACACTTGAACGTCGATGGTGCAAGGTGACGGGGCCTTGAATGATGTATCAACCCTTTCTGAACGCCCTTGTGAGTTTTATGGATAAGCTGATATGATGGTCGCTACGTTCTCAACGCGTATCTCTAGCTTAGGGGGAATTCGTGATATCTACAAAAAGTATCTCACGCACCCACGCATAGGCACCCTATGGTTAGGTTTTGTACATCTCGATCGCCTACATATCGAACTGCTAGCAGCAGTGCTCCGAGTCGGCAATTTGTGGAACTTGCGCCAACGTCTTTGGATACTCAAACGCTGTCCGAGTCACAGATACGGAATAGCTTCTGATCATCTGTTTGACTGAATCAATGGAGCAAAGAGGTGGGATGACGTCTACAGGATACGCGGGGGTTCGACTCGGGGCGAGAAAAGGCTCCTTTCGAAGCGGTCCAGACCGTGACGGAAGCAGTGGGTTTCTCCACCCACCGCGTCACCCCGAAAGTCAAGGGTTTGTCGATCAATTCGTTGTCGACTTACGTGGGTGCGGGTTTAGGGGGGGCGTGGCAGAGAAGGAGAAGCTGCAAGCACACGCGATGTGTCTTTTCTCTTTTTTTTTTTTTTTTTGTCTGTTGCCCTCTGGCTTGGATCACCTTCTGTCCGCGTACTTTCAGCCCTTTCGAGGGTTCATATCACTCAGGAACAGGCTGTGCCGGAATGAAAGATGTTCGAGAAGCTTCGGGAGATGGGGAATGGGAACTGGGCGTACTTGGCGTGTCTCTCTTACAAGCCGAGGATGGAGGGACGCGTGTGCCTGGTTATGTGTGACGACAAACGTCTTTCTTACGCAGTCAGAAGAAAAGAGATGAATTGGGAGAAACATCACGTCTATCTGGGACAACAAAACAGGGGACCAACACCGTGAGGAATGTGCGCCTTCAGCCTCAGACCCAGGCGTGCGTGCGAGTGTGTGTGTGCGAATGTTTACTTGCGGTAATCCAAATTGGGAAAACAAGTAAACAATAAGGGAGCATGGACACGGACGCTAAGCGGTTTCGAGGAAAACGCAGAGATCGCGGTGGCGTTGTGCTGTGTTTGGTACCTGACTCTGCGCCTTTGTCGTGTGTCCATTGGGTATGGAAAGTGTGAGGCGGACGGTAAGGTCTCTCAACATGTTTTACAGTTCAAACGGTACGGCGTCGTGGCGGCGGTGGGAAAGCGCACGGAAAAGGTTGCAAATGGTATAGGTAGGTAGAGGCCGCCGTCGCTTTGGGGGGGCGATGAAGCTCTGTGACGTAGGGGATCGATCTGGGCCTTACTGCGTAGATAGGTAGGGTCTTGTGCAACAAAAAAAAAACGGGCCGGTTGGGAACGACGTAGATGGGATCTGGGCTTCTTCCGTTTTCGTGAGCGGGCAGAGGGACGGTGGCTTAAGGTAGCTTAGCTTCCTTTTGCATTTGTTCTGGAAAAGGCGGCGGGAGTCGCGGGAGGGGAACATCGGTGGTCTTGGCGATGGAGGGGGATTAGGATGGACGGCTTACCTCATTTCAGCTTGACTGTCAAGCCTCGACGGAGTTTGGTTTGTCTGTGAGGTTGAGAGTATTCAGTTACAGACTCGCGATGGTACGAGATAAGGTGTCATCCTGTTCAGGAACAGAACACCCAGATGTTGTGAAAGGTGTGTGTGGATGAGACTGATAGGGCGGGAGGGTTGAAGCAGAAAGAATAAGGAATGCTTATTTCTCATGTCATGCATCATCCCCCGAGGAGCAGGGTGGCTGAGCAGCATGTAAAGAAATGCTCCGATTGAGGGAGTTCCTCTCGCTATTCTAGAGTCTATCCATCTATGATAGCGATCCCTCCGTGGTGGTGCATGGTGTATGCTCCTCGCTTACCTTACTCACCGGTCGATTCCTTGATGCTTAATCACCGCGCCTATTGAAGTGGTAATATGATAGCGAATTCAATCTTCTTGATCAGAAGTTCAGAACCCCCATCTTCTGTCCCGTCTCTCCACAAATGACCAAACCTCCCCAACTTCCCAGAGCCCCCCAAAAGGACCTCCCCTCAATGCACAGCCCTGTCGGCGAGTCGCTCCCGGGGTCTTGCCTGTCATGTGAACCCTTTTTACTGCGTAGTCTACTCCATTACTCCGTAAGGACCACTATAAACTTGTACGCAGCAAAAGGTTGGAAACGACTTCCCTTTCGGCATTGGGTCCTGCGGGGACACTTTGTCCCCCCTTTTTCACTTAACCTGACACGGGGGGCGCAAGGTGTATCCGTACGCTTGAGCACGGGATAGTAATCCGTGCCGTTGTCTGTAAAGATGAGGGTTATTGTGAGAAGAAAAAAAAATTCATCAAGAGGAATCATGATGCTGGAAACGGAGGAAGAAACGGAACGAATTTGGCGCAGTGTAGTAAACGTCTAGAACTCTTTCGGGATAAACTGCGGCATCAAACTTTTCTCCCATGTGGAATGATGGCATTTCTCGCCTCTAGCGCGGGACCAGAGGAGGCTTGCTGCACATCTCGGATGCCACACGCGAGCAAAGACCCTTTTCCTCGATATGTATTTGTATTCTTCCAGGTATAGATCCTCCGGTCCTCCGTACTGCTTGAGCATTTCGGCCGTGTAGAGGACGCCGATGGGAACAGGAGCCCTTAATCGGCCGGATACGTGATATCCCGACCTGCATAAGATGAAGAATGGTATCCGTATAAAAGGTATGAAAGGACTTTGTTGAATGGGCCTCGTATTCATCGACCACCAATCCATCCCCTTCTTGCCGCGAAGAGCCTAGCATTCCTTGGGGATCGTCTGCCACTACACAAAAAGGGTGCAGGGCAACAGGGCGTGTGATGTGGGTGAGTGGGACACATATTCGAGGTGTCAAAAATAGCCACAGCCACAGCGAGCGGCGGCCCTGCCGATGCGCTACAGCGCTACTACGCGGTATGCAAAGCGTTCCCGTGCTTCTGGGGGGGGGGGGGTCCATGCTGCTCTGGGCTCTTCCATTGAAGCCAAGCGGCGGCACGGCATCTCGCTGGTGCTGTGGACGGAGTGCTTTGTACAGTAGTGGTGGGTGTCCCGAGCTCTGACAGAGGGAGAGAATTTTGGATGGCAGTTTTTAGGGTATTCTGCCCAATGAGGTCGTCCGATGCTCCGTCTTCTTTGTGATTCCGTCCACGAGACTGAGGAACAACAGCTGGCTGGAGGTACTGGTTTGTGTACGTACCGAGGCTGGATACCTACCTTACCTTACTACGTACCTCATGTTCTTCCAACTGGGCGTTGCATGTTCCTGCAGATGCTGACATGTAAAGACATGCATTGTACATGGAAAACTGCCATCGTGAGATGTATTCTAGAATACGAAGATCTAACATTCAATAGTAGACTTACTTAACAACCCCAGAATCCCATCCAACGTGAGGTGAGCAGACAGGAAGCAAATAGCCACAATGTCAAATGGAAGAGTAAATGACTTGAGCAGCAGGTACAAAAAAGGATACGTACCGCATCCCTCAACCTGGTACCTTGGTGGGTCGGATCAAGTGGATCGCAAGCCTCGAGACCCTATTAGCGCAAGAATTGCAAGGACCTGAGGCGAACCAATCCCCTTGGCCGTGTTTTTTTACGTATGCATTTTTTATGATATTTTTTAATGCTGTGTTTTTTTTTTTTCTCTTTCCAAGGTACGGAGTAAGGTGCCGCAGCTACCTATCCGTACCTAGTAACACTGCGCAGTATGTATGTATGTGAATGAGTTTTTCCTGGGCTGCCAACCGCACTCCTCCAGCGATGGACCCGGATATCGGCGCACCCACCGACTGGGATGTTCCAGGAGTGACATACGCAATCCTCCAGGCTCAACAAGCTTCCTCTCCAGTGGTCTTTCCTTCTCGCTGTTCTCCTCCACGCCTCTCCACCTTTCCCATCCCTCCTTCATCCCATCCGTCCCCTACTCCTACCGTAAGGTACATAGCAGTCCTTCACTGTCTCTTCACCATCCCTCCGTGTCGTGCCGTAACCTAAACTTCGTCCTACATACGCTCGCTTCAAGGCCGACTTCCCCTCGCTTTTCCCAACTCTTCCCTCCTCCTCCTCCCCCCAATCCCGCGATCCCGCCGACCCTCCGCCAGTCGTTCCAATCTCCCCATCGTCTCCCTCTCTTCGCGCCGCTTCGACGACATCTGTGGCTCCACTAATTGTCCCAATCGAACCCTCCCGTTGCTCGCGTGCCTGGGAACCAGCTGCTCCTTTCCAAGGGCCCTTTTGACGATCTCTTCTCTCCCCGACTCTCGCTGCAGCAAACCACGTCATTCATCTGATTTCAGGCCTCTTTGCCCACTTCCCAGCGGTCTTTGTGCGCCCGGTAACATTACACGACGACCCAACTCGAGAACAATTCTTTGCGACGAACAACCAGTAGAAGCCCCCGTTGAACAAGCTCCTGTGCCATCGTCCTGAATCCAAATCACCCACCCGACTAGCCGACCGAGTTTCTCCCTCAACCACCATTTTTCGAAGATTTGGTGCAAAGATAACATCAACAACCAGATCTCTCGCTGCCCTCTTCCTCGCCGAGGCCAACTAGAGACGCGACTCGCCCCCCTCGCCCCAAGGGGCCTCAACCTTCAAGATGAGCACCGACGCCGGAAAAGAGCTGTTGGACTTGCTGAAGAACCCCTTCAGTTCTCAGGTCTGTAAACCCTCCATCACTACTGAGCTTTTGACAATTCACGCTGGATGCTGACTGCCATATAGCTCGCCAAGAACTCAGTCTGGGCTGCTCTGGGCACCTCACTCGGTGTCACTGTCGGTATCGCCGTCACCTTCTCCTTTCTTCGACCGTACAATCAGTCCGTTTATGCGCCCAAGTTGAAGCATGCCGACGAGAAACATGCTCCGCCGCCCATCGGCAAGAAGATCTGGTCCTGGATCCCGCCGCTATGGAATACGACCGAGGATGAGCTGGTGCACCACGTCGGCATGGACGCCACCGTCTTCCTCCGCTTCGTTCGCATGTGCTTATACATTTTCGCGACCATCTCTGTGTTTGGCCTTGGAATCCTCATTCCCACCTACCTCAGCACTGCCGAGAGCAGTTCGACCAAGGATAGATCCTGGATCGACTTGATTACTCCCATTGCAGTATGGGGCAATGCGTATTGGGCACAAGTCGCAGTTGCGTATATCATCACCTTTGTTGTTATGGGCTTCTTGTGGTGGAACTACCGCAAGGTCTTACGCCTCCGACGCAAGTATTTCGAGAGCGAGGAGTACCAAAACAGTTTGCACGCCCGGACCCTCATGGTAAGATTGATTTTCGGATGACGTACCACTGGGAGCTTCAAACTGACCCCAGCAGATGTACGATATTCCCAAAGCCAAATGCTCCGACGAAGGCATCGCGACCATCATCGACGAAGTTGTGCCGGCCTCATCCTTCTCTCGCACCGCCATCGCCCGTAACGTCCGGGAACTCCCCAAGCTGATCGAGCAACATGACCATACCGTTCGCAAGTTGGAGGTGGTACTGGCAAAGTATATGAAGAAACCCGACCAACTCCCGGCTGCCAGACCGATGTGCAAGCCCTCCAAGAAGGACCCGTCTTTCGCGACGTATCCCAAGGGACAGAAGGTCGACGCTATCGAATACCTGACACAGCGCATCAAGGAGCTCGAACTGTTGATTAAGGAGGTTCGACAGAGTGTCGACAAGCGAAGCACCATGCCCTATGGCTTTGCCAGTTACGCAGATATTGCTGAGGCGCACAACATTGCCTACGCCAGCCGCAAGAAGCACCCGCACGGCGCAACAATCACCATGGCCCCGCGCCCGAACGATATTCTGTGGGATAACCTGGTCCTGACGCCCTCGATTCGTCGCACAAAGCGTATTGTGAACAACCTCTGGATCGCGTTGCTTACCATTGTCTGGATCGCTCCCAACGCCATGATCGCCATCTTCCTCATCGACCTCAACAACCTCGGTAAGGTCTGGCCCGCTTTCCAGACGGAACTTCAAACCAATCCCGAATGGTGGTCCATTGTCCAAGGTATCGCATCTCCTGGTTTGATGTCGCTGGTCTACCTCGTTCTGCCCATGATCTTCCGTCGACTCTCGATGAAAGCTGGAGATCAGACCAAGACGGGTCGTGAGAGGCACGTTCTGGCCAAGTTGTACGCTTTCTTCGTGTTCAACAACTTGATCGTGTTCTCGCTCTTCAGCACCGTTTGGTCGCTTGTGTCGGCCATTGTGAGCGAGACCAGCGAAAAGAGCGTCGACGCCTGGCAGGCCATTATCGATCAAAACTTGGCAACCACCATCTTCACGGCGCTTTGCTCAGTCAGTCCCTTCTGGGTCACTTGGCTCCTCCAGCGCAACCTTGGTGCTGCCATCGATCTCGCCCAGCTTTGGAAACTCATATACAGCTTCTTCGTGCGCAAATTCTCGAGCCCGACGCCCAGAGAGCTCATTGAGCTTACGGCACCTCCCACCTTTGAGTACGCCTCTTACTACAACTACTTCCTCTACTACGCGACAGTTGCACTGGGTTTCTCTGGCATCCAGCCCTTGGTTCTTCCTGCCGCCGCGTTGTACTACGGAATCGACTACTGGCTCAAGAAGTACCTCTTGCTCTACATCTTCGTCACCAAGACTGAGTCCGGAGGCATGTTCTGGCGCGTGCTCTTCAATCGCATGCTCTTTGCCGTCTTCCTATCCAACTGCGTCTTCTTCCTCAGCTCGTGGGCGCGAGCCGACTGGGCCTACCACAGCCAGGCCTTTGCCATTATCCCTCTGCCCATTTGCTTGATCATATTCAAGGTCGTCTGCTCCCGATTGTACGACGACAAGATCCATTACCTCTCGACCACCAACGTTGCCAAGCACCCGGAGGCTGGCGTGATGAAGGAAACTCGCCTTCGCAGTGAGCGCCTGGCTTCGCGTTTCGGCCACCCGGCCTTGTACAAGCCTCTCATCACTCCGATGGTGCATCAGAAGGCCCAGCCTTACTTGCATGTCGTGTACAAGGGTCGCCTTTCGGACGGAAGAGATGTCAACACTGGCGACATGATGAGTGTTTCTGGATACTCGGACGTGTACGCGTTGGATCCCATGAAGTCTGGCAAGCCTGGCAAGTCAGCCGGTATTCCCGGTTTCGAGTTCGTTTCCGAGTCCAACCTGGATTTCGAATTCTACAAGAACAGAGCGGAATTCGCAGAGGAGCATGGCCAAGGCGACATCTTTGGAAGGGATCCTGACATCATGCGCCCCGGCACCCCTGGATCAATGTCCGATTTCGGCTCTCGCCCCGGAACGCCCACGAATGCTGCTTTGCAGGGCGGCATGACAGGTCAGCGCCGCGACATGTCCGGTTCTAGGCCTACTCCGCCTGCCGGGTACATGTCGCCAACTGGAAGCGGCCGTCAGTCCCCTACCATGGGGCCGCCCCAAGCTGGCTTCGCTCAACAAGCGACCATGGGCGAGCGGTCCCGTAGCCCCCTGTACACCATCAACAGCAACGGCAGCGATACGGCGCTCGTGAGAAATGCCGCAGGTATGCCGATGAGCGCACCCACGGGTGGACCGAGTGTTGGCGCCCTGGGCGGCGGACCGAGGGGGTATAGTGGACTTCCTCAGGCTGACGCCGAGACGCCCGACCCAGATCCGACCCAATACGACTACTTCCGTGGGTCAGCAAGGCGGCGCCAAAACGATCAATGGTAGTTGATTGAGAAGGTGTCATGATTGGTATTCAATTTTCTTTTTGTGTTGTGAGCGATGGTAGAGCGAAGGGTTGCCTCGCGGTCCGGGATCTGGTCTCCATGTGATGGCATTGCATTCTCGGCGTTGATTTGAGAGAGGGGGGAGCCCGAAGAGAGGTTCTTTCATGGGTGGACTGCGGGCTGTGAGCAACAGGATCCCCCGTCATCTCGACCGGGCCCTGTTTGTACTTTTTTCCTTATTCATCAAAATGGTAATGATCAAAGAGACGAGACATAGACTGAAGATTTGCGTGGGACGATGGTACATAACGGTGCTCTCCCTCGAGCAATTGTTTCCCCTGGCGCGAAGCTGGTAGGAAACAGATTATAGATTTAATGAGTAACCCTTCCGCATTTCTTGTTCATGACTTGTCTGGTTCCGTTGATTCAAATGTGACTCCTTACTTAGATACTTGTTGATCCTTTCATCTGTCGCCGGGCAGTGTAGCCGTACCGCATATTGATCCCAACACCTTTCATTTCTATTATCATTACTTTGGTTTTCTGTCTGAGAATACTTCATCTCGACGGTATAATCGTCTAGGAGAAACTAGCTTCTCTCGTAATCTCATCAACTTTACCCCAACTACCAATTTCTCACAAGCTCTCGCCCTCGGCAAGCTTTCTCGTCCACGCCTCCAAATCACCAACTAACCCCTCAAGGATCTCCGTGCTGGTAACGGCCTCGTTCCACGTCAAGGTAATCGTCGTCTCGCCGCCAGCGATGCCGGCTACGTTGACGCAGAAGGCTTGGGCGACGGTGCCGGCTGATTGGGAGAAGACGGCGCGGGTTAATTTCCACCCGTTCTCGCCCTCAACCTCGTCCTGACTGTCGCTGCTTCTGCTGCCCTCGATGGCGCCCAGGTTACTCACCTCCCAACTATTCCCCCTCGCCTTGCCGTCTTTTTTCCGGAAGAAGTCGTGGAAGTCGCTTACGTAGCGGAGCATTGCTGTGATGTCGTCGTTGGGTAGGCTCGTTAGGCGAGTTTGGAGGTCGGTTTTGATGGAGGATGCGACGGTCCAGGTTGCGGTTTCGAGGGTTGGACCCGAGGGAGCGGAGGAAGAGTCGCGGAGGGCGGTGGTGAGAGACTCTGAGATGGGATGACTCGTCGAGGTTACCAGGACGCACATTTTGTTATCGATGTCGAGGTTTGGGTCTTGTACGAAGCGGCGCATGCTGATGGCGGATGACGGTTCAAAGGACGGTGCTGTCTTTGAGGGGAGATGTCGCGCGAGGGAGGCTGCGACGAGGGCGTGGATGAGGGGCGTCAGAGTCAGGCCTTGCGCGCGGCATGCTGCGAGGAGGTTGGAGACTGTGAGGGCGGGGACGGTGACGATGCGGACGTTTGTGTGGAAGGGCGTGTCGAGGCGTATGGCTTCGCCCGTCCAGGGCGTCGCGGCAGGCCTCGGTTTGAGCCAGGTGGGGCCGAAGGCGGACCATAGTTCGCGGAGGAAGTAGGGCCAGGAGATGCGGCCGTTGACGAGGTTTTCTTGGGGGAGGGGGAGCGTTGGAGGGGTTGGGAGGGTGAGGATGTTGTTGGACTGGAGGTGGTGGGTGGTGGAGGGGGAGGGGTTGTTCAGGGCGTGGAGGAGGCGTTTGTGGAAGATTGAGCCGCTTGTGCCGTCGCTTATTGCGTGGTGGAAGAAGTAGAGTACTTCGATCTCTGTTGGTAGTTCACAGCCTTGTGAGGGCTGGGTTGGGATGATGGAGATCTTCCATGGTGGACGTTGGGAGATCTCGGGCCAGAGTTGGTCGTGTTGGTGGGAGAGGTGTTTGCAGAGGGTCGCGTCCGGGCCGCTGGCACCGGTGTTGAAATCGGGGCCGGGGCCGGAACCGGGGTGGGACGGAGGGAACCACTGAATATGGTTTGATAAGTTGATTTGTGGCACGCGCACGAACGAGGACGTCTGTTTGTCTTCGTCGGCGATTCCGACCTGCATGAAGGGTTGCTCTGCGATGACCTGTGCGACGGCGTCTTGGAGAAGTTGCTTGGCTTGGGAGAGGGTTGAGATGCCCGGTGGGAGCGCGTAGCGGCCAGTGACGGCGACGCAGCGGTAGAAGCCAAGGGAGTGCCGGGCTGTTGAGTACGTTTCCCTATGTTCATGTCAGTTTGGTTCGTGAGAGGGTGGTATCAGGAAAGTAAGTTTGAATGTATCATACATGTTGCCGCATGGCCGGATTACTTCTGTTTGGGGGGTCATGACTTGCTCCTTAGTTGGAGCTGGTGTATGGATGGCAGACGATGATTCTCGTCAATGGGACTAAGAAGTTTCTAGGCAGATTTGTCGTGAGTCGTGACTGCTAATGATGAACCAACACTTTGTGAGGTATGCCTATGCTGTTCATTCGTGATGTACTCCGTAATGACTGCTCGGATGAGCTGGAGCCTGGAGATGACGCAGTATACTGGATTCCTCCGCTTTGTTGCGTCGAATTCCTGGTCCCTGCAGGCGTTCCTGAGCGCCCAGGGGTTTCCATCCTGAAGGGGCATAGCTCCCCGAGTTGCCCATTCATTGAATGGGCCATTGGACAGGGGTTGGGCATGACGAGTCGTACCGGTATAATGTTCGCTTAGGATATGAAAGTTGAATGAGCTGTGGGGGCTTTCGGATAGTGAACACGACATCAAAGAAGATTAGCCAGGCACGCCAGACATGTGAACAAAGGTCGTTTGTTATTCTGGGAAACAAGACCCAGAAACGTGGTTACGGGATACCGTTAAACGTCTTTTAGAGCCGCGTGACGGCGCGCCGTTTCCAGAACGGGGATCGGCCATTCAGGGTCCAGACCGGCGCAATCTTGGAGCTTGGACCATTTTGGACCGGAAGCTCCCGATTAGTCATTCCCTATCTGTTTTTCCGCCCCGAGATTAGATGGGGCAATGTGGGGGTTGATCCAAATGGGAAAGAAGCACCAGGAGTGGCCCCCGGTCAATTTCCCTAGGAAGACGCGGTTCACCACTTGCTCGCTCGCCGGCCCAAAATATTGTCTTTCCCCATTGCGCGACCACCTTTCCCCTGATGATAATGCGAATAAAGACGACTAAGTTGACCATCTCGGCCTCATAGCTTTGAAAAGCTCGTGTCGCTGTTTCTGCTGCGTTCTCGTATTATTATGACGCGACCAGTCGCCAAATCACATCGCAAGAAAATGCAGCTGCGCGCAGCTTGACAACATACCATCACCACTACACTGTCGCCACCACCAACTACGAACGTGGCCACAACCCCAAAACGCCATGGAATACAATCGATCGCCGTCCTTCGGCCTCGGCGCTCGAGCGAATCGTCGCGCTTCTACTCAATTGACTATTGACGAGGAAGGCCGTAAACCACTATTCTCCAAACCCTCCCGAGAGAGCCTCGAGCCTCAGAATCCCTCACCAGCTGCGGCAGGAAGTACCAGATTCGGATACTCGCCAACAAACGCCCAAACCAGTGCGACCGGTCGACCCCCCTCTCGCGCCGCGATCCCTCGACCTTCGAGCTCCCTTTCGCAGACGCCCTCCCTCAATTCGAACCACTCCATCGAGATCGTGTCTCCCGGCTCTCGCATCCCCAGACCCAAATCCACAATTGGCATTTTCGCCAAAGGCTCCGGAGTCTCCGTCGCCGAGGCCTGGAAGCTGGCGGATGAGAACCGTGTCCAAACCCTCGAGAAGGCGCGGCGAGCTACCCCCGCAGCCATCGACGCATCACCAAGCCCTGCTCCACGCCCCTATACCAATCGACAGGTCTCGGACGAGTCAAAATCGCGGCGATCTCTTGGCAAAGATGCGGTTGACTACAGCCGTCCTAGACCCCTTTCGAGGATGTCGAGCGACTCGTTGCGTGACAGCTACGTGGGACGGTACGGCGGTAGTCCAGGCTCGAACAGTCTCTCTAGCTCTGGAAGCTTCGATCGTCGACTGAGCCAATACGAACGGGAGATGGCAGAGTCGCCGAGCGCGTCTCGGGATCAGGAACATTTCTTTGGTAAGACCAGAGTGGGACCAAAGATTGCCGAGACAGGACACACCCTGGCGAGGAGGACAAGCAACAGCAGCCTTAACGGGTCTCAAAGTGCGAACCGGCGGGCAAGTAACAGCAGCTTGAACGGAGTCCCGGGCTTGGGTAGGAGGACAAGCTACGGCAGTTTGAACGCCAGTCCGCGTCCCGGAGCATTCGCAAAGAGTCATGTTCCTAAAGGACACATCAAGGAGCTCCTGGAGCAGGATGAGAAGGGTATTAAGCGATCCGCCAGGCCGAAACCAGACGACGACAATGCAGCCGATACACCGTTGCCCTCTGTAGAGACCTCCCGTCTGCCTCAGGAGCCCACTCCACCAACCTCTCGCCCGGCTTCTACGAACCCGGATTACCGATCCCCGGACAAGAGTTACGCGTGGCAGCTCGACGCGGATTTCACGGCGGGAGACTTGCAGATCTCAGACAGTCCACGAATAAGAACCGATGGCGCTGGCTTCAGCGAAGCCTCCGATCGACGATCCTCATACGGCAGCGCTTATGCTGAAGAGCAGCTCTTTGGGCTGAACGGAAATCTCAGGCGGGAGTCATCGCTAGGGCCTTCTCCTCGTGCTGGGCGCTCTAATACTAGGATCGACGAGATTCGTCAGCGGGAAGAGAAAGCCAAGGAAGAGCTTGCCGAGTTACGAAAGGCGCTGCCAAGAGCTAGAAACAATACAAGGCTGGAAGAGATTCGCGAAAGAGAAGCAGAGGCAGAGGAGCATTTCGCGAAGCTACCCCGACGCTCCTACTACCCGACACCCGATGATTTACCAGACCGTGAAGAAGTTGATACACAAGCCCCGCCAAAAAACACGAAACTCGACGAGATACGAGCCCGAGAAGCCGAGTCATTGTCTAAGAAGGCCGTCGCCACTAGTCGATTAGAGGAGATTAGGGAACAGAACTCAATGATGTCGAGATCCATGTCGCCGGAAGCTCGGCGAAGCGAGGACTTTGCGAGAGAGTCGACGCCTGTCCGAGAAGCGGCTGGGGAGTCAGTGTGGCCCACAGAGGACGGCGAGCATGTCGCCAACACGCCTGTCACAATCTATCGCAACTCACCTGTACGGGAGCGAAACAAATCGCTGTCTGAGTCGTCGGCGAACCGAAACGAGCGGGCGAGTCCCAAGTCTGCAAGGCCACTGGGTGCGCATGCGCGAACGGACTCGAGAGACTTGTTGCAGAGGCTCGCCAGAGCTGCGAGTAGCAGCCCTGCTCCTGAATCCAATAACCAGCCCGCGGCTACAGATGAGAAAAAGTGGCCAAGCATTGAAGACCTGGAGAAGGAAAGGCTGGAAAAGGCGAATCAGGAGGTAGAGAGATTGGAGAAGGAGAGACGAACGAGAGACAGGCTCGAGAGGGAGAGGCTAGAGAGGGAGAGGCTAGAGAGGGAGAGACTCGACAGGGAGAAGCTGGAGAAGGAGAGGTTGGAGAGAGAGAAGATCGAGATGGACATGCTCGCTAAGGAGAAACTCGAGAAAGAGAGACTCGAAAAGGAGAAGCTCGAAAAGGAAAGACTTGAGAAAGAGAAGCTTGAGGAGGAGAAGCGTGAAAAGTTGAAGCTTGAGATGGAAAGGCTCGAGAAAGAAACATCCAAAGAGACTTCGCAGAGAGCCGAGACACAGCGGCGCAGAAGCGAGCCTAGACGGTCTGCCCCCGAACCCGAACCTAAGGCCAGTCCACCACGACGAAACCGCAGAGAAACTATCAAAGTTTCCGAGCCAGCTTCTACCGAGACGAACGGAACAGATGACTCCAAGTCCAGTTCCACGGACGAGCTGAAAGCGCCGGAGGTAGGGAGGCCCCAATCTCGCGTGGACTTCGCTGCAAGGCGCCGAGAACGTCGTCAGAGGTCAACCGACTCAGCCAAGGACAACCGTAAGAGCGTGGCCTTGTCGGATGGTGATCCTACCGACCGCATCGAACAAGAGAGGAACCTTTTCGCGCCTGCGGACAACCAGTCTGAGCGTGGATCGAGAGCACCTTCTGCAGAGCCTACTACCGAGGATGAGGATAAGGACCTCGCCGGCGAGACTCCCCGGCCGAAGAAAGTCGACCCGCTATCTCTCCCTACACCTAGAGTGACTGGGGCTTACGTCGAGACGCCTGCGACGCTAAAGGTTGAGCGTATCGAGGAGAATACCCTACCCCCATTAAAGAGGCCTGACCCTTCGTCGAATGCGACTTTCGATAGACCGCAGAGCAGAAGAGGATCACGGCCAACGTCAAGAGCAGGCACATTCTTTAAGGCCTCCGAGTCTGGCTCCGAAACAAGCGATCAGAAGGAGACGACCGGAACGAGCACTACTACCAGCCTACGACGCCGGAATAGATCAACCTCTCGGCCGCGCAAACCTCTGACCAACTCAGTCAAGCCGCCGACAGTCAAGGACGATATAAAGGAACTGCAACGCATCCATCAGATTGAAGACTCTACCTTGGACGATTTTGAGGAGCTGTTTAACATGCAGAAGCTCCAAAACGACCCTGACCTGGATATCGAGTCGATGCTCGATGACATTGCGGTCAAGAAAGAGGAAGTCGCAGCCAAGCCGAACATTCCAACGAGTCAGCGAAACCACGAGCTGGAGCAGTACGACAGGATGAGCAAGACATTGAAGGACGGGCTATTCAACATCCGTAGTGCCAAGCAGGGCATCGAGCGCTTGGAGGGGCAGGTGTCTCACGCCGAGGGCGGCAAACATGGTGATGCTGCTACACTTGGGAAAGTGTCGGAGAAGCAGCCGCAAGCCAAGGGGTCGCATCACCGCCATAACCTGGATCACGCTCGCGATTGCCCAGACTGCAAGAGCCAGACTCCCATCAAGGAGGTGTCGTACCTTCACCTTCCTGTGCCTAGCCTTTACCGTCGCAACCCCTTCCGCCTTACATTCCTTGGGCTGATGCTCCTCCTTGTGTCGCTTTGGTATGCCGCTGAGTCTGCCATGTGCGAGGCTTACTGCCGACCAACTTCATGTTCATCGACACCTTGCGTCTGGTCACCTACGGATCCCACTTGGGGTGTTGCTATTCCTGTGAAGCTCGATGAGTGGGCCACAGGTGGCTTGGGTCGGCAACTCGCAAACCAATACTCCGAGGAGGCATCAGATCTTTGGGCGGATGCGTTGGATTTTGTGACAGGGACCGATATTACGACTATTGATATCAACACACTTGACTTTTACGACAAGCGACAACTCCGTCGTCGTCTTCGCAAGAAGGGACTTGCGAAGCGGACAGTCGTCGAGTCAGCCAACGACAAGGCCAAGTGGGACGCTTGGCACGCCACGCGTGTGGCCAGCGAGAGGGCGCAAGACGCGAGAGAAATGGGGTATGATATCGGCGACGCGGATGAGAGCCTTGGAGACGATGAGATATTGTGAGAGGAGGTAATTATTCCCGGTTGTTGTACATTACTACTAGTCTTTTACATGCCGCGCTTGCTGCCGGATGACAGCACGCTGGATAAGACGCTTTGGGGCACAGAACTCCTTTGGTAATTAAAGATATTTGCAAATCAACATGGTCCGCCCCGTAGACTCTATACGTGATTTAGCCATGCGTGGGGGACGGATTGGCTGAGTCAAATCACGACATTCCGGGCCGATCGCGAGCTCCGCCGGTTTCCGGGGGTTCAGCCGTCATGGCTCCGGTGAAAATATGGCTTCTTGTAACTTGCGTACTACTAACCCACAACCAACTACACGCACTTACTTGCCTTCAATGTCGTCTAACAAATTTCAAAATGGACGGATCCAACATTAGCTCTCAAGTCAAAGCCAGCTTGGTAGAGAAACCCTGGTTCGGCTTCGACCTCGACGACACTCTCCACGAGTTCCGCCGCGCCTCTTCGGCCGCCACGACGAAGACGCTGGAAGCCATCTCTCGGAAACACGGGACTCCCGTTGACGAGTTGAAGGAGGCGTACGGCCACGTCCTCCGCGTCAAGACGGCAGCCGCATTTTCAGACGGTAAGACGTCGTTTGAGTATCGACGGGAACGCTTCTCTTCGGTGCTGGACCGGTTCGGGTCACCCAGCGACGATGCGGCGTTTTTGGATTCGTTATTGGATGTCTATGAGCGGACTTTGAATGAATCGCTCCAGCTAAAGGACGGTGCGGGGGCGTTACTTAAGAAGTTGAAGACTATGGGGAAGAAGGTTGTTGTTATTACGGAGGGTCCGCAGGATGCGCAGGAGAGGACTGTGAGAGAGCTTGGAATTGATGGGTATATCGATTTTCTGGCGACGACGAACTTCTTTGGGGTGGCTAAGACGGAGGGACTGTTTGGGGAGGTGCTGCGGCATCTTGGGATCGGGGCGGGGGAGATTGTGTTTGTTGGGGATAGTGTGGTGAGGGATGTCGAGCCTGCTTTGAGGGAGGGGATTTTGAGCGTGCTTTTTGATGAGAGGGGGGAGACTTCTTGGGAGGGGAGGATGATGAAGGTGAAGAGTTTGAGGGATCTTGAGGGCTTATTTGGGGATGGGGATGCGTGAGATGGTAGATAGTCAGTCACTCACGATTGCAGCGCCGAGGCGAATGAAGACGTATTGGCATTCTCCTTCGGATATAGGGCGGCCTTGAGCCGGCTCCATTTTCAATTACGGCGACGCGGAGAATCTGATCAAGCCATGCCTTGGAGGAAGTGATCACTTAGATTTAAGTCATTACAAAGCTTTACACGGCTGTCAAAAACATGGTAGATGGCTGTGGTAGTATCGGTATCTTACCAAATTCACGGCGGGACTTGTTTTGAGCACCAACACTTTGCACTCAAAGGTACTGTCAAGCTGATCAAGGTAGTATTGGATTGTTTAGTTCAACGGCGTAGACATGCCTATATGAGATGGCGGTTGAAACAAGCATCATGATCCATGCTCGGCCATCGACGTCACTGGTAAGCGCTGCCATTGCCAACACCAAAGATCGCCAACAAACCAGGAACGTCTGCGCCTCTGTGCTTTCGAATCAGGAACCTACCCCAGATCTTTGCAGTTACCCCTGACCACGATGGCTCGTTTTGAACCGGTTGAAATATCCCGTCAAATGCTGGATGACGTCTGTACATAGGTATAGAATCAGCTGTGCTGCGCCGTAGGGCTTGGCAAGACTGCAGTCGGGCGGCTGCCAAGCTGACATTGAGCAACTGGGTAGAGAACCACTGATGAGCTGATATTGGATTGTACAAGCAATTTAATATAGATTGATCATGAAATCTCTTGGGTAAATGATGTTCTATGTATGAAATTTATACGAGTACATACAACAGCTATATCACGATATCTTATCGAGACTTCATCTTTCCCACGAACGGATCCGACTAACACCGATAACAATGAGCATTACCATCAACCCGAACTCCAAGCCCCGGTGTTTCTCGTCATCATTAACTACAACTTCCCGGCTCTAAAAACCAAAACAACCACCTGCCGCAATGGCTACCGCAACATGTCCAGACCCCCACCTCATAACACAACCCACCCACTTTCCTATCCCAGAAAACCTCACATACGTCGTTACGCCAGGCTACAACACGTATGACACGCCCATAGCGGCCTGCTGCGACCCAAATTCACTCCAGCTCGCCGAGGGCTGCTACAAGTGGTGCGAGCTTCCCGCGACCTACGCCGACGAGGACACGGCGCTGTCTAGGTTCATGGCCTGTCGTCGTCGCTGGGCCAACAAAGAAAAGATGAGTACTAATGGGACATTGAAATATAATGAGACGTCTGGATATCCTTTCTACTTACACGTTGCTGAAAGCGGACCCGCGGGGTCGGGTGTTACGACTGTGAGAGTTGGTATGTTTGTTTTGGTGGCTTCGATGTTTATGGGTTTGGTTTGATTGTGTTTTTGGTAAATGGTTTTCTTGATACGATCAAGATGTCATCCGGACTGTATTAGCATGGTGTTGGGAGCTAAGTCAGGAAGTTGTGGGGTGAAGGTATATTCCTAGTGTTCTTGGGTGTAAACATGGCATTGCCGGCCTCATTGCAGTCAACTATATAGAAACATGAGTTTGGATGATTGATGTCAGTAATGAGGGAATCGGGACTGACGGATTTATTCTGGCACATTTGACGCCATGCATCTCTACTCATTGTAACAATTCTCAACCGTGAAACTTTGAGCATCACTCAATCAAGAGTGACATACTTCAAGAAATTTGCAGAAATGGGTTGCAAATTCGTTGGTTGAGATCCGCATCCGCTCGGGTCCCTCCAAGTGTGACAAATCATAGGCGATGTATCTCTCTCCACGGAGACCACGCAAGCTCACTTGGTGTAGATCTCTATTAGTTTCATTGACATTTCGATATCAAAGCGAGGGGGAGGTTGATTACCAAGGTGGCCGCAACCCCTCTTCCAATCGACTTACACCGCGATGCGCCAGCTTACAAATCGGCCATCACATCATCTTCAGTCTTACACACCTCACCTCCATACCGTTACTTCACTATAAACTCACAGCCAGAACCTTCTCATCTCGCTACAAGACCTCAATCGACAAGTTTTCATCCAACCGTAACCACCACCAACATCAAACAAACCCTCATAATGGCACCCATCAGAATCGGCATCATCGGCCTCTCCTCAACCGCAACAACAGCCTGGGCCTCAAGCGCCCACCTCCCCTACCTCCTCTCTCCGCGCGGCCGCTCCAAATACACAATCACAGCCCTCTGCAACTCGAGCGTCGAAGCCGCCCAGCGCGCAGTGAAAGCCTACAACCTCCCCTCCTCCACGAAAGCCTACGGCAGCCCCGCCGACCTGGCCGCGGACCCGGACGTGGACCTCGTCGTCGTCTCGACGCGCGTCGATCAGCACTACGACACGGCCCTTTCCAGCGTCGAGGCGGGTAAGAGTGTGTACGTCGAGTGGCCTCTCGCGCAGGACGCGAAGCGCGCGGGTGAGCTGGCGGATGCGGCGAGGAGGAGCGGGGCGAGGACGGTGGTGGGTGTCCAGGGAAGATTTGCGCCGTCGCTGTTGAAGGTAAAGGAGATCTTGGAGGAGGGGAGGATTGGAAAGGTGTTGAGTAGTGAGGTGAGGGCGGCGGGTGGTTCGTTGGATCGGAATGTTTTGCCGGCTGGGTTGAAGTACTTCACTCAGCGCGAGATTGGAGGGAATGTGATCACCATCGGTTTTGGTCACTGTGAGTTCATTTCTTTGCCCTTGACATGGAAATCTCACCCATTGCTAACATGAGCGTTCAGTGTTTGACCAGATCCAGCACGTCCTAGGCGAGGCGACCATCCAACACTCGCACACCCAAATCCAACGCCCCGACGTCAAGATCCGCGACCCGTCAACGAAGCAAATCACCGAGACGGTCTCAAGCAACGTGCCCGACCTCCTCGTTGCGACAGCGACCCTCCCACCCTCAAACTTCGTCTCCGCCCAAGGCGCCACGTTCCTCGCGCGGTTCCGACGGGGTCAGCCCTTCGCCGGCGAGCCGCAGCTCTCGTGGACCGTCAACGGCGAAAAGGGCGAGATCCGGCTGACGTCGCAGAACAGCGTCGCGCTGCAGGCCTTTGCGGACGTGGACGGCGTCAAGATTGAGGTTCAAGACTTTGAGAGCGGCGAGGTGGAGAGTGTGCCGTGGGCGTGGGAGGAGGGGTGGCAGGCGGAGTTGCCTGTGCCGGCGAGATGTGTCGGGGCGGTTTATGAGGCTTTTGCGGAGGGTGAGAGTTTGCCTAGTTTTGAGGATGCTGTGAGGCGGCATGAGCAGGTTGATGGGATTCTATATAAGTCTGGGTGAGTGAGATGGCTTATATTGATGTGTAGGCTCATGGTCTTGTCCCGGAGCAGGGACCCAATTGAGGTGTTTATCTAAGTATCATGAGAAATCTGATCTGCTTCTTCATCACTTAAGTCACTATTCAACGTTTAGTATTGTGCTGTTTGAGATGTCTTGTGTTCTTAAACTCACTTCATGTTTTGGCGTTCACGCTCACTCTCGGTTGAGTCATCCGGCGGCGGCACTAACACGCAGTTAGGCAGACAGTTGCCTTCAGAGTCAGCCTCACTTCTACATCACCCAACACTTATAAGCTATGCAAACCTACCACCCCTTACGAACAGCATACAAGCTTCAAATTCAAAGAATCAGTTCGAACCTTACATCTGTAATCACCATGAACACATCACCAATCTACTTTTGGCGGGAAACGGGGCATGAAGGCTACCTCTCCCAATGGTGGACCTCCAACCCCTTCACCCAATCTCCCTCTCCCTCTTCATCCTCATCCCCATCCCCATCCTCATCTTCAACCTCCTCCACACCCATAACATTCAAAACAGCAGAACACTACATGATGCACGCCAAAGCCCTCCTCTTCACCGACCCCACCGTCGCCCTATTCATCCTCAAAGCAGACCACCCGCGCAAAGTCAAAGCCCTCGGCCGCAAAGTGCGCAACTTCAACGAAGCGCTGTGGAACGAGAACAGAGAGCGCATCGTCCGCGAGGGCAATCTCCTGAAGTTCCGGTCCGCGCCAGAGTTGCGGAAGAAGTTGCTGGCGACGGGGGATAGGGAGCTGGTGGAGGCGAGTCCGATGGATCGGATCTGGGGGATCGGGTTCTCGCCGGATAAGGCACCGGGTTCGGATCGGGGACGGTGGGGGTTGAATTTGCTGGGTAAGATTTTGATGGAGGTTCGGACGGTGTTGAGAGAGGAGGCAGAGGTGGAGGAGGAGAGGAAGGGGAGGAAGAGGGAAGTTGTCGAGGCTGAAGCGAAGAGGAGGCGGAGTTCTGAAGAAAGGGAAGGGAGCCAAGTTGTAGACGAAGGGGCTGTTAAGAAGTCGAGACGAGGAGAGGAAGATGCAGGATCCGTCAAGACGGCAAATGACACGGCTGAAGGGGGATAGTAATGATGGGGTGAGGACATTCTCAGTTCTCGTTTGGTATTACATCGCGAAGTATGGGTAATCGCCTCGTCTACATGAAAGACACATTTTTCCTTCTACACGTACACATATAGCCTTCAAGAGCGGTGTTGGTTTTTGTCTTTCCTCCCCCTTTGGCCACACTTCACATTGTGGCAACGTCGCGTCCAGTGTTCGCCAGTCCCATATGCCCCCGAGTATCTATTTTGTACAAGTAATAAAACACTTTTTTGTCGGCTGAAGATTTTTTGCGAGAAGGGGGCTTCTTTGTAGGTTGTTAATTCATCATCCAAACATCTTCCTCGCTTATGAGAAGTACCGCCCCCTTGAAAAGTTGGGAGTGGTGGGTTATGATAGTAGTGTTGTTGTTGTTGGTGGTAGTTTTGGTTTAGTAGTAGTCCTTTCCGCTCTTCTGCATCTCAATGAGACGCCATCCTCTCGTCTCAGGGTTGCTGACATCCTCTGGTACGCGGGTGATACCGATGGCGTACGTCACCAGCTGCACCTTATCCTCCATGCCGGCCGCGAGCTCGCCAGACTTTGCGTTGCGGTAGACGTGCACCTCTTGTGTCCTGCAGGTGATGACGAAGACGGGGATTTCACCGGGGTCCAGCATGCGGGCGCGGACAATGTCGACGTGGCGGATATCGAGGATCTTGCCGTCCGACTTGAGGCCGGCGGTAAGGTACTGCTTCGTCAGGGCCTCGTACACGGAGTACTGGGCCTCGGAGAGCCAGAGCTTGAGGGTCTCGATGTCGCCCTTGACGTAGGCGTCGAGAACCTCGGGCAAGATGTATTCGCGGAGCTCCTTCAAGAAGGGCTCCGTTCGGAAGCTGGGGTCCATTGTGCGGAACTTCTTGATGACCTGGGCCGTCTCGTTCTCGGCGAACCATCCTCCAATCTTGTCCGTGACGAGTCGTGCGGTCTCGATGAGGGGGTTTTCGGATTCGCGATAGACCTTGCCGGCGCTGAAGAAGCCCTGAGCGAACTTGTTCGAGTCCTTGAACTCATTCCACGCCTCCTTCCAGGCGGCGTCCTTGTGAATCGTGACGTTTGTGCCGGCGCTTCATCACAGTCAGTTGGGAGTTCCGGACCTGCAGGTAATCCGCTTTTTCGAAAACTTACTTGGGGTCTTCCTCAAAGATCTCTGGCTTGCCGTGCTTAAGGGCCTCAGCCTCGCGCTTCTTCCTACGCTCCTCCTTCTCAACCCAGCCACCGTAGCGCGAGCTGCTGCCGTCATCGATAACGTCCTTGACGTTCTTGTAGGCCTCGGTTTCGCGGATGGGCTTGGTCGCCTTGTCGAGCGCGTCTCCCGTCACGTTAGCGACCTTGCGGACGCCCTTCATGGCGGTGGTATCCCAGGTCCAGGCGGCACCCTTTCCGATGGCGCCAGCGGTGGTCTTGACGGCGCTCGTCGCAGCAGAAGAGATGGCACCAGAAGACTTCTCATAGGCCTCGCGGGCTTTGCGGACTCTCTCGCTCTCGGCAAAGTCCTGGATCTCGCCAGACAATGCCTTTGTCGACTCGTTCCATTCCTTGGACTTGCCAAACTCGGCCGTCAGTGTCTCTCTGAAGACCTCCCACGGCGTCTTGTCCCCGTGGGGCGGAGGAGGCGGCATGTCCTCCTTCTTCTCCTTTTGCTTCTCCTCGCCTTCCTTACCCTCCTCTCCCTCGGCCTTCTCGCCCTCCTTCTTCTCGGATGACTCCTCCTTGCCCTCAGACTCGGCGTCCTTGGCCTTGGCTTCCTCGGTGGGCTTCGCGGTATCCTCGGCAGGCTTTGCACCGTCTTCGGTTGCCTTGGGCTTCTCGGTCTGCTGCTGCTGGAGCTGTCTGGCCGTCAGGTGGAAAGACCTGGATTGCATCGAGCTCGAGATGCTGCGGACATCTTCAGGGAGAAACTGTGATCGCAATGAGGTGGGTCGTGCAAAGGTGTGTCGTGATGAGACCAGCACAGCGTTACCACTGATGTCTGTGGAAAGTAACCGGCTGAAGGCGGGTGTCCTGCTGTGGTTTTGGACCGCCGCCCGCGCGGAAGCTCTTACGAGCGCATTCTGAGGATTTCTCCTCGCCGATTGCACGAGAGAGTTCATACTGTGTGTGTGTGTGTGTGTAGTATAACCCAAGCCAACCGCCTCTCGACGATTAACGCAAAAGAGGATTTTAGAAAAAGAGAGGGAGGAGAGGGGCGGAAAGGGGATGCAGATGACGATTGGGGGCGAGTAAAGTTGCAAAGAAATTTTGGCTCGCGACAGGTTCCGACGGGGGTTCCAGAAGCTCTGGCGCTGCAGTGCTGGGCGAGCGATCTCGGTTGACAGCGGAGCGCGGAAAAAATCTGGGCCCCTGTTCAACCGAAGACGACCCGGCACGCCACTCGGGAGCCAATCAGATAGCGGCAATGTCTCCAGACGTTCGAACGGGAGCTTTACCAAATTTCTGAAATCTTCATTGCAGCTGGGCCATCATCGTCACGGACAGGTCACCCTCTCTCCCCCTATTGCGACAGGAAGCCTGATACAACTCCTGCGATGAGCTCCGCACCGACGACTCGCCTCTTGGCGAGATCCATCTTCCAGACTGCCGCCCGTCCATCCCCGATAGCACGATGCTCCCCGGCATTCCTCCGACCCTTCTCTCAGACCCCGATTCAGCGCGCCGGCGATGCGAAGAAAGGAGGCCAGGAGCTTCTCGCTGCCATGTACGGCTCCCGCTCCACAGCCTCAACACCGGCACCGACACAGGGAACTAGCTCGCCCAGCCACAACCAGACAATGCTCCTCCAAACCCTGAACAAGGCCGCCGGCAAGTCGCTAGATGGCGGTCTCGCCTCAAGCGGCTCAGGCCTCGACGACCTTGTCCCCGAACAGGAGGACCTCTTGGAGCCGTACCACATGCACATCTACTCCCACAAGCACAACACGCATGTGACGGTCACGAAGCCCGACCGTGGCGCCATCATCTCCCTGTCGACCGGCAACATCGGCTTCAAGAAGTCCAAGAGGAAAGGATACGACGCCGCCTACCAATTGACGGCATACGTCCTCGAGAGGTTGAACTACGCTGGATGGCACAAGAAGATCAACAAGCTCGAGATCGTGCTCAGAGGATTCGGTGTTGGACGTGACGCGGCAGTCAAGGTTCTCATGGCCCCCGAGGGTAAGCTTTGGAGAAGCAAGGTCATTCGGGTGGCGGATTCAACGAGATTGAAATTTGGTGGAACGAGGAGCAAGAACCCAAGACGTGTCTAGAAAGGGGGTACGCTGTCTGGAGTTCGCGGGGGAAGAACAACGCAATAACGCCTGTACAATACATGTACAACTGTATCATATCACAAGAGCAAATTTCCTTGCATTCTGATGGTTTCATATCAAAAATCCAGATGTCCAACCCCACTGGTATCAAGTGCTGTACGCCCATTAAACCCAAACGCCAGACCTTTGTAACGCCAAACATACCGCATACCCTGATGTAGAGAATCGACGACGACGACCTCTACTTTCGAACCGGAGCCCTTTCGGCAGCAGGTAGGTCGCGACCCGCAGTATCCCGTACGGCCTTCTTGCCCTTGCCGTTGCCGCCGCGGCGTCGTTCCTCCTCGCTATCCCAATCGGCGTCCTCCGCTTGACCCTTGGAGTTCTCGGTGAGGAACCTCGGCGGCGATTGCTTCAGCATCCTAGAGCCTTCGTGAGCACGATCATCCTCCTCCTCCTCTTCCAGAAGTGCGCCGTCGGCGGTATCGTACTCGGGTGGGTCGATCCAGTCCCTAGGAACAACGCAGGGTAATGCGACACCGATGCTTGCCGCACGGTTCAGCCAGCCGGGACCGGGACGGCCGGTAAGCTTTCTGCAGAGATAGGAAGTAAAGTGGTTGCAATTTTTCGTCAAGAGGTTATAGGAGGTTCCGAGGAAGTCTCTCGAGGCTTCTTCCAGAATCGCGTCGATCTCGGCCTGGGTTGCAAAGGTAAAGCCGTGGAGGATCTCGGACTTGAAAGTGCCGCCGGGGGGCTCCGTCTTGGGCTTTGTCCAGTATACTCCCGTCACACCTCGTCGCTCGTGCCCGCCGTAGGCGTACTCTCTGCCATTGATCACAACACCCGAGTGAAGCAGCGAAGCGCCAAATGTCCAAAGAACAGAGGATAGGCGTCCTGGCTGCAGTCACTTTGTTAGCTGGGCTGGCGGTGACGGAACCAAGCTGTCGGTTCGGTGGGTCCGAGCAACTTACAGGTAGCAGATCATAGACATGGATTGTGACTTCGGTTTTGGATAATGACAATGTCGACCTATGCGACGCGGTAGACTGCCTGGGATTGCTCGATCGTGGAGGCATGTTTTTCTGCAATTTGTCGGGTGAGGTGTTTTTGTAGGTTGCGGGTGCTGCTGCCTTTTTGGCGTATTCCAGTTTACGTCGTGAGAGCCTGGGCAGCTGCGAGTCGGGTGGGAGGGGCGCGGCGTTGTTGGAGAAGATGAGACGAGGCACGAAACGGAGAAGAGGGCCAGTCTGGGGAATAAATGCGCTTAGGGAATACTTTCGAGGACACGAGATATGGGGGATGTTTCAGTGAATGAAGGACGCAAATACAATGAAATAGGCTGGCTGCAGAATGAACAGAAACGTTTGACGGAACTCGCGACGAGAAGGAGACGGAAGCAAACGCAATGCACCCAGCAAAGAACCTCAAGGCAGGTCTCGTAGCTTAGGTTCCTTGGGCTTGGCTCGGGCGGTGCTCGGCGCTGAGAAAGCGGGCGTCAGCAGAAAGGCAAAGTGCTGCATTGAACAACCTCGAGGAGCCTGGAGGTTGCTGGTTGATCGGAGCTTGAAGGTAAGGTCAGGTACTTGGGTAGCCAGACTTGGGCCATAGAAATCGGGTGGTGGTATGCGGGATGCACAAGTACTCTTCACTGCAAGCGGGTTGAGCCAATTGCGATCCAATAGGATGCAAGGAATGAGGTCAGAGGTGGCTCCCAGCCCCGCGCTTTCCTCCAGCTTCCTTCGGGCTTCGAGCTTCCCAGCTTGGTTGCGTGGTTGCTGGGATCGTTCCTGCCTTGCTTCCACTGTTCAGTGGTGCTGTCAGCGCCTTCCAGGTTTAGGTGGTGGCGGCGCGACGGCGGAATAGAAACGCCGGGATGGAAGTTGACCCCCTTCAGGTACCTGGGCCCCGTTTTTGGTGGGGCACATTAAAATTCATCTAACAAGGCCGGCCACAACACCTCTGTCGCGAAAGCTTTTTCTTCTCGATCAAACAATCTGCGAGGTTTCTCTTCCTCTTTCTACTCTCTTCTCTCTCTACCGCTCTGCTCTCTGAGTCGTCGGGCAAATCCGCGTGATTGAGGGCTGGTCACACAGCCAAGAGTCGCCAAAACGACGTCCTTCATCCTCCTCCCTTCTTCCTTCACTTCTAAATCTCCCTCTTTGCTACCCCGCGCAGCTAGCTCTGCCTTTCGCCAAGCTCAAGTGCTTCACTGCACTTTACTCTACACCACCACACGTCACTACGCAAAATCAAGACGCACAATGCCTCCCAAGAAGCAAGTCGTCGAGGAGAAGATCCTCCTGGGCAGGCCCGGTAACAACCTGAAGAGTGGAATTGTGGGTGCTGCGCCTTGAGCCTTCGCTTTCGCCTTGGCCTTAGAACCTGTCCGGGATCAGGCTGACCCCCCTTCTCTTCTCTTCAGGTTGGCCTTGCAAACGTTGGAAAGTCCACCCTCTTCCAGGCCATTACCAAGTGCAACCTGGGAAACCCGGCCAACTTCCCCTACGCCACCATCGACCCTGAGGAGGCACGTGTCATCGTCCCCGATGAGCGCTATGATTGGCTTTGCGAAAAGTACAATCCCAAGTCGCGCGTGCCTGCCAACCTTACGGTGTACGATATCGCTGGTCTGACGAGAGGTGCCTCCACTGGCGCTGGTCTTGGTAACGCCTTCTTGTCGCACATTCGCGCCGTCGATGCCATCTTCCAGGTCGTTCGTTGCTTCGACGATGCCGAGATTATCCACGTCGAGGGTGACGTCAACCCTACCCGTGATCTCGACATCATCAGCGACGAGCTGCGGTTGAAGGATATCGAGTTCACCGAAAAGGCCCTCGAGAACCAGAAGAAGAAGACTCGCTCTGGTGGCAAGGGCCTCGAGCACAAGAAGGCTATGGAGGAGCAGGCTACCATTGAGAAGATTCTTCAGCACTTGAAGGACGGCAATGAAGTCCGCAAGGGTACCTGGGGCCCCAAGGAGGTAAGACTGACAACTACATTTCTTTTCCTCATCCCACGCCTCTCGTCACATGATGACAAAGGATCTAAGATCCGAACTATAAACCCAGCTCTTCGAATGCTACGGCATATTGAGACAAAAAACCCATTCTGATTTGACACAACTCCCTCATACAATCTTGTTGCAAAACACTTGTGAGAGAAAATCATTTCTGACAAAAATGACAGATCGAGGTCATCAACCCCTTGTTCCTCCTTACCGCCAAGCCCGTCGTCTACTTGGTCAACCTCTCGGAGAAGGACTTCATTCGCAAGAAGAACAAGTATCTTCCCAAGGTTGCCGAGTGGGTTAAGGAGCACGCCCAAGGCGACCCCATCATCCCCATCTCCGTCTCTTTCGAGGAGCGTCTGACCCGCTACGAGACTGAGGCCGAGTCCAAGGAGGAGCAGAAGAACGTTGGCGCCGAGTCCGCTCTGCCCAAGATCGTTCTTCAGATGCGCAAGGTCCTCAACCTTGGCAGCTTCTTCACCACCGGCACGGACGAAGTCCGCCAGTGGACTCTCCGCAACGGCACCAAGGCGCCCCAGGCTGCTGGTGTCATTCACACCGACTTTGAAAAGACCTTTATTCAAGTCCTCGTCTACAACTTCACCACGCTGAAGGAGCTCGGCACTGAAGCCGAGGTCAAGGCTAAGGGCAAGGTGATGACGAAGGGCAAGGACTACGTTGTGGAAGATGGAGACATCTTGCTCATCAAGGCCGGTGCTGCCAAGGGTTAGAGAACGAATATCTGATGGAAACTTGAGATATTGGGAATGGTCAAAAGCTCTGCCTTTTCGGTTTAGATATCACTGCCGGTTAATAGAGGTCCTTTGCCACCATAGGTTGCCAGATATGAGATGTGTGAAATCTGTGAGATCATTGGTGAAATACTGCAATGAAAAATGTTGTGCATATGAAGTACTTGAAAAAAGAGCCATGTGCTTGTTTCCTGGCTGCCTGTGTCCCTTAATCGCATAAAGGGGGGTTCCCCCGACCCAGCTTCTGAGCGACCGCAGCACAGACCAATTGGCTTCGATACCTGCTGAGCTTCATTCAGGTTCAAAGTGCTGGTGTATGTTCTCTCCAACAACACCTTTGAGATCCCTTCAACCTTCAATACGATGTCTCAACCTCCAATAAATCGTGGGCATGGACGAAACATATCAGTGACGAGGCGTGAGTGCTTATCATCCACCATGTTAAACCCTCCTCCAATTTTAGAGCCCGCTTTCTTCTCATTCTATGTGTATCTCATCACCCTGGCCCTGGCAGAAGCTATGGCCTATAGCTCATGAATGAGACTGAGAATGAGGGAGGGAGTGTCACCGAATCTTCACTAATACGTTTCGTACAGCGGTTCGTCCACGGTCCTCGACTAAGGGTCCGCTCGACCTGGACGAGTGAGTTTTACTTCTCATATTGCCATGTTGGCCTCCTCTGACAGGCTTTAAGCACTCCTCTGAATGACCCGTTGTCACCAAAAGCCGCCGCCACAGAAGACACGACGCAGCAACGCCCAATATCAGGACAACGCTCGCCAGCGCTGCCTCACTCTCCCGCCGCTCCGCCCGTGAAGACAACCGTCACCAAGGACTTTGGCTTCCTCCTGCGGCCCGAGATCTACCACACCATCCAACCCGTCAACGTCCCGGTCGCATTCAGGAACTCGTCCAAGCAGCCGCCGGCCGATGCTCCGCTCGAAGACCTGCTGGCAAAGGGCCACTTCCGCGCCGCCGCCATTGCCGCGGTCCAGGAGCTGACGGCCACGGGCAGCCCAGGCCGGCCGCGGGTCGCACCGTCGGACCACCAGAGGATCTTTAGCCTGCTGTACACGCGGCTGGCGTGCCTGACGCTCATCGACGCGACGGCGGTGGCGGCGCAGGAGGTGAGGGCGCTGGAAGATTTGAATGCAGGCGTCTACATTGACGAGACCACGGGCGAGCACTTGGTGCCCTGGGAGCTGCGCGTGCTTAACGTACGGCTACAGGCTCTCGGGTTCAGCGACCCGCGCAGGTCCGTCATGAGCTACCACGACCTGGCGCGGGAGGCGCGCGAGCAGATCAGCAAGGCGACGGCACGGCACGATAACTCGGCGAGGGAGCTCTGGAAGGCGCGGCTGCAGGATCTGGGTGTTGCTGTCGCGGGCGCGCTGGTGGAGATGGATGACCCCGCCGGCGCGGCGCATCACTTGGCTACGCTCAAGGACCGCGGGAACGGAAAGATGGCGCTGTCGAGGGCTCTGCTGTGGCTTCACTTGGGGGATGCGGACGCGGCGAGGCGCTGCGTTGTGCCAGGGGAGGGCTCTGGGGAGGACGGGAAGCATGCTGAGACGGTTGTGGGCGCGCTTTGTCAGATGGCTGATGGGGAGTATGAGGCGGCGCTTGCGACCTGGAGAGGTCTGAGGGAGGAAGTTGCGGATGAGATGATTGGTGTCAACATGGCGGTGTGTCTTCTTTACACTGGCAAGTTGACAGAGGTGAGTGCTTTTCCTTCTCGGGTCTTTTCCCTCGTTCTCGTGTTCTTACTTGTGGTCTCATTTCATGACACACATCTCGTGGAAACTTAAGCATGGCAAAGACGGCTGACAACCAGCTATACATCAGGCACGAGCCATTTTTGAGGACATGGTCGGATCCGGCTACTCATCGCACACTCTCTTGTTTAACCTCAGCACAACCTACGAACTCTGCACGGAGCGGAATCGGAACCTGAAGGTGAGGCTCGTTGATAAGGTGGCCGATCTGGAGGAGACTCCAAGAGGCTGGGAGAAGAACAATGCCGACTTTAAGTTGTAAAATCGCAAAGGAAATAAAAGTATAGCTTCGTAATGATCCTTCGAGCCGATGAACCTATGGAGCATACCTTAAGGTAGGATAGGATTGTCATGTATTACTGTGCAAGCCTCATGTCCGTGTGGTCCCCGAAAACGGACTTGCCCAATTGGAGCCATCCTAGCAGATTACACCCCTGTCGGTTCAATGAACCAAGTCTCCGCACTGGCATGCACAGTCGGGGACCGGACTTGCTTACAACGCTTACCAAGATGCTTACCTACGAGACTTGCATGCTTTTGCAGACTGACAAACCGTACAGTCAACACCAGACGAAGTGCAGGTCGGCCGCTGGAGGGAAGCCAAGTCTTTTTGCGGCGGGGGGGAGTGATGCGAATACGGTTCTGATTTGTGTTCAGATGTTCAGATGGTGAGGTGATGTAAAAAGGATGGATGTTCCCGCGGTTTCCGGCGCCGGGCGGTGAAGTTTTTGAGGCTAGAACTTGTGGTGTTCTTATTAGAGACATCGCCGGTGGAAGTTCTCACGAGCCACGCAAGTCCTACTTTAGTGATCGACTGTGAAGTCGACGACTGAACAGGTAGAGATCGACTCACACAATAAGAGGCACATTTTCAATTTTTCAGTTCAATTCAAACAACATGGAGTCGAGAACCTTTCAGGAGCGAACCCTTCACCTGCTTGAGAGGATCGCAGAATCTCAGACGGCGTTAGAAGCGCGCCTAGCCACAATGGAGACGATGCTTTCCCACCACAACACGCAGCCGCCGCAACACCTATCTTTTCCACAATTCCGCCATCTGCCTCCCGAACTACGACTCCGAGTCTGGTCCCTCGTCGCCATTCCATCGCGGGTTCTGCGTCTAGACGCACGGGATGGGAAGAAGACGAAGTCACACAAGTCAGGATCTCCGCCGCCGCTGTTACGACCGCCCGCCATCGCCGGAGCGTGTCGTGAGTCGCGGGCCGTGGCGACGAAATATGGTGCGCTGGCGAGACTCACGTACGAGGGGGGTGAGATGGGCAAGGGGGAGAGGACGCGGTGTTATTGGTTTGATGGGGATCGCGATGTGCTGGAGTTGGATAGCTGGGTTGACGTCGAGGGTGACCAGCCGCGGGGGATCAGAGAACTTGTGCAGCGGGCGCGGCATGTGCTTGTTGGTCGCGCTGAGGCGGAGTGGTATGCCCGCCTATTCGAGCGCGCGGCGCTGGTGAAGCGCGTGAGTTTGAAGTTCGATGCGTTGGGTGTGCGGTGTAGTACGCATGGCCGGGACGCCGTGAGACGTATGTTTGGCGGAGGCGGGGCTGAGACTACGATCGTTGTTACGGACTTGGAGGACGCGGATGAGATTGCGCGAGTGAAGAGCGTGCTGGGCTCTGGATGGCGGAACCCGGTGTTTTTGGAGTTTGATCTGGAGCTTTGGGCGAGGAGCGGGACGGAGAGGGTCGGACGGGCTGTGAGGGATGAGAAGTGGATGAGGAGGTTGAATGGGACTTGGGCGAGCGAGGTTGCGAGGGGGTGGGTTATGGCTCGGGCTGGGGCGTCTATACCAGCCAATGACGGCGGTAGAGGGGATGGGGGTTATAGAGAGGAAGATGGAGTGAGAGTTGCAAGTGATATGGGAGCCCCGGAGATGAAGTCACGGATTGCGAAGGCGACGGCGCTGGATGTGGAAGATGGGTTTGTGAGGGAGGCACTTTTGGGTATGCCCAAGGTCAGGTTCGTGAGAGCATATTGTCTTAACGAAGATTATGGTGCTTGCCATTCATAGCAGAGTGGCCTTTACCATCTTTTACTTTGTATATGCCGAGACCTTGCGGCTGTGAGCTCCGCGCCGGCTTTAGTCTCGTCTCCGTCCCGTCAAGCCCCCTCGGCCGTCAGTCTTCCCGCTCCAGACGGCTCTCAAGAACCACATATGCATCCTTACCTCGGTACTCTACCTCTCAATAACTGTCTAATATTATAGACGGAATAAAGGAGCAAAGCTTCCAAGTTAAGGCTGCTGTCAAGAGGAGAAGCTTATCCACGAGGCTCTGCTCGTATAACCGTTGCTCCATAGAGGCATTACACCGAAGGCAAGCCGGTACTGTTCAGACTGTAAGCCAAACTCCATTCGTCTGACCTCCAGAATTCAAAATGTGTTGGGTTTTCACGGTCACCATTCATCCGAAGTGCTAGTACCTCCCAGACATAGCTTCCAGCCGGCACAAATGTCCTGTTGTTCTCTGAGCCACCCCAGAACCACGCTGCCGTCATTGGCTCCGCGTCTGTTCCGACGGTGTCGTTGTGGAATGGCGCTTCGCCAGTCTTAGTGTTCACCATAGAATAAGTGACTAGCCTACTCCTTACAACTTGCTGGAAGGCAAATCCGGGATATATGCCATCAGGATAGGCGATGGGGTTCTCGTCGATGCCGACGCTGGCGTTGTAGGTGGCATTGAATATCCTTCCGGGCTCAACATCGATGAATGCGAAGTCCGGCAGCCTGACTCCAATCAGTTTGGTCTGAGTCCGATCAATGATGGGTAAGTTGAGCAGCGATCCTCCATAGCCAGTGTAAGGCACAGTCAGAAGATTCGCCTCAGAAGCTGAGGATTGGACTGCGATGTAACCGCCGAAAAAAGACAGACGACTTGCGGCATCAGACAAGTCAGGTTCGGAGAGGATTGACACTGCCACAGACGCAGATTCACCGCCCTTCAACGTCAGATAGGTGGGAGAAATTGACAGGCTGGCGAAGGCATCACTAATGTTCGGCAGCGAGAAGGCGTAAGGGTTTGCAGGATCGATCACGTAACCTGACCCCGCTGGTAGATGATCCAGCTGGTAAGTGAGCTCCTCAACACCCGTGTTGGCGAGGGTGAAACTTAGGAACGGTGGTCTGTGATCGGTGTCATTGAAAGCAAGATCCGTCACGTTGACCGTCGTGACGCTCCGCACAGCACTCCAGGCATCGACCCTCCCACCTCCTTGCTGCTGAACCGGGGCCTTGATAGCATGAACCTTGAAGTTTGGAATACCATCGTTGTAGTCTACAGGACGTGCCGTGGCCACGATAGCATTGCGGATCTGGCGCGGCGACCACTCGGGATGAGCAGACTTCACAAGGGCCGCGACGCCGCCTAGGTACGGGGTTGAGAAGCTCGTTCCGGCCCATACGCCGAGGCCGCCAAGGCGCGCGGGGAACGGCATGGCGACGTACTGTGATGGTCCGAGAACGGCAACGCCCATGTGTGTATCCAAAGCCGGACCCCAAGTTGTCCAGGATGATGGCGTGAGGCCTGTCTGGTTGTTGGGTATGAAGCTGAGGTTCATGTTGGCTGACGATGGATCGCCGGTCAGGGAGAGATCTACGCGGCCGTGTTTTGCGAGCAGCGATATGAGTCTTGAGGCTTCGTCGAAACCGATGTTGACTGCTGCGCGTACGGAAGGGCTTAGATTAGTGCTACCCATGCGAGGGATGCTGAGTGCATGAACGGCGTAGTTGGGGGCGTACCCCATGACATAGGGTATTCCGTACTTGGTGGTGATATCCAAAGACGCGTCATCGGGGTCGCTCCAACATTCGTATCTAGACTGGAGAAGTATCGTGGTTGCTGGGTCCGAGGGCGGTTTTGCGTCGGCTGGAAGAGGTCGGCAAGGAGACACAACATCTTGGGGTCCCTCCAGAGCCGCAGGATCGAAAGCGCCAGGCCACCACAATGTCAGGTTGATCTGGGCGGGCATGTCGAATATTTGCGTATCGGTGGGATCACTCGGGTGATAGTATACTGGACCAGTCTCACCGCCTGCTGTCCAGTTCCCTTGCCATGTATACACAGGGACGAGGGAAGTATCGTAGGTACCGATAGCCATGCCGCCACGACTGGCCGTGGGTGCTCTGATCGAGTACAGCCCCGGACCGGTGTTGCCGGCGACAGTAGTTACGAGAGTGCCGTTGTTGAACATACGCTCTATCAACGTGGGCCAAGGGGCTAGCCTCACGGTTAGCAAGTGAACGCGGTCAATCCGTACTTTAGGTGGATAGATACGCAAGAGTTGCCGAACTTTACAGAACAAGCATCACTTACCTTCAGGGTATTCCAACTCGTAGCTGTAAGGAATGGAAATGATGTCCAGATGCCGCTCGTACATGTGAAGGAAGTCATTCACCTGGTCGTCCCCGTTAATGGGGTTGACGCAGTCAGAGTTGGCGATCGCTTCAAAGGTGGCATCCGGTGCGACACCGGTATAGCCCCATAGCGGATCGCCCTTTCCGCCGGCGATGCCGAGATTCCCGGTACCGTGCGGGTCACAGCTCCCGGCAGAGTCATTGGCGCCGGTCCGCAAGTTGGTGGTATATGCGATGTTCGTTTCTACCAGGCCAGGTGCGGTCACATCAATCGCGGCATCCATGATGGCAACGCGGACGTTTGCGCCAGTTACATTCTCCTCGTGTAAGCGCAAGACACCAGTGTCCTCATGCGAAGCCCGTAGAAGCGCGGCCTTTGAGGCGATCCTGATGCTGTCGACATTGGCTTGCACAGCGCTTCTGCGGCCAAGTTCGTTGATTTCTGGATGCTTTGGCTCTCCGGGTGGGAGTTGCTGTTGCTTTGATGTTCTCTGGTTTTCGAACAAGCCCCCTTCGGAGGGAAGATTCCATACATTTTGGGCATTAGTGATGATAGCGATTGTAGCCAACGATGGTTGGTGGAGTTGAATCGCTCCTTCGCCGCATTTCAGCGAGAAAGAGGCTCCGTGAAGAATGTTTGAGTTGTACTCACGAAACTTAGTCACGGAGCAGTAGAATCCATATTCTACAAGTCCATCCTCGATGATCAATGGCATACCTTCAGACTATTGCCATATGTTAGCGCCTTCAGTCATGGAATGTCCCACAGACAAGGTACCGCACGCTCTCCGTCGTGCCATATTCAATGACATAGCTACTACGAGGTTTTCCACCTATAGGTGATGGGACAAGTGCAGCGGTGAAGCCTGCAAAGATGAGTCCGAGATGTCGAATGCAGCGCATGATGCGCAAGCGAGTGGATGAGAATTAAGGACTTCGACATTGACGATAGTCTACCATACACATATCTGATAAAAGTTCTTAGTGAGGTTTTATATACTCAGGATGTTATAGGCTTCGCAGAGGTAGCACATCCATCCGAACCGGCCGACATCAGACCGCTAGGTCGAACTCTAGATAGATTACAATAATCAGGATTCTTGCTCTCCTTCTCAAAACAGCCTGGCACCTCGCGATGTTTTTAAAGTAAGTAAGGATGTGATCCGATACCGAGCTTCGTGGGCCGGTCTTCCCGGCTTACCTCTACACCCGCGCATGCCACGCGTGCCGCGCTTCCGATGGGTGTTAAAAGGTACGCCATGAGACCATTCAACAATTCTTACGATAGCTTTGCGACTAGGCCATGACCTCAGCTTTGGTACCGTGCGCCTTCCACAGGGCAAAGCTTGCTGCCTCGTCAAGATGGCTGTGCCAGTGTAAGCATTCTTCAGAGCATCTAGGGGTCGCACGGCCGATGGAAATGGCATCATATAGAGCGTGATGAATGATCAGAAAAAGACCGAGGCATAGCAATCCTCGAACCGCATTTCGTAGGTTCAAGTTGTTTCCGAGAGCGAGGGAATCGTTGTCAGAATGAATCGACTGCGCATTCTCTGGCTTGACTAGACTTTGGTACCAAACTTGATAGAATTTGGCGTTGGAGGGAAATCGCACAGGACTACGTTTGGACAACATAATTGATTCAGCACTAGCATTGAATGTGTGAAAGGGGCGCTGTAAGTTGCCAGATGTCAGGTTTGTCAATGCTTTAGTCTTAGTAAAGAGCTTAATGCCGCCTATCTATAGTGAAGCGGCTGGAGCCTTCTTATATTTGGATTTGCATACCTACGGAAATATCACTTCTACTAGCTCACCAACGTCAAAGTCGCCTGCAGTACCTCCGGCTTGCTCAGGCCGTAGTCTAGCCGCTACAGCCGACAGAGGGCTGCTCAGGCTGTAAACCATACAGACCTGCTACAGGAAGGGGATCTGCCTCGACAACGTAGACGGTACGGCTGAGCAGCTTTGAATTCCTAGTGCAAGGCAGATCCTGAGGCGAATTGATGTATCGTATGTCTTCTCAACTAGGAAACATCATGAACTCTATGTATGAGGAAGGCGATCATGAAAAAACGGCAAGAGTACAATAGTCCATTGCGACACACCCGACGGAACTTCAGCTCGCTAACATATGGAACCATAAGTCTTCGGTCTCCTCACATGTTTCCATGTTTTTTTTCCGTATTTCTTAATAGTCTCCGAGAAAAATGCGACTAGCCCTATAATGAGAGAAACTACGCTTGATACTAAGACTGTAGTAACAAATGTCAATTCTTATCAAGTACACATGCAGGAAGCTACGCTAAACGAATAAGACTTACATATCACAAGATACGCCCAGGTAGGCGTCTGGAGAAAGGAAGAAACGTCTAGAGCGAAGAGTGATGAGAGGAAAGATAACGGAAGCTTGACGAGCTGGTCAGTCTGCCAACAAATGTAAACAGGTCTTCTTGACATGAAGAACTTACGAAGAGCAGAGTCGCAAAAGTGAAGACCATAAGGATCTTTCCTTGATCACCTGCTAGTTTTGCTTGGTAGTTTGCAATTTCGTTCTGCTGTAGAGAGATCGTTGTATTGACCTGTAATTAAATCATTGACCATCAGCCATTGAGAAGAGCTAGTGCAAGTTTGATCACTTTATAGACTTACCGCTGATTCTATTCTCTCCGCAACAGCTTCCATGTGTGCGATGTCGTTCACCACATAGGCTGCAGGAAGATCCACGATCTTCTTCATCTTCTTGTACAACCCCCTTTGCACGGTCCTCTGGTGCTGTGCGACCGATTTCAGAATATTCAACTCGTCACGGACATCTTTGATGTCACCATAGAGCTTCTCCGCTTGCTCGAATGCGTCCTCCATCGTGGTTCCTGCATCCGGCAACGCGCTCGGTGAGGGTTCAGGACCGTTCTCGAGAATTTCTTTCCATTGCCGAAAGGCGAATGTCAATTTCTGCAGCAGATCGCGTTCCCGGTCCTGCCGTTGGTTCTGCCTCCTGTCCCTGGATGTCTCATACAATCTCATCTCATCCCTTCCCTAGCATCTCGTTAGCTATAATGGGCTAAATTCATGACACATTGAGGATTGGACGTAGCTTACAATCCGATTCATGTAGCTGGAGTAAATTTGACTGATGGATAGTTCTCGTCTATCCGCAAGTTCCTGGTTTTGGGATGAAGCAGCATCGGTGGATGTTGTCTTCGGTTGTCTCTCAATCTTCGAAAGTCTCTCATATGATCCGACGAAGTAATCGACGATCAACTTGCTCATCTCATCTGCTGATCTGGGTTGAGATTCACGGCCTCCGTATTTCGCTTGTTTGCTGAGCTGGTCAAGCATTGCCTGTACCAGGGTGCCGTCACCTTCATCAGGCAAGCAAGAGTTCGCAGTGATGAGCCATTCTAAGGGCAAATTTTCTTAGTCAAGTAATTTTAAAGGCTGAAAATCTTGTGACTTACTGTTTTTGATGGTCCAAATCCATATCTGATTGATACGTATCAATGTCAAGTCGCTGGGCTGGTTAGGACTCATGGGAGTCCTCTTGTTCTGTCCATTTTGCTCCCGGTTCTTGCCCCTTCCTAGAAACTTCGCAACGACCTGGCTCTCGTTGCGACGAATTCTGTCTTCGTTTGCTGACTCGTCGTCTTTCGCAAAGTGATAGTACCACTCATCGAGGGTTGGCGATCTGTGAACAACTGACATGGTCTCAGTTGAGTACTCTGCAGATAGGTTGTCGTACTTGTTCTTTGGTACTAAGGGTTCTTGAACCTTGTCGAGGTTGGTAGAGAAGCAGAAGTAAGGCATCTTTATCTACATCTTAGCATGATTCACTATCGTGCATATTGGGTCCTTACTTACGTAGATTGCCGATGCAGCCACGAAGCCAGAATCGCTCTTCGTGTAGTCGCCTGTCCCAGACCGCAGAGCCTGAATCTTCTCATTTCCGTCATCTTCTTCAGGGTTTTCTGTTATGTCTCCTTTGTCTTTGTTGGTTGTTATTCCTACCTCTGCTGTCATTGGCGTTTGTATCTTTCCATCTTCCGTTTCTCCCTCTTCTGCTAATACATGCTGCCTCTGTCGCTTTCCCAACGGTCTGTCTGTGATTTTAAACCATGGAGCTTGTGGCTTTGCTCTAGAGCCTGGTTCAGTATCTGCCGTCTGCTTCTGCTGTCTGAAAACGCTGCGAGGCCTCATCATTCTCGACTCGGCTTTCTTGTCTGGCACCTCGACCCAACTATCTTGGAAAAATGACTTGACCTCATAGTATCGATGAGTACTGCAGTGTTCCTCTTTCAGAATCCTTGTGACAAGGTCCTATAATGCTTGTCAGTCTGGTTTCATCCTTTTCCAGACACCTTTCTGAAAGAATTCACAAATGATCATTTAGACTTACATTCATCCATTCCATCTATTTTCGATGTCATATTAGTGAAAGCAATTTGAATGCCCATGAGGGCGATACTCACATTGGTCGCCGGCAAATGTACCCATGTGAAGTCAAGATCGATTTCGACCTTATCTCCATCAAGACTGGCGACAGCCCGGTGCATATCTGTTGCCGTTTGCATGAGCTTTGTTGGGCCGGCCTTATAAATGACGTCGCGGACTTTCCTCCTGACTTCAAGGGTTGTCATTACACCATCGGCCCTCAAGAACTGCACAATATTGGCCTTATATCTTTTCAACGCGTCTTTACGGGTCTTCTCAATCTTGTATCGCGGTAAGTCGTACTCCAAAGGCTCTTTGTGGACCCGTGTGAAGGGGGGGTCGCGGATGATGTCTTTCAGCTTCCCCAACTCTTTCGACTCAAAGATTTCCTGCTCCGATCCCTATTGTTGCTTCGAATTGATTCCCAGAATTTCTCGAATCGTGCTTCCTTGCTGATCTTCACCTCGATCTGGATCCAAATTTCCATCCGGTTTTGATCGAACTGGAAACCCGTACCTCTTCGTCAGTGGTTTCTCCTCTGACGTTCGGGTTTCCAGTGCGTCTAAGATCTTTTCCAAAGACTCCTTCAGTTCGACTCTTTGCTCAGAAGCAGTTATGAGCAGCCATATCATAATGGGAAGCTTTTTGATGGCTTCGCTGCTAATACTTGGTTCTCTTACCAGCTTCAGGGTCGATCCCAGGACTGACTTCAGCGCCTTTTCAATGTCAGCAGTCTCAGGCGAGCTGGAAATCAGTTGTCGCAGAATTTTTGGGTCCTGATAGTGCGCTGCCCATCTGATTACATTCCAGCCCTCAGATTCAGGTGGCATTGTGTTGTTCTTTCTGGTCTTGTACTGTAGGATTAGTTGCACTATATTGTGCAACTTGTGATCATTCGTGGCCCATACAAGGACTCTATCCCATATGTTTTCTTGGTCGAACTTGGCAATCTTCACGAAGTCTGAATTGAGAAAAACTTCAATCGCAGTAGCCCGCCTTTGCTGTCCCTCTAGCTTGAGAGCGACGGAAAGTGCTGTCTCCTGATGTTGATCGCGGATCAACAAATGTTCTGGCTCCATCTTTTCTATAATACTTTGGAGAACAGAGGGTTCGCCACATGGGACCGCAAGATGCAGTGCTGTGAGCCCTTCGCGGTTTTGGGCCTCCGGCTGAGCCCCGTGGTCGAGTAGAAGCTGTGTCGTGCCGATACACTGAAGAATCTGGTCCTTTGCGTTGCTATCCTCGTCTGCCGTTGAGTCGACTGAGTCAATTTGATCTACCCCTAGCTTGTTCTGGAGCCTGTGTAGAGCAATAATGGCGAGATGGAGCGGCGTTTGTTCTGTCTCATCAGCTTCGTTCACAGTAGCTTTGAGTACGTCCGCCTTCAAAAGCATATCGACGATGCTCTTGTTGCCTTCTTCACTTGCTAAATGCAAAGAGTTCTTTTTTTTGATGATTCTTGATGGTAAAGTCGGCATTTGCGTCCAGTAACGACTTGGCAATCTCATAGTGCCCTCCAATGACCGCAGAAGTTAGAGCAGTATCCCCGTCGTCATCTTGAAGATTGAGATCTGCACAGCGCTCGGAATTCCTGGTGTCGAGAAGCATCACTGCTATGGCTTGGTAGCCCAAACTGCCAGCCACTATCAGAGGTGTTGCATTGAATGGATGAGTTTGGGCATTGCAGTCTGCACCAGCATTGATCAACAGCTTCACACCTTCTGGGAAGCCATCTATAGTTGCTGATAAGAGTGGAGTCACTCCCAGTTTGTTGCGTGTTTCTAGTTGCGACTTGAGATCGGCACTCTCAGGTCGAGGCGAGAGAAGTCTTTCCATAACGTCTTCTTGCCGATACTCAGTGGCTGTCATCAAAGGCGTACGGCACGCGTGATCCTGAGTTCCAAGCTCGGCACCTGCCCTGAGCAGCTCTTCAACAGCACCGACAAGGCCACCTTTAGCCGCAATGTGAAGAGGCGTCATGCCTGAGTCTTCATCTTTGACGTTGACCTCCAAGTTATACTTTTTGATCAACTTGCGGAGCGTTTCGAGATTGCCTACGGATTCGGTGCGAGCCATTTCCAAAAGATGTTGCCTCAGGTATGATTGTTGTTGGTCAGTCGAACTCACTGGGTTGCTCTTGGAGTCTGAAGTTTGGTCATCATTTGGTTCGCTGGGCTGTGGACCGCCGTCAAACTCATCGATGGTCGGACGAGCTGCCTTGCGAAGTTCGTGCCCCGAAGCCCCGACAGCAGCGTCAGACTCGGACATCATGGCGGTTGTTGCTGATTTGAATGCAGGAAAACGACGAGCTCGTCTTAAAAGCTCGATAGAAGAACAAAGAATCGGGTTCCAGAGATGTGGTAATGATATGAGACCAGGCCGAGTCTGAGAATTGGCTGATTCAGAGAAGTGTTGAGTTCCCGAAATTATTATAGCGCAAGAAGTAGGTACATTTCTACGGTAGAACCTTCATGCTTCTTGCTGTCTTCTGTTCTTGGAGGCGCATAGAATCATGCAGCTGACTTCATTCCAGAGGTTATTGATACTGCAAAGTAACTTCCAGTTGAGGTTGACGTTACACAACAGACAATATTGACTGATCACTGCAGCCATCATGTATTCTCTGCATGAGCATTTCAGTCCGGCTTTGAAGAGCCACTGCAAACCAACAGCTCAAGTAATTGATTAAGTGCCTGTATCATACTCTAGACGATCTATTGAATTGTCTGGGTCGTTCGGACGAATGAGCGGAGATTGCCAAGCGGGATATTGGCACAGAACAAGCCCATTTCGATTTGAGTACCATTAGAGCTCAGCTCGAGGCGGGCAAAGGCGATAGCTTCGACGCCGGATCTTGTTGGCAAAAGTTGTCAGCCATAAAACCTCTGCTCGCCTCACTTCGTTCTGCATCTGGTCCAACCTCTCTCGCATCGTATCGTCCCCGCTCCGTATGCATGGAGCTCCCAAGCCCGATGCAAGCCCGCCCAACCATACCCTATTTTGGAAATAAGTGCAGCTTGTCCGGTCTCAAATTATTGCGTTACTAATGCATCTCCGGAAGCCACTCTCAAAACCCCGCTCCCTCCGTTCTCCTTCCAATGCGCTGCTGTGGCCTCACATACCATCAGCGGATGCAGACAAGCCAAGCAAAGGCCCCTCGGCATCCCGCTCTTCTTGAATTGGCTGACGGTGCACTTCTCCAACGTCTTATGGTGCCCCAGAGGAGGGCCAGACACGTGACATTGTCCGACACGGTTGCACTCTAATGCCTTTGGCATCTTCTCATCGGCAAGTCTTACCGTCGAGCTGATAAACATGTACGACGTGTTCCTCGATAGGATATCTATGTCGACGTTGCGGAAGACTGAGGCTGTAGCGGCAGTAGTGACCCGATTTTTGTTCTCGTGACGGCGGAAAAACCGCCTTCATCAGGGGGTTGGTTTACGGGTGTTGCACTCGCAATAGGGCATTGTGTGAATCTGCTTCATCATTCGCGTGTACAGAGATAGTCAGGTTTCGTTGCGTTCCTGGTCCAGTGCGACTATTTGCTCCCCATTTCAGCCGATTTCTTCTAAATGCCATGTAGGGGATATGGAGTGAAGATAGGGGCAAAGAAGAGCTCAGTAGCAATCCTCAGTGCGACGGCTCTATCCTTTACCGATTCTCCATTCGCCAGACAGCTGAAACTCTCCGATATTTCGGTGATCATCCGCAAAGACCCCGGCTCGAATGCCCTCTCGTGCCTGAACCAATACGTCGCCAGGAGGAGTCTCTTCTTCTCTGGGTGTACGACCCCAGACTGGGCGATGTTGTTCATGATCCTAGGCGAGAGCCAGTGCTCGGCTGTCGCCGTAAGGGTGAGAGCACAGCCGTACTTTGCTGCCAGAATGGCTACTGCCAAAATCAGCCTTGGCGAGGATTCTCTCATCTCCGACTTTAGGCTGTTGCCATGGAGGGTGTGGCACATGATGTCCATAGCCTTGAGATCGTCTTCTCGGGGGTGGGGGGTGTGAGGGGTTTGACACTAAGGCATCATCGCTGTAGTTTGCTTTTGATATCTTTGAGGCAAAAATGAGAGAGACATTGGATGAGATGAGAGAGTAGACGCGGAGCTCATTCCTAGACGGGCCGGCGACGAGGATGAGATCACCTTTTGGTACCGGCGTAATACTCGTCAGTGCGAAGGCTGTTCCATCTCTCAATAGCCAAAGTGATGTCTGAACTCATCTCGCTCCCACTTTTGCCTTCAACACTGCGGTGACAGACAATGCGCTGGTCTGAAAGGACTCTCCAAGAAGGGGGTATCACGAGTTTGAAACTCTTGGCTTGAGCGAGGTTGCCAAGTGGTTAACAAGATAAGATGATGTTCAACAGTAGACTACGATGCCTACTTGCCTACTTATTGTTCCTAACTTTCTGATTCTTTTGATACTATCCAAATTTGTACTATCTTTGCTGTTTCTAGTTTATCATCCTGTAATTTAGTGTTCTAATGAATAGTCACCCTGTAGGAGAACTTGCTGGTGTCAAGAACTGCATCAATGTTGCCATTGAGTTCGGGCAACTCTTGACTAAAAAGACGACACCGGTACTTATTGAAAGCCAGTATCTCAATAACCGCCTTGATTTCTGTGACTAAACACGCCTCATAAATAGTCCGTATAGCTTGATGATGACTCGATGAATGAAAAAGATTGGGCACATCACCAGATGTGATGATGAGTTGAGTGGTGAGGTGAGGTGAGGTGAGCAGATGGCAGTTGGCACTGTGTTTCCCATGGCGGAGACGCTAAGACCCAGGGTCTTGGGCGGATCTCTCCGCCCCGTTCCTGCCGCAAGTCCCGCTGCAGAAATCGGCCCCGCATGAGGCACAGTGCGCCGGCTTCCGCTACTCGTACCTTTCTTTGGTTCACTTTCTTTTTTCACTTCACGTCTCATTCCGCATCAACCTCACCGACTTCACTTCCGAAAGAAACACCACACTCGTTTCGTCGTCATGGTGCGCACAAGGCCCCGCAACAAGACCAAACGCGTCGCCATCATAGACTACGGCTCAGACGGCGAACCGCCAGAAGAAGCCCACGATGACCCAGAAGACGAAAATTTCGAGGCGCCGCCGCCGGACCCGGAAGACGATGATGAGGACGACCGAATGGACGTCGACGGGGGCGACGATGATTTCGAGGCAGAGGATCCATCCAATCTAGCCATTGATGACGGGTCACGCAGAAGAGGCAATGACAGTGACGAGGAGCGGCCCGCCTACACCAGCTCCGCCGGGATCAAGAAACGCCCGACGGATATGACCGCCCTCGACACCTACCACGCCGACGGCCGGCCTACGCGCTATTACACCGGCGAACTCAAACGTGGTCAGCGGATTCAAGTGCTGGACTTCTTTTACGGGCCCGAGGCGGAGGCTGTTGGCGTCGCGAGTTGGTTGCTGAATCGGTGGGCTGGGTATGCGGTGCTGCCGAGTAAGTTGCATGATGGGCCTGCTCACCCGGTGCCGAGTCCGTGGCTCGGGGAAGGGTTCAATGAAGACCAGCAACGCGCTGCGAAGGGCTGGTTCGAGAGGCTAAAAGGCACCAAGGGGATTGTCGAGGCCGAGAGGGAGATGGGGGCGATAGAAGCGGAGGGGTACCGGTTGAACCCGGGCGGTCACTTGGTCACTGTGATCGGGCCTTATCAGAACCAGCAAGAAGTCGAGATTCCGCCGTACGACAGCGTAGTGCTTGGCGAGATGGGGCAAGTCCTGACGAAAGACGCCGGCGACGAGCAGAAGTCTTCTGGATGGATGTTCGATGTGGGTGGCATGGTTATCGGAATGGAATGGGCCCCAAGAACAGAGGGGGAATCGCAGATTCTCTCCCTCGCCGTGGTCCCGCCGACGGACCACCAAATGGGCCTCGAGGACGCTTACAATGAGAAAAAGGGTATCGTGCAGCTGTGGGAGCTTCGCGGGCAGAAAGACGGCGACGGCGTCTCAAGACCTGCCGCACGCCCTGCGCGACTTGCCAGGACGCTGTGCGTCGACTGGGGTAGGGTGAAGCGGCTCAAGTGGTGCCCTGTACCCTTCAGGGAGGACGGCTCTTTAGGCTTACTTGCACTGCTTTGCGGCGACGGGCAGGTTCACGTCGTCTCGGTCAAGGAAATCGGCGACCGAGAAGAGGACGCATTCAGTAAGACCATGTACTTCCCTGCCTCTTGTGTTCTTTACACTGACTAATTCCACAGCAAAACTCGAAAACTCTGTCGTATCCCTCGGCGTCTCCTCAGAAACCAACGTGACAGCAAGTTGCTTCGCCTGGGTCAACACAAACCGCATCGTTCTAGGCCACTCAGACGGCTCCCTGACCCTCTGGTCCATCTCCCCGCGCATCTGCCTCGCCCGCCACGACGTCCACTCAACCTACGTGATGCACCTCGATACGGCGTACCCCTCGGACCCGTACCTCGTCGCCTCGACCCCGATCGCAGGCTACACCACCCTCGTAGACCTCTCCGACCCCTCGTGCGAGCGGACAAGCTTCCCCTGCTTCGCCATCACGCCGCAGCCGAACCTTATGCAATGGAGTGACCACCTACGCGGCTTCTTCACCGCCGTACCGTCCGCGAACCCGCTCAACGCCTCTGTCGGGTTCGTCCACGCGCGGTGGTACGCCGCGCAGGTGCGGAAAGTCATGGACGGGGACCGGCTGCCGACGTGTCTCACTGTCGGCGCGCAGCATCCGTTTGTGCTGGTGGGGTATACCGACGGAACGGTGTGGGCTGCGAACCCGTCGAATCGTATATTTGCTTCGAAGCATCATTTCGGGCACAAGATGAAGGTTCTCGACCACCAGCACATACCACGCGAGAGGCTCGACGCGGAGGTGGTGAACGGGCTCGAGGGCGGGAACACAGCGGACCGGTGCCGTGGCGCGTCGAGGATATTGCAGGGGTTCCGGCCGGTGCCGAATGTGAATCCTAAGGTGGACACGTGGAAGACCAAGGTTGCGATCAACAAGAAGAAGGATAAGAAGGGTAAAGCCAAGGCTAAGGGTAAGGGTAAGGCAAAGGGGAAGAAAGGCGCTGCGGCGGCGGCGGCGGAGGCTGGAGAGGAGGACGATGCCGATGTACAAGGCGGTCAGGAGGAGGCTGATGGGCACTTTGCTGATCCCGAGCGGGCCGTGATTTCGGAGCCGTTGACGCGGATCACAACGATGGCGTGGAATTCGAACATGGAGTACTCGTGCTGGGCGGCTATTGCAATGGCGTCTGGCCTGGTGAGGGTCATTGATTTGGGATTGGAATGCTAGAGAGAGAGAGACCTCCCAAGCATAGAGTAACATAGGTGAAATAGGCAAGAAGTATGAATGATACCCTCTATTATCAACCTTCTATACAGTAAAAAACATCATGTATCCGAGACTCATGAACCTCATTACACCATCTACCACCATCTACAAACCCCTCTGATCAGAAACACTTGCCCCCTGTAACAGTATGATGATAATCAAAAGCCTTAGCCATGCCATATAAATGCGTCACGGCGGCCATCACTACAAAAAAGTGAAAAATCTGGTGCGAGCTGCCCCAAATATCAAACGTGCGCGGGAACGAGCGCTCCGGCCAGCGGAACGCATATAGAAAAGCGCCAAAGATGTACATGAGGCCGTGCAGGACGACCCAGCTGAGGCTCATGCGGTCCTCCATCTCCTGGCGGCCGTAGATTGTCAGGCCGTGGAGGACGGGGACGACGCCCGAGGTGCCGAGGGCGGTGAACATGCAGGCGCGGAAGGTGCGCCATTCTGGGGCGCGGAAGAATTCGATCCAGGAGACTGCGCCGCAGCCTAGGCCTAGGAGGCAGATCTTGGGAGGTTGTGTTAGTGAGATTTGGTGTCTGGGTTGGTTTATATCATGAGGGATGAGTGGGAGATGAGGGATGAGTGAGTGAGTGAGACATACCGTTGTGAGGTAAAACTTGAGCAACGCAGGATGGCAATAAAAGCCGTAATACATGGCCGGCACATAACTGCCCACAATAAGAAACACAATCCCCGAATAATCCAGCTTATTCCCCCACTTTGCGACCTCGGGCGAATGGTTGCTCATGGCGTGGTACGTGGCACTCATGCCCAAACACGCAACGGCGCCGGCGAAAAAGCACCCAAAGACAATCATGTCGGCATCGCTCGCCGACTCGTAGCGCGGCGCGATAACGGCATACAGGACCGCGCCGGTAATCACGAAGGCGACGGCGCCGAGGAGGTGGGACCAGATGTTGACGGACTCGTTGTGCAGGTAGCCCAAAGAGCGGAAGGAGGCGCGGTACGAGTTGGAGTCTGGGCGATAGCCGGTGATGATGAATTGGTTGTCGCGGCGCCAGGCGGGGAGGTCGTCCCAGAGGACGAGGAGGGCCTTTTCGACTTTGCGTTCGAGGGCGGCGGCGGAGGATTCTACTGTTGAGAGGAGGGTTGTGGTGTCGTGGGAGGAGCGCCGGCGGTTTCTGAGGCCGGCTGTGCCGTCGGCTGTTTCTGGAGCTGTCATCTTGGTGGTTTATTGTTTAGATTGATGGTATCTTCTGGTGTTGTTCTTGTCTATATGCGTCGGAAATCAAGAGAGAAAAAGATGTCTACAGTAGCATGTGGTGTGGTCCTTCTTAAGCATTTCAAGGCCGTTGAGATATCACGGGCGCGCACGTTCAACAAAGGCACATAAGGTAAGGTGCTGCAACTGCGATGACGGATTGACGCCTAGCGCCGGGTGTGCGGCGGCGGGTCAGGCCAGGGGTAGCTACGTCAAAGGGAGGGCCCTGATTTATTGGGATGGGAATTGTTGGGATTTCCTCTTTTTTTCTGCTGGCATCTGCATTTCCACGTGCTTGAAGATTTTCCTTAGCAGCAACAGCAGACGGCACCAAATCATGTGTTTTTCTCTCGGTCCGCACCGAACGGATCCGAGGCCGTTGTCATCACAAGTGCCGCCAGCTGGAGCCAGGCGAAGAATGCGCTGAACGGTCGGCCCGTCGGTCAGAATGGACCATCCGCCGGGAAGAGAGCGGGCGCCAGGTGAGACAATTGAACAGTTGCCTTACATAAGGAAAATGTGCCTCAAAAGTTCAAGGTCAGCATGTGCAGGACAGTCAGACGTGAACATCGACTGTGAAACGGGCACTGGACGGAGCAGAGAGGGCCGGTGGGTTCTGTGGGAGGTGACTCTCGAGCGCAAATCTTTGCTACGAGTAGCAAAAGACGACGAATACCCGCGGGCGCATTTCCACTATTTAAAGCCCCCCGCCTGTTCCAGTTTTTGGGTGTTGCACTGCAATTGCAAGAACGAAGATCCTGAGTCCGATTTTCGAGTCTCGAGTCAACACAATTACAGGCTGACACTTCAGAGACCTCAGAGCATGAAAAACAACAGTCAATGTAGCCGGCATCATCCATGTCGATTTTGTCAAAGATCGAGAACTCTTTTGATATCATTTCATTGCATGCTCGTTGTAGGTATGTAAAAGAAAAAGCGCTCCTCCGTGGTCCCGGCCTTTGGTAAATCGGGCACCGTTCTTGTTGTGTGCGCGCGGTCGTCGACTTCTGGTTATTTCGCAATCCCGCCCATCCAGCAGCCGGTTTATTTCTTGCCGCTCTTCTTGATGCCCTGGGTACCGGTGTTGAGAGGTCCCTTTCCGCCGGCCTTGGCGGCCATCTCCTTGCGAGCCTTCTCCTCTGTTATCGTACATTAGTCTCCATCTGCAAAGAAATTTGAGACGGGAGAGGGAATGTAGCATCCGTCCCGTCAGTATATGTGCGGGACCTACCGGCGCGCTTCTTCTCGAGGAAAGCGAGGTCGTCCTCGTCCATGTCCTTCTGGGCCTTCTTCGCGGCCTTAAGAGGCTTGGCCTTGCCACCTGTTGTTGTGAGAAAATCATTGTCAGCAACGCAAGGACTGAGTCGGAAAAGGCTGGGTTGTCCCATCTTATGCGACGGCAGATTGCTTACCTTCACGGCTTGCACCACCCATTTTTGCGAGGTTGTCGAGGAAGAAACTGGGTTGAAGATCGGCTTTGGGCGAGGAAGAGCGGTGGACAGTCAGGCGAAGAGGCAAAATCTGGAGTCGCAAATGTTGCACAGTCGTAAAGTCGAAAGGAGAAGAGGAAGCGCGGCGCAGCGAGGCGGGCGGACGTGGGGTGAAAATTGCCCCTCCTCGACGAATCGGTCAAGGGTCCCCGTTTATAAAGATTTCTAATGGTTTATTCCTTTCCGAGAGTAATATGCAGTTACATACTATATGCAGGTGACCCAGTGTGGTGGAGCCGGGACATCCACGGAACATTCCAAGCTCGACGTCGGTGTGGTCGGCTGTGTTCCGTGCCACCTTGATTTCTCCGGCGCGGCGCCAGTGTCTCGTCACCACCAAAAATCACCACCTGTCGACCCTTGATCGCTGGAAGGCACCGAGTCGTCTCGACACAAACAACACTGCTCTTCCTTGGCATTGCATTACGACACTTGATCCTCCTTCCCCCCCCCCTCTTTTAATTGCCCTCTGGTTTTCTAGTGTCGCCTTTGCTTCCTTCTTTCTCCCCATGAGCTGAGTCGACACAGTCATCCGGTTCGCAAACAATTCCTGCCGCACATCAATCTTCTGGTGATCTCTGCTGACACGTCGCTGCTGCTTCTTGCGCGCCAAAAGACCTAGGGGATTCCTTCCTCTGGCGGATCACTGCTGCAAAACATACCTTACACAAGGAACGTGCTTTTTGGCACACGTTCGAGACTAGAGCTCAAGAGCACCGCACTTGCTGTCGCATCGCATTGCAAACATGGCGTCGAGTTCCGACGAGGGCGAGATCATGGAGAATGACGCCGTGGATTTGAAGGCAACTTCACTGCCGAAGAAGTTTGAAGGAAACGGTGTTGACCGTCAAGACAGAACTCGAGATAGACGCTCGGCCTCCAACTCCCCCGAGTACGACAGTTCCTCCAGAAACAACCACCACTTTTCGAGACGCAGCCGCTCCCCCCCGCCGCCCCGCGGCTTTAAGCGCGCCCGTGACGAGCGTGACTACGCTGGTGGAGGACGACAGGAAACCCGCCGCTTCCGCGTGCATTACGAAGACGGCGCAAGGGATGACTACCGCCGCTCACGCGTATCGTACGAAGACCTAGACCGCCCGCCGTCCCGCGGCTCGAACACCAGCTACGACGGTCGCGACAGGAACCGCAGCCGCGAGAGAGACCCATACAGAGACAGGGACAGGGAGCGCGATCGCGAGAGGGACCGATACCCGGATAAGAGACAGCGTAACCGTACCAGGTCACCCTACTGGCCCCCGCGCGGTGAGCGAGGAGGTCGCGATGATCACTACGCCAGAGACGGCGGCCGCGATCGTCTCACCGATTCGTTCCGCGGCTTAAAGTACGATGACAACAGGGACCGAAACGCCCAAAACGGAGGCGCGGCGCCGAACGGGGTCGCTGTAGGAATGGATTCGCGCGCTTCCAGACAAGATGCTAAACCTGTGAAAGACTCTGCAGACCGTGAAAATTCTGCGGCTTCTCGCTCTCGGGGCCAGGCGTCCGTCTCCCCTCCTCCCCCCAAGAGGACTCGGTTCCTGCTAACGCCCGACGATAGCGCTCCGCAGGTGGTGGAACCCGATCATAGCTACGATGAGCCCGAGGAGCCGATGGTCATTGACGAGGAAGCTGAGATCGAACGCAGGCGACGACGCCGTGATGAGCTACTCGCAAAGTCTAGTTCAGCTACTCCACTGCTTATTCACGCATTGCATGCGACTGACAAGTTGGCGATTCCATCACCAGCCCGGGAAAGCACTCCAACAGCGGATATCGGTACCCCAGGCACAGGTGAGCATCTTGTCCTCCAAAGTTTGACAGGTGCTAAGTTCGCAGACATTGCCTCACCAGCCCGAGACGGAAGTTCGCCTGGCGCTATTGACATTGTGAATGAGAGTGACCTCATGAACACTCATGGCGGTGGCGACGCAACGGAAGAGGACGGCCCCTCAGCTGCAGATTACGATCCCACGGCCGACATGAAGGAGGACGAGAGGCGCGATGAACTGCGACACGGCAACGTGGGCGTTCATGGCGAAGCTCCTGACACAAAGAACGAGACGCAGCCACAGGATCAACCTCAGGAAGCCCCCGCGAAGAAGTCATCAGAAGACGACGACGACGATGACGATTTCGACATGTTTGCTGAAGACTTCGATGATGAAAAGTACGCCGCACCTAACCCTGTCAAGGTAGCTGTGGTGGACGAGTCCAAGGCCTCACCCGCTCTTGCGCCGACAAACGGAGCCATTCTCGAGGGCGACGACAAGGACGGTTATTACAAGCTTCGCATTGGCGAGATCCTCAACGGCCGTTATCAAGTCCAGTCGGCTTTGGGCAAGGGTATGTTTTCCGGCGTTGCGCGGGCCGTCGACATTACGAACAAGAAACTGGTCGCTGTCAAGATTATGAGAAACAACGATGCGCTGAGGAAGGGAGGTTTCACCGAGATTGCCATTCTGCAAAAGCTCAACGACGCCGATCCAGAAAATCGCAAGCACATTGTCAAGTTTGAACGGCATTTCGACCACAAGGGCCACCTGTGCATGGCGTTTGAGAACCTGAGTCTTAACCTGCGCGAAGTGCTCAAGAAATTCGGCAACAATGTCGGTATCAACTTGGGTGCTACGCGAGCATACGCCCATCAAATCTTCATTGGCCTTGCTCACATGCGCAAATGCAGTGTCATCCATGCAGATTTGAAGCCTGACAATATCTTGGTAAGTGCTGCCAATGTTGGCTGTTGGACAAAGAACTCAACTAACCGACCGTAGGTCAACGAGAGCAGAAATGTGCTCAAAATCTGTGACTTGGGAACCGGCATCGACAAGTCTGACGCAGCCACGGCGCACAACGAGATCACCCCGTACCTGGTCAGTCGCTTTTACAGAGCACCAGAGATCATTCTCGGAATGCCTTACGACTACTCCATCGACATGTGGTCCATCGGTGCCACCTTGTACGAGCTGTACACGGGCAAAATCCTCTTCGCGGGCGACAGCAACAATCAGATGCTCAAGGCCATCATGGAGATCCGTGGCAAGATCACGCCAAAGCTCTACAAACGGGGTCAACTCTCGGCGATGCACTTTGATGAAATGGGCAACTTTGTCAGCATGGAGCGGGACAAGGCGCTTGGAAAGGTACGTTATTGGTTCGTGGTCTCGGTGTTTGTTGTTTTGCTTGCATCTGTCTTTCACCCCTTTTCCCCATATCTCAACGCCTCTGCATTCTGCCTCGTTTCAAAACTTGAACCCATGACCCAATCATCCCTCAGAGTTGCTATTTTGGCCGACGGGGTCCCGAGATGGGTCTAGTGGAGGCGGAGTGCGGCTGTAAGCGCTGAGGCGCGGCTGCACATGCGTACGCACGTATCCACCCTCCCACAGCTATGCGGGCCGTTCGTCAGTCAAGGCCGAGCGCGTGCCCCGGAACGCTCGCGTCGCGATGCCGCCCAGCTGACGGGCTGGTCGTCGTCGACATTGGACCAGTCACGATACTGTTGGAAGCAAACACTCCGGACTGTTCGGACTCGCATGACTTGCTGGGGTGGAATGGTACCCCAGTATGGAAGGCCCGCGAACGAATCCTCCCATCTTCGGAGGATGAGCTGTCTCAGGGACTGTTTGTCACGGCCGCATCATCTCAACTTCACTCCCTATCTAGTTTCCCCTACATGCCCCTGCTTTTTTGCCTCTCCGCCACCCCTTGTGTCCTGCACAAAGGGTCCAACGTGTCGGGTCGATTTGTCAAAGTTGACAGGAAATGTTTCCCCCGACCGGAGGGTCCCTCCGCAGCAAGCCTATCCCGGTAGGCCCCTGCTACGCCATTGCATCACTACTTTGTTTTGTCGATGGACCGATGATGGGCCCTTTTGTTTGAAAATAGTAGCAGAAAAGTTCAGCTGGTCGCTAACCAACATCCTTACACAGACAACCGCCAGGGTCCTGCCCGTCGTCAAACCAACGCGTGATCTGCGCACCCGCCTCTTTGCCGCGTCAGCGGGTATGAACGACGCCGAGACGAGGGACCTGAACCATTTTGTCGACCTGCTCGAGCACTGCTTGACGCTTAACCCGGAGAAGAGGATCAAGCCTGCCGACGCGCTGAAGCATCCCTTCTTTACTGCGAAGGCCGCCGCGCCTGTGAAGAGATGAGGGGCGTGGCGAGTAGTCCCTTGTTGGGAAGACGCCGTCGGGTGTGTTTGTAGGATGATGACAGGGGTGTTGTGGTCCCTTGAGGCCACTGCTCTGATTCCAGGGTCACCCTGATCAACCTTGGTCGACAACCATAGCTAGGCAGTGTGGCGTGTAGATGTTTGTATGAGGATAAGGGAGGCACAACTCTTACTGCAAAGCGCCTCTTTAGACACAAACAAAAGCATTAGATGAAATGGAGACTACATTGCGTTATGACATGATATGATCACTTCAGATCCGCAGAGTGCCATTTTGCGAAAAAGCCTCGGTATTGGCTTCAGGTACCTTTAACAACAATGTGCCTAACCTTGAGTGATATTCATCATGGAGTCGGTTGAATATCCACACAGCGCATCCTTCATTCTTATCGCGAGGAAACGTGGCGGGACTGAAGGGAAGTTGCTGTAGTACTAGCTCAAGAGGCCTGATGCTCTTCCGCTTCCTATCCGAGCATCATGTCCACGTACCTCTAGCCTATGCCTCTCTCTCTCTCTCTCACCAACCTTGCGAAGTATGGAGCGGGAGAACCAACACATTCATGGGTGAATACTTGAATTCCTGGTTCTTTTCTGATTTTCATTTTTCGGTTCCCGTGTCTATCCCTGCTCGTAACAAGGCTTGAGATATCTAAAGAGATTGGACCCTAATAGGCCCGTTTACTATGGTAAACCTTTGTTGAGAATGGACGAAAAGGGTCGAAGATGCGAGCCAGTTGACAGATCTATCATAGTGGAGCGAGAGTCCAAGGGCTCGCGGGGATCGAGATATGGAGTCGAGAGGCTCCAAGGGAAAAAGGGGTTAGGGGTTCAGGAGGTCAAGGGTTCGAGTATCTAGAGGAAGTATGTCAAAGACACGAATAGCACAGGGGCTCTCATCTAATCTCCAGCGTTTGGGTAAACCACTCTCTCCGTCCGTGAGGGTCGAGTATCCGGGGCATACGCCGTCAGTGTCTCACCCAAGGTGCGGAATAGAGATGTCACGTCATGCATGCCATGTCAAATCTTTGATGGGAACTTTTTCCCCCCGTGCAAAAGGATTGTTTATCATGCGGCGGGGTTCGAGAACTCCGAGCCCGTGATGCTGTTCTCCCCTTCTGTTTTGTCTTGGGCTATAGCGCATTGTCTTGAGCTGTACATCTTGGGAGGACAAGGGAGGATTGGGATTCCTTTGAGAGACTGAGATATGAGCTTGAGTCCGGGTGGGTAGGAGCGAGTGTGAGCAGGAGCATGGCGTGTGGGTTTCGATGAATGAGTTGGATGGGATCTCCTTCCGGGGCCAAGTGAGGAAGTTAGGCAGAGGGGGTAAAAGGAGTGACACCTTGGAGGGTCTAGTGTCCAGCTTAACGGAGGTCGAGGCGCCTCTCTCTCTCTCTCTCGCCAGCGATTACTTGAGATATGGCGTGGCTACTTGTTCTTGATTCCAGAGCCTAGATGTGTCATACACAGACTCCAATTTCTCCGGGAAGCATTTCCAGTATCTCTGTAGGTGTCACCACAAGTATGATGACCGCATGAGATGACTTTCTAAGGAATAGATATCTAGATGACCTGGGGCCAAGAACCATAAGTGTACAAAGTTGCCGTCTCTTACTACCTTCTACAGGGCAATGAAGTGATTTGTTTCTTTGGGTGTATCGCATCTTCGTGACTGAAGATTGGCCTAGCCCACACACGCGACGCGAGGCTGAGATGCCTCATACCGCCTGTGGAGAGTTGCGGCAATGATAATTACATCGACAACTTCGAAAAACATTGAAAACGTTCCAACGAGGGTAGGTCTACGTGATGGAGTGAGAAAATACCGTTGGTGATATGACGATTCACACTGAAGCATCACACGGCTATATTCGCTATGAAACCAAGCGTAGTAAACATATGGGAAAAGACCATTATATCTAAATTATATCTAAGTTCACAAAATAATTCACTGGCCTTCAATCCTCATAGAATAAAACTTCAAACGATAGAAAAATGAGCAATTTTAGTTTCTCATTCATTTTGAGAAATCGTAACACGGAAAGCCAGCTCATTTGTAGTCAATCTCACTGGGCAAGTAACCAAGTCTCATCCAGAGACGAAATGAGAAAAGTGTCGCGAGGCAGAAATTCGGTAGCCAGCAACTCGCGCGGCATCACACACCATACCAACCACATCGAGAACAAAATCACTCGTCTTCTACGACATGAACAGGCTTTGTCAGGGCCGGGCCGGGCCCTGTGTGAATACACAGCTGCACACCGAACGGGTAACGCGCTCTCTGCCAATCGCGATATCTCAACATCCAGCCTTGCGGCCCCATGTAAACCACAATCGGCACCCTCACATCAATTCACACGCTATAAAAACCTCGACTGCATGAGATTTAATAAATCAAACCGTATAAAAGACGTCTAAATCCAGTCTGACTCATCCAGTGTTCGTTGCCACCGGAGGAAAGAGCCAACAAAGTCGTCGCTACCTAACCCCAACCCACAGCCTTAGTACAGGAACCACCCGTGCCTGGAGGCCACATACCTCAAAACGCAAGGCTACGCCCAGCCACCATGTGCATCACGGCATGGATCCGGGCAGAGTAGCCAACGTGGGAAACGCGGAAGGCAAAGCAAACTCCATACGCGCGCGCGAGAGACGCCGGCAGAAATGTCACGAGCGGCTGCCTTGCTAGCCAGACTGGTAGGACACCCGTCTATTGGCGTTGGCTTGTACCCATTCACTCGTTGAACGCATCCGAATTGATCCTTCCGCTGCTGGTGGCAGCAGAATAACATTGAGGCAATAACTCTACATCTTAAGCTACGTGCATGTTTGCCGCCCAAAGAGAAGGATGGAGGCACAGTCTCATATGAATCGCTTCCGAACCACTAGACCTCGCGGCCCTCGCCTGTCGTGCAAGCAGCTGACGGGCACCCTCGAAATTGACCTTTCAGGTGAATCTCAGGTGAGCAGCAGCAGCAGCGGGGGCGGGCGACAACGGGCGTTGGGATCCTTCTGGCACAGCGCCGTCTCGAGGTTGCACAGCATCAATGACGGCTGCTGGAGCCTGGGAAAGAAAATTCATACACTTCTTGGAAGACGGGGCGTAGCACCTTCCAACAGATGTTGCGGCGACCGCGGCTGCGTGCTTATGGCCGACCGCAGCGGGCATCAGTGGAATATAGCACGAGACGGCAACACGGGATCCCCTCCAAGTTCCTCATGTGCGGAGAGAGACGAGAGGCCTTGGCTGAGTTTGTTTGCTGAACAAAGTCACGTAAGGCATATCCCGTTCGACGGGAAGCCCGTAGTCTGGAGGCAGAATGCGGGATCCCGGTGGCTGGTATCCCCATGCACCAGCAGGATTGACCTGCCTTACCAAGTACCGAAGAGGTTGGACCAAAGGGCACAGGTATGTGAGGCGAGCGAGGGAAGAAAGGGAGAGAAGTGAGAGATTATCACGATGCCGTCGTTGCACGGCGCCGGGAAGCGGCAAGTCATGGATGTACGTTGTTGCTTTGATGCGGCCAACCGGCGGGTACTCGCACTGCCTACCAGAGGACGGGAGGTTGTGATGGCGGCATTGCTAGTGACGGTGGTAGGTAGTGTGGAGTCGTGGACGCTGGATGGTGCGTAACGGCGTCGGCCGTGTCCCCCCCGTGGTGCCCCCCGGTAGTGCCGAACGGAGATGGCGGGGGCCTCAATCAATGAGGCGGGGTAGAGCAAAGGGAGAGCCGGGGACGGGGGCCCTACCTTGGGGACTGACAGCCCTGCTGTGACCTGCCGCCCTGTATCCGTGAGGGATAATGTGAGTGGCAGAGTGGTGCATCCGTATACCTACCCTGCTGTGAGTACGGAGTATATCCGTAAGGCACTGATCAACGGCGTCGACGTCGCAGGGTCTCCCGTTCGAAAGACGTCCGCTTCGCTAGGGCTGTCATCGCCCGCTGATTAACCATGAACCAAGGACCGTTGGGACCAACCAGCCAAGAAAACTCTCTCGATAACTTTTCCAACGATCGTCGTCAGGCGTTGGTTGGTTGGTTGGACATGTGTCGGGCACCCATCTTTGCTGCTCCATTCCCTGAATGCCTCACAGGCTTACCCCCTGGGCCATGCTCTCATCATCGTCGTCGTTCGACTCGCCGTGTTGGCACGTAACTGGTCGAGGTGGAATTAGGTTCGGCACCCGGCGGAGAGAAAGAACAAGAACAACATTCAATGCCACCCCGGACGTTGCATGATTGATCGACCCCTCCGAGATGGACCCTGAAATCCTCCACAGTAGTAGGAGTGTAGGACCAACCAACCTGTTTAGTGGCATACCTTCGTTGGCACGGTTGGTCAAAATCTCTGGGTATCCAAGAAAAGAATGTGCGTACCGCAGATCGGCCATCCGAGGCTTGCTGGTGCTGCATTCTTTCGCGCGCATTGAGCAGATCGAGTCGATCACCAAAGGGGGGGGGGGGGACGGCATTCTCCTGAAAGCTGACGGCAGAGGGCTGAGGGGTTGACGCCCGCCGGCCGTTTGGCTTATTGAGCCGCGGCGCACCGTTGGGACGGTCGTCTAGATTGGTTGTTGGACCCTGAAGCATCGAGCCCTTCTAGTGGAATGCCGTCACGTCGTTTGGCTTGTCTCGCCTCGGGAGACGAGAGGAGATATGACAGAATACACGCGCCATGGAACCACGCTTGACGCAAGGGGTGAGGTCATTGAACGGTCCTGGCGCACGCCGCCGCCCTTTTTAGGGGTCCAATCCCTCCCTGGCTTTCTATTGCTCAACAGACCTCATGCTCTCTGAGAATATTGAGCTGGGACTATTCTCGTGAATGGCGGTGGTTTGAGCGTTCGTTTACTCCTTGTGGTACCTAGCTCGATGCTCGAGACCACCACCCGCGCTGAGATGGACGGGCGGTGTGGTGTGGGATTTGGTGATCTGCAGTACGGGATCCAATAACGTACTGACGGCCATCCGAAGGCGCCGTGACGAGACACTGGCACGCCTGGTCGTCCGTCCCAGGACCGCTGCAGATCGCTTATGCCATCGATCTTCTAGGTACCAAGAAAGCCCCAGTACTGGTTGGCATTCGACGACCCCTCTCGCGGGCCTGTGATGCGGACCATGAGATCACAGCTGCACAACACAGTGAAGATCTCTACCGTATGGCGAATGAGAAAGACGTCCTCTCCACAATCCTCCTTCCTTCTTCAGTCCTTTGCGACGGTTGGCCCGGAATCGCTGTTGGAGAATGAGAATCTCGATGGAGGTGTCCTCATAATCAGGGGATCGTTTAGCAATGCGAAAGTCGAACCCTAGGGGGCTTTGAGATCTGCAAATCGATATGCGAACTACCAGGCCATGCGACATTTACTCCATGTCAATGACATGTTGATGATCGATCACTGACCTGTGGCTGCCCACACCGCTAGCATCGGTCATCGAGAATCCTCTTCCCATTCCATATCCAATGCTGGTGCATCCCAAACAGTCCTGGGGAGCATTTCATCTTGGCTCTCGTGCGGCAGTGCTTCACCTATACGAGGGCTGTATGGAGCTGACGAGGCTGTGCCCGTGTGTTTGAATCGTGGATCGTGAACCGAGAAAGTGCGGGTTACCTTCCAGAATACGGAGTACTCCCCACTGAATTATCACTATGTGGTCTGTATCAAAGTTCCCATTGCAGTGGATAGGTTGGATGCTGTGTGGGGCGCGTCTGCAAGACTTTGAGAGCTGCCGGATTTTGATTTGGGTTTGCCATTAACAACTTGTTTCGTTTGGAACACTTCGTTTTATTGGCTGGTGGTTCATTCATGATTCGAGGGAATCTATATTATCGAGATAGGGTTTCCTTGCAGCCTCCGCGGCTTGCCATCAACTCTGCAAACCGCTCAGGCTGCAGAATAGACTGGGCTTCCATGCACAGCGTACTCCGTACTCCGTACAACCATTCAGAGAGGTATCAAGCATGGATTGACTCTTGAAATCCGAGTCGATTCGACTGCATCCATCCATGATCCAGACCAGAGGCGCCCGGGCTAGCCGGTGCGTAGCTGTGAATGTGGGCTCGTAAGGGTTGGTTGGATGTTGTCCCTGATAGAGTGCAGCCTCCGTGAAGCCCACTCACACAGTCACACTGCCCTCGACTTGCAGCATCCATTGACAAAGTAGGATGTGAGGGCGAAGTACTTCAACCTGATCGTGATCACTGACGTGCTGCGGTGCGAAGAAAGGCCGTGCCAATGTAGCACAGATAGCCGAATGCCCGTGTTAGAGGTTGAGTCACTTTTGCAGCTAGCTTCTCTGTGCGTCGAGTTGTGATGATAACATCGCGACACGCCGCGCTTGTCTGTTTGCCCGAGTCCAAGGCGGTAAGGGCTCCAAAGTCACAATCGTGCCCGTTGAGTTCGCCCAAAAGATCGAAAGCACGCGTACCTTACGGGTAGCGCCATTTGTCAGCCTCGACAGCCTCAATTTGCATAGTTCTAGACCGCCATGGCGCGCAGTCCCTTGACCTTAGTTTGTTTGTTTGGCAGCGCCTCGTCGTCAGAGTCTCACCTTGTCCCAAGACCCCTAAATCAGATGTGCCTTCAAAGTTGCGGTTTTTGGGAGCGAAAAGGCCGTGTCTCCACGTCTTTGGCGCGGCACCGGGCTTCCACGAGCACGGATCGACCATGACACAATCCCGCAGGGATAGAGAGACATTGCTCTCGTGAGAATCATTCAGTCCAAGTGTCGTCTGGTCCGTGAGTTTAGCTACAGCGTGTGTGCTAAGTAACATGCCCGACGCATTCGCTAGCGCAGGGGATGGAATGGAACACTATTGGAAGAACCAGCCGCGTTCACCTGACCTGGTAGATTTTGACTTCCGGCGTTTCTGTCATGAACGATTCCGAGACGATACGAAAAGGAATCGCCGACCGAGACTAAGCTGCCGGGGTCCCTCGGTGTGACTATGGAGCCCCTGGCTGCAGCGCCAATCCGGCCATCAACGGTTCAACAGTCGTGGATACTATCCGCACTTTTTGCTTCTTCGGTCCGCTTACGAGTGCTCGGCTGAACGCAAAATTGCGATCTGCTCGGCAAATGAAAAGCAAGCAGGCAGACTTGCGTGGTTGCCAAATGATCAGAGGCAGATGTCGATTTCACCGCAACAACTGACTGCCGCTGCGAACTTTGGCTAGCCGAAATCCGACGAGCACTGAGAGAAAAGCAAACGCAGGCTTCTCTGTCGCACAGCAAAAAAGAAAAAGAAAGAAAAAAACCGTTCTCTTCTTCCCTTGCGTTCGCTGGCCATGCTTGGCTTTTTGGAGAACAAGATTGCTATGTAGTTCAGGACGGGGGCGGGTGTTATGCGAAAGGTTGCAACATGCTTCCAAGAAAGTTCTATCTTACCGGCGGACCGTCGAATTTCGGTCAACCCTTGTCAAGCGATTCAAGTCTATCGCCTTATGGCGGCCGTTAGCGCCGCGTTTGTCTCCCCTTGCCCACCACTTCAGGAGAGCCTCATTAACACGAGGCAATACGTTGCAAGCTGTGGTAAACGTCCCGCAGCGTTTTATCCTTGTTGAGTCAAGTCGCAGAATGATTTGATGAGCGCTAGGCCATGACCGTGGTTCAAGTTCCGTAGCCGATGGAGTGTATATGATCGGCTTATTTCGCAAGGTTGCGCTGCGGGTCATTTATTGGCAGAGAATATTCGTCTGCGCGTAGTGTGTACGGAGTAATACTGTATCCAAGGCTTAGTGATGGTCTCGTTCAGACTCCAGAGTTCACGATACACAAGTCCAGGGTGCCATCCATCCTAAGGTAGCGAGGATGGGTAGCGACAAGGGCATCGTCAAACAAGAGAATAACCAGGCGAGCGCGCTGATTGGAAACCACACCAGCGGATTTGCTTACGTTTTCAAAGCAGCCCCGGGATGCCGGGCATCGCATGAATAGATTGGCCCCGTGAGTGACAGGTTGGCCTGGTCTTGCATGTTTGAGGTGTGTTGCGAACAACATCGGACTACTGGAAAAGTCCAAGCTCAAGCCGGGAGAAAAAAAAAAAGAGAGACAAGGCTGGATCCTGATCGGATTGCTGAGGTGGCTTTGGTGGCCACCACAAACCCTGTCTTATTAACAAAGCAAGCCACGCCTGTGCAGCTGAATATGTGGTTGAGTTGCCTCATGCAAAAGTTTGAGTTTGTACGGGAGCGTGGTACCCAGTTCGCTGCACGGCAAGAACGTGGGGGATCTCCTCCGCCCCGGTCCAGCAGAGACAGTGACACTTGATGGTGCAGCAAGTCTGTGGTAGACTGAGTCTCAGGTCCGTGAGCCATGCTTGTGTTTCTCGTGATCTCTCAGCCGCGGAGGTTAAGCATGTAGCGGAGAACGACGTGAGCCACGTCTCCATACTAGCTATCGTCTTTTGGGGCAGAATGTGGGTTTGCTCAAGCAAGGAATGCCTTCGACTCTTGAACATTCGAACAACGTTGCCGAGGAATGCTGGCTCGGTTGCGTCCGCTGTTGATTTCGGGGTTGGCTGGAGAGCCGAGTCACACGCTCCGAATATCCCCTCAGTCCGCCATGGGAAATGTCTAGCTGCTCCAGGATGCCTGCATCGGGATAGTAATTAGGTGTTCCGAGGATCACCAAACGCATGCCAAAGCTTGCCACGCCGACTTACGTGTTGGGTGAGTTCAGACCAGTAGGTTAGCTGGCTTCTTGATGCAATTCCCTCGACAACAGGACGTTTCTGACTAAATGCCTCAAATCGATATTGCAAGTCAAACGCACGCATTCCCCGAATGGATCGCCAACGGCGGTCGCCTAAAGGTCTGACGTTGGATGCTATCGCATTGTCTGGCTGTGAGTGAGTATCGATCACTTCCGGTGTTCCTAGGAGGGAAACCACGATGCCTTCCAACATGGGCATGGCGTCTCTTCTCGAGCTCGAATACGATAATGCGGTATCGCCAGGAGTAAGAGCAGTAGACGATCCTGCGAAAAGTCCCATTGGTAGAGTCCAGCCGCGGGGATGCTGAAGTCTCCGTTGTCCAGCGGAGACGTAAACAGCCGGTCCAAGTCAGCTAGTATCGAGAACTCGATAGAAGCCGGCATGCAAACCCTCAGAGAGCAACCACATCTATAGTGTCGAGCGAATCAGAGACGAAGAAGTAGACCCCAAGCTGTTATGTCTCAAAGCACAGACGACGGCGTGGCTCCGGCAGCGAGCTTAATCCCGAAAGGCCAAGACAATATGAGCGCTAATCTGCGTGAAATCGAGCGCATACCTAGATTGACGACCTAGCCACGTCGGATTGGTTGGCTTGCACCAAGCCCATGCAACAGGGGCATGTGGATTTCGACCGCCACAAACCATCTGCACTGTGACAGCCTGGCTGACTCAAGTAAGTCAGCTCAGGACGATGTAGTGATGGCGCGATATGAGGCCATACCGGTATTAGTTCTGGTACGGATCGCTCTTGGTCTGCGGGGGACGGGACGCAGGGAGAAGAAGTGCTTGACGGGCGTCTGCAGTGTGAATGTGCTAGACACCAACGATGCCGAGAAAAAGCAATTATGGTGTCGGTGGTAAGGTAAAAGAATTGGTGGTGGTTTCGGGGATCGCTGTCAATGAAATCATTTCCGTTCCTTGACCTGGTGAAGACCCCCAGCTCCACGTTTGTTTGAGTGAGATGGAAGGGCACCCCCAGAAAAGCCGAGATTGGGTATGCGCACCAGCATCTAGGTCTTCAATATTGCGGAGGTCGGATACGGATGCCTTCGGTGCAGCCTTGTTCTTGAACACGGAGCGGCATCTTGCCTCATCTAGATTGAAGGATCAGCAGCGGACGAGGGAGTGCGGCCCTGCGTGCTGACTGCCGTTTCACAATCGAGTCTCGCTTGAGAGCTCCCTGTGTACGGAGCATTTGACGGTCCTTTGCCCTGCACCGGGACACAGACAGACGGAGCTGAGGCTTGTGTCGCCAATCAAGTGGGTTCCACGATGACTCCTCCCTAGACTCCGTGGCTGGAGCGCCTGCGAGCTTGTCTCGAGCGGCAGGACGTGCGTGCGTGCTCAAGCCATTCGCATTGTGACTTGTTGGACGGAATTCGGATGGTTGGAAAATAACCCGAGATGTTATTGCTCCCAAGAGTTGCCGGCGGAGGAAACGCAGCCGATTTTTGTCTTGCAGTGTCTGGTAGCAGACGGCGGCTGCTGGGATACATTCTTCTATTCGTGTTTGTTTATAACGCATCGGTATATCTTCGTCTTTGATAAGTGTATGCGTGTGTTCCGCTTCCCGCTATAGGCGATAGGTAGTCACAGTGTTTGAACACTCGTAGGTATTTGTCTCTCCCTCCGCCACCATCTCAGCCTGCTAGCTGTTGTCCATTGCTCCTTAGGCACGGTTGCTGTTACTGGCTCCTGGGCTCTTGCCCATCTGATGATGGCGATGCTGACCACGATGCTTGGCCCGGCTGTTTCTCGTTTGCAGTAGCGGACACACTTGGCGCCTGGAACCGGGTTGGCCAAGTTGGTCCTGACTGGGAATGAGAAGGGCGAGAGACAAACAAGGTTTGGGAATGTCGCAGAAGCGAACCGCTGCTCTTAGCACGGCGTATTATTAACGTGGTGTTATACCGGGGCCGTCGCCATGTCGGTGATACGTGTAATGCAGAGAGCGAAAGAGCGTGGGGTATCCGAAGGATAGCGTCGCAGAGATTCGAATAGTCGGGATGATATTCCCAGGGTAAGACTGAGATTCAGTATGTATTGGTACGAATATGGGCAGGGACCGACGACGGACAAGGGCCAAGGACCGAGCTGCAAGCCTTGAAGTTGGACGGGCGGACCAAGAGTTATGGAGAGAGGGAACGAGTTGGACGATGAGATCTGACAGATGCGCTAGCCCGGCTGCGGTAAGCGTTTTCCGTGATCGATGCAGTTCCTGCAGACCGCTTGTTTCTTTTCTCAGATTGATGGCCTGAGGCAGCATGAGCGATATTCAGGCAGCTACTGGTCATTGGTACACTATGCATGGGAAGGGGGAGGAAGCATCCGGTGGGACCGCGGCAGGAGTGGCAGGGAACAGGAAAGTGAGGCAGTCACGGGCTGGCTGAGGTGGATCTGTCACGTGATCTATACGTACTCTATTCAAGACCCAGCGAGAAGCTGGGAGGGCGGCAACCAGCCACCAGCACCAGCCACCAGATAGCCACCGGTCGTTACCATCTTGCAGTTGCCTGCGCCTTCTTTTTGTCCCTCCTTCTTCCTCTCTGCCCCTTCCCGTTCCTTGAATCCTTCCTGCAAGTGTGACTTCAGACCGGAGAGGGCGCCTTGTTTTCTGATTGGTCAAGAAGGCTAATGGGATAGTCTGAAGTAGCACATGATTGGTTAGAGAATCGATGGGGCGGGGTGGTAAGGAAGGAAGGAAGGAAGAAACTCCAACGAACACCAAGAAGAGTACCCAGAGGAAGGACCTAACTACCTAGCTACCTGTCTCCATCGTCATCTTCCTCAATCTCACCCCTTGCAGGACTGCACATCGTCTTGCTTCTCGGTAGTATGCTGCGATTCTCTCCATCACAATCAGTGGCTTGCGGTCGGACGTCGTAGCCGTGCTCGGAGAGTTTCTGTTACTCTTACACTCCGCTGTCTTCGGATATTTCGGTCTGCTTACGGTTACAGTGTCGCATAGACAAGCAAACCATCGTGATCGACGAGAGAACCACTTTCACGATACTAGGGACTGGCCTACGGATACACTATGTTCCTCCTGGACTGTCATCGCAGGCTCCATCGAATCCCAGTCTGACATTATCACATCAAGCTCGCTACCAATCGACCGGCCTCCATCTTAGCAGTGGCATCATAGCCTGCCACACCACTATGAAGGAGCGCATCATGAATGATGAGTCTCTGTTTGACCAACTTCCTGAGCGGAATCCCGTCTCACCGTCCATCTACCGCTAGGCGGCACGAGTAGTTCGACCGAAGAGACAGACGCCCGTGGAATCAAGACTTAGACTCTGCCTGGACCAAAACCCAGAGCCCGGGAGGCGCGCGCTGGTTGCTCTGCTCAGCTGTGCTTGCAAACTTGCCGATGGCCACACTGGCGGGGGAGTTGGGACTTCACAAGTTCACACACACACACAGACGATGCTACACTGCATCGTGAACCACGGGCGCTATGCTACAACTGGACGCCCGAAATTGCCTATTGGGCTGGCGAGATCAGCCTCTGCAGACCATTATATGGGCCCCCCGTGGCCCCTTCACCATCATGATCCATCATGATCCATCATAGCTCCGTCGTCGACAGCCTCACTCGTCGGGAGCTTGCGCCCAGGGACCCCTGTACAGCGACCCCATCAAGTCGTTACGAGGCTGCTCTCGCTCGCCTGCAGCCTCTGCATTTCTTCCATTCCCGAATCGCCCGGACTGGCCAGTGGCACGCACACATGGCCCATGGACTACGCTAGAACGGCACAAGGTGACAAGACTCCAGAGACGCTGCCACTGCACACCACACAGACCACATACTTTTTGACACCACACCATCACGACCATACCACCCATGTCTTGTCGACGTTCGACTCTCTCTCAAGTCTCACCCTCACTCTCAACAACCAGCTCTCTCTTTCGCGGCTCGCCTGCATCGCTGTGCCAGAATGACACACGATCCTGGCCTCAGGCATGACTGCTTCAACCTCAAGCAACCCTGACAGCGAATCAACCCCAGCCAGTCCCTCCCCGTTCTGCCCGTTTACCGCTCCGAGCCACACAGACGTGCAGCATATTGCTGCAGACTGCAAAGACCTATGCACCATACGCATCCAAGCAATGCAGCGTTGCGGCGTTCATCAAGCCTGGATTGCGGCGTGCAGCGTCACGGCGTGCCTAGGATCAAGTGTACGGCAGACTCCAGAGAAACGGAAAAAAAAAGAGAAAAAAAAAAAGAGAGACCTCACAACATCAATCTGCTTGTCCATTCAGCGCCCGGCACGCTCAGGTTGCTTATCCACTTTCTTTTCATGGAACTCAATCCTGGCCCGCCCATTCAAACGGTCGTTCGCAATCTCAGGCCCATGTGCGACCCATGACCACGTTGGCCGCCGTCACTGGCCGGGATCAAAAGCCCATTCCAGAGGCAAACCGAATCCTCCTTCGCCCGCCCTGAGTCTCCACACGCACCGAGTCCAGGCCTGCTGTTCCGCTTGCTGCTCCGTAGATGCTGGAGTTGCCGCTGCTTCGTCTCCGGCCAAGCTGGCCACGGGCACGCGAACCCAAGGCCGACATGGAAAGATTTGGCCGTAAATTTCGAGGCACCACTCCGCAGCTCATCATTTGCAGAGAGGCTACCGTGTCCTCGACTCCGCCAGCCCTTACCTACTGCGTATTCGTACCGAGTCTGAGTGATGTCTATGGCGCTAAATCCGACCCCACGGTCCTGAACCCGCTCTTACACGTCTAATCATGCTCTCAGTCTCGAGTCCACTGTCATGCTCTGATGAGACCTCAGAGGCTCAGACGGGCTCGGATTGACCGGCCAGAACGGCCCACAACCAGTTCGAAAAGAAAAATATCATGGCAATGATCCGTCCGTCGTCAAGCGAACTTGGTCTCCTAATCGAGTCGGCCGCGGAGTGCCAGCAACCAGACCAGCAGACATAGCCAGCCAGCACATAACTGTGCACCCGCAAATGTGAAAACCCCGTCGTTACTGTTTGGCAAAATATGCAGTCTACCCGGCCATTCGTATCGACTCGACCATACACAGTAGGTATAGAGCACTTAGCTCGGCACCAACTACTTCGATAGTCGCTTGTGCAGAACATTACTCATTGGCTCGCCTTACTAGCAGTCATGGAATTGACGCAAGCATCCTAAAGTGCTTCTCAATAGATGATTGGCCGTTTCTATCCTTGTCGACCAATCATGGCGCTACAGGTGATCTACACTTCACAACTGTTGCTAAGAGAGAATGTGTGTGGTGTACGTACTCCGTAGTTGGTGCAGCCACAAGGTGGCCACCAGGTGGAAGATGACCGCTTGCGAAAAATCCGGAAGCCAATCAATGCTCCCGCGAAGGATGGATGGGAAGCGACGGGCATCCTGTGAGCCAGAGCCAGATCTGCTTAGCATTGATCCAGTCACCAGCCTGCGAGGCAGCATCTGCAACAGAAAGGCTGACCGGCCACCGAAGCCCACACTCATCAACTCCCGGACTTTATGCAAACAGCTTGCCAAGCGCCACAAAGGCTCCGACGTCAGCTACGAGACCATGACAGTGAGCCAATTAGGTCGCGGGTGGCACTATTGTGACTGGGCATCCCAAGTCGCCCGCTCTCAGTCGGTGTTTGGCGGTAGTCACAGATTACCCTGCTACCAGCTCTACCCGGTGTCAACAGCGTCTTTTTCGACCTCGAACCACGCGGCATTGATGATAGCTGTGGCTCAAAGTACGGGGCTCTGCAACAAGCCATAGCATACCACGTCGCTAGACCAGGCCGAATACTCCCAAGTCGCGGTGAAGGAAGACGTGTCTCATTCGATCATCGTTCGACTGAGATTCCATGCCCGGTTCCGACGTTCCCCCAAGGGAGTTTTGTTCAAGCGTGAGGCTTTCCTCCATTATCCTACGAAAACGGGGACGTTCGCCCTGCGGCAGGCGAGACAAGGGCAGGCTGGATAGAGAGAAGAATGGAAGAAGCTGCACATCACAGGTCACAGGAGGCCTATGACGATGGCTCACTCAGTATCGCTTAGGGAGGGCGAGCGGTGGCAGCAAGAGCACGGAGCAGTCAGTCACCAACAAGGCACCGGGCCTCTGATTGACAGCGAGAAAGCTGAGAAGGGAAGTGAAGGGAAGGGAAGGGTAGAGCAACGGACAGTCTGTGTTCCCTCCGCCAGGGTCGTCCCATGAGTGCTTAGGGGGCGACGACTCACGCACGCCCCGTTTCTTCGACACCCATCGACCATCCGTTTCGTCTGACACACTCAGCCAGTAGCGGTGGCAGGGGTATATGGAGCACGGCTGGGGGTGGTGGATAAGAATCAACACACGAGAAGTGAGGGGTGACACAGCTCACACCCACTCACACCTCACACCCCCTTGGGACGGGGCCACTTTACCTGGTGCGTCAGACAATACCTGCTCGTAAATTGCGCAGAGACGCCAATCACGACTGCTAGTGGCATCCTGGTGGCTGCTCCAGTAGAGAAACTCTGCCGGTCACTTGTCCACGCCTGGGCACGACCACGCCCCCTTTGGCTTCACGCCCCCTCGGCCCTCTACCTACTGCGTAGCTCCAAGCCAGGCTCTCAGGCCTCAGGCTCTTCTATCAACTCTAACCCACTGGCCCGCTGCTCATGTCGAACTCAAGAATAGACGGTGCATTGGTGGATCCAGGGCTAAGACATGGCAAGCCGCTCATCCCTGCTCTGCTAATATCGAAGACGACTGGGGTGTCCTTGGAGCCACCGGCCATGGTGGATGCTCCACGCAACGCACTTTGACATGGGTACGTAGCCGTAGCGCTAACATCATTTCGCCTCGTTCCTCATCGGGGTGGTGGCAGTCATTATCAACCACCCATATCCCACCACCGTACAACTGGCTCGACCTGTCTCGAGACTTCAATCATCAATTTTTCCACCACGCTCCTTCCCGTCGACCTCTTCACATCTCTTCACGATCTTCGGGAACCTGGAATCTCAGTCGCCCTTCCACCTCCGCCTCACAACAGACACCGACCTTCACCGACCTCAGCTCGCTACCCATCCCGCACCAGGCGACAATTACCGTGTTTGACTCGTTGACTCGACGTCTTGCACTTTCGACCTTTTCTACTTCCTCAGACCGATCCATTCATAGGACTACCAACCCATCTCAGGCCGTAGGATAATAACCCAGGACTATTACTTTGGACTCCCAGGACATACCAACCCAAAGGACAAAGGCCGTTTCTACTTTTTTCTTCTTCTCTTCCACTTTGGATCTCGCCCTCGAGACCCATTACAAACCGCCAGAGAAAGGATTCCCATTTGGACCCGCAAAAATCACATAACATGCAGCATGTATCAGGATTTGGCTATCCCACCCCTCCCGCGTCGCCGGTGTACGACAACACAAAGTGTTCGATCCAACAACCCATCACGACAGCACCTCACTGCCAGGCACGATATGTCCCGCTAACACCAGAGGCGAGACTCGGAAGGTTTCTTGAGGGCAAGTTGCAGTTGCAAACCATTCTTGGTACTGGCGCATATGGCGTCGTGTATTCCGCAGTGGATGTCAAGACCGGAGTCCGTTACGCCGTCAAGTGCCTCAGCAAATTCAACCCAGATGGAACCCCATTGGATCGTCGACAGGTTGCCTTCCAGAACCGAGAGATTCGTCTGCACTACCTGGCGTCGGCCCACCCTAACGTGGTATCGATGCTCAAGATTGTTGATGACCCGGATTGCATCTATGTTATCTTGGAATATTGCCCGGAAGGTGACTTGTTCTTCAACATCACCGAGTGCGGTCAGTATGTCGGGAACGATGACCTCGCCAAGAGAGTCTTCCTGCAAGTATTGGATGCCGTGGAGCACTGCCATTCCCTCGGAATCTACCACAGAGACTTGAAGCCGGAGAACATTCTCGTTTCGGACCAAGGATCAACAGTCAAGCTTGCCGATTTTGGCCTCGCAACCTCATCCGACCGGTCAGAGGACTACGGATGCGGCTCAACATTCTACATGAGTCCAGGTAGGCCATCCACTCCCAGGAATTTTCCTACTTCTATCAAGCCCCCTGAACACCACTAACATGTCGCTTCTTTCCTTTTCTTAGAATGCCTGGATCACTCCGCCCGGAGACCTTTCTACTTCTGCGCACCAAATGATGTCTGGAGCCTCGGAGTCATCTTGGTCAACCTGACCTGCGGACGTAACCCATGGAAGCAAGCATCCTTTGAGGATTCTACTTACAGGGCTTACACCCGATGCCCGGAAACTCTGAAGAGCATCCTCCCCGTGTCGGATGAACTGAACGACATCTTGGGGAGGATCTTCACCCGTAACCCGGATCAGAGGATTACTGTTGCCGAGTTGAAGGCAAGAATCCAGGCTTGCTCCATGTTTACCATCCCGGCGACGCCGACAGCTGTGCTTTCGACTACCCAGGTTCCGCATGAGCATACTACCGAATACGTTACTAGCGAGGACACGATTGTCGACGACTACGATAATGCCCTCTCGCCTGCTTCCTCATCCTCGGACGAAGGATCTACCTGTTCTTCTGACGAGGGCTCGCTCACCTCAAGTGGCTCGACCATCGATGACCTTGATGAGGACTTCCTTCAGGAACAGCAGGAGACTATGGCATGCCATACCCAAACATACGAACCAGAGGATACCGGAGCAACATACTTCTCCACACAGGACTACATTCCTCAACATTACACTGGCCCCGTACCATCCCAGCTTGCTGGACCTGAGTCATTCCGTGTCCAGATGCCTGTACCAACATCGGCTCCTCTTCAGGCTCAACTGCAAGCGCCCAGCTGTCCATCCAAGTCTTTCGTCCAGTTCTGGTGGGGAGATGTGTTGAAGTATGCTCAGCAGGCCCCTGCTATCCATCCCCACGTCCCCTTCCACCACCAGGTTCCCATCTTATCGCACCCTCAAGGCTGCTACTAGGAACAATTATCCGTTACGCCAATTCATGTCCAGGACCACCCTCAATCCTACGTATCCTGGAGGACATGGCGACATCACCTCAAAAAAAAAAACAACTAATCAACGTTCATCCTCGTGGGCCATCCATGAGGATACTTAATTCGTTACGAGACACGTGGACCATATTACCTTTTGGATTTATCTTCCCGGAATGGAATCTCCAAAAGTCGTGCAAAAAAGGACCGGAATTTCTCTACTACGCAACGGCGCTTGTAAACTTGTCGGAGCGGTTTTTTCTTTCATTGTTTATTCTTTCTGTCTTCAGCGCGGAGTTGGGAACTGGAAAGCAAAGAGTGATAGTGTATCGATGTCGAAAACTATGGAAAGCATATCAGGCGCAGACGGGGACAAAGACAAAGAGGCAGGAATTCTTCTCATGATTTTTCTGGGGGGCGGAATACTCTATTCTGACGCATTGATGCGCAAACGGCTTGGGGAAAAGAGCTTTCACAGGGCTACTTTCCTGGCAACCGTTTGGATGATACCAGATTCTTCCTTTTTTTTTTCTTTTTTTCTTTTTTGGGATGTTTTTGGGCCACTACGGGAGAGAGGGACTCTGTTCCTTCAAAGCTGAGGAAAAGACGGTTTAGACAATACCTGGGCCAAGAACCCAACCGTCAGCGGATATGTTCGCTGAACGGAGACTCGAACTAGGACCAAAGCCCTCGAAACGAGTACAGGCTAGGGATAACGACCAGAAAACAACTGGCGTCTACCAATGAATACAAACATTCAAACACCCCAAAACAAAGCTTTTTCACGTGTACCTGTGAATATTTACCACTAATACTGAGAGCGATTTACTCTATCCGAAAAGAGCCCGACTACCGACCTTGCCAAAATGTTGCTTAGCTAAGGCGAAGGTGGTGGTGTTGGTCGGAAGCGGCGGGATGAGGCAGCCTGTGGTTCTCTAACCTTCTACGTAATGGCCTAAAAAGGGTGACATTCTTTTTTTTTTCCCCACCTTCGGTTACGGTTCTTCCAGAACGTCTCGAATAATTCCATTCAGGTTTTACGAGGGAAGAAAAGGTTAAGGGAAACCCTCCCATTCTCCGAGTCTCTGACAACTCTGAGGGATGGTTATTCCCTACTTGAGTAATCTACGGTCTACCTTGTATTCTGTAGTTTAAAACCGCCCAAACGCGCGAGGCAGTGAGGTGGAGGAGAGGGAATGCGAACCCCTCCCCTTCTGAGGATGTGTCCCCCCAAGCCTATTCCTCACAGGCAGGGGAGAGCCATGGTCTTGTTCGGCTTTACTGTGTAAAAGGCGGGTTTGTGTCAAGCGGGCGGTATCCCTGATGAAATGTTCACTTTTCTAGGACTGACGTCCTTCTCTTTTTTCCTATTTTTTTTTTGGCACGCCTTTTGCACGCCTGTTGCCTTGAGGGGATGGGCCTATCTACTCTGCAGGAAGACAATGTGCGCACTTCTGTAAGCGTGCTAGGCGGAATATGGAGAAGGGTGCTGCTGCTCTCTCGCAAAAAAAAAACCTTCATGAGAAAGTGCAGCTTTCGAATGGATTGTGCAACTATGCAAACTGACTTACTGCATGGCAACTGCGTCGCTCCATAGAAAAGAGCACGTTCCAACAGACCAACACTAGAAGGGGGGGGGGGATGAAGATCACACACACTCCAGCTTTTCTTCTTTCTGGCTGTGCCCGCAGTAGTAAGCACGTTCTAAGAAAGGCAGGGCTGTCGAAGGGGGATGGATTCAATGGATCGGTGGTTTCTGGTGGTGGTCACTTCTGGCGCTGATGCCCATTCTCGAAAGGGGGGGCTGGCTGGCCTCGCACGCTTCGCTGTACTGGTTTCCACGATGGTGCTGCAGACATGATTGGACGGTGAGCACTCTGAAAAGATGTGGGAAACGGTCGTCGTTCGCCCTGTTTTCGGTGGTGCGGGTGGTATGGGTGAGTTGCGTCGAGGTGGTCCGTTCCATCTTCCCCTTCCAAGTCTTGTCGTATCCCTAGTTCTCTCCAATCATGACCCCTGTCCCTATAAGTCACTGCCGTAATGAAGTATGGGTAGTGTTATTCTTTTTTTTTTTTTTTCTTTTCTTAATTGTTCTTAGGACCGCAGGTCGGCCCTACCGTGAGCCTTGAGGGCGGAGGTTGATGCCCTCTTTGGGTTTAGAGTGTACGAAGAGGGTTTGGGTTGAGACCGATTATAGCCCTAGTGACCCTGCCAATATTTTTGTTGTATTGTTTCCTTCCTTGGAGCGAAAGTGTGACGGTTCCCACTGCCTAGTGCCAACCTGGGCATTTTTCTTTGGTGCATGGGTCATGGATTGTCACCAGCTTTTGCTGGGAGTGAGATGTCTGAGCAGAGCAGAGAGTCCCTGAGAAGAAGGTTGAGCTTTGGTCGGATTCGGGCTCGTGCCTCGGTGACTGGGGGTAGGAGGGTTCGGGATGGGACGCGCGCGATGTCATGTAGTGACACTAGTTGTACGGATACGGTTGGTTGGAAGCCTTGAAAGGGTAGTAGCACCAGGAAGAAAGGTTGCGGAGCCTTTCATTAGTGCATCCAACCGGGTCGTGTTGTTCAACTTTCCCAACGTTAGGGAATCCCCGAAGATTGGCACACTGGGAGAGAAACTTGGGAAACAGTGAGGTGGACTTGCATGGGGCGTGTTTGCGCCGTTGTCACCTTATTACGCATGCGGCACGGCGGAGGATGGGTTGTAAGGTAGGGACGCCTCGGGCGTTGTGTGGTTTGGGCATGGAAGCGTGTGGGTGGAGCAAAGAAAGCACCGGGCTTGCATTTATGGAATGATGGATGGGAGGCCATGGGCACGGCATGGCACAGCACAGCATGGCATGGCAAGACGCGATAGCGAATCCCATCGTGGTGGGCATGCATGTAGGCAACCCTGTTTGCGATGAGGGTGGCCGAGGCACTGAAGTGTGAGCCAACTAGAAGACGCCTGGAGGAGCGTGTGAGAGGTTGCAGATATGGAGAGATATGTGTGACTAGGTACTCCGTAAGTGTGTGTATAGGTGGCTAGCTTCATTGCTAAACATGCAAGTGTGCTTTTTCGGTGGGAGCCGGCAGCCTTTTTGTTTCTGTTTTATTCCTTCACTTTTGGTCGTTATTGGGTTGCGAGGTTTAGCACTTTACACGGACACTTTCTGAGGCGAATGTGCTGTTATAACTGAGTATATAGCATGTCTCGGTGTGGCCTGATGGGTGGATGGGGCCAAAGTGCTTCCCTCTTACAGTTGGAAGTGTATGGGGTCTTGGGATGACATGTCGTCTGGCTTACACTTCCGTGCTTCCCGCCGCGCCCTTGAGCACAAGGAGGCGTCTTACCGGATGGACGAGACGAGGTGGGGGGCTCTCAAGAGGAAAAAGGGCTTGAATAGGTATAGGCAAAAGACGCATCAAACCACGCGAGAGGGATAGCCAAGCGGGATCATGGGATAGATGAAAAAGGATGTTTGAAAGAAAAGACTGGAATTAGTTAGCGTGCCATGTGCCAAATGTTATGGGTTATGACGATGGAAGACTAGGTAGGGCCAAGTTCACTTATTGAACAAGCCAGACAGAGAAAGACAGAGGGGTAGATCAGTTGGCCAAGAGTATAGCTGGCAGAAAACTCTCTGGTGGGCGGTGGTGGTGGGCTTGGTTTAGCACATATTTGGTGTGGTTGGGTTACTTGCCAGTTTCGCCCGAGAGTCCTTACCCACGATCGCTGAGCCGTGAGTGGCTTGAATCACTTGACTTCCCGCTTGCGCTAGGCCTTGACAGCAAGCAGATGCATGTTCTATAGACTAGCTTACTGGATCTCAACTATGCCGTGGACACGGGTTAGTTCTGACTGATTAGGTAGATGCTGGCGGCTCTCAACTCTGCGGGTGATTTCTCAAACCTTTTCGCATGATGAGGTGATGAGCAGTATGGACATTGGATGCCGACTGACAAGTCTTGAAGGGGCAATTACTGTAGTGAGCGAATCCTGGCCCCACCGTCCCATGATCGCAGCCTGTTTGTGGTGCCATCCACCGGAGTTATTGGAATGACGGAGACGAAGACGGCGGCCGCGGCGCACGGCGACAATGGAACACCCGGCCCGGGGGGGTTGATGGTGTTGGATGGATGTGGAGCTTGATGCGGTGTGGCACTGTCATATTCGGTCTATGATGGAGAACGATAGCATTCCTGGCTGAAAGATCTGCTGATACTGCAGTTGGCGACGCTCTAGACCTGACAAGCGAGAAGCTCGCATTCATCAGTTGGCACTTTACTGGACTTGTTGTCAGCCAATCTCAAGAGTCCGAAGTCTCTCTTGCTGTGTCTATGGTTCCCACCCATCCACACTTTTTCATAGGTTGGGTTGGTCGCTATCTCTACGGGCTCTTCCCCGGTAGACGATCGAGAACTCTATCATTGTCTTGGCCGTCTATTCGTGCCTTTTGGACTGCGGAAACTGTGGGTTATCAACTTATCGTCCTTTTCTTAATCTATCTTTTTGACAGCTCCGGCCAAGCTTTGCGTTTGACTTGTGATAGAGTTTGGCCGCGTTTTGAAAATGGGGTGGGATAAAAAAGCAACGGAGACAGGGTTTGGGCGTTTGGGAGAAGGCAATAATTCTGCTCTGCTGCGGTGTCGATCATTGGAAAGGGCATAGGTTGGCGAGTCGCTTTCTCATCCGGCCCCTGCTCCTGTTTGCTCGTTTGGGTTCCCCGTAGCGGTCGTTGTGGGCACCGGTGAGGGTTATTCTGTCTTTCTCTGGATATCGAGGAATCAATTCGCGGGCGGTCTCAATGCAATGGATGCATACTGTCGGATTTGGCATAATCAAAAACTGGTTGAAGACTTCTACATTTGGTTGACAAGACCGGGTTGGCCATACCGTCCTCTGCTTTGAGGCCCTCGCGAACAACCCCTGCAACTATTTTTCGTTTCTTGCAGCAGTGACAAGTCAGTTAATGCGGAACCCGATATGCCGGGTTTTCGCTGCAAGCCGCAGGCCGCAAGCGGACGGAGGCACGAAGGGGGCGGTGAGGGAAAAAGGTCTAGGCCCCAGCTCGAGTTGGACAAGGTGGGAAACGACAGATCTATCGGGATACAGCGTGGCTTGATAGATGCCAGAGAAAAGGTGTATTTCCCAAACGTGATTGGGTGGGATGGAATCTGTTCTCGACATTTGCCTGCATTGAGCTGAGCGTTGTCACCTCCTCCTCCCCGCAATTCATGGTGGCGATAAGCCAGAGCTCTTCGTTGTGATGGAGACAAAACGAACAACGAACAGCCGGAGCCACTAACATGATGGATCATGGGCAAGTCTTCACTGGCCTTTGCGGTCTTTTTTGTTCCTCTCCCCCTTGCACTTGCATCTAGTGGGCTCAGTGGGCTGGCGAACTGCGCTTTTCCAGGCCCCCGCCAGCTTGCGCCGGTAGTTGTTGAAGTGGTTCGGAAACGTTCCCGCGGCGTGGCCGGGGGGCTAGAGTTGAAGGGCCCTATTCCACTTTGGCACATAGTCTTAGGATGACACCTAGTACCTTAGACCGCTTCTGCGCATGGCGCATGATGGGTTTGATATTGACGGGTTTCTGCCCCAGTATGGACAGGATGAAGTATGAAGAAGGGCGCGTCTAACGGGTGGGGGCGTTCAATATTCTTGTTCCTCTAGAAAGCCTGGAAGGTGACCACTAGGGGCCGTAGATGATCAAGGGATGGGATGGACAACTGCAGATCGAGATGCGGAGAACGGCACGGCGGCGAGGCAGCGGGCAGTGACTGAGCGAGTGCCCTTTTGCGGCCGCAGAAACCGAACTGGTGGGCACACTGAAGAGTCGCAGGACTGGTTTGCCAAGGCCGCGCGCCGTTGGTACGATGTTCAATGCGTGATACTAGGCGTAATCTTTGGAGACAGACTGAGAGACATGGTGGAAGTAAGGGCGCACGGCAATTGTTGCTTCTCGGCGTCGTCTTGTCTCTCGGTGAGGGGTTGGTAGGGTTGTGTCAGTGTGCCTATAATCAGAGAGCTCGTGAGTGGCTAGGCGAGAACGAGCTTGGCTGGTGAGGAGGTAGGTACTTTGAATCATCATGTCTTGGAGCCCGCGTTGAGGTGGACGCGCGAGGTTACGAAGTGTGGAAGTGTGGTTGAGCAACTCTCAGTCATCAACTACGTCAACTGTCTCGATATCTCGAAGACCCGCATAGGAGGGCCAAGCTCGCACGCTTGCGCACGTTCCCTTGTCGCAACGCCCACCGTTCGATAGATGGCTAGGGAGACATCGCAAGTCTACTAACTTGGAGGATTTCGAAGAATGTGGTCTCGGGAGACACTCATAGTGCGATGTTAACAGTGAATCCATCTTATCAAACTATGATTGGCAAACTGCTGAGTCCGGCCGAACATGTTGCGCTTCCAAACAGTCCGTGTTCAACTGGAACACTTTAGTCTCTAGGGTGTAGAAAGCAGCACCATCAACGTCACGATCGCGATTCTGTGTAGATCGCCGCGTGGTTGTTATTCATCCCTTACCGCCGAGAGATCTTCAAAACACATTGGACACAGCTAAGGCCGCCCTTGCCAGAGCCGGTGGCAAATACTCATGCCTGGATGGTTCCCATCGTCACGGCCCCGGGGTCCCGCCGTAGAGAGTCGCTTCGCACGGACGGGGCCGGCGATTCACGGCCGGGGACTTTATTGACGGAATAGAGGGGCAGAGGGTGGGAGCGAGAGGGGTTGAACACAACAATTACCAGAAACTTGGAGTTATGCCGTCGCTACCGAACAAAACGATCAGCTTGGCACAGAGCCTCTGTCTCCAAGTCTCCAAGTGGCGAGTACTGAACATGGAAGACGCTTGATAAGATCTCAAGGTGTGGTGGACCGCATCAAGTCTGGATGCTATCTTTGGTGCATCAGTTGTCACTCTAGGGCCCTAGGAGAACAATGCCCCCCTCGACTTCCAATTCTCACTCACTTTTCCCATCTCGACACTGACCACATTGCCCATTGCGTCGTTTTCGTTCCGCGATTCTTTAGTTCGCTGACTCGCCGTCCAATCAAGGCCTCAGATCGCTCACCCAACCAGCGACTCTGCCGTCTTAGCTCGGAGAGGGGGGACTCTTCGATGACAGAAAGTCCCGATTGCACATGGCCGCCCCGATCTCCAAAGACATCACCGGCGCTCAAGAGGGCAACGACGTTTACCTAGTCCCGCCCATCCCTTCCGGCTTCTGCATCCGGTGTTGCGAGCTTACTAGCTTTTTGCCTTTCCAAGGAACTGGACGACAGGCCTTGTTTCGGGCAAAGATCTTCGGCGTGGCAGAGAAAGACACAAGAGACTAGAAGGGGCCCACGGAAAGACATCAGCACGCGGTTGACTCCAAGTGAGACTAGCAGTATGTCTGCGAACGAGAGACACTTTGCCCGTTCCGTCTTACATCGAGATCTTGAGAGTTCAGGTTATGGACGATGGATGGGAGAAAATGGGGCCCGCGACGTTCAAGGTGCCACACTCACCGCAAGCTATTGGAGGCGTCGGCCAAAACTCAACTACGGTACGAGAAAATCATCAGTGGATAGGCTCCATCGTTCGTCAGTAGCGCTTCCTATCGTGCCATATCGTGCCATTGTCTCTGCCATGTCTCAGTCACTAGCCGCAAGGTTCGAGATCTACGATCCTTGAACACGCGAGGTCAGAACGGTGCACAAGATTGCCGAGTGATTAACGTGCACCACAGAGATGCAAACGAACCGACGGGGCTATGATGGCTTCACTCTGGGAGCTTATAGCGAAGAGTATTATCTCAAAATATCGTGATCTGTCTGCCAGCCTCATCCCTAGACGCTCCAAGACATGAGGGTTCAACCAACGCTTACACGTATGTCCGCCGTCACACGATGAGGGATATCCAGCACCAGCACCAGCGTTCGAACGTTAACTGCCTCACCATACGCGTACCTGAAGACCTTCTCTGCGTCTACCTAAACCCTCGAGCGTTTCTGAACCCTACTTGCCTATGCACAGCCCCCTCTGACAGCCGCCGTCTGATGTTTTCCAACAACGCCATGAGGTCAAGAACCCGAGCCGCTTCCGAGCCCGGTGTCAGCCATTCCCGCAGCGACCCCTCCAGGGCTGACCAATGGAAGGCCACAGAGATGGGCATCCCGAGGGTAAGGTATCGTATGGCATTGACCAAAAGTTGAAGCCGGCCGGGAATGAGAAGCTGAAAAGGCCGCCTTGACGATCATACTGCGGTGGCTTGCGTGGCTGGGGGCAGAAAGCTTCGAGGCAATGGATGTGGACGGGGCGGTGGCTTGAACCACAGAGCTACACACGTTTTGATAGTTTTTTGATATTGGGGAGCACGGCAGTTCATCATCTGCCACAAAACGCCCCTCCCAGCAGTGCCACCTTACCGATATTTCGCTGAAGACGGCACATTTGAAAAGAAGGCCCGTGTTGGCGAGTATCTAACCTCTTCCAAGCATAGCCTCATGATGAAAGGGCCACACACCCCAAGCCGGCCCGCCCGCTGTCCACGTCGCTTGCCATTGTCAATAGTCTCGTATCCGTGCCCCGAGCTAAGACGATTCATGGATCACGGGAAAGGGCCCCATAACCGAAAGAAATAACCCGACAGGGTCCCCTCTTTCTCTGTGTTTCCAAGTCCAAGTGGCTCGACACCAACTAAGCGAAGGACGGCGCACGGTGCCGCCTCTTCCTCTCTTAGTCTTTACCAAGCCTTGCTCATCGCACTAGACTAGGCAGGTTGGCACGGTTGTCTGTTGGCTTCTTGGGGTGGGGGGCACGACGACTGGACGCCCTCTCTGGCACCTTGGGCGTCTTGGGAAAAGGGACCGGGAGCAGTCGGTTTCTCTAGCGGGCGTCGAATGATCTAAGCGCTTCCGCGCCGGCTGGCGGGCGGCTTTTGTTGCGAGCGGCCCCCCCGCGTCGAGAGACGGCGTCGAAGGAGCTTCTTCCCCACTCCGCGGTACCCACTCCGTGCGGCCGGAGAGGGCGGAGCCACACCCAAATGGCTGGGAAGAGATGAGGGATTGTTGCTGATGTGGCTCAGGCAAAGCCGTTTGCGGTCACACGGGAACTTACCGTGCTGTTCTACACACCAGTCGCCAAAAGGTGTGAAGGCCACAGAGGTCTAGGCCTGCCTTCATAGACACACGAGACAGAGAATCACTTGCTATGGGCGGGGGGATGGGACGCTAGCTTTGGTTCCGTGTGTGTGTCACTGGCTGCGGCGCCAAGAAATGAAGGTGCTTTAGCATCGGGCGTCATCAAGATGGGTTCGGGGACGGGGAGCCATCATCATGGGAGGGAGCACGGGGCGATGCACGGAGAAAACAACGTCTGCGGGAGCCTGGAAGGTATCTCGATGCCTGCGAAAGGTGGTATAGCACGATGGGTGGTAGCATATTGGCTCTCGTATGAGCTGTTGAAGCTGTTAGAGAAGGCCACTGTGGGACTATAGTAGGCAGCGTGGTTGCTTAAGATCGACCCCGAGTTTGCTTTGTAAGTGCCGTCTGGTGTTTCTGTGAGGCGGACAAATCGTTTCTGGCACACCATCTTAAAATGATGCGACAGTTGGCTGGAGTAAGTGTCTGGAGCCGCGAGGTGAGCAGTGCACTTTCACACTTCTGGGAGACTTTCCTCCCCTCTTTACGCAAGAGGAAGGGCAAAGCTTGGGATGGACTTGGATAGACCTTGATGTACGTGGCCGGTCCCATGAACTATGGAGAGGATGACGATGTTCGTTCCCATCCGCTTGGATGTGGCTTGAGAAGAGGACCCCTATGCCCTGCCAATATGTCGTAAGGGCTGTTAAGGAGAGGCGGCGTTGGCACGGACCGCAGATATTCACACAAATCTCCATACCATGACGCCAGACGCAGAGGCCACGAGTCTGAGAGCCTCATTTGAGTCATCAAGCAGCAGTATTTCCACTATTATGGCCGAGAACCATACCGTTGGTGAACCGCGGGATCCTGCAAGCGCACGGCGACCTATTGTGGTCAATCGTGTTCACGGCAGGTCGTCATCTGCCATCAAGGGCCGTGATTGACTTTCAGGAACCATCACGTTCGACGTGAACTCTGGCACAAAATGTATTGAATGGCAGGGTCCTTTTCCCCGTGCGCGCGTCGAGGAGAAGAGTTTGGGCCACCATGACTCGTCTCGTCATGGTGCGCTTCTTGCGCTTCGCTAGGACCACGCCGTCACGGCGTGGTCATATCCGACGGTTAGTGTGTCACGGAGTGAGGGTATCCAAACTCTGTTCTCTCATTGCTCGAAGTTAATGGTGGTGAGATGGAATTATGAGATGGATTGAGTTGTAGATGGTGGCAGATGTTTTCGCTTTCTTGCAAGCACGCGTTCGTCGCGGAAGGCGCCGAAGTCGCGTGTTTGTAGATTTAGGAGGATGATGGTGTTTGGCTTGGCATGGTCTTGAGCGCAAGCAACGGGAAACTCTACACTTTTGTTATGAAAGACATGTTGGTCGTATGTTAATGTTGCTGTTGCCCCTTGGCCACGATCCCTTGATGAGCGGTCGCATCCGTTACGTCCTGGCTTTCTCGCGGCGTGATAAACGCGTGATGTTAACACTAGCGGCGTCTAGGTAAGGTGAGAGAAATTGAGAAGATGTTATGGGCCCCGAGATTCTGCAGGGAGAGGAAACGATCGCGATGGAGGCGCGATGGTTCGGCGATGGTATCGTTTCGTTTGGTGAGAAACTGACTCGTTCGCCCGGCGCCGGTTCGTGAGATCTATCTTGGTTCCTGATCGCGGCGCAGCCAGAGACGGCGTTGCGAAGCGTCGCAACAGACCTCGTGGCATAGTATGTCGCTTCACCCGCTTCATCCGTTTGCAGCGGTCGGAAAAAAGGTTACACCATGGACGATGGGACCTCAGCCTGCGGGCGTCTTTGTCAGCGTGGTAGCAAGCGCACTCTGAAAGTTTGGCTTTCTGGTTTGGGTGTAGGTAGGGAAGATGGCAGATGAGAAACATCGTTTTCGGAAATCCGAGAAGGAAAAATTGCTATGGCGGCGGTGGTGGCTGACCTTAACCTCCTCCCGCGTCCGTCAACTCCACCGCCATCCAGGTTTTTACGGCCGGTCGGAGTCGGGTAAGCTTTTTAGTGGGAACTGGGGCTCTCCATACCGACGTCAAAAGGCTCGCGGTCTACGGCCTTGCTCCGTGCTCGTTCGGCACGATGGCCGGCGTTCGGTTGGAAGTTTCGTGTGAAACGTGACCGTCGAGGATAGGGACTCCCGTTCTCTGTTGAATCTTCTTTTGACTTTGAGGTCAACGTCCAGGAGCGACCTCGGACAATGGACAGGGCTGGCTGTCCTCGTGATGAGCTTTTGGGAGACTTCGGCCCACAAGGCCGAAATAGGAGAATCTCGGGAGAGAGAAAGACAGAAGATGGGGACTCCGCGGAATAAGGTTGAGTTTTCTCTTCCCACACTTGAGATAGCTTCCGCAGTGTTGAGACATTGACAGGTTGCTGGGGGTCCTTTTTGAGTTATCATGCACTTCTTCTAGAACAGGGTCCGGTAGCAGGACCCGGCGAGGTCAAGGATAGATGCCTTTGAGTTGCGAGAATGGATTCTGGGAGGTCAGGCTGGTTCGAAACATCCCGTCGTGGTCTGTCTCTTACAATGACATATTTGTCTTCGAGGTAGGCAGGGCTTGTTCGTGAGGTTTGTCGGGAGCTTCTGTGTTTCTGCGACGCACGGGAGCCATAGCTGATACTCGTTTGCGACTCCTTCCGGCGGCCATGGGATGAATCTCTTACCCGTCTCATTGATTTCTTATTTGTTTTGAGATGAGGATGAACTCAAGGTCTGGACGAAGCGGACCAGATGGACCAAAAGGGTTTGTGTTATCGTTATTTACATACCATTCCATCTTTCGATCTATCGTCGCGGACGTCGGAAGTGTCAGAAGAGACCAAAAAGGGAGTTGCGATGTCGGATGCTCGATTTACGTAGGGCTGGCCGCATTGATACCATCTTTCAGCAAACATGAAACTATTACTATTACGATTTCAGAACCATGAGCTTAAGTCAATCAAGCATTTCTTGGAAAAAGCGAAGAAGAGGTGTTCATGAAAGAAATAACACGGTAAACCTGATTACTTGCACCATGAATAAGCACGCAGTAACATCTGCGAATAAGCCTCCTCATCAAACCTTCGAATTGTTTCCTTGATTCCCTACGGACATCCTCTTTTCTCGGATCCGGATTGTCAGGCACAGGTTCTTGACGTCCACCGTGCGCGGCCACACAACCTTATCTTCTTCCATCTCGTCTGTTCAAAACTTTGGCATCATGCCCTTGACGAGGCGGTCGCCTAATCACTTGGCTTGATCGGACCCCCAGGCACCGGGGACTGGGTCACCACGGGCCTGCCTGGGACCGGCTTGTCCGGAACGAGGGGTCCACCGGGGATGGGTTTGTCTGGGATTATGGGGCCGACAATGATATCCTCGTTGCAGGCTTTGAGCGCCGCGATGATTGCTTCGTCCAGGTTCCAAATCTCAAAGGGCGGGGTGTTGCTGTAGATGAGAAGGAGACTCGTGAGAGTTGCGCGGAGACTAATTAGATCAGATGGCTTGCAAGAGCCAATCTCGAAAATTTGACGCTTCGTATTCGTGGTTGGGCTGAATATGGTCGTTGCTTCGCCCAGGGTGATGGTGTCTACTTCCACTCCCTTGCTCGCGAGGATGTCGGCCATGTGTAGGAGGACCACATAAGTTCCGAAAGAGGGTTTGGTCCCATGAACAATGGGCTCCAAGAGAGTGAAGTATGTTTCTTTGAGGGTATTGAGATCTTCCGCACGCTCAGCCAAAGCTTGCGATAGTCTCATAGGAGTGTCTAGGTCATTCTCATGTTATCAACTTAGGCACCGAAAACGGCCGTGGTCGTAGTACGTACCTGACGAAGACAATTTGCGCTCGAGAAAAGGCCCGCCAAGCTGTGTAGGAAGTTAGGAAGATTCAGACTGACATCAGGGGCACCTCAAAGTGGGCATGATCAAGCATAGAGAGGGACTTCTCTTACATCACGCTTACCAGGCTTGACTTCCGGGCTGTCAGTAGGAGGAAGCAGGATGGGGCCAACTGGGTTAGGTGAGGTAGCTCCTCCACCAGGGACGAGAATTGTAGAGCCACCTCCTATTGCGAATTGAGGCGCGGCGTTGCTCATGGCCAAGAGGCCAAGCAAAACTATGGCGTAAGACGCCATGATGAGCACTATAAGGATTTTCAGATGGGTTCTATCATATCATTGCAATACGTACCTACTTAGTAGTCTGCTAGGAGCAGCAAACAGGCGATAGTGGGGTTTTATAGGCAAAAAACCCCATGAAAAGGAATGTAGAAACGTCTCCTTGCGATTCACAACGGAGTCGAAGAAGTTAGCCCATGTGCTAAATATATGCATGTTATTGGGCAGTTAATAAGAGAGCATAGCGGGAAAAATGAAGCAGCAAGTGCCATTTATCCAAACACTTAGAATCTGATACACGCTATTGAGCCATTTTAGCCGAATTTATAAACTGCTGCCAGATCACACGGATAAGTTGAATATCTGAATTGTGGCTGAGCTATCAGCTATCAAGAGACATTCCTTTGGGATTACGGAATCGCATGTCCGCGAGCAATTGAATAATGGATATTTGGGTGATGAAGCCTCAAATGTTGGCAGCACCAGTGACTCGTATACACGTTCAAATAATCCTTGATGCGCCAGGGACGTGAAGCTCCTTGATCAAGAAGGATTAGAAAAGACCAGTCGCTTCCCATCACACATCGAGGCCATGTGTGGCAAACACCAGGCCTGGTAGAAACCTCCATTCTGATTCAATGTAAGAACAACTTAAATGAAGGAGCCCATTGGCCCAATGCCTGGCGGAGCATCGCCTCCCAAGATCGCATCGATGGCGTTGAGATCGCCGGGGTCAAAGAATTCAAAAACATCAAAACCTGCGGGTCCCTCGAAGAGGGAAGGGTCAAAGACGGGCATAGTATCACTGTTTGGCGGGCAGTTTCCGTCATCAACATTGCTGATGCCTACAGCAGGCGCGTCATGTGATACTGTTTGGTCCTGCCGAGGAGTATTTGGCGCATTTGTTGAGCCGGGCCCGTTCTGCTCATTCATGGCGTTGGTGCAGACTTGGTCTATCTCTTGGATCACTTGTTCCGCTAAATCGACCATGACCTGGGCAGACCTGAACATGCTGCTCATTCCACGTAGTGTCTTGCAGGTTGACTGGAGCTGTCGTCGCGATCTCGCTGTCAACATTGGCACTTTGGATGATCGTAGTTCTCGATATGCGACCCGCAGGGATAGAGATACGGCGTATGGTACGAAAGTCATGTGCGATACCGTGTTGCCGAAGTCCTCAATGATGGTTGTGATCTTCATAGCGGATAGAGCTTGTCGGTTGAGTGCCAGCGAAAGGTGCTCAGATCTTGTTGAACCAACGGGAATCCGGCATGATAGTATGCCAATGCCATGATAAAGAAGTTCCATGGAAGCTGTGACACAATCAGCTTCATCCAAGACACCTTGAAGTTGGAATAGACTTACCCAACAAACGAGATTCAACACCGAGAGCCTTTGACTTTTCGACGAGGCTATCAAAGCTTGGGAAATCCTCCATGACAACGCAGCCTGTGTTCTTTGCTGCCGGGCGATACAGGTCGATGATGCACCCGAGCAAGACCACAATCTCGAGAAACAGTCGGAAGCAGTGGTCTTGCTCTCGAATACACTCCACCATGTCGCGCCCCAGATCTCTTTCGTGTATCATCACCGGCCGCCCATGGAAAGCGGCGTTGAGCTGGTCCATGGCCCAAACACAACAGAAAAGCCGGGTCAAATAGGCCGGATCCTCCGACCTGGCCGGCGGATTTTGGAGGTGAAGTCCCACAGTTTGGGCATTGCTTACGGCCTGTGCCGCTAGCTCGGCAGACAGATGGCGGTCTGACGAGAAGTGAGTGTACAGGGAGAGAATCACCATTATGGCGACGGCTTGGACTCGGTCCTTGACAAGGCCGAGGGTGAGTGCTTTCCGGATGGCAGAGGAAAGGCGGAGGGCGAATTCTGAGTAGCTCAAGACGGCCGACGAGCCTTGCCCGAGTGTCAAGTAGGGTCTGGCGCTCGGATTTGAGCCGGCAGCTAGGCATATGGCTTGTCTGCAGAGAACCTGGGATATTGTTGATGTTGGTGCCCGGAGTATGTCGAGATTCATGACGGGTAGAATCCGGTGAACATCTCGAATGTAGATCTTTTCGAGGTGTTCATAATACTCCTTTTCCGGTAACACAGCGAGAAACTGGTGTGCTTCATAGTCTATCGAGACTGCCGATGCAAGTTCTGGTGTGAGGCTATCACCGTTGTTTCTACGAGAATACCACACGCCGACGGCGTTGGATTCGGCATGACCACGACTGGTTGCTGGACTATCGGCTAGGAATGCACCCTCTGGATTCAAGTCACCTACAAACCTGTCGTCATTGTGGTTCGAGTGGGGATCTGTTGGTTGGGCCTTGTCTTCAGGAGTTGAGATATGAGTTGTTGAGTCTATCGCTTGAACTGCTGGGCTCTCAATGGGAACCACTGCTGTCCTGACCGAAGGTACTCGGCCATGAGCAGGAGTTTCCGCGTTGTTATTGTTGAGTCGTATGAGTCCTCCCCGAGGATGTGCGTGACTGGAACGACTCCGAGGCTGCTCAACTGGAAACGTCGAGTTCTGGGCAGGAGGTTCCGAGTTTGCAACATGATTCGAGTCGGCTGTCTGATCATCATCGCCGGCATCGTCATCATCGCCGCCAACGATCTCTCCACCCGAACCACTGTCCGCCTCTACAGTTGGCCTATGATGAAGAGACGGATCCATTGGCGTTACGGCCACATCATCCGGCGAACCATCCTCGGCGGAAGTGGCCGGTCCTGATGGATGGCCCCGTTTCCTCCAGTGAACGCCGTGCGGAGGCGGAGACTCCCCTTCGCCTAGTGGATGAACACATCGTTTCTGTACATCCGTCAATAATCTGTTCTTCAACCAGAAAGGGAAGGTATCGCGGCGAGACCGCACTCCGATTGGTCACCAATCAGGCATCCCGAATGGCACCCAGCAAGGACCAAGGTCCAAGTCTGTCTCTCTTACGACTTCGACTGCAGGGGAACGGGTAAGATGATTGACTCACTTTTCGTCTACGACAAGTATCACACGCATGTAGCGCAATTTTACGCTTTTGAACGGGAATGTTCGTGGTGTTGACAAACTTTAGCTTGAGCATTCTGTCGGCGTGAAGATGAAGACCTGGCGGGCTTGGGTTTGTGTGGCGGCGGTTCACAACACATCGACTGGCGGGGCTGCCGGCATTACGGCGATCGGACCAGCCCAAAACGGAAAGGCCGATGACGTACCGCTGAAGACCAGTTCGTCTCCAAGATCACACACATATGAATTATTACGTCTACGTCTAGATCTCTCCTAGGTAAGGTTTGGTAAGTTCCGATCATGGTAAGCTTATCTTAATTAAAGGTTTGAGATGGTGCAAGTATATTGCTAAGTGTTTGCTGAGTATGTGTCGGATTTTACTCAAGGCCCCTAAAGCTATCCAGAATCACGCAAACATGGGCCAAATATTTCCCAAAAGTTTATCAACGCCGATTCTCTACAAACACTGAACCGGAATGTCAGTACTCATCTTATATCATTCCCGAGAATTTGGAAGGTACTTACGCAGCCCTCGAAACCACCTTCGCCACAAGGGGTATCCTCCGCTAACATGCAGTCTCCTCTCCAAGTGTGTCGGTCTCCCCCTTCTGCTGCACTGCAGCAAAAGGTATTTCGCTCCTAAGTAATAATGATGAAAATGAGTAAGGGCTCTTGCATTCACACAATGTGCAGTGGTGCCATCATACCGGGTAAAGCGCTTTGCAACTCAGATGATTAGCCTGTTTTCCATAGTCGGTACACCACCAGGCATTAGCCGAGCCCAAGAACAGGGCACTGGCGGGAAGGAGAACGGCGGTGAACTTCATGATGTACGACTGATGATGATGGAAGTAGGTATGAAGAGGTTGGCCAGAGATTTCTGGTTTCAATTAAATACTTTACTACTTACTTTATCACAGGATAAGGTAGAATTGCAGACGCTCCGCTGTTGACTAGTTCGTATGCAATAACTTCGTGTGTCGCATTGACTTTCCAGGTCATGATTACAGTATTACTCGTGCTGCGCAGTTAAGATAGGGAGGCATCTGTCGATCTACTCTTCGTCTACGCGAGGGGGTATACTGCATTACTCATGGCGTCTGACAAGCGTCCCGCCTCTGTCCGTGCCCAATTTATGTGTATCCTCTTACTAGGATTGCACCGAGTCATATCTCACTCGAGAAGGATCAGACAAGATGGATTTGACAAACGTAAATAATTTGTTGTTGTCAGTGCCCTTTCGGAAGGAGGTTCGTAAGGGCAAATTAGGGGGACACAAGCAACAAAGGAGCAGCTCGGATATTTATAATCACGCAAGGAGTCCACAGTGATATATCTCATCACGTAAGGAGCATACGTCTATTCATGGGAGAGATTTCAGTAATTTTGACCCCAACAGCCTGGCAGTTAGCCTCTGGGGGCGTCCACCCTACGTCACACGCATATTGACAGTCATCCTGAGTCAGAGTGAATACTAACTTACTCTAACCAGAAATGTCCTGAGGTCCTAGGTATAGGAATCAAGCCTGTACCGAGTGAGATCTGGAAGAAGGCCACTGACTAAAATCACGTTATCACACGCTCGGAATTTCGAGTACTATGTTCGCGATCAAATAGGGAGGAATCATCTGCGTCTATGAGGACTTTAAAACTGTGGTTGTGAGTGATTGGTTCCTCGTTTTCGGTAAAGATCTGTTGTGAAAGTCACAAGCCAGCGGAAACGAGGTCTTCGTAAGCGGCGAGTCCGTAAAGGTCCCACATAATAACCGAGAACACTCTATTTTACTTTTCCCTTCACCTATAGGCTACGGCTGCCTTGTTGATCTTTGATTGTCTCTTGTCGGGGCTGGGTAGACTTGACCGGATTCGTTAGAAAGGGCATGTCCTTTGATGAGATTGATATATATACGGAAGAGATGGTAAAAGGAGGCAGAACATTTAAGGTCTTGTAGTATGTAGATGAGTAATTTGAGGAATATTAAGGCCAGACCGACGCTTTTGGCCCGGCGAGGTGGCCGGGTAACCGGCATCAACTGAATGAGTCGTAAATGGTGCTGTAAGATTCTGTACGATCACGACCTCTGCCTGCAAATATCAAGAATAGTAGCGTTGCATAAGTAGTTCGGAACGTGCGGCCCTAGTGATAATCTCTTACAAATTTGCGTCTGTGACCACTAAGTATACGACTTTATGGAGTTCAAGTATTCTAATCACCCGATCTCCAATGAAGTTATTCTTCGGGTCTTTTGCTTTGCTGGAAAGAGGAAGCCGGTCAATCAAACACCCGATCACATAGGTACCTAAGGTAGCTTCAGCAAGACTCAAGTCGCGGAATTATTCGTTATTTTGCAAAGCTTGATCTTGGATAGGTCGGACTCAATCTTCAAAGAGAGATATACTAGTAGGCATTCTGCATGATCATCTTTATCAAGTCCAGGTCTTCCCGAGCATCCACGGCCGAGGTCTTCGGGATAGTCTTCTTCGTTACACAAGAGTAAAAATCCAAGAACTCAAGCGTGAAGGGATCCTCATACGTTTTTCTGACAATTTTCTCTTGGTAGCCGTCACCTTTGGCGGTCTCGATTTTCTCCCTGATGGTCATGGTAATAGGAAGCCCCTTAACGTACGGAGTATCGTAGTCAACGCGCACAATCTTCTCTCGCGAGTAGATCTCGATGTGAGCGTCAAATCTGGGTACGTCGATGATACCTGACTCGTACATGACGGGGAAGCCTTCGTATTGGAACAACACGCTCCAGATTGGCAACCCAAGAGAGGCACCCACAACTCGTGAGGGCATGCCGACCATCTCGCGCAGCGCAGAGAAGTCATGTACTCCAAGTCTATCAGATAGACGTGATGGGTCAGCGAGAAGGAAACTCTTCTTTCGGGTCGGCTCTGCCGAGAGATGTGACCTACCCTGTGAACAACCTGAACATTGTCATTGACCCTGGCGTTGCGTCAATCCCAATTTCTTTGATGAGCGCCGTTTTGACCATCTCTTCTTCGGTAGACTTCATCTCTGCCGTATCTTGCTTCGGGTAGTCGGTGTATTTCTTGGGGAATGTGCCAGATTGGTCTACGAAAGAGCTATTTTGCCCAATGATATCTACAGTATCTATTGTCAGCTTGGTCTCTAATCTTCAACATGTCAAACAGTAACATACCCCTGACGCGAATGTAATCAATCTTTTCCATCCCTCCCACTTCCTTCACAGCATCGAGGAAAGATTCGGCATATCGCCTCTGGTATCCGACAAAGACCTTCGCCTCAGAGGTCTGCTCCGCCGCGATGATGGCATCAAGGTCGCGGTAGTTCAAAGCGAGAGGCTTCTCTACGAATACATACTTGTTGTGCTGAAGAGCTAGGATCGCTTGTGAAGGATGGAATGCGTTGACGTTGCAGATGACCACAACGTCCGTATCGGGAGAGGTAATCAGCTCTTCAGCATTCAATGTCGTCTTGGGTGACCCGCCAGCGACCTTTTTCGTGCAGAGGTCAAGGGCTTGCTGAGAGACATCGGAGATGTAAGTGATCTCAAAATGAGTGGACAAACTGTTTAGCACAAGAATATGGGACACCTGAATTGGTGAAGCTTTAGTGTCTGCGGAAAAATGGATTCAAATGTAAGACAAACCTGCGCGAGCTCTCCCAGACCAATGATTCCGACTTTGAGAACCTGGCTGAGCTTGGTCCCGTTTGTTACTCCGACCATCTTGAGAGGCGGCGAAAGAGCTAGGCTGAAAGGTTTACTGCAGGCGGCCAGATTGAAGCTGGTTTGTTTTGGTCTCCTCTACAAAAGGACAAGTCATACAACATTCGACAACATATAAGCAACACAATCAATCAAATGTGCTTCCTCGATGCTGAAGACGCAAGGCTCAGCTCTCCTGGAGGCTTTCGAGGACCTGGAGCCTCGCTCCAAGTTTCCAAAGGATTACGCGTCGCGGTCGCCATTATCCGATGGATTAGAGAAAGATAGACCTACTTTAGGCTCCGGACAAGCGGACCGTCTGATGAAATCATAAAGATGTCCCAAATGAGACCAAAGCGGCGTAATGGACGAAAGATCTTTTCATCTTACGCGCGCTGGAAGCTGCATTGTGACGGCGCATACAGCTTTGTGGTACCTTACATGGAGCCCTTTGCATTTCTACTGGAACGGCAAGTGTTGCATCTTACATCAGCTAAGCACCTTCAAATATGCAAAACTTCCATATCCGGTCAAATCCTACAACTGAGGGGCGCGCCACCGTCTTGAAGCAGGCGGCCCGTCGACTCCGGCCCCTGAGCCTGAGACGTCCCGTCCGGAAAACGGGAAGGATCGCGAAGGATCGCGAAGGATCGCGAAGGGTAAAGTCGAAATCATCAGCCTACATGAGCCCTGAAGATACAGCCGGAAGGATTGGCGGGGTTTGCATGATACTTCGACTTTCCTCTTCCGCTACCGACCGCGGTCATTAGGCCAGACGGCCTGGCGAAGAATGTCCCTTCTCCAAGCACCTCACGATAGTGTCAACGAACAACCTCTTCTTTGCCAAACATACACGTTCTCGATAAATCTGATTCAAAGAAATGCCCCAAGCCTGGCGAGTTTACCTGTGCGGCGCTGGCTCAATTGCATGGCGACATGGCGTTGCGGCGGAAAGCCTGGGCGACGATGTTCAGCTTTTTGCTGCAGACCCCTCGAAAGATGCTCGGGAAGCATTGCTCGCCAAATTACCCAAAGCTACTGTCTATGAAGATGTAGAGACAATGCTCGCCAGTTCCCCAGGGCAAGAGCGCGACATAGTCGTGGTAGCCGTGCCTCCATTCCTGCACCACGCAGCAACACTACGCGCGTTTCGATCCAACCGCCATGTTCTCTGCGAAAAGCCGCTGGCAACATCCGAGAAGGAGATGAATGAGATGTTAGCCGCTAGTGCTGAAGCCAATAGAGTCTTTGGAGAGTGCAGCTTTCGATATCTCGGAAATAAAGCTTTGGATCGCGCCCGCCATTTGATCGAGACGGGTGGAATAGGGTCTATCTATCATGCCCGCTTTATCAACCGCCAGCCAAGAGCTCGCGCGGGAATCGAGTATCAACCGTCGAGCAGATGGTTTTTGGAGAAGGAGAAGTCTGGCGGCGGCATCGTATTCGACTGGGGCGTCTACGATGTCACCATGTTCTTCGACGTCCTCCGCCCAGTCGCTGCCACGGTCAACCATGCCTGGCTGGCCACGCCAACTACCAGTGCTGACCCATCTGGGACAGTCATTTCTGTCGAGACACATGCTGGCGCGTCTCTGACTTTGAAGCTTCAGGACGGCACTGTGATCCCATTCTACTGGGAGCGAGCAAGCGGTTTCCATGGAGACGCCCAGGTCGCTCTGAGTATCGACGGCACGGCTGGTGGTCTGACATGGGAATGGGTCCCGACTTTTGACTACAAGGATGAAGTCGATGAGCTAGAGCAAGGCTTCAAGCTGGTGCACTATATCGACAACAACGGCAAAGTAGAGGCTAAGGAAGAGAAGTTTCCTGCTTTCGGGTGGGAGGACGCGAATCAACGCCCCTTACTGTCCTTTGTCGATTTAATCGAGGGACGCGACAGCGTTGCTCTCTCCAGGAGCAGGCTCGAGTTCAATTTTGGTGTCGTATCAGCTATCTACAAGTGTGCCTCCGAGGGCAAACCCGTTCATGTTCAATTGAAGTAAATCAGGGGGCCAGATATTTGGTTTAGACACCATTAATGCAACATCGAACAACCGCGAGTACTTACTTGAGAGATCTATGGTTGGATTACGTCTTGCCCAAATGCGCAACATCGGAAAGAATACAGACACCATCTAACTTTGAACATGGGGCTTTAACTTACACAGCGGGCGGCAAACTACTTTATATCACTGGAGTAAACAGCAAGACAATAATTGAATATCCTGCTCCAACAGCAAAACGCCGTCATGACTTAGGGAGGTTTTGACATGGAGGCTTTATGTTTTGTTAGATGAAGAAAATGCACAAGCAGCGAGATGTGACTAGTCCTTCAGCAGTGTGTTCCAAAAAGTATCCATATCTTCCGCATGGAATGTTTGAACCTCAATGGGGATCTCCTTTGTTGTCTTCCTGCAAATGATAAACGAGTCACATGCTTACAACCTCTCTGCGGACGTCTCCGGCGCAGCCTTTTCGCTGCTACCAGGGGTGATGGTTTGTGGACTTCCCTTTGCCTTGGAGGCACGGAATCGGAATTTAGCCTCGTTCCACCTTTTCCCGAAGCCATAACCTGGGTGGAAGATAGTCAAGCACGAGCATGCTAGTATAATCATGGTTCCGTCGAGGATCATGAACTCAACCTCTTGGTTGGCAAGCTTCCCACCGAAACCCTCGCTGAGCTCAACGGAACGGAAAACGGTTCGTATAAACAAGAATGCTGTTGCACCAAACAGTGCTTCAAACATCGTTAGCTTCATAGATCTGGTTCATGTTGACATCGACCAGGGAACATACCAAACAGGAACAGTTTGTATCTTTTGCTGTTGACCAAATCGGTAAACTCGGGATTCCGCATCTCTGGGTTCTTCTTCACGCGCCAGAGGAATTCGAGGCTGCAGGCAGTGAATGCAAACAGACAAGCAACCTGTATCGACAGGCCGGCCACAAGAATATTTGTTCCCACATCGATCTTGAAGTACCAAAGTATCAGTAACAAAGTTCAGAAGCAGTCGAAGGCATATTGCCATGACAAAGGCGGGTGAAGATTGAATGCGTACCATGTGCGGGTTGTCCAAAGGCGTAGACGCAGCAATTCCTCCCCCAACTGCCTGAACAACAAGACTGACAATGTCGCATCCCAAGAAAAATGTCGTGTATGAGCGAGGCTTGATCCGGCTAATAGCTTCCCCATTGATCACGACGATGCGCCCGAGAGTTAGGTAGATGGCTGCCGCGATGAATACGGGACCGATTGTTAGAGTAATGAGATACCACAAGAAGTAATCTCTGCTGAAAGGGTTTCCATTCAAGAGGACCCTAGCAATGTATCCAACGGTCTCTGTCAACAAGCCGAGGCAGATAGCTATCATGAAGCCCCTTGTTTTGTGCTTTATGCCGAGAAAGATCTGACCGCATGCGAGCAGGGCCATAATCACCAGAAAGAGAACATTTCCGGCGACACTTGGTCGGTAGCGGACGAAGCCCCATTGTTCAACGGAGCATGTGTCTAGAGTGCAGACGAATCCTGGAATGTAGCCTTCGGGGGCCGACATTGTGAACCGAGCTTTGTAGAAATGTTGGATCTTTGGAAACCTTGTTGAGGATAGGGTATCTCAACCTGCAGAGAAAGTGGAGGAACCCTCGACTGGACGTATTTAAAGCTATCGACGGGTTGAAGGTTCAAAGACCCGCGAAAGGGGACTGGCGATACCGGCGGATTGGTAAATTGGCCCAACACGTCTCTTGGCTCAACCCCATTGTTGGCCAACCCTTCACTTTGTTTGATAAACGATTGGATGACAGGCGAGACAAATAATAACGGCTGAGATTCCCTTGATTCCGACCTCTAGCCCAAGACTGTAGTAGGTGTATGCAAGTCGGCCCGAGACGCCTTGTGGATAATTGGGATGTAAGATTGGTGGCGCGGGGTATTCTGGCTAAATCGAATCATCCCCATGGGGGCCAGCCAAGAAGCCCACGGATCTTCGTGCCGAAAAGCTTACCACCTTTATATAAGTAAGCTGTGCTGTGCCGCGTGGCTGCGGCGTCTAGCTAGCCGAGCCGCACACAACTTGGCGAAGGCTTCGTAAACGCCATATCGAGATTGTGTAGACGCAAGTCATACATCCGTCACCCTATTGGGACCATACATTCTGCCATCTTTGGCACAATGGCACAGAAAAGGCGCGAGATGACAGATGCCGGAATTTTCGGGACCAAATCACGGCGGCAAGACTTGCTATCACATCGAAGGATCCCCTGAATCCTTCAAAACATGCATCTCCCACTAGGCAACAGTTCGGCATTCCTATCTTGGACTTATCATACGGCCTGGGCCGCGAAGGATCGCAAGTCTTCCAAAAGCGGATTTGCACTTTGGTTCAGAACTTGCCGTGCGAGACACAGCGAGCCGTCCAAAGCCGCGTTGCCGATTCGACAGTAGGCCGTCAGCTACAACCCTCAACTCCTGAACATCGATTTCTGTGATACACGAGCCTTATCTTCAGGGCTGTAGGATTCGTCATCGTAGAGGGCCTGTCAAATCTTGTTCCGATTAGCGCTCATGGTCCTACTGCCTCCTGATATTCCAGCCTGAAAAATGAGATGCCAAGTGCTCCGTGTCACTGAGGATACCTCCATGTAGGATCAAATGATGGGTAGATTTTGATTTCGCATTAAATATAAGTTTCCCCAAGCACGAATAATTGGATTGTATGAGATTTTGAAGCTCGAATACCTCGAGGAATCATTCGAACTCTCGCTTGTCGCCATCTCTTCGTCGAAAGTCTTGTTGAAGCATACCTCTTGAGGCTGTTCTTGTTTCGCTTGAAAACATGACGGAGGCATCACCTAGTCCAATTGCCATCATTGGCATGGCATGCCGTCTGCCTGGTGGCTCGGATAACCCTTCCAAACTCTGGAATATGCTTTCAGAAGGCCGGAGTGGCTGGCGTGAGATACCCGAAGATAGATGGAACAAAGATGCGTTCTATCACCCTGACCCCGAAGCAAAAGAAGCTGTCAACTTCAAGGGCCTTTACTTCTTGGACCAAGACATTACCGCTTTTGACGCGCGGTTCTTCAACGTACACCCTCATGAAGCCCACTGCCTCGACCCACAGCAGCGCATCTTATTGGAGACGACGTATGAGGCTCTCGAAAATGCTGGGCAAACCATCGCCAATATCAAGGGATCCGATACTTCTGTACACGTTGGTGCTTATGCTACTGAGTGAGTCCTTCATACTTGATGGAGCGAGAGTGCCTCTCAAGGAACATATCCGCCCAGACTGGAAGCACATTCGGTCTAATGTGTGCACTCATATAGCTTTGAACGCATGGGCTACAAGGATACAGCAAGAACGCCCAAGGCCCACATGATCGGCACAGGAATCGCAATTCTCTCTAATAGAATATCCTATGTCTTTGATCTCAACGGCCCATCAAGCACAGTTGACACTGGGTGCTCAGGAAGTATGGTAGCCTTGCATCAGGCATGTCATGGGCTCCGAGCAAGAGAATCAAAGATGGCTATCGTCGCCGGTACCCAACTTGTTCTTACCCCTGATCAGATTATCCCCATGAGCAGTGTCGGGTATGTCTCATCCCTTTTGTATGTGTGATTTGGAATTTGAACAAGAGCTGACGAGGTGGACGCAGCATGACCAATCCGGATGGTAAATGCTACGTCTTTGATAGCCGCGGTGCTGGCTACGCAAGAGGCGAAGGTGTTGTCACTCTGATTCTCAAGCGTCTCGATGATGCTATCAGAGACGGTGATCGGGTTCATGCCCTCATCCGGAACTCTGGGCTAAACCAGGACGGCAAGACAGTCGGCCTTACGCTACCCAATCCAATTGCCCAGGCGAATCTTATGCGCCTCGTGTACAAGAACGCCGGGCTAAACCCAGCAGATACCGTATACGTCGAAGCTCACGGCACGGGAACTCAAGCTGGTATGTGATTCTCACTCTATGTCCTAGCTCCAGTCTACCTCCACTTACCTCTGTTTTTCATCACGTGTATCTACCATAGGCGGACCCTAACAATGAAGCAGGTGATAACGCAGAGATATCGTCCATTGCGGAAGTCTTCTGTCCCGAAGGCCAACGCGAGAACGGTCTATATGTTGGCTCCATCAAGTCAAACATTGGCCATCTTGAAGCTTCAAGTGGTGTCGCTGGATTGCTGAAGGCCATTCTAATCTTGAAGCATGGCGCAATCCCGCCCAACATTGATTTCATAAAGCCGAAGCCTACGCTACATCTAGAAGAGCGCAAGATAAAGGTACAAGAAGCTTTTACCTGACCATTTAGACTGTTGCTGACCATGACCCGAAGATTGCTACTGAAATGGTTCCACTCCCTGAGTCTACTGGTCCCCGCCGTGTGTCTGTCAACTCCTTTGGCTACGGCGGAACAAATGCCCACGTCATCCTGGAAGCTCCAGCTAGCTACGAGAAAGCGGACAGCGTACTGGCTACAGAGAAGTCAATTGGCACCAATGGGCATACCAACGGACATGCAAATGGGCACACTAATGGGCATACCACGAAAGAAAACGGCACAAACGGACATACAGAGGTGCAAGAAATTACGTCTCCGGATCATGGCATAAACGGATCAAACGGGATCAACGGAACCAAAGGGACTAATGGACACAACGGCAAGACCAAAGACCATGTCGAGAAGGTCGACTCGGATACTGCCAACGGGAGGACCTTGTCCAATCCCAAGCTTTTCGTCTTGTCAGCTCGATCGGAGACATCTTTGCAGGCCATGGTGGCCAATCTGCGAGGATGGGTTTCTTCCCATCACGACGCCTCTTCACTTTCTAACCTTGCTTATACTCTGTCGACTCGCAGATCAGAGCTGCAATTTCGATCAAGTGTCGCAGCGGCCAGCCATGATGAGCTCATCAGCCTACTCGAACAGAAGCCTCGCATCACCAAGGCAGCGTCAAACTTCCGCTCCGTGTTCCTCTTCACGGGGCAGGGAGCCCAGTGGCATGCCATGGGCCGTGAGCTAACCAGGGAGAATCCGGTCTTCAGAAAGTCAATGCTCCATTCGGAGAAGATCCTGACGGATCTTGGGGCTGACTGGAGTCTAATCGAAGAGCTCTCCAAAGACGAGGACAAGTCGCGAGTTGGGCAGGCTGAGATCTCCCAGCCCTCTACCACAGCGATTCAAATTGCATTGGTAGACCTCCTCAAGAGCTACCAAGTCTTCCCCAATCTTGTCCTCGGACATAGCAGTGGTGAAATAGCTGCCGGTTATGCTGCCGAGGCCTTAGACCACGCAACTGCGCTCGAGATATCGTACAGGCGCGGATTCATGTCGCAGGCATGCGCGCGTGTCATCTCGAGCAGAGGCGCGATGATGGCTGTCGGCTTGGGCGAAGACGATGTCAAGAAATACATTGAGCAGACCAAGACAGGGCTCATCTGCGTCGCATGTGTCAACTCCCCTGTCAGCACAACCATTTCTGGAGACGAGACTGCCATCGACGAGCTCAAGCAAATCCTTGACGAGGAGTCCATATTCAACCGAAAGTTGAAGGTGGACACGGCCTACCACTCTCATCACATGAAGAAGGTTGCAGCCGAATATCTCGAGTCCATCGCGCACATCGAAGCGCGCACTCCGAACCCTGCCATCAAGTTCTACTCTTCTGTTGCCGTTGCACACAAGACATCTGGTTTCGATGCTCAGTACTGGGTTGACAACCTGGTGTCTCCAGTCCGCTTTGGAAATGCCTTGGAGCTCCTCTGTCGCACAGAAATCGCGGACCTCGAGCCAGCGCCCCTCACTCTATTCACTGAGGTGGGCCCTCACGGTGCCCTGGCAGGTCCAGTCCGGCAGACTATTCAGGGGCTCAATTTGACTAGCTTCAAGTCAAGTTACCTATCCACCCTGTCTCGAGGCCGTGATGCTGCGATCACCCTTCTTGAGACAGCTGGCAAGCTGTTCGAGTTCGGGTACCCGGTCTCGCTACAAGCGACCCTGGGAGAAAATCAATCTGCTATGTTGGTTGATGATCTTGATCCGTATCCTTGGGATCACTCCACGAGCTTCCTCTACGAATCGAAGCTCAGCAAGGAGCATCGCTTCCGCGCGCACCCGCCACATGACCTTCTCGGCCTTCGTGTCCCGGGAACCACCAACCATGAACCCACTTGGCGCAACCTTCTCGGAGTAGGAAGCCTTCCGTGGCTTAGCGATCACATTGTCGATGGCTTCGCCATTTTCCCTGCTTCTGGATATCTCTCTATGGCTGTAGAGGCAGTGCGCCAGATCAGCGTCGACAGAAAGATCCAGGGTGTCATTTCTCAGATTCACCTGAAAAATGTCTCGTTTGCCAAGTCAATCATGATCCCTGAACGACGCACTGACGGACTGACATTTGATGTTGAAGTTCTCCTGACGTTGCGACCCGCCAAAAGTCTGACCGATCGTACATGGGAGACATTCCGCATTATGGCTCTATCGCCGGAGGATGTGTGGCACGAGCACTGTGCGGGACACATCATGGTTGAGTGGTCGACTAAGGAAGATGAAGTCGAGGGATTCCGCGAAGAGAAGATGGTAAATTCAAGCGGCCTCGAACATCTTCAGGAAATCATCAATGCTTGCAACACCACGATCAGTGGCGAGGAGCTTTACAAAAACTTCACCGAGAACGGCAACGTCTATGGCCCTTCTTTTGCTGGCATAGAGTCGGCGCAGATTGGCTCCCGAGGAGGCATCGCAGAGATCAAGATCCCCGATGTGAAGAGCATGATGCCTCGCAAGCATCAGCAGGAGCATGTCATCCACCCAGCCTCGCTCGATACAGTCTTCCAATTGGGACTTCCACTGTACCGGAGGGATGTTGGTAACGGGCCCGTGATGCCTACAAGCATCGATGATCTGATCATCAACTGCAAACTCAGCAGTACACCCGGCACCAAATGGACAGTGTGCTCTACTATGGGCCAGAAAGGCTTCCGGTTTGCTAGCATCGACATCATGGTCTTCGAAGAAGTCACAGAGGGTGCGCCACTGGTGCCCGTATTGGACATTCGCGGTGGCGCGCTTCGGGGCATCGGCGAAGCTCCAGTTGACGAGAATGCTCTGCCGTTCTCCCGCAAGATGAGCTACGCTCTCGAATGGCAACCTGACGTCGACCTCCTGGCTCCACTACAGCAAGGAGACGAGTCAAACCAGCTAGTCTCGTATCTTCAGCTTCTGGCCTTCAAGCAGCCACGCATGAAGATCCTGGATTTGAGCGCAGGATCTGAAGCAGACATAGCGCTGCCATTCCTCGAAGCGATTGATCGTCCAGAAGGATTGCTTTTTGACCGATATACGTATTGCAGCGCTGAACCCCACGTCGAGTCCTTGGATCAAGCCAAGGCGTCTCTTCGCCGATGGAATGAACAAGTCGAATTCAAGACGTTGGACAGTTCAAAGGATTTTACTCAGCAAGGCTTCCAAGAGGGGTCTTACGACCTCATTCTTGCTTCCAAGGCGGAGCACGGCTCTGCTGATGAGTCTCTGAGCAACTGGCGAAAGCTTCTGAAGCCTCGCGGCAGACTGGTCCTTCACGCATCGCCGGTCAAAGGTCAACATGATGACTCTTCTGTCCTGCCAGAGTGCGATTGGCATACTAGATTGGAGCATCATAGCTTCCAGGACGTGACTCCTATCCAACAAGACCCTGCTACAGGACCAAGCATGATCATTGCCTCAGCCGTCGAGGAGCAGTCTCCAACGAAGGAAGACTTCCCCTCAATTCGCATCATCTCTCAGTCGCAGTCAGGCCAGGTTGCGTCTCTTGCAGATGTATTTGCGGCACACATGACCGCACTAGGGTTTGCTTGTTTTGTGGATGGTTGGGCATTTGAGCCAGTCAATGCTGATACTATCCACATTGTCCTCGATGATGCGATGGATCCCATCCTTGCTGCATCAAGTGCCGAAAAGTTCGCCCAAATTGTCGCTCTCGTAACCAAGACGAAGAGCGTGCTGTGGCTAAGCTGCCAAGAAAGCGGTGCCGAAACCCATGATCCGGCGAAGGGGATGATCAGCGGCCTCGCAAGAGTCGTGCGACGAGAGAACTCGGCTATGCGTTTTGTCACTGTCGATGTACAAGACGATGTGCTGTCGAAAATGGAAGTTCTGGTATCCAAGGTCTCAGAAGTTATTAAAAGTTCCTTTGCCACCCCCGTCAGCATCTCACGATCCGATGAGGATGAATACACCTTCAGTAACGACCAACTCCTCATTCCTCGAGTCCATGCGGATGCCAAGTTCGACGACTGGGTCAAGAGGGCGATATACGCTCAAGGAATGGAGACCGGACCTTTCCAACAGGTGGATAGGCCCCTCAAGCTCGAGGTTGAGACGCCGGGGCTCCTCAGTAGTCTCCGTTTCGCCGACGACGAGACGCCGTCGAGGCCCCTTAACCCGTTCGAAGTAGAGCTTGAGGCTAGGGCGTACGGCGTCAACTTCAAGGATGTATTCATCGCGATGGGGCAGATGATACCTGGTGTAACAATGGCCGGTGAATGTGCCGGTATTGTTCGCAAGGTGGGCTCTGCCATTGAGAACAAGTTCCGCGTCGGCGATCGCGTCTGCGGAATCTTTGCGGAGCCCTTCTCTAGTCACCCACGGATCGATGGGAACTTCAGTTGCCATCTTCCGGATAGTATGCCCTACTCTGTGGGCGCGTCAATCCCTGTCATCTTCTGCACCGCCTACCACTGCATCATCGAGGTCGCTCGTCTCGAGCGTGGAGACACCATTCTGATCCACGCCGCTTCTGGCGGTGTCGGTCAAGCAGCTATTCAACTTGCCCAGAACATTGGAGCCGAGATCTTCTGCACTGTGGGCAGCAGCGCGAAGCGTCAACTGCTCATTGACACATTCAACATCCCACCAGATCATATCTTTTCGTCAAGACTTCGGACATTCAAGCAGGGGATACTGCGACTCACCCAGGGCAAGGGTGTCAACTGCGTCTTGAACTCACTGTCGGGCGAATCACTCCATGACTCATTTGCTGTTCTTGCACCACTAGGAACCTTTGTCGAAATCGGCAAGTCTGATATCTATCGGAAGAACGAAATCAGCATGGTTCCTTTCGACAACAGTGTCACGTTTGCCGCTGTCGACTTGACCGTCTTGGCCCGACTCAAGCCGACCAAGATGCGGGAAACTCTCGATAAAGTACTCTCATTGTTCGCGGAGGGTACTCTGAAGCCTGTGGCTCCCATTACGGCTATGCCCATGACCGACATCGAGGACGCTTTCCGTTTGATCCAGTCGAGGAAGCACACCGGCAAGGTTGTTCTCGTTTGTGACGACCAGACGCAAGTCAAGTTGACGCTGGCACGTCCACGACCTCTCCGGTTAGATGGGAATGGCACATATATCATCTCTGGAGGTCTCGGAGACCTTGGGCGAAGAATCGCCAAGTTCCTAGCCGCTCATGGTGCGGGACATGTGGTAACTTTGTCTCGTCGTAACCTGGAAGAAGAGGACCAGCTTGCGTTCGAGGAAGAGTTGCGCGCCATGGGAGCAGAGCTTCACATCATTCGCTGTGACGTGACAGATCAAGAGTCAGTGCAATCAGCCGCTGCCGAATGTTCAAAGAAACTTCCTCCGGTGAGAGGTGTCGTCCATGCAGGAATGGTCTTGAGGGTAAGTCTTTGTAATGCATCCCATTTTTCTCGCGCAACGCAGCTCACGTCATTTCTAGGATCATCCTTTCGAAATCATGTCTCACAATGATTACATGACCTCAATCAAGCCCAAGGTTCAGGGAACTCAGAATCTCGACAATGCCTTTGGCGCTTCCGACTCCCTCGACTTCTTCATTATGCTGTCATCCATCACCGCAATCCTCGGAAAATCTGGACAGTCGAACTACGCTGTAGGTAACGCCTACCAGGATGCATTTGCTCAAAGCAAAAAGGGATCGAGCTGCAGATACATCACGTTGAACCTCGGTGCGGTCGACGGATCCTTAGCCATCACCTCACTGCCTCCTGCGCAACAAGACGCTATGAGACGTGGCTCCGTTCTCATGTCGTTTGACGAAGTCTTCGCCGTTTTGACCTACGCTATGAGCGCACAGGCAAACGAGGATGATCTCCACCAGCTGATACTTGGCTTTGATCGAAAATCGATAGAGGCGGTTCACGATGAGATGGCTCTTGCGAATCCCATCTTCAGCCAGATTCCGTACCTGGAGAACGAGGGAGAGCCGACCAAGGAAGCTGCCACTGACGTTGGAAAGTTGCTTCAACAAGCCTCCTCGCCCGAGGAAGTCAAGAGCATTGTGGTTAACGGAATTTGCCAGCGGTTTGCCATGTTCACTGCTGTGCCCGTTGAAGAAATTAGTCCCGACGTTTCGATGGAGAGTTTTGGTCTCGACTCACTTGTTGCCATCGAATTGAAGAACTTCCTCTCTCGCACTTTCCAGGCGACGCTCCAGACATCTGAGGTTCTCGACGCTGTCAACATCCTGAGTTTGGCCAAGGTCATCATCCTCAGATCCAAACTCGTCTCCAAAGACACTGAGACGGCTGTCGCGGAGAAGGAAGAGACCGCAACACCTGCAGCCGTGAAGGTTGCCGACTTGGCCGTCGAAAGTGCAGCACCAGATACCAACCATAACTTCCATTGTTGCCGAGCAATCAAGACGCTTCAGAAAATGCCTCTTGTTGACTTTGACGTGATGTTTGACGATTACCTGGAGAAGTCAAGAATGTTCTTTTCCGCCGAAGACTTCAAGACTATCGAAGACGATGTAGCCGAATTCAGAAAGCCGGACAGCATTGGTCGGAAGTTCTATGGCCGTCTGCATGAGCAGGCGCACGATCCCGCGATCGAAAACTGGCAAGAGAAGTACTTCCTTCAAAGCATGTATCTGCAGAGGCGCATGCCGCTCGCGCCATTCAATAACTTTATGGCATTCCACCCTCTCGGGAACATGGGCCATACTCAAGCCGAGCGAGCAGCCATGATTGCAAGGATTGCCTTCCAAGCCAAGCAGGATCTCGAATCCGATCGATGGGAGCCCATGGCATACATGTTCACGGCAAACTGTACCGATCTTTGGCAGTACATCTTCAACACGGCTCGCCTGCCTGGCGTTCCGCTAGATCGGATGGCTAAATTCCCTGGGAACGACTACATGGCGGTACTCTATCGCGGACATATCTACAAGGTTGAGCTCATAGATGGAGATCACAATGTCTCCATCGAAACATTGACCAAGACTTTCAATGCTCTCTTGGCCCAGCAAGACCTTGATGACAACTGGACGAGTATCCTTGGCACCGACGACCGCACTTCATGGGCGGAGGTAAGTTCACTGCAGTCTATTTACCCACAGATAATAGATTATGAGTGATGATGAGACTGATTCATCAATAACAGAGCCGACAAGCCCTAATTGACCTTGACGATGCCAACAAAGAGACCATAGACATGGTAGAGGCTGCAGCTTTTCTCATTTGTCTCGACGACACAGAGCCTGCGCATGCAGAGGAGAGAATCAACCATATGATGATGCTCAACGGTTTCAACCGATGGGTCGACAAGTCCATCGCATTCATAGTGTGCAAGAACGCAACTTCTGGCACATACGTCGAGCACACGATGATTGATGTAAGTTTGATCGCGTTGATGGCTGACCCATCTCGAAGTAAGGCTTTCTGACCACTTGTACTTAGGCAATGACCCTCTTCGCGATGCAAACGGCCATTGTCGAAGGCATCATGACCTATAAGCCACCCCGAGAGCTCAACGGCCATACCAATGGGGTTGTTTTCTCGCCCAGAGAGTTTACTTTGAAGACAACACCGGCGTTGGACGCGCGTATTCAACACGTTCGACAGCGTTTCGAAAACGACATCTCAAAGTTCGGATACAGAGACATTGTACTTTCCGACTTTGGGAAAGACATTCTCCTTGACCGTCACCTCCCTATCAAAGGCGTCTACGACCTTATGGGCCTTCTCGCCAACTACTACTACTATGGCTACAATGCCCAATCCTGGGAAGCCATCTCCATGTCGCACTACCACAAGGGACGGCCTGACATTGTGCAAGTCAACACGTCGATCACCGCGGACTTTTGTACCATCGCAGACGACGAAAGCGTGCCGGCGCGCAAACGCTTCGATATGATGGTCGCGGCTGCCAATGCTCGTAATCAGATCATCAAGGACGCGTTCATGGGTCGATGCTACCAGCGGACGCTCAGGGCCCTCGAGCTCTGCGCAGAGGAGGGCGAGGATCTGCCTGCTCTCTTTAAGAATCCGCTCTATGAGCAAACTGTGGAGCCCAACCAGATGTTCTCGAATACCGATGGGCTGTCTCCCGAGTCTTGCTTCATCATGCAGAACCCAAAGAGGTTCTGGATGACGTACTATGTTACTGATGGAGGGTAAGTGACGTTTTTACTGAGATAATCTCTGCTTTGCAAATGAAGCTAACAATTTGGTCTCTAGAGCTCATTTCTCTGTGGTTACTGGGAAAGACGAAGTGATTGCGTGGGCAGACTGTTTGCAACGTGCCTCTTCGGTGTTGAAGACGTTGATAGATGCGGCATGAGGTGGATTTCGCACTGCTTTTGGCGGTTCGTTTGTTCATTTGACTCAAATTAGTTGTATTTCCGCTTGATTGATGCACGTTATTATGATTGAATTATCCTCCTTAACAACTACGTACTTACTCCATGTGATCAGTTTTCGGGTACGCTTCTGAGTCACAATCCAAATCTATAGTACATTGGTTTTCTTGAGGTAAATACATCAGGTACCAAGAACATGATAAAAATGTCTAAAGTGAAGGGGCAACAACACTGAGAGGAGAGCATGCTGGAGCTAGCTTAGGGCCCTAGAGTTCAGTGCCGTGTAGTCCCTGTACCTGCTGAAGCCTACCCTACTGAGGACCTCTCGCATTACGATTGTTGGCTCGGAACGATTTCAACTTTGACAAGATATCTTCAAAACCGGTCATTGATTCTAGCCAAACAATTTCAAATTGCCAACGATATGTGCAAGTTTAGCCCTCAGATGCCTCAAATCCAAGCTGGCGCTAAATCTTCGCGTACTTTAAGATGTAGATGCTCATCTACACTGTCTTCTCATCCCTTCTCTGATCTAACGGCGCACTTGCGACTTCATCACCAGTGTTGGCCTCCTGGCCTGGTTGCACCCGATCGTCTGGAATCCATCGTCTCTGCATGCCGAAGCTGAGTAGTAATGAGGTACCCGCCACAACAATGGGTAATATGAAGGTCCTAGAGATGGCATAGCTGAACGCCTTTTGCACAAACGGCAAAATAGCCGCGGGAACCGCCTTCGCTAGGTCAGATGCACCAGCATCTTGTATCGCTTTGACGTTGACACCTCCTGGCACTCCCGCAAGCCGACGGTAGAGCTCCTGGGAGAAGAGGTTAGAAGCGATGCTGAGTCCCACCGCACCACCTAACAAGCGGTGGAACACGACCATGGCACACGCTGTCGGCATGTCGCTGTCGGGAAGGACAACCTGTACCGCAATGAAGGGGACTTGTTCCGCGAGCCCAATGCCCGCCCCGCTGAGGATCTGGAAGCCGATCCACTGCCCCATCGACGACTCCCTATCCAGCTTCTGAAGGAGCACGCATCCGGCGATGAAGACACTGGATCCAAGCCACATGAAGGGGACGTAGTAGCCTTTTGAGCTGACACACGCTCCTGTGACGATGATGGCGATGCTGCATGGTATTCCGTATGCGAGGCAACGAACGCCCGAAGTCACTGCATTCGTGCCTAGAACTGCTTGGAAGTAAAAAGCGAGGTAATACATGTGCGTGTTGTGCGCCATGGACATCAGCATGTTGAAGGTGCAGCTGATGGCCACGGTTCGCTGTGAGAGGATCCGCATGGGGATAGTAGCCCTTGATATCCGGAGTTGCCCTGTCAGCTGATGTTGAAGATAGATGTGTGGATATCATCTCTTGTTTTTCACTCACTCTTCTTTCTTTCTCGCCTGCAACACCCCGAAGGCTGTGATAAAAATCCCAAACACCACAAGAGAGGCGTAAACCCTAGGGTCCGACCAAGGGTACTTGGTCCCGCCCCATTGAAGAGCAAAAAACAGACTGATCAAGCCGACGATGAGAAGAAACCCACCAAGTAGATCGAGTTTCTTCAGCTTTTGACGCAACGAGAGCCGACCGTGTATCGGTGTCCTCGCTCTCAATATCTTGTACGCGATTCCAAATGTCACGGCACCAAATGCTAGACAGACTGTCAGGGGATCCGCGTCGGTCGCTAGTCTCTCATTACTCACGTAGATTAATCCTGTTCAAATTTAGAATAATGTCAGAGCAAATCATCGGTGTAAAACGTACCAAAAACAAAATCTCCAGGTGAGACGAGGCGTATCGGTAATGAGTCCTCCGAGAGTCGGTCCCAGAACTCCTGCGACGCCGTACATACTCGTGACCAGGGCCATTCCGAACGGTCTAGCTCGCAGAGGAACTGACCTTCCATAGACTGACAGACTGCCGCAGAGCAGACCAGCGGCTCCGATACCAGATATTACTCTCCCTGTGATCAATGCTGCAGAATTTGGCGAGGCAGCGCAGAGAATCGAGCCTGCCTCGACTTGAGAAAACCACAGATGGCTTCAGTAAGTTGATCAGAGGTATATTGTGCAGCTACGGATTTGACTCACAAATGATGACGGAGGTCAGATAAAGAACTCTGGCGTTGAATAAAGTGTACAAGCGACCAAAGGTAGGCTGGAATGCCATTTCTGTGAAGAGGTACGCACTTCCGTACCACGGCACATCGTTGAGTCGATGGAAATCGCTGGTTATCTTGGGGATTGCCGTTGCTGGCCAGGACATCGTAAGTCTAAAGATCTCAAGAATCCAAGGAGTTGCAAGAACTTACCAAGTATACTGCCATCTATGGCTATCATGAAGGTTGCAATGGTGAATACTGTTGATAGAAGAGCCAGCTCTCGCGGTGTCGCATATTGATGAGTCTGCGACTCGTCAGAATCCTCACCAGTCGTTGTCTCATTTGCATCATTTTCTTGACTTCCTGGTCCCTTCTGAGAATTTTCCATCTTATCTTTGAAATCATTGTTGACAACAGCTTCATGGGTATTGCTCTTTTTTCCGTCGCTATCCAATCGAGACGGCATGGAAATCTCCATGGTATGTTTTGTATCAGCCTCCATACTCCTAGAACTCACTCAGCAGCGGCTCAAGTGTTACGAGACTTGGGAAATTTCACTTATTCCGAAGACAGAGGGAAATAAGCAATCCCATAGCAAGATTATCCGGGGCCCATCTGGTTGTCAGTCATAACGCGAAGTTCCCATGAACATAATTGATGTCCAATTTGGGACATTGATGAGCCTCGTCTTGCCGAAAGGGTCTTTGGTTCCTACAGCTCTTCCGCGGATAACTGCATTCAGTAATAAGATACACACCTGAACTAGCGCGTGAAATCCTGCGGCACCTCGCGTAAGGCTACTTTGAGAATCCTTCAGGAGTAATCCTGCGGAAACAACGGGAACGGTACCGTCGGTCCAGAAGGGCACGCTGACTGCCTAACAGCGTATAGCCTGAAATCAGCCCGTCGGTTCGATGTTCCGTGCCATGCACAACACTCGTGCTGAACAATAACTGTTGCTTACTAGTTGATTTGACAAGAATAATACGGGATACGGTGATTTGCTGGCCAGCCAGAAAGCCATTTGGTGCTGTGCAGTTTGCCGCCTTGCTGCGCCCCTGCACACCGAAGGATCGGGCACGAATATACAATGACCCTGCCTTGGCGTTTTTGTCATTATTGACATCAGACCAGTTCCCATAGCCGCGTCAGAGATAGATAAAGTATGTATAGAGAGTTTTTCGAATTTGATTACCTATGCCTCCAAAGACCGGTGGTTGGCGGGCTCTTCAACACGCAGCATGATTTTCTCAAAGTTCTTCCTCGCGCTTTGCGCGATTACATTGACGCAGGCAACTCCTGCATCGTCTGAGTGCAAGGCCTTTCCAGGCACCACATCATGGCCCTCGAGCAACGATTGGTATCGCCTGAACAAGGCAGTCGATGGGCGGCTCTTCAGACCCCTTCTTCCAGGCGGCATTTGTCACCCGGAGCAGCCGAACTACAGTGCAGAACGGTGCTCCAACCTCTTCACGGCTTGGAGAACCTTTGAGTTCCATGCTGAGGACCCTGTCTCGGTGATGTGGGACAATTGGACCAACTACACCTGTATCCCTCTAGATGGCTTCCCTTGCAGCGGAGCAGGCTATCCGTCATATGTGGTCAACGCAACCACAGCGAAGCATGTCAAGGCCGCCGTCAACTTTGGTGAGTACATATGTTTTCCAAGCCCAAAGGAAAGGAAAAAATAAAAAGAAAATCCCCCAAGTTCAGCTGACAAAATTCTATCCACAGCGCGAAAGAATCAAGTCCGTCTTGTTGTCAAGAGCAGTGGGCATGACTACCTTGGGCGCTCCATCGCGCCAGGCTCCCTTTCCATCTGGACGCACCATCTCAATGAGATCCAGTATCACGAGGGGCAATTCGAACTCGCTGGGTCGGGGAAGGTTATACCCGGCGATGCCATCACCGCCGCATCCGGAGCGAAGATGGTTGATGTGTACGCTGTAGCAAGCCAGCACAACCGCGCTGTCGTAGGCGGTGGAGGTAAGACCGTTTCGCAGGGTGGCTTTGTAACGGGCGGTGGTCATTCCATCTTAGCACCCCATTACGGTCTTGCGGCAGATAATGTGCTGCAGATGGAGGTCGTTACCCCTGGTGGCGATCTTATCACGGTCAACGAAGATCAAAACGCCGACTTGTTCTGGGCCATGCGAGGTGTAAGTCTTGGATTGCGGGAGCTTTTGCTGTTCATCTACTAACTTGGTAATGCTAGGGAGGAGGTTCGACATTTGGGGTTCTCACCTCTGTCACAGTCAAGACGCATCCTGAAAAGAAGCTCACTATGGTTTTATTTATGGCCTTTACTGTTCCTGAGGCTCCCTTCACTCTAGACCTCGCTACTTGGGCCGCTTCTCAGCTTCCTTACCTCTCAGACTCTGGATTGTCAGGTTATCTCATGGCTACCGTGAACTCGACGCCGCCGATTCCACTGCCGGGTCTCCCAGAGCGAGTTGCCGGTCTGATGGGCAAGACAATCATTCTGGATACCCAAGATACGACCAGGATTAACGAGATCTTTAAACCACTCAACAAAACCATCCAGGAACGATGGCCTGGACAGGTCAACTTGCTGACCATTACTCAACCGTACGACTCATTCGCGGCCTGGTATGCCGAGAACTTTGACGACGGTCAAGCTGGGGGCTCTGTCTATCTCATCTCACGATTCCTAGACAAGAAGACCCTGACCACTGACCTGGACGCACTGAAGAGTGCACTGGAGCCTATTCTTCTCAACGATGGTTGGCTGGGAACATATCTGGTTGCTGGAAAGGGTGTGAATGAAGCGAAGCCCCGCGGCGGCGAAAATTCCGTCCATCCGGCCTGGCGGAAGGCATATGTTCATGCACGTGAGTAGCCATCTAGAACAGTCTCAAGGCCAGGTGAAGGCCATATATTCATGTAGGAGAAGTCTCTGACTATTCGCAGTCACCTGGCAGGGCTGGGGATACGAACCATGGGATCCAGCAGCAGGAGAGAAAGCCAGGGAGATTCTGGACGCTAGGTTCGAGCCTCTTCGCCAACTGACGCCCGATGGAGGATCATACATGAATGAAGTAAGTTTCCCAAAACTGACGAGGAGAGAAACCAGCTAGATTAGGGGTTTTGCTAACGATTTGATCAGGGATTCCCATTCGAGAAGAACTGGCAGCAGGCATTTTGGGGCTCGAACTACCCGAGATTGTCCGAGATCAAGCGCAGTATTGATCCGAAGGACGTATTGTGGTGCAAAACTTGTGTGGGAAATGAAGGCTGGTCGGAAAAAAGCGACGGCCGCCTCTGCAGGGTTCAGTAAATCAACAATATTGTACACCGTTGTGGACTGTTTAAATGTTACTATAAACTTGGACGCTCTATGATTCCATGCATGTGTGCCCTAGAGAAAAAGAACAATTGTTCAATCTCAAGGTCGCTTGACGCGCTTTGAATCGCAGTACTTTAAGTCTTGTGAAATTTGAGAGCCTTTATGTATAGTCCTGCGTGAACGCGAACTCCTTTGGTAACCATCAGGAACCCATTGGTGTTGGACCACTTTTATCCAGTACTCTTCGGGATCAATTTGTTCTACGTTCATAACGTGTGAGGATGTCGAAAGCAGAGTTCACCACTGATGTAGCTACATCTCTTGGTCGACCAAAGGCCAAGATCTTGTGTTGAGGGACCGGTCATAGACCCACTGTTTCCCCCGGATACCGGAGGCCCACTAGGCCGGCCAGCCGGTGAGACTGTTACTAAGCCAGCAAAGTCGCGACGTTGCGTTAAGCTCCGTCATATTTGCCAAAGACTTAGTGAAAAGGGGTCAAAGGGGACATTGATGCATGAAACCACAAAAACAAGGCTGAAAATGGCTTGTGGCGCCAGCTCAGTGGTAAACATCCTTCCTTTTGACACAAATTGGTGGCTTCGAGGTGGTCTCGGATGGCCCTGGTCTGCAGTCCCCCACTTCTCGGAGCGGTCAGCCCGGAAACACACTTGTCTGGAGGCTGGCCGTCTGAACCGTTGCAACCAAATCTGCTGTATGTCTCAGCCACCAAGTCTCAGAGAAAGTTCTAGACTTTTGGAAAAGTCGGTAATGCCCGCCTAGAGTAGGCTGTTGATTTCACCAGATTAACGAGCCGCTTGTTGGGGTTCACATAATTGATGGGATCGCACATATTACCGACTCGTCACATGCAGCGTCAATTTGCTGAGAGAATAGTATTCAGCGATAATTCAAACGGCCGAGACCTCGACCTGTAGCAGTCGGGCCTACCGAGATAGATGCATTATTCACGTATTCGAACTCCTAGACATCTCAAATTAGAAGAATGAGCAACATACGCGTATTGAGAAACATCAAGTGACTTAAAACAAGCTCCCCGGGACTGCTGGTAGCAAAAGACGACCTACCGGAAATGTGGGACCTTGAGTAACGGAGCGAGCCGGCCTGTGGCCGGACCACGCGGGCCCGTGAATGCTGACGTAAAGTGGCAGACGTCACAATGGGGAGAAGCGCGGGGTTGATGTACACTAAAGAAGACGAGATGGCATTCTCATATCTAGTTTGTTCTTTCAAAAGCAAACATTCATGTGCAGTTGCTTTTTCGTAGCTCAGCTCAATTCAACTAGTGTGCCGGAAGAGCGAACCGATAAGTGGGCAAAAATGTCTAAACCTGGACAGTTCCGAGCCGAGTAAGTCACTCTTCATGTCGGCGGTGATGCATCTCATTCCATCGCGTTGTTTTCCCGTCAAACACCATACCAAGGGCTTGAAACCATAGGTCAAGTGCAGACGAATCATATGTATAATTCTTGCAAGCTAAAATAACGCCAAACCGCCTTAGTCTCCCTGAGCTCGCGAGACATCTTCTCACGAATGGCCCTCACAAAACTCAACCTACCGCCCGCAGAGTCCGAGTCATCTTAAACAATACATGCGTCGTCGATACCACCAAAGCAGTCCATGTTTGGGAACACGTTGCATATCCGCAGTACTATGTACCCGTAGCAGAACTACGGAACTGCCGTTGGAAAGACAAGCAAGACATCCAGTCCACGGCCGATGCATCCCAAGCCGCGGCGGCAGTCGTTGAAGTGACCGTTCCTGGGCGGGACGGTGAAAACGACTTTACCACCGACCGGGCGTTGAGATTTTCCGACAATGGAGAGATCAGCGGTGCCCTAAAGGGTCTGATAAGGCTCGAGTTCGGCAGTATGGGTATGTTGTCTCAGCCACCATCGGAAGTTCCGTAATTTCCGTCATGTACCTTCGGAACTGACAAAAAACCACCTTTCAACACATACAGACCAGTGGCTCGAGGAGGAAACGCCCATCTACGTCCATCCCAAAGATCCTTACAAGCGCATCGATATTCTCCCTTCGTCGCGGCCTGTAGAGGTCAAGGTCGCCGGAAAGACCGTCGCCAAGACCAGCTTTGCCGTTCATTTGTTGGAAACTGGGCTGCCTACGCGATACTACCTGCCCTTAGCGTCAGTTGATCAGTCAGCTTTGCGAAAAAGCAAGCTCATCACCAAGTGCCCATACAAGGGCGATGCTGAGTACTACAGTATTGTGGTGGATGGCAAAGAGTATAGCGACTTGATCTGGTATTACAGGCTTCCCACGCAGGAAAGCGCGGGGATCGCTGGTCTACTGTGCTTTTACAATGAGAAAGTCGACATTATTCTGGATGGTGAACTTCTAGAGCGGCCAAAGACATTCTTTTCCTAAGTCAGGTAGTTTTAGCTATATACGAGTAAATTGTATTGCATTGCAAGTAGTCACGGCATGTGAACTAATGAAGATATTGAATACGCTTCAAATTTTGATATGGTACATCTTGATACACGCGGCATGTTGCCCTGACGAACGTATTGTAAACGTCAAAATGGCTGCCAGTCTGTTCCCAATGGGTGCTTACCAGCACCCAATCCTTCAGTCATAAATCATAAATTTTGCTTTAACAGTGGTACGCAGACGTAGCCTTAGCAGCCACAGTCCTAGAAGCGCACGCAATCTGTGATCCGAGCTGAGCGTGATATACATCGATCAATTCATCGATAGGCTGCGTCGCACAGTACCCGCATTCTCGTCCCTCGCGTCTAATTGCCGCTTTTTCAAGCCATTCCCTGCGAACAGCCGGCTCGGCGCGTCTCTTGGAGGTCGTGGCGCAGGGCATCGGTCTCGGATCGATCTTAGGCGCGGATTAGTCGTGGTCTTGGACCCTGACTGCAGCCAGAAACTCTGCTTGCCGACAGGTCAGGATCGCCGCCGACATCGTGGGTGACAAGTCGGCGAGTCGCGTTCCTGAAACGCCTGTCATGGCACATTGACAGCTACGCAGCGCGACCATGACGTGCAGCTAGCGCACTCGATGCTGTGCATCCTTCAACCGCATGCCTTTCCGCATTGGGTAAACGCTTCATCGTCGCCCCAGACCGTTAACGCGTGAAGTTGTGAACAGTTTGTCGACGGATGAGATCGTTTGGTAATCCTTCTGCTGCTCATCACCAATTCAAAAGTACCCAGGCATCGAGCCATACGTCCCAGCCGGACCGTGCGCATCATAGCCCTGCGGGATGAATTCGTCCATGAAGCCGGGAGGTGCCATGCTGTAAAGGCTCCCCGGGTACACCTGCATGGTCTGAGAGCAGTCCATGGCGTCCTGGTTGGCCTGCTGTTGCTGCTGCTGCTGCTGGTGTTGCTGGTGTTGCTGCTCCTCTGCCGCGGCTGAGGCCTGCTGCTCGAGAAGAAGACGTTCGTCACGCTCCTTTAGCTGCGAAAGAGATGCCTGTTGAGGCAGGGCTTGGTGGTGAAGCGGGGGCGGTGACGTGACGGCGGGCGTCAGGGCCTGGGCGACGGAGTGGAATGCCGGAATATCGGCAATGAGCTCGGGGAAGCGGGTGAAGAAGTCCATACCCATTGTCCAGGCGTTGATGTCCGATATTCTCTGCTCGAACATGGGCGAAATTTGGTACTGGCCTGTGACGACGCTCCTTTTGTACGCGTCGCGGAACTCATAGGGCCAGAGGAGGTGGAAGTTGGGGCCGAAGAGCTCCCAGAACTGGTTGTTGCAGTAGTGGTGTTGTCCGAAAACGAACCGTTCCCGAACACCTGGCCTAAGAGGTTATTAGAGACTGCACTCGAGCATGAATGGTGATAACCAGAGGGGTGTATTGACGTACCAGACAAAGAAGTCGATGGCATAAGAATGTGGCATCGCCTGTGATGGTCTGCAATAGATCAGCATACGTCTAAGGATTAGCACAATCAGACCGTTGTTTGACAAACCTCTTCAGGTACCAGGTGGGCAGCTTGGCATAGCGTTCCGGGGTGGGATCGGAGTGATACTGCAGCAGCAAGTGCATGGTTCGAAGGATCGCCAGCCGTTCTGTCGGTGGGCAAGTCATGAAGCACAACTCGTCGACCCTGCGGAGCTTTCTCCACAACTTAGACAATGGCCGGGTCTTCGCGACGGCATCCCAGCCTTCGAGTAGTACCCGCACGGGAATGTCCTCGTCGTTGGAGTCCTCGATCGCGTGAGCTTCCTTCGATATGCGACACCGCTTCGCCAAGACCTGGTTAACAGCCCGCCACACATTCACTTTCGGGGACGCTGGGCCTGCTGGGGTACGGACAGTGACGCAGTCGCAGTGCGCCTCGGGTGGTGGCACTATGAGATTGGGATCGTCTGGGGCATCGTCCCCGTTGTCGTCCTCGTCGTCGACAAAGTCCTGGCTGTCCGACGTGGAGCTAGGTGCGTGGACGCTGGGCGCGTGTACGCTGGATGCCGGGAACCCGTTCGGCACCCTGCCGACGACGGCGCCATTGACACTACCGTGGAAACCGTGGACGTCGAGGGCGGCGGGGGTTTCGGGCAGTAGGCCCATGGGTGCGGTGTAGGTTGGCGCCGAGAGCTCCGTAAGCATAGTCGCATCCCGAGAGGCTGCTGAGCCTGCTCGCGGCAGGGATGTTGACGCTGTCACGGTGGGAGGCGGCGAGCGTTGCTGTGTCGCTGGGGTTGGGCGGCTCGGCAGCACATGGTCGCGGATCGTCTGCTCGATGGACTTGAAGGTGTCGAACAGGCCGTCCCGCTCGCGCGTGACGGCGGCCAGCTGCTCCATGGCGGCCGACAGCCTCGTCGAGTCATCCTTTCGGAGCTCCTTGACCTGGGCCTCGAGCTCGGCGATGCGGTTACGGGTGCGCTCGCGAGCCTGCCTCTGGGCCCGGCGGTCGAGCTCGCGCTTCCGGATTTTGCGGGCGAGCTCCTTTTCGGAGGGGACCTTGGCTGGCGGAGCTGATCCTCCTGTTGCTGCTGACGGTGTGGGGGCATCATCGTCTGGTCCATTGGACGCCATAGCTCTTTTCCCTTCTTCCTTTATGAAAGAAGATTGTGGGCAGAAAAGAGAGAAAAGAGTCAACGAGAATAAAAGCGCGTCCGCGCTTGAGGGTCCAAGTGTTTGTGCTTTCTCCTCGCGTGGTCCGCTGGTTTGGGCCCTATCTTTCCCAAGCGGATGATGGGAAAGCTTGGTTTTGTCAGCGGGAAGATGAAATATCGATTATTAGCCCGGGCACGGGTCCGGATAGTGTCGAAGAAAGTTGACGGTAGATGTGCAGAAGTGGATCGGGCGGGCATCAATACTAATGGGGAGAAAAGGGGACCGAAAGACAAAAGGAAGCCTACTCCTTGAGGTTTAATTAACCAATCGTGTATCGAGACAGACAGATAGTCAGAGGCAGCAGAGACAGGGCTTGGACGGGCATCCCGGCCACACCTCTAGACAGGCATTCGAATACAGATACAACAGTCTGAGAATATGGTAGTGTAGCAAGGAGGGAAGAGGGGTGGACGAGAAGTTGAGAAGAAAGACCAAAGAATGTGGGGTAAAATGCGACCACCCTTGCTGTGCTGTACAGTGACACTTGCTTGTCCTGCAGCTCTCTCTCGCGCTCTCTCTCTCTCTCTCTCCTTGCCTTGTCTCGCCTGCCCTGGTCTAGCTGAGCTGGGAATCCTATGTGACATTGGGCTTAAACTCTGCCATCGGTGGCTTTGCGTGGCTCTGATAGAGTTCGGACGCCATAGCTCCGCACGCAATTTAGCCCAGCAGAGCGACAAATCAGCAGTTGGGAAATGGTGGGAAATGCTAGCCCGCACCCTCCACTTCATCGCATTGGTCTTAGAGTGTCTCAGTCGCAAGAGTCGACAACTGTGCTAGCACTCAGAGATGGATTTCCTAAGCAATCCAAGCTCCAACGGGGGCTAATTAGCACTACTTCGACATTCCGCGGATGCCGTGTCCGGACGGAACTTCTAGTCTACTTTTCTCTAAGAAACCTACTAAAGCCTTACCATCCCCTGCAGACCCTTCAGCTCGTTTAGCCACACCACGCCTTGCGCCCTATCGAAACTCGATTTCGAGCTGCCAGATTTATCAATGCGTAAAGTGGGTTTTTGTTGGCTTTGCAACGTCGATTATCAAATTGCGATATGTCACTGGATACCTCGGATACCTCGCCCACATATTAAACATGGCTTATAAGACATTCCAGCCTTAGCAGTCTTGTGTTACCTCCAATCGTCACATCTCTCTCACTCATTTGCTAAGCTGTCACTTTTCCCGCCTCCCTCACTTTGAAAATCACTTCCAACTGCGGCAGCGACAATGTAAAACCATCCTTTTTGCCATCAATAAACGCTTCCGCCTTCTGCCCCGGGGCGAATGCAACATCATATCGGTTAATGATTTGGCTGGCGCAGTAACGGATTTCCATCAAGCCCAGCTGCTTTCCGACGCAAGAGTACTTGCCTGCCAAGATTCATCCTTGTCGTCAGCTCTCACGTCGCACCGATCGGCCCAAAAAGGTGGAGGTAATGATTTTAAGTGCTTACCGGTACCAAAGGGAACAAATGCGGCAGGGTCTTTGGCCAGATCGGGCCGGGAGGTCCACCGCTCGGGAATGAAGTCGTTTGCCTGCGGGAACAGGCGCTCGTCTATTTGTTTTTCGCCACAGTCAGCAAGCAAAGTCTTGTATGACAGACGCAGTTCATCAGCCGAGACAACGGTGGAGGATGAAACAGTTTCTTTTTGAGACTTGCCTCTGAACATGGTGTGCGTAGGCACCTGGATGATTGTATCACCCGGAATAAACGTCCCGTCAATATCTATGCCCTCGGGCGGGGTCATGCGCTGCACACCCGACGGGACAGGAGGATGAAGCCTCAACGTCTCGTCGATGCAAGCCTGCAGATACGGGAGCTTTGACAGTGCGGAGTGTTCAGGCTCCGCATTCTGCGCAAAGTAGTCGTCGATCTCCTCCCTTAAGCGTTGGTAGACATCTGGCTTTTGGGCTAGCTCGAAGAAGAGACAAGTAAGGGATGCAGCTGTCGTATCACTTTACGAATTCATTAATACAACGTCAGCTGAATAAACCCAGCACCATGGATATCAAGGTGGGATGCGAGACATTACTTACCTCCCTGCAACGATGATAAGATACGCGTCGCCATATAGGTTGAGGGTGTCCTGCCAAGTCGGGTTCTTGAGGGATTGATATTCCTCCAAGATCCATGAGAAGACATCTGGGCGGTCAGGGGGGTTCTTGAAATTGATGACAATTAGCATGCAGATCCCTCGACCCGGGTCATCGGCAGATCATACCGCGATTCTCTCGTCCACCTGAGATGTGACAAATTTCCAGAATCGCTTGTTATTTTCATTCAAGATTGGCGTATTCTTGAAGATGGGGAATAGCCATAACATGTGGCTGAACATGCCAATAGCCTGCATATCTTGATGTAAGGAAGTCATAAAGTAGTGCTTAATGCCTTCCTTGAGCATGCCAAAGGACTTGCCGAAAGCCAAGTCACCCATGACATCGAAGCTGTAAAAGTTGAACCAATCTGAGATATTGAATGGCTTTCCCTTGTTCTTGTCAATACTTGCAAGAAGCTGATTGGTGTAGTCGGCAACCCGGAACTCATAGTCTCTAAGCGCTAGACCTCTTGTTAGTTGTGAAGCCCCAAAACGTCTCTGGGCGAAATCTTGTATTACCTTTTGAGCTGAACCCTCGATCCCAACTCTTGCGCCTTTGTGCATGCTCTTGCTTGTCTCGGACGAGCTGCAATGAGTACATGGGATGCAAGACTCCATACCATGGGCCTTTGGTGCACGGTGAGCGATTCGAGTGGATTGGAAGAACGGCCTTTGGGTTGTTGATAGACAACTCGGTCGGGCCTTAAGGCATTGAGATCAGCATTCTTCATCGGTATAGTAAAATTGGTAAGAGTTCCTTACCAATTCTCACAATGTCGCCATACTGTTCATGGAGTTGTTGAACCTCGGTGTACATGTGCAATTCCTTGACTGCTCGTGAGGTGATCCACAGATTCGAGAGCCTCGCTAGGAACGGTCCTTTGAAGCCGTTGAGCCGGTGGAATGCCGCACGGTACACGAGTAAACTTGTGTAGATTCCAGCAATGAGCGCGGCCGTGAGAGAACCAGCTGTCTTGAGCGCAGCCGCATTTGTCCGGAAGGTCTCAGGAGCTCCCCGGGAAAGGGCCGCCGTCAGCAACCCAATACCCAGTGTGAAGTTCCTGAAGAGTCTGGTAGTAGCTGTATCCCATTCCCCTTTGCGGAAAACGAAGACGTGGAGCTGAGTGCCTAAAATGAAAAACAGGCCATGGGCCTGAAGGATCTGGAGGTTGGTAATTGCCATTTTTCTGTATCTGTCATGCCAATTTCTGGCTCCGCTTCTGTGTTGTTCACCACACAAGAAATGAAGGAGAGGAGGAGAGTTTCTGTTTTGAGAAAGCGGATAAGGATGAGGCCGCTCTCAAAGGCTTGGTAAATACTATCTGGACGGATTCAAATGCAGCTCTTCGACAAATCGAGCGAGGCGCACGAGGAAATCACTGCGTCAGAACGTAACAGCAGCTATCTAACAAGGCATCCCGACTTGGCGTCAGGAAGCAAACAAGACGTGTCAGAAAAGACCAATCACCAACAACCCAATTAGGAACCCAATAGCTCAACGAAACTTCGAGTCAGAAAAACTGCCACCCCATTTCGGGATGGTCGCTGCAGGATCACGATCAGCACTTGACCATTCACATGTGCCTGATAACTCATCTGGCCTGATTACCCCTAACCCACGCCTCAGAACCCGAAGCACCATGAAGAGGCTTGGGGGACTGGAACAAGGACCCTTTGTGGTCTCAGTGGCCCGTTGCAGAATGGGCCTATCCGCCAGCCATCATGCGAGAAGTCGACTCAGCATCTTCAACGGTTTCTGACTCGACAAGTCCGGGGTAGAATCTTGTGCCATGGGGTTCTGATCTTCCCCAGCGCGGGGCCGCGTCCGCGTGTCGGTGGAGTCTGGGGAAGAGCTGTCAGAAAAAGAAGTCTCCCCGTTTCCCCGCGACACCATCATGGATCTCGGGCGTCTGAGGCTGGAAGTCTGGGGAAAGATCTCGATGGGCCTCTTGTTTCCCCCCGCTGTTTCCCCGCAATGGGGTTAATTAGCCCGACGGGACCAAAACGGGGTGGCGCGAAAGATGGTCCGGGGCCGCATGACCCTCGACGCGGGTTGCCGACGCCATGAGCCGAGCTTGCCAGCACAGCCCAACAGCTTAATTGAACTCTATAGTCTAGCTCGTCTAAGCTGTCCCGCAATCTCGGCATATACTGTGGTTAACAGGAGTTTACCCCGGTTGTTCGCGAGCCGAGTCGGCACTTGTAGCACTCTCCCTCGTGGCTCTCTCGTGGCACTTATCGGGCTCGTCTTGAGTGGTTTGTTAGTCTTTGGCAGCCTGTCGCTATTGACCACATCCCTAGCGCTTGGGTGGGACTTTTCGAGCTTCCCAATATTTGGTACTAATTTGCAAGACTATGCGGATCGATCTTGGCATTAATGTCTCATGGTCATCATAAATTGAGAGTATGTACAGGAATCATGATAATGTGTATGCGTCTACTTCAAGTCAATCACGACACGTCCCTGAATACCCCCAGATTCCATCTCATTGAAAATCTGTGAATTGCTGTGTCAGTATGGACATCATCAACTGAGAAGTGTAGAAAGAGATTAAGTTACCTTCGTCAAGCTTCTCATTCGTCGCAGTTGGAAGTGAGTTTTGATGTTGCCTTGTGCTGCGATCTCCAGACATTCCTTGGCTTCGAGTCTGTTACCAGTCTTGACACCTGCGGAGCATCCAAGTAAGCATTCGTGTCCACAATACACGAATCACATGTTGAAAGGACGTCATGACGAAGTCAAACATACCAAAAATAGTCAACTCGTCCACAAGCATGGGTTCGACGTCCGCGATCGCCGGGCTGCTGTTCTCGGGAACACCCAAGCACACAAGCTTGCCCCTGAACCCGAGCCACTTTGGAGACTGCACGTAGGCCTTTTTGTTAGACGAGCACATGAGCACGATTCTCGCCCCTCCGCCCGTAATTTTCTTAATCGCTGCCGTGAGGTCCTCGTCGCTGGGGTAGGCCGTGAAGTCAACGAATTCCGTCGCCCCAAGGTCGCGGCAGAATTTCTCCTTGCTGCCGATATCCATGGCCAAGACGCGGCACCCAATCACGCGGGCGTACTGGATAGCGAGATGACCGAGGCCCCCGCCGGCTCCCACGATGACAACCCAGTCACCATGACGGGCGTCTGCGCGCTTGAGGGCTGTGTAGACGCTGATGCCGCCGCACATGAGAGGGGCGGCCTCTGCTGAGTCGAGGCCTGCGGGGATGGGAGTGACGTATCGTGCCGTCGATATGCAGTACTGTTGAAATGTGCCGGGGGTGAAGTAGCCAGAGAGTTTAACCTGTGCGCATGATGATTCGCCGCCTTGAAGACATCGATCTAAGATGCCGTGTTAGTGGAGGTAGGTTGTGTTAGATGATCGTGACCATACCGCAGTTGAGACATGCATCTGCCGCGTATTTGATTCCCACCCTGTCACCGATTGCAGGTGATGTGACGCCTGTGCCTACGGCGACAACCTCGCCGACTCCTGGGAGAACATTAGTGACAATTGAACTCATTCAGGGGCGTGATGGAAGACTCGAAAGTCGACGTGGAGTTTTGACGTACCCTCATGGCCACCAACTTGACCTATGATACTTCATGATTAGATCCTTGCTTAATGAGTCGACAAGGCGAATCAGATGAGACGTACCTTTTGGTGTAGGAAATGGGACCGATGAGAATGCATTCATGCAAAAGCCGTAATCGGTATGACAGACACCAGAGTATTGTCTGCAGTAGTAAATAGCGTGATCAGTAATTGAACTTTGTGATATTGAATAAAGGCGTCAACTCACAGCCGAACCAAAACCTCCCCGGGGCCAGGCTCCGGGATCGGTAGTTCTACGACCTCCGTTTGGGTGGTGCCGGGCTCCGTGTATACAACCGCGCGGTTGTGGTTGCTTTCGCCGCCCATGATAGTCGCCATAAAATTGCTCTACAATCTCAATGTGCCTTTGGACTCTTTAAAATTCAGATGGGATTTGCGAGGGAATGCATGTCGTTATATTCTTCAAGGAGGCCGGGCGGGCGCGCGCACGCGGCCTCCCGGCGACCAGAAACGAACCCGAGCCTTCTGGGTCAATTGGACCGAACCATTCCCCCCTCCCTCCCTTACACACTTTGTACACTAGAACGCTGGCCGGCCGGCTTGCCTTAGCTTCGTAAAAGCGAGCCAGACCATCGGGAACAAGCTCTGTTTGCTCTTTTTTCGCCTGCTACAGCCTGCAACAATTGCCGAAGCCGTGGCACGAGGTAACAGAGTCTGGCGGAAATACCCCCACATGCATCTCATGCCGGCGCCGAGCCGGCGGGTCAATGTATCGAGTGTGAGGGAAGACCCAAGACCTGGGGGGAGCATTTCCAGCCAACCATTAGCTGTGGGAAGCTTGACTCGACCTTGAGTCTGTCTGCATGACCAACCTTGCAGGAGGGAGGGCGAATCCTCAAACGCAGCGCGAGGCGAGCTAAGGTGGACAAACGGCGGAAGCACGGCGCAGACAGTGGTCGAGTCAGACCCTCTTTCTCCAAATGCACCCGGCTAAGCAACACGATCGGTTCAAGCACAGGTCAAACTTCTGCCTACCTACGGGGAAATAGGTGCGGTTCGGGATCCAGGTGCCAAACGCAAAAGGAGGGGTTGAAAGCGGCACGTTGCCGACCAAAGTCGTCTGTTGTCTTGCGTCTCCAACTTTCTTCCCCCCTTTCGTCACTTTAGAGAGACTACTGCGGGCAACCCGCAGCACGAGAAGCAAGAGAGTCTGTGTCAGCATTGACAGCTACGGTAAACATACTGCGGAAGACGGCAATGCGTCAACACTACGCATACCTTAATGCTCTTCATATGTACACTAAAATGGCTTACATAACGCTACATAACGGTACGTACCAGTGCCCATTAAGCCGATCAACTCATCCGCGTTTCAACACTTGCCCCGTCGCGGCTTGGCTTGGCTGAGTTGTCGATTGTAATGGTGCGGCGCGGGGCGGCAGGTTGCGGGTTTGGGTGGCAGTTGAGAACCTGACCGAGACACACAATGGAACAGAACCAGTTCCCGCCACTTCAACATCCTACTCTGACTCCAAAACGGATACAGCGACAGGGAGAACTGAGGAGTAATACTGTAAGAGCCACGCAGAGCGAGGCAAAGCTACCCATAGTGGGAGCCTTGGCCGGGTGAGCTACCCCAAATTTGAAATAGCTCTGGACTATCCCCATACAACCCCGGCTTGCCCGCGGGGCCACGCTTACTACGCTGCAATTCTGCGAGTAGTCCATGTCAATCAACAACGGCCATCGTGACATCGAAAACGGAGTTCTAGACGACGACCCTCGGTCTAGGACATGGCATCCCGGTAACGTGCCCCGGTTGTCTCTCCACGTCCCCCTCCTCGTGCCCCTCCACTGGTTCGTTGTTCCTCATAATGCGATTGTGAGCAACCCAACCGACCCCTCCTTACCCCCAGAAGAGAGACTCAGGAGAAGGGGGAGGAAGAGAAAGGTCGAGAAGGCAAAAAGTAGTCGCTTTCGCATGTTCCATATCCAGTGGCCCCCCTCCCTCTACTTCTTCTCGCCCTGCGTTTCCTTTTCACCCGATCATCTGTGCCAGTCAAGTTTCCAAAATCAGACCCTGATACTTTTTTCTCTTCCCATCACATTCCACGGACCAGACCGCAGCGTAACTTCCCGCACCCAGACCAGGGCCCCAAATCTCATCTAGTCTTCTACAATCTCATTCTACACTGTCGCCCATCATGGCCACGAACGGCACGTCCAAGCTGGACTGGACCAAGTTCTACAACATCATCGACGGTAAGCTCGAGTCGACAAGCAAGACGAGGAACAGCCCGAACCCATCTACCCTCGAGGCCAACCCCGAGGTTCCTCTCTCAACACCCGAAGACGTCGATAGAGCCGTGCAGGCCGCCAAGAGGGCTCAAGATGCCTGGTCCGAGACACCGTACGAGGAGCGCCAACAGGCCCTCTTCAAGCTCGGTGAAGCTCTCGAGGCGCACGCTGATGAGTTTGCGCTGATGCTCACCAAGGAGCAAGGCAAGCCTGTAAGTCATTGGCGTGGGACCGTGATGATCTTGGAACGAGTCGTGTTGACATCTCACGCGTCGCACAGCTTCCTTTCGCACAGTTCGAGATCGGCGAGGCCGTCAAGCACTTCAAGGGAATGACCAACCTTCCTTTCCCCGAAGAGGTTGTCGACAACAACCCCGATCGCCGCGTTCTCACGAGATACGTCCCCTTGGGCGTCGCCGTCGGCATCGTTCCCTGGAACTGTAAGTCGTACCACTCCCGTAGTCTTAGTCGATCAACCCGCTAATTTATTACGCCCAGTCCCCATCCTCCTCGGTATGCCTCCTCCAATCTGAAGCGCCCGGCGCAAGTTTCTAACTAACACGACTCAATAGCTTGCGGCAAGATTGCCCCTGCCCTCGTCACCGGCAATGCCTTTATTCTGAAGCCTTCGTAAGCTCCAGAACCGTTTCTGTTGTCATCTCATACACACATGCCAGGCACTGACACCGAGTCACAATAGTCCTTTCACACCCTACTGTGACCTAAAGCTTGTTGAGCTGGCGCAGCAGTTCTTCCCGCCCGGCATCTTCCAGGCCCTCAGTGGTGATGACAACCTCGGGCCCTGGTTGACCTCCCACCCTGGCGTGGACAAGGTCAGCTTTACTGGTTCGACGGCAACCGGCAAGCGTGTGATGGAGAGCTGCAGCAAGACCCTGAAGCGCGTCACTCTGGAGCTGTAAGTGGACGATTTGGGATGAATCTTTTGCGTCCCGCCTCTCCCCGGATGGCAGTGTGGAGTTAGTCGCTGACTCGTGAAATCGCAGTGGTGGAAACGATGCTGCTATCGTCCTTCCTGATGTCGATGTCAAGGCTGTCGCGCCCAAGGTACGTCAATGTATGCGACGAGATTTAGAAAATTCAAGCTGACGTATCACAGATTGCCATGCTGGCTCTGTACAACTCTGGACAGGTACGTAGGAGTTGATTGACAAAAGTCCCATCAAAAGAGCCAAAGTCGTACAGCCGCTGACATGACACAATTACTATAGGTCTGCATCGCCATCAAGCGCATCTACATCCACGAGGCCATTTACGACGAGCTTGTCGCCGAGATTGCCACCGCTATCAAGAACCTACCCGTCGGTGATGGACAGCAGGAGGGCACAATGCTCGGCCCCGTTCAAAACCAGATGCAGTTTGAGCGCGTCAAGGAGCTCCTCAAAGACATTGAGGAGACGAAGCTTAAGGTGGCCGCGGGATCCACCGCGCCCGCTTCCAACGGCAAGGGCTACTTCATCACGCCCACAATGATTGACAACCCGCCCGATAACTCGAGGATTGTCGTCGAGGAACCTTTCGGTGAGTTCATGTTCTCCCGCCACCCAAAGTGAAATTAATGCATGGGCGAACTCAATCGCTCAACCCGTCATTGCCCCTCAATCGTGCCGCCCCTCCTTTTTGCAAATGAAAAAACATTGTTCTCCACCGAGGCTAACATGGGGGTATCCCAGGTCCCGTCTTCCCCGTCCTCAAGTGGAGCGACGAGAAGGAGGTTATTCACCGCGCCAATGACACCCTCATGGGTCTCGGCGCTTCGGTCTGGTCGAAGGACGTTGAGAAGGCACAGAGCGTCGCCAAGAAGCTTAAGGCCGGCAACGTCTGGATCAACACCCACTTGGAGCTGCAGTACGATGCGCCATTTGGCGGTCACAAGCAGAGCGGTATCGGATACGAGTACGGCGCTGGCGGTCTGAAGGCGTACTGCAACGTGCAGTCCATGTTCATCACAAAGGCATGATCTCTTTTTTTAAACTTATGATAACCCCCCCTGCATATGCGTTCAAACGATGTAACAAGAAATAAAGATGTCTAAACTCTAAGGTGCTTGTACGTTATCAGTTGCCTCTTAGTAAGCTAGTGATGTGTCGACTGTCACTGTTACCATCTTTGGGTTTCATCGCCGCGCTTACTGTTGCAACTTTGCGAAGAAGATCGGCGTTATTGTCTCGAAGCATCTCTTTACGCCCGATGAGCAGCGCCTCGTGGAGTGCGAATCCTTCGGTCCAGACCAGAATCGCATATCTTTCGTAGGCAAATCATTATCGGACATTTAATGGAGCTATTATGGAGCTCTTAGTTCGTTGGTTGCGGGAGCCGGCGAGTTATAACTGCTGCCTTGCGGGTGGGCTCATTTCTCCAAGGACCCTTGAAGATATTTGATGCAATGCACGTAAGCTAACGCGCAAGGACGGAGATTCTCCGCTGTGATATTCGCAAGTTCGCCATCTAAGTGCGGCGATAGTTCCGCAATTGGCAAAGTGGGGTCTGTCAGGTCTACGCTACCGCGAAGTGCAGATTACTCAATGTTCAACAAGTTGCAAAGACCATAGGTCCAGGAAAGCCTGGGCAATCGGCAATTGCATCCTTCGCCAAGTTTTGTGAATCATTCCACACCGGTGACCGACTGCGTAGCTATCCACACCGACCTTGAAACCATGAAGCCATGTTGCGTTAGCGGAGGGCTTTCCGAAACACTAGAGGCCACGAAAGCCAAGCAGCTCGTTTCCTCGCATATACTTCATGACATATATCTCCAGACAATCCATCCATGATTCCCCAAGTTTCGACCGTTGCGAAGCCATGCTGAGCTTGCCAACTGAGGCACGAGTGGGACACACTACGATGATATTTCTAGCAGCTACTCCGCAAAAGACACCCTCACCAAGGACGGTTGTCTCAACTGCTGGTTAGATGCTCAGATCGTGTTCAATGAGGTCGAAGTCTTTGGTTATGAGATATATTTTTTTCGATGATCCTGTAGTTGTGCTTATTTATGACACTCATGGATTATTGTTCAGAAACATGGGCGTGGAGCATATCAATTAAGGTAATTGATGCTATTGCTACCACATTTGGGACATCGCAATTCAAACTATGTATCTGTAAGTTTACTAAAAGAACTTGCACCATAAAGCTCTAAGTCCAGCCGATTTCTATTTGCGGTCTCCAGATTGACACCATCGATCTCGGCGCATACGATCATGCATTCTTTTGTTGTTTAACGGACTAGAGGGACTAAACGAGTTTCAACGGAAGAACGATCAAATAGCAAAATTATTGTAGGTATTTACGCGAAGATAAAATTTGCTATGAGATCAATTGTCCGCAATCCCTTACGCAGGTACGGGTAGGTTACTGGGTTTGAGATGGCTACAAAAGTGAGCCGTGGCAACAATAATGATCAATCAACAAAGAAACAGCCGAAATAAGCATCTCCAAATTCTCATGTTGTCTGAGATGCCCTTGGTCTTATTCAAGTGCGATATGTAACTGGCACTCTATCCAAGACCAAATTATCTTGGTGTGTGGGGTGTGGCTGTGCAGTGTAGCGTCCGCTTCTTGACGGGACGGCGCTTACATCAACGCGCGCGGATACGGAGCACAACTCTGGCGAAGGATGCAGGGATGGCGCTAGAAACGCGCGATTTTACTTTCAAAAAACAATGAGATTGCTGTTTGTTCGTTATCTTGAATATGATGGTGGAATGGGATAAGCCTGGGTGCGCTGGGATCTATCCAGCCGGTAGAGGGTCTGGAGTCTGCTCGGGCGGGCGATGAACGCAGTGCTCAGCCACACCCCTCGACTGACGTTTCTTCCTTGCTCCATTTGCCATCATAAGGGTTATATCCGGAACATAGCTGGCAGCGGAGAATACACACTGAAGTTGACGGCCAATCTTCACACCAAAAGACATACTGGAATTGTGTTTACGACAGGCAGCAGTAGCAGCAGTTGTAAGAAGCATCGTCTCACTGCGGCGCCACACCAAGTCCGTCCATCATCCTCCGTTTTCACCGGAGACCGATCCGGCTGACGGCTCCGCTAGCCCCCAGCTACAGAGAATCGCCACGGACGACGGAGATGGCTGCAGCCGTATCGGACAAGCGATCGTACGTTGCTTGGCTCGATCCCGCATCGCAGCGGATAGGTGCAAATTCACGGAACACGCAGGTCTTGTATAAGATTAAGCGACTTGGATGGTGAGATGAGTTTAGTTAGAGCTCAGGTCCATCACAGAACACATTGACAGCACCAGACATCTCTTGATACATACAGAATACGCAGCGATCGGCATTTGAGACCGACTTTTCACCAGGACCGCCATATACGATACCCATTTTCCTTACTTAATCAAACACTTTAGCCTCAACTTTCACAATGACTCAAGTCGCTATCATTGGAGGCGGTCTCTCCGTATGAACGGTCTTAATCTCTGATATCTTTTCATGTCTTGACTTACCATTCTCCCAGGGACTCACCCTGGCCCTTTACCTTCACAAGAGTGGCATCTCCTCCGCAGTCTACGAAGCCAGGCCCAAAGACTTCGTCTCAGGCGGCAACATCGCCCTGTCACCCAACGCCCTCCGCGTCCTCGACCACATTGGCGTTTACGACACCCTCCGCCCCCAAGGTTTCGCCTTTGAGTCCGTCGCCTTCCTCAACGGCCGTGGCGGCCTCTTGGCCAAGGTCCTTAACGGCAGCTATGAAGAGTACAACTACCCGGCCCTGCGCATCCGCCGCACCGTCCTTCGCGGCGAGCTGATCCGCCAGCTCGAGCTCCTCGGGGTGCCGATCCACTACGAGAAGAAGTGCGCCGGCGTTCGCGAGGAGACAGATACCTCGGCGACCGTGGAGTTCGAGGACGGCGAGACCGTGACGGCCGAGTTCGTCATCGGCGCTGATGGAATTCACTCGCGGGTGCGGTCGTTTGTGCGCCCTAACGGCAGCAAGCCCGTATTCCAGGGCCTTGCTGGTATCTCTGGCACCTTCAAGCTCAGCGACTTGCCCGACGTTGACACGGATATGCACTACCCCTGTATGCTTTTCGGCGGCAACGGCTCCTTCGCCGTCATGCCGGCGTCGGCGGACGGCGATGAGGTTAGCTACTTTGCGACCTTTGAGGTTGAGGAGCGGCCGCGTGAGGACTGGGCGGCGCTGGACGCCGACAAGGAGACACTGGCGAAAATGATTAAGGAGAGGTTCCCCATCGATTCGAGCTGGCCGGAGGTGGTTCGCGCGCTGTGCCACCGGACCCCGACTGAGTCGTTGACTCTCTGGCCGTGAGTAACATGATGATCAAACGCTATGATTATGAGTATACTGACGAGAAGATATGTAGCTTCTACTTGCTCTCTGCCAAGGAATCTTGGTCCTCCCCGAGCCGCCGAGTCCTCCTCATCGGAGACGCAACTCACGGCATGCCCCCAACTGTAAGTGAACCACCACCACCAGTAGAGGATGAAATTATGCTGACAGCTTTCCTACAGGGCGGTCAAGGTGGCGCGACTTCCTTTGAGGACGCGGAAACCCTCGCATACACCCTCGCTCACATCAAGGCGCCGCTCTTCAACGACAGCGCCCGCCCGCAGGTCATCCAAGCGTGGGAAGACCACCGAAAGGACCGCGTGTCCAAGATTGTGGACTTTACCACCCAGAACGGCGACCTGCGCAAGACGTCCACCTCTTTCATTCACCAGTGGATCAAGGAGATGACCATCTGGGCTTACATCAAGATGGTCGGTCCTCACATGGGCTGCAAGTGGATGTACTCGTACCACGGGGAGAGCGTTCGCGCTGTTCTCGGCCGCCTGGGAATCGACGAGTCAAAAGCGAAAGCACAGTGAGGGGGACTGAAGGCATGGAGCGGACGAGGCGAAGAGATGGAAGAGTTTCCACCTGTTGGATGTTCACAACTACCCTTTCCTTTGATCTCTTGGCGTTTGTCATTCCATAGACTGTAGAATTTTAGTATCAACATCTTCACTGAACAGTCGGTTTCTATCTGTTTCAATGCTACCGACAGGTTGCAAGCTACGAGACAAGACCTTGGGCACATCCCTTTCTGCGAGGCATTGGGAGTTACATTATCTTTCTCAGAGCACCAATTGATCATCGTTGAGAAGCGCTAGATCTTTTCTCTTCTCCTTCATTCTCGGATACAAAGTAGATGTAGGCCCTCTCGTCATATGTCACGAGGCACAGACAGCTGCCAAAGTGGAGTACTTCAGATGGTTGCAATGAGGCACCTGCAAAATCATGGCTAGCCCGACTAGCGCAGGCCTCGATGCTACCTCACCCTCCAACTGCTGGAGTTGGTGGCCTTGCATTTCTTCGGCAGTTACCTATTGCGCCTGTGCTCGAGGCTGAAGCTTTGCAAGCCTCGGCTTGAGACGCTCTTTGATGTCGTCCCATGTGTTTCAAAGACCGATGTTGGTGTCCTTCTCCAGCTTTTTGACATGCATCATCCGACTGCATACGTCAGAACCCGCCAATGGTTCATCTAGTCTCTGGCATTCACTCTAGAGTAAATACTGAAATACGACATAGCAAGCTCTCAAAACTAGTAACGGCTGTACATTGCGCCCTGGATTGAACGTTGCCCCTGAACTCATTCGGGAATCGATGCGGGGTGATCCTACTTCAAGGCCCTATAGACTCAATTATCAGGTATATGCCCTAGTTTAAGGTGTAAAGCCGTCTTGAAGCGTGCAAACAGACGTGCCTGTTGATGGCAGATGACAACTTCAGCTCCCGGTGAGCCAATCGCATGCGTTGCCCTGGACTGTTAACTCGACCCATACCTTGGAGCCCTGAGAAACCTGCAAAATCTCCGTGAACATATATTCTAGACCTTTGACCTGTCTCTTTTTGAGATGAGTGTCTGCATCGCATCTGCTTTTTATATTCAAGTCATTCGTTCAACCGAACGTTTCACCAAGAGAAATCATCCGAAATGTTGCTCTCACTTCCAGCCTGCCGAATGGCATTGGTCCTCGCCTTCCTTGGCATGCAGACTGCGTCCTTAGTTCATGGCCTTCCTGCATCGGAGACCGACGTGCTCACGACCGACTTGAAACGAATGGCGCTAGGCTTTCCAGATCTTGAGGAAAGACAAGATATTCCCGACGTTCTGGCGAAGTTTCCTTCTGGTCCACTGAACCAATTTCTCAGAATAATCAGCACTCTGCCAGCAGGCGCGGCAGCTCTCGACGCAGTGGGACTGGTCTTAACCCCTCTCCAACAGGGTCTCGCGGATTCTGTCGGCATCGACACAACGGAGGATGACTTGGAGGAGAATACAGCGTGCGCCGATATCACCGTCATATTTGCTCGGGGCACCACTGAGCCCGGCAACGTCGGACTCGTTACAGGGCCGCCATTTTTCGATGCTCTCAATCAGCAGCGTGGGACCAGAACTGTTATGATCCAGGGTGTCGAGTACCCCGCGACCTTTGCTGGGTTCAACAAGAATGGCACCGAGGGTGTCCCAAGCATGTAAGTTTTCCAAAAGATATCTCTCTTGGGTCGAAGATGGACCAAGCATAGCAAGAGGCGAAAGCTTACTCTAGGCTGCTTAGGACGAACTTCATTAATGAAGCTGCCACAAAGTGCCCGAATACCAAAATTGTAATGTCAGGCTACTCTCAGGGTGCTCTGGTTGTTCGGAGCACTGCAAACACTCTTCCGGCGGCTACCATGGCCAAGATCAACTCTGTTTTGACATTTGGGGATCCTGGCAACCCGAACGCCATTACGGGCGCTGAGGGCAAAACTAAGATCATCTGCCATGAAAATGATGCTGTTTGCAGTGGAGGCTTTATCACTGTTGACCATTTGACGTATGCTGAAGATGCGGACGCTGCTGCTCAATTTGTCTTGCAGATGGCAAGTGGTAAGTAGAAGACCTATCTTGGAAAGAATAGTTATGAATGCTAATGAGGCTGACTTCTTCTAGCGTGAGCTGAGTTCTATTTCGACATGGCTGTGCGAAGGGCGACAAGGCATGCTCGGATGATGGACAAGCTCGCGCTCTACTACCTTACTTGTGCCGTTTCACCACGTCTCATTTTATTTTTGCATGGTGTCGAAGAAGGCTGTATTATTGTTGTCAACCCGCTCGAGCTGAGACTATCGTCTCGAGGACGAAAATTGTTGCGACATTACTATAATAGCCCTCACAGACCATGCCTCAATTGACACCAATCCAAAGTCTGTGTCAACATCTATTAGCCTTTTTGCACGAGTCAACCAGCCATCATGGTGACTGAATACCAACGTCTAATAGAATCTCCTAAACGGGAAGAGATCGTGAAAGAGGTCGGGATGCCCCCCGCACTAAACGGCATGTAAGCGGGTCCCGAACCATTGAAGCCCCTCGATGGCCCAATTGGAGAGACTTTGAGACAAGGACAGGCGATGACGCGATCCCGCGGCGCAAATCCGCCATCACCACGGTGTCACTCTGCACACGTTTTGATATGACGAGATTTTCTCGACTGCAGTGGCCCGGCCATTACTTCGCGGTAATGCATTCGAAATCCCGATCCAAAGGGCCGGGTCGAATTCCTTCATGAGTTTGGAATATCTCTCCCAACCTCAAACAACATTGGACACTCAACTTGCGAATCTCCAACTTTCTAGACGGGAGATCGGTGACTGATAAGCGACTGAGACCGTACTGGACCACTGATACCGTCTGAGCTTGGCAGGATCATTGACTTATCAAATCCTCCGCCCCCTCGCGTTCACATTGCACCATTCTACAAAGCCCGTCGCCACAATGTCACGATATAGAGCTTACGACAAGGACAGCGATGACGTTCCTGTCATCGAGGACGCACGCGTCGGCCGCGCAGGCCATGCCGATGATTCTACTTCAGCGGACGCCGACTTCGCGGCCATTGACCCGCACAGCGGCGTTAAGCGAGGCCTCAAGACGCGGCACCTCAGCATGATGGCTCTGGCGGGCATCATCGGGCCGGGTCTCCTGATCGGTGCGGGCGGCGCGCTCTCCAACGGCGGGCCCGCCGCCTTGCTCATCGGATTTGGCGTCATTGGTGTCATTGCGTTTAGCATTATGCAGAGCTTGGGCGAGTTGACGACGTTGTATCCTAGCGGTGGTGCTTTCACTGGGCTCGCTGATCGGTTTGTCGACAAGGCTTTCGGTGTTGCGCTGGGTTGGAATTACTACATCATCTGGATGTGTGTCTTGGCCAATGAGTACAACGTGCTGTCGAGCATTTTCGTCTTCTGGAGTGACAAAGTGCCGCTGTGGGGTTACTTCCTGATCTTCTGGGTATGCATTTTCTATGAACATCTTGGAGAACAACGCCGCTAATATGCACTCAGACACTCTTCCTTGGCTTCCAACTGCTCGGAGTTGAGGCTTTCGGAGAGGCTGAGTTCTGGTTGGCTTTGCTGAAGTTAATTGGCTTGGTTGCATACTTTCTCTTCTCCATCGTGTAAGTCACCATCCACAATACCAATTCCGATCAACACAAACTGATTTGGAACACAGATACGCAGCTGGCGGAATCCCTGGACAAGAAGCCCTGGGCTTCAAATATTGGCGTGACCCCGGCGCCTTCACCGACGGCTTCCGAGGTACCGCCAAAGTCTTTGTCTTCTGCTCCACATTCTACGCCGGTGTTGAGTCTGTCGCCGTCGCCGCCACCGAGACCAAGAATCCTCGGGTCGCCGTGCCACTCGCGATTCGCCAGGTGTTCTGGCGCATTATCTTCATCTACATGGGCTCTGCCTTCTTCTTCGGCCTTACATGCCCGGCTAATGCCGACGAGCTCGTGAACGGGGGCTCCCGAGCCGTGAAGAGTCCCATGACGGTGGCTATCCAGAACGCCGGCTGGGAAGGGGGCGTGCACTTGATTAACGCCTTCATCTTTGTTACATGCTTATCAGCATGCAACTCGTCCATCTACATCGGATCTCGCACCCTTCTGTTCATGGGACAGGATAAGAAGGCGCCCAAGATCTTAGGTAGGACTGATAGCCGGGGTGTCCCCATCCCGGCTATCGTGTTCACCAACCTGTGTGGCGCGCTGTCCATGATGAACATTAGCACAGGCGCTAGCAAGGCGTACTCGTACATCGTTAATCTCAGCGGTGTCTCGACTTTCCTCGTCTGGGGTTCCATCTCTTTCATCCACATCCGATTCAGACAAGCGTGGAAGGCTCAGGGCCATGCGGAGAGTTCACTGCCATTCGTTTCGTTATGGTATCCGTGGAACGCCTACTTCGGTTTGGCGGCAAACATTTTCCTGGCTATTGTACAAGGTTGGACCACCCTTGCACCATTCGATGCTGGATCATTTGTCGACGCTTACATCTTGTTACCCTTGTTTCCCATAATTTGGTTTGGATACAAGTTCTGGTATAAGACGCATTTCTGGAGGGTGGGCGAGATTGATCTGATGTCCGGTCGCCGACGCGATCTGGATGAGTCGCGAGAAATTGAGACTGGAGAACGTGACTTGGACAGGCTACCTTGGTGGAGGCGGTTGCTCAAGAGCTTTTGAAGCCATCAGATGGATCATGGACTTCGGTATCAACCTGAAGAATGGTGCGTTTCGGAAAGATGGCTGTATTTAGTTAGACACTGTCCGTTGAAAGAAATGCTGTGCCCTTTTCAATGATCTTCAAGATCCCGGTGGGATGAGGGATGCAGTAAGGACAACAATGCCCTATCGCATAGCGGTCTTGTTTTAGATTTGCGGGTGGGTTGGTCGAACTTATGTGAGCCGTTGGAGGCGGAGTCGGTTTTCACCTTTGATGAGGGCCGAAGTCCGAGTTGGGAGTGCACCCAGGCCCCTTTTTTCTTCGTCGCATTCGCACCCGCCTGCGCACTCGCCGCGCTTGACCTCCGGACTCGGTTATGCACGTAATCTTCTCTTTCGGAGAACACCGCTGGAAAGTTCAAACTAGTAGCGTGTCTCACTTGTCATCCCACAACGTGCCGCGCGCATATCCAGGGTCGGGATGTGTTGCAGACATAGGTATGTCCGCCGGCCTGTCCGGAGGATCCCAGACATCATTCGACATTGAAAATCTCCGGGTTTCTTTTCCATTTTACACTCGCAATGCAAAGCCGAAATCGATCCGAATGCCTCATAGATCAGTGGTGTTGAGCTGGATTCGGACGCAGTGAAGTCATTCAGAAGATGGCGACATATGCACACGGTACCGAGTCTTTACCTGGACCGGTTCCCGGCCAGCCCATAGGCTTCTTGGACGGCTGCGAATCACAGTCAACTCAAGAGACTGGCTCTACATCACTCGGGCTTTGCAAATACGAAAAAAAAAAGAACACAGACGAAGGAGATCGGAATCAAAGTCTTGCTCTTATTCAAAGAATCTCCGAAAGGCACCTCATTAAGCAGCAAGAATCGCGAAATCAACCCCGATCCAGAGAGTTGCAGCAATATCTCGATGTCCTAAAAGATGCCATCCCAAGACTGCCTGACAACAATCTAACCCCCGGTCCTGAACTGCCGACGATTACCCTCAGTCGGCCCCGACTAGCGTTTCCGATCATCATCAAACAGCGATTATCCAGAACATTGTCACCAAAATTTACACCAACTTACCCCCCGGGCTTACAAAATTGCGGCATCGAGAAGAGGGATTTCTTGAGATGTATAGATGACCTGAACCGAGTAGACGAGCAATCAGGGCCACCAGGAGACCATGCCATGGATATCAACGGCTTCGCTAACATGACGGCCTTCACCATAGCGCGTCCCACGCTGCTTTCAATGGCGATAGGCGTGGCGTCAAGCTATAGAAAGCATACAACAAAACGCAGCGCAATGACTGAAATTCTGCAAAAGGCGAACAACGAGCTGTTCCGTCCAAGAGGCCTAGTTTGCGTTCTTGTCACCTGCAGACGGACAGAAACGAAGGAGCCTGAGAAGACACCAGAGACAAGAGGCACAGCAGCATCAACAGACATCCTAGATCGAACTCGGGAGAAAAGGTTGAAATTGAGGCAAAGGGTAGTGGGGAGATTGAGGGATTTCAGATGGTCCGAACTTTCGCAATTCGAATCCTACGACGAGCACAACTTTCATTCGGATCTAGACAGTCATCGGCTGCCTGCGAGACACTCATATCGATCAAGACGGAGAAGAAGCCCGAGCATCGAACGCGAGGACAAAACAGGACTTGGGCAAGTGATACAAGAGAACTGCGAAAACGGAAACATCTGGGAGGGCCGACAGGGACAGTCCACACTGAAATGCGGAGTATCGAAGCATCCAGGAAGGACGAGGCATGAATTATTTTCTCTGAGTGGCAATAAAGCTACCACTTGGGATTTTGTTTCGAACCAATCTTCAAGCCTTGGATTGATACCAGGAAAGGTTGAAGTCGAAAGCCTCACTGCCGATTTCTTTACCGCCGAAACAGATGAGGATGCAACTCGCGAGGAGGCACAGCAAACGAAAATGAAGCCAGAGCACACCAGTGCTGTCTTGACGCATCGAATTTATAGTCAGGGCAAGACTTTGAGTTCAGTAAGAACCCCCTTTCAAGGCATCGTGATTTTGTCTGACTTTCCTTGCAGGACGCACTTTATCTCATGATACTCAATTCCCCCGAGGAAGCCCAAGATGCGAATCAGGACATCAAAAAAACCTTCGTTTGACAGTCAACTACTAGGATTCCCCTGGAGTACTCTACGTAATTGCAGGCCAAAGGCTAGTTCATCGTACTTAGCCTAGCTATAATCTATCAAGTTAGCCATGTGACTCTGTGTCACTCAAGTGCACCCGATCACCTTTCAGTTCCCGCAGAAATCTTCAAGATGCACCGATCGTCTTTCATTCTATGACCTCTGGTGCTGCCAGTATTGCCACGACTTTTCTGGCGATACCACAAATTTGAATTGACCTTCACACCAGGAAGGTTCAAGTCTATGCCTGCATGTTCTACTCGTCTAGCGAAAAGAAGTTTTGGAAGATATTATGGAATGTCGCAGCCGTACACAGTGACTAGTCTGACTCTCCTCCTGTTGTTTTCCAGGGCATTTCCTGTCACTACAGCTACCGCAGATCGAAAGAGGTTCTCCTACAAGATCCGAGGCTGAGATGCTGTCTCTCGGCTCTCTGCGTTCTTTGAGAGAGGAACTAGGGCTTCAAGAGCCAGGACCGAAGCTCCTTGGACCTCAAAAGCCTGAAGTAGAAAGGAATTGATCAAATTTCTGAAGCCTCGAGATAAAAGTTACGAGAATGTTCAATGCCCAGAAAACATGACAGAGGTGGGTTTCTGAGGAGAGTTGGAAGTGGCATGTTTTTGGTCCTACTGCTCACGAGAAGTCTACCTTACATAGACAAAGAGGCAAGGCTTTCGACAAACCCAACTTTCAAGACAGAATGAGTCAAAACGATTAGAAAAAGCGATTGTAGGTATCTGTCTACTTGTTTTTGAATCCATCCTGAAAATCGACGTTTGCACCAACAACATTGTGGCGCAAAGTGTATATGTAAGCAGCTTACTTGTCAGCTTACACTGCTGCCTAAGGTAGACTTGATCACCTCTCCAACCTTCTAGATGAGAATAGACTTGTTATCCTTACTTATGAATCTCATTGTCTGGGGTTGCCTTATGACTGCAAGGCTTCCCGACTCCGCGTTCAGACTCATCATCCAATTTTTAGCAATGGCATCCATATGTCGCCGCCACATCTTCCCCCTATTTGTCGCAACGACCACCACTTTTGGCGGACTACTCGCGCTCTTCAACCCCGCTGGTTCAATTAGAGCTTTCGGCCTTCCGGATAGCATCGCCTCGTCCCCGACCGCTCATGCTACCTTCAGCCTTTCTTCGGCACGCACATCAGTCATTGGACTGCTGATTTACACATTTTATGCCAGAGGCGACTTCGGGGCTATCGACACCGTTCTTTTGACTTCAGGTCTTTACTGTGGTATTGTCGATGGATATGTTTGCTATAAGGAAGGTGAGCCGGTAAAGGCGCTGCTCCGAATATTGAGCTCATGGGCGGTTGGGCTGTATGGTGGGCTAGGGATTACTTCTGTAAGCCATGTTACACATGTTAATTCTATGTTTGAGGCAGCTGTTGACTATGGTATTTTGCATCCACAGGGATGAAAGGCACGTTACCTGACTAAAATTGTGTCGAGGAACACGAGCGAGCATATGAAGGAGAGCACTGCGAAGACTGGGTAACGCGTCGTTGTCAAGCATATTGAATGAGAATCGTTGATCAGGTAAGATGTTAGAGAGATGACAGCCTCGAAGAACTAGCCCGGTTGATGGCTGAAACGCGATGCCCAGATGCTTCTCGAGCGATGGAACACATCATTTCAACTATGGTAGCAACTCTGAATCATATCAATCACAAGCCCTTTCGCAGTGCTTTCCTCAACTTGTTTTGAATCTCACCCTGAGACATCTCATGATGTCTCGACGGGCTTACTGAAATATCAACACACGCTTCAAAATCTAGACTGAGGCCTCGCGCGGTTTTGCTCATGACCTCTCATTAGATGCTATCAACTTCAACTGTCGGGAACTTCAATAAGTCTTTGTCATTAATGCTCAAAGCATTCTTTAAGGCTGCAACAAACTCTGCCCAAGTGGTTGGGTCTTCGTTGGAAGGAAAGGAGCTCATTCCGCAGATGATCCTGGAGAACATTGCATGAGCATCACCATCTCCATCCGCAATTCCTAGAAACCCCGTGACTTCCTTTAGAAATTGCTCTCTCCACATATTTGCACCAGTGTGTAGGAGTCTTTTCACACATCGGCTCGCCACTATTTCGTAGAGAAACGTAGACGTTGGGAGACTGTCGTGATCGCATATTTGGAGTCCCTGAGCTAGCCTGTCACGAAACAGGTGAGGGAGAAAAGACTGCCCTTGACTCTTCAAATGGTTGATCACTCGGTGATAGAGTTGGAACGGCGTAATGTTGTAGTCAGCTGGCAATCGGTCTTGAATGCTGTCCTCCTCTGTCAGCCCCAGTAGACCATAGACCCGGTCCCGAGGATCCGTACAATGATAGTCTTTCGAAAAGGCGAGAAGGCGGGTCAATTTGGGTCTCGCTCCAAAGCCGGGGTCTTTGTCTGTGAAGGAAGGGCGTTTCGGATCTGTTTGCCACGACCGTCGGAGTTTTGATAACTCTCTACAGCTGTTGACACGGGGCTCGATGCTGTAATGGCTTTCCGACTTTGAGAGATGCTTGAACCCAAGATTTGTCTGGTCAGATATGCCAAATGGTCGAAACTGTTGCAGGGAAGTCCATGATATGGCGACAGATCCGCATAATACCCATAACTCTCTAGCCAAAGTAAACTCTTGCACAATCCATATCCGGGACCAATAGGGTCGTGACACAAACCACTTTGCGTCTTTAAAAGAGAACTTCCGCTTCTGTGAGCGAAGGTAGTGGTTCCTCTCCCTTCGGGCAGTGTGCTTGAGGCCCTTGAGATATTCAAGCATGGCGGCGATTTCGCCTTCTTCCTGTCCTATCCACGAAATCACAAAGTGTGCCATGGAAAAAATGTCCTTCATCAAGCCGACTTGATGACCGCGCTCCGAGTTGTCATTTTGGTTGATGCAAATCGCGTCAACCCAGAAATATTTTGGTAATATCGTGCCGGACTTCTTCTGCTGTGAGATGCAGTTTTCGTCGTTGTTGGCGATATTTTCCAGTTGTTGGAGGGCGTGCCATAGATTCTCTCGCACCCGGAATGTAACTTCGTTGATGGTTATGTCGTGTGTTGGTTCAGGCGCTCCCCAAACGTATGAGAGAGCGATAAACGGAGGAGCGTCGTTAAGCGAGTGTGTTGTCAGCGTGCATTGCAAGGGTTCGTCTTCCTGCTGGGGCTGAAATTGCAGGAGCCTGGTTGATTTTGTTTCGCGACTTAGCGTAGGGTAGATTTCATCTGTCAAAGACATGGTTCTGTAATTTCGGTGGACCCCGTGGTGATCTGAGAGTGACAGAGTGCTTGTGTGACTGGACCGTTGAGTAAACGCGGCCCAGATCAGCTATGATATTGCGAATCTCGCCCTCGAACTAGCGAACGTGGTTCTTGTTGATGCAATCATGTGAGAAACCTCAGCAAACTAGACAACATTAGTAAGGGTGCAGAAACTGGCTCTGTAGGGTGATGCACGTGAGCGGGTCTCCTGCCACAGACTAGCACTGATTGGATCTTCTTTGTGACGCAAAGGAGGGGGCATTCGGTCAGACTCGCTGCCGCAATTTGTACAATGCCTGGAGAGAACATCCTCAACCCCAGAGACAGCCTACGTCCATGTCCGTCGATTCTCTAGACACATTGTTGTCATAGCCTGGAGGTATTACATAAATACCAACACCAGTGCGTGGATCTAGGTCAGAGTCACCGGACGCGAAACCACCTCGAACTCTTCCATAATTAACGTGGCTCGCATTGCAAGATAGCTCACATTAAAAAGTTTCATGAAGCAGGTAGGTATTAATATGATTATGTCAACTATAGCGATACTACTCAAGCCCGGCACATCTGTCCGTTAGCTGCAACAGTCCACGCCTCGCTACCGACGCCCTTAAGGACGTAGAAGAGCGATTCAGGATCATACTTCTTCTTAATCGTGAGCAACTTGGCGTAGTTGGTACCAAAGAAGGCGTTCTGCCAATCCGGCTGCCTGAAGTCAGCCTCGTTCATGTACGAAGCGCTACCCGGAGTAACAGCCGTAATCCAAGGCATGAACTCCTCCGTCATGCGTTTCTGCGAAGCCTCCATATCGGCCCACGGCGCAGCATTGTCCCAGTTGGTGATGAGCTGGAGCTGCATGACGGCCTTGCGCCACGCCGGGTGGACCGAGTTCTCGGGCGCACCGGCGGGCTTGTTGTAGTGTCCGACGCTACCGGCGAGGAGGACGCCGTTGGCGGTCAGGTTCTGGACGACCTTTTGGTATTCTGCGTTGTTGTTCTCGATCGCTTCGCGGGGTATAAGACGACCACCGAACTGGTAGCGTGTCACCTCAAGGTTGCCTTGGGGAAGGGGACCCATGTAGCGGTCGTAGTGGTCGCGGTAAGACAGCTCGCTGTAAGCAACGGCCAGAGTGATACCAAGTTCTTCCTGGAGGGCCTTGGTGAAGGGCGCAAGGACGACGTCGCGAACGTAGGCAGCAGTCGAGTTCCAGACAGTCAAGGGACGAAGGACGAGGAACTGGGCGTTATGGAGGAAGACAGCAAAAGCGCCCTGGTCTGTCATGGCGGGCAGCAGCTTGTGGAACTTGGAGACAGCGGCGTTGAACTTCTCGGGCGTGGTCGTCGCGGCGAGAAGCTGGAAGGCAGCACCGCCGACGGTTTGGGCCGGGTAGGCACGGACGGTCAGGCCAGTGACGACGCCGAAAGTGCCGCCGCCGCCACCGCTGAGGGCCCAGTACAAGTCGGTGTTCTGTGTCGCAGAGGCGACGACAGTCTTACCGTCGGCGGTGACTACTTGGAAGGCGAGGGTCTGATCGGCTCCGAGACCGAACTGAGTTGACAAGGCAGAGTGGCCACCTCCCTGAGTGAAACCGCCAGCAAGGCCAACTGTGGCGCATTCACCAGAGACGACAGCAAGACCCTTTGCATGGGCAGCCTCAAGGATCTCGTAACCGAGGACACCGGCACCGACATTCACGGCCGGGCCGGTGTAGTACTTGTCAGACCATGTTGAGAAGTCAATGGTCTTCAAGTGGTTGGTCCAGATCGCAAGGGCCCCGGCACCGGTAGAACGTCCAAGGAAGCTAAAGAGAGGAAGCTGTCAGCTACTGTGGAGCGGGGCTTGTAGTCGAGATCAGGCTACTCACTCATGACCGGTGTTGCGGACGACGACTCGGAGGTTGTTGAGTTTGGCAAACGTGAGAGCAAGGCTGACGTCTGCGGTGCAGCGGACATCGACAGCGTAGCTAACATAGTTGCCGAGGGTGCAGGGGACAGCTCTGTCAGTAAAAGGGTCGCAGGACTGGTTGGCAAAGTAAGATTGCATAACAGAAGACGAGGAGGGAATGCTAAAACAATCATGTCAGCAACACACTCCGTCTGGAACAGGTTGGTTGAGGGGGTAAACCGAGGAATAGACGGGACTTACTGTGTCAAGGGGTTGGTCCAGGATGACTGCAGAGCAGCACAAGCCGCGGCATCGTATGTAGGATCATGGCAGGGCGATCCAATGGGCTTGGTGGCGACCAGACGCCCACCAACGGTTGCGTTGAGCAGGTTCCAGGCGGAGACTGAGGGCCAACAAGAGTCACCGGGCAGGCAGTGACATTGCTGCTTGGGGGTTGCTGCAGCTGTTGTGATGGTAGCCAAGGCGGTGGCTACGGCCAGATAAGAGAGCCTCATGTTGATGACTTGAGTTGGGCAAGCAGTCAAAAGGCCTAGAGATGGGAGAGGAGGTGGAGGGAGAGAGAGTGAGGGGTGGGTGACAGATTAGGTGCAAGCCACGAAAAGTGTGACTGGTTCTGGAACTCATATATCCCTCGCATCCATCATGCGGGATGCCAACATCTCTACCCCTGGAAGCACGAGGGCCTCGGCTTTTCGAGATGGATGTAAACTCCGCCTCCTTTCGAACTCGATACGGATTGTATTGGCAGCATTGCAACTGCGTTATCCAGAGTCGTATGTGGCAACTGCGTTGGAACTGTGTTGGTAATCTCCAGATCGATAGACTCACGGCTGCAATGCCCCAAGCCGGTCCGACTGACAGTCTGGAGTACGCGGACGGGAAGAAACCATGTCGGCCGAGACAGGGCTTTTTCGGGGTCCCCTTCATAAGAATAATGGAACTTCCTATTAAGGCGTGTGACATCCGACGAGCACCCGCATTCTTTCTGCGCAACCGTGGGGCCGGAGTCGACCGGGGTGAGGGACAGAGAACGGATGAGACACCAAGCGGCCCCGACAATGACAAGCCCAGTGTCAATCTGTTCGTGGGGGCCGACTAGTTCTTGGTCTCCCCCAGCTTGGAGCCCACAGATCTAAATGAAGTCCCAATGATTAAGGTTGAATTAAACAGAGACTAAAACGACAACACGAGCTTCTCCTGCATTCTAGCTCCAAGACGGCGGCTTCAAGCACTTCTTATCACAATTACCACAGAAGCCACCGCAAGAGGTGTGGAAAAAAAAGCCACCGCTACCAGATCTAATACTGAGTCAAAAAATGCGCCACTGAAGGAATATTCTCCAACGATTCCTTCACCCGCGATCTAGTAACGGGACTAATTTCCGAGACCCAGACGTCAGCCGCTGCTGTGCCGCCGGTGATTTCGATGCATTGCTGCACCTTTTTTTCCTGCAGGGGCTGCTTGGCCGGGGGCGCGAACGACGGGGTTGGTTCCCGTTTGGGGGAAGCCAAGAACCTACCAACCAGAAAACCAGACGGCTAGTTCGGAAAAGTTCCAGCTAAAGAGGGGGGCAGTATCAGCTTTCCCTAACGTACCCTAGTCTCGAAGGAGGACTTCGTAGACAAGAGCTCCGAAGTAGCTGCATCGGTTCGTGTCGCAGAAAGTGTTGGACCAAAGGAACAGCGTATCATCGTCCCCTCGAAGCGAAGGGAGAGTCGGGTAAAGTGGTAGACTAAGGGACTAGTGGTCAGTTATGGCGCGCCCTTGGGAATTCCTCGACAAGAGTTGGCGACTTGGCGATGAACCAAACCTGGGAGGTGGCCGGTCTGCCACATGGAGGACCAGGAATGTAATCTATGCAAGAAGCCCGTCCGATTTCATTTATGAAGAGAAGATCTTCCGGATCTCTGGGAATCCTCCAAGACGGAACCGCTGCTGCCCTTGCCCGCCCGTGAATAACAATGGCATCCTTCTTCCGCCTCGTGTTGGCGTTGCTCCTTGGCATCCTCGTCGCCGTACAGGCGCAGGAGACGACGATTTCTGCCACCAAGCTCACTTATCCAGCATGCGCTGTAAGCTTATTTCTCTTTCTCCCTTGGAACATTTTGACATCTCGGGGCGCCGTTGGGAAACCGTTGGAGGAAAGTGGCTAACCGGCTGGGCATTTTCCCATAGACAAAATGCATAGCTAGCGCTTTTGGTGGCGGCTACTGTGCTCCAACAAACCAGACTTGTATTTGCACGAACCAGCAATTCCAACTAAACGTCACGCTGTGTGTCTCGGCAAGTTGCACGATACCAGAAGCACTCGGTAAGTCCCTGATTCTCTCTGTCATTCGTTGATGAATGTCATGAAGGCTTACTAGAATTCACCACAGCCACGAAAAATGCGAGCTTAACAAACTGCGGCGCTCCCGTGCGTAATCGATCCGGCGAATATGTCGTCCTCTCCAACGTCATGGCCATCCTGGCAGCGGTCTGCGTTCTCAGCCGGTTCGGATACAAGATCTTTCTCGCGGGACTCGACGTCGGCTGGGATGACTGGTTCGTAATGGCGACGTTGATCGCAGCCATGCCGAGCGCCGTCATCACTGTTCACGGAACCACTGCGAACGGTCTGGGAAGAGACATTTGGACGCTGACGCCTGAGCAAATCACCAACGTCCTCTTTTACTTCTATATCATGGCCTGGCTGTACTTCTTGCAGGTGACGCTGGTCAAGCTCGCCATTATCTTCTTCTACATGCGCATCTTCCCCGCGCGAGAGGTTCAGCGCGTTCTCTGGGCGACGACAATCTTCATCATTGTCTGGGGGTTCGCGTTCGTCATCACTGCAGTTTTTCAGTGCAAGCCGATTCACTATTTCTGGGTCAAGTGGGATCGCATGCACGAGGGTAGTTGCGCAAACGCAAACGCCATCAGTTGGTCCAACGCCGCCATCAGCATCGCGCTGGATCTATGGATGCTCGCAATCCCCCTCTGGCAGTTGCGAGCTTTGCGACTGCACTGGAAGAAGAAGGTCGGAGTCGCGTTGATGTTCATCGTGGGCACATTGTAAGTTTCTTGACTCGCGCACACTACCAAGACCTGGGGTTACTGGGTCTTGGATTGTTTCTTCCGTGCGAGAAAAAACAAAAACTAACGTCGCATCAGTGTCACCGTCGTGAGCATCATCCGATTGCAGTCCCTGGTCGACTTTGCAAAGGGATCCAACGCTACCATGGACTTTATCGACGTTAGCGTGTGGAGCACGATTGAGATCTGCGTAGGCATCATGTGTGCGTGCTTGCCGTCCATCCGCATGATCTTGGTCAAGATCTTCCCGGCCATGTCCGGCTCGACACTTCGTAGCAAGGGACGTCAATATTACCAGCAGTATGGGAGCGACGTCAGGTCCAAGAATGCCGCTCAGCGCAGCCAGGCTCGGACTGTTGGTGTAGTCACCGTTGACCGGTCCAATTCCGTTCACGATGCGCATGATCGGCAGATCAAGTTCCAGAAGACGTTTACGGTATCCTATAGTGATAGCGACGAGGCGGATCTTGTGCCGATGAACAATCTCCAGAAGCCGGGAAGAGTTCATCGTTAGTGGATTTCAAAATCTGCTATTCGAGCGGGTGTTCGCGAGAGAGAATCTATAGAAATTTTGAAATAATCCGTGTTCTAAAAATCATACTACGATCAATGCGATCGAGCTGCAATGCCGATCGCGATTTTGGAGAGCGCTAATGACTCGACAATGAACGAGGCCAGGGTCACTGGCAGGGCTGCAAGGGACTCATGAGACTCCGAGCGTACTGGTGGGTATTGCTGATCCCAGCTACTCACTGCCGAGATGACCGAAAGAGACCTCTATCGAATTGATAGAGCATTTCCCTTGATTCCACATCTCCGATTTCTTGGTAATCTGGTTTCCAGTTGTTATCCAAGCCTAGGTATCGTCCCGAAGATCGACATTCTAAACGCAACTCGTCGGCTCCGAGTGACAAGTCTCATCTTAGCCTTCTGCTTACTCCCGGACCTCGTCCTCCGCATCTACGAACTCATCGTCAGGTGACACCTCACCGCCACTCGGATCAATAAACACATAGCTGGCCGTAGATATTTTCAATGGCCCCACTCATCTTCAGATGCAACTATCGTCGATTCATCGTCGGCGTCTTGTCCCGTCAGACCCTGAAACGGCAACTCCTGCCCTCGTGCAGAGTTCATCAATCAGACCCATGCAAGCTTCTCTGATTCGAATGGCTTACGGGTAACGGCGCAGTGGTTGTCGCGGCATCTGACGAAACACTCGTTGGGAGTGTGCCCATCTTTGTCTCTGATCGCCGTATCCACGCCACAGAGATTGGCGGATGCTAGGATGTCCATCGCCTCCGTGCTCCCATGTAAAGCTGTCAGGTGGAGCAAGCTCCTCTTATTGTTGTTCAAGAGGCTCAGTCTTTCGGGCTGCACCAAACTTTCATTAGGCACCGAGATTGCGATTCCTGGCAAAGAGATAATTTGATAGAATCGTGGTTATCACCGGGTTCCTTCGAAATGACTTGAGTTACCCCTGATAGTACCGCATACGGACTACCTTACCTCAAATAGTAAAGCGGAAGACTCACCGGGAAGCCCTGAAGGTAAGGAGCCATCACCTTCAATACTGCAAGGCTGTTGTTTGCGATGGCTTGCCCGAGCGGCGTGTCGCCTGTATGATTCCTGGTAAGTAAGAAGTGACTGTATTCTCTCAGTAGAATCTCGACGAGGTCTTCCTGATCGGACACACAAGCATGATGCATGATATTCGCCGCTTCATCATCGCTGATGTGCACATCAGCCCCCTTGCGCAACAAGTACTTCAGTATCTCCGGACTACTCATGTGCATCATGGGTGTTCGCATGTGCTTATCAAGGGCGTTGACGTCTATCCCTACGTCGAGCAGTGCAACGATGCTATCAAAATCGTCCGCCCAGCATGCACAGTGCAGCGCCGTGAACCCACAAAGGTCTCTGGCTTGGACATCGGCGCTCCATGGGTCCTGAGTAATGAGCCGGATAGCGTCTGATTTGCCGTTCTCAGCTAGCCAGTGGAGCGGAGTCCGGCCGAGGATGTCCTTCGTGTTGATATCTGAGTACTCGGATTCTCGTAGAAGGGCTTCCGTTATTTCCAGACCATGTCGCGCTCCCAAAGCGGCGACTTTGTGAAGATTGGTCCAGCCTAGCCTATCGGCAAGATCCTCTGTATCAACTGGGAGGTTGTATTCTTGGCTTCCTCTGCGAGTAAGGACAGTGATGGCTGCGGACTTTTGGTTTTCATCTGCGAGATTCTCGTCCATGCCTTCATTCTTGAGGAAGTTGAAGACGGCTGGCTGATGAATCTTAGCAGCGACCTGGCATTCGAGATAGTAAATCAGCACGATTCCGCACTAAGGTATTCCACAAGGTACGTCGGAATGCAGTTTGAGTAGTCTTACGTGCATAATGGATTGGCCCCATTGATTCCTGACATACATCAGATTCCGGTCTTTCGATAGTAACTCCCGCAACTGCCCGAGATTTCCGGCCATCACGAGCGGCCAGACAATATGGTCCTCTTCCGGGACGATCAGCGGCACGTTGACTGAAACCTTTGCCCCAGCATCGAAGACGTTCTCCAGGTTAACGGAAGCCATTATCGCTCTCGAAACCAGCCAGGGTGGGAAGTAGCAGGTGATGTTGTGTTTACTCAGGCTCTTCCTACATGGTGCATAGTTACAAGGTCGCATTGATATTGACGAGTCGAAACTCCAGTGGAGCTGGCCGACGACGTTTCTCAGCCACGGACGGGGGTGTACGGACCGCTGCCCGGGTGTGACATCGGCATCGGCACCCTCGCGGACATCGATGCGAGTTTACACTCGCAGAGATGAGAACAGCTGGACTGTTGGCTGATACCCCGCTGTTGGCCACTTGTAAATCGGGCTCGCTCGTCGATATTTGTCCTGGACTCAGGTTCTGGGCCTGCTCAATCAGAGGCTGCATGGAACGAAGAAGGTTATGTTGCATAGCGTTCAAACTCTGAAAGCCGATCTGCATGTCTTTTTGGGTTTTATGCTGTTGCTCTTGCAGGGCACAAATGGCATTATGGCTTGCGACTGTTACACTCTGGATTTGAAGGACTGTTGTTGTGAGGAGCTCTCTGTTGCGGGGTAAGCATGCCAGCTTGGCTTTCGAAAATCGTTGGATCAATGGCTCACTTACTTGTTGTCTAGTTGAAGTAAATCGAGTTGAGTCCGTAAAATATCGCATGAATCTCGAATGTTCATCTTGATGCGTTGGATATCGGCTTCCGATTGCAGCATCCTTGCTCGCTTGACTTTGGTAACAACATTTCCATCCTCGGTTTGCCGACACGAAAGTCGGGTGCTGATGCATTCAAAAAGACCATTAGTTCTGGCTGAGATAGCGACGCGATTACTTGTGACCACCCACTGAACTAGCAATTCAAACTCTGTCACGCGCTCTTTGATGGCTTTGAGGACATGAACAATGGATGGTGGTATTGGATCTTCATGACTATCTCTGTGCCGGCTACGGAGACAGGCCTCTGTATCCAGAAGTAAACCTATGGCTAGATTAGCGCCTCTGAACTGTTACGTACCAAGCTGCAGGGTAAGCTCAACTCACCTCGTAATATCTCGGCATCGGTAATGAGCTGCTTGAATATTTCTGGTGCTTCCCATAATGACTTGAGCGCGCCTAAAGCTAGCCCTGAGCCTTTGCCAGTCAGTTGAAGTATCGTGAGAACGCTGGTTGTGATCGACAAGGGATCCATTTTGGCGCGATGTTGTCCGCATCGTTCTGTTGAAGATTACGAGGAGAATCCTTTTACACACCTGAAGTGGAAAAGGTCTGCACTTCTATGAAGAACATACCGCCAGGACAACAATCGGGCCTTGGAACCACTTCAGGCTTCTCTAAGAGATCGAAAATTTACAGCCCTCTTTACTTGTATTACACCAGAGGCAGGCTATGGTGTGGAGGGTGGTCAGCCCATTTCATGTGGCAGCGTCGGCAGTCGTTATCAACGCTGGAGCCGGAGCAGCGGGCCAAACACAATGGCCGTTACAGAACGTGGTACAGGTCGTTCCATGCTGTTCAGCTACACAGAGTACTAACAGAGCGACCGGGAGTGGGATCCTTCGACTTGACCTCTCCAGTGTGGTTGGTAGTTAAGCAAGGTCCCTACCAAGAACAGTGTGATCAAGACGTGTTATCCTGCGCGAGTGATATGCCAGAAGACCCTCGGAGTGGCTGGTTCAAGTCAGGGCGGAAAGTCGTTGGCGACAATTTCTTCGCACTATGACCCGTTCCAAGTGATCATCCGTCGACCTTCGGTGTGTCGGATTTGCGAATATGGTTGGCATCACGCCTCAGGACTTGATGTTACGAAAAAGGATACATTGTGGACTGAGGTGGTGACTGGCTCATGAGGCCGTTTTCTCAATGCCCTGTTGACTGCGAACATTTCAAGTTATTAAAAGCGGATTTAAGAAAAGAACAAAGAGCCCTAGCATGATCGCCTTGCTTCGCGACTCTTGCGATTATGGACAGCACCACGGGAGGTGTATTGTCACTCACGATTGATCATTGGAGCATATGGATATTTCCACTTCCAGCCTCTGAAGATGTTGCTTGGCAATACTTCCCCCTGACGCCGCCCATCAGATTTTGATCCGCCTCCGGTCGAAACCAGACTGAGCGAGCTGGTGGAGTCCTAACACATCGCCCGGAGCTTTTGGTCAGATTGGTTGTAGTTACACAATGGTCGTCTAGGTCTCATTGGTTGGTGTTCCGTGAGAGATGGGATACCGGTAGCCGCCAGCCTCCAGAAATTCACCAATTCGAGGGCGGGAAGTTGCGCATGTTGGGTCACATGATACTAGAATCAGGCAACCACCTCACTATGATGACACTCGCTTGCCCCGCATTCTTTTTGTTCCTTTTGCACGTTTATCCTGAGCTCAACGGCGAGGCGTTCGGTCGAAGCTTGACGTCATCCAACCAATTCAGAAATGAAGCAACTTCACACCGTGATAACAGATTTATCTGTCACATCCTGTGCCTCACCTGGCGTCCCAGTCGCCTGCCCTCTGGAAAAGAGGACATGGAATCGACTCGAGAAAGATCTCTACCTTCACGCAGGCGAGCAGGCAGCATGGATATACCTTGAAGAAAGGGATACGGCCGATGTTGTCAATGGCAATCGCGTCATCACGGATATCTGGGTCGGCGCCACGAAGCCCCCCGGTGATGGCGAGGACGGCTGGGAGCAACGATCCTGCGGCATTTGGATCCTGAGAAGTCACTACACTGACCACTATTTGAGATTATTGACAGGTATTGACGTTCTCTTCGGAACGGATGCTGTCGACCCACGACCAGGCTGGACACTATTACCCGCACCCCTCCAACTTGAGGATCAACCGGACGTGCCCGCACCGAGGCTTTCAGCGCGATTTGGTCCACCAATACCCAGACCTGACGACCCGAATGCGCCTTTACGTGTCAACAAAGACGGAAAATTCAAGATCGTCCAGATTTCCGACACGCACATGGTCACGGGTGCTGGAGTTTGCAACGATGCCATCGACGCAAATGGTCAACCTTTACCTAGTATTGAAGCTGATCCGAACACGATTAAGTTCATTGGGGAAATTTTGGACGTCGAGAAACCCGACTTGGTGATTCTCAGCGGGGACCAAGTACATCATGATATACCAGACACACAATCCCCTTTGTTCAAGGTTGTGTCACCTTTGATTAGTCGATCGATTCCTTTCGCGATGGTTTTTGGAAATCATGACGATGAGGGCACCTACGCGCTGTCGCGTATGTCTCGAAGCACCTTTTCTGTTCAATTTTCTGTGCTGACACTTGTTGACGTAGGCGGAAAGCAAATGGCAATACTGCAAGATCTCCCATTTTGTCTAGCACAGGCTGGGCCCGATTCAGTAGATGGTGTGGGCAACTACTATCTCCAACTCTTTTCCAGCGACGAAAAGCAGGTCCCATTAGCAACAATCTTCTTTTTCGACTCTCATGGGCAAATCACGAGTGATGACAAGAATCCCGACTACGAACCAATCCAGCAGAGTCAAATCGACTGGTTCACCTCCACTTCACGGCATCTAAAAAAGACCCGCATTGCAAAGAGAGACGCTAGCTCTCCCTTTCTTTCTTTGGCTTTCATGCACATACCCTTCCCCGAATACGCAGGAGACGATTTGTCGATAAGCGGTGGCAAGCGGAGAGAACCAACCGAAGGCCCCAGCATCAACACGCATCTTTACGATGCTCTGGTGCAAGAAGAGGTGTCTGCGGTGGGCTGTGGGCACGATCATGTCAACGACTTCTGCGCTTTATTGCCGAAGTTGCAGCGAGGTCATTTGGTAGAACGTAACGATCAATCGGTCAAGCATGGCCCGTGGCTCTGTTACAATGGAGGTAGCGGGTTCGGGGGTTACTGTTCCTATGATGAAAATCGTTACTACAGAAGGACACGAGTCTGGGAGATCGACGCGAACAAGGGCGATTTGAAGACATGGAAGCGCATCGAGTACTCCGGTAACCGATTCGAGGAAGTAGTACTTGTAGAAGGTGGCCGAACCACAGCTCCCTCAACAATGTTAGAAACCGAAAAGACATGCAGAATCCTGTAGAGAACGAGATCCCATGCTCCGCAGAAACGTCTTAGGAGAAATAATACACAATACGGTGTTGGTCATGTGATTTGAGAAGGGCAGTGATTTTATTGGATTGAGAGATGGAAAAACCACAGGCTCTGAGTACGATATGCGTAGCCAAAGTCCGAGGCCAAACACCACACAATCCTGCAAACGATAGAAGACCAGATACAAGTACAAGCACAAAATTGTCCAAGCCAATCAAGCTGAGTGAAACAATACAGCCTCGTGTGACTGTGGATGTTCCAAACTCGCGAAGTCGAATCGAAAAGCCATCGATGGCAAGAATCCCACGCTCCTCCGCCATTGGCATCATCAACCGGAACCTCTGCCACAGTCGGTAAAGCGTGACCAACTCATCCATCATCAGTACGTGGGAATGACCTGTCGTTAGTCGTAGCGAATTAGCACATTGTTATCCACGCATCAAATCAAAGATCCTCGTCGTCCATCATGCAGAGGCCGTCGTCGTTCGAGTCCCAGGACTTGCGCTTGTGGAGCGAAGGCACCCATGTACTCTCACGGGACTTGAGGAGCTCCTCCAGGGTGGCGTTCACGTGGTCGGAATCATCAGGGCTGTTGCTCACCTTCGCTCCCTTGTAGGACTGACCCGACGCGGTAAGCAAGTCTGCGACGGACCTCTTGGTCCTAATGACACTGGTAGTGCTGGTGATGTTGTTGCGGGGAGCCGAGTCGGCGCTCTCCTGTCCGACGGCGCTCTTGATCTTCTGGGAAGCAGCGTCGACGATGACGGGGACGACCTTGCGCATGGCAGTCTTGGCGATGTCCAGCACGGAGGGGGCAATCTTCTGGACGCCAGCCTTAATGACGTCGAAGAAACCCTCCTCGCCGTTTTGGGGCTCGCTGACGCGAAGGCGGTCGAGCTTCTCCTTAGGCAGAGCCATGAGGGTCTGCAGAGCGGCTTCTGCGGCAGCAGCACGCTTGAACGCGAGGAGTGTGGCATACTCGTGAGAGCCGACGGCGGGGGTGTCGAAGGAGGACTCTGCGCCACCACCGAGACGGCCGATGACGCCGGAGAGTGCTCCCTGAGCGGCACTCGCAATGAAGGGCTTGGCGAAGCTGATGCCCTTGCTCAAGACGGAGCCGAGGGAGTCAAAGAAGCCCTCTTCACCCGAGACCGGACGAGTGGGTGCCAGCAGGCCCTGAACGAAGGCTCCTTGCGAACCCTGCTGGTTGTACTGGAGCCCCCTGAGCTGCTCGCGAGGAAGCTCGATATCAGATTCCTGGAATCCAGAGGCTCCTCGTTCCTGGATCTTGGCCATCTGGCGATGAGCCAGGTGAAGCCCGGCCTCAGTGAGCTGGGGCTGAGCAACCTTGGCGATGGCATCCAACTTGGGTCTGAAGGCGTTGTACTTCGAGTTGATGGTGTGGAGGATCTCAGCTGTCTCGGGGGTATCCTCGAGCTTCAGTAGGGCCTGAAGCGACGCCTCGGCGAGCACCGCGCGCTCAGTGGCGCCCGAGTTGATCGCGGTCTCGACCGCGGCAGTCGCCTTGCCGTCCTCGAGGGCGCTTTCGGCACCTCCGACAGTCGAAAGGATGCCGCCAGCGATGGCACCGATGGGCCCACCAATGGGGCCAAGGAAAGGAGTGACAGTCGAGACGACAGGTCCGGCGACCTTGGCGATCGACCTGATGATATCGAAGAAGCCCTCCTCATCCGAGCTCTCCTGGAGACCCGTGCCCGAGTTGTAGTGGGTCGGCTGCGGGGGAGAAGACACGTTCTCCTGGCGAAAGCCGTTGTAGCCGTTGCTGTGTCCGTTGGAGGCACCATTAGAATATCCGTTGCCGTTACCGTTGTACGTGTTGCCGTTGCCGTAACCGTTGGAATAGGGGGCGCTGCCGTTCTTGACCTGCCCGTTGCTGGGCGCGCCGTTGGAGGCGCTGATGTTGCTGCTGGGACGAGCATTGCCGTTGGCAGTGAGAACCTTGATACCCTGGCGCTGTGCTTGTGGGAACTGGGGGCTGTTGAAGAGATCGAGGAAAGCATGGTAGTTGTTACCATAGGGGCCGCCAATGGAGTTGCCAGAGTTGCTCTCGTCGCCACCACCACCGTAGCAGTGAGTGCCAATGGACACCAGCGCGTTGTTCTCAACCTGGAAGATTGGGGCACCAGACTGGCCTGTTTTCATGTATCTGTCAGCATGTTACCATAGGAGCAGAAGAGACACTTTGTCAACTTACCGGCGAAAGTCGAGACCTGGTACTCAATCATGCGGCGCTCGCTCTTCTTGAGGTCATACTCAGTAGGCGCGAACTCCTCGTACATCTGGGCACCCTTCTCTCCGCTCTGTCCGTTCTGGCCCTCGAGGTATTTGTCACCAGGGTATCCAACAACACCAATGTTGGCGTTCTTGGCGAACAAAGGAGTCTCCTTGAACGGGATGTTTCGGAGGTTTCCGGTGAAGGGACGGTTGACCTTGATGAAGGCAACATCGTGTCTGCGGTTGCCGGCAGCCTCGATCCACTCAGCGGTGGTGATGATACGCTCGCCGAAACGGGCTTGGACGTTGGGGGTGCCAATGGACGCGCGGCCAGAGTATCCAATGTAGCACTTGATTTCCGTAGCGCTCTGGAGGCGGTGACCCCAGTCGTAGACGACATGACCGGCGGTGACGACGGTATCCGGGCTGATAAGCCAGCCGGAGCCCATCATCCAGACGCTGCCGTTGCCCTTGTTGAAGCAAGCCTGGATCTTAACGACAGCTGGAGTTCCTTGTGTCAGCTTTGCCTGATGCCAGGGGACTATAGATGGGGGTTTTGTAGGATATTGAAGGGCTTACATCGGAACTTGCCACCATCAGCAAAGCTCTGAGGCTCGACGCGACGACGCTTGTCATCGTCGAAGACGGACTCAGTGCCGTTGCTGCCATCATCGGGCAAGATGGCAGACTCGGCAGGGAGATCAGGGTTGGAGGACTTCAAGCTCCAGACCGCAGCGCGAGGAGCGCCGCTGGTGGCGATGGAAGTGTTGGAAGGGGCGTTGTAAGACATTGTTTGGTAGGGAATGGCTTCGTAGTGAATGACTTTTCTCCTGGGTTTTGCTGGGCAGATGTTACTGAGAGCGAAAAGAAGACCCAAAAGTCGATTGACCAATGAGAATGAATATGAGAACAAAAGTTGGAAAGTATGCTTGTTTGCGAGAATCTTGGCGAACTGATAGTGATTGGAAGCTGGTGATAACAGGAAAGAGTTGTCAGGATGGGGTGGTTTCGATGGAGGCTTTTATAGTTTGAGATGAAGCCAGCAGTTTGGATTTCGCAAGACTCGGTTGATCATCTTGCCACTCAGCTATCAGCCGCAGCTTAGCACCCGTGTCGTGACTAGAGTAGCTGTGTGATCCAAAATGGTGGTGGAAGGTTCAGCCAGCCTCTTCGCGATACAAATCACAACTTCCACTTCTCCAGGGGTAAAGTCGAGGCACACATGAGCTTTTCCTCCCTTGCCTCGCCTCACTGGCGTCCATACCAGCTTCAGTTGAGGCGATATTCAAAAAACATCCAATGGCTTGAGTGGTTCGTACTCCTCCTCGGGTGTAGAATCCTTGAATGGTTTAGGAAGCTGTCGCGATCTTCGCCACTTAGAACCCACGACGATCATTTTGGCGCTATCTCGCGCACCTTGTGAACACAAACTTGGAATTTGAAGGAACGACCTGACTTACTGCTGTCTGAATACCTCAGCACGATACGGGCATGTATACAACGTATAATCATCATGTACGCATATGCCATACCATCGGCATCCGCGCTGAAAATTTCCCCCTCTGCGAGGAAAGCCCAAGAGGCTGGCTGACCTCAATGTCAGTTCGGAATATGTGATCCGAGGCGTCATCCCAAGCGCTGGATAGAAGCGGGTATGCAAGGCACATTGCTCGTCGCCTTATTTGGGATATTTTCGCTGGAACAGGCAAGTCCAGAACTTTTGAGGCGGTTGCATATCACGGCTTTTCCCCAAACTGAGTCCATAGATCACACTCAGACGTAGTTCCGAATTCTTCCACATTGCTTTTCCGCTGCCACAGCCAACTCTCATTCGTCAAGGGTCTGAAAAGCGTTCTTGAGGGAACCCGTGTGGCTGCCTGTAGTGAAATAGTGACCAACGTGATAGAGAGGGTTTCGTGCCCATCGCTTGACGGCATTTCACTAACATTGCAGGGGTAGAGCTGCGGTCACGACCATATGTGGATGAGGCGTAGCTCAAATAGGTAGCTTCTCGGCCCGCCCACGGCCCCGCGGTTCTGGCCCTTCCCGTCCCCACTCACATACCTTGCAGCTCAGCTGAATTCAGCCAGCCGCCGACGACTGAGCTGAACTAATTGGAACTTACTAAACCCTTTCGCAGTAGCCGGCTGCACTTTCTGAGAGCACAATAGAACCCTGATTTGCGGGGACCAATCAGTCAATAAGTGTGATGCCGCGCGGCGTGTGATTCGAGAAGCGCTGGTATGAAGGGGCAAGGCACAGCTAAACCACAACACTGAAAGACACGGTGACGATTATATCATCGCGTGGTGAAGGTCGAAGACTGTGGGCCTGGGTCACTGCAGAAAGAGGTATTCAAGTGAGAAACTAGGAGAAAAAGTGTTGAGAGCAATTCAGAGACGATGCATATATGGTCTGGTTCATTATCCATGGGTCAAGCATACAGCTCAGCCAGGCTTATATCTCAATGAGTTGCACTCAGTAACACGAGTATGTGAATTGCCTTATGTGACATGAATCACAATAGTGGAGATGACATTTGGCGACTTGATTCTCGATCTTCAGTGCGAAGAGGGTGGCAGACGTAGTGAGAATTATTGACAAGTGGAATAAAGTGTGGAGGAAGAGGACTATCAAAGCTCGGCGGCAACCGTACCAGGCACTGATGTGGAAAGTACGTCAACAGACGAAGAGACGCGAAGACTGAGGGAGAAAGACCGGGTCTGGTCAACTGTCGCATTATGTCGCCGCCGCAAAAAATGCAAGACGATGTGTGGTGAGGTTACGGTAGTACGTCCAAGTATCCTGTATTGCAGTAGCACTCATTATAGAATGTCGATAGTCATGACTTTGAGTGTAATCTGGCCTATTCCACTATGGTATTGGACTCAAAGAAATAAGGACCACTGTAGATACATCCACGTTGCAATATTGAATTCACGACGAGTGTCCTGAAAATAAGTCAATCAATTGCACACATAGCATTCATATGGGGCCTGTGTCTATCATTAGGATCGAGCTCAGTTCATCCACCCCTAAGAAGCTTCATCACATAGAATTTTCGAGATCGAATATGCCGGAAGGTCTACTCATATCAGATCAATCGTGACTTGTCAGGCTATTGTTTGCGTATAGTGAGTATTGATCTGACCAAGACCACTCACGAGTTCACTATTGGGAGGTGGGAATCTGCAGTGATTATGCCTTCCAACGAAGAGTAAAGAGGCTCTTCTGAAGTTTCAGAGGGTCTTTGGGTCGAGTGATACCTAGTGCTGTGGAAGCACCCGAAGTGCGATTCAAGGTATTACCACTGGCCTACAGGATCACGATGAGAGCTCAAACGGTGGTCATAACCTCGATGAAGTCCAAATACTCGGGTCCGCTAGACATCGTTGGCTTGTTTCTAACCCGTATCTTAGGTTAAGTAGTCTTGCCGAGCCCGGCGCTTCATCGAAAAGTTGGACAGATAATCACGTTAAGAAGCGAAACCGAAGCGGACAAAGGAACCAAACTTTCCGTTTTCAGATTGTTGGTAGGTCACTGCTCGATCGCGCTTAGATGTGGCTGTCGATGTGGACGTGCCCCGACCCCTTGTGGCGGCGCTCTAACTGTTTGCAGGCGTTTAGCTAGGCAAAAGCCATCTGGAGAGCTGAAGTACAATTTCCATCTAAACATAATAAAGCGCAGATTCCGTCAGTGGGGAATTTCGGGGGGTTTGGCCTAAATTCTTCTCCTTTGATCGGCCTTGATACGTCTGGTTTTTCGAATTGGAAGTATCGCGAATTCCTTCATCATGGACGTGAATGGGCCATCCGCAGGTGCGGTTATTGTACGTCACGATGCCTCCAGAAACTTCACAACTCATTTTGTGTTATCTTTCCCCGCAGAATACTAGCTTCTACGTAGTCTTTCAGATCAAACTCTTAGTCAGGCTAACATAGTTAGGGAACCGAATTCACATTGATAGGTATCGCAGCTATTCTGATCGGCGCCCGAATATACCTGCGATTAGTCATTCAGAACCTTCCCCTTATCACGAGCGACATTCTTGTTTGTATTGCCTGGCTCTTTACTGTAGCATCCGCTTCATACGATGTTGTGTTCCATAAGTTGGGGGTATTACGTTCCCACGTTGCCTATACCCTAGAGGGGTATGATGGGACACCCGAGGACCTAGAACTTGTGTGGAAGGTAAGCATCCTTGACTTCCGAGAAGTAAGAGTCTCGATTCTGGAGAGATGCAAGGGCGTCTTGTTATTGTAAGTTAGTTTAATAACCACTCTATGCAGTTGCAATGGAGTGGCCAATTTCCATTCTTCACAGCCTTCTATGTCTGCAAGGCAACACTCCTGAGTCTATATGCTCGATTTTTCCCGATCTTCATGGAAACCAGGCGCAAGATTCTCTGGGGAACCATGGTGTATTGTGGCTGTGCGTATGGTACCAACATGCTCATCCTACTTCTCATTTGTAGGCCTCTGCGAGGAAATTGGTAAGGCTAATCCGTTTGATCATGGAATCCTTGCCTCCAACTAAATTCTCTTCAAGGTCCCAAGATCCGGCAGTCGCATGTTCCCCAATAGTGTTCGCTCAAGTATTCCAAATCGCTTGGGCATTGAACTTTGCCGCAGATCTGATGAGTAAGTTTCCCATCACTGTGTCTATGACATAAGGTAAAAGAGCATCCGGACTTCTCACACATCTCAAAGTTTTCTGTCTGCCATTCTTAGTATTGTACCGACTGCAACTTCATAAAAGTGTCAAGATCAGTGTTTACTGCACATTCTTTCTGGGAGCCATCAACTTAGCAGTCAGCCTGGCACGGTTTCTAGGTATTCAGGTGTCTGTAACATCTTTTCGCTCCTTCACACTCATTGGTGAGTCGAAACTCTTTCTAACCTGATGTCCAGTACAGCATCTTACCTCTTTGCACGGACCATGGTGCTAACACCGACCTGACAGAGTTATGGAGTGCTATTGACTTGCAAGTCGGTTTGATCATTGCTTGTTTACCGCCCCTGCGGCCGTACTTGTCTTATGATTGGAAAATTTGGCCCTTCCGATCAGCAACTCAAATCCCTAAAAGTTCTTGCAATCGCACTGATCTTTCCGAGCTTTCTCGACACAACGATCAGCTAACATCACAAATGCGAGATATCGACGATGCAGGCTTGATAAATGATATCAATGACAATTTAGGACAAATCGGTACCAGACCGGATCACGATGTCGAGTCGCCAGCTTTAGGAAGTCCAAGATCGCCAGCGTCAATGCTCCGGAGCAATCATCGACCAATACAGAACATGGGTCAATGAAGGGACTAAGGGTGATCATATACCAGACAGAAACGAAAAATTTCAGAAGAAATGGATTATTGGAGAAGTCTCGATTTTCTGGGTTGTTTCTCGTAGAAGATCTTGCCCTGACGAGCTACGTCTGCTATAGGAAGCAAACTTCAAGACGAGTTCCAATAAGTTGTGTCAACCCAAGAAGCCCAGCCCGGAAGAATCGTGTCAATGGAAACCGCGCTTGACAGCTTCTTGGCCCAGCTCACCCGCGTGCCGCTGGCACCAGTTCCAGTGTTGCCATATTCCGCATAGTAAACGTTGGCAGTGGGGTTAGTGCCCCAAGCAGACCATCCAACAGGCTTGACGACATCGCTGAGTTGTGAGTTTTGGACGACAACGCGCGCGTATTCCCTCCACGGCCTGCCCAGCACCGTAGACTCTTTGGCCACACCAGCACCTGACTTTGCTGCGATTGTGGCCTTGTTGATCACGTACCAGTAGCTGTCGGCGCTGTCGCGACCACTCGCAGTGATGTATCCGGCACCGTTGATAGCGATCGTGCACTTCTCGAACCAAGCGTTGCCATCGTTGCCGAAGATGAAGTCAGTCGCACCCTCAATATAGCTGTTCTTGTAGACTTGGTGTGGCTTGTTGGTATAGATCGTGTCCTGATAGCCGACGAAGCTGCAGCCGTAGTACGCTTGGTACTGGCCATTTGCGGAGATGGCTAGAGCTTGAGAGCCCTTTCCATAGCCATTGATCAGGTTGACGTTGTACAGACTGAAGTAGCTAGTCGCAACTCTCAGTGTTGCGGATAAGTCGTTACTTCCAGCATCCGCAGCTGATAGAGTATTGGTCAAGATGACTTGGTTCTTGGTGTAGTCTTGGTCGTTGGTAGTGTATGCGTAGATGACTAGCTTTCCACTCAGGCTGGGAATGGAAACTTGTCCAGAGTAAGTGCCCGGCTGGATGAAGATTGTGGTAGTCGCGGTGGAGCTGGCTGAAATGGAGTTTATAGCTGCTTGAAGCTTTGGTATACATCAGCGAAGTGACATCACATCAGATCCCCATGTAAGACCCTAGGAACCGTAGCGCCGTGGTTTTGCACGGAATTTACTCACCGTGGTGTATTGGCCACCCGATTTCGCAACAACGATTGCGCCGGATGGCGGCGATGTTCGCGAAGCCGCAAAGGTATTGCCTACTATAACCGCCAAGGTGGAGAGGACGTTCAAAATCTTCATGTTGATGCAAGCCTGTCAGCGATAATCTATGATTCTCTGCGGTTTTCACGTTCAGGAACATATAGATGTGGCAAAGGTTTTGGAGCTTCCATGTTTTATAAACCTTACTATTAACCTAGCTGGAAGTATCGTCACTGCGCGTGATCATTAAACAAGTTCTCAAGATGAAATCCTTGGCTGCATGAAAGTCAGTCACTCATAGCCGCCAATCGTTCCCAAACTGACCACGCGGTCGAAGCTCCTTTAAACTAATGGTCTCATACTATCTTTCGCGGGGCTCGGGGACACGGAAATAGGTGGACTAAAATTCTCCGCCGGCATGCAACCATCCTTCTCATCGTTCCCCGCCGCATGCAATTTCTCCGAAGCTAGTCCCGGCCGCGCTGTAGTATTCCCGCCCACAATGTACGCTCTGGGCTCATTAAACCTAAATTGAACGTTTCTCAGAAAGGTCTCTGTGGCATAGAGTCAACTGGAAACCTTTATGTAGGAATGACCCTGGACGACAAACTGAACTAAGCCGATGGCAATGTGCTACATCTTGCGTTCCACTTTGAGCCTTCTCAGGCTCCCTACCTCGAGTCATTATGCTCTCCTCTCGATGCTTGTGACGGTGTAAATGAGCAAGGGCAGCATACATAACTCACGATTGGCATATTCAGCATAGTGGCCCTTGTCAGTATGTACAACTCATTGAAAAGATTCAGTAGCACACGCAAAGGAAAGCCTCATCAATTTCATCTTGTGTTTTCAGATAAATCAGTCAGTGCAGTGCAAATCACTCCACTACTTGCCTGGTTTTCTGTGATGTCACTCTCGAACATTAGAAATTGCCGTTTTAACAATCAGGAAGATGCACTAGCCTAAGATCAGGGAAATTTTGTTTCAGGCGCGCTAGATTTACCACCATGCATACACGTGTCACTGAGTACAAACAACACTTCCTTGATTCCAAACATTTACTAACCGTTGTTTTTGAGACAGAGGCCAAGCATTCCAAGTCAACAAACAGGATGGAAGCAAAATCGACCTGTAAGGCAGGCTCGGGAAAAGCAAAGCTCGTGCTTAGAAGGAGCTAAACTCGCAGCACTCCGGTCTTGCCCATATCAAGACGTCTTTTTTCAGCTAACCTCAGGAATGGAAGAAAGCAGCATCAAACAGACTTTTCTCTCAATGCCTGGGTGCGTATCTTGTCCTCCAGGAAGCTTGCCATATGAATTGTGTAACACTGGATATTTCCCAGAACCATCGTTCAATTGTTTGAGTTTCAAAATCTCAGTGTAATTGGTTCATCACCATCCATCAGTTCTTGCCACTTAACACATCGGTGCTCAGTCCCAAAGCCGGTACCTCCGCCAGAATTGGGCTCTAAATTTTCGGTCATCAAATCTTGTACGTGGAGAAGGGTCAGTCCTGGACTCCTATAATATTCAAAGGATTTAAAAGTATCTAATAAAGGGTTTAGGGTATACTCACGGGGCGGCACAAGATAGCTTGACGTAATAGGTCAGAACAGTGGCCAACATTGAATATGTCATAGGATAAGTCGGCATCCATGGTGGAATGTGCGCCATCGTGATTCAGATGGGACGTGAAATGAGAAGTATTAGCTGATAGCCTTTGGTGTCTGGGTAAAGCTCGTACAGTGCTAGGCGCAACACATCGAGGCAGTGGAGATGATAGAACACAGCAAAACCAACTAGCACTAGATATGATAGCAGGGTGTTCGAAGAACCCGCCTTCTTTCGGAAGCAGAGAAGACCACGCATTATTGACACTAGCAGAAGGTGGCATGGCGTAGTCTTTGTCTAAGTCGGATATTCTCGGCTCGTTCTTCACTGCTTTTACCTCAGTGATGTGATCTTGCAGGGGCTCGTTGCTCTCAATGTGTGGAAAGGACATATTAATCATATACCCACAGTGAAGCTCTGATCTCACGGGTTCTTCCCAGTAGAGTGTTTGTTGATGCAAAGGTAGAGAAGCATATCTGGTAAGGATGGCTAAGGCAATTATGAAGATGATATAGAGAAAACGGACTTTCCCATGCTTCCAAATCCTCTCTGGTCTCGATAGTGTCTTCGGTCGACTCTTTGCCCAATGCTCATGTACTTACTGACGAGATGGGATCTGGAAACGAGTTATGCCGCTTTTCACCATCTGGACCAACGTTGTCATCTTGCAACACAAGCACCCAAGACGCCGAGTATCAGCAGCAGAAGACTGCAGTACTTGACTCTGAGAGGAGTGGCCTCCGCACGTATTGTGTCTTGTGAAAAATTTGATCAAAATTTGAGGGGTAGAGTGGCCGACTAGTGTCCAAGATACATGTCGCCCTTTTAGACGATGCCGCGTCCCCATTCTAGCTATTTCGACAACATGATTTGGCGGCGGCCGAAGCAAGCACTTTCTGGTAGGAATGATGTGATCCGCGCATTATACGTGCATCCCAGCTATGTTTTCAGCCTCACCTTGACAGATTGACCGTCTCAGCGCGCGTCATATGCGGCCAGGCAGTGATGCATTGCCATTAGTGGTAAGGCAGGTGTGAATAGCGTCATGGTCTGAATTGCATACATCGAACTCATTTGCTGTGCCGCAAGTCGCGCTCCGTGTGAGGCGATCATGCTTGTGGGGCCTGAACGCTTTCTGGATGTAGTCTAAGGCTGTCGCGGAAAGTCGGGAGTTGCGATTTCCTCAAAAGGAAGGTCCTCGAGGTCTTTTGGGCTGTCGAGCGCAGGCATTCCATTGTGTTTTGTCAGCCAACAATGTCACAGGGATTCAAGTCCTTTTCCTAGGTTCTGAATCTGTTGGACCCTCGGCTGGACCCCATCTTACAGATATAAAGCAGCGCTGAGTCTCCCAACCGGCCGCTGGTCCATCGTCGCTGTATTGGTGACCAACTAAAATCAATACTGTAGGCTGTTTAAGTCTGATCGATTATCTCAGCACAGCACCGAATTGCATTCCTAGCTGTCGCATCGAAATCTACGAATTCGATTCCAGCATGGCGCTACAGGACTCATCACGACATGGTTCCGTCCTCGAGATCGGAACTCCGCGGATGGTCATCCGCACAGCTGTTCAGTCAGATGCGGAAAATTTACTCAATTTTCTCCAGACGCCCGACAACTTTCCTTTCCAAGAGTCGGAACAGAACCTGACTATAGAGAGAATTCGCACCCGCATCGACAAGTTTGTCGATTTCACGAAAGATGGAAAGAACGGCTGGGTTGTCATCATCCTCCGTGAGACCAACGAGTTGATCGGCAATGGTGGTTACAACACCTTCGAGACCGTGGACCCCACTAGATTTCTCGCCGGCAAGACCACACTTTCGTCGGGAGATAGGCGCATGACGGACCTCGGCATCAACATCGATCACCGACATTGGCGTCAAGGCTATGGTCTCGAGATCCTCGAGGCGTTGATTGAACATGCTCGAACCGAACTGGGCTGTGAGGTGTTCAGGATTGAAACGGGTGATGACAACCAGCCATGGAGGTCACTTATGCGTGCTGCCGGCCTCGGTCAGTTCCAGTCACGCCACAAAGCTAGCTACGATGCCAATCAGGAGGTTTGGGCGTGGAAGTTTGACGCAGGTCACTGGGAAAAGTCGAAGATGAAGCTCAAGGGAGATGGAAAGTGGCTGGTTTGAGCGCACAGATTGGGGAGGGTATAGACGTAGGCGAGCATCGGTCTCAAAGGCTAGGGGAAGCAAGCTTTTGGCTCGCGAACGCTTTTAAACCATTTTTATCCTAGTACAAGATCACTTGATCTGCTTCGATGACTGAGAGAAATGAGACATTGGGCCGTTCATGGGGATGTAGGTGTGATACGACAATGAGATTCATCTCGAGAACTCAGATAATAAGACTGCAACTTATAGCACACTGGGCATGTTCTTAGGATTCTTGATATATCACTATGACTGTAATCCTCTCAACTCAGGAGCAGACAGAAGCTCTTGGACCAGCATTGGCCTTGATATAGGCAGGAACATCCGCAGTAGCAGTCAAGGTGTACGAATAGAGACTCTTGGGGTCAAAGGAGGTTCCTGAGTTTGCAGCCGTAGTGCCAGTGCAGCTTTTATACGTATTACCAGAGGCATTGAGTACGGCACCCGAGTCTTTGGTCAAGGGGTTCTTGGTGTTCTCGAAGAAGACATTCTCGATACGTGCGTTGGTGCTGCCGCGAGCGTAGTGCCCGTATGAAGTGACGCCGTAGAGATAGTTGTTGTAGAGATGCACTTGTGCCAAGTTGTCGGCGCTCGGGTTTCTTTGATTTGTGTTGTCAAACCAGTTGTGGTTGATGGTTCCACGAGCCGTGACATTCTCGGTCCAGCCAATGCCGAAAGTCTTGTCGTGGTTACGGAAGATGTTGTTGGAGACGGTGAAGTAGGTGGTGTCCTTCCGAAGATCAACTAAGCCGTCACCGCCATCTTCAAAAAGGCAGTGATCGATCCAGATATTGCTCACGGTGTCGGCTTGAACACCGTCACGGTCGTTTTCCACGCCATCGTTAAGGTTGGTGTGACCTATCTTGAGGTTGCGAATGATGATGTTCCTGACCCCGTTCAAGCCCAAACCACCTTTTGGAGCCGCCTTAGTATATAACGTGTTAAATGGAAGGACATGTTAAGAATTCACCTTGATTAAGCTCGCCAGTGGTGCCCAATCCGATGACGGTCTTATCACTGGCAATCTTGATTTCCTTGCCGAGAGGGCTGATGGTGATACGACCGCTGATCTTAATCACGTATTTGCCTGATGCGCTGGCATACTTCTCGAGATCAGCTTGAGTAGTTACTGTCACCTCCGTTCCGCCTGCGCCGCCAGTTGTGCCCCCGTTCAGAGAAGCAAATCCAGTAGCAGAAGCGAGACAGCCACTGGATTGTCTCTCAGTGACAGCACCCCGGGCAGCGACAAAGCATTGGATAAGCACCACTATGGATGAGAGTTTCATGGTTTTGTTTCAGCTCCACGAAAAGAGGAAGAAATACTGCTGTGTCAAGAAGTAGCTTTGATGTGCCAGGAATCGATTGAGACATGCACTGGTCTGAATTTAGATTCAAATCGATGCATGTATCCAGCTTATATTTACAAGCTATATGTCTACCGTTCCAAGGCACGGAAAGCGGTTTCTTGAACACGTGAGCATCAACTCCAGGTATCTTCCGGAAGATCATTCAGCTCATCTGTCATTGAAAACGCCTACAGCATATCAGATCAGAATCTACGGAGTCTTTTACTTTAGCCCGAAACTCGGTCTTGGACGTAAGAACATTTCCACATTAGAGGCACAAGTCACAGACATAGCGGGGTACGAGGAAATGCGACGTCGTGGTTCATGGAAATAACGTTCTTCGATAAAGCCATATGGTGATCATCCCAATCCATGGATGGTCGTTTGGAGATTTGCCAAGGGTTATCAATTTGAGGGGTGTTTAGTGTCACATTGTGCCAAGTAATCCAATATCAGTGATTAAACCCACCAGTAACACGAAGCTACTTCCCCGCATCGCTAAGTAGTATCATCGCATATGCGAAGTCCCGCCAATAAACGCTCCCCCAATTACCAAAGACTCTGATGCGCTTTTGAATGGCCATCGTCACGCCTGATTTGAACGATTGATTTTGACGCCCATTGCATGGCTTTCAACGAAATCATCGTGAGCATTCGTGGATCCAGTCTCTTGGTTGGTTTGATCAGGCATGCCAGTCTGGTCACCAAAGACTCGCATTGTGCTTCGCGTGCGACTTTTGGGAAGTGACGATGATCCAGGCTGGAGGTATCAGTGAATATCATTATTCATGTCAATGCTGATGCTGAGTGCTCGTAGCCCTCCATCTGAGCAGTCTCTATGCTCTGTTTACTCTCTATGGTCTATCTGTGGTATCATGCGTGCTAGTGTCAACTTCTAACTTAGTAATCGGCCGTTATTCGGTGCACTTTCGACAGAAATATGCTGTTCATTTACCCACCAGGTCATCTGATGAATCCTGTCATCAAGACCTCTCGGTTTTCTCCGTCCTCCGCGCAAATCTGATCCCCGAAACACATGCAAATCCCGCTAACGCCATTGCTCCGGCATAATATGCGGCAGGGCGAAACTTCTCAAGACCATCAGCATCACTAGAGACAGAGTAAAGTCCTGAAGCAATGGGAGTACCCTAACTTGATAAGCAAAAGTTTAAGTAGTGCACGGCATATTATGACTTACAAAAAAGAAACCGCAGAACCAAGTCGTCCAGACGACGGGGATGATGCTGAGGGTGTTTTCTCCTCCAAATGTGGCGCTCACTGCGATAGGCGTGAGACTGAAGAACGCACCACATCCGATACCGTTCAATACGAGGTAGACGGAAAAGATGCCGATTGATGATGAAAGAGGCCAGACGATGAGAGAGCTCAGAGCCATGAAGAGCATGCAGATTGCTAGACTTTCGACTGGTCCCAAAAGAGTATCGGCAACCCATCCAGCGACAACACGGCCCAAGGTAGAAGCTAAGTTCCAGCAGGCAAGCATAATGATACCGATTTCCTTAGTATAGCCCATTGATCTCGAGAAAATCGGAATGAAGTAGGGCGGGATGAAGAGCGGGAAGCAGGAAAGTACAGTGCCGCCGACGAGCAGGAGGAAGCGAGGTTCCTTAAAGCGATACCTAAGACATGTCAGCCATGTTCAAGTTGTCGCTGTTTCCATCTACTGACCACTGTAGCTGACGGGAGGCTTTCTTTCCCGAAGCCATCCTCCTTGGCAAGAAGTAGGATGCAGGGATAGAAACACCCCACAGAATGAAACCCAGAATGCGGAACGTCCAAGAGACGCCCAGGTCTTTGACAAGGTAGTTGGCTACAACACTCATGATGGCAGAGCCCAAGCTGCCCCCACCGAAGACAAACCCCATGGCCAATGCTTTATGCTTCTTGAAGAGACCCATCGGGGCAGTCGAGACAGACTGGTAAGGAATGATATTAGCTGTTATGGTTTGCGCCAGTAGGACATTTGCAGACCCAGCAGGAGTCTTGTTGCACTCACAAAGACACAAAGGCCACCACCAAGGCCGAAGACGAGACCATGTAGAAAGAACAAAGCCACAACATGGTATGTAGTAAAGCTTGCGAGAACTTCACCCAAACCCATGAATAAACCACCAATCAACGCAGCCAGCCGATATCCTATCCTGCTGATGATCTTGTCGGAAACAATACTGAAACAAATCATGAAAGATGTCGCCATTGATCCGACAAATGTCAAGGTTGTTAGACTAGAACCCGTCGTCTCGACGAGCTTGACTTGCATGATGCCCCATGAGTAGATCACTCCCAGGTAGACAAACATGGTAAGTGACGATGCAGCAACCGTGACCCAAGCTTTCCGGTCATCGTAAGTCTGCTGCTCCACTTTGGGAGTTGAACTTACGGCTTGGTCGTCACTTGAGTGGTCGGTATCGTGCCCATCTTGTCTTTGGACGACTTGTCGCTCGGGGTAGGTGCCTTTTTCGTTGTCCATCTTGGCGAAACTCAAATGGATTTGGCAGAAGCTGTCAGAAGCATACTCTCTTCGAACTGAAAGTTTCAGCCTCCTCCCTGAGAGGCTTCGAGCTTATCATATTCTCGAGTCTGAGTGAGAAAATCGAATGTTGTAAGTCGGCTTTCGGCTATCGGGTTTACGTCAGAACCGAAATCAGAATTTCTCACGCGATAATGCGGTTATCATCGTCTGCAGATTTTATGGAGATGTCCAAAGTGGATTCTCTATTGTAATTCCTCCGATGATTTTGACGCGGGCCCACCGTTGGAAGGGCCGGTTGGGCTCCGTGAACACGGAGCCGCTGGCTTGTCGATCCCGATGATTCTCGGATTTCAGCACTAGCGCCGAATAACGAAGGTCTATTTAGGAGAGTTAAAGTGCCGGTTGTCTCTTTTCTCCCACTTTGTTTCGGGGAACAGAAACCACATAGAGAACTTACACATTCATCTCACCTCAAGTTATTATTCTACAGTCCACATCCCTCGCCATGGCTCCCGCAAGAGACGACGAGCTGTTCACAGCAGTCAACGCCGAACCCCACACAGTCAAGAATACCAAGACCAAGGGTGGAGAAGGTCGTCTTATGCACCGATCTTTAATCCAGCACCCCTCCATGGTCGAATCAGCAAGTGGTATCTACCTAAACCTCGCCAACGGCAAGAGAGTCATCGATGCATGCGGTGGTGCTGCTGTAGCCTTGATTGGCCATGCCAACGAGGAAGTCATTCAAGCTATCTCGGACCAAGCCCGAAAAGTGAGCTACGTCCACACGCAAGCCTATACGACACAGCCGGCTGAGGAACTTGCCGACCTTATCCTCGATGGCAATCCGCATGGTCTCGAGAAGGCCTTCTTCGTCTGCAGCGGAAGTGAAGCCGTCGAATCGGCGCTAAAATTAGCCCGTCAGTACCATTTCGAAAATGGTCAGCCGCAGAGGAAGCACTTTATTGGCAGAAAACAAGCGTACCACGGCAACACTATGGCGACCATGTCGATTTCAACAGTCGCATCGAGAAAGGTCCCATACGAGGGCTTCTCCTACCCCCACGTCTCATATGTTTCACCAGCATATCCGTACCAATACCAGAGAGCAGATGAGACCGAGGATGAATTCACGGCTAGGCTACTTGCCGAGATCGAGGACGAGTTCCAAAGGATTGGCCCAGACAATGTCATTGCCTTTGTTGCCGAGACTATGGTGGGCGCTACCGCAGGCTGCGTGGCACCCCCTGTCGGCTACATCGCTGGTGCTCGTCAAATTTGCGACAAGCATGGCGCTCTTCTCATTCTCGACGAAGTCATGTGCGGCACCGGACGCACTGGAACTTACTTCGCTTTTGAGCAAGAGGGCATTGTTCCCGATATCGTCACAGTCGCCAAGGGTCTCGGCGGAGGTTACGGCCCCATTGCCGGCGTTCTGATGCACGAGAAGGTCGTGTCCATGCTGAGACAGGGATCCAACGCCTTCAACCACGGACACACTTACCAAGCCCATCCCATTGCCTGCGCAGCTGCGTTGGCTGTTCAAAGGATCGTGAAGCGGGACGACCTCGTCGCTCGCTGCGCTCAGTTAGGGAAGCAGCTTGAAGTGCTACTGCGCACTGAGCTCATCAAGTGCAAATCAGTCGGTGACATCAGGGGAAGAGGTTTGTTCTGGGCTGTCGAATTTGTCAAGGACAGGGAGACAAAGGATACCTTCGATCCCAAGCTGCGATTTGGATTACGAGTTCAAGAGCGGGCCTTTGAGAAGGGCGTCGCTCTCTACCCCGGCGCTGGCACGGTGGATGGCTCGAGAGGAGATCACGTCCTACTTGCTCCCCCGTTCACGACAACAGAGGAGGAGCTACGTAAGATTTGCAGTGTTTTCAGGGAAGCACTGGAGCAGATTGAAGCAGAAATTCTTTGAAAAGTGGCCATGACCAGGGACATGCTGATGCTGAGCGTGACGCATTTGCCAGGGCAGTTCGACTTCGGACTTTTGTACATAGTTAGTTCAATAATACCCATTCTTGAAAAGTACCCACCACTCAAAGCCTTTGTCCAATGCGGCTAGCCCATCGTGAACATCTCTGAAGCATCGACATCTTCCAGCATTGACCACCAATTCGGCCAAAGCCCTTGATCATCCATACTGCCAACAGCGTCTATCAACGCTTGTGGGTTTAACCCGCCGATATTCTGATTCGCCTTGTCGCCTGAGACATTGCTGCCCTCGCCGGTGCTGACGGCGCCCCGCTCAGCGTTATTGATTTCCTCTAAATGTTGAGCAGATCTATCGACTACCCGAAATTCATGAACAGACTGATGTAAGACACTGAAGTCAAAGCGAGATCGTCCGCGATATTTCTGGGCGTCAGACGTGGCTCGTTGGTACATCAACGACCCGTTCTGGATGGTCTTGAGCTGTTACGCGTCAGTCATAAGTAAAATAGCGGTGTTCCACCGGGACTACGTCTCCAATGGCATCAATGACTCACCCATCCGTCCCCGAGGTCCCAGACTTCGCGAAACTTGTTGAGATACTCTATACTCCAATTCATGTACTCTTCCGCCCTGGTAGCATAGCCAACGCCAATTCTTGGGAACATGAATCCATATAGATTGATGTAGCAAGATGAGAACGCACAGAACCCAGCGAAGGGCGTCATGACTGCAACGCCACATTCTGAAGCTTCTCGAAGAACGCTGGACAGGTGGCCTGCTGCTTCGAATAGCTCTTTTGCACTTTGTTCCCACCAGCCCGGGGGAGCCTCAGCTTCAAGAGTAGGGGGATCTATGGGTCCACGAGGAGTCATGTCAATAGTCGGTAGGAACGGAAAGTATTCTCGCTGAAGCATGACAACACTACGGAAATTTCGTGTTAGCCCAGTGAAGTCCCTGCACATGGGGGGAAGCTTCGGCAAACCTTTGGTAATAAAGTAGATTTAGATAGACGAAGGATTCACCATAGCCTAGTGTAGCGTATGCAGCAACGCTGTTGGCCGGATAGTGTAATCGATGGTGCTGCTTCGTTCTCCATTCCTCGAGTCTCCGACGCCAACATGCCACGGGTGATGTAGGAACCCAGGGGCAGTTCTCGGGTAAGCACATGCCTGGCGCTTTACGCCCGTCGTTGAACACAAAAGCCATGACATCAGAGTAGATGTCGAACCCATCAGCCATGACCCCAAAACTCTGGTCCAAATCAAGATACACCGAAGTTGCGGTTCCACTCGATGTAAAATTTTCCCCCGCACCTTCAGCTTGCGCTGACGATCCTGGTCCTAAAGCAAACTCGGTAGAAGTAGGCGGCCGCGGCACATTCAGCTTTGCCATCTCCTGTTTGGGAAGCACCCGTGGGTTGTATGTTCCCGAGCTCACCATGCAGTCCATAATGAAACATGCCCAGAATGTCCTTGTCTCGATTGCGGGAGTGAGGCTGTTTTGCTCGCTGCGTTGTGGAATCTCAAGTGGAAAGGGCGCTACTCGCGAACTATGAAGTAATTGCATCATCCGAATTGCAATTCCTGTTTGATGTCAGACAGATTCGACGCAAGACTTTGGAAGTTGGCCTACCACAATGCATCCAGGCCTTGTGGAAATCTCGCGTGCCCCATTCATACAACGTAAGAATAAGGAGGGCCTGGATGACTTTGACACCTGGTGGCTGGAGTATGCATGCTGCTAGGACATCACATGCATATGATGCATATCTTTCGCTCGGAAAGAGGATCTGCGATCGCAGACGATCCGAATCCGGCTTCTGGGTCTTGGTCATTGCAAGAACTGTGGCCAACAACGCCTTACTTTCTCTAGGGCAATTGGACCCAAACGATTTCATGAAAGATGAGGGGTGGATAACGCGAAGCTCAGGGAACTTGCGCCAGAAGGCCTCGAGAGCGATGTAGACAACATCTTTGGGGATTTGCTCGAGATGGTGGTCCATTTCCTGCCTGCCATCTCGATACTCCAATCCCGACGACGGCGTCGCCGGGCCCCGTGAATGGGGCGCAGAGAGAAGTTGTCGCTGAGACTCAACGTCCTGATCATGGGATATAGATGAAGCCTCTTCCGTTGCTCGCCGCGCCCGCTTCGCCGCCCGTCCATTCGGCGCGACGTGGGGTCTGGTCAGTACACAGTCCGATCTTCCCGACTTCTCGCATTTGGTACACGGCGGACTTCCGCTGTTGACGCACTTGATCTTGGACCGTCTGCGGGGTCATTAAAACTGGGTCAGCGGCCGTTACATCGGATCCGATCGATCGCCGGAAGCGAGGCCGGAGACCAATGGGGGACATACCGGCAGAATTCGCAGGAGAGACTGGAGCGCATGTTTTTCCGATGTTATTTGCTCAGTCGGTTTTGGTTCGAAAACCGAAAGAAACGGGAATGAAAGATTCGGATTACGGATACAATTTTTTGGACGGGCGCCGGGACCGGCTTTGTCATTGTGGATCTGCAACCGGTGGATCCTGACTGAAAGCTTGCTTCTAGTGTCCGGTCCTCTCCGAAGAGATGATAACTTTGCGCTACAATAATTCGAAGACCCCGATAACAGTCGACAAAAATGACCTGCTGTCGAGATGAGTAATACTTCTCGCCATCGTTTAGTGTTTAAGTAGAACAAAAGCAGGACAAAGCTCCCTGGATCAGCTTGTTTGAACCTTGATTCTCACTGAGAGCCGTCGAGTTGAGCATGGATGACCCTTGCTCAAGGCCAACTTATCTCGGTGAGGCGATATTTAGATTGGACGCGATGTCCTATCTTGAACTATATATGGAGTCTGCGGAACAAAAATGAGATATCGCCAGCTCTGGGAACACCGCACTCAGTTCTCCTCAATTCAACTGGATCATCCGAGTTCTTTTGCCTGTAATATAGGACGAGGACTTTGAGCTACGCTATCTAAGCTCGGTTTCCGTCGTCGTGGGCAAGCAAGGATATGCTGAGCCAACTTTTGAAATGATTTTTGTTGCACAAGTCCCCCTAGCATAGCTCGGAACCGCGGACACGTTCGCGATGCCCGTCTTGGTAAAGTTGCCGCAGAGCTTCTTACCTTTTCCTAAACGCCCGGGAGTGCTCGTAGCCCGCAGAGCCCGTAGGCGATGATCGGGAACACAGGTCTTTGGTTTGCAGGCTCCGCATTTCGTCATTTTGATAAAGAAGCCACCGATTTGGACTGGATTCAAAGAGACGAACCCAGACTTGAAATAAGAAGCCCAGACGCAGAAGTTGGCCGAGGTGACTGGGGCAGATTGGGATGGAGCAGAGTCGCAAGGTGGTCTTGCCAAGAGGCTATATACGCTATGTAGCCTCAACATTGAGTGCATATTACTCTACCGTTTACTAGCTTTCGACAGGAGTGAAGTCTGCCACCTAGAGCACAGGTACCATAGATGTTTCTGGGAAACATGTCACCCAACGTTAACAAAGTACTAAGTAAGCATGTCAGGTGCATTGAGATTCTGTTCGACTCCATCAAACCTCGAGAAACACAATTTGGATCTGCCGGCTGGCGCAAATCTGAGTACTGATGCGTAAGAAGATCTTGAAAACTTTGTGTTCGGCCTGAATCGAATCGCCGAATAACTTATCGTTGGCATGCGATGGAATGAGTCATTGAAGTGCACTAGGGCGAACGAGATATTCGCCGCATCGCCAGTCGTTTGATTGTTTGCTTTAGCGACAAGTAAGATACAGATAAATGGATTTGAGTGTACAATTCAGTTATGTACAGTGCAAGCTACTACGTTCCACGAGCCAGAAGCTTCCAAACCTCCCACCCCTTGCTTACGAGTCTGCAGCTTCGAACCAGCAATAAACAGCTTGGACAAAGCCAACTTATACAGATCGTTTGGTCGTCATCATTATAAAGGATCAACAGGCCGTGGTGAAGCTTGTGGCGACGCAGTAAGTGCCGTCAGGGCCACTGCCAATCTTCGTAGGCTCGGCACCACTGTTATTTCCGGTGTACTACAGTCCAAAGTAAGTAAATCTTCCTTGTACATGCAAAGAGATTTCAGGCTTAGAGTCATCATACCCTATCACAAATCTTGTTGTCATCTTGGCAACAGCTAGTGACCTTGCAGGTATCGCCGTAGTTGGTGTTGATGCCGCAGAGGACTCCACCGTCCTTTGCAATCACGTTGTTCATGACAATGTTGCGTGCACCTCCATTACCGCTGCAGTTGCCACAGCTTCGGACGACCTTTCCGTAGCTGTTGATGTTTTAGCAGGTTGCATCACGGCAAAAGACGATGAGTTCGACTCACTCATTAGCGTAGAAGTTCTTAATCGAGACAGTTCCAAAGCCGTTGAATTGGACGATCTTGTCCGCGGCCTTGAAGGCACCACCGCCGTTGACGTAAGAGGTTCCGCTGGTCTGCTTCAAGGTCCTGGAGTGAAAGCTATCAACAAGAAATGATTGCACAACTGATATAGAAAGACTCACAGAGCATCCTCGCAAACGTCTTCCCACCAAACGTTGTTACTATACACTGTCAGTCTGCTGTTCTCCATGTCTTCTCTTCTGGTGGTTTCCATACAGTGTGCTATAATCAATCAGCATCGAAACTCCCTTCAGAATTGAGGAACGACAAACCATGTTCCCTTGCAGTGAACACCCTCTGCCTGATCGGGCCCAATAATGACGTTCGAGAGGGTGGCACCGGCCTCAAGCACGAACATGGCATCAGCTTCACCTGTCTCATCTTGCTCAGCGCAAACCCTAGCTGCTCTGGAATCAGTATTCGATCATCCATCATTCTTTTACTCGTCTTGACAACGTACGGCTGCGGTCAAACTTCTTCATGCCGCCATCATAAGACTGTCCAGCAGAGACGGTGATGGCCTTGCTCGTAGAAGTAGCTCCAGTGGACTTGGGTAGAGTGGTAGTAACTCCGGTGGGCGTAGAGCCTCCTGCGGTAGTGGTAGTCTTCAACGTTGTAGTCGGCGAGCTACCACCAGCACCACTGTAGGCGCAAGTACACTCAGCGGAGATTAGACTCGGCTTCTGCGAGCAGTTGGTAGCCCAGGCGGGTAGAGCGGTGGTGGCAGTTACGGTGCTCTTGGTGAAGGTGGCGCAGAAGGTCGACGCGGCGGCGTTGGACTTGATGTAGCTGGCACAGGCGTTTGTGTCGGTGTTTAGGCAGCCCAAGGCCGCAGGAAGGAGAGCAAGAAGGTAGTATTGGTGCATCTTGGCGTTGTCCGGGAGCAGGGCGTTAGGAAGTCTTGGCTCTGGAGATCAGGGGTGAAGCTTGATGATGTGATCTTGGTTCACTTAGGGATATAACGCGATACTTATAGCTATTAAAGTTTTGATAAAGCAACGATGCGATAGTCAAAATTTCTCTTGTTGCTCCCAAGTATCGAACATACCACCCAACTAAGCATATCCTAGCCCATTCGCTATCTTCAGCCTCATATCTGATGAACGAAGGAAAAGGTTTTCCCGCACAGGATTCCACCAGTAACGGACCATCAACGTGTTTTCAGATGAATCAGTAAGTATTCTGGACTGGGTCTACCTGCAAATAACTTGTCTTCCCTTTTCCGAACACCCTTATATGGCATAAGGTAAGCTTAGCTCGACGCAGGGGGTTATCACCGGGACGCATCCGAGTCTACCCCACAAACCCGGAGATACTGCGCTAAGTCGAGATCCTACGAAGGCTATCGCTTGTACTATTTGGTCTGTGTGTGTGTGCGGTTTCCACGTGTACATCATTAAAGAACAGTTGCCCATTTGTGGAAAAAGGCACAATGATCGAAGGCAACCCTGAAAGTAGGTTCGCCTTCCGCATACATATGTAGTAGACACAGCATACCTACACATAGCATACCGTACGGCATAATTTTGCCCTTCCAGGGATAATAATCAAGGTCGCTTGAGGTATCTCAACTGACCGCATCCGACGCTCACCAAAATTCGTATTTCACATGGGAAATAGGTACTAGAGGTCGCGATGGGCAATCCATAATTCTTGCCCCTTCGCAACCAAAATTGTGATTTTGTTGCGTATTTCCATTCCGCAGCTTCTTCATGGTCAGTTTCGGGCTGTGGGATGTTAGAAGGGTTGATCAGTCTGTGGATGGAATTTGTTTGTCGATGGCACATAAGCATAACAAAAGCCACCAATGATGACGCCAGACTCAACCAGGGTCCAAGCCACAGTCATCACAAGGCACCACAGACGCGGGGTCCAGCCTTCCGAAGCAGGTAAGACTGATAGTAGGGTTACATGTAACGGTGGGCTTGTTCTAATTGCGCGGTCTGATCTGTCCGCGTGGTCTTGATCTGCGGCCTGTCGAGGTAGGCGTAACTAAGTAGTGAATGGGTGTTGGGTCATGTTGTAATAAGACCCATTGCTATTTTAACTTGCCGTCTTGAACCCGATCTTGCTGCAATACTGAAAATTCCCAACAGCTCAAGTAATTGCTTTGAAAACCCGTGATATACACTTCTTAGTATCATGCAGATATTATCGAAAATGTTTTATAGCTCTTGGCTCGTCATCATGTTGATCAATCACGGGTTGTGTGTGTCTTCCAATTGTTGGTTGATATCCTTCTATCCCGTCCCTTTGTTCTTTTTATAAATGCAAGACGCATAACTTATCGATTCTTGTTGTATTTCGGAATTATCAATTCCGTAGCTAGAAAGATTCTTGTCGCAGGGTAGTTTTCATTGTCTCACATTCCTGTCTGATCGATATCATGCGACTCACGTTCAACTCAGCTCTTTGCATGTCCAAGTCGCTCCATTATCCTACCCAGGACCCTATATTGTGATGAGTGACGGCCTTTTACTACGTCTTAATTGCTTGACGCTCGTCGATGAACGATAAAGGTCGATGAGCTTGCGAGGCAGTCCTGCTTTATGCACACTTACGCACCTGCTTCCATGTCCATATCCGAGGTACCTTACCCTAGATAAGGTACTTGTCCCAAAAGGTCGAAGGAATCGGGTGTAATCCACCGTCATTGCTTTAATTAGAGGTTTTGCGGTTAGTTTCCTTTGAAGTCGAAGTTCACGTACATATATTCTCACAAGGCAGGAGTTGAGGCGGCATTGAGCCTACCTTTCGATACAGTCGGTTGAACTAGGTGTTTCGCCATATCGATTATGCACTGGCTGGCGTTTCAATGGGGTGACATGCCTACCCTTATTTCTTTCCGCATCAAAAGATCAATGATTAATTGCTAAATGTTCAAAACCTTTTCACCTGTTCAACATTCATTCCCAAACAAATACGTCAATAGCACGTACTAATCTACTCTGTGAGTGATTGAACGCTGATTGCATATTGTCATAATATCTTCACTCCAGCGCCCCCAACGTGACGGAAGCATTGCTTCTCTGAAGTATATATCGCTTAAACGCCTTGAAATCCCAGTCGTTCTGATAGTCGTGACTCATACCCCAAGGATACTATCCTCACTGCCTGACATACGTGATGTGCTTTGTAGTACCGTCTTTGAGTTTACCTGCCCACCCACTCGATCCAAGTTGTAGGGGTTTTCTGTCCTGTCTCTCGATTTTGAATTGTTCGAATGGAACCCTGATCTCTCATGACTATGATACTGATAACCGCCTGGCTTGTTCCGATTTGCGGCTTCCCGTAGAGCACGAGGAGTAAACAGGGGTTTCAGTGCAGGAACACTGGCGCATATTATTCCGATGTTGATCTCCAACATGGACCAGATGTTGATGAGGATGCTCTCCTGGAAGAGATCCTTGGCGAGGGTATATGTGTAAATCGTGTGTAACCGGACGATGGATGTTATTGTTGCAAACACGCCAACGCCGAAAATGATGCCCAGCGCGATCTTTTCTCGCCGCGGCCGAAGAATGCCCATAAGTGTTTTGATAGGGAGGACGAGGATCCAAATGTCGGTTACGATGTTAAAACCGGATGTAACTGGCCACCGTTAGCAACTAGTCTGACAGGCATAGATTATCTGTGGATCATTGTCGATGGCTGATAACTCACAATAGAAAAAGGCGGTGGTGTTGATACACACTCCATTCACAGTCCCGGTCAAGTCCCACATTTCGTAGAGCGGTTGACACTGAGATAGAGTGACTCCAATACAGATGACGAAGAATAAAAGATGGAATACAATGGTGCATATGCACAGAATGTTGAGCGACCTGGTGCCAGCTACCAGTAGAGTCAGCATATGACGCGTTCACCATCATGGTATAGAAAGACCTACCAAACCTGAGATACATGCATAAGATAGATATCTTGATTGCTGATATGCAAACATAATACGTAACTTGAATTGCCAGTGTATTCTTCAGGAGATTTGTCATGTTGTCGAGGCTCAAATCCTTGGAGGGGAAGCCGATATGATTGGCCTTTCCGACAAAGATCTCTGCGAGGTAGGCGAGAGTGAAAACCATTCCAATGATCATTGAATAATCATCGAGGCCAGGCTTTCGGATAAGAACTGCTCGAACAAATGTCCGGGCAATGACAACCATGGCTACACCGTTTATGTCAGTTCTCACGTTGTCCGAGTCTCTAACCAATCGACTTACTTGAAATTGCTGTGAAAAAACATGCTGTTATGATGAGGCTATTCTGCCTCACTTGGTCGGAGGCCATACTGCTATGCTCAAGCGGGACATGCCCCTACAAGATCCTTGTTCCCATCGAAGGGCGTTGTCTGTCTTGGCTGATATATAAAATCTTGTCTTCCTTCGTTATATGTGGATCCTCGATGGTGGTCTGGTCGCGGCACAAACTAGGGGATGGGGGCAGTATTTCCTTCATACATGTACAATAGGGCTAAGAATTAAGAGCGAAGCCGAGTGGGATAGATCTGAAGGAGGAGGGCGAACTCTCTTTTCAAACCCCATCGAGAGGCATGAAGACCAGATGAGATGAGAAGTGGGACCTTTGAAGGGGCCCCAGGCGGCATGCGACGCTGGAGGGATGGACGGGGCCATGATGCACAAGCACAGACAACAAGCCGCGCTGCCGCATCCAGGGTGGGAAACGTGACGGATCGCTGGATAAATGACGGCATCTCAATCTCCTCACAATTTACGCGAGCTTCGACTGGTCTCCCTCGCGTGCGTATTGCGTGGAGACTAATGTCTATGCCAGGCTTGTCAGGCTTGTCAGGGTGCGTGCGATTCGATCCCGCCTTGATGCTGCACGCTCCAGCCGTAATGAACGGGCTGCGAGAGGCTGCAGGTCTAGCGTGCAGGCAGAGCTTTTGCGAGCTTTCGGAAGAGAAGGAAGAGGGCCGTTGCTGAAGCCTTTCCGGAATGGGGTGTTCTGCACCGAGACTAGCGTCCGGGGGACCTGCAGCAATTCACGGAGGTTTAACTAAGGCCGGGCATGGTCTGACAGGAAACGGCCCAATGGCGCTGGGGGATCGAGCTAGGCTGCACGGTAACACGGTTGGTTCGCAGTTCTACACAGGTGGTGGCTGATTTTTGACCCCCTTCTTCGCTTGTTCCATTTCGTGTTCGAGACGGACGCCGAGGCAGTGCGGCTTGCTGGAGCGGGACAAAGGAGGGGACCGGGCAACGGCAATCTTCGCCGCGGCACCAGACGGCAGAGCGGGTGAAGGTGGTGTGATGAGAGCGTTCATCTCGCCTTTGGCTGCGACCCGAGGCACAAGTTGTTTGATATGGTGGCCGGTGGTCGAACTTTCTCGGCTTTGGCAAACCATAAAACTAGACCCCATTGATAGTGGACTAACTTTTTGACGGCCTGATGATGCCCAGAGGAGATAGGCTCGAGAGAATCGGGGCGGTTTTGGATATTAGGCGAAAGAACGGCAAATCATGTAATTATTCAAGCCACCATCACTCCAACTTGCATTTTCAAACACCACCCTTGCGGCTATCCAAATCCATGGATACCTTCCGCTGCGGCTGGAGCGAAGGGTGCCTTGGCTTGGACTAGGTGCTTGGCTTCGAGTGATCTGATATGTTGCGTCTTAGGGTTCAGCGGCATCAGGGGTTTCCAAGGACAGGCATTTCGGTTACTTCGGGTTCCCAGTTTCCAGTGCCCATTGACTTGGGTTTCCCCTGGCTACAACAAGAGATGCTCGGTCTCGTTCGTGGCCAACAAGCAGACGATCGCAACGTCACTCAGGATATCCACCGTTATAGTGTATGAAAAGAAGCGGATTTTGCTCTAAACTAGTGCGAATGGACACCTCAATCTTGCGGGAGAACGAACCCCGAACGCGATTCGATATGGGCAGCTAGGGTGGCATTTCACTACGGACCAGACAAGTCCTTTTGTATCGCTTGTTAGCACAAACGGTAAGAAATGGTACTGGTTGATAAGCGGTTGCGCTGCCTAAAAAAAAAAAAGTCGAGAAATCAGGCTGAACAGAATTTGAGACGTCTATGGCGAGTCGGCTAAGGTGTTGGAGAGCAACCAATTTTGGTTCCACATCGAGCAAGGACAGGCACTCTTCGCCTAGCCCCTCTTTCTGAAGCTCTCCCTGCAATTCCACGCGTAGTAGGCCCCTGATCCTTGAAGCTTCTTCTCAGGAGGCCAAAGCGTTTCATGTCGAAGGCGATGATGAGGAGTATGCTGGTGATGCGGCGGCATTGCATTGTACGAGCCTTCGTCCGTTCGATCGAAAACATAGCCGCGTACGAAAAACCTACGAAGATATACGAAGAGACGTTCCAAGAGACGTGGAAATGCCTCGGCCATCTGATTTCCTAGGCTATCTGCAGGCCTTGGTCCATGTCGCTTCTGAGTTCCCATCGACAATCAGGTCCGTGTTGCGGGACGGATAGCATGCAGCGGGCCAGCGATCCCCAAGAAATTGCATGATCTGCGCAAGTCTTCGACTCCCCTTGTCTTTAGTAGAAATTCTCCCTCTACCCGTGCCTCCCAACATTCAATCTTGACTGCTCACGAGCCCAGTGGATTGTCATTATTACCTGGTGCTCCAAGCGCAGTGAAAAACCTGCCCGGCCTGCGATCCTCCTGATCACTGGACTCGCTGCAGCTCGGTTCCCGGAACGTTGATAGCTCAGACCCTGACCAGGCGTAGGGCGTCGGTAGCAATCGACACGACCAGTGACCTTCGCGTTGGCCAGTCATAACAGGCCATCAGCTAGCCACTTTTTCTCGTACGACCCAGCTCTACTGGCATGACGTCCAGTTACTTGAAAGCCCTTCTTTCCTCGCAGCTGGAGTTTCAACATCATGAGGAAGAAAGACAATGATCTAGCTAGGTCCACCACCTAAGACTCCACCGTAGGTAGCGCAGCGCAGCAAAGCTTTGCTAGCTATCCTTGGCGGCCCCTTCCATGCCATGCCCGCGAAGAAGATTGAAACGATCGTGAACGCGAGTCATGAACGACACCTGTCACAGCCCTACAGACCCGCATTGAGTCCAACACCAAGACTAAATTATTTCTGAGGTATTATCTGGTGCAGATAAGCACCTAAAACATCAGACGTGGACCCTCATCACGACGGCGACGCCAAGGTTTCTGCCCGTTGGAGGCGAAATCTCTAAGCTGTTGCATGGTGCACTTACTCTCTTTCAACAGCAATCGTGCCTCCATTCGACGTTGGCGTTGACGCATTGGGACCCTCCGCAGACTAGCTCCGGAGAGAGTTTCCTAACAATCAATGGTTTTTGCCAATCTGTGAAGAATGGAACGAACCAGCGATAGGGCCCTCATTGTTCGCAAGTCTCGGGAGCACATTTTCATGCACCTCCATCCCCGAAACCCCATCTCACGACTATTTTTCATCTTCCTCACACCTAGACTAGCGGCATATCATCTTCTCCGTTTACAGCTGCTTCCGAGAGGAATTGATTGTCATCTCCATTACCACGACTCTTACGTGTTAGAATTGGCCAATTTGCATGCGCAACAGCAGATTGCCCTGAATCAACGAGCGCTTGGTTTGATGATCTACAATGTCACTGACCGCTGAGGTCCATGTGATTATCAAGCCCATTCTAAGCACGGATCATCGTACACACAGCCACTCGAGTAGAAAATAAGGTATTCAAAGAGCTTTGATCAAACCTTGAATGGTAAGTGACCTCTAATCTGCGGCAGCTTCTACCGAGCCGCTTTCAAACGTGATACGAATGACTTGGGACAAGGTTTTCCCGAGCTTAATGAGCAGAGCCCAGCCCTCGGCAGGGCAGTTTCATAGGGCGATAATTTTCATAAGGCTAGGTAGAGGTGATGTAAAGCAGCTCTACGGGTACTTGTGAAACCTTGGTTAAGCGAAGGCTCGTAGCCAGCGAGCGATGATTTGTAGATGTCTGTAGTATAATTACAGGGCTGTAAAAGCGTCCAAGACCCTTCGTACGATTACATACTTACAAGTTAGCTTCCCCGGACAGGGTTGTGAACTTGTTACCATATCACTAGCTGATTGCTAGCAATACAACCGTCTCTAGTCTTTCTCCAGTCATTTTCACTGCGAAGCTATCCAGACGATTAGGAGGGAAAAGATTTGGATTATTACGCGATTTGTTTTTACCCTTTATAAAAGTACTTGTGTAAGTATTGACGCCCTCTAGCACTTGATGGAATATTTTGCTGTGTGGCATACCTTTAAACTACCTAAATACACCTTTTATACGATAAGCAGCCTCGGCCAAAGGAACCGCCTCAGCAGAGGAGGCTTGTGCTCCTCAGGTTTCGTTAGCCTTGAAATCTTAACTCTGTCTTGGTAGAAGTAGTTCCAGATCCAAAACATTGAACGGCCAGTGGCAGCTTGAAGAACTTGAAGATACCCGGAGCTTTCGTCACGTACCTACCAATCAGCTAACCACCAAAACAGTCCGGATTGCTGTTCGAAGGCAACCACCCTAAGACTAATCCTCTTATCCCATGTTCATGAATTATCAGTTCCTTGAACTAGTTTGTTTGAATGAATTGAATGAAGGTACCTTATTCTTTCAACAACTGATTTCGGATTTAGCATCCGATGAGTCATTTCCGTGTGAGTCACCCACAATCTCCCGCCAAACTATATTAGTTTAAGCTAGCAATAGGTGGAAAGTCTTCCTGTTGTCTTCGGAACATTCGATGATGTTATGTCATTTTGGGACCTAATTCTGTTCGGTTACTGTAACGCAATGGCAAAATGCTTGACATGTCGGAGAAGAAAGGTGCGCTGTGACGCAGGTCTTCCTACTTGCTCAGCGTGCACTCGTCTAGGATTGATATGCCAAAGGGTGATCTCTGAAAGGATGCTGACTTGGCCAGAACCTGATCAGCCCAGTGTGGGAAGTGATATCTCACCTTGGAACATAAGCTCGCTACAGGAGAACATTTCGGATCGAAACAGACAAAATTACTTCACAGGTGCGTAGACATGCCTGGCTCATAATCTACATAAGGTGAAATCGGATGTTTGTTTCTTCTCTGATCCAGGCTCTACATGGTGCCAATGCGATTATTCAACATCAAGGCATCTCTACCAGCATACGTCATTATTGTCACCACGTGAGAAATTAGCTAATATTGATTAGTTGAGGAACTAATTGCCACATCCGAGCTCATTCAACAAACAAGAAATCGGATCGAAGTCGATATGATTTGCCATCAACTCGAAGTGATATCCAATGAAGAAAATCCCACGACGTCCTCTATTGGAGCCTTCTCTGTTATTGTTCCTAAGGATACTCAGTTAAATAATGGGGTTCAGACGCCCAAGGACTTCGATTTCAATATGAGTTCAGACGCCAGACTCCTCGATCATGGTGCGTCTTCCTATAAGGAGTAGTCATTAAGAGCCACGAGTTATCCCTCGCTGGTGGCTTCCTTGATTATCACCGGCTTACAGAGTCACAGTGGAAGAAGTTATAGTCACTGGCCAGGACATTGGCCACACTACGCTACAGTCAGATACAACCGAGCAGTTGAGCGAGTTACTTGTCTTGGACTCCGAAACCAATGATTCTCTCCAAGAGTTGCTTCCCGGCTCGGTCGTACCTTCACCTGGAGTCACTGCAATAGTCAACGCCGGAGCCTTCCCTTTGGTACATGATTTCGACTTGATTCTGACAGGTCCAAAGACTTTTACCAGCTCCCTACCGGAAACGACGTTCTTCTTACTTGATCACTACAAATCAAACATGCTGGATTCTTTTACTCCAAAGCGCAACCGCTGTCCACCCTGGAAATTTCTGCACCTGCCCAGCGCCTTGCAGGCTGTATCAGAGATAAGTATCTGGGGCAGTACAGATCCCGTAAAAACATCTTTGCTGTATGGAATCTTATCGGTCTGTGCATACAACCTAGAGGCCTCCTCTAATACCAACGAGGAGGTCGCCGGTTTCTGGGGTCTTGCAGCCGCCGAGTTTTCTCAAACTGCTAGGGAGCAATTATCGCTCGGTAGATTGCCTTGTGCAGAAGACTTGTGGCCGAGCCAATTGAACGAGTTTGTGATGGCGACGATGAGTATGAACACAATATCAGTGTGTTTTGAACTTCCACTACCCTTTGTGCTGAGACTAACGTAATCAAGGTCATGAGCGGCAAGTTCAACGAAGCCAGGGCATTCCTCCTCGCAGCTGAGCGCCTTATGGAAGAGCCATGTGCGGTTGAACCCCTTCAAAGCCGAGAGGCAAAAGTTCTCCGCAACATGCTTCAATATACCCGAGTCTTTGAGGAGACAACACACATTTACCCAGAGATGAAGACACCCGCCCACTGCACCAGTCCTAGTTTACGGCTACCAGATTTATATATGGATGAACCTCCAAATGCACATTTCGACGTCAAGTTTCCATCTTTAAGAAGTAGAGTTTTCATGAAGAACCACGATCCCAGACATTTGAATCCATACACCACGAATGTTCCAAACACTCAGGAGGCTCAACAAAATCTGTGTACGACCACAACCTTTGAGGGTATTTTTGGACTACCCGAGTCTCTTGTCAGTCTCATATCACGTACAACCCATCTGATAAACGTTCTTAGCGATGCTTCGACCGGACTTGAGACTCCTGGAATCGTCGACATCATTCGAATACTAGAGCATGACCTTTGCGCATGGACTTTCGAAGGGCACGCCACAAATGCCCCACATCAGAGGCAAGATGTCGAAGATCAGCAAGAAGCTGCCTTCGATAATGCGAGAGAAGCAATTTATGCAGCAGTGGAGATATACTTCTATCGAGAAGTTCGTCATGTCAACCCAACTTCAGTTCAGCATCTTGTCGAGAAAGCGTTGAGGCATCTTCTCGATTACGAGAGAGATGCTGAAGAGCGCGGCAACTTGGCTGTAGCGGGGGTGTGCTGGGCTGCCTTTATCGCTGGATGTGAAGCTGAAGGAGCCTCTTCGAGACAAAACATAGCTCAATTTCTCTCACGAATTGCCCGAAAGAGCGGCACTGGTAACTTTAGAGCTGCATCGGAGTTTCTTCCTTGCGTGTGGGAATCAAGGATGGGGTTGGACACGTTCGATCAAAGCTGGAGAGAAGTGATGAGATCATCAAATACGTGTCTCATTTTGTCGTAATACATATTCTCAAGACCTAGGCTCTTCGTTTGCATGCTCCATACCTCCTTCTTAGTATTTGATCTATCCATTTACTCTCCGTGACTTTCTGATCCAAATTTGAGTCTTCGCAAAAATATTTCATTCTGGATCTCCGGCTGGAACTCGCAGTACAGCGAATCCTAGTTCAATAGAGTCAATGAATAATCGTTTGGCTTTCAAGGAGGGCACTCTCACTCACCGAATCGCTACTTGTCTCGAAAGTGTGCTTAGCTGTAGCATCATCGATGCATTGCTTCTCGAGGCCGTCCTTTGCAGCCGCTTCCACTAGTAGCTGTATCTCACAACAACGTTCCATCAGTGTAAAGAGATAAGCGGCCTCGTCAACACTCTGGCCGACGGTGAGCAAGCCGTGGTTTTGCATGATCAACCCTCTCCCATTTAGACCCAATGCCGATGCCACAGGATCACTCAAGCTTTCTTCAAAGACCAGGCCACCATAGCTGGTTAGCACAGCTTGAGCATCTCCATAAAACATAGCGGCGTCTCCATTTAACATCTCAAAGGGGCGTCCAAATGCCGACCAAGCTTTTCCGAACCTAGTGTGACAGTGGCACGCGGCAACGACATCAGGACGGGCTCTGTGGATCGCAGAGTGAATGAGGAACCCTGCCGCGTTCACTGGACGCGATTTGTTTCCTCCAATGACTTCTCCCTGTTCGTTCACCAACGCCATGTCGCCAGGGGTTAGCAACGCAAAGTGAACGCCGAGGCTATGAAGAAAGATCAGCCTTGCAATCATATCTTGATATTCCAGTGGAAGAGTCTTCTTACGGATTGAGCCAAAATCTGTCGGGGAACTCTGGATCCCGAACGGAAATATGCCCGGCCATTCCCTCGCTGTAGCCTCTGCGCGCAAATACGTGGAAGGCATGTGCCATGTGATCCAGCATGAAGGCGCGCTTGTCGGAAACGTCGGAGAACGTAGGCATTGCTTGCATGGTGCTGCCCTGGACGATAGCATCGAGCGGTGTTTTCTTTTGGTCGCCTAAGGAAGACATTGTGATGTCGTCAAGCTGTGCCTTCGTGTCTGTGCTTGGTACGGTACCCGAAAGTTATGTGAGATCACCGTGGCTCATCTAAAATGAGAGAGCCATGAAGTCGTGGCTTCCAGTAGCAAGTTTCAGTCCTCCTGGAAGATTAGAGGCTCATTTTATAATATTGCGAAACTCGGCTTCGTGAGAGAGACCGAATGGGTCGTCGAATACTTTAGTCGTCGTCGGCCGAGCTCGCCCAAACCAGAAAGCAAGGTGGGGAAAGGGAGCCCATCCATCCGTCTACTTACACTGAAAGGTTTCACGGGCCCAGGCCCCGGGTCCAACATCTATTGATGGGACTAAGCACTAGGAGTGCATGTAGATTAGATTGAGAGGTCACGTTTACTGATGATTCGCCCAGGTTCAATATGGTACTGTTTTCAGTCATTTCGGCCGACCTTTCCAAAGCTTTTTCCAATGCTTTACAAAGAAAGGTGGGTCATTCACCTCTAGAACGAGGTATACCGATCAGCATGCCTGAGAGGACGGCCCTTAACATTTGGTCGGAAATTGACAAGCGTCTTGCTAGCACTGAATTGAGACAGTGTTACTCTATCACAGTAGCCTTGGATGTAGACAGCATTCTGCTGCTTCAGGTTCAATGGAGGAAAGGAATTGTGCATTCAGTCGATCTTTGTTCTCTTCGATAACGGGTATCTACTCTAGACTCCGGCGTCCATTTTGACGCAAAGCCTACTTCAACTCTTTAGCCGGTTAATGAGATTCAATTTCGAGGTCTTAGACAGCCTGACAAGCTTTGACTGGGATTCCCAACAATCTGGTCAACCCGAAAAGTCTACCCATGCTCTCCTTGGCTCCAACCCTCAGCTCCTTTTTCACGGCACTTCTCAAGGACCCCTTCCAACCAAGGAAGGCCTCGGTCGTTGGCGCCCAGCCGCGGGAAAAGTCAACTTGCGCAGGCTGCATCGTCATCCACGGCGTCTTCTCACCAACCAATTGGGGTGGGTAAACAGCCGAGAGCTGCCAAACTTGCGCCGCCGAGACTGGCATCGGGGAGCGGGCAACCACCCAGTAGAATCTGCTCAGTGTATCAACGCCGCCGATCAAAGCTTCATCAAACGCGTCGGGGTTCCCGCTCGAGGCGCGAAGGAATTGGAAGTACACCTTCGTCAGGCGCAGCGCATCGTTGGCGCGACAGTCGCGAAGCTGAGGCGTGTCCGCAGTCCACAGCGGCGTGTAGTGATATGGGTGATCGGGCTCGCGGGCGTTGCCGAGGTCGCCGAATTTCCACTTTCTAGGATCGTGCTCGGATGTTACGAAGATGTTGTCTAGCTTGACGTCGTCGTGACACAGGTTGTGCGTCATGTGTAAGCTATCGAGTGCTGAGAGAAGAGACTCGAAAGATGGTCTAAACATTTGATCAAGCTCACGATACGAGTGTCGGTCGCCAGACCTACGCAACTTCTTTGCCAGGTTTTTAAGGGTGCCTGACTTGAGAAGCGGCGAGACGAGGTGCCACTTTGGAGCTCCTGACGGTTCCGTGGCAGCTAAGAAGTAGTCTTGGACAGGGACGAAGTGTTCTCCGTATCGCTCATCGTCCAGCAATGTCGAGCCGTCATCGTGTCCGCCCATGATCAGACTCGCAGGGATCTCTGTGGGCCATCTTCTCGCAGACGCGTCTGTTCCTTGAATGCAATTTCGAAAAGGACTGGTTTCCTCATTGTAGACTTTGATGACAGTATCGTTAAACGTGAACGTTTCACCTTCTCTGCCTTTTCCAAGCTTCTTCCAATGGCGCCGGTTGTCCAGTAAGATGCCACGTGCAGCACTTGTGGTATCGGGATTGACTTCCCATCCGGTGCTTGAAAGTATTGCCTCGTCGTAATCCGCAAGGGGTGCGAACTTTGTCGGGAGATACTTGACTTTCATGTCCTCTCGATAGCGGAAATGAAGGTCCAACAAATGATACATGGCGACGATGGAAGCAATTACCAGAAACCGAAGTGTCATCCGCGCGGTGAACGACTTCAGTCCCCTCCGACGAGCCCCAACGGGGCTCCAACTGCGACCTGTCATCGACAAACGTCGATGATTGAGTGTGAGAATTTTTGTAGGAAGATTCGTGAATGGAAAATTAGCGGCAGCCCCTTCCGTCCACCTAATAAAGACGGCCGCCAAGCGGCCAAGTGCCATCAGAAGCCAGTAGCTCATCCATGTCATTTGCGTGAGCCGACTTACAATAATACCAGGGAGGGATAAGGAAGCGAATAAGCTACGCGACTAGGACTGTTCCCCGCCGTCATACCGCCAAGGGGTTGCCACGTAGTCTAGCCATCCCCGTCTCGGGAAGCCTACAACCTCAAAGCCAAGTTTATGGCAGCCCAGATCTTGCTCATCTGGGCCGCTGAAACAGGTGAGCTTTTAGAGGTGGTTGCACCCACAACCTTTCTCTGCTCTGGTGAGCCCCATAAACAAGGCGGAACCCGGGCCAGCTCAAGTCATGACAAACATGCGCCCCAAGCTTGGCGATGGCTATTTTGTCTCCTTGCCGACGGTAATTGTAGCGTACTTGCGTCGAGGAGTTGGACCTCCGAAATGAGTGCCGTCTCCTGAGTCCATGCGTTGTCGCTCTAGGGTGTCGGCCAAGTATACCTTGGAAGCCAATCAAATCCCCAATAGCGGTTCCAGAAACCTGCCCAGGTGCTGCATTTGAGGTTGATATTTCGCAAGCGGACACGACACGTGGGCACACAAGTTTTCGGAACCTGGTCCTAGCTGGGAACATGAAGCACGGTAGACTCGGGATGACCTCAGTCTTTCCTCCTCTAGTCGAAGCCGGAGGGCTCCTTGGGTGCGGTGGCACAGGTGAGAAGGCGAAGTCAGATCAAGGTCGATCTGAGATGCGAGACAGAGGGGAATCTCCCTCATACCCCAACGAAGTCAACCTTCCTGCGAGGGCTGATGTCATGGATTCCCTGCCCATCTCCCAACCCACCAGATCAATTATGGATATGCCATCTTGCGTACCATGTGCAGACTATCCCCCCGAATGCCACGCCGTTATTTCCACGACAACGGCCTCTGCCGAGTGTCTGCCAATTTCTAAATGGGTCCTGTTGCTTGGCTCGCTTATCAGCCTTAGGTTTCTTCTCATATTCCTTGGAATAATTATCAACTTGGCTTCGTCCCCTCTTTGCTTTCGAAAACGCTTTTTGTTTTTGAGAAAAGAAAAAAAGGAAAAAAAGAAGGAACGAGAATTGCAGCTATTGAGTACGTACCGGACTCCCCAAAATAATGGATCGCAGGAGCTGTTGAACACTGCCGTCATCTGATGAGCGGTTGAATCGATGGACTGCCTTGCCGTTCAACTTTCAGCTGGGAGTGCCGCTTTGACACTTATGATTCGGCGCGGCTTCTGCAACCAATTTACCCATCTCACTGTGCACGCAACTCCGGTCTGGTCAGCTTCTCTACTGGTCCAATAAAAGGCAGATCTGAGTGATGTAACAGACTTCTCCCCAATGACAACACCGCGATCCGGAAGGCTGGGGTCTTAGAGCTGGAAAGGCAAAATCCGCCTCGCCCGTTCTAACCCACAGACTGCCGCACAGCGCATGCCAAGAAACTCAATGGGGGCTCTGCAGCAGAACAGAATTACCAGACTGTTTGAACTCTTATATGCAAAGCGTCCCGAGCTCGACAGTTGGGTCACGAACCACCTAGACGCGGGGACATGGAGCCACATAGGGTCTAGTATCAAGCTAACCTTTCCTCTCTCCAAGAAGGGTTGAGAGTTAACAAACTCGTGCCCTGACTGTGTTGTTGACTGTAGAAGGTGGATTTGGTCAATACCTAAAGATAGAGTCTGAGAAGTTTCTTTCACATACGCACTTCGCATCTCGCAGACTTCGTCAGAGCGACAAAGGCTCAGGAAGTTCCGTTGGATGCACCAATTCTAAAGTTGCACTCCAGGTACTTTCCCTTCTTTATGCCTGCTTTTAGACGTACTACGGAGTTCATGTAAGTGAACTAGCCAGAAGCGTCACAGACTTGGCCCATGCTGCACCCACCACTTCTTGATTCTATCCGCCACGCTGCTGAGATAACACGTTCCTTGACATTCCTCGTGCGGACAGTCATCCGGAGGCCAATGCTTGTCCTCGAATGCTTGCCTTTCGGAAACGGCAGGATTTACGCGCAGAGCTTCACCGCCCTTGCCCACCGAGCAAACCTCCTGCTTCGTCAAGTAAGCCCATTCCGTCTGCAATGCTTCCAACCCCACCAAGACCTTTTGGCGCTCCTCGTAGAGATACTGGACCAAATTTTGCGGCAGGACGTGAACAAGTTTTGTCTCTGGTATCTTCCAACACCCCGGATCAATGCCATCGTCCGTCCTCTGCACCTCTTCGCGGTGCTGTTCCTTGGCAAGAATCCCAGCCATCTGATGCTCGAGAAACACCTGTCGAAGCCGTCGCAGATACCCACTATAAGATGCCGCGTCCGACTCGGCCCCAACTCCGGCCCCGGATTCTTGGCGGTCCTCCATAAATTTCACAAAATGCAACTCCCCGAACCCGGACTGAAGAAACTCACCCCCAAGCGCTCCGTCACACAGGCAACCCGGCCCAGTCATATCAACAAGCTCAACATCCACCGCCACAAAATCACCACTTCTTCTCGCCACATCAACAGCACGGCCGTCCACCACCGGCGGAACCTCCCAATGCCACCGCGGCGACGGGGAACAGGGGTGAAACACGCTCCAACGCTCCACATCACGCCGCGTCCACTCCACAAACCAAAGCTCTTCTACAGACCCCAACAGCCTCAGCAAAACAGAGACGGCCACCGACGCGGTCGCCGGCACGCTCTGCCATGGCGCCGCCCTATCCGCGCCGTTCAGCACAAGCGCTGAACCCTCCAGCGCGAGCCTGCGCACTTGTCGCAGATCCGCCGCTGTGAACTGGCCCACGTCCCACGGGCCCCCGCTCAACAGCTCGGGACGATCCTCTTCCTCGTAGGCGGCCTGTGAGAGGAAGAGAGTATCCCTATCAAAGTGGAACCGCGTTCGTGGTCCGGCTGTCCGCGTCGCAAAGGCCAAGCGGTAGCCGCCCCTTATGAGCACGCCGCGAGACTCGGCGCAGGTGTGCAGTAGAGGTGGTATCGGGGCCTTGCTGTATAAGTAGCCCTCTCTCATGATCTCCCACGCGACCTTTGGATCGTTGGCTAGCCATGCGAGGGGTATTTCTGGACACCGAGCGGACGGAGTCCAAGGTCGTGGGATCGGTTCGCTGCCGGTGAAGCCGTGCTCCTCTAGGGTCGTTTGGCGGAGGCTACGTCCATCTCTTGAAGAACTTGATATCAGGGTGGATCTGAAGCTGGACCGGATCTGTGCGGAGAATTTCCTTGAACTCGTCAAAGTCGACCACCGTCTTTTCCTCAACGTTCACGATGCGTGGCAGGGTGGCGAGCCAGTAGATTTCTCGCCGAATCTCAAAGGGCAGAAACAAGAAACAGTGAAATTTTCTTAAAGCCATGATTTCCTAAGGCGTAGCGCGAAAGATAACACGTTATAGAACGTGAACCCAGAACAAGCCGTGAAACAGGCACAAATAGCGTAGGCTTGCCAATGTACTGCGCACAGAGCGGGAGTAAGCCATTCTAGGCAGCACTCCAGAAGTTACAGGGATGAATAGCAGCTTGTCTTAGGTAAGTAAAGCTGCACGTTATTCTCAGTAACATAGGTGGGCTAGCATTTACTCTGGACTCCACTTTCTCGACCATGGACTTTCACTCAAAAACAGCATATCTGCAGAAGTTCCGGCTCCGAATTCACCAAATGCCATATGCTATCCTGATTGGCGAGAATCTATGCATCAATCGGGAGAGGTCATCAATATAAGAGCAAGTGGAAGCTTTCGATGCCAAGATTGTTTCCTGTGTAAGTGGCTCTAACGTTCAAAGTGCGTCCGGTGGAACACTTCTAACTGCGCGTGGTCATGGCCACTCATGACTTTCTAGTCGACCAAGTCCTTGGTTCTAAGCAAGTGCTATAAGGCAGAGAACCAGGCGGTCAATTGTGTACACAATGCAACTGTGAGTTCAAATCACGACAACAGTCCCTCAAAATATCCTACGAAAATGATACTTGTACTTCCAAAGTAGTAGCGATAACACTATTCTCAAGGTTGAAGACCTCGGAGACTGGTTGCCGATGCATGCAGCTCTGCAGCGATATTTCCCGCGGGTTATCAGGCCATGATTAATCTAGAGTCATCTGGGAAATAATTCCATATGACCCAGTAGACAAGATAATTCTAGCCCCGAATATTCCATGGAAATAAGCAGTCCACCTCAAAGCCATGCTGAGTCGCTGACTAGCTTCAATGTAAACCCAGTTCCACCAATGTGGTTGTGATTAGGACGGAGCTCTCCATACTTTATATGACTAGGCTATTTCCCGATAACGCAAGAGCGCAGGTTGCTCCCAGCTGAACAGCCCATTCGCTTCAACCATGTAGAAAAGATATGCGCTGGCTAGTGTTCTATCACAGCTTGCGAGGCTATGCTCAATATAATTAAGTTCAAAAGGGAGGCCCGTACATGACTCGAATACCACTTCTCATGAAAAATCACCGAGCTTCTCTCCCCGAAACCACCAGGGGGTTTGACGATGCGGATTTGCGGCCCCTAGTCCAAACCTCAATGCGTAGAATACGGGAAAGAAAATCAAATACGATACCGAGTAAGTAGAGCGTTCCTGTTTGTATAAATGGTTGGGAGGGACCTCTCAGCTATATCCGGTCCCTTCTACTAGCTCTCCGGATCAACCAGTCAAGACCCAAAGAAAGTTTTTAGCTCTGATCACCAACTCACTCGCTTTAATTCGATCATCATGCTATTCGCAACTCTTCTCGCATTCGTAGCCGCGCTGGCCTCGCCCGCGATCGCGGCCTCATGCAGACCATACAACAACCCGGGCATGATGGAAGGCAACTCCTGCACCGCTAGAGAATCATGCCCCTGGGGACAGAGATTCGGGGAGATCAAGGGGTACAACTTCGGCGATGCTGGCAAGCCGTGTTCTGTTGACGTAAGACACGAAATTAACACGGGAAATCAGGTCATATCTGAATTATGCTGACACTTAATTAGTTCACCTGCTGTACTCGGTAAAAGCGTCAGGAGGATTGCATATCGAGGCGAGAATAAGGCAGACTCCTTTCGGACGTCAGCATCGACGGGAACAAACCATAGTGTCAATTGCTTCACATCGGGTGTAGGAAGCCTCGGAGTGCATCTTCAGAATTGTTGATTCTTCTACATAAGACATAAGCGCTAGAATTTGAGTCATCTTGACTTTTTCGCCTTCAGCGTCCGCAACATGGCCGAACGTGACACATTTCATTATCCATATCGAAGAACGCCACTCCTTTTGATCCAAAGAGACTCAAGGCCCTTATGGAATGCCTTACGGCAAAAGTCTCTTGGGCGTACGAGGGTAGTACGCCGCCAGGTGGACACTGGGTAGAGCCAGGAACCAAGCAACCACACGGTCGAGACCGATGCCACCACCACCGTGGGGTGGCACACCAACTTGTCGGAACACCGTGAGATACTCCTTGATTCCGGCGCTCTCAGGGTCGATGCCCTTGGCGCGGATGCGCTCCTCGAGCTCAGCCGGGTCGTTGATACGCTGACCTCCGGAGAGAACCTCCTGGCCACGGATGAAGAAATCGAAAGCGTTCGTTACGCGAGTGCCCTCACCAGTCGTGGTGCCGGCATCGTCAAGCTTGGCATAGAACGGGCGTGCCGTCTCGGGGAATTTGTCGATGACGTAGAAGTCGGTGTTGTACTTCTTGCGCACGACCTCTCCAAGGGCCTTTTCTTGAGGGGTGCTCATGTCCTCATCGTCACGAACGTTGGCGAACTCGGCGGGGCCCTCTTCGCGAAGAAGCTTCTGGGCCTCGGCAAAGGTCAAGCGGACCTCCTTGCCGGGCTCGGGAAGGAGAAGGGGCTCGGAGTGGTAAACAGATCGGACGGTCTCAATCTCGTCGGCGCAGCGCTCTGTAGCAACAAGAACCATGGTTAGCATTTGCAAATGAACGGATCTTTGACGTTGAGGACTTCGGAATGGTTGTCAACTCACCCTGAATGCCACGGAAGATGGACAGCAGGACGCCCTCCAGGACGGTAAGGACCTCGGTGTAAGACTGCTTGATCTCCATCTCCACATCAAGACCGGTGAACTCGGTCATATGTCTCGGGGTGTTGGAGTTCTCGGCTCTGAAAACGGGGCCAATGCTGAACACACGCTCTCTGCCACCTGCAATTTCAAATTGCTTGTAGAACTGGGGTGATTGGGCGAGGAAAGCCTCCTCGCCGAAGTATGCGAATCGGAAAACGTTACCGCCACCTTCGGAGGCAGCGCCGATGAGGCAGGGAGGCTCGAATTCCTTGAACTTCTGGTTCTCGAGGTATGACCGGAAGATCTTCTTCACTTCGATACGGATATCCTGTGCCGGTATCGTCAGTAAAAACATTTGAAGCTTGGTCTTGAGTTTAAACGTACGGCAATGGCCTGCTGGACGGGAGCGCGCTTGTGCATGGCAATGTTGTCGAGATGGGTAAGCATTGTCGCGGAGGGCACCGTGCTTGTGTTCTCGGCAGCTTTCTCTTTCTCGGCTTCAGCGTCGGCGACGGGTGCCTTCTCGTCGCTGAAGTTGACGATGGGCTGGCTGGCAGCTCCCATGGTCATGCCAAGCATGGCGGGGGCCGGTGCGAGGACGAAGCACTTGGTGATGTGGAGCTCCAGACCAGAAACCCGGCAACTCTTGACGGGCTCAAGAGGCTGCTTCACCTTGGCCTCAACAACCACATAACTCTCGGGGTTGATGCTGGTGATCCACTTGACCATGCGGCGACTGACAATGGGCTCCTCGTCAGAGGCCATGACAACACCCTGGATGTTCCAGTTGCCTCCCTTGCGAAGCTCGACGAAGCCCATCTTGGCACTCTGAACACGAGAGTTCTGAAGCCATGCACGGACGATGACGGTCTTGCCATTGTGGGAATCGTTCAGCTCGCGGATTTCGACTTCTTCGGCATCCTTGCTGAAGACAGGCTTGGTGCCGTAGTTGTCCTGGGCGGGGTCGTCCTCGAGAGTGACTGCGGCGGCTTGCTGGGCGAGCTCTGCCGCACGCGCAGCCTTCATGGCCTCCTTCTTGGCCTTGGCCTCGGCCTTCTTCGCGCCCTTCTTGGACGTCGGTGCTGCTTCGTCGGCCATGATGCTGAGATTTGTCGTTATTGGTGGTTGAGCTAGACACACGATCAGGCGTGAAATTGAGGGGTAAGGTAAGGTACAGAGTAGTGGAGGGGCAATGAGGGGCAACGTGGGAAAAATTTGGATGTCATACCACCACGTGACTCTTATACCAGTAATGCACAGACCACTACAGCTCGGCGTGACGTGGTGAGATGGATTCTGAGAGCTTCTTCGGTCAGAGACTGCCCATGCACTAGACTGCCGGAGTCATTTTGGATTGTAAATACGGCTCATTGAGCTTCAAAGATGCAGGTGACTCACTATTCAGCCGCATCTAAGCATGAAGCTGGTACCAGTCCAAGGAAGTCGAGCCTGGAATAGCAATGGACCGGGACTAGATGAGCTCATTAATACTGGCGATGATCCTCAACATTCCGGGAGTCTCAGCAAGTTCTCAAATGCGACAGTGAAAATTGATGTTGAAGATAGCCAGGTTTCTTCCCTAGTTATCATGAAGCTCTCATGCATCGGAATGAGGACCTTAAAGCTGGCCCAAGATGAATTGACACTAGGCTCAATTAATCCATGTTTTCCTCATCGTCGTCATCGTTTGCTATTACCAGTCAAATGCTACATACCTGGAGAGAATACATTGGCATGCTCCCTTCTATTATTTTCGTTCAGGCCCTCAGTGTAGCTTCCGGGGTATCTAATTAGATGTGCTGTCTGAAGAGCGAGTCTGGAACGTGATAACTCTTTCTGTCAATGGTGAGAGATGCTGGACGTACCTAGGTAGGCGACTTTCCACTCGCGAGCCTTGCTGTCGGTGAATTTTGGGCCATCATTCCTACCCCCGGATAGACTAAAGGTAAATATTGGCAGCATATCAGCAATGGCCAGGGAAATCACACCTTCGACCAATCCCAAAACAAAAGCAAAAGCGAATGTGTTATCTCAGCAAGATATGGTGCAATCAAAAGGTAAACTTTTGTTGGGTTCTGTTCATGCTTATGCCCATATTGCATTGTCACTGTATCTCTCTCCCTTATATCATATGTGCAAAACCGTTTCTTCGTCCATACGACAATCCCCACCCCAAACCATATTTAGTCCGTTCCGAGCCTCCACAGACCATCGCCGAGGAAATGCGCCTCCTCCACCACAGGCCCCTTGCCCTTATCCTTAACTTCCTTGGTACCAGCAACCAAGAACCCAACAGCACACGCCTCCGTCTTGCCCTCCGCCATAATAACAACCGGCTCACCCTTCTCCAGCTCTCGGCTCCACCTCCCTTCCTCGTCGACGCCCTCGGCGCCCTCCCGAGGCTCAGGCAACCGCCCACCGGCGCTCGTCAGCCCGGGAGCCATGAGCGTGGCGCCCGACAGCACGAAGCGGATGGCGCCGCGGTCGATGCGGATTGTCGGAAAAGCTTGCGGGAAGCGGTGGACGAGCTTGAGGTGCGGGACGAGGGTGGCGTTGTCCTGCTGGTAGAAGAGGGGCTGCTGCTCGCAAACGAAGAGCGAGCAGCGGTCGGGCAGCTTCATCTGCTCGAGAGAGGCCTTTTTGGGCATCACTTCTTCGATATAGGGGTTCAGGAGGGGGTAGCTCGAGAGCAGCGAGTCGCGGAGGGAGCGCTGGACGGAAGACTTGAGCTTCTGCTTCGGCTTGGAGGTGATGCTGTGAGGGCGGGGTAATTTTGTTAGCTTTCCCTGCGACTTTTCTGTGGTTTGGTCATTGGGTATATGAGCATATGGCGACGTACTCTTTCTTGAACATTGTGGCGGTATTGAAATCGAAGTCTGCTATAGAAAAGATGGGGGTATCACTGGTGTATTTGGGACGTTGTCGAGACCTATCGCGTCTGTGGCAGTCTGTGGTGGTAGTTGATGGTGGGGTTGTCAAGAGCGAGCATCGCCGACGAAAATTGCCCCGCAGTCGGGCGGGCGGGGCGGACCAATCATGCACTAATGGAGGGGCAGACGCTTCACGCGCGAGGGGCTTCGTGATCCCATCACGTCACTTTTATCGATGAGAGAAAAGCGAAAAATCCCGATAGCTCGTAGTTTAGGGGATTAAAAATCATAATTCTTCAAAATGTCGTAACTATACTGTCATGCAAAAAGCTCTATCGTAACCCATGATCGCGTGCGGGGTTTTGCCGATGCCCAGAGTTCTTCTGAGCACAGGCGCAGGTAATCCATCGTTGCGAAAGGTCAACCGTGGTTGACGTGAGAAACGGTTCCGTCCTCCTTGACATGAACGTTGAGTCTGTTGGGTCTGAAGTCCTTGGTGACCATCATGCCAGGCTCGATAACACGGGACTCTTCGGGGAGATCCCTCTTGCAGAAGGTCTAGGAAAGCATCGCCGTTAGTACAACCAAATCTTCTGTCACAGAGAGGAAGGTGAATTTACCGTCTCGTTAGACTCCTCCTCGTGGAGCTTCTTTCCGACCAGCTTGTTGGTCCAGAGCTGAGTCTTGTCATCGGAGTCGTTGTTGTTGATACCAGGTACGACGAGAGGCATGATGGCGGTTGTGGTTTTGAGATTCTGGTGTGTTGGTTGATGTCTGAATGCTTAAAAGCGTATGTGTTTTGGTATATGAAGCTAGTGTATGATAAGGTTGAGTGACGAGATGAAGACTGGAGTAAGTGATGGTTTAATAGCAAAGAAGCGTCGTGGACGTCCAAAACAGGAAGGTTGGAGGTCTAGAAGCTGCATCGGCCGATGACGTCGGTAATCGTGTGGGGGCGGGGGTTTTGTTTCTCGCAGAACTCAGGGACTGCTGCTCGTCCGACGCAAAGCGCCGCCGGGACGATCTTGGAACCGAAGCACGTCAACCTCTGAATTCCCGGCAGTAAGTACGTGGGTCCTCACTGGCCCCTATTTCTTATCTTGCTCGGATATTAGAGCACTTGGCAGATAACGTTTAGGTCAGATGGGCTTAGGTATTCAAGATCAAATTCTCGTCCAAATCCAAGCCAGATGTGTGCATGTGATTCATGAACGACCACACTCCATCCTAAAATTACTGCACAGCAGCGATGCATATTGCGAGAGCCGGCCTGGCTGGGTGACGTTCTGAACACATCATTGATACCTTGGCACGTCTATCCATCGATTCAGAGCAGAAGTAATATGTGCTGGGAATATTCAACGCGCGAATAAGAAGAAACCATTCAGAGAGGTCAAATAAGGAAGGTAGCAGCCAGTGTGCCGTGTTAGGGAGGTTGAAGAGAGTTGGCGAGTCCATGTCTCCACCAACGCTGCGTTCTCTACCTAAAGAGTGATTAGGTAAGCTGGCCACTTTTGCTGCGAAGATTGCACTGCGCACAGAACATGACTGCGTCGCCTCAGTCATAGTCGATGGCTCCTCAATTGTTACTCCTTGGGAATCAAGTACGAATATACCGTTTGAAGCAATCCAAGTCTAAAAGATTGGGAGTCTGACGGAGCGGAGCCCACTTGCCTGTCGTGGAGCTGACTGGGACTGCAATAATGTAAGCACAGAATTAAGGTAAGCACGGACAGGGCTGGACTGGGCCTCAAATGGGTCTGTGCACTTCTAGGTAGTGAGGATGTTAGGCGCTTTCCTTCCTCCCAGGCAGAATCGTTCGAGATGGTCCTTTCCGTTCCTTTGTTGCATGGGCGGAAAGAATGAACTAGCCATCTTGATGCTTCCTGCTCTACCAAGAATAAGACACTGACCCATTCAGATGCCGTTGTCTGGTCAGCTCAATTTTTTCTTGTGCCTGGCAAAACTCGGTCCGAGGAAAGCTACAATGGACGTCACGGGGACAAGAAACATTCCATCCGCGCCTTTGGAATGTCGGGTGTTGTGGCTCCTGATATTGCCGATTCCCTCGACCTTCGCTTCTTAGCAGTGACTTCACCTCTAGACGAGTTTCTCTGTCAGCGGGATAGAAATAGCGCCCCGCCCCGATCTCACGTCTCCAATTCTCCACGGTCTTCAACGAGGCCATGATTACGGTCATAGATTTAGGCCCTGCTGACCGTGTTCGTCTTCTTTCTGATTGCTAATAGAATGGCGACCTTGTCTCAGGTGGATGCCCGTCTGGAGTTATTCCCAACGTCTGACCGCATCGCCGCGCCGTTTCCTAACCACGCTCTCGCAGGAATGGCACTGGCACCAACAGGGCAAATACAAGCCTGCAGGAACGAGGCCAGGAAAATCATCTTGCTTGCCTCTTTCTGCCTATCTGCAGACTAAACGACATACTGAACCGTCGCAAAGCTCAATCCAATCATCCAGCCACGAGGAGCATCCAACGTCTAGTGATCAGTTGGATCTCAGCTGGTGCATGGTGTGGTCCGAATAGGAACGGAGACGAGGGGTTGGCTCAGCTTACAGGGTGGCAGGTCTCAGCCACGGGCAAATTAAACTAAACAACCAGCGGCCAGTTGGAGCCGCAGCAGGGATCAATCATCACAGCCCTCAGCACTAACACCAAGCGAGCGATTTCTTCTCTTCTTCCTGTCCTTCAGCCATCAGGGAAGCTATTCCCTAACCCCCGCTGGATGAAAAACACTGCAGCCTGCTACATGCTACATGGCGGAATTGGACCACGACAAGGCAGATGCGAACCCAGTGCGGCGGCTTGCTATTGGCCCCATCTTCCGAAATCCAGTGCAAGTTCCCCCTTGCCTCGTGGGGTTCCAAGTCTTAGAGTTTGCTCTGTGCCCTTCCTCTTAGACGATTTGGGCCAAGCCGCGTGCCGGGAACAGCATATGCTATTTTAGCTTGAGGATGTGGATTCTGGGCCCATTGCGGTTCTCGAGAATCGAGAGCCTCGTGGGGAGGCTCGGCTGTATCGACAGAACGACCTTGCGACCGAATTCAGACCTCTGGGTACTTGACTTCGAACGAAGCGAAGTTGAGGTTTTCTCGAGAGAACAAAGAGACATGCTGTGCAAGAACCGAGAAGAGATCAGACGGCGAATCTACGTGAAGGCATCGTGAACCGCCCGTACAGACGCAGATGCGACCAACAGAGCTAATTATGGAGGCCAGCGCCATCAGCCACCACGACTCCGAATCCCATTCGCCGGGTGGGCTAGCAAAGGGCGAGCTAACACAAGGGCTATGCTGCGGGAGCATGAGGTCGCACCACCGACAAACTCAAGCCTACAGAGTCCAAAGCAGAGCACACAGTACCGTCTCTTCCGTGAAGAGCTGAGCTGCTGCGGAATGAAGGCCCCAGCCTTACAAGCCCCCCAAGCCTGGTTCTGCTAAGCTGCAGGTAAGCAACGAAAAGAGTGAGCCTAAGCGGAGACCCAAGACATGACCAATCCCGACCCCAACGGACACTGGACTACCCGTGCTGAGGTGCATTTTGCTCTCGTGGCATTGGCGTTGGCGTGGTTGGCGTCCCTCAGCTCACAGCCAGAGACAAGCAGCTAGACAAGGACGGTGAGGTGACAACAGCAACAAGCCCAAATGGATACCACCAGGCTCGACCCAACTCCGAGGCGCCGAGAGGCGTTCAGCTCCCTCACTTCTTTTTATTGAAGCTCATCCCCAGCTTGTCCGGCGTAGGTCATCCTGCTTTCCTCCCTCTTCCTGCTTCTTACCTCCTATGCTCTTACATATTCGCTCCTCATCATCGCAGTGACATCCCAGGTAGACACCGATCGTCTCTTCCCGACTATCCGACTTCCATCTTCACTACCACATCAGAAGTTGCCTTCAATACTTGGTAGCTTGTTCAAGGCACTGGGAACCGAGTCTGCCGGTTACCGAACCAATCCTCCCAATCAGGAAGCTGCCAAACCCCAACAGCAGTTCGTCACACAGCACCACTTCGTCTCCCAATACTCTGAGGCCGGCAATTGAGCACCCACTCCGAACCTGTCAATCCCACCTTCCACGGACCCCCGTCCCGGCAGTCATTTGCAACACCCCACAAAACCCCGGGCAATATGCGTTCATCCCAGTCCGCCTCGGCGCTTGTTGCGCTCCTCTTTGTGGCCACGGCCTCGGCCCTGTCGCCGGCGAGACTGCATTGCCTTCGGTCACGAAACCTCGAGCTGGCCAGATTGGCAGCCTGTGGCGAACCTGGATCCGTGGCTCACTGCATAGAGATGCTCACCGACGACTTTACACAGACTGATCTGGAGAGATGCTACATCAATGCTGGTTGCGACTTTGCCGAAGCCGTTATTGAGTCGCAGTGGACTCTGGACAGGTGTGATAACAGCGGCAGCGCCCCTGCGGAACTGCGCAAACGTCATGTCACTGTCTTCGCGCGTCAGACTACAGAGGCAACTGCGGCAACCGCTGAGACAGCCACGAGCACAACCTCCGGCACGGCAACCTATTCCAAGCTCACATGCTCTACGTCGACGACCAAGTCGACCACGCAATGCCCCGTTGTCTCGACTGGCGTGCAGAAAGGCAAAACTCTCAAGGAAGGTTGCTTCCCGACACAGGTGGTGTACGGAACATGCGCTGCGGGCCTGCTCTGCAAGAACGATAACTCGGGCAACCCTTCGTGCAAGGTGCTGGACAACACCGTCTACCCTGGCGGCATCGCTGTAGCGCTCTTCTTCGCCGTGGCCATCACGGGTTCCATTGCGTGGATCACGTTCCTTTGCTGCAAAGAGAGGAAGCAGAAGAAGCGCAACGCGGCAAGGGCGCAGGCGGCTATGGATGCGAAGATGGCGGCCAAGCGACAGCCAGCTGTGCAAGTTCACGATTCGGACAACCAGCCTCTCATGTCGTATGGGCAACCGGCTGCTGCGTATGAAGCGCACGGTCCATTCGGTGACCAAAACCGGATGTAAGGCGGAGATGCGGATGGGTTGTGGGTTTCGAGGGTGGGATGAATGATCAAGCCTCGACCGATAGGCGTGCGGTGATCAGGGACGGAGGCGTAAAAAGCAGTCATGGTTCAAGATACCTATTGTATTCGATTCTGGTTTCGGTGTTTAAAGGGCGCATCGAGGTCCATGGGATGAGGCATGCGCCCATGAGTAAACAAAAATTTCAAGTCACTATCAATTCATTTGAGATGCCTCGTCAAAGGCTGACTGTGCTGTCAAGCTGACCCTGCATAAAAAGGGGATTAATTAGTTGCTCTCTAGTATGTGACCGGGACAGACCGGATGAGGGGGGACCGGGATCCGAACTCAATCGGCCAGCCGCTATTCAATATCTGTACAGCAAACTACTGTCAAGACTACGGCGGTTGACGGCCACGTTTTTACGAATTGCTGACTTGGGAGGAAGTGCAGTTCGTGCTGGACGGATTCGGCCAAACGAGCATCGCGTGATGCGGTTTTAAGTGGCGGCAGCTCCCATGTCTCGCGATTCAATGGGGTTGGAGCCGTTGTCTGACAGCTGCAAAACCCCGGATCCGTGACTGGACCGCATGCAACGTGCAGTAGACCTTGGCGTGTTAGGGTTGCGGATGTGTTGACCAAACATGAGACGAAGTGCAGATTACATGTTAGTGCAACACTAAGGATTAGATTCCCAGGATGACAATCTAGATACGTTGATGACAAGAGAAGAGAAACGGTGGTGAACAAGGTGAGTAGAGACTTCAGTTTGGTGTCGGTTCGGATCGATAGGAAAAGATAGGGGACCTCGGGAGTGGCTTCTCAAGATTTGTGGAGGATATTGTGGGAGAGTGTGCATGCATGTGTGACTCTTTACGGTTTACGACTGCAACTGCGTGTGTGGTGACTGGTGAACCATTTCTGGGGCAGGGAAAGCGTGGAAACGGTCGCAGACGTCGGGTGTTTGCTCCGCCCACTTTCCTCGGTCTGGCATTCGGGGGCATTCAAGGTCGGGGAGGCACGAGGGAGACCGGAATGGAACAGAGGGATAGTGTGGGGAACGAGGTAAGTGTCCAATCACGAATGAGTCATAAACCCGTTGAGTCAGCAGAGGTGGCAGGCCGTTCAGCCGACTACGGTTCCGTTGTTGCTATCGTTCTTTCCGATCTTTATAGCTGTCGGTAGGAAGCTGCCAGTAAGGCACGGAGAAAGGAAGCAAACATGGGAGGAAGGCGGTAAAGATGCAGCAACTGCAGCAGCGCGGGAAGGAGCAGTCAATGGGAGGGAAGGTCAGGCCGATATCGCCACCCCAGATTGGACCTGAGGCCCGTGCCCCTCCCCCGATGGGCAACGCTTGTTCGTTCTCGCCCCCGTCGTGGCCCGTCCTGCGCCCTTCCAGCCAGTCATCGGCCGGCTACCCCACACCTCGACGGCCGATAATTTTTTTTTGGTTTTTTCCCTGGCTCCGAAACAGCAGCCGCGCCTCTCCACCACTGCTTCTCTGCGTTCTTGGTGCTGCCAAACTGTGTGTGAGAGAGACAGAAAGAGAGACTACCCGAAAGTAAAGAGAAAGAGACAGAGACAGCGGTGACTCTACGCAAAGTTAAACCCCGGTGTGCGCCGTGCCTCTCTTCTACCTGTCTATTATCCTTACGCTACTAGTTGTGTCTGTGCCCGGCCCCCAATTCCCAGTCTCGAATTTGACATCTGCTGCTCTAATTTGCCAAAACCTTGTGACTGGGCTTTCTTTCCCTTCCCTCCTCCTTCTCTCCTCCTTCCCTCCTCCAATTGACTCCGCGATCTCTGCAACCTCCATACCCCCTGCGATCGTCCAATTCGACGAGCCGCTCCCCTCTCGCTGTCTGTTACTCTTTGCTCTCTCCTTAGAGACATTGACGAAGCATCACACCGAAGGACACCTCTTCTTCCTCTTCCTTCTACTTTGTTTCTCCCCGGTTCATCTCCACTCCACCGCTCATCATGATGCTCCGAACCCGCCACGCCGCTCGCGCCCTTAAGGCCGTCTCAAGAGCGAGCGCTCCCCGTAACCTCACCACCTCCTCTGCCGTCGCCGCCATTCAGGCCACCAAGAAGGTCCCTTCCGGCGTGAGGACGCAGGCTACCTCTGCCACCTCGCCCGCTCCGTAAGCTTCTTCCCATGCTTCCATTAACTGGGGAAACTGCACAGCCAGTCGACAAGACGAAGCTGGTGACTCACGAAACATTTGACTAACGACCCTGTTTTACCAATTGTAGTGAGGTTCGAGACACGCCCGCACCCGCCTTCAACGCCGACAAGAGCCATGTTCAACCTCTTCAGCGCTCTACCGGCCCGGAGATGGACGAGTCGTACGTCGCCCCTCGTGGCCAATTATATCTACCGCCGCTGTCGGCTTGTTGGAAGCGCGCGGGAAAGCTTACGTTGTGACACAGGTTCATTGGCAAGACTGGAGGAGAAATCTTCCACGAGATGATGTTGAGACAGGGCGTGAAGCACATCTGTACGTGACTCAACTGCGTATATCAGGATGGCATCACAGAGACATATGGCTGACCGTGACTCACAGTTGGATACCCCGGCGGTGCCATTCTCCCCGTTTTCGACGCTATCTACAACTCAAAACACTTCGACTTCATTCTCCCCAAGCACGAGCAGGGCGCCGGCCACATGGCTGAGGGCTACGCCCGCGCCTCGGGCAAGTGCGGTGTCGTCCTCGTCACCTCCGGCCCTGGTGCGACGAACGTCATTACCCCCATGCAGGATGCCCTCTCCGATGGCACCCCCATGGTTGTCTTCTGCGGTCAGGTCGTCACCTCCGCCATTGGCAGTGATGCTTTCCAGGAGGCTGATGTCACTGGTATCTCTCGTGCCTGCACAAAGTGGAACGTCATGGTCAAGAACATTGCCGAGCTCCCCCGCCGTATCAACGAAGCTTTCGAGATCGCCACCAGCGGTCGCCCCGGTCCCGTCTTGGTCGATCTTCCCAAGGACGTCACTGCCGGTGTCCTGAGGAGAGCTATCCCCACCGAAACCTCACTGCCTTCCCTCCCGAGCGCCGCCTCAAGAGCCGCCATGGCCCTGCTCCAGAAGCAGCTTGAGCAGTCCATCAAGCGCGTTGCCGACCTCGTCAACATCGCCAAGAAGCCCATCATTTACGCCGGTCAGGGTATTGCCCAGTCTGAGGGTGGCCCCGAGATCCTCAAGGAGCTTGCCGACAAGTTCTCCATCCCCGTCACCACCACCCTTCATGGCCTCGGCTCCTTCGACGAGCTTGACGAGAAGTCCCTTCACATGCTCGGTATGCACGGTTCCGCCTACGCCAACATGGCTATTCAGCAGGCCGATCTTATCATCGCCCTCGGTGCCCGTTTCGACGACCGTGTCACCCTCAACGTCGCCAAGTTTGCGCCTGGTGCCAAGGCTGCCGCTGCCGAGGGCCGCGGTGGTATCGTCCACTTCGAGATCATGCCCAAGAACATCAACAAGGTTGTCCAGGCCACCGAGGCTGTCGAGGGTGACGTCGCCACTAACCTTCGCACTTTGATCCCCCACTTGAAGCCCAAGACCATGGAGGACCGCAAGGAATGGTTCGACAAGATCAGGGAGTGGAAGGCAAAGTGGCCCATGTCCGACTACGAGAAGGCCGAGCGCTCCGGCCTCATCAAGCCCCAGACTCTCATTGAGGAGCTCAGCAACCTGACCGCCGACCGCAAGGAGACGACCATCATCGCTACCGGTGTCGGTCAGCACCAGATGTGGACCGCTCAGCACTTCCGCTGGAGACACCCCAGAACCATGGTTACCTCTGGTGGCCTGGGTACCATGGGATACGGTCTCCCCGCCGCCATTGGTGCCAAGGTCGCCAAGCCCGACGCTCTCGTTATCGACATTGACGGCGACGCCTCCTTCAACATGACCCTCACCGAGCTTTCCACCGCTGCGCAGTTCAACATTGGCGTCAAGGTCATTGTCCTGAACAACGAGGAGCAGGGTATGGTTACGCAATGGCAGAACCTCTTCTACGAGGACCGTTACGCCCACACCCACCAGCAGAACCCCGACTTCATGAAGCTGGCTGATGCCATGGGTGTCCAGCACCGCAGAGTGAGCAAGCCTGATGAGGTTGTCGACGCTCTCAAGTGGCTCATCAACTCCGACGGCCCCGCCTTCCTTGAGGTCGTCACCGACAAGAAGGTGCCTGTCCTGCCGATGGTGCCCTCTGGATCAGCTCTCCACGAGTTCCTGACATGGGACGGAGGTTAGTATTCCCCATCTATTGACTTTTGTAAGCTCAATGCTAATCCCTTGACAGAAAAGGATAAGAAGCGCCGCGAGCTGATGCGCGAGAGAACGCGTGGTCTCCACGGCTGAACAGCCAGCACTCGCAGCTCTTTCTTGTTATGTAATCTGTCCACATTGGAGGCGTCCATGCATATTGCTCTCTCATCTTATACCACCAGGCTTTGTTGGGTTCTCTTTGGCCATAACGAGATCTCCATCTTGAGCAGAAAAGTCCTTCCATTGGGATCAGGGATTTTTCCTACTACGGGCGACTGTATCGCAGGTTTCGTCCGGAACAAAACAAGTTCAAAAAATCAAACAAAATCTAAAAAGTGCTTTATCGCAGCATTTTCCGTAGTCTGGGGGCTTCATTTCGGGCATTCACACCAAAAATCGACCGTTACGGAGTTGGGTTAGTTTACCTCGACCTTGTCAAGAGAATGTACATATATCAAACTTCACGAGTTGAATGTTGAAAAGTTTTTTTTTGCACCTCATCTCAACCTTGCATCGCCTCTATCTTAAAACGTGATGTGTAAACTGTGTTGGCTAGATTATAAGTCCACGATCATATGGGGTTGCAGGTCCAAACGAGCGGACGAAACGTGTATCCTTTTGCTTTACACTAGCGCTAGATCGTAAACTGTATTGTATGGTGACCAGGATAGCTACAAGTCACCATCAGATTCGATGGACAACGACCTTCCCCTAGGCAGCATACATGCACATACCGGGGCAGCAGACCGAGTCCATGGTGCGGATGTCGCCATCACCTTCGGGCCGATCGTTGTCTAGCACTCATAATACCACAAGAATCATCATTACCTATGAACATAAATGACAATTTAGTATAAGCCCTGTATCCTATCGCATACTTTACATCTTTCTACTCGTTGGCCACCTCGTCCTCTGATTCTGCGTGGTTGGCGGCAGCGCTTGCTAGCTCCGTCATCCTAGTCGTAGGTTCAGGCGGGTTGACTGGGGAGGCATTTTCCTCATCTGCTCCCATACCTTGCCGACGCCTTTCGACTCGAGGTGATTCTTGTGCCGCTTTCCTTGCCTTTCGCCGTCGTCATACCAATTCGCCCATCAAGGATAGAAGAAAAGTAAGGCTCAAGGCAATCACAGCAGGGAAGGAGACGACAGCTAGCCCGTATCCAAGCACCTTAGCACCGAGGCTAATATCTCTAAACATGCCAATGAGACAGGAAACGACAAGAATAATGCAGAATAGACCCAGACCCAGCCACCAGAGAATAGACGCAAGTATCCGAAAGTGTACGTATGTGGAGAGCTGCTGCTTTCGCTTGGCTACTTCCTCACTATACATCGCCGTCCAGTTCATCTCCATATCGAACTGGACCAGATAAGGCCCGGTTACGAAATGTACAAAGTCTAAGAGCAAGATGAAGCAAAGTGCAAGGGCTCCAAGAAGAGTCATAACACCAAAAAAATCATATAGAAGCGCACCTAGGTCTTTGAATCGTGTCTGCATACTCAGAACCCCTGAAGATATAGAAAGAGGTAGAAAAATTGTGACAAGTATACTTAGCTGCTGGACACTATCGGTTTGCTTTACCTCTCTCCTTACTTCTAGTAACCTGAGGTCATGCTCCATTGCGGTAGAGAGTCTCGTTAGGCTACCTCTTAACTGTTTGCAATACAAGCGGATTTCGAGTTCTATGGCCGCTAATTGGGGAGTCTCTGACATTGTTATCGGGATATTGGACGTTCTCGATACTGGCGTGGACGATCCAACTTGACTTCTTGTGGCGCTCTGGAGGATTTCAACTAGTGATTCAATGGCCACTAGCATTCGATCTCCAATTTCTGAAAATTTCTGAATCAATTGATGTTCTGCAGTGATTTTTCCAACGTTGCCCTCTTGGAGCTCTGCACGGGTGGGGTCCAGCAATCCCCGCTGCCTCCCGAAGGCGGTTTCATATACCAATAGAAATTTAGCATACAATAGCAGATTGGCATGGCAGAACTGTAGGCTGAAAGCCTTCATCCAGTCCGACGTGTTTTTGAAAGGGCGATACATAGCGTCGAGTTCGCATAGCTGTGTAGCAAAGGTAGCTGTTGCTTGGTAGAGACGGAACTGTTCTTCTGGGAAACGACGATTGTTTCCCGTCCAGTCTGTACGGACAAGTGTTCTGCACATGATAAACTCTGATCAAAAGTCAGTCACACATCTAGCTAGTCCAGCGTCGCGTATTGCAGCAGGCTTACCTTGTAGTCGATTGTCAATGACCTGAAAGCGTAGATACCGCACGACATTGACCCAGCGAACTTGAGGACTGCCTCGCTTGCTTGCGATGAAATTGAAAGACTCTATCCTATGCCATCGAAGTGGTGAGGCCCAATATTGGTTGCTAATCAACGACAAGAAGCCCACAGTAGCGATCCTAAGAGGAGGGAACTTGTACGGGAAGTCCATTCCGGATGTGGAGTCATTGTCGCGAACGTCATCGTCAAAAAGCTCCTGGAGAAATACTCGAGCCACTCCATCCGCCTGGGGTGGAAGTGCACTCATTAATGACTCTAATCGGGCATTGTTCTCATCATTGGCCTTGACAGTGTTCCGAAGGGAGAATGGCTCCCAAGCATCGGTCTGGCTGAATGATGCGCCAACATCGTCCCATTTTCCAATAAACCGGCCAGGCTCCGTATAAACGAATCCAGAGATCGGTATAGTAGGATTCCGCTGTCTTTGCAGCCCTAGTTATTCGGTTTAAAAATGATTGCGGTCGTAAGAGGCTTACTAGAAAGCCCAATGCGAATGCAATCACGGATGCCAAATCTTTGATCAATTTGACTATGGCCATGATCGATTAATGAAGAATATGGAGATTTTGAAGGCGCAGATTGGCAAAAGTTGAGAAAGAGGGGGGAATTGTACGTCTCTTCGCGAAAGCCCTGTCATACGACAGTATTCTATACGATAAGGCAGCCACGTATCCTAGCCGACCGACATCTTGCCCGTCTCACGCCTAACCAATCGGGCAAAGTAATTACTCCTGAAGCTCCTCAGTACCTTGTGGTAGTAACTTCTTCACTTGGGCGCTTAGGTAGGCTCTGATGGTGTGGCTTTTGCCAGCCACCAATTAACAAACACTATTTATCTGGCAAAGTAGTGTGTCTGACATGGTGTCCGCATAAGACAATTTCGAGGCAAAGATTCTTTAATCGTGTGGTAGTCTGTTGTTCGTCTTGTTGGAAAGTACCTGCACAGAAGAGCCAGACTACGTTGCGTACCTGTGATTTCATTGATGACATTCATGGTTGTTTCACTCCCTATTCTTTTCTCTCCTCCTTTCCTATCTTCAAGCGAATCAAGCTTTGAACTGACGGAAGTAAATATGGGCAAGGATGAATATGATATGCCTGCATGTTAGTTCTATTGTCACTAGACCTTACCCGACGTACCTTACCTTCGGCCTGAGACAGCTTGCCAAGAACCATACTCCCTTTCAAGGGTGTCTCTATCGGCGCAAGTAGCCACCTCGAAGTACGGTCTACCTAGCTCAACTCCTCAGGAATCTGCACCTGTGGATCCAACGAAATTGAAGGCGGCCACTCGTTGATAATAGGAGAATAGGGATTATTTCGCGCTCCTTATGTCTTCTATTCTCTTGTTGACATATACAATGTGAAGTGCGACGCAACCATGATTGGGCATCGAAGGGAACAGGAAGTGGATCTAACTGCTACTTACCTCGGAACATCAATGAGTAAAGATATGAGCAAGGGGAAATAGGAGGAAGAAAGATAACTCCAGTTTGAATTGTCTAAATGGTATTTCCATCAGGGAACGCCCAGACGTCATCATAATCATCATCCAGTCAGAGCCGCCTTCGGATATCAACAAAGCAATGCCAGTGGGTAGCCACTTCCCTCGCCTCCCTAGCGTCTTCGGCGACCCCGACATATCCAACCCAGTACCTATAGCGAAGAAGGCTCATTGGGGGTATCTTGTAGTCTATAATTTTCGACCCCGACCCCAAAACCAACAAAGAAAATGCAAAGGAAACATGTATATGAAGCTGCGCCACCACCCATGCATTCATGTCATGTAGAGCGTTAGGTAATACAGGTCTAAAATGGTTTGTATGAACAAAGAAGATAGAAGAGGGGGAAATGGTGCAGAGACAAGGGAGTTTGGCTGTCTCAGATCCACCCAGCTAAAGCCGCCTTCTCCTCAACGGGTGACGTGACGGGCGACGAACGGCCACGACGCTTGAGGCGCAGGTTTTCGAGGCTCCTCATGCCCCACGAGCGGGGGCGTTTCGCGGCGGTTGTGGTGGCAGATGCGGATTGAGGGACCTGAAGCAACGGACCGAGGCTGCTGTCCTGGTCTTCGGTAGGTTGTGGCGAGGGTGTGAGATGGCGCGCAAAGTCGCCGAAAGACCGCCTTTGCTGCTGCTGGTGAGACGTAGTAGTATCGGTCCAAGGGTAGATGGGGCTCTGCTGCAGCATATTCGTCGTCGCCCTGTTGCCCGGCATGAACATGGGGCCGAAGATCTGCTCGTCCTCGGGCGGGCCAAGCACAACGTCCGTAGACCAGGCGTCACGCTCGGGGATGACGAGAGGGGTGCCCGGGTGCGGGTAGGCCAGGGAATCCGGCTCCTCGGGAATCGAGCGCGGCGGCGGATGCGAGACGGTGGCGAGCTTGACGGGGAAGAGGCTGCGGCGCAGGGCAAACATAGTCATCGCCGACGGCGGTTGCTCTTCATGCTGCTGCTGACCTCCGCAGACAACATCGCGGAGCTCGCCGTGGTTCCTGCCTTCGCCCGCGAGCGGGCAGCGGGACCGGACGGGCCGCGTTGCTTCGCCTGGGAACTCGGGGGCCGGGTGCTCGGGGGAGGAGAAGCATGTCTGGCCGAGCGTCCATGCCGCGTGGAGGATGCGCGGCACGTCGGCGAGGTGGCGGCACTCGAGGAGCTTCTTGAGGTCGCCTGAGGAGCGGGGCTGCCAGCGGAGTTGGTTGCGTGCGGCCTTGTCCCAGAGGGTGTGCTTCCACTCGTCTTTGAGGGAGCGCTGACGGAGGAGGTTTTGCATCTGATGATAGTATGTCCACTCTGACGAGAGGCCGAGATTGTTGTTATTGCAACCACTGGTGTTATTAATGGTGCTGCTGCGCTTGTCAAAGTGACTGGCGAGGTGGTCAAAGTAGGCGTCGGCCGTCTTGGGCGCCTCGCTGTCATCGGCGGCCTCGTAGACCTCTTTGCAACCGATGAAGCCGCAGGCGAAGACGACCTGCGTGCAGAGGCCGACCTTGACCTGTTCTGCTGCCGCCACGGCCGCGGCGGGAGGGTACGCCGCCTCGCCCTGGTGGTGGTCGAGCTTGACGTGGGCGATGTAGGCCTTTTCAAAGTCAAAGATCATGCGGCAGTTGTCCTGCGGGCAGACCCAGATGCAGTCGGTGTTGTGGAAGTTTTGGAGGTGCTTCTTGAAGTCGCTTTTCCTGCCGAAGCCGACGTAGACGTCGTGGACGGCGCACATAGGACACTCGATGGGCTTGCGGCCGCCGACGGTACCCGAGGACGGGGACCTCATGCTGGCAGAGGCCTTTTTCTCGCGTGATGGAGTTGAGGAGAGGTGCTCGCTGATGTGGTGATCCTGCCACTCGGAGCCGGAGAGGGATGGTGTCACGGAGGGCGACATCAGGAACGGAGCGTCCACGGCGTCGGCCCAGGAGGCGGCTGCCGCAGTGCCGCCGGGCTGCTGGCTGAAATAGCTCCCCGATAGCGACACAGCCTCTGAGCCACACAAGGACGCGTCGGAGCTGCTCCAGGGGCTGGCGCTGTTTGTGAGGGATGGCGCGCTGTTGTTGCTGCCAAAGGTTGAGGTGGAGAGGGCTGAGTTCCTCGCCGGGGCGTCCATGTGGTGAGGGTTTCGGTGGTGGTGCTGGGGCGGAGGGCGGAGGGATGTATAGTTGCTGCCGCTAATGTTCCGGAGGGTTGTTTCTAAGCTTCCGGACCCGTACCGGCCGGCGAGGTCGCATAGAGTTCGAACGTCTTCTGGTGACATGTTTGACGGGCTCTTGGTGGGATACATGTTGTGCTCACGGTTCAGTCGCTGTGAGACTGATAATGGAATCTATCCTTGCATGAAGCTTTTGACGGCGTGTCCAAGATTGTTAAAGGCGTAGTCGGTGTATTCGTCCTCAATTTAAGAAGGAATGGGTAGACGGAACGACGTTAATTTGATAGAAGGGTGGGCGAATTGCGAGATGGGGGGTGGTCGTTATGTAGTTAATGCCGACTCAATCGCGATGTGAAGTACGTATTAGCGGGCGGGAACGTATGACAGAATCCGAATGGCAAAGGGAAAAAAGAAATGCGCCAAGGCTAGGCACGGAAGAGCAGCGACTCGACATTTGTATACCAGCCCTCTGTCTTGCCAAGTCAAGACAACCCGTCACCCCATCAAAGAAGGCCACGAGGAGGAGGCCAAGTCAAGCATGGCCAGGTCAGGTTGCGAGCCTCTGAGAGAGCGCCAACACGAGACTAATGGAGGAGGGGAATGGCGCTGTCTGACGAGTGGCGACTAGTTCGTTCGCTGAACGTTCTAGTGGAATTCTACGAGTGCGTATGTGTAGGGATATGTGGGAGTGCGTGTGTGTAAGTGGTTGTTCTCTTGCGCCTTCTTTCGCATTAGCGCGGGCGCAGGGCTCAGGACTGAGGCCGTTTTGGAGCAACGGTGAAGTAACTCCTGCATGGGGTCTTGAGGGGCCATTTGATCATGGTAATGGTAATGGTGATGGCGGGTTACATTCCTGGATGAGAATCCAATCAGCCTCAGCCTGACTCTAGGAAGCTAGCCTGGAATTGGGGGAAGGATGTCTGAGTTTCCATCGCTCGCAGCACTAGCTGCGAAGAAGTTGCTCTCGAACAGGTACTTGAGAGGAAGCTGGTTGTTTACAATAACACTCGTTACTATGGTCCACAACCTTGTCAAACTTCACCAAGCCTTCTAGAACAAATCGGATCCTCGGGAGCCTGATTCCCATTGAGGGAGATGCACGACGGCTCGACTTCAAGCGTCTTAATCCAAGAACCAACCGGGGTAAGCGGCAGCGCAGAGAATGAGACAAGAGACGCTGATCTCATCCCATTTCGATGCCGCCTTCCCCCTCATTTTTCTTTTGCGGCGAACCGTCATCTACACAGTATTTCGTACCTCTTGAACCAGTCAACCACCAGGGACGACCTCTCTCGACGAACCAAATCACAACGGAGCCGCCTGCCTCGAGCAAGAACCCACGCCCTTGTTCGTTATGTCCGGATGACAGGTGCAGGTGGAGCAATAAAGAAAAGACACCTAGAGGCAGAGGCAGGGGGCGAAGAGGGAGAGAGTCAAGAGAGACCAAGAACCTGTGTTACGATGACCACTGACAGCCTGATAGGACGCACTCGAGTCCTGGCGGGGCTGTGTAGCGCCCAGCTGAGCGAAGGAAAGTAGAAAGCCAAGACCGTTAGCGGCCTTCTAGAATGGCGCTAGAACAAAGGATCCGCATGACTGTGTTTTTGGTCTGTGATGGTGGTGGTGAGATTGGGTGTGGGCTGAGATGGTTGGTGATTCGGCAAGGGTGACGTTTCCCCCTAGTCGAGAGCATCAACAGACATATCTTGGACTGGATGGGGTTTGAATTCCATCAACGAAGGACCTAACCGTTGTCGCCGGAACGTCGTGTCGGTGTGTCGCGTCGTTGTCATTGCCATGGGGCCAGCTTCTGGTCCGTGGTCGACATCACCGTCTCGCGTCTTCCGGAACCGAAGCCCCGGGACGATTCAAAGGGTGTCTCTCAACTGGTCCTCTATCCGAGTCTTTGTCCTCCTTCCGACGACGCCAAAGACTTCCCCGCCAGAAAGATTTCTTTGTTGAGTCCGCGTGGTGAATCTGAGCCCTAAGTGACTCGAGTCGGGGGATCAAGAGATCAAGAGATCAAGAGAGGGGACGATCTGCTATCCCAAAACTTGATGGACTGGTTTGGATAGTTGTTATCGCGCGCTTGCCTCAACTTTCTTCGAGGCTGAAACTGCCAACGATTGCTTGCGTTCCCCTCCAGATGTCAGGCATGTGGCAACCTTGGTGAGGCACTCGTCTCGAAGACGATGGTTTAAACCAGCCGTGCCAGCCAGCCAGCCACATCGTAAATGCCACATGCTCTACCGCATACGGCCGTTGAAGGAGGAGTTTCCCCTCAGTCCATTTCGCGGGCGTTCAAAACTGACGATGCCACCTGCGTCAGCGGAGAGCCCGACTGCCGTCGGTGCTTCAGCCGTCATTCGCCCATTCGACTGGTGGGCTGCCATAGGATTCCAACGGATGGAGAGCGTGTGGAAGAGGGAGAGGAGGAGAAGGCTGCCCGCTCGCTGGGTTGCCTGACACAACATGAGATGGGCTTGCCCCTAAAGTCACAATTGGTTCACCCAAGACAAGTGGTTAGGGGAGTGATCTTCCTCACCGTCGGCGAACCCCGTCCAATCCCACGTCGACGTCCACGGTGCGCTGAGATGAGGTGAAGGAAGTGGAAAAAAACCAAGAGGGCCAAACGCAACTCGTCCTCGAGGGTAGGATTGCAGGGTCTCATTGAATGTTACGCAGCATTACCACGAACAGTCAGAACAGATCACCGATCTGAACTTGTCCATTCCCTCCGCTACTCTCACGTTAACTTTCGTGTTTCCCTCTCAACAAAAATATTAACGAAGAGCAGATCACCATCTAAGCTTGCCCATTCCATTCGCTGCGCTCATACCCATTGCCCTGCCTCCCAGCACAACACTAACGAAAAGCAGGTCACCAAAAGCAGTTGTCAAAAGTTGCCTTTCTAGCAAGACACATTCCAAAAAGTGACGAGTGCCTCACATTCCCCAAACCATAGCAGAGTGCCTCCACCTACCTGCAAAAGTAATGCTCACTACCTTGCTGAACTCTAACCCCTTCGCCGTCGCCTCACCATCACATGCGGTCCGACACGAAGACGAACTCAGCCAAACTTCTTCACATCAAGTCCAACACGACGCCGCGTGTCCCTTCCCCCTTCTGTCCATCATCTATCCCCAAAGACCCTCAACTGAACCGTGTTTCTCTACATCTCTCAAGGGTTCCGCTGCCGTAATTATATATTGCCTTAACTCTGTTCCTCCTCAACCCAGCGAAATCCCAGCAGCAAGGAACCGCCAAGAAAACCCATTCTCCCGCTTCTCCCCATCTCCACCAAAGAAGCATTTCCCTCCGTAAGAATGACCGCAAAAGGGGGATACGGAGACTCCGCTTAACCACCGAGTCCCCATCAAACCGCACTGACATCTCGACATCTGTCTCCAAGTTACCAAGCCCCGATCGTAGTTCCGCTAACCCCGTACCCGGTCCCCAGGAGCCCACGGTCAATCTCCCGTCCGGCCGTCAACCCGAAATCGTAGCTCCACCACCAACTCAACAACAAGACCATCAGATAAAACAACCCATATCCCAGATCTACATAGCTTGACACTTTCCCTTTCTCACTTACCCTTTCTCGTCGCATACCCAGTCTGCCTCACGACGCTCAATCAAGGCAGGGACCCGTTTAGGATTCCTCTGCCCTTCCCACAAAGGATGAAAACCAAAGAGAAAGCTTAAATCTGCCCAGCGGAAAGCCGGGACAAAGGGAGGAGAAGAGACAAGCGCCAGCTTTCCCATAAGCCGTCCCAGTCCCAGTCCCAGTCCCAAGACCCCCAATCCCTTCCTATCCCGTCTCATGATCAACATGCCTTTCCTTCCTTTCAGCCCAAGGAAAACGGGTGTAGCCGACCGGAGCTATGCGGTGCATCACAAGAACCACCCCACACCCTTTTCGCCCCCAAATTCATGCAGAATCCCAATGGCAAATGCCATGTGTCTATCTAGTCTGTCTGTCTATCTATGCCTCATCCGTGATATCCTTTCGTCGTTCGTTCAGCTATTGGCGATCCTAGACTAGGCCCTAAACTCAAGGGACCTAGACAGCTAGACTCAAGAAACCTAGATAAACACAAGAGGCCTAAACCCCAAGCCAAGCTGTGGCAAACATACCCCAGCTGACCCCAGAAAGATCAACGGTGTCGCTGGACCGTTGGCCTGGTGAAACAAGCTCAAGATATGAAAGGGGAACAAGCAAAGCCTCATAAAGCCTCATCAATCGCGGGCAAAACCGCAAAGCCGCAAATCATCCGGTTTCAAACCCGTCCGTCCCCGTGCAGTCTTTCCTCCAACATCCGAAGGAAAGCACGGGGATCCGCCGGGAGAGCGTGCTGACAGTTGCAACAAAAATGGCTCCATCTCTATCTAAAAGTCCGACGGAAAAGCGGCAGCAAACCCCCCTCGCAAATCGTACATCCTCCTCTCATGCCCTTGTAGATCCTCAAAATGGGGGCCAATGGGTGCCACGTGTAGTTAATCAGTGATCTTGCCGTCGCAGAGTTGTATGCGCAGCTGTCAAGGAGGGCCTGTTCGTCACGTCAACGCACATGACTCGGCGCCTTACTCGAACAATGTCTGCCCCTCATCAATACCTAACGTCACGACCGAGTCAATCCGTCTCTTCAGAGGGCTCTGGACGCGCGGCACAGGAAGCGCAAGGAGCACGACAATGTACGAGCGCGGGTTGGCTTTGGCTGCCGGGGCAGAAATTGCTTCGCAAGCCGTCCCAACTCGTTTTTCATCCCATCAACGGGCATGGAGCAATGAGGCACAAAAGGGAAGCAGAAGGAAGTAGAAGTGATGATAATGGTAGAAATTAAGAAGTCGATTCCAGCCGTTTCGCCGGTGGGTATAACGCACCCGGTACTAAGCCTTGTTGCTTTCACCTGAGAGTGCTTTACGGAAATCCAGACCGTTCCACCTTGGCCGCGTCCCATGTTCCCGAGTCTGTCCTTGCTTTCCTGATCCCATCTCTCTGAAAGAGTATAACCGCCTTCACGATAGCCCTACTCGTTCGTACCGAGACACTTTCGGACGACTCCGGTCTAGCAACCAGCTGTCATGTACAATCCTGCTCTTCCGTCGTCCGTCCAGTCGTATGTCATCCAAGGCTGTAGTTACTGCGAATATACCCAGTATGGCGTTCAACCGATGTTGGGTATATGATCTTGATAGAAAACGCCGACAAAAGAAATTGGATTGAAATAAGAGTCAAAGAAAAATATCTCTTGCGCGAGATGGGGCTGGAGTTATAATGTGCTTCTAATTTTGTTGATACATAGGCCTGCAACTGGTCGCTAGCCGCTCACTCGTGTCGTCGGTACTGTCGGGTCGTCGCAAATAGCCTCGGGTATAGCTTCTTAATAAGCTTGTCCGGGAGGGAAGAATCCGTCTGGATGACCGTTGATGGATGGACTTGTCAGATTTGCTGAATGTTGTCCGTAGGGCGAAGAGAAATCCGGCATCAAACCGTCCTGCATTTCCACGTCTGTCGAGTCGGGTGCGCCTCCCCCCATACTTCTTAGGCTCTGCATATCGTCTGCTATGATTCCATTGTGGTGCATTGCGCCGCTGCTGGGTCCGAAGCCTTGGGCGTTGCTGTTCGGGTCGTACATCTGTGATTCGGGCATCGCCTGGAAGAAATGTCCCAAAGTGCTGTGACTCTGGTTGTCGTGGTGAACCTGTGGGTGGCCGTGATGGCTACTTGTGTGTGATGAATGTGATGATTGAGATAACCGGGAGTGACTGGCCATCGGGTTGGATGACGGTACCTGCTGGTGAGGGTGATGTAATTGCGGTGGCCTTACAACCCGCTGCTGTCTGGGAACGTAGACTCTACGTTGAGACGCCATATAAGCGGCGAGGGCAGGGTTTGCGCCGCGTGATATCTTGAAGGAGAAAGGGTCGGCCGGCTGCTCAGGGGGAGCGGCAATGGTCGGTTGTCGTGATTTGTGCCCAGGCATGTGCAAGGTGCACGTATCGGCAACAGGGGTGACGAAGTCTTCGCGGAACTTTCCAATGCTGCTAGGATCGGAGCCGAGCATCATGGCGTACTGCACAAGCAGCTTGACATCTCCGACATGGCGACACTCGAGTCGTTTCCTCAAAATGCCAGACGTCTGGGGGCTCCATTGCAGAGATGTCCGTGACGCCTCGTTCCACATCGATTCGTTCCAAGCTGATTGTACCTGGCCTTGTCTGAGGAGGTTCCGTATCCTTGCTGAGTATGACCAATCGCCACTGTTGGATCCTTCGTCAAAGTGCTTCACGACGTGGCTCACGTACTCCTTGAAGGTCGCACTTGCGTCCGAGTCGCCTTGCGCTTCGAACACTTGCAGGCAGTTGTCGAAGCCGCATGCAAAGACGACTTGTGGGCAAAGGTTGACCTTGGCCTCGTCCAGGGACATTCTCGACCCGCCATGCGCCTGCTTCAAATGTGTCTTGTAGGCGCCTTGCCAATCAAATACCATTTGGCAACCACGATGACGGCAGAACCATTGCGCATTGACGTTATGGAAGTCTTCAATATGGCGCTTGAGATCGTTTTTGCGGGTGCACGTTTTGATGATATCTTCCTCCTTGCAGAATCCGCACATGAAAGCCCCCTTTTGTTTTGAGGCACTGGTGGAGATTGATGCAGCGTCGGATGCTGTGTTGGACGAGTTGGGCACGTCGATACCATTCCATGATTCTGAGTCCTGCTGTGTCTGAGCCGCCTGTTGCGCCGCTTGGGCTTGGGCCGCAGCCGCGGCGCTACTGCTTCCACTCCGTCTACCCAGGATTTTCGATGTGCCGCGAGACACATTGGAGATGATGCTGCCAGTGATTGACGAGGTGTCGGAGAATGTTCTGATGCTCTGGGTATCCCACATGCTCGACTGGTCATCTGACAGAATAGATGACTGCGCCGACGACACAATTGATGCTCCATCCGACTCTGCATCCAATTAGTTCACGGCAACGAAGAAGCGGTCAGCATCGAATGTCACTCACGAGGGCCGGTGGTTTCCTGGATAAGAAGATTCAGTTTGTCTTGGCCATATCTGTTGAGAAGGTGCTTAATCATTTGCTGGTCGAGGACGAGATCTTTCTGCGACAGCTGCCCAGAGTGCTGGGAGGAGCTGTCGGCCCCGGGCCAGGCATTTGCGGACATGGCCCCGATCGATCGGTCGGTCGGTCGTGCGTAAGGCGCTGAATGGGTCGTCGATATGGTGTGAAAAAGAGTGTCGGCAAACCAGAGATGGCTGTATTGCGCGATTGTCGGTATGGAACGGAACGAAACGGATCGACTCGTCGTTCGTCCTTTGATGGAATGAATAGTAGAAAGAAATAAGATGGAAAAGGAGTGTATCGCAGTCAGAACTGTAGAAGAGGGCGGAAGGGTGGAGAGTGCGAGACTTCCAAAAGGCCGGGGGGCCAAGGATGTAGCGCTGGGCACAACGCGGGAACGACGAAGAAAAGTAAGGTAGTTATGAAAGGATGATCAAAGCCTGGGAAGGGTGGGAGGGGAGGGAATTGGCGCTTCTATGTATCGGGGGCAGCGATGGAATGCCTCCGAGTGACAAGGCCAGGCTGGCTTGGGCTTGGGGGCGACCGAGTAGGGATAAAGATTAGAGTAGAGAGAGTATCCGGCAATGTAGATGGTAGAGTGAGTGAGTGAGAACAGGGTTGGTTCTATCAACAACGGTGGGAGAGTGGCTTCGGTGCTTGTCTCTCTGGACCTGCATCCAAGTTGACGTGATCCGACACGGGATCTTCGCTAGTGCGGGCGTGAAGTCAGGAACTGTTGGTATCGAGCCTTGCCAGGAGCCAAGAGTAAAGGGTAATTTGATGTTGGGCGTATCCTGATGTTTGTGCGTAGAGCGAGCACGGGAGTATTTGTCCGTGTCCTCCAACGGGGCCGTACCAAGAGGCTGGTCTCTTGGATGGCGGTAGGACGAGCAGCTCGTGGCTCTCTCTTTCTCTCTCTGTGTGTGTCTTTCTCTAGTCTGTTGGACCCGAGAAATCGGATGGGATGAAGAAGGGACAGGGCCAACGTGCAAGGCAGTCGGCCGTTGGATCTATGTCGGGGCCGCGTTTATTTGGCTGCTAAAGTGCAGGATGTCGGGATCTCGGTGTTCCAGTTTCCCTGACGATTCAGATTTATGATTGTCTCCTCGCTGGCATCGCCCTGTCGTTTCGAGACGAGAGGGCTGATGAGAGAAAGAGAATAATGGAGAGTGAGTAAGGAGTGTGAAGCAAGAGAAAAGAAAAAGACCGCAGCAGGAGAGGAAAGCCAGCTAAAGTGTGGTGTGTGGTGTGTGTGGTGTGCCGTTGACTGAGGGGCTCTCACTCTCTGCTCAATCTGACTGTCTCGGCCGGTCTGGTTAGCCTGTCCTCCCCTGACAGGCTGGCTTGCCTGGGTTCAGACGGTCTTGGATTGGGATGGGCGACGGGCTGCGCCAACTTGAAAGAATCAGTGCTCATGCTCATCCCGGAGGTGGGCAGCGAGCTCGCTTTTGCGGCTTGCCTGTGTGCCTGTGTGCCTCTCGCTCTTTACAGAGCATCCGCAGTTGGTTCCCTGCTCTCTGTTCTTTCTGCCTCGCCCACACATACTACGTAGTATCCGTAGAGCTGCCCGAAGACCCCGTACCCTTCACTTTTTTGGGCTGGAGAAAAGTGGAAAAGCCCGCTGTATCTCTCAGGTGCTGATCCCCGTCATCTTTGCAGTGAACAAAGTGGTTTGGGAGCCGGGGTCAAAAGAGGTCGCATCCAGTCAGAGGGCAGCCAGAGGGAAAATGGCCAATCTGAGGGGATCCCAGACGGGCAGCCCGGCGAGTTTCGACGTCTTGGTAGCATTGGCGTGCGATAACGAGACGAGTTTAGTGGGCGACGCCACCTCTAGCCGTCCGAGGATGGGCCAGAGATAAAGGCAAAAAGGAAACAGGAATAGGATGGTTCCCCTTTTGGGCTAAAGCAATTGGTGTTGCAGGGCCAGTCCTGCAGGCTGGCCAGTGCCGCCAATGGGCCAGTCTCGCGAGTGTGTCTGTCTGTGGTTGCGGGCAGTACATGTATGAATTTGCGCATGTGTACCAGATCCAGAGCCATAGGTAGACGGGTGTTCGTTGTCATTGATGGTTTGGCCAAAGCCAGATTATTGAGTGACTTGAGATGTGAGAGCCTGAACATCGAACATGGGAAGAGGTGGTTGTGTGAGTATCCGCCGTCCGGTCCAGCATCCGTGATGGGGGAGGATAGGCACTCGATGCAGGAGCAATGCGAGGGTCCCCTGGAAGTAGCCACCCCTCTTGGTCGGTTCGTTCCATCCGCCCAAAAATCGGATAGACTGCGGACTTGATTGTCATCATGTTGCGCCGGTTCAAGGGCCGGTTGCCGGTACGTATGTCGGCATCCAGTCCGCTGCCCTCGAGAGACTCCCAGATCAATCATTATGGGCAAGTTGAAAGTTCCTAAGTCGACAGAGGCATTTGATGTGGTCAAGGTACTTGAAAGTTACAGCTGCGTGTTGCTTCCTTGCTGGCTGTCTGAGAGAGAGACAGAGACGAGATAGGGTTGTCTTGGGGCCTTGAAGCCGGGATCGACGAACCAGATATGGCCGCTTCATCGAGTATCGAGCATCGAGCATCGAACTGGGATTGAGAAAAAGTAAGGGCACGCTGACGCCGCAAATCGCAAACCGCAAAGAGGAGCAGGCTCCGCGTACCTGAACGAGTGCCAATCAGACGAGTGGTATTCGCTCCTAGCTTGCCAAGCTTGCCAGTGCCAGCCAAGGACCCAGAGTCAATTGAAGGCCGGGACGTGCGGGTCAAGGACGTGTTGAGGGGCCAGGGTTCATCGGCGCAAGATTGAAGACCCCTGAGGGTAGCAGTTTGGCAGGGCTGGTCTGAGTGGGATGGAGCATGGATAGCCCGAACAGCCGGCCCAGCAGTGAGCGAGCAGAGCCCATCTGCGCATTGGTACGGAATACGGATAGTGGGTTATGGGTGGCTGTCTGTCTGGCTGGAGGAACGAGGACAGGCACGTGAAGGCGAGCGCGAGAGAGAGTGAGTGCTGCGCGTTGCAGAGTACGGGGTAGGGCGGTCAATGATTTGCGTGCAAGATCAGCGCCAGCCTCGAGTTTGCGAAGCCAAAGTGCGACCAGAGAGTGCAAGGCCGTTCGACGGCAGATGGTGTGGGATGTTTGCGTGTTTGCGTACGTGTTTGCTTGTTTCTGCTGTTCTTTACGGAGTAAGGTATCGCATGATGGTTCACGGCATTTGCTCCTTGCTGCCGGTTCGCGGTGCTGTAGCAGTCGTCCACCGTGTAACCGTAAATTGTAGTGATTGATGAAGGTTGGCTTCCTTTTCCAGTTCGTGTTGTGTTGTGCGACGGTGTCAAGGAAATGAGTGAGAGTATCCGTAGTGGACGCACTGGACGGAGTAGTGACGGTGGGAGCGAAGCTTGATGAGTGGAGGGAATTAATCATCGGGGAAGAGCGTGGGGGGGAGCCTGGCAGTTGCAAAGCAAGGAAGGACCCCTTGCATCCGTACTTTCCATGTCCCTCCTCTGTGGTCCGAGTACCTCTGCTGGTTTGCAGGCGCAGATATCCAGCGATATTCGAGGGAAGGAACTTGGCACAGCACGTGGGTACATTTTCCCCATGCCAACCGTCAACCTGCAGCAGCTATCAACCCACTAAGAGCATTGTCGGTAGGTACGGAGTACTCTTGACCTCTGCGCTCCTTCTCAGCTCTCACTCCTGCCCGGTACAAAGTATTTGTGTATCTGACAGGAGGAAAGCACCTTCAACTTTCAGGACCCTCACTCAAGGTAGGTAGGTAGCACTTGAGGTACTTCGACACTGCCAGAAACATGCGCCAGATACAGCATGCCGCGCACTCGACACTTTACTTGAACAGCGATGACGTGATTCCTGTCTTAACCCCGGGCTGCAGACCCCGCGGTCAAAGATATTTCAGTTCTCCTCCACTTCTGGGTTCCATGGCTATAACTTCACACTACTATGTATTTCGTGTACCATCGTCGACAGCAATTTACAATTTACTGGAATGCACCGAGAACTCATTCGGTGCTCCCACATTGCTTTCTGTCAAACATTTGATGAGAGGTGGGCGGCCCCCATGAGTGTCTCCACGTGATATGCAGATGTACAGTGTACATCACGATCATGTCTCCAGGTCTGCTTAGATAAGCCTGCGCTGGTATGTACGTCTCTACGTCGTCCACCCTCCGTCGTCTCAATCCGAAGAGCGTCCTCTCGGATCCCCGCTGCCTCACCTCCCAAAAGCACATTAGCGACAAGCGATCCAGCACCGCCTCTGCGCGTCCCCAAACTCAAATTTCGCGCCTTTTTTCATCTCTGCTCCAACGATGCCCCCCGGACAACATGCACTTGCGAAACGAATGCAGCCTTGGGTGCTATCAGACGTCCCTCCCGGTTACCGATTTCCATCAAGAAACACAAAAATTACCGCCTAGAAACTTTCTCTCACCCACAGTGCTCTCCCACGAACACTTCGACACCTTTCCGTCTCCAAGGTCCAAGACTGCAACACTGCAACGGTGCAGAGACCCCTGCTCATCCCTCCTTGACCCTGTCAATCACTCTCTCTTTCGCTCTTTAGGTTCGGATCTATGCCGCTTTCCTACAAGGTTGGGAATCCAGACGTCCATCAGACAAACAGTCAGATCAGCACTTCGTTTCACGCCTGCTGCAGACAAATCACCCCTCATCCTTCATCGGCCAACTCAACTTCGAAACCCTCATCACAGCACCACCCACAGTGACCGCTGACCAGTGACCACACCCGTGGGAAACATCGGCCTGCTGCAGGGGCTTAGGTGGTGCCGCAACACCCTGCAGCCCTCGTTCATTTCTGGCTCATTTTGATAACGACTTCGAGCAAATCACCGTCTGTCGTGCATGGGCAAGCAAACACTCGAGGACTATCCGTACCGCAAGTCGTACTTGGCTGCAGGGTGTTCTTCATCTCGACGGACTGGCCGTGAGCAGCGTCGCCTGGCTTCCAAATTCTGCAAGCCAATCAACCCAATTTGTTCAACCAGTGTTCATCTTTCGATCCTTCGAGAATGACACTAGCACAGCTTCCATCATCTCCTACATCCCACGAGGCTTGCAACCCATGCGGATGCGTGGCAGGCTTGCTTTTCCGCGGTCAGCAAGCCTGGTAGGCGAATAGTACATCACATCCGCTTTCGAACATGACCAGGCCAGCCAGCCGCCCTAGGCTTTCGTTCTCGAACAAGCGGGAAGAAACAAAAACCAATGTTCGATCCGGCAGACAAATGACGCAACCTCACACAGAGTTCCTTTTCTGCCCGCGTTAATTTGGTGTCGGCGTCGCCATCGTCTTTTCTCCCCCAAGTACTTCGTACAATCTGGGCCATGGTCGTGGTCTTACAGTGAATAATTACACATTCTTTTGCGCCTTCTCTTCCCACGGCAGTTCAACCCATTCAGGCCTAGGGTTCTCAGGCGGACTCCACCATTGGACGGCAGGGTGGGGCCTTCCCGATAGCCATCGTCCACGTCTCTCAGCCCACGACACATGTGAATGACAAAAAGCTCGGGCTCCATCCCGCGACACGCTTACTGCGCACATGCTGCGTGAGGACTCATGCGCGGGGAGTTTAGACCATGGAGACGACGACGACGACCTCATTGACAACGGCGATGGCTAACGCTGTACTACGTATATGTCAGAGGAAGAAAAAGGATCCCGACTCATGAGTTGTCCTGAATCAACACGGCAAAGTAAAATTATGAGTCGAAATCAGGTCCACCTCGTCGTCTTTCCGCCCCCAGTGTGCAAGAGAGCAGCCCCCAAGGCGCACCTCGCCCAGTTGCATCGCATTTCGTGTCACCGACTCGAGAGCGGCTGAATGCGCTTGTTCTTCAGCCGCATTGGTCTCACCCGGGGCCGTCAGCATCTTGATATAGCCTGCGACCTGTTGGTGTCATCTCATGAACCTCGATTATTGGGTAAAGCGTTGGCTTTCTCTCAACGATAACTTTCAGCTCACTCCCCAAATGTGTGCCATGCTCCTTTGGTTGAAGCTCTTGGCTATGTAACAACGAGTAGCACAAACCTGAGAACCATTCACGTAGTTTCTGGCACCTTCACTGTTGCCACTCAGTATACGCAGATTACGGTCTTTTCCCAACTTCCGACTTGTTTCGAGCATCGAATCCACCCTTCGAGGTCGAATTTCATCTTGCACAGCCCCCAACGCAATGCGACAATGAAACGCTCACGAACCAAACACCATCTTACTCGTCCTCTTTTCCCCCGGATAACCGTCTTTCGGCCAAACTCCGGCGGCAGCTCCGAGTCGCGTTGCGTTCGGCGCCGGCTTGCAAGTTGGAGACGCTTGGGGCATCCTTTTGACGGTACATCCGTACTTGCCAATCCCTAGCACATACTTTTGTCGGCTACTGGGCCAGACTTCTTGGCAATGTGCAACGTCCATCAAGCCTGCTGGTGTCATCAACTTTGGTGTTTGCGTCGGCAGAGGGCCGGCTGCACTAGCTGGGAGGTAATACAATTCGATCCCCAGCCCGTTGATGTTGAGATCTCGGGATCGCCCGCCGCATGACTCTGCCAAGGGACCTTCTTCGAATTGCTTCTTCAATTCGGCGCATTTCTCATCTACGCTCGACAACTGCCCGACACTTTGACGGTCTTGAACTGATTCACAGTGGGGCCAAAAAACAGAACGTGTCATCACTCACTTACACTGACGGCCGTCGGACTTGATCCCGCTTCTTTCTTTCGAATCTGATTACGACAAAGTATATTGCTGGCCCTCATCTATGCGGCATACTTTGATGCTTCACCCTTTCTACAGCTCTACCGTATCACCTTTGCTGCCGGTCAGTCGGCGAAACACGGCGGGTAAACTCGTCTCCAGTGTGATTGAGAATACATCCCGTTGTCACCGCCTCTTGCGAGGCCCTGCGATCTTCAAACAGGCAACTTGTCCATTTTGCCAGAACCATTGTTCCGTACTTGTGGCCATTGTCCTTCGTGGCTCTCGAAGCTCAAGTGTAGAGAATTGCCAGCATGAGCGCAGTAGAGCGTCCCGTGATGATACCATGGATACAGGGCGCGTCAGAGCATAAATGCCTAAGTAATGGGTGATGCTTTCCATGATAGTGTCCTGTTTTGCTTAAGTGATGGATAGAGACTAGATACTGTTGCCCACTAGTGCCTCCCGTGAAGCAATGCGACATCAGCCCGATAGGGAAAGCTGCTCTCATATCAAAAAAGGTTCTCTTGTTTGCTCCGTCCCGGGCAACGCTCCTGAAGGGAGCACTCGTATCCATCTCGTCGGGTTGCTTTACTCGAGGAACATTCGGTCAGGGTTGCTGAGGCATTCTACTTCTCCTTCACACGTACATTCATCACCATTAGTCGTCGCGGATTTGCTCCTGCTTTGGAATCTCGTAAACTCAGCATGTCCTCTCCCGTTCAGCGCTACAAACCACATCAAGCGTACATATTCGGGTGGATTGATTCGTACGAGTGTAGTGATTTACTACACTTAGGGGAAAGAGAGCTGTGCTCAACAGACTGAATTGGCCCCCGCTGAGCTATTCTATCTGGATAGCTTGACGAAATGTGCCAATGGTTTCTGGAGAGGAGTTGAAGATCCTTAGATACGTTTCCTTTACACCCTCACATCAACCATCCATCCAAGCGGGACAATATCTCCACAGAAGCTAACACCTGTCTCCCAAACCTCCCTCAAACCGACCACGTTCTGTGCCATCCTTCACATGTACGACGGGTGACGAATATTGCACCTGAGCAATGTCTCGCGGTGCTCTCTATCTGTACCACACATTAGCATTCGTGTCCACGGGATGCCTAGAAGCGGACATGCTACTCACCGGATGAGAGATCAGTCAACATCATCAACCTTGAGCGAGGAGATCATGCCCTCGTTACAACCAAGTTCCTCCTTGCCCCTGGCCCCGACCTTGCCCTTACTCTTAGCCCTCTCTCCATCACCAACCTTACCCTTCCCCTTATCATCGACAACCTGCTTTTCCTCCCGCTTCATTCTCTCCGCCTTGTAGTACGCATCCGTAGCATACTCCTTAGCCTCGTCAAGAGACGCGGCCACGTGGAGCACGCCGGCACACATGCCATCAGGAGTCATCTCAACAATTTTAATCTCCGCCGGCAGCTTGTCCTCGTGGGTACTGTTGCAAGGGGCGAAGACAACCGCCTCGTCGACCATCTGTGGCCTGCTGATGAGATAGGCAATATGCTCCCCCTTATCCGCGCGCGCCATGATATCTGCTTCCACAAGGCGCATGTGTGTCTCAACCTCACGAGTAGCACCGAAGCCGCTAGCCATTCTCTCCGCGGGCGTGGCACCGCAGAGGATCGCCTGGAGAACCGTGTCTTTTTCTCTCTCCTCCTCGGTGCGGCTGCCGCCGATATGGTCAAACACGTGGGGATTCTTGCGGTACCATTTCTCCGCCATGATTGAGCGGACGGTGGATATCTTGTCGCGATGCGGTCGGAAGAGCTTCTCGATGCGGGCGGTGACGGTCTCCTTGCCCTCAGCGATCCAGCTCTGGATGGCGGCGGTGGAGACGCCGTGATCGAGGACGAGGTGGCGGTATAGGATGAGGAGGTTGCGTTTGTCGGCCATTGTGAAGACGCAGTTGAAGCGAAAGGCTTCGATGACGTCCATGTCGGTGGGGACGGTGTTGCTTGCGACGTGGGCGCGGAGGGCCTTGGCTGGGGTTCTGTTGGCGCGGGCCTGACGCTGAGCTTTGGCAGCTGCTAACATGGCGCTGGCGGCGTAGGCCTGCTTGTCAATTTTGGAGAGCGTCATGGCGGCGTGATGGATGTAGATGCAGTGGTCTTTCTCGGCGTTGTTTGGGAATTCCAGTCAGGAATATGTACTGAGGTTGGTCTGGTCAGTAGGGAAAGTCAGCTGTGTGATTGTAGACCGAGAGATGTGTGAAGAGTCTGGCAGCAGAGAAAGACGTCGTCCTTACGATGTTAGAAGTCGTTCCTGACTTGGGAAGTAAGTGCGGCAGAGAGGTTGTTGTTGAAGGTAGGTAGGAAGAAGAGAAGGAAGGTGTCTTTCTGGAAGCCCAGAAGAGAAGGAAGGAGAAGAGGAAGGAACCTGCCCCAGTCTGACAAGTGCCGTGCGTGGCGAAAGAAAAGCTCTCAGACAAAAAGTAAGAAGAGCGGCTTGCTGCAGGCTGAATGGATCACGGTGGAAATTTCAAACGCCGGTAGTTGATGTGAGTCTTTGGTCAAGTTGTAGCATATCATTTCTGCGTTTGCATCTCCACAGCTCGGCCGTGACCTCAGTCAGCAGATGGAAACGTTGATCAGGCACAGCGGACATAGACATCAGAGATTAAACACTGAAGCTCTTTGTGAATTGTGTTCGTTCTGTGGGGGGAGATTTCAAGACATGAAGTAAGTAGACTGACACCAAACAAAGCTGTCGATGGGATCGTCTTGACAAGTCGGTTGTAGAGACAAAAGGGGACAGAATAATGGCAAAGAAGGGCATCCTACATGGCTTCCTAAGACTTTTCCTCGTATCTGCATAAACTGCTTGTATTCAATGACGAAGAAAGCGAACGAGTAATGAATATGGCCGAGCTGGTCACAGGCTTGGAAGGTAATTAACTCTGGGCGAAGACTACAATCATCATATACCCCTTTTCTTCTTCGCTATCTTGAACTTAGCTCCTCAAGTACAAGACGATGCTAATATCAACGAGACTTTTCGATCCCAGCTCTGACTACTTGGAACAGCCCTCTCCGGAGCTTTGCAGTCCCCAATCCCCAGTCCCAAGAACGATGTATGCGGAAACAGTCTAGCCTCCTGCGCAAATCCAATCTCTAATTCCATCCAGCTGTGGCAAAATTCACCACCAGGAAGCTCGCCCAGAGAGGTCGCCGCGTTTCTAAACCTCAAATCCAGCATACAGAACCTTCTCCATCATCCCGGCCGCCGCCCCAGCCTCGACCTTGGTCTCGCTCCCACAATCCCCAAACTCCTTGGCCTCCTCAAACGCCTGCTGCCAAAACTCCCATCTCCTGAACGAGAACCCCGCGCGGCCCTTGAACCGCGGCCCGCACCTCCATCTCTCAGCACTGCTGCTGCTGCTGCTGCTGCTATTTCTCGCCTTCTTCCCGTTGGATTCTCCCGTCCCCTCACTCATCGTCGTCTGCTGCGGATCCTTCGCCGGCGACGTCGCCTCAGACGTCACGGAGAGATGATACAGACGCTGGCACGAGTGAATAGCCCACTGCGCAGCAGCCATGAGCCGTGCGTCGGCACCGTCACGGTCACTGGCATCTGACGAGCGGCGGTCTTCGAAGGCGGTGCGAAGTTGTTGGATGGCGTAGTCGCGGCCGTCGATGAGGTTGTAGGACCAGAGGAGGGAGGCGAAGGCGTTGAGGTTGATCCAGCGGGTGAGGGTTTCCATCCTGTCGGTCGATTGGTATGGTGCTTTTTTGGGAGTTGTTCCTCCATGTCAGCGTACGATCCTTGAGAGTTGCCTTCAGGTTTCGGTGATGTAGACTTACAGGTCATGCAGTCTCTGATGACTTGGTTTAGACCGTGAAGACGGCTCAATTGCTCGAAACCATCCTGCAAAGCAATCAGAACCAGTATTGTGCGACAAAATCCAAGCTAAAACTCACCACCGTCACCGTAGCCGTCGTCCTTGGCGACAGAGCTAAATGGTCAAGAATTACCACCAGATCAAGCATTGCAATATTTCCAGAGGACGTCTGTTGCGCCAACCCCACAAACAGGTACCACACAGACTTTAAAACATCATCAGAGGGCCGAAGTGCTGGTATTAAGGCCGCAATCTCGACCGCGACCTTGCGGAGCCTCTGCGGGTCATTCATCTCTGAAATGATGGCCCTGCGAATAATCTCAAACGCCGCAGCATCGTCAAAGTCTGAGGCGTCTGGTGTGTGCTTCCACCGTACGACTGCCATGTTTCCTCCTGTGACATCGACCAGGAATTCTTCAGCGTTGAGAGCATGCTCCATGGTTGGTTCGAAGCAATAAGTCTTGATGAGTTACTGTGGTGGTTCAGGTTCCGGCTCGGGGAGACGCGGAATCACGATCGTGGGGGTTTTCGGGAAGAATTCCGGGAAACAATAGTTCAATCAGACGTCTCCTTGCAGGTCCTGTGACATGTGCTGCTCCCAGTCAGGGATGTATGCCCCAATCTTTTCTGGAGAAAATGATGAGGTCTCGAATTCCGCGGATGGAAATTGGGGAAGAGGAAGCATTGACTTTTGAGACGCCTAGCTCTATGTTCGCATGGATGGCGACATGGAAGAGTGGTGTTGATGAGCTACATCCTCGGTCATCACCATGAAGCTGCATCCATTAATAGGTGCGCCGGTGGGTTATGCGGGGAGGCAGGCAGCTGGCACCGGCAAACCGGCTTTGTGGAGGCCCGCACGTACCAAAGAAGAACGTCCGTTTGTCGGCATCAGAAAGCCGCTAGATGAGATGGCAGCTTTTATCAGACACTAACTCAACTAGGGTTACTACCATCAGCATGAAGCCCCCATTGTTGGCATTGCATACATCGGAGAAGCAAAGGCTGGTCAAGCCGGATGCCGGGTCTTTTCAGAGTGACCTCGAGACATGGATCTGGCAAAAGGCTTTCACGGTGTAGATCAAGGATAAGGGTAGACATGAAAGTCCTATGAGATGCGTCCTAGTTATGACAACGGGATGCCTTTCTGAAGAACCACAAACTTAATTTTCTGCTCATACGAACCTCAAATGATGGTCAAAGAGGTTCAAAAGGTCGACTTTTACTCTGTCCTGTTGCAATATGCTACGTACCTTGAGGGTTTCATGAATACAAAATCTAGCCATAGACAGGAGAACACGCTTGGTTACGGTAAACAATAGTTAGATATCAATGCTGAACGTAGTCGTCCATAGTCAAAGGTTTTGCTGTTGACGAAGGTGAATATGACCTTTCGCGTGGTGGTCGTAAGCGATCTGATCTAGCTGAGACTACATCCAGCCTTCATCATCGACCAGTCAAACCATAGAATAACCTTACGTAGCAATCAATTTGAAGATAACGAATGAATGAGAGTTCTGAGCTGATGGAAATGGCGGAGGCATTTCGGTGCCCGATGCCAGCTACACTGAATGTTCATCAAGTCCATCCACAGCAAGGTAAGAAGAGGAAGTATGGTCTTTCTCCGAAGCATAACTTTTCTCCGAAACAACACGCCCAGGAATGGTCTCCTGGATAGTTCCTGCTCTAACCCATGAAGTATGTAGACTCAATAGAGAAAGAGCCGACCATTGATCAGCTCGATCGTCAACTTCTTCGTCGTCATCCTCGCCAATCAGCAGCATCGTATTCGCCATCACTTACATTGGTGACTACGCGGAAAGCTACTAACCACCAACTAATATACCTCAGCATGTCCTCCCTAGGTCTTCCTGGTCCCTTTGATAGGTCCCCAGGAGACGCTGGCCTCCATCGGAGCTGGAACGCTTTTCTCGACAGGCACGGCCTCCGAAGCATCTGGCAGATAACCCGTGCCGATATTAACGACCTCTGCAAGACCGCGCTCTTAGCTCTGCAAGTCTCACGGAGCCAGCAGATTGCTCTCGAGGACTCCATCCTCGATCTCTGGGATCATATGGGCCTCACGGTGGACTGTCTCATCCCAGACGCGAACTTACTGTGGAGAGCCGATGAACAGCTCGTCAAACCCACGGCGCTGCGGCTTCAGGAGCAGCGACAACACCTCCAGGTACAGATGGATATGTGCCAGAACGAGGCCCACTGGGACCCTGTGTGGCTCGAGCTAGACATGAGCACCAATCCACCGACTGAATTGTCTAGCGAGAGACCCTCCTCTCTGACCGCCGCCGTCTCGGAAGAGGATGCGAGTCTGAATAAGCAGGAGGAGGAGGAGGAGGAGGAGGAGGAGGAGGACGTGGAAGAGAGTAAGGTACTCAGGGTCGCCCGGTCGCTGGCACACACGAGGTACTTCCTCGGCCACACAGCGGGAGACCCAATCTTCTCCTACAATGGACGGAACTTCGCCTATCGTGGTCGCGTCCCCCGCGATCCCAGGGAGGATGTCATGCGCTTGCAGATACTCCTTCCAAAGGTTCTCGCACAGCTCGTGACCCTCATGGCATTCTCCGCCGCCTCCTCCTCTTTGACTCTGGACTTTCCAGCAGAGTGCATGGAACTGTTGAAAAGGGTCGACGATCCATCCGATGAGCTCCTCTTGAGAATCTGCACCTTGTGGATGTTGAACTTTGGTGGAGGCTTCCCGGCGACATACGCGCGCTTCCTCGACTCCAGTCCAGTCGTACGGGAGTTTGCCTGGCTCGTCTGGGACATGTACAACGACGCTGACGGGCTCTGGTCCAGAGATACAACCCGGAACATCGAAAGTTTGATCAAGACCTTGAAGCCCCTCTTCATGGTCTTGTCATTCAATCGAAGTCTAGTCCCAGTGTCGCCAGGTGCAGTGCTAAATAATCTTGCGAGATCACACCAAGTGGAGGACGAGATGGAGGCTAGAGAACTCGTTTTTGAGCAGAAGGAGTACAGTGTTGCTTTGGTGTATGATGCATCAATCTGCCAGGTAAGTCGCGAAGGATTTTCTAATCCCCAGGTCCCTGCTTCTTCCTCTTTCCCTGTCGTCGAGGATGGTTTACATGGCAAATGGAAATAGTGTAGATGATTGTGGATGGCGGATGACTTGCACAGCTCCAAGTTGTCTAAGCAGGGTCCGCTGAAATGTCACGCCCTGCAGGGGTCTCAACTCCCCCATCCCATCCACTCCCGCCTGCAGGCACAAGCCAGCTTGCAGAGCCCGGATAAACCATGCTCCATCTTCCATTCCCCATTCCAAAATTTCCCACCGAGCTTCATCGCCAGACCTTCACCTTACTAACGACGATACCCTCGATAGTCAATCCACTCCCTTTACGCAAAATACGTGGGAAGACACCACCCCGACGCTGGCGCTCTCTTCCTTCGAACAGCACAGCGACATCTCTCCCTCGAAAACGACTACCACGACGTGTTCGCCAACGTTCCGATCCCCGACGAGGTCGTAGCCGCGCACCACCGAATCAAACTACGGTATCTCGATGATCCAGAGCCCGAAGCCCAACACGCTCCTGCAGTTGACCACCCGGTCGTAATTGAAGACGACACCCAAGCCGAGATAGTCGTTGCAGGATCCAAGCGCAAGAAGCGTCATCAACAGCAGCGCATAGAGAAGAACGAGACTCCTCGCGCCGCAAATCCGGAACCTCCGCTCAAGAAACGACGAGGCCGCCCTCTAAAACACCGCCCGACACCTCCCACTTCCGATCCCGTCAACGATTGATATCCCAGCCTCGTCACAAGCCGTCACTTAAGACTCAATCCCCCCAAAATCACAACAATGGCCTCCTTCGCACCTCTCCGCAGCGGCCTCCGCCAAACCCTCACCACCTCCACACCCGCCGCCGTCCCAATGACCACCACGACAACCCGCTCCCTCTCAACCACAACCCCCCTCGCCGCCCGCAAATCCAAGTCGGACAACGTCATCAACCCAGAATACGTCGCCCGTATAGCAAACATTCGTCAGCAGCTTTTCGCTGAGGCGCCCCCGGCGCTGCGCATGGCTCGCAACCGCCATCTCCGCCACTGGACCATCCACCGCGCCTGGCTCCTCCTCCAGCGCCAGCAGCGCGAGGCCCGCGAGAGGGAGCTCCTCCGCATCCAGCAGAGCATGTACACCGCCAACGAGCAGCTCCGCACCACGGCTGGTCCCGGAACCCGGGAGGAAGGGTGGCTGTACCGTGTCGCCCAGGAGAAGAAGGGCGTCTACGGACCTAATGCCGTGCCGATTGAGTACGCGCGCTACCAGAGCGAGACGCCTGCTCGACAGGCGTGGAACCACGAGTGGAAGCGGTAGATGATGCCGTTGCAAGAAGATGAGCAGGAGTGGGAAAATAAAAGAATGAAAAAAGGGGGGTGGACAAAGTCTTAAGGGGTTTGCTCATCAGCCGTGTACCAAAAATCTAGACACGCCGAGTGTCGATTCCGCTGTAGCATACTATCTGTTGTATGAACTAGTGTACAAAATGGAAGAAAAAAAACACATGTCACTAATCAACGTTTTTGGAAAGGCTCTGGATCAGGGGGTTTGAAACTTTTAATCGGTTTTATTGCGTAAAGTGACTGCCATCTCTCATTGACAGAGAGCAGAACGTGGATACTCCAAAGCCCCCAAATAACCAGCTTCCTAGTCTTGAACTTTTGGGTGCAATCGTTCTATGTGGGTTGCTGTCCTATTAATACAGACAATGGAAAGAAAAAAAAAGGGCTAGTCCCTTAGATTCTTCCATAAATAACGTTTCCGCTGAGTGTTTTGCGCTGTTCCTGCTGTTTGTAACGCCGCTTGAGGGGAAGAAAAGAGAGAGAGGATTAAAGTTGAACTCGCATGCTTTTTCGCGATAGCTGTAAAAGGTGTGTGAACCAGGCGAGCTTGTTGAGAGTTTGAGGTACCGACCAAGTGACATTCACCCAGGCCTGTTTGGGGCCCTTTTTGGGTAAGCCAGCTGCCCAACAATGTTTGTGGGAGCTGGCTGAGGTGATTCTGTGCTTCTTGGGTCGGACCCGGCGTGATGTTCACATACGGTAAATAGCCCGCATTCTCATGGTTCTGTGATCCAGCCTGATTTCTCCAGCAAAAGTCCGCTCAGGATTACCTCAGTTCGCTTGCGTCGTGCCTGCACTCATTGTCGGTCGAAAGGGCAGAATAGTGAATGATGGATGGGGCTTTGCTTCCTTCACAGAATGACGCAGCAGCCGCCTCCCTCGCCCTTCTCGAAGGTCAACAAGGCGGCGCGAGTGGCGGCCTCAAAGACATCGTCGACGCCCTCGCCGCTCAAACTGGAGCATTCGAGGTATTTCCGGGCTCCAATCTCCTTGGCGGCAGCGTCGCCCTCTTGGTGTGTGACAAAGCGCATCGACTTCTTTCGCATTTCCTCAATCGCTACGGGGTCTTCGCGGAGATCCTTCTTCAGTCCGACGAGGATGATGGGGACGCCTTCGCAGAGTCGAGTAACCTCTTCCACCCACTGTAGCCTACTGTCAGCTGTCCAGCCCTAATTTGTTCAAATACCTCAATCATTTTCAAACCCACCTTGTGCTTGACGTTGTCGAGTGAATCGGGCGTGTCGATGGAGAAGCCGACCAGGATGACGTGCGCCTTGGAGTAGGCGAGGGGACGTAGCCGCTCGTAGTCCTCCTGTCCGGCGGTATCCCATAGCGCAAGCTGCACCGACTTTCCATCTACTCTGCAATCTGTGACGTAGTTCTCGAAGACGGTAGGAATCTAAAGGTAAAATCTCGTTAGGAAATCGGTCGTTGGGGCGAAGAGAGGAGTCGCCAGTGGTACTCACGTAGTGCTGCAAAACACCAATTGTTAGCAAAGATCCTGAGACTCGAGATCAGATCATTGGGGAGGATTATTAAATTGAACATACGGTAGGGAAATATCCAAGTGTGAAGACGCTAAGCAAACTAGTCTTTCCGCAAGCACCGTCCCCTACAATGACGAGTTTCCTGGAGGCAGCATGTCAGCAAGCAAAGAGCAGATAAGATGGGTTACAGAAGTCAGGCTGCCCCTGCTCGGTAGAACCAGGCAGAGATGTTGAGAGCTTTGCGCGTGGCCAGCAAGAGGGCGTGGCCAGCGGCGGAGACCGACGAATATCTAGATCGATGGGAATCGAACAGGCGACGTACCTCCGAATAACGTTGGTGGGATTTGCTGCTGCCATGGCTGCGGTTGTGGTTGTGGTTGTGGTTGAGAATCGGGCGAGAGGGTCGTCGGGGGAAAGAGGATAGGCGACCCGAAGTCAATTGACGGGCGGATCGAAGTTCGGTTCGTCCGAGCCGATTTTCGACGTCGAGCACTGCGGCGTCGAAAAGATCGAGACGAGGCCCAAGAAAATATCGTGGGCGCTGCGAGTCGAGGGTGTTAAACGAAGTCGTCGATAGTGGCGATCGGTGGGTTCGTCTTTTTGGGATCCGTACGTCGCAGGGTCGTATCGGGGTGGGAGCAGGTAGCAAGCGTCGGGGGGCGGAGAAGGCGACAAATGGGATTGTGCCAGTAAACAATATTTGGGTGTTTGAGGAGGTGGGTGCCGCGGGATCAATCCGTTCGTCTCCTTTTCTGCGCCGAGTGGAGATATGATCTCAAAAAGGGAATGCGGAGTGAGTGAGTAATGGCGGATATGTCGGGAGGAAGTGGAAAGAATGGAAAGGTGATGAGGAAGAGGAGAGAAGGAAGAAAGTTGTAGTGGTCGTGGGATGTGTGGTGGACGACGACAGTGAGCTTAAAGCTGTTGGCAATTGGATTGCAAATGTACAACGGTAAGGTACTCCGTAGTGGAGGAGAAAGATGCAGCTGGAAAGAAACGGGCCCGAGGGTCAGTGCAGGCCGATGGGAAGGAACGAAAGGCCGATGGGCGAATACCTTCTTAGATACCTTAGGTGCGGCGAAAGGGGAGGGGGGGGGGTGTTCCTTGTATCTTTTTTTCTCTCTCACTTCTCGTCTCTTCCCTTTCTTTTCCTTCGTTCCCGGGGAGCAGCCAACTGGAACGAGGACGTGACTGAACGGCTGATTCGGGGGTAAACAAAAACTGGTGAGGCCGGGCGTTGCAGCTGGGCTGGGAATACGAGCTGAAGAAATTCCACGGGGGTAATCGCGCGTTGAAGAAATGGCAAGGGAAAGGACCCAAGTATGTATGCTGCCCGTAGTACGGATACTCCGTACAGCTACAAATAGGAATATCTGTGTAGGAAAACCGAAGAACTAACTGCTAGAGCCGGAGCTAACTACTAGACAGACAGGCAGACAGACGGGCCAAAGGGGGGACTTGAGAAGGACAATGTGGCCCGGGGTACGGAGGACGGAGCACACAGACGGGCGAGCGCGAAAGTGACGGGCGGTATCCCACCGTTACTCGCAGTTCGTTGCCAAGCTTGTTTTGTTTCTTGCTGCTGTTTGGATCTTGGCGAGTTGATCAATCAATTCGAGTGTCTGTTTTCTCATTCGAGAAAGCTGATAACTAGTCCGAGAGAGGGCGTAATAATGGACAGATAGATGCTTTGAGTAGAGCGAGTAAGAAAATAGAAGAAAATAAAACACCAGCTAAGGGACTTTTGTAAACCAGAAGAGCAACAGGTCTACTAAAGTACCTTGGCCAGGTATCCGTACAGCAACAGTAATCGTCTGTACTTTTTTTCTTCTTATTTTTTCATCTTCTGTAATGTTTGCTTGCGTAGCTACGTATCGCGTACCTTGCAGTCAGAAAGAAACACAAAACCGGGACATGGAAGTCCACCACGGAAGCTACCCTGAGAATGGACGATGCTCTCTACCAGGGCAGTGCGGGTTCCCTCAACTCAATTCTCTTTGGACTCTGTCACTCTGGACCTGAGTTCTGGTCTCTATCTGCTCAGTGTCCAAGACCATGGCGGTTGACCTAACAAAAGTGCGGGTGCGCCAAGCGGCGCGTGTTGTGGCACAGCAAATACCTTACCTTAGCACTTTTCTGTCCACAAGGAACATTGAACAATACCACCAAGGAAAGAAAAAAAAAAAGGGACGATGACACACGGATGGTACCGTTTCTGGAGTTGAGGCCCGTCCGGCCCAGACCCTCACTCAGAGTCCTTACCCAGCCCCCAAACTACGGCAGGCCCATCAATGTCCGGTCCTAGCACCCCAGTGTCTTCGTTTTTGCTTGCCGGCGCCCTCCCCGTCCAGGATAGTCCTAGATTGCTGGATGCAAAACGCTTTGCTGTTGACGCGGCTGGGGAGAGGGAAGAAGGCAACAGGTCCAAACCTCTGGGTGATGGTTCAACCGTCATCATCAATGACTCTCTCTCTTTCTTGCTCTCTCGCACGAACCAGTCTGTGATCCCACGCCATTATGCGGAGCGATGACAGACAGGCGGAACTCTGTCTAGTCCAAGGTCGTAAGGTACTACGGATACTACCTTACCCTGAGCTCTCCATCAACACTGAATTGGCCTCGATTGGCCTTGGCCATGGAAGGGCCATGTCGTAACTACGGTACACGTATTCCAAGATCGTTATGCGACTTGCTCTAGGTTCCTAATCTGCTATGATAGACCAGCAAGGCGAAACCGAGACCACGAATACTCGCATTCTCTCGGAGAGATGGTCAGTATTCCGCTTGACGTATGATGTATCTACCTTTCAGAGAAATGCTAAATCAGTTTGGCAATGACGATCCAAGATACGGGCTCCGTCCCCAAAGACACCCTTTGAGCGGACGTTTTACCGCTGACGGCTGAGCTAACCTACCCGACCTCCGGGCGCCCCTCCATTTTTTTCTTGCGCCGCCGTGCGCCCAGTTTTCTAAAATAAGGTACTCCCGATCTGTTTCCCCCCCAATCGTCCGCCCCTTGTCCTGGACATCCCAAGTTCCTGGACGCAAAGACTGTAGCTTGAAAGACAATGGGACACAGCACAAATCGTTGCCAAGGTTTCTTCAGACGTCGATCGCTGACTTTGAATGGTTCTTGACTTGTAGCGTTCTAGATTTCCTATTGTAGATTGATGTTGCCCATTTACGCGGCACGAGACTCCTCCTGGCTAGGAACTGAGTTGAGAATCTGTCATCAAAGTCATCGTCAGCTACTTACATCATGTCGTACGTACCTCCACGTTTGAGAAGTCAAGAAGAGACGGAGAAGGGAAGAGGACGTTAAAGCATCAAGCATTCAAACATCGGATGGCCGTAACGGCACCGATTCCGCCGGCAAGCCGTATGTCTCATCCTCTTTCATTCCCAAGTCATTAGTATTGAACCGCCCCCGGGTACTTGTTTTCCGAACCATAATTCCCCGTCCCATCCCATCCCATCCCGCGCTCCCAATCCGTCATCCGCCAGCCCTGAACTTATTAAGGCACCTACCAGCCTGCAGCCCATTTGCTTGGGTAGGTAGTCCCTGGAGTGCCGGTTGGGAAGAAAAAAGCCACAAGAACCTTCTTGGCCAGTAGCAAAAGACACGCGTGCCATGTTTCTGCTTCTTGCTTTGCTGTGCGGCGGCCATCCCACACATCCCAACCGTCCCGCTGTGCTACGTGTGTATCTCTGTGCAACTCATCGCCATAGGCTGTGTTGCCAAGCCGTGCCGTCTTATAGCACCCGACTTTCTAGACAACTCGCGGCCAATCTGCAAGTGCCCGGCACGCCACATCGAGAGCGTCGTAAAAGGACAGGGAACTTTGCTTACTCGCTTGGCAAGCCCATCCGAATGGCGTCGGTATTGAGAGTTGCTGGCGCGAGGTTATTGGTGTCAAGCTCAACCAAGCAAAAGACTTGGTATGCACTTTGGCATCTTTGAAATTTGACGTAGCTTCGCCAACGAGCTGGGTTCTTTCTTCATGGCCTGGTCCGACACAGCTGCTGCGCAGTCACTGCTTGGCGAGAATTCTTAGAATACACCAAAGTACCGGTGAGCTTGTGTCCACCTCGGGGTCAACAGGCTCGTTTCGTCATCGGAGTCCGGGAGACTGTTGACAGAATGGGCGGAGAGATGCCCCTTCCCATCATCTCGCTCTCGTTTCGTCGCTTCTCAGCCAACATGTATTCCGTAAACACTCATACAAACAGCATTGTGGACCCAACTTCCGCGGTGGGTACCCCGCCTGGCCCGCCTTATGGATACCATGGCATGGCTGATTGAGGCTGTGTTGGCATTCGAGCGTTCCTGGTGCTCTCTCGTTCAGAGTCGTCACCTGCAGCCAATGATACTACACAACTGGACGTTTGCGAGGAACTCTGGTCGACCTCCGAGGCTGCTAGTCGCACGGCGACGGGATACATTATACGGGTCTCCCTGTGAGGCAGAACGTTCCTGGCTAACTGTTCGCGTGAGGTCCAGGAGTATGGTGTTCCATTGCATCGCTGCCCGCAAAATTAGGATGCGCTCCCGTCCAGGATCTGCCGGTCACACCTGTCTGATGCGTGCACGTTGCCGAACCTGATCGGCGAGCGGGAATCCACAACGTCCAGCATTTGCCCCATGACTGTACACTTTGGCCGGCGTTCATCGTCCCCGATATATCTTGATGATATCATGATCGAGGCCAATGCTGAGAGAGAGAGTCAGAGCGAGTCGGCCAGGAAGCATAGCACTCCCCGGTAACCGTAGCCTCAAAGTATGGCATAGCCGCCGGGACTGAGATCTCCATAGGCCGTCCCCGCAACTGTCGGTGGCCGCGCGGTTCCGGGGGTTAGAGGCTGAAAATGCGGGATGGTTCGGAACGGGTGGGATGTTCTCTTCCTCAACCTCCGAGCGCCGCTATCGCTCGAGGCACCTGACCTCAACTACCGCCGGCTGTCCCGGGCACAACTAAGCATATCCAATAGTTATATGGGCAGGGCGAGAGTCTGTTGACACTTGACAGTCATAGAGCCCAACCACCGCCCTTTTCTTAGTGGCAGTGTTGATTCTTGATCCGCCAAAGTTGAATTGGTTTGCGTGTCCTCCCTTCTTGGCGTGCCTGGAGTTGAACAGTCCATGGGAAACAAGGCCAATCGCGTCGACGAATTGGGGGGTATGAGATGTTTTACGAGGGAGTTTGTGAGAGCATAGGTGGAACAGCTGCGCTGCCAGAAGCTTGTTGCCACGGAGCTTGTGACAACGAATGTTGCCAAACATATGACTAACTTGTTTGACAGCGGGGTAGTTTGGGAACCGCAGGGAGCTGCCAAAGTTTGCTGAGAGCGAGACAGCTGGCTAGTACTTGCTTGTATGTCAGACCCAGCTGGAAAACACTTGGACGATTCGCTTTTGGCAGACTTGAAAGAAGGACGATCGTCTTCTAAGATGATGTATGTAGTTGATGGCACGACCCGCGCTTTGGCGAGCTGCTTCACTTGGCGGTCAATGGCGGTGGCCAAGCTTCTCGGGTGCTCTGGATGCGTGGGACAAGAGCTAATTGAGAAAGCTACCCATACAGCTTGCTATATGGAGGCTGTAGGTCTTGAGATGACATCAGATCCTGAACCGATTCGCACGTGACAGGCATCGCGGTGTTTGGTGTTTGGTGTTTGGACCTTGAATCGTGGGACGGACCTGGGTGCCTGGCTAGGGGCCTCGAAATCGAATAACTTTCCGGGTTCTCATTCCGTTAGGCACAGACACAGGGCCTTAGGTAAGCTCCAGGCCCAGGGTGAATATCGGGATCTGGTCATGTCAGCTGGGTTTTGGATCTCAAGATGGGAATCCACCAAAGCCTGATGCCTGGTTCAGTGGTTACTCAGCTAGAGAGAGCCTCAGGCAAGAAGCTCAATCACGAGCAAAGGCCATAGAGGTTGCAGCTTTGTCAGCCACTCAGTGCAGCCAGCTCTGTTGGGTCCCCACAAAACGCAAAAGTAATTGGACCCGCTGGGCAAGCAGTCACGTGGACGACGGCACAAACCTCTCACCTCTTTTGGCCTTGAAATCTGATTGATGGGACCAACCAAAGGTACCTTCCTTAGGTACCTTACCTTACTGACCCAGGTTTCCAAGTTCCTGATGTGAGTGAGCCTGGTAAAGTGCACACCCCGAGTGATAGGCAATTGGGTAGGGCCCCTGCCTCAGGTCCCTCACCACCTGTCACTTCCCCCTCCCTGTGATGTACTTCTCCTACGCAAACCTGCTGACGAGTGACCTGGGCATGACATGCAATCCCACTCTCCCTTCAATCCCTCCCTCCGCCCATAGCGGAACGAACAACGACACGCATCCGTTGGATCAGAGATCCAGAGGTACCTCACTTCCATCCTTTTACTTTCATGACATTGGTATCGTCGCCTACCATATGGGTGTCGTTCTCTGTTTCCCATTGATGGAAAGGAAAGGAATTCGAACAGCGGATAATTCAATCCATTCAGCTCTTCATCCTCCCTTCCGCTGAAATATTGAGGTCGTTTTTGCCCAACCTAACTCATTTCGAACTGCTCTTTCCCAAGGTACCTCACCTTGCCTTACCTAAAGATCCAATCCAAGGTACTCAACCTTGGAATTTAGCGACCAACGAACCACACAGAGGCACTCATCATCGGCCCGCGCTCTGCTTGTCACACACTCATCAGCCCCAATCAAGCCCACCACCACCACCAACACCACCACCAGCCTTGCGACTGCACTGCGATTCGATTCGTGTGCCTTTCAAGTTGAACTATCATCAACCTGCAAGGTGGTGGTTTCAGGGGCAAAAAAAGAGGAAGAATATCGATAGAGGAAACAAGGCCGAAAAAACCAACAAAAATCATACCCTTTACCGTTTTGGCCTTTCGTGCTGCACCTTCACGGCGGACTGTTTGTCCCCTTGGCAAGACACAAGTGTGGCTGCCCCGGCGCCCCATCTCGAATAATATTCGCCTCCACCTGTGAGTCCTGCCTCATCACCACCACCCTCAGCCCGCCCAAAGCCCGCCCAGCGCGCTACATCCCGCCTGCCACTTTCGCGAGCCGCTACCCACAAACGCCCACCCAACTTCAATCACACACAATCTCTCCGAACACCTCGAGCGTCATTGCGAAGAGGGGCAGCTGTGGTTTTATTTCTGCTTACGCATCTTTCCACATAGCTTTACCTCACCCAGTATCGCCTCATTCTCGAACCCGACCGACCGCCGAATTCGAGCTCGACTTCACCTCTCTCTCTATCCCTCTCGCCGAACCCGAATCCAGCGCTTACTCCCCCACCGCACTCACAACCGCAAACTACCCTTCATCTATCCCTCTCTATGACATCGACGTCGCTCGCTTCGTAGCAGAGACTAGAAATGCCGGCCAACCATCGCCAGCCGGCAGCTCAGACGCCAGCGTCACCGAATACAAAGTCCACCGCGAGATACACAAACAAGGATGGCTCCAAGATCATCACCGTCCCGAAAGGCCCCCCCTCCGCCGAACCCTCGCAACCCTCTACTCCGACCTCGTCGGCAAAGGCGCCCAGCGTCCAGACCCTCGATACCAACGGTGCTGACCCCTCAGCGCCTACTGTGAATCGAAAGAAGCAGAAGCGTCGGGCAAAGGCTGCCGCCAAAGCTGCTGCCGAGCAAGCCGCTGTCCAACCACCAAACGGACGTCGCCCGAGTCCTGCTCCTGGTGCGCCCGCGCCCAAACCCCAGGTTGCCCAAGATGACGAGGATCAGGAGTCCAGCGATGACGAGCCCGAAGACCATCACTCTACCGACGACCGGCCCCATGCCAACGGCTTCTCCGCGACCAAATCCAAAAAGTCCAAAAAGAAGAAGAAGAAGAACGGAAAGAACCCGCAGCTGGCCAACAGCCAGTACGACAGTGTTCCGTTTCCTCATTCTCACTCCCACTCGCCATTGACGCCCCGTGGCCCTGGTATCTCCAAGGATAAGATCTGGAACACCAGCTCGCAGGAGGAGCGGGAGCGCATCAAGGAGTTCTGGTTGGGTCTCGGCGAAGACGAGCGCAAGTCGCTAGTCAAGGTCGAAAAGGACGCCGTCCTGAAAAAGATGAAGGAGCAGCAAAAGCATACATGCAGCTGTACTGTTTGTGGCAGGAAGCGCACCGCCATTGAGGAGGAACTCGAAGGCCTGTACGACGCTTACTATGAGGAGCTCGAGACCTTTGCGAACAACGGAGAAGGACCGCATATTCTGCCCCCTCACCGCGAATTCCCCTTGCGACCTTCACGCATTCCGTCATCCTACACAGGCCAACCACCGTCACGCGGCCGTATAGTGGAACATGTAGGCGACGATGACGACGAGGAGGAGCCAGAGGAGGAGTACAGCGACGAGGAGGAGGATCTCGAGGAGGAGGAGGAAGAAGAGGAAGACGAAGAAGACGACGAGTACAGCGACGAAGATGAACCCCCCGAAGATACTCACCCTCACGATCGAGACGTTGCCGACTTCTTGACGTTTGGGAACAGCCTGCAAGTCAAGGGTATGCAGCTTCTGGACTCCCTACTCTGCAGATATGGTAACATGGACTTAGGCGGCATACTCACCGTTGCGGATGACCTCCTCAAAAACGACGGCAAGCGTTTCATCGAAATGATGGAGCAGCTCGCCGAACGCCGCATGGCCCGAGAAGAGGACGCCAAGGAGCACTTCTCTCGCGGCTACGCTCATCCCGCCAACGGCTCTTACTCGAATCATAACCATCCTCCTCCCGAAGACGACTATGACGACGAAGATGAGGAGGAGGATGAGGACTATGATGACAGTCAAGAAGAGGAATACGAGGATGAAGAAGTGAGCTCCTCTCAATACACATATGACCATAAACACTCGAGTACTGAGCATTACTGTTGTCATCATCAGGACACGATGACCGAGGAACAGCGCATGGAAGAGGGTCGTCGCATGTTCCAAATATTCGCCGCTCGAATGTTTGAGCAACGGGTCCTGACAGCCTATCGAGACATGGTCGCCAAGCAACGCCAGCAACAGCTCATCGAGGAACTCGAGGAGGAAAATAGGCAAACCGCTCAGAAGAAAGCCAAGAAGGCCAAAGAGAACCAGAAGCGCAAGGACAAGGCCGCGCTGAAGAAACAGCAACAGGCCGAGGAGAAGGCGCGGAAGGAGGCCGAGAAGGCTGCAGAGGAGGCCGCTCGACTCGAGGAGCAGCGGCGAAAGGTGGAAGAGCAGAGAATGAGAGCGGAGGAGAAACGTCGAAAGAAAGAAGAGCAGAAGCGACTGGAAGAAGAAGAACGCCTTCGCAAAGAGACCGATCGACAACGCCGACTCCAGGAACAGCAAGAGAAGCGCGCGGAGCAAGAACGCAAAGCGCGCGAATCCCGCGAGAAGACTCAGAAGCTCAAGGAAGAAGCACGATTACGCGAACAGGAAATCCGAGACCAGAAGGACAAGGAGCTCCGTGAGCGCAAAGAGAAGCAGGAACAGGCCAAACGCGACAAGGAGGCCAAGGCCAAGGCTGAGAAGGAAAGCAAGGATCGCATCAAGCAGGAGGAAAAGGCTGCCCCAAAGGCTGCCACGGTTGCTGCTGCTCCTATTCCCATCCCCACCTCAGGCCGGCGACTATCGCAACACCCAGTACCGATTCCGACACATCCATCCAACCCAGCATCCTATGCGTCCCCCAAGATACCCGTTGCAACACCGGCTCTTCCCAAAGCTCCGACACCAATCCGTCCTAAGCATGCCTCTCAGCCACTGGACACCAGCTTGCCTGAATCCCAAGCTTCGCGATCAGGCTCTACTGCCAGCCAAAACCCATCGCCACACCCTGCGACACCCGGCCGCATGAGTCCTGGGCCGATTGGTTCATGGAAGACTAGCGTGGCGACCACAAGCTCGCTACCCCATCCCAATTCCATATCACCTTCGAGTATGAAAGGCCCGATGCAGCCTGGCCCCTTCGGCATGCCTATGAGCATGCCTCCACCCGGCTTCAACCCGCCGCCAGGTCTGGGAAATCGTCTGCCAGACCCAAACATCTTTGGTCCGCCTGGTATTACCGGGTTTGGCAGACCTCCTCCCCCTCTAGGCATGATGGCCGTTCCGCCAGGTCTTAACGGGCCAGCTGGACGTGGCTTCATGCCCGGCCCACCTCCTGGCTTCCCACAGCCCATGGGCGACCATATGCAAAACATGGCGCCAGGACCCGGATCACATTCGAGACAACATTCCGGCAGCTTCGACCCAGCTACATCGCCAATTCCAACACAGCCTATCGGCAGGCCAGCGCCCATTGGACGACCAGGTAGTGTGGTTCAGGGACACCGAAATGATGCATCAGACGACTTCACAAACCAACAGCATCTTGGCAGCAGCGTCCTGGTAGATGATGCATCGGACCCGATGAACGCAGCAATCAATGCGGCAAGGCACCGTAGCCAGTTGCAACGGTCAGCGTTTCCACTGCCATTCGACAATGGGTTTTCTAGCATCAACAATAGCTTGTGGGGACCCTCACCAATGTCATACACCGTGGCCCCCGGAGTGGGAAACTCGACCTGGGGAAGCCCTACTATGATGCAGCCTATGCCTCCGATCCGTACGGCGGGAAACCCTCGTTCGGTGACGATTCGGCTCATGATGTGTCGAGCCTGCAAGGAGCTGCAAGCCCGCAACCCGAAGAGCTCAGAGTCTTTTGTTGATCTAGCAGCGGTCAAGGCAGAGGTTGACCAGCTCAATAGGACTGAGTCTGTCCCTGAAGTTGATCTGTTGGCTCTCGCCGAAACAGAAGGCAACCTGCAGAATGGTGGCGGCACCTTTGAGGTCCAGTTGGATGCAAACGGCCCAGGGCAGCACTTGATGCGATGGGTACCTGAGTTCAACGACATGGCGTATCCTGCCCATAGGCCCGTAGGTGCACCAGGCGAGATCGGAAGCCCCATCATCGGCAGCGGCGCACCTGCGTTCTTGGCTAGAGGACACTAGAGTGGTCTGTCTAGCGAGAGTCCCAGGCCCGTTGCCTCGTCTGAGAGCTCTGCATCCTCGACCGATGCACTTCACCGTCGTGTCATGTTCCGCGCGATGCAGAATGGATGCATCAACAGGGCCACCAGAGGCACTTCTCGCTAGAATTAGAATAGGAAGGCCAGTAAGCCAACCCGAGCCCTGAGTTGGCCTTGGTCATGATTGTTTGAAGGGGACATTTGAGTCGGTGAAGGATGGGACTCTTCTTTTTTTTCTCAAAACTCAGTAATCGAACCCCTTCTTTGGGGTTGCCCGGATAGCTAGCGCATGGAGGGCGATTCCCTTCCAAGCGAGCATCCTCCGCATGGCTTTGTGTGCCTGCGTAGCGGCTAATAGAGACTATCTGCGTTCTTTCAGTATGCCCTCGTTCGTGGTCTTGTGGTTGTTGATTAACATGACTGTGCCGTTTGTGAACGACATGACAACATTGCCGACTGATGAAAAAGAGAGAGATGAGCCTCGACTACTAGAAATGGCTCTGTGATCCATGCAACTTGCGAGTGAGCCACTCACTTACTCAAAGTACGCCAAATCTAAGCTAATGTTGAACACAACCCAACCTTCAAGACATCCACTCCCCACATACATCACGATGCGCGCTTTGTTATTGTGTCCCACCCTACACCCACAATGGGGATTTCCCAAAATCTTTTCTCTTCTCCCCACTTGGACACAGAACCACAAATTAGCAAATCCAGAACATGAAGCCATCCTGGGCCTGAGGAACCCATCCAACCCTAATATATACGCCGGTTGCCCGGCTAGCTCAATCGGTAGAGCGTGAGACTCTTAATCTCAAGGTTGTGGGTTCGACCCGTATGCTACTTTCCCTATTTCTCTCATGTTCTCTAGAACATGTCACTAACAAGCACTAGCCACGTCGGGCTCAATTCCCGTCAGCGATTGACGCAACTTCTCTTTTTGATCATGTTGTCTTTGTTTTGTCTTCAATTCCATGGCTGTAATTTGTTCGAAAGAAAAACTCCTAGTCCCAAATATCGCGAAGTTCAGCAGCTTTGATTACATCTTCTTTAGGTGCCAGCCTAGAGCAAGATCTCAAAGGAAACGATCCAAGAACATGTCTAGACGTTGGACGACTTCTCTGAAAGCCTGACTTACATGCGAGAACCTCCCATCGGCGCTCTAGCCAAGATGCTCCCATACTTTGAAACCCCACCAGCCGTTGGAATGAAATCCTCAACCCTCAACCCGGCCTTTTCCTGGAAGATGCAAATGACATCCGACCCTCCAAACCGGAAACACGAAACCTCGTCCCCCTTCCTCACCACATCCCCCTCTGCGACAAACAAGTCCACAGACGATACCATGGCCATCCCGATGGGCAAGAACGCAACCTTGCCGAGGACCGGGTTCTCAATCACCACCAACCCCCTTGTCTGGAGGAACTGATACCCTGGGTTTTCGGAAGCGTCCGCCCCGCCCATCATACGCACCTGTCCGTCGCCGACGGTATCGGCCTCGAGATGCGCCATGCCCTGGATATTCTTCGCCTCGAGCACTCTGCCCGACACGGGCGCGTGTTGGCGGTGGTAGTTTGTGGTATTCAGGAACGCATGCATCCAGATCCCGCCGTCAAAGTCTGCGGCGTGAGCGCTGCCCTGGAGCAGCATGCTGATCGGCCAGCGGACGTTTTTGATCTCGACGGAGCCGTACGGGGTGATTTTGGTGACGCTTTGGTTGGCGAGGGAGTTGTCATAGGTGCAGTCTGCTGGGTAGACTATCACGCTGTCGTCGTCGGGGGAGGCGATTGGTCGAAGGCCCGGTTTGAGGCGGCGGGTGAAGAAGGAGTTGAAGGTCCGGAAACCGCCTTTTGGGATTTCTGCTTCATGGAAGCGGTAAGGGGGTGAGGTTGCGAAGGATTGGAGGGAGGAAGGGGTGATGGAGGCGGGTGTGTCGAGGAATTGGCCGACGAGTTGCGCGTAGACTACGATCCAGGAGGATAGCCAGGTAAGGCCTTGCGAGTCTGGGCGGATTGGAGTTTGGAGTTTACGGAGAGAGGGTTGATCTAGCACGAAGTAGAATGTGCAGAGGATGTCGTAGATGTCTTTGCCTTCGAAGCTCTCGCGGGGCACCCATTTCAGGAGGTCGTTTGCGAAGGTCAGGAACGAGTGTGCGTCTTTGATGGCTAGTTTGGACATGAAGTCTGGATTCTTATCGCGGGCGGAGCGGACTGCGGAGTCTAGGCCTCCTGGGCTGACTTGTTCGAGGTAGCTGATGAGCATGACGATGACTGGGTTGAAGCGGAAGTACCCATCGTTGGAGGTAGATATTTCTTGGATGGCTTTCTGGGTAATACCTGGGGCCTTGCTGTCGAGGTGAGAGATGGGAGAGATGCTGGTGACTTCGTCGGGTACGGTTGTTACGCTGAGTGACATGATGAGTGATCGACTTGCTATATGTCAGACTGTTTTCTGTTGGATGTGACTGGAATCAAAGAGTTGCTGGTAGAAAGTGGCAACATGCCAAGCTTCAACCAGACTTCAAGGGGGATCTATATAACCTTTGGTTTCGCTAGAAGCCGATCGGTAGAATGCCAATCCATCTCAACAACGGTCCGTAGCAGTGAACCCGCCAGATGGTAAGCTACCTACAATGCGGATGTCTTGCGACAGAGGTGGCGTTCGTGATGGTCTTCCCTCGGAGAACTTATTTGAAGTCGTCAAGTCGGGTTCATGCACAGCTCCCCCAATCAAGTGATTCCCCCCGGGTACATTGCCGCATCCAAATGACATAGCCGAGGGACACTGTTGAGATGGAAAAGATGGGATTTTTGCCCTTCTTGACGTGAACCACGAGCTTACTGCCAAACATAGAATGGTTTACGGGCCGCCCACATGGCTGAGGTGTTGAGGCGTACGAGGCTCGTGTTGAGGCGCGGTTCATTCGTACGGGTTTCCGCCACTGCTGTGTATTTCTTGCCTACGAGTTAAGTTTGGCCGGTCTTTCCATAATATAAGGATGAAAATAAACCTATTTTTGTGAAAGAATGCCTCGAAATGCGAAGAGTTGGCGGCATCGTTGGATTTTGAAAGGCCACACTTGTGGTCCAGTACTGGAACCATTCTGCGATGCCATACTGATGACCATTGATTCAGGCACACCTCGCATTATTACAAAGTTTAACTTGATCAGACAGATTTTGAGGACTGACAATTCTGTCTCGAAGAGTGAAAACTGGTCCTTTTGACTATGCCACATCATGACAATTCCCCTCTCGATAGCACCTGACGGCATAACTGTCGCGCTGATGAGACTCAAAGTCAGCCGCACTCAGTCGAAACTGGCTGACTTTTGCCGCTATCAAGAATTGTTGGATGTTGATCTCTTGTATATTAATGGCCATTCTCGGTGCTTTATTTGTAATTGGTGCAAGGAGCGTTGCTGTTCCGTGCATTTCTCGGGATTTACTGAGAAAGGTTTAGCGCGGTGAGGATTGGAAACCTCACTTCCGAAAACGGAAACTGGCCGACGAGACGAAGACCTACGCTGCGCACCCAATATGTCTTTCGGATCCGTCAGGGATACAACGCAGAACTTTGCTAGGTCACCAGAAAACGGAATAACAAAGCTTGTGATATTTAGAGCGACATTTCACAGGCTAGATTGCTGGCAAACACATCGAGCATAGTGGTAAATGCTGAAGAGCATCAGTTGATGTTCCAAAGGACGCGATGCTTGATCGAGCCATTTCCCACAAAGAGTGCTTGCACCTTCTTCAAGCAAGAGCTGCACAGCTAACCGTCTCAAGCACTGCCGCTCTATTATTGTGTCTTGTAAGAACTACTCTGAATGACACAAAGCTTCACTGAAACTCAAGACTAACGTACCTAGGTCGTCTTGTACCTTTTGACAGCCAGCACTTATAATGCGTATTTCCATAAACTTGCCGCGTTCCCAGGACCGCTATTAGGAAGATGCAGTCTGGTGAGTACGCCTTAGCTGGATCTAGTTGGACTTGCAATGCTCAAGTTTCTCGCCCTAGATCTGGCGAATCTTTCACTCTCAGACTGGCCGCTTTCACTACGCCATCCAAGAGCAGCATCGCAAACATGGTAGGGCTTTCCTCCCCCCAAGCCATGAAAAATACTTAATAAATTGAACGTTGATAGGGCCCGTTGTCCGAATTTCTCCCAATGAGCTCTCCTTTGCTTCAGTGGAGTCGTGGAAGGCAATCTACGGCCACCGCGCTGCAGGCGCAGCACCAGTGACCAAAAGCGAGTTTTACGATATCTATGGCGCAGGCTTCAAATCATTATGCATCGGTAGTGAGCGTGATCCTCATAAGCACGGCCAAATGCGCAGAATGCTCTCTGCTGCCTTTTCCACAAAGATGTTGCTGGACCAGGAAGATATTATTACCAAGACAGTCGACGCTTTCGTACATCGGCTTGGGGAAGATCGTTTCCGAACTGAGGGTCTCAACATGACCAAGTGGTATGAGATGATAGCCTTTGACTCCTTGGGCGAAATGGCGTTTGGCGAATCCTTTCATAGTGTCAAAGCTGGTAAGTAAATAGAAGTTGAGAGTTTCAAGCCTAAAGCTTTAGCTCGGAGATGGCCAAGCAGAACATCGCAATATTAATCACTTCGCATTATAGGAAAGCCACACAGCTGGTCGGAGATCATAGTCAGCCATCTATACTTCATCACACTGGTTGACAACCTTCGTCGTCTCCCTTTTGTGGCTACAGCAGCCCGCGTGCTACTCCCGTCAACTCTTGCTGTCCAAAATCAGAACTCCCAGTATAGCCGGAAAAAGGTCGAAGAGTACGTAAAATACTAACCTCACGCTTGGGTGCATGTAGCTCATGGTTGATTGTTGACCCTGGAACTACAGACGTCTATCCAAAAAGTCAAACCGCAATGACTTTCTGTCTACCGTTGTCAAGAGTTACGAAGTGGGAGCTATCAGCAAAGAAGAGATGGCAGCCCATGTGTCAACTTTGACGTGCGTCCCCTCAGTTCAAGGTCATTTGGGAATGCTCGAGGTTTTGCTAACGATATACTCATAGAATCGCGGGTGGCGAGACGACTGCGACATTCCTTGCCGCGGCGACATACTATCTGCTCCAAAATCCAGCGTGTCTACTAAAGCTTCAAACAGAGATAACGGCAAAATTCTCTTCATTCGAAGAGATCAATGCCACTGCAGCTCGCCAGCTCCCATACTTGCAGGCCGTCATCAGCGAGGGCCTTAGGTTGTATGCACCGGGCTCTCAGGGGTTTCCGCGATTATCGCCAGGCATGAATGTCGGCGATATCTACGTCCCAGCGGGTGTAAGTAAACTTGAAGCACAATCAAAAGAATAGAGTCTGATGAGAGTGCCTATAGGCTGAGGTATTCACGCACACGTGGACTCTGACGCATAGCGAAGGGTATTTCTCTGACCCGAAAAGCTTCAAGCCTGAACGCTGGCTAGACGCGGGATCCACAGATGTCCGCGAGGCTAGCCAGCCATTTTCCATGGGCCCTCGGGGATGCTTGGGACAAAAGTGAGTTTTGCAGCCCTTAACGCTTTGTGAACGCACCCTAGTTTACAAGCGATCCCATGCTAATACGACTATCAAGCTTCGCATACATGGAAATCAATCTCATCTTGGCCAAGATGCTGTGGCAGTACGACCTAGAGCTGGTTGACAAAGATTTAGATTGGGAACAGGAAAGCCAACTACATGTGATGTGGTGGAAACCCGCACTCATGGTCCGTTTTACGCATAGAACACCTTGATTGAAGCCAACGAGCGCCTTCACAGCCGGTAAGAATCAGCCGCGCCAGGGATGTGAAAGGCCATAAGAGGTGCGAGAGTGAGGAAAAGTCACGATCAATATTCCATGTTCATGCACGTTTAAGTTTCAAATTTGCTTCGTATCACGACCGACCAACCATCATTGCAGAAATATAGTGTCAGCCTAGCAAAGCGTGGTCGGCGCCCATGACTTTGGTCTTGGGCTAGTCATTCTTGAAGACCTTTAAGCATCATGAACACGACTGAACAGTGTGAAAATTCGAAAGCTTCTCCGCAAAGCCTGATTTATAGCTGCCATATTGTTAATGAAACACACGGGGCTTGAGCTTCACCATCAGACGAGGCTTCTCCCACAACGTATGCATCCTTGAATCCCGGTGCCAGTCGAGACTCTCGTCAGCGAGCTCCAAGTCGTACCTATAGACCAGCTTCGCCATAGTTGTGTGAATTTCCATCCAGCCAAGGCTGCGACGTTTGATGATTAGAACGTGCCTCAAACCACCATATCATTATTTGGAACTCACCTTCGTCCCATGCATGATCGTGTTCCATATGAAAACGGCTGACTTGCATCGAGGTCATCCGTTGGGTTGTCCACGAGCCACCGCTCAGGTCTGAATTCCCACGGCTCGTCAAAGTTCGAGGATGACATACTTGCCGCAAAGGTACTCGTCGAAACTGTGGTCTTGAAATGAACTTATGTAAGCTAAGAGTTCCCAAGGCAAGGAAATGTAAGTACGCACCCCGCCTGGCAAGAAATGACCATCAACCGTGCAGCCACCATTGGGTACTACACGGGGAAGGGCAAAAGGAAGCGGAGGATAGACGCGCATAGCCTCCTGCGCCACGGCTCTGAGATACTTCAATGGAGTCGCCGTCACCGCAGTGATATCCTCGTAGCTAACAAAAGCTGACCGCACCTCATCCTGTAAGCGCGCCAGAATCGCAGGGTTCTTGAGCAGGTAGTACGTCATGCAAGAAAGAGTAGTGGCTGTCGTCTCGCTGCCGGCAATGCTGGAAAAGGACTATGAGTACGTTTCATAAGGGATAACTTGGGCGACTTACACAAAGTCAGAAGAATGTGCTGCAATCTGGGCGTCCGATATTGCCGCCTCATTACGGGCTTCGATCATTTTCGTGAGGAAATCTTCTCGATCCGACTGTGAGGCCAGGCGACTACCAGAAAAGGGCCTTAGCGTTGCAACACAAAAAGACGGCGTTTGCCCATGGGATGTGTGCAGTCAAACCTTTGAACCAAATCCATGGTGTACTTTTGATGCGTGCGACTGTCTTTGAGAAGCTTGTCAATAAGGCCAGAAAACACTGTCTGGGCAATGCCGGCGAGGGCTGGAAATCTGCGAAAGCAGTCGGCGAGAGCCCCCATACGCAAGCTTTTGGTGACGATCGAAATCCAGAAGTGCTCCTTGCCCGAGTCGACACCGCCAAAGTCCTTGCCAAAAGCCAGGCTTCCAATTATATCGAAGGTGGCGAGGTTGAACCACATGACCATGTCGGTTCCTTGAGTCCCCACGTCTACCATTCCAATCTTCTCAATAAGGCGGTCGACACATTCAGCGACCATCGGTTCTTGTGACTTGAGAGACCTGTCGGAAAATGCGGTACCAAGATATCTACGCATCTCTGCGTGCTTCTTGGGATCACGCTCGCTAACGATAGACAAGGCCTCCGCGGCGAAGTTGCCCCCATCATAGAATTCACTCTTGATGAAAGGCTCAACACCCTTGCGTACACCATAGATATCCTGCCATGACGATGCCGAACTGAAGCTTAATTCGTTTGGTGCTACGCGAACGACGGGCCCTGGTACGATAAAAGAGTCAGAGCGAGCACTCCCAGAGTAGGTGTCTGCACATGGGTCATGCAACTCACCGTACTTTTCGTGTAGCTCAAGTTGACGATACGGCTGACGACCACTCATGAAGTTCCACGAATACAAAGCCTACATAAGAATGTGTGAGTACTTGCACGCGGCACAGCACAATAAGAGGGAGTGCTAGAACTTGCATTGCTAAGTGACGCCGATTTAGGGCCTGGAAACTTTCGTAAAGGATGGAACCACCATGTTGCAACTTTGTACAGAACCACGGCGACCAACGCCTACGTGAGAGCGCTTTGATTAGGGAAAAGGTTTACTGACATGGGAGCTACACAATCAGCTTACCAGGCCAGCTATCTGAGACTTCATGTTAAAATTCCCTTGAACCTCGTGGTGAAATGATCTCTAAGCTCGCAAAAGTCGACTACCCGTCCTCACACATATTGACTGCTACGCTCAACTTTCTATTTGTAGTCCGGGCATTTCTGGTTGAGGCAGATCCCGAAGGCTCACTCCGGCCGAGATCCCCACCTCGGACTTTTACTACTTTCAGCGACGGCGAGATACTGTGCTCATCCGGTCAGCGCACGGAGGTAAGGACTAGGGTGGCTATACTAGAACCAACTTTTGTTGCATAAGTGGTCATCTACCTTGAACCAATAGGCATTAAACTGCATACTGAATACAATAGTACATTGTTGATCAACTCTCAATAAGACAGGACAAAAGGTGAGAGTAGCGATAAGTCCAAGTAACCGTGAATTACGTCAAACGTTGTCATACTAGCGCCTGCTACTTCCATGAAACCCTGTGTCTGCTTTGCCCAACTGTCCGCTTTGGATGCGTACCAATTGTACCCCACTGAAGGAAACGTTCCCTAAGAGAATACTACACCGCCGTCTACGATCAAACTCTGCCCAGTGATCTGATCCGAGTCTTTTCCTGCCAGAAAACTTACCAAACCAGCGACGTCTTCAGGAGTCTGCATTTCGCCTTGATCAGCTGTCATAAGGCTTAATCGTCACCGGCCAAGACATACCTGAGGTTTCTTAGACGCAATGCGGGTCGCAACACCGTTCTCAAACGCAGCACCTTTGGGAAGTCCCATTCTAGTTGTAAGGCTAGTGTCAATGGTCTCCCACATATCAGTACGGACCATGCCCGGACAGTATGCGTTGACCGTAATGCCGTGCTGTGCCATGTCCATAGCAACAGCTTGGGTGAGCCCCCGAACAGCCCATTTACTGACGGAGTATGCTGGCGCGAAATGAGACTGCAGATTCGTCAACTTCCTTTCTGCACGTTACTAGAGTTCTGATGTGGCATACTGGTCGGTATCCTGAGATAGAACAAGCTCCGACCAACTTACCGCCTCGACCCTGCTTGATCATCTCCTGAGCTGCATATTTATAGCACAAAAAGACCCCCCGAACATTGATCTATGTCATATCAACACGTGAAATACAGAAGTCTTGGGCTAGAAACTTACAGCCTGCACTTTATCCCATTCACTGGCACTGATTTCGAGGATCGGTTTGACGAGAATCACACCAGCGTTTGCGACCATCACCTGTGGACCCACCCAGCTTAGCTCCGACTTTGACATCGGCGTATTGATTCATACTTACATCAATCCCTCCAAGCATCTCTGATGTGTTTCGAATCAAATTCACGACATCGTCTTCGTTGCTGATGTCTGCAGTAAGAACAGCAGTCCGCACACCTCCACATTGTCAGCTGACGTGGGTGGAATATGTGAGAAGCTCATATCCATGAGCTGACCTTTCAGTTCAAGCTCATATTGTAGCTCTCTCAACTTGACTTCTTGGCTAGCAAGATCGTCAATGGCTATTTGGAAACCATCTTGCGCCAGGCGCAGTGCTATGGCTCGGCCGATGCCATTAGCGGATCCCGTAACTAAAGCTGTACGAGTAGACATTGTGTTATGGAGCAACATTTCCAACTGTAACTCCTTTGAGATTAGATTCGATGTTCCACATGCCGTTTATATCCCCACAGTTATGCTAACGAAGTGATACTACTTTGGGGCGTTTGAAAATGCAGGCTCTTTAGTGCCGACAAGACCACGGTGTGCCGAGTACCGAGTGCCGGATTTCTCTCACTCTTGCTTTGGGTGCTCCTGGACGATATGATCACTGAGGAAAAAGATCAATAAATAACCACGAAAGCTTCATGGCTTCCTTGACCGTAGTATATCCAAAATTGTCCATTGGACCGGAAATACGCCACCATGCCTTTATCAAAACTTCGCGTACCGCCATCTGCTTCGACCGTCAATGTAAGGGTCATCGACTCGACATCGAAGATTAGGGTGAGCATGGAGAGCATGGTTTCACACGTCATCAAAGGTCATTCGTGGCTTTCGTGTCCTTCATACGTCTTCCTCGTCGAGCACCCACCCACTGGCCGCAAAGTCCTCTTCGATCTCGGGGTGCGCAAAGACTTCGAAAATCTTTCACCTCCTATTCAGAACTGGATGAAAGAGAGCGGTACGACGTGCAGCGTGGAGAAGGATGTGAGAGAGATCCTCGAAGAAGGCGGGGTTAAAGCAGGTGAAATCGAGAGCATCATCTGGAGCCATTGGCATTGGGATCATATCGGCGATCCGAGCAGATTTCCCACAAGCACCTCGCTGATAGTCGGCCCGGGTTTCAAGGACATTATCATGCCGGGCTACCCTACGAACCCAGGGTCCCCAGTCCTTGATTCCGATTTCGCCGGCCGCGAACTCCGTGAACTGAGCTTCGCCAAGTCAACTATCAAAGTCGGATCGTTTCCTGCCATCGACTACTTCGGTGACGGAAGCTTCTACATTCTGGACGCGCCAGGTCATACCGTTGGTCATGTTAATGCTATTGCGCGGGTGACGACCGGCCCGGATAGCTTCATCCTCATGGGCGGCGACACCTGTCACCATAGCGCCGAGATGAGGCCATCCGCATACAATCCGCTGCCCGACTCGATATCGCCACATCCGTTTCATTCGGGCAATGTGACTCCCTGCCCCGGCGCGCTGTTCAAACCCATCCTCCGAGATGAAGACACGACGAAACCGTTCTACGGCGTTCATCGTCCTGGTATGCTATTTGGCAACCCGGATGCTGCCGAGGAGACCGTAGAACGGATTATCGAGGCTGATGGAAGCGGAAATACCCTTGTTGTAATTGCTCATGATACCCATCTGAAGGACATCGTCCGGGAGTTCCCGGAATATGCAAATGATTTCTTGACCCGAGGTTGGGTCGAACAGGGCAGGTGGTTGTTCTTGGAGGATTTCAAGGAGGCAGTCGATGGAGTTCATAACGAGAAGCTGTAGCATTGTCGCAGAGAACCATCTCTGGATCTGTAGTCACGAGGAAAAGCAACATTCTTGAATTCAAAACTCAATTGGCTCCTCAACATTCTATCAAGACGGACAATTCGGGAACGTGAAATACCTGCGGGAAAGCTACACTCCTATGTTTAGTATGTTCCTCCCGAATGATGCCTGATTGAAGTTTACAGATTTTAATGAAAAACGTCGATGGGCTTCACATAGCCACACGAAAATTACAGTCTGTTGTCCGATTTTCTGTCCCAGATACCCTGGCCCTGGCGGATGACAGTTGCCTTCAACTCTTGAAGGTGTTTCTCATAGATACCACGAGGATTGGTTTGGTGCTTAATGCACAAGTGCGCCGCGGCAGCTGTTGCCAGAGCGTGGCATCCTCCATTGGCCATGAACTTGGCGTTGGATCCACCAATGTGCGTAGTGCTGATATGTTTCCCCGCCATCATCAAGTTCGAGATATTAGACGAATAGAGACACCGGAAAGGGATGTCGTAAGGCTTTTTATCCCGCTCATCCCATTCCCAGGCCTGCAGACGGAAGTCGTACTTTTTGTCGCCTGGGTAATGTAGACAAAAGGCGCCTGCATTCTGAACCACAGCGTCGGGGAAGACTTTGTGATCGCGGATATCGGTCTCTGTAAGAATGTAGTCTCCCTTGTACTTCTTGAACTCTCCCTGAGCAGCCACAAATGCTACCCAATCGAATTCCAGATTCGCGTAAGTCTCGGGCTCCATCTCTTTCACGTTGTGGAAAGTCCCGTAGATGGCGCGCAAGAGATGGTCCCGAATATGTTCACCATTAGTATATGGATCGAGCCATTGGCCGTACTCCCAGAAGTGGGTAAGAGGTCCCTTCATCTTCATATCCATGGCAGGATCGAGTACAAAATTCGGAGGCACAACAAGAGGTCCCGGGCCATTCTCAAGACCGGGCTTACTGAGCTGACCCCGAAGATCAGAGTAGTCTTTGGCGACCTCAGTGGCCCAAGGAACAGACGGAAAGGGGGCAAGTTTGTCGCCCATCCGAGTTCGAAAAAAGACTGTGTGTCCGTGATGCATCTCATCAGCTACTGTAGGCGCAAGGCTTTCGCCATACATCGCCTTGGACTCCTGACCAAAAAGGGTCTCTGCGCCAGTGCAGATACCAAGAATGGCTTTGCCAGAGCAATCAATGAAGACTGGAGCTGAAAGGCAAATCTCCTTTCCAGTGCGGGCATGTCGGGCCTTCACCGATGTTATCTGCGAACCGGTGAGGGCTGCATCGTAAACAGTGTATTCCATGAACGCTGTGGCGTTGGGTTCTGCATCAAGCAGCTGCTTCGCGACTAGGTCGCCGTCAAGGTCGCGATGAGAGAGCTCTTGGATGATGGAGTTGGTCATACCGCGTGGAGTGAGCCCGATCTCTACGCTGGCATTGCCGCCGAGGTAAGGACGGTCTTGAATAAGGGCAACACGATCCCCCATTCGTGCAGCTGTCAATGCGGCTGTACAGCCAGGTATGCCTCCTCCGACGACAACAACATCGAATGACCCTGCATTGTGAGGCTGATCAGGTATACCACGTAGTCGTCTCCGCCAGGCACGCGATGCTTCGTCTATTCCATTGGGCGGCGATGTGTCCTCCATGCTGAGAAAAATTGCATCGCAACGGCCGCAAAATCCCGTCAGATCGTGCAGCACCAGTCGCACGTCATCCCCTAGGAGATCTACTGTGCCAACATACTGCCAGTGCCAATCTTTGCCATTGACGCCGAATACTGTGTCAAGCGTGTTTCCGTTGATAGTCAGGGTAAATTGACCAGGATGATGAGCTGGAACCCAGTCCTTGGCGCGAACCCAAATATTGTAACGGCCCTTTTCCGCTGATATGGTAGTTGTTGCATCCGCGACTGGCTTGCCGTTACCGTGAGCGAGGAGATATGGCGATCCCATCTCCGAGTCGAATTGCGAGTCCAAGATCCAGCCACCAAAGTCACGGAACTCTTCCGCTTCCACCAGTACTCCTGAAGCAGGAAGTGACGCCATAATCGGTAATTGGTCAACAGACTTGAACGATCAATGATGAAGTAGAGGCCACAAGATAGGATAATTATTGCAATCCAAGAAACCAATGCTGTTACCTCGCATTTTATGAACATCCGGACAAACTTGAATAAAGAAGTTTAAGGTGCCCCAAGGTAAATGCTTGCTCCCTCGTCCTCGGACAACGATGAAGAAGAGTTGATAGTCTCGGCTCAACGGCCAATCGGATTCACCTGCAAGCTTTAAGAGGTTCGGTCCTATGCATCCGTAAGTTAGGTACTTGCTACATGGACGGTAGTGAGTGAGGGGTCCATACCATTCCGACACTTCCAGTAAAGCACACGTACGATACATGGCTACAGCACAGAGATCGATAATAACCAAGTACAACTTTAAACTTGTTCGAATCATTCGTCGCTTGAAACATCCCTCTACATGGGGTTGAACATCTTGGAACGGCGCTGACTCTGTCGTGTTGCTTGCCACCGACTAGACGTAAGGCTTTGTAGTTGGCGACGGATCTCATAGATAGAGACAGCATTTCGTAGAGGTCACAAAACTCAACAAAACATGCCTGGTCTGTAATGTAAACGGAAACGGAATCGGACTTGGGTCGATCCGTCGGGCATATTGACCGGATACAGACGCCGGGTCTGACGTAATTTCGGCTCCCACATCGGTTCCCACACCGCACGCTGTGTCGTTCGGCAGAGATTAGTCAAATGGCAATCTGGTCTGGAAAGCTTCAGTTCTACCGACGCTGGGAGACGCCTGAGTCTCACAAACTTCGGCTCGAGCCTCATTGAATATGAATACTAGGACAGTGCGAGACCGTGCCAACGTCGTATGCGTTGAGTGCCACTCTAGGAAGGTAAGTCGATTCACAGACATGCTCCCAGCCTGTAATACAAGCATTATCTGACTACCGAACAAAAAGGTTAGGTGCGACCTGCAAGAAAGCCCTCTTCACGGATGCGCAAACTGTCGCCGTGCCGGTGTTCAGTGCATGTGAGCCACTGTTGTTCCGTCATGACTCTTTCCGCAAGATTTCTGACATAAATCTCCGCTTCAGTCGTCGAGATGGCGTTCGAAAGAGCCGCAAGATGACGGCTCGGCAAAGACAGCTCATGCTGCTGAGATCGCCGACTGTGCCGGCCATGCCATCGCCCCCCAATCTTGGCACTGATAGAACGAGAGTTGAGCCGCGGATGTTGACTCCAGCTCGGTCTTCAGAGTTGAACACGCGGAACTACCAGCCGGAGGGATTCATCTCCCACGCCTCTGTCTTGTCGTACGACTCCGCCATAGAGCCGATGGCAGTTTACGATGGCCTTCCGCCACGAATTATGCAAGCCCGAGATGTCTTGGTCAAGGCCACTCAAGCGGACACCTTGCCAGCGCCATCATTGCGCAAGGCTTTGACGGACGCCTTCTTTGAATTTGCCTTTCCTTACTTTCCCGTCGTTGATGCGGATGACCTCTCGAGAGGAGAGTCGTCGATCCTTCTACAGCAAGCTGTGTGCCTCGTCGGCAGTCTTATGCGCCATGACCCCAGCAGTATGGCTTTGAGTTACTCACTCTACGAGAAGATTGAAACTTTGATACACGTCGAGTTCGAAAAAGACAACGTGTTCCTCCTCAAGACACTATGTCTCTTGTCATGTTGGGCCCCAGCCTCACCATATCTTGTCACGCTTCATGGGCCGTGGCATTGGACTGGTATGGCTGTGCGGTTAGCAGTGCAGATGGGAATCCACACGCAATCATCTTACAGAGAGAAAGATAACTCCGGGTCTTTACGGCGTATATTTTGGCATCTGATAGTACGTTTTTGCTGCCTTCGTCTAAGCATCACGCGCCTGCGCTTCTCGGTTCCCACCCTGCACTTAGCTCTTGGTGTTCTCGTTCCATGCACTGACATTTCAAAGAACAGTGAGACACTTATGGTCGCCTGCTGGGGCCGGCCTCGTTCGCTGAAGCTTGCAGACTGCGATGTTCAGCCACTTGCAGCTTCGGACTTCATAACACAAGGGGTATTCACAACGGTCTCTTTACAATTCACCGGACTCATGAACGTGATTGGTAAGTTGTCGGAGTTGAACACCAGAAACGGCGTACCAGTTGAATCCGAGGTCGAAACTGTCATTGCCTCGCTTTGCGAATGGAAGAGCGGCCTGCCGGACGTGTTGCGTCTCTACTATACAGACGGTACTCGGAGGACTTATCACCGTTATACTTCAGAGTTGCATATCCATTATTCGACGGCAATCATAATGGTGCAGATGCTTAGCAAGAGCCGTCATGCTCCGTGGCGGACGTCCCACGCCTCAGTTCTAGCGGCGACCTATGTTGCCGAGTTGTACGAGGAGATCCACTACAGAGAGGATGCTTCTCACTTGCTGAGCATTAATGGCTTCATGGCTCTAGTGGCCGCAATTGTGTTGGTATTCCACCGGCCAAACACGTTAGAGAAGGAAACGATTCGCAAGAATGGCATTGAAAGCATCTGTTCAGTGCTGCGCGTTATGAGCAAGAAGTATGGCGGCGCACGATCAGTGCTCCAGAGAATTCAGGGACTGCAAATCCAAGCTGAGCGGAGAGACGCATCTCTCAACAATCTCCAGAACGATACTTCATCGTCATCTGCGACATGGGTGGCAAGGAGCGTTAACGCGCATATCCATGAGTTACTCCCATTTCCGCTCAGTCTCGATGAAAACGTGAATATCTTGGACCCAGCAGAAGCTATCACAGATCGCTTGCCGGATGATCGAGTGGTCACTGCAACTACCGCACCTGTTGAGGATGTGTCGAATGATATTTTTTCGTTAATGGATATTCTAGAGATGGATTTCGATCCATTCGATAACACTACTAGCTTCGTGTGATATGATCACATCTTTTTCCATTGATCACTCACTTGAAATATCGGGGGTACTCCGAAATAGGCTCTAAGCATGAGCAGAAGGTCTTTGCCACTCCCGTGAAGGAACTTTGTAAAGAATGCCTCCGACTTGGGTTCAGTTGTGAATTGTCGACAATGACCCCAAAAGCTTTGAAGATGCTCATTCTTGTGCCAACAAGAAGGATTTCTGATGTCCCGCCTCGGTTGTAAGGATAGCGCCGAGTGCCGAAGCTTAAATGCGCCTCTACCGAAGTACATGATTGCCGACTGAAGTGGGAGGCCATTGACACTGTAATCTAATCATCTGGAGACAGGCACAAACGCCGCGCTAGATTAACAGAACCATATGACAAATCGACAAGACTCCGTCGGAATGATATGCAGCCGTTGCAGTATGATGGCGTAGGTAGGTATGCAGCGGGTGGCTATTCTGCTAGACTTATTCAAGCAAGTGTAGATTCTTCTCTTGATACAGTCGATTTGACTACAACGTCCGTTGTTTATAAAAGAGATCATCGTTCCACAACAGAATACGATAGAATTGTAGTTTGAGTTCGAACACCAGTATCTCTATAAACTTGTAAACGAAAGATCTTATCTTCGCTCCTACTCCTACCACAACTTTAAATCATGTCGAACCTGATCGTAGTCATTGGCGCAGCTGGTGGTCAGGGCGGAGGCGTCGTTGACGCCTTCCTCAAAGAACCAGGCTGGAAAGTCAGAGGCACCACTCGTAACACCTCGAGTGAGAAAGCAAAGGCTCTCGCCGCAAAGGGCGTCGAAGTTGTCTCTGCGAATCTCAACGATGAAGAGAGCCTCGAGAGAGCCTTCCACGGGGCCACGGCGATCTTCGCATTCACTGACTACTACGACACGTTCTTCGAACTCGGCGATGAGAAGTCCGTGGAGTTGGAGTTTGAACAGGGAAGAAGAATTGCCCGTGCGGCGGCGAAGACGGAGTCTCTTCAACGACTTGTGTTCAGCGCCGGGCCTCACACGAGCAAGATCACCAACGGGGAAGCTGTCTGCCCCCACCTCGAAGGCAAGGGGCGCATCGTCACGTATGTTACACAAGAGATGCCGGATCTTTCCGCCAAGACCACCTTCGCCGTGTTCACAGTCTTTGCGAACAACGCACTGCTCTATGATATCTTCAAGCCGATCTACGTGGTAAGTAAAGTATTTGAGTGCCCCAATAATCAGAGACATACTGACCAGGTTGAAGCCGAGCGCCAAAAAGTATGTCACCTTGTACCCAGTGCCACCCAACACGCCGTACCCATGTGTTGGAGATCCCGTCACCAATGGAGGCATTTTTGTTCGAAGACTGGTGAAGAGCCCTCCTCCTCCAGGATCCTTTGTCCGATGCAACGTTGAAACCTTGACTATGGAGTCTTATCTCGCCGCCTGGGGACGGGCCACTGGGCTCGCGCCTGAGGAGGGCTCAACCGCCGCCGTGCAGGTTTCTCCCCAAAGCTATGTTGAACTGTGGGGCGCCATGGCTCAAGAGCAGCTTTCGCAATGGCAATTCTTTCAATGGATTCAGGATCACTATCCCCCGACGTGGGAAGGAGTCACCATCGTTGAGGGGATGGATCTATTGACTGAGGAGGACAAGAAGGAACTTCTTAGCGTTGAGGAGTCTCTGAAGCGGTACGACTGGAGTGCGTTTGAGAAGAAGCCGACGGCCAAGGCTGTCACCGGCCGGTTCTCGACTTGAGGAAGTCAGGGTAGGGTTCCCGCAAGATCCCGGAAGTTGATTTGCCTTATTCAGTACCATGAAGCCGTGGCTAGCTCTTATCTGAATAATGTCTCAAGCGCATTTGTCTGTAGTGTAAATGGGACATTGTTTTGTAAAGCAACTGTAGGCTCACAATATGTTATGGAACACCTAAACTGGTATGGGCCACCGGAAGTGTGGACATTGAAGTCCATGTGCAGACACTTGGTGCGCTCAGCGTCATGCAGACCTTCACCCGGCAGATATCTGCCAGTGCCTCGTTTGTTTGTTTCTCAGTCGTCATTCTGCTCGCAAGGGTGGGACGAAAAGAGCTTGGGAAACTGCATAGTGATATTGGTGGTGCAGATTATCTAGGGGAACGAGTCGGTGCCTTTGAGTATTTGAAAAAATTGCAAGCCCCATAGTCTGAGGCATAAATTTATCAGGGTACCATAACTATTGCCATCGGCCTGAGAGTCTTTGAAACACTTGCTGGTCAAACTTGCTGTCATTTTTGGAGCTATTATCAAGTGGTCTATATGTAACAAACACAAGTCCACCTCAGCAGAGAGGTCGCGGCAAAGTCAAATATTGATCCAGGACCATCATCTAGTATATAGGTCAATGATAGGAGGTAAAAATATGGTCTTGCAACTCAGAGATTGCATCAAATTGCAAAAATGATTTCGCCCGGACTTGAACCGGAGACCTTCAGTGTGTTAGACTGACGTGATAACCAACTACACCACGAAACCTTGGAGACTAGAAGCGCCTTGAATGAGAAGAGAGCCTGAGGGGCTTTAAGTCCTTTTTGGCTAGGGCTCTCCTCCTTTTTCTTTCGCGTCTCCCTCTTTCTTTAGGTCCTCCCTTTTTCTCTCTTGTTTTCTTTTCTGACTTGTCGGCGTCGGTTTCTTGCCTCAATCCAAGGTAACATGATGTCTAAAGATTCAATTCGAGATTGCTTTGCGATTTGAAGTTGCAACACATTTTGCGCAATGTGAGAAGACGTTAATACTATTCAGGTTATCAGCAACGCGAGATCCCCGCTAGAGGGAGAAAAAACAAAAGTCTCTCGCCCCCGACATCCCCGCGCACCGCATGGCGCAAGATCCTGGAACCCAGTCAGGCGATGCGCCAGGCCAGTGATGGCGTGCAGTCACTCCACTGGTACGGCTTGGCTGTCGTTCGCTGGTTGAGAAATCATGCATTCTAGATTTCGTGGCGTCAAATTGTATCTCGTGCTATGATGCTTCGGAAGAAGAGTTATCTCATACCGTTTTCCATCAATCCCACCTTTACACCTGATCTTAACTAAAGAGCATGTCCAAAAAGCTTGATGCGCAAGCTAGCGCTAGCTTTGTATCGCAACCGAGGCAGCTTTCGAGTTCTCCGCCGGTTTTCCGATTGTCGGCCCGCAATGGAACGGGGCCGTTGTCCAGTTCAAGCTGGAGACCCCGGACAACCCAGAAGGCCGAAATCAGCGCACCTTGTCCTTCTCGGTTGCTGGGCCGGGCAACCTTTCTGGTCCAGCTTGGTGTGGTATGGTTTGGAAAGGTGAGCTGCTTTATGCAGTCTAGAGGATCACGCTACCCTAGCGCTTGTCAGGCTTGTCAAAGAGAAAATGAGATAGGAATTGTTGGAGATTTTGCATGACGGTGGAATTATCGACCGAGGTGGGGTGTCAATGTCCCGAAGAGTAACACTGCGTTTGAAGCTGTATGAAGCTGCTGCATTCATTGCATGAGTCTTCAAGGCCATGTATACTCGAGGGACTATCATTGTATTTGCTCCTTGTCCAGTGCTGACCGAAGATCGAACTCAATTCAAGATTCCCAAACTCTAAGCTGAGCTCTTTTAATTTCTTTATTGGTGAGACATTCGAGGCAAAGCTCTTCCAGTATTCTTCAGTCAGGGATCGCCAAACGAGGGGCAATTGCGGGGTAGCAGCTTGAGGCAGCACACGCGCACCACTTCCAGCGCAGCAAAGTTGAGAGAGCACCCGCAAAAACACCAAAGCTCCATCGCGGGGATATTACGGCGCATCGTCAAACCACCGGCCTCGTCCCACCCAACCTCCCCATCCAAATAGAAACCCGCCCCCAAAACGTCACAAGCCATCACCATCACACTCTTCTTTCTTCTCTTCTTTTCTTCTACTCTTTCGCCAGTTCGGATCGTCTTGTTCCACATCGTCTCTTCGGCAGCAAAGATACCCAATCCGCATTCGATCTCGAGCGAAACACACGTTCGCCCGCTATGGCCGGTCCCGTTCCCACCGCGAGCGCCCTCACCGACATCTACACAGACGATGCCCTCTCCATTCAGACCAAGCGCTGGTCGTCTCTGCTCTCACAGTTCGAGTCCGAGTACGGCCACCCGGCCTCTGTCGTCGCCCGCTCCCCCGGCCGCGTGAACATTATCGGCGAGCACATCGACTACTCCCTCTACTCCGTCCTCCCTATGGCAATCACCGCCGATGCCATCCTCGCCTTCTCCGTCACCGACACTCCCGCTGACTCCGACACCTTCACCCTCCGCGTCGCAAACGCCCAGTCCGACAAGTACCCCTCCCGCACCTTTGAAGTCCCCATCGGCGCCGATGTTCCTATCGACTCCAAGGTCCACGAGTGGTCCAACTACTTCAAGAGCGGCTTGAGTGGCGCCCTGGAGCTGCTGCGTCGGAAGCATGGCAAGGACTTCAGACCCAAGGGTATGAAGATCCTCATGGACGGTAACGTCCCCGTTGGCGGTGGTCTCAGCTCTAGTGCTGCTTTCGTTAGTGCCTCGGCATTGGCTGTCATGCTTGCCAACGGCGAGAAGACTGTTGACAAGACCGAGCTCACTGAGCTTGCCATCGTCAGTGAGCGCGCCGTTGGTGTCAACTCTGGCGGGTGAGTCGTCCCTTTTAACCCCTTCATTAACCCGTCTTCGATCTAACAACCAACCCATCCAGCATGGACCAGTCCGCCTCCGTCTTCTCCCAGCGCGGTTCTGCTCTCTTCGTGTCCTTCAGCCCCTGTCTGACCGCTCGCCCCGTCTTCTTCCCGACAACCAACCCGGAACTCTCCTTCCTCATCGCCCAGTCCTTCGTCACCTCCAACAAGCAGGTCACCGGCCCCATCCACTACAATCTCCGCGTCGTCGAGTGCAGCATGGCAGGCGCCTTCCTCAACGCAGCCCTCAACCCGGCCGGCACAAAGCTCCCCACCGACGCTTCTCCGCTCGGTATCTCTCTCCACGGCTTTCACGAAGCCTACTTCGCCAACAACAAGCTCCCGCACGCCGAGGGCGCATCAGCAGAGGAGGCCGCAGAGGCACAGCTCCGCGTGCTCATCGACGTCACCAAGAAGGCCCTTACCAGCACCGAGGGCTACACCCGCGAGGAGATTGCCAAGGTCCTGGGCGTCTCCGTCCCCGAGCTTGAGCAGATCTTCATGTCCAAGCTCTCCGTCCGCGCCGACCGCTTCAAGCTCCGCCAGCGCGCCCTGCACGTCTTTGAGGAGGCTCTCCGCGTACTCCAGTTCATGAAGGTTCTGGAGCAGGAGGCGCCGAAGGATACCTCTGACACCACGGCCTACAATAAGCGCCTCGGCGACCTGCTTAACGCCACACAAGACTCGTGCCGCGACTTGTACGAGTGCAGTGCCCCTGAGATTGACGAGCTTTGCCGCATTGCGCGCGAAAACGGATCCTATGGCAGCAGGCTTACCGGTGCTGGCTGGGGTGGCTGCACAGTCCACATGGTGCCTGCTGACAAGGTTGCTGCTGTCAAGGAGGCGTGGGAGAGGGAATACTACTCCAAGCGCGAGCTTACTGAGGAGCAGAAGAAGGGTGCTGTTGTTGTGAGTCGGCCGGGAAGTGGAAGTGCGGCATATCTCCTCAAGGAGGGGGCGTTGTAAATGTAACCACACCAGGTACAGGATGAACAAAGAGGAGGACCCCGTAGGCTATTTAGCAGTACATATGTTTATGGACTTTAAGCAATTCTAAACATTTTGAATGAAAAGCAACTTATAATATGCTACCTCTTGGATTTCACATGGGCCTAGAAGCGCGGCAGGTTATGGGCCTTTGTGTTATCTCCTCAAATACTTCAAATCTCAGGCACTCTCCAACTTTACAACCTAGTCTTATCAAGGTGTTCTGAGTTTGCAGCGTACGGCGTGTAAAGTGTACACCATATTTCGTCGACAGGCAGAAGAATGGTGAAAGAAGGAACTTACCAGCGAGACTTACATGCATATGCGCCTCCGGTCAAGCTGACGGTCCGTCTTCTATCGATAAAGTCGCATAGCTACTCCGCTTACAGATGAGAGGTCGACCGAGCCAATTTCCCGTCTGTCAAAGCCGGGCTTGTGCTGTGAGGGTGCAAGTGTTTGCCAGAGACAAGCAGAGCCATGGCCAAACCAACCAATTTAAAGAAGATTATGGGATGTGTCGATGAGACTTGGTACGGTGAAGACGGAAGGGAAGGTAAGTGCTCCCTAGTTTGGCCCAATACTATGCTCAGCAATCAATTACTCACTGCGCAATATCCATGAGGCCATGGCAGTGGGGATAATAGCGACGTCTTCCGCATCTTCGCCTTGATCAGGAGGGAGATAGTCGCGGATGAGTGCGGGAATAGAACTGCACAGGCACGGTGGCCGCTGAAATGTTTGCTTGGCTTATAGAGGACGCTCATCATCATTAGATATAGAGATTTTCCAAAGCATCGGCGCTTATAGAGGAACCTTTAACAATTAGCATGACGGCGTCATAGAGGAAGGGTACAAAAAGCAGGCTGAAGAGGTATTCACCATGTATCGTTGCACATTAGTAAGCTTGATAATCAGTAAGGGCACTTGATAGAGATAATACTGTTGCAAAAATATCATGTTCAACAATGACGAAATATGTTTGTTCGGCTTCAACCGTGGGCCCTGTACCCATCCATCCTACTTCTTGCATGGGTTATGCTGACCCGGTCTCACAGATATGGTTCGCACCGTTGTCTTGCTTCTGAGAAGGTTCACACTGAGAGATATCGCCGAAATCAAGGACAAGTCGAAACAGAATCATATCACTCGTCTTGGCGGGACGGAACACGATCGTCGGTGCTCACGCCGACATTGTCAAGATAGCCGCACACGATGGCTATGTCTCTAAACCCCTCAGTGGATGTCGATCGAGTGCAGAGGTCATTGTGTGCATGGCGAAGTCAATGATTGGGTCCCTTGGATGTTGCGACGGGTCATTGAAGCGCATGAAGCAAGGAATCTACCAAAGTATCGGAGGAGCATTGAGAACATCCTTTTGAGACATAGACTCCCGGGGAGTATGCGTTCAAGTCAGTTTGAAGTAGGGTCATAGGTATGAAGCTGTATTAGCTATGAGAAGTCCCTCTGCGACTATAAAAAGAAAGGGCCGGAGCTTCTCTATCTTATCAGCCGCTACGTTTGCATCCAGTCATGACACATTACTCGCCTTTGAGCATGCACCGTCTGCCAGCTGGGCCTCAACAACTCTGACATCTCTGTGTAAGCCAAGATCATCAACCAGGACATAATATAAGACACTTATTCCAGACGTCTCTCAATCCAGGATGGTCGCTGACGATCATTGATTAAGCTTCCAGGTCGTCCTTCACTTCTGACTTTTCAACCATGCCTCTGCAAGAATGTTGACAATCTCATCGAAATGAACCGTCAAGGCTATCGGCACCCAAAGACCATCGACAAGGGGACTTTCGCCTATCTGAAGGTAACATCGGAGACAAAGCGGATCACTGAGTCGATACCCCCTCGGCCTAAGCTAGCCCGTAAGTGTTGAAACGGATTGCCGATCTGTTTCTCATCGCCAGAAGAGCAGACAATTTCAGCTGGACTTGTCATCCGATGATGGAAGACCGTCGGCCCAACCGTATTTTCAGTTCACAAAGATCTATCATATCTAATCGGCGATATTGAACTGCCGTATGCGCCTGTCGTCGTCTTTAAGAGCCGTCTAGACTAGCTCTATGGCTCGGTAGATCGGCAACGAAGCTTAGCCAAAGCTTGAATCGTACCCCAGACACTACCCATGTTCCAGGACCCCCTCCTTCCTTTTCGGGCAGGAGACTCCCCTTCACTCCCAAGTCTTATCAATAACACGAATGATGAAAGATTGACATTTCGGATGTTCGGCCAACAAATGAGGGGTCCATGTGGTGAAACCGTGATCACGAATCTTTGCAACCGAATGCGCGTTGCAGAAGAACATAAAAGGATGGCGTCTAGCCGGCAAGTTGTCGACCAGAACTGGCCTGTGGCAACTTTTGCAGGGACTATAGACACAATCGACTTCACTACATCATCACTGACCCCCTACGCTCATTATGAAGTCCATTGTCGCTATCGCATCGGCGGCGAGCCTGATTAGCTCTGCTGCGGCCGCATCCCGTTCACCCCTTCAGTTCGACATCACCGAAGTCGACCTATCGTCTCTGCAGAAACGCAACGTCGACAGCGAACCCTTGGAAGTTTCCCCTCATGTTCTCGAACTAAACAGAGTCGTTGGTACCTCCCCGGCTCAGACATGGATTCAGTCCATTCGGAACGGGCCTGGCTCGAATGGCATGTACAAGACAGGTCACGTTACAAACTTGACCGACTTGAACGGCTACGAGTACATAGCCAGCATTCTCTTCGGCGACGAGACTCTCCAAGTGATCGTTGACTCTGGATCAAGTGACACATGGGCTGTTCAGAAGGACTTCATCTGCCAAGACTCTGACGGCAACAGGTTGAACGACGTGAGTAACGAAACATGGACCTTGCACAGGGGAGGATTTTGCTTTAGGCGGAGCTGACCCGCAAACGTCACGAGCAGACCTCATTGTGCAACTTCGGGCCCACGTACAACGGTACGTTCCAGCATGGCTCCATTCCTGGCGTGCACTTCAACATCACCTACGGTGACGGGGAATTTGCCACAGGCCTTATGGGTTACCAGGACATCACTCTTGCCGGTCTCGAGGTGCCGCATCAAGAAGTGGCCTTGGTTAACAAGACTTACTGGAACGGCGACAATGTCGCTAGCGGCTTGCTCGGCCTCGCCTATGACTTGCTCACCAGCGAGTACGATGATGCGACCGGCAAGTCCATCTACTACGACTCTATCTTTACCACCATGTCAAAGAAGGGCATCGTCAAGCCCGATCTCTTTAGCATGGCCATGGACAGCAAGTCTCAGGTCGGTCAATTGGCTTTCGGCGGATTGCCTCCTGTCGAGACCAAGGGCAAGTTTATTAGCACGCCTATCCGAATGGTGAGTGATTCAAAGCTTGGAAAGTGCCAGTGCGGAAACGTACGCTTCATGCTGGGAATCTAACATAAAGTCAGGTTGCCCTCTTATCTCATAGGCCCGAGGCGAAAACCGTGTACTCTTTCTACACCATCCTTCCTGACGGATATGTCATCAAGAACGTGACCATGGCCCCTACTACTAACCAGACCCTGGCTGCAAGCAAGTGGAATACCGCAGTCTCTAAGCCTGCCGGGTTTTACAACAGTACAACTCCGACGATTGTCGACAGTGGCACGACTTTGATGTATGTGCCTTCTGGTAAGTAGAATTGAAACCCTTCAACAATGCTCAGCCAGTAGCATGGATCGCCGAGCTTACCTATTTGCCCAGATATCTCCGATGCATTCGCAGCTGGAATTCCCAACTCCTTCTACGACATCTTTTCTGGCGCATATTATGCTCCCTGTGACGCTACAGTACCAGACTTTGGTATCGTGATCAACGGGCACACTTTCTACGCCGACAAAGCCGATTTGATCCAGAGTAGCGACCCGCTTGACAATGGTGACGGCACCTTTGTCTGTCTGCTCGGTGTCACCGATGGCGGCGAGGGCCCTTACATCTTGGGTGACACCATGATGAACAGCCTCGTGACTGTGTTCGACGTTGGCGCAGGTATGATGCGGTTTGCTAGCCGTAAATGAGCTGGCTTAAGCAGGTCGAGTTATATGACCTGACGAGCCGCGACTATTACGATTCGCGAGTAAATTCATTGTAGCTTTGATATAGCAAATGTGTGTAGTATAGTTGTAGTGAACAAATACTGCCGTGAACGCGCGTATAAGCGCGACAATGTACGCCACTTTAGCTCTCCGGGAAGCGCTATGCAGTGCGTGTTGACTTGTATGTTATAGTAGTTTGTTGTGGTCCTTATTTCCGTGGTCATTATACTTATGGAAGCATGGCACCTTGATACTGATTGTTGACGAAAGCAAGTTCAACATTTTGCCGCTACAGAAATGTACTAGCATAGGGTGAAGTGACTTGCAATATTCAGCGAAGTCTTCCATTCCATGGCGAATGATATTTTAGCTTTCTCGTTGAAAAGGCTAGAATTTGGTATAGAAAAAAACAATTGTGGCGGCAATTAGAGTTGATTGTTGTGAAAGCCCGCAAACATTGCGAGAGTTTTATTTACAAGAACCGAATGCATAAGCTCCTAGTCTAAGCACACCCGGGGAAACCGCTTCCAGTTCCCGCACCCTGTCTGTCGCAGCAGTTCTGGTAGGTCTATGGCCTCGTTAGTAAAGACGTAACGCCACTTGGGAAAGCCATTGTTGTTGAAGACTGAAAATTGACGTACTGCGGTATCAGGACCATTGTAGTTGCAGCAAAGGAACCACTGCCCCCAGACAAGCTCGTGGGGGAATTTGCCGCTGTAGGCCACGCATGCAGGGGATTGGCGCTCAACGACTGACGGGGCAGCGCTCGTGCCCGCGATGAGGGGAAGGACAACGGCGACGATTGAGAACTTCATGTTTAAGATTTGGAATTTGAGAAGACTTAAAAGAGTGATTGAGGTTGGGTTGAGTGAGTTGATGGAATGGTTGATGATGAGAAAGGCTATCTAGAAGACTGGGAATATGGTCGTGTTATAAGAGAATCGGTACATAGCCTGAGTTGTCTTGGCCCAGGGGTTGGATCACTCCGGATGAACACTGTAAAGGTGAGAAGGTGGGCGGTAGTCCACTTGCCCGCACACCCCTCGAATCATTTCACGCGGTCACATCGGTTCGATTCAGTCGTTCTTTTAGGTTTGCCAACTTTCCTATTGTTGTCTATCAAAGGAGGAAATCCCACATAACTTTCTGGTTGCTTCTCACTTTAATTGCGTTGTCAGAAGCCAAGATAGTATCGATGTGGCTAAGCGAAGGGTTGATCCTTGCACAGCCTGACAGGTCACGAATGACAAACGATCAGCGTCTAGGTGACACTCTTGGCCTCGGCCATCCCACCCGCGCGTAGAGTAACGTAAGGTCGAAAATCTTATGACTCCTACTTAGTCTGGATCTCTTCATCTGATTGAAAGTTGTAGTAGATCACAGAGCCTCTGGTTCGAGGTTTGTAATCATACGGCGGAAAGATGTAGCCCTGCCACTACTACGTGCTGGAAGTCGCATCAGTGAGGGCCAGCTTTATGAGACACTCAGTCCAGTGTGATTGCATCATTCATGGAAATGATTGCAACTTCACACGCAGTGGTCTTGAATATCTTAAGTCAACGACCGCGAATATGATAGTCGGAGCAATAATTCGCCCGTGTTAGCATCTGGGCGGAGTAGAACACCTTGAGCGCTTGATTTGGAAGGCGGAACGTCCCTCAGCGCCATGTGATAGAATTCGTGGGGAGCCAAGAACCGACAATGACAAGCGATGGGGCCCTGGGCGGATATATCACCCCGATTTGGGTAGAATGTGGAACGAGCCATCACCGAAAAACAAGGATGACTTGCGATCCAGGCAATTTTGTAGATACAAGTGCATGTGCGTGCAATCAAGCTTTGCTATTAGGTATTGAGTAAGCTTTGCACTGACTTTGGAGGGTTCTCGGCCCCTTTTCGAACAGAAAGGAAGGTCTGGTCAGCAGGAATACTCAGTCTTCCGCGCGTCAATGCATTGTTAAGCTTGCTCCGCGCCCCTCGATACTTATATACTCCGTAGTGCGGACTTACAACACAATTAACATCAGTAATCCAGAAAAGAAAAGAAAGATAATGGGACACATGTGCCCAGATAGCCTGTCCGCAGGGCCTCTTGTCTCCTCATGTTCAGCTCTATTGCCAATAGCCTCGCTCAGATACACTAGAGAGGACCTGCGACATCAAGAACTCAGTCGCTCCGCACGGGGTTGAAGTTGATCTGTCTCTTCCCGCCGTTGGAACAGCATGAAGACAAGTAAGCAATGGCGGAGGAGTCAGCATTGGTGCAGCACTAGATTAGATGTCAGCTATCATTGTTCTGTTAAACCAAACTAAGTAGCGAAGGACGAACAAATGTTCCGGGGCCATCATGATATGTTGTGCCATGGGGAGGTTGGCAGCAGCTCTGCGTGAGTGCGTCGTGACGAGCTCCAGGTGCGAAGATGTCCTGGCAGGCGCCGGCGTAGAAGCTTCCTTTACAGGTCGCGATAGATGCGAACGAGCCGGCAGCGCATGCGCTGTGGGTGACAAGGTAAGCGTGTATTCATATTGGCAGGGGTTAATTAATAGAGGCTCAGCTAAGTTACTTACGCGACGATGACGAAGATGTATTGTGAGAGCATTTTGAAGATGAGTCGATGGCAACGGTCAATCGGATGAGCGCTTGGCGAATTGTTTAATGGACGGAGTGTACTTTCGCATGAGTATTGAATACTACATCAGTCGGAGCTGCAACCTTGCGGCTCTTATATACTCTAGCTTCGCCTCACTTACCTCAGAGATAATTCGAGAAGAACGAGATTGTGACCCAATATGCAATCTACATCCCACCGGGTTGAGAAAATAAAAAGCTTAAAGAGATTACAGTATCCAACATTCACCGCCTCCACGAGACCCGAGTAGGTCGGAGAAATCGGGTCAATGCCACTTCATAGTCCGTGGATCTCAAAATCCGAGCAATTGTGCTGATTGAAATTGCAGAAAAGTGTTTCGAGGCCATAGATTAAGAGGTCAGTGGAACCTTGAAGAAAAGCTAGAATGGGTCTTTGCCTTTTAGCGTTGATGCACAATTCTCAACTCTCATGAGAGGCTGGCATGCCTTCTGCCATGCTGATATTATCATGTTTCTTCTAAGCCCTTGTACTGATCAAAATTATCGTTTTATCATCTAGGAACCATTCATCTTCCGTGGTCGGGCAGTTACTTCTAAAGTGGATTCAAACCCGATCATTACCGGCGCCTGCAGGCTGCAGTATGGCCGTCTCTGCTAGTATCGTCTTTGATCAGCACTATTGGAGTAAGACTAGAGGATATTTCAAACAAGAGGGAGTCTACTCACCTCCAGCGTACATGAAGTTAAATTTGTGGCGTTCCGCAGAGTCGGGACTGACGACAAGACTAAGGCAGCCAATGGTAGTCCGTTAAGATCTCATGGCACATGTACGAATCAGCAGAAAGAACGTGGTAATTTTCGGTGAGAAATCATCTTCTTATTCGAAGTGATTCGTCGGTTTCATAGAAAAGCAACATCACATTTCTGATACAACAATGTCTTCAACTACGAGTCTTGTTCGCTACTCCACGACGTGGTCTTCTTAAGTCTTCCCAACTTCACCTAAGTAGTGTAGTACCAGATCAGGAGACGATTTCAACTCCAGCGCCAACTACATCGAACTTTTTGGATTGGTATCTTACTTGGAGAAGTATGCTTTGCAATGTATGCATGCCGATTTTCCGTGGTCTCACATTCAACGGAATCGCGTTCGACTTGGGATACAAGATCCATCATCAAGATAGCATCTCACTCTCCAGGTCAGCCGCGAGCGGGTGTCGTATTTGTGGCGAATTGCTTCTTCGAACACTGGACATGCATGACTCACTCGATATCTTCACGGGCCCATGGATGTATCGGACTGCCTTCAATCGAGCAGGCTCTGAGTCCTTTGCTCGGCTCACTTTCACTATTTTATATCAGACAGGCGGTATATTCTCGCGCCACTTCCGTGTTTATCCAATATCATCCGTAAACGTCAATTCCAGCGTCGCTGTAAGGAACGGCATCATACCTGAACCGGAAGCCTTGAAGGCGGTGCGGTATTGGATGAGTACGTGCTTGACAAGACATGCAGAAGGTCGCGTCAAAGGCCAACCAAAGTCGTATCCCACCCGTCTGCTGGAGATAGATGCGGCTCATCGATCCCGAGACGACACCGATTTCTGGGCCGTATGCTGCACTCAGCTATTGTTGGGGCTCGAATCCTTCATTCCTCCGTCTCACCGCTTGGAACCAAAATAGGCTGCGGGCAGGGATCGCCGACGATGAGCTTCCGATAGCTTTTTGTGAAGCTCTCAAAGCCGTACGATGCCTCGATATCTTGTACATCTGGATCGATTTGCTGTGTATCATTCAGAGTGGGCCCGGAAGTACTGAAGACTGGGCCCATGAGTCCTCACGGATGGCGGACGTATACTCAAACAGCATACTTTGCCTTGCGCTGTACCGAGCTGCAAATCCACATAAGAGTACATTCCGAGGGGGTGTGCCACCTTTTATGCCACCCACTGAAGTTGATACAAGATGTATTTTCGATAGAGATGAGTCCATTCATCATTCATGTGTCGTCTTCTCTTCTAGCTATTATGAAGACGCGCTCTATCGCCAACCACTGGGTTCCCGAGGGTGGGCGTTGCAAGAAAGATTGTTGTCGCCGCGTGTTCTCGGGTTCGGTTGCGGAGAGTTGTTTTGGAGCTGTGCCGAATGCCAACACGCATGCGAGTCGTTCCCGGATGGTCTGAGTCTCGAAGATAACTTCTTTCAAGGTCTGCAACTGACGTCGGTCCCGTCAACGATAGAGGCAAAAGACAATTGGACCCTCGCCACCGTCTGGTTCCGAGTTGTGGAGGAATATACCAACCGTGACCTTACGTTCCCAGAATCAGACAAGCTTGTGGCGTTGTCTGCAGTGGCCTTACGTTTGGGCCAGGCAATGGACGATATATGCATCTGGGGCCACTTCAACAAGAGCTTGATTAGAAGCTTGTATTGGAGTGTTGGCAGGATACACGTAAACCTCAAAAGGGGCAGGGCAACCAGAAGATCTCAAATAGCCTCAGATGGGAGATGGACCAACGGGCTTAAGTTTCCTTCCTGGAGTTGGGCCTCTATGGACGGACCGATATCTTTCGAGCATGAAGTCTTTGGGACAATGGTTACCTCCCCCCTCGCTTCATTCGAAAGGTACGTGATACAAAGCCCAGGCACAGGTCATCAGCAAATTTCCACCATCCTGCTCCAACTTCAGGTCTATGAAATGAAAGGACAGTTGCAGCTGCATCGTGATGAGAGCGGCGGTACGGTCTATACCTTCGCCCCAACAGCATATTCCAGAATCATTGACTGCGCCAGAAAATTCACGGCTTTCCTGGATGACTATCAAAATCCCACTGAGGGTGCTCACGTGACCTTTTGCCCCTTGATGGCTGATAGTGGGAGAGATCCGGCCACCCTTAAGTCTTGCGACTTTGTTTTGGGTATATTTGTTGAGAAGACAGGTCATTTACTGGATGGCCGATTCATATTTCATAGAGTAGGCTGCGGTTACATCGAGCTGGAAGACTGGGAGCAATGGCAAAATATCTATTATAGTGTTGAATTCCGAGAAACTAGCAAGATACTCTTGAGTTGAAACTTGGGGGCTTTGCAAGCCTTTATAGATATATATATATATATATATATATATATATTTATTTATCTCTTTTCTCTTTCTTTGTCTTTTTTTCAAAGGGGGGGGGGAGGGGGGAAAGTGGGAAGACAAGTGTTCTTTTTGTTCATCGACTGTTCTTGTGAAGCGCGACTAAGGAGGCAGGTACCTCAGAGGCTCAGATGTGATAGCTGAGAAATTCATGTTTTTTGCCGGGGCCTGGTCTAGAAGTACTGGTAGCTGCGTGTTACATGAATAGCGTTCGGGTAATGAATTTCTCAATTTGAAACAGGGTTCTTCTTTCGTTTCTTCTTACTAACCTCGATATCATCATGTTGAATATGGGCATGTCTTTCTTATCTACTCCACACACCTCACTCAACCCATCCTCCACCTTCATCCTCATTCTCACTTCGTTTTCACCTCCTTGACTCTCATATCAACCTCACTCCAACACCATTCCTCTTCCTTGAGAAATTTCAGCGTCATCGAAATGGAGTCTCCAGCAGCGCCCTACTCGCCCTCAACCCACCCGCCGATCATCATGGACAGACTCGAAGTCGGATCCCTCTACATCATGATCTCGATCCCATTCTCCATCTACTTCGGCAAGAAGAAACACATCTACGCGACCAGTCTTCCGGACGACCCGAATTTCCCCTTCTGCACTTACGAGCTCATGGTCTCCCAGGGCCTCTCCACTGAAGAATTTCACTGGGACCTCTACTGGCACACCTCCAACTCAACCATCGATGAGCTCATTCTCACGAATGGCAATCAATACGCCAGAAGAAGCGCTGATATCGACAATGAAAGCGGTATTCTCTATCGCCTTCGCCCCCTCACAACCTGTCCGACAGCCTACTCCCGCGACCGGCTCACGATCACCCGCGTTCGCTCCCACGCCCAGCTCGTAGGTCTCATCCGCGTCCTGACGGTGCCGCCCGCATTCATCCCACATCTAACGCGCTACCTCGACTGGATGACCGCCGAGTCGGCTCGCGTCGCCGAGCGAAGCTACGTCTGGGCTACGATGGCGTACTACCGCACCCGCCGCCACCTCCTCAAGATTAAAGGTGTGCACGATCATACCTTCAACCAATTCGACATCTCGCGCTTCACGGCGGAGCTGCTCTCGTTCGCCTACGCCGAGGTTCCTGGCGCGTTGTTGTTTGGTGGCATGGGGATGCCGAGACCGATTGTTGCGTCTTAGTTGGGCGTAGCAATGGGGTTCCTTGAGGAGGAAGATGCTGTTGCTATCAGGCACGAAAGGGATGAGCTTTTGAGGAGGCAGAGAGAGGAGTTTGGGGTTGTTACTGCTTGCTGGTACCAGTGAGTTGGTTGTGAAAGCTCGGACTATTGCCCAGGGTGCTTGCTCACTTCGGTGTGGTGCAGAGCACGATCTGGTATGTCCTCCTCTCCTCAATAGATCACATTTTTGGAGCTACGGGTAGCTAACGTCGAACCCTTGCTTCAGACTCAAGAAAAAACACCAAATGAAAGAAGGAAAGCAAGCTTGTTATGGCGGTCAGCAGCTGCAAGCACGCCGAAGAAGATACGGTCATCTTTGATTTAGGGCCCAGCTGGAGACTAGACTCTACGTTAGGAGATAGCGACTGGCAGCTGCCACCTTCTTACAATGAGTCTTCGATGACATTGAGATTCTAGTTGTACATAGCTCTTGACACTTCTCAAGAGGTCAAGCTACCAATGAGATGAAGTGCAAGACAGCGTATAGTCCCCTCCTCCGACCCAGGTCCAGTTTCAGGTAATTAATAGCCAAGCTTGAAGTCGAGCAAGGCCGAACGGCTCCTCATCGTTTGACGCTGGAGAAAAATCCATCAATCATCTGAGAGTCACAAAGACAAGCTCTATCGGTACCCAGAAGGCTCGACGTCTGGAGTGCAGAGTTCTCGGGCCCGGTGCGGAATCGGCGGTTCCTCAGGTGCCCGAAATGAGGTGATGCGGGCCGGACCGTACGACTGTGGGCATGCATTCACCCGTACGTGAACCTTGCCAAAAATGACTTGCAGAAGCAGGAGAAAAAGCAAGTCTACTTAATTTTCCATACACAGAGCCTCTTGGCAGACAACAAGAGATCGGTGGTCTGTCATGCGGCATGTGGAAGCCGCCTAACTGCGCAAGAATGAGCAAGTTTCCCGAACCCCTCACCACCTCACCAGTCAGTCTCCCCACGCCTAAAAGTCAAGTCGCCCCAGCACCGAAGTCGCCGTCCTCGGGATGTAAAAGACGAACCACCTCCCCGCCCCCAATATCGAGCAAGTTTGAGGCATTCAGTTCCCTTGTCATTGTCGTCGTCACCAGCGAAACGAGCTTCCTTTATCGAATAAGAGAGCCTGGGCCGTCGCTGCGATGCCGCTTCTAGGCATCATGGCGTTCGTATCTGCGTCTGCGTATTCGGTTCTGCACTCCGAAGAGCCGATACCTTCTTATTCACAATACCTTGGTCTTTAAGAATTTGTTAATCATGAGCCAGAGACTGAGAGGATCGATCCATCGTCCAGACCTGATTGTGGTCTTGTTGTGTATCGAAGCTGTCGTCGTCTTCGCCGCTCTCGTGCTATTCGGCGTGGCGTACCCAGATCGCTTCCGCTCGCGACTCTGGAGGAACGGCGGTGAGCAAGGATGGTGTTCGAATCCCAGAATGCGGATATACTTCTATGCCAACCATGAAGAGCCACCCGAGATACCCTTGATATGGAGCCAGAGGTGAGGTTCCGCATGCTTCCATCACTCTGCTGAAGCTTCAACGCTAACCCATCGCTTCATCCAGGTTGACGACTTCCGACATGGCCACCGCGGTCCTCGGAGCGACGATTTTCTTCGCCCGCCTAACGATGGCGGTCCTGCAATACGAAGCCCGGTGGACGAACCTCGCATACGACGCCTTCCTCGGCGTCCTATGGGCCTGCAGTGCCGCCGCGCATAACGAACCCGATCTAAGCGACCCTCATCACTTCAGCGAGAGGCCGTGGTATCTCACCCGAAGCTGTGACGAAGCGTGGCCAGAGAATCGGGGCTGGTGTATGATTGCGAAGTGGGAATATGCCTGGTCTATTTTTGCTGCGTTCTTTTACGTCGCGAGGGTCGTTGGAACGTTGAGCTGGTCGTTATACGAGAAAGGAAGAAGAGATGGATTGAGCACTGGGTGCAAGGCGCTATCCCTATCAGAGTGCGATCCGTGGACTGAGGAGTGCGAGGTCGCGTTGTACATGGATGATGCGTAGCAGTATGACTGGGTGTGATATGGATCTGGCGTCGTACATATTAACGACAGGTCAGCACAGACGGGATCGAGGTGACACAACTATACGACAAGGGATTGCACCGCACGAGGAAGGCAAGGACTATCGATATCAACTTTGCATTGTGAATCTCTGCCTAACGACTATTGACAATAGGGCTGAAGTGAGGGGGTGAGGGAGAAAGTTCCATTGCATCTGTTTGCATGCAACCATTCGAAAACCATGTGGTCAATCCGTCCAAACAACCCGTAGATCCACCCGTGAAGCATGGCGATCAGTTAAAGCTTCGAACATGCTTATTTGTTCTGTGGCAGGAGTGTCAGTAACATCATCTTGGTGGCTGATGGTGCGATCAGTGTCTAGGGGGGGAACTTACGGGGCAACCGGCACAGGTGCAGTCCTTGCCGCAGTGGCAGGAGCCGGTGGAAGCGCATCCGCAGCCAGACATGTTGACAGTTGGTGGAGTCGTTTGAAGTGACTTGAAGGTGGTTCTGTTTGCCTTGATTGTGGACCGAAGTCGTTGATTGTTTGATTGTGCAGTGAAGTGGTGATGGAGGTGGGAGAAGTCAAAGGCTGTGGGTGGCAAGTGATTTGGTGGTTTAAGTAATGGCGATGATTATCTAATGGCGACCTGGAGCATCATTGATGGAAAGGAAACAACCGGGCGAGATGGGAAGCAAGAGCGAGAGCACCTCCCGTCTGGCTCCTTCCTCACGGCTGGGGCCAGTCAAACAGACCACATGTTCTTTCCCCGAGCATGGAAGTCGTTAGTCAGCAGCCCCAAGTTCCAGCCAGCGATGCTAGCTTTGACGCCGGTGGTAGAGGGAAGCTCCTCCGTCACCCCGCCTCCTGCCTTTCTGTATCTCTTACCTGGTGCCTGCCCAACAACGATTGGGAAAGAACGAAGAACCCATCGGCTGAGTGGTTCGGAGGAGAGTGGCGAATGACGTGCAGCCGGTAAAGGTACTGAAGCAGGAGCTAAGATCGGTCTTGTCACAAGGCAAGACCCAACCTGCCACTCAATCAATGGCAGTTCTCAGTGCCTCCTTCCCGGATCGAGACTACGCAAAGAAACCCCACTTTCCCACCGAGACAAGTGACGAACGGGCCCGGGCCCTCAGACCGGCGTGGGCCCGTCTGCTGGCTGCCAGTTTGGGGACAAACCCGCCATATGGCCAATCATACGGCTTTTATGCTGGCTTAGTTCACGAAGATACCGAAGTACATTCTGCGGGGGAGGGGAACAACGGCTTGACGGCCATCTTTGAGACTATGATTCTCCTCGATTGCGGGCCGAAGATCAGGGTCTTCCCTTGGAATCGATAGCCTTATAATTTACGAATTAACCGTTCATTGGCAAGATCATGTTGCTCATTCAATTTTGCGTTTCACCAGTGGGCGAGAAATATCTAACTGAAGACATCAGACTGTAAAATCTGTGGGAAAAAGACCTGGTCCCTCGGGAAGATGATGTCGCCGCGGCCACACTTCTGAACATTGGCTAGCTACTAGCCGTTGCATGTTGGCAAGCTATCTATAGCCGCTCATGTGTTCTAGCTGTTCTACTTGGACCGATGTGCAGCGAGTCGAGAGAGTGGGCATCGCAAGGGACCGTTCACGGCGCCGTGCATCATGCATGTGCGTCATCAGACGTGTTGGCGCACGAGTCCGGCGCGTGCCTTTTTCTCAACTTCTCCAACCGCTGACATGCAGCAACGTTACCGCTGGCTCGTCGCCGACGGAATCCGCTTTGACACTTCTTCCACTGGTTCCACGTATGACTCGATAACGCATCCCGGTGGGCATACATCCGGGACTAGCAGATCTCAGCTCATCAGAACCCGACATCTTGGTGCTGGTTCGGTGCCGGGTCCGAGATCGTCGTACCCCAGCTGGGCGTTTCATTTCCTGTACCCGATCCAGGAGATGGCTGGCAAGTGCCGAGGTTTCCCGCCGGCTTTCAGGTCTGGCATGCCCATTGTTACGAGGATCCATGACCAGGCATCGGAATCGGTAAACAGCCGCATAGCGAACATCCCTGTGCCGCCTCCGCTAGTCTATCTGAGGCACACGACCATGGCATGCAAAATGAGAGTTTGCAGCTTGCGTGCCGTTGAATTCGCTGGGACTCAGTTGCTCCCGGTAGGAATCTCACACACAGTTAGGCAGTTGGGAGATGAAGATTCACCTTATGAATAAAGTAGTTCCCGGGCGGATGAGTCTCGCTAGGGGAAATGCAACTCTCTTGACTATGATGACGACCAAACGGAATGAAGAGTAGCTATTGAAGAAGTATGCGTCCCTAGGCCTCAATGAGAAATCATCAACTGGAGACATCGGGAAATATCTCTCCTGTCCATAACATTTTTCAATGTTGTTCAAACACTATATATGATTCCTACGCCAATACCTTAAAGAAGAAGTGCCCTGCCATGTTTGTTATGACTTCGATGAACCTATTGGCCCAAACCTATCATTCTCGCTGTATTTGACACTAAAGTCCCTCGTGCAGACAATCCCTCTTCCATGCTCTTTCTGTAGTATAATCTCCTCGCTGTTCGTATCGGAAGGCAAAGTACCAGCATACATAGCTTCAGCGGAACATCGGCCTTTCATAGCGATCGGCGAGCGCACCACGTCAGCTCTAGTACCTATGCCAGAAACACATCTGTCAGTTACACTGAACTCGTCCTTGGTATGCATCTCGAACTCGTCATGTAAACTGCGATCCAGCGGGATCCTGCTGGTCCTCCTGTTACCGCTCGCGTAGGGGGTGTTGCGAGAGGCACCGCAGCCAAGGGGCGTCTGACCACTTCGGCCGTAGCGTTCGTTGCTAGGGTAGTAGTCGACTGAGCTGTTGATCTTCAAGAGGCGACCGAATAGAGGTTTGAGGTAGGAGGCGCAAGCTGCGATGATACCGATGTTGAGTTGAAGACTAGTTCGCATTAAGACTAATTAGGATGCGCACTTTCACTAACACCTACACATTGCATTGTGAAAGTAGTTTACTGCATGAAAGTAGACTCACTTTTGCCAGAAATGAACCCAATAGTCGAATATGGCATCTGGACTGCCACCTGTGGTCAACATGAATACAGCCTTGAGAATGCCCATGATGACTGCACTGGATTGAGAATCATGTCAGCGCATTCGCGAATCGAGAAGGATATCAGGACATAATTAAGACTTACAAATAACCAAGGTTAAGGATGCCTATCACATAAAGTCTGACGCGGAATCTCATCTTCAAATGCCAGATGATGGGAATCGGTAGCGCTCCCAAGCAAATGTCGGTAAAGATGTTACAGGCTGACCAAAAGGTTTGTCAGAAATCGTGACGGCCTGGCACGCAGGCTGACTTACAGATATTCCAGTACGTGAGGTTAATAAACAGATTGAAGTCGTGACACCTTGGATCGAAGGGGTTCATCCACTGAAACTCCCACCAGCCCGAATATGGCGTGCAGTAAACGAACAACCAAGCAATTGCTTGAATCGAGTACGCAATGACAAAACCTACAGACTTTAGCCATCGAAGTCTTGGATCTGAGGCGACAACTTCGTATTCATAAATACCAATTACGGCGTAAAGCGACCATCGGTACCATTGAAGGTCCCTCTTTAATCGAAGTAGACTTATTGCCATCGATATCCTCAACAGTCCCATCGCGACGCCATCTGATAAAACCGTCTTCCAGAAAGATATTTGCTCGAATTCGATTCTGTCGTTTGTCGGGATTGTCGAACCATGACGACCGAGACCATAAGGTATTTGAAGGACCAGGCAGACCCAAGAGACAAGGGCGAGTATCTAAATCGTGCTGAAGTCAATAACCTCTTTTCGACCTTCAACAACGGACAAACTGATATAAGAGTACGGACTTACGGCGGCAGCCACTATGAGGGCATCTTCGGCTCCAAAGGCCCTGAGGATCACCACGCGAGCATAAACACGCAGCGAGACGAATGCCAGAGCAATGAAGTGGAAAGCGCCAACGACGCCGACGATCTGACCTGCATTGTTAGCATTGACGCATTCTGGAGGAAGGCCATCCATCGTTACTTCATGATTGTAAATATGGAGAGGGTAGAAAGAGAGCAGCAGCGACGATGAGGGCAACGTAGACTTATGGATAAGGCCACCCTCGTTTCTCGCGGTTCAGTATCACTGAGAATCCTACGGAGAGTATCAACACTTTGATGCTTATTCTTACGGCTACAAGTGTTAGGGAACCCACGCACTCTTGGCCTCGGCTTGGCCCCACGACTTTCCGGTCCTGGCTTCATGCAAACTTCTTCGACACTTCTGGTTTTAGGCTCAAGGGGGCAAGAAGAAATTTGCACCTTGCAGCGTGTCACAACTTGTCACAACTCGAGCTTCACTAGGAGTTAGCCGTTATTTGATAATTTCTCAGCTTGTGGTAACATTGAAGACGTACCGCACATGCCACAGTAGCCCAAAATGACAGATGTCGTATTTCTTGCGAGACTATTGCTCGATGCGTAGATGCCTTCCTCCGAGGGATCCACTACCCTGTTCGTGACTCCTATTCAACGTGCAATCTTGAAGAATCTGCATTGGTGTGGCACAGGGGAGAAGAGGGGTTGAACATACCGGGATTTCCGGGCAGCGCGTTGCCACATGGGCTACATATGCCAAGAACAAGGATAAAACGGTGAGAGTATAGGGCATCGAGTGACAGATACAGACTGTCAACTCCTCGAACACAAGAGTCGTAACACGAGAACTCTTGTGGCACAGCACAGCTGTTTAGTTCTTCAAGTGGAACAGACGATTCGGCCCAGCCCGATCTTACCACGGACCGCACGCACGGCCTAAACGGACCCATATGACAGGGAGATGTGGGATATCAGGTCGTTTCTCAACGTGAATCACGCTTCCGGCAGCAGCAATGAACGAACCACAGTTCAATATTCAGCTTTCAAGCCAATCTCCCTGTTACTGTTTCCGGACAAAGTCGTGGCGATTTGAAAGCGTGCCGGCAACGCCACAACCGGCCTTCGTTCTTCATCTGTCAACATTGACAAGGAATTTCGCAAAACCGCGCAGAATTCGAATGCATGGGCTTGCTCGGATGATCGAGGCCATCGGCCCGGGTGGGACTTATGGATACTGCTGGCGCCGCGCCCCTGCATTTCAACCCCGGCCACTATCCACCCAGCCTGTTGGTTGATGGTCCAACTTATTCGGACGGCCGGGCTCGGAGCCCCGGTCTCTAAAGCGGAGCATTGTGTCCTAAAATCCTGGTTCGAAAGCCCCTCAAGGTGTAGTATCATCACACCATCTTCGAAAAATGCCTGTATCTCGCTGTTGAACTTGTTGGTTCGACGAAATCAACGTGACATCCAACAAAGTTTCACGATTTGGCTCACCTTCTAGGATCCATCAGTCACAATGCAATTTCCGGCATGCAGCGGCCGTTGGTCCAATGCGGGGTGAAGACTCCATGTCGGCGAGAACGGCTGGCGGCCAAGACGATCGATTCCACCAACCGAGATATGCATACTTATTTGGGAAAGTCAAGTACGTAGGCTATGCAGACGTAGTCTTCAACCTTCGGGAATTGATGTTGTGCTACTTTGCGGGCATTCGACAACTCGATTTAAAATCTCCCGTGATTCTGCAGACTCGCCGTAGACGTGCGTTTCGTTACCAATCGCTTTACCACACCAGAAGCACTGCCGCATTCCAAAAGATCACGTGTGGGTGAGAACTCTCTGAACTATCCACGCTTTCTCAGTCGACATGCGTTCTAGCACGATGCGTGCAGGTGCAAGTCTCGTTGCTACGTTTGTGGCGCAGGGCGTGGCTGGGTTGAGCTGTTGCAACCATACCGTCTCTCGGGATGTTATTGTCGTTGGTGGTGGTGCTGCTGGCTCTCACGCTGCTGTTTGGTTGAGAGACCATGGACAGAGTGTCGTCGTTGTAGAAAAAGCTAGTCAACTTGTAAGTTACGCCCTTTCTTCCGGCATCCTCCCTTCTTTAGATGCCTCTCCTTGAAGCAACTAAGTATCGTAACTAACATTATCTTCAAGGGGGGCCATACGGCATTCTACTATGACTCGGCCTCGAATAAGTCCATCAATGTCGGTGTCCAGGCATGGATGGAGTACAAAGACACCTTTGACTTCCCGAAGCGCATGAATATCTCAACCAGTGGGTCGATGCATTTTACCACACTTGATTACAAGTACGTCGACTTCAAGACGGGCTCGCCGGTGACAGGCTGGAATGCGCCTTCTTCAGACGCCATGTATCCCGCGCTTCAGAGGTACCTCGACGTTCTTGAGAAATACGAGGACATCATCCTCCCAGGCTTCGAGAACTTCCCAGATGCGGACGACATTCCGGAGGACCTGGTCATGCCCTTCCGCCAGTTCGTCGAAAAGTACGACATCGCCGCCGCCGTACCCCAGATCTGGGACTCCACGGCACAGGGCCTTGGTGATACCATGGACGTGCCGACCTTGTTCGTGATGCAGGCTTCCGGCGTCCCCATGGTGCGAGCTTTGCTGGGAACCGCCGCCGCCGCGGTCCCTGCCTCGGGACGCCTCTACGAATTGTACGAGAGCGTGGCCAAGTTCCTCGGCGATGATGTTATCTACTCCAGCACTGTCGTCTCTACGGCTCAACGCACTGACGAGGGTATCTCCGTGAAGGTTGCCGGCGCTGATGGCACCTTGACTTGCATCGACGCAAAGCGCCTGCTCATCGCTTTCGAGCCGACCCCCGAAAGTCTCGCCCCTTTCCGTCCAGACGAGACCGAGACAGAAGTATTTGACAAGATCGAGTTCACCACCGTCTACGCTGGCATCCTACGTCACCCGTCGTTGCAAATCAGCACCGCCTACTCCAACAGGTCGCCCGCTCCCGGCTCGACCAACTACACCGTCTTCCCTACCCCCTCTCAGGTGGGTCGCATCGACTACATTGGCGGTACCAAAGACTTGTTCCAGTTCACGGCTGTCGGCACGGATGAGGATACCTCAGAGAGCATGAAGGCCGTCATTGCTGAGTCCATTGGCAACTTAATTGAGGCCGGAACAGTCCCTGCTTCAAACGGCACAGTCAGCTTTGTTGCCTTTGCGAACCATGGGAAGATGCATCCTCGCGTTACCGGCGGGGAGCTTCGTACAGGATTCATTCAGAAGCAGACAGCTCTTCAAGGCCGCCGCTCCACCTGGTACACGGGAGCAGCCTTCTCTGCAGGCTTCTCGACTGTGGTGTGGGAGTACAACAATGTCATCTTGCCCAAGTTGATTGAGGGGCTGTGAATGACTCGTTTGAGGATTTAATGTGTATATTTGATATTCAACAACGGTCTTCAGAGGAAGATGACCAAGATAGAATGCATAAAGTCTAGACTATAGAAGCACCAGGACTTGACTCCGACTGACTTGGCTCATACTGGAAACTCAACGAGTTGTCGTGTGTGCTGCTGAGACCATCATGCACTTATGGGCACCCGCCCAGAGGCTTGGTGGGGTCCCACTGGCAGCCCTGGCGCGCTTCCAGACCAGCTGCTGCTTCGGTGCGTGCTTCTTGAGCGAGGGGGGCCGCGATGGCCATCGACGCTATTGCGCACCAAAACGTTAGTTTGCAGCGAACTTCCGCGGTTGAAATCGTCAACTAACTTACCGAAAATCGCAAAGACTTGGATGAACTTCATAGTTGAGATGATACCGTGATTGGCCCTTTGTTGGTCTGGGGTTCTTTGTGTTTCCGAGTGATGATGAGAAGGATCAAGTTAGCAAGCAAGAGTCGGCCGCCATCTTTATATACACCTTGAGAACAGTTCTCGTTGTCTTTCAACTCCTTTTCCCTCAACTCTGCGCTCTACGATGTTCCCGCGCGGATGCATCTTTCGGCGCTGTACCTGGATAAGCCCCGCTCTAGAGAAAGGAAATATCTGGTTCGCTCAAAAACTTCATTCTGTTTGAATCGGCGTCCAGTCGGGTTCAAACGAGCGACGATCGCCCCATCTGATAAGCCGTAAATTTAGACTTTGACGTAATCTAATCCATCAGTTTGATTGATTAGATGCTACATTTAACAGCCAGGATGGAAGTAAGGATGCACGTGGGTCAGCATAGTCATGACCATGCTCCTCAGAGCAGGGGCTTCAGGGGTAATTATCTCGTTCCATCCATGGTTATGAGGAGACGAGAAACTATCGTGACGAAGAGGTAGGCTCGATTATTTTATTTCCAGCTTCACCCCTCGTTTGAGGCTTTGGTCTCCCGCCCCCGCCGTTTGTGTTTCTGCCGGGCATTACACCGGCTTTTTTGGGTAGTACCAAGTGTGCTCGGCGAAGAAATTACACCAATAGCGATTCCTCTCACTTTTGAATTACATACACCGGCACGGCGCAATCGGCATCGTGCACCGGACGCCCACCGGGCATACCCCCACCGGACTTGGCATTCTTTATCCGGATGCGACAAGCGATGATGCCGCCCGGGAAAATAAACGTCGATGGGCGCCCATTGAGCTACCTACTAGTTTTCTATGTGCAAGATTCTTTCCGTGAATGTAGTTGAGATGCTGTTTTGCTAGTGGTCTGAGATATTATGGTGATACCCGCGAAGCCAGTGCGTTATAGGAAGAGGTCTGCCATATAAACCCCCCTTTGACCGCTCGAACATTCCTTCTTTCACTCGTTCTTCATCAAAGGATTTTCGAAGGCCATCTTTCAAGTACATTCATCGCGCCGAAGTTACAGACACCATGGCTCGAAATGCTTTGATCGTCCTATTGGGCCTGACACTGCCAGCCCTGGGCGCAGTCCTGAGCGCTCCAGAACCGGTATCCCATTCTGTCATCCAGAAGCGTGATCTCTCTGGGTCATCCTATGTCTGGCTCAACGACAACACCGGTACTCCGCAACATATGGCTTCTGGTGTCTTACTCGGAATTCCAAGCAACCCCGACCAGATCCCTGACCATTGGCTATCTGACATCAAGTTCTGGAACATGAGATCTGGTGGTTCGCAGTTGGCTGAGCCCCGCCGTGGATGGACTCGAGGACTAAACGAGTTCATGGCAAGTACCAAATTAACCTATGAAACCCCCTTACCTGTGCTGACAATGACCCAAGGGTCGCTACGAGTACCTCAAGTCTGCATACCAGGTCACACGCCGCCACGGGGGAAATTTCCAAATCATGATCCATGATATGTGGGGGACCGATTCGTATCCGAATTTCGCCGAGACGCCGATGCCGGGTGACGGAGGAAGCTACGCAGACTTTGACAACTTCCTTGATACGTTTTTTGCGCTGCTGAAACAAGATGGCATGGTCGACAACATTTGGTGGGACCTTTGGAACGAAATTGACAATGTTGACTTCCTCGACCGAGGAATAGACAGATGGCTGGAGTACTGGGGTCATGCGTACCACAAGATCATGTAAGTTGATCACCCAACCCCGGGCCGAGAGCTCTTCCAGCTCACCATTCTACAGGAGGGATTTCCCCAATGCCAAGGTCATTGGGCCGTCCTACGGTCATCTGCCCAACTTTTCGCAAGGCGTCGAACACTATTTCTCACGCTGGGCTGAGTTCATAAAGTCCAACAACTCCATCCCCGACCAGATCAGTCTTCATTTCCTTTACGGGAACGGGGACTTAACTACCTCGCTCAATAGTTACCGTCAGTATCTGAATGCTGCTGGCGTCGACTTTCAGGGTATCTGGAACGTCCAGGAGTACGGCCACCCGGATCAGCAAGTTCCGTCCGGTCTCATATGGAACATTGGCCAGCTGGAGCGACACAACGTGCCAGGTCTCCGGGCCAATTGGCTAGGCGGTCAGGAACTCAACGACTATCTAGCATATGTTCTCGGGAAGGACAAGACCGGTGCCAATTATGACATGTATGACACTAGTTATCGGCCTGCTCGGGAGTATCCGGTGTACGTCTACTATGCCCAGAGCATGACGGGGTATCGTGTACGCACCGAGATGTCCGAGGACACGCTTGTGGATACGTACGCTACCGTCGATCCCAACCAGCGAGTCGTGCGTATCTTAGCTGGATGTCGTCCGAACACTGGCGTCTGGTTTGTCAAGGTTGGCGGACTGAGCGCCCTTGGTCTTCCTGAGTCCGGATCACTTCCTATCAAAGCGATCCGGTTCAACACAGCCCCGGGTCGGTTTGATCGTGTCGCCGAACCTGACGATCTCGGCTACACCAACTACAACTATGGAGATGGCATCGTTACCGTTGCCGTCTATCAGAATGACCCAGACGTCGGCTTTGCTTTCGAGTTCTCGTACTGAGGCCCCTGTGGCACGGAGAGGCACAACACAATCGTTCATGATGGTTCAAGATACTTAACAGGTTACATATTTTACATTCTCTGCAGGTTCACTTGTTTTCCTGCTGTAGGAAGAGCCATAGCTCTCTACTTTCTAAATCATAATCTATCAAACTCCTTTCTCCCTGTCATAAGTCATATCTTATTTCTATGGGCTGTTCTCCATTCGAAAGCTTTCCTTGTAACTTGGTGACCGCTCGGCATCCATGTCGTTGATGTTGCTAGTGCTGCTCGAGCGCTTCTCGTCTTCAACACCAGCAGAGTAGTGACCCGGTGCACTGGATCCGTTGGGAATGTGGAACCTCCTATCGAAACGGCTGAGTGCGTAGGTAAAGACAACGATCAACTCGATAACATAGTTGAAGACGTAATAGCACGCCTTGTGGTGGTACCATGCTGGGTTCGACGCGAGCCGGGGCGTAGTGTAGCTCACGCCGATGCGGAAGCCGGCACCCATTGCTAGCAGGGTGGAGGTGAAGAGAACCAGGATGATCTTTGTCCTGAGCGAACCCTTACCAAAGGGCTCTGGGACGGATTTGCTGGGGATGAGTACGGTCGCGATGACAATCGGAATCGGCAAGAAGGCCAATGTAGCAAGAGATGTTCCGGAAAACAACTGGATGATGCGCGCAGTGTTCAAGGTCGATGGGTTGCGGGTGTAAAAAGAAATGATGGTGATCGTAATGGTCATGATAAGACAAATGATGACGTAGGCATAAAGAGCCTTGAAGGCGATCGAAGGGATGCGACCCCATCCGAAGGTGGGATGTATAGACCGGACCAAACGCTGCGCGAATATGAGGTTGACAATGAAGAGGATGATGACACCGGCGGCCGCGAAGATATTGGCGGCGATTGTCAAACTAGCATTGTCGTGGCGGGTAGACCAGACAATGCGTAGGACCAGCGCCATATTGCGGGCCATGCAGAAACCGGCGAGAAGTACCGAAGGCAGGAACTTGTGCCCGCGAGCTTTATTCCGCCGAAAGATGGTGATATTGAGGACGAATCCGCTGAGGAAGAAAACGATCAAGACGGCGCAGATTGGCACGTCGACATTCACGGTCGGCGTCAAGCCCAGAAGAGCTGTAACTGGTGCATAAGGAGGTCCTTTCGGCGTCTATGCGGTGTCAGCGGTGACAACACGACGGTGATACAGGGTAACTTACCTGCTGGCCACTCGTGGCCGGTGTTAAAGTTGACATGGCTTGGCAGAATTGGATGGCAAAGGAATTGAGTTTGGTTCTTGGCAGGGGTCGTAAAGTTGAATTAGAGTTCGTTCGATGTTGCGAATGCGTGAAAAGATTTCGAATGTTGGCGGTTGTAAGTGATAAGACCTCCAGTCAAGCCAGAGCTTCAATGGGTTGAATGCTTTCAAGTTGACGTGTATGATTTCAGGCCCAGGAGTGAAGACACAGTCGTAAGAATTGCACCCCCATCATCTTGATATCTGCTCTCTCAGCTTCTATATGAACCGACTGCTTTGATATCTCCCACCGTCCTGCAACCGGCCATCGGAGGTTGGTAGAAGGGCCGTGCCGACATTGACGTGGTTGCTGGCATGCGTCTAATGAGCTTGTCGGCATCTGTGCCTCCGTAGCGCCGCTCAGTCCATACAATCCTTGGGGAAAATGTGGATTTTACTACTAAATAAGCGCCACGTCTGTTCAGCCCGGGCCTCGTTGCCATCCGTTGTCCGATGTCATGTGCATATACATTCCATACTATGTCTGGACGTCAAGGGTCTAAGACCAATTACAGCTAGACAATCGGTCTCCGACTTGTCCAGGCCATCAACATTTGACAGCTAAAAGCCCTTTCCATACGTTCATCACAGCCACCAGACTCTAGGGTGCTGTCACACACCCCAGCCACTTGCTTACTTCGGGGAGTGTAGATGCCGTCTTTCTCGGACAGCCACCACAAACCCCGCCGCGATCTTCGTTGCTGGAGCTTGATTCTTAGCACAGCGAAATGTTATTGGAAAACCTGACAAACAAAGATCTCGCTTGGTAATGAATATCAATTTCCAAGGAAAAGAAGGCAACCAAGGGCCTGGAGAGTTTAAGACATGTTCGTCTTTGGATCCGTATGCTCTATCTAAGACTTTAAGCTAGATGCGCTCTGGATAAGCTAGGCCATGCATCGTGAACTCTAAATGACATCCCTCATTTAGTGGCAGCAAGTAACCACGCACTGGAAGTCGGCCTACAAGGTGAAGAGTGAGTTAGCTTGAGTTGCTATGCCAATTAGGACTCTGTTCGTGATGAGGTTTGCTTACTCCTGAAGGTCCGCGGGTGATATCGCCGGGGGCGCTCTTGTAGGTGGGGTCAATGGCCTGGCAGACTTTGATCTTGGCGGCAGCATCAATGTTGAGGCAGAAGTTGCAGTTGGGGTCGCTGTAGGTGCAGAAGCCCTCGGACTTTGATGACTTATTAGCAAGACGATCCAGCGGGTCACGCCTCGTAGCCAGTGTTGCGTGGCTTGGAAGCTAGTGTTCGGTGCTTACCTTGCAGCTGAAGCCCTGGGGAACAGCAGCAACAGCCGTGAGAAGGGAAGCGAAAACAGCGGTGAAAGTAGTAGCACGCATTTTGAATGTTGTGGTTGCGACGGCAAATGAATTTTTGAAGAGGAGAGCGGAGGTTGCTGAACGAGAGACTTGGTGTGGATGGGCTTTTGATAATGAGAGCACAGTTGAAGTATGCGGAAACAACAAAGAGTTTATAACATCATGAGACGCCTATTGTCTGGTGATCACAGTAGTATATCGTCGGAACCTATCCACAGATGACAGGTAAAGTGTCCTCCATGATTCGGCTGTCGGCATAAATGAGTTGAGCTCTGAACTCTAATAAACTAGAGTCCATATTCAGCATTGGTTACGAACAGCTAGAATTGTTCTACTGCTGAATGAAGACCTAGAGTTGTAGATCGTCATGGGTAAGTTGACTCGTACATACTTCTGCTTCCATTGTTAAGGTTACCATGTTTAAGTTCTGCGATCCTGATAGAGTAGTGGGGGAAGAACGAGTCGTGCTGTTCACAGCGACACAGGCAGTGGCCCCCAACCCATTCGCTGCCCCGCAGATCTCATTTCTGTCGTGCATCAAAACTACATAGATACGAAGTGCTAGTCAGAATGAAGTTGCTTCTGGGCATCCTAGCTACCAGTTTAGATTCTTCGAGATCGTCCATACTTCCCCACGCGCATTCTGCGGGCAACGAGTTGCAGAAATACCTCAGCCAGTCCTTACAGAAATGTGAGTTATCAAGGACCGTCGGTGGATCATCCTCGCTCAGGTGAATAAGAAGGTACAGCGGCCCAGGATTTACCATCAATGGAAGATATTGCCCTGGCGCTGAACTGAATTCGACGAGGATAACGGCGACCATCAATTCCGTGCTGTTAGGTTCAAGCAGCGACATGTGTCGAGTGAAGCCAATATGAGCAGTCTTAGGCCAAGGAACATAAAGTGTATAGATTGATGATACGGTTCAGACGGAACATAAGCATTTGGAGCAATGCGTAACAGAGGTTTGAAGTAGGTAGCTATCCCGATACCGAAACCTGAGTCCATTTTCTGTGAATGAATAATCATGTTTACGCGATACCGAAAGTATTCAGGGAGTAACTCAGTACATGTCTTGCAATATCCATGTCTAATAGCTGAACTGAATCGGCATCATGGCTTGCCACATGTCTCCAGATCTAGAGCACACTCATAAGCATAATGATGAGACTTCCGGGATCACTGGAAAGATCTCTTGCAGAGCCTCTGAGCCTGTGATCCAGTGTCATTGTGACCCTATGAAGTCAATTGGCAGCACTCTACGAGGAATGCCCTTGAAGTCTCGGGGATCCCCGACTCAGAATCAGGGTAGACGAAGCCTTAAGTGGGTATTACTGAACTATCAAAGGCTCGCTCCAGAGAGCGAACGTCTCTTACTAGAAACTCGCTACAATCTGCTCTAAGTAGCTGATAATCTTCTCTGCAATGTCTGAACTCCTTAGGTCTTTCCAGTTTGATGAGTGGTAGAAGAGCCGTCCTGTTGCGCTCGCTTCTTTGCATAATGACGTAGCAGTCAGGAGGTCATTGAGTCATGGAATTCGATCAGACGAACTTGAAGTTTGGGACAGCAAGGGTGCAATGCGAGGACCTGACACGGCCCCCTCATGTTTGGGCCCCTTATCGGACTCTAAAGGTAGCAGCGGTGAGTATCAAAAATTCAAGAAGGCCTTCGGGTATACAAACGAGCCAATGGATACAGTGTACTTGATGCAGCTCAAGACTAAATGCAGGTACCCGAGTGCAAAGGTGGTTCCAGGGCTGCGGCGCCATGTAAAACTTTTTCCCAACGTCCTTCTCATCATCACAAGAAATGACATCGCGAAGAGCAAAAAGGGAAAGTAAGGGAATAAGGAAATGTTATGGCTTCGTAATTTCATTCCTTGTGACTTAATGGAATAATCCCTCCTCGAAAATTCAGCGTAAGTTTGAGCGTTCAGGCGCAAACCATACATGAATCGACTGCATACCACACGGGGTTCATCCTCGCGGGCGAGTTGAACCGTCGTATTTACCACCGACGTATGTGCTGGAAGCATCCCAAAACACACAGCCCCCCCCTTTCTCCTTCATCGAGGTAAGGGTTAAGATCAAATGAATTTATCGCATCCCGCGGGCCATATATAGGGCTAACTTTGTAAAGTAGGACTCTTCTGGTCCTGTATTATCTAACTGTTGTGGGAAGAACTACATACACACTACTGTAACAAATGGGGGGATATCTCTTCTAAAACAGGCCAGCCATCGCGACGAGAGCAAATCCAAACAGGCCAGTGCCAACAGTTGCGCCGGTCAACAGCTTTCCAGCGGCAGCGCTGGCGCCGGTGGAGGCAGTAGCGCTGGCGGACGAGCCAGACTGGGTGGCCGAGGGAGCAACCGTCGGACGGATCGTGGTTCCTGTCGTGGTGGAGTTTCTCAGCGGGGCGCCCGAGGACACGGGGAAACCAGAGGAAGGCGTCGCTGTCGCGTCGGAGCTCCCGGAGGCGGATTCGGAGGTTATGTTACCTGAAGTGGTGTCGTTCTGACCGGCGTTGGTGCTGTCGTCGGTGGCGGCGCCGATCTTGATGCTCGAGTAGTCACCAGTCATGTCGCTGTAGGTGTAAGAGCCACCAGGGTTCGCATTGGTGATGGAGACCTTTTGGACGGTCATGGTGAAAGGCGCCTTGGTGTAGTCGGTCTCACCACCGGCCCAGGTGATGGTGCCGGCGTTGTTGTCCGGGTCGCCGCCGGCCCAGATGCCGAGTCTCAGGCGAGCCGGGGTCTGGGGGAAATTCTTGCCGCCAAGGGCATCGGCGTAGTTGAGGGTGCGGACGAGGTTGCTGTTGATGTACCAGGTGACGGCCTCCTTGGTCCAGTCGATGGTGTAGTTGTGGTACTCGGTCTGAGTCGCGGCGATGGTGTGGAACGCGCCACGGTCGTAGCTAGTGGTGTTGCCCTTGCCGAAGTAGTTGGTCTGAACCTCGGCATCCTTGCCGCCGAGCCACTCCCAGTCGACCTCGTCCAAGTCATCGGACTCGATAACTACACTGCTGACGATACCGGTTCCGGGGGCAGCCTTCATGAGGACCTCGGCGCGGCCGAAGAAAAAGTACCACGATGTCTCTATAGTGGGGGCATCACCCTTCTTGTTCAGGGTGAACTCGGCGCCATCAGTGCCGTAGGTGATGTTGCCGGCGGTGACGGTCCAGGCATCGTTGTCGGCGCCCTTGGTGAAGTCAACCTCATAGGTGCTCTTTGTCAGACCTTTGTTGGCGGGGCAAGTTTCTAAGTCATCTCGTGTTAGCAAAACAACTTATCCACCAAAGCATAGAGTACCGTGAGGTGGAGGACATGTCGAAATATCCTCAAATGAACGCAGATCCAAAGTTTAACTTACTCTTAGTAGGGTCGCAATCGGTAAAAGTTTGAGCGAAAGTTGTAGAAGCGAGAAGCGCAACGAGCGACGCTTGACGAACGAAAGACAATGCCATTGTGAGTAATTTTACGGCGAAGGAAGAACCCTCTAAATTTCAATTCAACGATAGTATATTGGAAGGGAAAGAAGTTTTAAAAGAGAAGAGATAGAACGAGAGAAATGGCTGAGGCTTTCAGTGAAGAACCATGGAAACCGAACCCGCCCCCTTATTTCGATGGCGGGTCATCGTCTCCATTAAAGAAGGGCAGAATCGACAGGATACATGGATACCTGGTGTTTGAGCTTTACTAGGAGAACCCATCACGCGAGTTCCAGCTGGACAAGCTGGAGCCAACCACCTCACTTCCACCCCATCTCAAGGAGGCTGACGTACGTTTGAGCATTTGGCAACGGCAAACACCTGCCACTCGGCCTCCCGGCAGTGGAGTTGCCATGGTGGGGTTCATTAGTGGGTGAAATCTATTGAGGGGGACGCGTGTGCATGGGTGGCTGTACCATTTCTTCTTCCCTGACACCTGCAGCTGGTCGCTCGGGGCAGCGCCCACCATCCGATGTGCCGTGCCGGGAGGCCGTTCATGCTATTAAAAGCCGTGCGGCTTGTCAAGTTGGGCTGAAGCACCAATGGGACGTCCCGGCCAGGGTTTCTCTTCTCTGTTCGATGTGGGCTAAAATGGTGAGACGGGATGACCAACGGTAGAGTCTCAAACCTAAGTGGCTCATGTCGAAACTTTCCCACACAGTATCTTTCCCATCTGTGCGTTTTAAGGGGGCTGAGACTGGAGAGGAGGGTGTTTCGCTGAATAACCCATACACTTTGGCACTTTTCCCGATCATCTTATTGGCGACAACACCACGGGAGGCCCCTCGATCCAAACAGAATCCTTGATGTCCCGCGGAGAATAACAGCCACGGTGGCAACCCGTGCCAACCTAAACATTCAAACCCAGATCTGTGATTGCTGCGGCCTTCTCAGGCTGTGCTCTTCAGACGAAACATGCTTTAAGCTCACTGGATCCCATTTACATCGCAGTCACAGGCCAGAGACCAAGTCTTTGCGTACCTGCATCCGGATCCGCGCGCCAGTAGTGCAACCAAGTCCGCCGTCGCCTGCGAAGTCGCGTTGCCGCGTTCCCTCGAGGCAGGGCTGCGGACGGACAGGGGAGTATGCGGCCCTTGGCACTATCGCGGCGCTAAGTCGGCCAAGCAAATGACATCTGCAGGGTCATTTCGGAGCCCGATCGCCCACAGTCCGTGAACGGTGAGCGTCGTATCCCGCCGGGAAGCCGCCGGGGATTTTGTGAGCTCGGCAGATCTACGTTCGGGGGAGGCAGAAGCACTGCCCTGGATGACGTTGAAAATCAAGGGGTTGGCGCAGCATATATCATGATCGCATTCGGTGCGCGCGGATGGCTTTTTGATATTCTCCTGCCTTCGCCGAAGGCACGGCGAACCTGCGGTGGCCGACGGGATGGCCATCTGAACAACATCGGGCCTTCAAACGCTGCTGCGAGATACTGCCACTGATGCAGTCACTGTTTTGGCATTGCGAGCTGGATCTCCGGGGATTACGCCATGCAGATCTGAACAGGTCTTGGATTCGTCATCATCGACATAACCCGCATCCACAGGCAAACTACATGTAAGAGTGAGCGTGTGTGCGATGCTCGAGGCACTAGAGCAAATACGACATATCAGCCGTGCGGTCGCGACCGTCCAATTCTCCTGCGACAATCAGGGCCGCGCAAGGACGATTAAATGAGTTGATAACACTGATAAGATTGTGATAGAATCTATCGCCAATTAGAAGCGATACAACTCGCAAGGAAGGGCAAAACTAAGGTATGCGACACAGCTTACTCGAGGCCAGGGAAATCTTCGCACAGGATCCCAAAGCATTCGGCGAGCTTCTGGTCACGAAGTGGTTTCCCAACCCTGATCCTTCCTCAGGTATGGTTTTCCAAGGCCATTTCAAGCTCACAAGATTTGTTCCCTTTCACCCGCCGCGCATGCAGACTTCTGGAGTTGATACAGCCTTACTGCAGGCTCGGCAAGGCGAGCGATGGATTTGAACAGCCTATTGGCGTCGATGATGTCAAGCACACCCTCTCTGAAAGATTTGGTCTGGCATGGGAACATGATCTCGGTAGGAACTCGTCGATAAATCGGAAGTCACCATGTATGACTGTTAACCCATCTTTTACTTCGGAGACTTCGTAAACGCTCTTTCTCTTTCCAAGAATGGAGCTCGACGCCGCCATTCTCTTCAAAGCATCTGGAATCAGGGTTATCGTACAGTGCCGGTACCAGTTCCTGTTCGACCTAGAGTTTGGGAATCTGCTTGAATACCCGTGCAAGTTCGATGATCTCGAGTCTGGACTAGTTGATGCAAGAGCGCAATTAGTCTCTATATTTTGCATTGTTCCTCTACGCCTCGACCATCAATTGAGCCTGATCAAGCCCAAGTAAGGCGTGAATTGGGCAGCCGCTGCTTGATCTCGTGCAAGGCCTGGGACAAGAAAGGGAGGAAGGGGGGGGGGGGCGGGGGCAGGCAATTGGCAGTATATAATACTGCTATTTTAGTCTATCGAGACAGTGAGAGTATGCACTGATACTGTGTATCAATACCGTGTAAACGATACTGAGAATCGCCCGAGCAGCCAGCAAAGGCAGAACACAAAAATAAATAATACTGCTATTTAAAACACTCCTGATGATATGCCCGTCGCCGAAGAAAGGAGGTAAAGGAGACCGATTGCGTTCGAATACTATGTGGGACGAAGAAACCAGAGCAAGGAGTGTGGAGAGATGAGAGGAAGAGGGAAGCCACGAAATATACCAAACATTAAACATATGCCTGAATTTTGGGATCGAGTCAATGGCATGGACTGATGAGGTCTACACAATGATCATCGGAGTTGAAGGGGGACAGCCCCTCCATGTTGGTCTTTCTTATACGACACAAAGATCTTCGACTCGAAGTGAACACGGACAAATAGGAGCAATTTATAACCGAGCACAGATGGGAACAGCTCTGAGTTTCGTGGCCGTTTCTTTGACCATAGGCTCACTATACACTGATAACATCCTGTATACCTATTGACTGAGATATACGGAACGTTACAGGCAAATGTACTAGATGAAACCAAGGCTGGATTAGGTATGGATCTCATATTCCAACTGACATTATGGCAGTTACTCAAGAACGCCTCGGGGAATCATGGGAAGGCAATACCGATACTCGAGTCCGAAGATCATGATCAAATACGGAAAGCGCCATTCGGCAAGCCTCTCTTCCCTTACCGATGGCCATGAAAAGCCCAATGATCTAGTGGTTTCCGCGTGTCCAGGAGCAGTCAACAGGAGCTTTATACGGTACTCTGCGTAGATCCCCTGGGTATTATGGCTTAGATGGTCAACACAACCGTTGTACGCACCATTGAACCGGATGCGAACGTTCGCTTGACAAGTCTGAGCTTGGGTAAGAGGCGCGGGGGAAGACGTAGACCGATGACTATGTATTTCAGGATCATAAGAGCACGTGGATGAGGAAAGGTTTGATGAAATTGTCTGGAAGGAAACGTAGGAGTTGGTATTGCGCGTCAATGATCACGGTTTTGTGCTGTTGGCCGAATTTTGATCGAGTCCGTATGAGGAGAGAATATTATTTCCTCCAGTGTTAGTCACGGCGATACACCTACCCAAGCAACTACAGAATCTCTTAGACGCTCGATTTTGTTAGCATGAATGCGAAACAATGATAGCCTGCTTGTTACTGCCTATAAAAGAGATTCATGGTGGGAAGGTTTGGTTTCGCCTTCAACGAGTTGTAGATCGCATAACTGATACCTTCCGTCCAGTTGTGCCGTCACAGAGATGCTGACTCAGCTGCACAGCCACAGAACCGGCACATAAGCCAGAGGGACATAGCTTGTCAAGCCATATGACCTCGAGCACCTTAACTCCCGAGGGCTCCACCCTGCGCCTCGGCTCACCATGGATTTCCACTGGCGGTTGATCGGACGTCTGGGGCGGTTGATGTCACACCCGTTTAAGCTTGACCAGTTACTGACGGACAATCAGGCTGTTCACAACCACCTCACGATATTTCACATTTCAGCATCGCTTCCCTATACCTTCGCGATACCAAACCATAGATTTTCATTGCAATCCTTACCATGCGATAGAAGCACACACCTTCCCACTTCTGCGAACCTTGTTGCGCCGTGGGCTCAAGAGCTCCCGCACACGATATACCCTCACTCTCCTCCGCACCTCCCACCCCCGAACCTCAACAAACCGACCACCTCTACCTTGAGCACCTTCGCGCCAGTTACCCAGCATGACCGACACGATACCTTCGCTTCAGACCGGGCTTCAAGATGGCGAGCGCCGCTGCTTCATCTGCCTCATGGACGAGAACGAGTCCGGCGCCTCCGAGTCCGCCTGGGTCGACCCGTGCCCCTGCACCCTCGAAGGCCACCAAGACTGCATGATCCAGTGGGTCACGGAGCTGGAGCGCGAGGGCAAGGAGATCCTCTGCCCGGTTTGCAAGGCCAAGATAAACATTGACGAGCCCTACGACCCGGCGCTCGCGCTCAGCAACCAGATCTACAAGTCCTTCAGCAGGGTGTCGCCGGGCCTGATCCTCGGCGGGATCGGCGCGGGCACATGGGTCAGCTTGGCCATGTACGGCAACATTGCGGTGCGGGTGTTTGCGGGCCCCGAGGCGACGTATCGCTTCTTCTTCAACGACAGGAACCCCAGAGGCGTGCCCATGGTCAACTGGATCCACGTCGCGATCCTGCCGACCATCGCGCCCGCCCTGGTTCTGGGCTCATCGGTCCCTATTCTGGGCAATGTCTTCTTCATGCCCGTCGCCGCGCTGGTAAGCATACCTTTCTTTATACTCATTCCTCGCGGGCCTGACTGACATGATCTAGTACGGCGTATTCCACATGGCCAAGGACGACCACTTCTTCTCCTGGCCCCCGTCCCCTCAACTCGCGGCAGCGTGCTTCCCGTACATTAGAGCTGTATACAATAACCTATGGCACGAGTTCGTCTGCCCATACGAGAAGAGGTGGGAGCGCATAATTGCCGGACTGCCCGAGCCCGCATCTCAGGCGAACAACATACAGAACGGCAACCGCCGCCGCCGCGGTAGGAACAACGAGGGCGGCAACGAAGCTGCTAGAAACGTCGGATTGGTGGGAGGGTTGATCGATGCGGCTATCGATATGCTGGACATCCCCGACGTGGAGATGGAGGTTGAGCTGGAAGAAGTGGAGATGGGACAGGACCATGATATGGTCAACCTCGAGATTCTCGTCGAGGAGATCGAGGAGGCACATGCAGCGGAGCAAGATAACGACGCCGGGGATATCGCTGCCGCCCTCCCTGCCCAGTTGCCTCAGCCAGGTAACGAACCACAGCAAGCACCGATCGTGGCACCGCAACAACCAGCAGCCCAGCCGGCGCCCGCAGCTCCACGCCAGCGTGGCATTCAGGCCAGCCTCAAGGACGTCACAAACGCAATCGTGAGCACACTCCTGCTACCAGTCTTCTCCGCCGCTATGGGCGAGGTTATCCGTTTGGCGCTACCAAAGCACTGGACATCTCCTGCGGGTACCTTTGGTCGGTTCAAGATCCGAACAGGTCTGCTCCAGGAGCAATGGGGCCGGAACCTTGTCGGAGGCTGCATGTACGTGGTAATCCGCGACGTGTTTCGGCTCTACACCAAGTACCGCCTCGCGAAGAACAAGCCCCTCCGCAAGATTCGCAACGTGGATAGGCGGAGGAACCAGACCTCTTCCATTTCTCCCGCCGCTTAGGGAATGTTGAGATGAGAAATCAAACATATTTAACAGCGACAGTACACACCTGCATATCAAACGGCGTTGGCGGATAGGATAGGATGATTGCATATCTCTTTTGCTTTAGTACTTTCCTGTATGATTAGATGTCGTTCAGCATGGCGAGACGTTCCTCATCTCTACGGCCTCTGTTTGACAGTAATGAATCAGTCTGATTAAGGTATTGATCTGTTATCGTGCGGTCAATAGTGATGAACATAGATATTATGTGCATTTAACTGTATACCTGCATGATTGCATGAAATTGAAGCCAAGAGGAAATGCGTCTGTCCCATTCAGCGGGATAACCGGTACGTTCCTCCAGGCTCTTCCCCTCCAAGGCTCCAACGCCGCCGCCGCCGCTTGACGCCCACCCGCCCAGTCCCCTCCTCCCCCACCTTCACCGCGGCTGCGCTGGAACCTTCCAGCCAAACAGCTGTACCGACCGGGCGAAAAGAGAACGTGGGGAGTGACGCGGGCAAGCCAAGCAGCCGCAAAGCCCAACCCGCCAGCCATCGTAACAAAGGAAGGCGATCCCCAAAAAAACCAACAACACAACATCCAAGCTCCCCACCATCTTACAACACCTCTTGATACCCCCATCCTCGTGTCGACCTCCCTCTATTCGATTATATACACATCCACAAGTTCATACATCGTCAAAATGGTTAGCAACCCGTCCCAATCCCCCTTGCGCAGGGACAGACAGCCAAGAGAAGAATACGATCATGAGCTAACATTTTACCCCTCCTCCAGGCGACAGTAACCTCCAAACAGCGCCTCGCCGTCGCAATCTGCGAATTCCTCTCCACCTCGGTCAATGACGGCACCCTCCCCGCCGACGACAAGGATTCCATCGACGTCGCAATCCAGTGCATCGCAGACTCCTTCAAGGTCGACCCCACCGACAAGAAAATCCTCGCAGAGGCCGTCGGCGCCCAGAACCTCTACCAAGTCTACTCCGTCTACGAGAAGCTCAAGAACGCTTCCACCCCCGCCGCGGCAGCGGGCGCCTCCGCCGGCGCAGCAGCAGCAGGCGCGGCCGACGCCGCCGCCTCGGCCTCCAAGACGGTGACCGAAGAAGATAAGAAGGAGGCCGACGCCCTCAAGTCAAAGGGCAACGCCGCAATGGCCTCAAAGGACTACCCCTCCGCCATCGCCCTCTACACCCAGGCCCTGGCCCTGAACCCCGGCAACGCCGTCTTCCTCTCCAACCGCGCGGCCGCCCACTCCGCCGCAAAGGACCACGAATCCGCCAAGGCGGACGCCGAGGCCGCCGTCGCCGTCGACCCGGCCTACACGAAAGCCTGGTCCCGCCTCGGTCTCGCCCGCTTCGCCCTCGGCGACGCAAAGGGCGCAATGGAAGCCTACGGAAAGGGCATCGAGTTCGAGGGTTCCGGCGGCAGCGAGGCCATGAAGAAGGGCTTCGAGACGGCCAAGCGCCGTGTCGAGGAGATGTCGGTCGAGGAGCGCGACCTGCCCCGCCAGTCACCCGGTGTCGGTGGCGGCATGGGCGGTGGCGCGGGCGGTATGCCCGACCTGAGTAGTCTGGCGAGCATGCTCGGCGGAGGCGGAGGGGCTGGCGGTGGTGCCGGAGGCATGCCCGATTTCAGCCAGATCATGAACAACCCCATGTTCGCGAGCATGGCCCAGAACCTGATGAGCAACCCCGACATGATGAACAACCTCATGAGCAACCCTCGCCTGCGCGAGATGGCCGACCGCTTCGGTGGCGGTGGCGGTATGCCTGACCTGAACTCTCTCATGTCCGATCCCAACATTGCCGACATGTAAGTGGTCTACCTGTGACAATAGCATAGAAGTCAGTCCTAACTCTTTTTAGGGCACGCAACATGATGGGTGGTGGAGGTGCACCGGGCGGTGCTCCCGGAGGAGGCGCTGGTGCTGGTGCTGGTGCTGGCCGTGGAGGCTCGGCCTAAAGCGTCGTTTCAAGAATTCATACTTGAAAGAACGTTGCCGTTGGAGAAACCAGGAAACACAGTCGAGAACCACTCCGACTTACTACTAGAATTACCCTCACAATAACGTGCACAGAACTCCTGTGCATGAATAGAACACCATTTAACGGACCCATGAGACGAGTCTCCTTGACCAAGGTTGAAGGACGTTTTTGACCATCGGCGACAAAGTATTGTTTAGGTAAGTGAGCATGTTGGCCAAGCTATCGACCCTTCTTATCCATACATCCAGTCTAATCTAAGCTCAAGTATACCCCAGTCTGTTCTAAAGCTTTTGCCCACCAATTCTAATGAAGCTTGTCCTTCGCCAATTTTGGGTTGCTTTTGATGCGTAACACAATACTCTCATGATATGAAATGTAGCCCCTTCTGTGTCTTTTTAGACAAGCCAGCTTGCGCTGACGCCATTCTCTAAACAATACCGTAGAAAGCGGCACCTAACAAGCCGTTTGTTGGGCCAAGAATAGTACAATGGACCAGTGCCAACTCGAACAAAAGAAATCTGATAATGTGCGGTGCAGCACTCATTGAGAAGCTGTTGAAAGCTAGTGATGAGCGCCCTGATCGGGGGGTTTCGCATGGCCATGGCGACCACGCCCACGGCCTCCGCCTCGGTTGTATCGCTTTCTCTGACCACGATTGTTGTTGGGCTGCTGAGAATCTCGAGTGAGCGAGGATGCAGCTGAGTTAGACTGCGTGACCTCCTTGAGAGGAGATGATGACGTCGTTGATTTGGTTGTAACCGGACCGTGAGATCCCTCAGGCACATTCTCCTTGTGGCGACAGACAGGAGTGCTAGTCAAGCCGGGTGTCGGCAGCTTGTCGTTGATCAAGTCTTTGGATACGATGATGGTCATTGGGGAAGCACGAGTCTCCTGGCCCGGTGTGACGGTCTTCAACTTCAAGACCGGTGCAGATACATGGCGTACCTCCTGCAGCCGATTAGTTTCTCGCTCGGCTATGGATGGCTGTGAGGATCTTACAGCAATGACTCCATCAGCATCATCGCCACTTTGGTCCATCGCATCAGTATCGCCACAAGCTTGTCCATTGGAATCGCTCATGGCGTTGTAGCGACGGGCAGTAGGGTGAGGGGTTCTGAATAGGGGAGGCTCAAGCTTGATGACAGTGTCCACCGAGTCGTTGTCAGAGTCTTGTACTCTACTGTCGTGTCGAGCACCTAACGCCATATCGCGGTCAGAAACTTTTTTCTCGGAGCTATCATACACCATGAAGGGAAGCTTACCAGAAAGAAAGCTTACTTGAGCGCGGCTGCCGGCAGAAATGGTCGTGGTGTCAACGGTGGATCGTGGGGAGGAATCGTCATCCGAAGAAGTCGCGCTCGCCCAATTCAAAACCCGCTTGGGAGTCTGTCGAATGGGCGAGACATGTGGCTTTGCGGAATTTGTGATGGGCTGGCGAGTGGGGGATGGAAAAGAAATTTTGGTGATGGGGGTCGACTTGGGCGTGAATTCGGGTGCAACGGGGTTCAATCGAGATCCCTACACAATTAGTGGTTAGAATCTGCCAAAGACGAATCTTCAGCTGACTCTACCTCTTTCTTGTGATTACCGGGAGTCTGAACAGCCTCGTTTCCCTTGCTCGCCTGAGTCGGTGTCGTGTGAGTGTCCTCAGACGCAGAAGCATCTATCTCCGATGTGCCGTCGAGCGTGGACTCGTCGGTGTCACTCGCAGACGACTTCTTGTTGATGGTGGAATCGTCATCCTTGGGCTTCAGGAAGGTTTGCTTAGACCATAGGTCTGCGTACCTTCCCTGAGCGGTAACGAGGTCGGCATGATTGCCCTGCTCGACAACCTCACCATCCTCGATGACAACAATGCGATCGGCGTTCATAATGGTTGAAAGTCGATGACTGTGTCTGGTTAGCACATGGACCCGGTAGCTCAGTGGCACCGTGGCAAGGATGTGAACAATAGAGGCATGAAGAAAACGGAATACATACGCGACAATGAATGTGGTTCGTCCCTTGCAGAGCTGCATGAATGACTGCTGGATCTTCTGCTCTGTGTCGGTGTCCACTGAACTTGTCGCTTCGTCCAGAAGCACAATCTCGGGCTGCTTGAGAATTGCCCGGGCAATAGCAACACGCTGCAGCTCGCCGCCGGAAAGTTTGCTGGTTTTGGTCAGCTACTAGTCTATTCGCAGACACTGGGATTACTCACATTCCCCTCTCACCAACTCGCGTGTTGTATGCATCGGTGAAAGTCATGATCTTATCATGAATGCAAGCAGCCTTGCAAGCTTCAAAGACCTCATCGTCAGAAGCGGTGATTCTCGCATACCGAATGTTGCTAATGATCGTGTCGTCGAAGAGCACAGGATTCTGGGGCACCAAGCCAATGCGGTCACGGAGGCTGTGCAAGTCAACGTCACGCACATCCTGCCCATCAATCAAGATAGATCCCTCGCTAGCGTCGTAGAAACGGTTGAGTAGCTTCAACATGGTGGACTTGCCGGCACCAGTAGCACCAACAAAGGCCACCGTCTGGCCGCCGGGAACAGAAAGAGAGATGCTGTTGATGATCTTCTTCTTGGAATCATAGGTGAAGCTCACATCGTTGAAATCGACGTTGCCACCAATAAGCTTCAGGGGACGGGCCCCCTTCTTGTTCACGATTGTTGGCTCCTTCTTCATGATGTCCAACAGTCGCTCGGCATCAATCAAATCGCTTCCAATCTTCTTCCCGAGGCTGGCCATGAACCGCAGTGGAGACGTGAGTTGAGCCCAGTACATCAGGAGCATTGTCAAGTCACCAGGGGTGGCCTTGCTATTTTTGATTCTGTACACAGCCAGAATCGCGCCGGCCAACAGACCACACAGAAGAACCAAAGACTGGAATGCTTGCGCAGTAAACCACCCGAGACGTACACGCTTAGTCCAGTTGATGCGGGTGTGGATTGCGTTAGAGTAGCGCACATCTTCATATGTCGTCTGATTGAAGGATGCGACCGTATGCCAACCCGTGATTCCAGTCTGGCGTACGTAGTGCTCGGCGTACTGGGCGTTCACGTGGGCCCGTCTACGTTCCTTCATCACAGCAATCATCTTCGTAGCGATGAACAAGAAAAGTGTGCTGGTCGCCAGGGTGATGAGACCTTCATAAGGCCCCAAGATAACCGAGAGGTAAACAATGGCAACAACCAGGTCGATCAGCATGGGAAGAGCTTGAAAACAGATAGACTCCAGGAGATCGGAAACACTTGACCCGCCATACATGGCCAGGCTGATGTCAGATGTGCTCTTCGAATCGTGGAAGTCGGCTGAGAGGTTCAAAATGTGTCGGTAAGCTGCTGTGCTCAGAGCCCCATCGGCGTATACCTCAAGAGGCAGGTAGAGCCATTCTCGCAGAAACTCAATACCAGCGTCAGAAGCAGCGATTCTGAGCAGACCGTAGATCGCAACTCCGTACCAGGCGCTGCTGAAGTTCTTGTCCTTGAGCTCATCGACGATAATACCGAATTGACGTGGGATCAAGAGGTTGAGAGCGTTGCCGGCGAGCAGACAGAGTCCAACAAGGACAAGGCGTAATTGCAGGGATTTCTGTCCGACAGGCCAGATATAGGGGAACAAAATCTAGACTGGTGTCAGGCAAGTTACGTATATCAGGGGTGGTTGAAGGGACGAGAAGAATCCAAAACTTACGCCGAAACCCTTAATGTACGTTAGCCAGTTACCCTCTTCCTGAAGGCGCTTCTCCATCTCCTCCTGTGCCTTTCGCTGGCGTTCTGCCCAGTACGACTCTGGTGGATCACTTGTCGTTCCGTACGTAGAAGTAGAGCTCTGGCTCCCGTTTCCTGAGCTGCTCAATCGTGACTTTGGGTCATCTTGGCCGAGAAGAGACTGCCGTTCTTCGTCTGTCGCTTCTTCCTGGCTAGCTCGGATACGCTGAACAACGTAGATGGAGACAATGGTAAGAAGTAGATAGTAGCGGAGACCAGCAAAGACAAGGTGAGCGATGCGGCAGTGCTCGAAAGTGCTGGAGCGTCTGATAATGAGATCTGGCACTCCAATCATGGGCTCGAAAACCAAGGAAATGAGCCACGAGCCCCAGTACGGTGTCCACACAGGATGTTCTGTGTCGGAAAGGAAGGCCAATTGAGTACCAAAGACAAGAATGCAGGACAGCAAGCCAATAACCTCATGCTCCTGACCAATCCATTCTTGAAGGATGATGGACTGAATGGCAATGACGGCAATCTGGGCGACGTAGGTAAGGACAAAGGCAACGATAAGGTTGAGGATCCATGACCGAGGGATGAACTCTTTGCCTGGGTTATTGGCTGCCCGCAAAGTCTGAAGAGTGCACACAGCAACAGCAGAAGCAATTGCAAAATAGGTGAAGGCCAATGCCGGATAGAGGTAGTGGAGGCTATCGAGAAGCTCTTCGAGGGACGCCATTGCGGCAAATGGTGTTGAGGACGTGTGGAGCAGCCGTAGATCCGCAGGACGACCGAATACTGACTAGAGAGAGCTTGAGGGGGTGGACGGATTAGGTAGTTGATGGATTCACCAAAAATCGAGAGACGGCTAGCTGGTGTTCCCGACAAATGAAAGTTGAAGAGATTGCGAGATGCTGGGGGGAGAGACAAGTGACGGGTGTATGATGAGAGGGATACCAGGGGAGCTTTGGCCAGGGATGGATGGATGGAGCTGTGGGTGATCTGATGTCCAGACCTCTGGGGAGCGTGCCTCAACAGGGATGGTGCAAGACGGGGAAGACGGCAAGGGCTGCCTGCCAGACGGAGTTCTGTTTCGTTTCCTTCCCAAAGTTTTAGCTTTCTATCCAGCGAAGAGCTTGCTGCTTGCAGGAGGAAGTGAGCTCAGGAAACAGGGGTGACGATGGAAGAGGAGTGCGTCGTCGTGCGTAGGGTGGACCTGTGCGGGCGGGAGTGCGTTTCGATGGTTGCTTCCAGGTGAAGTCTAGAGTTAAGTTGGCGATGAAGAGGTAGGATGGATGATGCAAGCCGGCAGCCGGCAGGAGACCGAATGATGCAAGTCGAAACAAGATCTAGATTGCCTTTTTTTCGTCTCTAGAAAGACAATTCAAAAGGTAACGGTGGAAAAGAGAAAGCTTGAAGAAGTGAGGTAGGTGCCGAATGTCGATATTAAAGAGTCACCACCGCGTTCCGGGGACGTGTTTGCTGCAGGTGCTTGGGAAGGAGCAGGTACCCGATCCCAGCCAGGTTCGGTGGGAAAGGGGAAAGACCGTAGGACTATCCGTAAAGTACAGGACGGCAGGATAAAGAGAAAGGGGGTGGACCAAGGTAAGGTAAGGTCCCTTGCCTTATGGGAACCTAGGATCAAGAAAGTGCAAGTGCAATACCTATGATTGAGCCTTCTTCTTGTTCTTTGCAGTTCCAGGCGTGCAGGTGTGCCAGGTTCCTTCTGTTGGTGTGAGAGAATGTAGATGCGTGCCGGGTGCGTCGAGTTGATGCAAGGCAGCTGAGCACTGTCGTCTAAGCGGAGGGAACGTGAATCAACTGCTCCAGCTGGGGCGAGAACGTCTCAGAAAGAGGGAGGAACTGGCTGGTAACTGCAGGGTTCAGGTACCAGATCGTCTCTTTCCCTTTTCCGGTTCACCGTTTTGGTGAGGAAGGGCTCCGGGAAGTTTGAAGGTAAGAAGGCAAGGTAGGTACTTTCGCAGAAGAGGGAAACAGCCTTGGGCTCTGCAGTCTGGTGCACACCTTCCTCTACACCTTCGGTCTGTTGGTAAAAGGAAGGTAACGTGTAGTCAAGGTACCTTGCAGAAAGGGCAGGAACTGGGAAGCGTATCTGTGGAAACTTGAAGGGGCAGGCACAGAGTCGTTGTACGTCAGCCAGTCGGCTCCTTCCTCTCCCTGAAACCTATACAGGCAAGGCAGGTAGGTACCTCGAAAATTCTCTCCCGAGATGTAATGGCCCAGCCAAGTCGCGCAGGCGTGGGGGGAATTGGCGGGGGAAATGGGCAAATGCGTGATGCAAATCTCCAAGTAACACACTCAGGTCTCTCCCGTAGTTTATTTGCTGCTCGCCGTGCGTTGGTGCTCAGTAAGCTAAGGTAACAGTTGGCGCTGGGTGCTGAGGTGCTGTTCCTGTTGCTGACACTGCCAGTGCCGCTGTTGCTTGCTGAGAGCTTGCAAGATGCTTGTGTGGCGGCCGGAGCCGAAAATCGAGCAGAGTCTTTCGTGTAACACCAAACTGGACACGACACTCCCAAACCCGGGATGACAGGGACAGGGACGACGCGTCTCCAATTCTGCAGGAACTTCTCCTTGAGTCTCGCTCCCTCGTCTCAATTCGCCTCTTTCTTGTCGTCTATTTTGCGTTGCCTCAAACTTAAGGCAGTTTATGCTGGAACTCCGGACGGTCTTGTCCACAGGCTTCTCTGGTCGTCTCACTCTGTGCCGTTTGACAAGCCGCCACCAAGAACAACGAAGAACGACCTTGGACAGCTATGCAATCGAGCTCGAGTACGCTGCGATACAGGATTGTGACCCTTCTGAATTCAGTCGAATGCCGAAGGTGGTAGAGCTTTCGCTGGCTGAAGACGAAGCACAGAAGTGACGGAGACAATAAGAGAACGAAGGTCTCGAGGGCAGAAGTTCGTGTTACCCAAGCGCGGTGCTACGCTTCTCAGACCCCGGTCACCGTGTGTCCGTGGCAGGCGAGATACCCGGCAATCAATTACACGCTGTCGATGTCGCTGTAGCCTCCCGGTTGATGTTTGTTTCACTGTCTGATGATGGGTTTGTCGCTGATGTCGTTTGGCTTGATGCTGTCCAATGTCTAATGAATGAAAGAGAACAGGTAACGAATGAACACAGACGCTTTGCCTCGCGTGCGATCAGCTCGATAGTAGATATTTAGATCAACTGTTGAGGTCTCTGTCTTGACTCAGATGCCCATCAAGGTTCCAGATGTTGCAAACACCTGGAATGAGACGCAAGAAAGGGGTGGATACACCAAGCTCCAGATGCCCAGGCCAACGAACCGGCTGGTTTGCTTGTCCAACCTACGCACCCTGTCACGACCTGTCTGTCTGTTTCTCAACGCCGGCCAGGTGATGCCACAAGCAACAATGAGACCGGTGTAGTGCGCTGGAAACGGCTTCACTCGTGCAAGCCAGCGTCGAATGATGGCGCGAGCGTATTCGCGGATCCGTGGGGATTTCGAAGGAAATGGGCCCCAACTCAGCATCATTTCTTGCGGACGGGAGTTGCGGATCTTTAAACCATGTCGACTGCTCCGCCTGCCTCGGCCCATGATGCCTGGAGAGGCTCCCACCAATATCATGCACATTTGTTGCACAAGCCGCATTCCTAATTCATCATCTTCACTCACCGGACGGGCTGCCTGGATTCATAAGCAAGAGGCGACGGCCAACCCTGAAGGCTCCAGTCCTGACAAGAGCGCTTCGTATCTGACAGTCAATGGCGCTCGCCGAATCACTGGCCATCGTATTCACAGCCATGGGGCGCAAGGAACTCCGGCAAAGTCGCCATCCAGTTATGTCTGCTTTTCCACCGGCTACGCAGCGGACTTCGCTCTGGCCGACGGCATTCCCAGTCAAACGGATGGATGTGGCATCCGTCACCATGCCCATTGGCTTTCACACGAGAGTCACGAGAATACAGGTTGCTTCTTCTTCAATGCAATGCGGTATCTCATTTTGACTCACAAGGCTACGGCTCGGCCGACGCTGCTTGAGTGAGGGTTGTTCCGAACTTGGTGACGAGATGGATGCGTCGTTCTGCGTTCAGCAAACCGTAATAGAGACCTTGCATGTTCTTGTGCACCATCACACCGGAGGACCCCAAACGACGATTGGTGTGGGAATCCCGAATCCTGGATTACCAAGATCCCCAGGTTCTCCCAGACGTGCGTGCAGCCTGCATATGCAGCATGCACACGGCCAAGGTACTATGTACAGATAGTTAAGTCCCCAGCACAAAGCCTTGCTCTCGTGAGCATCTCCGGCTATTGGGAATCCTGTCTCGGTGACATGGCAGCAATCCCCAGGGGCACATTATCCAGATGCATCAGCAAATTTGGTCACGTCTCGCAGGTGCCTCATTTCTGCCTGCCTACGGATGTTTTCCTGCAGGTGGCACCATCACCAAGTCATCCGCTGATTTCTATCCAAGCAATGCAAGCCAAACTTTTACCGACCTTTGATGTAGAGGCTATCCGGAGGCCTGAAAGAGCCGTAGCGCCTCAGCTCGGTGTTGACAACAACCTATCACGATTCTAGTCGGTAATCAATATCGAAAGCCACAGCACAGGGGGCAGAGCGGCTCGGATCCCCGGTGCTCGCTGAGCGCACGAACCCACTGCCCCCTGTTGATATGCAAGGCACTGCCTGTCACTCCCCATCGACGGAATACCTACCTCAAGCCTCAAGGTCCTCAACTGATCAGGAATGCACCTCAGATCGCCAACCAGCCAGTGTTACCGTTGGCAACTTTGTTTGACTGGTTCGAGACCGCTAGCACCGCTTGTCAGGCTAAGGTGAACTATGTAAAATGAGTCTATGAATGGTAAATTACTGCGCACTTCCCACCATCAGCCAATCGTCTCCATGATGCTTACACACGGTACGTACCGCGCTGTTGGAGCTCACCATTCCGTAGTGCTTCGGAGCTTGAGCCTGGCGTCCGGATAGCTTCCGCCATCCCGCTGACAGCACGTCCCGGCCCCCAAATATCAACCTTCACCAGAACAACCGTCCGCGTTGCAAAAACGTTGTGGCTGGCACTGGCAACCAACTTGTCGGGCGGTTTCTCGACGCCATGCTTTTTGCAGTCGTTGGACGGTAGACCTGGCCTGGCCACCCATCTCTCGACCGTCCATCCCGGGTATTGGATCTGAGCTGTCTCACCGCTTGTGATCTCTTGGTGGTATGAAAAGCAATATCTCGCATTACCCCTGGCAGGATTGCATGGGCATCCTGCTGCACCTTTGCTTACTAGCGCCCCATCTCCAGCGACATGTTGGGGTTTGATGAGCCCAATCTGGATTCTCCTAAACTGGGCATTCAATTTTCTGTGTCAATGTAGCTAGCCACCGAGACCTAGTTGCCGAGGCAGAAATTCAACGTTGTTTGACATTTGCAGGCCAACACCACATTTCCAGATAGACACATTCGCAACCCATACTTGACCGGAAGATGGATATTGCTCTCTTAAGTTCATTTCGCCGACAATCGCAAACTTCCTTCCTACTCATCAATCCTAATGAGCACCGACCGTCGAACGTTCAGCGACTGCCACAGCTTCCTAGACGCCTATTCTAGGCTCCGTTATTCAACTCCTGGCCGACAATGCTGGTCCCCAGTGGGGCACACAAACATTGACGAAAAAGCAGGCCGAGAGCCGATGGGCAAAAAAGAATTTCATGTCAATCGCTGACGGGAATTGAGCCCGACGTGGCTGGAATGTGTTAGCTGCGAAGCTCATGCCTCGATGAGAGCTTGCAAGCACTTACGGGTCGAACCCACAACCTTGAGATTAAGAGTCTCACGCTCTACCGATTGAGCTAGCCGGGCGAACGGCTTCATGGTTGATAGGCGAGGCGAAGACCGGGACTCGTCTTGTTGCGATGTGGTGGATTTGTCGTCCCCGACCCATCTTCGTGACGACGATGGTCGATGGGGGACCACTGATCAGTGATGGCGTCCTTCCGTCGGAAACGATGTGCGGGAACCTGTGCGCAGGATCCATCCGCAGTTAACTCACTTCCTTTTCCTAGGGCTGAGGGTGTGGGCTAGGTGAGCTAGGTAAGCCAGATGTTTGAGACACCACATGCCAGCGTCGCACAGAGTGATGTGTGGCTGGATGTTTGATGGCTGGCGTGGGAGAAATTCTACGAGGATCGTGTGATTTGAGTTTAGAAACCCGATAGCTCCTTGGGGATCTTGTGGTCGCTGCGGGAACGTGGCATCGGGGGCTGCCCTTTGCTTGGTCTAGCTTTGCAGCGTTTTGCTTGTGCAAGCCACGTTCCAAGGGGGTTGGAAGAATTGTGTCTTGGTTGCTTGAAGTGTGTTCTTGATGGCGCGGCAAGAAAAGTCAAGCGGAAGGCCGAGGCCGGGCTGGGTTGTGCCAGGTGGGATTGTAGACCGATTCAAAGACATCATCATCTGGCGGTACCTGAAAGCGAGGCTCGCCGAGATATAAGGACTACGGTCCCTTAGAGATAGGGGCGTCTAGTGGCACCGCGTTTCTCCGGATCTTACTTCGCTGATTGCAAGAAGGGACGAAGAGTACAGAATCACGACTAGGCAGAACAACATGGCACCACGCGCTACGGAGAAGTAAGTGTGCCCAGGTAACGTCTTCTCGATGAAAGCCTTCAAAGACATCTATCTATTGTGAAGAGTCCTGGTTTTTCTTCCCTTGAAAACGAAAACGAAAACAAACGTGGGGTATGTTAGGTCCTGGTACCATTTCCCTTGCCCTCCCTGCCCAAACGCGATATGCTGTCCGAGTCGTAAGAGACGTGAGGTGTCGAGGGTCATGTGAAACCGAGAGCCCATAGCATAACCTTTCCTCCTCGGGCTTTCCGTGTCGAAGTGATGAAGTCGAAAGAGTGGGGAAACCAGACGCGAGATGTCGACGAGTGTACGTGAAGTCGTACTAGCGGTGCCGTGTTTAGGGGTATAATGAGGGCATGATCGTTCCTATCAGTCGTTTGCCAGACGTCCGTTATGATGTGACCGATTCCCATTCCCAAAGTTCCACTCAAGCCTCCTTCCTGTAACGAAATCCCATGAACCATCTGAAAAAGCTGAGTACGTGGAGAAAGTCCTAAATGCAAACGAAAAGAAGACGGACGTGAAAGGTCGAATGGTGAGTGACGTCCTGATAGCGGTGCCGTATGCAGAGGTATGGCGATGGTGTGATCTTTCCCATCAGTCGTTTGCCAGACGTCTGTTGTGATATGACCAGTTCTCGAACTCCAAAGTTCCAGTTAAGCCTTCCCGAACCGAGTATCCCATGAATCAAAAGAAAGAGCCGAAAAGTCCTGAATGCGAACGAAGAGAAGATGGACGTGAAAGGTTGACGGGTGTAGGGGAACCGGATACGTGGAGTATGGTCTCTCTCCATCAGTCGTCATAGTGCCGTCCGTTGTGATGTGATCAACCCCAATAAATCAACCAGCCTCCGGAAAACCACTGTCATAACCATCCGAAGAGTCCCATCGCAGACCACAGGAAGACCGAAATTGGCAAAACCTTGTCCTCGAAAGCAGACCATAGTCAGAATCATCAATGGCTTCGCGTCGTGGTATCAGTCAGATGAGGTATGTACCAAACCACCGAGAAACCAGCAATCCCCCCTCTGGGAAAGAAAGCTATGGTTCGCGACTCGTGACTGGATCTACCGGGGTGGCTCATAGACGCCAATGTCGGCAGGGAAGCCTGTGAACACGCTGTACGTGTTGTGATGAGCCAAGGCGATCCGAAGATGCTCTTGGTAGGTAATCGGTCCGGAAACGGGACGAGAACCGGGTGAGGGCGAGCGGCGCGGGTATGGGATGAGGGGTCCTGCGCCGGAGTTGCGGGCGCGGTCGATCTCCTCTTCGGTGAGGGGGACAGGGGAGGGCAGACGGGTGCCGTAGGGCAGCTGGCGGAGGCGGCCGGCGGGGTCCTGGTTAAATATGTGTTAGTATACCCTTTGCCAAAGAGAGGCTGGCGAGAAGGGGGGTATAAATACTCACGATCCAAGAGGGATCGGTGCCGATTCCGCGGCGCGACCGAGTCGCCTGAGCGCTCATCTCTGCCGCGGAGAATCCTCCGGGGTGGGAGACAGTCCAGCGGCGAGGGCCTTCCTAGGGCTCTCGGCCAGCCAGGCTGTCTCCCCAAGGCTCGTCGTCGGAGCCCTGGCCCCCACCTGAGGCGCGACGGGCCGCTTCTGCGCGCTTGAAAGCCGCGCTGCGGTCCGTCGCGGCCCCAGGTATATCGATGGGGGCCGTCTTGGTGGTGATGGTGGTGGGATTCTTGGAGGAGGAGGCCATCTTTATAGTTATAGTTGTCTAGAGTAGAGTAAAATAAGTGGTCAGTATTTCCCTTCTTCGGTTCGTTTGCTCGTATTCGTGGACGAATGTGATATAAGTGTGAAGAACTTACTGGTAGTAGAAGAAGTGATGGTGGAGGTGAAGAAAGAAAGAAAAGAGAGAGAAAAAGAAGAAGAAGAGAAAGAAGAAAAAGAGAAATGAAGGATCTCACCGAGGGAGGTAGAAAGGATATTCCAGACGTGGGGCCCTTGCGATAGCCTCATTAGGGCTTGAACAAGAGCAGATCACCTTTGCCCTACTGCGGCTTGACATAGGGCAGAGTGAAGATGCGGCTGAGGTGGGTGTGTGGTCTTGGGTGGCATCACATCGCCGTGGCGATGCGAAGACTGTTGTGCTGTCAGAGGCGGGAGCAAGGCACTCGGGCTAACGAATGGTAGAAGAGCTTTGAATTGTGTTGAAAGACAAGACGGGGAAAGACGACTTTGGAAAGGTGAGAGAGGTGGCGTTGGGGATAGCTTCAATTGCAGAGTTTCTGCCTTGGGCCCTAATAATGCTAGTGGTATCTTTAAAATACAGAGTCATATCCATACCAGACTTCAGAGTATGTTCTTGGTCTGCTCCTCCTTCAAGCGCTTATGCTCCTGGAACTTCCGCTCATGCTCAGCCACAGCAGCCTTCCCAACCTCCTCGTGATGCTTGAGGATGAAATTCTCGGGCTGGTCCTTAATCATCTGACCCATGCCGTCCCTGAATTCCTCGTTCTCCTCTGGCTTGACGCCATATGACAGGTCACCGTCAACGATGATCTTCTTAAACGCCTTGTTCAGCAAGCCGCGATACTGGCCGTCCTTAGCATCAGTCCCGGGGACCAATCTTTGGCAGACTTCCTTGATCTTTGCCCGAACCCTATCCTCCCCGAGGCTTATGATGAGCCGCGTGCATTGGCGCGACATCATAGGCTGAAAGTTGCCCCAAATCGCAAAAGCTTGTTGGTGAACGTCCCAGTAGTATAGATCGGGTCGTCCCGCGTACCGTCCCTCTGCTCGGCAGCGTGGGAGGAACTCGTCAAAATACTGGCGGAAGGCGGGCCGTTTTATCAAGCGCTGTTTGTTCTTACTCTTGAGCTTCTTCGTCGCGGGCTCTCCTGCCGTGCCAGTGTCTATCTTGTCGTTATCCTTGCCGTCTGACTCCTTGGTTTCCATGATCGTTTCCGGATTCGTTGGGTCGGGGTTGTTGTGCCGGCCGTAATTAGTCTCGATGCAAAAGAACCGACAGGATGCAATGTACTCGTACATCTCGTCTCGAGTCGCGAAGGGCTCCGAGAACCTTTCCACATTAAGGCCCAAAAATACGAGTACCTCGGCAGGGTCCCTCGAGACATGCACCTTGGGCCACTTCTTGCTGTATCTCTCGTATCTTTCAATATCGTTGTTTCGTAGTGACATGGAGTAGTCGTCCACAGTCAACCCGCGTGGTTGAAGAATGGTCTGCATGATGATCCAAAGATCGCCGTGGGCGTGCTTGAATAGAATCCATTGTAGTTGCTGAAGTGAACTGCAGATGGTTATGTCGACTTGGATAAACCGCTTCGGTTCATCTGCATCCATCTCCTTATCTGTCACCGGCCATGGGATGGCATAGTTGTCGCCCCCGGAATTGTAGATGGAGCGCTTGGCACCGAGGGCGGCAAAGATGGCCTTGCGTGCCTCGTCTTTAGACATGATTGAATGGCCTGGTGTTCTTTCCTGTCCCTCGCCATAGTCGTTGGCCATCTCGAACCACGCTTCGTCATCTTCCCGTTCTTCTTGTCGTCTAGGAGTTGGCTTTGGTGCTCTCTTCTCACCGCAATTCCCAACGAAAGGTGCTCTCTCCCAGGCGACTAGGATGTCGATGTCTCCATAGTCTTGCTTCTCGGGTCCTTCGATAGGGCTAGCCACACAGAGGTACAGCTCCCGCAATGCATCGAAACATCCGGTCTTGGCTCGTTTGTACACTGTGGCGGGCATTCGTGGGGTGTCTAGAGGATCATCCCCAGATGCGAAGGCAGAGCCTCCCATTGCGACAATGGCGGGCCAGATGGCTAGAGAAAGTTTGATCTAGTCTGCCCTACTTAGCCTCCATTCATAGCGAAAGGTGCGATACTCATACCTTGGCTAGCGTCGCTGTTTGTAGGTGAACTCTGGGCAATGAGCGCGAGAAGTAGTACCAGAAAACAACCACAGCAGGATGGCTAAGGTGTTGTAATCCTTGAACGATACTCCATAAGAAGCTCGAACAGAGTTGCGTTGATATAACTTGGGGATGCCAAATGCTTTAGACAGCGAGCAACTCGGGCGACTGGAAATGACGGTGCTTGGACTTGGATGACTCAATCGGAGGCGGCTGACTCAACAGCTAGTCCACAGAGATACCTGGCTTCCAAAGGGTCAACGCGGAAGTAGTCCCAAGAAGGAGAGGTAGTCTGCTACTGGGCGGTCGCGGCTTCATAAGTTGAGTGACATGCAGAGATAGCCCCGCTTCGTGCTTGTTCTTCCATTGCAAGCACTGGGAAGGATGTGGAGGGGTCGTGCTCCCCTCACTGTGTGGAGTGGCGATGGTCGAGACGTACACACAGTGAAATCGGCTCCCTTCGGGTACGTACCCCGAGCAACGTCTTGATTCCTGCCTGCTCTCGTAGAACAAGTCAAAGAAAAGAAAGAAGCATGGGGAAAGACCATTAGGAGCGCAATGAAGAACTAGCGCTGTCTGCCGAGTTCCTTCACCGCTTCGGAGGTGGTTCCTTGTATCTCATTCAAATCGGACCCTCAACAAGCAAAGCAGTCGTCTTTTAGTCTACTCAACTGACAATGATCTGACCTAATGAATCGGCAGAGCTACACATATTGGGCCATTTGATTCCTGGAAGAATCCTGATGCAGTCTGCTAGTGTTACGTCTGCTAAGTTGAATATTGGGCGATTTTCTACATCTCCAGCTCGTAAGACCCTGAGTGTTTTACGAGAAGCAGCAACCCAGGCAGCAGGCAGCAAGCGGCTTATTGAAGCTATGCTCCTTCTCTCAGAAGTGTTGCAGTGTTTTCTTTTGTCTCAAGGATCGCTAGTGATTCAATAGTGGCCAGTCCGTCGCATTCTTCTTTTCACCCAGGACTACACAAAGGCGGTTCCTAAGAGTGTCCGGAGCCTACCGGAGATCACTTCGGTGACAAGTGGGGCCAACCCGGAAGGCTACGGCACGGTGTCCGACCACTTTCCATGGCTAATTATGACTTCGCACCTTTCACGCCTTGTGCCTTAGATAGGGAAAAGATCAGTACAATTCACATATCCACGCCCTCAACGCTCTTTTTGGACCTCTTTCCCTTTGTAGGGCTTCTGACCTTGCCACGTCGCTTGTTGTCTTTCAACATGGCATTGTAAGGCAGGTACTCACTCTTGTTTCGTCAACATCCACCTTCTTCTCTTTTCATCTCCCACAAATAACACCCTAGGGTAGAGGGAAATCCCACGAAACAACCCGTTTCAACACAATATTCCCTCTGCTTCCTCTTCTCAGCATCATCTACTGTGGAGTCGGATTTCTACTGCCGATCCGCGCCGTTGTTGTCATCTCTCTACATACCCGAATTATCTAGTTCACACCAAACTACAGCTCAGACGCTCGAATTATCGCCCGCAATGGAGAAGGTCATCGACTACCGCATTACCTCGCGCTCGATGGTCGAGGATCACAACAAGAAAGCTGTTGCGGCTGGCGACAGCAAAAAGATCCTTGACATGTAAGTTGACCCGATCCTATGCCCGCGCGTTTTCTGACATACCTGTGGTAGCTCCGAAGATGAGTTCGTCCACATCTACTGTGGAGACATCATATTCGTTGTCTTCCGCGAGGTCATCACCGCTGGATCCTTGTACTTCGATGCCTGTCTCCTCGGCTTCTTCAAGGAGTCCTACAACCAGGAGATCTTCTTCGATGACATTGATTCCAAGGCTCTCAAATTCTACCTTCAACTCACTCACGGCTGGTACTTTGAGATAAAGTCTTTCGGTAGCAAGGTCGTTCCATTCTCTCTATTCGATGATCTCATCAACGCAAACGACCCTGAGGCCTTCAAGCGAGCTCACCTGGAGATCCCGAAAATCCAGCTTAAGACCATGGCTCAGGTCTGCATTCTCTGCGATCGTTTCCTTCACCGCTCGCTTCTCTGCATTGTCAGACACATGTTTATGACCTTGCTGGTCCGTACCAAGCAGAACTGGAACATCCTCAAGTACGAGGATTCCGACTGGAACATGAAGTACCACGTCGACTTCATGCTCGACTACATGGCTGCCTTCGACCTCTTCTCTACCGGTCACGATGATGAGCACCTCATCAGAGATGCTATCTCGGAGAGCTTCTACTGGTTCACCAGACACACCCCATCCCTCGTCCAGCATTTCTGGAACATCATGAGCCCCAAGTTCATTGCAGAGTGGAATGTCTCTCGCCACATTGTCTGGGATTCGGAGTCGGAGATCATCATCGGTCGCGAGTGGGTCAGATTTGACCACGCCAAGAAGCTTTTCATCACCGATCAGCTCGTCTTCGAGAACTCAACCAAGCAACAGAAGGACATCAGAAACGGCCGCGTCGACAACATGTGCTCGATTGCCGACCGCATCAAGCTGTTCCCTTTCGTTGAGGAGCAGGAAGACAACCGCGCCCGCCTCGCCCGTCTCCGCGCCATCGTCGAGCAGGTTCAGCACAAGAACACCACTCAGTACCGCACCTTCATCCCCGGCGCCAAGATTCACCCGGTCACTGGCCAGAATGACCTCGGACAGCGTGCTACTTCCAAGAAGCAGGGCAAGAGCAAGGCCAATCATGCTGGAGGTGGCTTGGACGGAGGAGGCCGTGATCGCGATAGCATGGTTAAGATTCAACGCAACCATAAGGCTGGCAGCCGTCAGCCGAAGCGTGTCCAGGCTCAGCGCGGTGACGATGTCACTGATGCTACCCTCGAGAACACTCACGGCCATGTCGGTGGTATTGGTCGAGCTCAGGGCGGCGGACGTGGTCAGACTAATGGCCGCGGTCGTGGTGGCGGTCGTGGTAGCGGTCGAGACAACGGCGGTGCTCAGGGTCACTCTCAGAACCACATCCAGGACCGTGATCAGGTTCACCTTGAAGGTCAGGCCCAGGGCCGTGGCGGTGGTCGTAGCAAGAACCGCGGTCATGTTCATGCTCGTGATCATGCTCAAGATATTGCTCAGAACCCTGCTCAGCGTCACGCTCAAGGTCGTGGCGGCGGGCGTAGCAAGACTCATGGCCGTAAAGAACGTCGCGCCCACAAGACTCAAGATAACTATTGAAGGGTGATCTAGTCTAAGTACGTCGTGGGCGAAGATCTCGCCATCTTCGGATCTCATCACAGCCTTCTCATGCTAGAAGCTCCAAACATGAGTACTAACATGAGGTGTGATGAGCAGTTTAGTGGTTTCAAGGTTTTGCTTTACCAGGTTCGGGACAATCAAAAGTTTTGTGTTTTCTTTGGAATGAGCTGGAGGCTCTGACTTTCATCACGATTTGGTACGAGGAACGACTTTCATTCATTCAGGCTGATCCAGGAGGATCCGGGGGTTGAACGGTTCGAGGTCATGGCCTGGGTATTGTACGATAGGAAAAGAACAGCAAATAGCATAACATCATATTATAACCATTGATGTCCATTCGCAATATGTGACTGATGACGGTAGCATGACTTGTCAGGGGCCAAGACATTGAGGAACGGGGCTTTTTGGCATTCACTGACAAGAAACTTGCTCTGGCTTCTGCACATCAATTCCCCGCCCGCCAATATCGTCCCATCTTCCGAGGAATGCCTCTGATATCACCGGTTAGAGCTGGATCAATTGACAGGCGGATGTCTTAAACGCGCCATCAATAGGGGTTTCAGAGGGGGCTCAATCGACATGCCCAGACTTCCTCGGCACTACCGGCGCGCGCTTGGCGGCTGTGTTCGTCTTATTGACAAACGTAACGAAAGCGAAGATCCCAGATCCATGACATTTCGATGCTGCACACTCTCCACAATTCGGGTGAACCGCCAGCCTGGGATTTGACAACGAGAATAGAGTTTACCACGTAAATGAACCCACGATGGACTGCTCCGGAACCCTTGATTGCTTCGAGGGGCACGCAAGAAAGGAGCGTGAATCTTGGCAACCAAAGTTTAATAAACATGACAAGCGGACACGGACAATGACGACAATCCAGCGTTAAATAAGCGACGTGCCCAGCCATTTGGTATTCATACACCATCCTGCGATCCCGCTGCTGATCCAACCTTTGTCACTTGTTTCCTCACACCAGCCATCCATCTCACCCGTTCACCCGCCAGCAGCCATGCACATCCCCGTCGCTTTCCGCGCCCTGGCCTCCGCGGCCCTCTTCACGCCCTGGGACAAGAGCCAATGGATCGCCTCCGACGACACGGTCCGCAACGGCGCGAGTCATTCCACCCTCGACATCATTGAAGCCGGCGCGGCCGGCAACCCGTTCGCGCAGTCAATTGCAAACTTCCACGGCAACCTCGACTACGCGACGCTCGGCGGCGCGGGCTTCGCGTCCCAGCGCACCGTCGACGACTGGCCGAGCCTCGACATCTCGGCGTACGACACCATCACCCTCGAGATCCCGTTCACGGACGGCAAGAAGTACACGTTCAATCTGAAGGATACGGTGCCGCCGCCTGTGAATGGCGTGGAGCAGTCTGGTGTCAGCTGGGAGTTTGACTTCCAGATCCCGGCGGTGAATCACACGGACGGCGCGGTCGAGAAGGTGGTGATGCCGTTTAGCGCGTTTGTGCCTACTTTCCGCGGACGGGTTCAGAATGATACTGCGCCGCTGAATTTGACGAGCATTAAGAGGGTCAACTTCATGATTCGAAGGTTAGTGAAGTCTGTTTCTTGCGAATGTGCGGGTTGGGGCTAACATTGTCATAGTTTCTTTGCTGAACAGGATGGGGATTTCGAGCTGCACATCAAGTCTGCGATTGCTTCGAAGGAGGGAAGCAAGTAGATCATGATTCATCACCAGCGATTAATACCATCCCAAGCGAAACTCCGCAAACATTCTTGAGGCTCCTCTGGGAAGTGATGAGTCTTAGAGTCTAGACTCAAAGGTCCGGGCACTGGTTTTCGAAAGTCCCATTTGATCGGTTGCACCGCTGAAAACTCTCACAAACATCTTTGGCCCCGCTCTCTCGTCGTCTGATATCTCGTTATAAGCTGCCTCAAGCACCCTGTGAGCGGTCGGAGTCGTACTCCACAACTCGGTGCTTTCCGATATGCGGAGATTTTGGCAGCCTTCTCTCTGATATTTTTTCGCAACAGCCCCATCCTGCTTGGTATCGCGACCATGAAAAGCGTCAGTATCACTTCCCGAACTGGACTAAAATTGGGGCATTGGAGGCGGCCGCCCCGACCGCCCGATGGTCCATTTTCCACATTGTGACCCATTCTTACGGCCCGCAGGAGAGCACCGACCAAGTCTCTCATGAATCCGCCAAATAACACGCTTAAAATCCAATTATTGGAGGTCACATCGTCTCGCTTTTAGATAGGGACTTTGGTTCATGATAATTAGTATCCTTCATGGGTCGTTCCTCCAAGTTCCATATATCCAGGCCCGCTTTCCCTGCATGTGACAGTTCGCCGACCGCATGCTGATCTTTCTCGGTTAGTACTCCCGAAAGCTAAGTGGACTCAAGCTTCTGCCCTGCTAGGTTTCTTTCCGCGACCTTCCTATTCTTCTCTACGGCACTTGACATGTAGCATTCTTCACTCAGACTAAGCTTTGAAGGAACAGAGTAGACACTGCCATTCAGACATTCATGGGGATAGAAGGCTATACTGAAGATACATCCTGAAGTGGATTGCTGCCTCGACATCCTCGCAGGGTAACAACTCCATCATTGTCTGGGAGAACTTGTGACGACGTGATCTCGGGTCTTCCATGCATTTGAAGAGGCAAAATGTGCACTTAAGCCTGTGCATACCTGTCCACTGATGGCGAGGCTCACATAACGCCGTTGTTGTCTGGAAGGCCTGGTTATCCTCGAACGAATGGTCGAGAACTGTTGCGATAGGCCATCGCAAAGAATAGTCGTGCAGTTTACCTACAAGGCTGAGCCGACATGACCGAGACCCCTGTTTTTAGTGAGCTTACATGTAACCTTACTTCAAGCTCTGTGGAGAATACATATCGGTTGAGGCTTTTGAAAAGGACTTTGGTCAAGCATGCAGCTCCGCCCAGACCCGTCTCGAGACTTGTCCCAAAAGAAAGGCTTCACCGAAGAGTTATCCGTCTGCTCTCACAATTAGCTATAAAAGAGCAAAGCCATTCCCAATGTCTAGATTTCTACTCTCAGCACTAGCATTCATCTCATCAAGACTCAAGCTCAGAGCCTGCTCGAATTCTTCAAGATGGTCAACGTTGCCCTCTCTACCCTGGCTGTCTTGGCCGCGGCTCCCTTCATTGGAGCCGTCCCCACCGCGACCCAGTCTGATGCCGCGGAAGTCTTCTCCTTCGCCAAGTGGGTCGATGGCATTATTGCCAACCCCGAAGGAGACAACTTGACTCCCAGCCAGGCTGTCGAGGCCTGGAGAGAATCTGTCAACGCCACCGAGTCTGACGGCACCACTTCGACCAACAGCCTTCTCCAGAAGCGCGTCACTTGCAACACTGTTGCCGGCACTGAAGCCTCCGTATGTCCCTTTCTCTCTTGCAGCACCCTGGCTTGATAGGATCGAGACCGCTGACATAGATCCGAACCAGGTCCCTGACGCGGTATCTTGCATCAACGACCTTGCCCGTAAGGGCAGCCAGGCATGCGTTGTTTCGTCTGTCTCTGTCTTCTGTCTCCTTGGCAATGCTCAAATCACCGGTGTCAAGGGAGGCACTAACGCGGCCTCTACTTCTTCAGCTTGGTGAGAACTGGCCCCTGATCTCTTAATTGTGTGACATCAGATACATAATGCTGATACCTCTGCCCCAGTAACGACGTTGCCCGTGCCGGCGGTCTTATTATGGACAGCTGCACTCGTGCGGACAACACTGTCCAGGGCCAAGAGTATGCGTGGGGCAACGGCAATCTACTGGTGCACATCCGAAGGCCCGGTTTGTAGATGGCTTTGGCATGCGCTCTCGAGATAGAGAGAGAAGATCACGCGAGAGAGTTATGGAACCATGGAGGGTTCTGCGAGAGCAGTGTCTATCCGCCTCCAGTTCAATGGTATACACATAATAGTCTAAGTCGCACGTCCGTCTACAGTGTGAGATTCGATGGACGGCCCGTAATGAAGGTGCTTGAAATAAAAAAGCATCTAGATAAAATCACTACGAATAACTACCTACACAACCAGGGAAAGATCAAATGAAACGATAATTAGGCCTAGCTGTGACTCCCCGAACTAGTGAATGTCTGGGAGGTTGATCCAGGTTTTGAGACCATGTATGACGGCCAGAAATCTTCGGTGGTCGCACCTTCCATACACACAAACTCATCCCCGTAACCCCCATCCCAGTTCTGAAAGTCCACGCCTGGCCAATCGAAAGTGTCCCCAGCTGGTAGATCCGAGACGATGGGGGGTTGATGACCTCCAGTGGAGATGGGAGGCCCATTCTGCATCAACACGCCAGGTGCTGGACAAGTCTGGACATGTTAGTACTTACAGAATAACCTTTGGCAAAACTCACCTTCTGGGTAACATTCGGCGTGGGGGCTCGCTCAACTTTAGGTGCAATCAGTCGTTCGCGGCTAATCTTCATTGTTGTGTAAGTATGAGGATCACAGCCTGAACCCGATGCAAGAACTTACTGAAGAGGACTTCAAACCAGTTGATGTACTATTGTATATCACAGGTGCGCCCTGGGGCGAAGATTGTAGTGTGACAATTACACCCGGCGACTCGCCATCATCGAAAACGTCGTCGACTTGACTGTGAATCACCGAAACAGCAGCCTTGCCCTTCATGGGTGTTGACATCTGGATCATATTGTTGTTTCCCACCATCTTGTAACGCTCATAGTCAGCATACTTGGAGCCTTGGAGAAGAACTTTCGTCCCTTTATGTAGGATCTCCTGAATGGTCTGTAATGACAGACCAGAACCTTGTGGTATAAAAGCGAAGATGTCTTCGGCAGTCTTCAGGACGAACGTCTCACATCCCTCAGCGGCTATGTCGTGGTGTTCTATCACAGGATCAAAAGCTATAATAACCGTCGTCAGCAGCTGTCTACGTAATAATGCTGGTGCCACACACTTTGCGAAGGTATCTCTTCATCATCGGGAAAAAGCAGATTCCACAATTGCCCCCAAGTTTGAATTTTGCAGCCGGCAGCACGACTTTTAAGAGACTCATCTTTGAGACTGTCCACGCCATCTTCGGGATCTCTTGGTTCGGAATTAGGATTTAACTGTTGGTTGCGAATACAAACTTCAGGCGGGTGGCCTCCAGCCGTTCGCGCCGGTAGCGGTTGCCCACAGTAAGCACACCCCCCGTGCTCAGCGCTAATATGTCTCCTATGTGATTGTACCGAGTCAGGCCTTGCCCAAAGATAGCAACGTGGAAGGAAACATCCAATGTTCGAAATCAGCTATGGGAGTATTGCAAGAACATTGGAACTTACTTTAAATCTGCCATTTGCTTGTAGGGCTTATTGGCACAAGCATCGAAATCCCGGGCGTTGAATCTCCAGGGGTTGCGTTTTCTAAAGGGACAGCTGAGACCCCCTGGACGCCCGATCTTTCGTCTCTTGCTGCGTCCTCTTCTTGTTGGGCCCTGGTCTTGACCAGCATTCTCGTCCATCTCGTCGTGCTCATCGTCTCCGCCTCGCTCTTCAGCCGGTCGCTTCTTTGTTCCTGACTCTGATTGTTGAGCTCGATTTGATGTCTCATCAAATGCCGAGTTGCCGTCGCTAGCATCTCCCTCTTCGACGTCATAGCAGGAAAAGCCGTCATCATCCCAGTCAATTGTCGAGAACGTTTCCTCTTGCTGCAGAATTTCGACGCACTGATCTTTAAACTTGGAGAACGCCTCGATGACACGAAGAGGGTGACTGAGTCGGTTAAGACACACCCCAAGAGAACGGGATAAAGCAATGTTGGCAGCACTCTCTAAATCAAAATCAGAGCGACAGATATCAGAACCAGAGTCGGACTCTCGAGCACTAATCGGTGACTCAGCCGCGCTGTAGATACCAGTCGGAGTACTAGCTCCGCCAGAGGGGAGCTGGGATTCTGGTAGGCGGGAATCTCGAGAAAGAATCGGCAAATCTGCGAACTTGCCTGAGGGCAATGCGTTCACATGCTCCCCGATACCAACAAGACCAAGCTCCATGGCTTGGCCCGGCGCAGAGGTCAGCCTTGTTGGGCTTTGAGGCCGAGATGTGGTTGGAGTCGTCGCCGATGGAGAATGCATGTGGAAGTCGAAGTGAGGAGCCGAAAAGGTAGCAGAATGGGCCTTGGAATATGAAGTCGAAATAGTCCCAACTGAATGGTTGTCGTCGACGTGAGTCTTTTGTCGGCGAAGTGCTAGCTTTGAAGGAACTTCGACTGATTTACCGCGATATATAGTATGTTCTTGTGGGCTCTTGGTTGAGGTGACACCCTCAATTGCTGCCTCGTTTTCGTCGTTCATTATTGCGAACCAATATGCAAACAGAAGGTAGAACAGTGAGCAGGGCCGTGGATTCACTCTTCAGTGAGGTAAGGAAGGAAGCTGCCGTACCCGTATCAAGTTGTCAAGGAAATCAGATGGGGGAAAGAAATGGGGAGCCCGAACCGATCGAAAGATCAGCTACCGCGACGACACGTGCCATCAAGATAATGGCTATGACAAGGGTGAGGTAGCAAGGGCTGAGATTGGGCCATTTTTCATTTTCAAAAGATTGAAATTCAGTTACAATTTGCTGCAACCCAACGGGGAAACCAGGACTTGCAGCCAAATGTGAGACAGGGCGTAGCACAGCGGTAGCGCCGATGGTCTTATTGGCTAGCATAATCTCAGTACAGTCGACTTGGTATGAACACATCTGATTGGGTTGGAGTCAACCAATGAACCCGGTTGCCTGAATCTCCCAGCCTGGCAAGGCGTTTTCGGTGAATAGCTGGGCACGGTGGTTGCCTGCAAGGTACTTGATGAGAAACCCGGCTGAAAATTCAGACGAATCTCAATATTCGTTCAATCCACAGGAATGCTTCTTGGGTCACCACCCCGGAGTACTTGGAGCCGCATGGAGTTTGCTCGCTGATGAGGCTGATACGTACTCAGTTACACTGTTATCACGGACCAGGGGTGCCTGTAGACTTGCTGCAAGGACGCATGAGAGCCCGATTGGTTGGTCAGTTGTGTTCAGTCAGTTTGAATCTCATGAAATCGAAATTCAGTCGAAGACTATGTATGAACTTTTTCAATTGACTGTCAGTTGAAATTCATTAAATTGAGAGATAACATCTCAGGCGTTTGATTCTGAAAACCATGCTGCTGATCAGTAAAAGCTTGTTGCGATGTTTCCAAGTATTTATATTGCGTCTAAAGTCATGGCTATTTCTCTCCAGATGCAATTTGAGTTTCCCCATAGTTATCGGGAGCTACTCAATCACCGACCACAGATCCTCAAGTTACGACCAGAGGGGGTATTGCGACTTGCTTCAACAGCTACAATCATGCCTTGCTCTTCAGTCTACGAGAGCCAGTATGTTTGCGCCCCGTTGTGTGAATGATTTTGTTCTATGATTCTTCCGACTAATCTGAGATTTACAGTAAAACCCCTAGTAAGACACACAGTCACCTTGTGGCAAGGCATCTCAACGACAGGAATAATGTTCAAGATCGCCTCATCTTAAGAAGCAATGGAGAGATTACTGGCGTTGTACTGTCCCGTCAGACGTTCAAAGTTATTACCCAGGTCGATGTGCAGGTACGCAGCGGTGGGGAGCTAGTCGACAATGATTCGTTTAGAAAAGGCCTATGAGTTTTTCTAATTCAGACAAATTAAGAAATCATCCACATTTTGCAAAGCTATGACGAGGAAACCCCGATCATGCGTTCTCTTGATTCAAGAGACGACATTGAGAAAGTGAGGCATAGATTTCACGAAAATTGTTGAGATGAGCCACCACACTCGTTGCTTGAAGTCAATTGTATTTACAGTTGGGGTATCTTTCGGCAAATGCCTTCGATTCCATACCTCGCGATGACCTAACTCATGCACGTGATCGATGTGATGGCAAATTCACGAAATTCAGCTATGCCTGTAAACTCTTGTAGTAGCCTACGTCAACAACAACAACGACAACAACAACGACGACAACAACAACAACAACGCATAAACCTGATAGAATACAAGCTGTCTCTAAAGGCTATGCTACGAAGTTCAAAATCATCATGTAGAACATTGTGCCTCCTCCATTCCTTCCATTCCCTCTTACATAAACCATGCTTTACTATAGTAGCCGTTCGCTCCCATACATTATCGTTTCCGGATTCCATACTTCGTTTACCTTTTCGTTGTCGTCATGATCCCCAGCATATTACTTTCACCAGCGCATTCATTCTTGGAGGGACGTTGCAGCGGTGTCAACTGGAATTAGGACTGAGTCTGCTGCTCAGGCATACCTTTTGCTATTCGCCAGTGCATCCATACTATTGCAGCTATGTTCAGTCGGTGTCTTTCGAAGCTTGTCTCCCTTTCTTGATCTTTATGAGCGTCTCTTTAGATCTTTCAGCCTCCTTTAAAGTGATGATGCATTCTGGCGAGGGAGACATTTTCAATACTACACGTAGCGTTAGATGGAGATGTCGCACGATAAATCAATCGGACCTTGAATATACAGTCTTTGCTTCACGTAGACTTTGATAAGAAGAATGACAATAATTTGAGTTAAATCAACTTTTGCGAAACCTGTGGATGCAAAGATGTAATATCTCTCACAATCTCGTACTCTTAGTGGGCTTGAGGATTTGGCTTTGAGTTGCCGGGTGCCTGAAAGCTCTTCAAGAAATAACAAAAGTCTGTCTCGCTCATCTGACTCAACTAAGGCATCACTCAGCAACTCCAAAAGTGGCCATTTTTGGCTTGGTCCTAGATTGTGTGAAAAGCACTTGGACAGTTCAGTTGACGTGCCACCACTTGAGATCTCTACACCTATCTTCCTGAATAAGGAATCCGAATGTCGCCCTTGAACACTTCCAACAAGAAATCTTGGAAAGATGCTGGCTGGAAGTCGGGGTAGAGATCAGCGGCTAGAAGATAGCCTAGGCGACTGACTCCGTCTGGACTGTTGTCTCCATCTATAAATGATGAATAATAGTACTCCAAACAGAACTTTCCAATTGCCGCAAGGGCATTTTGAGGGCTCCCTTGTAGCTGTGCATCAAAATCTGCGATCATCGACTGCAATCCCTGTGCGGAAATCTTGGCCAGAATGAGGTAGTTAGTGGGAGTTTATCAAAGCGCAAATGATTGCCTCGTGGAGCCGCCTTACATCTTTCTTCATGACTTTCTCCTTGGAAAGCTCTTCGGCTATGGCGAACATCTCGTTGAAAGACATCGTTGCTGAGGAGGCCATGACCTTTTGGTTGATGGTTCTTGGGTCCACAATGATGCGAGGAATGAGTTTTCCAATATCCGCACAATCCACAACGTGTGTCGGCATGTTTCCGTCACCGGGAACTAGATTTCGTAGAAACTCAGGCAACACAACGGTATAGTCAGTTCGCTCAGAAGCCAATTGAGGGATAAACCCGTGGTACCACCAGCCGACGTCGATGATTGTGAACGGTAGGTCGATGGCTCTCAGTTCAGCGTAAACCAACTCCTTCTGCAATTGGACGTCAGAAACCGACATAATAAATATCGTAAAGCCCACCAATCCGTGAGATTCTGACATACCGTCTTCTGGACGGAAGACTTGGCGGTTGGCGAGACAGCCATCGCGAATGCGCTGGGAATAAAGCGTTGGACGCCCGCTAGTTTGGCTGCTCTAGCCAGTGTTATTTGAGACGCTATGCCGGCAGGGTGGACCGAGGCTACTACAATTTCGAATCCTCTCAAGGTGTTGGCGATCTCGATCTCTGGCTTGTCAAGGTCGACGACAATGGCGTTGACTCCTCTTTTTCTCAGCTCCTCGTACGCTGGCTTTGAGATTGACGAGGGCCGGGCCAAGGCGGTGACTTCCTTTACAGACTTATCAGTCACAAGTTCTGTGGGAATATGCGCTTGAGAAACCAATGGAAACCGAGACTTGTGAACTCACAAAAGACGGAGATGTTGACTTGAGCAAGCCATTGACAATAATACCCCCAGACTCCCCAACAGCTCCGAACACTGCTACTTTGTGAGTCTTGAGAAACATCGGAGCGTTGGTGAACGTCTGAGGACAATGTCAAGATATCATAAAAGTTGACCTCGGGCTAGGTTTTTTCCTTAAGTACTCTGGCTCTCCTTCAGCATTGTACGTCTTTAGTTGTGGTGTCGGGTATTAGGGGATCGGAACAACGGCCCCACTCCCATGGCGCGGGCCCCCGGGTACCGGAACAACTCTCTGGTTGCGGAGTTTGACTCCAATATCCGCTTGAACTCCGTCATCGCCAAAAATCACTCATGATGTGTTTACGAGTTGAACCACGGACCAAAAAGACAACTTCCTATTCCTTAGCACTGCGTCGGCACATTCTGGTCAATCATATCCGTCGGAACAAGCAAGACGACCCTACCCCATCATGACTCAGAGGTCTAGATGGGCTTGCACGCCGTGCCGAAAGCGGAAGGTAGGAGAGTAATCCCTTTGCAAGGGAACTTCTTCTTGATAGCTAATCCGACCTCATCTGTTAGATCAAGTGCGATGCAGCTGTGCCACGATGTTCACAATGCTTGGCTAAGACTTTTGAATGCGATTATGCATACACAAGACAACGAGCACCCACAAGCCGGAAGTATGCTAGGGCGAGACTGATGGAGAATCAACTATAGACGCTGACATTTGCCCCCACGTAGATCTCGCCATGATCTCATACGGTCATTAGAGCGAGTCGAGAACAAATTGGAAAGCTTTCTCTCGGTCGCTCCCTTGGCTACGACACCGTCATACCGTCATACAAATAGTCCTTCAAGGTTTCTGTGGCCTTGTACAACTTTGGGCCTTGAAGCTTCTTGTCCAGATGTTCTTTATCAACTCGTCCGACGAGGCACGGGCGTGATGCTCGATCAATCGCAGTCGATCATTGACTTTACGTATCAAGGTAATTTCTCAACTGTGTATTTCACGGCTCTTTCGTCAGCCAGCTCACAAGAAGCGAAGGTTCTTGTCAGATCTTCTCATTGCTGAACACGAAATGCGTCAATCTTATTTTGGGTGATCACAGCCTCAGCACTGCATCCATAGAGTCATTGAAGCAAGTTGGCGAGCCGCGCTTCACGATCTCGCTGTCACAGACAGCTGTTCCGCGTAATCTAAGACAGGCTTGCCTTGAAAGTAAGTGTCTATCAGAGCCTCGCCCGAAGTCTCTCTTTCGGATTAACATGAAGCTAATATAAGAGATCGCAGGTTTCGTTTCAGAGTCAACTAACGCATGTGGCATGTTCCAGTCGAGCGAAATTATTGCAATCTTTCGCGAATATGATCACAGACGAACCTCACCTTCGCCAAAGGTTTGTGCCGCTGTCAACATTGTGTGCGCTTACGCTATTCAATCTAATAGCATAGAAGAGGTTGACTCTTCAGAACGCTGTCTACACACGGCGCTGAATATGTTGCCATCACTTATGTTAGAGACGCCAGATTCGGTTACAATTGGCACCTTACTTCTTATGGTATGCCATCATAGATCCAGATTCTTGTTCATCTCCTAGCTGATTACTAACAATCAAAGGCCTTATTTCTTTCGTCTACGTCAAGGTTGTCAACGTCAGCCATGGTACTAGGCGTTGCCTCTCAAATGATGTTTCTCGCCGGGTTCCACAAAATATCCACCACCTTGGCCGAAAGAGCAATCCACAATCATCGTCTGCTCTCGCATGCTTATATACTTGACCAGAACCTCTCCTTATGGCTCGGGAAGCCACCGCTGTTATCTCCAGACATCGTGCGAGATGTTCCAAAGCAAGAGCAATATGATGGCCATGGAAGTATTTATCTCCAAGACGGCACATCGTTTAATTGCCTCAAAGAACAGCTTCTTTTGGCTAAGATTCAAAGTAAAGCATACGAGAAGTTGCGCTCACCTGCCTCCTCGTCAATGTCACAAGATTTACACGCTGAAATCAGCCATAAGCTTCTAAATGAGTTGAATTTGTGGAGACATAATCTGCCGGCACTCACCAGGCCACTTTTGATACCGAAAGTCCTCGAAAAGAAGCATGTGCCATGGCTGTCTACCATCTTCTGCACTTTTCACCAGGTTGAAAATTGCATTCGCTCATCAATCTTCTCACATGTTTCGTTCTTTGACCATGTAGCCTTCCGTAATCAGGCACCGCTCGTTGTCTCAAGTTGCGCTTCCGCGACTAGAAAGTTGGTAGCAGTCTCGAATGCTCTTGACAGGAGTGATCTACAGAGATCGTAAGTGACCATTGATCAATGTTCTGATGCCGGTGAATGGTATTTTGACTGTCTGCTCAGGCACTTGCTACCTTTGGTCGCATGGAACCTAGATTCCCTGTTTCTCCATGTCGCTTATAACAGGCATACATCGGCAGCTCAACATGACAGTCAGTCAATCAGGGCTGTGATGAACTCATTTGAGGGAAGCTTTCCAGGATATCGCCACCACAAGGCTTATGTCACTACCAAGCTTCTATGCGACGTAGCTTCACGAGCAAGCACATAGTAAATGTCGAATGAGGAAAGGTAAAAGGAATGATAATGCGGGTTAATTCAAGACAATAAGGCACAAAAGGCTGGAAAGCCACAAATCACGATTTCCATTATTCATTTCATTGACCACTTGTTGGAAGAATCACCGGACTGTGTCGTTGCGGGTGATCGGGAATAGTTGCCACGAGTCAAATGCCCCATTCTTTGCTGGAGACATCTTGCAGGAGGTAGTGTCAGCCTAATGTGGCGGCAAGCTGAGCATAGTCCACAATGGAACTCGGAAGTAAGGACCCAAGCTTCAGTGGAGCACAAACTTCGTGAGGGAATTAATCAGGAAATGGCTGCTGCCCCGATATTCCGATCAAATCGTTCCAACTTCGGCTACAGTGTTGGCTTCTCGGCTTTGCACCCTCTACACATGGTGACATGGACAACTCACCATTGACAAATCATCTGCAGAACCAAACATGGCAGTACTATGTCACAATAGTTCTGAATACCTCAAGCGTGGCGGAGACGTTGATACGATGCTAGTTTCCAAGAGCATCCTTGATCGATGATCCAATGTCTGTCACCCAATGGCGGCCTCTGGAATGGGGAGATGGCAGATTTCTGAAAAGGCAAGAAGAGGCTATTGTTAGCGTCGGAATCCGGAACCGACAATGGATTACTTGCAGTCGGTAATTATGTTGGCTGAAGCGAGTGGCTTAGCGGCGGGAGCGAAGCATTTGCCAGCAATCCCGATGCAGGGGCTGGAGGCTCAATTAAGCAGTAACAAGACCTTTTTGGTGCCTGCGCATCAGTCTTGCGATCGGGTACATTGCAAAGGTGATGATGGCCAGGCAGGCTTCGAGGGACCCGCGTTGATCAAAGCCCAGGCTCCAAATTGCGACTGACAATGTTCCAGATCCCGACCAAGATTCCATACGGTTGGGAATGACGGATTCTACTATGGAGATCCGATTCCTTACTCAGTCGCTCTTCTCGTACAGCGAGGCACAGCAAGCTCGGCATGCGAGGGAATCGATGAGAATTTTCCCTCGTAAACTGGGATGCCCCTGACTCGACAGCAAGTAAAAGAGGAACCCTAGTGGACGCACTCTCCACCAAATACCTTGTCAGATCATCTGATAACTATCCAGCAACCGCAACGACATTGAGAGCCCGCCCAAGGGAATAATGGGGGCCCCGATGACGCCGAGCCAGTGAGCGGACTCGACTTCCGCGGCAACCTGAGAACCGGATACGACAGACGTCACTTTGCGGCCGGTCAGCAATGGCGGTGCCGGCTCGCCGGCTTAAGGAGCGATTCCCGCTTCGCCGGACATCGACGCTAGGGGCAAGTATTCCGTCTAGTCCTTCACTCCATCACGGACAATAGATCCTTTGGACGAATCATATCTTGTTGATGAGAGGTTGCTCTGGATCCGCATACATGTGTATTGGTGATGATATTTTAACAGCGTGGGTCCGCATATGGGATCAGCGATGGGTCAGACATTGCAGGTACGCGATGATATAAATCTTTTCAAATCCATCTGCTCGCCGTGCATACTTGCTAAGTTCTTGTTCTTCGCGCCGTTCTTTTCAATCGTTGTTGTGTTGGCTCAGACGTCCATTGCGCATCCAAAGTGCGTTCCCTTCTTTACAGCACCCGCCTGTCGCTGATCTCGTAGAAACCAATATGGCCGCCAACACTTCGACAACGCCTCATGTGTCTGAGGAGAACCATGTTGCCGGCGAAAACGACATCGAAAAAAGCACTGCCCAGAACTCGGTTGATATCCATGCCGAGCCTATGAAGCTTGACTATGAGGAGGGTCCCGAGCACAAGCAAGATGGTGTCAAGAAGGTGGAGGCCATCACCTCGGTGTGGTCTTGGAAGATGCTCTGGGTTGTCTTTGCCCTGTAAGTCTTTGCGTTATTATCATTCCTCCTGCGAAGGCTCTCCACCACCGCCATGGAATTCTTTCGATCGACGCCTAATTGTTTTTACACAGCTTGTACCTCGTTTCCTTCACCGACGGCCTTTTACAATCTGTCCAGAGCAACCTGACGCCTTACGTGACCTCCTCATTCGGTCAGCATGGATTGCTTGCGACTACCAGCATTGTCTCCACGATTCTCGGCGGTGTCTCCAAGCTCACGATCGCCAAGATCATCGATATTCGCGGCCGTGCGGAAGGCTTCGCCGGCATGGTCTTCCTCGTCACCATCGGCATGGTCATGAAGGCTACGTGCCAGAACGTTGAGACGTACGCTGCCGCGCAGACGATTTTCTGGGTTGGCCATCTTGGACTCATCTACATCATAACTATCGTTCTCTCCGATATGACTTCCCTGAGAAATCGTATGACTATCATCGCTTTGAACGGCACGCCGACGATCGCCACGACTTTTGCCGGTCCCGAGATTGCGCAGCTGTTTTATGATGAGGTCAACTTCCGCTGGGCATTCGGCGCCTTTGCCATCATCTTGATCGGTTTCAGTGTTCCTGTCGCTGTTATCTTCTTCTTGAGCGAGATCAAAGCCAAGAAGACTGGTTTGATCCCCCTTAAGCAGAAGACCCGGTCTACCTGGGAATCTACCAAGCATTACTTCATCGAATTTGACGGTACGTAGCAACTACTTGCAAAGATACAAATCACCCCTCGGAGCTTGAATTGCTAATGATTCTAGTTGTTGGCTTGATCTTGGTGATGGCCGGATGGTCCATGCTTCTGTTACCATTTTCTCTTGTCTCCAATGCCACCCATCAGTGGAAGAGCCCTACGATCATCTGCTTGATTGTATTTGGTGTCATTGGATTGGCTCTTTTCGCTCTATGGGAGAGAAACTTCGCCAAAGTCTCCCTGTTCCCGTACCACTTCTTGAAGGATAGAACCATTCTGGGCGCCTGCTTGGTATACGGTATCATGTTCGCCTCCATCTAGTAAGTTGACACTGATATAACGGCGTCTCCATGCCAATCCTGTATTAACAGCCATCTTTAGCTGCTGGGATTCATATTACCAATCTTATTTGCAAGTCGCGCACAATCAAGATATTACGAGCTCTGGCTACATCCTCAATGCCTTCAGCTTGACCTCTGCAATCATTTCTCCCTTCATCGGAGTGTGAGTCCACTTGTACATCAGTCAAAGACCTTTTACTAACCCTAATCCAAGTGCGATTCGATACACCGGCCGCTTCAAGTACATCGCCCTTTCCGGAGTACCTATCTGCGTCCTCGGCACTGCGCTACTCATTCACTTCCGTACCCCGTCAACCACCGTTGGTTACCTTGTCATGTGCCAGATCTTCAACGGCGTTGCCAGCGGCATCTTCAGCATCTGCTCCCAAATCGCCATTATGTCGTCTGTCACTCACCAGCAGATCGCCATTGCTCTCGCGTTGCACGGGCTCTTCGGTTCCATCGGTGCTGCCATCGGCTTAGCTATCGCTGGTGGTATCTGGAACAATGTTCTTAAGAAGAACATCTATGCCCAGCTCCCCGAAGGCAGCAAGGACCTTACTGCAAGCATTTACGCCAGTATCGAAACGCAGCTCTCGTACCCCATGGGCAGCCCTATTCGCACGGCGATTATTGCGGCATATGCAGACGTTCAGCGGAAGATGGTCATTGCTGGTTGCGCCTTCATTCCCCTAGTGCTTTTGTCCTTGCTTATCTGGCGTAACATCAACGTTAAGACTGTGGAGGAGGAGAAGGGAAAACAGACGAAGGGAACTGTTTTCTAATCTGTACTGGCACTCTTCCTATACCTAAACGCCTACGTTCTGCTGTATATGTTCCACGATAACCCATTAAAACGGAAATTTTGGAGAGGGTAGGACTTACCTATTACTGCTTAGACTGCAATATGTTATTTCAAAATCTTCTTGACAAACGTTCACATTATTGACCTTCTCGCCTTATCTAAGTCATATAATTTTCATGAAATGATCACATTTTTCAGATACACTCCAGATTTTGCCTATGTTTAGACAGGGGGGTTTCCCGTAATGAAGTTTGATTAGGCATTATAGACTAAGAACACTTCCTTACTTCGGACAAAGTCGCCCGTTCTGAGTTGGGTAATACTCAAGCTGATCCGTAATGTACCAATCCTCAGAACCTACAGCCGTCGTCGCATAAAGTAATCCCCAAGGATCGTACTTCTGCTTGAGCTGATACAAGTAGTCGTAGTTGCTGCCGTAGAAGGCCTGTTGCCAGTTCGGCTCGTTAATGTCTGCCTCGTTGAGATACGCTCCGGCGCCGGGACTGGCTTCACGCCATGGCTGCAGCATCTCCACCAAATTCTTGTTCGCAGCAGCGATCTCTGCAGGAGTGGCCTCCTGACTCCATACGGTTCCCAGCATCGCGTGCATCAAAGTCTCGCGGAAGGCCGGGTTCACGGCATTAGTTTGGTTGACGGAAGGATTGACTGCAGTTTTGAAGTTGTACCCAAGCATCATGCCAGCAACCTCAACACTTTGACGCAAAGCCTTCGTCTGCGCAGCTAGCTTGCTTTCATTCTCCCAGTTGGAGCGCGGGAAGAGACGGGAAGCAGTGTGGAAGTTCCACGCACCAACGACTTCGGATTCTGCAGGCCAAGTGTTTATGACAGTGTTGAGAACGCCGTCGAATTCGGTGTACTTGGAATCGGCGACGGGAATATGCAGAGCAGAGAGATTGGAGAATAGCGGTGCAGAGACGGCGGTCAATTTGGCTGTATCCATATCATTTCCCCATTGAGGCGCCATGGAGAAGCTGCAAGCTGTTGTTGGAGCGCACATGATGGACCAGTAGCTGTACATGCCAGCGTCGGCATAGACAGGGAATTGGGCAAACACAGCGTCGACGCCAGACCAGAAGGTCTCCGTGGAGACATTGTTGCTAGTTGCGAAGCTGTAAGTAAGCGTAGTTACGGAAGTCTTAGGGTAGGCTCGGATGACGAGCGAGGTAACGATGCCCCATGTGCTCCCACCTCCTCCACGGAGGGCAAAGAACAGATCCGGATAGTTCTTTTCGTCTACAGAAACAAATCGCCCATTCGGTAGGACAACCTCCATTGAGAGAACTTGATCGGCGGCAACACCATACTTTGACATCAATGGGGAATGCCCACCCCCGGCGGTATATCCGCCACCAATACCGACAGTCTATCTGAAGCATCAGAAGAGTTAAACGAAACCGAAATGATAGCGGGGAACCTACGCGGGCAATACCACCAACAATATGGAGACCAAGCTCATCGGCTACCTCGTAGAGCTTCAGGGCCTGGATACCAGACCCAATCTTGAATGCTGGACCAATGTATCCAGATATTCGGTGATGGTAATCAGTTCCAAGGTACTGGATACTTTGCAAAGCATGAGTCCATATCGAAAGCGCGCCGCCACCAGAGGACTTCGCATTGAAGTCATGTCCCTTGTTCTTAACGATCAAACGGACGTTGAGATTGCGAGCGAAGTTGACCGCAAGCTGGATCTGGGCTACGTTCGTGACCTTGACAACATACGAAGGGTTCCCCCCCTGAGTACAGTTGGCGCCAATTCGAGCGATGCTCGGAGGGACACAGCTGACTCCCTCAAAGATGGGGTAGTCTAAGCCGGTTGGCTCAGACATTCTTCGATGTTGTTAGCGAGCCGCCCATAATTCCCTGCATAGACTTAGCTTACTGATATTGGGGGGTTGTCCACGCTGCCGTAATCTCATTGCACTTGGCTGCATCGTATTGAGGCCAGTCCGTGTAGCATGGCGCAGCAGCAGGAACCCCGTCAAGCAGCGCACCTCCCATGAGAAGGTCAAGTAAGAACCAAGTTAAGTCAGACGGCCATGCACGATCACCGGGGAATACCTTGCATGAACGCGCAGTTCGCTTCTCAACGGCAGCTTCGCCATCGCCAAAGTCAAACGCAGCAGTGCCAGTAAGATTGTACGTTGTTAAGTTTGCGATTACGTCTGCCGTAAGTTGAGAAGATTCAAAGTCGAAATACTCGATCCCTGATGGGGCCGCATCAGATGCCACAGCCTGAACTGCGGGAGCAATGGTCTCGGCTGTGATAGCTACTTGAGAACATGGTCAGCTGAATCCCAGATTGTAGTGTGCTGGCAGATTTATGTGTATGAGTGTAAAAAGGCTAGATGAAAGACACGAATTCTTTGCATACCGGAGTTATCGCTGGCGTCACCTTCTTGGGCTGTTTGGCTCAAAGCCAAGTCAGCAAACGATATTGCTATGACCAAGGCCGACGGGCGCAACATGATGCCCAGTTGAAGGTTGACAGAACCCAAAAGGAGCGAAGAGACACCAACAAGCACAGCTACCAGGGATCAATCCTATTGAGCGCATTCTATGGACTCCCTTTTATACGTGCGACCTCCTGGTGGGATTCAACTCGCCGGGCTTAACCCGAGTCGGTAATCTTTGCTATCGACTAGGTTATGGGCGCACAATCCACCAAACCCAATATTTGGATGGGGTCTTCGAGACATGTATGGCAATGTCATGTGCGCCTTGGAGTTCGATCGGAATCCGCCATTAGCATTGTCTGGACGGCCAATCATGAACTATCTGATCAAGTTAGCTTCTCGTCGGGAAAGTGTCCAGAAGAGGGCTGCTCGGATGTGAGATACCACCCGAGAGCCCATAAGCACAATCGTTCCACCGTCTAGAACTTTAGACAGCTCCATAAGTGACCCAGGGTCCTGGCTGATGGTGGAGCACGAATGTATCCACAAGCAGCGCATCAGTCAACTCAGGCAAGGGGATCATGGATGCCATGGGTGATGCAAGAAATAATACACATGTTCTGATCACCGGCTTGTGCTTCTCCATTATGACATGCCCAATCGACACGGCTTTCCGTGTGGCTCTTGTTTCCGAACCATCGTGTCCTTGACATCTAGAATTTGAGCAACTGCGAATTTCGAAAGCTCCATTGTCAAAATACCAATTATGCGACCATGCAACCTTTGTTGAGATGTGCCATCAATACATCGGACCATCATGCGTGTACCACGGGCTGAAAAATGCCGCTGAAGGAAGCAACCACCGAAATTGTTATCTAGACTACGCCTCCGGGCTGCATATTGGCCTGTTCTCCAACAAGAACTTTTGTACAAACAACACCGGCAGCAAGGAATCCGAGCCAACGACTTTCTATCCCAGCTTTTTAACTAGGTTCAGTGGCTCTAACACATGTTGGACATCCAACGGCGACGGGCGGCAACATTGAAGTAGGCGGGGACGCGCACCACTTTCTTCGGTTGTTGGCGCTAAGGCGTGGTGTTCTCCATACAATTGCAAGGGGCACCGGGGCAGTAGTAGATGTCCAACAACCAACAAGGAAGGGGTCTGATGGATGGAAGAAACCCCTGAAGTTTCTCACAAAATGAATTTGCAAGAAGGAACGAGGCAAGGGAGGCTGCCCAGACGACATTAAGTTATCTGCAAAACGAAGATATTCATCGACTACAGGGATGACTACTCACTCATCCACTCTTAAAGCTGACCAATTGTATACTATACCAATGCAGAGCCAAATTCGAAGTTGTTGGCGGGGACTTCATCATTAAAATACATGGTAATGAAGTTTTCTGCGTTGCTCCATCATGAGATACCGTTAATGATAGACCAGGGGTTTTCCGAGTCTTAGGGATATTGTCGGCGAATCCTGCCAACTTGATGTCTACTGTCTAGACGTCTTGAGAGATTGCCATCCGTTGACCCATGCTTGATTTTGAGTCCTTCTCAGGAGATGGGACTCTAAGACCTTCATTTTGAAGGGGCCAGCATCAAATTGTTATGCCCTGGAGAACTCACTCTCGTCCTGCAAGAAGAGTGCAGGAAGGGTAGGTGTGGCCGTGAATGTTCCTCATCATCGGGGCACAGTCATGAACCCAGCAGATCGGGTGTGCTTGCGTCGATGCGGACCTCGGAAATATGGCTTTAGTCTTTTGCCACATGCCGAACAGCTCGCAACTGACGCAGACGAGAGGATCAGGTCACCGGTCCGCCTAGATGCAGTCTTCGCAAGTGCCCCGGAGATATTCTGCTTAACATCCCGGTCGCCGAAGTCTCGAACGCCCTTTCTTCATCTCTCTTCTTCAGTCGTGCAAGTGGAATGGACCAAGGATACTGAAGCAGGGCATTGTAGCCACAGGGATAGCATGTGCCGCAATCGTACTGATAAAGGAGGAGCCAAAGACCTTTTGCAAGATGGAATGTTGGTTGGATGAAGTTTTTGGCATGTTTTCCTGTCCGGCTATTCCATAAATCATTGACTGTGCACCTTGCTTCGTTGAATACCATGAACCTCATCTACCCCAGCTGATGTTCAACCACACGGTTCGGAGGATCATCACCTTCTTATTCTACGGCTTCTTTATCTCAGTTGGAGTAGTTCCAAACCCAAGATGACGGAAGCTCCCACTAGTTGGCTACAGAACCTTGGCATTGCCATTGAGGTCGCTTGCCCAACTCTGGCACTCATTGCGATAAGTTTGCGACTCTACATCAGAATTGATACGAAGACCTTCGGCTGGGGTATGTTCTGCTCGTAAACACTTTATCTTTCCCATGAAACTGATCGTCACGCCCTAAGATGACGCCTGCATATGTGTCGCGATGGCTCTCTCAATTGCCCTAGCTATCGGATCCATTATATGTAAGTCTAGACTCATCAAGAATCAGAGTTACCGAAATACAAGCTAATATCCGCTCATCTATCCAGGTATGAAAGAGCTCTACATAGGCATTCACTATTGGGACGTTCCCTTGCCCATGAACCCGACGACAGGAATGATCTGGATCTACATTGTCGGCGCTGTCTACAATCCGATTCTCGCACTGGTCAAACAGTCTGTCCTCATCTTCCTGATCCGTTTCTCTGGTGTCAAAGACGTAGTGAGATACGTTGTCTGGGCAACAGCTACATTTAATCTCGCGCTCATGATCGCCACCTTTGTTGCTGTCATTTTTCAATGCACGCCCATTGAGAAGAACTGGAAACCGACCTTGGCAGGGAGTTGCCTTGAGCAATTCTCGTTCGGAATATCGACTGCATGCTTGACTATTCTGACAGATCTTGTCTCTGTTGGTCTCCCATTTTACATCTTCCTGGGCTTGAAGATGCAGAAGAAAAGGAAGATTGGGCTGATGATTGTTTTCATGCTCGGAATCATGTCTGCAACCTTGTACCATTCCACATTCTCGTACATTACGTTTTGCTAACTGTGTATTACTGGCAGTGTTACAGCCGCGAGCGTCATTCGTCTCTACTTCCTTGCCAAAAACTTCACCGACAAGAGTCTCGATGCGAACTTTTCCCTTGGTTTCTGTGTTTCCTCCATTGAGTGTAACTTGGCCATCATGACAGCATCTGCACCAGCTCTTTGGCCTCTTATTCGACGATGGATGCCTCAGCTGAAGTCTTCCAAGGACCAAGGTTATTATGAGCACCAGTATCACACTGGTCAACAAGGATGGATTAGGACAGGTGATGGCCGCGAAGGCGCGTCTTCAAATGCCAACGGGGACATCGGTCTGAGAGGTATCAACATCAGGTACACCAAGACTGAAGCCCATTTCAGCGGCTCTTTTGCTCGAGAATCGGACGAGGAGTTGATGAAAGGTACTGGTATCATGCGAACAACCAACTTCGAGGTCACACACGATGACGATGACCCACGGAGTGTGGCACAATAACCACCGGAATATATCATTCTATTCACATCTCGCGAGATGCAGCAACTCATTCATGAGGAAATTGATGGGTTGTAGGGAGGTAGGAGTCTCATGGCTTATGTTTATGACGACTCTTAGTGTCTTGATGTATGGTTTCCTACATGTTCAATTTTTATCATTTACTTGTCGTGACTCAAACTGAAACAATTCCTTGTTAGGAAAGAAGGTGGATTTTCGATGCAAAAGTTTTCCAAAAGTAGTGTTTCTATAAATCCAACTACCTGTTGTGTACCTGACTAGTCATCATGCGGTTCATTCTGTAAGGGCATCACAGGAGGCTGACCGGACCCATGGCAATGAACTCTGAGGCTCCATGTGTGAACAGAAAAGGGTTACTGATACAATGCTTCCTCCCATCTGTTCTGAAGTCAAGTATCGAGCGAGGCCTCATGATAATCCTGTTCGGGGGGTTTTGCTATCCTTGAAGTTCCCCTTACTTAAGCGGCTCCAGAGAGTCTCAATGTGCCTTACCTCAAGTAAGAATTTCCATCCCCGATCGCGTGGGCCAAGTGGAGCATATGCTGGCAGGGATTATATCCGGAAATTATCCTGGGTTCATCCCAAGTAAGTTGGACGTAATCCAGAAACTCTGTTTGATGGCGTCGTCAGAACGTGTGTCCAGTAATTCAACGGCTTGGAGTTGTCCGCGTAGTCAAATGTGTGCAGTCAAATAACTTCACTGACGATATTCTATTTCGGATTTGTGTGCCAATTTGGCTCAAGTTACCGTCCCGTCCCGTCCGCCACACCGGGACGATGTGGGGATCCTCCGATCGAGATCTGGGCGCGCTGGTATCACATGACCGTGACACGGTACGATACGCCCATATGCTATCCCCCAGGCTCTCCCAGGCTCTTGGTATTTGCACGGGGACATGGTCAAAGAGGAACAATTCCTGCCTTCCATCGCGGCCAGGCCCTTGCATCTTACATGCAATGCGCGCGGCACGGGATTGCCGACTGAATCGCCTCATTCTTAGCAATGGTGTTAAGACCCCGCCTGGTTTACCCCCTTAGGCAGGAGATGAATTGCCGTGTGGCGGCCCCATTTTCCCCGGCTCTTACAACCCAATTAGTAAATAAACTCTGACGGCTGGATACAGGAACCATGGAATCACGACGTTGTAATTTGTTCTGTAGGGGGTGTAAGCTGGCCTCGCGCTAATGCCCAATCAGAAGGGGCCTTTTCCTCTTTAATCAGCGGGCAAAGGCTATCCCATCGGCAGCTACTGGTTCAGATAAATATTCTCGTTGAGGGCTCCTGATTCTCTTTGAAGATTTCCTGAGTGACTCCGTCGTCCCAAAACACATTCGTTAACTACAATGGCCAGACATCGTGTCTCGTTCTTTGGGCTCATAGTCGCCGCCAGCGTCTCAGCCTTTCTGACGGAGGACGAATTTCCTTGGCAACCTCCCGGACCAGGAGACTTGCGCTCGCCATGCCCCGGTATTAACACTCTCGCTAATCACGGATTGCTGCCGCGCGACGGTCGCAACATTGACCTGGAGGTTCTTGGGGAAGCCACGGCACTGGGCTACAACATGGAGCACAACACCATGCTGGCAGTCGGCATCCCCGCATTGACGACATCGACAACGGGAAATAGCTCGACTTTTCACCTCAGCGATGTCGATCAGCACATACCGCAAGTCATTGAGCACGATGGAAGCATAACCCGCGACGACAAGTACTTTGGCGACAGCAACAGCTTTAGCCATGCCGCATGGGGCCGCGCATTGGCTTCTTGGGGTGATATTGAGATCATCGACGTACGTTTTCCAGCCCTTGTTGTAGTTGCTATCTTTCGCACAGCTAAGAAAATCCACTTGTAGTTCGCTGCTGCTGCCAGAGAAATCAAAGCCCGCTTCGAATGGGGCGAAGCAAACAACCCAGAGTTCAACGCCACCTTTGCGAGAACAGGCTCACTTCTTCAGTATGCCTTGCTTCTGTCGGCATTTGGGGATTACGGAAACGCCAACATGACTTTGGTTCGGTATTGGGTCGAGCATGAGAGGCTTCCACTGAGACTGGGTTGGCAACCACCTGTCAACAACATCAACTCCACCATGAACAGACTCATTGCTGCGAATATTTCTGCCTTGTGGGTTTAGAGTCTCGTGCATACAGAGAGCTCAGCACGGCGTTAAGAGAGACAGCAGATGCAAGGTCTGTTCTGTTGATCGCGCAGCCACCTTCGTGTAAATAAGAAATGTCGGCTACATCTAACGATGCATCCTCTGTTCATATGAAAACGTCACATACTCAATGCATTCTTCTCCAAAAGATTGGCAAATTCAATCCAAACTAACTTAGTTTTAAGAGGGAAGCTACCAACTAGAGTAAATAGCACCTTCGTAGGCTTTGAGTTCAAGGCTCCCATCTTCAATCCTCTTGGCGTTGTTGCCAAGTAGTTGGTTCCAGCCATCAAAATCCTTTAGTGGTAAGTTTTGCTCCTTGTCTGAAAAGTTCAAGAGAACCAGTACCTTCCTGCCTTCATAGCTTTCCATGGTGAAAGCAAATAGTTCCTCGCTTTCCTCATAGTCCTTCACTTCGGAGAACGTGCCGTATACAAAAATGTCCTTCTCTTGCTGTCGAAGGCTCAAGACTCGCCTCCAAAACGCTAGCACGCTGTCCTTATCCTTCTCTTGTCGCTCAACGTTCCACTCGCCATAGTCATCGTTGACGCGCATCCACGGTTTTGAGCCCTTGGTGAAGCCTCCGTGTGCTTCGGCACTCCACTGCATGGGCAGTCGCCCATTGTCTCTCGCCTTGATTCTCATCTCCGCCAAAACATCCGACATATCCGCGTCTTTGCCCCTCTTCTGAAGCACGCTATTGTAGTAGTTCTTGCCCTCGACATCGGCATAGTCGTCAATCGTCCAAGACTCTGGGAGGTTTGCCATTCCGATTTCTTGCCCCTGAAGCAGAAATAATGTGCCGCTCAGAGTGCCAAGATAGATGGCCAACATCTTGGCGGCCTCTTTCCTGTACTGAGGCAAGTCCGACGCGTATCGTGAGAGCGAGCGGCCAGAGTCGTGGTTGTCAAAGTAGACCGCGTTCCAGCCGTCACACTTCAACATTGCCTTCTGCCAGAGGTTGGTAATGGTCTTGAGTTTCGAGAGGCGGTAGTCGCCGTGCTCATACTTGTGGTTCTTGCCAAAATCCATGTCCACGATGTCTCCAGTGAAGACCATGTTGAGTTCGTGTCTATCCTTGGCAACATACTCGGCGACGCTGTTTTCATCCTTGGTGAAGCCTAACTCACCAACCGTCATGCATCTGTACTTGTCGAAGACCTTCTCGCGCATCTCCCGGATGTACTCGTGCATCCGAGGACCACTGGCGTAGTACAGATCACCGGGCTGGAACTCCGAGTCAGGCCTCGTTACGGGTGCGTCAGGCAGGTCGGGGTGTTTTGACATGAGATTCATCGAGTCGATTCTGAAGCCATCGGCGCCGCGATCCAGCCAGAATTCCATATCAGAATACGTCGCGCGACGCATGTCCTCGTTGGTCCAGTTGAGGTCTGGTTGTGAAGGCAGGAAGAGCGAAAGGTAGTACTGCCCCGTTTGCTCATCCCATGTCCAGGCACTGCCACCAAATATGGAAGCCCAATTATTGGGTGGATGGCGGTTGCCACTCGAGTCGATCTTGGAGTCTCGCCAGAAATACCAGTCCCTCTTGGAAGATGACTTTGACGAGCGAGACTCTCTAAACCATTCGTGTTCATCGCTGGTGTGATTGACGACGAGATCTAGGAGGACCTTGATGCCCCTTTCATGGCACCCCTTGATCAAGCTCTCTGCATCTGCAACAGTACCGTATGGCCTGTGAATGTCGCGGTAATCGGATATGTCGTAGCCCATGTCATTTTGAGGGCTCTTGAAGATGGGAGAAAGCCAAATAGCCGTGGCTCCAACGGATTTGATATAGTCCAGCTTCGAGATAATTCCGGAAATATCACCAAGTCCGTCATTGTTGGAATCGAGAAAGCTGGCCGGGTAAATCTGGTAGACGACAGCTTCTTTCCACCATTGTCTGTCTGGGGGACCTGAAGTCGCCATAGTGGCTCTGGTGAAAAAGAAAAGACCGTTAGAAGAGCTTGTGTTTTGACGATAAGGCGTGGGTAGATTAAAGAGTAAGGACAGTCGTAGGTTTGCAACAAATGGGCGTTCCAAGAGGTCAAGCTTGTTCGCTTCTTATGTTCAGTCTCCAGACTCCCAGCTTTTGAAGTTGGCTCATGGAAACTTAACCCCCGCAGCTACCTACCCCAGATCATCGAGTCTCAGTGATGATTGGGGGTTGGCGCCAGAAACATTCGCACTAATAGCAGCCTCATCCGGATGACTTGGGTGGCGTGGTGAAGGCGGCTGAATTTCCGTGGCTGAATTATGATTCGTCTGCATCAGCGTGGGGAAGCTGCTAGTGCTTGGCAGCAGTCATTCCACACTGCAGTGTAGATAGATGCTGAGTCAGCCCAAGATCTTTCCGTGGGGCTGCAAGCTTAAGACACTTACACAGATCGGTTCAAGTCGCCACATTTCAGCGGTGGACTAGGATATATTACTGGTGAGATGTGAGCGCGTTGTTGGAGTAGCTCTTTCGGTCTCGAAATTTAGACACAGAGTTGACTGAACTGCCTGCCTCTTGGTGGATACCACGGAGAGACGCGGAGAAAAAGACAAACACGGGGAAGGCAAATTTTGCCGGGCTCTTAAAAAACCGTAGCCTGCACGTGGGACTATGGGGCTGAACGACGCTCAAATTCTCGGGATATTGAAAACGGACGAGTGGCTGGTGGCTAAAGCGCTCCGCTGGGCCACAGTGCCGAAAACAAGCCTCACGCCGCACTTTGACAGCAAGAACACTTCATGTTATTTCTGAGGTTGCTTTCCTTGAGTACACTTCTTCACATTGGCCTACCTTAATCATTCGACTTTGTACATCACACATCTTGTCAACATTGTCTAGCTTTGTTATCCATCTAATCACACAACCACCAGGCGAAGGTTTTCGCGCAGTTTCTAAGAGGATCCGTAGTTCAAAGTCGCATTGCTGTGTTTTTTAAGGTGCACATACTAAGTACTTGAGTAAGAACCCAAAACCAACATCCGATGCAGTAGACTCCGCGCCAGAGCTAAAGTGCGAATAACTCAAGACACCAACGTGGAGCTGCTAGTTGAAACTGGATTCAGAGTAATAGTATTATCGACTGATTTCATTAAGTCTTTTGATCAGACGAGTAGGCCCCGCCATGCCTGGCCCAAGTCTTCGGCGAGCAAAAGATGCCTCGGCCGAAGTCCGAAATCAGTTTTGTTGCATTAACTTCGGAAATAATACTAGTCAGAAGTCCTCAAACATGTAGCTACACAGACACTAGAGGGTAGATTGAGCAGTCTCGTGATGCGCACATGCTGCAATCCGTAAAATCGAGCCATGCTTCCCTACAGATTGACAAGGGCCATGTTAGCTCGTCATCAAGTTGATCGTACTTTGTTGACGTTCCGGTCTACGCGAGTATGTGTTCGACCAATCTGTTAGTTCAAGGGTCTCAAGGCCATCTCTGACCCGCGATTCTGGTCCTTGTTCTTCATGTATAGGTGGTTAGACAACTTTGGCCCACAGGCTCATCACTCATTGGTATCCAAACTTCCGTAAGTGAAGCTATAGTCACGATTCTAGCGAATTTGCCAAGACTTACAAATCTGATTGTTCAGTCTCTCGATATTTCCTTCCATAGACCATGAATGGCGTGAAGATGGGATCATCGCAGTTTTTTGCGTGGAAATGTTCATCCCCAGAAGGTGGGTGCAAGCACCTTTCACGACTTATTGCCGTAGCTCGTGGCTGAAGTGTTGTGTTAGTGAGTTGCCAGTTCTCCACCAGAAAGTTGAACAACCAATCGAAATTCAACCATTCCAACCGGTGCCAACAAAGATCAATGATCCACCAACTTGGTATTTCGAGCGAGACATGCGAATATGAGCAGACACACAGACCGGTCCAGTCAGATGGCGAATCCAAGGACTTGTTCTCCTTGCTAGTGCGTCAAATTCCCCCATGGCGAGTTCCCCGTGGGGACTGCTGCCACGGCCCACAGGTGTCATCCGATGCAGATGTATAGAGTATTCGGAACCGAGCACATGGCTCGCTGAAACCTCCTATTCCAATTTGTATAAAGTCTTGAGAGCCCGCCTACATGGTTCCGAATAATGTTTTCCTCCAGCTCATCTAAAACCATCTTATTAAATATAATTCTCCCGGCTCGATCCTCTCATCTTGTTTTCTTCCACAATGGACGCCAAAACAGCAGAGGCGACTACCGTCGTCGACCACGACCATGTCGAAAAACTCGCTATTGCGGACGAAGCCGTTACGAAGGCAACTGAGAACCAAGACCTGACCCCCAAGCAGCAATACCAGCGTCTTTGGACAAACCTCAAGCAAGACAAGCGTTATGTCTTCTGGGCACTCTACATCATGTCCCTCGTCTTCGGATGGGGTTACGACTCTGGACTTTCAGGAGCTGCCATTGCCTTTCCCGAGTTTCGCAAGGCTTACGGAGACTACTACCAAGTCGGAGACCAATATGTCATCCCCGCCCTCTGGCAATCTCTTTGGAACGCTGCCAGCACCATCGGTCAGGTCTTCGGTGCCTTCCTCACCGGTCAATTCGCCGACACCGTTGGCCGCAGAGCCGTTCTCTGGACAGCCGTCATTCTCTCCCTTTCTTCTTCATTTGCCCTGGTCTTCGCTCCAAGCCTGCCCGTACTCTTCGTCTCCAAGCTGCTGCTCGGTTTCTCAGTCGGCTTGTCAACCGTTACGCCTCCGCTCTACGTTACTGAAAATGCTCCTCCTGCACTTCGAAGCTCCCTCAGCTCGCTGACTAACGTCATCATTGTTCTCGGTTTCTTCCTGTCTTCCATCACAGCATGGGGATCCTCCAAGATTGAAGGCCAATGGAGCTACCGCCTGGCGTTCGCCATGACTTTCCTTGTCCCGACCCTCTTCATGATTGTCCTGCCGTGGCTCCCCGAGTCTCCCGTGTGGTACGTCAAGAAGGGCAGAGACGAAGATGCCCGAAAGGCCATCTTCAAGCTCTACGGAAAGAATATCGATGTTGAGGAGAGACTCAACTTCATCAAGTCCGAGCTCGAGCTTGCTGCTGGAGAAGCCAACATGGCTAAGCAGACCAGCTGGAGAGCCATCTTTTCCAAGGAGCACCGTTTCCGTACGCTTGTTGCGGTTCTTGGATTACAGTCGCAGAACTTCTCTGGTGGATACTTTGCAAGTGAGTAATCGTCACGCATCCAAATCGACGAACAGACTGCTAACTTAACGGTTCTAGACACCTACCAGACCTACTACTTCGAGCTTATCGGCCAGGCTGATCCCTTCGGACTCACTGCGATCTCCTCCACCCTCCAATTCCTCTCGAACTGCGTAGCAGTCACAGTCTCCGACGTACTCCCGCGCAGAAAGTCTTTGGTCGGCGGCGGCGCGTTGCTGTGCTGCTGGTCTATCATCATCGGTGGCACATCTCTCGCTGGAACTGCGAACTACTCGGCAAACATGGCTCTTCTCGCTTTCATGATCACATGGTCGATGTTGTACACAGCTACAGTGGGCTGCTTCGGCTGGGCCGTCGCTCAAGAGACTGCCTCTCAAGCCACAAGGCCCAAGACCATCGCCTTCAGCTTGGTGTGTCAGCAGCTTACAGCCCTTCTCTTGTCCTCGGTGTTCCCATTCTTCATCAACCCTGACCAGCTGAACTGGGGTGGAAAGATCATGTTTCTGTTTGTCGGCGCCGAGGTGTTCGTCCTTGGACTTCTCTTCTTCTTCCAGCCCGAGACGAAGAACAGAACCTACCAGGATATCGATCACATGTATTCCCAGGGGATTCCGGCAAGGAAGTTTAGCGAATACGTTGTGGTGGATGGAGTGGCCGTCAAGAAGGCCACCTCTTGAGACAGTGCAGAGTACACTTTTTCATAGGCACAGGAAGGTTTTCGAGTCTGTTGTTTATCTAGGTTTCCAAACCATATCTTCATATAAAGCGATCCGTTTTCAAGTTTTGAAAATTCAGCCTAAATTTTGACAAAGGATGGGGAAGAGATACCACGCTAGTAATGCAAGTTCCTTACTTGGGTTAGTTCAGAAATTGCCCCCAGAACGACGTTGCGGAGAGTGCGGAGTCTTACCATAAACCTGGAGAACTTCTGCCCGCAACGCGAAGTAACCCCCTACCACACCCTTCATCCATCCTGCATGACGCTTTTCTTATCTTTGCTTCTTCACGATCTATCTTCTATTAATACGTATCATGTCCCAAGAAGCCAACACACGGTACTCTAAGAGGCTACCCAAGGTTCGACAGGCTTGTGATCCATGTCACTCGCGCAAAATCCGCTGCGACGGGCGCTGGCCCTGCGCAAACTGCCAGGAGACAATATTGGAGTGCACCTATGTGGCGGTTCCGAAGAAGACAGGGCCGAAAGGTCCCCGCCATGCACGGAAATTTATCCAACGGCAACAGATCAATCCACAACAGTCTACATCCTTTGCCGTGAACCCAGATGTAAGAGAAACCGGATACGGGTCCCAGACGAGCAGATCACCACATGCAGTCACGCCACCATCACCGGCTCAGAATGCGACTCCGAGGGACCCCGGCTTTCAAGCCTCGCCCCTAGTATCGACTGATATCATACAGTGGTGTCTCGATGCCTTCTTCAGGCACAAATACCCACTTACACCCATCTTACATCGACAACAAGTCGAAGAATGCATACGCGATCTCTCAATCTCACCCGAGAAATACGGGCTTATGACAGCCTGCTCAGCCGTCATATCCCTCTCGCCCGAGATCCTACAGCCACCAGACCCGCCCTCAAATACGTCGACCGAAGTGCCTGCGCCTATTCTTCCAACAACAGAGTTTCTCATCTCAGAAACTCTTCGAGCTAGACGTCAATGCGATCTCGCCGAGCATCAGTCCTTACTTCATGCGCAAACCTCCTTCTTCCTATTCTCGGCCTTCTTCTGCATGGACAACGATAATGCTGCATGGTACTATCTCCGAGAGTCAATCACCATTTTACAGACGCTACGCCTACATGAAGAAGCCACGTACAGCGACATTAACGATCCGGTCCTGGCGACGTATGCTCGACACATGTTTTGGGTTCTGTTCATCACGGAAAGAGCATATGCGCTGCAGAGGCACAGGCCGCTGACACTGCAGAGCACCTTGGGCCTACCCATTGTTGACCCTCTAAGCTCAGATGCCGCAATCTTACCGGGGTTCCTTGATCTCATCTCTCTTTTCCGGCACTTCGATACCGACTTCATAGCAACCTGGAATTCGTCCACGCCATCCACAACATCGTCTTCGGAAGCAACAGACCCAGAACATCTCTCGAAACTACAAACCGTCCTGAAATACGCGATCCCAAGTGTCTCAAACTATTCCGAGATGCAGCAAGCCGACCTCTTGATCTCACGGCAATGGCTCAAGGTTATTGTGTGGAAGCTATGCGTGTCCAAGACGCTCTTATCTATCACTGATAGCGAGGATAGCATGTCACTGAGCTACCCTACCGCTGTAGCACGCGATGTGGTGCTTATATCACGGCTGCTACCAGCCAAAGCCTTTGAAGCCAATGGCGTTGGCATACTGGAGAAGGTATTTGATGTAGGATGCTCACTAGCGGATCTGATATCGCTCGGTCCTGCTACTAATCAGGGCTCAGCAATACATGTCGGTCCAATTGACATCCTGATGGAAATTGTAAGGATAGTTGGAACGACCCTTGGCGGAAACTATCGGCACTTGGATATGTTGTACAATAAGGCAAGTAACTGCCTTCTGATGAGCGTAGACAGGGGCCTATCTCCAGCTGGCTATGTAGAAGAAAGGAGGCTCGAGGAAATCATCGAGTAAACAGATATTTAATCCAGTTGGTGTTTCGGGGTTAATATAGCTCTCGCTAATCGTGCCAAAGTATTCATGTGAGGTACTTTGTAGGCTTGACCAAATCACCGCTGCGCCTGCTAAAGGTACACCTGTGGTAGTACGTTTATCCCCATCCGAAATGGAGGCTACCAGTACTTCCCATCTACGCCCATTTTGCTCTCCACCTTTCGTCATGCTACATACATTATAAGGCGAGCCACTCAACGATGCGAGCCTGGGTCTTGCCCCAACATCCATGTTGCTTAAATTGTACCAGAGCTATCCTCATAATGGGCTTTCCAACAGAAGCTGTAATTGCTATCATGACTCTATTTGTTACCCTTCCACCCGCTCTAATCGGAGTCATCCAATTGATGGAACGAAGAAGAATTCTCCGCCCGGGACTTCCAGGTAAATGATTGGCGTTGGATTACTTTCTATTCTTACGTATCTCAGAGGTGAGAATTTCCAGGGTTGAGGATACGCTAACAAGTCGTAATTCAGCGCCAGCGGTTACCGCTCATGCTCGGCCACGATCGTTATGGGAGCTCGACCCCATCGCCGTGATTTCGCCCGATGCTTTCGACACAGTGGGATGGTATTCTGTGACACGTGAAACGTGCAAGTTCGAACACATGCAGTTGAAATTGGGGCGATCGCGGCCTCGTTGGTCATCAGCTTGCTAGCACCTAGGCTTCGGAAGATCATGGTCTTGTTCATTTTACGTTCGGCGCTCCTGTCAGTGAGTCCTCCTCTTGATCTGGAGACAGGTGCCGCTATCGTGCGTGCAGCTCCGAGCACTCAGATCATTTTGGACGATGGCCCGATGATATGTTTGTCTCTGATTGTTGGATAGGTCAGTTAGATTGGGTCGCGACGAAGATTTGGATGTCGACATAAGTAGGTAGTCAAGAGACGATATAGAGCGAACTTGCCCATCCAAGTACCTTTGCGCTTCTTCTCCCGCTCTCATGTTGTGTTTTGATTCCATTGCGCAGCGTATAAGTGCATTTCTATCACCACAGTCATCATTTCAGGCTACCTTATGCGATCGACTGCAAGTCGACGTCAGTCCAAGTATCTCCAGTTTGTTACCAACTCAACACCGAAGATAAGTATTTAATTGAAGGGAATAGCGGAAATGGGATCAGATTATCATATGACTGGCCATTACACCTCGTAAATGTACGTACCTTTGTACTGACGTCGACTAAGTAGGTAGCAGTCGATGGGACAGTTGACTTTCATTTCAACGGAGGCTGCCGTCGCTAGTGTCGCTCTTTCAGTCGCTCTTCCCTCCATCATATTCCGAGTGCTATCCCATGAAGCGCGAGATAAGGTTAGATACATGTCCCCTGTATTTCCTCTAATTTGACGTCTATCTCAATTTTTTCAGTTAAGGGGAATGACGGGGACAGGGTCGGATCATCACTTTACTGGCTGGAACTCTGATCAGTGACGTACTGACGTTAACTCGCGCTTACTGGGAGAATGGTTTTGTCAAGAATAAATACTCACCGATCTCCCACGTCACTTTTGTCTTTGCTTGTCTGCTCTCATTTTCCCAAGGTCTTCATGGACATACCTAGATAAGGATGCTCCGGGATCGCAGCTTACTATGTAACGCCGGCAGTCTCCGCCCTCGCTCAAATCCCACTACAAAGTCTGGACCCGAATGCCCACCGCAAGCTTTCCGCACTTACACCCCGCCGACCGGACCGGGACGGTGCTTAGTAACGCACGAGACCCTGACGTACGCGAGGGTTACTTTAGATCCTTCGAGGCCAAGCTGTTAGCCATGAGAAAGCTCTGGCGGTGCCGCTTGCTGACGCTTGACTGCATCACCAATTATGGGTGGAGAGGGCTACATGTAATCGCAAAACCAGAGCCCTATCGGCGGTCGTCCGGGCCTCGGCGCCTTGGAACGGGACGGGGAAGTAAGATCGACCCGGCGCGCCCACCTCGACGGGACGGACCGTTAGCCAAAAAAAGACCGAGACTTACACATATTTGAAACTGTGTAGAATTAGTGATGGCAACAGTTTCGTAGCCACCCGAAGGTGGACCTGCGAATTCATTTAGCGCGAAATACGAGTTTGAGATCTTCCGTCTTACCAAAGAAACATCTCATTTCAAGACACATCCTCTCTTGCTGCAAATTCTACAGTCGTGTCAAGTTGAGGTGTCGCAGCTTTTTTGGGCTTTCCCATGTGCCCATCTCGCAGGAGAGGGGGAAATAGCACCTTTAATTCAAGAGAGGGGAATCAAGATAAATAGCAATAATACTCAAAACCGCCTAGTGCTTCGCTGAAGGTTGGGATGCCGCAGCTACTAGAGGTCACGTTATTCAAGGCTTGCTGGAACGAGCTTAGTTGAAATGGGCGGTCCAGACATTGGGGGGTCGTAAACTGCGGCAGATGCTCAGCCACGTCTTCCAAGAATACAGATTCGCCGACACCAAGATGTTGCTCTCATGTCAGCCGGATTTCTTGGCCATTGGTAGAATGAATTTCACCTATGCAGCGGAATCGGCATCCAACGCCGTGGGCCGGGCTCATTTTGCATGCCGTTTTCCCTCAAGATGAACCCGAAGTTCACTTTCCCTACTGTACATATACATACGACGTCCCTTTTGAACCTTTTCGTTCTCAAGTAGCCGCATCGAAGTAATATGCTCCTTTTTCAAGTTTCCAGTTACCTACGATCGCTTCTCTGACGATGAGCTTCTCAACAGAAGCTGTCATTGCCCTTATCGCCCTCCTTCTCGGTCTCCCTCCCGCCGCAATTGTAGTCTTTCAATGGATCCAACGACAGAATCAACATCTCTCTGAACTTCCAGGTAAGTTTCCCCCGGTGTACTTACTTATTCCCCTTTCTTGGTTTCCCGGGCTGCAATTTTTGAGAGCCCAAACGTTTCTTATATTCAAACAACATATGAACACCTGACACGCGCTTACCATCTCTGATTCAGCGCCCGCGATCTCAAGCCTGGGACAACCACGATCATTGTGGAGACCAGACCTCGATGCCTCGACTGAGCTATCGACACTTACACGCCGCAACCTCGACGACTTGGAATGGTACTCCGTCACACGAGAAACTTTCAATTACACGAGGGTAACATCGGATCGCTCGAGGTCTTCTTGGTAGCATTAGGATTATGCATAACGTCGCACTCCCTCGACTTGCGTGTTTGTCCGACTGTGTATTTAGCCACGGATGGTGCAGGTGCATCCCGTCGACGGTGGACAATGCGGGCAGGCCAAGCCCAGCGCACCGCACCTCGACAGCACGGCAAGTGGATCGCCGGGTGATCTGGAGGTATATCACAGATTATGCGAAGCTTTCGGCCGACTGGGTGTTGCACGGGTTATCAAAACGTGTGCATCTATAGACTTTTCCCCATTTTTGTTTCCTCACCTATATGCACCTTACTTATTCGACCGCTTGTCCCATTCACCGCGTGTCGTGTAGGAGATCTTGGAAGGTACCTAGCCCATATTTGCCCCGCAGATGATGATCTCTTGCACCTTTTCAAAACCAATTGATGTTTTTTGTCCTTGATAGTAGCTCAACGGTGTTGCTAGTTATTCCTGCTTTTCCTTCCAACGGAAGCCATTATTGCTATAATCGCGCTACTTGTCGCCCTTCCCCCGGCCCTCATGGTCGTCATTCAATGGATGCGACGCCATCGACTTTATGTCACTGAACTGCCAGGTAATCTCCCTGCTCCTGGCTCTCTCGTCTTGTGCATCAGTCGATTCTGCCTCTTTTACTTCGCCCTTTCATGATGGTTTACCTTGAAAGTACGCTGACGAGGTATATTTCATATCTCAGCGTCCCCAAATTCCACATTTGCTCGAACTCGGCCATCCTGGAGACCCGAGACCGATAGCCCCTCCGCGATAGCTTCATTTTCGCAAAACGATCCTTTGGCACTGGACTGGTACTCCATGACCAGGGAGACGTGCATTTATACAAGGGTTACATCAAAATGGTCGGCATCGACCGAGACTTCTGCTTGCTAGGAGTTGTTAAATCATAGGCCTCCGGGAAAGTCATGGGGTGTCAGGTTGTTGCATTGAATTCCTGCGTGTATGGAATGTCGAAACACAATTCATCATTTTAGTCTACCTTGTCTGGGTTGCCTTGAGTTTGTTTGAACATCGAATCCGCGTCAAAGTTCTAGCGTTTCTAAAAAGCTGGAGATATTCAAATATGGCCTTCGGCAACTGCCATTATGGTATTGCGATCGCGTGCCAGTAATGCGGAGGCGGAGGCTCACGGAAGAGTGGAGGCGAGCGCCTGGGCGGCGTGGAACATGAGAATCGAGGGGACTGAGCGGTACCCAAACTGGGAGGAGCCTTCTTTTAAACTATTGACATCGTTACTAGGGCAACTGGCACCTCAACCTAAGATACTTACGTGCATACTTACTTAACTTATTGGAGAAGCGGGGGTGCCTTAGTATTCCTCCTGGGTGAACCTCCGACGCAATACCTTAGGTAATGTACTACTGTGCACCGGAGTACTTGTTTGAGTGCCAAAGGTGTAAGATCCATTTCCTTGAACGGTGAAATTCCTAGGTACCTCATTTGGTCCTGGTTTCTTGTCGGATGCAACAGTTCTTTACTAATTCCATGGCGAAGATAGGCCAAAGAGGGCGTCGCTTCGAGTTCAGACAGAACCAACTATGAGGTACGTAGTAAGCATTCATCGGTAACGTTCAACAATCTGGGTTGAACTCAGGAGGTAAGCTGCGTTTTGCAATCGCCGGGCTCATTCTGCAGTCCTACTTAGCGATTATATCATAATTGCTAGTCTTCAGCGGCAGTTGGTGGCGAGTGACCGGAGCACGGGCGGGGTGGAAACAGCGGCCCCACTCACCGGTCGGTGGCCGATGGCCAGAATAAGTAAGTCACGTCTCAGTAAGCCGAAAAGTACCTCCTAGGAAGAGTAACTCATCAAAGTATCATGATGCCAAGGTTCTATATTTTGAATTAGTCAGGATATTGAGAGAGTGTTTTGATGGCGTGCGAAGTCTACTGGGTGTGCCTCATTTGACCGACAGCAAAAGCGAATGTCTTGTTTCGGAGGCAGTCTTCTATATGTTCGGCCCCCGACGCGGCAGCGGGAGAAACAATAGACGTGAACGCTTGTCTGATGATCGTCGAGGTACCTTAACTTACTGGAGGATAATTACCCAAGAGACCTCGAGTACGAAGTAGGGGGTAAGCAATCTAGCCCCAGCCTTACGGACAGCCCAGGCCTAGGCAGGCATATCAGCGCGGAGACGCGCACTCGGCGGCCTCCTGGCCACTTCCACTATATCATAGGTAAGTAAGGTAGACTGTGAAGGCAATGACGTTTGTTCCACTCGGGAACGTGTACTTAAACGAGGAGATGATGGGTTGCAAACCGATTTTCAAGGCGGTCCTCGATGCGTTTGACGTGTGGGCATGGTTCGAGTGTTTCCTTAGGAGGCCTCATTTAAAGTGAGAAGCCAGGTGCGAACATAGATTAAACGGACTGGAATTGTCGAGCAGAACGGGCTGAGAACATAATAATATGTGAACGGACGGAAGGTGACGAGACTGCGTACTGGAAGGATGCAGCCACAGTGGCAGTGCTCCGTGCCAACCCCAAGACGTCACGATGTAAGAGTTGGATACCGGTCAACAATATGGCGTATAGACTGTGCTTGAAAAGGCTGAGAACGGCGATCTAGAGACCATCTAGCACGCTATCTGAGTACTGGGTTTCTTGTCATTCACGGTGCAGCTTTAAGGGTGAGAATGTAAGGCTAATTGCCCGTCGACGTCATTGTCTGGGCGTGCTTCATAGATTGCCACACTCCCAGAGAAGGGGTTTGTTACGTCCACTGGGCTGTGTGTGTGTGTGTGTGCCAGTATGTTGGTGCTGCGAAATACGCCCGGCCAGTTGGCCTGACAGGCGCAGGAGGACGTTACCTTATTCTCGGTTGCGCTCGACCATGAGCAAGGGACAGGTGCAAATCAACATTTAAATACCCAAAAGGACCCCTTCCAAAGCCCATTTTCCTTGGGAAAACTGGACAACTCGCCACTACAGCACTGATACTCGAATCCTCGTCTCCAACTCCAAAGCCTCAGTCATTCGGTTACAACCTAGCGGTAAGACCTACCATACTTAGTACCTTGTTGACAGACGCCCGAATCCTCATCCGTCCTCCGAAAGGCTACATATTCTCTTCTGGAGGCCAACATGGCCATCTCAGTAGAGGCCACCGTTGGCCTCATTGCCCTCTTCATCGCCCTTCTACAAACCGTATTCGCCATTGCCCAGACCCTATTTGCCTTCCTTCAATGGATGAGCCGCAAGAACGACCTCACCCCTGCCTCGACACGCAAGCCCCCAAGACATCTGACTTGGCTCTCGCATCAACACATTCATCTCGCGATGAGTTCTGCTGACAGCGAACTAGTTGATCATTCCGCTGGCAGCCGCATCACAAAGATCGTTCAGAATCGTATTTTGAGTAAGTAGAACCCCCTATCTATGCATGACCGTTGACACGAGTAACGTCTGACTGAAGCTCCATCTAGTGCCCTCTACGCCCGACAGTCGTCGCATTCGGCCTCGCAACACCGAAGGCACTTCTCAGATCCCCTGGGCGGCCCAGCCCGGAAGACAGCTTCTCGATTGCGGCAAGGAGGTGACCTGGCACCTGTCCGTCACGAACGGCGCCATGGCAGATGGAGGAAACAGCTGGACTTCAGCCCCTGCTTTTATACCAACGGTCTAATACTCTGTATTCGTACATCAGACGAACTCCCGGCAACACCTCGGTGCACCCCAATTGGCAACGGCCACAAATACCCATTTTCTTTTCGCATACGCATCACCGGTCATACTTGAGCCGGAGATTTGGCTCGAGCGCTGCAGCTCATAAATTGGATCAGCATTGTTTGGGACAGCGAAAATGCATCAGCAACTCAGGTTCATGTACCATAGTCTTTTCTGCCTTTGGCTTAGTTGATACCCAGCAGCCTTCTGCACTCATAAGAGAACCGAATACTTTTCTATACCCGCACTCCACCAAGATAGTCCTCAAAGACCTCGAAATTGCCCTCATTCTTGCGATCGTAGACCGCAAACCAAACCTCCCTCCACCACCCACCCCCAAACTCTGCCTCGCCCAGCACCTCAAGCCAACACTTGACAATCTCCTCAGGTGGATTTCTGAATGCACCGCACCCCAACGCGCCCAGCACAAGCAGACTGTGCCCCCGACTCGCCGCCATCCTCAAACAAAGCCTCATCTTACTCATCGTGAGCGTGCGGTCTGTCTCCTTAGCAAACTCATACACTTCTTCGTCCCCAGCAGGCGTAGAGATTTTCCGCTTCACTACTTCCGGTCTCCGAATCGCCGCAATGCTAAGCACACTCACAACAGGTAAATCGTCATACGCAACTCGCGGGACGAGAAGTTTGTGACCGCTCGCCATATCACCTCGGATGACAACCACATCAGGCGTGTAAAGCCCTCCGCGGCGCTTGAAGGGATAATACCGCTTATGCAAGCTGAGATAAAGCGACGAACGATAGCACATAGCCTCCTCCTGCGCAATCGCACCTTTCAACCATCCGCCGCCGGCGTGGATATCTGAAGCCATATTCAGCACAGCCACACGGCCGCCATCAGGTCGGCGCGCAGCGAGTTCGATTGCGGCATTGAGCGAGTCCTCGTTGACGATCTTAATCTTTGCGCGCGGGGTGTGTCCCGGGCAGGCTGAGGTTTTGAGAGGCGGGAGGTAGTCCAGGTGCAGATCTTCTGATTTCGAGGCGTTGATGTTGGGGAGGTGGGGAAGGATCTGGGGAAGCGCGGAGCGGGTTTCTGCTGCGACGGCGGCGAGTGATGGACTTGAGCGGTCTGATGGTTTTTGGGCGGGTTTTGACGAGGATGAGGGGCCTGGTGCTGATGATGATTGCGTGGGGGACTGCTGATTTGGCGAGCGAGGTTTCTTCTGTACTCCGCCGCCGTTCCTAGAGAAGGCGAAGTCGAAGAGGTTTCTCTGCGGCATCGTGATGTTTGATGTTGAGACGCTGCTTGACGGTTGAAGTTGACAAAAGCTTTAGGTTGAGATGAAGGATTGATATGGCGTCTTGGGATGGATGCCTAGCGCCTGAACGAGACGGAATGTGCCTAGAAGCCAGATCCTTGCTGCGGGGTTAATGGTTCGGACGGTTGGTGCTGTGTGTGCCTGGAGATCTCTTGCGCCGCCGAGATTTTTGCAAGGATGCGCGTTCTGATTGATGAATTACCAAGAGAGGCAATGTATTCGCGGAATCGCTGACGTTAAAAGGTGGAGAAGAATCCGAGATGTTGGATTGGAAAGAAATAAGGTTGTCGATGTTCAGTAGCTGCCGTCGATATTAGAAGTGAACCGGCTGACCGGGCTGACTCACTAGTGGTGCCAATTTCTCTCCAACCGTTCGGACGCACGTGTTGGTCAAAAGCCGTTGCAACGGAAGGCGCATTGAGAGCGAATAGATAAGGCAAGACACAAGTGGTAAGAGCATCAGAGAAGGAGCTGACGACAGGTGATTCGTGTAATTGCGCTTGTGGCTCTTCACGCGGACACTCCGTGGTTTCTGTGTTCCTATGTGTATCGAGGCTGAGTGTTGGGCATGGGTATCATTTCAGATTTGTCTAGATGATTTATACATGGTGTTACAAAACTTTACATCCTTCAATGTGCCTCTCATATCTTTAATAGGCATCTTTAGGCTTTTGTCTTTATGGCTCCCTCAGGAATCGCATCCTCAGCCTCAAATTTGCGCGGGATAAGACCTTCGGCCATATCAATCGCGCTCTGCATGTCATTCTTGTTGAACAAGAACAAGCCCTGGATCGCAGCTGTACTCGTGAACCGGTTCGCTGTCTCCCCGGCGCCGTTACCAAAGAGACCCAGATCTTCCAGTCTCTGCAAGAATCGTTCCCGACCAGCACCGTCTGTGTCCACGTCGCCGTAGAAGCGGTCCCACATCAGACCTGCCTGGTACTTAGTCGCCTCGCCGATACGCATCATCATGTCTACTCGACCCGGTCGAATCAGCGCCGGATCAAGACGCTCAATATGGTTCGTGGTCAAGAACGCGATGCGCTCCTCGCCGGCAGCCAAGCCGTCAAGAGCATTGAGCAGGCCAGAGAAGGTGACACTAGCGCCGCTGTAGCCATCGGCATCGCGCTGCCGGCGATTGACGAACGCTGAATCCGCGTCCTCTAGCAAGAGAATACTCCTGCGGGGCAATTTCGTCAAGAGATATGCCAGCTTGTCGTCCGTCATACCCATCTCGCTGAGGTTGACCATGGCCACGCTAAAGTCCAGCTCACCAGCAAGAGACTGGATAAAGGAACTCTTGCCGCTGCCAGGGGGTCCGAACAGCAGGTATCCACGGCGGTAGGGGATGCCGCGGTCAACATACCACTGCTGTCGTCCCAGGAAATCCTTGACGTCGTCCACGATGCCTTCCTTCACGCCCTCATCCAGTATAACCGAGCCGAGAGGTCGCTTCTTCCGAGGATCACCGAGCGGCGCCCATTCCATGCCTCTTGCAGAGTATACGACCGTCTTGCCCTCGTTCGCTTTCGCCGCCAGCGCGTGCGCCTCACCAAATATGTCCTCGAAGACGTGACGGTGCGCCCACAGCGTCGTCAATTGTACGATTTCGTGAGGCTCGCCCGTGTTCATGTTGGCCGTATTGTGCTTCTCGCGGTTGATTGCGATGAACGCATTCTTGTGCTTGACGATATGTCGCCCGTACCCAGGCTGTAGGAAAAAGTGCGCATTTGTCGGGCTATTTGCACCTCGCTGGGTGGTAGTGGTCGTCGAGACGGAGAGGTTGTGGATGCGGGTGATGCGCGAGGCAATGAAACCGGCTTGCTCGCGCGGCTGCGACAGCCACGCGAGAATCCAAGGGTACGCTGGATCCTGCTTGCTGATTTCGACATTGACGAGGAGGCGGCGGCGAGCAGCTCCGGCTGCGACGACGACGCCTTTGCGACCGAAGGCTGCGACTGCGCCTAAGCTCGCGAGGCCGATGCCGCCGGCGAAGAGGGGGTTGTTGAAGAGGGCATCGAGGTTGAAGATCGAGGCTGGGCCGGACGACGCTGCTGTCGGTGCTGCGATCGGAGCTGCCACCGGTATAGCAGCCGCCGGCGATGCAATCGGTGCTGTCGAAGCTGTGATTTCGGTCGGGGACATGATCAACGACGGTTGTGATGGCTCCAGGCTCGCATCGCGCGATGTTGGTGCGAGCTTTGGGAATGTGGAAATGTTCGACGATTTTTTGAGACGGACCGGAAGCTTGAGCAGGGGTGATGGAGCTTGCCTCAAGTCACGGAAGGCTCTGAGCAAAATCCCCGGTCAAGCGTTCAGGGGTCTACCCCTGTCGCTACGTGCCCTGAGAACCCTTGCGGCCCCGTACTCCGTACTGTGTAAGTACTGGACAGCTCTTTCCACAACTGCTCGGTGACATTCTCACCAATGTTCCTTGACATTAACGTCTCTATGGATCTGCACCTTCCTGTTCCCTCTAGAAGCACTATATTCGAATCAGAGATGTTCTCGGAAGCTTTTTGATGCACGATGCCTAAAAGCTGCATTCCCTCAAACTCCGGCAGTGCAGCTCTATTCAGGACACCGGAAAAGACCATTAAATAACCAGTGTCGGGACCATCAACGGTTAATTGTTCTTCGATGATGCCAGCATCTTAGACGGACTCCAATCTGGTATTCGGTTAGTTGGCCCTGATTATTTCGCGGCTGCTGCATCTACGGGAATCTAGCTGCCGCATCTTAGTGTGAGACGAAACAGACTAATTTCGCCAGAATCCGACCAAGATCACCCCTAGCAGAATCCCGAGAAACAAGGGCCACCATCAGGTGGTGTCGATGAGGCTACTAGAAGCTGGATAGAAGCCCAAGAGAAAGATAACTCGGAATGGGATCGTGGCAAGATTACGCATAACTACATGGGGTCGGCGCCTAAGTTCAAGATCAGAAAAGTCATCATGTTGTCCCTGGTTGTTTTCACTGCGTACCTCATCCAGCCCTTTCGAATTGTAGAAGGATGAGGCCAATTGACTAAAAACCCAACAGAAGCTTGGAAATCTCTATCTTCATTCCCGCTCGTGTCTAGCTCTTCGAGGAGTTTGGCTTGACCCTGATACAGGCAATCGTGCCTTGACCAATGTGCGTCTTCACTCTCGGCTTGAGTCCTGTCGTTGGCGGTCCATCATTGGAGGAAGTTGGCCGGCACCGCGTCTCATGAGTCTCTCTCTGGATGGGCCCTTAACTCTCGGCGTGAGGTTCTGCCCCAGCTTCGCCGGAATATGCGCCCCCCGGTTTCTCGTAGGGCTCTGAATCTCTTGCAGCTTGACTATCTCAATGCTCTGTCTTCGACCACGTACATCATAATGCCGTTTCCTGGTCCAGGGCTGGTGGACGTCTGCATCGCTCTCTCACGCAGCCACAACCGCGAACAAAAAATATCCCAGTGATAGGAGCTGCCGTCGTGAAGCAGAAGAGCTGGTGCTGCAATACGCATTTAGCACTGCGTACGGCTCCGGAATTGAGCAGCATGGCATAGTCTTTATCTCGATAGCAGTGAGATGCGTCCTAGGAGCCTTGACCGTTGTATTTTATAGAATCCCATGCCCGTTGGAACACCGCCAGAGTACAGATTTCTGGCCATGTTCGGGTATATCGGGTTCTCACTGGGGCTTTTGATTGGGCAAGGTTATCCGGGACGAGAGCATTTCCGACACAGTCACGAAAATACTGAGATATGGCTGTCAACGTAAAGAAGCATAACTTGATGGTTCAGATATTCATAACTGAGCACATGCTGACGTTGCAGAGGAAAAAGTGACAGCTCGGGCTGGCCCGAAGATGGTGATCGGCGGCGTGGAGCAGTCTTCCAGCCGGGGAAATGTCCGATCGTGCCGATGTAACTGGGTACACCTGAAAACGGGAGTTTGGGGGGCTGGATGTGGAACCCCCACGAACCCAAACTTGTGACTTTTTGGGTGTTAGCCCGTTGAGAGCATCATTCCGTGAGGTACCAGGATGAATCGAGCAGGGTTCAATATGACGAACCAAGCGCGACGGCGTAAAACAAAAACAGGGGCATTTGTGGAGGGGTTATCTCTGTTGGTCGACATCGGGATGAGGGGGAGGGGAACGCAGACGAAGTGCGTACGTCGCCTTTATCTATCAGATCAATTTTTTTCTTCCAATTCTGAGGATAGTCTGGGAAGGGGTCTCGCGCGTTTCGACCAGACATGGAGATGAGACGCGCAAGTCCTTCAAGAGATATCCGCTTCATGGTGTGACCCTTTGCCATTTTGGTGTTATCCCTTCGGCTGGGGCTGTGCCGAATTTGGTTTGCTGGGCGTCCAGGGCCACCCCACGGCAACTCCAGTCTCCAAGAGCACCAAGAAATCCCAAGACAAAACCACGCAGCACGGCAAAACGGCACTCATTTTATTTTGCTAGTGAATCCATCGCGGTGTGCTCTTGGTATCTTCTTGGCTCAGCCAGGCACCCAGCCATTGCCAGCCAATAGACCATTACGCAACGCCGTCTGCCGGTGGCGCGGCTTATTCAGGCCAGATGAGGGGGACTGGATGGGGTGCAACACCTTGGCGCGCATGAGTTTGCTTTGCGCTTGGCCTTTTTGCTTTTCGAGTGTTGTCTTCTTTTTCCTTAGCCGTCTCAGTCGTCTGGTCTCATTCTTTAACCGGCCTTGTCCTGCAGCCACCAAGCCCAATTATGTTTCTGGCGTGGCGACCTTGTTTCTCACTCCTTCAACGACATCTCTAGAGTTTTTGTCGCATCTCAACTTTACAATGCCGCATCTACACCCATCGCGATAGCTTCATTCTATCCACCCCGTCAATGAGTTCAAGCGACATCTTCCACCTTCTTCAATGATCACGACGACGACCCACCTCATCACCACATCAGCCTCATTCTGCTGACGACGGTTGCTTCTCACTTAACCACAACGCAAAGGTATAGCTTACGTCACTCGAACGCTCCCTTGGCAGCCATTCCTCCCTCTCGATCAAGATCCAGTGTGTCCTGCGACATCACGCCTAGCTCCCATCGCCGGATCTTCAACTCTCTTGCGCTCTGCTTCCTTCCCGCGGCTCTGCATATGTGACTCTGACCTGCATCACCAACAACCGCCACCCAATCGCCGGTGCGTGACGGCCACCACCTCATGACAACCTCACCACACCACCACCACCACCCCCTCACCACGAACCACACCCAAAACCGCCCAATCACATCCGTCGCCAAACAAGAACAACCATGTTCCTCCCCTCACCACGCATAAGACGCCTCTTCATCCTCCTCTTCCTCGCCTTCCTCGTCGGCAACGCCCTCTTATTCCTCGTCCTCCCCCACGACAATCCCCTCGTCCTCGCCTTCCGCTTCAACACCGCCAGCCTCAAAAACTGGTGGCGCGGCCCGGGAACCGAAAAGGACGCCTGGCTGTACGAGCCCGCCAAGTTCCCCATCGAGTACCGCACCGACGTCGGCCTGCTCATCAAGACGGGCTACGGAACTCGTCACCGGCTCGCGGCGCAGCTTGAGGCATTTGACCTCACGGCGCGGGATAAGGATGCGTTTGTGGTAGTGGGCGACTGGACGCCGCGGGAGAATGGGACGATTGCCGGGGTGAAGGTGCACGATGCCATTGGCGGCGTCATGGCGATGCCGGAGATGAGGGCCCATCATGATGCGCCCAAGTTTAAGGAGTATCTGGCCCTCAGGGATGCCGTGCAAAAAGGGGATGATGCTAAAGCTACTGAGATTGGCCAGAGTTTCGGGTGGGATCTGGATGCGCTCAAGGTAAATACTCTCCCTCCTTGTTTTCCCCGTGTGTTCGCGCACGCAAGGCAACGAGAGCGTCGTACTGACAGTAGCACAAGTTCATCTGGGGCCTCGAATACATCTACGACAACCTCCCGCCAAAGAAATGGTACGTCATCGTCGACGACGACACCTACCTCGTTAAATCCTCCCTCCGCCTCCTTCTCGCGCATTGGGACTCGGACGAGCCGCAGTACATTGGCAACGCAGTCGGCGACTTCAAGGGCCGCTTTGCGCACGGCGGATCAGCCGTCGTGATATCGCACGAGGCAGCGAAACAGCTCCTCTCTCGGCGGGACGTTGTCGCCGCGGCGCAGGAGCACTCGCTCGAGGAGACGTGGGGTGATAAGCTTGTCGCAACGGCGTTCCAGAAGATCGGGGTGTACCTCGATGAGCGGTACAGCCACTTCTTCAATGGCGAAAGGCCGAATATCAGCAAGATGATGGCGGACCGATTCTGCTCGCCGCTCGTGTCGTTTCACGGGGTGGCGGACCCAGCTGAGATGAAGAGAGTTGGACGGGCGTTTGCGGACGAGAGGAGTCCAGTATTCTGGGGACAGCTGTGGGAGATTTATGGCGCGCCGTCAGTGGAGGAGTTTAGGAGGATGCCGGTGCGGACTGGGCGTGATTATGTTGGGAGGATTGATGAGCGAGCGAAGATGGTGCACGCGGTTACCAGCGCAGAGGCGTGTTTGAAGGAGTGTGAGGGTATGGGGAGCAAGTGTTTGGCGTGGGCTTGGGTCGAGCACATCTCGGAGTGCAAGCTAAGCCCGTGGATGATTCTTGGGGAGGAAATAGAGGGGCACTATTCGGGGATCAACACGGACGAAGTTGAGAAGCTACAGGTAAGTTGTTAAGAAGGTGAACAGGTGGCCATAGACGGCAACGGTAGACATGAGAGCGTGATGATACCCAGGGAACACAGAGGCGTAGCGGTGGTTAGGATCGGATTACATTTCGTTGGTATTTCGGGGATGGCGCAGGTAACTTAGGATCTTACTTCGAAAATAAGAATCGATCCGTTTCTTTCTCAACGAGAAGTTCCTATTTGCTTATTGCAGGAGTATTTTGAGAGACTGACGACTCCGGCAGCAATCTCCACATGAATATATCTGATGCTACGGCACATCCGTATCCCCCGTGGGGGAAGCAACTTCACCGGTAGCTCGGTTTCGGGCGGGGTGCAACTCGGGCCCGATCGAGGACCGAGCTCCATAGGGCAGGTCCGGACCAGCCCCATCTAATATGTGGCTTAGCCATGAGATTCAGATGAGCACGTGTGTGGCTTGACCCCCAGGGCCCCATGAAACGAATCGGGCTGGCTGTCATCGTGCAGGGACAGTACCTTAGGTACCTATGGTGTGCTGCTGCAGCAGCGACCTTTCGGACGGGGAAAGTCACTGTGTGCCAGTCGGGCGTGGAAGGTCCCAGGTCCCTTGAGGTTTAGTGCGAGGGGCGTCAATGACGATGACGTCTCTGTCTCATTATGTGCGCGCACACGACACTGGACACACAGTCACTGACGCGAGCTAAGCCACGCTCCATCCCATCATTTTCGCCTCTTGCAATCAGTACGGCGCATTGCTGCAAGTTGGTCTAGAAGCCACGGATGCCAACTGGTTTGGTAGTGGTGGTCGACAAGACAGTTGACGTCAACTCTATCAACCAGCTTCCCACACCACCCACCAGCCCGTCATCGCATCGCATTGCCCCTCGGACATGGAATTAAACAGCAGCAAAGCTCCTTTGGGTCTGTCCGTTGGTTTCTAACGGTCAAGATTTAATTTCCACGTCTCCTTCCAATCCGCTTGGCAAACACCCTCACTGTTCAAAGCGAAATAAAGAAATCGAACAAGAAGCACCTCACGAAACGGACCACTCTCAGCTCTCATAGCTGTGTCTCCATCGCCTAGTCAACCAACCGAGCAGATCGACTTCATTTCCCAACTCTTTTCTCGAGGTTCCCTGTCGTTCATCGGTAGTGGAAACATTCCTCCCGTTTGGCCCTACCGTGGACCAACCCAGACACCAGAACTGCAAATCGCAGCTCCCAAATCCCTGTTCAGCTGTTGGGGAGCCCCGCCAAAAGCTGTTCTGAGCAGCAGGTCCCGTAACCAGCACAGCGAGTGCGGTCACTAAGCGGCGCCCAACCCCTGCGACACTACGACATCCCACTTTCCCATAAAGACAGGTCCAAGACAGCTCACCACACGCGGGTCTTTTTTCAAGAGACCCCGCCTGCAAGCCGTAACTTTTGGGAGAAACTTAGACACAACATACATCCACACGCACACACACGCACCCTCCAACTCCCTATTCTTTCTTCTCCTATATTCTCGAAGCCATTCACAACTCTGACGACAGCTGCCTCAAGTCTGCCACAACATCTCACACCCAACAACCGCGACCCCTCGAATCCACAATGGCGGCCCAGACCCCAACATCAGCTCAAGCTCAGGCCAACCAGGGCAGCTGGGGAGCTTTCCTCAAGGTATGCCCTTCCTCTGCTTCCTCTTCGCTACGAAGTCTTCCAACCTTCCCTCCCACCCCTGACACGAAAAACGTAGCAACTGACAACGGCTTTTCGCCGCCCTCTCACAGTCCATCGCCTCCTTCAACGGTGACCTCTCCTCCCTGACGGCCCCGCCCTTCATCCTCTCCAGCACCTCCCTGACCGAATTCTCCTCCTACTGGTGCGAGCACCCCTCCATCTTCGCTGCCCCCGCAAAGGAGGCAGACCCGGCCAAGCGCGCCCTGCTCGTCACAAAGTGGTTCATCAGCACCCTCAAGCAGCAGTACGCCTCCCGCAGCGAGCAGTACGGCAACGAGAAGAAGCCCCTCAACCCCTTCCTCGGCGAACTCTTCCTCGGAAAGTGGGAGGATGATGCTGGAACGACGGAGCTCATCAGTGAGCAGGTTAGGTAAGAGAGCCCTTGTTCCCCTGAGAGATACTCCAGACTCTAGAGCTAGGATGGGGACGCTGATCGCCGTTCTCTAAACAGCCACCACCCACCCGCGACAGCCTACTCCATCACCAACCTCCCTACTGGCGTCCATCTCGAGGGCTACAACGCACAAAAAGCTACCTTCAGCCGCACAATCAACATCAAGCAAATCGGCCATGCCGTCCTGACCATCCCGACCCCTGACGGCAAGAAGGAAACCTACCTCATCACCTTGCCCGCGCTCCACATCGAAGGCCTCATCTTCGGCGCTCCCTTCATCGAGCTCGAGGGCACCTCCTTCATCACCTCCTCCACGGGATACACCTCCAAGATCGACTACTCAGGCAAGGGCTGGCTCTCGGGCAAAAAGAACAGCGTCATTGCCTCCGTCTACCCGACAGGCAAGGAAAAGGATGTGGCCTACAACATCACGGGCGTCTGGACCAAATCTTTTGAAATCCACGAGGGCGCCGCAAAGCACAACTCCTCCAAGACCCTGATCGACACCTACGACGCATCGCAGCACCCAACCTCGAAGCTCATCGTCGCCCCCCTCGAGAAGCAGCACCCGCTCGAGTCCCGCCGCGCCTGGAAGGGCGTCGCCGACGGCATCGCAAAGGGCGACATGGACCTCGTCAGTCGCGAAAAGTCCGCTATTGAAAAGGCGCAGCGCGACCTCCGCGCAAAGGAGAAGACAGAGGGACGCACCTGGGACCGCAGGTACTTCACCGATCGCCAGAGCGCTGGTGATGCCGTGCTCGAATCCCTCGGTGGCGCCGTTGGTCTCCCTGCTACGGGCGATGCGGACAAGACGGGCGGTCTGTGGCGGTATGATGCAGAGAAGGCGGATAAGGTGCGCAGCCAGGCGGCGCTGAGCGAGGCGGACCAGGCCAAGATTGCGGGGGAGATTTTGGGACAGCAAAAGTCATCATGAGTTACGACGTACGACGAGAGAGAGAGGAATTCGATAATGAGGAAGGGCTTGAGAAATGAGTGTTTACCGGCATGGAGTCTCTAGGGTGAGGAGCTTCGCCTCCGGCGAGGGGACGGGAAGACAGTCTCGATGGGAACGCTTGCTAGAGTTGGCGAACTGGCGCATGGGAATGTTCTTCATGTGGCCGTGAGCCCGACTTCGCGGCATATATGAGCACCGAGTAGAGTACAAGTAATCGTATAAAGTCAGATTAACCTTGCTGCACACGCAACATGCCGATTCAGTGCCATTAGCGTGGTAGTCCGTATTATGTTTCCTTTCCTCGTAGCTGCATTGGGTTTTCGGACTGACGTCGGTTCCACACCATCCTGTGTATCCTGGTGGTCATCTCCAGCAATGTGATGATCGATGTCAAGGTCCCCAGAATAATCGGTATGCGTGCATGGTATTGTCGAGAGAGCATTCTGCATGGTAGACAGAGAATTCTGGCCATGATTTGCGACGCTGTATTGGGCTTTATCCAACCTTGTCTCTGGCAAGGTCGATTGTCTTTGCCCCTCGTACTATTTATGTACTTCGTCTCTTTACAACCAGGTTTCTACCTCCCCCCCTGATAAGAACAAAAAAAAAGCCAATTCTGCAAAGAATGCTTCTAACAACCACCTCAAATGCTGGTCGGGGTTCCTCGCGGCTTTGCCCACCATGTAGATGCATAAACAATAAGACTATTACGCCATCCGATGCATTTTTCTTCTTTCTTCCCCAAGCAATCGTTGTGTGAGTTTGTGCGCGCATAAGAGCATGTGCGTGATATGTTCAAAACATTGGAATCTCAAGAATGTATGCAGGCCAAGGTCACCGCAGCATTGTAAGTTTCATCGAGGCGGTGGCTGTGTAGGCCCGGAACGGCTCGAACTCGGGAGGCAACGTTCTAAGCTGCGAGGGAACGTTGCCAGCCTCGCTCTACGGGCTGTCATCCCTCTCGAGCTCGTAGAATAGCAAGTAGACTTCACGTCGAAGATCGAGGACCTCGGCCGTCTTGGCTTCGCGGACCTTCTCGTCGCTAATGCGCCACCAGCGATCAGCGGGCTGCTTCTTGCGGGACTTGTGGACAGGAGGCCGAGGCACTACGGCCATTGGTGTGGAGTGAGGCGGACTGCTTCCCAGTGTGCTGTGTCCATTGACCTTTTGTGAAATCTTTGAAACGGTGCTCTTCGCCGAGGCAGTAAGCGACCGTACGGATCGGATGCTAGCCGAATCGGGCTCTCTCTGCCTGTCGCGTGGAGCAGATGTCGGACTGATTCTCTTCCTTACTCGGTCCTTCGGCGAAGCGTCGGATGATGATAGTGATCGGGTAGAGGATGCCGTCTCGGAGCTCGGCGTCAGAAGGTCGGGTGTCGATACGGCGGGACTGACTCCCCGAGCAATGGCGTCGAGTTGCGGTGTCGATGGCTGTGGGGTGGCGGCGGGACTCGCCGTTTTGCTGTAGATGCCTGATGGCTGGAAGGTATTCTGATTGGAATACGGAGCATACGTATTCTGTCGTCTAAACGATTCGTAGTGTCCACTATGATGGCTTCCCTTGTGGGTAACGAGACCTAACAATTTGTAGTTGCGACGATCGCGCAAGCCACCAAGAGGCAATCGCTCTGGAAAGGCAACTTTGGCCGAGTTCTTGGTCGACGTTTGGTCATAGATGGACCGCGAAAGATGGACGGCAAGGATGCGGGGGAAGGACGTGAGGCGCGTCGACCGTGCGATTTTACGCTTGGGCGCATTGGCAATGTTCGGGAGGAGCACATCCTCAGGGACATGTTCCGGATCAAAGTCAATTGCATGGCGCAACTTGCGCACTGCCTCCTCGAGTGCGGTCCTCTCAGTCTCGTTCTGTGCGTTTGCTAGATCGCTCTTGAGGGATTCTTCGGCATGGATCAGTCGGCATCTCTCGCACTTGAAGTCTTCAATCATTTCCGTCTTGAAGATTTCGTCAAAGCATGAGCTGAGAGTGGTGGAGCTGACTTGGGGCACATTTAACGTCAGCATGTAGAAGGACTCCTCTCTTGGCTTCGTCTTGTGGCCGCAGGTCTGACATTCGGATTGGGATTCGTATTTCCCTTCCATGGGAAAGCCTTCGTCTTCGTCCAGAGGCGCATGTATGCCATTGGTCTGTATCTTGGGTATTGTTGGTGTAGGCAATGCTGAGGAGGACTCATCGCCGTTGCCGTTGGCCAGGTTGAGGCTTTCCAGCTTTTCCTGCACTGCGTCGCCATTGACAGAAGCACCTACCGAGGTAGCTCGTGAGGCTTCCAATCTTGCGTGGGTACGTGCTCTCTCGCCGGCGTGGTACTCTTCCTTCAGTCTCTCGGCCACTATTTGGAGAAATTCCTGGGCATCTTGCTGCTGGCGACTAATGCGCTGCCTAAACGCCGTCTCAAGTACTCTCACGAATTCAATCGCAGAGATTGATTTCTTGTAGATGGGCCTTTCGTTGAGTGAGTCAAGCATATCCTTTAGTCCTTGTGTTACCAGACCGCGTTGCATGCCCTCGATCTTCCATTCCGGGTAGCTCTTGCCGGGCGGCTGAACCAATTGGGAGTATACGCCTTCATCGTCAATATTTCGGCGGTGAGTCTCGCGAATTAGGTACATGCGCAGCTCGCCGAGACCCGCGAGGGCCTGCAGGGTCGAGTTGATGAAGCAATCATTTGCAGCATTGCGCAAGCCGACGACGCCTTTCCTACGTGACGATGAGGTGCTGGACTCGTCGATTGTAAATGTAGGCGCAAAGACGTAGACGAGGGCAATGGCAGCCAAAGATGCGCCGGCGGCGTAGGAAATCGTGGTCACGTTTTTGTCGGGCATATTGGAAAATGGAAAAATCGGGAGGCTCGGGACAGTCGAGGTAACGTGGAGGAGATCGGATTTATGCGCGGACGAGCGCGATTCTCGGGGATGTGCGGCTCCTGGAGGAAGAATAATGGTCAGCACAAGTGTCTCCGAAGAATTGTGAAAAAGTCCCAAGGTAGTGGTCGTGGTGCGTTACACCCGTCGTCCCGAGGGCGCAGGACGGAAGCCAAATTTACCTATGCTTTCTGTAGGTGGAGGAATCGCAAGTTCATAATGCTGTGAAGACCGGGCCAGTAGGGATACAGGGATCCAACATTGTCTCTCCAAAACGCTGGAGACGGCTTGTAAAGAGTTTGGTTGACGATGTCAAGCCGCAGAGGGCAAGGCTGTGGGAGAAGCTCGGCGTAAGGCGAAACAGAAGAGGAGGAGAAGTGACGAGGAGAGAGATGAGGCGAGAACTGGAGAAGGAGGCTAGAAACTGGAGACGTGGACTGGGAAAGAGGGTCTGCGATGGAACACACCAGGTTGCTGGAATGGATGGACGGGGGGTGGCAGAGTGAAAAAACGGGGTAAAATGGAGAAATCAAGTAGGTGGACGGGGGTTCACCACCGACCGAGGGGATCGGGGGTCGGGGGACGTAGGCAAAGGACGCAGTACGGTCAGTGGCGCATGTCGTTTTCCAGGAGCGAAGCGAGAGCGGCGGCGACAGTAGCCAGTATTGCCAGCAGCATGAGAATGTGACGAGGATGGTAGCAGATGGACTGCAGAACGTCTGTCTGCTTTGTTGGTCTGCGTGTGTGCGCTGTTGGTTCAAGAGAGCCGAAGAGCAGGCATTACTCCTGTTGTTTGCTCTGTCAGTCAAAGGAGGGCCCCTCCAGCAGCGGTTTGAGAGTCGGTGTGCAGTCGGCGGGGGCGGCTAAGGTACCAAGGTAAGACAAAGTAAACGGGATGGGGAAGACGGGAAAACAGAAGAAGTTAAAGTGCAGGATACCTAAGTATGCATACACAACTTGCCCGACTGCTAGGTACACACAGAAAAGGGGACGAAGGAGGTAAAATGCAGGAATCCAATGGCTCTCGGCAAAATCCCATCTGGCAAGGGAACGGAAAGAATGGAAGGTGTTTGGCTGCGCCTGCCGCCGCCTCATTATGCGCGCCGCTGCGGCCGTCATTGCATCCCGTCAATTGATTCCAGCGAGGTAGGCAGTACCTTAGGTACCTGTACTCTCCCCATCTACACAGTAAGAGGGCACTCACCGTTACCGCGCGTTGCCCCGACGCTTTCCTTTTTCTAAGGTACGTTCCCCAAATTGCTTCCTTCTTTGCAAACCCAGCCTTCCCATTCGGGTCTTCCCAAAGACGGGCCGCGCTTTCTTTCCTGCAACTTTTTCTTTGATTGGACAGTTGCTGAAGAAAGCGCGCCATGATCTCGGCAAGAACTCCTCTAGAGCGAACCTGCCTCCAATGACATCTTTCGGCCTAGGAACTTATTTTTTAATTGGCAAGTGCCACTGCTTTTTTTTTTTTTTTTTTTTGCCCCGGCACCACCCGCTCGGCTCACTCGGCCGCCGTTGTTCCGACACGGACTGTGGTGAGGATTCAGGGCCCCGCCATGTCACTTCCATCACTCCCCTGTCTGCCAGGCCTGAGTACGCAAGTCAACCCCGAGCTTCCATTTCGAGTGGTGCATTGCCTTGGAGGCATTGGGACAGGTCTGACCTAGATTCCCCTCCTATTCCTCCTGTCAGTCATCGCCCGATGTGACTCGCCCGCCGCATAGTCAGCAGTCATAACGCCTATTCTTCGATTACCTTACTTAGTCCGTCAATGTTGAATATTGGTACTCAACTTTCCCAACCAACAGATGGGTACAGCAGCGTTGGTACGTTATCGGTGTGCCCCGCGTCTTGCCGCCTCCGGTACGCCGACCTGCATGTTCCACAACATCTTCTGGAAGCCCGCCGCCATGGCTCTAGTCATCAAGCCCTGCCCGCCCTGATCTCGCCGCACCTTACCTTGTTCCGCTGGCCCAACCGCAGACTGAGAGACTCGCGTCTCTATCGTATACGTTCCTGCAAGGCAACCACATTCAAGATGTGATCAGCACTCCTCAAAGCTACTTGATTGGAGACCGAGGCCACCATCTTTCCCAGTAGCTTAGTCGCTGCGACGTGGGGGGTTGGAGAAGCAAAACTCTCCAATGCAACGTCACTCGACTTTCCAGTTTCCTCACCAAAAGGACCGCTCTTCCGCGCCCGCTGACCACCATCGCTCCGATCCTTCTCTTATTCGTCCGCCGTCTGTACTCCGGATACCAAACCATACTGCACATCGAGAGAAGAAATCCCCGATCTGTCCGAACCATCAGACGGTTCCCCAGCATCCTGACACTATGACGCAGAGGTATTCATACAGCAGTGGGAGCACTCGGTCCCAGCACCCGACATTGCTTGTCAGAAGCTGCGGACAGAAACCCGACTCTAGTCAGAGACCTGCCGCTACCCCTCAGTCCTCTCCAATGTCTGAGATTACCGGCAGCACCTGTCTTGGGACCCCGCATCAAATGCCCTCGTGGACAGCTTACACCGCCGACTCCTTTCCTCGGGAATTAGGGGCATTCGACGGTAGGTATTGCTAAAGCGCTACAAGCAAAAGCGGGAGACAGCATCCAACGGCTCGTCTACTCCGCAAGAATCGAAGGCGAAGGCGAAGGATCATCAGCCACCGGCCGTTGAGCACCAACACGTACAAGAGCTGACGCGAAGAGCCGAACGCACCCATGGACATCGAACGCACGCCTATTCGTCGGTGGCATCCAACATTTGCTTTGCGTAATCCCGCGGCGCAGCAAGTCTCCAATGTGCCGCCCGAAAGCGAGCATATACTATTCTTCAGGTTATCTAACGCGGTATCTATTCTATCACAGCTACAGAAGAGCAACGCCATGTTGAGAAAACGACAACCTTATTGTACACTCCAAGACAACCCGCCTAGACCAATGACCTAATTTCTAGGGAAATTGATTTTGCTCACCCCAGACTCCGACCCCGGTTCCCCAGGCTCTGCCCTCCCAATACATGCGGGACAGTGCAGCTTGGATCTAGCTTGCAGCAAGCTGTCGGGCAGCACCTCAAGGCAAAATGGCACTGAGATCAGAAGTGGTGGCTACTCAGGGTATCCCCGAGATATTCGTCCTATAATCGGGGAAAAGCGAAAAGAGAATCATGAACATTTCGCACTCGCGATCACCGCATCGAGCTGCTACTGCACCGCATTTACTGGCGGACTGTCCACTGGGTGACTCTTCCAGTCCCAAATTGACCCGTTCAGGGCTGCCATCTTGACCCAGTCGCAGCACAAGTCAGTCGCATTCTCATCTCCATAGAAAGACGTTGGGATGTCGTATTTCTCGATGGCTAGCATTCCCTCGGGGTCGTACTCGTCCCATCTTGTCGTCTCTATTTCCGGCAGGTCGCTTTCCACATCGGCAAGCACAATCTTGATCTTCCGGGGCGTCAAGTGGTCATAGCTGTTCAGCATATGGTAGTAGTCGTCTTTGACATTGATCCGTGGCGGAACTAGTGGTCGCGCGAGAACGACTTGTTCGAGCTGGGCTGTGTTTGCTATGTCATACCAGAGCCAGTGGCTCGACATGGGTGCATTGAATAACACGACGCGCCTCAGGTTGGGCCACAAGCTCCAGCAGTTGACGGTGAAGGTCTGTTGCATGAAAGTCAGAGCCGGATAGTCTCGTAAACAGATGAGCTCCTCGAGCTTGGATAGCCGCTGGAACCCGTCCGTCAGAGTCGGCCTGACATCGAGGTGGTCATCGTATCCAGACAAGGTCCCGAACGGCATGTCGACGATAAGGCGCTTGAGGGTGTCGCAAACCTCGCAAAAGAGCTCGCGCACCCACATGGCCGTCGGTTTATCATCTAGCGACTTTCCAAAGGGACTGAGGTAGAGGGAAGTGATGCATTTAAGTGATAGGGTCGGCGGGAGACTTCTAGGCGACGGTGAGAAGAGACTCAGCAGAAGCAAGCTCAGGCGGCTTGTCGAGTCGATGTGCATGCATCGCTTGCGGAGCAGCCGGGTACTGAAGTCATATGTTGAGCGGGAGACGCGACTGAATGATATCAGGGCTTTCGTTGCACTATGGGACGCAGGCAAGATTGACGATTCATTCGGTGGGAGAAGACTCTCGATGATGTTCAAGATGAGTTCCAGCGGCAACCGCTGGCGCTGAACCTGAGAAGAAGACATTTGCGTAAAGCAAGGGAAAAAGGCACGTAGGTTTTGCAGATCTGGCTGAGGTCCGGTAACGCAACAAGCGGCCGGGAGACTCTTATCTGATGAGCTTAATTGACGGAAACACACTGGCTACAAAGACGGATGTTGAGAGGAATGAGGGGAGACGCAAGCAGACACGCACGGGGTCCAGGCACCAGGTCAAGCTCGGTGAGGAGTGGCTGACCCCGGGTAGCCCCCGCTTTTCCCCGTAGCGCCCAATCCGGGGTCACATCAGTCTGCTTCACCGAAGGTCGGGCTTCGAAAATCACATTATTCTCTTAGAATCTTCCCATTAGCAATGATCATGTGCAATCTCTATTTTTAACCAATTCTACTTCGCCTGTTGACTGCCTCGATAGGTGAATTATCCAGCATTTTGGCTTGATCAGACTCCCACTATGTAAACCCCATCGTTTGTATCATCATTCAATCAACTCGGATGCTATTCCATCAACGCTCGTCATGACGAACCATTTTCGACCGCAATTTCCGCTGACTTGGGCTGCCACAGAGAGTTTCTTCTCGGCGCCGCATTCGACCTGTCATCAGTCTGCTCGTCAGGAAAGCTTCTAGGAACCGCATCGCCCGCTGGCCCAGCCTGCCATAATGTCGCGCTTCCCCTCCGCAGGCCAGTGTCGGCAAGCTTCTGGGCGGTGAACTCTGGGCTCGACGCCTGCGACGTTTCCGAGGGTTGAGGCTCTTCTTCCGCGACGCCGTCTGCCATGGGCGAATCAACCAGCGCGGGCGGCACGCTCGCTTCTCTCGTGGCATCTTCCTGTGCGGCCGCGGCCCCCTCTGGCGCAAGACTGACGACCATTCTCCCACCGCGAATCTCGCCCTTTCTCATTCGGTCGAGGCCACGGTTGATGCCCTCGAATCCCTCTTCTACTCCGAGGACCTCGGGCGGGCTAACGAGGCCGCTCTCGAGCAAGCGTTCCAACCAGGTCACGAGGGCTTCTCCAACGGCAGGGACCTCGTGGAAGACCTTGATGGGGACGGTGTGGTATGCGACTGCCTCTGGTGCCTGCTCCTTGGGCAGACCAGTTAGCCCGATGAGATGCTTGACAGTTGGCGCCGAGTTGCGAGGCGTATCCGGCGGGCTAGGCGGCGCGTTGGCATCCTGCGACGGTGTCAACGCGCGGAGCAACCAGCCGGCGGACTCCCGACCGCTGGTATCCAGCGCGAAGCGCAGGTCTTTTCCGACGTTGGCGCGGATGATGTCAATGGCGCGCGCAGGGTCGTGGCTGTCGACGAGTAAATCGGGGCGGAGGACAGTATGGTTCGACAGTCGGAGGCCGTGACGCAGCTTATCTACCACAGTAACGACCTTCAACCCCGCAAGCCGCGCAAGCTGCACAGCCAAGTTCGCAGAGGTCGACGACCCGCCCCAGATGACGACCCAGTCGCCCGCCGTGGCCCTTTCATGGTTGCCGATGCCTGAAAGACACTCTGCCCTGATATCCTGCGGCAGACTTTCCGGCGGAACGGAGCGCAGGATCGTCAACAGATCCGGCCCGTCGAGGACGTGGGAAAAGTCTACGCCCATGCAGACGGCCAGGGAGAGCGCGGCAGCGACGAAGGCGACGCCGAGGGTCGCGCCGGCGCGCGGGGAGACGTTGGGCGGAATGCGGGCGGCGTTGAAGTCTGAGGTGACAACGTATTCCTGGTAGGCTGCCTTGCGGAGGTCACGGTAGTCTGTGGAGATGACGAGGACCTGGTCGCCTTCACGGAGGCGGCTTTGACTTTGCTTTTGGGAGGTTGTTGCTGCTGTTGTCGATGATGGTTGCGGGCGGCGGACGACGCGGCCTACGAGTTCGCGGCCTGAGATGTAGGGGAGGGTTGGGATTGCGAAGTTGAAGTCGCTAATGTTTGGAGCAGTTTGTCAGTTTTGGTTACTCTCTCTTTCTCTACGGAAAGGCCTGCTTGAGAGACGCTGGATGAGAAGAGTATCGGAGAGGGGGTTAAGACATACGGTGCTTTCCAGTCGATTGGGTTGAGACCGATGTGCTCCGTCTTCACCAGCACCTCTTGCTCATTTTGGATCTCGGGAACCTGGTAGCCTTCCGCCGTCTCGTACGGCTGCTTCGCCGCGTGGAGGATAAGCACGGTCTGCGTCGCTGGGATTTCTGCCATGGTGATCTGATGTTCTTTCAGGGTCTCGCCGTTATCATTGGCCAGAGTCTAACGATCGTTCAGGGTGAGTTGTTCCCTTCTGGTAGGTATGGGATGGGAAAGTGACTGTCTGCGGGCGTCGTGTGTGTCTCGTAGTTTTGCTGCACACTGTCTCGTCTTGGGCAACAGTTCCTATCTCAAAAGATGACGCAGAATAGGAAAGTCGTAAAAGTCAGAAACTCGGAATGCAAGACCCTTGGATAGAGAGAAAAGGGGGAAGAAGGGACTTGGAGAGGGATACTCCAAATCTCACAATAGAATTGTTAAACTTTTTTTTCTTTGCATTTCCTCTCTCGTCATTTTCTCTAGCAAAAGATAAGAGCCATTTTGATTTTACACCCCCTCCCGGTGTTCGGAGTCGCTTCTTGTTGTCGATCGGAATTGTCGTTCCTTTGGGTGCGCTGGGGGGGTATTACGTGCTCTCGTAGTCCCGCATTGCGTGATTCTTCCCCAAGATGGCTGCATCGCCATTGACCATTCAATCAACACCCCCGCGAAACCCCCTCCAAATCAAAGAGCAACCCGACAAGGACCAAGGTTTCCCGATAGTGGTATGGGTTTACTCGGGGCTACGGCGCTCAAACTCTCATTGATGGACGGTTAATTAACATCGTTTTTAGCAGCAGGCGTGGATATCTCTTGTTGGGTTGTCAGAGTATTGGCAACAGTTTCTCAAAACTTCCTGCGTGCGGGAGACATTCCACCTGGCGGCAGGACCTTCCACACTTGCATCATGCTTGAGGTTAGTACCGATGACACTACCGAGTCGTCTACATCCGTCCATACGTCGAAGCGCAGTTGCGGGTACCGCCCGGTCCGATATGGCGATGAAGCCGAAGCTGGACCAACGACAGACCGGCCCCTCCTACACGCGCTCTCCACTACTGCCCCGCCCCCGGTCACGACATGTCGCAGGATTGTTGGCAATCCGACGTATTGATAGATAGTGCCTTTGAGCACGGCTGTCCGATATAGGCTGCTGAGTAATGCGAATGCTCGTGACTTGGGGATGCTGCGGGTTTGGTGAGATTGCGTGCTGGAGCAGAAATGCTGCGTTGACGTGACTGGGAGTTGAATGGTTATTTGAGAGTGCAAGAGCCCTCTATTGAAGCCAGGTTTGCTGTATCGTGGTTGATGAAATTTCTAATGGATCTTGTTAAGGGGTGCTTGTTAGTTGATGTCGTGCAAGCTTCACTCCTGCTTCCTTCTCTCTAGTCTATGAGTCTTGTAGTTGACTTGGGACATTCAGTAGAGTACGATTACGTGCCAATTTCACCGGCAGAGCAAACTGGAATTGTAAGAGATCCATGTTGTAATATCCGGGTAATTATTGCATGGCTATCTCAAAATTGCAAAGTGCTGTTTCTGAGGCGTCTTGGGTTTTTATCAGTTGAACTGTTTTGAAATGGGTCATGCAATGTTTAATTACCATAGTAATTGGTGGAACGCAGATTAGGAATAAGCTTAGATCGACTACTTGTCCTACCTGAAAAGACAATAGAAGTACTTTTACTATGTTGTGTGACCAAGTTCCTCAGATTTAATAACCTGTGTTTATCCCAAATAAAGTATAGACGATTTGAGAATTCCAGGTAGGCAAGTTGAAAAAGACCGATCGATGTTGACTTCACGATTTTCGGCCCCGAAAACTCAAATATCCCATTTCGTTTCTCAGTTTTTGAATTTGATGAAGTTTTCGCGGCAAAATCATGGTGATAATAAGAAATCGCTGTATTCCACCAATTCTGCCAAGATACTTCGGACTATTCAAAACACAACTGGCGAGGAAGACATCAAGCGCTAAGATTATGACTTTTTCTACTTTTAAAAAGCCTTCCGATTAAGGGAGACATTCAATCAATCACTTCAGACACCCTGCGAGAGTTTCGTGGTTGCCAAATGAAGCTATTCCACGAAAATCCCCGCTTACGTAACCACTCGATGCGACCCTGAAAGCACGGATGGTCCCTGGACCCTTGAAGATATTTTGTTTCTTAAGTTTCCAACTTTGCCAACTTTCCTGACATAATGCCTAAGGCTCAGTGAGAACTTGTCACAACTTCCATCTTTCAAGTATGACGTAAAAATTGATGTACGGGCAACTTTCAGCCTCATGACATTTGAGATCGCATCATATTCTCCGAATCTCCATGGACGACTTACAGGCTGCGGATGACACCAACGGCGGACTCTCCAGTGTCATAGAAGTCCAAATCGACCCCGATGGCGACCTCACCTTGCGGGCGGGGCAGCAGACAGACAAGCCCGAAAGGCTATTCCACGTCTGCGCCAGCGCCTTGCGACGTTCATCGCAGGTCTGGAAGAAGATGCTCTTTGGTCCATTCAAAGAATCTAAACCGGCGTTTGGGCCATGGGTGGTGAACCTCCCTGAAGACGACCCCGAAGCTTTGGAAATAATCCTCAATATCATCCACGCGAACTTCCCCTTGGTCCCGAATACACCTGACCTGTTTGAGCTTTATGAGATTTTTCAGATGGCGAACAAGTACGACATGATTCCGGCTCTGAAACCTTGGGCTGTTTCTTGGTTGCATGTGGCGGAGAATTGCCAAAAGGGCACGAATCGCTTTGAAGGCCGAGAGAGGGCAGCATTGTCCTATGTGGCGTGGGAGTTGGGGCAGGTTGAGCTGCATAGGCAGATGGTCAAGGAATTGATCATGTATTCCTCGCTCAGCGAAGACGAACGCATGGTCAGCCAGAAGGTGTTGTTGGATGACGTTGGTCCTCTCGGCCCACCCGGTCTGCTTGGTAACATCCATGCCTGCTTTACCCCTTGGATCTGCTGCCGTGCTTGAGGGCATTGCTAACAGGAGTCTGTAGAGATTCTCCACAGACAGCGAGAAGACATCATCAACACCCTACCACTCCAAATTAACTCCGTCATCAGAGAACTCATGTTCAACGACAGGTGCTGTGTTGATAAGAGGGCCACCTGTGAGGACAGGAAGCATTGCAACTTCATTATCCTAGGCAGCTTGATGAGAGGCATGGGCGACGCAAGTGGTGGTGTTGGGTTGGAAGTGAAGTGTGATCGGATGGAAGCTGTGGCGAGCTATGTGGATCGCATCCGGGGCATCGCTAACAAGATATGCTTCCATGAAGGGCATACTACCCGATGCAACCCAGGCCCGAAGATTCAATTCATGTTGAAGAAGATTACCAAGGGGCGTATTGTTAAGCTAACGAAGAGCAGTATTCAAAAGATGGAACACAGGCGTGAAGAACTCGGATTGGGGCCAGAAAGGGCAAGAACACCAGAAGAAATTTCATAATTGTTGGATGCACTGGGCAGGTATTTTAAGATGCAAGCAACCATTGTATTATTATGATCAATCCTATTAATGCATATGAATAACTAAAGAAACGCTCAGGATATCCTTATGCATTTAACTCATAATGCCCTTGTGACCGTCACCATCAGCATCCTTGAAGGGGTTCAGCTTATCAACAAGCGAAATCTTCTTTCCAGTGGTGTCATGCGTGGCGTGGTCAGTAGTTGAGGCTTTGCCAGCACCGCTTTGGCTGGTGCTAGTGCCAGTTGAGCCGAAGCGAGGCTTAAAATATGGTTAGAATGCTGTGAGAAGATAATATAACTTGACGCTAGACTTACCTCAGATTTGTTCAGGCCTGAGCTACCGTGAGTTACAGTGGTAGGGCTGCCAGAGGTGGTGTAGTTGCTACCAGAAGTCTGGGTGCCGGTAGGGTGAGTTCCGTGCATAATACCTTGGGCAGTGCTGATGGACTTGTCACCTACAGTTTGGTTGTGGGCGATGTTATCGCGGCCAGTAGTCTGGTTGTGGGACAGGTTGCCAGTTCCGGTTGTGTTGTTGGCACGAGTGTTAGCAGCCTGAGCAGCAGCAAGGCTGTCGGTGCCGTGCGTACCAGTGGTGCTGTGGGAGCCGAGGGGGTTGTGAGTGCCGGTGGTGTTGTTGTGGCCGTGATGGGTGGCAGCACCGGCGGCGGCAGCGCCGGCAGCAGCGGTAGCAGCCCCGGATCCGGAGTGAGTGTTGTGCTGGTTGACACGTTGACTCTCGAGACCGGTGTGGCCGAGACCGCGGTCGTTCACGCCGTGGGTGGCAGTCTCATTGTTGTGGTGCTTGTGGGCAGCCAATGCAGCTCCTCCTGCGGCAGCGGTGCCAGCAGCAGTGGTGCCCTTGCCGGGGCCAGAGTGGTGATGGCTGTCAAGACCACGCTCGTGCTCGTTCTTGTGCTCGTGGTGCTTGTGAGCGGCAACTGCAGCACCGCCAGCGGCAGCAGTGCCGACGGCTGCCTTACCGGCCCCGTGGCTGTGGTCATGGCTATGGCCAATTCCTGACTGGTGAGTGTTACCAAGATCCTTGTGGTACTTGTCAGGGCAACCCTCAAACTCGTCGTAGCGGTGGTGACGAGGGCCGTCCATGAGACTTCCCTTCTCCCTGGTGAACTCTTCGAGAGTCTTTACAGGGAGAGTGGTAGCCTCGTGGTGGATAGGCTTGGCGTGGTGTGTCTCGTGAATGGGAATAGTGGTGTGAACAATATGAGGCTGGATAGTATCCTTCTGAATAACAGGCTGAATGTGCTCATGAATATGGTGGTGCACTCTCTCACCAGTGACCGCGGGGGCAGTGGTCGAAGTGTGAGTGGTCTCGTGAGTAGTAGAAGTGTCCTTGAACTTTGCGTGTTCCCGGTCGAGAGTGTCCTTGGTTTCTCTCTCGTTTCCGTGGTCGAAAGTCTTGTGTGCAACCGGAACGATGTTGTGGTGGTGCTTCTCGGGGCTGGGAATTGAGACAATCAGTTGGAAGGCTTTACACAATGTAGATAGAATTGCTTACAGGGTCTCCTGGTGCTTAACAGGCTGAATGGTAGTATGGTGGTGATCTTGGTGAACCTCCTTGTCGACAGCTGTGGTAACTTCCTCGTGGCGATGGGGACGGATTTGCTCCTCGGTAACAGCTCTGTTGACATCTTCATCGACACTGGTCTTGTGGTGACCGTCCTTGGAGATGAAGCTAGAAACGGCTTGCTTGGCTCTGTCCATGATTGCGGTTGTTATTTATGTTAGGTGATTATTGGTTGAGTTGTTGTGATTGAATTGTATCGCAAGAGGGTTTTAGGGATGATCAAGTTGCAGTATATATAGGCATCAAGTTGACCAATATTCACTAACCTTCAGGCATCGAAGAAGCATCTGAAAATCGCACAGTCCCTCACCAAAGGAACAAAAACGTCATAGGACATTGAACTTCAGCTGTCCTAGTACTAACGCCGCGTAGAGATTCGCTGAATCTCGAATTCATTCTCCATCGGCGACTGGAATTCCCGTCCAAAGCGGCCAAAGCTAGGGAATCCGATGCAACACGTCATTCAGAGATCATGATGAGCCTGGACTCATCGAAACCAAACGCCTCAAGGTTTGTGCCGAAGAGCTAAACGTTGAATCGGACCATCTGGGGAAGCTGAAATTCGGAGCTACTATTCTGCCACTGACGAGGGTGAGGAACGACTGAGCTGGACAATCTTGGCATGGCGCCTAGCGGTGGATAACATCCAATGTTATCGGAGGAATGAGTCTTGTGAGTTAAGCCTCATTAGTGCGATCCGTTGGGCCCCGTTCGACGGAAGAAGGCTTGATCTCAGTTCTCAGGAATCCCGGCGTGGTGGCGCAGACAGGTGTGTCTTGACTAGTCTTGCGCTAGGCTTGGGTAGCTCCAGATGCACGGCGTCATTATGGATGCGGCTATGGCCCGCGTCGTCGGAAATGGATAGTACTGTGGGAATTCCTCACAACGATCGCGGGGTACAGCGAATAATCGAGAGTCAACAAAGCTTAGAGCAGTTGACCTGTCAATATTTTGGCCATTTGCGCGTGTCAAGGTTCCCAAATTGGCTTTTGCGGTAAGGGAATTCTCCGAGAATTGCAATGATGAGCATTCGCATTGCATACCTATTAGGCAAGGAGTGAGAAGCGGAGCAGGATCCGTTGGAAGTCAAGTTGAAGGCAAGCAAACTTTGGTCATCAGCATTTCCCTCGGCAGCATCGGGGGTAGATCAGCGATGCGTTTGCCTCCCGTGTCTCTTTGCAGACCACTGGCATCTACTACTACAACGCATTGGGTTGAATAGTCTACACAAGCTCTGGAAACTATGATCCGTACCAATCATGTCTCCCAAGAATGAATAGCTACATTGCTGTAGAAGCTGTTGTGAGAAGTACCTATGTTGCGTCTCTGTGACCGCAACAGTCTCCACCCATGTGAATGAAAGCCTTAGTGTCTTAGAACGAGTCCATTCTGGGAGGCTCTGAAATTGGATCCCCAAATGACGAAATCATTGCATCTCCCTACTTTTGAGCCGGCAAGTTCGAGAGTTGCTAGCCGGTGTCTACGTATATGTAGCGCACAAACTCGTGCTGCAACTGTGGCTGGCCCGGTGGCTGATGGTGAGGTTGGATCGACGGCCGCTCTGAGATAATACCCACTCCAGGTTAAGCAGTTACAGTACTTATCTAGTCGAAAGAAAGGTTTCATTTTTGTTTTCCGAGGCGGCTGAAGTAACATTCACGTTCATTGAAAATTCTCAGGAGGATATGTGTATTTGTGTGTTCATTGTCATGCTGCGTTGACCTGTTCTTGATAGCTTGTGCTCACAGTTCCGAGGTGACGCCGAAATCTAGAAGATCTCGATACCTTGTATGCTGCAAGAAGGCCGCAACTACTCTTATTCACACGCTTTTACCTGGAAGCAGCCTTCATTATTCAAAAGTACGAGATCTCGATCACAATTTAGCCCGGAAGTCCGAATAAGGCTTGGTGTAACGACGACGGATCCATCTCTCCGACGAGGGGGTGGGGGTTCTGAGTTGGTCCACGACAGGGAGGAACGCCAAACTCGAGGCTAGTGCAGAGCAAATTGGAGATCTAGAAACGAGGTTCTAATAAGTGTAATCGTCTTTGGGCACCAAGGATGAGAGGGCACGATGTGCATCACGCGCAAGCACCTACATGCGTTAAGCCGTTTTGATGTCAACTTATGGGATGCAGCTAACACGGAGCATCCGAGCGGCCTAGTGGTGGCTGGATTGCACGTGGCCCTAGCATGGCGAGATTCAATTATTCCATCGGGCTCGTGGAATCTTATTCGATGGCTAGACTGGCTAGTCGAGTACTCTCTCGTAAACCCTCTCCTCAAAACTGCCGACTGAAGCTGTCAAGGACTATATCCTGGCCATATCAATCGGGGGACACCGAACAGTAAATTGCCCTTTTGCCATAGGTCGTCCATTGTTTGAGCGCTGTGCTCATAATGAATACCTATACTATGTCCTTTTACGACCATCCTAAAGATGTCCATCGTGATCCTCGAAAAGTTTCCCTTGATGACAAGACGGGACTACTAAACTAGGGAATAGACGTCAAGGCCTCCAAGGTGTATGAGCTTGGGGAGTGTTTTAAGGGTGACGCTTTACTGGGACCAGAATTAGGAACAGAAACGGTCGACAGATTAAGACAAACGACCACGAACGGAACAGATCAATCACACAGTGTGACTGTGTTCGTTGTCCTTGGATTTGAAAGACATCTGATATCCCACAGCATTCCAAAACAGCTCATGCTCCCCGCCTAAAGCTCAAGCGTAACGCCTTTCCTTTTCCTGCCACCTCAAGGGCATGGCTTCTCCAACCGTGCCAAATGCGACATACCCAGTTTCCTCCGAAGGTCTGACATCGCCGATGCAAACTCGCACTCCTTTGATCCTTTTGACCTGACTGGTACCATCCTCCAGTGAGCTCTGTTGGGCTATGTTCACGTGCGGGCTATCTCTCAAGAAGTACGTGGCTCGATCCAGTACGTCAGGTCCTCGTCTGAGACAACTGAAGATGCTAGCTGCAACACCCGAAGCCAGCATAATTGTCGATGCGATGAATAGAATTGAAATCCAGAGTCCGCTGACACGCACTACTAACTCATCCGGTGTTCTCATACCCGTGGTATTTTGAACAATCGTGTTTTCGATTTCCCGGTTGAGGGTATGTACCTGGAAGTTGAAGTCGCCGGTGATGTTGCGTGACGCCACGGAGGCAAGCCAGAAGGTGTTGAGCAGCTGGGAGAATCGCTGTGAAAATACTGCATCTCCTACCTCGTAAATATCAGTTCCATTGTAAGAGCCGATGCCCGGTGCGGAAAAAGGGGCGGCCGGGTGGGTGAAGTAGGTTTCCAAAGGTGAAGGGTATGGTTTGTACCATGCGCCATTTTCCGCCTCCCATGTTGTCAAGGTGACTCGCATGAACGTTGTCATGAATAAGTCAAAAACTCCTGCCGGTGCCATTTTCTGGGATCCTTCCGCAATGGCACCATCCAATACTGTCGTAACTGTCATATTGTCTGGCTTCTCAATCCGTCTAACACGACGGGCGCCACAGAGATCTCCAGTACAAGCCACGTCGACTTTAGCATGCGTCGTTGTAAGTGTACATGTAGCATTAGTCGTTATGCTGTCTTGGGGATAGTAGGACGTGAATATTAACTTTCTGGGTTCCTTGCTAAAGAGGCCGTGGAATCCGTCGGATTTAATGAGTAAAGTCCTGCCGGTAGTGTAGGCTGCTTCTCGCCCAAGTGTTTTGTTCTTGTATGCGAACCAGCCTACAAGGGACATTGATGCTCCACGCTGGACTGAACAGTCTGCATTCATATAGGCCGTCTCAAAGGTGAAAGAGTAGTTATGTCCCTGGGAGAAGCCACCTTGAGTCGCAATGGGAATTCCCATAATCGCTGACCAAGTCGTATCGGCACCGTCGAGGCCGACATCGTACCAGCCGTAGGCATCGGCTGCCGCTGTTGGCGGATAATATTCGAGCATGGGGATCTTGACGTTGCCGAAGGCATCTCGAGGTCTTGTTTTGATGTCCTCGGGGAAAGACAAGGCCGAGATAAAGGCTCCTTGAATGGAGGGCATTGTGCTGAAACCAGCCGAACTCTGGGCTCCTGAGTGTGGAAACACGGACATGAACTCAAGGTTCTCAAACGGGTACGATTCTGATGCTTGAGACGGTACCACATCGATGATACGTAGAGCTGCTTGTCCTCCGAGAGGAGACATAGCCCAGAGTGCTATGAGGAGTGGTGACAGGATGTTCACACGTCGTAGAGAAAGCGGCGTTGTAACCGCACTGGAGACTGTGCGGCAGCTGAGGAGGTACTCTAGACTGAGAATCGAGACGCCACGTTCCATCTTCCAACCGGCCGCAGACTTGAGCAGATTGGCGGCAACAGCGGCAAAAACGATGGGGAAGACAGTCGGGCTGTACGTCGCGGCCATACGTAAGGTTGGAACCATTCCCGCGTCGATCGGCCAGTTGTTGTGTTTGAGAGCCATCATGCCGTAAATGATGAAGCATAGGGACGGGATTATTAGAAGAACATCGAGAAGAAACTGCTGGATTGCGCCAGCGGAGTCTCTCTTCCTAATGCTATGTGTCTCTGTGGGAGCGGATGCGGCCTTCTTGTCGCGGCTGCCTTCGCTAATAAGGCTCTCCGCCGGGTCGTTATTCGGGTCATCCGATGCGGGAGATGCGGCATTCGTGGCGCCACTGTCGAAATTGGCTCCTTCGGTGAAGTTAGAGTCGTGTAAGATATCAGGCATGATGCGCGGCTTTGTTCGGATGTTACACCTATTCGCGTTCCAAGTTCAGTGCGCCCCAACTTGACGGAGGAGAAGCCTTTCGAATAAAACTCGTTGAAAGGGGGAACAACGTTGGGCAAGAGCTGACTTGGGAAGAAAGGACTGTTTGGTGGGCGGATCATTCCTCGGCTGTTCGAAGCGACGCTGTGCCGCAATGTTGGAAGCATCGCTGGTCCGCAATCTAAGACAGGCTGTAACGCACCCCGGCTGCCTGCATGCCCATGAGGAAAGGCTACATGGCTGCCTTGTCGCGTATGTTGGTCTCGCAGTCTTGGCAGCTGAGAACGGTCGCCGGCGAACATGACAGACAACTAGATCAACGTGTTATATGTTATCTTGCTGCTGACATGTTCGTTAGGATACTCTGCAGGAGTATGGGTGCATCTTATCAAATATTTGCATCTCGAGCATCGCTTCAAATGTGTGAATTTGCGTTTTCTATCTGATAGTTGTGGTCATACTCGGGCATCATGTGAGATAGTCTCTACGAGTCACCCGTCCCTTTTCGATACTGAGGGACGAGCTTACCTCCCAGGTGCAAAAGTTAGAGCAAGTAGTGTGTAAGACTGTTCGTATTCGGCTTCCTTCGGATAAAGTGAACGACGCAATGAAGTTTCCGCTGATGTTGATTCGGCAAATACCTGTACCCGTCTTCGAATATCTCGACGGCGCTGGGCTTTTCTAAGTCGAAAATCAACCGTCTGAGTCGGCTCATCCTCCAAGTCAACTCATGTTGCACCGGACTTCTAAGAACGTGCGAATAGCTTCAGCTATGTTCAGGAAGCACTTGGGTTTTTGCCAACTTTATCTGAGTGGTTATTGTTGCTTCGAAAAAGGGAGCTTCCGAACTGGAAGGCAATTCGATTACCACTCTGCAGACCTTTGTCACATGATCGATGCACTTGACCTGACTGAAACTGAGACTAAAGAGCTGTTAACGTAGCAACTTCTCTTAGACGAAGCCACATCCTTTGTTCCCCACAGAATAGCGACGTTTACGGCAGATCTGATGTTCTGTGCACACAAGTCCGAAGTTCCAAACGGGAATGGACAAAGCTGAAGAAAAAAGGATCTGAGCAGTTGTGCAACAAACGGCGGAGCCTGTTCAACGTCTAGAATTCCTTGAATACTAGTACATTGTTACTTGACAGAGGGCCACTGGACTAATTGTGGCGAATACATATATCCAGGGTATTCTTCCCTGAATCACAACTCGCCAATCCACCCCAGCTCGAAACGTTTCCCTCGACACCTCGAGATTTTCTTTTCTTTCTACGACTTCAACCAACTTCCTAGCCACTCTTTTCTCGGCACATTATCTTTTCTCTCACAATCATTTTCCTCGAACAAGAAAGCCCACAATGCTTTCCAACATGAACCAATTTTTTCTTCTCGCTTCGATGCTGGCATCGACGACGTTTGGACACGTTGTCCTCGAGAATCCCAAGCCCTTCAAGTTTGTTGCTGACGGTCCTACTAACCCGATTTCTAGCACAGGTGATGACTTCCCATGCAAGATCCCCTCTGGTGCCAGTTACATCATCGACGGAGCACCTACAGTCATTGCCATTGGCGAGACCTTCGAGGCCACCTTCAAGGGCCAGGCTGTCCACGGAGGCGGCAGCTGCCAATTCGCCCTCAGTGCCGACGCCAACCCGACAAAGAATTCCAAGTGGATGGTCATCCACTCTATCGAGGGCGGCTGCCCGGCCCGCAACCGAAAGGGTAACCTCGAAGGTCCCAACGAAGATAAGTACCCCTTCAAGATCCCCTCCAGCATCGCACCCGGCGACTACGTCTTTGCCTGGATCTGGCTCGCCAGAGTTGGCGGCCAGCCGGAGTACTACATGAACTGTGCCCCCATCACCGTCACTAGTGGCGCTGGTGGTGCTACGAAGAAGAAGCGTGGACCCATTGCTGATCGTCGCATGTCCCTGGCGAAGCGTGAAGAGTTTCCTGAGCTCTTCATGGCTAACATTGGAGAAGTCGCTGGCGGCTGCACCACCGGAGAGGCTCTCAACGCCCAGGTTCCCATCGCTTTTCCCAACCGCGGCCTCTACTTCGATCGACCCGAGGGCGACAATCTCTACAAGCAGCCCTGTGACGGTAACCCTAATGCCGGAGCCCCTGTTGAGGCTCCGGCTGGCGGCGATGTGCCTGCCGGTAGCATTGCTACATCTGTTCCGACCTCTAGCATTGTCGACGGCTCACCTCTTTCACCACCGGTCGCAACTGGCTCCTCCGCCATTGCCTCTTCCATCATTTCGACACAGGAGCCGGCTCCTACACCTGCCGAAACTACCGCTCTCGTCGAGCCTACTGTCCCTATCACACCAACTTCTCCGGCCGAATCTTCTATCCAACCAGCTCCTACAGCTTCTATGATTTCTCCCATCGAGACCCCAGTCCCAACCCACATCGTTCCGACTCCGATTATCTCTTTCATCACGGTCACAATTACCGCCACCGACTGTGGAGCATTGGCCACTCCCGGTGCGCCCGTATTTGAGCCCACCGCCGTCCCTACATCCTCGCCTGATTCACCCACACCTGATCCCGACTCCGACGACGACTCTGATTCTGACCCTGAATCTTGCACTGAAGGCTACTTGACCTGCTTGGAGGATGAAACACACTTCGCTACTTGCACTGGCGGCGAGTTGACTGCGCCGCAGCCGATTGCCCCTGGCTTCAAGTGTGCCGCTGGAGAGGGTGAAGGTCTAGACATCTCGCCTATTGGTGGAGAGTATTAGAAGGTTGTCTTGAATAGTGCATGGAATGGATCGTGGTGTCAAGTGCCATGTTTTTAGCTCATTTTATCGCAAGCGAAGTTGATTTCACGTGTGCTCTACTAGCACTTATGAACTTCCCTCTCCTAACGTGTTGACTAGCTGTGGAACATAAGGTGCATACAATCCGTCTTCATGTAGGTCATGCTTGACTGCTGGAATGAAATCATCAATAAGGTGTGTTGCCCTCTACTCAGGTCAATGTGGATGCCTTCTTGTCATTACAGGCCAGACTGTCGCCGATACTTGTGATCGGCCCCACTTTCCACAGACCCGGCGGCCGCTCGGGCAAGGGGGGCCAGTCCGATGTTCTGGTCCGGAAACGAGGCTTGGTCGATGGCAATCCGACTGTCAACTGAAGTCCCATTTGAAAGCGCAAAAGAGGTGCTCTAAGCGCGGGATTTATGTCTAAAAGCGCGTGTCGTTTACTTTATCAGTCATCTGAGGGGCGTCTGTCTGGCGTCTGGATCACAGTCCTCAACCGGGTAGGCCAGTCCCGAAAGGAGTCAGCTGGGGGAGGGTGAAGAGATGCTCACTGGAATAGATCTGTGTGGTTCAGTCTTTCGCGTCTTTAGTGTCGACCCAAAGATTTGATGCGGGCAACTCGCATGCAACCCAATTCCTTATGCTTACTCGATTCCTTGATTCGTGGTGACAGGGTTAGGCGCGCGTCTTTGATCCTTCTAGCCATCATTCTGGCCCTAGCTCATCTGACGCCCGCGTCTAAGTCGCACTGACTTCGGCTACCATACTGCCGCACCTTCGCAGAGCTATTAGGGGCTAGACGGCGTAGAAAGTGAATCAATACCGTCCTTGACATCGAGCCTATCAATTTCGCTCACACGGCTGGCTCGGTAATCAATGTTGGGTACTCTCTTCTGAGCTGCCTAATAATGCGGAGCGTTCCTCATGCACGACGTCAGGAGACAACAGCACTAAAAAAGGTCGTGCTGGGGTCCGCAAGGAGCTCGGGGAATAAAAGCTCGCCTGTCCAGTTGCCGCCTCCCGTCGCCAAGAGAGCGTTCCTGTCGATCAGACCCTATTGTGCCCTGCGATTAAATTTCGGCAGTGGCAGGCAACAATGAGGAACCCCAATACAAACATCCCAAAGTTCCTTGTTTTGACTGCCTTGAGAACACAGCTAAAGGGTTCCTTGAATAGCCCCCACGATGGTGGAGCAAAGCTGACATGTTTCACGTCTTTGAAATTAGCTTATGGGGCCTCTTGGTGCTTACGGGTTGCATTGATGGCCTCTCTCAAAGGCAGTGCCCTCCCTTACCAACGGCCTCAATAAAGTAGCCGTGGCTTGATTTTAGACTTTGACATGGGTTTTCTAGGCGGGTAAAATCTAAGTTGGGGATCTTTCGCTAGGCACAGAACCAAAGATCCTACCAAAGATCCTATTCTGTACCAAAGAAGCTCGATCTTTCAACGTGCGATCGACGTCGGCCCCCAGAATTCATCTCGACAGAAATCCATTTGCTAGGCATCGCGATTATGGCTAACAGCCTTACCTGGTTCGAGACTCCAGCAGCCATCGTGACCTCACCACCAAAGTCCCTTTCACGTCAACGTTCTTCAGTTTATATTAAGATGTTGCTACTCCTCATCCTCAACTGCCAGAAACCAAGACCGCCTCAAGCTTCTAGCAAATCATCACACTCTTTCTCAGGACAATAGTTCTTGCTTTCCCTCTTTCATCATCCTGATACGCCACGGTTCAAACACCAATCATGAAGACTTCTGCCACTCTTTTGGCCTTTGTGGCTGCTTCCAATGCCTCGCCTCTTGGTGTCTCTGTCAAGCGGGATGCCTTTGATAGCAAGGATGCCATGTGCAAAGGATGGGATCTCACAACTCCCGAGGGCGCGGACAAGCTCTGGGAAGATACCTACGCCGGAGCATCTCTTGACCTCTTCATCAAGTCTCAGTGGGGTAAAGTGTTCAACGGTCTTTCTTGTCATGAACTTCAATTCTAATGAAAGTCTTACGGGCAGAACACGAGAACTCTTGGGTGAAGAACCTCGAAGACTTAGTCTCAGGTGGCACATCGGGCAAGTCCGGTGCTGCCGGCTGTTCGGCTCTTGGAAACGAGTGCAAGCCGTTGAACGACATGACCTGCGATGCCCAATACGACGCATACGGAAAGACTCCTATCGGCAAGAACTCCTACTGGATCTTTCAAGCAGTCAAGGGCATGCATGCCAAGTTCAATGAGCTGAATCGCCAGCTCACCAAGGAGACTCTCATCAGCGGACTGCAGATTGGTCAGATGGTGACCGACTTCCAAGGAAACCAGGACGACCCTGGCGACGTCCTTGGCTGGCTTTCCGCCGCCGCTTCCATGGGTGGTGCTATCGGTGGTCTGGTTCCTGGAGCTGTAAGTTTGCCAATCTCTGAGGAACCTGTGACGTTTTCAGGACTCTTGCTAATGCATTGTTGCGACAGGGAACTGCCATCGCTGGTGGCTTCGGCATGCTCAGCGGCATCTTCTCTGGACTGGCTGCCTCCAACAGCGCCGATGATATCGATCAAGGCTCAATTTCGGCCGCCCTGGCTGACGCTTTCAAGCAAGCCACTGGTGCCCTTGAGAATACCCTCCGCATCGCCACCGGCGGCGGCACCAGCCAGGCGGAGTACGACTCGCTCCCGGCCCCCAAGTGGGATACCTACCAGAGCAAGATCACAAAGTTCTACAATGGCGGCTGGTTCCTCGTCGACGACGACGAGCAGGCCGTCACTGTCGCCCTCCAGTCCATCAGCAACAACATCAAGCCCAAGGTCGCCAACGACGTCATGAGCGCCGCCAAGCTCTACCTCGTGGCTGACAAGCGCGATGAGGTCAAGTCTCGCGAGACCTGCGGATATGCCACAGGACGGCAGTGGATGGCGCTGCGGGATGGCGAGGAGTACTGCTTCTACATCATGCGCAACAACCCCAACCCGGGCCCTGACAACGACTGGGCCGAGGTTGAGTCCGATATCTACGACAAGATGGCTTCGTACGGACTCGGCAACCGTGAACCGTACTACCGCGCCATCATTGACTGCGCGCTCAACGGTGGAGATGACAAGAATAAGGTTGACTTGAGCAACTTGGCTTGGGGTAAGGTCCCTACGTGCTACTTCAACCTGCCAGCAATGTTCATCGACAAGGATACCAAGACTGGCTGCGGTAGCCCCTTTGATAACGCGGATTGCAACTACATCGCTGCCACCCCGATCTCTTAAATGGTCGTGGCAATAGGTCTTGTCAGTCTCCTTCCCAGGTACCAGGTTTTCTCTTATCGTGTACTAGCCTTCAAACTCTGTATATACCTGTAACTTATTAGCTTAGTTCAGAATTGCCTAATAACAAAGTCCAAGCCTCAAGTGGACCCTCTTAACATCCTGAAGTCCCCCTCATCTTCCTCATTCTTTCGATATCTCCACATCGGACTCATAAGATCAATTCGACTTATCTATAGAATCCACAGCATTGCTTCACTTCATAAAGGAGAGCCTGACTACTTCAGCACCTCTTGAGATTTGTGATAGTAGCAGTCTACGCCGAGGAACCTATAGTTGACCATGTAGACGAGGTTGAAGCTTTTGTACAATACACACTGGAAGAAAAAGAAGTCACTGGTCAGCATACCTGTTAGGGTCCAAGTCGAGTGAATTTGCCTTTGGCACAAATATTGGCTCTCCCGGAAGGAACTTGAAGTATACTCATTTTCATTTTATAGTGACTCTGAGTCTTCATTCCTTTAAGGACCAGATCGCCTTTCAGGAAATATATCTAGTAGCTCAGAAGGTCAAAAGCCAACAGGTAATTCATAGTTCATAGATGTGCAACCCCAATTACAAATCCCGCAAATCATATGAGCTGTGACCAAAGCCTAGTTCTCAATTCTTTTCGAGGATATTTTCTCCTCAGTCGAATTCTTGGCTGAAAGTTCCCTGAATCAGTAGAGCTTAGTCATGTGCCCAGACTTCGTCATTCTCCGCACGATGAGTCTCAACATGAAGTGCGGAAGAAGCTCTGGCCTCAATCCAGAACAAGGCCAAGCCCAGACGGACCATCCCGCCTGACCTCCAGAGCCCGGGTTCTTCCCCGCGAAACAGCTCTGATCAACGTGGAGGAGAGACCAAATTGACTCTGTCAACCTTGCTTTTGGTTGCTTTTGGTTGTTTCCATGTACGAGATGCCAAGCATCGCTAACCTATCAGCTCAGTCTGTTCGTTGCTGAGCGTGTATCATTACGTAAAACTGGCACTTCCGTGCGTTTCCCTTCCCCTCAGCTGCCTCTCCATTGTCTGCGCTTCAACAGAGTTTAACGGAACCACAAAACTCTACCATGTAACGCGACATGACATCCCAAGATGCCCCGTGACCTCCGTGCTGAGGTTGGCCCGGTGGGCGGTGCTGCACTGGGCTTGGACGACATCACCGCGCGTCTCGCCTAGGTACTAATATTGTTCACTAACATTCTCTACTCTTCTCAACGGGATTCATCTCTCTTCCTCACAATCGAACAAAACTGTGAAGCATGGAGTTCAAGAACTTGGCTCTTCGATCAGCTACTGCGGTAGACGCATATGACAGTGATATGGACAGCGAATGGGTTCAAACACCGCCAGAAGACGCATTCACAGACGAAAGCGAGATTCAAATAGACTCGACGGGAGATCTACTACTGCACGTCGGCTCCGATTCTTCTACCGGCACCACCAAATCATTTCGCGTATGTTCAAACACATTACGACGAGCCTCACCATTCTGGAGGCGCACACTCATTGAGACATCGTCAAAAGCTCAGCCGGGCGACGAGGAGTGGTGCGGATGGACTCCCTCGTTGTACGCTTGCCAGCACGACAAGTCGGACGGATTGATGATCCTGCTCAACATCATCCATGCAAAATTCTCACTCGTACCGAAGGATCCTAGCCTCACGGAAATTTACCACACTCTTTGTCTGGCAAGCTTGTATGAGATGGAACATGTCTTTCAACCGTGGATTGCGCAGTGGTACGGTATGATGAAGACCTCTGAGAGCACCAGAGACGGCCGGGATCTGGCGATGCTGTCTTGCATTGCTTGGGCATTGGGCGATGAGAGACTGTTTGCAAGGACCATCATCAAGATCAGTCTTACCTGCATCATAGATGATCAAGGTCACATGGCCACTCCGGACGGGATACACCTAGAAGACTATTTCTATGACTCTCTGGGCTCGCCGACCATACCTGGTAACCGCCCTCACGTTCAGCGTTCGCTCAAGCCCCATGCTAAGAATATCTCAGAAACCATCCGTACCTTACGCAGTCAACTCGCCGCAGAGCTACCTTCACACCTCAATGGGGTAATCGGTAGATTGATAGATGGGAAATGGCTCTGCGCTGGCATTTCCGGAATTCCCGTAACTCGAAATAAAAAATGCGACTATGTCGTGCTCGGAAGTGTATTGGCTGGCCTCATCTATGTTCGAGGATCGAGAGCGACGGAAGTAACAATCAGAGCCGACGAGAGCATCATGGACTTACTCAAGTCTCTTAAGAGGGTGTTGTCATACGCGACTTGCTATGAGAAGCACCCGGAATGCAACCCAGCAGAGCGAATCTCGGAAGCCATGAAGAAAACGATCAACGAAATGGAAATACCTTTGAGCTCAGATTGCGTCCAACGGATGAAAGAACAACGTCAAAAGACTGGGTGGCAAAATTGAACGCTCATAGTTGACAGCAGCATTGGAAAGTCGCATGGAGATCTGGCGTTTGTAGAAGCTGCGGTTTTTATATACTCGCGAGGATGGGAGCATATGCAAGTGGAGAGCACACACTCTCCAATCGCATTAAAAGTTTAGTATCTATTGTAAGATGAATATTCCAGGGGAAGGACCTTACCAAGTATCTCGAAGGAGCTATTCAAAATTCACTCTATCTTATCAACTAGTCTGCAGCTTCCAGACCATACTTGCACCTGTGCATGACAACTAGTGGAGGTCATTCGAGAGTGAGTCGATATTTTAGTGATTCATGGCAGCGGCCTGACCGCGCCGGCATCAACGGTCACTTCAATTGTGGTTATTTCCATATGCCGCTACAATCGTCACGGACTACAAAGACGGTGTCTAGTACTCTCCGCGAAAACCACGATTCGGGTATTGGGTGTCCCCGGAACCAGCCTAGTACATCTACATAAGCTACTAAAACCCGTGCCGCTGGCGTACCGCTTCCGTACCTTGTGGTGAAAGACTCGCCATTCCTATCGCACAATCAAGTACAAAAGGACCAAGAGACGAAATCAACATCATTGAGTGTAGCAGCCTTCAATGCCCAAGAACTGCACTCCAATCACACAACGCTCCAATCGAGCAATATGGCAAGCAAAGTTTTCAAAGCTTCAATGTCAACCAAGACAGCCCCAATCGCCATCATTGGTGCTGGACCATGCGGCCTCACACTAGCCCGACTACTTGAGCGTCAAAAGGTCGACTACGTAATCTACGAACGAGATGAGAGCGCTACATCAGCCAACGCAGGTGGCTCGTTGGATATCCACGAGGCGACTGGTCAAGCGGCGCTTCGGAAGGCGGGTCTGTGGGATGCGTTTCGCAAAGAAGCCAGATGGGAAGACGACAGATTCACGGTATACGACAAATTTGGAAAGCAACATCTCGACATCAAAAGCAACGGCGGAGTTGATGAGGCGGGACGGCCAGAGATAGATCGCAAAGCGTTGCGACAAATCCTTCTGGACTCCGTACCGCAAGAGAAGATCCGATGGGGAAGCACCTTAAAAGCTGTTAAAATGCATAAGGCTGGCTCACCGGCCCTCGAGTTCACCTCCGGTGCGACTGCGGAAGGGTTCAAGCTTGTGGTTGGCACTGACGGTGCTTGGAGCAAGGTTCGCTCGATGGTATGGCACAATGATCTCACTCTCAATTGATGCTCGGTAACTGACGATGATCTAGATTACACAAGCGAAGCCTGAGTACTCCGGCAGAACATTCGTGGAAGCCCAAATCACGGAAGAAAACCCGCTGTTCAAGTCAGTCTTGGACAAATTTGGGCATGGAACTGCATCTTTACTGGCGGGAGCAAGCCAAATGATCGTACAGCGGCAGGGAAACGGATGGTACAGGGTGTACTTCGGGATACAAGCTCCCGAGCACTACGTTGGTAGAGAGCTCGACTCAGCAAGCGTTGATGCTTTGCGAAAGTCACTGCTATCCGACTTCTACAGCGACTGGGCGGAGGAGCCGAAAGACTACATCCGACGAGCCGACCACTTTCGCAGTTGGCCGTTGTATCACCTCCCTGTTGAAAGTCAGAAATGGGCGACGGTGCCAGGTCTGGCCCTGGCTGGGGATGCAGCTCACTTGGCACTCCCCAACGGTGAAGGTGTCAACTGTGCTATGTGGGATGCGATGGAACTGGCTAAAAGCATTGAGACCTATGGCCTCGACAAGCTGGATGATGCGGTTCGCGAATATGAGAAGGACCTCTTGGTGCGGGGCAAAGCTCACATCGAAGACGGCATACAGCTTGGGAATCTGATGTCGCATGAGACTGGACCGGCCGCTTTGGTGAAGGCTTTCCAAGAGAACGACTTCTAAATCGCACAGCGGGATACCAGGGAAAGAAGTGAGTTTGAGGCACAGATTTGCACTAACGCATCACGTCCGACTTCCCGATGTCTCATTCGCCTATTATGTAGACCCTTTTGGTTTTGTTCTGGCGATAATATTAGATGCCAACGTTTACTGTCCGTGACCTTCCAACAATAGACTTGGAGTTGCCTTGAGGACATAGAAACGTCAATAATAAAAATCTTACTTGTATCCATGAAAATAAGGCGCCTGTTGTCTGGCCCCTCTCTTCCAGCAGTGTCTCACGCTTGACTACGCCATTGATTCTGCCCGGGCTTACTCTCCCCGAAATTGTTAGTCGGCCCATTCTAAAGTCCGGATTACGCCGTGCTGCGGAGCACCAAAAAGCCACGCTTGAGATCCCGTCGTCAGCTTGACCCGTGCCTGGGGCAGAGCCCACCTTGCCCACCTCCGCCCGACATCATCGGTCCCCGGTCGTCACAACTGTCCGAAACCTACTCAGCTCCCCTCTTCACGGCATCGGCCTTGGCACGACACCGTCCGACATTGCAACCATGTCGGCTCCCGGGATAGCAAGCAGCAAATCGGACACCGCTCCTCGAGCAAAACCCCAGCGCGTCCTCGCCTGTGTCCTCTGCCAGCAGCGCAAGATCAAGTGCGACCGCAAGTTCCCCTGTTCGCATTGCACAAAACATCAGCTGCAGTGCGTGCCTGCGACACAGAACCGGCCACGGAGACGGCGATTCCCCGAGAGGGAGCTTCTCGATCGCTTGAGAAAGTATGAGGGCCTACTACGACAGAATAAGGTTGATTTTGAGCCACTCCACGGTGACCTAGGGGCCAGGTATGGGAAGTCTGTCGATGACAGTGGCGGGTCGGACGATGAGCACCGATCCGAAGGTGTGGGAATGCCTTCACCATCAGTCACTGTGAAATCTGAAACATCATATGAGCCTAAGTGAGTCACCACTCTGCGAAACCGATCGAGGGTTTCCCGCACGCGCTTTTATTGTCTATTTGGCTTAGTCGGACGTACGATACCAGTGTCGCTAACTTTGTGCAGGAACTTTTGGCATTTGGTGAGCCCAGAGGTACAGTATCTGTACTCAACTCACCCTCAATCTCCGTGACTGACATCGCATAGCTCGACGACTCGCATGCTGGCTTGCGAGAGACTATCAGGCAAACGTGGGATCAAGCCTGCGATAGCGATGACCATATTCTCTTCGGATCCCCAGACCGATCATCCGTCGACCTGTCAACGCTCCATCCTGAGCCCGTCCACATCTTTCGATTATGGCAGATTTACCTCGACAATGTGAATGCGCTGCTTCGAGTGACTCACGCCCCCAGTTTTCAAGCGCGCATCATTGAAGCCGTGAGCAGCGTCGAAAACATGAGTCCCGCATTGGAGGCTCTCATGTTCAGCATATACTCTATGGCCATCTTGAGTCTTTCCGAGGATGCATGTTACGAAACTTTCAAGCAGCCGAGAGCCCTGCTCTTGACCAAATACCAATTTGGTTGCCAGCAAGCTCTCTCAAACAGTCAGTTCTTGAGAACAAATGACATTGACTGCCTGACTGCGTTATTTCTTTATCTAGTACGTACCTTAACTGGCTAAGGGCCTACAGTATGAGATCGAGAGGATCACATTGCCTAACTTTTGATAGCATGCGAGCCGCCCTAGTGCTCACATCCGATCAATATCATCTCTCCTCGGCGTTGCGATCCGCATCGGCCAGCGTATCGGTCTCCAGCATGAATCCGCCAACACCAGGTGCACCGTCCTAGAAGCCGAGATGCGTCGGAGGCTCTGGTGGTCCTTGGTGCTGTTCGACGCCCGCATGAGCGGTCTGACCGAGCACAAGGCGACCAACTTGACCCCGACATGGGACTGCGCCGTGCCGCTGAACGTGAGTGACTCTGACCTACGAGCAGAAATGAAAGAACCACCGAGGGCGGAGATGAAAGTCAGTGAGGCACTTTTCTCGGTGGTGACCGCTGAGCTCGCCGATTTCACCCGGCACACTGCGTTCTACCTCGACATGACGAATCCGATTCTCAAGCCCATCGCTAAGGAACTTCCAGGTGGCGGCAAGGTGGATTGGTTGGAGAAGTCGGTAGAAGACAAGTACTTCCGGTACTGTGATCTCGAGAACCCGACTCATTTCATGGCCTTGTGGATGTCACGCGCATCCCTCTCGAAATTTCGCCTCATGGAGACATCTCACAGCTTCTACGAGGGTCCGGTTGAGGAGAAGCACAGAATCACGTTATCAAGTGCCTTAAGGTGGCTTCAGTGCGATGCGAAGCTGGCGGCCTCGCCGCTGATCCAGAGATTCAGGTGGTTTCTCCAGATATACTACCCTTTCCCTGCCTACATCCGCATCACACAGTTTCTCAAACTGAACCCTCTGGATCCGAAAGGCGAGTATATCTGGAACGCCATGAGTGATCACTTTGAGGCTCGGTTCGAACAACTTGAGCCGGGGTATAATCCTGTCTTTGTCCCTTTCACCGAGGTCATTGTACGCACCTGGGAAGTGGTCGCAGCGGCACTCAGGAACTCAGGGCAGCCGGTGGTCCCGCCGAGAATTGTGGCCAAAGTACAGGAAAAGCTGTCGGAAGTGACACCGGCTCTGAGTCCACAGTCTTCCGATACCGGGCCCAAGGCTGAAGCGATGAATATGAACCCCTATGACTTTAGTGCACCTTTTCCGATGGATATCATTAGCCAGAGTCTCACTTACGATCAGGGTACCTTTTCGCCAACAGACAATGGTCTATACACAAATATTATCGTGCCGGACATGCGAGGTATCAACATCGATCAGTTCAACTGGGACTCATTGGACTTGGGGCAAAATGGGCAAGCGACATGACGATGAGGGATTGAATCTACATGTACCAAGACAAAGCCGTGGACGTTGGGCTCGACGAAGAGCACGGTTACTGTACCACCATGGTTGACAGCGTTTACAGTTGGCTTCACCGCTCAATTTCCCATAGATGAATGCGCAAGCAAGCGTGCATAAATAATTCAACTCAACTTAAAACACTCATTGCGAGTATGCACCAGGATACGGCGTGTCACTTGTTCATAGGCGATGAAGGCGAGAACAACAGCTCCGTCATGAATCCATGGTTGGTATTCTTGAACGTAATTACGTGTATGTACAAAGTGCGACAATATATACGTGTCGAAATGTGAACCTGAACACAGTTCAGATTGGGTATTGGGTCCGCACAGCGTTGTTCAGCATGGCTGTAACAAGCATTTACTGGACAGTGAGGGTGTAGGCGGAGGTCTTGAAGACGGCGTTGGTGCCGGAGAAGGGCTCGGTGCCGGCCTGGAGGCTGGTGATGACGTTGGTCTTGGCAACGCCCTGCTTGGAGGTGAGGTAGGTGAAGAAAAGGTTCAAGTCGCCGTTGAAGCTCTTGATCTGGCTGGGGGCGACGAAAGAGTAGACAGTGGTGTCACCGTTGGGGCCTGAGAAGTCACGTTAGAGGGTTGTCATTGAGTTTGTGGTGTAATGCTTTACTCACCAGAGTAGAGGGACCACTTGGTGCCGGCAATGGTGGGAGTGTCGATAGTCTTGCCAGTGCTTGAGATGGGGCCAGCACCGCCGAGGGCGCCAAGCCAGATCATAATTTCGTACTTGTTGTTGGCACCAACGGAGGGGGCGAGCCAGAGGTCGTAGGCGACATCGGCAACGATGTTGGAGCCGGTGTAGCTGTTGGTAGAGTTAGCAAATGTCCAGACTGACTCGTCTTTCAACCGGTATTGACTAACCTCCAGGTCCACTTGGAGGGGATGGACTTGACAGCGGAGAGCTGCTTGTTGACCTTCTCGAGGGCAACGTTGGAGTAGGACTTGACCTGTCCCTGACCACCAGCCCAGGTCCAGGAGGTCGACCAAGCGACGGAGCCGGACTTGAGGGACTCGAAGGTGGTGCACTGGCTGCCGGAGGTAGCCTGGGCCGCACCCCAGTTGTTGTGGTAGATGGTGAAGCCGCCGGTGGCGACGGAGCCGAAGGCGTCGCACATCTTGGTGGCACGCTTGTCGATGCTGACGGGCGTGGGGGAGGCCACGGCCGTGACGGCCAGCATGGCCGAGACGAGGTAGGAGGTGAACTGCATGGTGGGAATTTGGACTAGCTTCAGCTTTGAAAGAATGACTGGAATGAACGAATGGTTACTGCAAAGATAATGGACAAGAAGAGAATGTAAGTTGTTAGGATGAACAGTAGGGCTGCCAAGAATAGGTTTCCAGGCGGGCGGGTTGCCCTTTGATATACCTACTACATGATACTACGTCAACCGCCGGAGAGACTTTTTTTCTTTCCAGAAAACAAACAAGTCCCTCCAATTACGGCGTAGAATGCCGAATGGAACATTAGTGTGCGGCCCAGAACACAGCACGTCGGGTGAGGTTCTTCGCCCACGGCCGTAGCTACAAGACCGGGATGCCGGAGCTAAGCATCGGACGGAAAGCTTGTTGCGGCTAAGTGGGTGTCCACCGGAGGGGGATGGTTACGGTGGACAATCAGGGGCGGTTTCAACTTGATCACTTTGTCTACCGAAGCAACCAAGCGCGTAAACGCTGTGGCCACGAGGTGCTCCAAAAAGTGACTCCACCAATGGGCCATGTGGGCAGGTTTAATCTGCTCGTCACCTTTTGCCTTCAGGTAAATAGATTGTATGGTTCAGGGGGGTGTGGCCTGGAGAGGCTAAAAGGAGAACTTGTGAAAGCCCCCTTATCCCTGGCTCACTATCCGTATCCCCAAAGCAGAAGGCCAGCGAGCGTTGGAAATGAAGTTTTGACTCGTGTTCGCCGGTTTAGGTTCACCATTGATCATGGCCCCAATGAGCATATTGGAAAGCCGAAATCCATTGATTCCCACTCCCAGGGGCATTTGGAAATATTGACAACGCAGTGGCCTCCGTGGCTCCCTCGGGCCATTCCGAGGCTCGGCCTCGTTAATAGTTGATTGCTGCCGTCATTTACGGTTCTTTTCACCACATGGGCGCTGTTCCTCAATCGTATCCGTGCTTCCTAAGCATAAAATACAGCCGTTATAGCCGTCTTCCATGACCAACAACTCCACCATAGTATATATGTGAAGCCGCCCCCGTGTGCTGGATAGACATTGCCACCTGCAGTATCACTTTATGTAAAATGCGGCGCATGCATTGCTTTTGTCTCGCGGTATTCGAGGCCCTATTTGGATGATTGATAAGAAAGGTTGCGTCAGAGTGACACATTTGACAGATTGTTTCTGATGGGGTGCACAAACGCCTCGAAAGGCTTGTTCCCATACTCTCCCTGCGGACTCGAAAAAGTCCAGCTCAGTAGAGGAGTATCGTACCACAATGGTTCTCTCGCAAATCGCTATCAATCACAGCTAACTTTTCATATGCAAATGAACATGCACGGTCATGTGTCATGAACACCCGAATGCTCCAAAAAGCGCAGCGCCAAGAGGCATTCGACCCAAGATCAGGCCGAGCCCGACTCAACGGTGCTCTCCCCAGATTCCCAGGATTCAGATCGCTCGCCAAGGGTGGCACGCAGCGGGCAGCAACCCCCCGGTTCAGGGCAGCCATAAACGGCAAAGGGGCCCAGCTGCCGACATGAGCGCATCCACAGAACAAGACAAGGGCAACACTGGCCACCTTCGAGATATCCGTCACCACTATCGGGCCATGCTGGGCATTCGTGTTTTCGTATCCGAGAATGCCGCTTGTCGATGTGACACACCAAATCCGCAGAAGCTCCCGGCTCGTAGCAAGGCAGAGTTAACTGGTGGGAATTCCGTGAGCCGCCTCGGCACCAAAAGAACTAGAGTCTTTAACTGGAGAAATAAAGGGGTTTAGCGAAGGGCTGGCGGGTGGGTGGCGCTAAAGTGCCGTCCCGTCCGCTGCGCCGAGATTCTTGTCAATGTTCCCCTGAGATGCGAATAATAGAAACGGCAAGTATTAAGCGGTTCAACTCAATGTCAACTCCCCTCTCGGCATACAACGCACTAGCATCTTTGCATATCTCTCAGATCGATCATGTGTGTGAGGAATGACGCGGTGGCCGCGGACAGGAACACGAATTTCGGACAATTGAAGACTTCGTTGCTGTTCTAGCCATTGGGACTAGCATGTCACATCAAAGTGCCGACAACCCCATACTCATTTCGCTTAAACTCCTCCACACTGGCAGCACCACGATGCAGTCCACTTGGCCAAGCGCAAACACTCCAGAGCTCAACAACACCGGCTGTGTGTTCTAGTGGTCATGATTTCTCGTTCACAACAAAGTGAGCTTGATCCGAGAAGGTCGCAGGTTCGAACCCTGCCGCGGTCATAGCAATTTTTTTCTTGAGTTTCCAGCACTCCCCCATCGGTAGATGGATGAAGAAAAAATTCTCTCTATGAGCTTGGAAAGAGGAATTCACGTCTTTTGATTGTAGGGCATAATTCGTTCTTGAATACCTTAGTCCCCACACAAAAGACCGAAGCAGTCTATCTGGCCACGAATTGACTGAACTAATTGAAGTTCAGTGAATTTATTTGACTTGTCCGCTGTTGACACTTATAGAACTATTGAAGTGTCCACTAAGAAGGAATTACACTGTTCCAACATCAATGTTTTTGGAATAACAATACGCAGAGTTCAGGCAATGACACCGCGTCCTTCCTTCCATCGCCAAAGACTCTCTTGAGCAATGCCTGATCAGTCACGTCGAAAGATTTGTTCCGCCGGCTGGACAGGTTTTGTAGTCTGATTGTCTTGCATCGCACTTGAGTTCAAACGTTTATCTCGAGGGGCCAACAGGATCCTAGCACGTTCTCTTAGAGGCCAACCCAACAGATCATTGACATCAACCTGTGCTGAAACAAATACAATGTAGATCACAGTTCTTAAAAGACTTCTTCAAGTCAATTGTGAGACCGGCATTTCGGGACCATCATGCAGCCCTCGTTCAACTTGCGAACAATTGAGGTGTGTAGACGTGATGTTTAATGATCAATATTGGTTTCAACCAACTCTCTGGCATCTAAACTGAGGGCCCCATTGTCGGATCAGGATCATCGCAAAGTGCCGAATGAATCAGCCCGTGCGTATTTCCGCTGGAAATCGTGTTAAAACGACGCTAGCTTTGACCAGCCGGCGCACTCTAAAGAGGGTGTTCAGGACTTAATTACTGCGGCCCAGCCTTCTAATTACCCACCTTAAGCCTTCAGTATTTCTGATAGATCACGCAGCATTGCGGAACATCCTTACGCTATACTAATAACCGTCGTGCCCCATTCCGTATGGTGCGGATGATCACAACTGCTTCGGCGCGGCAGCTGCTGGCACACCCCATGGGTTGGTTCACAACCTGGAAGTACAGTTTACGCGGGTATTGAAACTAATTGTGGAAAACAGCTTGGTTCGAGCCTAAACCATTGATGCCGACGTAGTGACTATCACGATGAAGAGGTAAATAGGCATCGGCGAAGGGATGTAGCTCGATGATACGTGTCCAACGATCAAGACGGAGTGGTGATTAGGTGCAGGAGCAGCTCCTCGTGCCGGCTCTGTATCTCAATAACATCTTCACGATGCATGCCAGTGGTCACATGTATCGCAAATTGCGATGTTTGGGAAAGCAGTGGCTTAATTGAGATCGGACTTTAGGTATATGGTGAACAACTGGTTTTCGAGAAAAGCCGCCTTTGTCTTGAGGAACAACATACTCTGACAGCTCATCTCGCCGTACGATGGTCCTTAAGAGAGATTCCACATCTGATTGAGGTAATGAATGGAATCGGTTCTCAATTATACGTGTATCTTAGTCTGCAAGCTTCGAACTTGCGCCTTCCTCCTTGTATACATCATACTTGTAAGACGAGCCAGGGTGATCAGCCCTCAATCCCTTCTGCCCCTGCCCGTAGACCTTCTCTCTGGCAGTAAAAGCAACGTCGTCGGCAGGTGCCTCTGGATATATTCCACGCCGTCGAAGCTCTGGGATAAGAAGATCAACGACATCCTCGAACGTGCCTGGCGTCGTGACATATCCCAAGTTGAAACCATCCAAGTCACCTTCACGAATCCAGTACTCCAAGTCATCCGCTACCTTTTGAGGGCTTCCAACAGACACCGGTCCGAGCCCGCCAATCGCCGCTCGTTCGGCAATGACACGAGGTGTCCACTTGGGGACATGCTCACTGGTCGTCGTGAAGGCATCGAGAATACTGCGCACCTTGTGCGCCTCTAGAGAGTCCGCGGCAGTAACCTCCTGGTCGACAGGGATCTTGGACAGATCGATGCCCGTCCAGCCGCTGACGAGGACCAATCCTCCAATGACGGAAGCATACTTCTTCAGCTCCTCGTGCTTAGCCTGGGCCTCTTCGTCGGTCCGTCCCACAATCGGAGTGAAAGTTGCAAAGAACTTGACAGACTGAGGATCTCTGCCTAGGGCTGCAGCCTTTTCTCTGATCTCTTTGACCTTTGGGCGTAGAAGCTTTGGGGAATGCGAGGAGACGAAGATACCCTCGGCATGTGTTGCCGCGAATTCTGATCCAGCCGCTGATGTGCCTGCTTGGAAAAGGAAGGGGGTTCTTTGGGGTGAAGGATCGACGATGTGGCGTGTATCGAGGTCGAAGAACTTTCCGTGGTGGTGAATCGTCCGGATCTTATCGGGGTCGGCATAGCTGTCGTTCTCGGGATCAGGGGTAATCGCGTCATCTGCCCATGAGCCTTCCCAAAGCCTTTTGAATCATTAGTATCTACATGTATATGCATGCTGTTTGAGAACGGTGTTTCAAAATATTCTTCGACACAGGCTTACTTGTAAAGAACCCGCAGATACTCGTCTGCCTGAGCATACCGCTCGTCATGGGGAATTGGGCTGTCTAAGCCAATCGCCTTGAATGCTGCTTTCTTCCAAGAAGTGACAATGTTCCAGCCAATGCGGCCCCTTGTAAAATGGTCGAGTGTGGAAAACCGCTTGGCGAGAAGGAAAGGCGGCTCAAATGATGTGGATGCGGTGATGGCGAATGTGAGGTTCTTCGTGACAGCGGCCATGGCACTGATCGGCTATGTTCCCGTTGTAAGCGGCCGTTTAACTCTTGTGCTTAGAGCGTGCTCTTACAATAGTAGGATCTGTCATTGGCCATTGAGCCGCTCGGCGAATGCAGTTGTCAAGGCTTCCTTCGTAGGTATCGTAACCTCCATAGGTGTCGGCAAGGAAGAGGGCGTTGATGCCGCCTCGTTCTAAGAGCTTCGCGAGGTCGATCCAGTAGTTAAGGTCGCGTTTAGTTGCTGACTTGTCGGCGGGGTTCTGAAACGGCGAGACTCAGCAAATCGTCCACACGATAAGATCTTATAGAGGATACTGACCTTCCATTGTCCAGGAGACAAGTGCCCGACAGTAGACATGTCAAATGCATTGAGCAAAATCTGCTTCTTCCCCTCTGGTCTGACGCCATTTTCGCCATTGGTTGTGTGGATCGGTACCGAAGTCATTTCGAATTTTTGGTGAAGAGTATGCTCGAGCTCGGGCTTTCACTTGCAGCTCCAAAACAGCCCGCGGGCTTGCCTCTGTTTATCAACCCATATTCATCACGAATCTCTTCAACTTGGCGCAGGATTGTGATGCAAGGAAGTAGTCCATTCCCCATGTCGTCATCGCCGTTGTCGCCCGTCGCGTGGGACTGGCGCGGGATGTTATCTGCACGTTGACCCCAATTCAACGCCGCCGGTGCAGGGCAGAAACGCTGGCGTGATCGCGGGTGCGGATGGTGCCATCACCCGTCTCTTGAGTCCGAAGACTTCATTACGTTTCGGAGACCAACGCCGGCCGTCTGGACCCTTTGGACTCAGGTGGCGTCGGGTCGGCAAAAAACGACTTATGATAACTGGTTGTTGAGCCGACGATTGCCTCACTCATGGTATTGCCGGTAGTTCAGGAGGCGCATCTCCGCAGCGGGTCGCAACTAATCCCGATGCTACGATGTTGAACAAGGCCGTGATAACCACGCCATACTTGCTAATCAAAATTTCAGATTTCCGTTCTTGAACGTCAGAAAGTGTTCTACTAGGGGCTTTCACGGTCGGGCTCCGCTATACACGACTAGGACCACATGGGTGTTTGAGGAAATATGCGAAGCATGTCAGATTCAACATGTCTCGATCTTAAGGTGAACGTTGAGGATGGTATACAGTCTGTCCTCGATATCTCAATCGCTCATCTCAATCGCTCATACCAATCGTGGAAAGTCATTATCTACTTGAGTCATATTGCATTGCTTCAATGGAGCAATGTGCGAAGGGGGGGCTTTTCTGAGAAGGCCATGATTCACGATACTAACTTAGATGATAATCTAATGGATATGAGGGAGTCTTTGATTATTACTATGTACCTCATGAGCTTGAAGTTTGAAGAGTCTCAATAAATCACTACTACACTAACGATGTGTCTAGTTTTTTCAGCGGAACGATCGACTTTGTGTGGGCACCTATGATCATCCGGCCGAATTCCAAAATCTCCCTTCAGTCGCTTCTGTCATCTCTTCCACTCACTGCAACTGGTGGTTGCTTGCCGTGTTCAATGGCTGAGATGTCTTCATGATCACTTTCAGGAAACCCGCTAGAATTCTCGAGTTGAGGACTATTAGGTAGGGAGTCAGCGCGAATGATCCTGACTGCTTGTGAAGGATTGGATTTACTTACTCTCTGCGCTTGACGTACATACGCAAGATGTGAGTTGCGACGATGAGAAGAATGGCACAGGCCAGCGTAAACGCAAAGCCCTTGGGGTACCGAGGTGCCTCGACTGTGGGAAAGACCAAGAGCGGGGTCCATGCCGTAGACGACTGAGAGATAGCGTTGATGAGGACGAGTGTGAAGGATCTTTCTGCTGGTGAAGACCGCAATTGTGTATTCACCCACCCATGAAACACACTCGACAGTGCAACTGAAGAGTAGATGGTGGAGAATGCGAACCATTTGGCAGGCTCCGGGACGTTCCAAATGGTCAAGATGAGAAGCCCCAGGGCGTTCCAAGCACTTGACATCGTGATTGCCCAGGCCGGTCCCATGACGAGATCCGATGCGAAACAGACGAACAAAGTGTAGAAGATGCCGAGAGCAGGCGCAATCGTGCCGAGTTCGTTCACCTTGGCTGCCGAATAACGACCGAGACTCTTGATCCAGAGCAAGAAGCTACCCGACGAGGTGTGAATACCTGCATTCCAGAAGAGAACGTCCACAACAATGATTCCCCAGAATTGCCACGAGAAAAAGACTTTCTTCAAGTTGCTGAACTTGAATTTTCCGTGAGATGAGTGACCTGCGCGCTTCAGTCTCTCCACGCTCAATTCGATGTTTTCTCTCTTAAGAACGAGTCGGTTGGGCTGTTCAGGGGTGCCCGGGATGACGAAGTAGCCCAAGATGCCGATGGGAATGGTGATGAGAGAGCAGATGATGTACATCCATCTCCAGCCAGCGAGTCCATGCACTCCGTCGAGTCGTGCAGAGGCGCCAGCTTGGATCAGACCCGCAGTGAGTGTGCCAAGTGAAAGACCGACATAGAAGATGCCGCCACGTCTCGCGATCTCATCTCCACGATACCAGGAGCCTTCAAGAGTTTCATTAGTAAGCTTTCAAATGGAAGAAAACGAAGAGACTCACCAAAAAGATAGTGCATAACCGGGAAGAAGGCAGCCTCAAACCAGCCGACTAGGAAGCGGTATGCAGCCAACTCAGCAAATCCAGTAACGCGGAACTGGAGGAGTGTAAAGACGCCCCAGGCAATGTCCAAAAAGGGAATGAGCCAATGGATCGGGATGTATGTCAGGACAAACATCATCGGCAGCTGCCCAGTGACAGCTCCGATGATGTAAAATGTCTGCAGTTGGACGAGTTCATTGCCCTTGAATCCGAGGTCTTCCTTCAGGCCGGCAACGTAGGCATTGTTCAGGTTCGATTGATCAATGTACTTGACCCAGTAGCTCAGAACCGCGTACGGAACAATGAGAAGGTCAAGTCTGTTGATCAATCTGCGTTCCTCCGGTGTATCGTTGTCGGAGTACCATTGGATGTGCCACCACTTGCGACGAGCTTGGACGACCATGGTGATAATCTCGTCGTCGCCTTGTTGTGCGAATGCTGGGAGAACAAAAATCTGGATATGTCGAGACGCAGTAATCCCATATGACAGCTGCAGGAAGTGGACTTCAAGGATTTCTCTTGCTTTTAGTACCTATCATATCATTATCCCAGCTATCTACTGCCATCACAATTTTTACAATCCCATGTCTAACCACCCACGCACCGCGCCGTCCTTTCCAGCCATAAAACAAGGGGCCAGTCATGTCTCTTGCGCAAGCACAAACCAAAGAAGCGAAACTTGGCGATGGCGTTTTACCAACGCGAGAATTCGGAGACTACTGCGTAATAGCACCGCATACCACCCGACCAGAGAGCGGAAAGAATGCGACAAGAGATTGGCGGGTTGCAGAAATGCTTAGCATAAACATTGCACCATCTCAGGGCTTATTGATGTGACAGTGAGACAGATGTGAAAGAGACGAAGAGGAAAGGCGAGGCGTCCTCCCTGGTTTCGATAGACCACTCGAACCCCTGTCGACTATGCCCCCATCACCGGCCGGCATCAACCATGCTCCACCCCATCAACTTGCAGAATTGGAGACGAGTCTTCGCAACCTTCAAGACTGGAGCCAAGGGCGGATCCGACAAGTTGGACTCCATCGCGGGATAAAGGGACCTATGAAGGGCATTTCGTTGGAGGCTCCGATCTGAGGAGGGAATGAGAAGGGGGGGGGGGGGCGTGCTCGTTGTGATTCCCCAAGAAAGTGGGGAGATGGCGTGCTCCCCATACTCCGCGCACCTCATCTCCAGCAACATCCGCCGTGCGGATACTCGCCCGCAACATTGGATAGCGGGGTTATGAAGCTCCAGCATCTATGGTGGGGTGGAGAGCTGTTTCTTTTGTGAAGCTTTCGCTTTGATGCTGCGAGATAACAATGGCTCTTCTCTGATAGGACGGCGAGGCGGTCCCTGAGTTGGACCATACTCAAGACCACGGAGCGTCTTCCCTCCAAGTGCGTGTAACGCGTTCGAGCACGAGTCTGACGTGATTCCGATGTCCGGATCGACGAGGGGCAGAGTCGCCGGCTAACAAAATGTGGCTTTCCCATCTTATCTGCTGTGAGATGTGAGCGGAGTCTATCATAGAGTACTGTAACTCACACCTTCAACTTGAATTATCACCAGAGTATTCACAGCTGTAATCATGGGTGACCACATTGACACAACGCCCTCACAAGTCGTGGAACAGAAGGAGGCTCCGATTGAGACACCTTTGAAGAACGGGTCCGACAAACAGACTCTCATTGAGCGCACCGTCGACTCACTCCTCACGCCACCAAAGTCCATTTATGATGATTACCCGATCAAACTCATCGAAAGATACATAGACGAGCCGCGGGAGCTGAGGGTTGCTGTGATCGGAGCAGGTCTATCGGGTGTCCTTGCTGGCATCCTCTTACCAGCAAAGGTGCCCGGCATCAAGCTCTCGATTTACGAGAAGAACGCCGACGTGGTACGTTTCCAATCAATCTTGAGAACGTTATAGAGGAACCCCCGACTAATACCGATATTTCTAGGGCGGCACATGGTTCGAGAACATCTATCCAGGCGTTCGTTGCGACGTACCAGCCCACGTATATCAGTCAACATTTGACCCCAACACACAATGGACGGAGGAATTTGCCCAAGGCGCCGAGATCCGCGACTACTGGCAGGGCCTGGCGCGGAAATACGACGTTTACAAGCACCTCCATCTCGCACAACGAGTTGAAGGCCTGAACTGGGTAGAATCACGCTCAATCTGGCAAATCACCATCCGCGACCTCGCGACAGACGCAATTCGCACAGAGGAGGCCGAGTTCGTCCTCACAGCCATAGGCCGCTTCAACGCCTGGAAGCTACCAGACTACCCTGGTATCAAGGACTTCAAGGGAGTCCTCAGACACGCCTCGAACTGGGACCCCAGCTTCGACCCGAGAGAAAAGAAGGTCGCGGTGATTGGCAACGGCGCCAGTGGTATTCAGCTCACATCAAATTTGCACAAGGTTGTCTCGCGGCTGGATCACTACGCGCGGAACAAGACGTGGGTCACAGCTTCATTTGCGGGCGACGAGACCTCCATCGAGCCCATCGTCATCCCCGAGAACCTCAGAGAGACCTTCCGCAAAGATCCAGAGGCGTACCTCCTGTACCGCAAGGAGCTGGAGAGCAAATACTTCCGTCACTTCACCGGCTGGCTGAAGGGCTCGAGCGAGAACGACGAGGCGCGAGAAAAGTTCCGCAAGTTCATGAATGACAGGCTCACCAAGAAACCCGAGCTCATCGACGCCCTCATCCCAGACTTCTCGCCACACTGCCGGCGTCTAACACCCGGGCCGGGCTACTTCGAGGCCATTTCTTCCGACAAGACGGAGTACATCCAGACGCGCATCAAGCGGATCACGGAGACGGGTATCGAGACGGAGGACGGCAAACACCGCGAAGTCGACGCGATCTTTTGCGCTACAGGCGCGAATGTCGACATGGCGCCTCCATTCCCCATCACGGCCAAGGGCCAGGACCTCCGCGAGGTCTGGCGCCCCGATGGACCGTATACATACTTCGGCTCCGCAACGCCCGGGTTCCCGAACCTGCTCTTCATCCACGGCCCCAACGGGTCGGGACGCTCCGGCACGGTCCCGCACAACGTCGAGAATCAGATTACGTATTTCGCACGCATCCTCCGTAAGGCGAGCCGCGAGGGGATCAAGACAATTCAGCCTACCAAGAGGGCGGCGGACAACTTCACACAGTACTCTGATGCGTTCTTCGCGACGACGGTGTTGTCAGAGAACTGCAGCTCTTGGTATAACAGCGGTAAGGCCGGTTCAAGGATCCACGGCTTATGGCCTGGGTCTGCTACGCTGGCGACGATCGTACAACGGGAGCCGCGGTGGGAGGACTTTGAGTATGAGTATGTCGGGGACTCGGAAAACCCTTTCTTGTGGTACTTTGGACTTGGATGCACGAAGAGGGAGCTGGACCCGGAATCCGACGTGACTCCTTACCTTAAGGCTGGAGGTGTGGATGTCAAAGATGTCCATGAGAGTTGGCATAGTGTTCCTTAGATTTGCGTAGGAGCTCATAGATACATGCGCTACGATGAATGCAACAAAATCAATACCATCATGATCACTTGAAAGAGATATATTTCGAGTGCATAGTCTGCGCCATGGGGATGTCCTGGGTCGACTCGTCGCTGCTTGCTTGCTTGATAGAGCTTAGGTAGTCTCTGGCAGAAGAATCTGTGGTACTTGGACATCGTACAGTGCTTTGTCCCAAACCACCGAAGAGGTCTCGAACCATTCGATTGAAATCAAATGCCAAGCCATCAGTGTCAATGGCGCCATGCCGAACTACGAACCCGAGAAACAGGATAAGCCAAACGGCCCATCTGAAGCCACCAGGTCTTCAACCCACGTGGATGCGCGATTTGACATGCCAAACGTTCCCAAAGACTCGGAATCAAAATGTCGTGCTTTCACTCCTAGCGTGGGGAATTCGACACGGTACCGTGGTGGTGGTGTTGACTATCGACTCTATTGCGTTGATTGACAAGAGCGTCGAGGGTGGTACTCCGGAACCCGTGCGCCGGCAGCGGAATGGCGTGCTGTACCCGGTTGATTTCGCAACCCAAATTCGCCGGAGATTTCCACAAAGTCGTCTTAGCGAGTACTCACTTCAAACGCTAAGCTATTGGGGAATTGGAGTAAGCCTGGCAGATGCTGCCGGGGGTCTCTTGGTATTAGGCAAAGGATGGGAGGAAAGGAAAAAAAAGTTTGTCTGGACCCTGCAGTCTGGGCCCGGCATGTGTCAATGGCAACCATGTTACTTTGGGAGAAGTGAGGAATTGGGCTCAGACAGCAGAGGCGAGCAGTGAAGTTGGCCTGACTATGACATTCAGCTGGACGATCCCTGCATGTTCTTGTCTCTTCTGATCTGGTCCATAAGACGAAGGATTCCCATTTCTGTTGCGATTCCGCCTGCGATAGACGACTCGGCATTTCAGGTCTTGGCTTTCGAAGATATCCAGACATAGTCTTTCTCTTCTTTCATTCATCAGTTCAGCCTTGTGTTACCTTCGATTTTAATCGGAAGACCTTCACAATGGCAGAATACGCCGACCCAGCAAAGGGCGATGTCATCCCTCCCAAGTCGGAGCGTCATCCAGGTTCGTCAACGGTGCAAAGATAATGCTTGCAGTATCACTAGAAGACTGACATTAAAATTCAACAGTGAAATGGTACCGCTCGACGTTCTACAACATGACCATCCTCGGCCTCTGCAACCTCGCGGCCCCAGGTATCTGGGGCGCCATGAACTCCCTCGGCGCAGGCGGCGCCGCCTCGCCAAAGGTCGTCAACGCCGCCAACGCCCTCACATTCTGCCTCATGGTGGTGTCCTGCTACTTCTCCTCCGTCATCGTCCACTACATAGGCATCAAGGGCGCCCTCATCTTTGGAACGTAGGTTCAGCCCGCCTTCCCAACGCCACGAATGTGGAAGAGCGTGTCGGGAAAAGCCCATGCTGACATTACCAAATCCAACAGCATCGGCTACGCCCCTTTCGCAGCAGGCCTCTACACAAACAACCGCTACGGCGTCGAATGGCTCATGCTTCTTGGCGCCGCCCTCTGCGGCATCTCCGCCGGCGTCTTCTGGATGGCCGAGGCCGCCATCGCCATCGCCTACCCGGAGCCCTGGAACCGCGGCAAGGCGCTGGGCTACTGGCTCACCTACCGCCTCTGCGGCCAGATCCTCGGCGGCGCCATCAACCTCGGCCTCAACGCGGACAACGACCAGGCCGGCAAGGTCTCGTACACCGTCTTCATTATCTTTATTGCCATCCAGGCTGCGGGCCCGTTTGTCGGCTTCTTCTTGAATAAGCCGGAGCAGGTGGAGAGGCAGGATGGCAAGAAGGTTAGCTTGGCGATTTTGGAGAATCCGTGGTATGAGATCAAGGCTACGACGAGGAACTTGTTGAAGCCGAAGTTCCTTTTGATTGTTCTTTGGATTGGCCAGGCTGTGTTTGCGGAGGCTGTGTTTTTCACGTATCTTGCCTGTAAGTGTTTCCAGAAGCTCTCCTCTAGGAGACTTGAAGCTAACGTTGTACTGCAGCATGGTTCTCTGTTCGATCTCGAGCTCTCGGATCCTTCCTTTCCGGCATCGTGGCCGTGATTTCCGGTAATCTTCTCGGAGTAAGTAGCTCTCGCAAGCTCGTAGCTACAAATAAGAGACGGTCACTGATGATGCTGGCAGCACTGGCTTGATCGCGCAAAGGTGTCACTCAAGCTCCGCACGAGGTCGACCTTCTGGACTCTCGTCGTCACTCAGGGCGCGTGGTGGCTCTGGGCGACCATCCTCGCGACACGGTTCCGCCAGACCCGCCCTGTCCACGACTGGGCCAGCCCTGGCTTCGGAGCCGCCTTTGCGGTCTACATCTTCCTCACGATCGGATTCCAGATCAACTATCTCTTCCTGTACGTCAAATCCTTCGTGGAAAAAATCTCACGTCGTGCTTGCCGAGACTTCTGGAACTAACATAGACAAACAGGTACTTCATCGTTACAAACCTGGCCGAAGGCGAAGAGGAAGTCATCCGCTACGCCGCCCTGCTCCGCGGAGTCGAGTCGGCGTGGCAGGCCGTCAGCTACGGCCTCACATCAATCACCCTCTTTGGCGAGGTCGGCGCAATCTACCTCAACTTTGCGCTGTGGGCCGTGGCCATCGGGCCCGCGTGGCTGGTCCTGAGACACTTTGGCTCCGGGCTGTCGGCACACGTGGAGGAGGTGCGCGAGGTGAGCGGCGTGGTGTCTAGCGAGGATGGCGAATCGGACGTGAAGCACTAGACAGTACCTTAAACGGTGGGATAGAGTGCGAGTCGGCGTTGGTGATACCCGAATTGCTGGGACGCGTTGCCGGCTGGGGTGGATAACTCCTCTCAGCTTGATGCCGATCGTCGAGACTGGGGTTGCGATGTTGCTATAGAGATTAATGATTCCCTGTTTCTCCGCGCCAGACAATCTCTGTATGAACCTTAATTAAATGCTCTTTCCGAACATCTGTGTCATGTGTTGATGTACTGCCAATGAGGTGATCACCCAGCCGAAATCATCGTGAGACCGACACTTAGGTCGATTGGCGAATGAAAGCTCTGCAGAGACAATCAATCCCGCGCTTCGGACTGCCCCTCATAGAGTGGTCTGCAGTACTGTATCACTGCTGCCAAATTTTGCGGATATTAACCATCCGCCAATCTGTCGCGCGGTAATCTGCAACTCTCTGGTTGGGCCATGTCATCGGAGCTAACATGACGTGATAACCTCATGTCGGAAACCTTGAACCCCACGACCTGCGGTTGCCGGCGGGAGCCGCTGTATCTCCTCTTCAGCCAAGGGCATCTTGGCCCCGCGAATTACAGCTTAACCGCCTTTTGCAGTCTAAATAGCTAAATGGCTTTACACGGAGCTTTTCAGGAGCCATCATTCGGAGGCCCAGGCGAGCTAACGAACAGGAGCTTCCCTGGAAACAATCAGGAAGGCGGAGTGCAGGGGTCGTCGGCATTGGCGTGGGGTCCGCCCATGGCCCGTTTGTGCGTCGTCGTGCGTCTTGCGCCACCGAGCCGTCCGGTGGCATCATCGCCCCGGCTCCACGGTGCCGGACCCACGCCGAGTATCGGGAGGGGCAATTTGGGGTAAACTTCGACATGTTCTGTGTAAGACCATCGCCGGGGGGTGTGTCTCCAAAGGGGACGTCACGTCGTTCGACGCGAACCCCTCCATGTTACCCCGCGGTGGCCGAGGTTTCGCTAAATGATTGTAGTAATAGTCTGGAAAAAGTTTTGTTGTATTTTGTTGTCGCAAAAGCCAGAAACTTCTTCCCTTTTGAAACCTTTCTCATGAGCACAATCGATTCTAGCGAACTTAGAGACTCCAAAGTACTACAGAAGTAAGAAAGACGAAGAAAACATGACCGACACGACGGGAAGCGCAAAGCCGAAGAAGAGCCTCGTGCTCAATGCCTTCGTTGAGATGTGTATGGCATCCAGGTTTCGCCGCAGACTCTCGCATTGAAGCTGACAGTTCCCGTGTAGGCAGTGGACACCAGTCCCCCGGACTCTGGAGGCATCCCGAAGACGAGTCGTGGCGCTTCAACGAAATCAGCCATTGGGTTGAGTTGGCTAAGCTGCTCGAGGAGGCCAAGTTCCACGGCATCTTCATCGCCGATGTTCTTGGTGAGTTTGACTTGTCGTTCAGGATATCGAAATCGGAATATCAGCTAATAACAAAGCAGGCGGCTACGATGTCTACTCACAGTCCCTCGACCCCGCAAAGGTTTCCGGTGCCCAATGGCCCGTCAACGAGCCATTGGCCCCCGTGGCTGCCATGGCTGCGGTAACGAAGAACATTGGCTTCGGCGTGACGGTATCGACGACATATGAGCAGCCGTACCACCTCGCAAGGCGTTTGTCGACTCTTGATCACCTCACGGGCGGTCGGTAAGTAGCCCAAGGACCGGTCACGAAGGTCCCTTGCTAATAGTATCTAGTCTTGGTTGGAATGTCAGTCTCCAGGCAGAATCTTTTGAGGAAGCGCAGACTGACCAGCACAGATCGTGACGAGCTACCTGGATTCCGCAGCAAAGAACATGGGTCTCACCCACCAGCCCCAGGTAAGATAACGCGAAGCCATCCCACGATCCGGGCACTGCTAACAGGGGCAGCACGACGACCGATACGCGCAAGCCGAGGAGTACATCAAGGTCATGTACAAGCTCTTCGAGTCCTCATGGAGAGACGACGCCGTCAAGCTCGACCGCAAGTCAGGCATCTACACTCAGCCCGACCTCGTCCGCAAGATCGACCACAACGGGCGCTTCTTCACCGTCCCCGGCCCGCACATCGTCCAACCTAGTCCGCAACGCACCCCTCTCCTCTTGCAAGCCGGAACCTCCAAGGCCGGCAAACAATTCGCGGCGCAGCACGCCGAAGCCATCTTCGTTTCGGCGCACGCGCCCGCCGTGTGCGCAAAGAACATTGCCGAGATCCGGGAGCTCGCGCGGACGCAGTACGGCCGCGACGGTAAGGATATCAAGGTGCTCGCGCTCGTGACGCCTATCCTGGGCGCTACGGAGGAGGAGGCGCAGGCGAAGCTGGCTGATTACCGCAAGTACGCCTCGCACGAGGGCGCGCTGGCGCTGTTCGGTGGCTGGACGGGCATCGATTTGAGCAAGTATGGTGACGAGGAGGAGCTGCGGCAGGTGGAGAGCAATGCTGTCAAGTCGACTGTTGAGGGGTACGCGCGGTTCTCGCCGGGTACGTCAAAGTGGACGAAGCATACTATTGCCGAGCACGTCAGCATTGGTGGCAACGGGCCCATTTTTGTCGGTACGGCTTCGCAGGTTGCCGATGGGCTTGAGACGTGGATTGAGGAGGCGGATGTTGATGGATTCAACTTTGTAAGTGCCCATGCCGTTTTGTTGGTGGGAGATGATGATGCTGACTATTGATGCTAGGCGTACGCCCTCTTCCCACAGTCCTTCAAGGACATTATCGATCTTCTCCTGCCGGAGCTGCGTCGTCGCGGTCTCTTCTGGGACGACTACGCGGTTCCCGGTGGAACGTACAGAGAGAACTTTTACCGCAAGCAGGGCCAGTCGGGACCGCTGGATGAGCACGTCGCGGCGTCATACAGGTGGAAGGCGGGAGTTTCGGCTGAAGAGGCCAAGATTCCGGAATAAATGGTTAGGATACGTCGTGGTGTGGATGCATGTACCTAGGCTTTGCCGGAACTCGTCAAGGATGGGCAAGAAAAGTAAAAAGAGACGAAACGAAGCTATTCCCAACTCTCGAAACCTTGCAAATGACGGGTTTCCTTCCTCTTTGAGTCTTGAAGACGCGAGAGCGTGAGAAGGGCAATTCCCGGTGCCAGACACACCTTACGTAAGGTAAGTACGTAGCACGAAATGGAGCCAGATCGTCCGGGAAGACGTGAATCTGCCTCAACGAATGAGACGACGCAGCGCAGTCTTAAGGCCGAGATTCGTCCGGCCGAGCTGTGCCGAAGGTTGAGCTCGCATCTACGGAAGTTTAAGAAAATACTCCAGTTTATTTTTGTCGCTGGCATCTCGGGAACCGCCTCGACGGTGGGGGCTTTAGTCCATCTAGGTACTCGAAGCTTAGGGACATGAAGTTCAAAACATCTATGAAAGACCACTAGACAATGCAAACATTGCGCGCATCAACAGACAATACAAAAATAGTGGAAAATCTCCTGACTGAACCTCAGCCCAGATTTGCTTGGAAAACAGCGGAATTCACGAGACTTGATTGGTCAATGGCTGTTGACTCTCGGCTCAAACCGAAAGGATGCGCGGTGAGGTACCTGAAATTAAGCCCTACAGGCTGCCAACAGCAGACTACTCAGGCACATTGCGAGCCTTACAAAGTACCTGGCGACAGGCGAAAGAGACAAGAAGGTTTCTCGCTCTAGCGGCGGGCATGCGGCTGCGTCCTTGAGGATGTTACCGACTGTTACCGAGCCGCAAACCCTCACTGAACCAATCATACTCTCTAATTTGATGACATAATACTCCAAGGGGCACTCTCTACCTCTAAGAAAGCTTGGAGCTATCTTGGAGCTCCCTGGTCTCCAAGGGTTCGTGCTGCGTCATTCCCCACCGAGGGGCTCAAGGAGTGACCTGATCTTTTTTCCCATACCTTGACTCTTGACTCTTGGTCTTTTCTCCTGAGTCCAGAACTGAATGGAGACGCGCTCTTTCCATCGGAACCAAACAAAACTGACAGTATAAAGTCTCGCCGGCGCCCACTTCCTGCCCCAGAGTCACCCCGTTCTCCGTACCTTCCTCTCCTTGTTGTCGTAGTAGGCCAGGCTTCGAACTTCGTCCTCTCCTCTCTCCCCTCCTTTCCACGGGCATTGACCCTCTGTGAACCTCTCCACTCCTCACTTTCATTTGCGTGATCACCTCTCGCGATCATGGCGTCTCCTATTGCTTCCGCCGCTCTGCGGGCTCGCGTCAAGCGGCCCTCGATGCTCAAGAAGCTCACCAAGCCCCAGGATCTCCTGCAGCACTTCCCCAATGGCGCCTACATCGGCTGGTCCGGCTTCACTGGCGTCGGGTACCCCAAGAAGATGCCCACCTACTTGGCGGACCACGTCGAGCAGAACTCGTAAGAACCTCTAGAGGTGCTAGTAGATCTGGTTCCAATAAGCTAATATGTATCGTTCCCGTCGAATAGTCTTCAGGGCCAGCTCAAGTACAGCCTGTTTGTCGGTGCCTCCTCCGGCGCCGAGACCGAGAACCGCTGGGCCAGCTTGGATATGATCAATCGCCGAGCCCCCCATCAGGTCGGCAAGGCCATTTCCAAGGGCATCAACGAGGGCAGGATTCACTTCTTCGACAAGCACCTGTCGCAGTTCCCCGTCGACCTCGTATACGGCTTCTATACCAAGGACCGCCCAAACAAGAACCTTGACGTTGTCGTAGTCGAGGCCACAGAGATCAAGGAGGATGGCAGCATCGTTCCTGGTGCGTCTGTCGGAGCGACCCCTGAGCTCGTGCAGATGGCCGACAAGATCATCATCGAGGTCAACACCGCGCTGCCCAACTTTGACGGTCTCCACGACATCACCATGACCGACGTGCCCCCGCGCCGCAAGCCCTACCTCATCACCAGCGTCGAGGATCGCATCGGAACGAACTCTATCCCCATTGACCCCGAGAAGGTCGTTGGCATCATCGAGTCCGACTACATGGATCAGACCGGCCCCAACGCCCCCGAAGACGACGGCTCCAGAGCCATCGCCAGACATCTGATCGAATACTTCGAGCACGAGGTTAAGCACGACCGTCTTCCCAAGAGCCTGCTCCCGCTGCAGTCCGGTATCGGCAACATTGCCAACGCCGTCGTTGGAGGCCTCAAGGACAGCAACTTTGAAAACCTCAAGGTGTGGACCGAGGTCATCCAGGATACCTTCCTCGACCTCTTTGACTCGGGCAAGCTCGAATTTGCGACAGCCACCTCGGTGCGCTTTTCCCCCGACGGCTTCAAGCGCTTCTACGACAACTGGGAGAGCTACCACAACAAGCTCCTCCTCCGCAACCAGCAGGTCTCCAACTCCCCCGAGATCATTCGCCGCCTCGGCGTCATTGGCATGAACACCCCTGTCGAGGTTGACATTTACGCCCACGCCAACAGCACGTGTGTCATGGGCTCCCGCATGCTCAACGGTATGGGCGGTAGCGGCGATTTCCTCCGCAACGCAAAGTACAGCATCATGCACACTCCCTCGACGCGCCCTTCCAAAACAGACCCCCACGGAGTCAGCTGTATCGTCCCAATGTGCACGCACATTGACCAGACCGAGGCGGACATTGACGTCATTGTCACTGAGCAAGGCCTCGCTGACGTTCGTGGGCTGAGTCCCCGCGAGCGTGCGCGCGTCATCATCAAGAAGTGCGCCCACCCGTTCTACCAGCCCATCCTCCTCGACTACTTCGAGAAGGCCGAGTTTGAGTGCTTGCGCAAGGGCATGGGCCACGAGCCTCATCTGCTCTTCAACTCCTTTGATCTCCACAAGGCACTGGTTGAGGAGGGTAGTATGCAAAAGGTCAAGAGCTTCAAATGAACAGGCCAACATTGCCCGACGCCACCGTCAAGGAACAAGACCTAAAAACGTTTAGAGCTACCTAAAAAAGGCATTGTTGGATTTGCTTGCATTGGTGTATTGGTGCATTCGCAGGGCAGGCCTGCGATTTCGGAGCATTGATAGAATACCTAGTCCCTTCTTCTTCTTTTTTGTTGATAGAGAAATGATACCTCGCTGGATAATGGAGCATTTACATTATTTGCCAAGCATTGGCAGTGGATACCGCATGCTGTCAAAGGTGAAGATCAATCTCGACCTACATAAGATACCACACTGCGCCGGCGCGCCGGAGATATCACTCGGCGGGAACAAACTTCGGCCGCCCGACCGCCGACCCGGAACCCCGATAGCCTCGGCCCGTACAAACTTCCAACTCGAAGGTGAAATCTTCAACCCCCGGCCCCTTCATCTCCGACTACGCTCAACAACCTCCTCCAACGCATCAACCGCCTCTCCAGGCCCATCCCCATGCCCGCCAAAATCCACGCTCACCCTCTCGGCCGCACTCCGGAACTTTTCATCGTCGATGACCCGCTCCACCGCGCGCCTCAACACATTTTCACTTGGCGCGTCGGTCGCGAGATCGATCCCGGCGCCGCTCCACGCCACCCGCGAACTCACGTCGGCCTTATCCTCGCTCCGACCCGCGCAGACTAACGGTACGCCGAAGCGCAGCGCCGCGAGAACGCCGTTGTAGCCTGCGTTGGTGACCATTACGCCCACGTGCGGGAGGAGGCGGGCGTGGGGGATGAAGGTGGCTATGCGGGCGTTTGACGGGAGGGAGGGGGAGGATGCTGGGAGGTGAGTCTCTGCGTTTGGGGTTGTGGCGATGACGAGGAGGTCTGGGCGGTGGGCGAGGGCGGCGAGGGTTGGTGTGATGAGGTTTGCGGCGTTTGTTGCGTAGGTGCCTTGCGTTACGTGGATTACCTTTTCCCGCGGGTGAGCGAGCATCTCATCCCACCATTTAGGTAGAGGCTCGAGCTCGTCTTCGTTGGAGAGCGGGAGGAGCGGTCCGACGAATTTCACGGCTGGGTGGAGGTTCTTGCGCGGGAATTCGAAGGCTGGCGTCGTGGGCATGATGTGTAGAATATCCGACCTCGTGGAATCGTAGAACCCCGACGCCGGCAAGGGCGGAAGACCGAGCTCTTCCCGGTGGGCGTTGAGCGCGGCCGTGAGTTTCGGGTAGAGAAGCCAGCTCGCGGCCGCGTGCGCGAGGGCGTTGAGCCACCGGCCGAAGAGGGTCGTCGGGGGCGCCCAGCCGGTACCCCACGGCGGGACCTCCGGGTCGAGAGTGACAAGCGGGTTAATACCCAGCGTCGCGTACGGTAAGCCCGTGAGGTCACGGAGGCAGTGTGCGCCGTAGGCGCAGAGGTCTACAAGTAGGATATCCGCCTTGAACGCCGACGTTCCGTCGGAGCCGTCGAGGACGGCGCGGTAGGCTGCGACTTGGTCTGGTACCCTGTCGAGAAACAGCTTCCGGAGGGTGGAGACTACGGCGGCAAGGCCAGAGGTCTCCGGGTCCGGTGCGAGGGCGGTCTCGTCGTGTGTGGCGAGCGGGGGCGGGGAGGGGATGAAGAGTGCGCCGGTTTGTGGGATCATGTGGGCGTGGGAGGCGGATGTGAGCCAGGCTACGGTGTGGCCTCTGCGGGCGAGGGCGAGGGCGATGGGTTGCATTGGGTGGATGTGGCCTGCGAAGGGCATCGTTGCGATGAGGACCTTCATCTTAGTTTGAGTTGCCGGAGGTAATTCGGAGAGAGTTTGTGCTCGGTGCGGGTAAAATCGTTAGTTAAAGGCGTCCTAGATGGAAAGAGTGATGATTCTGTAACTGATTAGCATATCTTGTATCACTATCCACTAGGTGCTCTGAAGTGAGATGCGATGATGTGAGAGCGATGCCCCTCCCTTGCCGCACTATGTAATCTCACTCGGGCGCGGATGCCCCGGTTGGTTAGTGTAGGATCGCATGTCAATTAAGGTTAAATAAGACGTTGTGATGGACGTCTCTTACCCTCTCAGTATAGCGATCCAAACGAAACATCTCCTCCAAAAGAATTCGATTGAAATACAATATCTGTCTAGCTGTGGTTGAGTCTCGTAGTCTTGGAAGTTCGAAAAATCCTGATACCCATGACTCTGTCACCGAAGTGACCAAAGTTCACTGCTCCGACCGAAGTTATGCGGGGCTTTGGGCGAGACTCCCGCGGATCTTGACGTGGAGAAACACCGTGTTGACTCCCGCTGCTTGAATATCCTGTCAAAGCCTGTAAGACATCGAATATTCGAGGCTGAGAGGAAGTGTTAAGTTCAACATTTGCAGAGTCCTGATCTGCCAATAGGCTTCATCAGCAGCTGTACCTCTGTTCCAAATTTTCTCCAAAGGCTATACAAGCCTTCTTATTGCTCTCAAGTTCGCGGGCGCGAAGGACGATCGGCGCCCATGTTCCACGTCGTAAGTAATGTTACCACCCTGGGTATTCAATAAATTCTTTTCGCTATACAGTTCATGTCAAAGGAACTCAGAAACATACAGCCGTCATGATCACTGCAGAATATGGACCCACTCCAATTTCAACCAATTGTGTAGATCGAGAATGTCACCAGTCCTCTTACCAACATGGTCTTGCATCTTCTACAAGCATTACTCAACCGCTAGCATATGCATTCTTGCCAAAAAGCCGTGCCCCGGTTCCTAGGCACTATGGTCATTATCAAATGTACCTTCTGCTTCCCCCAAATCGAATCATGCTTGTAGAATCGTGCAGTTAGCTGCTGACAAGGCAAAGAGTCCGCTATGACCGATCGGCGTTAGCTGCCTAAATTGACATAGGCACAGAAACCGGGAAGGATTCGACATTTCAGGACAGATCTTACTATCTATCGACAACATCGCCAGTCCGAGCACTACAGAATCGTAGTCTTTCTTGAACTGGAACGGCATATAACGCGGCACTCCCTCGTGCCATAATCTCACATTTCTCGAATCTTGTCCGAACCATGTTTGCAGACTGGATGCAAGGCCAATGATTAATCAACTTTATCAGCCAGCTATCGAAATAATGCAACCATTTTCCCGCGGTTTACTCTTCTTCTCCCTCCTCGTACTCGCCGCTGCCAAATGCCCAACATACATCGACACCGTAGTTCCGTCAGGGCAAACCCGTCGCTATGGCAATCGCGAGCCCGGCGACCCCATCCTGGCAACCATGCACGACGTCCACAAAACCCTCTCAAATTGCGACTCCATCAAAAGCCTCAAACTCCGCGTCACCAGCCTGGGGTGCTCTGAACATCCTGACCGCTGGAACTTCCCACTCGACCTGGCGTCTGGGTCTACATACCCCTCAGAGCTGCAGTCACTAGACCTAGAGGGCTATCATTTTGGCGATCGGATATGGGACGAGATCCAGGAGCCGCCGTTTCGAACAGGTTCCAAGTTTTGGGATAGGATGGAGTGGACTGGCTCCGGTAGAGCCTGGAAGTGGTTGAGGTATCTTCCGTTATCCGCGGAGCAAAAGATCAAGACGAATCTGGACTTGTGGCTGGATGCCATGGATTTCGGGAGCATCAAGAATCTTACCCTGAGACCCAGGATCGACGAGTATCCTGACGTTGCGAAGCTGATCCCACACTTGAAATCACTTCAGTCGTTGAAGGTTTATGGCGCCTGGGCAAAAGACCTCATCTTGGGGGTACCTGAGAACTCATTGACACATCTGTCGTGGATATTCAGCCACGAGACCGGCGCGTCCGTGTTGCCCATCATACGACACCATGCGCAGTCTCTAACAAGCCTCGAATGGCGCGAGGCGGAAAGCGGGACTCGGCAGCGGCGGGTGATGACGGCGGAAGAAATCGTAGAACTCGGCCGCATGGCGCCGAACTTGGAGAGCATTACACTCGACATCAACCGTAATGGGACATGGCCGATGGAGCACTTTGACGCGCTGGTGACCAACTTCCCAAAACTGACCAACATTACAATCTTCTTGGAGTTTGCGAGCGAGTGCCGGCGACAGCTGGGTGCCTCCACGGAGGGAATCTATGGCTACGAGCAATGGAAGATGGGTGAGGCGTCGGATTGCAGCAGCGGAGTAGAGTCCATGGCCCAGCCGCCGCTCGAGCTTAAACCGGCCATGCAACTGTGGGGACACTTGCGGGAGAAGAAGGTTGGCGATTTGCTGAAGAAGGTCGTTTTCTATGCGGGTGACTGGGAGAGGCCGTGGGATGGGCCGTTGGCTGAGAACGAATGGCTCGAGGGTAGGAGATCATTCTTCTGGTGTAAGGCTTCGGACAACCCGCCGAAAAGATATAATGGAGGGTGTGTGGGGCTGATAGCGGATGTTCCTACGAGGCGTAGTTCCTCTGGGTATGATGAAGACGGATGGGATGCTCCGGGTTGGCAAAGCGATTTGGCTCGGCGAGCCATGCGGATGGAGCTTTGAAGTGGAGGACTCTTGGAGATAAAGCGGAATAATCAAGACGGTGTTTCGTGTGATCCAGATGTTGCCTCTCCCTCCGCGCGAGCGTCCCTGTCCATGAGCTCTCTGACCCAACTTCCGATGCCAACGGAGACGCAGACGGTACTCCATCTAGGCCCGTCACCGAAGCACACAAAGTTCTGAGACAGCCAGCCCACAAGCCCCTGCATCATCTCCCCATCAGAGGACGTCCCCTTTCCCTCCGCAACATCCTGCATCCTCACAGCCTGATCAGTCGTAATCTGGCTGAGAATGTTCCCCGCAACCTCCTGCGGCGTCTTCCAGTACCTGCCCGGCCTCCCCTTCTTCTCGCACTCATCGCCGGCGAGCTGGTAGACCTGCGTGCAGGTACGCTCGGCGAACTGGTCCGAGAGCTTGCGGAACATGTACCCCTTGTTCTTGTAGTCCATCCTCGCCTGGGCGAGCGATAGGAGATACTTGCGGTCGGTGAGATGCTTGGAGTGGCTGAACACGCGGTCCAGGGCTTTGATTGCGGGAGGCGAGGGGCGGGCGTCCCAGAGGTCGACGGTGTAGTTCATGGTGGACCAGAAGATGCAGCCGGCGAGGGTGTGCATGCCCGGGCCGAGGTAGGGGACGATGTCGAGCGGTGGTTCGAGGATGCGGATGAGGCGGTCTGTGTCTACCCAGAGGCCGTAATCTAGACGGGGGCTTGATCTGCCGCTGGCACGGAGGCGCCGTTCTGATGTCGATGATGGGTCTTTTGGCACTATTGAGGACTGGGTTGTTGCTGGTGGCGGCGGTGGTGGTGTCCGGGACAGATCATCGGGTGGTAATTGTGATGGTCCTAATTCTTCAACATCGTGATCGTCGATGTCATTCATGGCATCATCTTCAGTGATATTGGCGAGTTCTCGTGCGCGGCGGAGTGCGGCTCTCAGATCATTTGATGCGGGCTGTCCCTTGAGAGCACTACTGATCTCGGCTATGACATCCTTGAGATTTCTATTCTCCTCTTCGAGCTTCTGAACCTTGGAAGCATGTCGCTTGCGGTACTCGCGCTGGGCAATGACACCGCGCTCACGACGCCGGACCTGGGTCGAGTTAGCGAATCATGTCCATAGCCTGGGCGGATAGGTCATGGGTTACATTACCTCCGCGTCGGCTGGACTCATTCCTTTTTTTTTTTGTTTTTGGTACGGTCTCGTTATGGGTGTCAGTCGTTAAAGCAAGTGACCGGGCTCAACCATGGGCCGAGTCAACGTTATCTCGGATGAGAAATGTTATGGGTGGTTTTGTCTTTGTTGGCGTCGAGAAAGGATTAATCAGCGAGAACTGGGACAGGGCGCATCGTGTCAGCATATGGCGCGGGGCCCACTCCGGCCGCCGCCGGTCCATAACGTTATCTATCCGACTCGGCCCAGCGTCCGGCCCAGCGCCAATGATGTGAATCCTGGCAACTTTGGTCCGAGTCCGAACCTCCAACGTTGACGGTTCTAAGTATCGTCTAGAAGTAACAACCCTTCTTTCCTGAGCTCAATAGCAGAGATTTCAAATACTGGCTGATGACAAGGCAATGATGCCTTAGCCTCGCTGCCCGTAGTATCAGCCAATCTAGGCGGCGCTAAAAGAGCTTAGCCAAGCAATATGCTTACTCCCAAACAGGAGACATGATGTGTTGAATATCGACATCAACATCACCGCTTCTTGATTTCTGAATACATAAATGAAGGAACCGAAGGACCGGCTAGATATTGGTTTCCCCCCCCCCCACCTCTAGGCTACACTCTCATTTCAAGACTTTAGGAATCAGAAACTCAAGAGACCATTCCAAGACCCGAAAAAGTCACCACAATGTCTTTCCCTGCTCCCACCAAAATTTACTGTACGCAGCCATACGCCGCAATTTCCCCGTCTCGCCCAGAACTCTCAACCAAAGGGAAAAGTGCCTTTATCTCGGGCGGTGGCGCAGGTATCGGCGCCTCCATCGCCAAATCTCTCGCAAAGTCGGGCATCGCAAGCCTCGGCCTACTAGGACGCACATTCAAGTCCCTCGAGGAGACAAAGACGGCCGTCGAAGCCCTGAACTCAGAGGCAAAGGTGTTTCTCTACACTGTCGACGTCACAGACGCCAAGGCAACCACCAACGCAGTCGCCTCCTTTGCCAGCTCTGTCAATGGAGGCAAGATTGACATCCTCGTTGCCAACGCAGCTTACATGTCCGACCTCAAGACCATCGCCGACTCCGAACCCGACGACTGGTGGCGTGCTTTTGAAATCTCTGTCCGCGGCAACTTCAACCTCCTCCGCGCATTTCAGCCCGTCGCGAAAACCAATGCTGCGGTGATCCACATCTCCACGGCCGCCATCCATCTCCCCTACATGTTTGGCTTCTCCTCCTACCGCGCCTCCAAGAGCGGTGCGACAAAATTGTTTGAGTACTTCCGCGATGAAAACCCGGGTTTCTTCGTGCTTCAGGTGCACCCAGGTCTCATTGGCGGCACGGTCATGTCGGAGAAGTTTGCGCCGACCGTGGAGGAGTTTGGGCTCACGTACGACGATATTGCCCTGCCCGGGGATTTTGTCGTGTGGGCTCTCAGCGAGGAAGCCAAGTTCTTGAATGGGCGATTTGTTCACGCGAATTGGGATATCGAGGAGCTGGTGGCGATGAAGGAGACCCTTGAGAAGGACCAGAGCCGATTTACTATTGGGTTGCAAGGCTGGTACTAGACCATGTGGAGGCTGCGTATGGTTATTATGAGGTCTGCGGGAAAGCATCTGTGAAAACAATCTACCGTACCCAGTTGTCTTACGCCTAACTATCCATGGTAGAAAACTGCGGGTATTTCTCAGGGCTCGCTGAAAGGGCCTTGGCCCGCACTTTCCACTCAAGCACCAATGTATAGAGAAGAAAGAGAAAACAGCAAATCTTACCTCCTTCCCGTCTTCTATTCCTCATTGCTGTTGATATTCGCACTGGTAGGACCCCCCCCCCCCCTTAAGACGTTCTTTATGTGCCTCCTGAACTTCTTCTCTTGGGCTGGACGTTGCCGGGTCTAGCTGTGCCCTCAACGTGTTTGGCTGATCCATATCTAATGGAATGGAAGCATAGGTAAGCAAGGCTAAAGTTGATTGCGAAGTCAGAGTACTAGACGATAACCGTAGAAGTCAAATTCATGGTTCTCAGGTCTCAAGGCACAAACTCCAACTGAGCCTTGTAGATGCGTGAGTATTGCACTCTGAACACAAATGTATACAAACAGAATTGAACATCACATCTATTGAATCTGAACGGATCGGGGCGTGAAAGGGGCTGAAGACGACAACCATTCAGACGAAGTCGTTTTTGATTCACCTTGGTCAACTAACATACACTTAAAGCACGTGACTTTCGAACAGATGTTGAAAGGCTGATCTGAGTAGTTTTTCAATACTTGGCCTGTCAAGCTGCAAGCGTCGATATGCATAGGTTCAACAAATACTGCGTTATACTCTCTCCATTATTATTAGCAGAAGTGGAATGCCGATGAAAATGAGACTCAGAAGAGTGATACAGTGCACACAAGATACGGAGAAGACTTTTCGTTTCCAGGATATAGTCCAATTACCTCAACAGTTCGGCCACCTGTCTTCCCAAGGTTCACTTCCGCAACAGCATCAATGTCTCCCAGTATTACCACGAAAAACGGTAAGTCCATTGGCTTTCCGCTATTTACGAAATGTCCCGCCATGGTCAACGACAAATAAACTAGCAATTGCGGCCGTTACTTTGGCTGGATGCTGAATTACTGTTCTCGGTCACAACGCCGAGACAAGTGAGTGGGGTATCCGATGTTAGTTAGAAGCCACCTCCCGAATAGTCGAACTCCCGATGAGAAGACGGGGAGGAAGGCACTAGGACAATCGGATGGCCCTTTAAAGAGACCGGGACCGTCCGCAATTCGCGCATGATGCTTTGGGGTTGATTTGTGCCTCCCTCAAATTACGAGAATGGTTCGCGCTCGTTCTGCTACCAACGTCTGGTCCTCCACGAAGTCCCACTCTTCCTATGCATCCAATACGTTTTGTGTGATAGTTTATTGAATACGGATTTATTCTTTTGAGAACAGAACTTGACAAGTTTAATTCTCAGATAAAACCTCAATGGGGTCACATAAGATCCAGGCCCACGTCCAGGGAGCTGGCTGCGGGTCCAGAGCCGTTGGGATGACGGTGGTGGAGCCAAAACATCGTTCAGCCTCCCGGATGCGGCCCGTCAACGGGATTCAAAGGCAAAAGATTCCCCAACCGGCGAGTCCCCGCAGTGATCATCTGGTCCACTATCACAATATGCGGTATGAGGCGCCCGTGTATTTGGCTCTCCGGATATTGAAGACCCCTTGGCGGAGACGAAAGCGTACCTCTCCCTTGTCCGAGGTGACGAGAATTCGGAGCTCTTGCTTCTGCTCTCAACACTGCAGATTATTCGGTAATTGTGATTGAAAAGATATTTGGCATCGTGCAATTCTATAAAAACCCTTTCTCTTCTCGCTGATTGAGAGGTTTACATCCAACATCATCCCAGCCCACCCGGAATTCCAGCAGTTCCATTTTCACTCTTCAACACTCTCAAGTCTTTGGCAAGAAAGAAACTCCTTTTCCCTCCAATATGAAGGCCTCGACTGTTCTCCTCGGGATTTTCTCGCCCCTCGTCATCGCTGCTCCAGCTACACCCGCGGACTCCAATCTTGTTGAAAGACTCTCCATTCTAGCCCCGGTCTGTCAAGGAACTCCAGTATGCTGCTCGGGTGATGTCATCAGCGGCGTAGTTTCTTCAAACTGCGTAGCACGTAAGATGTCCACATCGATCCTTGGTTCGCAGGAGCCTAGTGTAAGTCCTTTCAAGCTGATGAATGAGCACAGCTGTCACGCCTCCCATCACCACTCTTGGGTTTCAAGCTGCCTGCCTGATCGATGGGAACCGTATTGCCCGGTGCTGTACTATCAGCCTTGTAAGTTTTAAAATCGTGGTTCTTACTGTGCTGTGGCTAATTTCCAAATACAAGGCTGGTTTGGCAGTCCTTTGCAAGGCGCCCGGCACCTAAGGCGCTCGTCGAGTCTTTCGCCACACTTTCGGCATTCCCAACAAACGCTGTACTCAGAAATTGATTTTCATAGTACTTAGGCTTCGTAATAATTTAATATTTTCGATCTCAATTGACGGTTTTCAGCCCTTGTCAAATGGAGTCCCATACGCACCATACCATGATAGAATGTTGCCTTGTACCAATTGACTGTCTCAAATGATCCGAGGCTTAGTTCCAGACCGTACATATTGATCTGAATTGTAATACGGGGTTTCATGGGCTTGAGGGTCTCAGATACAGGGTCGTCTGATTTATTTCCATCCTCATTCCATGATGTGTGAACAGCTTTGCCATATGGGCGGCTATTGGAAGTCGCTATGAGCTTTATCAAAAGTTACTTGTGCAGCACGTACCTCTCCATCGCACACGTATTATTTTCATGTCCGCCATCATAGTAGGTCACAGGCAAATGTTCATGATCAGCCAATAATTCACTTACAATCAAATACTTGCGTCTAGTTCTAACTTCTTGGAGGCGCACCGTCTCATGCTAGCTCGACCAATGATCAGCAAGAGAATTATAGAAAATGGATTATCATTCAAAGCTGACCACGATATATTTGATCCACATTGATGTCTGAATGTGATTCGCCAAGTTGAAGGGAGTCTCGGTGATGCTCGGACACGGAGCCGTCGGGTCCATAGCGGGGCCGGGTAGCTGTAGTCGGATGCCCGGCGTTCAATCCCATTCTGGTCAATTCGCTGCTCACCGATGGGATGTGGTCCACAGATGGACGTTGAAATAGACTGTGTTCTCATATAATGCCGATCTGAAAGAGCTTCTTTGTTTCTGGATTTTAACGTCTAGTTCATTGCTGCTTAGTCGTCTTCCATCCTTATCCCGGTTCGGATGGCGAGCTGTGGGGTTCCGGAATCCGCTTGTAGATGTCGCCATCGCACCCATGTAAGCACGACGCGATGTCGGACACAATACCGACCCCATCCATGGTCAAAGGCTCCAATCCACGTTTTTTCTTCGCATGTGCGCCGACGAACCGCGCCCGCGCCGGCGGCCTGCATCAGGGATAGGTCGTCCGACGATGAGCGCCGCCCAGGATTGCCTCATTACGAATTACGATAACGCCACGCGAACCAGGCTTATTCCAGCCCATTGGCAGCCGGTCCCAACCAATCTGAATTGGACTCGGTATCTGACGAGCTGCAGAGTCCAGAAACCGGGGTGGGGGGTTCCAAGGAGCAGACACAAAGAAAAAAATCAAACTGGTGCTACATCACGGAGGTTGCCCGCTTGGGGAGTTCTCTATGTAGAGGGAGGAATGAATATCCCGCAGGACAACAAGGGTAGAGCGATGCAGAGACCGAAGGAATCGGCAATTTCTTAAAAGCTCGACATCGAACGGACCCCATTTCCTCCCGCACTTGCATGACCTTTATCCATTGCGTCGGGATCGGAAAAGCAACATCAGCTGCAATGTCGTCAATCGATCAAGCAAAGCAACCACATGAGGTCGATGAGGAGGTCCAGGATGTTCAACCTACGAAGCCCGTGTCGCGATTTACTCGCTGGTACCGCTCGCCTTTGTTCAACGTCATCCTTGTAGGCTTGATCTCCTTCACTCAACCTGGGATTTGGAATGCCCTCAACAGTATGCGATATCCCTTTGCCTGAGAGAAATCACAGACTAATCAATACCTCAAGGTACCGGCGCTGGTGGCCAGCAAGAGCCTTATCTCGTCAATGGCTCCAACTCACTCACCTTTGGTATCATGGTCTTCGGTTGCAGTTTCTTCGCCATCATGGCCAATAAGATCGGTTTGAAGACGGTTCTGATCATCGGTACCCTTGGATACGCACCCTACTCGGCATCCATGTACGTCAACAACCGTTACGGTGTAGAGTGGTTCGTGCTGTTTGGTGGCGCTACCTGTGGCATCGCAGCATCTGCGTTATGGGCAGCTGAAGGTGCCATTGCCTTGGGATACGCCGACATCAAAGATAGAGGCAAGTTCACTGGTATCTGGCTTGGTCTGCGTGAGCTCGGACAGCTTCTCGGCGCTGCCATCCAGCTCTCGCTGAACGTCAAGGAGAATCAGCGCGGAAAGGTCGGCTACTCGACCTACCTGGTCTTGATCGCCCTTCAATGCCTCGGTCTTCCCTTGGCGTTGCTCGTGTCTCCCCCTCAGAAAGTCATTCACAGCGATGGCAGGAAGGTTGCCGACCCTACCAAGAACAAGGCTGTCCTGGGAGAGTTCCGCAAGTGGCTGAAGCTGCTTAAGAAGAAGCAGTTCTACCTTTTGATTCCCATCCTCGTCGGTTTCAACTGGAACAGCACGTACCAGGGCATCTACTTGACCAAGTACTTCTCGGTCAGAGCGAGAACCCTTGGCGCCTTGACATCTGGTATTGCTGCATCTGCTGCTAACATCTTCTGGGGCTGGTTCTACGACCTGAAGTGCTTTAGTCGACCCCAGCTCGCCAAGATTACCTGGTCCTGCTTCTCAGTCATCATGCTGGGCTTGTTCGCATGGCAAGTGGCCAACGAGAAGCTCTATGAGGACACTGTTCCCAAAGTTACCCTCGATTGGAGCACCCCTGGATTCGGACGTGGATTTGCGGTCAATGTACTCTTCCGGTAAGTTCAATGATGTTCCGTACCTTATCGATCTTTTCAAGCCAGTACTAACGACTCGCAGCTTCATGAACGAGTCGCACTACATGTTTGTGTACTGGATCATGGGTACCTTCTTTGACGATATCGAGACTCTAACACTCGGCGTTGGTCTTGTCCGATCATTCGAGTCCATTGGCTCCTGCCTAGCCTTCGGTATTGGTGCCGTTAAGGTTTCGCCAATGGTAAATCTCATCGTTGCCTTTGTCATGTTTGTGGTCTGCGTTCCTGCGACATCGTGGGCCGTTCTGCTTGTGCCAGAGCGACCTGTCGACAACACGAAACTAGAGGCGGAAGACTCTGCTGTCGAAGACAACAAAGTAGTCGCGACCCCGGTGGATGTGACTACGACAGCGGCCGCTGTCGATGGTCCTCGGAATGTTTAAGATACTACGATGGCATATGTTCATGACTTTTAGCATCAGGCACAGCCGACTGGTTGCCTGAGGTAAATAGTCCAGCCATGCCAGACTATAGGCAATGAGAATTGAATGAGACCGTCTTCAATGTTTATGACCATGTGCTGTTGTATATGATGCTTGCTATCCTTGTCTCGTTACTTGTTCTTGCTGATCGAACTATTTACATCGTGAGACTGAATATGGACATAAGAATTGATGAACTGTGCATGTCAGACTTTTGGCTCCCATGCAGCCCTCAAACTCGTCTTAGCTCGACATCGTACTTAGATAGAAGCCTTGTCAAGATTCTCGGTGAAGTTCTCGTCCTTGAAAGGCACATTGGCACTGCCAAAGTCGGTGTTGTTGAGAGCAGTTTGCATGTTCGTCGACATAGCGTCCCAGTCAAGGACCGGGTATGTCTTGCCGGTGGTATCAGTGAACTGAAGCTCATGGTTCAGTAACAGCTGTGTGAAGTATTCCACCTTCACACCATCACCCTCCCGTTGCGGATTAGTCGACTTCTTGTAGTCGCCGTGACCGGAAGCAGCTCCACCCAGGATCGTCGGGTCCGCAACAGAGGGGTTGTTGAGCCAAACCACCACGCTCTCCCAGTCGTGTCTGTGAGAGCCGGTGGAGACGCCATCGTTTGGCATGTCTTTGGGGAAGTACCAAGCATACATGATGGCGTACTTGTCGTTGTGCCATGTGCCTCTGGCGTAGGTCTGGCCCTTGCTGGTGTCTCTGCAGCCTCCAGTAGAGCTGCCGCTGGGTTTCAGACCACCGCTGATTCAATCGTCAACCTTTTATCTTTGTGAAAAACTCCTTGGACACGTACCTTGTGTCTCCGGCATCATCAACAGCAGTGTATGGCTGGCACCCATGAGCGATATGGAGGAGCGGGTTGAATCGTGCGATGGCTTTGCCGACAGTGTTATCCTGAACTTTCTGGGCGAGAGGACTAAGAGCGTCGTGGCCAACTTCTCCGCGAGAGTCTAAAACAGTGGCAACGGGAGCGGCAAAGGCACTGCTCAGGAGGCTGAGAAAAGGAAGGAAGGCGGTAGAACGCATGTTGCAACGAATGACTACGGCTTGTTATTAGTTGAAATCTTCTCGGCCCTCAATGAACGGTCATCATACCAGTAACGAATGAACTAGCTGAAGTGAATGCTGGCAATGAAGACCTGCTTCCCTGGTTGCCGTCTATGATCTTTGGTGAAATGAAGTTGATGGAAGTAAGTTGGCACAAACAGCAACAAGGACAGGGAAAAGGGCGGCTTTTGAAACCGACTCGATCCTAGAAAGTGTCAAACTCGGGCTAGGCCAGATCCAATTTCCAGTGGATTGAAGAATCGCATGAGTTAATCCTGACTGCAGGTCCGCAGCACGCGCGCGGCGTTCGGAAACCTGATCGGGTCCGAAGTCTACAACATACAGGGGTCATGACAAATGAGACGAACCACTGGTGCTATCAAAAGATCAGTAAATGCTACCATTTGACATCAGTCGAATGAGGTTGGGGTGATCTGGCCTCGAAAGCCGCCAAACCGGAACCGAGGCTGATTACCTGCGTCTTCCGCCGGGCATATTGATTGCCACACCAAGCCCTATAGCTAAACCTTGATGTGGTTCTTGAAGCTGTCCAATGTCCAGAATTAGCGACGCCTAGTCTGGCGGGCTGAGAACCTTCATTTAGCTGCGGCTTTCTGTGTGGGCCCGTTGGTGTCGACCGAGTCAGTCCAAGGTTACACTCTTTCCCGTGTCCATGATTGATAACCCAGCCTTCACCACCGTTTTGGTCCAATTTGGTCCACAACTTTCAACCTGTTACTGGACGACTGCCAAGTATCCCGTAGCCTGCTTGATTGGGGGGCACAAGGAGATCCGAGTTGTCCGTGCCAAGAAGGCTCCATCCGCCTGACCATCGTGGTCCTCGCGTGGTTCTCCAGAAGGTTAAAGGCGTCTATCTTTGTTGCTAGTCATGATATCAAAGCATTGACGCACCGCCTTGTTTTCCGATCCGCAAAGCCATGGGCCCACTTCTTCGCCTGACTGCTCGGGATGGGATGGCGACTTTCAACATGCAATATTTCAGGGCTTTGACAAGTCACTCAAAAAGTTTGGGTTGATCTCCTACAACAAACTGCAACTAGCACAAAATGCATATTGAGAAGGAGTCCATTCCCCAACGCGATTCTAATTCAATCCAAAACTTCTTTCAAAATCCTTTGCTTCCTTGCCAATCGGTTGAATCAAGGTATAGCTCCCGGACTTATTGAACTCTTGCACCCCGTTGAGTAGGTAAAGCGGAGTCATCTGCCCATCATCGCTGAAATACAACTTTGGTCTCTCCCGGCGATAGTAGTCTAACTTGACGCCGTCGGTGAACTCAACGGTTGTGTTGTACGTCAAGGTATTATTGTTGTAGATCCAAGGGCCCTCCCAATTGCGAGCATAAGCATGTGCTCCGACTCGCGGCCCTTTTCTGCCTTCCGCGATATCGACCATGTGGTGGACCAGAATGTGCCAGTGTCCTCGTTTATCTCTCCAAAGGAATGGATCTTCACTGCGCTCCGTGTTTCGCGGTTCAACAACAAGCTCGTGGGGTGCAGAGAAGTTGTCTGCGTGGTAAATATTGTTCTTCTCCACAGCGAGTAGGATCTCGTGCGTGGGGTCCTCATCCGTCCACAGCGGCCACGGTGCAGGGTTCGTGACGTTGATAACCTGCGGGATTGGTGTCGTCCATTCTCTAAGATTCGGCGACGAGGAAACCGAGATCGTATTGTTCCACTTCTGGGATTTGCAAACGTCACCAACCTCGACGTCTTTGCCGATAAAATAGATCAAGAACTTTTCATCCGCTGGGCTCCAAATAGTTGTGGGATTGTGGTGGAAAGTGCTGAATAATGTTTGGGCGTAATTATACGGGCCTCTCGGCCCTGTGCGAGACTCGGCTCTAATTATGGTGCTGAAAGGCCGCCAACCAGAGAGACCACAGCCGTGTGACATTTGCGACGTAATGAGATGGAAGAGGCCCTTGTCTTCGCGATCTTGGATGATGTGACCTCCCCAGGAAGAGTTTCCGGCGCCCTCCTTGTAGAAGTCTGATCCTGTCGCGTTCGTGTGATTGTACCCGGTCCAAGGCTCGACTGGCTGCAAATCCAGTTCGCTACAGTCGGAAGAACGCCATCCTTTGTCACAGACACAGGAGGAATTTTGATCGCAAAGGCCGTTGAGACTGCAGTCGTCATCCGTTCGACATCCAATAACTCCAGCCAAGAGGCTGGAGAAATAGCCAAACACAACAAGGCTCAAGAAAGCTCTCATCCCTCAGTAATTTTGGCCTCTTTGTTGATTCACTGCTATTTTTATGTTTTCCACGAAATCGACGCTGGGAAAAGTGCAAGACAAATCCCTCTTGTATGCGCGACATATCTAACTGCAGCCGCTTAGCAAATTTCCAAGATCGACGGGATGAATTCTCGGCTCGTCGTAGATCTATCCGAATTGCGGAGGTCTCCATCTAGGAGACCGGCGGAAGAATTGAGATCCTCGAATCTGCGTCGGCTTCTCCGCATTTCCCCGCGAACAACACCAGCCCCCATCATACCGCAGCAACCATTCTGTACATGTACTGATCAAGGCAACTCAACATAATCCGGCTTTCAGATCACTCTAGAACCTGCGACTCCAACACCAGTGGGAGAATTATATAACATCTTGCTAGCTTCAACAACATACAGGCCGCTGTCGTGCTGTGGTGCCACTCCTGTATTGAGAGAAATGAGGAGACTCTTAGCTTACCACCCCTAAGGCAAGTTGAGAGCTTGAGGTACGCAGCGGAGCCCCACATACAATTGCCCTATCATGCTGGTTCACTTGCGTATCAACACATCGCTCATATTGAGCCTTTGTATGATATGAGGGGGTGGGGGTTTCGAACTGATGAAAGACGATGAGTAATTATGGCAGTAAAGTAAGTAAGGCACCGGTCATCTTGAACAGGAGTTATGTCCATCCACGCCGATATGGCCCGAATCCTCCCTGCTACCTAGCAAATATCCAGGGTCGCTTGGCCTCTGCAATTTGCAGTCGTGGTGACCTTGGGACTCTCCTGGCCCTTTTCAACACCCTTATACTCCTGGCAGACCTTGGCGACACCGGTACCGCAGGACCCAGATATTGTTGCAACATCTCCAAAGTTTGAGTTGATGCCGGCAAGCAATTTGACATTATTGGCCTTCAAGTTGGTTACTACCAAATTCCTCGGACCGCCGTTGTTCACACAGTTGGCGCATGAACGGTAAAGACGATTCACATCGATGACCGTAAGATCTTTGACTGTGGCTGTTCCTCGGCCTAAGTGCGAGATCGTGTTACCGTAACCTCCGCGGACACCACCTCCCTCGACGAGGATATCGCCATTGCCATTGATCACTATGGCATCTGTATCATCGCGTAGAGGTCAGCATTCGTTCTCTCGAAACTCACTTTGCCATGGTCCAGTCCACGGAGACAACATCTCACCTTCACAGACCTGTCGGAACCAGACATTCTTCAGCGTGCAAGCACCTTTACAATGAACTCCTTCAACCTGGCCGGCACCGATAATGACGTTGCTGATAGTGGCGCCATTTTCAAGTATGAAGACGGGGTGCCCACCTGAAGTCTCAACATCGGTATTGCATGAGCGTCCGCGATCGTATTCCTTATTGCCAAAATCCCTAGACCCAGATATCACACTCGGCGCCGGTAGTGAGATGATGGAACCGCTTCGGCTGGGAATGTTGAGTGTTTGACAGGCAACGAGACCAGCAAGGAGCGCCGCTGGCAGTGTTTTGGAGATGAACATAGTGAATCAAAGTTCGAAGGGATGTCCGGTCGAGCAATGAAGAAAGGCTCGCCTGTCTGGCATATAGAGCCACCTGGATAATATAGATGTAGATTTCAAGTGGAGTCTATCCCTGTTTGGTCTACTTGGTACAGTCATCCATAGCAAAGTTGTTGAAATTGAAGAACTTAGGCCTGGCAAGTTCTTGCAGAACATACGGAATCTATAGTTCTGCCATTTTGGACTCCGTGGAACCCGCGGGCATGTGTATGAGGCTGCGAGGGAGCAGGAGTTGATTCGTGGCTAAACCACAGCATTCACGCTATGTGGACGTTTCTCCAGCGATGTGGTCTCTTATCCGTGGTTCTCGCCCTTCCTTGGTGGATTCTCTAACGATATTATTCCGCTCTTGAAATAGCGCATGTCTGATTAGAGCAGCGCCAAGCCATGCTCACCTCCTGCAATCTTAGCCGTCAATCATATGCTGTCCACCTTGCGAAGCCAAGAGGTCCATGCTATCCAGCTGGCCATGTTGCTACTGGGGCCACGGAAGCATTTTGAGAATACAGCGTCATCTTGATTCTACTCGTGGTTTCTCATCCATCATTCACCTTCCACTCGTCAATCAACTTCCGCCTCTGATGGTTCGTAGCCCACCCCAACTCCGTCTCGATACCAGAAAGTAGCTCCAGTACCAGTTCCTGTTCCGGTCGCGTATAAAAGGCTTGCCCTGCCACGAAAAGCGGCTGGACAGAGTGAACACGCACCGCATCAGTAGGATCCGCGAGGCTAATCCCACAAATCTCCTTGCAATGACGCAGCACCCCTTTCTGAATGAGTCGATACGATCGCAGACGCGCCGACACGGTCGACCGTATGGCCGTGGATTCTTGGGGCCGGTTCACCAGCAAAAGAATCTGAGCCATATGGTAGCTTTGCATCGTCGACGCGCACATCGGAATGTCGTACCAGACTCTTTCCATGTCCATATCCGTCTCATCATCACCCAAATCCCCGTGGCGACTAGAGAATCTTGTCCGGGCGCTGGGCACAAAGGTCGGTGGTAGACTCTCATACCACTCCTGTAATTCGACTTCAAGCTTCGTCCATCTTCCCAGGAGGAGTTCCTGCGTCAGACCGAGCGACATGCGCTGGCCGGCGGGCTTAGAATAGTCTTCCGGGCGAATACCGTCCCCGTTGGTGATGTAATTCACAATCTTCCCCAGGAGCCACAAAAGCTCGTTGCTTTTTGAGTCTTCATCCACGTTGGTCGAGGAGCGGATATCGGCCGTCGAAAAGGGGCTGAAGGGGAGTAAGAGGTTGCGTTCGTCTGTAGCAAGGCCAAAGTTTTGCCAAAGACGGATGTGGTCCAAGTTGAGACGCGTCTGGGTTTCGCTTATGACTTTCGAAGCGCAGATGTTAGCCTTTTGGCCACGACAGTGTATGTGTTGAAAAGCTTACAAGCACAGAGGAAGTCCTGCCTTGCCAGACTCCAGAATATTGGCCCCTTGGTCGGAGACTGCGGTATCGAGACCGGAGAAGATCCTCCCAGAGCTCTATCTGAGGCAGAGTACAGTGACAGAGCCGTGAGATGCGCCTTCCACGCAATCCCTGGGGCGTTCATCAACTCGTACATGCAAAGTATGGCAACTGCGGCAAAAGTATCCGCATGTTGGTCGCTCGTCTCGCTATGTAGCGCATCGTACCTTGCTCCGGCGAGAGTGATTGCGTGCTTTAAATGTCTGATTGCTTGATGATAGTGTCGGACGGCGTGGTATTGCCAGTCGGGAGGTGTCGTAGCCGAGGGAGCCGCCGAAGCTCTCGCGCTGCAGGTCTGTCGGATCTCGTTGTCATTTGACTGTGTGCGCGATAGGTGCTTTGCTGCGAGAGCGCAGATTGCCGATTTGAGAAGCGGCCGAGTCGTTGCTCTTATTGGTATTTTGCATGAGAAATGCGCAGATGTATCAAATAGGTCCATCCTACCGCCCACATTTTAGTAGCTGTACAGCCCGAAGGTAGAGGGATATGAAGAGAAGAGGGCTTACCACTGCCCAGGTCCTTGTCTGAAATGTCTCAGAAGCTTTAAAGCTATTATGTTCATCTCTGAATCATCGTCGTCGCCGTTGTCGTCCAAATCTTCGTCGTCATCTGCTTGAATTGTGGGTGATGGGAGGGCCACTGGGTTTAATACATCATCGTTCCCAACAGATGCAGTAACAGGTCTGCTCTGCACAACATCGCTATTCCTTCGGAGATTCTCAGAGGATTGTTGAGCGAACTCAGAAACTCCTTCCGACCGCGATGTGTAGGCCGGAGTTCTCCCACTCTCCGCATCCCGAGGTTCGGATGTTGACAGCGTGTGACCCCATTCATCAGATGGTCCTCCTTCAGTATTATAACTGTCATGCTGCAGAAGAAAATCATCGTCGGAGATGTCGTCGTCTGCCTCGAATGGGTTCGTAATATTCACAAAGACAACTGAAGCGGTTGGTTAGTCACAACATCAACGCTAGATTCCAGACACACATCGACCCACGTTCATGCGGAATATCGAGCCAGGTTTGATCTTCTTCGAACAGATTCTCGACAACAACACGACCTGCAGAAGCCTTGTCTTGTCCTCGACAAAGAAGAGAGCGATCAAAATGACGAAATTTTGTGTCTTGCGAAAAGATGCATTCGCGATCAGACTTGGTACATTGCCCGCAAGCGGGTCGTGCCTCGTTGCATTTTAGTTTTCGCTGCCGGCATGTCAAGCTGTTTGTTGAAGTTGTAAAGATAATGCGCGTTTCTGATTGAAGGTAGCAACCCACCACCCATGATGCGAGCGCATGATACCTACGCTATGGTCCAGAGAGTGCCAAAAAGGCCTCGACCACGGTCTCGACCGAGGGAGAGGGGAGCTCTGCTGGACGCGGTTAGTTCAAGGAATTATCCCTTGTTAGTCGTAAGGTAGGTAGCAAATGTGACGTTCAAAGGCGAAGAGATAACATGTCATAAGGGAAGAGATCCCAGGGCTCAATGTGGTGGGTGACAAGAGGGGAAATCTTTCCGGCGGATGGTTCCGGTGGAACATGAAAAGGTGGGGGGGATACCTTTTTTGATTTCGAGGGTGTACTATCGTTGACAGGCAGAGAGTCAAACGAACGTTCTATGCTATCATTTTCCGTCAGCTCTAGTGATTAGCGTCATCAAGAGCTGATTAGGTCCCTCGTCGACCAAGTCAGCGCAACCAACGAGACGAGACGCTTAAAAATTCAACCGTATAGTAAAATTTCATTGGGAAGGAGAGTGTATCCGTCTAAAGATCAGAGTCAGGCTTTCGGCAAAGTTACCTTACTCAGACACCGGCCAGAAGGGTCTGACGCTTATTGCCGATGGCGCGGGATGGACCGAATGTTCCCACCTCAACTGGCAATTTTGCCGACAGAGCGCTCAGTGAGCTTGCTTGCCAGTTGGTCTCAGACGAGAGGCAGCTAAACTCAACGATGCTAACAACTTACAAATCTAGAACCCTCGATGGGCGGATTTTGAGTTATGGCAACTAAGCCGAGCCGTATCATTGTCAAAAAACCTGCACTGCATAGCCCACGCGTGAGACAACAGACTCTCGGCGAGCATGACCCTGTGAAGGCCCAGTAACCATTCCCGCCTGCGGGCTGTCTATCGGATTTTTCATCAAGATGGCAAACCCGGTGGGCTTCATACCCGAAAGGAGAATAGCACGATATCAAGATGGGCACAACATGCAGCCACCAAGCCAGTATAAGAACCTTTTGAGTGTTCTGAGGAAGGAAAGCTACGGTTCGCTCGCTGGTCTATGCTACAGAGCATTTATCTCGCCCATCACCGTCTCTAGATCGTGAGCCTCGATCACAATGAGACAGTACAGAATGCCGCCGCTCTATGCCAGGGCGTCTATAGCTACGGGAGCCTGTCTGATGCTGTGGGGGTGAGTCTTGTCTGCAGATCTCCTTCGTTTCAACCAGGCTTTTCAGCTAACTTTCACCTCTCAGGCTCGACACTGGCAGCATAGGCCCCATAACAGCAATGGAGACTTTCAAGACCTCATTCGGCCACTTCTCCGCCATCCTCCACGGCGCAATCGTCTCAACCCTTCTCATAACCGGCACGATCAGCGCCCTCCTAGCAGGCATGCTAGCAGACCAACTCGGCCGAGTCGCCATGATATCTACCGGCGCCGCCGTCTTCGGCCTCGGGGCCGCCATCGAATGCGGTGCCGTCCACCTCGCAATGTTCATCGCCGGCCGCGCCGTAAAGGGTCTCGGTACGGGACTCTTCGTCAGCACCGTCGCCGTGCAGATCTGCGAAATCACGCCCGCCAAGACGCGAGGTTTCTGGGTTGCGTTCTCACAGTTCATGCTTACGGTGGGATTATCCCTGGGGTATTTCATCTGCTACGGAACGCGTCGTGTGGCGGATTCGTCGGCGTCTTGGCGGGTGCCGCTGGCTGTTGAGGCGATTCTGGGATTTGGACTCGCTGCGACGACGCTTTTTGTGCCGCAGTCGCCTCGATGGTTGGTGGCCAAGGGTCAAGTCGACAAGGCTCGGCTTGTCTTTACACAGCTAGGCATCAGCGAGGAGGAGCAGCGGGAGATGCTGGCGTCCAAGGGCGTTCAGGAGGCAGCAGCAGCCGCAGTACATCCTCCCAACATGAGCATGGCGGACACCGTCAGAGCGACGATCCATGACTTCCGGAAAGCTTTGTCCAGGCCCTTCCGCTCTCGCACTGCTTTTGGATGCTTCTTGATGGCTGCCCAGCAGACCAGCTTCATCGACGGAATTCTGTATTACGCCCCCTTACTGTTCCGTCAATCAGGTCTCTCAGAGGAAACAACATTCCTCTGTTCGGGAATCCTGGCTTTGGTGATCATGGTAGTCACTATCCTGGCCACCATCTTCACAGATAGCTGGGGCCGTCGGACCTGTACCATAGTAGGAGGGACTGGCATCGCCATTCTCATGTTCCTGATGGGTTCCTTGTACGCCGCCAACCAGGTCCGTGTCGATGGGGGTGCCGGACGGTGGGTGGTGATTGTATCTATCTACCTCTTCGCCGTCGTTTTCAATGGCACTTGGGCTATTTGCATCAAGGCCTTCCTGGTTGAGAGTCTCCCGCGCGAGACGAGGTCTAGCGGTGCGGCGCTGGGACAGGCTGCCAACTGGTTGGCCAATTTCGTTGTTGCTCTGACGGCGCCGCCCTTTCTCGCTGCCTCATCTTCGGGGCCGTACTTCTTTTACGGCGGATGTACGCTGGTAAGCGTTGTCGTCTGCGCAGTTTGGATGACGGAGACGAAGAGCCAGAGTCTAGAGGCTATTGAGGCGGCGTATCTTGAGCGCAAATCGGGCAAGGTTGACGAAAAGATGACATGGATGACGACGACGGAGGGTTTGAGCGGTTCAGAAGAGACTTAGATTCAGGTGAATGCGATAGCAGAGTCAAGCAAATTTGTTTCTTACGAAGAACAACTCAGGTCTGGGTTAACGTAGAGCTGGTACTGTGAAGGTACATCTGCGGTCAGAGGGAAATCACTGTGATGTATTAGCCAGAATGAATCACGTTAGAATGAAGAACCTCTGTACTCACGCGACAGCTTGGCGGCAGTGACGAGAACAGAATCAAGAGCTCTGGCGCAGTAGTCGCTATGAATATCTTGGATAATCTTGGAGAATTGGTTGATTTCCGGGTGTGTATCAAGGGAAAAGGTCTTGAAGGTATCGAGGTTGTATTCGCAAATCTCTTGATCTACCCCAATGGTTTGTCAGTGGCTTTGTTACACCAAGGCGACAACACTACATATCCGAGAATAGGGCATTGAACCCGTCAATGATTACAACATCGTTTATCGGTCGCTTCCGCAGAGAGAGTAATGCGGCTGTCATTGGAAGTGCCCATTCGTCTTCCGCTCCGAAACATCCCTGCGCAATGGAGCTGGCAGAGCTGAAGTCGGCCTTCGTCGCCGGCGTGGGTGAAGCGAAACATTGGACGCGAAGCCTGCAGACCTTTTTTGCCAGTTCGAGATTCTTGTTCGGCAGCCCGAGCTCGGGTCAGAGCCTGAAAAGGCCATGATTGATGGTACTTTGGAGAGAGGCTGAAGAGCATGCGCCTTCAATCGATAGCTTCCCTTGACACAAGTATTCCCCAAATTTGTACTGAGTTTCTTGGCTCAAATATCGCAGCTTAGATAGATTATACGTGCGTGCTGCGTCTTTCCCAGTGAATGCGTCAAGGAGCGCAACGTCGGAAATAAAGGAACCTCCAGGCAAAAGTCTTGTGTCCAAGATATAGATCCAGATATCGGACGGGTCGTCGGGACGCCCGTTTTTGGGCATGATGCTGCGATACAGTGCGTATTGAAGGGCGAAAAGTAATGAGCTCGTCCAAGACATGAGGTTGTCACCATCCCGAGCCTAACCGCGAAGGTGGCAGTTGAGCATCTCGGCTGCTTCGTCCGGGGCATCGAGAATATGTCGCAGTCGGATCTAGCGTGACCACAGAGAGCAGCTCTTGATACGATAGATTTTAGTGATGTTTTACCTGAGGTGCTTGGTGCATGGACTCTGAAAAGGTATCGCGGGATCTTCTTTAGAGCTGAAGTAGCATCCCCATATGAAGGGCCGGGTGTAAAACGCACATAGCCGCGGGTGATGCGCTGAGTGGGAGCAGAGTTAATCTTGGTGGCTATTTTGAACGCACTTTGGCCTATATTAGACGTTGAGGGGTTATTTGTGGTGTCGTCGGTGTAATAAGGTAGGCTTTAGACGATGTTGTTTTGGGCGAGAGATTTGCTATCAATAACACTAGTTGAGTACCGAATATGGATGATAAAGTACGAATGAAGATGAACTTGTAAGAACAATCGTTAGAATTATATGTGGTTTGAAGACAAAGTGTAGAGTGGTAGACACCCGGTCGGCAGTGATAAGTCTTATTTATGATTCTATATGATGTGAGGTCACAGTCCTCTGTTGCCCGATTCTCCAGATTGACGGCCTCCTGCATCGTTTTTTATGCATGTAGGCAGGCGATGACGGATACCGCAGGCGCGATAGGCAGCCATGCCGGTTACTGTGGAATGAGTAAGCTGTTGCAGCTGATAATCGCAAGATGAACGCCTCTTCGTCGTTGGTTTGGAATATCTGCCTTCGTATAAAGACATGTCTTTTAACCTCCACAGGATGTTAATGGGAGGCTCTTGACATCTTCAGAAAGATGTCTGGGCGGCAGGATGGAAGATGCTCGCTTCGTGTGGGGACTGATAAGATAAGGTTAAGCTATCGATGGAAGCCGGGAGAGCGCCCGCCTCGGTGGTACCTTCGGAGATCCCTTTTCTCCGCATTCCGTAAGGCTTCCGTCTGTTCCCCAGCAAATCAGAGCGTACCGCCTCGGCACTGTGGGGACGGCATGCTGGCAGCGAACCTCTTCAGCACCGAATCGGGCCACGGTGCCCCCTGGCAGTGGCAGCCCATTGGGAGTGGGACGTGCGGCCTCAGTGAGGTCAGTGCCTGGCTTGCCTGGCCCACACCAGAGCTTCAACACCTTCCACTGCTATCTGTCCAGGGGAATCGCAACCACCACGAACAACTTGCCTTTCATCACGATCCATTCTCCACCTTCCTCAACGACCGCCAGCTCAACTCGCGTCTTCTGTACGACCGCCGACGACCATCCTGCATATCAGCGACATTGAACGATACCCAGCGATCCTATTCCCAGCCTTCGTTCCGTCCCTAGTCCGTCGATCCCCCGGCACCTCCGTGCTCCCGAAGTCCACGACCCTCAACCACCTACTCACCTTTACCCTGCAATCCTGGCTTCACCGGCCGGGTTAGCTGGCCGAGGACGTCCAGCGCCAGTCGAATGAATGCAACCCCTAAATCCATTCCTCGCTGCCTTCTTCCGAAGCTCCCTACCCTCACAGTGTACCCCGGTACATCACCATATCCTCCTGGTCCCGACCACCGATGTCCTCCTCACATGTCGCGAAGTCGAGAGCGGCTCGACCTTCCACGAGCTCATCACTTCGGAGGAGTTCCTAGCTAGTCATGTGCTTCGCATTCCCGCCGCAAATACAACCTCTGCTGCGGGTGGGAAGGACGCGGCGCAAAACCTGCGCGAGCTGAGGGGCAAGGCGAAGCAGTATCAGACCATCAATGGTCGCACAGTCGTCATCAAAGATACACACGTCTACAGTAACAAAGGTGCGCCTGGGTATGCAATACGAAACCGCCTGTGACTGACAATTGTATCCCAGGCTTCAAGTCGCTTGCGCAAGCTCAATTACTGAACGATTCGACATGGTATCCCGACCTCCTTGAACCCCGCCAATGGCTGATTTACTACATCTCGCGGCCACTGGTGGGCGTATGGGAAGAGAACAAGATCGAGCCTGCCATACTGGTGGAGGGAATGGCGAGGAGGAAAGCCCTCGAACAGAGCCAGGCGGCGGCTGCTGAGAATGGCGAAGGCGCCATGCTTCCCCGGAAGAAGGACATCAAGAGCTTCCACGACCTCCTCAACCATTTTCCTATCATCGCACGACAGATGCAACCTGGATTAGAAAAGCTGTTTCGGGAGTTCACGACTGTGTTCGAGCGACCGCTCCCGCCGCCCCCTTCGGCGTTACGCATACCCGACCCCGAGCCCGACGGACCCATCACTACGGCCATGAGGAAGGCGCGGTCCAACAGCATGTCCGCAGCAAGGCGCCCCAATGGGTTGACTAACGGTCTCCCCGTGACGGAGAACTTCTACGCCGAGGACGACGAAGATGTGATGAGGGCTTCCCTGGAGACTGCTGTCACAGCCGCCATCGACTTGTTCCAGGGGGTTGACAAGCAGCAACTCTCGATGCTCGGCGCTACGACCGACCTGACGGGACCTCTAGTCGAAAGACTCATCGAAAGATACGTCACCGAGAATACACACCACCTCCTGTTTCCGCGACTTAGTGCATCAAAACGACCTTATGATCTCGAGTTGGAGGCCAAGATTCGGCAGATGGAGTTCATTGATCTATCACAGCTTGGCATCTCCATAGAAGGTGGTTCGCGAGGGAAGCATGAGTTGACGATACAGCTTGGTCTGGCTGTGGAGGAGTTCAAGAAGACAGCGAACGCCATGAGCCCACAAGAGATGCTCGATCTGCTCCTGTCGACCATGAAGCTGGTCACTCATTTGACAGAGTCTTCACGAGCGCAAGCAGCCTCTTCGACCGAGAAGCCTACTTTGACAGTTAATGCCGACACGCTAGTCTCGCTGTTGCTCTTCGTGGTCATCCGAGCACAAGTTCGGCACTTGCACGCTCGGCTCATCTACATCCGTCACTTTATCTTCATTGATGACGTAGACAATGGTGAGATGGGATATGCACTGAGCACCTTCGAAGCTGTCCTCGCATACCTCGCACTAGACTCGTCAGGATTGCGAAGAGCCAGCCGACGAAACAAAGCGTTATGGAATGCTACTTGCAATGGAAGCCTTGACGACTTGAAGAAGATCATGGAACCAGACGAGAACGCCATTCTCGACGAAGACCTTTATGATTCGCCAGAATCAAGTAGACGCCCCTCTCACAGCTGGAGCTTCACCAACGGGTCTGCCTCGAGGAGATCGTCAACAGCAGTCACGATCTCGGATCGCTTCTCATCAGGCTCTGGCCTGAGCCACGTTTTCCCATTCCAGGCCGAGGATGATGGCAGTGAGATTGACTTCCCTTTACCGCCGCCGCCTCGCAAGGTCAAGAGGGTTGCCATGGATACACGAAGCATGTCCAGCGGCTCGGAGATCTCGTACCACTCGAGGGCGACCAGCAATGGTACCATTGGAAGCGTACTTGAGGGCGACATCACTATCGATCGTCTTTCGCAGACACACAATGCATTCGGGGAATCAATTTTGATGATGGCTGTGCAAAACGAAAGGCCCGATGTTCTGCGGTACTTGCTGACGCTGAGCGAGTACTATCCTCTTTCTGTCATTCTAGACGACATCAACAACGAAGATACAACGCTTTTTAGCGCTGCTGTCCAGCTGGGGCATACGGAGCTGATTAATATTATTCTCGACTTCATTTCGAGACTGGCGGCAAGAGAGCGCTTAATTGAGTATTTTGCTCAGCAAGACATTTGGGGGCGCAGTTGTGCGCATTACCTGTTCCACGCCCCGTTTCTAATTTCTCGGATCGGGAGATTAGTCCCCTGGCGGCAAAAAGACAAGAATGGGCAGACGCCGCTTTTTGCACTCTGCAGGTCGTATGACCATATCCACTACCGCGAAATGGTGGATGCCGGCCTTGATGCGGCCACGGAAGCGCAGCGTGACGGGCTTCCGCTGCACATTGACGATCATGTGGACGCCAAGGGGAACACTCTGCTTCACATTGTCAACGACCCACAGCTGGCACTCAGAGTGCTCCAGCAATGCGATGTCGATGTCAACGCCACGAACGAGAAGAAGTTTACGCCGTTAATGGTTGCTAGCAAATATGGCAGGCTGGATATGGTCAGAACACTATTTGTGGATGCACGCGTCGATGTTGCAGCCCGAGAAATCCGAAGCCTGACTGCCGTTGAATTGGCCAAAGATGACGACATCAGGAATAAGATTGATGACCTGGCGCTCTTCAGCATGCCCCCTGGCGCGGATGCCCGTATCACCGGTGTTGTGAGGGCCTTTTTCGTTGAAGATGCGACCATTCGGCTGGTCTTGAAATCGGCAGCCCCAGCCGACCACATGAGCTACACCGTTACCACAAGCCGCAGGAATTTGTCTGATTTTGAGCACCTCGGCAACTTGCTGGCGCTGGAGAACCCGGCGTCCTGGATCCCGGCGGTGGCGGGTGTGCGGTCGCCCTTCCAGATACCTTCGAAGCCGTCTAGAGCAGTGCTACGAGATATCCAGACTAGGGCCGACTGGTTCCTCAAGATCATGCTCAATCACCCCACATTCGCAACACACGAGATGCTCTGGGAATTCTTCCTGGTGCCTGATATCCAACTAGGCATGATGGAGCAGAGGAGTAACCTGAAAGCTGAGACGCGAGCCGAGAAAGTGCGGGAAGAGTACGAGCCCGTCAAGGATGTGCGAGAGGTCGAACAATTCGTCGATCATGCAAGGGAGATGGTGCGGAGTGTGAACTACTCGACTAAGAGTGTGGCAAGAAGGGTCAATTCCATCGCCATAGTTGCTTCAGGTAAGTTTTGTTTCTGGTAATCAAATAGTTTTGGTCTGGACTAACGAGAGCAGATCTTCATGACGCATCACTCCTGCTGTACCGCGCTGTTTCGACATTGCCGTTCCTTCCACCAGCATACATCACGGCGATGGATTCTTATGTCCGTACCCTCGTACCAATGCAATCGAATCCTTACGGGATCTTCCACTCGACGTTCCTGGCATCGCAATCGACGATCCAAGCCCTGCTATCGGCTCTGTCGCGGCCGCCAGCGCAAATTACGCAGATATCGGCTGCGCGCAAGGCCGTGGAGCGAAACTACAACTCGCTCACGAGATCGACACGGTGGCCTCTTGGATTGCTGGATGACACGCGACAACGCCTCAATGAGGAGAGGGAAGAGAAAGCCCGCCAGTCACAGGAGCAGGTGGATGACCTCGGTCGAGAACTTCGATACTCGCAACAAGTAGTTGCCGGGGAATTAGCCGGGTGGCAAGACCTCCACGAGAAGATGGGGCGACGAGCGATCAAGGAATTCGCCAAAGGCATGGTGATCCAGGAGCGACTCCGGCTGGACGGGATGATGAGGACACTCCGGAGGCTGCGGGAAGGGAAAGCGGATCTCGAGGCGGCATTGGCAAACGTTTCAGGGCGGTCGAGTATGAGTCAATCGACGCACGAGGGGACGAGGAGAGATGCAGGTGAGGGAGCCAGCAGTGGGAACACGAGAACGGGCGACGTGGTGGCGAATGGTGCGGGATACTAGAGGCTAGAGGCCTAGGTAGCCCTGGTTTCGTTTTGGATGGGGCGACGACGTCGACGGCCGTCTGCCTTGGGATGGCTTGGTGTGGACGTCGCTTTTCTTTGCCCTTCAACACCAAGAACCGACGCGTTGTATGCGCAAGTTGGACGCGTCTGGGGACCAGCGGTGGCTGTGAGTGGATAGGTGGTTGTGGCGTGGGGCGGATGGTCCGTCCAAGTCAAGTCCGTTGCAGCGGATGACTGCAGCTGACGGAGGAGGGTTGGTGGGTGGTGTCAAGTCTGGGATGCCGCAGACCACATCACCTGCATGGAAACACACACACAACTTGGTCGTTGAAACGTTGAAACATTTTCTCTTGTGGTCACCGTCCTGCTCTCTCACACTTCCTACTTCTTCTCAAACCCTTTACCTTTCTTGATTGTCCTTTTGTGTAGCAAGGTAGAAGGACAGAGAGAGACACTTGTCTTCTTCCTTTTTTTCGTTTCATTTGACGGATACCCTTTTGGCGTCCTCGGCGTGGGCGTAATGATAGACGGGGGGATTTGACTTTGAATGACTTTTTTTTTGTTCTTTCCAGGGTCCCCTCCTCCACTTGAGAGCTGGGGCAAGGGACAACAGATAGACAATGGATACATGAGGATACCTACCTTCTTAAGGTACACCGCAAGGTTCAAACTGGATGAAATGATTCAGAGGTTTATGCTTGGGTAGTGGTGTTGGTAATGAAGTGACGTCGATTTGGTGACGCCCATTTGCAGGGAGACAATGTAGAGTGTGAGGTGGTCATGTTAGACCCCAGCCTCCCCAATTTTCCCGGGCATGCTCCGTGGAGCGTTGGGGGAGGAAGATGCCCGCTCTGAAGTGCACCGACCCGAACTGCCGGGGTATGTCGAAAAGAAAAATTCAAAGTCCTCGCCAACATGTCCTTGCTGAAGCAGCAGGAAGATCATGGTTGATGCGTTTTTCCTCATGGGAAAATGATCCACCGTCGATGGACAACGAGATGTGAGTCACCCTTCCCTGTACCGGTTCCAATGGCCAAGAGCAACCATCATGCACGGCAAGGCCAGGGGAGAGACAGATATTCGAACTAGTAGAGCTGCCGAACCGGGGCGAGGCAAGCTAGTACGCAGTACCTTACGGAGTAGAGAAGCACAAGGGAAGAGTCCGAAAGAAGAACGACGACGGGAGGACCATTGAATCGAGAAACAAAAGAGCGGTCGTGAAACATCCCGGGAGGACGGCTGGGCCAATGAAGCGGTCGGGACACGGTTTGAGTGATCTTTGGGGACCCGATTGGATGCCGGACTGGACCGGGGTTTGGACACGGGCAGTGGAGTTGTGGACACCATCCCGAAGCGATGAACGGGCGACGGATGGATCTTCTGAAGTTCTGGCAGGCTGAACGGACCGTGGGCGTCGTGGACGGATCTACGGCGCGTCGAGATTGGGTGGTGCGCGCGCGTGGTTGGGGGCCAATGGGATTACGAGGCGGGGGGGAAGGACAAGAGGAGGGAGAAAACGAGCAATGGATGACAAAGGGTGGCACGGACCAGAGCAGGGACACCGCGTCTAAGAAAGGAAGGAGCACGGACTCTGCCTTACCTTCCCTTGGAAGGGAATGGAGCACGGGCCACGGGAGCGAAGCGGGAAGGAGGGACGAGGTCAGGCGAATTGCAGACTTTGGATGCTGACTGGATCTTGAGTGTGGCGCTTGGGGAAGAGGGGATGATGGGGATGAGGGGAGAATTCGAGAGTAGAGGTAGTATTAAGCGCTGGAGTGCGGCTGTGCAATTGTTGCGCAATGCCGTGTCTCCTGTTTTCTCATCTGGTGAGGAGTAGAGTCGTACTACATCGACCGAGGGGGACGATAGCCGAGGGATGCTGTGCTTGAGGGGTTATGCGAATCATGGAGCAGAGATGGGCCGGCGATTATCATGCCTGTCGCATCCTCGTCGCTTTCTACAATCTGACGATGAAGAAGGTTCGCGAAGTAGACTGAGGTCGGACCGCCTCGTTAGGTTCACCGTTCAAGACGTACTACGGTGTATCAACGTTACAGATGGCGGTTGTGCTGCGAGGCTTAGACTGCCCGCTCACAACCTCACCGAGACATGCGCGGCTACGGCATCATGCGGACGGTAGCAGCAGACTCTGATGGCCAGTTTCCAACCTGAGGACCAAACCCTCATTGTCATTGTCAGCAGGCCCGACCTCGGGGCCGTCGAGGCTGAGGGTCGGTCAGTCGTTCTCGTACCTTTGTGTGTGTAAGGTGAGGAGGTAAGGGGCTTCGTGTAAGAGAGTGAGACTGGTCATCAAGCAAGGCGGTTGCCTCTTCCTGGAGCCCATTATCGAGGCCCACCGGTTCCCGGATGATGCTAAGAGCGCTCAGCGAGATTGAGGATATGAGATTTGGCTGTAAGCGCCGTCCGGAATCGGGAGTGGAGTGTGGTGGTCGTCATTGCTAGCCGTAGCCGCCCGGGCGGTTAATGGGGAAGCGGAGGCTTTCTGAGCGAGCGGCTGTTTCGGGAAGAGTAACGTGGGGTTCGGCTGTTTCTTTTCTTGTACGGTGCCAATTTCCGCGCGCACCTTGACGCCGGATGGTAACACTGGGAGAGGGCCTCTCAGGCGAGAGAGGGCTTTTGTTGTCTTAGTGGGAGAGACAGCATGATGCGACAGCCGCCGGTAATCTCAGTTGCCGCTCGGCTCATCTGATTGCGAGAGGGTAACTCAGGGACCCGAAGCCTCAAGGTGCTCAGGTGAGCGAGGCTTAGGTGGTGGTACTTGACCCCGGAGGCCAGGTGGTGGAAATGAGGCGGTTGATGAACTGTATCCGTATACGAGAAAAGCTTGACTGAATAGGACTGTCGAAGCGGCGCAGACTGCGAGATGTGCTGGCATGGCTTTTGCGAGGAGTGTGGGCGACGAGGTGGGAATGCCCTCGCGGACGAGTCGCGATGAAGTCAATCAAGACGCGAAACCAGAGCGAGACCGAAAAGAGGCATGGCATCGCATCGCATCGCATGTCACGACGACGCATGACATCGCGTCGAATGATCGTCGTACACCACACGACCGCGTCTACCTAGTGTAGGTACGCCTAGGAGGGTGAAAGAAAGTGGTGTTGATGTTTGTGTTGTGTTCGTCCCACTCCCGCCCGTTCTGCTGTGGGGGACGCTAGGAAGCAAAGCTAACAGAGTGGAGAAAAGATGAGCTAATGCACGGCCGAACCTGCCATGTGTCTAAAAATGAGTCATAGACGCTTTGCAGGGGGTGAGGAAGGTACGAAGGTGGAAACCCAGGGATTCAAGGAAAGAGCAGTTGATGCAAGACAGCTGTCGGGGACGGTGAGTGGTCAACAGCATCTTCTCAGTCTTGCTATACGTACCGTTTCTGATAACCGAATATACACTGTTTTGTGGTCAGCCGTAACGTGACTTGGACAGTGCGCCAGTAAGCGAGCGACTCTTCCCGCAGGCTCCGCCTCCAAGGGGATCCACATTGAAAGATACGTACCCTTCAACGTTCTTGGAAAGGCAGTGACGACCTCACCACCTCACCTTACCAACCCGGCCAAACTCAACGAACAGCTTCAAGTTCTTCTTCTGCATCTATGCGGCGCCAATGTGCTTCCAAGTGGACTAACCTTCACACACTTTTGCCCCGTGTTTCAGATTTCTAGCTCTCTCAAGTTCTCAACGCCGTAGTGGGTCGACGACCTCACTTCTGCATTCCCAGTATGCAGCCCAAGATGCAGCATTTCATCGACGAGTCCACCCTTTTTTCCCTTCCTTCTGCAGTAGCTCCAAGCTACCCTGTATCCTGTGTCCTTTTGTGTAGTGCCGGGGTCAGACGATAGACGACAGTCTTTTTCTCTTCCTCCACCTCAACATGGGATACACACTACCTTACCGTAACTACGTAGTTGAGAATACGTATCCATCCATCTTTTTCATCAGTCGTGTGGTCTCGGCCCACGATCCGTCCAAGGGACCCTGGCATCTACAGACTACAAACCCTCAAGCCGGATGCGCGCAGCTCAACCCACAGTTGCGTTGTACCGCTGCTGCTCTACCCTCCCCCCGTCAGTTGATGGGGCTAGAGACCCAGACTTGGGCCCGACGACCTACGGTCAGTCCAAGGCTGGGGCCGGGGCGAAGGCCACACGCCCTCGCTCCAGTCGGCCGTCAGTCGCGCGCCGCATCACCACCACCACATCCATTGGGCTACGAGCCTCAAACCCGAGGATAAAGATGTCCTCCCCTCCCGCGCCTACTGTCCCTTTCTGTTGGTCCCTTCTCTCTCCATCCTCATCTCGTCTCCTCATCTCCTCGTCTCCTTTGCGCTCTCGTCCTCTCATCCTCGTCTCAGTCTAAACTTGTTATCAAATCGACCATTGTTTGTTTACTATAACTCGCATTATTTGGATACCAAAACACAAAAACTATACACCTAGATCTCTCGGAACGCCCTGGTCTCGTTGAACGCGGCCACCTCGTCCCTGCTTCACAGCAACCCCCGTCTGCTTTTCCCATCGCAACGCAAACCTCAAACGCCAAAAGACTCCTGGAGCTGGCCTCCTCTCTCTCACGAAACACCTCTCATAATCCCATAATCCAACCAACTCACACAGTCACAATGTCCACGTATGAGATGCCCCCTGCTTCTCGCCTCACTTGCACCCCCACTAACACATCATCTCCCAGTCTGGCAGCGGATATGTCCTTCGACTTCATCTTCCCCTCGTGCGAGCCTTCCACGCCGCCGAGCTTCTCCTTCGACTCTTCTCTCCTCGACCTCCCCTACCACCACAACCCGGGCCACAACCGCTCCCGCTCAAATGGTTCCGTCTACTCCTTCATCTCTACCGCAGACTCCACACCGGACTCGGTGAGCACACGTATGACTACCCCGTCTCGTGCCTCACCCCCGATCCGCCAACACGGCCCTCTCTTGCTTCCCAAGATCCGCTCCCAGGACCAAGCCATCGAGTCGCCTCCCAAGCGCATGAAGGCATCGCCGAAGCCCCGCGCCCCGGTTCCCAGACGGGCAACCCCTGTGGCTCCCACCACCAACGCCGTCTTCCGCCCGGCTCACACTCGCAGCTTCACCAACCCGGAGACCCTCACATGGAACATGCCCTCCACCTACTGCAGCCAGCCCGAGGAGCAGACTCCTTCGTCCCTCCTTTGCTCTCCCATCATCTTCGCCGATGACATGCAATCTCGCCGCGCATCAACCTGCAGCCTTGAGGGTGTCGCCCTCGAGAAGTTCGGCTTCCCGACCTACCGTCAAATGCCCTCATACGTTCCCTCTCCTGCTCCTCAGCAGCCATCAGAGGCATACATGTTCCCCTCCTACACTCCTCGTGCGCCATCTCCCCTCAGCCTGTCAGCCGCTGCCACTCCGGACCCGACTCCCAGCACCACTCTCATGACTTACCTCACCGGATCTAACCCTGCTCCTTCGCTGGTGCGCACCATCTCGTTCCCTCTCCGGGATCCCAACACCAAGCACTTCTGGTGGGATGTTCGCCAAATCCGCCCCTGGACAACCTTCAACGCCTCCTCCGTCCTCTCTCTCCCTGGTGCCGCCGCCCTTCTCAACTGCCCCGTCCCGGCACCTCTCCTCCCCAACCCGGCCCCGACTGCCCGCCACCCAGAGACCGAAGCCGCCCTTCACAGTATCTACGCCTCCCACTACCTCCCCAAGCTCAATGCTGCGCTCGCCATCTCTTCCCACAGACCCATGCAGCTCTCTGCTCCCGCTCCCTCCGCCACCGCCAAGCAGCCCGAGCTACTCTTCACCGCCTCTCCCGCCGGCGAGCCCACCTCCGCTGCCACCATCTTTGGCGGCAAGCCTACCGCCCGCGTCGTCGGCCTCGTCCGCTCCTTTGACCGCTTCAACACCGGCATGCGTGTCGAGGGCAACATCAAGCGCGTAGAGTACCTCCGTGGTCTCGCCGCCCTGCACCACGCCATGCGCGAGCACTCCTGCCGCTACGGCTTCATCCTCACAGAGATTGAGCTCGTCATCGTCCGCAACGGTAGCGAATCAGTCCCCCACTTTGGTCACCTTGAAGTTACCTCCGTTCAGCTTGCCGCCGTCGCTGACGATGCCGACTGCGAGGTCGGCGAGATCCCGCTGACTGCCTGCCTTGCGCTCTGGGGTCTCTGCATGATGGCTGGCGACGATGCGCCTCAGCAGCAGGGCCGCAGTGCCGTGGCGCACTGGAAGACGGAGATTGGCGCACCTGCTGAGGGTACCCGACGCAAGGCGCTGCCTAGGGATGATTGGATGCCCAAGCCGCAGTTGGCCGAGAAGCGTGAGGCCAAGAGGGCTAGAGGCTGGGTCATGCCTGAGGACCCCGTCGGCAGGAAGGAATTGGGCAAGCGCGGTGTGCGGTACGGTGCTTGCTAAGTTATGTTTTCTGCTTTCTGCGCTTTTTGGAATGATTTGTTCGTCTGCTTTTATCTTGGCGTTTTGAAAAGAGTCGCTTGGGCTGGTTCCAGACACTCTTTTCGGTGGGTGGACATGGGTACATAAAAAATAATTGGGATGGGATATGACTGGGAATGGATCATGACTGGATGATGGGTAAACCATGGGACATGTATTTACAAGGATTTTGGTAGCTGAGACGAGGGACTTTCACGAGTTGCATGACGAGGCATTCTTTCTTAGTACAGATGTAAGTTGTTTAGATGACTTGCAATTACAACCATTTTCAAATTTCAACCTGTTTATTCAGACCTCTGCACTCGAACATTGCTCAGTGAACATGATAATGTGAAGTCAATCGGTGCCCGGGGGGGAAGTAACAGTAGCTCCAAATAGACTCTTCGAGTTCCGCGGGAGTCAAAATCCGTCCGCGCGGTATTTGAAGTTTCAGACGTTCTTCCTGTGCCGTAAACCTCAGCCAGTAAGCGCGCTTGACGAGGTCAGACTCTGGCGGAACAAGGATGAGGCTGGGATCGTGAACAAAGAAAAGGGGCCTCCCGTCCGCCCGGGCCAGCCCGAGATCGTTGGTTTGCTCATGCGAGTTTCAGGGAGGCACTGCTTTATTTATCTTTGTCTACTCTATAATTACAATACTGTCCGCAGGAGTCTTTTCGTCTTTGATTGTCCCATGTTCCCACTGTGATTAGGGGTCGGGTGAAGATAATACCTTATATCAACAACAGGACTCAACTGACAAACTTGTTATCCATTCTTTGCTTTCTAAGACCACGTAACCACAACCTCATAATGAAAGGATTCGACCACAACAAATCACAGTAACTTCCAATCACGAGAAAATATGAAGACCGCCGCGATCGTGCTATGGAGCCTCCTAGCTATGGCATTAGCCATCCCACTCGGTAAGCAAACCTCTCCCGTCCCCTTCTCCTAAACATCCCACCACAGAGTTCAAAATGTGACAAATGGAACTCGTGATCCATCACTAACGTGGGACACACAAAGACTCGTTGGCAGCAGACCCCGACGCCGAAATATGTCAGGCCTTCTGCGACGGCGCGTGCCCGGAAGGATGGATGAAGAAGGCAGACGACACGGGCGCTGGCGCGGCGCAGGCGTGTGCTTCGGAGGCGGGGGCGTTGTGTTGTCAGAGGTTTTTGCATTTTCCGCCGGCGTAGTCTGATCTACGTAGCAACGTTTGGCTTGGAGGTTCTGAGAGCTGGGCTGGTGTTTCCGGTACGACTTTGTGAGGAGTTTTGGGACCGTGGAAAAGTTCACGATGAAAGTGGCAATGACGTGGGGTTTTCTGTTGATACAGATACCTAGAAAGGGTATGGGATGACCAAATACCCTACTGCTGTACAAATGGCAGCTATTTCAGCTGTTCTAGAGGGTCATATAACCATACTGAATTGGATGCAACCTCTGACATTCAACCTTCCAGCGACGAGCGTCTTCCTTGCGGCCCCGTCTCACTTGACTTCACCCTTCATCAACCAGAACACCTCCACTTATCGCCTATCCCGATTGAAAACCGTCCTGATCCCCGTGACAGCAACCCATCCGATGACAACAACAGTAACAGCTAACCGAATCTCCCTGACGATGTCCACGGCAGCGGGCCCGAAGTGAATGGCGTGGATGTGGTTTATCGCGCCCGAGTGCGCTGCTGAGAGGCCGAACTGTTCCATCTTGTCTTTCGTCAGCTCGTCGCGGTATGAATTGAGCTGTGCGAGATGGCGTGAGAAGCTTACAGTTTTGATGGTGAGGTTGAATGGTGGGTGGAAAGAAAGGGATATGGTTGGAGTTGGCTGAGTGATGGAGGACTTTTTTGTGGGGGTCGTGCATTACGTCAACGAATCATGGTTGCGGTTGGGGTTTGTCGTTGAAGAAATCCTGGAGAAGTAATGTCTCCAACATGACGATAGAAATCTTCGATTACGATTGATGATTGGCATGGAAAATCATGAATGGTATTTGCAGAGATACACAAAACTCGAATTCCCAATATCTTCTTTCGCGTCTCGTGATGCAATCCTCAGCAGGCTGTGTATGGATGTTGCAACGGGGTACTGAAGAATGGCCGGTAGTTCTGATCCAAGACGCATACGGGTAAACAAGGATCCTCCTTCATGGAGTGCACATTCAAAGCCTAGCAAGATTGACAGGGAGCGATATCAATAGATTTAAGCTGAGCAACTCATAGCGTATGACCCGCTCACCTAAATACTTGTAGATGCGGGCAATGAATGCCGCAATGATCACTGACGCCGACAACTTCTCCACTTTCTCTACACATTGGTGAAATCTCTTCCCCCGAAAAATCTTCTGGCAGCGAAGAAGGATATGGCACCAGCGTCAGTTTCAAGCCGCCGCGGTACAAGGATGAGTCCGCTTGAAGGGACAAGGTAAAGAAACACAAAAAGAATAACCCGAAGAATGGCTTTGCCAATCGCGGTGAGGATTTGAGCCTCACGCGGGGGTCGAACCCGCAACCTTGAGATTAAGAGTCTCACGCTCTACCGATTGAGCTAGCAAGGCGGGTCATTTGAATTGTTGAAAGTTGAGCTCAGTTTGGACTATACATAGCCTTTTCATCTCTCGCAGTTAGTCCCATCGATCTCTTCGACCCCAGTCCTGTTTTTGAAGCCTGGTTCCGTATTTCTTTTCTCAGTTCGCGTGGAAATCGTGACGTTTAGAAAGGAAGAGCTGATCTGGGTTTATCTCTCCTCAAATCCTCTGTAACGTACATCTAGGTAAAGCCCGAAATTAACTCTCTAGAACTGATGAATTTGATCCTTCCGATACCCCAACTCCTGCAACACCCCCGGCGCACTCCTCTTCCCCACAAGAGCCGCCTCCATCGCCGGCGGACCGCACACAAACACCTTTGTATCCTCCTCCTTCTTCGGCGCAACCCCGACCTCCTCCAACAACTGCTTCGTCACATATCCCTTCCGGTACGGCGAATTCGCCACGGGGTGGCTAACCGTATACACGGCCTTGAACCTGCCGGGGAACTCCTTCTCAAATTGCTCGAACTCCTGCTTTAATAGCACGTCCTGGTCCGAGTTGACGCCAAAGACGAGCGTAATGGCGGTCTTGTCTTCGGGGTTGCGGAGGATGCCCTGCGCGAGCTGGTAGATTGGTGTGATGCCTGCACCGCCGGCGATGAGGGTGATGTGGCTGTAGCTGTTGGGCTTCCATTGATGGCCTTTGATGGCGAGGGCGAAGAGGAGCTTTTGGCCTGGTGTGAGGGAGTGGATGTGTGTGCTCTGCTTGCCGTCTGGGTACTTCTTTACCATCAGCTCGAGATAGCCGGCGTCATCTTTTTGTTTGGTCAGTAGCTGTTCGTACCCGGAGTGCGATGGATGCCCTTTGGGGGATTGTTCTTGTTCTTACCGAGGGGTTGCACGGGCGTGTAAGGCCTCGCGACGGGGAGCCACCTGCCCTCAGGCCATGACATGGTCAGGACAGCAGCTGTTCTTGAACATTAACACCTTCGTCTTCTTGCACCCAATCCAAGTGACCGCGAACACTCACACGTCAATGAAAGACCGCTGACTGCCTCCCTCTGTGGTAACTTGAAGCGCAAGCGCTTGGTGTTGTGGTTCACATCCTCCGAGCTATCCAACGCAAGCGACACAAACGCAGGCCCCGCCCCAAACACCTTTGGCGGCGCTCCGGACTCAGCAGACGCCTTGTTCATGAACAGTCTCGAGTACGCCGCCAAGCCAATGCCCCCAGCTGCGACGGTAGCCGCAATGGTCGCCGGTCGAACACGGCGTAATGTTACTGATGCCATTCTTCAATTGACCACGGATGATATGTGTAAAGACGATATGCAGGTGTGCACTGATGCAAAATGATGTAAACAAAACACTGCTAGCTAAGCTACGCTATGGAATGCTGCAGGGCGATGGTAGTTTAAAAAGGGTTGCTGAAGCTGACGTAGGAAGACTTAGGAGGATTAGTCGGGCAGGGTGGCAGGCTCGGGACCGAGGCGGGTTGGGGAAAGCACCGATGGTGGGTTCTTGCAGCCGGTATAATTTCGGTCATCCCCAAAAAGTCCGTCACCGATCGGACGATGTCAGCTTCAGCTTGCGTTTGCCCCATTTGGCCCAACAGGAACGGAATGAGAAGCGGTTCTCGTACACCTGCATGCAGGTACCAAAAAATCAGGCGTCCGTCAAGGAATATTGTTCTCGATTCACTAGCGCCCCTTCTGGTGTGTTCTTGGTGGTATTCAAGCCTTCTATGTCGGGCGAACAGAATCTTCGTTCTAGGTCAGTTGGGTACCGTACGGGGCAGTCACGGAGTGCTTTCGACATGCTTTGTTACGGACCAAAGGGCGGTAAACCCTGCCTACCTCCACGAAAGACCGGATGAGATCAGCAGACTTTCGAAACGGGATTTCAATTGAAGATGGCAAGCATTGCCTCATGTTTCCCGGCTAGGGCGGCTGTTCCACTTCTTTGTTGGTACGCCACTCCTTACCTTGAGAATGCGGTAGAGGGGTATCACAGCCCAGGTGTTGTCGTTTGGCGACCAAGGCTCATTCTCCCGAAGCAAAAATCGACATTGGTCATAGCTTGTAGAATCCCCATCATGCTCTCTTTTCGTATTACCTGATGAGTTCGTGGGGATTATTGGGGGCGGAGGAGACAACGTTGACAATGAACGCTGTTCTTTACGTCTTACCTACTTACCTTACTTACCAAAGTAACCAAACCACTTTTGTTTCGCGATCTTGGGCGTGTGATGTAGAATGTCACATTCATTTCCAAAGGCTAACAGCAAAATTCATTCTATACGCTTCGTCTGGGCAAACGAAATGGGGAGATCACGACACCCAAGTTCATTGTAGGCGCGGCAGGCGATAACGCAGCGCGGCAATACAGTAATATTGAAAGCCATGAGAATCGCAAACATGTCCTCGACAAGGTCAACAGCCTTTCGCCAAATCATTGAACTGGCCATCGTGAATTGGATGTTCACAACCTCACCTAATGGATGTAAGACTGGCCACTGTCAGGACTCTAGTGACCTTCCATTCCGCATCAACACCCCCATCCAACTAGAACACAATCAAGTCTACAAAATCACTCAGTTCTATTGCAAATCACCAGTAAGTTCTCAGACCGGCACGCACTTGAAAGCAAGTCGTGACCAGCAACACACGCAACTGTGCTAATCATCGTGTCATTTACTCTTAGTCTCATCGTTTTTCGCCTATCAAGCTTCTACGATATTCCACCATGTGTTTGTATGAACAATTCTCCTTCCCTGTGTGTTGCGGTCATATCGAAGAGAGATTGAACAGCTACTGCCACTTCGCGCGTAACGACCCCCAACACTATTGCGGGGAAAAGGCTAGAGTTAAAAGCTATACTGAAGGAAGTCCATGGCCTCAAGAGGGACCTTATGATTCCTGTATCAGCACTGCCACTCAAGAGAAGATGGAGGCATGGGTGCCAGACCCTGTGAAGCGGAACAAGTTCATCTTCCAATTCCATCTTAATATGATGGAAGCTGCCCGTGAGCCTCGGAGAAAGGCACAGCAAGCGCATTTTATCAAGGTCAAGAATGATACTGCATGGGTCTACAAAGAACTTCGAGAGAAGTGGAAGAAGGATATGGCAGCCGCAGAAAAGGCCGCCGAAGAGGGTGACATCAGAACGCCTACACAGGAAGACTTCATGAACGTTGATCGCGGCGGATCCTCTTCGCAAGGCGGAAACGCGTCTGGCAAGTAGCAGAGTTAGCCTTTGTGTACACCCTGCCGCAGCGCCCCTCCGAGTCGCTGCTTCAATATCACAGCAGGCATATAGCCTGACTGCACTCTAGCTTTTAGACGCTGAAAAAATAGACCTCGTCGTCACCAACCGTTTGCGCCTCACACCTACGGTGATTCTTAACTTCCCTCTTGATTTGGAACGATAACCACTGCCGTAAGAGTAGCCTAGCTAGCAGTGAACTTACTCAATCGATGTCCAATCTTGTTCAAGTCCACGGCCTATTCTCATAAAGCGTCATGTCGTCCTAGACGTGATATGCTTTTCGAATGCATAGTCTGAAGTTCTGTGTTGCTCAATTGGAGGGGAAGGTTCGATCTCTCGTGTATCCAAGATACACGGCTACCTCACTACATGTATCCTCTCACGCTGTCATGTTTATCCGAGGTACTCTTGACTTAATCATGGACTCAAATATCATGGATGTCGCTCGATAGATCAGCAAGAACATCGAAGATGGTGAGGCTACCGTTCATATACTTCGTCAAAATAACTTTGAATTAGCAGCCGACAAGGCAATAACGTGAATACTTTGGCAGGTTAGGTAGATACTTATGCCGGGCCCGGGTTAGCGGAGCCGAGGCACGGCGGGTGGACCTACCGATGCACGGAGCTGGCGCCGGTGCCCGAAATTTTGCCGCACTGACCAATGACACGATGCGGCTGGTAGCTGACTAAGAAGACTGGGCCCGAACTAAGATCAAACAATGATGTTTTCAATCAACATTCACCTGTGATGATCCTCCTAGTGTCTCAGTGTTTTGACGGATCTTTGCAGACTGCACATCAGAATGTCGGTCCAAGAATATGCAGTAAGGCTGGATTTGTTTCCTTGCGATAGGAGCGCTCTACTAATCGTATTCAAAGGTCAATGAGTACACCGCCAACGCGCAACCTCACTTCAACTTGTTGAGGATATTGGGCGGATGGGGCAATGTCAAGTCTGTTCTGCCAGTCCTCCCCATACTTAAGCTTAGCTAATTTTCAACAGTGGCCCCGGTCTTCTGTATGCACCGAAAATCTCATGATATGCGCTCATAACTAACATCATCCCAGTATGCTCCGGAGCATGCTAGCAGGCACATCGACAGCCGCCGTCCTCGGACTCTCAGCCGCTATCGTGGGAAGTAGCATCTGGGGCACCGCCGCCCTACCCTTCATCGTCGGTTCTTCATTAGGATTCGTTCTTGGGAGTACCAGATGGTACATCGTCGCCGTGAAAGAATCCCTGCTGCAGCTGGACAACTACCCCGCCATCTTGCGCCTCCACCTGATCGCCAACTTCCCCTGGAAACCGGAGCTCGGACGCCACAACCTGGATTGGTACAATGCTAGACGATTCAGCTCGACCTGGCAAATGAAGAGCATGCTTGTGGCTAGTTGGCTGACTGCCCAGCCGGCGCTGGACGAGATTCGGAGTCGCACGGAGGCTGCATTGGTGGACAACTATCTTAGACAAGGGGGTTTTGAGGGAGACGATCAGGCCGGCACGCCGCAGGAAAGTCGATAAACTGCTCCAGATTCTTGTTAGATGTGCGCCGGCTGAACTAAGACAGACGACCCGATCTCTCTACTAAAGTCCAAGAGCCTTGCATGAGCCTTTCATAGACCGTGGATCACTCGGAGAGACAGAAATCCACATACAATCCTACTTTCACAGGATTTGTCGAATCAGAGGAGACATTATACTGTGTGTGGGAGAGGAGTTCCAAGTTCTCTGTAATCTTCGTTTGCGGGGTCTCCTAGATTCTCTCCATCACCCATGGCCCAGGGATTGAAGATAACATCTTGCTTATCCTACAGACCATGGCGTGGAAGCTCTCTGCTCTCCATTCACTTCTTGCTATCCGAGTCTCGAATCAGGATTCGCTTATACCTACGAACCGGGTGTTGACCCTTCTTGTTGTTCACCTGGAGAATAACATGCCATAATGCTCCTTCAAGCCGCGAGATAACTGGCACATTGTTTGTGATCTGGACCCTTGAACCAGTCGTGACGTTCCTGAACCCCGCATCGTTGACCTCGAGATAACCGGTTGTACCATAAGGCGGCGATAGAGGGTGAATTTCGATGAGCCCCTCGAGATATCCACTAGCCCAAGCAACGGAGGCTTCCGTGTATGCATACCACTCGAACTCGAGGTGAGTCGAGTCTTCGGGGTGATCAGGGTCGTAGGTCGCGCTGGCATCCAGAATGATTGTGTCTTTGGACGGGAGAAGAACCTCCATGGCATCAAGACTGACGGAGCCGTTCACGTTGATATTGGGCGGGTGAGTTGCGTCTTCGAATCGATCCGTGACTGTCCACTGCATGCGCGCAGCAAAGTCGTCTTGGTAAGCGTCTCGCCACCGCCAAACAGTGGCGCCTGAACTTTGATGATCCAGGCCAGACACAGAGACTGCTGTATCCATGGATGTACCATATTCATTGATGTCCGTGGCCTCGGTTACACGACTGTACCGACCACCCCAGCCACCCCAGTCTGGACGCCCCGCACTATTAAGGCCGTTTTGGATCAGCCACATGAAGCTCGGCGAGTCACCCTCCATGCCGTAGATAATCTTGGGATACACCTGACCCAGAGGGCCGATGCGGATATTGGGAGTCAACCAATCGTCTTGTGTTTTCGTCACATTAGAAGCACCGTTATCTGCGCCGTTCATGCCGCTCCATGTAGAAGCTTGGAATTCTCGAAAGCCGTGCACGTTGACGATGTACGCGATATCTGGCCAGTTGGCCCGAATCCATGGGCCGCAATCGTCCTGGTCCGAGATCGAGTAGACCCGAAGCCTAGACCGAAGCTCGGCTGCCTCACTGGAAGTTCGTTCTGCGCTGATGAACTGTAAGGCCTGCGCTAGGGTGTTTGCTCCGCCCCAAATGGAGACAAACAACGGATCAACGTCCGCTTCAAGCGCTTCAACAAGGAGTCTGGAGCCATCGCTTAACGGTTCATCCAGAGCCTTCCGGCCGTAAACCTGGAGACGACAAGTTAATGAAGAGCGTTTACAATCGCCAGGCGGGGGATCAGTCACATACCACTGGGCCTGATCTCACAAGTTTCAAAAGGTCCTCGGCGGGATTGAAGCTTGCGTTGGGGTGCACATGCTGATTTAGATTGGACACCACTTCGCCATATGCTTTAATAATAAGTCCGATAGCCTCTGGGTGCGTTTCGTTCGGCAAGCTAACGGAGGTTGTGGCAACCAGACCCTTGGTATCGAACTCGTTTGAGTAAGTCAAATAGCGAACCATAGACATCTGGTCATCAGGCTCATTAAGAATATCCGTCAGAATGAACGTCCGAGCCTTGTGGGGAAACTGAGGCAACTTTGTCAAGTCATTGGCCGTAGTTGCTTGAGCTTCGATATTTCCAAAGAGGACCAAAGTGAATATTAACAAGTAGAAAACTTGAAATCGACCCATTTTTGCTATCGGTAATAATGTTTGGTTGTTAGCTCGAGGACGCAATACTATACTTGCGATCTGAATTTATACACTCTTATATGTCTCCTAGCTAGTGCTATCATAAGCGCTTAAGATGGCTCAATGTGGAGGAATGATCATAAACAGATATGATAAGCACCTACTATGCCGAGTTTACGGGGTGATTGAAGTCACGACATTTTACCTTCAACCATTAGTGTAATGTGTTGTGGCCTACTGTGGGCATGGGTCATACCCCGCATCCCCAGAATAGGATCTGAGGTTCAATGGCTAGGTGCAATGCCTATACGCGGAAGACGCAGACGTCTTGTGGAAGGGGAAATTCTGACATGGGTTACATTCAACCTGGAAGACATGTCGAGATCAACACCACAGAAGTTGATGAGCGTTTAAGGACAGCAAAATCGTATTCAGTCTGGCCAATTGACGAATCGCTCGTTTTTCGCATCCTCGGTATGATCCACAAGACCAAATCGGGTAGAACTAGCCCCTCTGATTGCCACCACCACGAGAATCGTTCAATAACCATTCTTGAACCAGACTCTTGAGTTCTCATACCTACCTCTTCCGCATTTCCGTATTTAGAGCCGATGCGAAGTAGAGTAGTCCAAGCTGAATCTGGTCAGAAACCTTTGCAACTTTCTCCATGACTTGAACGTCCATCATAAGCGGAGGCCATACCCCGCCCAAGAAGTGTCTCCTAGGCTTTTGACGCAAGCGATTCCCGAGGTGTCAATACACCTTCGACGCGGGCTTTTCCCAAACAACCCTCGCCTCCTGAAACTCGATCCACCTTCTACTTTCACCAGAAAGTCTCATCTCGGAATCCCAATTGATCCTGGACAGAATACTCCTCATTTCCGTGTATGCGAGGCTAGTCAGGTTTGCTAGCCCAGATACTCGACGTCTTGATAAGATGCTCTCTGGACCTGACCTACTTCATTCCAGTGCAGTTCCTTGGTACAAAGCTGAAGGGCTTCCTGGCTTCTCTTTGGTCACTGGCGAAGCGAATATCACCCTGTCAGCGCTCTGTGATAAAGACTGATGGGATCGTGAAGTTCTGAGAGCTATGATACATCGACCACTGAAAAATTCCAATGACGGTCTGTACGTAAAAGCAGTGAATGCTTTCCGCAGCTCTTATCCTGATACTTCAACAGCTGGCGGTATAAAGATGGCGACTTATCCCTTCTGGTACCTAGAACCCACAGAAAAGGTCGCCTCCCTTGCGCACCACCAACGGCGAAGAGTGAGGAAGAGACGGGTTCAGTCGAAGCTTCTGGGCAAAATTGGTGTTGATTTTTCCCTCCGCTTGAAAAGTGGACAAGACTTTGTGGGTAAGCTTGGACAAAACCTCTGGGTGAGAGGCCAAGAAGTATTACGTGACCGCTGAAAGTGCGGTTGCCCAGAAGCTGCGAGCGTACATCAAAGTCATCACCAAGACAAGAGATGAGTTCCATCGCAGGCATCGTTCCGAGCTCCAATGAGGTCCTGACATGCGTGTTTGATAGTATGGCATATTCTGAGGCTCCCAAAGCCCCAGTATCTCCTCCTTCATCCTTGCTAGTGCTCATGTATAGGTTCGGGCCGGGCGGGTAGATGGCGGCGGACATGAATATTATCCATTACAAGGGCGAATAAGCCCGATTTTGATACCGTCCGGTAGTTGATTGAGGTGAAAACTGCGCGTAGGAGCGGGAGTTGACTCCGACTCCCTTCAACAAGTTGAACAAGAAATCCCTCCGACTTTTTGCCCCTCGAGGCTCTCGCCCATTTTCTGCTGCTTTCCTACTAAGTCCTTTGCGTTGGCCTGCCTAAGTTATGCACGCGATACACACCACTTTGGCTTGAGAACTACATGGTACCGAGAGGTTGTCGCCTTTAAATGACTCCTGTCACGCCTGGCCTCAATCACAAGGTATATTCTCTGGAGATAAGATATGTGTCGCTGAACTTACCTTCCTTTCCATGAAGACGTGACTGTCTGAAGTAGTCCGGCGTTGGTGGATCAGGCAGAGCCGACCACAGCCACCAAACTTTCATCCGATAATCTTTCAGCCACACGAGGACCTGGATACACGGGAGAAAGCCCATATATACCCCCTCAACTCCATTCCAGTCACCAGCCAGCAGGCGCCCGTCTAGGTCGACGGGTCAGGTCAAACTGGCTGGGTGGTGGAGTGGTTTGAGGTCAACATTCAATTCTACGCCAACCAGCCTACTCGACGACAGGCTTAGCGAGTACTCGAGTTCGAATCCCAGCATGAGCACCAGAGATATAGCCCCCAATTCAGCACCGGGGGGGGGGGTGAACTCTTTTTGGGACCTTCCTGGTCTGATGCTAATATAAATGATACTGTTTTGACCCCTATGGCCTACTTGTTGATATGGACGCAGGCCACTTCAGATGGACAGGGCAGAATTCTGGTGACCATCTGGACGAACGACACCGGGAATGCCTAGAGCTAGAGCATTCGGGATGACTGTATCATCTATGAGCCGCCAGCCCATCCCCTTAAGCCTGGCCATTCGTCTGGATAGGCCCCGATAATGTCTGGCAAAGTTATGTGACCTGCAACTAATGTTACCGAATTCTAGAAGCTACGTAGTCATCCTGATTCTACGAAGGGCTCTGGGTGGGAGTAGATCGATCGACGGAGGCAATATCGGAGGAGGCCGTGGACTCTTGTACACTGCATGAGGTAAAATTCCGACATTAGGTCATCTCTCAACCGACCTGGGAAGCATAACATGTTTTGGGGTGGTTTGCTATCATCTTAGCTAATGACCGCCCTTTCCGAGATGATTCTCCAAGGTGAATGACATCTGTCCCATGTAAGAGCCATTCCAGTCATCGACGTGCAGGTCCGGGAACGGGTTCGCCTCCAGATTTGACTCGAAGCAGGGCCAGCTATCAGACGTCGGTTGTTGTAGGGGTAGAGTGATGGTAGTCTCAGCCGGTGCGGCGGTACATGCGACACCCTTCTTCGCCTTGATGTAGGCCTCTGCTATGCGGTACAGGGCCCGACATAATTCATATTGCTTCTTGCAGGATTCCACCAAGCCACCTAGGCGCTCGCTGATCTCCAAGGAGGAGCGCATCAGGTTCAGGTCTTGATCGTCCGAGTTCCTGATGCAGTGGAGAAAGGTGATAATGTATGGCGTATATGAGGAATAGAGCTGTGTCCTACTCGAGGATTAGCTGACAGTCTTTGATCTTTGGGACGAGGAAAAGTAGCATACCAGACGGCATAAGTGAATAGAGAGGCATATCCTCCCGAAGCGGACCGGGGGTATGCGGTTGCATGGGCGGTCAAGCCTTTCCTAGCTGCCTCGAAGCATTCCTCCGTGATGGCGCTGGCGGCATTCGAGCTGCTTGCCCCACGATGTATGAGTGTTAGAATAGAATAGTAAACGACCTCGAGCGCATCAAACGTGAATTGAAACAGTTCTACTCGGTATGCGAGGGAATAGTCGACGCTGCGCCATGATTCATACCATGTCGATAGGCGCTTTGCAAGATGGACTGCTACGGCCCGCCTCTCCTCCTCCGTAGAGCGGGATGCTGCAGGAGAGTAGAGCTTTTCGTAGATCTTGCATTGTATTCTCCCAAATTCGATGAAGGCGGAGAATGAGGTATCCCAGGGCTTCCTCTCCGGCGTTTGAATGATTTCGAATGGCTCGACATCGACATCAATGTCTTGTATAACTGGCGCTTTTCCTTGTGTGAGGGTCAATCCCCGGTCTGCAAAGTATACGTGCCAGAAGAGTCGTCGTGCCCGCCGCGCTTCTTGGTTCGGTAGCGCGGCCAACTTCCCCCTTCGATGATAACCTAATGCTAGGACGTGTCGGGCGGCAGCGGACATGAGGCTCCATTGTAGCGGCAAGTTGCCATCCTGTTGTGCCTTTAGACACTACATGCCCGAAACTCGAGTCAGTTCACATGGTCGACCGTCTCGAAGATACAACACGGACCAGACTCGCGCTTTACTGACCGCTATGGATAATATGAGAGTATGCTCGAATGTAGGTACCGCCATCACTTCGTAAGTCTCGACTCCAGCCTTGAAGTTGGAGTTGCACATGGTGTACAGCCGGTTGGCTTCTTCTGGACTGAATTCGGGATTTGACTCGAAATCGATGTCCCTGAGGAGCACCGACAAGAAGCCGTTCAGCAAGGTGACTTCTCCAATCGTCACTGGCTCTACAGAGAAGTACACCCTTCGACAGAGTTCTTCGACTTGAATGCGATTTTCGACTGCGTAGAATAGGAACAAGATGGAGTGATCTGCTTTTGACGATAGCTTAGCTTCTCGGCTGAGATTGAAAGCCAGCTTGCGGCAACTTACGGCTCACAGTCCGAAGAAGACGAATCACGAACTCAGATGGTGGAAGCTGCAACTCTGCCCCTTTTGTTGAATGAGGCTGGCGAATCTTCCGGTTCGATCGCGATTCTACGGGGGTCTCTTGTCGTTGGCATATCCCTCGTAACGTTGCAAGCTCGTCAATCACGCCTGGGGTCTGCGCCTCTTCAAGTCGAAGTTCCTCTATCTGACTTGCAAGTAGAGTCTGTTGCCTGAATGAAGATTCGCCCTCGTACGAGACATGGTGGTCTTCCCACAGACAGTGATGTGAGACTGCATCATCCTCAATGGTCGGGATCGTATTTGGCGTAGAGATCGATGTCGCCCTATTGGCGTGCTGGTCATTTTGGTTCCTGAGAGATTCTTCGACGGCTTTCAATCTCTCATGCAGTTGATGAATTGTCGGCGCACCAGGACTGTGGCTGCGGCTGAAATGTCAGCTCGAACCCAAAATCACTCGGTTACGGCGCCATTTGTCACCGGTACCTTTCGGCCCTCTCAACTGTTGGCCGCTGTGCAGTGTGTCGCCCTGCCGGGCGGCATGGAATCTTCGATGTGATGCAGTTGGAACATGGAACCTCTCGATTGCAGCGTGTCTAGAACCCTACTCGTCAGCTGGGCGATTGTGAACATTCGAATGCTAAGCGAATGGGAGCGCGGAGGAGATGGCGCGGAACGCGTGCGACGGATCGGGTCCGGAAGGTCTCAGCCGGCTATTGACGACAGGGGACTCGGACATAGAGAATTATGAATACCTTACGGATCCGACAGTTGTGGCACTAGAGTGGGATACCGGTAGTTAGCATACTCGGCCGCCAGGCGCGCGGATTCCGAAAGTGAAGGCATACAGCTCTAGGAATGACGCTTGTTTTGGGCATATGCGGCTCCGGATCCATGATGTGACGGAAAGCCCACGTCGCCGAATTACAAGTATGAGGATGCCCTTTCGACAAATGCCCTCAGACTACTGGGTCGGACTGAGATTCCGTACGCCTACAGCTTCCCTTTTCCTTACGGGTTCTTCGAGCCTTTTTGTTTTTGTGAGCCGCGGAATCCGTGGAGCTCGCGGGGACGCACGGGCTTGGATTGGACGAGCAAAGACAGGGGCAGCTGTTTAGACTCTAATAGGTTAAAGCCCGGCCGGTGCAGTTTTGCATGTAAAGAGCGGACTTTCCGCAGACATTAGCAGGGCAGCTCAAACTTTTTAGGAGCGATGTTATGCTAACTGGTCGGAAGCGAGACCGAAATGCAGTGGCGATTTGTCAGTTTGCCAGCTACATCTGGTAGAGACTCGGCGGATAATATCCCATCTCGACCACCAACGCTAAGAAAACAGGCCAGGATATGTACAGTTTCCGTACCGTTGGATCTACACGTACATTGTAATTTTTAGTCCCCTGTTTCAATTTCCCCCAGGCCCATCATCCAAGATATCAAAGTCATGTGAAATCCACAATGCCAATAAGTTGAACAATGAACATCAGTAAGACGGAGTTAACATGTGGCCGAATTCTATCGAATTCGGCAACGATCCATCGTAATCCTGTGTAAAGGTGAACCTTTTATTGCGAAATGCTTACCTGATCTGGGTTTCTACGTTCTATCAATAGGTTGTGGGTTAGGCGGAGTGCATCGAAATTCTATGTTCCATGTCATCATACGGGCTTTACTGCGAGTTATGTCCGGTCTAGCTCCAACAAGCCCTGCAGGTACATCATAAGCAGACTTGGAGAATCAGAGCATACTGAACTTCGAAAAACACCTCATGCCCCGGCAGTTGCACGTCTGCTAATTATATTGGATTGCATCGAGTGAGTGTCCAACTTCTCACTTTCCTCTTGGTTATTTTTTCTTCTCGCAAGAATACAAAGATACGACTGTGCGACTGGAGTTGCACTTCTCTTTGGTACCATGAGCAAGTGCTTCTGGCTAAGTCCAAGACAGTCCCGTGGGTTCATATTTCGGAACCTGGATCCCGGGGCTCTTTTTGGGCAATAGTCATGCAGACTCTGCACTTACCTGTCTATCAAAAATTGACGAAAACGAAAAGCTTCTTCGAGTAAGATACGCACACAAGGATTTCGTCGTGTTCGTCATTTACTTTGAATATACGCAATACTGGGCACTCGATGTGGGCTGCCATAATCATCAAGGTACTCACCGACTATTGCCCGCGGCCGCCTCTGCAACGGCAAACACGGCTATGTTTTCGTGCACTTGTGGTAAACTCACAGTGGTCTTGAGTCATAGCATGCATTCAATTCTTAAGCCTTTGAGGCTAAGGATGATAATCACTAATTCGTCATGATTCTCAAGCCCATGAAGTATTAGTTTGGGGCCATTTGGCCGGAGGCAAACTGTAGATAGGTGCCTTAGCTGCCTCTTGAACAGTCATTAATCGGAATGTATCGGTGCCACTTTGAGGTAGGCATTCGGCAAATATTCACTAGGTGGACGTCTTGATGCCACCTTAATCAACAGCAGTTTTAGCTGCGTGTATCTCAATGAGGTTGCATGCATTAATTATAGTACGGTGTACCCGACCCAAGCCACTGGTAAGTCTGCATTCGTAAGAGCCATAGCCCTTGGCGCGCGTGTAGTGGGCAAATAGGAAAGTATGCATCGGAACCGTTCAGTTATCAGAGGATCAAGATCGCTCAAGCCTGGCCAGTCTTTGCAGCTGAAATCTATAGGCAACTGACTATCCGTAGATGCAGCTGTCACCTATTTAAGCTCTCGGTCCGGGAACCCAAGAAACTGCCGCTATGATCGCATGTGCGTACGTAGTACAACCATCGGGAGATTATTACTGATTCTGTCCTAGGCCGACGCATCAACGTGGGACATAGCAGCATGCTACCAGAATTCACAGGGATTGGAGGGCCATTTCCATGCCCGCGGATTGTCGGTCTCGCGATATGGGATTTGTCATGATCATGAGTGGAATAAATTTCCCCATTGGGATTTCTCGCCGAGAAAACAACCGTACATAGTGTGCATGTTCAGTGGCTTGATGAGTAATATTAAAGAATATCTAAGTATCTGCGGATAGCGCACCATTTATCCTACACTACACTACGAACGATCCGTACATGGCCCATGATCGCCGAGTTCATGACTAGAGAAAGCTAAACGCGATGGCAAAGCCGGCAAAGACAAGGCCAGAGGCCTTGGCAGTGACCGAGGCGGCACCATTAGGTGTCTGAGATGGCGAGCTGCTACTTTGGGCTGATGTCGGAGTAGAAGTAGACCCTGTCGGGGAGGTTGAGGCTGTCGCCAACGCACCGGATCTCGTTGCCGTTGCCGAAGCGCTTCCCGAGGGCCCCGCACTGGAGCCTGAGCCCTGCCCACCCCCGTTATCGTTGATGATTGAATCCCAGGACGGGAAAGTCGTGCCGGGACATGCGGCGACGCATTCGTATGTGTTTTTGTAGACACTAGGATCCTCGCTCGTCGTGTTCCTCTCTTCAAAATACTTGTCATTGCAGTTGCGCGCGCACGCGTACGCCGTGCACGGGATGCGATCCATGTCGCCCAGCGTGGACCCTCCGAGCTCCGTCTTGCCCCATTGTCCCGTACCGCCCGAGAAGGAAAAGTCGTTGCTGTATTCGAAGCCCGAGGGCCCGTCCTTGGTCGGATCCGAGTTCCACTCCATTGCGGTGATCTTGAAGTCGGAACCGTCAGGGATCGCGTCGGCGGGGATTTTCACCTTCACGGAGGTGACGTCAATCTTTGTCCCGTTGGCGAGGACGCACACGGGGCCGGTGCCCCATCCCGGCGGAGTGGTTGAGAGGTAGAGGTTGTAGTTGGTAAAACCGGCGTCGAAAGACTTGCTACCGGATGCGATGTCGTTCTGTATGGTGACTTCGACGTCGGTGTCAGCCTTGACCGTGGTCGGTATGCTAATGCGGTCGAACGCCAAGGCACGCGACGCGCCTGCTAGCAAAACGCCCATTGGGCAGAGGAATGTTGATGAGATCATGTTCGATGCGTTGAGAGACTGGTCGTAGATCTGTAGCGAGCGACTGATGGAGAAACGCTGATTGAATAAGAGGCGATTATGAAAAGTAAAATTACGATCTGTGAAGACGAGAAAAGAGTTTTTAGAATAGAACGACACGCATCAGAACACGATGTTTGTTGACGATGACTGAGAATTTTCCGAAGGATTCATATTTGCCCCTGATCCTCAGCACCAGCAAACGGGAGCCAATGCGGCCGAGATTGGCTCAGTAGACTAGTACCGATCGATGTTAGCGAGCGGCACAGACTCGTCATCTCAAGCTTGAATAGGCGGCTAAGACGGTAAATTAGATGCTGCTGCCTGGATTAATCACCACCTTAGCCGAGAAATGCGATGATGGTGCTGTGTGGAAAGCAAAGATGGTGATCATTTGGCCAGGAAAACAAGCTTTGCCATGGCGCTTACATCACGCCTGAAAGCTTACTTTCCAGCCCTCTCGCGGGAGCTCGGAGCTAGGTACTCACTAAGGTATCTAAGGTCAACATCTCATTAGTTGTTGCGGATTAGTCCTCTCAATTGCTTCTCATCCAGTATCTCGCCTTCTACCAGTCTAGCCGTCTCTTTCAGTTCGCCATCTGAAAGCTCAAACCGAACAATTGTCGGCACATTGTTGACGTTCCACTTGGTGCGAAACACATTTGTAGGGACTCTCCACCTGGTTTGCCACTAATATTTAGCTGATAATCGCCCCAACAAGTTGTGAAGCTCAAGCTTCCAGCTACTCACTCAGGCCGCTGTCCTACTTCAACGAAGGCCATCTCCGGTGCGCTTGAAGGCGAAAAGGCGGCAATGATGCGAGGGAGTGCAGCTCGGACATCGGGACACCATGACTCTCCCGTATCAGGATGGTCCGACGTAGTGAATGTGATGAAAAAGGGGGCTGTGGAATTTGTCGTATACCGTCCTAGGGCGCTCGCATCCTCCGGAAGCTTGAAATCGGAAATAATCGGCATATTCGCGGAAGATGGCCGACACGTTCGATCGAGCTCGGTAACCTGCCAGGTATGTTTTCGAACTCTTGAACTAATAATCAGCTTTTGAGAATAAGTTCAGGAATACCATCTGCTTAGACAGACTGACAGAGATCAAACGGACATATAAACAAGCTGCACGTATATGAACCAGACTCCCAGGCATAGGCAACATGACGCGATGCTTATCCACTATTGTGTTTCTGACTAGATCCCGCAATTGCCCCCGACACCGGCCGAGTCTGAGCTGCATCCATCGCGCCGGAACTTTAGAAGTTGGACCCGCCGAATACCGGCATGACCGGCAAACGTGATGGCGTTCTGCCGATCTTTGACACAACGAGATGAAGCCGGGGATAACGTCTAATTGTTGAGAGTCTTTCCAGTATCGATTATAAAGGGTTCAAAGTGAGGAGTTGTCTGCTTTCATTCAATCTTGTGAGTCTAGCGGCGCAACAACGATGCGGAACCCATTGCCTCTCCAGAATCCTGTTGGTTCGAGGCTACCTCGATACGTGCAATTTGCCTTCAACTTGGGACTCGAGAAGCATCCGCCTCTCAGTACTCTTCGAACATGGTCCGAGGCATCTAAAGACTCTCGCCCATCATCCCGCCAAGGGTACTGGAAAGCTGGCATCGTCATGTCCTCGCCCCAGAGAGTTGAGCACCATTCCCATACATGCCCCGCCATATCATGGCAGCCGTACGGCGAGAGCCCCCTTGGGAAGAGACCAACAGCACAGGTCGTATTGAAGCCAGTCTCGTCGCTATTGGCAGTATGTTCCTGCCAATCTGTGCCCCAAGGGAAAGCCAACCCTTCAGTGCCCGTCTCATCCCGGCCACCCCTGGCCGCGCACTCCCACTCTGGCTCTGAAGGAAGCCTCACGTGCTCATTCAAACCAATCTTTTTCTCTTCTCTCCACCTTTCTGTGAGCCATTGACAGTAAGCCCTTGAGTCATGCCATGTAAGATCGGTCGCTGGTGCATTTGCTTTCTCCGGGTCCTTGCCACCAGGACTGAGCCATTCGCGGCTAGTTTCCTTCACAAAGGCGGCGTAGTCTCTGTTGACGACAGGATAGACACCGATGCGAAACCTCTCGAGCGAAACTCTACTCAGAGGCTGCGAATTGGGATGACTTTCAGAGCCCATCATGAAGCTTCCGGCGGGAACCTCTGCGAGTTCAGTCAGATCTCGCGGGTCGCCATACTTTGACAGTAGACGACCGGCTTTCTCGCGTTCACCAGCCGAGCAATCTCCATTCTCGACGATTTCCAGAAGCAGCTTCATAACCTTGCTTTCGACTTCCGCGGATAATGGAATAAGGCCAGCCACCAGTAAGGCAGCGCGCTTAGCGTCAGCTGGTGTGCCCCCGAGGAGCCCGTCGACAAGGACGCCAGACCTATGTAAGGAGCTGAGACGCGACAAGCAGCTTCTTAGAACATCATCCGAAGCATGAGGCTGATCACGAAAGAGGCCGACAGCGATTTGCGGTGTCAAATCAGCTAGGTGCCGCGCAGCTAGGAGCCGTTGCACCGTCAGGCTTCGCAAGGCAGGATTGGGCTGAATCGCGGTCAACGACATCTCAGTCGGACCGGTGGTTAATGAGCTGTGGAATATCAGCTTGTATGACCTCTCTGCTAGAAGCGATGCAGCATCTGGCTGCGAGTGGGTGGACGAAAGCCACGCATCTAGCAGCTCCTCGGCACAGTTTCCAGAGTGATTGGCTTGAACCGCGAGAGCAAACATGGCCGGGTTCGACGCAGCTTCACCCATGCCAGTTGTTATGAGAGTCGACGGATCCAAATTCAGGTGAGAACGCACTGCCTCCCTTCTTTGACACTCTAGCAAGGGAAGCAACTCGTGTCGGACGACGGCCGGGAAGCTCCAGTGGTCAAGGACATCTGTATCGCCAAGCAAGAGTAGCTTGGTGTAGGTTCGCTCTCGTATTAGGGCCAGTGTTTTTGCCAGAACAGAGATCAGTTCATCCCCTGCGGTCTGCAGATCATCGAGGACGATGAGCAGATGCTCGTGCTGAGAACCAGATGCGCCAAGAAGTTGCGGAATCGTTACATCAGCCAACCGTTTCAGAGACTCGGTACCACTCAGTGAGAAATAGCACGGAGACAATCTGCTGGCACCCCAATTCTCTTCCTTGATATCACCTAGGTCGTTTCGAGGTAGTGGTCGCGCATTGCTGAATCCAGAGGAAGCTAGGATGTGGCAGAGGTGCTTAGCAAATGTAGTCTTCCCGCTCCCGCTGGGTCCCGTCAAGAGCAAGATCGAGTTGTCGCGGACTAGCTCAAGAGCAGAGAAGTGAATCGGATTTTCAGGCTTGTCACCGGCCTTGCGCTTCCGTAGACCTTGGGCGGCTTTGTCTTCGAAAGTGTATCGTGCGAGTAGTGGGATGTAACCTTTCGATAAATCGACAGTCGCACCATTTGGTAAGACTAGGAGTGGCTCGGTGCCATATCTTTTAGCCGCCGCTTGCAGGATGTTGATGGATACCGAGGTGCTCATTGCAAGCTTGAAAAGTTACATGCATCGATCAAGGAAGTATCGGACTGAAACGTGCAGCGCAGTCGGCGACATCGGCCGACTTATATACCGAGGCGTTATGTGAGTGGATCCGGGTCTTCGGGCCCATTGCGGAGGTTCCGCAGGAAGAACTCCTATCGGGATAACTTCAGAAAGACGGTATCAAGAAGGTTGGGCTCGAATGAGAAGGCCACGCTGATACACCTCATGTGAAGAAGATTCATATCCCTTTGCTCTTGCTCATAAATACATGTAAGCTCAAGTATCACCACAGAAAGATGAATGCTGTTGCAGCCTCCAATGATTTCTACAACGTTCTCTTCTCCTCCTAAAGTTCCGGCTCACTAATCGAGTGTGAGTATTCCCGAATGCCCAATTTGAAGTCCAACATCGTGTCTTGTTGCCCAAATAACGTCAGGATGACCTATATACAGCCATGGAGGATTCTGCTGTAACCTTTTCAGAGTCTTCGCATATGCTTCCGCTCTGTCTTCGTAGTTAATTTTGTTTCGCGCCTCGTAAAATAGTTCTTGCAACTTGTCATCGTGATAACCAAGCCACCAAGTTGCACGCGACGAACTGGAGATCTTATCATCCAAAACGCGAAACGTGCTGTTTGGGGTTGAGTCAAACAACGCGAGGCTTCCAATCTCTTTTTTGAGTCCGATTTGGCGAGCATATTCTGGTCTATTGGTCTCAACCTTGATTTCGACCTGAAAACCAACGGCCTCCAAGGATGATGCCACGAATTTCGAGATCTTTTGGGCATGCTCTGGCATGTAAACTGGGGTTCTCAAGACAAGATGTGTGCCTTTGTCGAAATCTTTCAGGAGATCCCTGGCCCTGTCGGGGTCGTAGGGAATGTGTTGCAATTGTGATTCTGGGAAGCCAAGATGATAGGGGCTGACGATTGTAGCGGATGACTTTGCGAACCCATGGTATACTTCCTTTACCAATGCGTCATTGTCCAACGCAAGGTTCACAGCCAGACGTGCGTCTGGTGAAGTAAAGATACCATCCGTGCAGTTGAGATAGTAAATAGCCGATAGGGTGCTTGCCACTCTTCCCCATCGAAATCCAGAGTCGAAATTGAGAAGGTTAAGATTAGCTACCCGCTCCAGATTGAGGGCAGCATCGACCTCTCCAGCACGCAGAAGCCGAAGTCTTTCGGCAGCATTTGGTTCCATCGTCGCTATGATAGTATGAGGTGAGCCATGTCGCGTCGGATTGAGCCGCTGCAAAATGGCTCTACCCGTGCTATCTTTCCGCTCGAACTCGATGACACGGAATGGGCCCGTTCCAAGCACCGGCTTACCATTCTTGTCGATGCGAGAAGGCCAAAACTCGCAAAAGATACCCTCGATATCCGCGAATGGTTCCGCATTTGTCACCTTTACAGTCCGATCATCCTCGGCAGAGAACTTGGTTTGCGAGAAATAGCGGCTGTAACTCCAGCGCATGCCAAAGTAGTCTCTTGAGTCCAGGAGGCCATTGATGTAAGTGACGATGTCTTTAGCCTTGCAAGGCTCGCCATCATGAAAGAAGGCGTCTTCTCGGATGTGAAATTGCCAGATTCGGGCATCGGGGGACCGCTCCCATCGGTCAAACAGCCCGGGCTCAACGCGGCCATGGGACTGCCATCGGAGGAGGGGCTCGAAGACTAAACTTTTGAGTGCTGTAACACTATTGTCGTCTGTGACTTGTGTCGGAAGCCGGAAATCGACATTCTCTAAAGAAAGTCGTAGGACTTCTGGCGTCATGATGTAAAGAGTTTGAAGAGCGTCCTCTAATCGTGGAGGTTCTGGTAATTGATTAATAGGATGCCTGCCAGACTGTCTTCAATTCGGACTGACGGTATCAGCACTTTAGCGTTGCCGGGCATGATAAAATACCGGAATGAGTAGAACATCCAAGCTACCTTGCGATCGCGGAGAGAGGAGGAAGTACCCTGCCGGAAGAGCTGTGGATACATGGACAGTCCGGTTGAATCAAATCGCTCCAGGATGCAGCCGGGCATGGATACCGTGCCTTTAATGGACAGAAAATGAGAGTCGACTTATCATTACTTTCCACAAGGCACGACTCAAACGCTCCGACCGATTATCAGGTGCCCCTATGTAATCGAAGTATTGCCTTTTGTTCCCAATGCAACATTATTAATGAACAGTTCAGATACTGCGATGTTTCCTCTGAAGGGTTTCTTCGTGAACTGAGGTTGACAGATTGTAAAGTGAGATTTTTCTGGCTTTTCACATCCAAATGAAGTCAAGTTCTCTGTGCAATGGTCAGATTGAGTGCAATCAAGTTTGCCGGGAAGTTGTCAAGCACCGGCAAAGATGCCGGACATCAAGTAAGGCGACAGAGCGGAGTGAGATAACGACATGGTGGGGCGGCCAGCCATGACATTGGGTTCCTTCTGCTGCAACATCCGAGAACGGCACGACTCCCTTGAGGCACTGTCATTCATTTCGAAAAGCCGCCAGATGGAACAGATTCTGTCTGCGCGTACATGCAGATTACATCCAAGGCTAGTTTGGAACAAAATCGGGTCCGAAGGAGTCAAGGGGGTGAGCTCGCTCACAGGGGTTGTAATGGCATCATCCACCAGTAGCAAATCAGGCATAGGAAGTTTTCTAGCTCAAATCAGCCATATCCATGACTTAATTCAATGCGGTTAGGTGCTTCGGAAAAAATCGTTTCTCTCGCGGAAGCCAAAGTATATAGCGATCTGAGGTCGACCGAACATCAGCGTCTAACCAGATTGCTGGGACGAGCGTGCAGAATCGTTTTCTCTAGGTACCAATCACTGACCGACATGTCGGATTTCAAGTCCGCTGCCCCTGTGGAAGTGGCAGAAACCACTTCGGATTTGGACAAGAACGCCAAAGACACGACCCCAGAAAACACCGCAGAGGCAATCCCCGAGAAAACCCCCTCCCGATGGCGCAAGATTGTCGGTCTTGTATGGGACTCTGTTGATGGAGATCCAGAGTACCGGAAATACGTTCAAAGGCTCGATACTTTCTTCTTGTGAGTCCAATCTCTTGCCATGTGTGGTGCGGCTTTGCTCTCCCAGGACTAACAAGTTCCTTCTATTCACCAGTCCTACTGTTTGTTTTGGCTACTTCATAAAGTACCTTGATCAAACAAATTACAGTAAGCCAAAATTATTAGCTTGTGAAGTTGAGGATTACTGACACTGATCCTCAGGCAATGCCTTCATCAGTGGCATGCAGACTGACCTGGGCCTCTACGGAAATGAGCGCAACTGGCTGAACACCTGGTTCAGTTTAGGCATCATGGTTGGCAGTGTCCCAGCTCAGATGTCACAACTCAGTTTCATCCGACCCTCGATTCTTATTCCGTCGTGCGAGGTCATCTGGTCGCTGCTTGTTATCGGCATGGGGTTTGCCAAGAATATCAAGACGGTAAGTACAAGCCATGGAAGATAGCATGGCCCATATCACTAACTTTCGGTACGAGATGTACGCTTTGCGTTTCTTTATCGGTCTGTTCGAGGCTTGTGCTTTCCCGGGATACATCGCCATGCTGGGTGGCTGGTACGGCCCAAAGGAGCTCACTAAGCGCTTAGCTATACTCCTGCAAGTTGAATCCATTGCCAGTATGTTCAGCGGTTACTTGCAAGCAGGACTATACACCAGCATGGACGGTCGTCATGGGATTGCAGGGTGGAGATGGCTGTTCATCATGGACGCCATCATCTCGCTTCCAATTGCGTTCTGGGGCTTCTTTGGATTGCCTGATCTGCCGCATAACACGAAAGCATTCTACTGGTCAGCTGAAGTATGTACTCCACGTCACTATTGTAAATGAACATGCCTGACTCACTTTTCGTAGCATGTCAAATATGGTATCGATAGGATTGAGAAGTTCGGACAGAAGGCTCAGCAAAAGTTGACATGGAAGGAAGCAAAACGCATCTACCTCGGTTGGGAGATCTGGGTATTTGTTGTACCGTACACGTAAGTTATACTCCCGATGAAGTACAACTGCGTCGCATCCTACTCACATAACTTGGCAGTATGGTCGCGGCGTGTCACACAGCCACCAGCTATTTCAACCTCTGGCTGAAGTCTGCTGGCTACAGCGTTGTGGATGCAAACATCTACCCTACTGGCGGCAGTGCTTTGAACATCGTTGCCACAGTCATCTGGGGTATAATCGCAGACCGAACCGGACAGAACTATACAATGATTGTCATTGTTCAAGCCCTGATGATACTGTCCAACATCTTGCTTTCTGTGTGGTATATCCCCAAGGGGGCCTTGATGTTTGCGTACTACCTTTCGTATGCTGGATCCGCGGCAACTCCAGTCCTCATCGTGAGTACCCCACAGAAACCACTTGAACGACAGACTCTGACACAAAGTAAAGAGCTGGGCCAATCGACTTAACGCGGGAGATCCGAGTCTCAGACAACTGCTTGTGGCCACCGCAAATGTTGTTTCCTACGCTTGGGTTCTTTGGGTACCCTGTGAGTTGAAGCCGCTATCCGGAATTTACCACTCAAGTCTTTTGTGCTAACAAATTCCTAGTGGTTCTATTTCCTACCTATGATGCGCCGAAGTACAAGTATGGCTATCAAATCCTCATACTTTTCGGAGGCCTTGCTATCATTAGCGTTTCACTTATGTGGTACATGTACAGACGAAGAGAGTAAGTTGGTTCCGATCTCACAATGGTCTCTGAAAAAGAGTGGAGGCTGAAAATCTCAACAGTCAGAAGCGCAATCAGCAAGAAAATCAAGGCACTGAAGCTGGCTCAGAGAGACCAGATGAACTGTAGCTTAGCGGATCTTGTTAGACGCGCATAGCTTCTGTGTGATTACCGCGGGGTTCACACTTCGTAAAGGGAACGTTGGAATTCAAGTGGCTGAAGCCATTCCTCAAAGTAATTTCTGTCGACACAGGACAGCCTCAAAGCAGATTCCCATCACAATTATTAGGCATAAGCCGCAATAGTCGGACCTCATGTGTCTTTTCATAGGTATCAAGAGACTCTTCGGGGATGCCTTTGGATGGACCCCTGACGAGTGATGATGACTGGTGGCCATCATCGTTTGACGACGTCAGGCAACTCAAGCTGTCGAGGGCTCAACAGGCGCCTGAGTTGAATTTCCTGGCTTCCGACCAGAAACGACATATCTAGTAGTTTGAGTCAGTAATAGCGTTGAGAGCAAACTTCCACATGATTTCCGTCGCAACGAGAAAACTTACACAGGCCACCAAACATGGATCGTCGGATCACGCATTTCCTTTCTTGCTTGCGAGCACAGAACAATGACCTCCTCCTTCGACCAGCCCTTGATGTTGGTCAAGATACCGAGAGCTGCTGTCTCAAGGAAATAATCAAGATTGGCTAGCCCCCATCCGCCAATATCCTTCATCGTCTTGTCTCGTGGCCAAGTGTTGGTTGGCCATTTATAAATGGTCTCTCGGACATCTACAAAGCCGCGATCGATGAGAAGCTGCTTCCACTTGAGTGGAAGCTTGAGAGTCCGATTGATCTTTTCCATAGCGTCAACCACCTCATCGGCCCACTGCGCCAAGTAGCTGTTCTCAGGTAGTGTGTTGTCGTCGGTCCGAGCTTCCATGCAGACATCTTGTGCTTCAAACCAGCCGCCGGGTTCGAGTTGGCTATATCATCAGGCGTTAGAATAGTGGGCTTGCCATTGGGATGGAGATATTTAGGGACGATCTACTTGTAAATGCTGTCAACTAGCCTGGCTGGGTCCAGAATGCTGCCGCTCAAAGTCCTAGAAAAGATGAAGTCGAATTGTTTTGACCATGTCCATGGCTTCTCCAGGTCATCTATCTCAAAAGAGCAGTTGGGAGGCATACTTGAAGATTATCAGCGGTCATGACCTCGACAGTGAGTGGCAGCTTCAAGGATATGTGGCGTCACTTACAAGTCAGGCTGCACTGGACTGATATCCACCCCGATCACTTCAGACTCGGGATGCTCCTCCGCTAATCGACCGTTAGTCAGGCTAATCATATGTACCATGCGCACATGACTGACCATATTCCAGAGCCCAGATTCCGGTTCCCGTTCCGAGGTCCAGGACTCTGTTAGCACCGTAAGACTTTGGACATGTGCAAAGGCGCCCTCTGAACGTCCTCATGAAGAGCTCGTGCTGTAGATCCAAACGCTCTTGTTCAACCTATTAATGTCTCATCAGCTATATGACATACATTTTTACCACTATACATTGTGGCGGTCTCAACTTACGTTGTCATGGGGAAAGTAGTATTCTGCGCACGTATCAGGCCAGGCTCAATCTCATGGCTGTTAGATATGCAATACAAAGACTTACTGCCTCGGGAATGAGAGTGATAGAGACGTCCATTCTCATCTTCAAAATTAAGGATGGATGAGCGAATGGAAGTGAGAGAATCGCGGATTGACTAGAGTGAGACATGGTAAGCATAACTACTATTAACTAATACCCTGAAATGAGGCTCTGTCGCGAATCATGTTCTCTCATTAAAAACGGTTGCGGTATAACTATACTGGGCAACGTACGACATTGATGGCGGAGTCTGTTTCTCCGTCGTCAGCATCCTAATCGCCGCATCGCAAATTAGCAAAGAGTTGCCCGTTCTGTCCGGTTCGGGGCTCGCTGTGTAAAGCGTACAATGATACCCGTTGCCGGGTTCGCCCCATCCTCAGCATCAATCTCGGCATGGCCTGGAGAAGCAACGGTTTCCCCCACCGGGGGTGAGCGCGTCTCATCTCCCGGAGTCGCCATTAGGAATTCTTTCAAAGTGTCAGTCAACTTTGGTGAGGGGTTTGATGTGAGAAACCGTGGGGTTACAGATTAGATCGTCTGAGGTCTAGGTATTTAATCCGCCGAAGCTCAACCCCAACTTCTAAGGACCAAGGGGCCAGACCCAACCCCCATCCCCCCTTCAAAACCATGCCGGGGACACCGGGCGGTGCAGCAGTGTGCATGGATCAGAGGGTGGCAGCTTGAAGAATTTCGACGGACCTATCCCAAAGGAACCTCGGGTTGTGGAGAATCTTCAGTGGTTTATCCAACCAGACTTGGAGTTGGGGTGCTGGGGACGACTCAGTTCCACCAGCTAGCAATACTGCCAAGGGGCTTGACACGTGCCATTTCTCATGGGGTTCATGAGCAGTGGGCATATCGCCCAGTGATGGACCTCTGAGAGAAGCGATACCAGACTAGGTCCCCGGACGTGTCGGTGTAAAGCGTCCCGTGAACCGGGTACTGTCACGCCACATGGGCTCTCTTTTCCTGGAAGATTGCGTGCAGGAATTTCTGCAAATCGATAACGGTGATCGTCGCTGAAAGATATCATGACGCATGATTTGACGCCAGCATCAGCAACGTTACAGGCTCAACGTTCCTTCCCTTGCCTACATGCTATTCAGGTAAGGTGCTAATCTCGTAGCACTGGAGCGTTGCTCAGTGGAAAGAGTGGAATTACCCATTCATTCGCAATTACGGTTTTAAACTCTGGACTTTTATGATAAAGTACGGAGTACTTACTTCATAGAGGGGAAAGACCACAGCACCGCAGCGCTCAAGCACCAGGGACCCCGTCTATGAAAGTTCAATGCTTTTTCGGCACCGAAGTTCTTGGGTTACAGTGCATGCACTTCCATGAGACTGACGCGCGGACTTGATACTTGTTGCGATGTTACAACGGTCCTTATCCACACAATAACCTCCACAAGAGTCGGTGTGTCGGGTTTGAGCCGCCTTGATTTCCAGTGGTGGTAGCCCTTGTTTGTCAGCGAAAGCGGACGCAATGTCAGCCACAAGCGAAGCGTTGTAAATAGCGGCCGGGCCGTGCCGTAAGCCGCTGTTAAACGAGTGATCTGGGTTTTGAACCAGTTTTTGACCGGGGTTCCGAATGCTTCAGGCTTCATCATGATGAACAAGCGAAGCATTTGAAGACCCGTGCTCCAGTGTGCCGTCTTTCAGTTGATAGGAAAGATATCAGAATCTGCTCGTTAAGAGAACGGATTTTCTTTGTGAGTACTGGTACCCTTAAAGATGGCGAAATGACGAGTTTAGACCTCCTGTGGAACGTGATGTGATATTTTGACAGCAATTGATAAACACAGCCCAACACCTCTACCTCTAACTGCGCGCAATGTCTTAGCTATGCTGACTATAATCCGTTTCATGCGAACATATTCTTGGGGAGGATCTATTTATTCTCAAAGTGCTGCGCGAGTCTTGGCACCCTTCACTTTTGAGTACATCTCTTCTTCAAATGCCTTAATGTACGGTCGGATTCCCTCCTCTGCCGCAGGGAGCATTTGTGTCGCAAAGAAGCCACAAAGCCCAGCTTGGCGATCGATCCACTGCTAGAAGTTAGAACAAAGTCTGTTTAAAGCAGGGTGCGTGGGAGGAGAGAAGACTTACCCAGAAAACGTTTGATGCACCACTCCACATCAGAGTTGCGTTCCGCCGGTATGGGTGACTGTGTCCATCCACAAGCAGACCTCCAAGGCCCCAGTCATACTCGCCCGTCACAGGGAAGTGACCAACTGCCCACTCTGGCTCTTCCATCGCCTTCAACAGGCTGCTCTTAGCCTGTGATGACAGCTGGGGCTTGAACATTTCGGAAGTCATTGTCGGACTCAGTAGCTTTCCGTCGTCAACCAGCAGCGAATGCAAAACTCTCATGACATCGGGGGCCGATCCATAAGACCCTTGTCCGCCAAGACAGTCGGTGACTCCATGATTCAACTCCCTTCCGCGATGGAGGATAATCTTCCCTGTGTCCCTGTCCCGGGTGTTCATTCCCCAAAGTTTTGATCTGACAGACTCAACATTGAACGTGAAACTTGATGCGCCAACCGGGTCCCAGATATTTTCGCGCATATACTGCTCAAGCGACTTCCCAGACACATTCTCAATCAGCTTCCCCATCCAATCTGAGCTGCAACTGTAGGCCCAGTCTTCTCCCGGCTCATAGTTCAGGGGGTACCCGAAGCGCTCCTCGACGGTAGACCCGCGAGTTGGTTTGAGGCCGTGGAAGGACTGCCAGTCTCGCGTCGCATCGCTGAGGAAGTCGTAGCTGTTGCCGGCGCTGTGCGTAAGAAGGTGTCGCAGAGTGATGGGCTTCTGGCGCTGTACCTCAGTGGGCTTGCCGGAATCCGTGAAGCCGGTCAAGACGGGTTTCTGTGCTAAGGTCGGAACGTGTTTTGACACATCCCCGTCGAGTGTTAGAATACCACGTTCTACGAGCTGCAAGGCAGCGATCGTCGTGAAAAGCTTTGTGACGGAGGCAAGAGTAAGGATATGATCATCTGACAAACGTGTTGCGCTTTTCAGGTTGTCTCCATACACATGCGAGTATTGATAGATGCCTGTTCGGGTTTATTAGCATCCCTTGAAGGTGAGGCCAGCTCCAATCTTAGGGGAAATCAAATTACCAGACTTGTCTCGAGCATGAAGTATGACGCCAGGGATATCACGATCCCGCACAGCGGTGTCGATACGCTCTTCGAAAGAACCCATGTCTGAGAACTTGAGTAACACACTTTGTCAACAGGTCTTGACGTGTAAACAAAAGCCTCTTGGTGAGAAACAGGAAAGACTGAAACCTTAAACGGGCTGAAACAATTGGATGGGACTCGGGGATACATGAGCAACTTTTCATTAGTCATCCGAGGTTAATGCTGATCCCCCGCAGGTGCATGACAACATCCCGAGGTAACTGTTAGTATCCCTATTATAGGGTAATTAGTTCGAACCGTAGGTTAACGAAGAGATTAATTAAACTATATTAACTTTTATATAAATATAAAAAAGAGGTTTTAATTATAAGTTAAGTAGGTTATAATAATCGTATATAAGGGCCGTAATTAGCCCCTATATAGGCTATTATACGTTAAGGTTAAATTAAATTTTTAATTTAATACTAACTTTTTTTTTTTTTATAATTTAATTACTATAATTAAAAATATAATTTAACCTCGGGCCCTTTTACTAAGTTATCTCCTTTTCCTCTTTTATTTTACTCTTTTTATATAACTTATTTTTTTATTCGTATATTAACTTTTTTATTACTTACGAATTACTCTAATCCCTTATTAAATACTACTTTTATAAAAATATTAGCGAGGTTATTATTATTATTAATCTAATAGATTTTAAAAATTTTACGCTTTTTATATAATTACTTAAGAGTTATAATATTAATTATAAACTTTTTTTCTTTCGTAATCCCTAATTTAATAAAATATTCGTATAGTAAATAAAAATCCGTATAAACGACTATTAAAATTAATAAAAAGTTAAGTTAATTAGTAATCTTCCTTAGTATTATTAAAATTATATAAGTAAGGTTAATATTATTAACTATATTATAAACTTTTAATATTAATATACTCCTCGTTACTCGCTTATTTTTAATTAATAAATAGTAAATTATATTATTATATATAATAAATTCGCTCTTACTTATACTCTTATTAATAAGAATAATAATATATCTTAATTATAAAATAAGGTCCTCGTTATTTATAAATAAGTTATTTATAAAAATATAGAGCTTATTAATTATAAAGTTAATTAAGTAATAAATAAGACCTTAGTTAAGATTTGATTATTACTATTTAAGCTACTTATTAAGTACTTCGACGTCTTATTTAGTTAGTTCTATAGCTTATACTACTTTAATATAATTAAAAGTTACCTTAAGTTAATATATATTTATAATATATACCTTTTACATAAACTTAGTTTTATATCGCTTTTTAATATTAATTATATTTAGATTAATAAAACTAATTTTTTTACTTTACCCCTTTTATTAAAAAACGATAGTTTTTTTTTTTTAATTATAAAAATCCTATTATTAAATACTAATAAGTTATTTATTATAAGGACCTTTTTTAGCTTCGTTATAAAGCCTACTTTTTAAAGCTCTTTATCCTCTTTTTTTATAAAATTAGTATTAAATAAGCTTAATATATTATTAATTTATATTTTAATAATCCTAAATTAGTTACTTACGCGCTTAAAAACTAATAAGTACGGATCGTATATAAATATAACTATTAATAATTAATTAATATAAAAATCGTAATATATAGCTTATTAATAAGTACTTAGTTCTATAAGCTTATATAGTAGTTTAAGTACTTTAATAATTATATTTTCTAAGTACTTACTAATTATTTCTTTTAATAAGTAGGCTAAGATTTTTTTTATAAACCTTATAGCTAATTAAGTATAGGCCTAGGTAATATCGTAGCTCTAAATCTCGTACCCCTTTTTCTATAACGATATTATTAATATTATTATTAATTATTAGTCATAGTACTATATTATAAATCATTATATAAATAGCGTTACCTTTTTAACGTTACTATATTCCTAAATTACGTACTTAGATTTCTTATATAATTAAGGTATTCCTTTTTCTTTAATTTTACAAACTATTTATAATTTAAATATATAGAGATTTATATACTTTTTTAGATCGTAAAAAATAAATTAATAAACCCCTTGATTACAAAGAGTATTTATTTTAATAAGATCTAATCCTTTATATAGCTTTTTAATAATTATAATTATGCCTTTTTTACGTAGTTTAATTATTAGCTTAAAATCGGCTTTTTTTTTATTATATAAAAAGTATTAATTACCTCGTTATTAATAATAAATTACTATATTAATACTTACTATTATAGTCTTTTATAACGTCTTATTAATAATATTAATACTTTTTTAATAATTTCCTTTTCTTTATTATTTATTAGTATTATTACGATAATTTTATTAAGGATAATTTCCTATACCTCTACTATAGGTTATATAGTTTCCCTTAGCTCTTTTTCTTTTTATAAATTAAAAATTATTTTAATAAGATCTATATAATATAGTCTAACTACTATAATTAATATTTTAAATAATTAGTCTCGATTTTTTATAACTACGTAAGAGCGCTCGTTAATAAAAATTAATTTATATAACCTAGCTTATTATTAAGTAATTTTATATTATATTTATATATTCAAATTTAATAATATATTTAAATTAATCCCTATATTAGGCTTATTATATATAATAATTACCTCGTTAATTTACTTTTTTATACTTATTTTACGTAATACTTATATTACTTTTTTAACTACCTAAGCTTATTAATTTATATTTAATAATAGTAACGAAGCTAAGGTCGTTTTTAAATATACTCTAAATACTAAAAACGTTAATATAAACTTATTAAGCCTTATAATATTATTATAGTATTTAAGTATTATTTAAAAGTATTCGTTATTAATAGAATCGGGATTTTTTTCTTTAATAATTTTAAACGCTCTTTTTAATTACTAATACGCCCTTTTTACCTTTTTAATACTATAATACGCTTTAATAAGTACAACTTTTAATTATATATCGTAAGCCGTCGTATTTTTTTTTAAATTTTACTAACTTAAAACTAATATTAATATTAGTTTTAATACTATTTAGCGGTCCTTAGTATATATTAATCTAACTTTTTCGTAAAACTATTTATATTATTTTTATTTATAAATCCTAAAAGATTTACTCTATTTAAAATAATATAGCCTCGTTAATTATATATAGAACTGGCTAATTATTTAAATAAAAAATATTAATAACGATTTTTTAATTAAAATTAAGCTTATTACGTAATTTAAATTTAAATTTACGTAGGCTCTGCGTATTTATTTAGTATTAGTAATATACTTTTATTAACTACTCTAGTGCCCCTATTTCGATATTATTATTATTTAATTATTTTAAGAAGCTATATAGCCTTGCGATTAATAAGTAGCTAAATTTTTAATATAGCTATTAAAACTTATTTTTTATTAAATAATTAATTAATTTCATATTATTAATAAGCTTTATAAATGCGTACCCCTATCGTTATTTAATTATTTTAAAGTATTTATTACTAAAAATTCTATTCCTCGTATTATTAAATATAATACTTAGTTAATTTATATTTTTTAAATATAAGAAAAATAGGGTATTAACAGGTAAAATATAAAAAGTTATCGTTCTAAAGTATATTTTTATTTCTACTATACTTAGGGTAACGATCTTTTTACCTAGGCCGAAGCTAATTCTTATAATACCCGTAATTAACGTATTAAGTATTATTAATACGATTTTTTATAGCGCTTAGAATTACCCTTTTTTTCTTATTAACTATTATAATACCCTAATATTTAAAATAATCCTTTAAAAATTATCTAGGCCGTACTTTTCGTTTACGTAAAATACCTATACGAGCTTAGTATTTAAATAATCTAAGTAATATAAAAAAGACCCCTTTAGCTACCCTTATAATTACTTAGTATTATATTTTTTTTTAAATATTAAGAGAAGTACTAATTTTTCTTTTAGTATTAAGAAAATAGAATTCTATATTATTAAATTCGTCTTTTTATTTACCTCTATATCTATTATTTAAAGGACCTTACTTTACTATTTATAAATAAAAACCTATTTATTAAGGGCTTTTACTACTTTTTATTCGTTTAGCCTCGTATATCTTCTTAAAACTAATAATATAAAAAAAGAGTAGTTAATATTATTAACTTCGTTATAATTTAATTTATTAATATAGGGGGTAAAATTTTCTTTATTTTTTAAGTTTCTTATAAAGTATAAATATTATAAGCTACTAATTTAGTTATTTTAACTAAGTTCTATACCCCTAGATCTATCCTTATATATAATAAAAAATTAGTTAAATTAATAAAAGCTAGTTTTATTATTTATTACCCTCGACTTTTTATACTATTTATACGATTTAGTACGCTCTTTTTTAGAGTAGTTACTTAATTAATATCTATCTTTTTTATAAATAAAGTATTACTTTTTTTATTATTTTATTCGTAAGTTAAATCTCTACTTATTTAATAAATCTAGGCCTCTTTATTAATAATTATTATACTTAGCTTTTTTTTTTATTATATATTTAATCGACTTAATATTATTAATAAGGTCCGTCGTATATTTAGAAATAAGTTTAGTACGGTATTCTTATTTTAATATTAAAACTAAATTTTAGCCTCGAATAAAACGTCTCGTAATTTTTAAGTACTTAGTATAGGGTTATTTTTATTTTTAAAATACGCTAGATTATAATATAAAAATATTTAACTTTTTATTTATTAGTCCCCTTATTTAGCTAGGTTTTTACTAGCTTATTAATTTAATTAATAAGCTCTTTAAAAATTTTTATTTATAATTTACCCTTTATTATTTTAGTTATAAATATAAAAAAAATTACCTATAGCTCGGATAGAAGCTTTAAATTCTTATTATAAGTCTCGAAGCAGCTTCGGATTATATTAATAATACTAAAAAAGTCGTTTTAATTAAAATTACGTACTACTTTATAATAATAATCTAAGGCCTTATTTATAAGTACGATATTAATTACTAAATAGTATTAGTATTCCCTAATCCCGACTTTTTTATAATAATTATAAAATATTATTAAAGTCTTTTATAAGACCTTATACTTCCCTTTAGAATATAATTTCTTTTTAAAAAAGATCTTTTTAAAATTTATAAATTACTTTATATTTATTATTATATTTTTAGTATTTATATACGATTCTTATATTATTATATATTATTAATAACTTCGAGTAGTTTATTTTTTTTATTAACTAATTAGCGCCGAATTTTATATTAATAATAATAACGAGCTATAAATTAAAATAAATAGAATTATTAATTATTATACTTTTAATACTATATTTTACTTTTATATATCCTTTTATAATAATAAATTATTATTAATAATTATAAAAAAAAATCCGGGTTATTTACCTTTTTTTTAAACTTATTAAAGCGATTATACGCCCTATCGACTTATACTTAGTTCTATAATACGAATTCCTCTTCTATAATCGTTATTACTAAGATTTTATATAGTTCTTATAATTATAATTACGCTAATAATACCCCTTACTTATAAAAGAATTTATTAATTATTTTTATAATTCTTAAGCTTATATTTATAAACTATTCGTTTAGTTAATAACTAAGGTCGTTTATAATTTTATAAAATAGGGGTTACCCTTATAACCCCTTTTTTTTATAAACTTTAATTAAATATATTAACGCCGCGTTAATTTACTTATTATTAAATTAATTTACAATTTTATATATTTACGTTCCTTAGTAATCTAAATTAATATTTACTTATTTATAAAAGATTAAGATTTTATTTAGAATTAGGTTTTTTTTTTTTTTTACCTTAACTTACTAGAGGTCGTACTCTAACTTATACTTATATTAATAGTCGTTAATATATTTAATTTTAATAAGGATATATTTAATTTATATATTAGTTATAATAAACCCGTGCTTTTACTACTTAACGAATTCGTTAGGGTCTAAGTAATTCTTACTTTTTTTTATTATTTTATTATTACTCTCGTTTTTATTATTTTTAATAACTATTATTACCTTTTTAAATTACTAATTATTATTCTTATTAAAAACCCCCTTTTTATTTAATATAAAAAAATAGGTTTTAGTAGTCCTTTTTAATAATAATAATAATAAATATTTATATTATTATAAAAAGATAAAGTAATTAATCTTAGGATTTTTATTAGTTACTAATTTTTGCTATTTTATACATTTTTAGTTTTATAAGCTTCGTACTCTTTATAATTTTTAAATTACTTTTTTTTTTAACTTATTTTTTTTAAAATAGTATTCCGTAATAATAATTAAAAATAAACGCTAAGTAGTTTAAAAAAGAGCTATATAAGTAGTTAAGTATAGTTAGTAAAACTAAGCCCTCTTTTTTATAAAATTATAAAGTTATTAAAAATACTTATTATAATTTTTGTTTATATTAATTAAGGTTAAATGTTTTAAAGATCTTTTTTTATAGCTTCTTAATACTCTATTTTATAATTTCTTAAGTAATCTTTTTTATAATTTAATTATACTAATTTAGTAATTATTACTTATTAGTAATTCTTTTTATTATTTAGCTAATTTTTTAAAATTAGTAATTTTATATTAGGAGCTAATAATATAAAAGGGGCCTTTTAATAGCTTTTTAAAAGAATTTTTTTTTTAAGTTAATTTTAGTAAGAGGTTACTTAGCTTTTTTAAATTAGCGACTTTTTTTATTTTTTTAAGCTAGTTATCTTTTTTTTTATATTAATTTTTAATATTTATAATATATATAACTCGAGGCTATTAGGATTTTTAAATCCTCTTTTTTTTTATTAAGCCGTCCTTTATATTATATTCTTAAATAATACCCGGGGAGTAATTAAAGAGGTTACGAAGAGGCTATTTAAATTACGGGCTTCGAAGTTAGATTTATAAAATTTTTATAATAATAAATCTTTTTATATATTGTAAATTTCTTAGTTTTATAATTCCTATATAAGTAGTTATTATACTTATTAAAAAGCTTATATTATAATTAAAAATCTTTTTTTTAAATTACGCGTTACTTTTTTATATTATATTTTTAAACTTATTCGTCGCGCTTATTAATTAAGTAAGTAGTCGTTATATAAGTATTTCTTTTTATTAATTTAGCTAGTTAATTTCTAATTATAAGCTAGTTATAAGAGAGTTATTTAGTAAAAAAGCTACTCGAAACGATAATAAAAAATTAATTATTTAAGTAGTTTTATTAATTAACGTAATTTAACGTAATAAATATCGACTTTTTATAAATAGTAAAGGGTTATAATTACTTAATTCTATATAGTATTTAAAAATCGCTTCTTTTTTTATTTATTTTTATAAAATTAATTAGTATGAATTTCTTATTCTATATAATATTAAGAGGTTATTTTTTTTACGTAGCAAAATACTTTATTAATTTATAATAATAAAATTTAATTATTAATTAGTATTAATATTTTTATTATAGGATAATTAGTTTAAACTGTAGGTTAATAAAGAGATTAATTAAATTATATTAATTTTTACGTAAGTATAAAAAGGAGGTTTTAACCGTAGGTTAAGTAGGCTACGATAATTGTACGTAGGGGCCGTAGTTGGCCCTTGCGCGGGCTGCTGTACGTCGAGGTTGAATTGGACTTCTAATCCGATAGTAACCGATCTCGAGCATGACCCGCCGCAGGATAGCAATAATTCCGCGGAGAAAAAGAAAACACTAAATTTCAGACCCCGGCCTTAATTTCAAAATATTGAGGCTCCCCTTTCTACTGTGAACACAATAACTGTTCTGGACTCCCGACATTGAATTTGCTGCTCTCTTCAATTTGACCTCGCAAGTGCAATCTCTGACGCCAAATTTCGGATATGACATGACAGAAACACCAACATTGTAAAATGCTTCATTGAACAGCTGAAGCTTGAATGAGTTCTGAACTGGCTCTACACAATGACAAAGTCTTGAAAGGGTAGGTAGCCTTCAAGGCCCTCCACAGCATACTCTTCTCCCTTGGCGTCAACTCCGACTTGCTCAGCCTTCAACCTCCCTTTGAGACTGTCAATTGGCTTCAGAAGCTCGCCATCCATGATACCGTGCACATAGCAATCGCCGATGATCTGGAACTCGTCTGCACTGCCTGACTCAATATCATTGAGGATTTTTCGCAAGACGAATGGTGTCCTCAAACCCTCAAGGAGTACCACGTAATCCTCAACCTGGGCATTCCACGGAACAGTGCCCATGTAATGATGGTCCAGAGATTTTGTCTTGTATACCGCCCTACTGGGATTCTCTTCCAAGATGACCGCATCTTTTGCAATATCTTCTGCATTTTTGTCATCCCTTGTACCGATCATCGCAAATCGTCGCCCTCGTTGAGCTTCTTGAAAAGGGACAGTGAAGGGGACCATGTGTTTCTGGAGGTCTGCTTCGACGTCGACGTCAAAATCAAGCAGCCATTTGAATATCGCCGTCTGGTGCACGCGAATACCTGGCGCGTACTCGTCATTCTCTTCATTCGGTCCTTGAGCATAGAAGCGCCGGAAGGCGTCCACACCTGCGAAGAATTCTTTTGATGTCGATACTAGCTCGGGAGAATTATTGCCTTCCTTTCCGGTGACAACAAACTTGGCGTCTTCTGTCCCTGCATTCTCTTCTTTATCTCTTGGTCCAATTCTTTCGCCCCGCCATGATCGATCCATCGCTAGGGTTCTCACAAGCGCGTCATCAAGAGCCTCGTCGATATATCGCTCTTCGAGGTCGTCTTGAGCCGCAATAGTCGCAAAGGTAAGGATGAAGTTTCGAGAATCTTCGTCATTGAACGCTGGAATTTCGAGATCTGGAGCGCTCTCGAAAATGTTGAACATGTGATCAGTCTGATTATGGGTGTAATATTTCCAAGATGGCCCCACGAAATTGACTCGATCTAGAATCATGCCTCGTAGAGTCAGTCTTGGAGCTTCTCCCGGGGCCGATATTGATATCATGGGAGACGTGTTGGGCATGCAGTGATACAGCTGAGTCGATAAAGTCGAACGCGACTGAACTGTCCAATCAGGCACCCAGGAAGGAAGGTTTGGGACACCTTGATTGATGCCGGCGTGGTGTAGAAGGTCAATGCCGCGACCAGCTTCGATCATAAGTCTCGCCACCTCAGTGAAGACTCTGTCTGGCGTATTGTTTGACGAGTAGTCGGGAACAATGGACTGAGCGACAGGGTCGTCAGTGAGTCCAAGAAGTCCATACACTTTGTCTCTCGCATCCGTCGCCAGGTTATTCCTCGTCAGACAAAGCAACTCAAGGAGATTGAGAGGAGAGCCACTTTCCACAGGCTCATCCTCCACAATTTCAGTATCGTCAACTGTTTGAGATGTCTCGAATCCTTGCCTGCGGTCTCGTAGCAACTTGAAGGAGCTTACGGGACTCAAATGCATGATCATACTGAAAACTTCAGCATACATGCCGATCCGAAGTGGCCTTGGAAGGCCATGAATTCTCGCAAGGTCCCAGAAATCCGTGATTGCTTCCAGGCTGATCGCTGCTGTACCGTATAGCACGACAACCTTTGGTGCCAGAATGACCTCCTGCAGGATCCATGTGCGGAAGTACCAATCAGTCACCCAGAAACGAACCAACTTGTTCCACGTCTCCCGGCCCTCTTCCGTGTCCGTATCTGGGAGACCGACCTTGTCCCATTCTATGTCCGACATGATGCTGTCTCGGCGTTGGTCTTCCCAGATGCGAGTCATGAATGTCATGATACTGATGGCACCTTGGACACTTTCGGTGCTGTAGGCATCATCCACAGGCTCCAGGGTGAAGTCCGATAGCCCATATGGTTTCTCAGACTCTGCCGTGACTTCATCTTTGACTGAGTCATCCATGCCGAAGCTCATCATGTCCTGAACTCCCAGACCTCCCATACGGTCTTCCAACGTGGTTTCCTCCCTGTTGTTAACGTCTTCTGGCTTGCGGCGCTCATATTGGTAGTGACCAGGGTGAGCAAGAACCAGCTTTGCACCTTTATAGATATTTCCCATCAGCAGAACCTGTTGACTTCGTTCTACAATGTTGTCCTGATTGATGCAAATACCATCGGCCCAGAACCACGTGGTGGGGTGCCTGTTGAGGCAAGTTCGTAGCGCATGGTAGAGATTCTGCGTTACAGAGATCATCTTCCCGTTGCAGTTCACCGCGAGAAATCGCTCGGGGGTTCCCCAAACATACGAGAGACAAAAATAAGGGGGAGCATCATCCAGGTAAAAGGTTTCGACCCGCAATTCGCGTATAATGCCATCCTCCTCAGCGGCACCCAGTCTCAGAAGGCGAATTCGTCGAAGCTCAGGGTCTAACGGCTCATATTCAAAAGGTATCTCTGTGTCCTCGAACATGACATCCGGTTTATTTGACTCTGCGCTGGGGTCGTGTATTTGCTCATCTCCTGGCGCCTGGGTATTGTCCAGTTTTCCGGCGTATGCGTACGTGACGTTCGGATCGTCGCTCACTGCGAACGGCGATGAACTCAGTGATGCCGTAGCGGGATCGATTCCGTTTTTGCGGGCTAGGTATAGTCGCAGTGCTTCCGATGACCCAGCCGCTAGCTGGTCAATAGCAATTTGCAGCTCGTAGGCGTCAGGGTCGTTGTACACATCGTGCGTTGGAGTTTGAGGACGAGACATATTGGGACGTCGTTTGGTGTCTGTGAACTGAAGTTGGACCGATTAGAAACTCTTGTTGACACGCGTCTCAAGTTTTGTCATGAAGAAATATTGAATTTTCTGGTTTATTGTCGTTGCAACTTGATTCTAGGCAACAGTCCAGCTCAGTTGTGGAGGCTGAGTCACTTGTAGCGAATGTGGTGTCGACAAATCATCCTCGAGCGCGCTTCGGCAGAGCTTGCCGGAGGGATTGCCTGACATAAGCATAGGTGTAATCATTGACCTGAGGGTCTTCGCACCAGCTCATACTTGAGAAAGATTGAAGTCATTGTAGGACAAGCCAAAGGCTGATTGATTCAGCGATGAAATCATTTGATGTGGTGAGACACTTCGCGTGTGCCGTTGCCCGGCGTTGCATGGGTCACTTTACCTTGGGGAAGACATGAAATACAGGGTATCACTCGACTTACACCGAGTGGCAAGTCAATGATCAATTGGGAACGACGACCTGTCGACAAAGAAGACGGGTCAATCTCTACAGTATTTAGTATCAATTAGAACAGGAAGAGGTCTAACAATTGTGGACTCGTTGTTCTAATCAATCAATTGACGAGATTCCGCTTTCTGCCTTGAAAAAAAGCATGGGCTGAGGAATTTGCTGTTGATTTCAATGCGTCCGAGTGCCTCGAAAGAGAACTGATAACACTCAATCCCCTCACTAATCTGTCTATCAACAAGCCTTTGCCGCATGCTTGGCGAAATGGACCTCGGTGCTGGTCACCAAAGTCCGCTTCTCCCGGATGCGCCTCTAGAGCCAGACAAGTTCACTGCCCGAAGATAGTGTGCATGTATGCGTACACGCAGAGCCTGCGACTGAATCATGACCAACGCAAATGAGAAGCAGAAGACCGCGCCCAGCAACCCACCGCGTTGACGACATCACGGGCCAAGACTACAGCTTTTATAGTGCTTGGCTCTTGGCGGGCCCGAACTTCCCCTCACCTTCACCGTCGACCTTCCCGATCCGACCTTCGGTTCGTGCGTTTGCCCCAACTGACGGCGGCCGATTGGGCGCCGAAGTCTCGGCGGCCCGGGATGGGCATGCAAACTATTGTGTTTTTTTTTTTTTTTTTTGCTGCTCTGCAGTGGCACTCTGGTTGCGCCGCGTTTGACCGCAACACTAACACATGGCAAAACAGGTCTATGGCGGAAATGAATGCTGCGCAAATAAAAGGGAGGTCTCGCCGGTCTGAGTTGGTGGATTTCGTTTCGTGTGGTTTAGCCTTTGCTGTCCCAAGATCCGACCCACTGCAGCTATGAAGTTCTCCAAGTCGACCGCGACTTTACTGTCGCTGGTCACCAGCACCGCGGCAACGAACACGACATGTCGGCCCAAGATTGACTCGGAAAAGCTCCAAGCTGATCTCACCACTGAGAAGTAAGAATCAGCCATCCCCCTCGACAGTCCTGCAGGGTCAATTGGCGCAATTGGCTGACAAATATTGCGAAACAGCTTGATGGCCAACCTGGAAGCTCTCAACGAAATCGCCTTCGCCAACGGTGGAAACCGCGCCTTCGGTCTCCCGGGTTATGCCGCATCGGTCGACTACGTGTGGGATCGCATCTCCGCAATCCCAGCCACGAGGGCATGGAAACAAGACTTTCCTGCCACCTTTGGTCAGGTCACCTCGATCGACTTCAACATTGATGGCGAGTCGATTTACGTCTTTGGCTTGACATACTCTCCCTCCACGAGCGCAGAAGGTATCACAGCAGAAATTGTTCTTGGTCCCGATGGCGCCGCCGCCTGCGATGCTGCCAACTACGAGGGTTTGAATGTCCAGGACAAGATCGTGCTCGTGCAGAGATTCAGATGCCCTACTGGCGGCACTCTTGCTGGAAGAGTCCGCCCTGCTGCTGCCGCTGGCGCCGCTGCTGTCATTGTCTATCACGACATTACCACCAATGCGACGGCTGGATCTCTTAGTGCCCCCGATCCCGAGGGCTTTGTGCCGGCCGGTTTCATCAATCTCGCGGACGGGTTGAAGATCAAGGAGCGCCTGGATGCTGGCGAAACTGTTGAGGCACACTTCCAGCAAACTCAAATCGTTGAGGAGCGTATCACCCAGAATATCTTCGTTGAGACCGAAGAAGGTGACCCACACAATGTTATCATGGTGGGTATGAGGCTAAGCAATGTCTAATATTCGAAGCTAACACGTATCATAGCTCGGGGCTCACTTGGACAGTGTCCAAGCCGGACCAGGCATCAACGATGATGGTATGTCATCTTCACACCGTGATAACAAGGAGAGCAGTTTCTAATATCTTCACAGGCTCTGGTACCAGCTTGCTTCTCGAGCTCTTCCTTGCCATGACGCAGTACCGAACGAAGAACAAGGTCCGCTTCGCCTGGTGGGGTGCTGAGGAAAATGGCCTCCTCGGATCCAAGTTTTACTGCTCCAACCTGCCCGCGTCCGACGTCGATGACCTTCTTGTCTACCTGAACTTCGACATGGTGGCCAAGGGCTTCTTTGGTGTGGCCGATACTGACGGAAGCACCCACGGAAGCGCCGGTCCCGCCGGATCGGATGTTGTCGAGCACATCTACGAGGCGTACTACCAGAGCCAAGGTCTCGAGGTCACACCAGCCGTCTTGACCAACGGAAGTGATTATGCCTCTTTCTGGCAGATTCTCGGCAAGCCGTTTGGATTTTTGCACACAGGTACCGCGGTCGCTCAGGATCCATGCTATCACCAGGCGTGTGACACTATTGAGAATCCTGACCCCAACACCATTACTATCAATGCGAGGGTAAGTTCCCCTGCGTTTTTTCCTTCTCCTGTCTCCGTGTAAATAGGTGTAGAAATTTGAAATAAGGTCGTATTGCTAAGATTACTACAGGCTGCTGCTCACATGCTTACGGTTTTGTCATTGAACGGAACATCACTTATCCCCAAGACCCCGGTCAACGCAACGATGCTCACCCATCTGCAATCGAGAAGCCTTGAGCCCGATATGATCCAGATTGAAGAGTTGGAGGCTCTAGGGGAGAGGCATCTTGGATGTGGACATGATGTTTAGTCAACCATATTGACCTACATGTACTTACCTTACAATTAATAAATTCGGGGCTGCAAAGTTTACATGTACATTTGCTACTCAGACTCCAGCCGGCCAAATTTCTCAATTGAAGCCTTTGTTCATACCGAGTGGTCGTCGGAATGCTCACAAAAAAGTATCCTAACTTCGCAGCAACGGTAAATTTGTCGTACTGCAAAGGTTACTAATTTGACTGAAATGTGAGTTTACTATTTGAACATGATGATTCTGTCAGAACAGGTTAGGGTGCGAAGCAGATGTATTGGTTAATTTTCTAGTCTGGTATCAGTACACCTGTGGCTAGCTTATGAACGAATTTCCGTTCAAAATCTATAGTTCACATAAGCCGCCGACCTGTTCTTCTTGAGTGAGAAAAGCTTCCACATCGACCAAGTAACGTCAATGTGGTAAGCAGTCCAAAATTCCTCTACTTGTGCAACATTGACCAATGTGTAAGCTGAGCCATGATATATAATATGACGTCACTGTCAAGTCTACGGCTTTACTCATCATGTCTCATTTCACCCGCTTGTCCGTCTCTTGCGCTGAATTGTCTTGAGTACCTCCTTACTCGTACCCTATGCCGAGTGATGAGTCCGCAGCTATCTCCACGCAAAAAACGCCACTCCGCCGTGGGACTTTTGACGCTCGCCTTATGCACTGTGTCGGGCGTAATCGACCCAAATCTGAAAAATTGACTCGAGTACCATACAAAAATGGTGATCATGCACCCGCGCGTGTTTGGCGGACCTCTGATCTAAATATTGTCCAAGACTCCAACACGGCTTTGTAAAGTGCTGAGTAAACCTCGCCTGTCCAATTATCTACGTAGCTTGAAGGATACGAGCTGCCTCTTATGATTGGCTCGGTCCTCTGTCGTCCAATGAAAACCTTCCTTGGCACTAAAGTTGACAGGGTGCTCAGAGACCGCAGCGCAGGGCCAAGAGACGGTCATACTTGATGCCGCCGGGGATTTCCGTCAGCCCTCGACGGACTTAGCACCTGACATCTAGGCATCCCTTTTCTAGGGTCAAGCATCATTACGCAAATCCGCTTTTGACCAGTTTTCAGTCAGCTTGCATGACTAGAAGGTCGAAGGTCGAGGCCGCCCGTCTGGGAAGACATAGCGTCAGCCGTTGAAAAGAAGTTGATCTCTGTGTCCAGCGAACTTCTCACAAATACGAGGCTCTCGCCGTAATCTACGATATTGGAACGACACATCAAAGATTAGAGACCAATAGCCTAATCCAATCATGAACAACCTGTCGTTTACCCAAGCCATGCCACAGGGGCATCAAGCTTCAGCTTACATCGAAGGAGCTCGACAGAGCCGCATCCTCCCGTTGCTCCCGCACCCTAGCACCATCCATCCTACCAATCAAGACCTGGAGCTCTCAATCAACGGCACTGGCGACGCTTCCCATCTAAGAAGGAAACGTGCTAGTCGTCCCAAGGTGCGATCAGGTTGCATCACCTGCAAGATCCGTCGGGTCAAGTGTGATGAACGCAAGCCCACGTGTTTCCGATGCGAGAAAGCCGACGTGGAATGCGACGGATACACCAAAGAGGACGCCGATTCTAAGAGGAGCGCCGAGCAGCGAAGGTTGGCCGTCGCAGCCCAGGAAGCACAAGCGAGCCGGCAGCTTCTTCCGCGGCCGAACGAGTCGGGTCCGGTCGCCTCCGATCAAGAATTAGCGGTGCGGGTACCCTTGCCACCGCCGCTTTGCCCCTCGACTTTGCGGGTCAACCAGGAGGATGTTTACTACTACGATCTCTTCCGACACCGGCTTGTGCGTGACCTTTGGGGGTCTGGCCATTCTGATGCTTGGTCTAGAATCGTCTTACAGGAGAGCTCCCAAGACCCATGCGTTCAAGAGTCTCTCTTGGCTATCGGTGCTATATCTCAAGCCCAGATGGTTGAGGAGATGTCGAAGGACCAGCTGGATGCCATGCCATCAGCACTTCGCCCTTGGGGTACCAAGATGGCGCCATCTGGTGGGCTTCTCAACCACCATCATAGGTCGGCTTTACTTCATCACGTCAGAGCGGTTTCGATATACAGACAGCGAATTCAGGACCCATCCTCGACATCACCACGATCAGTCATAATCATGACTCTATTGCTCGTTGGGTTCGAGTTCATCCAAGGCAACATGAACAATGTCGACACTCTGACTGGCACCGGGATGCGTCTTCTAGAGAACAAAATCTCGCTTACGCAGCGTCCGCCACGTCGTGCAAATGAAAATGGAGCCACCTCGACGAAACCTTCACAGTCCGTGGCTACCCAACTGCGGAGAGGCGTGCGGGACGATGAGATGGAGGATATTGAGCACCTCTTGCCATGCCTCTCCCTCATGAGCGGCTTCACCCACTTCTTCAACTCCCACCGCACTGCGATGCCAATGATGAACGGCACTCCGATCCTCGAGCTGCCTGAACCAGGTGTTACAGTAGTTGCCAAGCTCGAAGTCTTCTGGGGTCAATTCTTTACTCGCGCAGTCGTACACATCATGCGCTGTCTGCACGACCAGCTTCGATACAAGCAGCGCAATATTACACAGGCTGCGTTGGAGCAAGCTACGTTCCTATCATACATACGAATGTGGGATTCCGTCCTAGAAGTATACCTCAAAGACCCTTCTCTTGAGGACAACGCAAGACGAGCTCTACGAAAGATACAAATCCATCGGCTCTTAATCCACATCGTCATCAGTTGCGGTCTTGACCGGACTGATATGTGCTACGACGCATTTGAGGCCGACTTCAGGGACCTCTTGAACAGGATTGTGACGTACATGCGTGACCCAGGACCGATCTCAAAGGTCGGCTTCACCTTCTCAGAAGGCCTCACAACTCCGCTCGCCACCATCGTCGCCAAGTGTCGCAATCACGAGCTGAGAATGCAAGCTGTCCACCTCCTCAACACCATGGCATGGAGGGAAAGCGCCTGGGATGGGAAAGCCCTCGTCATTGGCAAGTCTGGCGTGGTGATGTTGGAGGAAAGAGGGATGGATGCCAATGGGTTCATACCGTCTGGGTCGAGGTGGGTTTGGATGTCAGGTAAGTGGGATCTCGAGAAGCGCGAGCTTGTCGCCACGTACTTGAGACTGATGCCGAATGAGGACGGCTCTCCGGTTTATGCTCACTTGGAGCTTGACATGGATAACTTGCTGGATACGTGTAGCATGGTGGGATGCCACGGACGTCATGATCCTTTCGAGTGCTATCAAGAGTGACAGAGTAGCTTCCGCTTCTAGATTATTCTCATACATCCTCCCGAAAGTAGATGCATTCTGGTATGCACACCAGATATCGAAAGGAATAATGTTTATCCTAGAACCAGACGGGCTAGGCCTTATCATCCATTTACATATTTCATCGGCTGAGAAGGCACACCACCTTGTTCTAGCTAGATGGATTCGAGTCTCCTTCTAATCCGATCATGGGCTGACGGTAACCGCTCAAAACATACGGAGTACACGTATTGCTATGGCCTTCCTGTATAGGAATAGTGTCCTAAGCGACCGTTGAGCACGCCATGACCAGCTGCCACTTTGTCTTGGCAACTTGGCGAATGCTTAAACGTGCAGAAGGGAGGGAGCCAAGCCGAGAGGCTCTCAAATTAGAGCGACTGCATCTCGTCCATGCAATCTGTAAAATCGATGTAGGAAGAGAACTATGTGCACGCGCAATGAGTTACACGGATGTTGTCATCGATGAACTGAAGCATTGACTAGGTGCTTAGACAAGTTTCCAGAGCCATTGAGAGCTATTTTACACCACCACACCATGCGAAGAGAACAACTGTAGTCGTTGTAAATGTTGCCCAACGAGAAAGACTCTTCCTATAGACAGCAGGCGGAGTGGCTGGTTTCGCCATAGCGCGCCTTCGAGCCAAAGAAGTAAGCAGGCATGTTCATCTCAGGAAGGTGTTGAAACACCCAGAAAGCCTCGGTTCCGCCCCTTTTGTAGTCTCGGCCCATCTCACTACTTCCAATTGGTTATGGCGAGCTAGGACTTTTGTCATCTCGCAGGAACAGCAGCCCGAGAGATAAGTAATTTGCTTCGTTGTTCAAACCCAGAAACTTCGCACCCTTTCCGCTGTGGACGTGGTACCAGTATGCCAAGCCTTCTCCACGCCGATGGTCGGCATTGAAATGCAATTACGGATACAGAACTGCGTGATGGGATGATTACTCGTGCCACAGAATGTTCAGTGCACTAGGGCTCCCCCAAGTCTCCATTGTAACCTCAGAGCCCGAACTACCGCAGGGTTCAGTCTAGACCCGGTACATAGCATCGGAATAGGAAGGTCGTCGTAGAACGCGTCAAGTAGATTGCCAACGGCGGTGCTTTTTCTGCGCGCCCAGCCGCCAAAAAGTGCCGGGTGCCGTACAACGGGAAATCGCCCAACACTTTGTAGCCTTCGAAATGATGATCAATACGGGTGAAAAGAGGAAAGGCTCTGAGCTTTGGGTGTCAAGTCTTTCAACAGCTTGGAAAGCTCGCGATCCCCGAATAGGAATGTAAATAATAAGGTCCCAAATGGTCTGTTTGATCCGCTTCCTTTACCCCGCAGAGAATGGCATCCTACGGGCCATCGATCGACCACATAAGCTTCCCGCCTCCAGCCCTGTCTCGACCCCTGGTGCGATATCTCTATCAAGGCACATATCCGTCGACTTTTCCGGGAGGAATACGAACAGACACAAGTCGGGATTGGTCGGCTGACTGGATGAGCCGCTTTTGCCCCTGCCATACGCGGGTGTTCACGATTTCGCATACCATGCAGTTCATGTTCAGCAGGACGGTCAAGTACTGACCTCATACTTATCGTCGAAACGCTTGCAAAAATACAAATAAGCGCCGGGGAGCCTTCCACCACATTCACTAAGAGTTTACCTCCTTCCCAAGCTGGTAAGAGGCTCGTCTACCATTGCCATGAGTATATTGAGTCTCAAAGACTGACCGGTTCTAGATGCCTATCTCACTTTAGTCTCGAGCAAAGACAAGGGGCCACTTACCCGCCGGCGTTCGCCGCCTCCCCGAGTCTCCCGGTCAAATAAAGACTGTATGTAGGCATCAAGCTGCCTCGATTAGATACCGAGACTAGGAAAAGCTAGTTGCCGTTATGGTTGTTTGATTCAAGCTTGAACTCACGTCCCTAGCGCGGTCTCTGGCGACAGGAGTTGTGGAGTGAGCTCCGGATGCGGCGACATGCCAAGAGCTTTAATGGAACGTCCTTCCCCAGATTGCTTCGCATTCAGACAAGACTTCGACCGTTTCTCTTTACCCACCGATCCAGCTCAAGCATGGGGACATGCGGCAAGGTCGATAGAGTTGCCATCTTGGCCATCTTGGCTTTCTTGGCATCCCACATCGTCGTCGGGTCCTGCAAACTCGCCCTCGTTCCTTCTTTTGCCTTCCTATCCTCGCTAACCTCCGGCGACCTCGCTGCGTTAGACTCGCTTAGCCCCTCATATCGACGAAAGAGAATGTAGCCACCTTCTTTATCACATTCCCAATCTGTCGCTCCTCCCGGCTTGGCAGACACCGGAAAGCGCTTGTCAATGATGATCAAGGCCATTGGAGGCGGAACACGGAAGGAAAGCTTATCAGCAAGCCATGGTTGAATGAGGGATGATACTTGACTAGCAGTTGAATATGGCTTCATTCGAGTATATAAACTCCTCGTGAGGACCTTGATGGCCAACCTCCTGCTCCTCATCCCTCACCAGCATCGGCAAGATCAACCCAGCATTACCTTCCTCGCCTTCTTTGTCCAACCTTCACCATGAAGTTCCTCACCGGCCTCTCCTGCTTCGCTGCTGTTGCCAGCGCCGTTGTCGTCGATCTCAACAAGCGCGACAGCCCCCTCGATGTCAAGATCGAGTCCACTGGCAACACCGCCATCAAGGCAAGCATCACCAACACCGGTGCCTCTGACCTCAAGGTCCTGAAGGCTGGTTCCATTCTCGACAAGCTCGCTGTCGAGAAGGCTGAGGTCTTTGCTGGCTGTAAGTGCATTCTTATGAATATTACAATGATCCAATCTTGGCCACTAACAAACCTCATCAATAGCCGACAAGGTCGAGTTCGACGGTATCCGCCTTCGTCTCGGCACCAACGGCCTTCCCGAGGATGCCTTCCAGGTCATCTCCGCCGGCGAGACCGTCTCTGTCGAGTGGAACTACGGTGAAGTCCACGACCTCAGCGTCGGCGGCAAGGTTGATGTCGCCGCCAAGGGCGCTCTCTCCATCGCCGAGGTCGGCAGCAACGACATCACCAGCACCGCCTCCTTCAGCTCAAACGTCCTGAGCGTCGAGGTTGACGGCGCCGCCGCCTCCAAGGTCCGCCGCGACTTCCGCGAGAACGTCAAGCGCACCGTCGTCCAGTCCGACTGCACCGGCACCCAGCGCACCGCTACCACCACCGCTCTCTCCAACTGCCGTGCCCTCGCTGCCGCTGCTTCCTCCGCCGCCTCCACTGGCGCCGCTGCCAAGATGGTCGAGTACTTCAAGTCCTCTTCCACCGCTACCCGTACTACCGTCGCTGGCGTCTTTGCCAAGGTCGCCACCGAGTGCGGCAGCACCACCTCTGGTGTCTCCAAGCAGTACTGCACCGATATCTACCCTGCTTGCTCTTCCGGTGTCATCGCCTACACTCTTCCCTCCGCTTCCTACATGGTCAACTGTAAGTACCGCTGCCCTCACGACAAGAAACGGCATATCGTTTTTGGTGACTCATCTGACGAAACTCCCCGCGCCACAGGCCCCTACTTCTTCAACAGCCTTACCGCTCTCTCCAGCACCTGCCACGCTCAGGACCGTGCCACCACTGCCGTAAGTTTTGCTCCAGGATGTAAGTTACTACTGGCTCAATCACTAACTCGATCTCCGTCAGCTCCACGAGGTCACCCACTTGACCCAGATCAAGGGCACCACCGACCAGAGCTCCTGCTACGGTTACAGCTGTGTCCAGAGCTTGACCGCTGCCCAGAACCTGAACCACGCCGACACCTACGCCCGTAAGTCTCTCTCGCTCTCTCTTTTCGCGTTGCACGTGCTTACCACTCTCATGTCACAGTCTTCGCCAACGCCATCTACGTCGGCTGCTAAGCGTTTCGCGTCAAGATGGAACAATTCTTTGGGGAGCGGTGTAAGAACTCGGGCATGTCGACTTTCAGGATCAGATAACAGCTGCGCCGGAAAATGTTGCATGGCAGAATACCTTCGTTTGTGACCATACTCCGAGGGCCACAACTTAGCATTCTCATACATATTCAAAACGTAGAAATGATAAAGCAAGAGTGTTTGGAGTGTTTCCGCCGTGATCTGCGTACCAGACGGCCCATATCGTGTGGAACCTGATGTGCCAAAAATTGCAAAAATGAAACCTCAATGAGTTAATGGATTCTAACCATCGTATCTCCCCGAGGTGGGCTCGAACCACCAACCTCCAGATTAACAGTCTGACGCGCTAGCCAATTGTGCCATCGGGGATATTGAGATGCTTCTCGATGATGTTGGCGGACTCGCGGTTTGATTATGATCCTAAACCTCGAGTGGTGGGTTGCTTGTGGGACATTCGAAGCCCTACAAGCAGAAGCGAGTGTCTTTCGACCCAATGACAGCGACACAAGACCACCGCGTCCCACACTTGGCAGCACTTGCAGAACGTTGCGGTCCACGTCCCGGTCGATTTACTGCAATGTCTTGACTAAGAGTTGATTTGATATGGGGCTCGCGGAACTCGTGAATTTGTAATTGAAAAGACGATAGTGTAGTTGAACAGAGTTTATGTCACTGAAAACTTACTAATTGAGTGCAGTACGCACTCAACAATGAATCTCAGGGTGGGGTTGAGTCAGCATAGAAGGGCCGTCCCGTGCGTGACAGCTATATCCGTATAATTCCCCATGGCTCGGACACTGCACTTTGTCGAATTTACTAAGCCCATGACGTTCCGTTAGCACGATATGCCCCGAGAGAAGTGCTTACAAATGACGAAATCCACGGTGGCTGCTTGTCTGAGATCAATGCCATGAACCAAGTTATTAATCTCTATGATCATTTAGTGAGCCCCTCGGATTATCCGTCAACTCCCAATATCAAAACAGAAGTGAGTCCTGTAACTCGTACCGGTCGAGAACCTTGGCAAGCAGGAAAGATCCTGGCCACAATTTTACAAGAATGAGACCGGACTACGCCTAGGTTTATCTCACTTTCGCTTTGGCATTCCATCAACGATAAACAAAACCAATCCTTACCATGACTGAATCTCATAATATCCTTATCACGGGTGCGTCAGGCTACCTCGGGGGAACTTTACTTGCTCGTTGGGCAAGCGCCAGCCTCACGGGCTACGATAAGCTGTTCGCACTCGTTCGAACAGACGCACAGCGGGAGCAAGTAAAGCAATACGGGGCCGAACCTCTTACTTTTTCTCCTCGAGATGAGCAGGCAGTCCGAAATGTAGTGATACAGAACCGTATCACTATTGTCTTTTACTTGATTGATGCTTTCGAATCTGTGGGCCAAGAAAACTTCATCAAAGCTTTGGGCGAAGTGAAGTCTCAGACGGGTCTAGACGTTCACTTGCTTCACGTGTGTACACCCCGTCAATGGCCCCGCTCGCAATTCAGTGGAAATCGGCTAACACGTGGTTTTGCTTCTCTAGACATCGGGAGCCAAGATCTTTTCGGGTCTTGCAGGTGCCCCCACGGATAGTTCGCTCTTGGACACTGACCCCAGGCTATATGAAATCCAGAAAGCTCAAGAACCTCCCATTTCTCTCATGCAAAAAGTTAGTTCGCAGTATGGCCCTCGGTTATCGTCAAGCCATGCTAATTGTACGATGTACTCAAGCCTGTTGAGACGAATACCCGAGTTATTGACCTAGCACAAGCCAACGGTGTGAAGTCTTATGTATTTGCTCCCTGCATAGTCTGTAAGCCTTGTATCCCATGAAATCACCCTGTCAATTGTTTCCCCTCTGACTTCATGATACAGATGGAAGGGGAGAAGGATTTGGCAATCCTATTTCCATCCAAACCGTCGACATTGTCAAAGCCGCTAGTGCGGCTGGTCAAGTTTACTCAGTCACACCTGGTCGCCCAGTAAGTGATGAATATCTCCTCAGAAATGTTGACAAAAGCTTACCCCATCTTGAGACTTGGCCTGTCTGCCACGTAATTGATAACACGTCCCTTTACCTTCAAATTCTGCGCTCAATTTTGAACGGAGAAAAGCCAGAATACGGGAAGAACGGCTACTATCTCGCAGCTTCCGGTAGTGTTACCTGGGATGACCTGTATGAGGCGATGGCCAAGGCACTCAAGGTCCGGAACGTCATTACAGATGAACGTGTCGTTCCCGCAGACGAAACGGCCCTTGGCAAGATGGCTCACGGGCTAGGCACGGAGAGCTCTCTCGTACAAATGAGATTGGCTGGAAAGTGAGTGAATCCCAAGTTGTGTAAAGTGCATGATCATGGACCAGCAGTCTGTTTATCAGAGCTAACGTTGGCTATTTGAACCTAGGTGTACCTTCACAGCCAAGCACGGTGCTCAACTTGGATGGAAACCGCAATTTCCCCCCGAACATATCCTTGAAGCTGCTGATGATGAAGTCGAGCTTATTCTACAAACGCTCCGTAGCGATGCAAGCTCTGGTGACAAGCCATGGTATAAGAAAGAGTAAGAGAGAGTATTGACCATTGGAGACAGTTGCAACTTATAGGTTGCTCGATCAGTAGGAATAGAAAATTGATTTGAACTCAACGCACTGTACCTCTCCCAGCGTGAAGTAGGTCTAGCCCGCTTGAACTGTTCTTCCGCTGCTCGGAACTCGGACTACGTAATTTTGTCCGGCCTCGGCAGGTAAAGAAATTCATAATCTCGTCAGGCATCCCCAGTGATGCAGAAATCAAGATTATGGAATCCATGTTCAAATTGCGTCCTACAGTCAATTTCTCGATCTTTGGATCCTTTAGAACTAGTTACGATGCGAAACTTGCCAAAATACCGCATTCACCATGTTTACGGCTGGAATAACCGTAAAAGTCTGGTCAATGAACACCGACGCAGTAAGCAGCTAGCGCCGGAACCCCACTGTCCGCCGCGGATCCTCTCCGGGCGGTCGATTTGTAATGAATGAGATCAGTCCGATGAACCCTTGCCAAGCTCCTTGTTCCTCTATTCCCCTCATGCTTACTCTTACCCCACTCACTTGAGTTAACTTACATAAAACCACTTATCCCCGAACAAACTCTCCTCAAATCCCACCATCGGTCGCAGAGATCGCAACATCGAAGTCACTATGCCCGAAAAGCTCATCTTGTTCGATATTCCCGATCGGAACGGGGCCTGTTGGTCTTTGAATCCTTGGAAGAGTGGGTAGCCTTACTCAACCAGGGTAAACGCTGGACATTTCGACTGACGTAATTCTGCATATAGCTCGACTGACCCTCAACTACAAGGGCATTGACTATAAAACGGAATGGCTCGAGTATCCCGATATCGAGCCTAGGCTCAAGCCAACCGGCTTGGAAGGTGACCCAGACCAGATCAAGCCTTACACGTGTCCCACTGTGCAGCTCCCTGATGGTACATACATCATGAACAGCGCCAAGATCATTAAGCGCATTGAAGCGGACTACCCTGAGCCGCCGCTCTACATCGATTCGGAGGTGCTCCAGCCGATGTACGATCTTCTGAGCAAGACTTTCGGAGCTCTTGTTGCTGTCCTTTTGCCCAATGTCCCCCGTAAAATGTTGGGCGAGTATAGCGCGGAGTACTTTCATCGAACTAGGGCGGAGATGTTTGGGGTCTCACTGGATGAGCTTGAGAAGACCAAGGGAGGGGATGAAGCCTGGGCGAATGCCAAAGAGCCACTGGAGGGCCTCGCGAAGCTTCTGGACAAGACCGATGGCCCGTACTTCCTCGGTGACAAGGGTATGCATGCACTCTCGACTTTTCCACTGGGATTCCATCGACACGACCGCTAACGACACCCAATTCAGTGTCTTACACGGACTTCGTTTTTGTTGGATTTCTGTACTTTGTCAAGAGAGCTGGAGAGGAACATTATCAACGTGTTGTGCAGCATTGCGAGTCTTTCGACAAGATTTACAAGGCTTGCGAGAAGTGGTTAGAGCGCAATGACCATTGATCGAAATCGGACAAGTTCCCTCGTGCAGTGATGGCAGGGCTGGGGTTTTGAGTTTGGTTCTCTGATGCGAATATCTGCTTCAAACAAATGAAAGTTGTCTATTGTACCGCTCTATGTGCATGATGTGGTGCCGGAAATCAACATACAGTACTATGAGAAATGCGTCTCGTACAGGCTACCGAGGGATCTCAAAATGAGACTTTATCGTCTCTCAAGCATGATATTGGCCTCATCAGGCCAAGTGTAACTTTTGACCCGGCCAACATCGCGAACCAACCTCCCAGGGTGAATCCAAAGATACATCCCCATAATCGTGACCATAGGAACGGCATCAAAGAGGTATAAGAAGATCTCATGGCTCATGATGTACCCATTCTCGCCTTGAAAATACTCAATTCCCCTGATCAAACTTCTCAGAAACATGAGAGAGGCAATGCCGTACGTCATCAGGTAGTACTTCCTCCATTCGATTCCCGCTTTTGTCGCGTTCAAGTCGTTTGCCTCGCGTCGAGCACAGGCGTGAGAGTGCCAGCAAGAAAGCACAAATAGGGTGATAACGCCGAGTTGGGCCGCAAGACCGGACATGATCAGGGTCTTACCCATCCTGATGCCCTCTTCCGTACCAGAGGCTGGCATGACGGCGCCAAAGACCTGAGTAACAAAACAGCCGACGTCAATGAGGACATAGAAGAAGGCCGTGAGACGTGGGCTCACGAAAGCGTGGCGCCGGAGGTCGAGAGCGATCATGATGCGGCCGAGACTCATGTAGATCGTTGCGGCGAAAAGCGGCGGAGATCCAAGAATCAAGAGATTTTGTAAGATGTAGGGCCCAGCCACAATGGGGTTCTCGTGAGCTTTTGCACGTCCGTAGTATCCAAACGCTTCTCCTATTATTCCTGGATTAGTCACGGCAGGTAATAGGGTATAGAGTTTCGTAGTACGTGCAAGACCTACCAATGCCACCTACTATAAAAGGTATGAAATGCCATGCTCTGAGCCAGAACATGTTGCCAAGATGAGCCAGTGCACCGAGCGCAAAAATGACGAGGAACGCCCATCCTGCCCCTCCATTCGGACGGTAATGATAGAACACGATTTGTGTTCCGTTAACAACGGGTCCGAAGGGGCCAGGTCCGTCGAGCTCGTTCACCATTGTCTGAAAGCCTTTCGTCGTGATGCTAATCTATATGCCGAGGGTCTTGGTCGTTATTAGTTAAAGAGCGTGGGAATGGGGCGAATTGCCAACGTGAGCAGACAATAGAAAAATACAAGACCGGTTCAATCACATACAATGCTGATGTTACAATTACATACAAGGCGAGAAAAAAGTTAATGAGGGCTATTTATTTCTTCCAACATTTACAGACCATAGCTCGAGAGTAGACGTAAGGATTTAGGGGCGATCCACAGTGGCAGTGCGAAGCGCATAGCAATACGATTTTTGAACGCGATTATTCGTATCAAATACGACGGTTAACCACCATGTGGGGGTCCCGCCAGAAACAAGGACAGCCACGCTCCTGAACGGCACGCCCGAAATTTTGTGATTGTTCGTCTATCAATAGAGCTGGCAATCGAAGCTGCACTAGGCTTGTTCAGTTTTATGTTCACACTTTCAGCTAGACGAGTCCTATGAGCTGAATCCAGCAACATTTTACTATTACTTCATGTCCGCTCCCCATGTGATGATGTGCCGCTATCATCAGGCAGTGATCCGATATGACGAAGTCCTTGATTCAAACTGTTTGAAGAATTGGCATTAACTGAGAGCCCAGTTAAACCAATGCCCCTCAGTGAGTGCCTCAAAACAACTGTAGTAGGACCAGGCATCATCATATGAAGCGGGCGGGGTTGATTGGAATTCTGTCGGCATCATATAATCGAAGTCCTTGGCAAATGTTAAGGTTCGCTGAGAAATATTCGGAAAGGAAAAACGTACTCCGCATTCATGTTCTTGGCTTTGTTGTTGCATTCCTTGGGTCGAGCCTCAGCTGTTGAGGGGCTCCGTCTGAAACCAACGTCACAGATCTTGATGTTGGCCGTGCACACATCACCAACGAGCTCATCAATTTAGCTGCAGCAGTTCATCACGGTACAGGTCTAACGTCAAGTCCCCGCTCACGATATCAAGCGTCAAATCATCGTCAAAGTAGTCAAAGGGTAATCTACGATCTAAGCCGCGATGGCATCTCATGCGCCACTCAAATTCAAAGGGATACGGCCCGGCCAAGGGGTCAAGCCAGGAACCACCCTCCGGATCCTTGGGGTTGGCGACTCCATCACAGTGGGGTTTCTCAGTGACATAGAGGGAGGCGATGGCAACGGCTACAGACTTAAGCTCCGAGAAGACCTGTCAAGTGGGTCAGTCCTCTTCTACGAATCAAGAAATACCATACTAACGAATCCACAAGAGGATAGAGTCGTTTTTGCTGGGACGGAAACCATGCACGGCACGATGCGTGAAGGGTATTATGTACGTTGAATAGTGCACTCCTGCGAATTCCTCAGTTAACGAGTCGTCCGACTCACTAGGCAGCGTGGAATGGCATGACTATCAAGTTCATGTCAGATAATATCGGACCTTCTTTGGCCCAGAGACCTAATATCGTCCTCATTCATGCTGGAACGAACGACATGAACCCGAATCCAGACGTTGCTAGAGAAGGCAGCGAACCTCACGCCACGGCAGACCGTCTAGGCCACTTGATCGACCAGGTCGTGCAGACCTGCCCAGATGCCACAGTCCTTGTCGCCAAGATCATTGGCTGCTATGATCCAGTCCAGATGGGCAATATTGCTCTATTCAACGCGGTGATTCATGATGTTGTTCAATCCCGACAAAGCGCCGGTAAACACGTTCTCACTGTCGACTTCTCGAGCTTTCCAATGAACGCACTGAGAGATGGTATTCATCCTACCAACCAGGGGTACCGCTTATTCGGCGACTATTGGTACGACTTTATCACCCAGATTCCGGGCGACTGGATTAAAGAGCCTGTTGGAGATGATCCGCGTCGATCTGGAGAATTGCGCCGCGATGCACCCGTCAAAGGAAGATCCACCAGTTTGTGCGATCGACTGTTCGGCCTGTTTTTCGGCAGGGAACCAGAGCTGGTGTCGAAAGCTTGAAGTTCAGCAGTGAGCAGCAAGGTACTTTGAACCAATAAAAGACTGGTCGGTCTACAACTCCCGTAGCTACACCGGGCAAGCCCATATGCAAGACTCGTAGGAATCCACCGACAGCTGGCCGAAACGCTAAGAGCAATACTTCAGTTAGCAATGGATTCAGTGCAACATAGCGAGATAAGGCGACGATATCTGCGTGTGTATCTGCTAAGCTATGAAAATTCCGTCAATGTAATTTACACATGTAAGAATCTAGACTATTGAGCTGAAAGTCAACATCGAAGCTCTTCCGAGTCTGTAAGGGAGGCCGGTTTTTCAGCCCGCTATGCGAGAGCCGAAGCAACGTCTTCGTCCTGTGCGATGTCTCGCTAATCAATAGGTTCCCAGAGATGGTCAAGCACGGCGCATATCGGTCTCATTCAGACGCGAGCTGCTGTACCCCAGAAGGTCAAAACCGTACGGGATTCGGCCGGTAAATGGGGCAGAATGGATTGGGGCCATCCAACCTGTAAGATGAAAGCGTGTGAGCGAACCCTTGTCACCGCAACGTAAGGTCAACGCATCCGTCCAATCCCCACGCGGGTCGGCGCCGGGGATTAGCGCCGGCATCTCCCCCCAGACTGGCAAAAGACGGTTACACCCTCAACGCCTTTAGGCTAAATTGCTATTGCCGGCTTTGATGATTTAATCGTGCTAGGAGCCTAGGATTTGTCGTCTCATGGCCATTCTCACGCGGGGTATCGTGCAGGGTGTCCAGGCTCGGCGTATTTTCACATTTGACCGAGAGCTGTTTTATACGACAGGCAATCAAGCTCAATGAGAACATGGCTTTCACTGCCGAGAGTTTTGGTATTTGCGTTGGTTTGCGCTCCTACTGGTGGTAGCATGGGCTACCTGCCTGAAAACCCGCCATGAAGGAACGAGAAAGATCATCGTATCAGATGCTGCAATGCTCACACCCTGCAGCTGTGCCTCCGTGTTCCCTCACAGAACAATAAAGAGGCGACAGTCCCATCGAACCACAGATCCAGCTCTACCACTCCAATTGACTGCAACCTAAGACGTTCACTTTTCTCAGCGACAACGTGGGCAGAACGGCATCAACCCCAAATTTTTGTGCCTTATCACGTGCAAGAAGAAAAGCATATTGGCGATCATGGGAGGCCACTCATCTGGCAACGCGGCTTATGATGCCGCGCTACAAAGACGTCAGGCATTGATGGGAGCTAGTGGTGCAAGGGCTCTTGTCAAGAATTGGAAAGTCGCCCGCATCGCTGCCTTCGCCTGCATTGGCGGTGTCTTGTACGGCTATAACCAGGTGAGGAAACTCTGTCAATTGGGTTTTGGAATCACAGAAACGTGGTAGATATGAGTTACTTACCCACGATTAGGGCATGTTCTCCGGTATTCTCGCTATGCCGTCGTTCGACAAGCGTAAGATCTCCCAACCCTTTCCTCCTAGATGTGTTCGCAATCATTGAGGATTGAGACCAGCTTACACATGCTTTCCGCTCAGATATGGACGGATACACAAAGAACCCAACCCAAAAAGGCTGGCTGACATCAATTCTCGAGCTTGGCGCCTGGGTCGGTGCTATCTTATCCGGCTTCATTGCTGAAGTTTGCTCCCGTAAATACGGTGTGCTCATTGCGACCGGTGTTTTCATGCTCGGTGTTATTGTCCAAATTTCTTCTATTTCTGGTGGCCACGAGGCAATTCTTGGAGGAAGATTCGTCACGTAAGTAATCTTCTGCTGACCTTCGTTACCGACGGGACGAGCAGCGCTAACGTGAAGAACAGCGGTATGGGTGTCGGAAGTCTTTCTATGATTGTCCCACTTTACAATTCAGAATGCGCACCACCGTAAGTGAAATACACTATCATGTTGTTTCTCCTGAGCTTGTCTAACGTAAGCTTTCCAACAGTGAGGTTAGAGGTGCTCTTGTAGCTCTACAGCAGCTGGCTATCACTTTTGGCATCATGATCAGCTTTTGGATTGTAAGCCCTTGCCCTTTCGAACTCATCATCTCCGTCAATATATCTAACCAGTAGCAGGACTAGTATGCCCCTCACTTGATTTGAAATTTTATGTTCATTCTGCGAACGTTCTGACCGACATGACCTTTCACAGCGGGTGCAACTACATCGGCGGCACCACCGAAGACACACAGTCAGATGCCGCGTGGCTTGTTCCGATCTGCCTGCAATTGGGTCCCGCTATCATCCTCTTTGTGGGAATGATCTGGATGCCATTCTCCCCGCGTTGGCTCATTCATCACGGTCGGGAGCAGGAAGCCAGGAAGATCCTCGCTGATCTCCGAGACCTCCCTGAGAACCACGAGCTCATCGAGTTGGAGTTCCTCGAGATCAAAGCTCAGTCGCTATTCGAGAAACGAAGCACAGCCGAGCTCTTCCCCCATCTGAAGGAGCAGACCGCTTGGAACATTTTCAAGTTGCAGTTCGTCGCCATCAAGGCTCTTTTCCAGACCAAGGCCATGTTTAAGCGAGTAATCGTCGCAACTGTGACTATGGTGAGTCCGACCATGTGCACAATCCTCATTTCACATCAACTCAGAAAGGAAGGATCTCTGACAAATTCCAGTTTTTTCAACAATGGACAGGTATCAACGCTGTAGGTCCTACTAACGAGATCTTGTTTGCGACAATTTTAGTTGACAGAACAACCAGGTCCTCTACTATGCTCCTCAGATCTTCAGTCAATTGGGCCTGAGTCAAACAACCACAAGCTTGCTTGCCACCGGTGTCGTTGGTGTGGTCATGTTCATTGCAACCATTCCTGCCGTGTTATGGATTGATCGCGTCGGCCGAAAGCCTGTCCTCAGCATTGGTGCTATCGGCATGGGAACCTGCCATCTCATCATTGCTGTCATTCTTGCCAAGAACATCGATAGATTTGATCAGCAACCAGCTGCTGGGTACGTTGTCTACCATCAGTTGACATTAGATGAATAGGTGTACTGACTAATGTACTTTAGTTGGGCCGCGGTGTGTATGGTTTGGCTGTTTGTGGTCCACTTTGGATGTGAGTCCTTCTACACCTTCTGCTAGAAGAGAATACTAATGAACAAATTCTAGACTCTTGGGGTCCTTGTGCATGGATTATCATCGCTGAAGTTTGGCCTCTGAGCACTCGGCCATATGGCGTATCTCTCGGAGCTTCCAGCAACTGGATGTGAGTTTGAGATCACGACCCAAAGCAGGCAAACCCACCAGGCGCTGACAATATCTAGGAACAACTTCATTGTTGGACAAGTCACCCCAGACATGCTGACAAGCATCAACTATGGCACATACATCTTGTTCGGCCTATTGACCTACCTTGGCGCCGCATTCATCTGGTTCATAGTCCCGGAGACGAAGCGTCTTTCTTTGGAAGAAATGGTATGTCTACATTACAAACCATAGTACCCTTTTCGCCTCGGAACTACCAATCTCTTGGACAACCATCGACATTAGCTGACCTTGAACGTAGGACCTGGTGTTTGGCTCTGAAGGCACCGCCGCTGCGGATTTCGAGAGGATGGAAGAGATCAACAACGAAATCGGCTTGAGTGCAGTGCTGAACCGCGCCTCGCCTGGTGGAGGATTCTCCAAGTCGGATGACTTGGAGAAAAAGGAACTTGATGCTGCTTCGGCCGAGCAACACTGAAAGAATCATGCGGTATCTGGTCGAGGGACTATATCTACAACCAAGTCTACCAACGAACTCAGGGAAAGTTGGTATACTCCAATGCGGCCTCATTGTTCCACGCAAATTCAAGTCTGGGGTAATCTTGGGAGGAGGGGAACTGATTGCAGAGTAAAGTCAATCATGCTATGCGGAACTTTCTCATAGATGAAACAAATCTGCATCAATTCAATTCCATAGACCCAATTGAAAAGGACCCCGCATGACATGCTGTGAATCGGACATACATGTCAGCCTCGAAATCTGCCTTGATGAAACCCGGTCTAGTGGTATGTAGTCAAGGACTAGTGCTTATTCATCTGCACATTTTCGTGGGGTACAACCTCCCCATCAAGAATAATTGGCTGGCCATGTCCGAATGTCTGCATGTTCTGCCTGGATAGCGTCTCACAGCCCTACAACTTGAGAAAGTTTGGCGGCCAGTCGAGTCAACGCTGACAGGCAACAGCCGGTTTGAGGTGACACGGAGATGGCCTCTGGAGGTTTTGGTGTATTTTATCTTGCCCCATCTCGGCACTTCCAGCGAGTCAACTATGCCCCCGTTGACCCTCGTCATTTTCAGTGTGTCTACTCTTCAGATACCGAGACTTCAGACCTTTGTTGAACCCATTGCAGGATCAGTCGTCGAGTCAGGATGTCTGCTGAGTCTATTATTAACGAGGCGTTGAAGGGTGATGAGGACTTCTCGGTCATCGAACGCTTAGCTGATGCTATTCGCATCGAGGAAGACGTTCAAATCAGCCAGGAGGACCGCAAGGAGATCATACAAGATCTCTACGAGGGCCCGAAGAAATGCCAATGTTGCATCAACTGGATGGACGAATGTCCCCACGGCGTTGATCTAACGGAAGTCGATAAAGACGATGAGGATGAAAGCGGCAGCCCCCTGGTCATCCGACGTCGAGTGAATGCCGGCCGTACTGGCACAATCATTTCCATTCACTCAATCGAGATTCGACATGCGGCCACTCGAAAAGTTTTGATCGACGTCTTCAAGCCTTACGACAACATCGTGCAACGAGTGAAATATCTCACATTTTTGGCACCCTTCCACCAGTTCTTCTGGCGCTGGGAGCGCTTCGAGAAAGCTGTCGCAGAGGAGAAGGACGAAATCGTGAAGAAGATCTTGGTCATTCTGAGGGGATTGGTCAAGCGTGAACTAGCAGGGGCATTTGCAGTTAACAAGGAACTCGTCAGCCACGGAGTCATCACATTCAACTACCTCTGGATCTTGTTCGCGCCCGGAGAGCTGATATACTCGGCTGATGATAGTCACGACCGCTTCTACGTCCTTCGGTCATGCTCCTCGAGAGACATCGCGATCGACCTGAGTCTCTCCTACATCGCCTGGGGTTTCCCAGCCATGCAGTTCGGTACGGTTCACGAGGACATCCCGATTGACAATTTCCTAGGGACTCGCTCAATCGAAAGCCTACCTGCTTTTCCCGCCAAGTATCTCCGCGACTTCTCAGGAATGCAAGCAAAGCTGGTAGGGAGAGGCCGCAAGTACGCGAGTCTGGCTGGTACTCATTACAAGGCATACCATCCAGCGGGGGATGATCCTAAATCCGAGCTTCGTGTGATGATCGATCCCAGTCACAGAAGAGTATATCTCTCAGCCTACGTCGACGATGGACGCAAAGAAAGACTTCAGCCGCTTTTCAGCCAGTACACCGACCTCATCAATCAGTCACCAGTGGACTCCCCTCCCCCAAATGGCATACACATCCCTCTAGAAGAGTACATTGATGAGTGGGACGAGAGACCGAGAGGCGGTCGCCGACCGATGCGTCACCCCGCGCCTCGACGAGTGTCCCCGTACTACCCACCTGTCGCGCCCAGACGAAGATCCCCGGTCGTGATCGAGACTGTCCGAAGGCGCCGAAGCATCTCTCCGGAATTCAGTAAGCAAATACCCCACGAACACCAATACCATATCAGTCTAACACAACTTCCAGGGCTACGTGATGAGGATATTGAGGAGAATTCCAGGAAACACCTTACAGAGTTTCATTTACAGCTCATGGACCCCGAGGTCGATGGATTTGATCTCAAGGAGAAGACTTGGAGTAAGTATCTGATAGAACACTACACTGCTAGACTTTTGACATTTTCTAATCCTTCGGAATAGGGAGCTTTGAAGTAGACCGGATTCATGATATCGAATGGAACACGAAACCCTTCGAGAGTCTGGTGCTGCCTGAAGGATACAAGGATCTCATACTGGCTTTCGTTGAGAGTCAAGTCAAGGACAAGGTTGCATTCGATGATGTCATAAACGGAAAGGGTAAGTTGTAGAAGGTCACTAATAGTTGATGTGTTGGAGGTACATCGCTAACATTCTATAGGTGGTGGGCTCGTAGCCTTGCTTGCCGGGGACCCAGGTGTCGGCAAGACTCTCACTGCCGAGTCTGGTACGATTCCATATACTTTCGGAGATCTCTAAAGATCAGACCTGGAGCTGACTATTGTGATAGTTGCCGAGAAGATACAGGCTCCCCTATTCAAGATGGAGTTAGGAGATTACCATGAGGACGACCGCGACAATGACGCTGTCCCAGTACGCTATGATGACCGGAACCGATCCTTGAGTCCCCGTCCCCGAGATCCTGATCGTTCAATGAGCTTCACAACTGCATTTGAACTTGCTGCTCGCTGGGGAGCCGTTCTACTGATTGACGAGTGTGACATGTACTTGGAGAAGCGTAGTGATGCTTCGACCAAACGAAACAGGATGGTGTCCCGTAAGTAGCCCTGACATTACGTCTTTGTACTCATCTGACCGAGACCAAAATCCGTACAGGCTTCTTGAAAGAACTCGAGTACTACCCGTCTCTTCTCTTCCTGACGACGAACCGCGAGCGGTCCCTTGACCCTGCCATCTACTCCCGTGTCCATCTCAATATCAACTACCCCGCCTTAGAAGAACCCTCTCGTCTGAAAATTTGGCAGACGTTCCTGGAGAAGAACAGCTCAACCATGTCAGAGAGTGAATTTGGATCTCTGTCAAGGATCAATGTGAATGGTCGGCGCATTCGGAACATTGTGAGGACAGCTGGTATCATGGCAAAGAAAGACGGAAGAGCGGTGAACTTTGATGACGTTAGAAAGGTCATGAAGATCACAGAGGGGATAGATATCGAGGACTCTTAGCGATATTGATAGTTGAGAGTGTGGTGGATTGCTGCTCATCTCATTTGTCTTCCCAACAAACTCAGAGTTGTCTCCGCGATGATGTCAAACGATGATTGTTTTCCAGAGTCACGAGCTGAAGATTGGGTAGTGGATGCTCAGTGAAATACGAAGAAATACGGAATAATGTCTTAGGTTTGTGCAGGATGAAACACAGAAAGAGCTATATACAAGAGAATGGACTGTATTCGGGTTCCGTCAAACTTTTGACGCCCTTGCATCTGGAAATAGCTGTATCACGAGCGTTGATGGCGTGGTCTTCAGACGAAGTGCGTATCGATGGTCTTCTTCATATCCTGAGCAATCAATTTGTGTCCAGCAGTCGTTGGTTGAATGAAGTTCATCCAGAAGTACTCATTGGCGTGCCCGTCAATCATGCAATCTGTCCACTGAGCCGTCTCGTCTCCGTCACAAAAGAGGTTGAGAGGCTTTGGGAAGCCATATGCCTTGGGGTTGGCCAATACCTGAATCATGAAGCTGAATGCATCATAGTAGATGACTTTCTTGCCAAACTGCTCGAGGCTCTTCTGGATAGCCGAATTTGCTTGCTGGATTACCTGACCCCAGGTCTTGACGCAGTCGGCGTTGGTACCGCAGAGGTACTTAGGCGTCACCGGGGCGAGATGCTTAGGGTAGATATTGGCGACCATAACGTACGGTGCTCCCTTATCAATGAGGTTCTGAACCTGCGCGGTGATCTTGACTGCCGCGTCGGTTGCAAACTGCGCGTTCTTTGGATCGCCTAACCAAAACGCGTCGGTATGCATGCTGAGGTCGTTCTCGCCGAACCAGAGGAACTGCAGAGAGGAGCGAATACCCGGGGCGCCACGACCGGTGTAGTTGGCAACCTGTCCAATCATGTCTGTCGCCCCAGCCTTCGACTTGGTGTAGGCGTTGTCAAAGGTCGCCCCAAAATCGCCTCCACCGCAGCACCCGCCGAATGCATAGTCTGTCAGCGGAACCCGGAGTAGGTCGGAGAGATAGGACACAGCGACCGGGCCGTTAGTCCATGTTCCGAAGCCGTACACATTGGCTGGATCGCCGGTGATGCCGTGCGCAAAAGAGCCGTTGCCGTTATCACTCAGTTCATCGCCGTAGGCTATAAGGTTGTTGAATGGATAGGTTGTCCGACCCGCCAAAGAGGCGTCCTCAATCATGCGCGCTGCGATGAGAGGGAGAATAGAAGTGATGAGACCCGCGCTGTAAATCATTTTGGAGGGTGAATGAGTGTGAACTGGAAAGGAGAATCAACCGAGATCAAAAGAAGATTGCGATAATGAAGCTCTGGAGAATTTGAATTCGATTGAACCAAACAAGATGCAGAAGGCTGAAGATATTAAATAGCAGCTGAGGAAGAGCAGGCATGCTCATGAAGGCCAAACAATAGCACGCTGTGTTCCTTGAGGGTCTTACGGATTTACAACCTAATTTCATTTCTAGGTCTGTGGCGGCGATGGCGTTGATCAGTGTCGCACCAATCTGGCTGGTCGCATTGACTGCAGCGCTCCTTCAAGGGGTGAGAAGCCCAAAAGCATTTCTTTTGCGTATCACTACTGCACTGAGGTGAGGTGGTCTAGGCCAGACGAAGGAAGCATAATTCCGATGCCTAAAGCTTCTCAGTCTGGCTTCCATATGAGTACAGCCTCATTCAACATTTCTATGGGGTTTCTGTGGTTACCAACAACCACGGAAACGACTCAAACCTTGGAAAGGCTGTAAGTTCCAAAAAAAAAAAAAAAAAAAAAAAAAAAAAAAAAAAAACAGTCTCCAACTTCTGCGATCCTTCGAATAACCGGAAAGGGAGACCCTGCCTTGCACATGGCAACGGTGCACTTACTGCGAGTCACAGTTATGCAGCGGCCTACATTTATCCTCATGAGTTCGAATAGAAAGGGACTTTGGTTGAGTATCGTTGAAAAGATTCTCCGTGACGTGAGCCACCAATCCACAGCCCCAGCGTGGTTGATAAGCTAAGCAGGTCATACCAGGCCCAAGAAAACAGGCCACATACAAATATTGCATACTCAGGTTCCCCTCACCGACTTGTTCAGTCCCGCATTTAATAGGTGGCTTATTGCATGAGAACAATTGAGCTCACTCTCTCCTTTCGACCTTTGATCGCTCTGGCACATACTCTATGCAATGACCTCCATAACCGTTCTCCGAGATGTCTCACCTACCCAACTAGACGAGCTGATCGAACTTGCGTGCCGCATTTGGGTTGATGATCCAGCTTTCTCGATGCTATTCACCAAGCATCACGACAACAGGATTGAGAACGTTCGTGTGATATGGCGACTCATTCTCAGATATGAGATGGCAAAGGCTGGTACCATGATAACCGTCGCTAGGGATGTGTCCGAAGCCGGAGGGGGACAGTATGTTGGCCTCGGCATTTGGCAACGACATGGCACGTCCGCGAAAGCAAAGTCGTGGCAGGTTAACAGCCTGCGCAAACGTTAGCCTCAACTCAGTTAAACCGCAGAAATGTCTAATCCACTAACTCTTCCCTCTAGGTCTCATGATGCTGCAAGTTGCTTTGGAATACTGGTATCGGCTCTTGGTCGGGTCTTTGCCAGCCAGCAAGGTCAAGGAGTTGATGTGTCAGCTGAATAAAGCCCAGAACATGTATCCAGCTGAACGATGGCGTCTGTGTTGGCTTGGCGTATGTCCTGACGCTCGAGGTCGCGGTGTTGGGAGGGGACTGATTCAATGGGGGCTTGACCGTAGCGATGAAGAAGCTGTGCCCACGGTTCTAGAAGCTAGTAACGCGGGTGCTATTTTGTACAGAAAATACGGCTTCAGGGAGATTGGGAGGCAGAGTTTTGATGACGGCAAGCATACACAGCCCATTATGCTTAGGGATGTAGTCGGGTCAACTCCGTAGGTGTGGGCAGTGCCGCTATGCTATGTGTTTCCAAGTTAAAATTTAGAATCATCTCATCTGAACAGTGTCTACGGGGGAAATCAACGCAAAGGATATAAAGGAATGAGGGAACACGAAGGATTAGGTATGTCCTGGTTCTCGAGTAGTGGAGTTGTGGGATGGAGATGCTCAAAATTGTGAAGTTGATCAAGCTTAGTTGCATTTCGAGCCGAAAATCAACAACTCCACAGGAACTCGACCTCACCATCAGTCCAAATCGTGGATACCGGCCGGCTGGCGCAATGGTAGCGCATCAGACTTCTATCTTCTCATCTATGAGATATAGTCATCTGGGGGTTGTGGGTTCGAGCCCCACGTTGGTCATTCTTTTGCACTTGGAAGCGAGTAGTCAGGGTTTTTTGTTGCTTGTCATGTAAAAACATCGAGATCTTCGAACAGAAATTTTCATTTAGTGGGTTCCGGCGGCTCCGGGCGGGGGCACCCCGTGAATTGAACCGGGGCGGAGCCGTCTCTGCAGGCTGTGGCTCGACATTAGTATCCCATCCGGTCCCGGCCAACGTAGTCGCCCACGTCTTCAAGTCTGCCATTGCGGCTTGCGTTTCTCAATAAAGGATGCGATTCCTTCTTGGGCATCAGCACTCCCCGCATGAAGCGCCATGACTCGTCCGGCCCAACTCGCCGCATCCTCATAACCATCACCTCCTCTTCCGTCAACATCGTCACCTTTGATGCCGAGCTGTGTCCAAAAGGCCCATTTACCGAGGGCCATCGGCTGGCCCGCTGACCCCGCAAGTCTCCCCACCACCTCCGCAACGCGCCCTTCGAAGGCGGCAGCCGCCGTGTCCGTGGATTCTGCATGCTCGGGCGTCGGCACCACATCGACAGCACCTCGCATGTCGTCAGCGGCGACCGCTTCGGCTGTGAGAAGAACCCGGTAAGCTTGGCCTGGTGGTAGGCGCCGGGATACGGCCGTCACGGGGCTCGTGCACGGTATTCCTATGCTCGCGCCGGGCAGCTGGAACTTGGTGGTAGACAGGGCGATTGGGTAATCGGTCGACAACGCGAGCTGGAGTCCGGCAGCCGTCGCGAGGCCATGGATGGGACAGATGACGGGTGCCGGGCTCTGGCGAATGAGAGACATGACTTCGGCGCAGAGAGTAAACGTGCGCTTCACCTCCACACGCGAGAGCGAGGCCAGTTGTTTGAGGTCATGACCCGACGAAAAGACTGGCCCCGGACTGCTTCGGAGGACGAGGACGTTCGGGAGCCCGGCTCGCTCTCGGTTCCATTCTGCGGCATCGACGAGCCAGCTGTATCCTGACGAGCTCCTGTCGCCCGAGTCAGACGGGGAGCCTACCTTCTCGAGCTCTCGCAAGATTGGGGGTCTAAAGGGAGGGAGCGTTAGAACTCTGCCGGATGATGGTGACGTGAGGTGCGCGAGTAGCTGCGTGCGGAGATCTTCTAGTATCTCCAGACTCAGGGCATTGCGCCTTGCTGGGTTTCGAAGATGGATGTATGCGGCTTTCGCTGGAAGCTTTGGGAGCTGCATCGGAAATTCTAACCTCCTAAATCAGCACCGGGCGGTAGGTTAATAGGAGAGTTGATAGATGCAAGGCAATTGCCGATGTGGTAATCAGCATTCCTCTCATACAGGGTCTAGCCAATCCAGGTGGATGGAACGCGGGCGAGTAGAAATTCGCTTACCCCGCCAAGTTCAGACTCTCGCTCCCTCCACAGGCGAGTGGCATTTCACTCCTTGTCTCACCCGCCTCAAGAACAGCACATGTTTTTACGAGCAGTTTTTCTAGTTGCCGCCTTCTCCGCTGCAACTGAAAACAACTTAATTGTAAGCGTATGTTCCGTATCCATAGATCGACCGTCGGCCCTTTCACGGCCAGAAATGTCCAGTTGAACTGGTTGCTTGGCAAGATCGCCTGTGCTCCGGCAGGGCCGACTCTTGACTTTTCTGCCTCCCAGTTCACGTGTCAATGGCCCGAATATCTGGTGCAGAGGAGAAATCCCAAACAATAATGCGATTCATTGTTTAATCATAGTCTACTTTGACTTCTTGTGACTTTTGGCGTATCTCCAATGTCAACTTCTCCGGAACCATGTGCCGTATCATGTGGTATACCACAGTTCCATTCCTCCTCGGGTCTGGAAATTCGTGTCGAAGATCCAGTTCGGGTGATTCAAAAGGGTCTTCGTAAAACACCCCACCAAGCTTCTGAATGACCCTGCACCGCTCTTCCATATTTCTCGCGTTCTTTATCCGACCAACTCCCATGCTGCGACCGTCTTCCTCAAAGACCCGGAGAACCCAAGCGCCGCCCGTGGATGGGTACCCGGCAATGACATGATCGCTTCGTCGAGACGTTATTGGGTAGTCGCCAAGTTTGGAATAATCTTCTAGTTCGCGGGGGTATTCGCTATCAAACCACACCGCACCGAGCATGCGCATCCTCAAACAGTGCGCATCTTCCTCCGCCTGGTCTTCTGATCTTAATGTGGGTTCGAAACGGTCGAGCTGAAGGAATTCGAGGTCTACGCCAACGCAGTCGTCTAGGAAGAAAATCCCACCGTGGCTTGGCCATCCACGCACCGCCGTGCCGGATCTTATCCCGAACGAGGTTCTGTACTTTTGTTCCGGGGTTATCGCGTCCTTGTAGCCGCGGCAATAGGAGCAGCGAGAACAATTACCGCCATCGTCATCGTCGTAGCCGTCTGAAGATGGTATGATCGTCATGATTCGATAATACTCGACAGCCCAGGCTACTAGTCGATCGTAACATAGAAGTAAGATGCAATTGATATGGAGTACAATACTTGCGACGGTCTGAGCAATATTTGTAGAGGGGCAGTGAAAACATTCAAGGTCATTTTTCGCGAATGGCACTCCGGAGGCCGCAGGTTATCTCGGGAAATTGAAACTTTATTCCGCGAGGCCGAGTCGGTCACTTCCCTGGTTTTCTAGTAAACCGCCGACTGATGCCTATATCGCCGAGAAATGCAGCCAACTCCCGCTTTGTTGGCTGCCTGGATAGGAGATTACTTGCTTATGCCTGCAGCCTGGCCCAGAAGCATGGCATGGTCTGTTGGTTGCTGCCTTAGTCATTCAAACTCCCCGACAACAATGACAGGAAGTGTGTCGCAGTAGATGGTTTGATAAAAATAGAGCTTGGTCTTTCTATTGCACAGAGCTTTCTATCGATATTACCACAGTGTCCTTTAAACTTTATACACGTGTTGCACAAATGCGGTAGTCAAAGCCCTTGAAATTTGAAATGCTACGATACCTGCCCCTTCCCCGGACGGGTGCTTCATCATTGTGTTGTCAACAGTCTGGGAGTCTACCTGGCCAGTGGCAGCTACTTAATCAGCGGCGGGGGAAAGATCTCACCCGGTCATGGTGACACGATCGGGGGATATCTGCTTGACAAGCCGCCATGTGTCTCAACCACAGAACTTAATTTCTCAAAACAGGCAAATGGATAGGCCAAACTCAAACAACGCAGATTCACGACCCTCCTACTCCGTTCAGCACATACTGCCATACCGCATGATACAGCATGTGCTATTCACCCTGACCTATAGATCTAGTGTACGCCCAGTATCCTAACAACGAGCTCTGGAACCTCATCGGCCTCTTTGTAGAATCTCCCGCCGCAATTTTCGATCATCTGGCACCGTTCCTCCATGTGCCTCGCATTGTGAATTCTCGCAGCTCCAGCGTTAGCAGCCTCTGCCCTGGTGGTCTTCAGCAGCCAGAGACCACCCGCTGCTGGATAGCCAGCAATGACAACAGCATCTTCCCACGTGGAATTCCCAAAAGCCTGGTTGACCAGATAATGCGTCAGGCTCTTCCACCAGTTTGGCCCAAGCTTCATCATCCTTGCGCAGTGCGCATCCTCCTCTTCGGGATCTCCTGACCTGAATGAGTGCTCGAAGCGGCGCAAGCCCAAGAAGTCGAGTTCCACACCGTCGCACTTTAGCGTATAACATCCACCGGTGCTCGGATATCCATAGACTGTGGTCCAGTGACCCACGCCGAAGGCTGTACGGCGATTGAGGATTAGGCGTCCTGCGTCGTTGAAAGCGGCGACGAGGCGTTCTTCGCGTCTTAGTGCTTTACGAACTTGGTGCTCTGCTCGTCTTTCCACGCATCGACAACGTCTTTGGCCATGTCCGGCTTCCAATGCTGACGACGGTGCTTCGGACAGCATGGTCACTGCCGGCCGGCTAGGCGGTTCGGCTCGGGAAGACATGTGCGCTGAGAGTAAAACCATGGCAGTGTAGAATAGAATGGCAGCGGTGGCGTAGAGGGTGTGAGACATTGTTTTGGGCATAACTCGGTCGCTCGTCGGGCAGAATACACGGCCTCCCCTCTGGGTATCAAGACCGAGGTGTTCTTGGCGGCGGGGAAGCCTGAGGGCATTGACAGTGTGCTACTTGCTCTCAGCCCAGGGTTGCCGGCGGCATGCTTAAAGTAAATTTAATATAGTGCATCAGATATACAGCATGAAAGTGCGAAATCAGCAACCTAGTTTTGACGATGATACCGCGTTCTATATGGCCGCCTTCAAAGCGTCGGAGACTCCCAAGTCAATGCAATCATGGTGGCCTAATTGACGACGTTGGATTTGTCCTCTCATACTTGGCAGTTCAGGCACCCAAAGTAACTGAATATCCGCTTGAACACTACAAAAAAACGATGTAAATTACTCGATGTCGTCAATGGAACGACACGTAAGCTGTTGCTGCCTAGTTGCCAATCCTGAGACCGACATGAGCTATTGCAGCCTACCTAGTAACAAGAGGAGTGTCACTTTTGTGCAATGGTTAATGCAGACTATTGTGAAACATAGGCAGAGGCGTCGGTTTTATTTGGTGATATGTGTTTCGTAAGCAAACTTTCTTGCACCCTGATTGACGCAATAAGTTGAACCCGTGTATACGATGAAAGCTGAGTTACAGCAGTGAACGACGAACAAATACTTCATGCAATGCTTTTCCAACCAGTGCCACCCAGATTTGAGGAAACAATACGCTTATCCATGAGGGGGAATCATATGTTCGATACAAGGCCGTTTTCATAAAGAGGTCCGGTGGCTACATGTAGGTGCGTTCTCCTCAGGAACGTTGCCCAGCCATTCCATGACCAGAACAAGAATGCAACTATGGCTCGTGGTCGTCGTACGACTTTCGTCGTTGATCAAATATTTCAGTGAAGGTCACAACTTCTTTTTCGCCCAGCTCTATTGATGGTGGCGGCGGGGCTGGGTTAGGAGCAACTTCGACATTGGATATTGGAGTAGCTTTGCCGCTAGAGTTGATCCAATGAATGACAAATGCGGTGAAGAGAACTACCCAAATTTTAGAGTCTGATCAAAGTTGCAGAACGGCTCTAGCGAGGAGGGAAGACGAAGCGGGAAGGTACGGAGTAAACTTACTGTCCGTATTGCAACAGGTGAGACAAAGCCAAACTATCTCGCCTTCCAGAGCGACCAACACTGATAGGTTGCTAGAAGAGATCGATGTTAGCCTAATCAAGAATTTCATGCTTTCACATCATTTATCGCTTCTTACGCAATGCTAATGGCCAATGTGCCGATAACACCGGCAAACGTTCGTAATGCGAGTCTCCGTAGCCTTACGTTGGGCGGAACTCGAGAGAAATGAAGGGTATTCTCATGCATCGTCCATGGCTTCATCATCGATATTTGAATCGAGTGTAATCCTAATGACCCGGTGTCAGAGCTTGTCCAGATTCAGAGAGACTGAGGAGCCACATGACTTACTCAGTAGTGGAAACAAGAACAGAGACGTCAGATACACGTTGACAACAGCGTCAAAGAAAATGACGGGCAACAGGATGGTGCGTTCCAGTCCGATACTGCAGACATCATTTTCCTTGTCGTACCGAGACCCTCGACTAGCAGAGCAACAGGTGTTAGTGTATGTTTCGGGGACAGAGCATGAGAATACTTACGAGACAAAGTTGAACGTTGCTATAATGCCGTATACAGCTAATGGCAATCAGTCAGGGATGTTGGCGACTGGGCTCGGAACATGGACATACCCAGCATGACAAACGCATTGAATACATATAATTTGGACTTGAGACGAGACTTGGTAGTGCCTCGGATAACATGCTAGTCAAGGCGTTAGCCGTGATTGAGATCGGGGGGTTATTTGGGGTAGAGTTTTACCGCTTTATCAACCATGAAAAGGTAGACGAGCTGATTGAAGAGTCAGATTGGCCAAGATTCAACGATTGGGATTGAAGCCTGGAGGACCAGTAAACGTACGGCCTGTGACGGATTTAGCAATGATACCAACGACGGACTTGATTTACAACTTACTTTAATTACGACGTAGGCAGTCAGACACAGTATGCCCGCAGCTGAACATGGTATGAAATCCATGCGAAGCTCAGCCAGAAATAAAAGCTGGAAGACCCATGATCCGAAGACGAAAAGGCACGAGAAGAGGTAGGTGAATAACACAACTGCGACATGTTCTTTTAGCCCAAAAGGTTCCAGACTCTTTTCGAAATGTCACCCCTTACGCCATCTTGTCCATGGCAACGGACGCCAGTCTTTAATGGCGGACCACTGGTGACCTTGAAAGCCATTAGATCTTGCCGATAACCTAGCAGCAACGATTCCCTCACGAAGTAGGTATGCCAGGAGGCAAGACGATATAGGTGCGATAATGAGGCTGATGATCTGCTCGGGGCGGATCTCGTGTTTCGGGCTGCTCGACGTCTCGATGACTGTGGAGTCGATGTCGTCCATCTCGAAGAGGGGATTCGCCAAAGGAGTGTCACGGTGGAGGAGGACCTCTGACCTCTTGTCGATGCCGGTGTCCTTCAATATCAACGCTGGGTGACATGTGCTGAATGATGAGATCCTGAGATCAATGGGCCATGGAACGTATCAGCTGGCGTGCCTTGGTATAAGTAGATTTCGGATTGACGAAGGTCAGATGCGGCCGAGTGCACATGTAGGGAGGCTTCAGGTTTGAGGCGTTGCTAATGGGCTCCTGTGCAGTAGGGTTGGACTGCCATTCGTGGATTAGGTTCTGAAGGAAGCCTTACGACGGTGTTATGACTCGCTTTTGGGTTTGGGCTACTTCAGTCGAATATTCAGTCTGGCCTGTCGATGGTATTTTTTCAGATGAGCTTACCGCTTTGCTGGCACCGTCATCCTCGTAACTGTCCCAAGAAAGTGGCCATCAGACTGGGGGAGCTTACAGTAGAGATCTTGCGGCAGCCAAAGCCAAGACATTCGGGTATGAGCTCTTCTACAGTGCTGCCATAGCGCAAACCGGCGCGCATGGTGTCCGGCATCTACCTTAACCGCGAATAATGAGTATCCCCAGCGGTCGAAGTCCAGAGTGTTTTCTCACATCCGGACATTGCTGGAGGCCGTCGCTTGAATTATTCGCCGCAGCCAGCAAATGCAGCATACTTGAGACGATCGTCACTCCAAGGGGCTAAACTTCGCAGGGTACGGTAGCAAGCTGCAGAAGGACCGCCTAAAGCCTTTGGAGAAACTAGTAATAACGAACATCTCCTAATGTTTCGTCTTGTATCCTCACCAGAAAGATTCTCGCGAGGAATTCAGCGATGCCTGCCGAGCAGAGTGCGTGGCACCCCCATCCCACACTTGTATGGTTTCCATCTCCCCTAGCAGCCCGTTTCTGTACACCGGGGGAAACTTTAAGCCCCAAACGGGATCATTCAAAGAGACAGAAACGGGCCTAAGCTCTGCAGTGGAGAAGTTGCGAGCCAATCGAGTGTTTGGACTGCTTGTGAGGAGTGAGTGTCATAGCTCCTGTTAGCGGCGATTGATACATCAACCCGATGTAGTTCTGGATCTAAATCCATGGCATGCGGCCCGTACGTGAGTTTCTCGGTCCCTCATCTGTGGAGGCGTCAACATCCCACATAAGCCTTGGAATAATCATATTCCAGTCCCTTTGTGTGCAACAGTAGTATCTCGTGGGAGATACTAGGAACGTCCCTGATTCCCCTGCGTGGTGACATGCGCTACGCTAACCGTAAGCTCCGGTTGCTCCGCTCAGTATTCCCTACCAAATAATCTAGCCTTCATTTGCGGTCTACGGAGCGGTCCCCTGGGACAAATTCGAGCCCTTATTCATTGCCAAGGACACAACAGTCTGAAATCGTGTGTCTGTTGTTCTGCATTCAAATACTTCGTTTTGATAGCATAAGTGCGTAAGTAGGCGTCAGTCCTTCGACGGGTCAGCCGGCACTGTGCCGCCGGGGTTCTGGCCGCATGGCTTTTTGTGGCTGATTTGGCTTCAACGGTTCTGCTGACCGGGCAGACAATATCGTGATGCACGAGGTGCTACTGCGCGTCCTGCCCGTTGTTATGCGTCATCGGCACGTTTTCAGGTGCAGGCAGAGATGTAACACACTATACGAAAAATGGCAGGTTTCCTCGCGAGGGCTCCCTCACCCGTATGCATCGTACCACTCGACACCGAAAGGTTCAACTTCTAGAACGTAGAAGATTTGCTACCATGAGAGACGGGGAACCGCTGCATGTTTTCGTTTTTCATCGAGTATTGACATCCCAGAAATTTGGTACACCACAAGCAGAGTCTCAGTACAAAGCTCAAGACGAAGCTTTCCATGATGGAAGCGCCGACAAGACTGGGCAATCAATGAAACGGTCTAAAAACCGGCACACGGCCTCCGGAGCGTGGTCCAGCAACGCATCAAGTTGTAGAGCATTTTCTTCAGGTGGCAGCTGCACCAAACTCAGCCTCGGCTTGAGTCCTGGGTTCTCCCGACTTTCTCGAACTCTAGTTCGGATTCTCCCGACGGGTCGGAGTCACTTACCCTTGCCGTGGGAGGGGCACTGGGGGATCGGAGGAGAGGGTAGCGCAGAGGTGGACACAAAGAACTGCTGTCTTGGCGTCCGGGGCACCCCCACATCGGCACCCAACCTTGGTGAGTCGGGCTCCTGGGCAGTTGATTCGGTTTCGCACCTGGTACTGAGCGCCGCATGCTCTAGGATTTGGTCTGTTTAGGCTCTTGCGGACCTTTCCTAGGGCTGAGGATCACTTCAGGCCGGCAGCAGGCCAGTCCGTGGTCAGAACCAGACTCTCCACAGACCCTTTGGACACTTTACTTACCCTTTTAAGAATACGTATGCGGTAGCTCATTGGTGGGAGTAAATTGCCGTCCCGATTCTGTTTTGTATAGTAGTGATAGAGGTAGAGTCGACTTGGTGTCTGGAACGTGCTCTTTTCACTGATAATGTGTGGGCAAGCTTATCAGCGGGTTATTGTTATCAACGGACGACAAACTATCTCAGACCAGCCGCTGTGCGATGACGATCTAATTCGTATCTGCCTTCACATACTCAAGTAAAAGTTGACGGCAGTTGATTGACAGGAGATACTGCGGTTCCTTGATCGTGATGATCCCCTCTCCCCCGTGACGAGGGCAGGTTATCGACCATCCTCAATTCTATGCCTTACGCTCTCGCAAGAGTCTAGACTTCGCCTGACTCGCATTGATGTGACAGCGAGACTTGCACTCGAGTAAGAATACTTTACCATTTTAGGATGTGCTAAATCCCGCTATCCCGGCAGGCTTCTGGGCCGATGTTTGAGCCGAGCCGGCGTTGTTGAGAAGCGCGGTGCAAATGCGAGCTAGTACACGAAAAGGTCATATGTTTTTGGCGACTAATGAGCCTTCTCCTTTCATGTCTCCTGCGTGGTATACGATGAAGTACGCCTGTCGCTTACCCTGGTTCATTCTTCTGAAATAAACAAGTACTTATCGACAAGTACGGCCTTTCTTTCCCTGCTGTGAACACCTGGGGTTTCTGCCTTTCTCGATAACGCGGGTCTCAAGCGGCTCGTAGGTACGATATCTTGATATTGCGGTACTCGCAAATAGATGCGCAGGGTCTAAAGTAGTAATGGCAGGCCGTACGATTTTACACCGGGATGGTGGCACACGAAAGTGATTCATATTCTAGAACCCCCAGAACTCCATGCACAATACATTCTCTAAACTACATTGGACCTCACTATTACTGGTGAGCCTCGCTTCTTTCTCGCAGATCGACCGGCCCTGTCCCCGATCTCAACAATAACGTTAGGTGGATACATATTGTTTGTAGTTTTAGCGGCACCTTTGTTTTGAAGAAACCATCTAGGCGCGTCGAAATTGTCACAGGACATGCGGCAAAGTGCGGTCGGCGCTTGGTGAGGTGCAGAAGCGTCACTGCCACAGACCGCAATCTACTACTTAGTATGCGCTAGGGACGTGTAAGTTTGTACCTCTAATCTGATGATGTCCGAGAGCTGTCAAAGTTTACTAGACGTGCAGTCGGGGCAGTGAAAGTCGGCGTGTCGTCCAAGCGGCAGTGCCGTGAAGTTAGGCCGACGGTCTGCTTGCCAGTAATCGTTGGTTGAAGAGAACGGGCTCAAAGTGGTTCACGATGCGCAAGGATGGAATCTTCGGCCTGAAAACGCATGATGCTCGAGTCATCCCGATTGACCATTCTATGAACTGATTAATTCAAGGCACTTGCGACGTTCTGTCGTAAATTCTTTGCATTTGGCCAGCCCAGAACCCGGTCATGACTTCCAAATCTGTAGTACGTATATCAACTCTACTTAATTACCAGTCAATAGTATGGTTTGTTTACAGAAAGCTCAACAGCCAAGCCCGGTGGAACGCCATTCATGATCAGGATTCCCAAGGCTCCAACCAAGCCGAATGAGAATTAAAGTGCAGGCATTTATACCGAAGTTTCCTATTGTGGGTAAACATTCGCTAGGGACCACTGGTAAGCAGGATTACTGGAACTATCGATGAAGTTCGAACTTAATGGGGAGTTGGCTCCTTGCGCTAGTATCTCCGGTGTGCGAAGTCAAGAAGTAGGTCACACGTATCCCTTTCGGGAACTTCTAGGGCTTCAGTGACCAAGACTCCGCCAGCTTTGTAACCTTGAGTTTCGAACCATTATGCCTTACTCCTAACTGAAACAAAGAGATTCGTTCGCTCACATAGCTAATCCTAGGTTTCAATAACTGCATGTGAGATCAGTTCTGAGAGTTCATCTCCTAGTCCTGTCACATTTCTGGGATGAGATTGCTGCATAACTTAGCATTAATTCAGGTCATTGTGAATTTTCTCACTGATTCCCTGTTTATTAATAACGGAGTATACACAGAATAATGGATAAACACTTCAAGCTTAAAGTCACAAAAGAAAATGCCTACATTCTCAACATCGCATAATCATTTTGACCAGAGCTAGTGGGTCTTAAACTATGCCTCATTTGCTCACGAGCAAACGTAAGGGCATAATTCTGGGTCAGGTAATAATACGGCTATACATTCAGACATGCGACAATAGGCACGAAATACCACTCCTGCGTTACCTGTGAGGAGTCCCGCGCCTCAGCAACCCTAGATGGATAGAGAATAAGGCATATCGAGTTATTTGAAAGCGAATTCCGGGGCATGTTTGATCGATCGAACTAAATGCTTCTTGCGAACAGTATATCTTCAGAATAAAGCACTCTCATACTTACTTTAGTCATTTCTGAACGACAAAGAAAGAATCCTTCTGCTCAGTATCAGCTACTATGAAATACACCCCCTCACTAATAGAAGAGCGATGTCCTTGCAAACTGTCACGATACCCTACTTTCCTCATGTACTCAGAACAACAAGTCTAAATTAATAGTATTCGAATAGAGATAGATTTTATTGCACAAGTAGTACTTTCTGGATATTCTCAGATCAAGAGGAGTAAGTCTATGACTCAACGCAACGGATGACAGTCATGTGAATTGAACTCGCCGACATTCTTTATCATTCTGCTTGGCTCATATTGAATTACAAAATCACTACATGCTCGATATGTTGCAAATGACTACCTAGCGTGCATTTGTTATGCTTGTGTGTAGTCAAGGCCTCAGTGCGTTCGTCTATGCGACCTGAACACACCCATTTTCTCGCACGGGTGACAAATAGTTGCAGGGCACGCTTCTTGCCTTCCGGTGGGATATCCAACTCACCTGCCTGGGCAGCCGAGATATGGTTCCAAACTCGCCTCAGATTGCCGAGGGTTGTATCACGGGATAGGATGAGGGATAGGCATGGCCAATTCGGTGGGTTTGGACTAGCTACGCGAAAGATACTAGATAAACTTCGAGAATGGCGTGTATCAGATTCACCGCAAAGCCTTTGCCACGGTCTATCAATACAACGTTCCATTGGTCCTAGGAGACGTATGAGCTATGGCAATACCAGGCTACCCACGAGAAGACTATGAGTAAGCTGTTAAAGCCTGAATTCGCTTCTCACGGGCTGTGAAATGTATAATGTTTACTATGTTTGTGGAAGCAGCATGGATTTCACAATAACCGATATATGGATGTAACTTACCTATGAACGACATTTCGTGAGTCGCAACCCTTCCATTATTCGTGGATACTCACATTTACGGCAGTGAAGGTTCATACGCTAGCCATCGAGTATTGGTACCGTTTCTATTTTAACAAGTTTGTTCAACACACAAAACTCAAGGTGCACGTGTACTCGCAAGATTCGAGTCTTCGGGGTGGATACCGAGACGAAGGAATTATGCCTGGCAGGATTAAATTCACCCTCTGTCGTGAAGTCCTAAGCCACTCAGCTGTCTAGTCACTCTAGTAGTCAGTCTTGAATCGGCCGTTATGCCATTGCGATCGTCAAGTATCACCCGCCACGAATCGTGCATTTTCAATTCAGATATTTGACTTCAGTCAAGCCACGTACGCCACGTACGTACATCTTCATAAACCGAGGCTGCCGATTGTTGAGCTAAAGCTCAGACCTGTACGTTGGACAGGACTGGAGAAACGCACAAGCTTGCAGGTGCCAGGTGGTAAGTGCTCAAATCGCTTGCGTGTTTTCACCCTGTTCCGAGTTAAAGCAGTAAGATTCTCCGAGACGTCTATACGCGGCTCGATTCGATTTTTCATCCGATGAAATAGAATTCAGAGCCATGACGGGTATTCGCGATTTGATACAGGAATTGCTCGCGCATGTAGAGCGGCCAGGCAATGCGCCGACAAATTCCAGAGCTAGCCTGCGAAGTCACGATCCTGCAACCAATCTCTTGCGTCACCGCCATCATCCCGTAATAATTTTGCTGGAACAAATCTCTGCATCTGCACTCTACGAATTACAGCCAAGCTTCTTAATTCTGCCCTGCTGCTGGGGGAGATTGTTTGAGGAAACCAATGCGATCCAGGTCAAGTGATCGGCTATGTCCCCTGCAGTGCGGCTGGACGCTAAGAGTTTTGAAGCTAACGTAACTTGTCTTTAGCTTTATTGCGAGAGCCTAAGCTGTGACCCTTTGCCCTGCAAATTTCCTCTCCAGGGTGGCTTAGGTCAGGGTTCGAGGGTACCCAGTTTGAGCGTACCCAGTTCATAATGATCACGAATCCCAGGTCCTAGCTGGTCTCCTTCTTCATCACCGCGTGGCTACGGTGCTGGAACTCTTACTTATCCCCCCTGTTCCAGAGTTTCGGGTCGACAGAGTCATGAACGACTACAGGGCGGATGTTATATGCAAACATGATCCGACCCGAAGCCCACGATGCTTGCCTCCTCCCAGGATAGGGCCGGGGGCATGATTTCTTTCGGCCGTACAGGGCTGTCTTCAGCTGGCAAACAGCAAGCCGCCACTCCACTTGCTCAACTCGCGATGGCGGTAAGTCCGGCAATAATCCGTCGGACACGGAGTCGAGAACTGGCGATTTACGTACCCAAAACCCAATGAATTGTTACGTAACAATTTGTGTCGTCTTCTTTCTGGGGCTCATTACGAAAGACGTCAATGGGCAAGTTCTTTGTGTGATGTCGAATGAGTTGATGTGTCCCTCGGGCAGTAAGATTCTACAACGGTTCTCTTTTCTTTTTCCCTCGTGGTGAGATCGGTCGAATCTGACAGCTCGGAAGACAGCGAGATCATCGTTTCAGTGGCGCACGCCAACTGCCCTGCAAGGTGCTTGGTTGCATCATTCAGATGCCGAAGCTATCGTTGAGTATATCGGATTTGGTCCCTGGACACCACGTTGAAGGCCTGCAAATCAGATATCGAACGCATCTCTTGCCTCATTAGTTCCAACGGTCATCGACCGAGATTATCGCCTTTCTCGCGACTAGTCCACGAGAGAGAACATTTCGAAACAATCTAGACGACGGCTCGCTTGTGAGCCAAGAGCAGTTTGACGCCGCCATCGTGTTAGCGCTGTCGAGTCTCGTCAAAGGTCGCCGTTTTCAGCCTAGCGCCAGGACCCAGGACGTGGGCGGTGGGAACTTGAGCTGAAGAATCGTTATGGAGCTTCTATGGCGACGATGGAGTTCGCGGGGACAGGGCGACAAGCAGCATCGCAAATAACGTATGAGACAAGAGATGCAATGAGCAACTCCACAAACGAGATTCTAGCTTACAATAATCGTGCCACTGCAGAAGCCTAACTTGTCTACTCAACGCAGGGACACCCGAATGAAAGCTAGCATTTCGTGCAACCCATTTCGGTGATCATGCCGGTGGTTCCAAGAAGGATCCCACCCCTGATTGTGTCGGAAAAGCACCAATCAACGGGCTTCATCGTATCCAGCTAAGGTTTGGTCTAGCGATTTAGCATGAGTTCGTCAAGTTCTAGCTCAGCCAGACCTCGTGGCAGCCCTTCCCTTCTCGCCCATTGAGCCCCTGTCTTGACTTTTTTTCTGACAGGCTCGTCCTTAGTGAAATGAAGTAGTCAAAGAGTCGAGGCTACTGCGGCCACTTGAGTGCAACAAGACACACATCTTTGCTGCATTCGTTGAACTTCCAAGGGAAGCGCGTTGTCTTGTACCTAGAGTTATTGGTGATTACGGCTCTTGGTACGATGTCGTGGAAAGTTTAGAGCAATTGGCTGTCGATCATAACATACCGCTAATTGTGAATCGCTCACAAATCTTCTTTCCCCAGATCCAGATGAATGGGCGCGCAAATCATCCCTTGAGCCCTTGCCTCAAATCTCCAGGTTGTCAATCTACGTTGAGAGAGGGACCCAGCATCCCGGTCATACTTCCATTTAGGGGAGGTGGAACTCCGGCTAACACTTGAATTCCTATCTTCCTCGATTTGTTCGCTCATACGGAAGTAGTCTTTACCGACATGATCCCCATCCCCTAGTCACTCGAATGCTGAATAACCGCCCCTCACAAGTTGGGTCGTGTTGATTCCATTCAAGCTAAGGATTATGCCAGGGACAGGGCCTCCATGACTGACCTTGGCTCCGCCGTCTGGTCTGGCCCATCTCTAGAGACCAAGGTCATTTATGATCTGGCTTGCAGCCACTTCTACAACGTCTTTTGCACGAAACCGTCGACCTCTGCGTCAGCCGGCATACTCACCAACAAAGGATTGCCATCGGAGAGGGCGTTGCGCCAAAAGCTTGGATGACAGCTCGGTAAAGACAAGTCGTCTAACGGCGACCCGAACCACCCACCCCGTTCTATCCCGAAACGCCACCTGGCTGCTCCGTCGCCGTTGACCGCCCGCCATGGAACTGGACCCGAACAGTCAAACATTGACGCCACTTCCCGAAGTTCTACAACGGGGCCTAACTGCCGTTTCTTTCTTCGGCTTCCTTTCGTTCATCACAACAACAGCACTCTTCTTAGTCTTGACCTATCGGCTGATAACATGGTATCTTGCACCGGGCCCGGACCGGCCACAGCGCATGGCTGATGAGCCGAATGCGGATGCCGCCCTGGCCGAAGAGATGGGTCTTCCGGAGACGATGTACCCTGGCAACAAGAAGCGCAAAGTCAAAAGGGACGCACCCAACCAGTTCCTGATGCTCATCTACAACCTGCTGCTGGCCGATATTCAGCAAGCTCTTGCTTTCTTGCTCAATGCGGCATGGCTCAACAAGGGTGGAATCATCGTAGAGAGCACGACATGCTGGGCGCAGGGCTGGTTCATCTCGACAGGCGATTTGGCTTCCAGCGCTTTTATCACCACGATTGCCATACACACCTATTTGTCGGTTGTCAGAGATTATAAGCTCCCGACTTGGGCATTTTGGTGCATGATCGGCTCTGTTTGGTTCTTCATCTACGCCTTGGCCATAGCCGGCGTCATCATCACCAACAATGGAGCCGACAACGGTGGCCTCTACGTCCGTGCCGCTGCATGGGTAACTTTTTGTCATTGTGTCTACATATCAGCTCGAGCTAACTTCATCATAGTGCTGGGTGAATGTCCGATATGAGGCGATGCGTCTTTATCTTCACTACCTGTGGATGTTCGTTTCCTTCTTCATCACTGCGATCCTCTACATACTCATCTTCAACCACATCCGACGCACCGACCCATCACTTCAACTACCCTCCTCTTCCAACAACACAACGTCTTCTGCCTCCCAGAGCAACCGTGGTCGTAAACTCAGCCACGCCCACACAATGTCCCAGTCTGGGCCACCAAAGAGCTCCCATGGCGAAGCTGCATCGGCGTCCAATCCAAGCAACGCCGGACATCACCCTGCTTTCCTCATCTATCCCATAATTTACATCCTGTGTACGGCACCTTTGGCGTTAGGTCGTGTCATCACAATGGCTGGAAAGTCTGTTTCCTTGGATTACTTCTGCCTCGCCGGTGCAATGATTGCATCCAACGGCTGGCTTGATGTTCTGCTATTTTCCACCACTCGTCATGTCATTATCTTCAATGCCTCCCCAGACTTCGAAGAGACAGGTATCGAGACCTTCGCCTTCATGCGAACACCGGCTAACCGGCGTTACGGCAACATGGTGTGGGTACAGGGCGCTGGAAGTGCACCTAACAACCTGTCTGCGGATGAGGGTACCGGTGGCTGGCTCTGGAAGCTATTCCGCCGGGGACGTGGTGCGGGTGACATGAAGCGAGATCGTCGTCGCAGTGGAGCACATCGGAGCATCAGCCAGGAGTCTCTAAGGAGACGAGCTGGGCAGATGGAAGGCATCCAGATGGAGACAGTAACAACGGTCGTTGTGGAGATGGAAGGTCACTCGGGAGTGAAGAAGGTCAATGGAAGGCCGCTTTCGATCGATACAATTGAGAAAGAGAGGGCACAGAGCGTGGGCAGCATGTGAAACACATTTTCGCTAGGCGCAAGAGCCAATTGTCAGCAGCCTGCTTGAAGGACCGTTGACGGATATCGGCCAATCTACTGATCAGGCCTACGGAGACATCGGGCTCTACATTGCAGTATCAGATCTCTTATGTTTAATGGGGAGGCAACTTCTCAATGTGCTCTGTTAACGATAGCGGGTTGGGCTTTGGGCGGTCATCTGTATTAGTTATACCCATAATGTCATATATAGACTTCATTCATCTATCACTGCTGAGTCATCATATCCCATATTTATCCGTACAAGATTTTGTCTCTCGAGGGCACTTTTCTTTTCGCATATATCTTCACTTCTGTATGATAGGCTTAGCGAATCTTTGAATTAGTGTCAACATTATGAATGAACGAAAGACATCGTCCAACTGCATCGGTACAGTAAAGTATAGCCATTGATTCTATCAAGCCATGATGTTGCACGTCTGATGGAGAGACTAATCAACTCAGCCTTCACGTATCTCAGCTGAATGGCTCTATGGAGTATCTACGTTAGCGTTCGTGTGTGGCAAAGGTTAAAAGCCTCAGAGTAATCTTGCAATCAAGAACAACTTCATTGTCATTCCTCTATAGCCTTATGTAAATCTGAAATGTCACATATATCTTGCTGTGTTAGGAAGAGTATTAGATTGAAGCTCTGTCGTTCCATATGAAACTTTGAGCGAGAATCGTGGCTTCCAGACTACCGGGCAAGAAAACGAGGCAAATCGCTGGTCACTTTTGACACATGACTCTGCATTGATTCAGATCAATCGAGATGTCTGAAGCACCTTCCGAGGTCCTCTCTAGATTCTTACATAAGGCGAGATGAGACATTATTCGAGATGAGGATGAGATTGCAGCACAGGCAACAATTACAACATTAGTCTATCCCGCGCATTTCAACCCCATCATGATACCGCAAGATACCATACCACACGCTTCACAGTCAGGGCCAATTTATCATGGAGATCTCTACATCTTGTATCCGCCGACGCCACAGAGTGGTACTACAAAACGTGATAATGAAGGAGCCTTGGAAATCAAGGATAAAGACATAAAATTCAAGTCTGTACTCGGGAACTTGGACTATTTCAAAAGTGAGGGAATCGAAGACTTACTCAAGATATTAGACATCATCTGAAAGGGATTTGAGTTGTTGTAGGATGTTACCAGGTCCCTCCCAATAACAGCATTCATCAGCACGCATGAGTTCGGTGACGACACGAAAGACATCAATTCAACGCAGAAAGCTCTAGGTTACTTTCTCCAGACCACCAGCGGGGTCAAAAGCTAGGTTTACTAAACACGTGGGCGCAGTTGGCTGTGATGTCGACGAAGATGAGCTTCAAAAAGTGCGGACCATCAACTTTAGGCTAGCGAGGAATCATGGTTTGACCGAGGAAGACATTGAGTTCATGGAGACCTTGAAAGACTTGATGAACGGCAACACATCGCTAGCCAATGTTGAATCATTGGCTCTGAAGCACGTTGTCGTCCGTGTTCAGCATGAGGTCAGGATTTAATGCCAACCAAGGCTTGCAAAGCCTCTTGAAATTTCTCGCTTCGCACAGTGTAGCCGACCAGCATCCTGGCAAAGACTCACTTTAAGTACTCAATTAGCTAGTAAAACCCCAGACAGCGAAAAAGCCGCTGCAGAGGAGTGACGGACAAAGGAAAGCTAACCCCCTCAAACGGGCGCGGGAACATACCGATCAAATTACGGAGGAAGACGCTATTAACCCCCTGGTCACAAATGAATCGATCCCTGAGAGTTATTGCCGAGCCATTGATCAATCTGAAGACCATTTTCAAGTTCTTGCTAGAACATCGCCAAAAGTGTCTTCCGATAAACATCAGCGTCTAGTTCCATCCCATCGCAGCCCCTTGAGCCCAGAGGTCCCTACCACACATGGATCCCCGTTGAGACTGACGCACTGTGAAATGCAAATTCTTGACGACTACACACTGCAGAGACAGCCCAAGAACGGAATTCAAGCAACTAAGTCGCGTATAGATAAGTACATTGGGATCTCCAAACTGTGTTGTCCTCTTTGCAGCATCGTCATGCGGACCATTCCCGGACTGTTCATTGTTGAAGATAACCATCAGGTGTTTTCGCATTACTGGATGCTACCTGACTTCATGTGCTAAGACTCGTTCAAGAAGCACCTGGAAGGTTTCGCCGACGTCCATGAGGCTTGGAAGCAGCTGTCAGAGGAAGATCTCAAGCGTCCGGAGGTCGAGGGAGAGGCTGGACCCTCGAAGAATGGGAAGTTCCTTGCACGATAGATACCACTGAGGTACTAGAGTATTAGGTTGGAGTTTGTGTTACACATCGAGAATAATATTTTAATTTTGCATTCAATTTTGCAAGTAAGGTGTTGGGGTTTCACGAAATGCAAGAGAAGTGCTTTGTAGAAGAGCCTTACAAACGCGGCAAGGAATTCCCGAAGAATGGTCTTGTAGAACATGGACGGTGCGTATGGCAGAGCAGTGAACAAGCTTGAGACTTCGGCAATTGACTTACAAGCCCACGAGCAAATCTTCCGTCCTTAAAGTACTCAAAGAGCGTTCCGTATATAGAGCCTATTTCCTAGGTTTGCGGGGAGACTAGGAGGCGTTCTTCCGAAAACTTGTGTTCGATATGAATTCTTCTGTTTTGACCCTCCACTAAAGCCCATGATCATGCTAGCTCACTTAATTCTTCAGTCGCTTGTATTTTATGCCATCGCAAGCCATGCTGTTGTCATGCACGAATTCAAGACCTCAAATTCATGGACCAAATTAGCCCCAAACTCCAGCTCAACATCATCTTCCTCAATCGGACACCCATCAACTCTCAATTATCTCACAAAATCGCCTCTAAACCTCTTACCGCCAACAGTCACACCCTTTCTCTCACCAGAGAGTTCAGGCAATCTTCGGCCACAAACCCAACTGCCGGACTCAAGAAGCCCGACTTCCACGCCGGTCCAGCCTCGAGGAGATGAAACACCCTTCAAGGTCTTCCTCATTGAATGCAATAACCCTTCCTACAAAGAGTACAAGCGCAACCGGGATGTGCACCACGACGGCGTCGATAAGGGCGTAGAACAATTCTGCGACTCGGATATTGCACGCGATACCATCACTCTCGTAGACGATGTACAAGATCACCCCCTTCATACCTGGCGATGGCGCTACAAGGATAGATATGGGGTTTACTTGGACTTCAAGGTCAACTGGAAGGTCGGATGCCGCACCTCCTAAGGTTTCCAAGATATTCAGCGGTCACTTGGTCCCGGTGGACCGTCTTGTGATGACATTATGTTAGCTGACTGGAAGCATTGTAAGTCCTTCTCTTCAGGTCTCCGCCACAATTCGTTGCTTGGGAAATCCACTGATGCTTTGACCCGCTGGTAGCAATGGGGGAATTGGCGGGGTGACGCAGGTTGGATGCCTCGTGTTTATTCTGAATGCTGAACGAAGAGATCGATATTATTAAGACTATGAGGGCTTTCGTTGATGGAGGGTCACTTAACCTCCCCTTAGGACGCGTTGGAAGCGCATTGTACTATTCTCTGTAGCCATACTTTGCACGCTTCTGTTTATCGGGGTTCTTGGAATTCAGACGTATACTTTATGCAGCCCCAGCAATCAAGTTCTAGTAACATTGCAACGAATACTTAATTTCGTCGAAGGCCACAAAAGAGGTAGTTTCAGACGGCCTGCATGTGCACGACAATATCATAGCACTCACAGTGACGAGATGCATGGAATATCCTTCACTACTAAAGTACGCTTCTTATGGAGGGAACATGGTCTTCAGGGTGGATGATCTTGAAATGCCTGATCATCTGGTGCTGCTTCACGAAGATCTTACATAATGAACCAACTCGTGTCCTCTCAAGCAATTGACACGGAGTATCAACGAAGCTTTTGTATTTATGTCGAGATCGTCTCGCGATCGCATCTATACAGCAATATGTAGTACACTATAACTCGACTCCATCAATGGCGTGGTATCATGTACTCGTCTTAACTCCATCCCATTCTCAAACGACCGATCGTCCTAGCGATGTCCAGATTAGGGATTATCCAAAGTATTACACGAAGCTTATAGTCCTCTTCCCATGGCGAGTCTGTATGGTCAGGGTGCTTTATGCGACTATCAAACCATCAAGGCCCAAGCAATCGCACCGGCGATGGCACCACCGGCAGAGAAGACAGCACGGCCAGCGGCGTTGACCTCAACGACAGTATTGGTGCTGGTAGGTCTCACAGCAGCGGTCGTGCCGGTAGGAGTCACCGGAATGCCAATGTGGGCACCACCGTCAACGGTTCTAGACGCAGTAGAAGGCTTGACGCCGGTGCCAGTGGCAGTAGGCGTAGCAGTCTCAATCTCTGGTTCCTCAGTCTCGGAAGCGCTCTTGACGGTGATGGAGTGCTTGGCGGTCTCCGACTCAGACTTTGTCGTGAGCGTCTTGGTCTCCGGAGGGGACGTCGTGCTAGAGATAGGAGTCGACGTCGTGGTGGGAATGATTATCTCCTTGCTGGTCGTAGTGGGCTTGGGCTCTTCCTTGACTCCGCTCCACGGCTCGCCAGTCTTAGGGTCGCGGTACCAGTTCGAGGCCGGGTCGCCGAGGCAGTCACCAATAGTCGTGAACTCGAAGCCCTTCTCCCTCGCCGTGTCAATCATGAACTGGACGAAGCCGTTGACGGTGAATGTGTGGATATCGTGGGCCAAGCTGATGAAGGAGGAACTAGCGGGGCTGGCGCCATTGATGGCACCTGAGAAGGTAGCCTTCGAGTTGACACCATTGTCTACCCAGTCCTTGGTGTCAAGGTTGTAATCGGTCTACGCATGAACGTCAGTTGGAGGAACATTAGAGCTACATTACTGCAAGTGCAACATACAACGTGGTACGCGAAGTCGTTGAGTGTAGATATACACTGGCCATCGCAATGAGTATAAGGAGGGCGGAAGTAGGTGGGAATGAGGCCGAGGGTCTTGGCAAAGACTTCCTCGTTCTGGAGAACCTCTTGGATTTGTTGGTCCTTAGAAATTGTGTTGAAGTCCTTGTGACTCCATGAGTGACTACCGAGCTGGTGGCCAGCGCTCAACATCCGCTTCAGGACGGAGGTGTAAGTTCCACTGGCGATGCCGTTGTTCCCGTTCGTGCCAACGAGGAAGAATGTTGCCTTAATGTTGCCGTTCTTCTCCAACGTGTCAAGAACCTGGCTTGTGTATTCTCCGGGACCATCGTCGAAGCTGAGGGCGAGTTTGCCATTGACTGTGCAACGAGTGATATCAACGCCGTATGGGACATTTCCGAAGCGCGGGCGGGGCAGGTCTCGGGTGTTGAGAGCAGGCGTTGACTCGAGGGGGATAGCCGCTGCTAGGTCGCCACAGGCCAAAAATGCTGCGAGGAGAGAAAGAGAGTGTACTCTAACAAGCATCTTTGCGGTTTGATGGTGTGGTTAAAGCGAATGACAGTGAGACGATCGACCAGATGAGCTATTACGAGCTCGACTTCGAAATGTGTGGGATGGCTGCATTTATATCTGAACCCACGTTTCCGTGTACTAAAAGAAGAATCCTTAGGGCTTCTCATATACGAGAAGCATCGGGGATTAAAGGAAATGAGAGTGCTGGCCTAACCCGTCAAGCGTCGCGTGGAGAAGGCTGGGCAAGAGGTGATCCCAAGCGGGCGTCCCGTCCGTGTGCCGCGCCCCCAACGGCCGCGGCCGGGTTCTCGGGCGAGATGGAGGAGGCAGGACATTCTGAACGCTAAGCTCGCACCTATCCAGACAAGAAGAAGCAAGGGGAATGGCGTGGATGACTGTAAGAGCGCGATCTTTTTTGCGACTGGCAAGGTTGGGTGCCTGTTCGTGAGGTAGAGGGAGACTACGGGCTGCGGCTTGATGTCGCAAGAGAGACGGCGTGTACCAAAAGCGGCCAAAGGGTCGATGCGCTGCGCCATGACCACATCTACACGGGTAAGGTAGGGGCCGTTTTGCGGGGATGCTGTTGGCAAACAAACATGAAGTGAAAGAACAGCGGTTGTCGGTGTGATCATCACAAAGGACTCAGACGAAGAAGAAATTAGAGCCAAGAAGATCGTGTTCGAACTCTTAGTCAGGGCTTTTGGACTCTGAGGCTTGACCTCGGTCTTCAAACACATTTGCGAGGTGACCCCCTGACTCGAAATGGGCATGAACTGGTCAAAAGGCGACAATACGAGCATTGGCAAATCCCAACTGGCTGGATGTCAAGATTACAGTCCCCCGCGGTCTACGCCCGAGGCACTTGGCAGCAGATCCTCGGGTTCCTTTTTTAACCCACAAACTTGTACCTTTTGGGATAGCCGTAGGCAGACATTTTGGGGGCTTGGAGAAAGGAGGGACTTTGGAGGCGGTCAGCAATAACTGACTTCTCCCGGTCTTCTCCCAAGAGATGGGAGGCGGCGGCTGAGGCGCAGGCCCGACCCAATGCGCCTTAATTCGTTAAATATGGTGTGCTTTGGATACGCAGTGCTCAATTGGGGTTTGAGGGGGAACCTGGCTAAGTCGTCCGGCAATTTTCTTCTCGAGAGGTGTGACGGGGTGCGAATCTTGGCGCATTGGGGTCCTACGGAAGGGGATTGATGCAAGGGACGCAATCTGCGTGATTGGCCAACAACATCAGCCATCATCGCTGTCGCCTATTATCGCATCAGGGTCTTGTTCACAGCCGCCATTGGGGCGTGGTATTACGTTGCGCTGCGTTGCGTTGATGCGCCAGAATACGCGCAGAGTAGCTCTCTGTTCCCCGAGAACACCGCATTGCGATGTGCTGTGCGTGGTACCAATGGTGCAATGTGAGCAACTCCCGAGCACCAAGGGGGGCAAGGGAGACTGAGCGACTTTCTAATTGACATCGCACTTGGATCAGGAAAAGCTTAGAGGAGCTTAGGGTGGCGACGGCGTGGCTGGTCTCAGTCTCGTTTGTTGCCCTTGGTTGCTCCGTTCCTACTAGCTCCGGCTGGAGTCGAGACGAGCCATGGATTAGCGGCTTCTTCCATTGCTTCTTTTTTTGCGCATTGTTTTTGTCATGCTCGATCAAAGGCCCCTCGGCCTCTTCTGTGACCGTCTCTGCATATGGTCTATTTCCCATTTCTGCAGTGCCTCATCCTCCTGCTGTGCCGTGAGCCGTGAGGGTCTCCGGAGTTGGCCCCCGCAGTCCGCCCTGGCCGCCGGCCCACCCCCGGTCTCTTCGATTTCGTTGCTCTCTACAGCGTGGGGAGCACAGTTGGGTAGTAAGTGACCTTCAAGCTTCAATTGACAACATATACCTCCAAGTGGTTTGTCCCACGGCAGATTGAGGTGGAGCCAGTTACAGCATCTTATGAATAGGTCAACCTGTACTCCGTACTCGTATTGATATCCTACTGACACAGCTTGTGACCTGTGGACTGGGGTTCGGTAAGGGAACGCGGAAAAGCGCACTCACAGCTAGGTCGTTTCCGACACCGAACCAGTCCCGAAGCTTGTGTACCTCCCAGGCAAGGGCAAGACACTAGGCTCTCAGCCCGTACAAAGCAGCGTAGCATTGCCATGGATATGATTGGTTTCATCAGCCTTACCACTGAGGAAAGGGAACTGCATCGGCAATTGTCGCCTCTTCCCATCCTCTATTCTCACTGCTCAGCGTGTGCAGTTGGCATGGGCCATACCCAACTTCTTCCAGCCACCAGCGATCAACGCACGTGTGCTCCCAAGAGCAAGTCGGGGCAGGACCGACAACACATGCACTTTGCACTGTTGCTCCGGCAAAAACCTGCCGTAGGAAAACAGCGCAAATTGACAATGCGCCGGCCGCACTCCCCCGCGTTTACTGCTTCACGCTTCTCCGAACCCGCCTTCTCATCTAGACAAGTGACTCTGGCCTGTTGCCAACTTGCCAAGAGGGGAACGGCCCATCACCACTTGGCAACGACAGGGGATTAAGCTGACTGCAGGAACAAAGCTTGCTGTGCCTTGCAGCTGAGACCAGACCTCTCTTCCCGGCCAAACTGTGAGGCCATTTCTGAGGAACATGGAACATTTCCAGCGCTACTGCCATTGCTTATTCTGATCCGTTAGGGTGGAAAGCCCCGTGCGCACCCTCGCCGTGCTGCCATCTATTGGCATCAGTTCATTGAGAACGGCCTTGTTGTTCAGACCTTCAGCCCAGTCCAGCCCTGTACCTCCAAATCTTCGATGCACTGAACGCTCACAGAATGTGTGGTTTTCTGGCATACTCTCTGGCCATTACAAGGCAGGCAATCTACTATCTGTTTCAGATCGCTACCGCATTCGTTAGGGTCATCTTACCTCACACGCTCGTTTATCACCCCACTCATCTCTCACTTCTCGAACGTAGCTGCACCTCACCGCTGATCACAACCCCCCTTTTCTTCTCAAGTGAAAGTCTTGCAAATTTAGAGGAACCGATGAGACTAGTTACTATCGTTAAAAGTCTTATTGCACCATGCATCGACTCTCACACACCACCGTGCCGCGGTGAGACAAAGCAGGGCAAGGTTCTGGCTCTCAAGGTGATCCATCTCATACCCTCATCCGCTTCCAAATTACGTCGCGAGGGACTCACGGCATATAATGCGCTAGACTCTCATAAGCCATGGAAAATGAGCCGGCGTCTGTTCTTGATGTCCCTAATGAATCTGAAAGTGAATCAGATCTGGAAATTACGCTTTATGTATTATTATCCCTGCCGCGTCAGCGGCGCAGTATTACCATCTACCAATGTCTCTGTCAAGGGTGGGTATGAGTTGTCGCATCCTGTACCCCAATAGGACCTGTAATAAGGAACGTCCTCTATAATCTCCGAACTTTCTTGCACTGGACTGTCCAGCAGCGAGGTAATCCTGCCTCAAGGTCAGACGGATGCCTGCTGTGACCCGAATCCTTTTCTGCCTATTTACGGCGCACTCATGCTGACGGGTCGCATTAGCCAGGCATCCGCGAAAAGGCACATCAGTCGATGGATTAACACTTCGCGCACTGACCGAAAAAGCCGTTCGGACTCATAAAGAATCGCTCCTTTTGGGATGAACGACGTGGCTTGAAATCGCCACATTTACTTTCTTTCCCTGTAAATTAATTGGCTTACATGACTTGGTCTCAGATTGTTGTGGAAAGTTGTTAAGTTGATGTCCTTGAACAAGCTATATTATTGGACTTACTCATCAATTCCAAAAGCCGATCAAGTGTCAGCGTTACCACTCTCTCATTAATGAATCCAGGAGGAGAAAAGGAACTCACCTTTGTATCAAGAGCGATGAAGGCAACTCTGAAGTCATTTCTATAAACACTCGGTTTCCTCGAAGTGTCATACGCGTGAGCAGGCTAATCTCTACTAGAAGCTAAGCGTCGATTAGCTGGTATTTGACCAGGCTCCGTGTTTGTGAATAGATAACACCTGATTCCATTTACAATTTGTCTTTAACTATGTTTGGATAACTGTAGCATTGGAAAGATGACAAAGACTCAAAGCCTCTAAAGATAGCAGCGAGAGCCCAAGATAGCATCTTCATCTTCAAACGGGTTACTGTAAAACATCGACTTACAAAATCAATGCCTCGATGCTTTGATGAGATTCGAGTAGGGAACTCCTTTGAAGATCAAAAAGTAGGCTAAAATGAGGTCGGAGCTTGGGGCGACATCTGAAGCCTTGGGCCCCAACTTTCGCCCGCCGGTTTCCGCCATCTGTTGCATGTATCGCAGCATCTCAGGGGCCTCCTGTCAAGCCGTAACCGCGAATACATATGCAGCTTTGTTTTACTCAAATATGAGTGAAAGCTGAACGTGTGACGCTACCAATGTCTGTGTTACTTCACGGAGAATGAGCACGACGATTTTCAGTTGGCCACTAGCGTTGGAGTCATCTAAGCCAATGAATACAAAAGTGACCGTCAGAAGAGTAGTGAGAGCACTGAGTCAGTCTTTTCAAACGATTCAGACCGTAAGAAAGCTTTGGAAATAGTTCACTACCATCGTGGCGCGACAGGGTAACGTGGAAGTTGGTGCGGGGCAGTAATGTCCATATTTGACTTGATTGAGATTCGACTTTACGGCAGTTTGACATGAAACATGATGACAGCTTCTTCAGCGTGAGTTACAAGGAAAGTAACTTCACATGTAGTCATCTGCAATCCGTCATAAGAAAGGAGCTGAAGCTACTGTTTTTTAATACGAAAAGGTAAAAGCTCTAGTCTGTAAAGTATTAGCAGACAGACTGAGAAGCCGCTTTTAAACCCCCGCATCCTTAATCTGACGTTAAATGCACGAATCGAATAGGGCATAAGATATAGCAATTATAAGTCATATTGTCGTGAAGCCTCTCAAGTTTCGCAAGTCAGTAAAGCAGACTGCAGTCGCAGTCGCAGACCTTCGAAATCACACACAGGCTGGGATCGAATATTGGTTCTTGAAGGACTCGGCCAAGACTTTAGTTCGAGGCAGCAAGTGACTAGAAGGCTTGCCCCTTGACTAACTACTGCGATAATTGGCTCACTTGAACGAATTTCACTTATCTAACATGCAGTCAGCACAAACAACTTCAAGGTACTGGCAACCGAGAGATTCCACTCAGAGAGGGGGCGAAAGGAATTTCGAGAGCTACCCTGCCTCTTGGCTCTCGCTTTCCATGGGCCAGTTTCGTTAACCAGGTTGAATGATTGTCAGCTTAGTTGTCAGCTTAGTAGAGGTCTGCGAAGACAACCATCAGCGGTTACAACGCTGCTTCTCAAAAAGGCAGGTGACGTCCGAACTTTCATTTCTACGTGATCCTTCCGAAGCCTTGAATCAAAGTTGCACTCATGCCTTCTATGATAAGTAGAATCGTGCCATGTGAATCTCATGCTTGTCAAGATGTATTATTATCATGTAAGTGAACCGCACCCAATCGAATTTGCATATCCAATCTTTGTCAGACTTGCCCTACCATGGAACCCGAATAGGATTCGATAGCATATCCGCAAGTAAGCCCCGGTAACATAATTTCTGGTCTCGGGTGGCAGTTTAGTGAAAGATGCTCATTAGGGAAGGGCCATCTTCATGATGAACGCAAGACTGGTGATGAATGTAGGTTCTATGTTGTGTAGTTGATTCATTGAGACACAGTCCTAAATCAACATGCGAAACTCGCCTTTCCGTGAAATGAGAGCCGAGTAACGAGAACGTAATCTCACCGCATAAAGCAGGCCATTGGATGTCAATCCTAGTTTGACTGTACCACCTTCCCCGCTTCATGGACCCTGAAGAAAGAATTGGTGCACACCGTGAGCGGATAATCCCGAAGGATCATCATCCTCAGCTGGGACAGCATTTAGGGTCTCATTATTGATCCAAAGTCCCATATTTGACAGCCTAATCAGATGTTAGATTACTTTGAACGAGCTTGGCATAAGATGCGCCAGAACCAGTCGTTTCATTCATGGATCTTCGAAAGACGTAGCCTCATTCAGAGCTCAATCTAGGCTCGATTGTAGCATTGGCATTGCTTGAAAGCGGCACAGTAGACTTGGAATATCGCAAAGGGCTACCGATTACGTCTTGGCTGTAGCCTTCGAATATTCCCTGTTCGGAAGCTAGCATTTTCGTGCACCTTACGAGAAACATGCCATCGCTTGCCTAGAACTCTAAGCTCGCTGCTACGGTTCATGAGAACTCTATAAAAGAGCAGATACCTGCCATGTCTTGACTAGCACCAGTCCATCAACAGCTTCGACTTGTCGGAATCAGAGTCTGCACCTGCGAAATCAATTTATTCCAACATGGTTCACTTCACAAAGTCTGCGGCTGCAGCCGTCCTCACCTTCTGCTCTGCCATCCAAGCTAGCCCAGCAGCTCCTCTAGACACTAGGCAAACCGAGCAAGCAGAAATCAATCACCCAATCGGCTTCGACGCCGCTGCTGCTCGCCGTGTTCCAGCCGATGCTCCAGTTCCCAAGATTGCTATTGTTGACGCCGCGGAAATCACCGGCAATATTACCGAGGCATCTCCTTTCACACCTTCTGGTGCCGCCCTCGAGGAGGTCACCAAGCGCTTCATCGTCGGCGTAGATAACCGTCACCTCTGGACTGACCCCAATTACCCTTTCCACTCCGTCGGAAAGCTTCAGTGGTCTAACGGAGTATTCTGTTCCGCTGCCTTAATCGGCCCTCGTCACATCCTCTCTGCCAAGCACTGCAACCCCGATCCTCCTATCCCGGGATCTTTCTACCCCGGCTTCGACAATGGAGCCCGCTTTGGCTCTGCCCAAATCACCAACGGTCTCTTCACCTATGGTCAAGAACCCTTTTCCCCTTGTGAAACCAAGGGTGACTGGGTAGTCTATGCTCTCGACCAGCGCCTCGGTGATCAACTCGGTTATTTCGGAGCGAAGGTGCCTGATCGCAACATGTTTGACAAGCCTCAGTTCTTCCACATGGGCTACCCTGGTGACAAGGACGGTGGTAACCGTCCCTACCGACAGACCGACATCACGGTTCACTCCAAGAGAACCTTTGACTGCGACTCAACTGGCCCCTTTTACACTGACACAGATACCATGGGAGGCCAGTCCGGTGGCCCTCACTGGGAACTCGATGGCAATGGAAACCGATGGATCTGGGGTGCCCTCTCCATCAGTGTCACGAGTTCTGCCGAGACTTACGCTGGCTGGGCTTCTGGCAGTTCTATGATAGACGGCATTCTCAAGATGCGAACTGACTTTCCTTAGAGACGCAGAGATTAGTGACTGGAGCCATGTGTGATTGGTTGTCACTTCCGATGTCTTTTGCATCTCCGATGACGGTTGGAGAATCTTCCACGCGCGTCTACCTAATAGCCAGTACTATATCAAAAGTTCAACAAGAATACAATTCCACAAAATTGAATCAAGTCAATTCACTAGGGTGTGCCTTATGCAATCATAAGGCCAAACATCACTTATCTTCCAGCGAGATAATCGACTTAGGTGCTGCCCAAACTCAAATATCTACTCGTTTCTGATGGCTTGGTCATCGAATAAACATGACGCTATGTCTACGGGAACGAAATTATATCGCGGCATATCAAATCGCTCATGGTCCAGAATGATCGAAAGTGTGAAGTAAATTGACGATCAGAAAGACAATTTGACGGACAAATGTCCGGTTCAGCCCTTCTATCCATTGTGTTTCACTGCCAGGTTTCTATACTACACCGAACTTCGTTTACGAGTCAACGTCATACATTAGGCTAGTAGATGTAAGTTTTCTAAGTCAAGTCTTGAGTTAATTTGGGGTTGACTGGCACGTAGCACTTTCCTCGAAGACACCAGCTGGGAAATTGAGCACAGTACTCCGATTATGTGAACAACAGATCCCCAACGATGTGTAGATAAGCGTTAAGTGATATGTGCCTGCCAAGAAAGCGGATAAAATATCCGATGGCTGCAGGCTGCGCATAAAAGCCTCCTTACGTTTGGCTTTGAGATTGGGGGCTCCCCAAGAAATCAATAAGAAAGCGGACCTGATCGACCATAGATCCATGCGTATTCAACAGGTTGCCTCGTGTCATTACTGACCTGACCGCATGTTGCCGAAGTTGAGTCTGGGAAGGCGTCTCTGATGATTCAAAAGATGAAGGCTGCCTCAACTCTGCACGAGGCGACAGATACATGAAGCTTTCAAGCAGAATCCCAATAGCTTGTTCATTGTAACCACACAGGACAATTAGAATTTGGCTACATCATCTTATGAGACACCTCATAAAACTTTTCCGGATGAACGAATGTTTCCGCCGTCCCGGCCCGTTGATAGGCTTGTCTTCAACCGCCCTGATCCTTCAAATCTTCTCGTTGTAAACCCGTATCTCTTCTTTGAACTGAAGATGCTTGGCATTTCTAAGAATAACTTCTCGTTCTCGCAACTATCACGACCCTCCCTTAATGCAACTACTCGGAGTCATCGATCTCCTTCCGCTCCTTCTGCGGTGGCGGATGCTTTGGATCCGATCCAGCATCTGTTCCCCATCCACCAAAGCCACCTGCTGTCGCCACGCCTCCAAAGCCGGAAGCGGGTCCCGCCGTGAGTGTCCCTGCAGCCCGGTTCCCTGCGACGCCAGGACGGTCTTTGGCCCAGTCGTTGATCTCATCCTTAGTCTTGCCGGTGTACCTCTTGAGATCCTCGTCTGAAATCTGGGTGTCGCGGCCGCTCTTCTTGTCTTGGTAGCGTTGATAGAGAGACTTTTTGGGCTCGTCAGAGCCGGCGCCCTCGGCTGGTGTTGATTTTCCAAACAACCCCATGTCGGGTAAAGTTGTGATAATGGTAGGACGATCTGGCGTTCTAGGATGATTGAGTTTGCTGATAGTATTTGATGTATTCAGATGAGAATCGAAGTCTCGTTCCGAGTCTAAGTATTAAGGTAGCTGGCTTGTTCTGTTGGAGGCGGATGACACTGGCCACTCTTCGATCGCGGGGATTGTCTGAGGTAGTTATTCGAAAATTGGTATGTTTTAAGGGTATTTCTGCTAGTGTTGGCTGGCATGGCGCAGCGGACGCGAGAGGCACAGCCATGTAATGTTAGTCACGCCTCGGACGGATCGAGCGATGATCCCCTGCTCGCCATTGGGGTCGCAGTTGATAATCAGCCCAATCAACCCACTAGTCAACTCTTATTCAGGCAGGCCACCAATGGGAGCTGTCTTCTATCAAGCCACCACGACCAACAACATTCTCAGAGGGCTCAGCTGACGTCAAGTTGTCGCCCGGTTCGTAAGTTGCGGGTGGAACGGCAAGCCCTCGTCAATGGAGGCCATTAGACCATGTGACAAGTTTTGCAGGTAACGCCAGCCTAGCCTAACGTGGGTTTTACGAAACCTTCATTTATACTCCTGGTTCGTTGAGGAGCAGAAGCGGAAAATGGTTCATGACTGCTGTTGGTTTGCTCTAATCAATTGGAATTGCCTAGTATATGCCCACAATCCTAAATCAAGCTATGCGTATCGTGCAAGAACATCTCAGGGCTGCGGCATGCTTTCGCCCCGTGCCGGTCTGCCGTCCACGCGCAGCAGCGAGGCTGGCCGCTGCGGACTACACGTCAACTATTGACACCGAGTTCTCTGCATCACGCTCCACAGTCTCAAATACGGCCCATTGGTTGTCGTTGATTTGCTCAGCCTTTGCGGGAAGGTACTAGCTTTTGCTTCAGGGGCAAATCTTAAAAGTCGGGGAGTATTGACCTCGAAAGCGTGGAACCCTGGTTTAACGTTGCGGCCTGCATGCAACAGTTTCTAATTCTATAGATCTTTTGTCTCGTATTATTGTAGTAAGCCGGGTGCGTCTCTGCTGAAGTAACCAGGCCACTACAAGACGACTGCTATGGCGAGTCTAGTTCATCTGGTCATGTCATTATGGTGAGATCTTAAGATAGTTAGGGCCACGGTCTTAGTAAAGCCTTGTTCATCTGTATTACCTTCAAGAGTTGGTCTGTAACAGGCCTTCGGAAGAAGTCATTATCGACAATCGAGCCTAGCCGTACATTGACCACCATGCATCCGCCTATCTGTAGTCCTAGACCTCTAAACTGCCAAGCTCATTCTTCCCTTCTACGTGCCCTTCTCTTCATACTCGACTCGGAAGCACACAATCGCTGGGGTGCTCGTTATTCGTGACTTACTTGTAGCGATTTGCGTCCTGTTTCATCGAGTCGAACGTCGTATCTATGACAAGCACATGTGCGCCAAGTCCGATTACGAAGTGTAATAAATCAACAGTGCATCCCCACTGAATATTAGATTCTGCTTCATCACGACGATCACTGTTTTGCTGCGTCGATGGGGCTCCAAAAGGGTGCCGACGGGAGGAGCTGAATGCAAGCTTTGATTTGCCAGCCGAGATTCAAGCTTCAACGCCCTCGATTCATACTCCGACGACGAAAAGGCGGGGCTGTAAAGAATGAAGGGCTGCAGCCGACGGGTTTAAGGATAAGCCATGGCCAAGCTGTGCCAAGTATGCACGATCATCGGCGCTTGAGGCTGATGAGCCAGCTCTGCAGAAGTCTATTCGTTCTAGTCTCTGGGTTAATAACCATTCCGAGATGTACAGCAGCCCCAAAGAACATTGAAGTCGAGTGGTCACGGATGCCGTGCTATTTCTTCAGCTGTAGCAGCTGATATGAGACATGAACAAGGAAACCGACATCTAGAGGGTCGGGAAGAATCTGCAGGACGCAACTCAAGCACGGTCGTTGCTTAGCGGCTTCTGTACTATTGAGAGTGAGTAACAGCTGATTCATCTGATGAGAGCGCAGCTGTGCATGAGTGGCTGCCAGATAGTGCGGGAAAAACGGCTTTCCTGTCTTATTCACTCTTCTCGACAAGGTGATAAGTTGCAGATGCTTGCGATATACATCGCGTCTGTCACGGTCGCGCTTTGTCGGCAAAGTGGAATGGAACTGGGAATGTTTCGTCGCCATCGTCCCAAATCCAGCTCTTTCCAACGAACCAGTCCGACAAAATAGTCTGGCCTGGCCTTCACATACTGACAGATAAGGAAGATGGAATGAGGAAGTCCCATGGACGGACGTTGCTCCTGGGACGATCCCATCACCGGCACAACCACTTCCCGATTCGTCGCAGTTGGAGGGGCGCGGGGAAATTGAGTGGATGGACATAGGAGCGGGCAGGAAAGTAAGAGGTTTCACGGGTAAAAGAGAAAGGCCTGCTTCTTCGTCCCAAGCAGCATTACGCATGGCGAGTCGTTTCGTTGAAAATGACTTGCATGCGACTTTGGGGCAAAGGAGGGAGGCCACATCCGCCATGCCGCCGCCGCATGTAAGTGGGGATCTTACGAGACAGCTGAATCGTAAAGCGCTGAGTCGTGTTGACAGCTGAGAATGCGCCCGTAGCGAGCTGAGGAGGTAGTTCGTCATACTGGCCTGTCTTATAGATGATCTCAATGGCCCCGCGCTAACCTGCACAGTAGATCTTACAATGATCGAGTAAGGGGAAATACAAGTGCATACCTCCAAGACGCCAAGACCCCCCGCAACGGGAAGGACCGTTAAGCTACAGGTAACGGGGGAAAGGCAAACAAGCGAAACAACTGCCAGTTCCCCATGTCTAGTGCTGTTTCCACGAAACCTCACCATTGCCGCGAGATGACAAACTGTTGGCCGCAGAGATGGGAGAAAAGAATCGATACAGCGGAACTGTGGCATTCCGAATAAGGATAAGGGACGATTCCCTTAAAAAAGTGGGAAAGACAAAAGCCGCCAGTGGGTGGGTGAGGAAAGCGAAGCGCGCCTCACAGATCCTGTCATTATCTTGGTCTAAAGTTGAGTCAAAGCCGGGGTGCCCTGATCGGACGCAGCATACATCTGATTGAAAGTCAAGCTTTTGCAAAGACATGGCCGGATCGGCCATGTTGGCCGTGCGCCACTGGGATTCTTCTTCAGTCGCGACATGGCTGTGACAGTGGTGATAACTCAAATAGCCCGTTCGCTGAGCCAGTAGGCGGCCCGAGGTGGGCGAGAGATGAGAAAGAGAAGACTTGCGTCTCCACATCGCCGTGCCCGCGAGTACGCCGGCAGGAGGGAGAAAAGTCAAGACGAAGAAGAGGTCCAAGAGCCGCCCTCGTCTTGGCACAAGGAAATCCTCGTATGGTACGCCGAGGAAAGGTGCCGTCCTATGAGAGCGAGGCTTTTAGGTTGTCTTCCATTCATATTTCCAAGCCCCCGGGCGCACGGAGCCTCAATATCTCCAAGTAAGAGATGTTGGCCCGGGCTTCGCCTCTTTATTCAGTGGCAGCGACAGCAAGCGGACTGTGGATCTTAATCGGACGCGCGTGTGTCCGCTCGATGCTGCGATGCGAAGCTTTCGAATCCAGGGCTTGATCAGTCATGGTCATCCTGGCAGAAGCTTGTCAGTTCTCCTCGTGGCCCACTGGTCCCCACGTGGAGCTCATATACTAATACATAATGAAACGGCGCCACTTGCCTGTTTCTTGAAGGATAAGAGGGTTGGTGTGTTCTCCGTGTACGACGCTTCATATTCAGTCGATCTTATAAGATCCAACGTTCCGCGCTGTCAGATATATCGGACATGTGCTAACTGTCCATGCCATGAAGGTGTCGCTGCCGCTCTCGCAACCGACATCCACATCGGAACATCGAATATGGCCGTAGTGCCACCACAAGGATGTGAGCACTGTTCAAGAAGCCAGATCAAAGAGCTGGGCTCTGTGGCCAGAGCTGCCAATCAGACGTACTTGACAAGATCCGAGTTGGATACGACGCTGTTGGTCCTCAATATCCGCGCCGACGATACCGCCCAAGCTGAGAATATTCAAACGGTCTTATGGACACTAGTCGTTCTCTCGGCAGTGTTTCTTGGATTGAGGATATACTGCAAGATATCCTACACGTATACAAAGATCCGAATCGAGGACGTTATCCTGGTTGCCTCCTGGGTAAGAACTCTCATAACTTGAAGAGTCTCGTCACTATTCCAGTGTTGACAGTTGCTGCATAGCTGGTCCTAGCATCAGATGCCGCCCTCAATGAGTTCATCATCAAATCCCGATTCGGCCGACCCGACTTCCCTATCACCGTCGACAACATTACAGTATTAGCTATCGTCGGCCTTTCTTCCATTACGTGCTCTTTTGTCGGTCAAGTCTGGAGCAAGACTGCGTTCGCTATATCGCTATTACGAATGTGCGATGGGTGGAAAAAGGCCTTTGTATGGTTTTCCATCATTTCCATGAACGTTCTCTTTGCATTTTCCTCCTTGTCGTTTTGGGTTGGGTGTGTCCCGTTGGAGAAGAGATGGAAGCCATTCGCGGACGGAACCTGCTACGATCTCAAGTGGGTTGTTTCATTCGGAATCTTCGTTAGTGGTAAGATAATGTCCAGCATGTTCTACCCTAGTCTTCCTGAGCTATGCTAAGTCTTACCAGTATACTCTGGCCTCCTCGACATTGCCTTATCAATCATCCCATGGCTCATTCTTATGCGGCCCAGGCCGGCCGAGGAGTCATCTGGTCTTACTTTGAGCAGGAAGGAGAAGATCGGTGTATCTGTGGCTTTGAGTATGGGAATGTTGTAAGTTTCTCACTCCGATGAAGACCTATCATTGATTTCTAACGCACTTGAATAGGGCCGGAATAGCGGCGTTTGTCAAAGCATCATATATGCGCTCAGTAAATGATACCACTGGTGATTTCTCTCGTAAGTAAAGACCCTTATTATAGAATCGTTATTCGTCTAATGCAGGTTACAGATGGGGGAGCAGAGTTGGCCGTTTGGGCCGGGGCTGAGACAGCCATTACGATCATGGCATCGACTATTCCCGTATTGCGTGTTCTGCTGCGTGACACAGCAATCAAGACTAAGTATCTTCCCGAAGCTATCAAAATGAGGGTTCGGAGCACTGTTAGGAGATCGGAGAGAGCATCAGAAAGACCTATGGCGCAACCTGAGGAAGACAAAATTCCTATTGTCTCGTCAGGCGCCTCAATGTCTACTGCTGGTGCCTCTTCCACATCATCAGGCTCAACTGTGGACTCACAGAAGACATTGATATCCAAAACACCGGATATCCGGAAGAAATGAGACCCTAAGCGGTCAGACGGAAGCGCGATAGCTTAGCCGGTTGCTGAGATTTATGATTTGACGAGACAACATACACGAACGGGCCATTCAGATGATATCAAGATAGTGCTAATGAACAAGGACCACTCAGTTCTTGATGAACCGTAAGATTATTGATCTTAATGTTTCAACTGCACAAACTCTCAAGGTGCTATTTCTACTCGTGCCCAATCGGCTTACCCTGAGACTGCCACGCCATCGGAGCAGAAGCAGCTACCAATGGCGCCGTTGCACCGCCCTCTCTAGGATCCTCAAGGATGAAGTTCATTGGGAACCCGATATCAAACTCCTTGAAGCTCTCAATCTTCTTGATCTGCTCCCCAGTGAGATGAATGCTCAAGGCCTTGATATTATCTTGCAAGTGTTCCACCTTGCGACCACCAACAATCGGGAAAACGTAGCGCGCCTTTTGCATAACGTACGCCAAGGCAATCTGTTGAATGCTCTCAATGCCATGCTCCTTGGCAACTTCCTCAAGAACCTCGCTAGCCTTGCGTTGATCCTCGGATTGATCCCCTCCAAACATGGCACGCAGGCCCTCGCCAGCCTTCTTGCGCTCCTCGAGCTGCTTCTTAGACTGCAGCTTACCGCCGCCGAGGACGTCCCAGGGGCAGAGGGCCATGCCAAAGTGGCGAGCCATGGGGATGATGTCCCGCTCCATGTCGCGGATGAGAACGTTCCAGCGACCCTGGTAGACGGAGAACTGGGTCTTCCCATGCGCCTTGGCGTAGGTGTTCGCAGCGGAAACGACCCAAGCGGGTGTATCAGAAACGCCGAGATACAGGACCTTACCCTGCTCGACCAGAATGTGGAGCGAGTCCATCAGCTCCTCGACAGAGGTCGTCCAATCCCACCAGTGGATGTAGAGCAGGTCAATGTAGTCCGTCTGCAGCTTTCTGAGGGAATCCCGGACCGAGAGGTGCAGCGATTTCTTGTGGTTGCCAGAATAATTGACACATTTTCCGGGTCCGAGCGCCTGTTTGCGGTACTGCGTCGTGAACTTGGTTGCAATGAACATGGTGTCCCGGTTCTTCCTGTCGGTCATCCATTCTCCCAGAATCTCCTCGGACTCCTCGTTCTGGTAGTTGTTGGCGGTGTCGATGAAGTTGCCGCCGGCATCGACAAATGCGTCGAGAAGCTTGAAAGAGTCCTCCTTTTCCATGGAACCCATGAACGACGACCACGCAGAGCCGATGGACATTGCACCCAGGCAGAGGGGGGAAACCCTGACACCTGCGGTGGTGGACAGAACGCGGTATCGACCGAGCTCAGTTTTGGGCTCGGGAGCCGGCGCGAAGAGGGTTTGAAGGCCGGACATCGTGAGATGAGTTCAAACTGTGGGGTATGGCAAGAGGTACTTGATGGTGAGGTTTTGGTTGAGCTAATAATGGTACGATGGACTAGTGCCTTTTCTTGTTTTGAATGGAATTGTGCAATGGGACAAACTGAACTGCGTTGAAAATGCTCGCCTTTATATCAACCTTTGCCATGTGAAGCCACCCGTGGAGCAGCTCCAAGCGGTGAGTAGAAACTCTGCAACCCGGGTATAGGAACAAAGTCCGAGAACGCATGCAGGGTTTCATTGCCAAGCGGCAAGAATCAACTGTCCACCATCGGGGCCGCTTGTGCCCCGTGCTTTCACCATGACGTTGGAACACTTTCTGGACTTCGACGATGAAATCCTGGAAATGGGCAGATGCGGGTCGATATTCGTCCGCAGGTACTGCGGATCTTGGGATGCAACGCGGCACTTCGCGGGGCCCAGTTGCAGACTACCTAGCGTGGATCGCCATCCCCCCAGACCCGGGGCCCACTTCGGACCCGGAAGCGAGCATGTGGAAAGGTCTTAGTAATTAATCGATCTCGAGCTAGGCGCTGTGAGACATTACAAGCCTGCCATCAGGGTGGCAATATGGCGACGACTTAATGCGTACATGTAAAGCGCGGATAAGCATAGTGTCAAAGTCCCAATTTTCTTGAAAACTTACTCGATCCCATGAGCCTCAATACTCAATTAGATGCACGAAGATTCTTAGATATTCTCCGTCGGCAACTGAGATGGAAGATCAAGTAAATTCCATGATGATCCACGACACTGGGCAACATGGGTAGCCCCAGCGGGTTCTCGGAGTCCGTCAACGTTGATGGGGAGAGAGTTGCCCATACCAATCATCGGACTTAACGGCCGTAAAATTTGGCAGTCCGTTGCGATGGGTCTTCTCAACAGAGCTGGGGCTGCGAGCTGCCAACATGCCTTTTTCCGAGCTTCAAATTCTAGACATAGGTAACTCAGTACTAATGGCTTAGACCGAGATCAGTCAGGTTCTTGTGAAGCCATTTGAGATCACATATCATGGTCGATACGTTCTGATGACAAAGGCTGTACAATAGACTATCGAGATGGCTTCACTTACTAGTCGTTTTACAACAGTCGAGCATGAGGTGGTAACTTATGACCTCTTCCATTGATATCAAGCTAGTTTAGCTTCATGCGAGTTGCTTATGCCCCTGGTTTGTAGGTTTCAGTCCCCAGCAGACTAGCCCGCTGACGTTTGCGAAGAAGCCGTCGGACTTAAGCCGTCCGTTCATCGGGCCAACGACGTCTCTAGGAGATCCACAAACTCTTCTACAGTTTTGGGTGAAATACAACATGGCCACGTGGAGTAATTTTCAGAACATCGATTAATTTCAATGAGGGCCACGCCGGGTCCCGATGTAGCTCTTTGCCTACCGCCAATTCATTATCCGATGAGATCGTATGAAGTTTGCTCTACCACGACACTAGCATGACCAATAAGCACAGCTCTGCTCAAGCATAAAATCCCGCGGGGTTCTGAACCATTAAACCCATCCACGCCTTCTCGTCCTCAACCCACTTTCTCAAGTTTTGGATGATCCGGGCGTCGTCAATCTCTCTAAACTCTTCCACCGCCTCCAAGCCTCGATTCACACGATCTTTACCCTCCCCAGTATGAGGCCAGTCGCTGCCCCAAACCAAGCGATGCGGAACCGCCTCAACCAAGGCCTTGACAATTGGCTCCATATCATCGCAACCGGATTCCGTCCTATCAGATAGTCGATAGAATCCCGAAAGCTTGACAATGACCTTTGAGGCTCTTGCGAGTTTAACAAGAGCTTCGAATCCGGGCTGCTTCGTGGGATCGTCTACGCTGCTAGTTGCTGCGTTGAGCTGCAATTTGGATAGAGCTCGCATCCCGCCGACGTGATCTGCAATAACTTGAACTGGAAGGGCGACTATTGTGTCATACAAGTCTGTTTCGTTCTTTAGTCTTCGCTCTACCTCGAATTCCAGCTAAAAGTGAGTCTCACCTTCCCACATAGCAGGAGCGCAAAATAGCTGAATCTTCCAGCCTGGGAGGTATTGAATCCTCGAAGCGGTCTGCAAAATAGTGTCTTTAAGTGCGTTGAGATCTGTCGACTTGCCATCTGCTTGCTTGTTGATTCTCAACCCGCGAATGCCCGCATCATGCAGTTCCATGAGATTTGCGTCAGAAATCTTCTCAATGTCCACCACGGCGATACCCCGGACGATGCGACTGCCACCGTCGTGCACGCTTTTCATCGAACGCAAAAGCACTGTATTATCGCTTCCGTACGGCGATGGTTGAACAAGGACGATGTTGAGAGGTGTTGCCCGGGTTAGACTGGAACTGAAATCCAAGAGCTGTTGTGCCGTCGCCCGAGCGGGCGTGTAAGATCTGCCGGGCGCAAAGGGCCCTATTGATGCGTCGAACACATGGACGTGAGTATCCCAACTATCCGGCGAAAGGTTCGACCTTCAAAACCGGAAGTATCAGCCACGCGCGTAGAGTCACGTTGCGAAGTTATTTTTGAATCACTTACCGAGCAGTAGTGAACTTGGAAGACTCCATTTTTCACTCGTTGCGTCAGTCAGCATGGACTTTCGATCCTGGGGCCTCTACTTTTCCGGGTTGCGCGAGCTTTTTTCTCGGAATCCTTCTTGAAAGATCGCAAGCCATGGGATTCCCCGCACCGGCACAGGGTCGGACCAGCAAATGCGTTGTTGGTACCGCGCGGTGAAATCCCGTGGTTGCCTTTCGGCATTACTCCGCAGTCCGCCCCACTTACGTTCGGGCTACTCCGGCTAAGCCCCGGGTTTCTACTCGGGATGAACGAGCCAGTCGGCTGCTGTCACTTTTCGAATGATATTGCCTTCCAATTCCTCAAAGAGAAAGGTCGCTCGGTAAGCTTCGAAAGCTCAGAGTCGGCGAGACGAAATCCCTCTCGAAGAGGGATAATAACCCAGTGAAGGCCTCTTGAAACCTGGCTTACCGCGCGCCTTGAACCAGTATCAATTCCAAAATGCAAAATGGGGATTTGAATGAGCAGGATGTTGAAGTGATTGGATGTTATGGCCACGCGACAGACTGCTTGATGCCCTGCGAGCTGAGTGGGACTCTAGAACCGAAAATGCCATGTTTTTGGTGTTTTCTGGTCGTTAGAGAAGCTCCCTCTCACAGCCTTTCGTTCGTCCGTCATCTTCGCCTCCAATGATTTGTCCGAAATATGTGGGCACAGAGCGCGTCTGTTGGCAGCTTTTCAAGCTGAAGAGTCTCACAGGTGGCTGAACTCATCGATGGAAGTATTTCCGAATTGTTCCACTGCCAAACGGGTGCGGGGGACTTTTTGGTCAAAGACGGTAGACGTCAAGTAGCTCTGAAACCCGCTTCAATCCAACGGCCTCGCTAGACACGGTAACAGTTTAGTCCAGTTCACCTCAGGGTGTGGGAGACCGTTAGTTTTCATGCGTCGCCAACTACCTAGGTAAGAATGTTAGCGGCTATGCGGCAGCAGCAGATTCAACCACACACATATCAACCAAAGGCTAGAATCTTGTTGCGTGGTCCCTCACTAGAACTGACATCTTCCTCCCTCATCCTCTGCCCTGTTCGTCCCCCAAACCAGGGATATCCCCTGGCCCTACCCTGCAAAATCCAGCTGAGTCAGCGTTCTGGACTCCTGAAAAAGTCTAAGAGATCGCCGCATAGTTGCATCCCGCAGGACCTGATGTCATATCGATCGCAGTGCGGGGCTCGCCGCTGTGGCCCCCCGTTGTACAGTCAGCCCCCAATTGGCACCGGGTATTTGCTGCGTGGGAAGAGTAGCCACAGAGCTCTCCCAGCTCTTCCCCCGCGAACGACGTGCTGCCCGCCTATGAAACCCTGTTTCTCATCCACCAACGCGCCGTGCGGCCACGACGGCTGACGTCACACTCGGTGCATCAAAGCAGGAAAATTCCAAGATTCGGCCAGCAAAGTGAATGAAGCACTGGGAAAACTCTGGGACATGGACGTCAACGTCTGTCGTCTGCGCAGGGACCGCGTGACTGAAGCACAGAGAACGACGTATGATGCATGCCCCCTTTCCCATCGCCTTTAGTAGCCTGCGTCCCCGTCTTAGTGCTATGATTCCGTAGCTTCACACCCGCTTACACCAACCACTACTCTCACCCACACACACAGCGAGCAAACGAGTTGACGAGTTCACGATTATCCGGAGCATATCATAGCGGCATCTAGCGATTCCAAAAGGGATACCTATATCCATAACAACTGAAGAACAAGACAACCAACACAACCAATCCAACCAACCAAAATGCCTTCCGTCCTAGGTCTTACAACAGACCCCTCCCCCCACGGTCCAGGCGCCGAGCAGAAGCAAAAGAAGAAGAAGCCCCAATTCTCCGGCATCGCCGACGACGCAAACCTCGAAGGCAAACAACTAGCCCGCCGCGAAAAGAAGTCCGAAGAAGTCGGCTCTCCCGACGGCGTTGAAAAGAAGAAGAAGAAGAAGTCGAGCAAATCCAAGAAGGAGAAGAAGGAGTCGAGCGGTCCCAAGCAAATGCGCCACTACGACACCGACGAAGAAGACGACTCGGAAGAAGAAGGACCTCTCAACACGATCAAGCTCCGCAACCACGCAAAGGCAATCGAGATGGAAACGCTCCTCTGGGGCGCCCTCTGCCACAAGCCCAAGAGCGCCCTGAAGTACATTGGCAAAGGCGCCATCATGTGCAACCCGCTCCTCTTTGGCGACGCCGAGGTCTACTCGGAGCGCTCTGAGCCCACCCTTAAGGAGATGCTCAAGGAACACGCCGACCCGCCCATGAGCTTCAAGATGCACAAGCCCCACGTCTGCGAGGTCGGCCTCATGGCCATGTCCATCTGCTGCGACGTCACCATCTTCCGCATGAATGACAACAACGAGCTCGAGGCCGAGGAGTGTCAGATCTCGTCTAGCTGGCGGCAAGTGGCGAGCGGAGACTGGGAGATGGCGAGCTCCATGGCCGGATGGCAGGAGTAGAGAGGTCTACTGTGTCTTACTTTCTAGAACCAAGCGAGCAGGTGGTGGAAGGCGTAACTGCGGTTGTTGTACTATTTCGTTTGTTTTCCTCTTTCCATTTCATACCTGTACGGCGTCGATGTGTAACGATTCTATCTTCATTGTAATGTACTACAGCCTGCATGAATTGATTATCTGCATTATTCGACGCACCATCGAGTCCCTCCTTGGCTACTCCAAGTCCCCTCAATCGTGAGACTTCTTCCCCAAATTGCCATTTGCCGGAATGGTACCAAGATTGAATACTCTGTTCATCCGTCTCTACTTTCCCAATGTTTTCTATCCTTCTACTTTACTTCAGGCCTTGCCCGAGTTGTGACTCTTGAAATCATTCTTTGGAACCCTGACGGCCCAGTACAAAGCCGCCGCCGTAGCGACATTGAATACGCAAAATACCCAAATGAAACCAAAGTCGCGCCACCTGTTGTCGAAGCTCATGTTCATGCTCGACAAGAACGCATTCGTATCGGCCATGCCGCAGTACTGGCAAGCGTTCGTACCGGCATCCACCAAGTAGCCGCCCTTCTCCAGTATATACGCAGCCATATACTCACCACAGGTGCCATTAGCGGGTGCGGCGAACTCCAACAGCTCAGAAGCGCTGCATACCACCGGTGCATTGGCGAGGCCGACGCTGAGGAAACCCTCTACAATATAGGTGAACGGGTTGACGCGATACATGAAGATCCAGAAACCCGGCAATTCATTCGGGCCAGCCAATACACTTTTGCCATCGTCAGTTTTTTTCGATCAAATTTCTCAAGTCACCCCGAGTAGGACAAATTGTGGCAGCTCAAGGTTGGAATGCACTTACCCGCAGAAAGCAAACATGAGAATGAAAAGCAAATTCATGATGCCACCCGCAACCTCGGCGCTGCCAAGACCAGCAATCATAAGATGCGCAAACGTGCTCGAGAACAAAAAGAAGACCCAGCAGATGAGAAAAAGCGTCATGCCGCGCGAGTGAACGGAATCTGTCCATTCGGCGTTGCGATCGAGTCTCATGGGATAAAACCAGAACAGGAACGAGAAGATGGCCATGATCTAGCCGCCCAATTGTTAGTATAGAGTTTGGCGTCAGGCAAGGGCTTTGCGTTGCGTATGATGTTCACTTACAGAGTTCCAAAACATCTCGACGATGACATTAGCACCCATAAATGCCATCCAAGAATACGATTTCGCCGGCCGCTCGCGGGCTTCGTACATGGTACGCTGAGAGACAAAGACCGGCATGATCTGCTGCACCATCTGGCTGAAGATGAAGAGAAAGATGTAAACGCCAAACATCTGATTCCGGAGACCGCGTTCGGTATTGTTACCGCCGAGGAGCGTAAGCCCAATGAACAAGGCCTGTCCGCGTCAGTCAGCTTTCTTGTGGCGTACTCGACTCAATGCTCTGCAAATAGCGCTTACCGAACCGAACGTCAAGATGGACTTAGAAAAGATATACGAAGGACTGCGCCAGTACTGCTGGAAGACTCGTCTCGTCACCTGTCGTATCTGCACACCAAAACCTGCAGCGAACTCCGCGTACGTAGATGCATCATGATCTGCTGTTGTAGATGTGGCCCCTTTCTCGTCTGCATGTGATGATAACCTCGCAAGCTCGGTCTGAACGGCCTGGTATTCGTTGCTTTGCCTCCATACGGCAGGCCAGTCGATATCGGTATGCGCCTTCGGTGCTGCCCCAATCACCTCCAGCATGTACTCGGCAGGGTTGGATCCAGGTTGGTAGGCTGGAGCTCCGTGCCGGCTGAGATAATCGATGAGAATGTGTGAGTTCTTGCCAATGTCGCCGAAGTACACCGTCCGTCCACCTCTGGCAAGCAACAACAACCGATCGAACCTCTGGAATAGCGATGCCGAAGGTTGATGTATTGTACAGAGAATCGCTTGCCCATTCCTCGTCAGCTTCTCCATCAAATCACAGATTGACCACGATGTCTGACTGTCGAGACCCGATGTTGGTTCGTCCAGGAAAAGCAGCAGCTGTGGTCGGGCAGCTAGCTCTACTCCAATGGTCAAACGTTTACGTTGTTCAACGTTAAGCCCCTCGCCCAGGTCCCCAATCACAGCCTCTGCATACTCCTGCATGCCGAGGAGATCAATCACTGTGTCCACGTAGGCCAACTTCTCTTCTCGGCTATACCGCTTAGGTTGTCGTAGTAGAGCACTGAAACTCAACGCTTCTCTTACCGTCGCTGTGTGGAGGTGAAGGTCCTGCTGTGTGACGTATCCCGTCTTGCGTTGGAACGAAGAGTCTCGTAGCTGCCCGTCGACGAGCATCTCTCCACTAACAACACCCATGGTGACACGACTGGCCAGAACATCTAAAAGGCTCGTCTTACCAGCTCCCGAAACTCCCTGTGATGATACGTATGTTAGCCATGTCTGGCAGCCAATCAGGAATAAGGCAGGAACCCACCATCAGTGCTGTCAACGTCCCGGGCTTCACCCAGCCGTCACAGTGATCAAGGATCCTGCGGGCCTCGCCTTTGACTTGCACATCGTAGCAGACGTCGTTCCAATGAAACACAGACGTTTGCTTCGCGAGGTCTGAGTTATCGCTGTCGTCATCTACCTGTATCGTTGGCTGCGACGGGTTTCCTCCCAATGTCTCGATATCATCATGACCTTTCTTGGCACTCTTCAGCGCCCTACGCTTGAAAAGCAACACTTCGCCCTTGGATCTCTCAGATGAAACCAGCTCGACGGCGACAAGATAAAGAGACATGAAGAAGATGGTGATGGCAACCAAGATGCCAAAATTTCTCCAGCGATGACCGGCCAGGAACCCATAGACGACTCGAAGGTGCTCTTCACCATTTACGGAATTGGAACCCGGCATCGCTCCACCAATATCACAGACACGTTCATCCAATGTAGCAGTCGCGTAACCGGGTCCTGTCGGGACAAATTGCGAGCAGGTGAAATTGCGTCCAACGAATTCGTTTAGTGCGAGACCTTCTTGCGCGTAGAAGACGGGGTTGATCCAGCGAATCCATCCAATCCAGTCGCTAAGGTATGACTGAGGCATAGCAAAGCCGCTGAACAGCATCAGTGCCAGCAGGATGATAGCTGAGGGCGCCAGAGCTTGCGAGGTCGTCTTGGTAACGGAGCCGAGGAATCGAAAGATCATGGACATGGAGACTGTGATAGTGAAAGAGAACAATAGGAAGAAGAAAAAAGGCCCGGCTGACTCGCGCCGTAAATTCGTCATAAAATAGATTGGCACATTGATGAACAGCGCGTTGATCATCTTGTACGGTAAGTCGACGAGCATTGCGGCAACGGCCTCAGCACTTGGATGATAGAGTGCGTATCTGGCATGCTTCTCGATGATCTTTCTCTTTCCATAGAGCGTGAGAATCTCCATAATGCTACCCATAGCATTGATGAGAATGGTGTAGAATATCAGAAGATTACGGTTGTAGAGACTGGAAGAGTTTGGTGCCAAGTTGTAGAAGATGCTTGAGATAATGAGAGATTCGAAGAAATTGGTCGTCAACATTGTGATGGTCATCCACGGCTCGCTAATCAGTAGTTTGAAGCTGCGCCACAGATTGAGGCTGATTTGCTGCACGTAGGACAACGTATATGGTGACGAAGATCGCTGCGCTTTGGACTGATGCGCTCGTCGAGTGGCCGAAAACTTCTTGTGCGTATCTCCGCCAAAAGGGTACTGCTGCTCGAACGAATCGATCTCCTCCAACAGGTTTCGGCGGTGCTGGCTATCTTTCCAAGCTTGAGCAAACTCTTCAGGACTCCGCGGCGGTGTTCGGCCTTTCCACTCGGGTTGCACAATTCTCTCGGAAGAGCTTGTCATTGAAGTCAGGAAGTCGGCAGTGGTCTTCTGCTCCGGACACAGGAAACCAAGATTTTCGAAATAGGCTTTCGCATCGGTGGATTTCCCGAAGAAGATCTGGCGGCCTTCGTAAAGGACGATGACTTTGTCAAAAAGCTGTCCATATGATGAGTAACGAAACATCCCAGCGGCGAAAATAAGCATTTAGCGATAAAAGCAAGAATGGCAGAGCAGGGGAACAAGAGATAAAACTTACTTCATAGGCTTCCTGGGGTGCTTGGTAAATGGCCACAGAGGAGCTGCAACCGAAAACGTCTGCCTGCATGCGGAGGGTTCGACAGAACTCGATTGCATTGGCAGAATCGAGACCTCGCGTGCTATTGTCCCAGCATTGAAGAGGAGAATAGCTCAAGACGGCCTCCGCGATACTGACCCTCTTCCGCTCGCCTCCGCTAACCCCTACGAAGATTTAGTCTAGGTTGCCTTAGAGTTATCAAAGACGCGAGCTCCTCACCACGGACAAAGTCGTCTCCAACCCGCGTTTCCTTCGTGTGTGAGATACCCAAAAGTGCCATGACGACGTCACGAAGGTGCTCCGCGTACTGGTGCTCGGAGATTCCATGCGGAAGTCCCATATTCTGGGGGCACCGTGCGCGAGCTGCAAAGTAGAGGGTTTCCCCGACAGTTAGGTAGGGAAAGTGATGGTCGAATTCTGCAGTGTAGATTGCTTCTCCTTTGAACGATGTTTTCATCTCTTTCGGGGAGATGCCTTGATAGTTAATGGTTGCTCCATCAGCGATATAGAAGCCGTGGGTCTCGCCAGCGATAGTCTTGAGCAACGTTGTACAGCCAGAGCCGGGTGGACCAAGCACCGCAAGCATCTCTCCACTTTGAATGACGCCTTCCAAGTCGTGCAAAATGTCGATGCGCTGCTTCTTTCCTGAGGACGATAACCAGGAAATTAAGGCGGCAGCCTCCAAAAAGAAGTTGCCAACAGTCTTCTGATAGTCCGTAGTCGTTCCCAAGCCATAGACTTGCAAATCCTTAAAAGCAAGACCCACCGTATTGGGTGCATTTCCGAGAAGAGCATTGGTCTGGAGCCTATAGAAAGCTGCGGCCCATCTTCGAGCGTCGAATTTGTCGCTCTTTGGATCGAGTGTGGCGTCGGATGGCTCAGGAAATAGGTTATGACCTCCTCCATGAGACGCCGAGGTTAGGCGCCTAGCCAAGTCATGGACTTCTTCTTCAGCTTCTTCGGCATCTATTAGGATCGGGACGCTTCCGATGCCGTCGAATGTGGATGCATGGGGTTCATTCGCATGAGGACCGGGGTCCAAGATCGCGGGTGCCGGCATTTTGCAACTATTCTCGGTGCCGGTGGGAGGCAGACTTTGGGACCACTCGCGTAAGCTCTACACCGTAAGACTTATGGTTGGGAGATATAATTCGGGCTGAATCTTAGTCAGAGTAGATGTGTAGGAAAGATGGAAAAGTGGACCGTGAAGTGAATCTCTACCATTGACATCCCCAAGTTAAACCATCAAGGAGGTGCCCGGGTCTTTGTATCGTCGTCGACATTGAACAAGTTCTCTTGTCTCGTGGAAAGAAGAATAGAGAGAGTTTCCATGACTGTGTTTGAAATTCGAATTGAGTTCCATCCGCAATTGTGTGTTGGTGGAGAAGATGCAGGTTGTGTTCTCGGAAAGTGCGAAATGCCTTTGGACGTCGTCGATCCGGAAGGCGTTCCGGCGAACCGACCACGGCCAGGAAGGAGCGTGCTGAAGACGGTGCCGCACTTTCGGAAAATGCGAAAGACCGATTAGGTGGGTCTGGAGGGCCCATCTTCCACTCAGAGACGAGAACCGCGGCACGTCACAGCTGCCAAGGATGGGAAGAGCGCCGTAGGCGGTCCCAATTGGGGCAAGGCCAATTCGACGAAGCCAAGCTCGTGGCAGTCCGCGGTCACTGTGTCGTTTCTTCCGAGAAACATGTCCGAACATGCGCCAAGTTCCACACCGTTCATGACTCTGAAGTGAGATCGTGTGTGGAGAACCCTACCTAAGCTACACTGGCTTGCAGTTTTGAGGCCCGTAAGGCGCTGGCGCGTGTCATCCGGTTTCCCCCCCATCTTCGACAACAAAAGCTGATCGGTGCGTCCGTATGCACTGAGACCCTTGGATACTCCGAGCCAGTTGCGGCTCTGTCATTTGTATTCCCTTATCCAAAGCCCATCTGGAATCACAGCCTCGGCATTCCACGCGCTGTAGATTCGGGACCTTGGTGCCCATGGAGCGGCAAGAAGTTGTGGTTTTGAACGGCCTTTCGGTAAGCCCGCATTTTCCATCAAATTCAATTCGAGTATCCCAAGCCCTGCCCGGTTCAAGGTCCTCATCAGGCGATTCTTTGAAGCGTACACCCTAGCATAGCTGGGAGCTCTTATGGGTCTGATGGCATGAAACTTACATTTCATTGGTAGTGTACGAATTGTCGCAGCAAAAAGGTACGTTGTCCTGTCAGTCCGCTTGCAACTTGTGCCATGCTTATACCCTCCCAGCTTAGATGTAGTCGTGACACACCCATTTGTGAGCGATGTAGTACATTAGACCTGTCATGCCAGTACCCTCAGAGAAGGCCTAGGAAACGTACCAAGAGAGAGGCCGATCACCCAAGGTGAGCCTAACTTCAAGCTATCATCAAATTCAGGCCATTTCAGAAAAGCACATGACTGATACCCCAACCCCCAGGAGCACTGACAATGCTACTCTGTCACTCATCCTTGACCGTTTAGAACGTATTGAGAATAATCGTACAGCGTCAAGTGCCAACCCTACCGCTTCAGGATCATATCATCGACAAGCTTCTGACGAGTCTGGCTCCCCAGAGCCCTACTCACCCCGAGCCCGGGATCGATCGAGCCACTCGGCTTCACCTCTAAGTCCACCATCTAGGGCCGATGCTAGGAACACACCCTATCACGAGCGGGACATATTACCATCTCTTAGGCCCCATGGATCTGAAGGCTCGCGCCATCCCGCTGTGCTAGACGTTGCTGCAACTCTTGGTGACACGTTCGATCGTGTGCGAGAGCAAAGACTTCGACGTACCATGGGTCACAACACCATGGCAACCGAGGGTATTGACATTTCTCTCGAGAAGGCACGAACCTGGATTCACAGTAAGAATCATACGAACTCAGTGCCTCCGCGACACTGACAGTCATGTTAGATTACTTCACCTACAGTCCCACTGAGACATTTCTCAGCCTCGTGGATAGGAAAACTGTCGAATTAATACCAGATATGCTCTTGATGAGGCATGTCACCATCGACCCCTGCATCCTCATCATTTACTATGTCATTCTGTGGCGGGGATGCTACATCCTGAACACGAGGTCATACCACAGCCCAGACGGCAGATACGCGCGGAAGCTCTACCTGTGCTGTCTTAGGACTATGCCATGCTGGCAGAAGGAAGCCACCGGTTCGATCACTGATTTTATTGCTGCTATCTTCATGGTATGCCCCTCTATCACCTCCTTGTACTCGTCTTACGTGCCACGGGTACCGTCACTAAGCAGATCTACAGACCGGCATTGCAGCAGAGTCTTATGACTTCGAAATGAGTCTAGAACTGCACCAATTGGCTTGCGAGTACGCCAAAGGACTCCAGATGCACAGTCTCGACAGTAATGACTACTTTGTGGCCACCGGTTGTCCCAGCACTGACGAAGACCGCAAGGGCATGTGGGAGCTCATTCAAACGGACCTCTTCTACCACTTGATCTATAACAAGCCGGCGACTCTATATCCAAGCCTCGATAAGTGGCAGGTAAATTTACCATGGCTATCACTCGACTTACCCCCGGAGGAAGGTGCTCAGGTTTCGACGATATCATTTCTCTTTCGCAGCCGACTCGCGTTCATTCTGATCCGCTTCTTCCAAACGCTTGAAGGACTCGAGAACGAGTCAGAAGCTGTCGCGGCCATCGAGCCTCTGTGCCACGAGATAGAAGTACTATTTGATGAATGGGGAATCGTAAGTCAACCTCACAACCTGCAGCACTGCTCTATCCGATGGGGTTCGAGTCTATTAACACCGCTACAGGAAGACTGGATCGGACGATCAGGCGACAACCACATGGATCTGTGGATGTTGGCAGGCCTGGTTCTAACCGGCTACACCTCCATCATTTTTATGCTGCGGAAAGCTACTCTCCTAAACTCAAACTGCCCTGTACCAGTCTGCACCGACAACAACGTGCCCAGGACGGACTTCTCAACCCGAGCCTCGCGTCGAATCCTCAACCTGACGTATAATATGCTCCACATCTGGAAGTTCCCCGCGGCGGAGGCAATCTCGTACATCCTTGGCGCCTACCGAGCGCACACCGCCTATGCCCATCTGGCGAGCAACGCCATGAATGCCCCCAGCCCCGGCGACGTGATTGAGGATCTGCATTTGCTGGACCGCGTCGCCCAAGGTATTGAGACTGCGACACAGCAAGAAAGCGATTTTCTTCCGTTGGCACGGGAGATGAAGAGGATCAATGCTCAAGTCAAGGAAAGGGTCAATGGCACTACGAGTGCACGGAATGCTTGATTCCATGTCTAAAAGTTATCGCAACACCTTAACCAACTTGGCGATTCAGATATTAGACACGTTCAGCTTGGCTGTACCACAACATTGGACTTCTGTACATTATCTACACAGCCCCTTCAGCTTTCGAGCAATTCGTCGGTTTAGGCTGTGGCCTTGTGATGATTGGCCCATGTAGCTTATCGCACCTTCGCTGACTGCAGGTCAGAACAACCTCTTCAGTGGCTAGTTTAATTCTTCGCCATCAAACCTTTCTCACCGGTCTACTCAAACGGGAAGACTGTAAGAGGGTGTCATGCAGAATATGAAGTCATGTGCTGTCGACGGCAGCTCGCGTGTAATCTGCCCGCCACTGAACGAGACCATCATCACAGCCTCGTCTTTGAAGCCTTCATAGATATTGTCCCGCCGTCTCCTCTAATCTCTCGTCTGATCCCCGTCCCTATGCAGTAGAACCTATCCTCAGGAGATTCTCTTCTCACACAGGACAGAATGACTAGCATAGCCAGCACTAACACCATGACCCGTGCCACCGATCAAGCGGCTTCTTTGAGTCCAAGGACTTCAGCAAACCTTTCATCCAACACTGCATACAGCGTTTCATTGGCAGACAGCGAAGATGAAGAACCTCCTGTACCCGTCGAAACTCGCAGTGCAAACAATACCACAGGGCCAGAACATGTCGAAATGCTTCCAGCAGCAGAGAAGGGTAGCAGCAAAGTAATACTAAAGGGCCGTCGGAGATGCTCGGGTAGAGTCGTCTGGCAGATGATAGCTTTCTACGTACTAGGTATGGGTGGCCTTTCTACCTGAATAAGCGGCGCAACCACAGCTACTTCAATGCCGACAAGTCTCCGGTCTACCAGCTTTGGGATTTATGGCCACTCACATGGCCTTCTTCATCCTTTTGGACGGTCAGCCTGTTGCAACGTCTGGCTTCAGTCAGAACTTACAGGCTGCTTTAGCTAACTTTCTTGCCATCGCCGTCGAGATTTGTCTTCTCAGTGGCATCGCAGTAGCTTACGACCAGACTCTGTGGCGACTCCTCCGTCGCAAAGCACTCAGAGCATACACAATCGATAAGCTTGTAACCCTGGTTCTGAGTCCGTGGAACTTGTTCCGGTCGGAGCTTTTGACTAGCGCACCCGAGCTCTGGTTGATCGCGTTTCTCTGCTTCATGATCCCAGTTACTGTCGTCTTCCCGCCTGGTGCGCTGACAGTTGAGTTTGAAAATGCGGTGTTGCCGGTCACTTTGACGAATGTGCCGACACTGGATATCAGCGACTGGGGAAACGGGAGTGCCAGAGACTTTATGCGGCTCTCGTTGATGGAGCCTGATAAGGATCTTGTCTACGTGTTAGTATATAATCCACCATGACCAAATCTTTACTAGCTGATTGGATCTATGATACTTTAGAGATGAGATACGACCAAACTTGAGACAAACTGCCTCCCTTGTCATCAGTCTTGGCGAGCCGGTACATTTTGCTTCGCCTTGCACTGGTCCTTGTGCCTACAACTTGGTCTTTGATGGACCGAAGTTCGATTGCAATCAACCGAAGCCAACAAAGCAGAAACACCCACCCCTAAATCCTTGCACTCGAGACGTGTTCTACACTGAAAACGGGGCATACTCGGACCAGTCCTTCGTGTACAACAACACTCTTGTCATAACTTGGGATACAATAAAGGACGGGCAGTGCATTCCGGATGGTCGCAGGACAATGGATTGCACAATGAAGCTTGCTACCTACAACTTTACTATTTCTAACTCTCAAAATGGCACCCGCGAGATTCAGACTGAGGTCCTCAAAACTTCACCGATATGGACGGACGAAGCACCGGTTCAGAAAGAATTTGCAACGTACTTTTTCGATTACAGATACGAAACAGCTTATGACTCGCCCATAAATCAGCAAGAGCTCACGAGAAACTTCACACGTGCCCAAGCATTTGCTATCAGGAAAGCTGCCGTAGATGCCATGGTCGGCGGTGTATTTCTATGTAAGTGAGGACGCGACCAAATCAGTCTACCTGTTCCTAATGCGTCAAAGACCGAGATGAAAGATATGGTGTCGAACTACCATGGATTAAGCCCGGACCTGGCTCCCTTGCCGCAGGAAGCCCTTACATTGGACTCGAGGATAAGTTCAACCCGACACTTGATATCAGCCCCCAATCGATCGAGAGATATCTACAGGATGTCGTGATCTCCACCGTGTCGTTAAATCAAATGTCGGCTGGGCCTCTATGGGTCAACAGTCAGCCTGTTGAGGCACTCGCCGGTGCAAACATCTACAGCTTCAGCGAGCCGTGGCAATTCTATGCCCCGTATGTTTCGTGCCTGGTAGTCACGCTGACAGTGTACATCCTTGGGTGGAGGGCATTACACCGAAACGGATGTTCGGCTGGAAATAGTTTCCTTCAGTTCGTGGTAACGACCAGCACGAGCAGCAGGCTACATGAACTTGGGAAACCTTGCAGTATCGGGGGAAGCGAGATTTTCTCGAAAGAGTTGAAAGATGTTAAGCTCCGTTTCGGCATTAAGCGGACGACGAGTGATGTAGAATCAGGTGATGGGGATGAACGGGTGGTTGTCCTCGGGACTGAGTCTGAGATTGAGTCGCTTCGGGCTCGACATCTCAGACCTCACCGCGACGTAAGCGCTTTTCCCACATGATCAGGTTGGAGTTCACTCGCGAGATAGTATTTGCTCTATACTTTAGCTCGGGTGGGCCTCCGACGTCAAGACACCAAGAACCTTATTCATTGGATGATCCCATCACAACTCACGACAGACGAGCTTATCAACATTCACTGTTCTTTCGGACATGTTGCGGAAAGCCAAATCTGTGATAGTGGGATAACTCAGTCACCTGTGTGATGCTCTGTAATGTCGCATTCCCGAACTTCCAATTTGACTTCCAGTATCCATTTCTTAAACCTCCAGTCGCAGAGCCTGTTTTCAGTTTGTTGAGGTATCTTTCATCATACCCCATGACCAAGCATCTCTGGTGAATCTATCGATCTCGGCAAGGGCAAACCCATATCGAATCTTTGAACCGCAGGGCGCGCCTTAGACCAATATCCAGCGATATTACAGCGATATGAATCTTGTATATACATAAGGTACTTTGCATACCAATGGAATTTAGACGTAACTGCGACTCCTATACCGTCCTGAGTAGAGATCCTGGTTCCAGGTTGCTGCCGTTCGGCAACTGATCAGGGAACTACTTTCTTCTAACAAAAGACCGCCAACGCAAACATATGACGAACAATAGTACCCAAATTCTCACCGATTAGCACGAGCCTCCTGTCTTAAATCTGTCAACATATCATCACATGCCAGAACGTAGGTTCGTCGCAAATTGCGTCATCTGCATGTATATTCATACCTTGCAGCAAACTCGGGATTGGGTATTGGTTCATCGGTTGCAAGAACACATCGGCTATAGCCAATGAAATATGTGTACCGCTGCAGATAACAATTTGTTTTCGACAGATAAGATGGGTGTGATTAATTTTACCTCGTGACTGCATAATCAGGTCCGCTCCCGAAACTGAACTCTCTTACAAGTCTAGACAAATCTATAGATTCGGCGTCCGCTAGCCATTTCAGTTGAGGCCTACAATGCCACAGCTCGCATGTAAACGCATGTGAAGACTGCTCAGAAAGCAATTGCACATGTTGGAAACCATGGAAATATTTATGCAGTGAGGATGCACCTATCTTTCCTCTGTTTGATTCCAACTTCATTTCCATCGACTTGAAAGTGTCTATCTGCCTGAGCCTCTCACTACAAATTTCCACATTTCCACAACCATTGTTAGAACAAAGAAAATGGCCGTCTCTAGCCTGAACAAACCCGCGGCTCCATCCCTTGGACTGCGATCTCAGAGATCTACCCATCGCCTCAACCAGATCGAAAAACTACGTGCCAATGGTATTGGCGACCTGATTGACTTGCCTCAACTTGTCGTCTGTGGCGACCAGTCCGCAGGCAAAAGTTCCGTGCTAGAGGGCATTACTGGCATGCCTTTCCCTCGTCAAGAAGGTCTCTGTACCCGATTTCCCACGGAGATTGTTCTACGGCACTCTAATGAGCCATTCATGGCGAAGGCCACTATTCGGCCTCACTCTTCTCGCCCGCCTGGTATTGCACAGACTCTCAGTAACTATGTGCGCGAGATGGAGGAAGACCTCTCCGACCTTCCCGCCGCCATTGAGGAGGTCTCCAAGCTTATGGAGATACGCGGCTTTACCGACTCTCCTGATGATGCTGCGTTTGCATCTGATGCTCTGCGCATTGAGATTTCGGGCCCTACAGGATTGCAACTGAGCATTGTTGACCTCCCTGGCCTGATTTCGGTCTCCAGCGAAGAACAGTCCCAAGCCGATGTGGAAGCCGTCCATGCTATGGTTCGGAGCTATCTCAAGAGCACCCGGACCATCATCCTCGCTGTGGTTCAGGCCAGCAACGACTTTGCCAATCAAGGCATAATCAAGATCGCCCGCGAGTATGACCCAGATGGACAGCGGACTGTCGGCATAATCACCAAGCCCGATCTCATCAATGCTGGAGCTGAGGCCAAGCTCGCCAACATCGCCAAGAACAAGGACGCTATTAAGCTCAAGCTCGGCTTCTTCCTTCTCAAAAACCCCAGTCCATCCGAGATGAAGACCGGCAGTGGCAACAACAAGCGCGCAGAACGGGAGATGAACTTCTTCTCTTCTCCAGCCTGGAAGGCTCAGAATCTCGACATGAGCCGGGTCGGCATTGAGAGCCTTAAAGTTTTCTTGCAAGAGCTTTTGGATGAGCACCTTGAGGGGGAGCTGCCCAAACTGAAGGAGGAAATCAGACGCAAACTTGACTTGTTTGAAAAGGATCTCGAAGACATGGGACCTGAACGACGGTCTCTCAGCGATATTCGATCTTTTATGACCAACCTTAGTATGCGCTACTTTCAGCTAGCTCAGGCGGCTCTAGACGGGAACTATCACTGCTCAGAATCTACCTTCTTCGAGAAAAAGAATGGAAGCAGACTTCGCTCCTTGGTCCATCAGCGGAACGGTGCTTTTGCAGCCAAAGTCCGTGAACAAGGTCACAAACGCGAAGTCACCGACGATCCACCTACGCCCCGGTCAGAGGATGGTTACAGCGTTAGCAGCGGGCAAATCCTTGTGACACGAACCGAGATGGTCTCCTGGATTAGGGAGGTAAGCCTCTGATCTGCCGCACTATTCATCGGTAACAAAGTCAAAGCGGCTAATCTTGATCAGACCTACGTCGAAACCAGAGGTCGTGAGCTTCCTGGCAACTACAACCACATTTTACTCGCTGAGCTATTTCATGAGCACTCCAGTCCGTGGCGCTATCTCGCAAAATACCATGTTTCCACTGTTCTCGAGTGTGTCTCAAAGTGGATTAGTGTAGCGGTGGCTACGCTTTTCCACGAGGATCGCCTGCGCAGAGACATTGGCAGTTTCTGTCAAGAGCGGCTAGAGCTCTCTAGAAAGACTGCATTTAAGGAGCTTGAGCAAATATTCTTGGACGAGGACCGCCATCCAACTACCTACAATCACTATTACACTGACAACATCCAAAAGGCGCGCAGCACATCGCAGAAAGACCTACTAGAGGACTCGCTCGCCATGCTTGGGGGGCACGATCTAAGAACTTGCGATGCTAGTGACAGAAAGCTTCTCGTTGAAGAATTACAACCCAAACTCTGCGTCAGTATGGACCAGCAAGCATGTGAGGAGGCTCTCACAGGTCTCAATGCTTACTACAAGGCACGCACTCAAATCCTCCTTGTCTTCTCTCTGCTCAAGACACTAATTATATCTCTCAGGTTGCGATGAAGACATTCGTGGACAACGTGTGTAGACAAGTCATTGAACGTCACATCTTGGCTCCCCTACCAGAGATTTTCTACCCTACGACAGTCTCGCAGTTCTCTGACGATGAGCTACTGCGCATTGGGTCGGAGCCAGAGAAGGAAATCGCTCGACGGCAAAGTCTGAAGGCGTCTGCTGAAGGGTTACGAAGCAGCCTTCTTGAATTGCAATGCTTATCAGTTTAGCTCATGTTTAGATTGATGACCATGCTGAGTCTTTCCTGCCTATACTGTCGCATGTGGCTGTTCCTTCTTCTTTAGTTGCAGTTCTGATGAGACGAATCTGGTACAATATTTGCAACAGCTTGATGTTTACTTCAAATCTATAATTTCCTAATTGCTCTCGTCGTTCGTTCGGGATCGCCGTGCTAGCTTCCGTCTTGCTGGGGTTTTTATTTTTGATATTTGCTGACCCAGTAGCATGGACATTGTTCTGTTATCCGCAGGTTTCTCGTGCCATTCTCTCAGCAGGATATGAAAGTGCAGCAGCTATCTGCAAGTCATACCCTGATTACATTGGGGCGTCATCGGCAGGTTCCGATATGAGCCAGCTTAGCAAAGTGTTTGGGCTTCAGAAACAACTAGCCGCCAGAACATGATGAGGCTCTGTCCGTCTTACTATTATGCCTTCCACTTTTCGTTGCCTTCCGCAGGGTGACCGGCTTCCATCACAGCCTAAGCCCACGCCTTTTTGAGCACAATTCGAGGTCGATGCTACCTAGAGGCTCTCGTCGAGTCTCTTGCCTGGTTGTCGTGGGTCCCTAGGCTCTCCACGCCAACATGGACTACACCGCTTCCAAGACTGTACCTAGCAGGAACCCGCCGTATACCTCACCTTTTTCTTTGAGGCTGGAGCGTTGGATTCATCCCGGTCTTCCATTGATATCCCTTCTTATTGTGGGAGATGGGGCCACATGGAGCTCCACGGCAGCGGCAACCAACCCCGGCTCTCCGTCGCCTGCTCCCCAAACCAAGAGCCGCGTGCTCGACCTGCATACGCCAGGACTCGGCCCGTTGTAGTTCATTGCCTCCCGAATTCCCTTAAGCAGATAAATAAGACATCTCAAAAGGACAAGAAACAGGCATTCGACACCCCGAAGGCGAGCATTATCTGTCAAATTCCAGATATCAGGGCGACAAAACTGAACACCTCGACTGTCAGTGGTCAGACGTTGCAGTAGTCTTCTCGAAAGCACTCAGTGCTCGGCTACCCACATTGGTACCCTGCACTCCGTTACACTGTACGTAATAAACAGACATGAACCAGGGTATCTGTGTCCGGACCGGCGTGGATCGGCCAAGCATCACTTCACGCCCTATCTTAGCAAAAGGGAGCACGCGAAGGTGACCTGCCGACCACCAGTGCAAGTCGACGCTTTTCTACGGCTACGCGTGGCTTTCAGCGGAACTCCTGAGCGGAGGTGGGTGGAATGTCGAAAGCAAACGAGCTCCGGCGCCACGGCCAAGACTTTTTTTTCTCTCGTTGGTTTTTCTGTCGACGGTCCCTCTCCTCTCCACCCCCAAATCAAATTTCTCGGAGCCCCATGCCCGACCCTTCACCCTCGTCCTCGCGCTCCTCCGCCGAGCCTCTCGGCAAGGCTCGGCGCGGCACGGCATTCGCCGTGGCGGACCAATGGGCGGAGGCCGCGGTCGTACCAACGTCGCCCGAGAGTCATGTCTGACGGATGCCAACCGGGGCGCAATCACCCTGGGCACCTTGGTAACGAGCCTTGGTTTTCTTGGACGCGCCGAATCCTTTTGCTCTCCGTGGAGCTTTTTGCTAGCTGACAACGCGATTGCAAACTGGAGGCCGAGTTTAGGCCCTTGACAGAGCTGTCATTGACAATTGTCAAGATGGGGAGACGACGAGACCCACGGTTTGTGGGGTGAACCTGGAATGGAAGCGAGAGAGAGAGCTTCGAGCTGGATCAATCGAAGTGTCTGCGACAACGCTACAAGCGGTCAGTTGAGGTTGCAACGATGCGAGCCAGGTATGAGGCTCTTTGCACCATACCACTGAAGGCATCTGATACTCAATGATACTCACGCAAACGACCTTCTCACCGTTCGATGAATAATAACCAGCAAAGCCCCGTCGTCACCGCCAAGTTGTGTTTCCAGCCAAGGCCAATACCCAGACGACCATCCCGACATGACAAACTGACTCGGCCAGTCAAGCTTCATTGTCCTATCTCTTGTCGTCCGGTACCCTCCCTTTGGGCGATCCAGAAAAGTTCTCCTGGCCAGCCCACTCTTCCGATTCGACCTTGCCTCTGCCAATGCTGCGTCGCAGTTTTCCACCCCATAGCATCCCAGTCACGCACGCACCTGTACTGTCTGACTTCCTTCTCGTTCTCCAAGGTCCTACGCCGGTGGCCAGTCGCCCAACCCTTTGCACGGTCGTGTGTAGGAGACTTGCAGTCTTAATCCAGACCTGCGGATTGACCAAGACACTAAGACCCATCTCTCCTTCATCGACGCGCGACTGGTGGGTAACGCGGGGATGGAATGGATCCTCTTACACCTTCCTTTCGTGTGAAAGATGCCAACAGCTGTGCCCTCCCCCAGTTCTGATATCCTTCTTGGCGGGTGAGAGATACGCGTGCCCTATCTCGTCCTTGGTGAAATCCCCAACCTGGTGGCCTGGCGCACCCTCCAGTCCCCAGCGGAATTGCCCACGCGAGCTTCCTCTTATTCGGCCCCTTCCCAAGATATGGCCGATTAGAGCTTTGGCATCGTAGGCTAGCCAGCCCCTGCTCGCCACACTGATAGACAAGACTCTCGGTGCAACCCAGGTTCAGCATGACCCACGAGCCGGGTGTTCTTCACGTATATATCCCTCGCTCGAGTCGCGGATCAGGGTCGATGGAACTTCTTCTCTCGTCCTTCTTCCTCTCAGCGTGGTAGCGATCTTGGTACGGCTCGTTGTCCAGTATCTTGTGACTCCGTCTCCAGGCAACCCCGTTGTTTCGCCAACATCTAGACACATTACCTCCGTCCACAAGGCAGCTCAAGATGGAGAAGTCAGAGTATGGCACGGCCGACAAGGCCGTCCGAGAGAACTCAAACTCCTCGATGGATCAGGTCCAGCACCAGACCTCCATCACATCGGAGGTGTCGGTCCACGAGAAGAAACCGTGGTGGCACCCGGTCATCGAGCCTGGTTCCGCCGTCCAGATCATCATTGCCGCCGCCATCGCCGTCGGTATCGGTTTGGGCGTAAAGACTGCGCACCCAGATATCCCCGCAGCCGCCACGACCATTCTCATCATCCCCGGTAACCTTTGGTTGCGGTCTCTGAAAGCCGTGGGTATGCTGGTCCTTGCTCCTGTGCGGCTGCATCAGACACGTTGAGCGTTGCAGCTAACAATAAATCAGTCCTGCCCCTCATCGTGACAGCAATGGTCCTCGCCGTCCAAAAGCTCAAGGAAATCTCCCACGGCGGTGCCAAGCTCGCAAAGTGGACAATCGGCTACTACGTCATCACAACCATCGTAGCCATCGTCCACTCTATCATCATGACCTCCCAAGTTTGGGCCCGCCTCATGACAGTCGCCTCGGCAGAGTCCATCGCCACGGACAGCATGTCCGCGAAAGACCAGGAGTCCTACGAGGAGAGGAAAGATCAAGACATTCCTGCCACCGTCACCGAGCTCTTCAACTCCCTCATCCCAGCCAATGTCGTCGACGCCCTCGCCTCTGATCATCTCCTCGCCGTGCTCGTCAGCGCAGTCGTGATTGGCTACCTCATCGACAACCGCGACGGCCAATCCTCCCTCATCAAGGCGGCGCGCGAGGTCGAGGCCCTCATCATGATCATCATTACCTTCCTCATCAAGCTCGCCCCCATCGGTGTCTTCTTCCTGATTCTGCCAAACATGTTCAAACTCGACATTAACGATATCGGCGTGAACCTCGGCATCCTCATGGGCGGCGCCATCAGCTCCATGTTCTTGCACCTCTTCATCATTCTCCCCCTTATCTTCTTCGCCTTCACCCGCCAGAACCCATACACCCTCTGGTTCAAGTGCTCGCCCGCCTGGTTGACGGCGTGGGGAACCGCGTCCTCGGCAGCGACCCTCGCCGTCACCATGAAGTGCTGCCGTCAGACGCTCAAGGTCCCCGAGACGGTCACCAAGTTCGCCGTGCCCCTGGGTTGTCTCGTGAACATGGACGGAACCGCTATCTACTTCCCGATTGTAGTGGTTTTCCTCGCTCAGACCCAGGGTCATGTCCTTAACGCGGCCGACTACATCATCATCCTGTTGCTGTCGACTCTGGCTTCCATCGGCACCACCCCAATCCCGAGCTCCTCCCTCGTTTTGACGGTTATGATCTCATCGAGCGTGGGTATTCCCCCAAGCGGAATGTACGGTGTTGTCGTAGCCATCGACTGGTTCATCGATCGATTCCGCACTGCCACCAACGTTAGCGGCGACTTGTTCGCTGCTGTGATTGTTACTAAGATGACTGGTATTACCGATCCTGTCGACGGCTCTGAAGTTGTTGAGGAAGAAGTCAGGCACAATGATGAGCGCGTTTAAGTTACTTGCGTGTAGAAAGTGTATGAGTAAAACAGGGAATACAATCGAATGAATATCACTCTAGCTGAAACTTGCAAAGCATCGAGCCACGATGAATGCACCAGAGTAGCCTTTCTGTGACTTGTGTTTTCTTTCGTGGCATGGTCGGTATATAAAGCCAATGATCCCGGCTAAAATTGGGTTGCCGATGCCCGGTATCGCGCGGCCAAAGAGTCGCAAGGCCGCATCAAAACGAAGACAGCTTGATGGCCCTACGCCGAGCCGATTAAGGAGCATCTTGCTGACTGGGGATGACATGCCATCTATTCGAGTGCTTCCATTGGCGGACCGGGGTGTTGGACGGCCAGTTTTCAACTTGCCGATGAAAGTGTTATTCATGTGAGTGAGCTTGGAACCTCAAATCATTGCTCTGATATTCAACTCGAAGCGCCTCGCTAACTAGACATCTCACAAAAGTTCGCTATGCAAAACGCTCCAAGTCCGCTCTGAAACGAATAAGAGCCAAAAGCAAAAGCACAAGCTTACCCAGAAATGCAACTCTCGATACCCTCATTACCAGCCCATCTTCCTCCTTTTAGCCTTATCATGCCAAGCCCTTACCTTGCTCTCCTTCTCTGCCGTCTCGATCCTCAACCACCCATAATCATCGTCAAACCCAAGACCCTCGTTCGCAGCGTACTCCTCACGCGTACGCTTCCGGCTCTCAAGATGCCCCTTGGACCGATACTTCACGTCATCGGCCCCACCCGTCCGGGCCCTCCACTGCGTCCGAAGAAGCGGCGGATCCGCCAGGCCAGCTGGGGGATTCTCGGTCCTCCAAGTCTTGATGACGTTTATGGTGGGACATATTATCCCATATCTGTTCGTGTCCGTGTTAGCTTCGTAAGTGAGCAACATGTCGTGATATGACCGGTTTTGCAGGTTATGGGGTGGCTGTGCTTCAAAATACCGACCTCGAATCTGCGCCCCGGTTACAGGGTCCAGGATGTTTCTGCAGATGCTTATTGGCTTCATCTCCAACTGCTGGTCGTCGGTGATGCTGCTACGCCCGTCGGTCGTGGACCAGGCGCCCACCCATTTCTTACTGCCCCCATGGTACTTAGCCCCCGGCCACCACGGCATCGGTGGCCAGCGCTCCCACATCTTGTAAGGTCGCGTGCCGATGTAATGCCCGCCTCTTACCGCTGACGGCAGTTCGGGACTTACTCGCGTGACGGGCTGAAAATACCTTAGCTTAGAGTCAGTAACGAGGAGAATCTGCTCTCTCTTTTGGTTGTCGGGGTCCAGAATATACCCCTCCCGGGGTATACTTCCATACACTCTCATCTTGAAGACTTGTCTTCCTTCCTCCAGCCAAAGGTTTGCATAAGGTTCTTCTGGTGAGGGTGAATTTTCGCTGGGTGTTCTCTCTCGTGCGATCGCTTCATTATTGGACTGAGTACCCGAAGGACCTGGCTGGCCGTTTCGCTCTGAAGAGGCCTCGCGGCTGGAATGAAACGTCGTTACCGGGTCTGACGGTTCACGGGGCTTGTCAGGGCGCGTAAAGGTAATCACCTCGGTGCCGAAGTAGTCCGCGATGAGGTAGAGCATCTCGTGGTACGCAGCCTCTTTGGGTAGGCCAGCGTCCCGCTCGTTCCTGTTGAGGCAGCGTATGAGATCTAGAGGGCCCCATTCCTTGATTTTGTCCTCGGACACGTTCGTAGCTGAGTCCACGAGGAGTTGACAGTACATCCGGAAACGGGGTGAAGCTGGGTCCGAGAGCTGGGAATGAAACCAGTTGGCCAGTCTGCCCTTGATAGTTTTGGCGAGATCACACCGGTTGTGAACAAGGACGCTGTAAGAGTTAGAACGGGTTCTCAGTAATGACGGTCTGGGTCGAAACAAAAGAATAAGTGTGGGAGAGGGGGGGACTTACGAGAGAGAATACCACAAACTATCCTCACCCTTCGGCACAGGGCTCGCGAAGAAGGTGTATGGGAGGAGCTCCTCCTCACTTTCTCCCTCTTTCTGTGGAATGACGCCGTATAGCATCGGATCTTTACCCTTTCCCTTTGGACTTCTTGCCTTTCCTTGCGTATTGTTGCTCTCCTCATGCTCGGCGTCATCCTTTCCCTGCTCCTCGGTATTCTTATCCCGCATTACTGCGTCTTCTTCCTGCTCTCCACTTTCTTCTTCTTCTTCCTCCTCATCATTTTCTCCCTCATCGTTCTCGTCATCCGTCTCGACCTCGTGAAACTCAGGATCGTTGCCCTTAAATCGGAAATTCGTCCTAGCCTGAAACCCATAACAAGCAACAAGATCTTGCCATTCCTCGGCCTCCTTTTCTCGCGCATCCCGAACCATGTTTTTCGTCGCCATCCACGTCTTACCCATCTTCCGATGATCTCGCGCCCGATCGTCCCTCTCCTTCTGTCTATCAGGCCCATACGTCGCATCGAAAATAGTCTTCGTCGCAGGAGTAGGCACATTCTGATCCCAGTTGGCAATCGTCAAGTCAACCGGCGCATCGTCACAAGTACCATTAGGCTTCCAGTGACTGATCCACGTATTCTCAAATATCTGCCAATCTTCGTGCTCGGGCCGCCGGATCCCGGAAATTGTGTGGATGGCTGACCGGACCCGTCTGCTAGCCTCGAGGAACCGCCGGTGGCCGACGGACCCGAGCTGGAACTCGAGACTTTCCTCACAGATTTTGGCAATCAAACGGTTGCACCAGTGCACGAACTCGTGAGCCGGCGGCCGGACTGCCGGTATGGCGGCATCTCTGCTGTGTAAGCCTAGAATCTTGTATGCGAGATCCACGTCCCCGTCGTCTGAGGCGCACCCGAGAATCACTCCAATCTTGGGATATGCTGTGGCCCCTGTCGGTGCGACCCACTGTTGAAGAGCGGCGGCGGCAGCCATTCTGTCAAATGTGTCTTGGTGATACGGTGTTCGTGTAAGATACGGTGTAAATTGTAATCGGCTGAGAGAACCTTGTGGGAGCCCGTCGAATCGGCTGTATGAGGATGTCTAGATCTTCGTTGAAACCTCTAGTATTGACAGTGTTCTTCTTTACAGTCCTATTGATTGCCGGTAATCAATCTTTCTACGTTGGGATTGTGTAATGACCTCGATTTTCGATGTGTTTCCGTCGTTCTTGCTCTTGTTCAAGTAGGAAACATACAGCCTGCCCGTACTGCGAGCACCAGACATCTCTGCCCCTATGTCCAAAGAGACCTTACAGAACTGCGAAAGAAGATATTGTATTCCGAGGCAAAGGAGGGAAAGACCAAGCTAACAATGATGGCTTAAGAGTATTGTGCTACTCATGAAAGCCGTTGCAGAGTCCTCAAAGGCTTCAAGAACAACAAGATTATAGACACAAGGAGATCACATCCAAGTGAGGCTGGTCCGTCACCTGACTTATTACACCCTCGATTAGAGCAATACCAATGGAAAGAAATGAATAAATCAGCATTGTGCGAGGTAGCATTAAATACAGTGTAGGGCACTTGACGATGTCCAGACTTAGAGACAGCACAATGTTGGCCAGAGAAAATCGCAAAGTTGAAGACTCACGCCACACTATGCACATGACCTTAGAAAGTCCCTAAAGGTAAACAAGAGAACCATATGTATTCAGAAAAAGATACCTCTAAGGTGCCTCTATCCCAAGCACGCCATGCATGCAGAATCCTTTGCAAAGCCCCATCTTGTTCTCTTCCAGTCCCAAGAGTAAAGTGCCCAAAAGATGTCAAAAAACTCCGTCCTCAAGTTCGCTCCGTTGTCACCACGACCATCATCCGGTGCCATCCCCGTCGGATCTCTTCTCACCAAAAGGTGGCAATCGACGTCCCTGGGCAGTATGCTACGCCGCCGCGCTCCGAGGATCCTCCCATGTTCCCTTTCATCCATCGAAGAAATCAATACAAAGAACCACTCGTCATAACCCAGCGTCCGAGGATGAATGCTAGGTCGGCAAAGGGCCCCCAGGCCAAGGGTGACAAAAGCACAAAAAACTCCTCAAAGACACCCCCTTCTTCACAAAGGAGGCTTCGGGTATTGTGTAATGCTCGTACAATATTCCTCCACAACCCAACCCCTCCACACAAGCTCTCCCTCTGTCTCTCTCTACCGGCGTTCCGGGCCCTCCCACTTCCTCTTCGCGCCTCCGCCGCCACCACCAGTCTCATAGCTCAGGTCAACGCTCCAAAGCGAATCCCAAACCACGCTCTTCTTCGTCGGACTCTCGACGCTGACCCCGCTCCTCTGACGCTGCAGCCTCAAGGGCGATCGAGCTTTCTGACCGAAATCAGTGAGAAGGCGGTTAAACCTCGGATGGGGAGGGAGAGAAAGAGACACAGAGAGAGAAACGGGGGAGGCTTTTTCTTGCTGGTCTAGGGGCCAACGAGAGAATCGATCATGTTCCGTACCTCGGGCGACCTGGGTCTATCGGCCTGACCCTCTTCCGCAAGCGGGCTCGATGCCTGCCCTACCTGTCCCGACTGCTCGTGTCCATTCGTCGACGGTCCCACTTGTCCTTCTTCAGGGTGGTTCGTCTCGGTCGGCGTATCCGGAGCGACTGCGCGAAGAGAATTTGTCTCGCTGCCCAAAGCGTTACCCTTGAGGAGTGCCGCGCCGCCGCCACCTACAGCAAAGGGGAGAGCCCGTTTCGAGTTGGAGCTGCTCCGACGGCTCTCTAGGCTCTTGCTAAGCGCCTTGCTAACGCCTTCGATGCTATGGGTGTTGGCGCGCTGCTTGTCCTTGCCATTTGTCTGCGCGTGTGTGTGCATGTCCGCCATAGCCTCGACATTGTTCGTTGCGATGGTAGACTTGCCCAGCCCAGGCGTTGCGGGCGCGCCGGGCTTGTCCTCGTGCGCATCAATCAGGTACCACCGCAGACCATCGGAAAGCTGGAAGGGGTTATCGTCCTCTTCGCCATTAACCGAGTCGGTATCGGGGAGTTGCTTATGCATGCTTTTTGAAAGATCCACGACGCGCTCCTGTACCCTTGTGATGCGAGCCACGAGCCACTCGCGGGATCGCAGACGATGGGCATCTGTCTCCCGCAGAAAGTAGTGAGGAAAGCCAACATTGAAAGCAGCCCATGCGCCAGCCGTCTGGTTTCGGGTGGGCAAGAACAAAGCGAGGTCGCCTTCTTTGAAGTGCTTGAAGGCAATCTTCTCGTGCGAGTCCCGCTGAAGGGTGTGCGCCTTCTCCCTGTACGCGCGCGCGTCTCGCTGGAGTTTCCGGGCAAGGTGCTCAACATCCTTGACACGCTTGTAGACCGTCTCAGCAAACAAATCCATGTCGAACGTGCCCAGCCGTGTCATGAAAGCCTCGTATTTCTCGGTCTCTGCGTCGGCATCATTGCTATTCATCCAGTACAGCAACTCAAGGTCGGTGCTGTCGGCCAGAGTGCGACTGGTGAGCATGCCGGAGCGGCGAATCGTGGACTGACTAGGATCAGACGAGTCGTTTGCGGCGTGGTATTGGCTCATGGTGCCCCTCTCGGACCTAGGAACCTTTTGGATTGTCATGGTCGCGTCCTGCCGAGTGACTGAGAAGCCCAGTCGCTCCAACAGCCGGCACAATCTGTCGTTCTGAGAGTAAAGACGCTGTGTCAAATCCTTAGTCTTCTCAGATCTAGACTCAAAGTGACCAAGCACAGCTGAGAGCTTAGACTGAGACTTCTCAATCTTCTCCTTGTAGAGTCGCAACTCTTCCTCGAGGCTGCCGACTTGGGATTGTCTGGAGGCAAGCTCCTCGGCGATAGAACTGATTCGTCCTTCTTCCTCGTCGAGCTTCTTCCTCAGGCTCTCCGAGCCCGTCTCGCCATCGGCAATCTTGGCACGAAGCTGATCAAGCTGCTCTCGGCCCTCGGCGGCCTCCTTTTCAAGAGCAGTCACACGAGCCTTCTCTCCCTCCAGATTTTCCTTCAGGTGCCGGGACTTGTCTTCTTCGGAAGTAAGTTTGTTCTTCGTTTCAGAGATTGTGGCCTTTAGGTTCTTGATCTGCTCGTCAGCTTGTTCCAGATCGGCCTTGAGAATTGATCGGTCGCTCTCGAGGGTCTTCATATTAGCGGTAACATCAGTAGCCCGGTAGATGAGTGCGTCGATGAGATCGTTGAGGTCCTCGGTAGTGTCGTCGTTCGGCGACAGCTGGTCGTGAACATCGCGTAGCGCCTTCATTTGTGTCTCAGCCATCTCTTGCGTAGTGCCCAGTACCTTGGCAAGCTTTTTGGCCTCGTCGTTGGCGGTCTGCAGCTGCTTGTCGAGAGACTCATTTTGTTCCCTTTGGAGTCGTGCCTCGTTGCGTAGGAAGTCGACTTGGCCCTGAGTCTTGAGGGACTCATCCTTCTGTTCTTTCTGTAGCCTTTCGACCTCAGCCTCTAGCTCGTGCATTCGCTCAATGTAGGTAGCCTTTTCGTTTTCTCTCGACTCGCCAAAATTCTCAATCTCATCTTCGGTGTCTTCGATACGGGCCTTGAGTCCCTTGATCTCGTTCTCCAGGGACTTGCGCTCTTCGACAAATTCCCGCTGCAGGGCCTCCATGTTCTCGAGAAGCTCCTTCTTCGTGGAGTTGGCCTCTTCCATTCGGTCCTTGACGTCGTCGTGCGCTGTAGCCCGGACGCTGAGGTCCTTTTCGAACGCCGCCGATTTCTTTTTCTCGGCATTGAGCTCGCTTTCAAGGTGCTGTATTCTTTGCTGGACCTCATTATCGTTGGATGATTGACGCTGATCCAGTTCGCTCTCTAATTGCTGCACTCGCTTCGCCAAAGCCTCTGATTGATCAGATGCCCGACGAGCATTCAGTTCACCTTCGAGCTGTTGTATCCTCTGCAAAAGCGCTTCTGAGTTTCCTGTAGAGCGTCGATGGTCATCAACTGTCGCTGTCGACCTGACGGAGTTGGTCGAATCGTTCCTCTCGTGTCCGAACAAGCCCCCAATACCAGGTCGAGAAGCTGCGCTTTGTCTGTGAAGCAAGTCTTCCAATCTTCGTACACGGCTCTCCGCCGTTTTCAACTTGCTCTCGAGCTTCGACTTGTCGTCTTGGAGGCTGCGCAGTAATTCATCATCGCCACGGATCATCAAGCCACTTCGTCCAAGGGCGGCTTCATGGACACTACCATTCTTGAAGGCCTTCAACCTCTTCGACTGCTGCTTCGTAGGGCTGCTCAACTCATTCACAAGCTTCATCACATCCTCAATGATATCCACTTCGGCTTGTTGCTTCTGGAGGTGCTCCAGGAATTCTTCCAGGTCCCGCTTGACCATGCTGGGCCATGTCTCCTCTTCGCCGAGCAAGTTGACCTCGAGCCCAAGTACGTTTGCCTCAGTCTTGTCTGACCCGTACATGCTGCCGACCATCTTGTGCCACTTCCTCCGTCTCTTTGACTCCTCGTCCTGGAACAGTGCCATCTCGTTGGCCAGTGTCGACGAATCCGTCTTGATCTTGTCGGACCACTCCCGGCGCCGAACGGCTTCGGAGACGAAAGAGGCGTACATGTACGGGAGCTGGTGAATGAGACGCAAATAGTCAAAGGTCGTCATGTCGTCCTCGGCTTGGTTCAAGACATTAATCTGATTTTTAACGCTGCTGTGTAATGTGGTGATCTCGGTGATGTTGCGCATAAAACTAATTGAATCGGCCGATATGGCGTTCCGTGCCTGCGTGACATAGAGCAGCATATCATCCATCTCCGCGGAGCGTTTCTTCAAGCTTGGAATGAGGCGTGACGTGTGGTTCTCCGCCGTCCGCGAGGCTTGAAGGACGTTGGGCTGCGTATCCTGGTACTCCAAGACGACGTGGTAATCAGTCTCTATCTTCTTGGCCACGGCTTCGACATCCTGGAGCAACTGCTGCGCCTCGCCACTATGCGACAGCGCCGAACGACCAACAAGGCTGTCAAAGTCCCCTATCAGCTGCTCAAGTCCGCCATACATCATTTTCGCGGCCTTCTCCAGATCCGTCGCCTTGGTGGTGAACTTTTTCAAGGATGTCGGCGCCAACCGTCCAGACTTCTTCGCAGTGTCGATCTCGATCAGGTCTTCCAGCGTCGTCGTCTTCTTCTTGAGATCCCTGGAGGTCATGAAACGCACCATGGCAGCAGAGATGGGCACACTGCGCGCCACGGTGAGGTAGTGCTCCCAGTTCTCGGCAAGCTGCTCGTACTCGCCCAGCGCAGGTTCTACCCATTTCTTGAGCTCGGCGTACTTGGGTTCAATCTGTTTCACACTGATCTCCAGATTGGCCACGGCTGCATCGAGGCATTTGACCATGACGTCCATTTCGCTATACCGCTCCTGAATCTCGGCCGTCATACGTGCCGAGTCATCGACGATGCCACGGGCCCATGCCTGGCGCTCCTTGTAGAGGGCCTGCCATTCTGATAGAACACGAATATTGCCTATGTAGTTGGGGGCGTTCGGAACAGCATATCGCTTAGGAAGGGGGAGCTCGGACTTTGGAGACGAGGCGACGTTGGGGGAGTTTGGTTGCGATATTCGAATATCGTAGATGTAGATCTCGGTCTGCGCCAGCAGGTCAGCTTCAAGGTCTCTCTCTCTCTCTCTGACCCGTAAATAGGAGGGGCGTCGTACTTCCTGGTGAAGAGTCTGCAGCTTGACACTCCGCCCTTGGGCAGTCAAAGCAACAACCTGGTGCGCCGGAATCGACGTATGCCTTGCGATCCAGGCTTTGAGGTCATCGAGCCTGCGAATGAAGCTGTTAGCCTGCTTTCTCTCTGTCTCACAAGGAGGCAAAACCTGACATACGCAGAAAACTGTGTCGTGTCCACCTGCAGACGCTGGCCCGTATGGGCTATCAACACCTGCGTCGCCATCCCCGGAACATCTCCGAAGAGAAGAAGAGCTGCGACAGCCTAGCCTGCAGTCCGGTCTTTGCAGCAATAGTTTCAAGGGTTTGGCGTAGCTATGTGTTAGAGTCGACAAAGGCCGTCGCCCGGTAAAATCGTACGATACGCGCGCGCAAGGAAATCGCTGTCGTCGTTTGACTCGTTGCGTCGTCTTCGTCGTCGTTGCAAAGGATCCGAGAGAAAGACAGAAGTATGCACGAACGTCGGTTGTTGCAAAAGCGCAAAGGCGGTTCGTTCGCCAGGTTCCAAGACGTGACCGCTGAGGCGCCCTACAGAGCTCGTGCAGGCTGCAAACCCACTAAAAACCTTTGGGAGGCATAGCGTGACGCCGCCTCGTGATGCCTTGAGTCATTTGATTGGACAGTCATACAGCACCAGCCACTGATAAGATAACGGCTCCAGGAATGGGGCTGACACCCATGGAATGGAAGACATGCCGCGCCGCACCCGCCACAACTTTCATACTCAGTTCCTACCTTACTCCACCATCCATCCGGATCCGAAGCCAAAAGCCGCCGAGTTTCCGTGAGTTCGGGGGTTTTTGAATGCGATTCTGAGTGAGAGTCGCGCGTCGCGTCCGGAGGGCGGAGCGGTGACATTTCGGACACCGGGCTCATCCCATACAAACCTGAATTTCTGCCATCTGATGGTAGAAGTCATTTTCGACCATGGATGAGCTACCAAATCGAAGCCTTTCGACAGCAAACAAAGCCGATCAAGTGCCCACCCTTTTACTTTCCAATGACGAGCAGCGCGTCCTTGCTCTTTACGATGAGCTTCGCGACCTCGAGATCAAGGTCGCTCTGGTGAAGGCACAACAGAGCCATGTCTCAGGTACACACTTCCCATATCAAGACGACCGACAGTGTCAAAGTCCGCATTGCTAACGGGTACAGATAGACTCAACAACACCAAGCACAGAAGAAAATGTGAGAAAGGCTCAGCAGGACGCGTCGACGGCGCGTGCGGGATGGCTTCTGAGGAACAATATCACGGATAGTGTCATGACGGCCAACCCCATCCTCAAAGCTGTCCATGGGAGCACACAGTCAACGCCCATCGAAACGTACGTCCATCCTTGATTCTGTGCTCACAAAATCACTATCATTTTATCCATGATTAAACTATGACCTCTAAACTTTGGTGTCTGAGTGCTAACAGGAAGCAGTGACCTCCTACCACACATCCGCTCCCGCGACAACGTCTCTGTCGCCCTCGCCAACAAATCAGAAGACATCCGCAGCCTCATCAAGCAGCTGACTGAGGTGGAAGCCGAGAGCCTACGAGTCGGCCGGAAAAACGTGGAGCTCACAGCCGAGATCCTCAGGCTTACTGAGGATGCGGAAAAGAGAAATGCGGGCGAGACTGACGACTCCGCCGTGCGGGCGGAGATAGCCAGACTTGAAGCCGAGATGAAGGCGAGCATACGGCGGTGGAAAGTTATGAAAGGCACCGCCAGCGCTGTGGTCGTTGGCAGCGGCGTAGACTGGTCCAGAGATGAAGCGCTGCGCGAGGTTGTACTGGACCCCGAATATGACGAATAGTGAAAAGCTTGCTAGACCTTGGAGATCAGAAGCTCACATTGGCCCACGATACGCATGGGGCAGGGTGGACAGAGGCACCTGAGCGCCGTGGGGAGCTGCGGGCAGCCGCCTAGAATCCAGGTATGGACATACTCAGGCTCGCAGACCCATCTTATCATGACCACATCATCTCAGGAATCAGGACTCTGAGATGGTGCCAATTACAATGGCGTATTACCACCGGTTTGAGGGGCTCGTCAAATGGAGTGGACCGAAACCCAAGACCTCAGTACGTCGGAACGTTCGCTTCAACCCGCCCTACGCAGGTTGTATGCAGGTACGGACCTCAAGAGGCTCGGTCAAGTCGTGACCGCGGTCTAGGTCGTCGGGCCATACGGTTGGCATTACCAGATCATGGTGCTCGCCCTGCCCTGCGCACGATCGATTTGCTGTTGCTCATAGCAGCGTATCCGTACGGCACGGCATCGGCACCTGAGGGCACCACCCGAAGGCATTTTTTGGTTTTCAAGCTCACCTTCGGCCCCTGCCGGCTCACGAAACTGGACAGGGCTTAGCGGCACCTCGGACGCTATGACCACGGTGTTGTCGAATCACGTGGGTGAGCTTGGCTCCGAGATCTGCTCCTGTGGCCAATGCTTGAGCTTGATCAGCTGCTCTGTCTACCTACCTTATGTAGCTGGATCGCTGGAAACTATGAGATAGCAAAGAATAAAAATTGTCTGATGAAACGCGTTTCAATATCTTCAAGAGGATCCGTAAAACGTCACGGGGCTTGATAAAGCGGTTGTAGTGAGCTCATCCTCTTCCGTTATGGTGACTTTCGCGCGCAAAGTGACAAGACTCGAGAGCTCCCAGACGCCGTGAACAGCTTAAGCGTCGAGATGAACCACGCGTTTCGCGTTTCCATTACATACCCTGTGACAATAAAAGAATCATGCCTTTTAGATTAGATAATCAACGTCACTCAAGGTCCGTCTAGAAGAGGGAAGAGGGAAGGGAAAATGGGACTGGAAGTTGGGGGGAGCTTTGCACTCCCCGTCAGTCAAGCTCTGTGTCTGCTGCGACAGATCAGCCAGGAGGCCCAGGAGGAGTGGAGCATGGGCTCGCGTTGAACTACACAGTCTACACTACACCTCAGTCTCCGACTCTCCATGTACCTCTCGTGTGCAGGTCCTAGGCGTGAGCAGCAAGAGTGTTTGGCTTGGGAGGGGGTGTGTGTGGTGTGTGGGAGAGAGTGATTGAGTGAGAAAGTGGGAGAGCCTTCAGTCAGGGAGGGCCAATTTTTGCCGAGGGACCATCAGGTACAGCACAGTATCAGCAAAACAAAGGCAACCAGACCAGCGAAATTGCCTGGCTCCGTGTATCCGCTGCAAGTCGTCGGTACTTTGCGCACTTTGTTCGCCAGCCCGTTACCACCGCCTTCCCAGTGCTAGCCCAGCCAAACAGGGAACAAGCGGGCAAAAGCAAAATGGCTGGGCCCGACAGCCCTGACTGGAATGGTGAAATGGTGCGGCAACGCCCTCCTACTGGAGTCCTGGGCAGACACGGCTTGTCTGGCTCATGGGCAAAACGCGCTGCTGGCTTGCCAATTTGCAGAGGAGACATGCATTGGGCGTCTTGGGTGCGCGTTGGGTGCATTGGAGCGGGGGACCGTATCGATTGTCGTTGCAGGCATTACCCAGTCTTATGCCTCGAGGTACACGAGGCGCCCGCACACTTTGTGCGTATGACGAAGTATTCCACCCTTCTTTGACGCCGGGAGCGCTGCACCGCCTGGCTGCTGCCCGCTTCGTGGTGTGTCGGTGTTAGAAGACATAGAACAGAGACGAGATAGACACGCCGCTCGCCGTCGGTCTCCGGTCGCCATGCAATCGTCAAGTTCCGCAAATAGTAACGCACCTCTTTCTCCGTTATTTAATGTGAAGCTTACGGCAGGTATCATGCTCAAGCAAACCAGATGTCGTGCTCTGTACGGAGTAGACTCGCTTTCAGCATAGGATGTGTTGAACATAGCTGATCGCTAAATAGTACCTACCAGTAAGCCCTTCGTCGATCACCTGGCGGCGGAGGGTAACTTGGAACAGTATGTACTGCGCAACCACGCATCCGCTGCAGAAGCAGGTTGCTCTAGGAGTGTCCAACAATAGACACTATGGAGGCGGATAGATGATGTAGGAATCGATGGCAGAGGGGAGGCTGGGGAGGTCCCAAGTGTACCGTGAGCTGCGCGTGAGGAGTGATTGGGCGCATTCGCCCAAGCTGATTCCGGAGTCGGTGGACCGCGTTTGGGGTACCTTGGGCCAAGTAGCGGTACAAGACAATCTCGTATGACGGTACATGGGGCGTATGCATGAATCAAGTACCCAGATTCCGTTTCGGCCAGCCTGAATGCCATCCCCATCAGTCAGTCATCATGACTTCCGGTCGTTCCAATGTCACATCTCCCTGAGCAACAGCGTGAGGTGCTTCGCATCACGCCTCGTCACCCGATGCTGAGTTTACGCCTCCGTGCACACCAGCCGACGGTGTGCCCCTGACTGCCAGGAGATCACAGTTTAGCTCGGTTTTTTGGATGAGGTCGATTCTTAGTAATACGATGAGTGGATGCTTCGATAGCGAGTGGTCTAGAGGCGCCCCAGTCAGTTGCTGTAAGCTCCTATGGGCTCAGGGGCTCTCCAAGTCACGTCGAAAGCTGGTGGGTGGCTTCACGCCGGAACTCAGCTAAATGGTGTTGCAATCTGTGCCGCATATGAAAGCCACCATGGGGTCTGCCGTACTGTGTATGTATCTTGTCTGACCGCATGGACCAGCAACCCAGGGCGAGCCGGACACGGAGCGTTTATCGAGAACTCTGAGCCGACGGTGCCTATAGACTTTGGTGCGTTTTGGAGGCGATGTCCTTGGGTGTTGATAGGACAAGCCACTTTGAAGAGGGGAATGCCGCAAAGTGTGTCGAGTGGTGTTTTAGTGTGGATGAAATTGCGCAGCGATGTCCAGGAAGCACAATCACTTACACAGTGTGTGAGAGTGTGTAAGCCAACTTGTTCCTCCATTCTCCAAACATTGAATCCTCCACCACACCACAGGTGCTCCATCGATTTCCCAATATCCATTATCCAGCTGGCCGAGCCTTGTTGTCTTGGTAAACAGCCGAAAGTTGCGAAGGCTTGTCAGCGGAAGACGCTAAGGAGACAACGTCGCGAACATGAGGTCACCAACACCCACAGCCCCAGCAAAGTGCAAGTGATGGACATGTTAGTGTGTCCGAGGTATAGCTTGTCTGCCATGGCGAAGGTTTGCTTTGATGGCGAAGGAAGTGATGTCGTCCCATAGACCTAATTCAAATCGTGCAGACCTCGAATTCCACGGAGAGTTGGCGAAAAGAAGCTTCAACTGCTGTGATCGACCATCCGACATGTTGTACCGAGCAGATGCAACTACCTAATGGAAGAGTCGCCAAGGTGTAAGGGATCTTACTGCCTTGAATTGGAAATGTCGAGGCAACGTTGGCTATTGGACTTCCGTCTTCCCCGTACGGCGTGTTCGGTCTTCAATGTCTGACCGATGTACCTACGGCATGTCTAGCGAACGGGCCCTTGCCATTCAACAGGCGGTAGGGAGGATCGGAAGTATCTTAGCGCTCATGAAGATGACGAAGAAGTGCCTGGTCCAGGCCGAGTGCAGTCGGACGGAGTAGGTGTGCCACTGCACGTCTCTGCGATCTGGGAGTACGAATAGGTACACAAGGTCGTCTCCCTTAGGCTGTCAATGCCTAGTGGTATCGCATCACTGTCGTATGAAGGATGGTATAAGTAGCATGGTATGCTAGGCTAATGGTGCATGCGCGAAACCATCCTCGAATGGATGGGTGATGGCTGGTGTTGAAGAAAGAGGCCGTAGATCCAAATGATAGTTGTCGATAGCATGGGGGTGTAAATGGATAGTAACATGGGATTCGTAAGAAGCTGAAGCTTGACGAGCCAGTAGTCGGTCTCTCACTGCTGGGAACGAAAGCAGTCAGAAATAGAGGGTGAGGGACTGGGAATGGCAACTTGGGCGAGACTGAAGACTGGAGAAGTCGGTTGATGGACGAGAGATGGTCCGTGTGGACAGTGACAGGAGGAAGGGAAGGTGGGGTAAGGTAAGGTAAGGTGGACGGAAAGGAAAGCATGAGATGCTTCAAAAGGAACCTAAGACTGGAAGAGGGAGCGAAGCAAAAGCAGGAGCAGGCACAGGACTCAACCGCACCTCACCTCAGACATTGGCGAAAGAGCCGGCACGTAGCCGTACGTAGCAAGCGGAGAAAGAAGGCGCGACGGCTTTAAAGTACACAGTGCGAAAAGACAATATTAAACCCAGGTACAAAGCGGATGTACAGTACTTCGGTGCGGAGTTTTGCGTGCGCTTTGTACCTGTACAGTACCACATAATAATAGCAGCGGCACACCAAGAGCAAGGACTGTCCGAGGATGGAGTGATTGAAATGGATGGGAAGCGGGCGACAAGCTGGACCAGACCCGAGGGGTTGAGACGAGGACGGAAGGCAAAAGAAGAGCACCGCAGGATGGGCCAGATCCTGCTTCTTTTCCCTGCTTCTGTTATCTGGCCAGGTACGGTTTTGGCTACGGCCACGACCACCTGGACGGATACCTTACATAGTACACCTGAAGCTAAGGCCATTGGCGCCTGCCTTGCAAGATGCTGCTGGATACGCAGTAGGTAATATGTCGCTCCTTCCTTCTCCATCGCGTCGCCAGCGCGTTCGCAACTTCTGATCGCGCATTGTCCACACCTAACTTGGTCTGTTCTGGTTCCGCAGTTTGATTTATTGCCATGGACTTCAATAAACAGGCGAATAGGTTGCGTGCGGACGCACTTGCATACTAAGGTGAAGTATCCGTAAGGTAGGGAGGTATCTTTCCGTACTGATCCAGGTACTGGGGTACTTTCGAGCATGTATCCGTAGCTGGCCGCTTCAAGGTGTGTGTAGTCGTTGTCCCCTGGCAGATGCGACGAGCAGGAAGGGGGTAGGCAGACTCAAGGTGTGAAAGGAACGTGAGGTACTTTGCACGGCAGTCTCTGGTGCAAGGTACCTTTACCTTGTGGGTGGGCGCGGACTGTAACTACCTTAGGAGGGACTTGGACTTCCACGTAGGAGGGGGGGAGGATGATGGGGAGGAGAAGGATGGGGAAAGAAGGGTCAAGCTGGACTCTGGAGCAAAAGGCAAGAGAAGGGAAGGGTGCGCACGTCGACTGTCAGGGAGGGAAGGCGCGCCCACACCCTTTCCCTTCTCATCGCGCCTTCCCCCTCTCTTGCCTCTCTCCTCTTTTGTGCCCTTCGCCTGGTGGGCGGGTGCCCGGTGTGCCCAGTACCAGGCCAATGCCGCCAGTTACCACCCAGTGACAAGTGTTGCCAATGCCAGTGCGCAGACCTCTTTTTTTTTTTTTTTTCTTGCCCGTCGTCTGGTTTGGTACGGATACCTGCCCAGCCTACCCAGACACCCATCCCCTCCTAGCCATTCAGCGTGCAGCAGCAAGCCCAGGCACAGGCGAGGAAGCGACGGGAGGGAAAGCGAAAGTGACAAGCGTCCGCACCTGCGCAGGCCAAAAAAAAAGATGATTTGGAGTGATCCAAGGAGAAAGAGGAGGAGAGCCCGTCCACGGTGACCCCCCTTCCTCCCTCAGTTCTCCCAGTCTCTCACTCAGTCTCGCACACGGTACGAAGTACCACCCCCAGTCCACTCGCCCAGTCGCCAGTCGCAGTCAGTCCTGGCCCCGTCCCAGACTTCCCAGCAAAAACAAGTGCACCCAGGCGCGTTGCTCCCGCACAATCACTCCCCCCATAGTAAAAAGGCTGCTTGGCCCTCCCCCCATACATTTCCCTCCCTCTTCTTCTCCCATACAAATCTCCCACCCAAATCCTCCTCTCTTACAATCCGCACTCTCACAATACCACACTTTACTGCCTTCGCACTCAACCCCGTGAGTACCTGCTGCCCATATACCATTGCCCACTTGCACCATCAACCACCGCAACATACACGCGCAACATCATCCTCTTCTATTTTCACTGTCGCTACAATTTCGATCACTCTGCCTCGATTTGCAACTCAGAAATCGCTTTTTAACAAGTCGATATCGTGGGTGCGATCCGTTGTTGAGCTTCGAACTTTGGCGTGCACCTCTTCGTCTCTTACACGCTCGTCCATCAACCAGCTTCAACCATAGAGCTTTCTAGCTAACAAGAGCTTGACGCGTCCAGATCACCACATCAACACCTCTTTCCACCTCTCAAAAACCTCCTCAGGTATGCTTTACGATCCCTCTTGGACGACTTTGAGCTTCAAATTGCAATTACCTCGCGTTACCGAGCGCAATTGCACTTGCGACTCAACCACCCACACACCCTGGTTCTCGCTGCACCGCGGTCCTCTTGCACTATGGCTTTCCGGCATAACGGCGCGGCGGCTTTGCCGTCAGTCGTCATGTCGCGCCGATTCCATCACATCCTTCACCCTTGGCTCTTCGTCATACCATCACATTCATCTCGACATTAAAGCAGCTTGACTGACCATATTCAAGATACCAAAATGCCTAAGGCCGCGACCAAGCGAGGTGCCGCTAAGGACACCAAGAAGCGCGCGAAGAAGGGTACGTTGCCAAATCGATCCTTGTCTCGAGCCGTTGTGAAATTTGGGCAAGTTTGACGTACAGAGAGGTTGGGCCTGAAGGGAGTCAATAAGATTCCACTGGGCCACGCCTCGGACAACTTTTGACTTGCCCGCTTTGCGCTGCGCCTATCTAGACCACTTTTCTTGCCATGAACATGTAGCTTACATGCTATTCAGACCCCAACGCCCCCAAGCGTGGCCTTTCCGCCTACATGTTCTTCGCCAACGAGCAGCGCGAGAACGTTCGTGAGGAGAACCCCGGTATTTCCTTCGGACAGGTCGGCAAGATCCTCGGTGAGCGCTGGAAGGCCCTCAACGAGAAGCAGCGCGGTCCCTATGAGGCCAAGGCTGCCACCGACAAGAAGCGCTACGAGGACGAGAAGCAGGCATACAACGTAAGACACCCCCAAACCCCCACTCCATCTGGCCGTGTTGTGCTGAAGCTAATTAGTCACTCTAAAGGCCGAACAAGAGGAGGATGAGTCCTCTTGATTGCTGTCTTTCTGCTGCTTCTCAGTCCGAACGGGTGGCGTGGAGTTAGTTTTTGCGCACATCTTTCGGACTTTCCTTGTAACTTTGGGCTCGGCGGTGTATGATGGTATTGAAATGGGTTGCTTTTCTCGTTATTCAGGATCGGCAGGAAGGCGGATTTGAGGCAGGCGAAGCTCTCACGCCGCCCCGCGTCAATAGCAGAGCTGGTCATGCCGCCCGTCGCGGAATGAAACTGTCCACGATTGGGACACAATGACATTTGACGGCTCACACATTGACAAACATACATAACTACCTTTTTGTTCCATCGCAATGTGAGTGAATGTTACAGTGAAGGTGTGTATGGGTGGGTGATGCGCCAATCATGGTAGTATGGTGTTTCTGCCCTTGTTCTCAAGGGTCCTTCCCCAGGTCCAGGGATCTGGGTTGATGGGGCTTAGTTTTGTCCAGCCACTCAAGGGTCTCTATCACTGCGACCCCGTCGTGTCATGGGATTTAGTAAGGCACAGCGACTCGATTGCCATGTTCCGCTCATGCAGATTTGCCTGAAGCCGGTTGGGGATCATATAGACCCGACGGTCAAAGAATGACCAGCTTGAGTGGCCCATGGCCTTGGAGACCTTTCCCTTCTGAGCTGAAGCCGCTTCCGCGATTGCGATTCGAAGTGAGTCGATGGACCTCCTGGGACTCGGTGAGTCGGTGAAGATAGGCCACGGCTGAACATCGGATTTCAGACCTCGAATAAGTGGGGATAAGGTATCTCCATTTCATTCCACCCACCTTACCTAAGGTATCCGTAGGTGCTCTGGCAGGATGGAAGTGAAGGAGGTACGTATCCTGTCTTGGGACGTACCTACCTTACCTCAAGCTGTCTGCCTCCAATCACGGATTCCAATGACAGAAGGATGTCTCAGTCTCAGCACCTCCTCAATCCTCATGCCTTACCCTTCAAGGCCGCGTTTCCCTCCCGATGATCAGACACGGCATGCAGGTGCGAGCCTGGGGAGTTGATGTTGGATGCCTGAGCAGGATGAAACAAGGCTGCTTCTTTCACCCGCCCGAAAGCGTTGGATGTGCTCGTGTACAAACTCATAAAAGGAGCCCATGGCCGCAACAATAGACACTTCGGGCGCCGGCTCCTTCAAACTTCGAATACTAACCAGCCGTGTCGAAAACAACCTTCCCGGTCATCCACCACACTCTGCTAGCCTCACCTACAGCACTGCTACCCACAGACTGTCTGTACTTTGGCACCAATGTATGAGTCTTCGCCGTTCCAGAAACCAAGGACAGCTACCTGCTCTCATCGTCATGGGCTACAGTGAAGGGCAGGCGATTATATCAATGAACACCATGTATCCCTGGCCTTCGCAGCCAGATTTAGTCTATCGAACTCCACCACCAAGCATTGACAATCGCATATCGGGCCAGTGGTTTTTCGTCGCATGAGATGAACCAACGAATGTTCTGCAGCTACTTCTCCCAGGATCTCTCGAGGCTGGGCCCTCCAAAGCCTGCCTGCATTGTGCAGAAACGAAGCGATCACGTCCATACTTAGCCTCCATCTCACCCACCGCAGATTTATTTGCCAAAGATTTCTCTTGGCTAGGCATGTGGCCCGCCGTTGGGGAATGTCTACTCGGAATTCTTGATGCTTCACATCACTTCACATGCTCTACACAGCTGATGCCTGTCAGTTCTATCTCCTCGGTCTGCCTCTTCGCACATTTCGTTCGCTACCATCATCACCCACCTTCGTATCGATCTATCGATGGTATCCTGTCGAGCGCGAGAGACAAGCTGCTCTTCGCAGCAGTGCGTCCGAGCATTTCCAAAGACTTCCATTTCCTCAGATGACCTAGGTGCATCGCACGACCGATCAATTACCTCGACAGTGTACTTTGTATGATTACATTACTGAAATGGTCACCTAGTCGTCGCAATCTGATCTCGATGCCAATGTTTTCTTACGTTCCCCCGGGTCTATGGCGGAAAGGCTCGTAAGGAGAGTTCGTCTGCATTACTTATGCAAGTGCTCACAACCTGGACCTCCACCCCACCGGCTCCGGGCCGGCCTCATTCGTCCGTTGATCCAGGTCGAGCGTTCCTAATGCATGCAGAGGAAAGCATACATGCCCATGGGGCCATCCCCAGCTGTCGTGGCATGCTCTGGCTAGTCGGTGGCCGGATCAATATGTGTTGAGCCCACACTCCCTTCTCTGAGAGCAATCTGACCTACATACGCTCCTCTTTGCCGTTACGGCCCCAGGCCCTCCTTGCGATATCTTGGGTAGCGGTTGCTAGAATCGACCAGATTGCATCGTTTGGCCTGAACCTGTTGACACAAGGATCGTTCACTCGATTTGGTAGTTCGAGGTTTGAGGCGACCAATACCTCGTTGTTTTTGACACACCTTGGGCCTGGCTGGAGACAGACAAGGAAAGACTTGACGTATCTCTCACGAAGAAAAGAACACAACATAGCCAACGTCCAGCGAATTGTGCACGCTCTCGTCCTCCTCAAAATCATAGCTGATCATTGCACGAAGACAACGAAATTCAGACACGTCAGACGCAAGCACCTGGTGTCTGGGCGTGTGCTGCCAACACAGAACAAGAGCGATCTGGATCATTGGGTTTGAAGTCAGGCGGGGTGGTGGCGTGTGTTTCCGTGCTGGCCGTTGAAATCGAGACCTGCAGCTCCGAATCGCTGTTGCAGCCGCTTCCCGTCCAGTAAGTGGCTGCGAGTGTAGCGACCACGTTACCGCTGCATATTTGAGATTACCATGCTAAGCCCATGAAGCAAGCCATCTCTTTGTCCCTTTTCTCTTATCGGCACAATTGACTGTGGTCGATCTTGGTCGATATATCGTCAAAAGCCGTATGAGGCATTCGCAACGGTTTCGACCTTCCCTCCAACTTGATCACCACAGATCAACCAAACTCCTACAAGGCCGAGGATTGCACGGCGAGAGTCTCCCGGATAGAAGAGGTGAGGGCGCCGCGGGAACCCTACGACTCTAACGGTTAGGTCTGGGTCGTTGGACGATGAAATCCTGAGACGCAGACGTTCCTAGTTCGGCTCGGTCCGTCAGTGTTGGTCTGGAAAATGGAGCAGGGCATTCAGAGAATCGACTACCGCCTCCTTCAAGGCTGCTGCCTCGAAGCTGAGCGCGCCGACATTCTATCGGTGAGCCTTGAAGGGCTTCGCATGGCTCTTCCTGAGGCTTATGGGGGCACCATCACCAGTCTTGTTGACGAGATACGGAGGTCTGCGAGGAAGCTGAGAGACTTGGCGGACCGATCGCAGATGCATTTCACCAGGGTACCAGTTTTGCTCAACTACCTCGACGTCATACTTCCGTGTTATTCCAAGACACTCCGCGACATGACCGACTTTTACGAAGATCGAACCGTAAGCAAGGATATGCGATGGCGAAGGATGTACCACAAGATGACACAGGAGGCCAGTGGCCTGCCATTACCTCAGCGGTTCATGCTTTACAACTGCTTTTTAGAGTCTCTCCGACACCTTCTCATGAGGCGCGCTAGCAACTCTCCTTCGATCTTGGAGATGACGTACTAATAGCCACATAGGTCGACACTCTTTGACCTAAATGGCCTAGAGACGCTTCGAACTAGGATAATCAAGTTGAGAGAAGCAAGAGGACTCCGTATGTTCGTTCAGAGGCAAAGTAGCAGCAGGTTGACTGACACATACTATGAAGCTACGCCAACAACCCAAATCGGGCCTGTCCTTCGACCAGAGGTTATGCTCAGACCAACACCTCAGGATCCGGTACGTGCTGTTGTTATGGGAAAGGCAGCTTAGCTGATGAACCCTCTTTCCCAAGACATTACACTGGGCAGAGCAGATCTTCTCTCTTCCGCTCACCTCCCGAACGGCTTTGAAGCACATCAGACCATCGACAGCTTATGGTCCTTTCCAAACGTGGGGACAACTGAATATTCCCAAACAGGTCAAGATGCTGTTCAGAAGGTACATGTGCTCGCAAATCATAGCTTGACGAAGTTTTTCTGACGCCAGAACTAAGACCGTTCGACGAGGATCGCCTTGCGTTGATGACCTATCTAAATCATGTCAACCAGACCCCCTACTTTCTCCTCCGGACATATCATTTGGGGGGCCAGTGGTTCTCACTACTTGGTACCCACGAAATCTTCATGAGGCGGGAAGGCAGCGCCTTACTACTGGACCGATACAGTCATTCGCAGATGGGCGTCAAACTATGGGCATCTCTCTACTTCAAGACCTGGGAGGGTCTGTTCACCCTCGTCCGACTTGTCGTTTGACCATCCGCTGATGTTTCCCAGAATTGGTCTTATTTCACTGCACGTTCGTCTCTCTCAAGGCTCGAAATATCTTGACGAGCAGAATGAGTCCAAGGGAGTTCAAGCTCGGTAGTGAATCCCGACTGTTCCAGGCGTGCGTGATCCACCCAGTATTGCACCTCCGGCCATGACACCATAGCTAACACCTTTTACCGCAGCCAAATCCGTGATGATGGCTTCAAGCATTCTCTCATCGTCTACCGCGACCTTGTCACCCAAGGTCTTCGTCTCCAAGCTTCAGTGTGGGATGGCGAACTCAAGAATTGTCCAGTTTGGACCGCTTTCGGTAAGATCCTGCTACACCATCATCCATCCTCACTCTGGCTCACATTCCGGTTTCTTTCGGGCTTGAGACTGACAAAACACGATAATCTCAGTCACCCACCAATCCGCCTCTCCGACCTGGCTCGTACGCAAATCAGATCACCGCATCTGGCTCAAAGACGTCCAGCTTTACGTCTTTTGCCAACAGTACCATCAGCAGAATCAGAGGAAAGGATCCTCCGCCGGCGCCTTTGAGATCGACTTTGTATCCGATATGGGCGCGACGCGGTTCATTGAGGAAATACAGTCGCAGGCGGATCCCTCCGAGGCATCTACAGACACCATGGAAGCCATCGAGGACGCCAAATGACTTGCAACCGGTGATGAGCTTCCTCGAGGCAAGGGTATATATATCCACTCCGACTCCGGACCAATATGGAGCCCCCCTTCACCGACACCTTCCACCCCTAGGACGCTGCCACTCACCGTTTTGCGGGGCACATACCTCGACAGATTTGCGGGACTCGAAGAGTAGGTGAGCAGACATGCACCTACTCTCAGTCCGGCATCTTACTCGCCCAGCCCCTGTCTCCTCCACGTCTTCCCAAGGAAGAACCGCTCTAACGAACTTTGACACGCGCGTCTCCAATTCTTTCCACGATTTTTTACGGCAGTCTTGTTTTCCTCCCCTTTTCAGCCTGGACAATGTCAAACGCAGCTTCAATGTATCGCAGAGGATAAGCGAGCGGATGTTTTGTATCTCGGAGGAAATACCCCGGAAGATTGCTCTGAGGGGTACCTTTCTTGCCCAGTTCCGTATGCGTTCCATTGCGTTTCTTGATTCCTCTTTCTCTTTGTCTAATGACTTGACGACCTTTATGATCGAGATTGATGATTACGCGGCACAAAAAATTCACACGTTGAAAAGAGCCCAGAGAAGGGGTCAGGGAGGGCACTGTCAAGTAATAGACTATTGTGTGATTAGGTCAATTGATTCAATTTATGCAAATCGTGTACCATCGTGACATCGTCCACAGCAACATTGGTGCTGGCCTTTCTTCTACTTCTCTATACTGAAGCGTTACTTTTTTGAAAAACTCCCCTCCTTATCCCCCTTTGTCCAAGTGCAACCCAATCATGCAACAATGCACTTAGGTCTTGACATCGGGCTCGTCACGGCCAATGAACTCCTTGAACTTGAGAAGCTCGGTGGCCATCTGGATCTCGGGCTTGAGGAAGTCCTGGGCATCCAGGTCGTACGTCTTGGGGTCGGAGCTGTGCTGCTCGAGGTAGAGACGGATAGTGGCGCCGGACGAGCCAGTGCCGGAGAGACGGACAATGATGCGGCTGCCCGAGGAGAAGGTGGCGTACAGACCCTGGTTGGAGGAGACAGAGCCGTCGAGATCGGTGTAGGAGAAGTTGCCAGCGCCGGTGACGGTGCGGTCTGTCAAAGTTAGTCTCATTTCATTCTTAAGGGTTCTGATGGGCATTTTGTATGTAGACTTACCTCCAACCTTGCTGCCGATGAAGTTGGGGTCGGCGACGAGGTCCTTCAGGACACCAACAACCTTGTTGGCACCCTCGCTGTCGACATCCTCGTAGTCGTAACGGGTGAAGAAGGTACGGCCGTACTCAGTCCAGAAGTCCTGCTGGATCTTCTTGATGGAGGGAGTGACGCCAGGGTTCTGCTCGCCGATACCGGCGATGATGTTCAACCAGGCGACGACAGCCCAGAGACCATCCTTCTCACGGATGTGGTTGCTGCCAGTGCCGAAGGACTCCTCACCGCAGATGGAGAGCTTGTCGGCATCGAAGAGGGCACAGAAGAACTTCCAGCCGGTAGGGACCTCGTAGCAGTTCAGGCCCTGCTTCTTGGCAACCAGGTCGACGGCACCGGAAGTAGGCATGGAGCGGGCCAGGCCGTAAACACCCTGCTTCTTGAAGTAGGGGATGAGGTTGGCGTGGTGGGCGATGATGGCCAGGGAGTCACCGGGGGAGACGAAGGCGTTGGCACCGTAGATCATGTTGCGGTCTCCATCACCGTCGGAGGCAGCACCGAAGGGGATGTTGTTCTTGTCAACGACCTCGACGAGGGAGTGGGCGTAGGTCAGGTTGGGGTCGGGGTGGCCGCCGTTGAAGTCGGGGCTGGGAATGCAGTTCTGGGTGGCGCCCTTGAGGCCGAGCTCCTTCTCGAAGATGGCGGTTCCGTAAGGACCAGTGACACCGTGAAGGCCGTCAAAGAGGACCTTGAAGTCGGGGTTTGACTGGAAGAACTTCTTGATGAGGTCGAAGTCGAAGATGTCCTTGAGCATCTCGATGTAGTCGACAGTGCTGTCGACAACCTCGACCTCGAGAGAGCCGTAGGTCTTGGTGCCGATGGTGGAGATGTCGACATCGGGGATGTTGGCGATCTTGTAGGAGGTGAGGGTCTTGGAGGCCTCGTAGATCTTGTTGGTGACGGACTCGGGGGCAGGGCCACCGTTGGCAAGGTTGTACTTGATACCGAAGTCGTTCTTGGGACCTGAAATGGGTTCATCGTTTAGCTGGCGAGTATGATCTTAAGGGTATGTGTAGAGATCTTACCGCCGGGGTTGTGGCTGGCAGTCAGGAGAATACCACCAGTGGCCTTGCGCTTGCGGATGACATGGCTGGCAGCGGGAGTGGACAGAATGCCGTCCTGGCCGATGAGGAGCTTCTTGACACCGTAGGCGGCACCAATCTTGGCAATCAATTGGACGACCTCGGGGTTCCAGAAACGACCATCACCACCGATGACGAGGAAAGAACCTAGAGAGGCGGTCTGTCAGTTTCCTGGGGCGATTGCCAAGACCGAAAGCTGAGATGGCTTTGCTATTTACCCTCGACGCCCTCGGGAATGGACAGGAGAATGCTCGTGACAAAGGCCTCGCTGTAGTGAGCCTGCTGGAAGACGGTGACCTTCTTGCGAAGACCAGAACTGTGGAATGGCTAGTCAGTGATGGGGTTGCTGAGTGAGGGTGCATCGCGCGATTGGCAGCTATGGCGGGGTAGCAACAAAAAGTTGGACTCGACATGTTTGGGGACGATAACAGCGAGGGGTTTGTTTCTGTTAGGGGAGAAATGACGTACGTGCCGGGCTTCTGGTCCTGGAAAGGCTTGAACTCGACAGTCTGGACGTCCATGATGCTGTATAGTTCGAGTAGTGATGGTATTGAGGGGGAGAGTTGTCTAGGTTGTAGAAGAGGAAAAGGAGAATGTTGGGAATGGAGCTGCAATTATTAGTGTCTCTGTCTCGCCTTTGCCTGGGTTCTTTCTTCCGTCTCTCATGCGAACCGGCGTTGGCGTAGGTACGGGAGGTGGGACCGGGGAGTGGTGGGCATTGGGCAAGGGGCCTAGAAAGCTTTCATTGGGAACTTGGTGCGGTGAGAGACTAAGGGATCCGTAGGCCACTGGAAATACCTTAGGTAGCTTATGTGGGCAGAATACGACGCATTGGGGCACCTCAGTGAATGGGAGATGGCACACGATAGGCTCAGATTGCACCTTTTTTTTAGTGAATAACGCCCCTCCGACCTCGTACACATTGGTGAAGGTACCTTTCATTCCGCCAAAGCTGTGGCCACCACCTCATGGTGGGGGTTTGCTTGGCCAGTGATATCATCCTGAGCCTCGACGTGGGCGGGGTCACCGCACAATGAAGGAGGGGCAGCTCTGGGAGAGCCCCTCACTTCCAGGGGCCCAACACAGGGGATCTTCCCGGCGAATCATCGTGAGGTGCTGGTTGGTGTGGCTATTATTCGCACGGTTTGAAGTGCGCGGTTGACCAGCATTCAGCAGTGCGTAGGATACTGCGTACTGTCTTCAAACGACCCCGCTACCCTTGCGGTCAACTATCGATTCAACTATTTACATTAGCTACCAGGCAATCTTAGGTAAGGCAGGTGAGGCACCTCAAGATATCTCACTCATCCCAGTGCTTCATCAAATTAGAAGAATCGAGCCTGACTCTCTGGATAGTACAATCTACAACAGGTTGTCTGCCCAAGCATCGTCCTCATCCCGTTCACTGACCGGCGTGTCCTGCGCGCTGGCCTGCCCTCTCCACGTCCGGCCAAAAATGACTTCTCTGTAGTACCTGGCCTCAGCAATGCTCTCGAGAATATCTTCCTTGGCCTGGTGAAGTCCCTGCTTGGCTGGGGCACCGTCCGCGACCTGCGGCGGGCACCAACGTCTTGCCGCCTCCTTGAGCGAGCTGACATCGAGAATGCGATGGTGTAAATGGTCAACCACCTTGCGGTAGGGCGGCTTGTTGAGGAACGATCGGTCCGCGTGTACACTGTTACCCGCCAGCAGCGCCGTCTTCTTCTGCGAGATGTGCTTCTTGATGTAAGCGAGCAGATCGTCGGCAGCCTGCTCAGGTGTCGTCGTCGACTTGATGACCGCCGCTGTGAGGCCGCTGTCGCCGTGTGTCTTGGTGCACCATTCGTCCATCTGCGCCATGCGTTGCTCCGTCTGGTGCACCACGCAGCCCCAGCCCTCGAGGTCAACGACTTGCAGGTTCCCGGTGGTGATGATGCAGAAAATCTCGATAATCTCCTCCTTGTCCGGATCCAGTCCAGTCATCTGGGGATGTGTTAGTCAGTCTAGGGTTAAGAGTGGCATGCCTAAGCTTGGGGTGCATACCTCGCAGTCAACCCAGACCAAGGGGCCGTCAGATGCAGACTGCATCTTCGGGGCGGGAGCTTTGTTTTTGAGGGAGTTGAGAAGATCCATGGTTCAGGCGGGAATGATGTTGATATTGATTCTAACTCTTGTCAACTTGAGTTGCACTCCGTCAACAGCAGGATCTTCTTTTGGGCGTGCTAAGCTTGACTGAGCCACAACTTCGCCAGAGTTGGAGTACAAGGTGGGGTGCAAGCTGCAGCATCCCAGCTGTGGCTTCCAATTAGGTATTGAATGGAAGGAGGACCAAGATGCACGGAGTACCATGCGATCCTAGCAGTGCCAGCCGGGCGTTCTCAATGCTTCCTTTCTTTCCATGGCCACCACCTATGTAGATAGTAGGTACTCACTGCTATTGCTATTGCTAGTGGGAACTTCTCCGGGCATGTTTTCTACCCGCGTATAATTTCATACGGAGTTATGAAGATGGTTCAGGTAAACCCTGGGAATACAGGATGCATCAGCAAAGTACCTGGCATATCAAGGCTCCTACTATTGCTGCCCACTCCAATTGCCCGGGCAGGGACGTCTCACCGCCAGAACTGCCCGCAGAGAAAGATGCCCCACATCGGCAGAGGAGGAAATTCAACCGACAGCCGCTGATAAGATAAGTAAACTGCCAAGAACCAAGGCAAGTACCCCGGACCACGATTCAAATAAACCATCATTCATTGGACCTGCCCTTCTACATGGACCCCACTTTCCATGTTGGAGCCAGTACTCCAAGTAACATAAACCTCCTTCTTTCACCTGACTGACTTCTGTTCATTGACAACATCCCTCATACCCTATTTACCAAAAGACAGCGTGTTTTCCGAGTTTCTCAGAGAATATAACTTTGTCAAAAGAGAAAGAAAAACTTCAACACAGGGTTCTCCTGTAACCGACAGATCACACTTCAACGATAACGACCACGACATGTCGTCCGTCAAGAAGTCGGGTTCGCCCGTCGCGGTCCCTGAAGATGCAACTCCAGTGCCACCTCAGAAACCTCCCATGTCTGTTTCGCCACCTCGCATTCTCGTCATCGGAGCTGGCTCTCGCGGACAAGCATATGCTCATGCTAACGAGACCTCTTGCAACGGTATCGTGGCTGCTGTCGCTGAACCCATCACCTACAAGCGTCAAAGCTTCGGTCGAACATTCGTTTGGGGCTCCAACACTCCCCAAGAAGGGCAACAGTTTGCCGACTGGACCGAGTTCGTAACATACGAGACACGCCGCCGAGAGAGAGAAGCTGCTGGTGAAGATGTACCGCCTGGCGTTGATGCCGCCTTCATTTGTGTTCTTGACGAAATGCATCGCGACGTCCTCGTCGGACTTGCTCCTCTGGGACTGCACGTCATGTGCGAGAAACCCCTCGCCACGTCTCTTACCGATTGTCTCGACATGTATCAGGCTATGAAGCCTCCTGCTGGCCAGGAGCCCAGGAACGTCTTCTCTATCGGCCATGTACTTCGTTACAGCCCACACAATATGCTGCTTCGCAAACTCTTGCTCGAAGACCGTGTCATTGGCGATATCCTCAAGATTGTGCACACCGAGCCGGTCGGTTGGTGGCATTTTACCCACTCGTATGTGCGTGGCAACTGGCGGAACGAAAAGACTACGGCACCAAGTCTATTGACAAAGAGCTGCCACGACATTGATCTCCTCCTTTGGCTTCTGAGCGCACCAGTAAAGGCTGGAACAGGCACTCCTCATCTACCGTCCACTGTCTCGTCGAGTGGTTCGCTCCACCTCTTTAGGAAAGGTCGCAAGCCCGCCGCCGCTGGAAATGCAACGAATTGTATGTCGTGTCCTCTAGGTGATTCAGGCTGCAAATTCTCGGCCAAGAATATCTATCTCGGCCAGGATCTGAAAGGTCTCGCTTCTGGCAACACCGATTGGCCAGTCAGCATTGTAATGCCGGAGATTGAAGATTTCCCGATATCTGAGCGAAGCAAAGTCCTGGCATCAAAGCTTGCTGAAGATTATGATGATTCCACCCCCAAAGACGTCGTCGCTTCGCGGAACTGGTTCGGTCGTTGTGTCTTCGACGCGGACAACAATGTCTGTGATGACCAGACTGTCACCATCACCTGGGACGATGCCACGGACGGTACCCCAGAGTCAACCAAACAATCCAAATCAGCAACTCTGCACATGGTCGCACAAACGAAAAAGATTTGCGAGAGGTACACCCATATTTATGGTATTGATGGCGAGATCTATGCCGACGCCCGTACAATCACCATAGAGGACTTCAACACGGGTGCCACCCAATCATTCCACCCAACCCTCGAAGACGCCGGCCATGGCGGTGGGGACAAAGGTCTCGCACGTCAATTCATACTGGCGGTGGACAAAGTCAAGAACCACGGCTGGACGCCGGAGAAAGCGCAGAATGAATTCATCGGCTGCTCACTTGAGGAGGTAATTCGCTCCCATGCGATGGTATTCGCGGCAGAGGAAGCGCGGACAGGGAAGAAGGTGGTCGACTGGCAGAAATGGTGGTCACAAAAGGTTGCCAACACGACAAGTGATTAAAGGCAAAGCCAGTTTACCTTCGGCGCGTCAGTCTGCGGTAGGGGAGGCATCGGCAGCGGGCGGTCGGTCACCCGCCCGAATGGCATCATTTACATGGCAATCGGAGTCAACTCCGGTCCTTGATTGTTGGGTTCATACTGTCTCTTCGTTGTCGGGGACGCAAAACCGACGGATTCTCCCCGGTTCTCTTAGCTTGCGAAACCATTTCGAGTTCAATTGCTAGCCCCGTGAGCTACGCCTCAGTGCGAGATATGTTACGGTGTAGACGGGGTCGTCTGCCGAGGCAGCCAAGGCAGTCCCTTGTCGTTCAGCTCCAAGTCTCCACCGTCACTGCACCCAACATATCTCGTCTGATATTCAGATTGTGGTAGCGTCGAATTTCCACGTTGTCCGATCTGGTCTGACCAACAACATCGTACTGATCTTTGGAACGACGATCGCCACTGGCCTACTATTGGCTTAAGCGGTCTTTGAGACGCATCTTGACAGACAAGAGCCGCTTTTACCGAAGCTTTCTCTCACTGATCCTATTGCCTTTACAAAGTCCGGGCCAGCCCGACGGCAGCTCCCCGTGTACCTTCTCTGAAGATGAGGAAGTAAAATGAATACTTCGTACTTTTCCCGGCGGTACAGTCCGCGCTAGACTTTCCTCACGTTGCCGTTCTGTCTATCGACACGGATCAACTTCGTGCCACATCTCGCCGATCCACGACAAGCTTTCTGGTAGGAGCTTCTTTTGACTTCGCACAACACGAGGAACCTAGCAAATGTCGCCATTGAGACTTGGAATGAAGGCCAGCAAGCTCGTAGCCGCCTCTCCACAAATGCCTTTTCATTATTCCTGGGGAGATTGCTCCCCGGCGGCCAATTTCCCCGACAGCCTTTGATAGTGCTCGCCATACTTGTGGACCGAAGATCTTGCGGTGATCGCGATTCCTTGACTGTCAAATGCACATCGCGGTCTTCCACGACGAGGCTGGTCAAAGTCGACTGCCCGATTACAGCTGCTCTCCCCGACGGTCGACTTCCCCGACAACGAAGATACACATGCCCGTTCCCTGGTGATCCCTAACCGCCGACTGAGACGTTAGTGTCGCAGTCTATCGCTGCCAGACTATTCAAAGCCGACGTTCCGATCTCCTATGTCTTCCCGGCGGTCAACGTCCCCGTTCCAACGACAATGATACGTTTGGGGTAGTCGGGGGATTCCCGAAAGTTGATTCATCAAGGTTGAGTACGCTCACCTTGGCCTCCGTCAGGCGGTGCATACATGCATACATACATTCGGCCTTGCCGGAGTTGGTCCCGAGTCCGACATCCCCGCTTGTCGCGGAGCCGTTGCGAAGATTTTTCTGGAACACGGGGCGCCAAAGCGGACAACTCCCCGTTTTTCAGATCAATGTCGGACCGGCGTGCGTGTGACCGCAGGACCCGAAACGCCAGCGCGAGCTGAAGCCGCAAGTTGCATGTACTAGGATACGAAATGCCCGCCAACCTCGGGCTATGAGCGATTGCGAGGTATGATTTGATGTTTACACCATCAAGGATCATTGGCCGAGGGAGTTTTCAACTTCGAGGTCTCAGCTCAAAGCCATACACAGTACACTAGGTTGACTTGATGCAGAGAATGCCGCAAGTCCAGCGAGGCTAGTGACCGTTGAGCGGACAGTGTTTCTTTGGCAATCCGCAATCGGCCGGATACCGCGGGGTTTCCATACGTACTCGACGCCAAGCGTAGGCAATATAAATTCAAACTCAATTGAGCACTATCTTCAACAAATGCCCCCAGAATCGATCCACAAGGTCACTCAATGCAAGCGGTCAGCTCCCGAGGCTTGCAACGACAATGCTTAGTGATCCTCGTCACGGTGCCGAGTCAGATGAATGCAGTGAGCAATCGCAAGCCAAGCTTCGTTTCACTACGAGCTCCCCCTCTTCACTGGCGAGCTCATCCTTGTCGCTTACCCGTGTTTGTTGAGACAGATAGATACCTGCCAACCTATCGTGGCAGTACTTTTTGCTGCACTTCGGAGTGGATTCTGCGCCTATCTGTCTGCATGGTTCGGAGGATGAGACTCGCAGGACTGCCTTTCACTCGTACGGACGTAAGGCATCACCCATACAGCAGAAGTGGCGTTACCGCGTCGGCACTGCCAGGCGAACCTTTTTTTTTTTGGCAGGATTTCCCAACCACCGTGCCTCCGTCACCAACTTCCGACCACTTGGGTTCAAGCCAGGACGAGGACTGCGCATAGTCGATGCAGCCGCGCCCGGCTGGGGTGGCACTGGCACCCCACACCGAATGCCGCGTTTAATTCTCACCAAACCTTATAACGCAGCAAGACAGGTGGAAATATGCAGGCTGGCTGGCAGGATTGCCGCTTCCTGCGTCAGGTGAGGGACAACACTGTTTTTCCTAAGGCAATGCCAGCTGGCTAGGTACTTTTTCCTACTAGCAAGTGGCCTTTTCATCTCTTCCCTCGGCGAGCCGCGAGACACCCCCAAGTCTGTGCGCCAAGGCCAACGGCCGTGACAGCACACCTTCTTAAAGGGACCTTTCATCCCCTCTTCTTACCCCCCCAATCGCATCTTTCAAAGAACGAATCGTGCTTTGACAGAAGATACAATCCATCGGACGACTCCCCGCCCATACTTGTCTCGGTCGACGAAGAAGAAAAGACGAGAGGTCTTTAAAAGAAGACACAGCAAAGTTGCCAACTACACACTCCCACCAGCTAGCTATACTTCGTTGCTCGCTCCCCCCATCATCTGTCAAGCTTGTCAGACCCATCATCGAACCTTGGTACCTCAGCCGTCTGTTCACACCTTCATCGCACATACTTCACAACGCCTAAGCAAAGATGTCGTCGTCCGGAGCTGCTCCCGCCGCCTCCGCATCCGAAGACTGCCCCTTCGGCCCCGTATCCCGGCACATCACAACCCACGACGCCAACGGCCGCGCCGTCTTCTCCGACGCATTCCCCGTACAAGTCACGCCGGACCCGCTGAAGAACATGTACTTCCACACCTGCTACACAACTTCCGAGTCACCCGTCACAATGGACGACGAAAAAGACCTGGCAGCCTACGCGCCCAACCACCCGCGCATGCCGTCCCTGCACCTCCCCTCGGGCTCCGTCCTGCGGGTGGTAGACTTTGGTCCGCAGACAGGGCCGATGATGCACCGCACCGAGTCGTGCGACTACGGCATCGTGCTCAAGGGCGAGGTGGAGTGTTACCTGGACGACGGGGCGAAGCGGACGCTGAAGGAAGGGGAGATCATGATTCAGAGGGGCACGATGCACGGGTGGAAGAATGCGACGGATCAGTGGGCGCGGGTGATTTTCTGTCTGCAGCCTGCGGAGCCGGTGAGGGTTGCGGGCAAGGTGATGGAGGACGATATTCCGTTTATGAAGGTTTCACCCGAGAGGCAGGCGGATTATGAAAAGTTTATGGCGGAGCAGGCTGCGAAGAAGAAGACTGAGGAGAAGATTTGAGTCTCGCGAGATCTGAGGGGCTTATTGCTTAACCAGGGGAGAAAGTATTGAGAGAAGGTGACATACGTCGCGGGGAAGGCAACGGGTTTATTGCATGGAAGCCGGAGCAGATTCCGAGGGATTATGAGTTATGCTTCACGTCTCGTCAAAGGTCGAGGCATAGCTGGTCGTGCCTAGTGTACCTAAGTACCAGCATTATGTTACAGCTCATTCATATGCCATATGCCTCATCCCTCGTCGCCTTGATATACGGGGAATATCTCTTGTTTAATCCATCACCCAAGCCCATGGGAGGGATCTTGGAATGTTGCAACATCCCTGTACCCCGTGTAAGTGATGCCGGCGGACCACTTTTTCATGTGTGCCGAGGTGTCTTTCCCCAGAAGAGGCTTCCTTCTTATTGCTAGATCATATGAAATTTTCACTATCCCGTTGCTCAGGATTGGATCTAATTGAAAATCGCGAGGTTACGGCCAGAGGAGCAAGATACTCCAGCGTGGCTCAGTGCATGTGGCTGGTGCTGATTGTAGCATCATCGGCGGTCCGTGATGGGGTCATACTTTCTTCTTGTCAGACTTGCTATTTCTTATGACGCTCTGTCCCCGAGAAAAGAAACGAAAACACACAGAAGAAAGGAGATGTTGGAGACTGATCACGATAATGGAGGAAAGCCACCTTTCGCAGACTTTGATTTTGGCCGCAAGGTAGCCTTCAAGTTGCATGCTCGGAGAGATAGATTTCAATCTATTGGTCGATGGCTAGCTTATCTAAGCACACTGAGCTGCTCCGAGCTGTTCCTGTCCGAGACCTAAGCTTGGCACCCTGGGTGCCTTCTCTTGCAGGTGGTACGGAATACCAGGTACTTACTTTGGCACCCTCGAAAGCCGGGAGGAAAACCAGTATTCTGGGGCACTCGCACCATTTTCTGGAGTTTGATGAACTGCGGTTTACCTTACTCCCAACGATATGGTGATAGAAGAGACGAGCACCTCCAGCTATTGAGATAAACCCCCCACTAGCCATAAATTGTCCAGACCTGAGGTGGCCCTTGCCCCCGCCTCGTCGAGGAACCTGAGGTATCCACTACCCCGAACGCAGCACCCCTGATCCACCCCGAGAAAGTGGGCCCAGCCACCGGGGTTCACCAAAAGAAAAAATAAAAAACGAAAATTTCGACATGCGCCGCTATCGTCTACATCTCATCCTCCTTCTCATCCTCCAGCCTCATCTCACAACGTAATAATCATCCCCCCTTTTAATTCCCACCTCAACTCATCTGATCTTCAGCGAAAATCTCAGCGATCATCCCATCTATCGTCTAACCCTCACATCACTTCACTTTTCCCTCAACGAACACATACACCTCTCACACAATGCCTCGCCGCGCCGCCCCAGAACCAAAGCCCCGCAAACCGCAATACTCCCCCGAAAAGCGCGCCCGCATCGCCGTCCTCTCGGAGCTCGGCATGTCCCTCAAAGAAATCTCCATCAAGGAGGAAGTCCCCGTCTCCTCCATCAAGGGCATCGTCACGCGCTACCGCCTCCAGCAGGCAGGCCGCGACCGGCCCCGTCCGGGCCGCCCCCGTATTCTGTCTGATCGGGACGTCAAGACGCTCCTGCGCGTGCTGCAGGAGAAGCCGGCCTGCTCGTACGCCGAGCTGAAGCGCGACGCGGGCGTGACGTGCGCGACCAAGACGCTGGTGCGGTATTTGCAGATGGAGGGGTTGAAGCCGACGAAGCCGCCTGCGGGGGATTCCGAGGAGGAGGCGGAGAGGCTGAGGGTTTTGGTTGAGGAGGGGGAAGGGGAGGAGGTGTGAGATGACTTGAAGTCCAACTTCGCCATGGCAATGGCGGCGGAGACATCTACGCATGTCAAGCCTGTGGACAGCAGGCTTGCAATTACGGATATTCATCTGGTACAGATTGACTTGATTGTGAGTTTCCTCTCATCTCAAAGTTGAGGTCAGCGCTAACTTTGCAGATAACGACGACCATCGTTCGAGAAAGAGGCAACGGAAGAGCTCGTTCTCGATGGGAAGGCGATTCTTGGAATCACAGCCTCAGCTCCTGTTTATGAGCCTTTCAAACAGGCTCGAGAGAACCGTAGCCCCAGCAAGGCTGCAACATTCGCGCCGCTTTCTATCAACAGGAATTTATCAGCTGGACGGCGCTTGGTTTTCATTAGAGAGAGGCCTGATGGTTTCCATCAGAAACTTGCCGCAACAGACGGTGACTCACACTGAGGCGTGCTACATTACCGCGTAGCCAAGTAGTCCTATGCAGCGGGAAGGAAAACCACCACACGTCGTGGTGTATGGGGTACGTTAGATAGATAGAAAGGATGATTATGATATCACGCAGCAATGAAGCACAATGCGGAGTGTAATGTATCTATTATATGGTGCGAGGTTCAGCAAGCGGGGGATTGGCTCTGCCGATAGTGGACTTCAGGGGGAAACAAGGGCAATTACAAGGGACATCGCCAACGACTTCAAAGCTTTCATTATCAATGGGCTGTCACGTAACGCAACCACTTTTCAGAAAAAAAGAGAGGCTTACTCACCGGTCACCCATCACTCTGTCCAAATGCTTCAAATAAGCCCCAGTATCACAACTCCCATCTTCACCCTCCCTCCCCTGACGAGCCAACAAGCCTTCCCCCTCGGCCCGAACCCTCCACGCATCCCAATCAACATCCACAACTCTCCGGTCAATAAACACCAGCCTCCCGCCCTCCCCCAACGCCGGCGCGAAGACCTTGACCCAATTCACCTCCCCCTCGACCTCATCCTGCTCGTCCGTCTCCCACTCACACACTTGTGACCTACCGTACCTCTCCCCCGTCCTCAACCCCGCGATGACAAGACACCGAAGCCGAAGACACCCCATCTTCACCGCGGCACGCCGGATCGCGTCTTGGAGGAACCCGCCACCACTACCGCTCGCATACGTCCGCAAATCTAAAAAGAGCGTCTCGAGCCGCGTCATGGCAGTCCAGTCCACCGCAATAAACTCCTCATCAGGAAGTCCCCGTTCGATGACGAAGGCCATCTCGCATCGGAAGTCGGTCACGGCATTGCGGCGCAGCCGGAGCTGGAGCCAGGGATCGGAGGGGACGCTGTTGAACATTAGGTGACGGGGCAACGACGACGACAACGTATCCGACTTTGCCGAGGCCGGGGCTGCTGCTCCTGTAGCATGAGAATAGTCTGCATCCCGCCCGTGACCACGACCAGCTTCACGAAAGACGAGCGCCCCGGAAGCCATGCACCTACCTACCCCATCGTCGTGCCCCCTCGGCCAAACCTGCTCAAAGACTCTTAGCCCGTTCCGTCCGAGGTCGCGCAGGGCCCAGTCCATCGCGGCCGGGAACCTCCTGCCAAGCTCTTCCTCCAGCAGCAGTGCGCCGTGTTGGGGATGCTGCTCGTGGGAACCGCCTACCTGCCTCATCAACGGAAAGGAAGCATGATCCCCATCCCCGTGCCGCACCCCGGACTCGTACTTCCCTCGAACGCTGCCGCCGCCGCCGCCGAACGCGCTCGCGCTCTTGGTGTAGACGTCGATCCGCTGAAGGTCGTAAATCTCGTTGACGGGGTCCGCGGCGCGGGCGCAGACGACCCAGTCTGGAACAAAGAGGGATAAGATGCAGGGGCTGCTACTTACCGTGAGGTAGTCGTAGAGGATGTGCTTTTGGAGTTCGAGCGGTAGGAATGCGAGACGGTCGAGGATGGTTGGTGGGCCTTGGCGTTGTGCTTGTCGGAAATCCATGGTCGTAGGCATGGGAGGATGAGGGAGCATATGTCGGAGGGATTTGTACGGATGGAGGTCCTTGTATGATACCTGTTAGTGTTCTGCCACCAAGGAACTTTTCGAATGTCGGCTGGAATTGAGTACCGAGAACTTGGGATTTGCAAGGATGGCAGGGCTGAAGATGCCCTTTTAATAGATAACTTGACGTTGTATTGCGGAACGGCCCTTGGGCCGCAATCTGTTTTCCTTTGTTTTCGTTCAGTTTCTCGACAACGATGTTCCAGTCTGCGAACAATGGCATTGTCATACGAAGGCCGCCAGGCCTCAAGACCTGGAACGTTGTAGTAGATACGAGATCATATGTTCTACTTCTAGGGATGGTTTATCAGCGGTAGAAGACTATCGGGCCTTGATCCAGCATCTGGTCCAACCGCTGGGGAGCCTACATATGATGTCCTACTCAACAGCAATGTTTCCAGGTTGTGAGCAAATTTCTAGGAGGACGACGTCTCACTCAGTCAACATGTTTGAAAAGTTGCCAGCCACTTCTTCTGCCTTGATCACTGACGACTAGACTGTCAGAACTCTTCTCATCATGAAAAGGGCCGTTGGTTTGTAATCCTCCCAGCCAGACGAGTTAAAGCCCCGACCGAGTCCATTGACAAAAGGGTGGTAAAAGATTCGAGCCCAGTGGTCTCTCGAAAGGATGAGTGAAACTACAGCTCCTGTGGTTCCCGTCATCTTCGAGATTTCCATTCAAAATTCACTATCTTCGGCTATCCTGAATCAGATTCTCGCAATGGTATTCGTGTACCTCCGTCCTGTTGCAGCCACATTCATTGTTCCGTTTTCTACATCGAAGTTAAAGAAAAAAAGAAAAAAAAAAAGACAAAATGTTTAGCCGGAGGCTGTATAAAGGAACCGAGACTCAGATGCAACATCCCCAGCTCGACCAAACCTTATTAGTCAAACAACACAATCTCACATCAGGCCAAGTCGTCTTGATTATATTCAAACACTCAATAGCTTTGTTCCTGACGAGAATCATATTTTGTCTACTCAATAACCCACTATCTTGCCCACTAAGGACTTATGCCTTAATTCTCGCGTTCCACAATCTCAAAGCCATCCTCTGACTCAACCCGCTTCTTCTCGCGAGAGTATTCATCATGTTCAACCCAAGCATACTCCGACGACGTATCCAAGGCATCGGCAACACCTACCTTTCAATCAGTCTCTCACACCCCTCTCACTCAATCGTAATTCTAGGGTGAGCTGGGCTGGTACTCGAACTACGACGCCCGCTCCGCAGACTCACCTTGCTCATCCACATCACCACCTGCCTTCTCCTCCGATGTGTATTCCGGGTATGTCTCACCTGCTGTAGGCATATCTCTGGCTACCTTCGCAAATGTGTCGGGTGTAGTTGTCTTGGTCTCCTCACCAGCCTCAGGTGCCTTGCACTCGAGCTCGAAAGCGTCACTGCCACTCGACGAATCCCAACCCTCTCCGCCCCTATACTCACCACCGTGAGCATCGTCCCAGCCCCCGAACGCAACTCCGGGGTACCGATGCCCACCGCCACTCTCTACATCAGGCATCTCGTAGTCGTCGAATCCAGGCACCGGGTATCCCATCCCGTCTCCAAAAGCATTCTCAGACCCTTCGAGAGCGCCAAGATTGGCGCACTCCCACCACGCAGCCTCCCCCCGCTGTAACCTGTCCTCGCAGAACCTCGCTTCGGTGATCAGACCCAGATCGATCAACAAGTCAACCACGTCGTACTGAGCGCCCTCCTCTTCCTGGGCCCACGCCAGCAGCCGCATCACACACATAAATTCCGTCGGCTCGGCATCACGGCTCCATTCGAGTAGGCGACAGCAGATGCGAGCCCAGGTCGCAATCCACTCCACATCCAGAGAGCCCGCCGCCTCGCGGAATTCAATCGTATGGTCTTTCGTGGGGTACGTCGTCCGTGTGCCGTTTCCATCCTGCGGGGCGAGATGTTCGAGAGAGTAGAAATCATAGGCTTTGAACTTGTAGTTGACATGCTTGGGGAGAAAGGCAGGCGTCATCAACTGCCCAATCTGTGCGACCGTCATGTCAGCACCGAGGAGATCCCTGACGCCAGACATGACGTCCCACCGAGACGGCTGGTTGACTTCCACACATTCGATACTTCCTCCTTGGCCTAGGATGTACCCGTCCAAGAAGTCGGGATCTCCGCGGATATCTTTTCGCATCGTTCCGGGAACACGAGCGTAGCGTCTCTTGATTGGGGGAGGTCGAGGCCGTGGTGGGATTACGCCCTTGGTTGCAGAGCTGCGGTAGTTCTTCGGCATTGGTACAGGAGCTTCGTATCTAAGTGGAGGAAACCCAAATGGCGAGGTTGAGCGAGCTTCGGAACTCTTTGGGTCCCTGACTTCGGGAATGGCCGGTCGATGCTGCCATGGTTCGTGGCCTGTCAGAAGGGCTTCATCGTCTTCTTGATCTAAGTTCAACTCGCGAATCATCGTCTCTGAGGTCGTGTCCACCTTAACTGAATCGCCAAGCCAGCGGTCTCTTCCCAGAACTTTCATCTTCTTCAAATTCCGTGGGGCAATGTTTTTGTCAATAGTCGCACCTGCAGGGCCTTTGCCCTGTCCCAGCGGTGTAGCTTCGTTCACTCGAGCAGACTGGCTGTAGGCGAGGGTAGCGCGCCAAGGAGGATGAAGTCGACTAATAAGAGGGTCGGCAGCCCATAAGAGGGCAGCGAAGTGCCGTAAAGTTCTTGCGTCGATTCTTTGCGTCGGTCCTACACCCACATGAACGTGGAATCCACAGCTAGGATTCACTCGGCATCGGAAGTTAGTAGTGATTACACTTACCGCCAGACGAACCATGTCAAAAGACATATTCATGTTGTACATAGCCGGTGATATCATTTCGACACGCTGCCAGCGGTACCCGTCGACGTGGTCAGCCTTGAGAGAGATGTCTGTCTTTAGCTGGAACGCGTCAATGGCCTTTTTACTCTGCCTGCTCTGCACAGAGCCGGACACACCGCATTGACCCTGGCCATAAACCGGCAACCCAGCTTTAGCCAAGGCGTCACCAATGCTGTGGAACACAAAGTCCTCGTCCCAATCGTACGCCGTATGCGGAAGGCCGTGCTTATCGATCCCATCATCCGAGGGAACTACGACAAGAGGCTGTAGTTCATGCCTGATGGCATGGTCGGGGTCTGTTTCCCCCTCGCGCACGAAGGCAACGAAGAACTCGAGTTCTACGCCAAATGACACTCGCGGAGGTGTGGTTTGTATTTGGCGTTTGGTCATGGTGGATTTGGGTGTATGTTGTGAAGTCAGTTGGTGAAATGTACAATGTGGTGCTTGTGGGTGCGATCAGTCAATGATGCAAATTGAGACGAATGAATGATATGAGGTAGGTATGTGTTGCGAAGAGCTGAACTGCTGTCATACAGGCGGCAGTGAGTTGGAATATATATCGTAGTATCCCTCAATAGCAGTATTCACTATGAAACCATTCCGATAGAGACAAAAGGAATTGTCTTTAGCAGTTCCGTGGAACAGAAAGCTGATAAAACAATGGGGACAAGGGATGTTTGACCGCTTTCATGACCTTTCCTATTGGCGTTGACAAAGGCATGTGTTAGTGAAGATTTGCAAGCTTGGGACGATGCGGCATACCTCAAAGAAGGCCAATGGGAGACTGTCACAAGCCCATTGTCGGCCATAATGGTCGGCCATAATGGTGATAGGCCGGTAGTCAACGCTCAAAGCAGAGGGGACAGGGAATTGGGGGGAATCAATTCTTCATTTCTTTTGACGTCGTCTGGACTGTCTTTCAATCATGCCTAAAACGCGAAATGCAGAGCAAAAGCAACATGGGGTGACATCACCCGTCCCTGTAACGCACTGACTCCTCCTAGAACTTCAAAATGCCATACGGGTGGGAATATCCATCGTCTCCATCGCATAATTCCACGTATTCCTCGTCAAAAAAGATTAGGGAGCCGCGTGGTAAGCACGCAGACCGGGTAGTAGGGAAGGTGATTACAGAGAAGCGAAATACCGCTCAAAGCCCGCGATTGTCAATCATGTCGCCGCATGAAGCAATCGCGGCTCGCAGTTTACCACAGCCTAATAGAGTGCAGAATCAATCTAAAGCATGTAGGCGAGGAGACCAATGGCAGCGACAGCAGCAGCATTGCCGACGTGGGCGGGGTTCGCAGTAGGAACAGCCCAGGCGGAAGAGCTGGAGCTGGAGGCGGCGGTAGTAGCGGCGGCGGTACCAGTTCCGGTGGCAGCGCTGGTAGCAGAGGCGGTGGTGGTGGTGGAAACACCAGAAGCCTGGTCGGCCTGGGCGTTAACGGTACCGCACTGGGACTTGATGGTGTCGGTGCAGTTGGTCTGGCCGCGAGCGTCACCAACGTTGGCTGTGATGCAGTCCTCGAAGGCCTTCTCGCAGATGAAGGTGGGCATGGTCTGCTCGTAGTACTCAAGGCCGGGGGCAGAGCCGTTGGGGCAGAGGCAAGAGTAGACAAGGGTGGTCTATTGAGTAAGAGTTAGCCATGCTGCCCACGAGCGTCGGCCTCTTTGAATTCGGGCCGGGGTGATCAACAAGCAACTAGTGCTCCTGGTCTAGCATAGGAAAAAAGAGGAGAACTTACAGAATCGCAGTCGTTGGTGGTGGGGTTAGGCTCGCAAAGGACCTTGCAAGTGTTGCGCTCGGCGACACACCAGCTGGCTGTTGAAGGAAAAAAGAATTAGTCAATGCTCAGTGGCTGTAATCATACGGCAAAGCCGGATTGCCAAAGCTGATGGCATAATTCTCCCAGTTGACTTACCTCTCTGGTTCACGGAGACAGTAGCAACGTTGATATCGGCAGCAGTGTAGACCTTGCGCTGGGCAGAGACGGCAGTGAGGGCCGAGAGGGCTACGATGGCGAGGGAAGTACGCATGTTGTCTGTTGGTGATGTGTAGAGGTAGTGGAAATTGTGGTTGGTTGAAGTTGTTGAATGGAGACGGGAGAACGTCTGACAATCAATCAAGCGATATTCAGTTCCAAAGTATCGTCGGCGGGGTGAAGATGTTTTGCCTGGATGTGCTTGCTGGTGATGTTTGACGGAGTGTGGACGGGGAAAAGAGAAGAGGTGAGGTCAAAACAGATGGGCGACGCGGGCAACGATGTGGTTTTATTATGAGGCAAGAGTGCAGCAACAGCAGCAACAGCAACAAGAGCGGCAGGTACCTCGGGGTGTGTGTGAGTGGTTCTTTCCCACGCTTGTCTCTCTGGTCGCACTTGCCTTGAATGCGGTAAGCTCAATGGGGGGAGCGGGAAAAAGTGTGAGGAGTCCAGGTATGAGTGCAGGTGCCAGTGGACAGTTACAAGGGTGGCTGGTGGAACAGCAGAAACCGCACCTTCCCTCTTGCGATCATCAGAAAGACAGGCAACGCATGGTTTGATTGCGCGGTACCTGTCCGGCCGACCGCGTCTTTTTTTTCTCTCTCCCGGTCTCTCTCTCACACATTTTTCCCTCTCTTAGCACCTACCTACCTGACCTCACACGTGCGGCCTTGCCCTCGCTTTCCCTTCTCTTTCCACTAAGATAGGGACACGATGCCCACGTCCGCCCAGCAGCAATTGCACCGGCGCGTCCGTGTTGGGCACAATACAAGGGTACCACTTACATGACAGTCGCAAGTCGCCGGGCTTGGCCCGTTCTTCTCACACAAACTGGAAGGCCTGCAAAGACGGGTACGTACTGGCGGATACAGACGTGTGGCTGGGGTCCACCCATCGCAAATGTCGGGTCACAGTGGGGGAGAGGGGAAACCCAACCAGGAACATATGCACATCCTCCAGTGCAGCCGCCGTATCTCCGTCGAGCAAAGTCCAATCGAGGTTGCCGTTGCGGACTCGGGTTGGATCACGATGGAATTCTCGTGATGAGGTCAGAACTGAGAAGCGACATCGTCACCGAGAGCGTGCGTGAGCGTCAGCGAATTCGCACAGACAGTCCGCGGCTTTGCTGTTATCGGCAGGGGCGGGTCCTTGACCGACTGGCCGGGGAGGTACGTACCGCACATGGCCTTAATCAAGATAGGAACGCTACAAGGTTGCGCATGGCGGGAATTGAACGTGTACGTATCTTCGCTGTGGGTGCAGATAATTAAAGTGCATCTTCTCGAGCAGAAGCTAAGACAGCGCCATCCCGCGAAGTTGTGGTGGTTTAATTCTTCTTCTACTTCCCACAGCGCAATTGCTGATACACTTGATCCCAATCTCACAATAACATCGTCAATTGTCAAGTGCCGCAACGGTGGATGCTCATATGAGGGGCGTGCTGCGTTGCTAAGCAGGCATAGGGCTGCCCTGTCAGTAGCACCTGGTCCCTGTCGCCTCAGACTTTGTAGACTGAAACTTTCAGCGACCCTCGTGATGGCCTCATCCGCGTCGTCGCATCTTTTCCGCTTTCATTCCATAATTAATACAGACATGGCCCGGTAGTTTGCCTGTGCCACCGCGGCTTATGCCATGCCACCGGCTAGGCTGTTCACTCATACATGCACACTCCAGGATTCACCGGGAACGACATGATTCTTCCCACCGAACCTTTGACTGGGTCAGTCTCTCATTACAGTTCAGTGAGAGATGCTGCCTGACTAAGGAAAGTAATGGGAACGGCTACTGTCAGTCGCGACAGGACAGGCATGGCACGCTGCACGCGAGATTCCATTGACCAGGCGATGGTCGCAGCGCCAAGTGCTATTACAGTCGCATTCCTTGCGGTGCCTGTCTCATAACAAAACAGAGAGAAGCAAAATGAGATAGCGAGAGGTAGAGAGGCACAGAGGGAAAAAATTGCCCCCCTCCCTCCGCCGGCGTCTCCTTCAGATTTCAGATTTCGCAGGGCCCGGGCTTTTCATCTCGGTCTAACGTTACCCAACACAGGTCCACCTTCCGCTCCTCTATTACTAGGTACTTGACCAGGTACGAATCGTGACTGAGGTCCGGTGTTCTTTCCCTCAACTTCCTCGAGAGTTCCTCCGCTCCTCGGTCTACAGAAACAACACCAGTCCCAAACGGTGTTAGAACGGCAGGAACACTAGCCACAGATATGCAGCTTGGCTGTTGCCGTGGTCCGGGAGACTCGCAGGTTCCATCTCCATTCTTGTGTGGGGGCAAGGGTATCTATTGCCAATCAATTCAACGCAACGCACTTTGCTCCGGGCGCCGTCCCATTTGCTGCTTCTTCTTCTTCGCCCTCGGTCTCTGGCTTCTCCCCGTCACTGTCATCCACTGCACAACCTACCGATGCCTCAGATTCATTGATTTCCCGATGGTTCTTTCATTGCCGGCAGACATGGAATATTTCCCGGCGGCATCTCTAGAGACCACGATCGATTACACAGATTGCATCGTCAATCGCCAATTCACCAAAGTGGCAGCTATTATGGTGTACCAAAAAGACGTCTCATCTTCCGAAACGAACCTGGCCTTTACCCGCCCCTTCTCACATCGCATCGCGTCGCCCTCTTCTTGGCGTCGCTGAATTGCCGCCCTGTTCACTGATTCCCTGCCTCACTCTTGTACCATGTTCTGTTTCTGTTTGCGAACCTCCTTACCTTCCAAACACCCCTTTTTTTTCCCTGTGAACAGACGCAAAGTATCGAATGGTGGTACAGCAGACGCCATGAGCCTTCACAAGCCGACATCTCAGCATCATGATCAACCACCTGAACCTCTCCACAGAGCACTCACCTTAGTGTCCGGTTGAGCCCGGCCCCATATCGAGAAACCCTGTCCTGCTGGCCTTACAAATGCCTGCTGCAACGGATCTTTTTTTTTTTTTTTTTTTTCGTGGAGCAACCTATGGAGCAGCCCGGCGCATGCGGATGTTCGTGCCCAAAGCTCCAACGCCGTTGGACGCCAGCCAACAATCACGGCACAAAGAGGCCGCCTCGCCAACTCCAATGTCGATTTTGGGCGGATGAAAAAGACAATGAGTCTCTCAAATCGGCAACGCGGCCAGTCCACGCACGCTCTTACAGTAGCACTAACCCGAAGTAACACCTGGCATCTGTGGCACTGGCAGACCATGGTGAGCTACCTCTCACAATCCTGGGCGCTGAGCTACCACGAGCTCGCTGGCCAATCATTGCAGTCAATTGCTTGCCCAGCTTTCTAGTGATCGTCATCAACAGTGACACTAGTTATCTACACTAGCCATCTGCACCAAACGCCTGGGGTACCGGTATGCGGGAGGGGCTGCTGCCAACCCGCCTGAAGCAGAGCTTGCTATCGGATGCAAAAGTCGACTAGGTATTGTCTCTCACGGCAACGTTCATCCGCTTTCGATATGTTCCAGTTTCCAACAGGCGACGGTTGGGCAGCAGAAACGGTCTCTTGTTCAATTCAGAGTACATTGGTGATTCACTCATGGCCAGTACCATAGGTATTGTCTTCCGGCCAACCGCAAACAGTCTGCATGTGTCTGTCGCACCGGCTATGACCAGCCAACCGTCACTTACATCGGACCATCTGCAGCGTCTGTTCGGCCATGCAGTTTCTCCGCCTCGTCCAGCTGCATCCATCTCATCACACCCTCCCGTCCTTCGCCAGCCACCCGCGAACCAAGTTTGCGCATTTCTTGAGGCGTCGCCAGAAACTGCTCGCAAAGTTGGCCTAGACCTGCAAGAGGCTGCCGATACGAACTTTGCTTGTCTGTACCCGCTGGCACGACCCCGCCACCAAGCTTACGAACGCATCGCCCAGCCAGCGTCTTTGCCGCCAGCCCTCAGTCTATGGCTTCATCTTCTGTTGAGTGGCTTGGCTTGTTGAGCTGCCTCAGCAATGTTTTCCTCCGTCTAGAAAGTCAATGGATCGGCTTCTGAGGGAGGCCCTCCTAGCGTGCGTTGAAGCTTTTAACGGACTTGATCGAAGAACGATGTTATGCCTAAGCATGGGATTTACGGGATTCCCATCACAAGAACCCCAAGAAGTGATTTTCGGAGCGCCATGCAGCTGCCCCCCAGCGCCGCCAACTTGGCAAGCCGGGGTTGTGGGGGCTGGACGAGGATCCAGGTTCCGGATCTCCGTGCCGTGTCAAGACGTCACCTGTCATCCTGTCGACAAGCGTGTGCCACTTACTTGGTCAACACCTGAAGCTTGGATCAAGACACTGCCAAGCTATTGCCGATGACGGGAAGCTGCATGATTCTTCAAGAGCTACAACTTTTTCCTTTGTACGGCGCCAGCAAAACCTGGATACTCCGCTCTCTTGGATTCGCCGCCGAAGATGAAATCTGAATTCCTTCGACATGCACCAAAAGGGGTCTCCAGCAGTCGACCGCCGGCTGAAGTTTGTGACCTCATGCTCGCCTCGCAACAGGCTCGACTCCAACTTCAAGAACATCCTTGACGATGCCCTTCTCGCTTCTGATTTTCTCGCCTCCGCTCTTCACCCACTTATTCCATGCGCCTAGCTGCATACACAGTCCCTCCATGGTCGTGCACTTGGCCTGGTATCCCAATCCGCCCTCCTCTGGTCGTCGTCGAGCGTCGGCATCGTTGATAATAGCATTAATGGCACCTGCCACGGAAGCGGGCTGCAGCATGTACAACGGCAATCCGGGTTCCGAGAAGATATTCTGCAACGCTGGCACCTTCCAAAGCAACAAGCAATAGGTCTCTATGCAATGAGCCAAGAGCAGCAAAAGCAGTGGCGGCGGGTATTGCACGTGAAAGGGTGTCACGCTGACCGACTGCACGAGTGTGTAAAAGTCCTTGAAAACCGGAGGCGGTCCTCCATCTGTGACAAGGAATGGGCGGGCAGCCACTTTGTGCGCGTGAGGGCCGAGCAGGGCTGCTTCGTACTGCAGATGTGCCAGAGCCACGTTGGCCCCATGGACCCAGTTCTGCATAAAGGGCGCTGTGAAGGTAGGAAAACTGGCCATGCGTACTGTCGCTCCAACCAGATAATCGTCCTTGTGGCCGTAAATGGCATTTCCTGGCCGGATGGCGCCGGTGCGAAAGCCCCCTGCCTGCGTGGGATCTTGTGGCACCTTGTTCGCGCTGCAGACGAGTCGCTCGGCTTCGGCCTTGCTTCTGGCATAATTGGCGAAGAACTCTTCGTGAGGACGCATCGGCTTCTTGAAGTCTACTTCATCAAGGACCTGGAAGAAGTTCGTCGGCCACCGACTCCACGGAGCGTTGAAGAATTTGGTGGGTTTCAAGGCCACACTACAAGACGAGGTAAAGACGAGAACATCTGCTCCCGAAGTCTTAGCTGCGGCAAGAACATGGGCGGTTCCCCTAGTGTTGACGAGGGAGCAACGTTCGTAGACCAGCTGGCTACGCTCTGAGGGACGAATGACTGCGGCGGTATGGAATACGGTCAATGGAAGATGTGCTACCGACTGTGGCCATGATCTACCAAATGCGGCAGAGGTTGCTGATTCAGAAGAAATGTCGGCTTGAGCGAAATCAACTCTAGATATCGGACCCTCACTCATGTCGTCGCGGCCAGGCTTACGGAAGTCAATGATTCGAATAGCCTCTGGCGGATGGCCGCGCGCAATGAGCTGAATAGCCAGCTGCCCTCCTACCAGGCCTATTCCATACCATGGTCAGTAGCGATACGTGACGGTTTTCGCAGAATACTTGCCAGAGCCTCCAACAATGATGTACCGACGATCCAATTTCGGCGGTAAGTGCGGAGTCCAGTCAACGGGCTGTTTCTCCATACGCTCAAAGGTACGCTTGATTTTCTCTGGCGTCCATCGATCCGGCGACACCCGCAGAGCCTCAGGATGGATCGTTGACATGGCACGGTTGATCTTCCAAAAATATGCCAGCAAAGCCGCCAGGAAGCCGAAGGCGACCCTTGCCGTCCAAGATTCCAGCACCATGTTGATCAATATCCACCAGTTTCCCTCCGTCCTAGGATTCGGAGCTCCCGTGTCGAACGACTGCTACTGTGAAGTCGGCGCGCTGCAACTCTCTGAACTACACAGATGACGATTTTAGGTGCAGTTGGAGAAGGAAGCTTGTTTTTCCATGACGCAACGCTAAAGGAGGGGGGAGTTGGGAGGCTTTTTATGCCAGATTCCCTTTTCAAGACGCGCTCCTTGCCCGTCGCATCTGAAATTCGAGCCGATCAATGCGCTAAACGCTTTTCTCATGGAAGTCCTAGGGCTTCCCCACCTCGCCGGTCCTTGCGCCGAAATGCCATTTTGCAGTACCGGGGTTCAGTCTGAACTCCTCGGAGCTGGAGTTCGCAGCAGCCGATGCCCCCCATCAGATGCACGAAGATCGAGAGAGTCAGCGGTCAGCATCTTGAGAAAGATGTCCTTAGCCAACCAATTGTTTCGCAACGGCACAGAAAGGCTTCGGGGCTTTCAAAAGTTCCGAATCTGGATATCTCTTATTCGTATTCTAACCGAGTTGTGTGGGCGTTTAACAAGTGGCCCCCATACTAGAGAATCCCGGCACCGCTGCTGCTCCAACTTGAACCCGCTGAGGAGAGGGCGGGGCCTGAAGCTACCGTTCGGCACGTAGACTTTCGTCCGGGGCGACCCGAAACCCAACGTGGGGTGCACCGGCGTCGCGCGGTCCCGTGTGGTTCGACCTATTGCTCCCAGTCCCAACTTCCCAAGTCCCAAACTGGGAATCGTAGGGAAGCTGAAGCCCTCCACGGGGCTCTTTGCTGCCCTGCTAATGGGCAACATGGGCGCTAATTGGTTCCAGGCATCTGTACGTTTTCGCCCTCCTCTGTCAGCTTGTTCCCCGCATAGGCAATTTCGTGCTACGCGAAAGACCTGCATCATAACGTGCGCGCGGCGCACGGGAGTGGGCGCTCTGTCAGAACCTTATTGCGCCTCGTTGACGATCCATGCCATGATTTCATGTTCGTCATCGATGCTATGGCCTATTTCGGTCATGTGGCACGCTAGATTGGATGATTCTTTGATGGGGAAGCAGTTTGAGGCTCTTTCTCGAAGAATGATTATCGGAAGCGATGTTTTGGGCCAGAGTCTGGATCTGAGTGCGTATGTATGTGCATTTATGGGTGCTCACCGGAGTATGTTACTGCTTGGTATAAAAAGAAGAAGGAAAACAGAAAGGGATAGGAAGGGAGGGGAAATACTGACCATATAATACACGCCCTGTCCGGAATTGAACAGCGCGCCCCTCAGTCAACCCGAGATCTGACTTCATAGGAGTATTTGTTCTTATTTTGACCATTCGACCACCTCGCACACAGCTTGACCTGACCTCGCCGACCTAGACGGGCGCTGCTGTGCTGGTGACCGGAATGGGATTGAGGGGGGTATATACCATCGGGCGCCCGAGGTAAGGTAGGTCAAGGAAGGAAGAAAGTAGGGACGTGAAGATCGGAAGGATCGCGTTCAGTCCCGACCACGCGGGCCGGGCTTGTTATTTTTGGATCACCTCAATCTTCATGCTCTTGGTTAGACCAGCAAACACACATATGTGGATAGTCGACATTCACAAGCGTCATGCAGGTTGATGGCACAGGCGAGGCTGTCCATTGAAAGTCAAATTCAGGCACCATTTCGATTGGTTGAGCAATTTAAACCAGAACATCTCGGTATGGAGTTACGACGGAACGTATCCAGATTCATTTATTCTGGAGACTCGTCAATGGCTACCAGAACTAGGCCTACTAAGCACATCGAACTGTTGCCTCTCGCTTGTTACATTCTAGGAGAAGGGAAAATCGATGATCAAACCGAGTGTCTAAGAGGGAATGCAACTCTCATCTGTCAAACGACGTACGCAGCGATAAACTCCTACTTGATTTCCGAAATGGTCACCTTGGTCCACATGTTCTCCTCCACAAAGATGTTATAACTATACGAATCCCACGGCCTCACCGGATCCGCAAGCTCAAAATCAAAGTTGCGCATAAGCTAACCGCGCAAACGTCAGCATTCCGTATCCCTAGTCGATGACAGCCCTAGTCTAGTCACTGTGAACTTACCTCGAAGAAAGCCTTATACAGCTCCATAAACGCCACCGGTTTACCCGCACACATATACCGTCCGTACCCAAACGCCATCTCCACGTCGCGCTCCATGCTCAGCCTGGCCGCGTCGTCGTCGACCTCGAGAAACCGCTCCGGCCGGAAGAGTTCCGCGTCGGGGCCGAAGAGCAAGGGGGATTTGAGGAGGCCGGGAGCGTTCATGCCGATGGCGGTGCCGCCCGGGATGAACTTGCCGTCGACGGTGTCGCCTTGGGGCGGGACGGTTTTGGGGTAGAGGCCTGTTGCTGGGGCTCGGATTCGGATGCCTTCGTAGATTAGGGCCTGTAAGGTTTTAGTATCGTCATGTACTAAGTATGTATCGCATGTTGGATGGGAGAGGGGGAGGGGGGATAGGGGGTGATACGCACGCGTAGGAACAGGATCTTGCTGGCTTGGTCAAAGGTAATCGGAGTCGAGACACCAGAGGCGACGGCGTCCCGAATGACGGCCTTGAATTTGTGGTAGATCCTGGGGTTGCACATTAGATGCAGCATTGTGACACGGATCACGGAGGCGGTAGTGTCCGAGCCGGCGACGAGAGCGAAGAGGCCTTCGGCTTCGCATTCTTGCTGCGTCATGCCGTTCTTGATCCAAGATCCCTGGTCGAATTCGTCAGTACCATCTCCTAGGGCAAAAAGCAGAGTTCGTAAAATGTAGATGGACGTACCAACATATCCTTCTGAGGCTTCGAGGTGGATTTGAACCTCTCTCCGACGTACTTTTCAGCAATCCTATCACCCCGTTAGTCGCAACTCCTATGGTATGAACGGCTTCCGCGATGAGAGACGATCCTCACCCCATCATCTGCCCAAGCCCAATCTCATCAGTCGTCCTTGGCCCAAGCCACCTCAGAAACAACTTTGAAAACCGAATCGTCCGGATCCACGGGGTATCCAACGTGATCGCGATCAACGGCCAATTATCCCTCATCTGCTTGATAAACCCAAACACATCCGCATCAGCCTCCAAGTGCCCAAACGGCTTCCCGAACGCGGCGGCGGTGATCACATCCATGGTAAGATACGCCGGCAAGACTCCCATGTCCACCAACTTTCCTCTTCCTCCTCGTCCCCCATCACCACCGCCACTGACACCCCCATCATACGCATACCTCTCCCTCAAAAGCCTGACCAAACTCACAACCTGCACATCAACGCTCGGCTCCAGCAAATCCACCTCCCGCCCCGCATACGCCGCCGCCGTCTTAGCCTTCATCCGATCATGTTCCCCTTTGTCGAGCGTGGTGAACATGGTCTCCTGGTAGGGGTTGAACCGGCTGGAGAAGTACCACGAGTCTTTACCGTAGTCGCTGCGGACGGCGTTGATGCGGCGGAGGACGGCGGGGTCGTCTGTGAGGAGCTCGTTGGGGCCGACGCGGACGAGGCGGGAGGTGTTGAGGGCGCGGTAGATTTCTTCTTGGCGGGCGGAGCGGGCGATGAGGAAGAGTGGGAGGTAGGAGAAGGTGGATAAGGGGGAGTAGGCTGGGATGTGGCGGAGGCGGTGCCATGTGAGGAGGGAGGTGAGGGTGTAGTAGAGGGTTAGGAGGGCGAGGAAGAGGGCGGTGTATTGGAGGGGGGAGAGGTCGAGGCATGTGAGGTTCGGGATGGCCATGTTGGGCGGTTTGTCTCTTGACGTCGCTGGATGTTGAGCTGTTCTACGTCGGGATCTTGGATTTTCACCACCTGAAAGTCGCGGTCTCGCGAGAGAAGAAGGATATTTTGTATCATTTTCACACTTTTGCCGTATCCTCCAAAGTTTACGGAGTTCAGTTGTGATTGTCACGCTTATATGGAGGTGTCAGCACCACGTCGTACCGCAGTTACCTATGGCGGCCTTGAAGATGTCGATCTACCGGGGTTTTTTAACATTCGTCCACAAGGTCTAAAATGTGATGGAAATAGCTCTTGTGTCATTCGATATCGTATTATGTCGGCCCCGCTACCGGCAGCTTAGCGCCCGTTTTATGTAGCATTTGATTAGGTGGTGAGAGTTGCATGCATTTTACGGGACGTGCAGTATTGATGAGGGGATACGGCATTGCGGCATGTAAGACCCATGAGATGGCAAGAGCCGAGAATGACCCGGTTCAGGTGTGCCCCCTTCGTTGAGATTTAAGAGATCATTCTAAAACCAACTACGGTCTTTAAAGGGACTTTGGTCGAGAACGATGGATATCACAAGTCTAGACGTGGGGTAGTTCAAGCTGGACAGCAGACAGCATCTGACAAGGGTGCTAGGATCTGTCGCAATTGCCATTTAAGAAAGGTAATGGGACTCTTTTCGCTTTCCACTTCCACTTTCTTCCAAGGGCTAGTCTTGCCACTTTGGCATAGAAGGCATTTGTTTCTCAAGTATACAGCAGATGCTGGCTCTGGCTTTCGTTGTTTTCGACCCATCTAATTGGTTTTCTGCGGAGCTAAGGCATGTAGCCTGCGACGAGAGAGTTTCGATGGACCGGAGCTCTTCAGAAGCATCTAGCACTGGTGGCTCCTATGGTTGATATTCTGTCTACTAAAGTCACAAGAAATGAGGACCAATCTCGTTCTTTCCAGGCGATAATAGCAGATTAGAGATTGATAGGCGTAGTGAGGGGTCTCGCATCTCTCAAGGCTGGGTCTGGACGTGATATGGTACCACTGCAGAAAGGTAAGAAAATTATACATGAGGTCGAAATTAGATTCTACTAGCAGAAGCTCTGTCACGATCAACTAGGTGATCCCTCCCCGACCCCAGCTGGCTACTGCCAATAGGCACGCAGTCTAGGCTGCCTCAAAGTCGTTGATGGAAGATACTCTCACGTTGCCGAAGGGTCAGGAACAGATAGCAGAACAAGCTGTGACCGTTTAGAAGGAGGAACATTGACGTGGCGTTGAAGGAAAAAGGAAATGCCGTAAAGCACAAGATGAAACTGAACTTGATAGGATCAAGGTTGTACAAATTTGCCTAGGAAGGATGTTTGTGAAACCATGAATCTTGCCATTTACCACTCCCTTGAAGGTGGAAACGAGTACGCTATGAACATGCGCCTCTAAACCATTGTCCTCGTAACTTGAAGAATGTAACACAACGAGATGGATTATGTCAAGTCGCAGCTAGCTTAAAGCAGTTTTGACACCTAACCCATGAACTATAAGGTAATATTGCCCTCAACTGCGTATCCTTGCTCGAGGCTAAGTTAGTCTCTACCTTGGAGTGGGCAATTCGGGAACCAACCCGTTCCTACCAGAAGAGTTATTCTTTGAGCTGTGATGAACTTGACTACCCTTGACAATCTAGTGATTACTTTGAACTTGAGTTCTTTGATCCGCCTTGTCGTCTAAATTGTTGTAGGGCTACCTTGGACAAGGAGAAGTTGTTGACGTCGGACGACAAACGGAAGCGGAGAGTGGGGCCGGATCTGGCTCGGCCCCTCTGAAGATCGCTCGGATGTCACCGACTACGAGGATATGCCTTCGAACAACGTCGAGTCAACTTGGCTGTTTGGATTAGAGAAGAAGAATCCAGGGTATAGCCGTGCTAGAGCCTCAAAGTTGTTGAACCACCAGCCTTCCCAAAGTGCTCTCAGATTTTTTTCTCATCAAAGGCACTACGAATCTGGCAAGATCTTCGCCTGCTGTTCCCGAAAGTCAATGCCTTGGACCCCGGATTCCCCGCACAGACCATTTGTGTCAAGAAGGAAGAGAAGATGTGGCAGCTGATGAGTGAGCGGTGAGGATACTGAATGCAATTGAAGCCTTAAATATGTCTGTTTCTGCCTTGATAGCCAGGTGAAGAAGGAAAGAATATTTCTGAGCTTGATATCCCGTCGTATATCGCAGCTGTTGCCGTGTGAAGGGCCGGTAAATGGTGATGGCAGGTGGCAGTGTGCGGGTATCTTCATGCACCCCTGGACGTCGTCCAATAGACAAAAGGGAAAAACGCTTGGGCCATGTAGCGGTGAGAGTGTCACCGGTACTTGATTGGCTCAGAGGACCCCCGCAATCATCTTGGTACTGGAAACCCAACACACCAACAGCTGTTAGAGCACTAAAGCTAGCAGTGAAAGGCAGGCGCTAAGCCCAGTGAAGAAGGGGGGGGAATACCCTTTGCCTTGAAGCCTATCGCGCCACTGGTCGGCCTTGTTGATTGTGCCCCGCCTTGCCCACAACAAGTGACCCTCCACTCCAAACCTCTGAAAACCATCACCAACACCTTCCTCCCCCCCTAGCTCTTCCGAACCTCAACTCTGCGCTGCGCGCGTGAAAATATTCCCTTTCCCCATTCCACTTTGCGTCGCAGCTATTCCCAAGTTTCATTGAGCCACATTACACAATGAAGGGCGAGGTATGTTCAATGTCATTCATTCTTCTTTTATCTTCTGATCTCTACTCCAAATCCTCCATATCACAGCTTCCCGCGGGATCGTGGGTTGCTTGCTGGCTGCTCGCTACTCTCCCCCATTTTCCCGTACCGAGGCGACCCCTGAAATCTAGCCTACCTTACCTAGCTGTCCCATCCATCCTGACCTCGGTGTGCGGCCCCAATACTGACGGCGATATCTCTAGATTCTTCACCTTCATCTCGGTCAGGCCGGTACCCAGCTGGGTAACTCTGCTTGGGAGCTGTACGTTGCCCTCCAATCTCATATCCTCCCGATCCAAACGCGAAATCCGGTGAAACTGACCGCCCAACGCGCAGCTACCTCCTCGAGCACGGCCTCGGCTCAGATGGTCGTCCTGACCCCAACGCCAAGGACGTCGTCGATGGCGGTTCCTACGAGACCTTCTTCACCGAGACGAGCGGAGGAAAATACGTTCCTCGCTCCCTCTTCGTCGATCTCGACCCCTCTCCCATCGACGAGATCCGAACTGGCGGCTACCGTCAGCTCTTCCACCCTGAGCTGTTGATCAGCGGCAAGGAGGATGCTGCCAACAACTACGCTCGTGGTCACTACACCATCGGCAAGGAGATGGTCGACAATGTCATTGACCGTGTTCGCCGCGTCGCTGGTCCGTACCCCTTTTGATGCCTTTCGGCCCGCTGGCCACGTTGAAACTGACCAATACCTCCTATAGACAACTGCCACTCCCTCCAGGGTTTCCTGATCTTCCACTCCTTCGGCGGTGGTACCGGTTCTGGATTCGGTGCCCTCCTCCTCGAGCGCCTCTCCACAGAGTACGGCAAGAAGTCGAAGCTTGAGTTCGCCGTCTACCCCGCCCCTCGCGTCTCGACTGCCGTCGTTGAGCCCTACAACGCCGTCCTGTCTACCCACAGCACCATTGAGAACTCGGACTGCACTTTCCTCGTCGACAACGAGGCTGTCTACGACATCTGCCGCCGCAACCTCGACATTCCCCGTCCCGGTTACGAGCACCTCAACCGCCTGATCGCCCAGGTTGTCTCCTCCATCACCTCCTCCCTCCGTTTCGATGGTGCCCTCAACGTCGATCTCAACGAGTTCCAGACCAACTTGGTCCCCTACCCTCGTATTCACTACCCCTTGATCAGCTACGCTCCCGTCATCTCTGCCAACAAGAGCTCCCACGAGAGTTTCAAGGTCCAGGAGCTCACCTTCCAGTGTATGTCTTCATCGTCTGCCAGCAAAATGTGAATACGAACGAGCGCTAATCCATCACAGGCTTCGAGCCCAACAACCAGATGGTCGTCTGCGACCCCCGCAACGGAAAGTACATGGCTGTTGCCCTTCTGTACCGTGGCGACGTCGTCCCCCGCGACTGCAACGCCGCCATTGCTGCCCTCAAGGCCAAGTCCTCATTCAACCTGGTCGAGTGGTGCCCTACCGGTTTCAAGCTCGGAATCAACTACCAGAAGCCCATGGCCGTTCCCGCCGCCGCTGGCGATGGTGGTCTTGCCTCTGTCGACCGCTCCGTCTCCATGTTGTCCAACACCACCGCCATCGCCGAGGCCTGGTCGAGACTGGACCACAAGTTCGATCTCATGTACAGCAAGCGTGCCTTCGTCCACTGGTACGTCGGTGAGGGTATGGAGGAGGGTGAGTTCAGCGAGGCCCGGGAGGATCTTGCTGCACTTGAGAAGGATTACGAGGAGGTTGCTGCCGACTCGTACGAGGGCGAGGAGGACGATGCCGAGTACTAAGCCGACATCGGAGACCGTTCCGTTTTTTTGTTTCGCGGTATATCGGTTGCTGCAACGAACAATGACGAACCCGGCAGCCTTGGGCGAAAAACGAATTGCATGAAAAAAAGTTTGTCCTTTTGGCGGCCGTCGGGATGTCGGTTCGGAAGACTTTTGTTCTCGTTCTCGTTCTCGCCGGACGGACATGGACGCACAAGGCACTGGATTAACCCATAACCCAACGAATGGATATTTCGGCGTCAAGCTCGAGTCATAATAGATGAGACCAAGTCACTTTCTTCTTTCACAAGTATATACGTGGTACCTCCTGACTTGTCTGACGAGAGCCTCTTGGGGAATTGAAACTAGTCACTTGTAAATCGACGTATTCTTCCAAATTAATTTGCATGTTGTGATTCGGTGCTGTGATTGCACAGTGTAACGTACATATGTGCTATTGGTAGCAAAACAATACTTGATGTGGGAATCGAGGGTTGCTCTGTAAGTCACAGATGTATCAATGTGCTTTGTATAATGTTCATTATTTTGTACGCCTTTTCCCGACGCTTCCATCCGTCTACTTTTGGTATTTCATGCAACTACCTCAGTACAAGTAGGTCACCCCACCCCCTCCGCAAATTGTTAGATTCATTTTTGCTTCTTCTTCCACTCCGCGGCTCTCTTGGCACCACGGCCCGTAGGCTTGCTCTTCTTGACGCCGCCCTTGTTCAGGGGCTTACTCCGCTTGTTGAACTTGAGATCCTTTGGCCTGCCGTCCTTGGCACTGGCGCGGCGGCCTTCAAAAATAAAGTCCTCGGGCTTCTTCATCTCATCCTTGGGGATGGCGCCGGAGCCATTGCCAGGGGCGCGCGGCTTCCTATCTTCAAATTCTCGGCCTCTGCGCTGCTCGCGGCGGGCTCCTTGACGGCCCAGGAGACGGCTGGAGCGGCCGGCGAGGGACTGTTGCTCGGGGGTGATCTTGGCCTTGTACTTTGTGCTGCCCGGGGCTCCGCGTGAAGCGTCTGCTTGGGCGGCTCTGGCCTTGTTGGTGCGCTCCATGGCGAGGGCAGTCTTGTGGGGGGCCTTTGCGCGGGTTACGCGCATGATGCGGGGGAGCATCGGGGGGTACTTCTTGCCGTCTAGAAGGAGGGCTGATTCTACGTGGTTACCGTCCTGTGGATATTTGGTTAGCAATGTTTCTCCCACTACGTCGCAATATTTGAAGGCAACTTACGTAGAACTGGACGTAGGCGAAACCCTTGCCCACTCTCGTCTTGGGATCGCGAACGACGCGCACATTCTCGACCTTGCCGGCGTGCTTGCCAAACGTCCTCCAGAGGCCCTCCTCAATGTCGGCCGGCACTTTGGTGCGCTTCTTCTGCACCGTCTCGCCCTCCTCGTTGGTGGCGAGGATGGTCTCGTCGTCGATGAAGCCGAGGTTGCCGACGAAGACGCAGCGGCGGTGGTCCGTCGGAGCGGGGTGAGCGACGCTGTCGACGCGCAGGTGGCGGTCGAGGACGATGGTGCCGTTGAGCTCGGCGCAGACCTTGCGCGCGGCGGCGGGCGTGGAGAAGACGACGTAGGCGTTTGCGGACTTGGTCGTCTCGTTCATGAGGGACTTCGTGATGTAGGCTGCGCGCTTGGGGAGGCCGCCGCCGGAGAAGGCGATGGAGCGGAAGCGGATGGACTCGATCTTTTGCGGGGGCTTGGCGTCCTTGTCGAGGACGCTGGTGAGGTGGGCTTCGAGGGTGCGCTTGGCCGTCTTGTTGTCGATGGCTTCGGAGGCGACGTTGGAGAGGAAGACTGTGCGGCTTGCCTTTTCGAGCTCCGTGTCCTTTGTCTTGGCCTTGCTCTCGGCTGCGACGGATTCGTGGACGGGGACGGCGTCATCGTCAGACTCCTCCTGCTCTTCTTCTTCTTCCTCTTCCTCCTCCTCATCCTCCTCGCCTTCACCCGCACTCTCGCCCTCGGAGGATGTTTCTGAGGCAGCCTCTTCGTCCTCTTCCGTATCCTTGGACTCCTTCTTGCTGCGCTTCTCAGCATGGATCTCCCTCTCCTCTGCCTCGGCGAGCTTGCTCAGGTATTTGCCCTCGATGTCGTCCTCTACTCTCTTGCGCTTGCGCTCCTTCTTGGGCTTTGCAGCTGGTTCTGACACTTCCTCCTCCTCTGAATCGGCGATATGCTCGAGGTCAATCTCTTCATCGCTACCAAGCTCAGACAGCTCCTCGTCGTCGGCATCAGGTAGTTCCTCATCGTCGTCGGAAGCCTCTGGAGCAGCCTTCGCCTTCGGTGGAGGCGCTTCGGAGTACCTTGACTTTTCTGGGGCCTTCACAGGTCCTGCCTGAATTTTGTTAGAATTTTCTTGGCTGCATTGGTCGACTTTTGCAGAAAACGACTTACACTGGATGCGAAGAGGGCATCGAGAGTGGGGTCAATGGCCTTGCTTGAGGCCGTAAGTTTAGAACTATTCAGAAAGCAATTAGTCTTAAAAATGTGCCATGACATCGGGAGTGAACTCACCTTTTCCCCATTGTTGCGACAGATATATGACTTGTTTTGCTGAGTATCTATGTTCTGCAACGGGTCTGCTGTAGATGCACCGATCCGCCCCAGGTCGCTGCCGCGACAAGAAAAAAAATCAAGCTCTCTGTACCACTTGGCCTGCGCTCCAGCGCGATAAGAGATTTCGGAGGTGGAGTGCGCCGATAAGAAACGGAACAACCGTGGATTGGTGCAAAACGTCAGAAGACCGCTATTTGCCGAGGACAAGTGCCCCGTGCCCGCTGTTGTGCCAGCTCTCACCGCTTTCGCTCGTTGCTAAGACTTGGTTCTGCCGACCGATGCTGGTTCCGCTGGGGGGGGGGGGCCGGAGAAAGGCACAGAGCACAGAGAGAGAGGGAGCAGGTGAGCGCATCTCATGGAGCGGCAGGTCACTAACGCTTCTCTCTCATCCCCGAAAACCCACCACAACACCACCACTTTGCGCTCGCCCACCTCTGCATTCGGGACCGGACAGTCACACGCGTTGATGCTTCTCTTCAACTCCTTTCTTCCAAACCTTGATTTTAGCACGCACTCGCTTCCCTCTTCACGACAGCGACCCGCCCGCTCCTCCAACCCACCGCTGTCGCTGCCGCTGGTGCTTGTCCCTCCGCGCCCCGTCTTCGTTCCCACGAAAACTCGTCTACCCGAATTGCACTGCTCCACGACGCAACCAATCTTCAAAACACCCGATTTGATATCCCAAACCGCGGTATCAACTCAATTTTTCAATGGCAGCTACGGCGTCCGCGCCGCCTGCCCTCTCTCCAGGGCAGGCGACGCTCGATCATGACGATAGCAACATCTCCAGCCCGCTGAGCGACGTCGAGGACAAGGACGGCGGTGAATCTCTTGATGGAATGCAGCTCGACCACACTCGGCCAGACCATGACGAGGCGCTTGACTCTGACAGCAATCTATCAGAGGCAAATGATACCGAAGCGGAGACTGAGCGTCTCTACGACACCCCGCAGGCACAGCGCCACAAGGACGTCGTTGTCAATCAGTTCAACGACGGCCAGGTCTACGAACGGACTCCTAGCAAGCTTCAAAAGACGTTTTCTGTCGACGGCCACGACGATGGCGACGACGACAGTCTTTCCGACCGCGACGACGTGTCAATGACCTCTAGTCACGGTGACTTGGGCTCGCCCACCAAGCCCAAGAAGTCGACCGAGCTCCCAACCACCGAAGACGACCCTGAGAATACCGATAGCAAGAAAAGGAAGCGGTCGCCGGTCGCGGAATCTTCCGAGCCAGGCCAGCCCGCCAGGAAGCGCACCGGTTCCGTCGTGCCCCAGGAGCAGGATCAGCACAAGACTGACGTGGAAATGCATGACGACGAGGCCCCGTCCACAAACTCACATACTGGTGATCACTCAGCGACCGAGGAAAGTGTTTTGGAACTTCCCCACAGCAAGCGTGGCCCTTCGCGCGATGGTCACAGCCCGATCAAGGATTCACAAATCACGAAAAAGGTTACCCGCAATGGGAGCAGAAGGAAAGGTCACGCTGTCGAGGCTCACGAGAACGAAGGGCACGAGGGCGACGCCCGAGACGATAGTCGTGGTGACGACGACTCGGGGCCTCACGGCGACGACCAGGCTGACCACGAAGGTGACGACGAGGCAGAGGCGACCAGGAATGACGAAGAATGTAGGTGGCTTGCGACCCATCCATGTTTCGAAGCCTTGCTGACAAAATGCAACAGTTGAAAGAAAACGTGCTGCGGTTGAGGAATGGACCGATCTCGAAGAGAAATTTGTCGTCTTCCGCGAGCGGTGAGTCTTTCCGAGAAGAAGCGTTAGCTTTCTCGGCGACTAACGCAGTTTTCACAGTTTGTATAAGGATCGCCTCGAGCGCCTCGAGCATGAAGAACATTCACTGCAAGCCGAGCCGCCGACACATCCCGAATACTTAAACATGAAGCAATGTCTGGACGAAAGGCTCGAAAAGAGGCTTCGAAATATTGAAAAAGAATACGAGCTCTCGGTTGAGGCCCTTGAGAGATTGGCAGTGGCGCGCCGTGCCCAGATTTGGAATCAATTCTACCAAGGCTCTCGGGAAAAGCGCTCAAAGATGCTCGAAGATCTCAACAAGGAGTGGTACGAGACCCAGAATGCTAGGCGAAGCGCACACAGCATTCCGGACTACGGCCTCCTCTTCCCCACGAACCCTGCACAGCGCACAAGGAATGCCGTGGCATACAATTCGGAGGTCTCGTTTTTGGCCGGTCTCGCTAAGCATGAGGGCTTCCCCGCGGTGCCGGCCATGAGGGGCGCGAGTGGCTCAGAGATCGAGGACGACCTGGAGCAAATGAAGGTTAGTGAATCGCAGGATTCTCTGGGTGGAAAACACATTACTGACTCCTACCAGCGCAACACGAAACCTCGTCAGCGTTCAATAATGCAGCCCATTGACGATTATCAAGCAGTGGCTTTCGGATCTAACCTCGGCCCCGCCGGGGAGCAATTTATCAAAGATACTCCATGGGCCAACCCGAACCACATTGCACACAAGATCAACACAGGACCTGCAGCAGCCGGTGCTCGATTGAGCAGTCCAATGCAGGGAGGTAAAGTAGCAGCAGGCCCGTCCAACCAACAACCGATACCAGCCGTGACGAACGGCCATGTCGTGCCGCAGGCGTCGCCGCCAATGAACCGATTTATTTCTGCTTCTCCCGAGATGGTCAGAACAGCCAATGTTTTGACACAGAGCGCCCAGATGAAGCGCGCAGGCAGCCGCACATCAAAAGCTGCGAAAAACACAGCTCCCAAACAAGAGCCAGTGTCGGCGATGGCTAGTTAGGACGGCATCAATGGACGGCCAACGGCGTTTTCGAGGCTTACTGCTCTGTTATGATACCCCACGACGGCTTGGGCAGCTCGCCCCTTTTTCTTTCCTTAAACTAGTTGTGCTTGCACTGGCGCGTTGTTTCAACGGGCATGTTCATTCTGCCCCCCCCCTATAGAGGGTGCCAAAACTTATGGGTGTCTACAAGATGGGAGGAACGGACAGGTTTTACGGAGCTGCATTTGCATTGAATGGACGGGTCTGATCCTGTAATGAGAGATGCACAGAGTTATTAATTGGGGATTTCTTCTTATTTTCTTTGATATTGATGCCACAGGCGAAAACAGCGAGATGAGTGAAACTCGCAGATATATACTATACAATGCATATGCTCCCACGCATACTGATATACTCCCCGTATTTTTTATTCCTAGGGATTATGAATCTCATCCTGCGCTTAAACTCGTACATCACATGTCTCCTTCTACCGTCGCTCTCGTCTCTACAACAGCCCTAGTTGGACTTTGCTGGCTGCCTCGGGGCGTCAGGAACCTTGACATCTTCAAACTCGTCTTGACCGACCGCCTTGATCGTGTACCAATCTGTTTGTTTCCCAAAAAACTGTGTCAGCTATCTTGCTCGGTGATTCCGCAACGGTGCCTGTCTACGCGAAGGGGGGGGGGGTTGTTTCGCCACATACACACTGCGCCGACGAAGCACCACAGTCCGGCACCGACGGCGAGGTTCTTTGCGAGGTAGGGCTTGCGCGCTCTGATCAGGGCGGGTCCTTGACGGAGGTTGCGATCGTAGTAGGAGGACTTTTGGGGGCTGTCGTTTCCTGCTTGTCAGACCACTTGCTCACTCTGGCGGCGGCGGCGGTGGAGGGGACGGGCGACGGATGGGGGAGTTGACGCACATCGCCATTGTGACCAAATTCTGAGGTTCTGTCTTTCGTTGGATTCGGTAATCGAGGGTTCGTGAGGTTGGTTCAGACCCTTGGGGAAGGGGGAGGGGTGGTCGATCGTGGGTTTGCGCCGTGGATTCGGGAAATTCAATGGTCGGTTCGGGGCCCTTGTCGCAAACGCCGTGGTTCGAACTTCTGGAAATTCCAATAGGCGCGTCCCAGCCCGGCATTGATTGCCTCGACGCTGATTGGTATCGATAAGGCGGAGAAAGTGCGGCAGAACTGATAGTGACGTGGAGACTTGTGCGACAAGCTTGGGTGGGCAGGGGTTCTCTGGGAGCAGCTTTCCAGGTTGTTTTGGGGGGGGGGGGGACAGACATTCCGTCGCCGCCTTTGCAGGAGAGAAAAGACATCTTCACACTCAAGGTAAGCAAGGTACCGGGCCCAGTTGAAGAAGAGGTACATTTCGTAGAACTGAGATCTTCACGTTCATCTTGGAACTATGTTACTCAACGGAAATACGCATGCTGCAGTAGTGTGCTAGATGAATATACATTTATATGAAGAAAGAGAGAAAAAGACAAAACTGCCCTCATTGGAAGCACTGAAGCTTAGACTCACGGTACCTAAGTATGGGAAGCTGGTTTTGAAGCTGCATCTTTCTCGTAGCTTTTGGGCCCTGCGACCTCAAGCTCAAAGCTCCAGCCGGTATTTAGGTTATCTAGGTGCATTGAAAACATCCTTGATCATTACATCACGGCAGACGTTTCCGATTTTTCGTCACGAATGCCGATTTGCATCATTCAATTGAGAACGCACCACCACGGTAAAAGTTCTCTTCAATTTGAACAAGCGATACTGAGTCCAGCGTCCGTGGATAGAAGTGACTGAAAGGTAAGGTACCGTGCGTGCCTTCCATGCCCGATGAGGAGGGTCCACAGCTCCCTGAAGGCTCTAGGGCAGCCGATGCGCTAACCCAAAACAGCCAGGAGCCGTCGACACGCCCCGTCATAACCCGCGTCGCTTGTCACGCAGGTCCCTCAACGTCGGCAGGTGCTTGCTGCCTCTTCTTGCACCCGCAGGAAATACATCAGACTTTTGGAGCAAGGCAAACAGAGGAATCGCATCGACGGGTAGCTGATACGAATCGCCGGGAAATTTCCTCATCGCACATCTCGCTTTCGCCATCCATCCCGACTAATTACACGACTCTTGACGATTGCGACTGTGTGTTTATCGGCGCGTTGGAGAATGGTGATCTGGAAAAGCTTGAGCTCTCCATATTTCGACAAGTCGCGACAGCTGCTGCCCTCGTGATACCCAGGTTGTCTTCCAACTTGCCCGAGATTCGATATCCAACAACACTTTTACGTTTCATCGACTTTCACATTATTTCTCCATCTGCCTAAAATCATTCAGACTTCAAGCGTCTTCGCCATCGCTTGCTGCAATCATGGCGGCTCCCTCCCCGCAGGTGTCTGTGAGCGACCAGATTCGCCAACTAAACGACGCCAGGAAGCTCGTTCTCGGTGACGTTAAGTACTACCCGACGGTCGTCAAAAGCATCCTACCAATCGTCGGCCCCACAGCGGGCGTCGAACTGCGCAGATGGGGCGCCGATTTCCTCGCTGAAGCCTTCGCGACGCCAGCCCTCCCCGGAAGCGAGAAGGAGACGATGCAGCTGTTTGTGCTGGACACTCTACAGACGATGGTCGAGACCCCCAACGAGGACGCCCACGTCCTGCGAAGCGCTATTCAGACGGCAGCCAGCATCTATCCCTTTGCACTGCGATGGATGTGAGTGCGCATCTACTTCTTCGGCATGCTCTGGCTGCGTTGCGTGCATCGGAGGCTAATTGAATCGGTAGCATCAATAACTCGTACGACACATTTACATGGGAACGGATGGTCGCGATAAAGCAGAGGATCCTTCGAATTTGGGACGATGCCGAATCCACGGTGCGGATATGCTGTATCAAGTTTGCCCAGCGAGTTGTTCTAGCACAGTCGGCGGCGAACCCTAACGAACCGAGAGTACGATGAACCCAAGAGTATGCATTAGTGTTCTTACTGACTTAAGGTCTAGCGTGGCGATTCCCTTGACATATCACTCGACAAGATCCCGCCAAACCACCAGACGTTGGATGCTAGGACGCTCGACGCCGAAGGGGCTGGTTTACTGGACAGGATACTGAGCATACTGCAGGAGAACAGCAGGTAAGGATTGCAAGCGAGAGCGGGAAAGGTCCGACGATAGCTAACCGCAGCACCATGATGATAGTGATGTGTTGCTCGTTGATGCCACTTTGAACTGCCTGTCCATTTTGATCCGCAGTCGCCCGGGCACTGCCAATAGGATCCTCAATGCCGTTCTCAACTTCAACCCGTTGAAGCTTGCAAACTCGCCAATGACCCCTAGAACTCGTGTAATGGTTAAGTCCATGGAGAAGACTACTCGAATGCTCTTGATACATCTAGCCAAACGGTATATCCTTAGTCCCATGTGCACCATTCTGCTGGTTTCATCGCTAACCAATGTAACGAAGCGATCCTCATAATCCCATGGCGCAACGGATTCAACAGCACGTGGAGAGAATGATGCGCATGAGACACGAGATCTTTGATGAATCTGGCCGGAAACGTGCCCTCGAGGCACAGCAGCAACAAGAGGGTATAGAAGCCAAGCGCCAGCGGATGGCACCTCAAATTGCGACAAGGCCGCAGATACAAATCACGCCACTACCGCCAGGCCCTCACAGTCTAGGCGACGTCTTTACTCTTACTGGAAGCGAGGGACTGAAAGCGTTTGACGTGGGCACTTTGCCTACAGCTTTGGCTGCCAAGATCAGCATCACCACGCTCCTTCGGACAGACGCCCAACTGCTTGCGAAAGCTGTCGAGGTAGGTCTGAGTCGATATATGCAGGGCGTGACCTTTACTAACTCTTTGCAGGGTATCCGAGGACGACTCAATGTGCTCGCTGCCCAACCCCCACCACAAATCGATCCCGAAACCGCTCTTCTTGGCGTAGAGGAGGACGACGATGAATACGAGCCAGATTTCTACGCCGCCGAGGACAACGAGCAGATCCTCAACAAGCTTGACAGCGACCCTGTAACCAAACCAGATGACGGTGATCTCGGTCTGAGGACGTTTAGACTACCACCTCCACCAGCACTTACGCCTGAATTGGCACTCAGTGCGGGCCAAGGCTCTGTGATGTCGCTTTTCCAGTTCGTCAAGACGTTAGAGGACCCTGCGAAAAAGTCAAAGTCTGGCATCAACCGATTGGCTGCCAGCACCAACGACCGAGAATCTTGGATCGCCATTATTACGCGCTTGGCCAGCCGTTCGTCGGCCGGCTTGGAGGGCGGTGTAAAGGACGAGGCCACTAGCCGTCTAGCTCTCGGTGACAGTATCCGGGAGTCACTGTATACCTACGTCCTCGAGGACTTCCGCCGCCGTATCGATGTTGCCATCACATGGCTACATGAAGAATGGTACAACGATCAGCTGCAGAAGAAGCAGGATGGAGGCCATCCTCTGCACTACGAGAAATGGGCTCTGAAGTTGATCGACGGCTTCTCTCAGTACCTCAATGCGCAAGACAAGGTCATTACTCGTTTCTTGGGCGAGATTCCCGAGCTCAGCCCTGCCATCTTATCACGCGTCAAGTTGATGTGTCGGGATCCGTTGGTTGTACCGCTGGCGTTGACAAGTCTGTTGTACCTGGTCATGATGCGGCCGCCGGCCAAAGACTTGGCTCTGGATACAGTGCAAGATATATGGACAGAGTGTATGTGCTATCCTTCGCTACGCGTGTCATTAACGATGCTAATTTTGTGTACAGACGAGGACGCACGGCCTCTGGCGGCAAAATACTTGGTAAAGTTCCGGCCGACCTGGTTAGAATCGGCGAAGGCAGCTGCAGAGGCTGGAACAGCACCAGCGACGAACAACACGACGGCTATCACAACATAGGATGACCATGATCAAGGCCAACCTCAAGCGACTGCATAGACCGTTCAAAGACGGCACTGAAAGCGGAATGGTTTTGCGGAGGATGGATGATTTGATAGCCGCGGAAACCCAAACGAATACCCATGGAAAAACTGGAGTGAATCGGGCAGCGATTGGTCTCCGGGGCCCACTGACTTGAAGAGATGGAGAGAAAGCAGAGAAGGCATAAAAAGACAACAGGAGAATGCCACGGAAGCAAATCGGCGTGAGCATAGCATGGCATGGCATGGGTCTGGCGTTCGATCGGGGACTCGAAACCATGGTAAGTGTACGGATAAACTGTATACATGTAAAATCAAGGGCCATCAGAGGCCCGGAAAGCAAAGTCTGTTAAACCAGTTGATGTGCTCTTGAGGTGGTGACAGCCGGATACCTTCCTCTTGATCTTGCCATTTATACACGAGAAATTAGTGCAGGCTGCCTGGCCTAGCCTGCCCGTCCCCCTCCTGGCAAATAACCACAAGTATACCTAGCAACAAACAAGACAACGTATACGAGAGAGAAAAAAACATACAACACCAGGTATTCGCTGATCGTCACCGACTCAACTACTAATCTGGCCCTCATCAGCTTGTCTATGGGAGAGCGGACGGGATCCCGAATTCTCTGATGGGTGTGGTCGTATGTGTCTATGTTGGAGAGGTGAATCCATTATATACCTTGGGTTGAGGCGTGTCCTGAAGCCATACGCATACGACACCCCCGCGGGTCGCATGTAGGACGGGCGGGAATGCGGCAGGCGACGGGCTGGAGCTGACGAAGCTCTCGGACACAGAGTGACGGATTCTTCTCCGGGGAAGGATGGAAGGAAGGAGGGGGCATGGACGGCCTCGGTCCCTCAGGTCTGACGTTAGCGTCGGTCGGTCTAGGGTTTCCGGGGGAAGTTTTGGTATGGCAGTACGGGGGTTGGAGATGTTTTGCCCGGTGGTTGTCCGGTTTGGGCGAGCTTGGCACAGTGTGTCATTTTATGTGATGTTGAAGGGTACGTAGACCGAAGAAACAGATGCTGCTAAGCTATTCTGGGAGGAGGGAAGAGAGACGGGAGGGGAGTGGAATTTCGTTAGTATCACGAGCTTCGAGGTACGGTTAGCGACTTCGGTTGGTCCAACCTAGGTAGGACCTTGGTAGGTCCTCGAGCAATGTCTACTGTTTCGGATAACGATGTCAATGTTGAGGTGCATAGACTGTAGATGTATGTGTGTGTATGTGTGTGTATGTGTGTGCGTGTGTGTGTGGTCGTTCTCGCATACAAGCTGCCGCGAGAAAGCCAATTGCCCCGAGGTGTGTACTAATTATAAAGACGGCGGATTGTGGATGGAGGCCGAACACCTGACGAAGCCCTCTTGCTGAGTTGAGACGGTATCTGTCGTCTTCCTTGTGTTCTTCCCGCTGCAGGCTCAAGTAGTCTTTCGGGATGAGTATGGCGGGGGGCGCAGTTTCAAGATGGGATGAGGGTTATGGGAGGAGGATAAAGTTGATAAGCCTTGCGTTCAAGTAATGGGTTCCTTGAACGGTGCCCGGGAAAAGGGGGCCCAGAAACTATCGGTCCAGGGGGTAGGGGAGAAATCGTGTATTTGGGCTCAGCCGCTGGTGACTGGGATAGGGGTGTCTTCTTTTTTTCCTTTGACGAGGTGAAAGTGACAGTGAGATGCGGCTCAGATCTGCGCTGGGATTAAAGAGCTTTCAAGCTGGGGACGGGATGAGACGGATGCTGGTAGCGAAGGGGGTTTAAGGATGGGGTTACTGGCAGCTGGGTGTGTATCTTTACGATCTCAAATGTTGGTCTTTGAGATTATTCTTGGTATTAGGGGACCGAAGGAAGAGAGAGAGTCTGCTAGGTAGAGTTTATTCAAGGAGGCCGGCGCATTACATACACAATGCGATTATCCAGGCTCATATTCTAAGTGTGTGGTGTTTCGTGTGGCCATGCAAGGCGGCTTCAAGAGAAAGGGGGCTATTCCTAGAATGAGATTGGAAGGGAAATTCAATGTTATGCGCATTTGTATCATGGAGATGTCGTTTTTCGCTTTAAGATGCGCCGTTGCCCCTTACCTGATGACTTAAGGGGGCTACTAGTCTACGTACATAAGTAGGTAGACACATGATCCGTAATGGAAGCTGTAGGCACATAAAAAGAGAGCAATACATAATAGGAGGGCCGTGCATGAGCCATCCCCATGCAACCTTTTCCTGCAGAGGCTGAGTGACGCAGCAGCCGGGTTGCTGGGGAACAGGGTGCTCTCCTGCTTTTTAGTGGGGGTTTCAACTGGTTAGTCAGGGCAGATGAGTGGTCACGTCAAGGTTGTCATATCGGTCTGCCGGTGGCCCCGTTTGCTGTGATTTGTTCGGTACCCGGTGTGTTGTGCGTTGTGCCTCGATGCGGTGTGTTCTGCTGTTGGTGGTGTGCTTTGCCTTATGGTTGCATGTTCCGTTGTCAGTGTTGATGTTTTGTTCATGTGCCTGGCTAAGTAAGGCAAGGAAGTTATTTGATATTGTGTTGTATCAAAGACGGACGAAGAAAAGCAATGCAGAGCAGTGAACAAGACACAGCGGGTCCCCTTGGCCGAATTGATCATTACTGCGTACTCCGTCCACAATTGCATGCCCGTACTCGAGGCACCCGACCCTAGGAATTACCAAATGCCCGCTCTGATATGCCTTATGCTTGTCTCGGCCGCCGTTCCTGCTTAGTTTTCATCTGGGCTTTTCCCTTCTCGCTCGACCCTCCTTTCCCACCTCCTGTCAGAGGAAGATTGTCCACACTACCTGACTGACGTAGGCCTAGGTAATACAATACCTGACCTACCTACCTGACCTTACGGATAACTCTGGATCCAATCCAGCCTTTTGTCATTCAAGGCCGAGATTCCCGTCCCATCTTTCTTCCCGTATTTTCTGCCTCTCTCTCTCTCTCTCTCTCTTCCTTGCATTGCCCTCGCCGCATGGGCTTCGCGTGCTTCTTCCCAGCTGTAATTGACCACCACCACACCCACCACGCTTGACCCGGACATCCGCCCATTCCAGGCAGTGCGTGTGTCTGTCTCTCGTTTACGGATATCGAGTTCAGTCTCTTCTTCCCCCAAGAAACCCACCGAACCCGCGCATCCAATCCCACGTCAGCCGCCGGTCCGACATCAGACGGGCCGCCGTTTTCGACCGCAGCTAAAATCAACCAACGCCCAATCCAAAAAGACGAACGCGCGCGCCCCCAACTTTCTGCTGCAACCACCCACCACGCCAGCACTAAACACTAAACAATCTGCAAACTACCAGACCGTCGACCAGCCTGCCTGGGCCACCACCATCAACAACCCCAAGACGACGACGACGACGACGACTGAAATAACATGAGCCAGAGACATGCCTAGTCGACTGCAAAAACTCAATAAACACGACAAGCAACGGCTCCCATCCAACCCTCCTTAGGTACCCGTACCCGACTTTGATATTCCTCCACAAGACTTTGTTCTCGGTAAGGGTCCCCGTCCTTGTGCACTCTTTGCTTGAAACCTCGCCCCGATCCACAACCCGCCCACTCCACGCCATCTTCTGTCTCTAGCCTCTCCCGACAACCTAAACCTTTCAGGAGTCTGGCACTGGCGCTATACCACTCCGCTGCCGTTCCTGGAACTTACGGAAGGAAAGGTGACCGTCGTGCTGACCTCGAACCTCCTCAAGACCTCCACACCTCTACCTCAACAACTTCCGCCAAAAGTCTTCTTCCCCGACGACAACGACGACGGCCCCATCGCTAAATGGTCTCTCGAGCAGTCGACGCACACTCGCTCCCCCTATCACCACCTCCTACTTCTCTCGTAACGTACGCAACAGTAGCTTGAACACGCGCATCGACGGAACCCACCAGTCGACGCCGAGCCCTTTCCCTTCTCCCCGAGGCGCCCCTAAGATGGTCCAGACCATCCGAACAGTACCCAGCTTCGAAGCCGCGAGCGACACGAGCTCCGACGCACCCTCACACACTTCCGCATTCTCCAGTTCCGTAAACAGCAACGCCAGCGCAATCAGCATGGCATCGAATCACCAAGAAAGGACGCCAGGCGTCAAGTTAAAACACGACTGGCCTCACGCCAGCAACGACAACACCATCAAAATAGACTCAGCGAGGAGGGAAGAGACGCCGCCTGCCGACGATGAAAACGCCGCTCCCGTACCCGAAGGACAAGGCCCAGGCTGGGACTCGACCATTGGCAAGGCGGGTCTGGGAAAGACGGGACGGGTCATCAACAAGCTCGTCAGCGACAACGAAGCCCTAAAGCGTGACATCCAGATCGAACGGTTACGAGCCGAGGAGGCTAAGCAGGCCGCCAAGCTGGTAGAGGACAAGATGGAGCGCATCATCAGCGACTACGAGAGCCGCCTCCTCGAAGCGAGCGTCACCAAGACGCTCCTCAGCCGCAAGGAGCGCCAGGTCGAAACCCTCCACGCCAATGTGGAACTAGAAAAGAAGCGCACGGCGGACGCCAAAGAAAAAGAGCTCCTGTGGCGCGACGAGATGGAAAAGATGCGCGCCAGCACGACGAAGCAGGTCGAGGACGCAAACACCCATGCCGCGCTCATGGAGGGACGGTACAACGCCATCAGCTCGCACTGGAAGGACCAGGGCGACGAGGTGCAGCGCGCGCACCTAAAGCTGCGGTCCGAGATTGCGGGCGTCGTCGAGGAGCGGCGGCGCGACGACGAAAAGATTGCGGCGCTGCGGGACCTGTGCGACCAGCAGGACGGCAACATCAAGGAGCTGAGGCGGCAAAAGGAGGAGATCCAGAAAAAGTTTGACGAGTACAAGGCGCAGCAGGAATTCTTGCTCAAGGATATCAAGGCTGGCGTCGCCGGGCGGGATGCCGAGCAGGAGAGGTTGCTCGAGGAGACGAGGTCGACGTTAGCGAAGCTAAAGTGGGCGCTCAATGTGAAAGAAAACGTCAAGGATCTGCTGCAATGATTTGCTACCGTTGCGTTCAGTTCGAATGGAAGAGGGGGTCTCCTGAAGCCATTCCCTCTTGCCAACGGCTTATCGTCACTACGATCCGACCTCGCCGACCCAATCATGCAGGAAAAGCCTATTACACCCGGCAAGCCACTACTATAACCAAACCCTTTACTGTCAAATCCGCGACAGGCCTTGTCGCCGGCCTGTTTCGCTGCACTCGGAGATCTCGTCCATACACCACGCGTCAACGCGAGACGACGCAAAATAACAATTTGCCACGACAAACCACACGGTCAAGAAGAAAGCCGTGCATGGTAAAACATACAAGGACATATCAAGAAAGGGTGACGCTCTGAGCCTCGAGCCTCGAATTTGGATTTTTCTCTGGCCTTCTCCTCTCTTCCGACTATTCACTTCTCCAAGACCGACCACGGTCGAAATTTTACGTACCCAAATCGGGGTTCAATGGTAGAGCTACGGTCTAAAAGTACCTGGCAGAATCAAGAAAGGGGGTTTTCTGGATACAGAAGTTGGGTTTCTCACTTCCTTTTTTTCTCAAGCATAATCTATGCAAAAGTGGACACGATGCAATACTAAGGTGAGGGGCATTTGAAAGGTAAAACCTGGCAATCGGTCCTCACGCCTCGACTTTTTTTTTTCGTTCCAGAGAGCCATGGCAAATCAAAAAGACCAAGATGCGAAACTAGGGAATCTGGGAGTTTTCGGTGTTGAAGCTACGGCATAGGGGTATTTGGGTCGCATTCGTGGGAATTATTGGGGAAGATGCTGAAGATGCTTCACACTCCCCACCTCCCTCCGGTTGACGTCTATGAAACGCTCTTTCCCCCTTTTTGGGGCGAGCCAGCCATGAGTCTTGATCAGATCTCGGGTCAGAGAGAGAAAAAGAGAATAGACTTTTTTTTTTGTTTTATTTCCCGATTTTCCCAGTGATGTCCGACGAACCTGCTTTATGTCAGAGAAGGAGGATCCTACCTCTTTTCAAGTGTCACGACTAAAAGCCATGTTACTTGTACCTACCACCCCCCGACCGATTGCACGTTTTACGGGGAGAATGGGTCGATGATGACGGATCATGATGATTATAGTGTCTGCTCCTCCCTTCGTCAGCATGCCGACACGCTTCACAAGGTCTTGCAAACGTTATGTAGGTCCAAGATAGTCCTCACTGGTTTTCCTCTGTACGTGGGAACAACACTGCTTGAGAGGTCGGCTTGCAAAGTTCTTGGCCATGTCTTCAAATGGAAGTGACTGCATCGGCTTCAAAAGCAGTTTATTGGATGGTAGTACGACATGGAAGTATTACGTACGGCTGTTTTGACTGTACGGTTTGGCTATTTTAACTATATGCCACAAACACCAGCTGTTAGGCGCTCACGTACTTAAACACTTCCAGGGTCGTATTACCCCAATTATGTTTGCCTGGCTAATTAATTAAAACTATGAAGATCTTTAATCGTGGTCGACGACCACAAGAATCATCAATTATACACATTATGGCGGCGCAAGTCATAAACAGCATAATATCATTGTACGAGCGCCTGCCGGCCGTTGGCAGTAGCACATAGCTAAGATATACGATTCAAAGTCTTTCCTGGAGATGATTGGAATTTGTTGGCTGGGGAATAGCCCGTTCTGCGGTGCTCAACATGATTGATCAAGGAGAGTTCATAGCCTCGGAAGTCAGACCCGATGCTGAAGCTCTGCCATAACCTCTTGCATATGATGTCAAACTGCTCGCTAATTCTCCTAAGTGGACGAGTCGTCTCATTGGAAGTCAAGTTCTCTCGACCTCGGAGACATGGTCAAGTTGCCGAGTGCATTTCGGCGTCGTTGGAAGTCTTGCCGAGAGTCCCACTTCCAACCAAGTCGCAAACACCGCGAGAACGACGTTGACGCCGGGTTCCTTACCCGAAGCAGCTCGATGACTTTAAATTGAACCATAGTATAACAGTTGTTGAAATTTCGCCATCATGTAGTTCTGAAAGCCACGACCACTTTGATGAGCATGTCACTCGAATAGCACCGCTGCTCAACTTCGCGCATCTTGATACCATATCCAAGTCAGACTTAAGCCCATACTAGAACCAAAATCAGTACTTATTACCATCCCATCACAAAGAACTACCTTCATCTCAGCCGCTGTCATAGTCATGGCCGGCCTCTCAACCTGTCCACCCCTGACCAGGGACTCGGTCATTCAGGCCCGCCAACTAATCAGGTCACACGTCCATCTGACTCCCGTTTTGACGAACAAGACACTGAGCCGAATGGCGTCAACACCAAGAGACTCTGCCGCGATCGGCAGCGGCCGTACACCAGCGAGACCCATCCTCAGGCTCTGGTTCAAATGCGAAAACATGCAACGCACCGGCGCCTTCAAAGCTCGCGGGGCCTTCCACGCCATAAAGAGACTCCAACAGGAGCCCGGATGGCTCGAGAGCGGCGGCAAGGGGAAGGGCGTCGTAGGGTACAGCGCAGGTAAAGTCTCAACGCCTCGATTCCTCCTCTAATCTCCCGCTTTACTGATCGAATTGGTCCATCTTTCAGGTAACCACGCCCAAGCCCTCGCCTTAGCGGCCGCAGAAGACGGCATCACGTCTCGCATCGTGATGCCCACGACGACGCGCCCGAACAAAATCGCAGCGACGAAAGGCTACGGCGCCATCGTCGTCTTCTCGGGGCCGGGATTCGCTGGCCGCGAGGCCGTCGCGGCCGAGATCGTCGCCGAGACGGGCGCCAGGCTCGTGCCGCCTCACGACCACCCGGACGTCATCCTCGGTCAAGCGACGGCGGGACTCGAGTTCCAGGAGCAAGTTTTGGAGCAGCAGCAGCAGCAGCAACAGAACGCCATCGAAGAGGGAGGAGGACGACGACGACGACGACGAAAAGGTCTCGACGCCATCATCGCGCCCTGCAGCGGCGGTGGCCTCCTCTCCGGCACAGCCCTCAGCTGCGAGGGCACCGGCATAAGAGTCTTTGGCGCGGAGCCCGAGTTCGAGGGCGCCGACGACGGGCGGAGGGGGTTCTACTCGGGCGCGAGGATCGTCGCCCACACCAAGACCCCCGACACGGTGGCAGACGGCCTCGCGGGCGCCGTCAGCGCCACGCCGTGGGGCCTGATCTACGATCGGGGCTTGGTGAGCGGCATGTACGCCGTCACCGAGGAGGAGATCCTCGCGGCGACGCGGCTGCTCCTGGAGAGGCTCAAGATGTGGGTCGAGCCGAGCGCGGCGGTGCCGTTGGCTGTTGCGTTGTATAATGAGGAGTTTCGGGGCATGGCGGAGCGGGAGGGGGGTGAGGAGGGGTGGGATCTGGGGCTTGTTGTTAGTGGTGGGAATGTTGATGTTGATGGGATGGTGAGGCTCTTCTCGTAGGCGCGAGACACTTGGAAGAGGGGAGGCGAAAAGATGAAGGTGGTTGGCAATGTGTGAAAAGTCGCATGTGACGTTCATTGGAATACGAACATGGACAATACTTGAAGTGCCATCTTCATCTTGTCTGTCCTCTTACCCAGCCAAGAGCATCAGCGGACTTGTCAGGGCCACCGATGAGAGCTTGGCCACATCTGAACTATAGAGATAGACCGCCGCGAGTACACTGTGGAGAAGACGGGAATCATGGGAAAAGATGGCCATCATGACGCTGGTCTGTTGGCAGTAAGTTACCAGGGCCAGCTTGATCTTGCTCAAGTATTGTAAATATATTTCAAGTCAAGAACTCTCTTCATCATATGTAGTAGCGTGTGTTCAAGGGGGTAAGTAGTTCAGATGACGGAGCTTTCTTTGGGGTGATAGTTATGACTAGAAACCACATAATGAACTTTGATAATTTAGAACCCAGGCTACAAGATGATGTTTTCATTCCTCTCTTATTTCCACGGCCCGGAGTAAAGATTGAGCCGCGGAACTCACCGTCAATGGCTAGCGATATTCGGGAATCTAAGACTTCCAAAATCCAAGAGGTATGAGTTATTTAATTCCAATGATTATCATGATCAGGGCTGTCAAGTATACATATGCATCTCCAGCATTTGCGTTGGTGAAGACAAGCTTCATCCAACATCACGATCTCAAAGTTTTGCTCTTACCTTTCATAATCCAGCTTTCGGCCGCGGTCACCAAGCAAGCAAGCTCGAATCCTCAACGGGATAATCGGCCGGTTGGCCCAATGGCAAGGCGTCTGACTACGATTCAATCAGTTATCAGGAGATTCTGGGTTCGACCCCCAGGCTGGTCAAAATTCTTTTGCGCTTGCTTGCAGATTTTTTTTCCTTGACTCGATTTTTTTTTTGGGCGCCGGTGCGTTGGTGGGAAAACGCATGTCGGGAGTGGGCTGGCCGGGCCTCTGACCAACCAGAATCATCTGTCGCGACGAATTTGGAAGAAAATCTAAAACGGTGTGTTGGATTTTTTTGGAGAAAGGTATCCGGTATCCATCCGTACGGATAGCTTGGACCGGGGGAGGGGGGGGGGCCTCGGGACAGGCGGGTCTTCCACCGTTTTCCCACCGACGTCGAAAAGGTATCAACCCATGCGTCTACATGGGACGGCATGGGCGCGAGAGAGCTTCGCGCGTTTATAGCGTGTCGCGATCAAAGTTTCCCTATAATACGTGTATTCGCGACGGGTACAGAGTACTTCGTAGATATTCGCTACTTTTCAACGGCGATGCCGTGATGTTGCCTGATCACGCCCCCCTTTTCCTATTTGAGGAACCTTTCTAGAAGGGGGCGGACGGACCTTCTATGCTATCAAGGAGAAACATTGCGGGGGATAATGTGGTAACTTGTATGAACCCAGGGCGCAGGGGATGGGGGTGGGAAAAGGGGAGTGAACGTGCGAAAAAAGGCTGAAAGTTAGGAACGGGTACGGATATCAATCAGTAGGATCGTGACTTCGTGAGTCCCGTTGTGACAAGGAAGGTGGGCGCGGGTATTCCGTTGTCATCTATCCATTCTTCTCTTGAATTCTCGCGAGAAAAGAAACTGACTCGGGTTGGGGGGTGGGGACCAGAACAGGAACCGGGGCCGGGGGCCGGTGGGTGGGTGTGTTTGCTCTCCTTGCGGGGCTTGCGGCCGGAGGAAGCAGCAAGATCATCATCCTTCACAGACCTGACCTTCAGGAACGGGAGACCGGGTCAAGGGGGAGGGCGGAGGGGGAAGTTCAGTCCGCAGGGCGGACCATGTGTTGCGAGAATGGCTAAATAGATTGCTCACGTTCGCCTTGACCGATGGCGATCCAGGAACACAGAGTACTCCGTACACTATAGAAGAATCAAGGAGGCAAGAAGAAGCTTTGGCCAGCTCCCTTGTCCGTCGTTGCCCATCAGAGAAAGTTTTCTCCATGGGCCCTCTCGTGTAAAGTCATGCCGATTAAAGGCAGGGCCCATGGGGGTGATGGACTTGACGGATCATCGCGGACAGAGGTCATCCATCCAAGAGTAGCATGTCGGGCGCGAGCAAGGTCATGGCTACGAAATACAAGCCTCTACATAAGAACGGGGGGGGGAAAAAAAGTCCCCGTTCTTTTTTTTTCTCCCTCTCTTTCTCTTTTGGCCGGGTGCCGGGATCCAACATATATCTCAGGAGTCACAGCTGCCCGTCTGATCCATAGCCGGCCGGTCTTCATGGACATGAGAACGCTCCGGGCCCCGAAAGAAGGTCGGTGCCCCCCCCCCCTCCCTCGCTTCCTGTTCTGTTCTGTTCTGCCCGGGCTCCCATGCCGAACGTTTCCGTCGGTCCTTCGTCCCGATATCCCGTGCTGCCCGTTCGGAGTAAGGTGAGTAAGGTAAGGTGAGAAGACAGCCTTGCCAAGGTAAAATGGACATCGGCGATTAGATAGCGAGCTCACGCACGGCTTTGAGCACTTTCGACCACGCTTGAGATGACACAAGGTGATAGACGTCAGTTGAAAGCAAAGCAAGTCAAAAGGTCTAGAGCAAATCATAACTGAAGTAGAGATATTACATTTTTTATACATGAAGATATGCCATGTATGCCCAAGATAAGCCCATGCTAAGCAAGAAAGGGCCTTCTTTTCTAGAGTTCGTATGATACAAATGCCCTTGTTCGGCTTTCAAGTTATTCATCGTTGCGTAAGGAGATGTGTCCCATCTTTTCTCCAAACACTTTTCTTTCCCATTTTCCGCCCTGAGATCTTTTTTCCCCCTCCAGACAGCTTAGGACGCTCTCTCTTCAGTCATCCCTGACGCTTTTTCCCGCTAGGAAAAAAGCCACAAAAAGTAGAAAAAATACAACACATCAGAAGATCTTGTACATGGGCCATTGAAAGGCCTTCAGCCACCGGGACATAAAATCATCGACGCCTTCTTGAGCTCACAAGAAGGGTCCTCGTCGAAATCTTTTGTTCATCTTGCCAGCCGATACACCCAACACCCTAAAAAGGTAGTTTAGGCATTCCAGTTGTTCTGCTGTACGCCAGCCTCGGGCTTCGTCTCCTTCTGCGCCTCCTCAGCCTGGGCGTGCTCGCTCTCGACGCGCTCCTCAATCTCCTTCGACGAGTCCCTGTCGCTGCGGCGACGAGGGGTGGAACCGGGGGCGTACCCGGTAGCCAGCTTGCGACCGTGAATCTCAGTCTGGCTGAGGACCTCCATGGCCGCCGTCGCCGCCTCGACGGAGTGGAAGTCGGCGTGGGCGAAACCGCGCGGCCAGCCCGTCGCGCGGTCCACGGCGACGCGGACGTCCTTGACGCCCTCGAGGTTGGCAAAGAGGTCGTTCATGTCTTTATCTGAGGCCTCGAAGGAGATGTTGCCGACGTAGACGGTCGCTGTGGGAGGGCCGTCGTAGACGCTCTTTCTGGTCGCTCTGTTGTCGTTGTTTCTCCCGCGACTTTCCCTGGCGGGTCTGCTTGCGTTTGCGTCGCGGGCCTTGGCAACGATGCGGCGGCCGTGCCAAAAGGTTCCGTCGACGTTCTCGGCAGCCTCCTTCACGGACTCGGGGGTCTTGAAGTAGACAAAGCAGTAGCTAAAAGAGAAAAGATCCATAGGTTAGCCCCTGATCGACTGGAGATGGACAGTATTCACATGTGCGTCTCCTCATCCTTGCAGAACGGAAGCTAGAACCATGAAGGGGAAGGAAGATAAGAAGCCGGAAGCTGCGTCAGGGGATCCAAGGTATTTTGAGACATACCTCTTCTTAGGAGGCATCGAAACGCCGACAACCTCGCCGTACTTGGAGAAAGCCTCGCTCAGCTCCTCGGGCTTGACATCGAAAGAGTAGTTTTGGACAAAGAGGACGTTGTCGCTGGGCTCCTGTCTCCGGCCCCTCTGCTCGGTACGGCGGATGGCTCCCTCGGCTTGGTCATCTTCACGGAACGCAATGGAACGGGAGAATGCTCTCGGCGCCGCGGCGGAGAAGGATCTGGCGGCGGCAGCGGCGTTCAGGGCACGCAGAGCAAAGGAGACGGTCTGGGACTTGGGCGCAGCGGCGGCGGCGACCGAGCTGGTGAAGGCGGCGCGAGTGGCCGTGCGACGGATAGACTGCCTGACGTAAGGGAAAAGATTGCAATTAGCTTTCTTCAATCATGGAATCGCTGCCAAGTGCAACATGGCCGGAACAATATGTAGCAGAGTACTTACATATTGGAGTAATGTGATGGGAGAATGGTAGACGGATTGATAGATTAAGAGAGTGAGACGGAAAGGGTGAAGGGCGAGATGATGTGGTGTGCAGATTGAGATTTCCATGGGCGAACGAGAAATTTTGGGATTACCGTGTCGAGGGTCGCGGCGATAAGATACGCTAGCCTCATTGAGACCTAGCGTATTTCGGCCGAGTACCCACTTGGAGTCCAGCTATGGAACCTTGGCCAAGCGGCGCATCATGCCTCCTTGTTAACGCATGTCAACCTTAACTTTTCGTCTTCGCCATTCATTCATACAATGAGTCGGTCCAAGATTATGATATTGCAACAGAACTGATATTCGCAGTTATCCCCCACCCCGCCTGGGAAGAGATTGTGATTGGTAGCTTCCATGGCCACTCGCTTCCAGGGAGAGACCTAAGCTCGTCTCTGGGAAAACAAATTCAAACGCTGGTTTCCCTTCGGTATCCCCCACCTGACCAAATAGGAGAGGGATGATCCATAATCTCCATCAGTCATTGAACCTGCCACCGAGTTTCCCTATATAATTTTTTTTTCTTGCCGGAGTACAGCAATGGACCACACAGCATGCACCCTAGATGCCCGCATCGCCGTCCCATTGACCAACGCGTAGGTATATACACCTGGCTCTCCGTACCGTTCCCGCCTCGGCCTTCTTGAGCCTTGCCCACCCACCCCCCAAAACAGATGAAACATAGGACGCCGTCTTGCTTTTTTTATCTACTGACCAAGGACGAGGGTATATTGTCGTCCCCCGGTATCAGTAATGAACTGGAGGAGCCGATCTCAACGGAACCTGTGAGCCAGTGGCACACTCAGGTATCGATACATTCGACACAAAAAGAAACAAACAAACAGCCCGCCAAATGGCATTGTGGAGCATAACGCATTCCAACAGAGGCACAGAACTGTAATAGAACACGCAGACCTCCATGTGAGGCCGCGAACATGTGTTTGGGTATAGGTAGGTTGATCCTGCAGGCTCTTTGCCTACGGGGTTGCTGCATGAGCGGCTTGTTGGCCCACGAGTGTGTGCCGCGGCGAGTGCCTGGGGCACGCTGCGTCGCATGATATGGTCATGTACATGATGACGGTTGATTCTTCCTTGCCTCTTCAGACTTTAATACGGGCTCAGTACCTCTCGGGACGATAGCCGTTAACTCTGGGAGCCTCATACTGGACGCCCGTCATGGAGTCGGGGTTGGGCATGTTGCCGTTTAGCCCTCGGATTGGCGGCAACTCACGGCGAGCCGCGTAAGGATCCGCCTGATACCCTACCGCTTGGGGGGGAGGGACTTGAGATTGAGGCGGCGCCTGGCCTGTGGGGGATTGCTGTAGCCTCGTGTTGTGCAACTCATTCTGGAGACGCTGAATGTCTACACGCAAGTTGTGGTTGTCTTGTCGGAGACCGTCGTTTTCCTGAGCCAACGTTGTGTTTTGCGACTGCACCATGCGCATGACGTCTGCCATTCGTTGATGCTCGGAAATGGCTATTTCAGATCAGTATCTGCTCCAAAAACGATACGGTTGCATGTGACGAACCTTTGGTAAGAATTTCCCACTTGGAGGCTTTTGAACCTCGTTCCTGTGGCATCAAGTCACGCAGTTGATCGAACAATTCCTTCATCTCAGTCCTTCTCTTGCGTTCCGCCAACTTGTGACTCTTACGCAGCTCGGGCGTGCGGCTGTAGGGTTGTGAGCCCGTCCGCGAGGCTGCGTCGTCGTCGCGCAAATCCCCAATTTGCTTGTGCTGCAACGAGTGGTGATGAACCGGAGGGAAGTCGGAAGAGGTGCTTGATAGACGGTTGTTGAAGTCGGCAGGCTCGTCCAAACGTCTTTGGCCAGGCGGTAGTCTCGATTCCGTGGTGAACTGGCTACTAGCTATGGACTCGGCGATACTGCTACGTCTAGAGTCCAAGTATTGCTCGTGGTGGCTGATTCGTTGTATCTCTTCCTCTGGGAAAGCCCACGCCTGACCCTTGGTGGGCTCCGCAGCTCGGGCGATGTTGCTCGTCGCGGGGCCTGTGATGGCCGGTGCGGTCCGGATGATCTTTGGGTGCTCGGGGTTCCTGTCGCTGCTGGGCTGGTATCCATTGGAGATACGGTGTACGGAAAGATTGTCCAAACCGGGGCGAGGGTTGCGCTGCTGGTTGAGAGTATTCTGAATTGAAGTAGTCGACTGGTTGTGACTAGCGTAGGGCGAGTTCCCGCCCAATCTCATGTCGTGAAAACCCTGATTTATCCGGCTGTCCACACTCTCTCTTCGAGAACCAGGCCCCATGATGTCGTGAACCACTCCAGAATCCAGGGATGTCGGGCGCTCGAATCGACGCGGGTCAGCACTGCCGGGGGTTGTTGGCGATACCATGGCGGCGACGCTCATGTTGCTCTGCCCAGGCGACACCAGCTGAGGGATCATGTTAGCCGTGACAGGCGAAGGTGTCTTGTCTGCCAGCGAAGATTGGTAGCCCGACCCCGTGGGGCTGAGGGCATGGTGCACAACGCCTGATGCCGCAGAGTTATCTATGGGAGAAAAAAGCGTTAGTTGCGCCCCCTCCAACGCGAGCGTTTCTATCTTTTTATGTCCAACGTACGCTTGCTTGAGGCATCTGTACTCGAATAATAAGCCGAGTCGCGGTTTTCGTCTGGGTTCAGTACCCCTGCTAATCCCGCAGGAAGCTTCTGTGAAGCTGGTCGCTGTCCGTCCATGTTGTATTTCGATGACTATCTCTGGTATGATGGCAAATGAAGCGAGACCAATAGTCGTCGTGATATACTTGGATCGAGTTCGGTGGTCGAAATGGAGGTCAAGTTAAAGAGTGGCCAGAGCGAGGCGAAGCGAAGCGAGGCACAGGAAGGGTGATAAAGTAGGCAGAGCCCAGTGTATAGCGAAAACGTGGCGAACAATTAGATTGTCCGGGGTCGAGTTGCGCTGGACATGCGAAAGCAGCAGCCTCTCTGTAGGCGTCTGAGAGCGCAGGCTGCTCGATTGGTGGGATTGTTTGGATAACGAACGGAAGGTGTTGATGAGAGGGGGAAGAAAGGCGCGGTGAGGGTGGGATGGAGAGGATTGAATAAAGACGAGGCCGAGGAGCAAGGAGGAGAGGTCTAGTAAACTCGAAGGTCGGCCGGCGTACAGTAGGTAGAGAGAGAGAGGTAGAGGCGAGTGGAGGAGAAAGACGTATCGAAGCAGGCAGTTTCAAGATTGGGAAGACGGTAGCTGGGGGTGGAGGGGATAAGATGGAATTGAGCAGGCGGGAGCGCTAGGTAGGCAGGGTGGGTGGGTGACTTGTTGGCCTGAGCAGACGAGCAGAAGGAGACTCAACCCGGAAGAAAGAAAGCTGGGATCCAGACTGCGAGAGAAAAAAAAAAAAGAGAGAAGCAGCGACAGGCGGCGGCCTTGGAACCGGGGTAGGAGGGGAGGAGAAGAACAGAGGATGCACAGGATAGGACAGGACAGGATAGGACAGGACAGGATAGGACAGGATAGGACAGGACAGGATAGGACAGGATAGGACAAGCCCGGGACAGGGCAAGACAAGACAGGGTTTCTGGGTACAGGGGAGGGGGGAGTGAAGCTAAATCAAAGTCTCTCGCTCCTCTTTCTGTCTTGTCTGTCTGCCTCTGTTTCTGTGTGTACAGACACTGTCTCCCGTTTCCTTCTCTCTTCTCTCCCCTCAAGCTCTCTCCCTCGCTCTCTCTTCACCCCAGTGCTTTTTCTTCTTAGTCTTTCGCATCCATAGCGACTTGGATGAAGTGTCGCTGCTGCTGCTGGAAAGAGAGCGAACGGCACTGCTTGAATTTCGCTACTACCATCTACCCAGTGCCTAGATAAGTACGCACAAAGCGAGGTATATTGTACAGTACAGAGTACCGCTCAGGTAGCTAGCTACCTCTCTGTCTCTGTGTCTATATCCGTAAGTATTTCTGCCCAGCAGCGGCAAAAACCACACATGAGCACCCCTCTTCTCTCCGCCAAGGAGGAAAAAATAGACAGCGGAATAAATGACAGAGAAAAAGGTGGGTAGGTACTGAATCATTTGCGGCTTGCCCTGGCGCCCATACGGCTCTGACATTGTTATCATGAAAGCCGCCGTCTCCAACCTCTCGTTGAGTCTCAAAAGTAGAATCGTTGCTGCTACATACCTTATGGTAGGTACGGATAGGTACTTATTCCTGCATCTTTGCCTTCGCTTTCCGCAGCTGTGGCCTGCCCGCTCGAAAATAAGGTATGCCAACGTATTGTAGCGCTACTCTGGGCGGGCAGAGCCACCTGGAATAAGGTGCAAGTAACCCGATCGAGTGCAGGTATCCATGCCTTCTGCGGCGTGCCAGTCGATGTCGCTGGCTGCTACCCAGATAGCTCACGCCTCCGAGGTAGACCCAGAGCATCGCATAGGGGGGGGGGGTCTGGCGTTCGCGATGAGGCAGACGAGAAAAGTACTTTGCCCTCAGGTATTCAAGACTCACTTTTCTCTGGACGTGCCTTGGGGGTGTCACCCCGTCCACCTCTCTGCCATAACCATGCCGCACGGCGCCACGGTGGACGACGTGGCGGCACAGCCGAACCCTGCTCGGGGGTTTTTGGGCACGCATGGGCGCTGTTCACGTTTCTTATTTCCCGGACTCGGCGGTAGCGAGTACTTGTGATGTTTGTCCAGCCCCAAGGCAGCCATCCCTGTCCTGATACCAGCATGGCAAGCCATATGGCCTTGCTAATGTACCCATACACACGCCGTCCGCCGCACGCCCTCGTGGATGTCCCATACCACGCTGGGAAGCTCGAGGGGGAGGACGTCTCCGATGGAAGTGGGGTCGCGGCCCTCACATGCATCGAGCATCTGTTTGTCGTGTGGCATCCTGGGGAAGGTTTTTGCTAATAGCTCTATGTGGTGTGCGTGTGCGTATGCATCCGCGTACATTTGTCGTCCAAGTGTAAGTAGCTGGACAAAAGCCTCCCGTCTGTTCAACTGCTCGACGGTTTAGTGGACCCTGGGGCATCATACAGGGCTCCGGGTCCGTACCTTACTCTGCCCCTTCCAATTTGTGCCCTGCAATTTCACAGTCTTGTGTTGCTGTTCGCCGTTATGAAGATCTTTGGCAGTGGCATTCTTCTCCCTTCTAGCACGCTCAAAGCGGACCATAGAGCTGCGCATCATGAGGATTAATGCTGCATTGAGTACAGCAGGATGACAGCGCCAGCCGCAATGGCCATATCGCAATGTGCGTATGCGTACTTGAGCGTGTGACGCTATCGGTAAACGGTTGAAATGACGACTGTGCTCTGAAGAAACAACAGTGCCAGGGCCGCACCATGCCATGCCGTCGATGCCATGGCTAGCCAGATCACGCCGGTATGTTGGTCAGATCAGGCCGCCCCAAAGACGGGTCTCGGGCAGCGCAAAATAGGTATTTGCAGGAAAGGAGAGCCCAACAGCAAAAGGGATCGAAAATGACGGCGGATCTGATGACGGGCCCGCTGTTTTCATGTTTCGTCTCACAATGATCGAGACCAAATGCCACCCAGTTCGGGGCTTGCGAACTGGCGGGGGCCAGAAGAAACTTGAGAGGCTTGGCGGGCCTGGTCTGCGTGACTGCGAGAAAAGGCCCATCAAGATGGAAAAAAAAAAGTGAACAAGGCCGGACCGATCGTATTGGCATTCCAACAGTGCGCAACAAACGCCATCACCGTCATCTAGGCCTCGCTCTTGCGCTTCGGACTCGGAATCCGGTCCGGTCCCTGCATCAGACTTCAACGTCGGGGTTGTTCGCAGCCATGCCATGATCGCCAGTACCAGGACAGGTATCTGTAGGCCGTCGTACTTTTGTCGAAGAACCTTGGCAACCCGGTTGAGGAACTTGGGATGCCATTCTAGGCACAGCGGTCAAGGGGCCGGCCGAGAATTCCAGCGGTATCAACAATGACCGAGGCCTGATGCTGCCCTATATGTGACGACTTTAACTCAACATGGTGTCAATTTTCGGTCGAGGTGTTCTTTGCAGCAATGTGCAATAATTGACGAGCTGCTGCGATCCATGTATTTGCTTGTCCTTGGTGCCTGAGCCCGCTTGTGAAATGCAGGTATGTATACATGGGTATAATAGGCTGCTAATGACAGTAGTGCGTTGCGCTGCGTCATGGTATTGGTGCGATGGTCATTCCGTGCAGGCATGCGTGTGTAGCAATTGATATCCTGAATGCCGACTTCATCGTGAATTGCGGATACACGCAGCACCGACGCCGATGGGGTTTTGAAATCTTAGGCCCAGGGTCCCCTCATCAACAAACCCGTATCCTGACTGAAGGGATTTGGGTTAAGTAGTCGTAGGAGAACAGGGCCACCAGCCAACAGGGCTTGCCCCCGGTCCCGGGGACGAGACGGAAGAGGACGGCGTTTCTTGTCATCCCGGTTGGACGGCGGCCACAGTGACAGAGCCAGCATCGAATCTAAAGATGGTCCAGTGGTCAGACCAGGGTGTCAGTCCTCGAAACTCAAGCCTCAAGTTGGTAGCCGTACTCCGTTGTGTATCTGTAAATGAAGAGAGAACAGCAGTGGACGGACTGCCCTTTGGTGGGAGGCACTGTAGGGCAGGTGGTGGTGAAGGTGGGCACCATCAGGAGGGCCTGACATAGCATGGCTACCGCGTGCGGAGCTGGTAGCGGCCATAGCATATCAAGACGGGCCTCGAGGTGGTTGCTTGCCATGCTTGCCTCGTGCGTAACGGGCTGGGAACAAGCTGGGAGCGGCACCGTTTGCGACGGGCGATGGGCGATGGGCGATGGGCGATGCGGGATGTGCACGTCCATTCGTGGATGACGGATCCATCCCGCCATGTCAATATTCCAGGCGACTGGGTTTGAGCCGATCGGTCCCATGTGCATTCCATGCGGTACAGCGCCTGTGAGGATGCCGTACCACCACCGACAAAGGTTCCCGACCTAGGACTAGTCGGCCAAGCGCGGTGGATAGACGTAAGCAGAGCGCACCTCCGTCGGCCGTCCAAGCATGAAAACGATGGGCCGGGGGAGAAATCGTTCTTGGTCAGATCCAGCCGAGATCAGGTCCGTGAAGAAGCGGCACGAGAGGGAGGCAAGGAGGGACCCGGATCTTTGGAGCCAGAACCCTGACATCCGTGTCTCGGGGTTGTCTGTTTCGTTTTTTTGGTTTTGCCGAACCATGGTAAAGCAACATGTGGTGATGCAAGGTAGACGGTGATGGTGTCGGATACTGGGCACCAACGTGGCAATCACCATCCGTAGCCAGCTTGGCAGGTCATATGGGATTGCATCGTCTGTTCTTTGCTCGGGGACTGTAGTGTAGGAAGTCAGAAACAGAGGCTGCTCCACCAAAGACCGTCGCGAGCAATGTTGATATGGTCTGTACGGGTACAGATTTTGTGCTTGGATGCTAGTTATTTCGGATTCTAACACGACGGGTGAGCAACCTTAGTGTTGTTTTTCTTTTTACCAATATCCTTTGGTGATGTGTGTGTGTGTGAGCGTGTGAGAAAATAGGGTATTGGCTCTAAGGTAGGGGGATGCAGCACCGTTTGTCCAAGATCAGGCAAGAATGCTCCCGTCGTTAGTCCATGGAGCCTTCCCGGGCAATTTCGCATACCTTCCACTTCCTTCCAGGTCTGCTTCGCACTTTCCGTCAGGACTCCAACATTCGTGTCTAAACCTCTGAGGGCACAGTGTCTGCAGATCAAGAGCAAGGTAGGTAAACACTAGGTATCTGAGGGAAAAGTGACCAGCAGTAGCCAAGGAGTGAAGTTGAGCGAGAGCTCTATAGCAAGTGGAGGTATCACGGTATGTCGAAGTCCACCCAAAGGGTCTTTAGTGTTGGCGTCTTCGTCTGTCGCGGCATGCAAGACAATAAGATACCCCACGTTTGATTCGGTGTTTCCAAATCGCTCGACAGGTCTTGCGAATATTGGCCAAGTGTCTCTGTCTTTTTTCGAGGGCTCTCGCCTGTACAGTGTATATGGATACACACAATAGGTCTGGGTACCGTTTTCTTAGTCCTTTTCCCTTCCCGCAGCCAGTGACAGAAGAGGGCTAGACCGTCGAGTAGACTTGGAAGTTGAGACACTAGGCTACTACCGTCGCTGAGTATTCTTTCTGTGAGCTGTACAGGTCAACAGGCCGTGTCCCGGAACTGGTCATGTCCGCGCCTCGGTGGCTGGGTCTAGAGGCGGCTGCGTTGGGATAGTGCAAGAGGCGTGGTCCTGTGTGTGTTGAGAGATGGCGCCTGGCTCCAGGTACCGACCGTACTGACTAGGGAGCCTCGTGCCGAGTGGGGGAAACTGGTTTAGTTTTTCTTTCCGTCTCTTTCTTGTTGCTCGCTTTCTTTTCTCTCCTTCGCCAAGGCACAATATGGTCCGCTTGATCAAACTGGCCGACTACGTACGTTAGCCCAACTGGAGAAACGGCGGTCGTCTTCACGTCAGTGTAGACTCGAGCTTGGCGACTTATTTCACAGCGCCAAGTGCGACGCAGTCCGTCTTGTTTGCGCCTGATGGTTAATATCCGAGGTACCTCAAGTAAGGGAAGCTTTTGAGGCTTGGAAACACCGCATGCAGCAATGTATTGTGTAAACAGTGTGTGAAAGCCTGGCTGATTGGAGCAGCTTGTCGAGAACGCCCATCACAAGGGCAAAAAGTACGTACCGACGATACGAAGCGCAAGGCGAACGACGGTGGGGAGAATGGTGGGTTCGGCAGGCACGGAGGGAGAGTGTGTGGGTGTGGGGAGGAAGGGCGGGCACAGAGGCTTCAGCTTGCTGCTTCAAGCTTGTGAGCTTCCACGACACTGAGCAGTTTCTGGACAAAGCGCCTCGGACAGCTCCCTTAGTCAGCCTCGCAACTCCAGGGCACGCACCTCCTCTGGCTCCTGCAAGGTGCGTGGGCTTAGGGATAGCCGTCACGCATTGTCCCGTCTCGGGTGTCAAGGTAAAAGTGACAAGTGGCTGATCTGATCTGCTGCACAGCCTCCTCCTCTCCCCAAATCTTATGTAATGAGCTATGCTAGCCAACCGGCAGCAAACTTGTCTATTCCGTTCTCCATCGTGCCATCGCTCCTCTGGATCCCATGTGCGATATCCCGATGACCACGTGCATTTTGTGCTGAATAGGTACGAGTACGTTTCTGGCACGGTACCCGTACAGAATAGATACTCTGCACATGCAACGCTAATCATGCCTTGGTCATATTCGTCCGCGAGCCAAAGTGCCTACCGCAGTGATCATCGGGCCGTATTTGTCTACTTGAGGTCTACGGATATTGTAAGTGTTTTGACCACTCACTTCTGAGCTATCCGTACTTGACGTCGAATTTCCTGCCGTCATCTCCCCACACAAAGGTCGTTGACAGCATGAGGAAGTACCCGTACCTGCCCTCGCAGGCTCGCTCCTTCCAGCAAATGTCTAGGTTCATCCATCCTCACGAAGCCGCCCAACCTTACCGTGCGGACACATCCAACCTCATGCTCCGCTACAACACCATCTTTGCACTTTATCTGACGGCCAGGCACCCTTTTCGCCATCCCCAGTCCCTGTCAGTTTCCGTCGTGGCATCGGCGCCACTTTTCACAGCTCATCATCCTGGCCTCTGCGAATACACACCGAGAACCTATCTGTACCAAGTACTCCGTGTTCTGCATACCACCGTGTATACGGGCACTCGAGCTTGAAGCAACGCAGCCCGGATGAGAGTTCCCCCTCTTCATTGCCGCAATCCCTCCCGCCCGGAGGCTTGTCGTCGATCGTTACTTCTTCGCCTTCTTTGCAGCCGCACTACACACACACGACACGATAATCAACACTCTTCCATTTGACACTATTTGACGTCTTGTTCTTAAATCGGACGTGGCCCTGTCGCGTCCTCACCCCAAGGGCACAAAGCCACCAATCCGACAGCAATCGGTCAACACCTATTCATCACCGCACGGCATTTGTTTGCCTACCCGCTTGGCCTACAAGGGTCTACCAATAGAATCAGCCATGTTGTTGAGCCTTCAGTCAGCCAAATCGTCGGGCCCGCTAAGAACCCTCCTCTTTTCTGCGCTGCCCTTCGAGGCTCCGATACCTTGACTCAGACAATCGCCGCGAGGAAAGGAATGAAATGATCGACAGTATTCGCCAAAATAAAGAAAGAGCTCGGGGCTTGCCTGCTTGTTGACGAACCCCTATCTCGGTATTCCCGTTTGGATTACATGGTCCAAGATCTTGGAGTTCCACCAAGAGCACTTACCTGGACAAGTCTCGTTGGCAGCACATTTGTCTACCAAAGATGCTCAGTCGGGAAGGGAACTGCCCTGTGCTGGCTAGAGGGAACCTTGTCTACAGCTCCTTGCTCAACCAGCCTTGCCAGAATTTTGGGATCAATCACGAACCACGATCGAGTGCAGCACTGCAGCGGCCTGCCATGCTCAGGTGGCCCGAGTTTTACGATACTTTGCGTCGGAACCCCCACATGGAACTAGCAAGAGCCTTGTGGGATACTTTCGGCAAAAGAATCGTTCAATACCCATGGCACCACGGCTAATGGACAGCGCTTGTCACAGCTGCGCCGATCTCACATTGCCCTTCATTGTGAAACTCACGCCGGATCAACCTTTAAAGAATTGCAGACTGGCGGCGGCTTTCCCGCCTGTGTGGCAAGCCATGAGCATAACTGACAGCATGGTAATGCAGTCAAGTAAACGATGCTAACAGTTCAATCCCGCTCAGCGACGCGCGATGGGAAGAACAACTCAACCGAGCGAGACACCTCCCAATCGAAAGGCCATGGTAATTACGGTGCGATACAGTATCCGTAATGGCCTTGCAACGGGACATCTTTCCGGACATAGGGATAATCACCATTCAACTACCCTTTCCCAGACGGCGGCCGTCCCTTACGAAATCCCATGTCTTGACTGACTCAAATGCATCACCCATTTGCGGCCCCAAATATGCTTGAGATTACATTTACATTGACTTCTAGGCAATACCGATCACTGGATTCACTTCAAGGGGCAAGCAAATAACGCATGGAACATATGAGGAATTGCGATACTCCGCTCAAGTTGATTCTTTGATCATCTCTGCAGCCGTTCGACCTTTTACTACAGGGATCGCGTCTGCTCAGCATTATCAAAGTCGAAGGCTCAGCCACACAGCAAGACTCAAGACCGAATTCTTAGATGCCTAGCTCCCTTGCGGTGCACCCTATCCATTTTTTATTTCCACACAGAACAGAACGCATCGACATTCGAGTCAAGTCCCCAGAAGAACATCCACTAACCTAGGAGGAGCACTCCATAAGAAAGAGATGCGAAAGACCACCACACAGTATCCGTAGACCAGCAAGCGTCAAGACTTTACATCGCACAGCTCATGTTCAGAGCGTCAGGCTCTCAGCAATGTTAGATAATCTCCGCCAAGAACCTCGCAGCTTCGGTCTGTTGTTGTACGGGTACTGGAATTGCCCGCTCTGTTTATTCCGAATACCTACGGAGTACTACTCAAACGCCTCACAGAACCTTGCTCGCGCTTCAAAAGACCCCAATCTGCATTGCAGGCCGGCCCTTGCAACCCGCTCTCTCCGGGATGCGGCAGCTTGCACATCATCATTAAACGCAAAAGAGTGGGTTTCTGTTAGTCGTCCCACGTGGAGGTTCGATGAAGGGAATCCGGCGGCGCCATGTCTAGGCGTGCATATCTCTCAACCTAGAAGGGAAAAGAATGAGACAAGCAAGACAAGTTAGCCGCTGGAGACATGACAGTTGAAGCTGGCCCAATGGAGTTCGTCTGCCAATGCAGTTATGGGCGTGTACGTACCTACATTGCTCCGTACGAGGCGCTTCGCGTTCGCTCATCTATCGACACACCATCAGTTCATACGGCACAGCGGCCTTGCGAGCTCTGGTATCGGGACTCCTTACTCAGACACTGTGTGAACCACACGTTCCCTTGAGGACGAGGGTGCGGGGCTGGGCCTCAGGGTTGGTGGGCAAAGGCTCTATGCGTTGCCTTTCCGCCCGTGTGACGGCCCATCGGTTCCTCAGATTTGTGTGCCACGTTTCTCCCACCTGCCAGTGTAGGATCTCCGCTGGCGTTCGCTTTGAGTGAGCCCATTGGGTGGTGTATCAACTCCCGGGGTACAACCCACCGGCGAGACCATCATACGTCCACACGAATGCAACCCACCGGACCAAGCTTGCAAGCATCCAGTCTCGGTACAATATCGATTGTTAGCATGCTTGCCTCTTCAACAGCAAAACAAGAATCTACTCTTAGATGGCAGACGAGGCCACATCTATGATCCAAGAGTCAGAGAGTGCTGTCGTTGCGAAGGGCTCCAAGAAGTCTCCACGGGGGCAGTTCCCAAATGTTTCTGATGCTGTAGAGACTTTGACCGACTCTTGTCAGATAGCTATCCAAAACCCACTTACTCCGTGCAAAGCGAGCCTCGTCTAGGGACCCGACGGTTTCTAATTGACTCGCAAACAATAGAGACGAACCAGTATATACGCATCGGTCTGCCCGTGGCGTGTTTGCTGCAATAGCGAGATGCACCGTACTGTTATAACAAAGGGTCGTCACTGGCACGATTACATCTCTTGCTGATACCACTGATTTTCGCCGCTTCCCCAGAGAAACGAGGACGACAATCCCCCGCACCCCGAAAGCAATCCATTCGCCGCCTCCACACACCGTTTGAGTATGGGTATATTGGTATGCAACTACACAGTGGCTTCTTGCACTCAACTTTGAGACGGTAGAGGGCTCTGCGCCTTCTGCTAGACCGCAAAACAGTTTACAGTCCAGTACACTGCGTAGCGACTCAGTGAATGCTCACAGTAAATGCCGCCTGGCGTCAGGGTCGCCCCTGGGAGGGATCGGACGGGCAATGCGAGGCCTTGTTCAAGCAATCTATCTGCACTGTATTTCGCCGACACAGAGCCGTCCATGGACCCCTGTGCCTCGCAAGACAGGATCACTGTGTCGGTCAAGGTCCGTTTTCGTCCAGATGGGATCGTTGCAGCGGAGACATCTACCGATTGAGAAGATCGTCATACCTTACCAAAAGCACCATGCTTCGACTTTCGCTACAATCCAGGGAAATTTTGGTTCGGAATAGGAAACTTTGCTCTTGAGGTTTCATGAGTCCAGTCAGGCAGTCTGAGGGTTCTCGAGTCCTCTTACATGTCGTCCAGTATTCGCACTGCTGATTGAGCATTGGGAAACCAAAATACACCACGTCTTCTTCTGTGCCATATTGAGACAGCCATTCTTGGGCATGCAGCTTGTCTCGCGCTGCCATTTGCAGAACGAAAAATCGGAGCAAGAAAGAGACAATAACAATAATAAACAACAATGACGCAGCTGGCATTCAAGCAGATTCGGTCGAATAATGATACCATCTCCGTCAGAAGCAGCATGCCAGTGAGCTCAAATACTCTCAGAGACTAACGAGAGCCTCTGTGAGCAAGCAAATAAGATAGGCGACTTCACTTCCTAGCCGAGGCCTGATACGATTATTGAAATCGAGTGCATCTCAGTCACGTTTTGACAGGGTATTAGCGGCCCAATACGGCATCAATCGCTTGACGAGATCGGCATCTGTGCTACCACAAATAGAGGACATTCACACGCCTGAGATCTAACGCCGCCGCGCACTGGCGCTGCTTGTGTCATCCTCGTCACAATCAATTCAGCTGTGACTACTCATTCCTGCGAATGTCGAGGGTTCAGCTGCCCTGATGGTTTCCTGGATTCAGTCGAGTCGTCCTTCCCTTGAATGTATGATTCGAGCTCGCCGATCAACGGCGAGTCATTGCATAGACACTCTGAGCTACCTATGCCATCAACTCGCAACCTCGCACGAGACCCACGATGAGGGGCTTCAGATTCGATAGTAACGATCTTCAGTTGTCTCGAATAGGCCAGCTGCAATACATTGCTCGAGGAGCACCTCGCTAGTGCCGGCGACCCTCGTCCGGTACGTATACAGAGAGCATCGAAAGTCCAACGTATGCCATGCACCTAGCCACTTTGAGGGCAATGATGGCTCTGCGTTGCACTGCAGCCTCACAACGCCAACAGTCCTCAAGCTCCTCTTGGGTGTTGATCGAGTTCCGGCTATTGGACGTCATGATATCTCCGGTATCCCTTGCTTCTTCCCCCTCGCATCGTCGTCAATTATTGCTACAATAACCTTTCATCGCACAGCAGCTTGACGAATACGTCTTTGTTGGCTCATCAACTTCGACTCCTTTCAGCAGGCTACTCTAACATCACTGACATTCTCAGCTCACGTTCGCTGGCTTGGGTTCTGCACAGACTCGACTAAACGGGTCGCCATTGAATGTCTGGCAAACCTGATACCGGCCTACATCGTCTTGGGGGAACAACTATCCTAACCAACAACAGTTGACACTTGGTGAATCAGACGCAGTGCTCACCTGTTCGTATGCAGAGCCATCAGGTTGACTAGACTCAAATTCCAAAGGCTGAACCTGGCGTTTCCAGTCGTCGACCAGAGTCTGAGCGACTCCCAACGCCTTTTCGGTCACGGCCTATGCAGCGTCACCTCGGCTAGCCTTTGCCCCATAACAGGGGTCCGAGTGCAAAGACGCAGGAGGTCTCGTTGTGGGTGAGGACCGGCCAGTGATCTGGTAAGGTCGAAGCCGACACAGGAATTCTGTTCTTGCGAGTTGCCTGCAAATTGTACTCGGCCTCTGGGTCAGATCGGTATATCTACGCCTATGTCGCATCCAAATTTAACGGTTGGCCACCAGGCTCGTGGCTACGACAGAAGAACCATTCCACATATGATTCGATTTCCGGTCACTTACATTCCTCGAGGTCACTTCATCTGACCCACGGCCGTAGCTACACATGGTCCCATATCGCCAACAAGGACGTTTTCTAGCCGAACGCTGCAAGGCTAAGCCAACAAACGTGTGTGAAACTGCGAAATTCGGGCTTTTGTCCGCCACATGCACGGAATAGCTGTTGTGACCAGGCACCGTCGTACTGAGAAAGTTCAGATGACGAGTTCTTGTACCGATACGTGATACATTTCTCTCCATCTAAGCTTCAAGCTTTCACCCCATACAACGTACTGTCCCTAAGCGATTCTCGGACGGCACCCGCACGGTGGCTCGGTCTGCTCAGAGTTGGTTTGAGTGATGGCCAGGACTCTATTCTTCCCTCGAATATCCTCGGAGGCCCCATCCTACAGGCAAATCGAGCCCCAGTCCCGTAGCAAACCATCGATTGAGAGGGCGAGAAAAGCACCAGTTGATTGCTTGTGAAGGCGCCGTACACGCCGTCAACGGCTTTTAGCTCTTACGGCTATCGGACGATGTCTCACGCACAGTCACAAACAGCAACGATGGACAAACGGTCAAAACATGGCGTGATGCTTAACTTTTACTTCCACGCGAACCAGGCATGCGGACCTCTTTGGATTTCATTTGGGAACATAACCGTATCCTATTCTTGGGGTCGATCCCGTGAAGTATTCGTTGAAGATAGCAACCACCAGAGGGGGACCGTTGAACTGCTCAGCTTGAGGGAGGTGGTCGCAACTTTGTGGTTGTCTAGGCCTGATGATCTACACCAGGAAGGTTTACCCTTGCTGGCACAGAGCAGCGAATGATCCTGGCGCTCATTTGATGGGGGGATCTTTGACGGTCGCCGCCACTACGGATACGCAAGTACTGTGTAGGTGCTGCGTCGGCGGCTAGATGACGAAACAGGGGCAGCCAGGACAGCGAAACAAGTCTATTCTGGCCTTCGATTCATGCTATCTGAAGGAGCTTCTTCTTGCTGATTCGTCGTGGGTTCGGCGACCAGGAATACAGCTGTCTCGAAGAGCTGCATGCCGCCCTCGTAAGTAACGAATCATATTCTGGGCAGAAAGAAGCAGGTGATGGGGGCCAAGAGCTTCATCCCCGCAAAGCATCTTCCGACGCAAGCAGTCTACGAGATCTAGATCCCTACGAGCTGGGAAGAAATACAGGCAGATACGAGTTCGACTTTAGTTCATCGATCGTCGACCCATGTATCGGTATCTGTATCTTTCACACTGATAATTCCGCCAAGGCCTTTTCCCAGGCACCCAAGCCTTCGTTGAGCCTTGTCTCTTACAATCAGGTGCGGCACGGTGCGGGTACGAGATCTACTGGTCGTAGGTCGAGGAAGTTATCACTTAGACTCGAGGGGTACACCCAAGCGAGGTCTTTTCTTTTTGCTTTACAGCTTGCTTGACACGAGACGGTCTCTACGCTTTGAGCGAGAGATCTTGTTTTTTTCCGACCTGTCAACGACACCGTCTGGGTCAGCTTGGCCCTAGTAGGCAAGGATGGGACAAGGCAGAATGATCTATCATTCACTCTACGTGTCTGCCCGAGGAGACGATGGACGATGCAACAGGGTTGTCTCTCGACTGTTTGGTTTTTGGGGAAGGCGTGTGTGTGCATCTCAATGTGCACTGGACCGCCACAGCTCACATATTGGCAGAGGTGTCTGAGACATTGCAAGCTGTGCGACGAAAACCTGTTTGCGGCGGTTGCTCTCTTCCTCGTGGCGTGGTGTGCGTCCGCCGGCTACCCGCATCAAAGCAGTCTAGATTTCGCGTCCCAGTTGGCGCCCTTCCCCGGCCCTCCTTTGGCCGGTAACGAGGGAGGGTTTCTCGTGGAGGGTCGTTCCCACCCACACCATCGGTATCCAGACAAATGTTTCCCGAGAGGTTCACTTGATGGGTGATCATGGGTACCGGCATGGGTTTCGGGGCGTGGATCGGCTACTGGGGCCAATCTCAAGGGGCCGGCCGCGGCCCTGTGGGAGAGAGAGAGAGAGAGAGAGAGAGATTTCGCCTGCCGCGGTGCCACGACAATGGGGGTTCACCTAAGTCCCAGATGGCACAAGGACCTCCCGACGGATCCTTTCATTTGCTCTGTAGCGGCGTTTGTGCGACCATGCACGATCCAGAGGCACGCGAGGGCGGGAGATTGGCGATCAGTAAACCAGCAGTCCCAAGATTTTTTTTTTAAAATAAAAATAAAAAAAAAAGATGAAGAAAAAAGCGGTTTGCCATGCTCCCCCTTTGAAGCAAACAGCCTGTACAACCAGCGCGATGGGAGGGGGGGGGGGGAAGGCCAGCCACCGAGGATCAGAGAGTAGCCTTCCCGACCCCCCCCCCCCCACACACCCAATTCCTCCCCCGTCCGAGGGTCCGTTCTCGACTTTTCCCCGCCTTGCCGCCCACGTCCGGGCACTCGGTCCGGGTCCGCGAGGGCAAGCCTCAGCCGATAATCATCATTTTAAACTACCTAGTCCTGCTGTCACGGACGACTCTCACGATGGGGTGGCATGCTGTGGGAAACCCATTTGAAGATTTCCCTCCCTCAGGATCCACGGTTGGAACTATTTTCAGGCGACACGGGAAAACAGAGAGGGCTGAGAAGGAAGGCGTCCCCGAACGATGGGTGCCTGCGATAAACCCGCTTTGTTTTTGAAACAACTCATGCGGGATCAAGTTGGACGTCGTGGCTTGCGGTGGGCTTGCCCGACCCAGAGGCAAGGGAGCTCGCAGACGATCTGTTGACTCTTCCCCTTTTCCCATCTATCGTCATTATCACTCTCACTTCTCGGCCTGTGTGTGTTGCACAACGCTACGCAGCTCCCCTTCGGGTCGTTTTGTGTCCCAGCCACCCGGGGAGAAGGAAAATGTAGCTATGTCGAGCACTCTCTCTGTCTCTATCTCTCGCTTTTGCACACCGTTTTGTTGGCTTACCCACCCCATCAAACACGGCGCCACGGGTGTCCGTCCCCCTTTTCCCAATCTTCAATGTACGGCTACCTACATGCTCAAGCTAAGGTAGGAGTAAGTATGGGCGGGGTTGCACCTTTGGGCGGCAGCTAGAGTAGTGTAGCAAATATGCATCTTTTTCTTGCCATCTTGATCAATCCTTCGAGCCTGGGCCCCCTCCGCATCCTCCGTTGTTTGATGGATTACCTAGGTACTTACCTACTCTGGGAGTACGAAACCTCCTCAATTGTACGTAAGGTAGGCCCCGTTGCGCCGCATGCGGGAACCGGACTCCTCCTCCTTCGCGCTGTCTGTTTGAGGAAACCATTTACGGATACTTTAATCCTAGAGCGGTCGGTGGCGGGAGCGGTCGGCCAAGCGCGAAAGGAAAGGTTTAGGAAAGGCACGGATAAGCGTGGGATTTAAAAGTGAGATGGTGGCTTGAGGCTTCTTTTCTTTCTTAGATCTGACAGGATCTGGTTGCGCTCGCGCGGAGCAGCTCTCTCTCTCTCGCGCGCGCGCGCGCGGACTAACTCGATCTTGGGGTTCTAGTCTTCTCCTTGAAATGTAAGGTCGTCAGAGGGGGAAGAGGGGGTGGTGTATAGGGTGATGGGGTAGTTTAGGGCGCGGGTGACGGAGAATAGAGGAGGACCGGCGCGCAACGCCTCAAACGACGGGGGTGGAGGAAACAGGTTCATTGGTGAAGATTGCCTCTGGTGATACAACGAAGTCGAAAAGAGAGAGCGGTGCTAATAATGGGTTGTTTTCCGAACGGGTTGGAGAGATTTACGCCTCCTAAGTTTTATTCTCGCGATCGGCATCGGCGCTGGCGAGGTGTGTAACAATCGAGGACTGGCTGAAGCTCGAGGCTGAAGCTGAGGTTGTCCGGTGGTGATGGAGGGGAGGTCGGGACCCGGCGGTTTGGCTCACGGGTGAGGGGGAGGAATCAACTTTGACGGCGAGCCCGTGGCGAGGGGGTGTTGTTCTCTTTCCCCTTCAACGGTGCGGTTAATTGAGTGAGTGAGTGGGAGCTAAACGTGGTCTAGAGGTCTCGATGCAGTGAGCTGCTCCTGGTTCTAGGGTGTTGATCATGGTGATCTTTTGGAGAAGGGCCTCCGCGAAGTGTGTTAATGCGAGGAGAGGAGGCGGCGGTCGGTCAGTCGGTCTGGAGCTCCATTGTGTAGCGGTGTCCGGGAAGGAAGGGGGCTGGATCTCGTGTACGACCTGAAAACAGCTTTTGGTGGTTCGGATCGTGAGAGGAGGCGAGGACTCTCGGGCCGCGAGACGTCATCTAGGTTCCTATTGTTGGGACCATGATCTGCATATCACTTCTACTTTTTATTGTAGTATGTGTGCGTGTTTCCCGCGCGGAAAAGGATCTCGTGGCTAAAGGAGTAAAAAGATGGGAGAGGGATGGATGGCGGCCAGGCGTGGCCCGCGTGGGATAATGTCTCTGTTGCAAGCAGACGGGATGACGAGGATCTTTCTTGGACGATAACGGAATACTATCGCAGCTTGACCGCGGCTGAAAAGGCTCTAGTATTGCCTGGAACGGGTAATCCCTCTTCGACAAGAACGAGGAGCAGGGATGTGCACTCCGGAAGGAGTTATGCGAATCGCTTGATGCCGGTGACTCACTGAAAGGGCGAAGGTCTCGCCCTGTTCTATTTTTTTTTAATCCACGTTCGATGGTTGTGATGGCTTTTTCTCGCTCCCTCATGTGACTTTATCAGACCACGCACTTTCGAGCGGACGCCATGAGGTTATCTAGAAAGGCATCTACTTCCGCAAACGGATGGCTTTTGAGAGCAAGAGAGAGAAGGGTGGGCTAGGAAGGCTGTTGTGAGAGGAGTCGAGACCAAGCTGCTGGGACAGAAGGTGGCGCCTCTGAATCATTGTCGGCATGGCAGGCGAGAAAAGTCATGCATTCCATTTGCTCATGATTGTGATGCCATGTGGCATCATTAAGATTGAAGTGAGGGCCGAGGAAAGGTGTACATAACAGAGTGGGTGGTAATGGGACGCCGTAGACGCGGAGCCGGTAATGGGCTGCGGAGTTTCGGAAAGCTTCATTGCGGAGTTTTGGATTGGCTGGGCGCGAAACCGACCGTCAGACGGCCGTAGTGTGGGGCCGCAGCTGGCGGACTTTTGTGCTTACGCGGAGCGGAGTTTGACGCCTGCTCCGCAACTTCATCCCACATTCCCACCGGGTCTCGAACGGGGGTCGAACAACCATTCGCTTCTCTCCGAGAAACCTGGACGTCTTGCAGAGAGTACCTTACACTGTCACTGGATCAGCGGACGCAACGCAGCCCCCGACGAGGATCAAACCGCGTAAACTGACTGCCTTGAATCCCTTTCTGAAAGGCACGAGATACAGACAGAGAGAGGGACACGAGAGAGGATTTCGAATCGTGATATCGCATAATTCCACTCTTACCACTTTTCCCATCTTTCCTCCGTTCCCCTTTCCCCATGGTCAATCGGATCCAGCTGGCCGTGCCGACCCATCTATTATCCGCCGCCGCCACTGCTCCTGTCTCTTCCCCTTCTCTCCACAACCCAAGACCCGACGCTGCCGCAGAAGCAGCAGCAGCAGCAGAACAAGAAACAGTAGCTGGTCATCAGACCCAGCAATCGCAACCGCATCCGCAGCAGCAGCAGCAGAACAGAAAGAGGAAAGAAATGTCCGCCGAAGGCCTGAAAACGATGAGTGATCTGGCGGACGCGGCGGACAAGTCCCGCCAGAAGAGCTGCAACGCCTGCGTCCGGAGCAAGCGCCGCTGCGACAAGCGGACCCCGCGCTGCACCCGCTGTAGCGAGAAGAACTTTTCGTGCGTGTACCAGAACCTGCCGCCCGCCTCTGCCAATGGAAATGGTAATGGTGGTAGTGGTGGTGTTGGAGTTGGAAGCCTCGGCGGCCGGGGCGACTCCTCTTCCTCCGCCGGGGGTATGATCAGTAACCCAGACGACACCCTCCAGGCCATGGACATTGAGGAGGACTGCGGTAACATCAACGATGACCTTCCTCCCTTTGACTTTAACACACTCACCGATCATCGTCTCCAACACCAACAACATCAACAACATCATCATCACCAACCTCAGCTTCAGCAGCAGCCCACGCCCGCGTCGTCGTCATCCTACCTCGACGGCGGTCTCCCGACAATAGTGATGACGGAGGACATCCACAGCGGCATCGGCAGCGGCAACAACAGCGGGAGCAACATTGACAACGCCACGTCGGTGCCGTCGACGTCGTCGCTGAACCTCGACTTGAATGCCGCCAACGCGCCCTTTGACTTCAACTCGGTCATGGATTTCCTGAACGCGGACCCGACGGCCGGCGGCGAGCTTCAGCTTTGGGAGACGCCGTTGACGCCCATCGTTCAGAAGACTATGCTGCCTGAGATTAACCAGCTGAGTCCGTGTGACTGGGATAACGAGATGGGAGAGGCATGTGTAAGTTTATGAAGCTCTTCTTATTTGTTGTGGTTCCTATATCTCACATTACCTCACTGCTCTTCATGTACATCTCCCTTGATACGTTCTTTCCTGCTCGCTTTCCGTCAGAGCCACATTTCTCTTTCCTTTTCTATCTTCGTCACTAGCCCTACCTCACTCATGTCCGCGGGATGAAATACTCACGCCAGCTTCACAGGGCGGCTTCCAACCATGGCAAATCCACGAACCAAACTCCCGCATCGGCCACCTCGTCAATGTTGTCAAGAACATGCACGTCGTATTCGCCCAGACCAAGCAGACCCCCTTCCTCCACCGGCACCTCTACCGCGGCGTCCGCGAGACGCCCAGGCCCCTGATGGCGGCCTACACCGCCATCTCGGCGTACGTGGGTATGACGGAGTCCAATAAGGACTGGGTGATCCGCGCCCTCTGCGAGGGCGCCAATGAGATTCTCAAGAGCGGTGGTAGTAGCACTGTCAACGCCAAGGACTCCTCGACGACGACGACGACAGCAGCAGCAGCGGGGAGCAACATCACGGGGCACGAGAAGCTCGCGAGGGCGCAGGCCCTGTTCCTGATTCAAACGGTGCGGTGCTTTGATGGCGACATAGCGTTACGGGCGCAGGCGGAGCGGGACATGGGCGTCTTCGAGAAGTGGTTAAAGGACCTCGAGGGGTTGAGGGACAACTTTGACGAGGTTCATCTGCTAGACGACGGCGCGTTGCGCGGGAGGCCGCCGCGGTCCTGGGAGGTGTGGATTTTTAACGAGTGTGTGCGGCGGACGGTATTGATGGGGTATGTGTTTACGAGCATGTATCAGATGCTCAAGAGTGCTGGTGATTTTGGTAAGGCTCCCATTTTCTTTCTTCATCCCCGCCGCCCCTTTTTTTTCCCTTTGCAATCAATACTGACTGTATTAAGAACCTGACCTCGGTCCGTGGCTGATCCCGCACCGCTGGACCTTCTCGAGGCACCTCTGGGACGCTCAGTCTTCGCCGGCTTTCTTCACTGCGTGGCGCGAAAAGCCCATGTTTTTGGTCAACAGTTTCTTCGTGCAGGGCGTTGCCAAGATAATGCGGCCGGCAGATGTAGACGATTTCGCGAGAATGTTTCTCACCATGTGAGTATTGTCCCTATTGCATCCCGGTGTCTTTCTGGTGGAGAAGGTGATGAGATTACGACGGGAGGCTAATCTGCTCGGTGACGATAGGAATGTTGGTGTTGAGGAGATGAAGCATTTTATGCTCGAAGTGTAAGACATGTTGGGTCACTTTTAGAGTGGTGTTTGATTAGGTTTGGAAGCGTATGGTACTGTCTCTAGGCTCAACGTCATTATTTGTATGACGAAGGAGACACTCGGTGGGCTTTACTACGCAGGTTATATTGATGATATAGGAGTTTGGGAGAATTGGTATAGCGATTCACTTACCGCTGTTTGGCACTTTCTTGTGGGTCATTCTCGTCAGTCTTAAGAAGACCCAGACGCTCACTATCTTCATACCTTAACGGGCCTGGACAGTAGCCCACATATTTATATTTCGTTCAATGAACCAATGATCATTACTACGGCTGATCAGGGTCATTCTAACTTTAACTTATCTTCTCAATGCAATACGTAGCCCCGGGACTGGCCGAGTAAAGTATATTGAGCTGAACCATCAGCAGCGCTCAGCGGCTACATCAGAGAGGTATTCCGTAGCTATCAGTCTTCTGACCATACGGTAGAGAGGCACGGGCAGTTGTTCAGTCGGACACGTTGCCAAGCTTCTCAAAGGGTTGCCGGGATCTAATTCTGTTCGGGAGTAACTTGAATGCACTATATTCACCCTCATGATCTTCAGGCATGTTTCTCTCTTCCGATGCTGAACGTATGTCAGGAATTCAAAGACACCGACTGTCTGAGGCATACACAATGAGCTCCATGGTACGCCACGGAAACTTTGAAAGCGAAAAGACAAACAGAAAGGTTCATGGCCTATAAAAAAAGGCTGAAACCAGCAAGACAAAGTAAGATTCATTGAATACAAGAAGAAGGCAACATTGCAAATGTGAATGGTCTCCATTATGTAGTATAGACGAGTGTCGGTGTCAAGTGTCGACTTTCATCTAGTATCTCGCAGATGTATTCACCATCCACGTTCAACCCAGTCACCAATACCAACATGAATAGAGCCAGGCACGTATTAAACGAGCCAAATTTGCGAGATAGGTTGTTCGAAAAGTATCATTACCAACATAGTCCATCACTCAGCATCCAGCTCCAATCCAAAACATAATCACCCAGCATAACCAAATCTCCAAGATCTCCCCCGCCAGATTTCTCACATCCATAAAATCCATACCAAAGCATTTCGCTTTCTCAAAGTTCAAAGCAAACATGTCAGGCAAGAAGACAACCCCTATCTACTACCACGATCCCACCAACCCCCCTTGGCAGGATCCGGCCAAGTGCAAAGGCACCCTGAGCCACGGAGGCACCAAGGCCAACAACTGGGGAGGCGCCTCTGGGGATAGTAGCGGCGGCGGCAGCGGCAGCGGTGGTGGCAACAACAGCGGCGGAGGGACCAAGAAGTGATGGATAGGAGCCCAGTGACCAGTCAGTTTGAGGTTGAGGTCACAGTTGTCAAGAAGAGGCTCCAAAGCCCTGAACAGTAGTCGCATTGACAGCAGTCTCAAGATACCCCCTTGGTTAGAATCGATCTTTTTACGAGTACTATGCGCTGAAGTATCACTGGCGACATGATTTGGCCAAATTCCCAGTGTGATGAGAAACCCCACAATCCATGCAAAGACATAATGTTACAGCCAGATGGATGTTCTCGTCAAAGGCGTTGTCTCATTCATTCTTTTCCACCCGCTATAATGCTACATCCCAGTCCTCGAGGCAGCCCTTTTTTGTCTGTTTGATGAGAGTATTATGCAATCGAATCCAGAAACCCTCTAAAAGTCGAACTCGCCCCTGAAGATCTCGGGATCTACACCCGCAACCGTCTTCTCGGCCAGATCCCGGCGACCCATCTGGGTAAACACTCTCCTCAGGGTATCGTACAGGGTCGTACTCCGGTTCTGCGCCGTCATGCGGTCAATCTGCTCGTCGAGCTGCGCCGTGTTGGCGCCGCCCCTAGAGCCCTCGCCGCCGCCCAAAATCTCGTACGCCATGTTGCGGCCGCTCTTCTCGATGGCCTTGTGCATGTTGAGCGCGGCGAGGAAGTGCGAGGCCGCCTCGGCGTGGCACCCGATGTTGATGCAGCTGACACCTAGGTTGTAACGCGCGCGGACAAAGTTGGGGTGGATGCTCAGCGCCTTCTCGTACGCCGCGATGGCCTCCTCGGAGCGGCCCGAGTTGGCAAGGGTGGCGCCCAGACGGTTCCAGAGCAGGTGCAGCTGTTCCTGCTGGTTCGAAGCCCCGAGTTCCGAGGAGTGGAGGGCGGCCGTGAAGCAGTCGACAGCCTTGTCGTACTCCTCGGCGCCGTAGAAGAGGACGCCCAGACCAACCTGAACGTCGGGGTCCATGTGTTCGCCGTCCGGGCTGAGCTGCGCCGCCTTGATGAACAGTCCGGTAACCTTGTCATGCAATTGCTGCCGGTCAGTGAAGCCCATCTCCGCCATGGGATGCAAGTCAGTCGGTGCGATAATCTGCGGGTATTTGACGGAAAGCCACCGCTCGAGTGTGCGGTAGGCAGTGCTGTCGTAGCCCTCGTTGGTATACGAGACAGCCAGGCCCATGAGGGCGGCGAGGTTGTTGGGATCTTGCTTGAGTGCTTGCTCAAGCGCGCGAATAGCCGCCGTCTCCTTCTCGTTTTGTGCCTGCGCCGAGCCAAGGTACACCCACGCCTCGGTATGCTGCGGGTTTTGCTGGACTGCAGCTTCGAACGCGAGAGCCGCTAGTGAGAGGTTCCCCCCCTCGCGCATGATGCGGACACCCTCCTCGAATGCGTTCTTCTCCTCGCTGAAAAAATTGTCCTCTTCAAAGAGATAGTTCTCGATAACGGGATCGCCGAGTCTGCCCCAGTCGCCGTTCATGCCGGTGAAATCTGGACCCCAGTCCTCGCTGTCGAATTTGTCGAAAGTCGAATCGTCGACCATGCCTCTTGCTGCAGCAGTTTCAGCCTGGATTCCTTTCCATATTGATTCGAAGTCGCCAAAACCTGTCTCACTCTGCATTGCCCTGTCCATTTCGTCCAGTTCAGGCTCCGCAGCCTTAGCCTCTTGCTCCTCCTTCTCCTGCAACTCCATCTGGGCGAACTGTTCCTCCCACTTGTTGTCGTCAAGCTCTACTAGCTTTCCCTTTCCCTTGGCGTCCTCTTGTTGTTGTTGCATCGGTTGCTGGTACATGGGTTGAAACGTGGGCTGGCCCATCATGCTGTTGTATCCCATTCCCATGCCCATTCCCATACCCATACCCATACCCATGCCCATTCTTGGCTGTTGAGCCATTTGGCCCGGCATGGGACTTGCCCTCGCCGATGAAGGCTGTTGGTTCATCTGTCTGAAGCGCGCAAAATCTTCGGGGCTGAACTGGGTTCCGGGGGGCTGTTGGAATGCCGACTCCATGGCGGCTTGGTTCTGGAAGTCACCAGCCCACGTCGGTGATGTTGAGTTCGCGCGGAGGTGGACTCCCTGGTTCGGATCGATTCGGACAGCGCCGTTTTGCATGGGGAGCTCTTGCTGGAGACCTGGGGCTTTGTTAAGGAAACCGTTCATCATCTGTTAGGACCGGTTAGTTCAAAGGCGTCCGTGACTTTAGCAGTCCGTTGTATGCGTACCTCATCCTGCGGGGTGCTTGCGCCGGCGCTTCGGAAGCCACCGGCAAGCGCATTAGGGCCCCTTTGCACCAGTCTGTCTCTCTGAAGAGTCTTGTCATCTTGGACATGCTTTTGGAATTGGCTGAGGGGGTTGCCGGAGGTCGAGCATTCTGCGCCACCCATAAACGACATTGTGAAGGGTAGGAAGCCGGGCTTCTCGATTCGATATTGTGGCAACCGTAATGGAAATATATATAGAGAGGGTTCCCCTAGAAGCGTGGGAAAGGTCAATTTCTAGAGAGCTCGGGTAAAAGTTGGTTGGGCTTGAGTTGGTAGACAGGTGGGATGTGACTGGTTTGTAATTCAGCCAACCTCGAGCGGCTGCGTCTCCGAGAAGATACCGAGGCAGGCCGGCGGGGGCTTAGGCGCGGCACACGGTTGATATCTTTCTCCGCAGCCGGAGGCGGGGTAGCCAATAAGGTCATCAAAGGTGAGAGAAAACGACAGTGGGGTGAGCGCTGACCCCAGTTCGTTTGGAGCTCTGGACTCCGAACCGCGCATGTGAGTGGCGCATGGGTGTACAAGAAACATGTCACTGCTGGGCTTCAACATCTTTATGCTCCTCTTTAGGCAATTTAATCCGACAACCGCGATGTAGATAGCCGGCCTTCAACAATAATATCATCAGCTATCTTGACTGGACCCTGATGGAAGTCTTTTCTGTCAGTTCACTGTCTCCTTACCTTCGCACCCTTCATCGAATTACAAGGCAACATTTTCTCTCAGCTGCCCGTAGTTTTCTATGTCATAACCTAAGCTATGGGTATCATGTACGAATGCTCGTTCGTGAGTCCTCCGTCTGCGGACCATGTTCAATCCTCCAGATGGATCTATAGAATGCCATGTAGCGTTCTTGTTTTGCAAGAGGCGCAGTGGCTCTGTGGTCATGAGCCCTCCTGGTGACTATTTCACCCCAATGAAGCCGATACTCTGACGAGCCTTAATAACAGCGCGTCGGAGAGCCTGCTCCTCCTCATCCGTCCATTTGACGGACAGTTGATCCCACTTCTTTCCGGGGGTGTTATACTCTCTCTTCCACTGCGTGTGTATGGCCTGAAGCCTGCTCATCTCGCGAGGATCCCCAGAGCCAGTGTACACAATGAAAGCCGTGCAGGGCGGAAGGCTCTCGTGGATAGCTTGAAGAGAGACTGACAGACGGGCCAAGCACTGTTCAAGAGGTGATCCGCCGAGCTTTCCTTGGAACTGAGTCTTGTCCAAAGGAGGAGGGCCGCCGTCGCTGCTGGCACTTTCGACCCGATTCTTGTTCCACCACCCTTGCAACGCCTCGAGCTCTCGCATCCGACCCCATACGAAGTCGACACCACCACCGGGGATCTCCAGTCCATCAGGATCTCCCTTCACAGCACGGATGACGCCGTTGACAACGTCCGCATCGGACTTGCAGCCTATTTGATAGGTTGCTCCAGCACCAGGGCCCTTAGACGGTTCGCCCCAATCTACAGCAGCGCTTGTCTTTCCGGTAACCAAGCCGCCAGCATCTCCGCCCTGTGCCTTGTAAGCGGTCCCGGCTCTTGCTAGCCGCCGGAATAAGTTCTCGCCTTGAGAATCGGACGCGCCCCACAACTTGCCCTTTTCGCACTTTTGTCTGACGAGATCAAGGCAGGCGCGGGAGTCTTCGATGGGATTGTGTCCATTGGCACCACCTTTTTGGATTTCGCGGTTGACATACTTCTGAGTAAGCCACTTCAATGACGCCTTCAGAGGGGGCCCTCTAGGATGGGGGTAGATTAATGAGGTATCGACAATGAAAGGGTGTGAGAATCGCAGGGCCTTCAAGTCAGACTCGAGCGAGTGTCCAATCAGGATCGTCCGCGGAGTGACGAGCTCAACCAACTTCTGTTGGATATCCTTCAAGGTGGTCGTGACTGGCTTCAGCATCTCCTCGGTGATGCCGGAAAATCGGGTGACGTAGTCGATAATGGGCTTTTCTGGCTTCACCAGTTCGTCCATGATGAGCTCGCCCGACCAAGATATGACGCTGATGCGGGTAAGTGAGTATTCGTTCTCTCCTGTCATGCACATCTCGCAATCCAAGGCGAGACATTCTCGACCAGCGGTCACGCTACCGCTTTCGATCTCCGCCTCAGGCACCTCGCCGTCCTCGAGCTTGTCAACTTTAGAGATTGCCCATCCTTCGGGAACCTTGAAGGCCGCCTTCCTCTCCTCGTTCTCGATGAGTGCTGGGTGGATGAGATGGCCAGCGGTCTCGAGCTCTTCGAGTGATGCGAGGAACTCGGTAATACGGGTTCGCTCATTCTTCCATCCCGAAGGCTCTCTTGCCGGTTTAGGGCCCTTCCTGTCGTCCTTGTTCTTAGGCATCGGTGCCGTCAAAAACGTTCCCATGGGTGAGTGAAGCTTCATGTACTTGTCGTCACCAGGTGCCTTGACAGGCCATAAGTGGGGGAACATTTTGGCAAATCCCTGCAGCGCAACCGGCAGCTGGTCTGCAGTAAGAGCTCGTGGGTAGTAATCGTCGGGCGTCGTTTCCGTCCGGTCCTGGTTCCTAGCTGGGCCAGATGTGTAATTGTCAAAATTCACCCCCTCCTTGAACATGGCCTCCTCCAATCCAGGCACCATCAACACAACAATCTTTCTGAAGTTTGGTCGGTGAGAGACAGAAACCCAGTTCGGGCCCGTTCCATCAGCGAATATGTACAAGACAAGGTCGCGAAGCATAGCAAGGTTGATCTTGGAAAACAGCTTTGCGCTCGTGGAGAAGGTAATTGCGGGATAGTTGTTGGAGCCCTCGCGGGGGACCTTCTTGCGTTTCTTGCTGGATCGCTCGACTTTGGTCCATCCTTCGTCATCATCGCCAGGAGCACTTCTCTTCAAGCTGCCACTACTTTGAGTATTCGAGGAACTCTCCCGAGAACTGTTTTCGCCATTTCCTGTCTCGGCTTCGGCAGTCGCTTCGTCCATCTGGGAGGTCATTACGGGGACATCATCGGAGGCGACAATGGCACCCTCTCCGCCTTCGTCGCGATTTCTACGGCGCTTCCCCATGATATCTCTGGTCCAATTACTGCCGATGGTAATTGGCAGAGGTTCAGGAGGTCCAGTATCGGTGGCGGTAGATCGAATTGCGCTGCGGTGGATAGTCGAGGCGTGCTTGTAGGTGTGTTGGGGTGAATTTTCAAACGGGAGCTCAGAAAAAAAGTTCCCTGACATGGAAAGCACAAATGCGACCGTTGATTCCCATTGTTAGGTGGTTTTGCGGGGCGAGCCAATCGGCTGGGTGTGTGATAAGATAAGCGTCAACTGCCCGTCAGGGACCCCCGGCCTCCAGCTCCTTCCCAGTCGACAGGGACTGAAATGAGGTAGGCACGAGCAGGCAAATAGCAAGATTGCCTGTCGCATTCTGTCGCAGTGTCACTCTACCTTGCCATGAGGTACCCTTCGCCCTTCGCCGTGATGCAATGGGAAGCAACCTTTCCTATATGTCGTCCATCATACAATCTCTGAGCCAACAGCTACCAAACATATACTCTTGGCGTCGCGAAAGCCTCGAGTTCACAGATCCGTGCCATCGCAAATCAGTTGAGCCTTCCCCAAAATGGAAGTCATCCAGTGCAAGTGCGCAAGCTGTCAAGCAATATTGGCAACTTTCTTCAATTTGTGGACTCAGATTGGGAAATCTTATTTCAGTCCTACGATTGAGGCCCAAGGCAATACTCAGATGATCGCCAAGGAACCCACGAGAATTGGTGAAGCAGGATACCTCGTTGCCGAGTGGTAAGGGACCGTTCACCTTTTTTTCTTTGTGAATCGGCAGACTGATCTCTCGCAGCGAGCTTCAAGATGTCGCTTGCGCCAAATGTGATAACGTCATCGGCCTCATGTGTCTAAGTAGCCCAGTCAATCATGTGCTTCACGAGTAAGTCGACCTCGCGACTCGACTATACCCCTACTCACCCAAGGTAGCTCGCAAATACTTCTCAGAAAGACAATTATCGTGTTTCTCAAGAAGAATGGCAAGCCGGTCGAGCTCAATGTGCGCCACACATTGAAGCTCCTGAATGACTCTCGCCCCGGATCGTACCCGGCAAACGATCATTTCAATCCCGATTCTGGTAAGGGTTTTGGGCCTGGGCATGAGTCGCCAAGCTCCAAGAACACCGCTTTCTCTTTGCTTGCGAGTAGATCTCGATGTGCAGCGGGAGAGCATTGACAGAAATAGATACTGCCGGTTTCCAAGTCGTGTCCCAATTCGACAGCGCTGTTTCGCGCATCGAAAAGGAGATGGCAAAGCTCAACTCGACTCTGGGCCAACTTCAGAGTGACTTCGATCTTCACAAAGCTGACTTGAAGTCCGTTAAGATTGAAGTATCCAGTGGAGAGTTCTCGACACAAAACAGTTTCAAGCTGTCTCGATTGGAGAGCCAGGTTCGGACCGCAAACGCTGCCATCTCTGAGATGAGGAAGCTCTCCGAAGAAGTTAATAGGGAGAATGTTGTGCTCCGAAACGATCTCCTACTCTCGCGAGAAGATTACAAGCAGCTCGAAAACGTAACCCTGGGCCTACAAGTGGATGTGGCAAAATCGAATGCAACCGTGAAAAACATCCTCGACATGAACATTGGCAGTGCCAAGGAAACAGCCAAATGACGAATTGAGTTGAGGCAGCTGAGACAGATGATGGATCAGGACCGCAAATGGAAAGTCGACCTGTCAAAGCAGCAAATACCGTTTTGGGAATTGGATATCCTGACCAGCAACATGACCAAGATTGAAGCTCGGGCAAGTCAAGTGGAGACATTGCAGATGGAGTTTGATCTCTTCAAGAGCAGGATACAGCGTCTGGAGGCGAGTGCAGAGCATCTCTCTCAACCTCGCGAGGAATTACAACTCGCCCCAATTCAGCAATCCAAGAGCACGGCCACATCTGGCCCATCGAACAATACCTATCCAATGTCGAATGACTTGCATCAAGAAGCACCTGCCAAGGTTTCCAGCGAAGCCACTTCAGCCTCACTCAAAGTTCTGCAACCTACGAGTCGCAAACGAAAGGCACCAGCAGAGAAAGTGGCCGGAGCTGGTGAAGGTAACAAAAGCCCAAGACTCACCAGGTTGGGTGCCACTGACAAGAGGAGTATCAAGAAACCGAGGGCTTTTTTACCCACGGGCTGCAAGTTTTGACACTCCTATAGGCAGCTCAGTGATCAAGAAAGAACTTTTGTATTCAACTTTGATCTCGTTCAGGGGTATCAATTAGCGGACAAATCGCGGTCCTCGCCTAGGTCCACCTCCAACACAGCTTTTCCGAGCTCAGACAACGCCTTGAGCGGCTCTACCAGAGCGTACCGGAAGAACTGGTCCATTCCCTTTGGATCCATGATCCAGGCGTTGATCAGGCTGTTCTCCCTGTCTCTGCCCGGAAGGCTCTCGATCTCAGCAATCATCCATCTGAACATACTAACATCGTCCCAGTGGACCTTTGGCGTCCGATCCTCGTACGCATTGATCAAGGACAAAACCATCTGGCACATTGACACTTGGTCGAGATCCGCCAAAACTCTGACGCCGGCGGCCGAGAACTTCTTCTTCGCAGCCATGTCCCTCGCCAGTTTTACCAGCTTTTCCGGTTCAGGCGCTGTGTGAGATAGCTCGTTGGCAATGGCGGAGAGACCTCTTATTCTCTCGTTGTGAAAGGGGATGGGATGCTTGTACGGTTCGATCTCGTACGCCACTAAGCAGGCAATGGCCAAGGCGCATTCGTGATTGCCCCGGGTTTTCCCATAATAGACTGCCGCCTCGTCCAAGAGCTGAGCAAAGGGCTCAATGGCCCATCGACCATTCTCGGTAAACCACGATGCCGATTTGTACGCTTTCCTCAGCCACTTGTGCTTTGCTGTCGGTTCTGTGTGACGGACTTGCGCCGTAAATATCTCTAGAAGCTTTTGGACTTCAATGGCTTGCCGCAATCTGTCTTTGTCGGCCACCTGAGGGTGTTGGAATCTCTCGATATCAGGTGTTGCACTCAGCTCATTCAGCTTAGCAACTCTCGGATCCTTCTGGGCGACCTGATACTCGTCCAGGTCTTCGATACACTTGAAGCACTTGCAATCGAAGTAATACGATCTCAGGCTTTCATGTCTTTTGCTCTTTGGCTGCGTTTCATCTGTAATCGCTTAGCTGATGTCCTTTCATGAGACAGTCCTGAAGGCGGCTTAATACGACAACTTACCGATGTAAGATATTTCGACCTCATCCCCGGGCTCGATGAAAGCCATTGCGCGGAGTGAGGCTGACCTGCCATCGAATTGGACCATGGCATTAGGGCTGCATGAGTGATTCATCATGGCAAGTGTTGTGTCCAAGTAAATGCCATCAGTCTCATCCTCTGAAACACTAAAAGCATTTGTTTGAAGCTAAAAGCACTATCAGCATACACAGGATCTACTCGGCTCGGAGAAAAGATATTATAGGGCACCACACACCTTGCACAGAACCTGAAAAGCACTCTCCAGCAAGTCGACCGAAGCTTCATCGCCACCCAGACACATCACAACCCCACGCGCCTGAAGCTGCAACTTGACCATCTCTCTGCCCTGCCACGACTCCACATTGCCCTCCAGCTCCTCAAACTTCTCCATCACCTTGGGCCGTAGCATGACCTGTGCCGCCGCCCGCACCGGCGTCGGCACCCAGTTCGGCTGGTCCGCTGGCTTGGTCTTGTGAAGCCTCTGAATCGCCTTGCACTCGAACTTGTGTACTACAGACCAGTTGGCGCGCTGGCAAGCCGGTCCGCAGTAGGCCACCGTCTTACATCCCGTGCATGCGCGGAGCTTCTCTGTGACCGGAGTGTCTTCCTGCTGCTGTTTGAGGCAGTGGTTGCAGTACTCCAGCGCGCGTGGGCCTGGGGGGAGCACGACGGCCGGGTTGTTGAACCGGGCCATGATGTCTCCCGGCTCGAAGCGGCGTGCCGCGTGGACGGAGCGACCCTTGGCGCCACCTTTCTCGCCGCGTACCTCTATGCCACTGCTTAATTCTGTCATATTGAAGGCTGCTCTCCGTTGGTCCAGAAGATTTCAGAAATGTCATACAAAACTACCGAGAAACCTCTTCGATATGTTGCCCAATCCCTTGGCTAGGGATACAGGGCAATAGAGATATCTGTATGCGCCACACTTGCATGTGGCTAATGCAAGGTACAACAGGGGAATAATCAAGGATCGACAGCTATGGAAAAAAGCTGGAGAAGCTCACCGACTTTCTCTGCTTTGGGGGTCTTGTGTGTGTGGAAGCGCGGCAGTCGTGGCAGTGCAGCTTTTTGTGCTTGTTCAACTGGGCTACCGCAACTGTTCAGATGGAACTTCACCGAAAGCTCCAAGGGCCCCACCATCACCGCTCGAGCACGGACCTGCTTTCCTCCCACCTTTCAACCCCGCCTCGTCCCTACTCCATCCCACCAACTCCCGCCTTTCTGTTCACGGCCTTTTTCCTCAGCCTCACACGAGCACATACACATCTCGACCTCACAACAGCCCCAACACATCTTCCTATCCCAGGTTTCTTCTCAAGTCCCAAACGAAACGCGTCATATCGCCTTAACAAACCCTCCCTAACGCATCGACGTTTCGCGCGCGCGCAAAAAGCTCTTTCTCATGACTACCATCGAAAACCTCAAGACCATCGACCCCTTCGCGGACGCGGACGAGGGCGACGCGGACAAGCAGAAGAAGGGCCAGGACTATATCCACATCCGTATCCAGCAGCGCAATGGCCGCAAGACCCTCACCACCATCCAGGGCCTGCCCAAGCGCTTCGACCAGAAGAAGATTCTCAAGGTCATAAAGAAGAAATTTGCCTGCAACGGCACCATTGTGGAGGACCAGGATCTCGGCGAGGTTCTGCAGCTTCAGGGTACGTCACACACTTCAGCGATGGCTTCGTTTTCACGCTGTCATGCGTACCCTCGGCAGAAGCACCCGATTCGACCGAGGGCCGCTGAGACGAGCTCCGAGCATGGAGATACACCGCCACCTACGTATACAATAAGCGAAACTGACAATCGTGACGCACAGGTGACCAGCGCAAGGCTATTCACGACTTCCTCATCGACAAGCAGGAGGGTCTCGAGATGGACTCCAAGGTACGTCAGATCACTCCCCCCCCCCCCCAATATCCATGTTGAGACGCCCACGTTCCAACTCCCCCGCATAAACCCAAGCAAGACATGGCTAACCCCAATTTCCCCGATAGCTCGTCAAAGTCCACGGCTTCTAAGGGAGCCGTTACTGCCAGGAGGTGCGATCTCCCCCTCGCAACCGAGCGGATCCCGGTGACATAATCCCCTGAAGGGAAGGGAGATTCGAGTACCGTCTGGTCCACCACCAAACTCTTAGATCTATCTTACGAATGCTTCCAAAAGGGGGAAACAAAAGCTTCGTGGAGATGCTTTAGGCCCCCGATGAGCTTCTGAAGCTTTGGATGGGGTGGGACTATTCCGGAAAGGTCGATTCCCAAACTCAGACGGGGAGAAGGGAAAGCTACCGAGAGGATCTTAAAGGTGCCTGCGGGAGATAAATTGCGACACGGTTCAGCTGCGCATATTCACAGCCAGAACATGTCGTGCCGCGCTGAGAAACTGGCAAGGGGATTTTTTGGGCACAACGGTTTTGGTGGGTCTGAGAGCTTTTTTTACAGCATCCGCTTTCTTGTTGTGGCTCGTCCGCCGTCCTGTGATGACGGCACTGATGAGAAACAAGGCTTGCGAAAGGTTATGAGCATCATGCCCAGTAATGAACACGTCAACTGAACCATTGCTATTCTCGGGTGACCAACTACATGTGCTTCAGAGTTGCATCAGTTAACACCGCTTGACTGATTTTCAATACCCACGGATATGGTCAACCTTCCCACTTCCACCGTGGTTCTGGCGTTCAAGTTCAACTGTTCATTCAGTATTTTGACACCAGTATCGTTGAATCACGCAAAGAATGCACCCCAGGGCCCTTGTAAACATTTTTATTGAAGCTACACCCGCCGACCTCCGTATTCTAATTTTTGTCTGCCATACGTGCCCGCCCATTAACACTATCCCCGGCCGGGAACAGGAATCTAATCTGCCAACTCCTGATGTTCGCTGGTTGCCGGCTCGCCGTCACCAGGATGTTTGACACCGGATTGGTTGTCCTCTATTTGTTCGCCTTCAGCTTGGTTATCCTTGTTATTCCCGGCTTCGCGCTTGTCTTTGATTCCAAATTTCTTCCTCAAGACCAGTTTGAATCTAGCTGTGCGGCCTAGCTTCTTGTTTTGTGCCATATCGTTCGCTCCGTCCTTGTTGGCAACATCCTCAACATGTTCTGCATCACCACCGCTGTCGGACTTGGCGACCTTCTTTGGCTGCTGGTTACCAGTAGACGGGGTGGCCGGATTCATTGTAAGAGGGTCACGAGGTCTTGACCCTGCAGACCCCGGAGCCGGTAGCGCCAAGGCTGCTCGAAAGGAAAGGGGACTATTTCCGGTACCAGAGTAGAGATTTGGGGCTTCTTCCTGGCCCTCTGCCCTGACCTGCCACTCTTCTCTGGGCCTGCTGGGGCCTTCACCGTTGTCGAGTTCCATATCAACGGCTTTTCCCTTGCCTTTATTTCGCTTTGGAATCTCGAGGGTCTCTTGTCCTTCCTCGTCTTGGTCACTTTCATTGCTTTCTTCGTTATCGCCGTTCTCGCCATCCTCGTCATCCTCGCACCCGTCGGCTTGCACGTGTCTTTCTTTGTCGACCGCTCCGCTACTGGTGGCACTGCCAGCGGTGGAAAAGAACGGGAAGGCTGCGGGGTTAAGCCGCAAGGCTGTGGCTGGTGGCGGAACAGAGCATAGCGTGCAGAGACACATGAAAGATGGACGACACATCCGAATTTCCTCGCCCATGGCGATGTCCCTTGTGGCTCTGAAAACGGAGATGGTGTCATTGTAGTATCCGGTGAACCGGGCATTTCCGTTCGGGTCTCCAAAAGGCAGAAGCTCGTTAGGGTCGAGAGGTATGAGATGGTTTCCGAATACCATGAATCCAATGGTGTTCATGAACTCGCAGAGTATAGAATAGTGCATAGCGTTCATTATGTGTCGCGACATGGGAACTTCCTCCAGCCGTGGGCAGAATTCCCGGTAGAGCCCCTTGATTGCGTTGGCAGCGGGCATCGTCAATCCCTCCTAGAAATTGGAGAGCCGGTCATCTTCTGGTTGGAAATTGGTCACCCTGAACATGGCCGGGCCCTGGAAAATGGCAGCCCCGATTGGGTAATTTCTCATTGCTATCCTGGGGCCTTCTATGAAGGTGAGCATGTGAGGCATGGGTAGTAGCGACATTGTGATGCCGACGACGTAAAGCTTGTGTCGTGTGTAGCGGGTTGTGTATGAAATATCTAAGTACTCGACGAGCACTACGATGGGACGGTTAACAAGAAGAACGGATGAATAACGAAGAAAATCTTGGGGATAATGCGGATTGTGATGAATGACGAAGTCTGTCGAAGGAGAAGATATGGGAGAAAGGGGACAGAAGAGGATGAGTTCGAGAAGAGAAGCAGAGTAAATTATGGTGGAAGGAAGATACCAGGAAGCTACGAGAGAGAAGGGAGGTGCACGAACGTCTACCTTGCCTTGTAAGCCATCTGGGTGCCAGGTGCGTGATGCGATCACTTTCTTTGGTATACCTTATCAAGTACCCAAAAACGACTCGCGGTGGGAAGCTGCTAGCGAGAGTTGGGTACGATTCAACAGCAGGGAGTTGGAAGGTGGGTTGAGATGGCACCATACGGTAGTCACGAGTCGCACGATATTGCTGGTCTTATCTACACTCCTAGGTAAGGAAGTCAGAACCTGGGATTGCCATATCTCCGCGAAATACCTTAGATAGCTTACCTGCTCTTTGTGACGATGATAAGTGTCGAGATTCACCAGGAATGGGAAGGAAGTCGGTGGAGCACGGGACATGTTTGATAATAGAGTAATGATTACTAGAGAAGCGTAAGAATCAGAGCTTCCTAAGCAGACCAGGCAGGTCCGTGGCTCGAACACGCCCAGTGCGGTCTCCCAATGGCAGGCGGTAGACGGGATAGCTAAGCTTGATGTGCAAAAGGCATGAGCATACCAGAAGTTCAGGAAACCAATAGCCGCCCCCAGGACGCCAAGCAAGATCAAGCAAGTGAAGCTAAGGCACTCGTCTTGATCTTCGTCTGTTGCTACCACAGCATACTGGAGGATGGTCAACTGATAACAAAAGAACTGAAATTTTTGATTCAACCTCGAGTTGATCTATGTAACGGTATCATACACCACACCCTACTCTCATTCCTGCTTCTGCGCGGCAAGCTTCTTTGCTTTCCGCTCCTCCTCGTCGAGGTGCTGCTTCTTGTAGTGGGCAATCACGTGGTCCAGGTTGGTCTGGGAACCGGCAATAACGTTGCGGGCGGCGAAGTTGGACACGGCCCTGGGCATCAGTTGTCAGCTTCTATTCTTTTTTCTTTTCCATTATGAAGGCCTAGACGCCTTCCATTTCGCAAGGGGATGCTCGGTTGGGGGGAGGCGTACTCGGGGAATCTGAGATCGACATCGCGGTTGGCAGGGGTGGAGAAGAAGAGCAGTCTGTCGAAACCGGCCTGCTCAACGGCCTTGGTGTGCAGCGCGTTTCTCTCCTTCCATGTCTCCTGCCAGTGCCACGCCTCGTGGATCTTCTGGGTGAGGTAGGGAGGCTCGCCGTCCTTGCCGGGGGCGGTGATCTTGTAGACGGCGTATGCGGACGGGATAATGGCGACGACGGCCCAGAAGAAGTTCTATCGAGTCTCAAGTAAGCCAATTGGATTCATATAACTGCCAATAGCACATCGACCGCCAATTGACAACAAAGGAGGGGTTGTTCGCAGACGTACGCCAATGGGCTCCTCGACGGTGTGGGCGTGGTGGTGGCCGTGGTCACCCCCGGAGGCGTAGGTTCTCGATTGGCGCAGGCCAGTCAGCCGTGACTGGCGCGCGATGCAGACAGCCCGCGTTCGAATGGCCTGCATCGTGTATGACGTTTCGGAAACGGTGTGTCAATTGACGATGGGATATCGGTTGCTGGGAGTACGTCTCTCGAGGAGGGAGCTTCGGCTTGGTGGAGGTTGATCCAAGGTGCCGGAGGAGCGTCACTTTTCGTGGATTAGCGCTAGCGCGCACAAGCGCGACCGCCCGCGTCTATTGAGCCAATCATCGGTTGCCGAATTCAAATAAGTGAAATCGCCTCTTAATGGGGCTTTTGGATACAACTTGGCCAGACGGACGACTTCGACGGATTCCTATTTCGCGATGGTAACCTGTCCTTTTCCACTGTTGACTCATTCATAATCTTGCGGTTGTGTATAAAGGCGTGCATCTCTTCAACCGATTATCGTTGCATCAAATTGCATCCTTAGACTGAGTCAAGTTTTAAGTTCCTTGAGGTCCACCTTGCGTACAATCTCTTACAGCAATACAGCGTTTTTAGCTGGTCCTACACATCAGATAAGATTGTATCTGTTCACCCGGCCAGATTCATCAATATCATCCATCTCAACACCTCTGCAACCAACAACATACAAAGGTCAAACCCTTTATTTAAATTGGTCGAAATGGCGTCGAGGAGATCGACCCGCACGTCTCTTTTTTCATTCACAATTTTCATGGTCGTTCTCGGCCTCGTCTTTTTCGCATCATCAGCCTCCGCCTCATCACCGTCAGCGCCCTCACCATCAGCGGAAGTAGAGCTCATCTGCCACACCGACAACCCATCAGAATGTTATCCCAAAATCTTCCAACCCACGGAAGAGTTTCAATTAGTTCACGATGATCAAGAATTACCTCACGGACTCCACGTACGCCTAAACATCAACACGGGCAAAAAGGAGGCCAAGATCAACGACCCAACCGAGAAGAACCCGGAACTTGAGGGCCTGCCCGTTGACCGCTCCATCGTGGTCGTGGACTCGGACGAAGCAGCACCTGCGGAAGCGCAGATTCCCAAGGACGCGCCGAAATACGAACCAGTCGGCGTGGTGAAGCAACCCAAGCAGGAGTCGGGCGAGTTCTACACGAGTCTCGAGTACGTCAAAAAGGGGCCCCACGGAAGCGACCTCCCAATGGACGAGGCCCTGGAGTTTCTCGAGGATATTTCTCACGACATTTACTACGGTCTCAAAATCACAGAGACCTTTGACACCGTCAAGTCCCTCTTCTGCCTCATGATTGACCCCAAGACACCCGCGCCGTCCGAGGGCGCAGTGCCCCGCGACCAGCAGGCGGCAGCGATCATCTCCGGCGCTCTCCAGAACAACCCCACCGCCCTCGAGGAGGTGACCAAAGTCTGGCCCCAGCTGATGGACTCATCCTGCCGCTCCCTCCACAAGGCGCCGCAGCTCAAGATCCGGGACGGCTTCTACGCCTCCTTCGTACGCTCTTCACCTGAGAACGGTGCCGGCGACGCAGCGAACCACGACGTCCTCCGCGCCGCGAACAAGGCCAAGGCGCAAGTCGCCGCCATCAAAGGCCTCATCAAGAGCCCCACCATCCGGGACGACTTCATCGCCAACAAGGGCATGGACCGCCTCCTCGAGGTCCTGGCACCCGAGGACGCGCAATGGGAGACTGCGCAGCGTAAGACCGGCCAGCTCGTGCTGGACAGCTTCCTCGACGAGAACATGGGCGCCGACGTTGGCGTCTGGCCCCTGTTCAAGGCCTCCGAGGCGGACAGGTCCAAGAGGGTTGCCGACCGCGTGAGCGACGAGAACTGGAAGGTTGCGGTCAAGGCGATTATGGAGAAGAATAAGGGCGATTCGAGCCACTGGAGCCGGGATCTGTATGAGAGGCTTGATGCGCATGAGAAGGCGCAGTTGAAGATGATTGGAAAGGATGAGCTGTGATGTGAGTGATGAGAAAGGATGCATAGATCATGACATAGATATACCCAGGTGCTTCGGTGCCGTTGTTACAGATGACCACTGTCCATGCTGGTGCCCTCAGCAGTATCGTACAAGTGATAAGCCTCGAAGTATCTGAGCCTCCAGGTTGGTCAGCGAGATTCTGGTGGGTCCAAACAATGACATTCTGGTATTGAAGAACAGGGGCTTAATTACGTTGCAAGTGGCCACTTTTATCAAGGTTCCCTACAACTCCAAAAAGAAAATTGGCAGTCGTAAAACGTCACGGCAAAGTATGAGTGGAAGAGTGAAATGTACTTTTGGTATCTCTTCGTTGAATTCATTCCCATTTTGAGGCTCAAACTTTTTAGCGGACAACGATGTTGTATTGAACTATCATCGCCCAAACAACATGATAGCGGCCTTGCCTTGCTACCAAAACCATTTCCCGTTTCGCCTTGATGCCCGTTTGAATGCAAGAACCTCCCATAGACAGCCCACAACCATACTCTCCCTTACTTCAGGGGGATGAAACGAGAAGAGTGCGTGGCACCGATACCGGGTCTTCCGTGCTTGACGGGGCGGCTGGTAGGCTGTTAGAATTTGTTTCGAGGCGTATTGCTACGTCTAGGCAGCATAATCGGGGTAGAAGGGGGGCACATACTAAGAGATGGAGAATTCAGCAAGGTAGTGACCAACCATCTCGGGCTTGATCTCGACGGTGTTGAACTCCTTGCCGGAGTAGATGCCAATGACGGAGCCGATCATCTCGGGGACGACAATCATGTCACGGAGGTGGGTCTTGACGAGGTCGGGCTTCTCGTTGGGCTTGGCCTCCTGCTTGGCCTTGCGGAGCTTCTTGATCAAGCCCATGGGGCGGCGCTTGAGACCGCGGTTGATGCGCCGGCGGGCACGGGCGTGGACGACATCGCGGAGCTGCTCAGAGTCGAGGTCAAGAAGACTATGGAGCGAGAAGACATGTTAGCTTGACTGTTCCTCATGTGGTGCGATTGATTCTCGGTGTCTTCGGATCGTGAGGTAGGTGGAGAGAGGGAAGATGGTGATGAAACCATCGTGGTGTTCGTCGATCGTGGGGTGCCAGGTGTGATTGATGGTGGTGGGATGTGAGATATGGGCAAACGTACGCCTCGAGGTCGATTCCGCGGTACTGGAACTTGCGGAACGCTCTTCTCTTCTTGAGCTCGGCAGCCTCCTCGGCGTTCTGTATGCGTCCATCCAGTCAGCCAAAAACTGTTCTGTTCCAAGATGTGAAGCCCACGCCACCACGCAACAAGTCCCTCCCCCATTTTTTTCCTTGTCGCGGGCGCGTCCATTCGAAATTGCTTTATTCTTTTTCCATCGCTCAGGGAAACAGGAGGAGATTCGCACGTACGTATTCGGGGTCGTCAGCCATCTTTGCGGGTTGTGAGTTGCCAGGGAATTCGCTTTCGATGCGGTCTATCGAAGGCGAATAAGCTGAATTGCCGGTGGTGTCGAAGTTTTGGAAAGGGTGCTGGGGCTGCAGTCGCTTGGAGGTTTCGCTTCTCTGCGAATCAATCGCCCCACTCGCACTTTTTGGTAGGGTTCGGTTGCCCTCCTACCGCGTCATGTGATCTTTTTGGTTGAAATTCGCTTGGGGAAGGCGGGTGGGCGCTCGGACCATAAGTCCTCCGTTTTTTCTCCGGCCGCCGACCGGACTTCCTGCTCCACACAGGCGCCGACTTGTTCCCTTTCAGCTCCTCTTTTGCCGTTGAAGCTGTTCCGTGCCTCTACCCATGTACGATGGCATCCGACACATGGGACATCTGCGATATATCCCTGATGTTTAATGGTCCGACAACTCACCCAGTTCTTCAGCGTTAACGACCAGGCCTATAATGTCACAATTGATATTAGATCCCGCAGCATCTTACTCACTTCACGCATCCGTACCTAATATTCAGTTTCGGCACTTTGCGGGTCCCTTCTAGATCGATGCATCGGGCGAGCTACAGCCTACAAATCACACAACACATATCAGCGACAACTTGGAGTAGCACGCAACAAGAAGGCATGGGCACCTCATCAGTTTTGAGGGTCGTCATGATGAGGCTATATGATCATTCACCCTTAGATGCTCTGGACTCAGCCTCGGCAACCGTGGTTCTCCAGCATTCACTTGTTATAAGACGACCCTGTTTATGCTTATCTCGTAGTGAAAGTGGGCAAATACCAAACCCAATCTAGACAGAACCAGGGCATGCTCAAGTGGGTAGGCCAGGCCGGCAAAATGACGAGATTCTCTGCTTCCAAGCAACGCCGTCAGTGCCAGGCAACATTACGCAGGAACAAAGATGTAAGTCAAACAAATCAGCACCGAACCCAAGAAGTGTTTAGGAAAGACTGTTACCCTCAGGCATCATTCTCCGTCACATAGCCAACATACATAAAAGTAGACAAAAATAAAGTTGTGTTCATGTATATCTCTATCGACCCTCATAGATCTTTTATCATGCCAAACCCAAAAACTCCAATGCTATGCATGTAAATGCCCATATCCTCTATACCATTCCCAGCCTCGGCCCGTTCCAGTGTCTCTTGGTAAAAAAGAACTTAGGCGGAGCCGTTAACACCGTTGACCTTCTTGTACTCCTCGCTAAACTCGTACGTGTTGTAGCCATCGTTGCTCTTCTTCTTGTAGAAAGTAGTGCGGTCGTAGGGGGTGAAGGCGACGTTGTTCTTGACGCGGAAGACGAGGTCCGGGTTGGAGATGAAGTAGCGGCCGAAAGCAACGGCGACATCCCACTTGGCGTAGCGCTCGTCGACGGCCCAGCGGGCGCTGTCGCCAAGGTAGCCACCCGCGACAACGACGGGGGAGATGTTGTCCCACTCCTCGAGGATGAAGTCAAGCGTCTGGGGCTTGGCCTCGTCAAAGGGCTGCACGTCGTCCGTGACCTGGCGGGGCACGATGCCCAGGTTGACGGGGTTGCCGACGGCCTCGACGAGAGAGAGGTAGGCGAGCTTGTGGCCGGCCTTCTTGATCTCGCGGACAATGTAGGCCGTCTGCTCCCAGGTGTCGGGGCTGGTGGAGTAGGACTCCTGGAAGGTGGCAAAGGGGCTCAGGCGCAGGGCGACGCGCTCGGCGCCAACCTCCTCAACGACGGCCTTGACGATCTCGAGGAGGAAGCGGGCGCGGTTCTCGACGGAGCCGCCCCACTTGTCGGTGCGCTTGTTGGCCGAGTCGCGGGTGAACTGGTCGACGAGGTAGCCGTGGGCGCCGTGGATCTCGACGCCGTCACCGCCGGCGGCGATGACGTTGCGGGCGGCGACGCGCCAGTTGTTGATCTTTTCCCAGATCTCCTCCTCGGTGAGGGCGTCGGGCTTGCAGGGGCGGCCGGTCATCTGAACGTCGGAGGAGGAGCAGTACTTGAAGCCGCGGCCCCGGACGAACTCGGGGTCAGCGGCGCGGCCGAGGGACCAGAGCTGCTGGAAGACGTAGCTGCCCTTGGCGTGGATGGCGTCAAAGACGTTCTTCCAGGCGGCGATCTGGGCCGGAGTGGAGAAGTCGGGGAGGTCGAGATCGCCGACGTCGGCCGGGGAGACGGCGGTGGCCTCGGTGATGATGAGTGTGCCCGGGGTCGAGGCGCGGTCGGCGTAGTACTGAGAGACGAGGTCGAGGGGAACGGAGTCGTCGTCGGCGCGGTAGCGGGTGAGGGGGGCCATGACGACGCGGTGGCCGAGTTCCATCTTGCCGGCCTTGAGAGGCTGGAAGAGCTTGGTGTTCTCGGCGGCCATTGTGATTGTTTTGGAAAGGTAGGTTTTGAACGTCGAAAGGGGGTATCTAGAAATGCAGTTCAAATGGAAGTAGAGAGATGAAATTTACTGTAGATCAGAGTGATGGATGAAGATATAGCTTGTGATGATGGCTCTCTTCACTTGAAAAGAGGGAGGTCTTGAGGGTATTTGTATATTCCAGAGACTTGGTGTAAGTCAACCAAGAGCCCACCACGGACGGCATTGTCGTGGAATCATCTGGAGAGTCCCACCAGGAACATGAGCAGTCCTCGGCACTCGCCCCCACAACTAGATCTTCCCGCAATGAGTTTGTTGATCCATTGGGCGAAAAGACTTTTCCCGTGGCCCTGGAAGGCTTAGAAATGACCTCCCCTCCGTCGTACACGGCGACAACTCGGCGAGCGGGTCGGACGCCTTACCGTCCATTTCTCAGCGAGCCACCAGATCCGCTCACTCTCCGAGCGGTGAAACCGAAGCCGGGTCCTAGTGCTTGTGCCTTGCACTGCTCCATGATGTGAAGGGATTGGGGTGGTGTGGGTTGGGTAAATGCCACTCCAAAGGTAGGCTGAAGAATCCGAGGTACTCTGTAGGGCGCTACACGCGGTGTTCCTGGGCGAAAAGGAAAAGTTCTCGAACGTATCGAGTTCCCCTTGGACGAGGTCTCCCTACTAGTGTAGAAAGAACTGCGGCTCCGCAACGGAATGGGTCCGTGTGGGCAAAAAGACGATGACAGACGATAACCTAGAAGGCAACGAATCATGAAGGCGAATTGGGCCCGATATTGCCAAAAGCGGGTTGAGCGTCCGAGCTCTCTTCGAGACTTGGGTGGGCAGCCACGTCGACAGACGAAGTTTTCAAGGGCTCTGCTTAGAAATCGTATAGTACGATGAACAGCAGAGGTGCCAGAGACTGCGAGGCAACGAAGACGGGGCGCGTGGGTGTCGGTGGGGTTGCGTTTGACAGCTTCGAGCTTGTGACTTGATCAACTTGTTGTCTCGCAACAGGGGGCCCAAAAAGGTAGGGAGAGCACAGCGAACGTGGTGACGTCCCGGTGGTGATCAGTACCTTGGCCAACATTCAATCTTGCTCAGTGTTCAATTATGAAGCCTGAATGCAGACTTGTCAGTTCCCAGACCAAGTCTTCGAGGCGTCGACACAGGCCCAAGAACCAGGAACAGAACTATACAACCTTAAACTCGTCGGGAAGTTCTGACGTGCTGAGAAATGCCACGAGGTTGCGGCGAACGGCCCGGCGATTCAGATACCTGCCCCACACACCATCGTCCTGCCGCACTACCGGACCTCGGGATTTTGCCGGGAGCAAATAACAACAAGGCCAAGCTTCATCAAGAGCCCGCGGCGACTTGGCTGAGAGTGGGATGAAGCCTGTTCATGGTGTACTTTGCTAGGCAAACCTCCAGGGTCTAGATCAGGTAATCTCAAAGCCGTGGCTGGATCGGAATGCCATGGTAATTGCTGCCCCAGCACGTTACAGAAACAAACGTCTACTATGGGCAGATGATTGATAATCCTTCATGAGAGAACTTTTTTCTCGCAGTTGCAGTCTGCCGGTCCGAGATCTGGGATGATGGACGGAATTTTGGTTGTCGGCGATTAGCTTCAGTGTGGCGTGTGTCACCTTATCTCCTAACATCAGCCACACGCCACACCATTTGCGATTGGGCCCACTTAGAACTCCATCACTGGGGTGCAGCAAACAGGGGCACAACGAGGGAATCTCACGATGGCTTCAATTCCGAGCTCACCGTCCCCCACTCTCATTATTTTAGAATATAGAGACAGTACGCTACTTCAGCTGACCACGAGCTCAAATCAGACCTCAGAGCACGATGAATGAATACCTGGTACTTATGAATAGACCAACATCATCTTAGCCCACGGACATCAGCTTTGAACTCAAATGCCATGATCCTCCCATTCCTCCTTCTGAGGCGCCCCCTCGCATCATACTATGCTGCCTCTTCACACTTCCCATCGTTAACGCCTACATAACAACCCACAACAGCCCTATGCCAAATGACTCTCCGCGCGGAATCCGGGCAACGATCCCTGTCTTCGCGGCAAGCATCTAACGCAACAGCGGGGTTTTTCGTCCTCTCGTCCTGGTCCGACGCCATTCTCTACTTTGACACAATGTAAATGATAATCTAGGCGGGTCCCAAGGCCGCGTCCACTTCTTCGCTATCCGGCATCTGAGCCGTAGGATCCCATCCAAATGGGGTAGAATACACACCGAATTCGCGTTGTTCTCCTGGAGTAACGGCAATAACCACATAGCGCACTTCCGTGCTGTTAATTATGACTCTGATCGCGCGTTTATCCACGTGAATCAAGAAAAGGAGGTCTGCGGGCGTGAGACATCTAGAAGCTACCCCAAACATCTAAAAAAGAGTTCACCACCGGTGTGGCTACATCTCTTGGTGCTCATGCTGGAAAGTCCGGTGCTCATGCTGGGATTCGAACTCGGGGACTCTCGTATGCGCTAAGCCTGTCGTCGAGTAGGCTGGTTTGCGATGTTAATTGTTGACCATGAACCACTCCACCATCCAGCCCAGTTTGACCTGACCCCCCGACCTAGAGGGGCGCCTGCTGTTGCTGGTGACGGGAATGGGATTGAAGGGGGGTATATACCTTTAAGATGAGGTTCATGACAATGTGCGGAAGGTACCTCTGCCTGGCCGTATTCATACTCGAATACACGTAGTCCCGTGGCGCATGTTGGACCTATATACCCGCGTTGGGTGTGATATACCCATGTTCGAGCAAGTGGCAGCACATATGACCAGGTCAGCCCTTGGGAAATAGACAGGTGTGGGATATGTCCAAGGCCATTTTAGCGAGTTCGAGCGACGTAAGACAAACGTTGAGTGAGGCGCAGGCATCAGAGATCCGTCATCAACTCTATGACAAGCAAGGACTTCGGGAGTAGTATGGGGACGTCACCGGGTTCCTCCTGGAGGGACCATAAGCAATAGACCACCTATCCAGAGACAAGACGCGCTTGGTGAGATAAAAGCCCGAATCGTACTTGTATATGAGTGAGAGACCGGTCTATGATGCCATGTCACGAAGCTGTCAAGATCCCGCCAGAGTTCTTTCTCATATGTAACTCATCATCCGGTCACGATATCCAATATCAACGAAAGCCAAACCCGAAGACAGCTTGCCACCAACGCCAAATCGTCTTAAAGTACACGCCATCCAACCCACCAGAAACTCCCAATGAGAAAGCGCCGGTCCATCTATTTGTTATGCCAGATAAAGTTCCTAAGCGAATCCCACTCGCTGCTCTGCTGGTAAATATACGTCATGCTGCTGCGCAAACTAGGCTGCAGCTCCTGCGGCTGCCAACGGAACAGGTACATGACCATGGCCCAACTCGTGCTCGCAAAGACGGGCCACGCGTAGTAGCTGATCTTGGCCGAGACGTCGTCGCGGCTGACGACGGGCAGGCCCTTGCCGGGGGCCACGGCGAGGCGGGCGAGCGCCAGGACGACGCGCGCAAAGACGTAGATGACAATCTGCTGGTTCACGCTCGAGATCTTGCCACTGCGCGGCGAGCGCCCGCCAAAGACGATGTAGCCGCCCAGCAGGCCGGCGAAGAAGGAGTCGTAGGGCCCTTCCTTGCCCGGGCTGGGGCCGTAGTTTTTGAGGAGGTACATTGTGAGCTTGTAGATTGTCGCAAACTTGGCGAGGTTGCGGGCGTGTGTTCGGGTCGCGCGGAAGACGAGGCCTGCTTTTTGGCGGAGTCTGTTGAGGTTTGCTATGTTAGCCGGGAGGTGGTTTCGCTGGGGGTGAGGAGGGTGGTCACGTACGTTCCAGAACGGAAGAGGAATATCATGCTGTAGAGGGCCTGAAGTTAGCATTTTGACTCGACCATGAGAACGGATTGGAGGATGCGCTACATACACAAGGGCATGAGGAAAGCGGACTTTTGCGCCGTAGACGGCTCCATTGCGGGCGCCTTTGACGACGGCGAGAATGTCGTGGTACTTGGGGTCGAGGATGATGCGCTCGATTGCGGCCTATGAATGCGCGTCAGTCCATGCACTCTGGTCCTCGTTCGTATAGCTAGCTCTACCTTGAGGCCATCGAGGGCGGCGAGCGACATGTTTGGCAAAGGTCGTTGCTGGGTGTTGCGTCTATGTGTGGGCGGTCGCAGTGGCTAGCCTCGGCAATTTGTACTCTCCCCTAGTGGGCGACGGAATGCGACGATGGAGTCGCTATCGGTTCAACAAAGCTTCCACTCAGCGCATGGAGATCGCGATCGTTTTGGAAAGGCAGCAAATGAGCGACAAGTACAGAGTACGTCTATGAAGGAGAATTTTAGGAGGGTTCGGACCGGAGGTAATGGGGAACGGGGTTGTGTGAAGTTGAGACGGACAAGTTGTAGTCGGGAGTCGTTTGGTGGTGGTGGTTGATGGGCGGTGGATGACCTTTGCGGCAAGGAGTGGTGGACGGTACCCGTACCTCGGCCCCAGGGCCTGTCTGGTCCCACGGTTAGAGGTGAAATCTGGCTGGGTTCGGCTCTGGGCGAGTCACGCTGGAGACGGCCTGTCCCCAGCCCCCGGTTCCCCCACATGCCCCTATGACGCAGGGCCGGCGCGCCGCTAAGCCTTCCAGGGATTCGCCCGTCTGGGGAAAACGTCGTGGTGTTTGGGGGTTTTGGCATGTGATGACGGATGGCAATTGAGATAGGACAACGTTGCCATTCAACTCCTAGTAGTTATGAACATTCAAACAATTCATTCAGTCTTGCACTTCATTGTAATCCATCCGGACAATAAATCGGCCTTCATAATAAATCATATTTGAGCGAAATGGGTGTAGGATTGATGACAAGTAGGGACAATTGCAAGAGTCAATTAATGTCTTGGGCCTCCCACGTGTCAATGAATTCCATGTGAATCTCACTTGGCGCCAGTACCCTGTGGCGGCATGAGCATTCCTTGAACCCCCGATTCTTCACATGTGCTTAAGACTTGCAGCACCAATAGTGCTCATCTCATCTCATCTCAGTCCCAATTCACAGCGCAACGGTCATAACTTCACGACTTACCCCAAAGAGTTTAGAGAGATGAGATTTTACAAGATGAAACTGCGACATCTCACTATGACAGGATACTAGTTTGCGTAGACATGAACTCCACAGTCAACATTCATGCTAGAGACGGCATCGAATCTCAATCCACCCTCAGTTCTTGGGCTCGCAGACTGCAATGAACGGCGATGTTACACCTAAGCAAAGTTAGCCACACAGTTCATACATCCAAACGCAGAAGGCAGAACCGGCGCTCACCACCAAAAAACAACCTCCCCGTCTTGGCGTCGTGTACAACCGTAGTAGTCCCAGGCAACACCTCCCCAAGCCCGTCCTCGATAATCTTCTCCCACACGTAGACGCCGTCCCCCTCCTTGCGAATACGCACCGCGGCGCTCTTGGGCCTCGCGTTCAGCGGGTCCTTGGCCGCTTGCAGAATCTCGATGCCCCGCGGGAAGATGGCGGCGTAGACGTCGCCCTTGCCGTCTACCGAGAGGTTGTCGATAGCGTATGGCACGGGGATGTCGACCACTTTCTTCAGTCCGTTGCCGTCGTTGCCTGAGAGCACTTCAAACACCTGCACGCCACCCGCCATGGAGCTCGGGACGTAGATGAGGCCGTCGAGGCCGCGGACGAGGCCGTTGGGCATGCGGTGACGTTCGGAGACGCGCTTGCATCCCGTCGAGGCGGAGCAGAATGATACGTCGCCGTCGCCCATCAAGGGGCCGATGAAGAATTGCTACAAGTTACGGTGCATCAGCTGAACCTGTTCCTATCTTGAACATTGCATGCTTTTTCGCTTACCAGCCCGACTTTGTGGGGCCCATTTGCATTCGTAAAGTAGAATTCCTCGCTAGACAATGCAGCGATGTTATTCGGCGTCGAAATGTTGGCGCTGGCAAACGTGCGGACGTGCTTCATCCCCATCGCCTTGGGCCCGGTCTCGAAAACTTCAATCGTCGAGTTGGCGCCCACGCTCTTCTGGTCTAGGAGCGTACCAGTGACGGGATCGACGGAAGGGCCATTGTTGACCACGAGGATCTCGACTCTATCGCCCTTCGGTGCGTCAATACCCGTGATCCCGACGAGCTGGAGCAGTCCGTCGCCGGCGGTGCCCGTAAACCCGGGCGTCTCGAGAACGCGGTACTCAAATGCATCACCCTTGGGTATGTCAATGTCCAGCGCGATGACGGCGTCCCGCGTTGAGCGGCCCGAGGCGTTCATGTGCTGTGCGCTAGAAGCCGGAGCGGGGTGAGATTAGCTTGCCTTTCCGGATCACACCGATCCGGCCCGGGAACGGGGAGCGGGCCGATAACACGGGACGGGACGGGTACGGAGATGGGAGGGGCTGCTCTTAGAACACGTACTTTGGTAGCCATTGCTGACGAGAGAGGGGATCAGAACAGGCGAGGAAGAGTTGGCGCGTGGCTTCGGACAGCCACATATCCTCGCATGCCTGCAGTCTGGGGTCCTCGATGCGACGGCACGAGTAGGGGAAGTCGGAGAGAGGCTGGAATTCCTTGCCGATTCCCAGGCCCAGCCAAATGGGATCCTTGAGCACGAGCTGCAAGGCCACGCCGAGGATCACGGTGAAGATGATGCTCGTTTGGAGAATGAATCCCATGATGAATCGATGTAATTTAGGCCGCCAACGATGCTTGTCGAGATGCAAAAAGACAGACGATATTTTGGCGAAGGTTTGTTCCAGCTTTATAGTTACGGGAAATGTTGGGAATAAAACATGGCAGGTAGGGATCCCTCATTGAGCGAATTCAGCGCATGAGGTCAGATCCTTCGGGCACAACCGCTTCGTGATCCACTATGAAGAAGTAAGCTCGCTAGGGCTTGTCAGAATCAAGGTGATTCGGGATGCCGAGCTCCGTTCGTTTGCTTGGAAGGTCTAGTCGAACCTCTGCAAATCTCAATGATAAAAGATAAATCTGGTTCGACATGGGACTTTGGTTATTGCTACGACTTGGAACTGTGTGAATGACGACAGGCTCCCCGACTACAGTGGGCCGACCGAGAGTCTCCTCCGTGTCCGTCGGGTCAGTGCATCGCCGAAGCTCACTAAGTCTCCGAGGAGTCTCCGTGGAGCCAGAACTACGGTCTGACCTTCCAGCCGGCTGAAGCCATATCGGAGGGTTGCGTTGAACCGTTCCTGCTTATCTGACCTTGCACTTGATTTGTTGCCAATTTTGTTACCAACTAAGACAGGAAAGAGGAGCTGATAGCCGCCCTGCTCCTCATCTGAGGCAGCTGTTGGTGCCTACTTTACTTGTTGCCTCCTTTGCCAAAGCAGCAGAAATAACAGCTCGTCTTTCTTGACCGCAATCTTCTCCTTTTTGAACTTGGTCTGTCTCGATATCGGATCTCCTTCCTCTCCTGTCAATCCATTTTCCGTCATTGGGTGTTCGTTCCGTTCTATCTGCAGTCTCCGATCGAGCTGCGTCGCAGCCTGCTTAATGCCAGGCTGAACACCCAATAAGGTGGTCAGCACCGCGTCACACGACACCATCTTTATTGATTGAATGGCTCAAGTGAGGCTGAAATATTGACTCTTCGCGCCCAGCCTGACCCAGTTGCTGATGGTTGCATTTGCACCCCTGTGTAGGCTCGCAAGTCATGCTTATTATCATGCTTAACCCCCCTTCTTCCTGGTCTCGATGTCGGCCGTTCTTTAGTTCCACTGCAATAGTCCGTGGACCGATACCACCCAGTCTGAGCGATGAACCGAGTTCTCGGGTCTCTGCTACTTCTTGCGACAGTAGCTCGATCAGCAGATAACATCCACAATGTGACGAATAGGTGGGACGTCTTCTGGCAGCTCGCCGACTTAGATGCGCAATTCCCCAACAAATCAGGCAGTGTCTATTTGGGGAGTCAAAACTACACATGGTGCTGCCTCAAAGCCGTCTACGTCGGTCTAGACATTTTGAACGGAACGTTGGTCATCGCCAATAACTCTATTACTAAAATAGGAACATCTACCACAGGTGACCTTCGAGACGCCGCTCTCCGAAGTCAGTTTCCCTGCGACGCCAAGTACAACGATGTAGGTTCTGAAAATCCCTTTCTTCGCCGCAAGAGAATGAGGGCTCACCAGAAGCACAGGCACATCTTGGGGGCGCCCCTGAGGTGCAAGTCCAATATGCATGGTTCATCGACAACTGCCCAGGCTGGTCTCTCAGTGACAAGTCTAACCTGAATGCTTGGCTTCACTCTCTGTCGGGTTTCTTGCTACCAGCCGTGGTATTCTGTCTGTCTGTGCCCAGACGAAGGAAACTTCATGTTTATCGGTACGACAACCCAGCGATACATCATCATCTAACATGCCAGGATTCGTGACTTGCTCTGACATCGCTTTAGCGCCTTGTTTGTAGCCGATATCGCCGGCATCAAAAGTATCATTCCAGCAATCATCGGTGCCATTTTGGCAGGCATAATTGTCACAGTCGATACAATTATATGGCTTTCCATCTGCTTCGCCTTCGCCGGCCCCATGATTCTGAGCGGCCTCTATGAAGCGTTGCTAGATAACCGGGTTCTGGAGTTTCTCAGAGACAAAATCCAAAATAAGCGACTGACGCTCGACATGCGGTGCCGTTGCCTCATGCTGGTATTGATTGGGAACCTTGATCTCGCTCTAGACCGCGAGACCCTGAAATGGGGGAGACAAGCATATATTTCCGCCGTATCAGCAATACCTCTGGAAAATGGGCACATATCACACCAGGATCACACTGCACAAGGGGAATTTATGACAGGATCGACGCCCCAGGAAGCTCGTACTGTCGAGAACAGAGATATACAACTTGGGTCCCTAGCCCATCGAGAACAAGCAACTGTCAATGGTGCCAACCAAGATTCCCATGGTAGAACCTCGCCCCAAACTGTCGCAAACTCAACATCAATGGATACAGAACCGCCGAATCAGAGCATCAGACGGCGTTCATCCGCTCCGCAGCCAAATGCGAACAACGCCGTCTCAACGCAGGCATTTCCACGTCATTCCACTGGTCACCTAACGGCATCTCCTTGGCGTCACATGGAGACTTTACTCTATGATCTACGGCTTTACGATGATGACAATGTCTCTAGGGGCCAGTCTCCGCGTCAGTGGGCCAGGCACAATTGTCCAGATCGCCTGTGCGACCGGCGTCAACACATCCAAGAGCCATGGCCCCGATCCCGGGAGACTGAGCGTTGCATAGTTAGAACCAAAACCCGACTCCGAACGATGTTGCACTGCCAGTATTCGTTCGGGTCGATTGTTGGTGCACCAGTAATGTAAGTACCGTCCTTAAGAAAAAGCGAGGCAGTCTGCGGGTTGCTGACTAGTCCAGCTTCTTCCTCGGAGGTTTTATCTTTTCGTTCCTAACTAGCCTTGACGAGTTGGGAGATGAAAACATCGCGTAGGTCTAGTCTCCATATCATCCAAAGCCGCAAACTTACTAAGAAAATTCTGTAGGGAATCCATCGCTTTTGGATCATGGTACATGGTGAGTCCTCACTTCCTGGCTACTATTCCTCAATTAACTCAAGCTAGATTATTCCTCATATCGCCATCATTTCCGGGTTACTACTTGCTGGAAACAATCCCAACATCCTGGAGGGGGTTCTGGCAACAGAGCGCGATCCGGAAGATCCCGAAGATCCAACTTACGTCTTTGGTTTCTTACGCTTCGATCTGGTCTATCCCAGTTGCTACAAGGTGGCCTGGCAATGGCTTCGCGGCCACACCAAGAAGCAATGGATCGAGCAGCTTCTGACAGTCTATAGCAGAAGAACTGATGTCGAGTATCGAGGCCACGAGGATATCGATGGCGATATGAAGGATCTACGCTTCAGAACTACCTTGTCGCTCCTCGACTGGTTCGTCTTGCTCTTCCTCACTCTGCTCCTCGTCGGTATCCCCTACCTGTTCGCATTCATGCTGGCCTTCTTCACGCCCCAGATCGGGCTGTCCTGCCGCTCCCTGACGTTCTTGGTCTACTTTGGTCTCCAGCTCGCGCAGATTGGTCTATGGCTATGGGCTTACATCGGCGCCCCGGGCGACGTCACCAATCCCAAACGCCGCATCAGAGCATTGGACATGTTTAGAAAGGGAGGCTGGCTCGATCACCGAAAATTCTACGACCCCTCAACGGCTCCGTGGCACGAAGACACGCACTCGCCCAGCTCCAAGCTGGCGGGCTTCCTAGCCCACGCCAGTAAACCGGGATCCTGGACCTTGCACACTTTTTGGTCCTCGCTGTACTACTCGTTGCAAATCATCTTTGGGCTGAGCGCCGTTTTTGTCAGTCTCGGCGGTACTTTGATGCAAATCATGGGCGTGTACCGTACCAACATGTGCTTCGTCAACGTGCATTACTGGTTGGAGCCGAAGGAGAGACGTCCCCCAGTTGTGTTATCGGTGAACAGCCGGGAAATGATTAATTCCGCCACAAGTAAGTCACATACGCAGTTTCAATATCAAACGGACTTTCTGTCCTTTTTGGGGGGAGGGGGAGGCCATGGGTCTGATAAGCAGCAGAATACTGGAAGCCAGTCGCCATCGCCGCGATAGCGTTCATGGCGGTTGTGAGCTTCGTAGGCTGGTGGTACCAGCGACGTATGCGCGACGTGTTTGGGCAATGTGAGTATATCGAGATACGACAGTCTCTTTGGATGTGGGCGTTTACTGATGATCATTTAGTGGTGAAGAAGATTGACAAGGTTGAGTTCGAACGTGAGTGGCCATTCCGCCCCCGACCAGCTCTGGGAACCATGACGAACGGTGCCATCGACGGACAGCAAAACTAGTTGGTATTGGGAGGCCAGTAGCTAGTGTCGGTATTTGCTCTAGACTTCCTCGGCCAGGGAACGGCAGAATTGACGCTGTCTCGAGATCTCTTATTCCTTCCGACCAGTGTTGTGAATCGTTATTGTTCTCCAAGGCTTCCGCGAGATTCCCTGTATGATTGATTGTCGCACGGGAACACTGAGACCACAACTTGGCAGGAGTGCGGTGCTGGTTGTCTATACAGTGTCCTGGCTCGACTGGGCTTCCTGCCGAAGTGAATTTCGACACGGAGTGCAAGTCCTTCATTCATTACAAGCTACATTCAGAGCTCGTTGCCAGTCTTTTACTCAGAAACTAACGTTGCGTCACCAACATCCAAGCGCTAATCGCAATGAATATTGCTTTCACTGACATTACGACAAAGCATATTTCACCTTGAAATGTGACCAAAGTTCAATAATTTACCTTGCCTTGATTGGCGGCGTAGAGGTGTCACGTTGCTTGAACAGGTAGCAGCCACAGGAAGTAACCGTTTCTTGAATATTGATACTTATGCAGCGGCTTCTGATGCCTTGAAAGCAGTTGGTATGCCACACACCGAAAAAACGGCTGTCGTTTTCTGTGCTTCGTCCAATATAGATGCAATCATAAGACGAGCGCGGGAGCAACCGCCCCTTGGTGACTAGAAGCCATAGCAAAGGTGAGAAACTCGAAGTGGTGAACGTTAGGCACCAGCAATTGAATTGTGGTACCCAGACCAGGATTCGAGCGCAACCAACCAGCATATCCAATGTCAGCTCGCAGCTTCTGGGGCCCCTGGCCTCTCACCTGTGCTGTGGAGTCTTGAGAGCCGCAAGAGGTAATCAACATTTCTGACAGGATGAACAGCATAGTTTATTGGAGGAGCTCTACGAATACACCGCTTCCTGCAGGGGAAGCCGGGATTTTGCGTGGGCAAAGCGCGAAGGATTCAAGAACAGGAACTCAGCCCGCGGAGCGTTCTCCACAACATAGATGCAATTGATCCTTTAACGGTATCCGTAGAGGCATTCAGCAAGCTTCTGCTTCCTTAGTAGGCAGCCAAATTGAGATGACCAGGGAGAGAGGGAAAAAGCCATCCTTGATCAAGTCAGCTCGTGGAGTTGACATGATGCCACAAAACTCTTGGTACTGGCTCCGACATGCCGCGCTTACAAGACGCCATGGAAATGGAAACACATAAAGAGTCCATCATGAGACGCATCAACTCGTTTTGATGTATCGCCACCCATAGGTCGACAAGAAAACCCCCCAAGATTAGAATCATAATGTTCAACCTTGCAAAGACCCTCACCGCAGGCCTGGCCCTCGTAGGCCTAGCCGCCAGCACGCCGGTATCTCTCGACAAACGCCTGCCAGGCCGCGTCGTCCGCGCCGGCGACCCCGTCGTCATCGATCCGACCGGCAACTACATTCGCGTAAGCTTCATGAACGACGGCACGCTCATCGGCGGCTACGCAGCAAAAGAAGGCTCGACCAGCATCCTCCGCGTCGTCCGCTCCACCGACGGCGCGCAGTCCTGGCAGCGCATCGGAGAGGTCTTCCGCGGCGAGAGGGCAACGCACGACATTGACAACGCCATGCCGATCCAGCTGCCGGGCGGCCGCATCCTGTACGCCTACCGGAACCACGACCGCACGGGCGCCGAAGGGCACTACACCTACTTCCGCATCTCCGTGTCGTACTCGGATGACGGCGGCGCGACGTTTAAGTATCTGTCTACCGTCGAGGAGCACGTGCCCAACGGCGTCAACGGGCTATGGGAGCCGTACCTGCGTCTGGCGAGGGATGGCACGCTGCAGTGTTACTATTCGGCTGAGAACTCGGCTGATGACCAGGACAACTTTATGAAATACTCCAAGGACGGCGGTCAGACTTGGTCGGCCTGGATTCCTGTCTCGGGCGGCGATCGTTTGTCCCGTGACGGTATGGTCGGTGTTGCGCCTATTGGCAACGAAGGAGACTTGATGTAAGTTGAATTGTAATTAAGCTTCCCTACCCATCCGGAAAGAGAAACTAACAGCGAGCCCTTCACAGTGCCGTGTTCGAACACACCAGAGAAGGCAGGTTCAACGTCGATTACGTCCTCTCCCATGACGACGGCTACACCTGGGGCGAGCGTGGCAGCCTCTACACGGCGCGCAACGGCCGCATGTCGGGCGCGCCGCAGGTGTACAACGTATGGGGCACGCTCGTCGCCAGCTTCATGACCAACGAGGACGTTGAGGGTGCCGACGGCTACAACTTTGGTGAGATGAAGGTCATCACCAGTGTCGACCACGGTAAGACATGGAGCGGCAGTGTCGTGACGGGACCCGCGCAGGCCCATTGGCCTGGACTTTTCAACAGGGACCCGACACATTTCCTGGCGCTGTACTCAAGAGAGGGTGTCGGCGCTGTTAGTCAATTGTATGAGTTGGTGAACTAGGCATAGGGGTCGTTTAAGAATCGGCCAAACTGTCGCGTATTGTTGTTTGGGGCTGTGTATGAATGGTTCACCGTTGGAGTAATATGATAATGACTTGGATGAAATTGTTTGACTGTTGCTCGTGTCGCCGAGCACGCTCTGTGCATGATGTCAAATCATTTCCAGAAGATGTAGCTGAAGTTCAATAACGACCTTGGCCAGATTGTTCTCCATAGAAAGGATACGGATGTCCTCCATCCAATGTGGAAAATACACTAGACGTAAAAGAGTTGACATAGCTGCCAGAGGGAACGGACTGAGCTTGAGATGGGCCAGGCATTTGGTCAACTGCATTTGGCGCTGCCTGCGATAATTCGTTTGCTGGCAGATTCGAGCTCGTCTGTTTCTCCGAGGCTCGCGTTGAATCAGGAGCCTTCACTGCCCCTGTTTTCTTTTGTGGATTCTTCTTCTGGTCGGGTTTCCTCTTCCTCTTCTTCAAGGGCTTTCCATTTTCATCGACAGCGCCTTCGTCGACAACCTTCCGCTTGCGCCCGCGTGTCTCTGGGAGATCCGGGTTGTTGTGGCGCGTACGGTCGCACCCGTACGGGTCCTTCAGAAGCTCGCGACCTGTTCGCTCGCTGATATCGAAGAACTCATAGAGATCCTTCCTCTTGAACTTATAACCCTAAGCAGTAAGAAATGTCTAGGCTCCGCGGAACCGTGCCTTTTTAGGCGTGTCGTGCTCTTTATGGCCCATGATGGTGGTGGTTCGATAGTGAGCTGGGCATCTGTTGGACAAAAATGGGTGTAAGCGCGTGTTAGATATTACTTTATAAACCGGCAGTGTATTTTGATAACGTTGCGGTGATGAGGAACGACGAAGCTCAGCTGAAGCCCTGCAGGTGGGACCAGCTGTCAGTCTTAGATACGGGCACCTTTGATGCTGCGGGGTGATAAGATAAGAATTTACATCCTGACGATAACGATAAGCAATTTTTTTGACGGCGGCTTCAACTTTACCGCAGAATTGAGATCAGGTCGCATCCCAGCCACTTGCATCAAAGACCCGACGGACGACAAATTCGACCACCGGCACAATGCTTCGTCAAATGTGAGTCGCGGCAACCGCACAACGTAGCCATGCAGACAAGTAACTAATAATTGCTCAACAGAAAACCCCGTAATGCTCGCTCCAAGCGTGCGCTCGAGAAGCGCGAGCCCAAGGCCCAGTACGTTCCCCCGATCTCGACGAACAAGTTTGACCATGATCGCAAGCTAATTCAGCAACCTTTCTCTCAAACAGAGAAAACCCCAAGACGGCATTGTTCCTCCGCGGAAGCTCATGCTCTCAAGTGACACAAGATGCCATCAACGAGCTCTACCAGATGCGCCAGCCGCTCGCCAAGCGCTTCGTAAAGAAGAACGACATCCACCCCTTTGACAACGCCGACTCGCTCGAGTTCTTCTCGGAAAAGAACGACGCCTCCATCCTCGTCTTTGGCCACACCTCCAAGAAGCGACCCCACGCCCTCACCCTCGTCCGCACCTTCAGCTACAAGGTCTTTGACATGCTCGAGCTCTACCTCGACCCGGACACCTTCCGCACCCTCGCCCAGTTCAAGGGCAAAAAGGTCCCCATCGGCCTCAAGCCCATGCTCAACTTCGCCGGCACCGCCTGGGACAGCCCCATCGCCAACGAGTACACCCACGCCAAATCCTTCTTCGCCGACTTCTTCCGCGGCGAGCCCACGGACAAGATCGACGTCGAGGGCCTGCAGTGGATCGTCTCCATCACGGCCGACGAGCCCACCGACGACGCCGCCAAGCCCGCCATCCGCCTTCGCGCCTACACCATCACCACCAAGCGCAGCGGCTCCAAGGTGCCCCGCGTCGAGGTCAACGAGATTGGGCCCCGGATGGACTTCCGCGTCGGCCGCATGCGCGAGCCCGAGGAGGGCATGCTCAAGGAGGCCATGAAGAAGCCCCGCGGCACCGAGGAGCGCACCAAGAAGAACATCACCACGGACGCCATGGGTGACAAGATGGGTCGCGTGCACGTCGGCCGCCAGGACTTGGGCGAGCTGCAGACGCGCAAGATGAAGGGTCTGAAGCGCAGCAGGGACGTGGCGAGCGAGGACGAGGGGGAGAAGGGTGACGCGGAGGAGAAGCCCAAGAAGGGTCGCAAGGAGTAAAGTGCTTGGAGTGACAAAAGAATACGGCGACGGTTATATGAGAGAGAGAGAGAGAGTGTGTGTGTGTGTGTATGTGTGTATTGTGGAGGAAACTTGATATACATATCCGAGTGGGAAAAGAGACGACGCAGCGGAGGATCGACCACTCATTGGCGTTTTGTTTTTGGTCAGGAGGCATCCCACGGTTGGAGTTTTGAGCTTCTTTCAGCAGATGGTCGGCAGATTACAAAAGCAGGAACAAAGTCACAAAAAGCATTTGAAGACCTCTATTAATTCCACTACAGCCATGCTTCTTTCACTAATGTAGGCCAACTAGGTGATGTTCGCGCTTATGGGACATCAACTAACACGACCACCTCACTCACAGCTTCAGTTCAAGATCCGAAACCCTCAGACCAGACGCTCACCGCTGGGATCCCTCTTTCTCAGCAACTCAATCGCCTTTTGCGCTCTCTCCAGCATGGTGGCGCCCTCGACAATCTTCTGCTTGTTGGGCTTGATGATGCCCTGCTCCAAGAGCGTCGGCACAATTTCTCTCTGCATCTTTTCCTTGAAGAACTCATTCTGTGTCACCGAAATATCAGCCTTGCTCATCTCATGGCAACATACTCACTCGACGAAGAAACGAATGAAATCCAAAAAAACTCACCGCAAGGTAGAAATGCGTCCTCACCCCCCGGAGCTCGACACCATCAGCCCACTCCCCAACCAACACGATCCCCACCTCCATCTCATACTCCGGCTCAACCTCCTCCGTCGCATCCCTCACAATGACAGGCAACATGACCGCAACCTTTGTCCCCCGGCCCGCAATCTTCGTCAACGGTCTCAGCGTGCCCTCGACGGACCCGATACAATCCAACACGAACGGCACGCCCCGCTCACCAACGGCCCCCAGAATCTTCTCCACGACGTCGGCGTCCCGGTAACTAAACGTCTCCCGGGCGCCCATCGCCTTCAGCTGCGCGTGGTGTTTCTCGCTCGCCACGGCCAGGACGTTCTGATACCCCCAGTGCCGCAGCACCTGCACCGCGTACACGCCGACACTGCTCGCCGCGCCCCAGACAAGCACGGCGTCGTCCCTCGCACGCGGAACCCACTCTCCCTCGGCGGGTCGAGGCCACGGCAGCTCTAATCCCAGATCCGCCGTCACGGCATGGAACACGGTAATCAGATTCGTCGGCACCGTCGCCGCCTCCTGCGGGGTGACGTTCGCGGGCAGCTTGGAGACCAGATACGCCGGCACCGTCGCGAAGTCCTGGTGCGCGCGCTCGCTAAAGTGGTGGAACGCAAACGTAAAGATCTTGTCCCCCGGGTTCAGTCTGTCGGCGTCCGCTGGGTCCTGGTCGGGGCCTACGGCGACTACGGTGCCCGCTGCGCCGCCGCCCATGACTTCCGGGTGGTTGCAGAGGAGGCCGCCGTCGGCGCGGTGGAGGTCGAGGGGGCTGGAGGCGGTCCATTCATTGAGGATGAGGATTTCGCCTGGTCCCGGGGGAGCTGTCTCGCGGTCGAGGAGGATGAGGGGTGCGCGTTTGGCGGGTGTGGCGACGGCCTTGTGGGTTTTGGGGATGGTTACCATTTTGTGTGATTCTTTCTCTCTGACGTTGGGATTACGAGATAGTTGTGTGTATAGTAGGGAAGATTCAACCTGCTTCGCGTACAAACGAGTCTGATGATGCCGTAAGAAAATTGTCTTCACTATAGACGACACCAACACACTTGAAGTTGAGAGATTCTCGTGCCATTTTTGTACTCAGTCCTTACTTATCCCCACTAACAACTCCCAACGAAATTTGAAATGTCAAACCAACAAAAGCTCAGCATTGCATTTGAATCCCACATCACCACGGACACGGGATGCTGAATAAGCTTGGCGCAAGGGACTTTCGGCCCCGGTCTGTAGTTGATGTCGTGATTTCTAAGCTAGATGACTGGAGAAGGGATGAGCCGTGGCCCCCGCTTCCATCCAATCCATTAGCATTCTCCTCTTGTCCTCTTCGTCCGATCTAGTCCCTGTTGTCTGCCTGAATGAGTGCTTCTGGAAGTGAAAGAGGACTATTTCAGAAACTTGGTTTTTGCTGGTGCTGTGTAACTTAGCAGTTACTTAATGGGGGTATGTTACGTCATGATGGCAATCCTTAATTGCGATGTTCGATTTGGGGCAAGGACAAGTATTCTGTCGTACCCAAATGCGTTTTGTTATGAATCCTTAGATCTTGGGTACTGGGTATGCATGCATTGAGACAAAATGTCAATTGATTCTCTGGAATTAGCTAGAGGGATGCTTGAATGATCATACTGCGCCGTGTAGGGACCCAACCGGCCTAAATCCTTGACTTGGGGCAACTGAACTGCCGCCAAACGGGTCCGAAGCCCGGTCTTTGCCCCCCGACCAGTCCCACTTAACCCGGTACTCGCTCAGTCTGCCGGTCGGCAAAAATGGGGAACGGCCTACTCTTCCATTCATATCGTGTCGAATCGCCTGACTGGGCAGCTGATACGTTGAGCGCGCGCTCGCGCGTCTAGTCAGTCTGATGTTGAGACGCCGAGTCGAGTCGCGCCTCTGACTTAGGTACTAGGATATCCGGACTTGGTCTAGATACTTAGGCGGTCGATGAGGATGGTCACTGCGAAAGTTGTTCATTTTTCACGTGAAAGGATAGCAAACTGGGGATAGAGAGAATTCGTGGTGTTGTTCTATCAAGATCCATGCCCCATCTGGGGAACCGGTAACACCTCTTCATATCCCTCCAATTCCCCCGAGTTGTCAAATGTGAAAAAAGGAAAAAGGCTGAGCGTAGGTGTCGACCCAATCCTTGGAGTGTGGCAGCCCGTAAGACGATGGCTTGCTCCCCATATTCCCGCCAACCCACCGTCGTTGTCCTAACCCCAGCCAGGCGCGAGAGCCATTGGCGCCCCCTTCCTCCCCCTTGAAATGAGCGGGAACAAAGGCAACCTCCTCAAGCTCCCCCTCTCCTCTCAGCTGGGTTCGCAAAAGCCATCTCTCCTCGCGGCACCTCCCATCTCACCCAAGGTCCGTCTCTGCCGACACCTATCGCCTAGCGACAGCTTGCAAAAAGGGAGCGGAAAACACATAGGAGACGAGACCTTTATTTGTGTTTCTTGCCCTTATTGCGTGCCGTTATAAAAGTTGTAAAGAAAATTTTGATAAAATCGTTCAGAACCCAAGGAAAAAGTCCACCAGGGTCCCCCCACACGAGGGGAACCCCATGAAGATTCCATCCAAACTCCGTTGCGCCATTTGGTATATCCGTTCATGGCATCCATAATGAAAAAATCGCTTCATCCGTAACAGTCAAATTCGTCTGTTCTTCGTCGAGATCAAATCGCACGTTCGCTTATCGCTGATCGCAAGTACACAAGAGTCCACTGATAGGTAGCAGCAAGTGTGTTTTACATGCGCGAGGGCTGGTTGAGAACATTGTAGCCCATGGGGCCGACGGGCACCGTTCTCTTGGTCTCGATGCCGTGCTCGAGGTCGTAGCGGTAGGTGGGCGGGTTCCCGACCTCGCGGAGGGCCTTCTTGACTCTTGATCGGAGGGAGCGGCGTTCCTTGACGGCGGGTGCTGCCGCTACTGTCACAGCGGGGTCCTTTTCGAAGGATTCCTTTTCAAAGGAGCAGATGGTCGAGGTCTCGGAGAAGGTGGAGGGTGCGTATGTTGCTTTGGCCATTGTGGCGGTTTGACGGGTTTGGATGATGGTGGATGTGTGGTTAATGGTGATGATCGTAGGTAGTAGATGTGGTGAGGGTGGTGAATGTGGTGACGGGTAGCTTCTTGTAGTATTGCTGGTGTTGATAGCGTTTGATTGATGGACGATTGGTAGAAAAGGCTGATTGATTGCTGACGCAGGCCAAGATGAAGAATTGGTAGAGGCTGGGCGTAGCATGCGCTTTATAAGTATGTTTTCCAAAACGAAGCGATGCACCGCCTCAAATGCCATGGAACGCAATGTCACTGTATCCTGCATCCATCCTGTACCTACGCAGTAGTGTACACTACCTTGGAACCTAAGGAAGGTATCAAAGTATCAAAGTATCCTTTCGTAGGACTCATCTATTCCAAGCAAAAGCCGGCGGCGTGGTTTGGGGGCCCCCAAAAACGGGCGCAGAAACCTGAACAAGCATCTTCCCCCCTTTCCTCGTCCCAACCCAAGCCATCCCATCCCATCGCACACACACACGCACGCACTCGGACAGACGCAACTTGCACACGCATCCTCCAAAGATTCCGTCACTGGGAGAATTACCCCCCTCCCCTGGTCCTATCCCAAGGCATCCAACCAGGCCCCCGGAACAGATCAAGGTCGTGTATCCACACCATTGCGTCGCCCATAACCAACAATTGGGCTTGCGTGGGCGTGTGACGGGAAGCTTATTGAGCTTAACCTCTTTCGCCCCCTCCCTCACGCCGTCATATTCACAACATCATACCGCAGTATTCACTGGGAGTTCTTAGCAGGACTAAACCACAACAGGTAAGTAAGACTACCCAAAGGGATTCCTGTACAGGCAAGACATTACGCCGGTTCGCGTCAGTTTGTCAATGCGTCAAACTGCCCCCCTCTATTATGAATCCTCTAGTGGTAGCCTCGAAACTTACTCTCTCCCAGCGTGAGCACGACGCTGTAAGTAATAGCTTGCCAGTTGCCTAGCAAGCCTGGCACTGAGCAGTTTGGCAGTGTCGCTCTAATCCTCCTTGTTCCGATAAACTTCGGCCATGAGTCACTTGGCGCAAGGCTCAACCCTGACAATGCGTCCGCCTACATCCGAATCTTGCTGCTTCGCCATCCTTCATTCACTCTCGCATGGATCACAAGAGCATCACGGCGTGCCTGGCAAAGTCCCTTACGGGCGGCAGGGCAGCAAGGCGGCAATCGAAAATCCAATTCAGTGCGAGCAAAGAGCAAAGGAGAAAATCTCAACTCATCCCATCATCGCCAAAACTGACAAACTGCGATAGAAAAGTTTCTTTCTTTTTTTCTAATTATTGCGAAACCAATGCCACTTTGGCATCTTGGCGAACCCTCCATTCAACTCAGCCCCAAGCCATCGCCGACGCACTATCTTGACCCAATAGATTGAGGCTTTCCCGCGCGCATTTTGTCGTGGAAATTCACCAGTGTACGACAATTCGCTTTCGTGCTAGGCTTTACACTGCAATTGCTGTGGATACCATACCGAATAGACTCATCAACTCATACCACGTTTAGACTCACAGTGACTACGCAACGCAATCACCTTCCGACGTCAATGTCATACCTAATTAACTTGGAAATACGCATACATTCAGACATTGAGATCTTCCCCCCCGGTCCCGTGGTAGCGGGTTCCACGGACCACGTAAGGCAAGGTATTGGGGACGGATACAGCAGATCAACGGCCAACGCGGCCGTTCGGTTCCCGGCACCGCTACCAACCAAAAAATAAGCGTCAGATTTACTTACCCCCGCTCCCCTGCCTCCAGGGCGACGCAAACCAACAGGCACCAACAACACCACAGCAACTCTAGCGTAGGAATTGATCCGCCATAGGACAAATAGGACTCGTAACACTGTAAGACGGCAAGATAGACCACCGGTCGGCTGTGGATACCTACCTCGTCGAGTACCTCACAGTATACCTGGTAGACAGTCTCAGACCTCTCTCTCATCGCAGTGAGAAACCTGAGATCTCGCCGCCGGTGAGATTTTTTCCTGCGTCGTGAGTCACTCCCCCAACGCGCCCGCCATTGTTACAAAAAAAACACACAAAACATCAACATCTGGCGTTTAATCTGCCCTGCCTGGGAATGATTTCTCCACTGCGCGGTACCAATTGTAAGACCCCGTTTCTACCTTGGCGATGGATACCCACGATAGTGATCTCGACTCTTTTCGGCGAGCCAGAAACGCCTGAACGAATAATTGATTGGATCAGCAGTACTACGGGGGAACGCCGTGACGTTTACCTGTACGAACACTTCCACTGCCGGCCGGTACACACGGGACTGATACCCCCCCCCCCCTCGAGGGGCCAGATCAGCCCTAATGCGAAGCACTGCATTACTGCGAAAGGGACTTTGGGGCTCCGGTGACTCCTCGCCTGACAGGCTAACCAGTCACCACAACCCAAACGAGTTCGCCGGTCCTCGCATCATGTCACAGCCTACCTAGCGGTACGTATACAGGCAGATACTCCACCAAAGTTAGATCGTGAGGAAAAAAGTCCTGCATTACACGCGGAATCCATAGTAATCACTCCGCCCTCCATCCTCGTAAACCCAGCACAAAAAAAAAGAAAAAAAAAACCCTCCAACGAAGAAAACATCCCGCTGGAGACGAATGAACAAACGTGTCCCTCGCCCCGATGTGAATCTCCCACGCCGGGTGGGCCCCTCCAAATTCACTCCCAAGATGCCCACCCATGTCGGCAGTCATCCACTTGAAGCAATCGTCGTCACAAACGCGGCTCTGTTAAAGAATCCTCATCTAACACGCCCTGAAAAGAAAAGTTTGTCTTCCCACACGATCTCTCCGAGTCCCTTGGCAGGTCAAGGCTCCTTCCTACCGGCTTGGCTTTCCCGAACGAGAGCCGTCTTGACCCTCCATTGGGATCTGCCTATGAGAATGAAACCTCGTAGCCTCCTCCGTAACGACGTATCACACCGTAAGGCATCATCGAGTTAGGCTACCATTATGCTTCAACGTCGGGCTATAGGCGGCTGGGGCAGGCCATCCTCAGGCTTCCATGTCTTCTGCCTAAGTTACCTAGGTGGCACCTATGTTCTAGATCTTTTTCCTGACTTTGCTAAAGTTGGCAAGTTTCCAGGCGGCGGGGCCCAACGAGATTCATAACACGAAGGGGTTCCAAGAACGAAATGTTCAAACCTCGTGAAAAGCGTGTGTGTGCATGTCAAGGATTCTGCAATCTAGGTAGGCTACCTCGCCCGCAGCCTACGGAAATCGACTAGAGGAGCGTTCGAGCTTTCACAGACTTCCTTGTACCCTGGAAAGTATCACCAGGACACACGCCTTCTTCCGGAAAGTATTCGCCTTTCGAGCCCCGTGATAAAGCCAGACATCTCTCTGGTTGACTCTATGTGACTTTGTACTAGCAAGAGCTCTCGAAGCTTGGATTTGAGCATCAAGTCCTGAACCACCCCTCATCTTTCATGTCTACATATCTACCTTAGTATACACCCATGCCGTAAAAATATGATTACCCAGAGTAAAAAGACGAAAGTACACCAGGTCTTAGTACAGGGATAAACTTCCTGGTCGTTCCCTCAAGCTATCCGAGGGCGGTAGGTAGGTTGTCAATCACTGGACGCAACACCCAAACATCACGAAATTCCGAAAGTCTCAATGAAACACAATGAGAAAGATGAAGAACAAGGGGGCCGGCAGAGGGATTCAGTAGAATACTCGACCAATATGGGCCGTGACCGTGAGGTTCGCTATCCCTTTTCGTGATTCACTATCGTCCGAGAGAGCTATACTATAGAACTTCACTCCTTCGTCTCACTCTTCTTTCTATAAGTCTCTGTCCTGCAATATGTTTTACAAATAACGAGAAGAAGGGGGCATAGTGACAAATAAATCTGGTCTGGGAATCTTCGGAGCAAACTTTTATAGGGTCATCATGCATTCATAAGTATCCAATGTATCCTATCCCAGGTGAACCCTCACGAGACCTGCTCCCCACCCTCTCCCTCCGCCACATCAAGCTCCTGCTCAACCTCTTCCCCAGTAGGCTTCTCCCTCCCAGCCTCAGGCTCGACCTCCTCCCCCTCGTCCTCCTCCGCCGCAGGACGCCACACATCCCCCCTCAATAACGTACACGCAGCATCCAGCATATCCCGGTGCTCGCACCCAATCTTCTCGCAAAACGTAGACGCGACGCTCATCGTCAGACCGGGAAGCACACTAGGATCCCCCGCCTCCCACCGCCGCATCTCATCAAAGGTATCATCCAGAAGCAGCCTCGCGTGGTGCCGCCCGTCCTCGTCGTCCTCGCCCGCTACTACCTTGCCATACAAGAAAAAGACGCCGTGGCGGATGGTGTTCTCCGCCATACACACGCCCATCTCGATAACCTCAGGCCGGCTCAGCCCGTTCGTCGTGGGAGCCCTGTACCTCCGATACCCTTGACTAGCGAGGTGCGCGAGGACTACTATGCCCGCGAGGTCTTGTGTAGAGAGGTCGTTGCGGACGTGGGCGATTTGACGGAACCGCACATCCTGGCGGTTAGACTCGTGGACCTCCCTCAAAGCCAGGTGCCAGCCATCGGGTGGCGGCGCGTCGTGCAGTATAATCTCCTGATGGATCAGCGACTTCACACAAGGATCCCGGCGGGGGACGACGTCGTCCCTGTACCGTATCGAGTGCGTCTCCAAGTCGGCGATCGCCGAGCACTGCCAGAGCGCTCTCTTGAGGTTCGAGCGGATGGTGTCCGCCTTGTTCGCGTCCTGGAGCCCGTACTCCTCCCAGAAGGCGAGGTATGAGCCGTGGACGATATCCTCAATGTGTCGGTGTCGCGTCTCTAGCTCTCGGATGGTATCAAAGGTGTCTTTTGGGAGCACCTCGCGCTCGCGGGTGTCGGAGGCGAGGATGTGGTTGCGTGGTGGGCAGGGGTACCGGGCGGTGTTGACTCTTGTTACGGTGTGCTGGTAGCTATCCAGCAGGGCGCGGTTGGTCTTGCAGGTTGCTCGGAGGGCTTGGATCTGGGCAAAGTCTGCGTGCTCTGCTACGAGGAGGAGGAGGTGGCCGGGTAAGAGTGAAGACATTGTTATCCAAGGTTTAGATGGTAGTAAGGTATTGTAGGCGAATGTTGGAGTAGAGGTTGTACAAAACGCAGTTGGATGAACAAGGGGGTTTCGAAACAACCTCGATCGGCCTGCGATTGCCCTCTGACCCTCTGAGATGTGTGGTTGTGAGGAGAGGTAGCAGGAGGTAAGCCAGTATCGCTCTTGAAACTTCTGACCCCTTCGTTGCTCTTGCTGCCCTAGGCCTTGCTGTCAACCCTGGCCGTTCTGGTGTTCAGGCTTGCACCAGAGTATGTGAATAGTAGATATGTGAGAGTAAATGCGAGAAATTGAAGTTGAAGTGATTTGAAATGGAATGTTCTGTGAGAATCGAGTTCGTGATGCGGTAATGTGTGTAAGAGGTAGGCCACTCGCGTATAAGTAGTCAGGGCCCAGAGTGTTCTGAATCACTCCGCTCTTTAAAGTTGAGATTCAGATGAGATAGTTGACGAGAGCAGTGGTTCACAGTTCACAGCAAATCATCCAAAAGCTTTCAATCTGAGAGTTGAATAGTTGAAATGAGATACGGAAAGAGACCAAGCAACAGAGATATAGCATCGCAAGTGCAAGTCAAGTGCGCACCCGGTTGTCCTTGAACGACGTCGCGATCGGCCATCCAGGTTCTCACTTGACGACACAGGCCGCACTCCGCCCCAGATTTCGTCCCTGTCCTAAAAATGGTGTCAGCGATCATCAAAGAGGGCAATTCTAGTATTAGTGCGGCATTTTGGATTCACGGAATGGGCCCAGTTTAGAGAAAGGTGCTGTGTAACCCGGTTGGTCTGGCCAAGCTATATGAGGCGCATCGTGACAGTTGCGCAAGGAGGGGCATAGCTAAGCCCCTCCACTCTCTTCCGACCACAATCCAACCCTGCCCCTCAGTGATGGCTCTTGATAAGAATAGCAGGTCCGGACTCAAAGAAGATAATTGAGCTGGAGCAGTACCGAGGAACGAAGATAACAGTACCGTCATCCTTATACCTTAAACGGCGTTTGTCGGTAGAGGGAATCCTAATCAAACTCGAAGCGGGAAAAGAATCAACTAGGAAGTCGGCTCCAACCCCCGGCCTTACAGAAAAGAAGCTGGCCGATATGGCTTCCATGAAGGCTCGTGATCTTATGATAATTATATCTACAAGAGGAGCAACATCTTGGCGGCCTGTTGCCAAAAATCCATGGTTTGGGAGCACACAAGAACAAGACACAAGCTGACAGCGAGCCATTTGCGTGTATACACAACCGCACAAGGAGGCGATGCCAGGTTACCAGTGCCGCCCTAGCATCTTCAGCCACACTACTCATACACGTCCCTCATCATTACGGAACTTGCGCAGTCGTCTGCGGCACGCTTCGTCCAGCCTTCAGGCTCTGGCGAGAGCCCATACCGTCCTCTTGAGTGCTCGCCGCCGAGAGCGCGCGAGCTCAACCGATCACCAACGCCAAAAATATGCAATGTCCAGTACTGGAGTACCCACCACCAGTTCGAACTCCCGTGGTTCCCTAATGCCCGCTTCGCCTCGCCCACGATGATGCCATATGGTGGAAGTCGAGCAAATGTAGAAATAAAAGTTGAATGACTCAAGAGAGCTAGTTGTTTTTCTGGCTGTTGGCAGACCGTTCCTTCATCTCCACCTTCTTCTGCCCAAGGTCAATGATCCTGGGTACCAACTTCTTTTGGCTGTCAAGCTCGATGACATCGTCGCCTCCACCTATGCTCACACTATTTACCAAGATGTTGGGAACTGTCTTCCGGCCAGTCTTCTCGCCGAGGAAGGCCTGCAGCTGAGGGCCAAGAGGATGCTTATCCAGTTCGACAACGTATGGTGTGGGCTCGATCGAGTACTTTTCGAGCAACAATGCCTTGGCCTTCTTCGAGTACGGGCAGTAAGACTTGGAAAAGATGATGACTTGGTCTGGTTAGCTGGCATTCGTTTCACGAGTCTTGACGTTAACATACCTGGTGACTTCTTCAAGATGGAGTTCAACTCAACCTCGACAGCATGTTCCTCATCGCTCTCGTCCTTCTTCTTCTCCTCCTCTTCAGTCTCGGAGACTTCTTTGCCATTGGCCGTCTTTTCCTTCTTCTTTTGTCCGGCAGCAGAGTTGCCCTTTCCGACGACGTCGCTAGGCGCATCAGGCTTCAGTGGTGATTTCTTGTTGGCAAGTTCCTTGGCCTTGTCTTCGGCGGCCTTCAGGCGTCCTTGCATATCCTTGGCGAGCTTCTCGTCGTCGGCGTCAACGTCGCCATCGGCATCTTTGTCAACAGGCACGTGGCCAGCTGCCTTCGGCTTATTCCCTTCCAGCACCGCTTGGCCCGGCGGTTGTTTGTGTTTCAGTCCATTGACCGTCTTGTGGTAGAAATCTTGGATGGTCCGCTCGTCTTTGACTTCGTTCGCTCGCAAGGAAGATGTGTAAAACAACACGAAGACGACACCAATCAGCACACCCACCAGGAGGGTGCGCAACTGCCTTTGCGAAGGCATCTCGAAGATTCTGTGTCGCGAAATGGCCGACGCTTGCAAGGGTATTTAAATGCGACGTGAGAAGCAGATTCGAGAAGTCGGTACTGAGAGTCGCAAACACGTCAATGGCGAGCGGCAGGATGGTACAACAGGCGGTGCGTCCCTCGTAAGGCTTTGTCGGTGAATGCCACGGTGGCTGGGAGTCGACAGCGGTGGGATCAAAATCGAGGAATGGCTGCCGATGTGAGGCTCCCTTTTGTGTAACGATGCAGAAGCCCAAGCGTATCGGAGCTTCCCCAGCAATTGGGCGCTTTGAACAGACGTTTCGAAGCCGGCGAGAGATGGCAGGATGGACCAGAGGAAGTTCCCCAATAACGGCACGAAAAGTACAAAGGCTCGTTGGTGATCGCAAGCAAAGGTGTAGTGCTAGTCAATTGTCGGATGTCGAGAAAGAGGTGCGTGGTTGTAGGCGTCGCGCGCGCTATCGTGAAGTCGAGAAGTGTCAAAAGGGGATGAAGGAGATGGTAGGTGAGCTATGGTAGGTAGGAGTGGGATCGACAATTTGGCTCTCGTGACTAACCACTGCAAGTGCGCTGGCAGGATGGCAGGTTGGAACAGACGTGGTACCTAAGTAAAAGGTACACAATATACAGTAGGATGAAGCCAGCAAGAGCCAGGTCGTCAATACCTCGGAAATGCTGCTTTGCTGGCGACTTCTCATCCCGGGGGAAGAGCTAAGGTGCGCCAATCCCCGAAGCCAAACCGCGACGGAAAATACCCGGGCCACTTGAGCGCGCCAAGATTAAAGTACCTCGAACCCCGTATCTGCACATCACCATCGGAGGCCAGCTTCGGTGGAGGTCCGGCTTTATGCACCAATCAGTGGGTCCGAGAAATACCGTCTTTAACAATCACCCATACTGTACATAATGCCTCTACACGCAGCTTCAAAACAGTATATCTCTATGCATCTATACGGCTCGGGTGATCGTCACCCTGATGGATCGTGGGGCCGTTCTCCGTGCGCAAAGGAAACATGACGGGACGGCTTGACTCGATTCGAAACAAAAACACATCTCTTCTTTTCCTCGCCGGAGCCTCAGTGTACAAATCACAGTGACAGGTTGTCAAGCGTCAATCTACTCAATTGTTCCGCGGCTGCGTCAAGACGATAAACCTACCAGGTGCCAAGTACTCCAAGGTCATCAGCATGCCGTCATAACGAAAGGGAGACATCTCGAACCGCCAACGTTTCTTTAGCCGCTTCAGACTGAGAACCTGCTGGCGAGACGATTCTTGTCTCCGAGAGACTTGAGCAGCCCGCCGTTACAGTGTTACTCGATGCTAACAGGGATATGGAAGCGATGCTGACACGGTTTCGCCAACAGATCGCCCACGCTTACCAGCTTTCCCTGCAACAGATGGAGAACTTCATCCCCATACCTGACGCAATTACCGTCAATCGCATTTCTGTATCCAATTCTTCTCAGACAAGTCCAGCAGGTTTTTCGCCTCAGCCAACGATCAACATCAAGCAAGGCACCTCGAAAATCAAGACAAGCGTCCATTATAGGCGAAAAGTGGTATTATTCTGCATTCTAAAAATATCGCCAGCCCTATCATCAAGTGCTATCGTCGCGCGTCCCGCCGATCCCGCGGCGGGCTTGGTTTCTTCATCTCATCATTCCGCGCACACACAACTACCAGGTGGCTTAGTCAACAGCCGCCAGGACCATAGCTGCTCAAAGCCCAACTCATGCCAAATCTAAATACAAGCATTCGAAAACACGCCTTTCCATCACGGTCTCTCTCAAATCTCACGCTGAAATTTGTTATGCTTGACAACAGCGTGAGCTCGCAGCAAACGCATCGCAGAGTCAGCATGCCGGCTGTCGACGATATCCGCGACCGACCTCACGCGGCTCTGCCCTCGACCCATCGCCGCCAGCTTAGCTCGGTCAGGTAACGTCTGTTGCTCGCGGACTGAGTTCGTCCTCACTCCTCGTAGTTGCTGTGAGTCGTCGGAGTCTGAGTCGACATGGTCTGATGCTGCATCATTGTGCTTTGGAGACGGAGGAGGCGTCAACGTCGACTCAACATAGGGTGACGGTGATGAGGGCTTTTGCGTGGCGATGAGATTTTGAAATAGTGGTACGATGTCTCTGAAGGTCTTCATCGCTTCGGGTTCGGGCTCGACTGGCTCGACTTTCTTGTTTAACTTTGCGTGCTGGTGGCTCAAGTGAGCGTGTGTTGCGGCGCGTTCTCTGTGGCGCTGGAGGTGAGAGTGAAGCGACGATGGTGCGGCCTGTGCTTGCGAAGAGAGAAGCAGCAGAATTCCAAAGAGGGCAGTGGGCTGCATTATCGTAGGCGGGTTCGCGTGGCGTTTTTAAATTTCTGGACTCGATCTCGAGGTGGCTGGCTGGCTGGCTGGCTGGGCTTGATGAATTCCAGAGCTGAGTTTGGTAAACTCTCGTTCCCTTTGCAGTGTTTTGTATATTTTGGCTGTCTCGAGAGGTCTAGAACGGAACTGGAGGGCGCTGACAGTTTATATCCCAGACTCAACGGTTTTTTCTGCTACCAGACAAATGACGCAGAAAAAAACACCACAAACGTCATCTAACGGTGTCCAAAGTTGGAACAATCACGCCGGCGTCAAACGATGAAAAACCCGCCTTCGATCGGAATGTAGCCCTCCTCCGTCTCGGTGTGTGCCTCCCACCTAGGTCAGAACGATTCAGACCCTGTGATGCTTCAAGCCCGGTGTAACGTGTAAGCCGTGGGGCGCGAGAGCCCCCTTCTAGGGTCTGTCTGAGTCAACCACCCAACCCCTTCCTTCACAACACCACACATAACACCACAGCTGTCATTAATGACCTCTTCAAAATGCCTGTACCCCCCGAGGCCAAGAGAATCGTACAACACCAGTGCTTCATTCAGTCTTAGGGATTGCCATACCGACTTTTCCATAGGATGCGGAGACTTCGATCGTCAGGCTATGCCCAAATTTTGTGTACGAGTCTGGTTCAAGGGTTATCCGCAGTAGACGATTGTCGTGTCCATCAAACGACACATCATATCTAGATGAATCATGGGCAAATATCAAAGCTTGTTCAAGTTGATCATGAAGAAACAAATTATCTGCCGCTTGTCAGCTTACTTCGCTTCTCTTGGGTTGGTTTTGTCTGCCTAAGGGTGATGCAAAAAGGGCACAGCAGAAGAGGGGAAAAGTGTCATCTGCAGCGATTAGATAAGAAACTTGCCTATTCAGGCCATCACCTGAACGCTGACTGGGCACGCTCGAATTCCCTCACCTCCTCGCCTGTCAACAAAGCCTTGCCCTCCTTCTCCTACTCCTCGTGCCCTTTCGTTTCACCTCTCCCCTCCATCTTCTTCCTCCTCTTACCCATCCATTCTTTCTTCTTCTTAGGAAGTTTTCACTTTTTTCTGACTCTGTTTACCCAGGCTCAGGGTCCTTCCGAGACACCTCCTCTCTTTCAGGCCGATGTAAGTCACTCTCCCCTGCCTCCCAGCCCCCCGCAGACATCCCACTTACACACTTTTGCCAACCCAGACGGCAGACCTGCCACCCCCTTCCCACCCCCTTCTGCACGAAGAGAATACAAACCCTCGCCACCCTCTGGAATTCTTGAACAAAGGCACACCGCCGAGACCTGTCAACCGTCAGCAATCTTTCCAGGTCTGGAACCTTTATCGTTGATCACCCGGGACGCAAACTACCCGGTCTCTCCACCTACGCACGACCGAAACGGGCCACAACCGTCGAGAAAAGGGGAAAGCCGAACCACACAAACGAGTCAACAAGAAACTTTCATACAAACACCACAATGTCTCACTCCACCGCCGAAAAAGACCCTTCCATCTTCCCCCTCACCGGCGGCTGCGCCTGCGGCAACATCCGATACTCCCTCACTGCCCCGCCCATGGTCGTCCACTGCTGCCACTGCACCTCCTGCCAGCGTGAGACCGGCACCGCCTTCGCCCTCAACGCCGTCGTCGAGGGAGACGAGGTGACCCTCCTCCCGAGCAAGTCCTCCTCGTCCGCCTCGCTGCTGCAGCCGCTGGCGTCGTTCCCGGAGTCTGCCTTTGATGATTGGACTCCCAGGCAGCATCAGCAGTCCAGGCCCGCCGACAATGTTCACGGGACGAGCGAGAACAAGGGCAAGGGCGATGATGATACTGACGATGCCGGCAAACGCCGCGTCCAGGCAGATATCCCTTCACCCGTGATCCTCCCCGTCCCCGCCGACTCGGGCGCCCCTCAGCACATTGCTCGCTGTTCCATCTGTCTCACGCCCGTCTGGAGCAACTACGACGGTACAGGCCCCCTGATGAAATTCCTCCGCGTCGGCACCCTCGACGCCCCTGCGCTGCTGGGCGGTCCGGATGTCTACATCTTTATGCGCAGTAAACTTCCGTTCGTCGAGGTTGCGGACGATGGTAAGCCCCGCTTCGATGAATTCTATCCTACGAAGGAAGGCGTTTGGGGTCCCCAAGGTCTTGCGCGCCGGGAGAAGCTGCTCGTTCGGATTAGAGAGTGGAGGAAGGAGAATGGGCTGGATGGGTAGTGAATGGCGGTCAAAAGTGAGTGATAATTCAGAAATGGCATGTTTTGCTTGAATATTGCTGGAATTTACTCTTGTCTCTTGGTTGCATCCCTGTCTTTTCTTTCATGCCGTATGTTTCCTTCTGTCTATATGCCAGTCCTTTTTGCCAGAGAGGGGTGACCGGCCGTATGGGTCCCAAGGTCAACACTAGACCAGCTCGAGGTGCCGGTCCAAGTTTCTTGCTTCCTATTCAGACTAGACCCTCAGTATTGTGTACTATCTGGAGGAAGGGATCGGCGATTTAACCTTGACACAAAGGCAGTCGGATCTAAGGGAGTAATGTGAAACGTTCTCATATACCTAGCTTTAGGACTGACCGGTTCCCTGGGTCGTCCAGACAGCTTTTTCGCGGTCCAGGCCTGGGAATGTCTTAGGTTGCTGCCAAGGCCGAAGCAAAGATCCAGGCTCGGGCCCAGGCTCCCTTCAAGGGTTCAAATTCTACAGCGTTGGGTATCAGATGACCGTCACGCTCCCTTGAAGATGTGCTGTTTTGTGATCTTTGCCCGAGTTATGTGATGAAAGATTTCGGAGGCAACCTGAACTTACGCAAGTCTTTTGGCGAGGAGAATAAGGTCCGGAGGATCGGGCATCGAGCTTAAGTTCTCGGAAGTAGCCGTTAATGGGATATTCCGGACAGTGAAGGGGAGAATTTGGAGTTTGTTGGGGTTACCGACATGGAAATAGGAAGACTCGTGGCCTAGAGCTTCTAAGGAAAGGTAACTCGGAAACTAGTACGAGGCAAGAGTCCACCACGAGTCCCAAACGTGTCATCGACTTCATGACATGGTCCGGCCTCTACTCTGTACCCGGGCTCACACTACTTTTTCCACAGTGTTCTTGACTGAGTTGATTCCCGTTTTCTGATCGTCAGGAGCAGTGTGTTACCATCTACTAGAGTCGACAGAAGCCTGATCATCACATATTTTGTTCTCGGATATGAGGATCGCTAGCTTGATGTATTGTTATGTATCCACCAATCAATGAAAAATCAGAACCTCTTCCCTTCGTCTGGAGCAATAGAACCGGGAAGGTGACGCCGATGCAAGGTAGATGGCGCTAACCGAGCCTCCCCATGACAGCATGCCTACCTGAGGTTGTCAATCTGCCACCCAGGTCACAAACTTCCGTCCGATCAATTCTATCCCCACCCAGCCTGGATATACACCAGAGAAAAGAACCATATAGGTCTCGTCAATTCCAGTTCCGTCACCAGCACAGCAGGCGCACTCTAGGTCGGGGGTCAGGTCAAACTGCGGCGTGGGTGGTGGAGTGGTTTAACGGTCAACGAATTATTCGCGCCAACCAGCCTTACCCGACGACAGGCTTAGCAAGTTCAAATCCCATCATGAGCGCCAAGAGATGTAGCCCCTAAATCGGCACCGGGGGGGTGAACTCTTTTTACTTGCTGTTGTGAATTGAGATTAGAATTGAAGGACGATTGTAATTGTTGTCAGAGGGTCTTATCTTTCGATTTTGTATATGCATCTCTCTTGGGAGTTCGATGCCATGACGGAACTCGTTAATCGGCCAAGTCCTTTCAAGCCGCCTGCCTTATCAAGATGTGCAAAATGGTAGACTACGTCTTGCAAGACGTACATAGGATCGATCACCCTGAGCAGATAGATCCACCTACCAATGTCGGAGCTCCAAATGATGTTTTTGAGATATAAATAGATTTATGAGACTTATCTTCTGCCACGGTGTTCAGATGCAGAAGTACCGTGCGAGATCCTTAAGAGCAGAAAGTACCCTGAAATGATCATCTTTGGTACCCAGATACCCCTGGCCATTTGGAGGTGATTTAATAAATGGTATGAGATAAGTCCATGTAGTCTTGGTTCATAACATAGCAGACCTTGATAAACCGTTCAAAGAGATTTGTGCATCGATACAGAATGAGTGAGATGCCGTCGGCCATCGTGATTGAACTGATAAAGATTGCTTATATACCGCCAGGGCTCATGCTTCATCTGGCTCAACTATGTACGAACAACGCTAAATATATGTACGTGCTGAAAGTAAACGATATTTACGCAGTCTCCATCTCGAAGAAAAGGCTCTCCAGCGACTGTGAGACCAGCTGATGTCAACATAAACAATCCTCCCTCCACACACTACTCCTGGGTATCCCGTCATCAATTGTGGAAAGACGCCCTCTTAGATACTCTTGAAGGTATCCAAGCTAGACAGGGCGGTACCCGGGTACGCGAACAGGGTGTTGGAGGGGCAGCTAGAGCCGAGGGCCTGGTTGTTCATCCTGTAATTTGTTAGTAGATGTTATGACAAGTAAACATGAATTAAGAGAATCTCACCATGCGGGCTCCCAGTAGTAGAGACCCTTCCCGTTGCTAACACCGGCAACAACCTCGGCAACCTTCTTCAGGAAGGTCGTCTGGCCGGCAGCGGAGAAGGGGATGCTCTTGAGATCGCTCGGGAAAGCGTACGCAGGGCTGGGGCAGCTCGTGGGCCAGTTGGTCTCGGCGACGACAATCTCCTTGCCCCATTTGGAGGCCAAGTTGGACAAGCTCGACTTGAGCGCGGCAAGGGTGGCGCCGGATCCGTAAAAGGGGTAGTAGGAGACGCCCATCATGTCAAAGTCGGTGGTCTTGAGCACGTTCTGGGCAAAAAGGCTGGTGTACCAGTTGGCCTGGAGGTTCGAGTCCCAGCCGTTGTCGAGGTGGATCATGATCTTGGGCTTGGGGCTCAGGGTCGAGTCCTTGATGCCGTAGGCGGCCGAGTTGAGGAGCTTGGCGACGTTGTACCAGTTGGACGTCTTGCCCGTGTTGAAGAGCAGACCCGCACGGATCTCGTTTCCGATGGAGATGATGGCGGGCGGGACGCCGGCCTTTTGGAAGGCATTGCTGACGTCCATGGTGTAGTTGTAGAGCCTCCAGCTGAGGTTCTCGATATCAGAGGGCCATCCGGACGGGATGGCCTGCTTGGTCGGGTCGGCCCAGGTGTCGCTGAAGTGCAGGGTGAGGTAGACGGAGAGGCCGGCCGCTTTTGCGCGCTTGGCGAGGGCGAGGTTGTAGTCAAGGTTGTAGTCGCCGTTGGAAGGGTTCACCCAGACGCGCTGGCGGACCGAGTTGACGCCGGCGTTCTTGAAGATGGTCTCGAGAGCTTGGGAGGTGCCGGCACTGCTCTTGTATTTGATGCCGGCCTTCTCCTCGATGGTCGTCGAGGACCAGTCGACACCCTTGTAGGTCAGGGCGGCGTTGGCCGTGGAGAGGGCGAGGAGGAAGACGGAGGCGAGGGAGGCGAGCATCTTGGGCGACGACAATCGATCGACGATGACGATGGTGCTAGTATCGGAACTCTCTGATCAAAGTGAATGGAGAGAAAGGGGGACAGCAAAGGCCCCTCTCAGCGTAAAGAAGAAGACTGGCAAAGAACGAGTAAAGCTTCCCTCTCTTTCTCTTCTTCTTCGTGAAATTCCTGCTCCCAAGCGTGGTATATACTCCTTCATCCACCTCTCTCTTCCTGGTGCCCCCTTTCCGGAGCATCAGCTAGACAGACCCGTCCCGTCCCTTCGTCTAATTGACGGGATCCTACGAACCCATCTCTTGGAAATCCCCGCTTCAATAGTCACCGGAAGCAAATACTCACCAGCAATCAGCAGGCGACACCAGACGAAATGTAACCCTGGTATAGCCTCCCCCGGTCACAACACCCGTCAGACTAACAAGACAAAGAGGAGCCGACAGGCATGCGTCTGCTTCATCCATATTGCCCAGTCCATCCTCTGTACTACACTACAGTACTCGGCTACGGCAGAGAAGGGACGAACCGCTTCTGTTTGCTTACCAAACACTGCCAAAGCCAATTGCCAGCCCGGCCAGCCACAGCCACAGCCAACAAGAAGCAACCCAACCCAGCTTTTGACTAGACTATACTCGATTTACTCGTCCTTCCCAGTTGGCTGTGGAGAGCTTGACGTTTCATCGCGCAACTCCTTGGTCAGGGAAGAATTGGCGACTCCTCCAATCATGGCCTATTTTCCCCACCCTTTCTTGCCCATTCTGTCAACTTGGCCCAACTTGGCGAACCTAGGCCACCCCCTTCGTTTGCTGCTGGGAGCCTGGGACTCTGGGAGGGCAGCAAGCGAGCTGCGCCCCTCAACTCTCTGGCGTAGCGGGCACTCAGGTGATCCAGCCGCCCTCTTCGGCGTCAATAAGCCCGCTCTTTTCAATATAAGTGCCGTCTACCACTCCGGAAAGTCGTCAGCCAAAAGTGCGGGTCATAAGAGAAGGCCCGAGCTGGTCGGAGGAGTGGCTTGCGTACCCGAGATGACAGGTTGAACAGGTTGAACAGGTTCATCCCTGGTCTGTTTCAGTTTCCGAGATCGCCCTTTGAAAGAGGAAGAGGAAAAGGGAAACATTGTGTTCGGAAGCCGTTGGCGCGAGCTTTGCCTCACACGTGGTACCCTTTTCCCAAGGTTTGCACTAGAATCGATGGCGGCTATCGCTGCTTTCCGGCTAGGACGGAAGAGCCTTCTTTATTTTGGTTTTTCGTGCTGACATTTTGACAGGGGGGATGTTGAAATAAGCTTGGTCCGGAGCCATGATCCGAACGCCTGCAACTTATCCCCGAGCGCAGCTTTAGCGAATGTCCATCCTCATGTCCGACTTATCAAATTCTCCGGGCTTATCGAGAACGCGGAGAAGGGCAATTCTCTGCCTCATAATTCATTTATTGTCGAAACACAATCAATCGGTAAATGATCAGATATTCATCCTTATCATCACTTCAGACCAACATTCGACGCACCCTATGAACATTCAGATATCCAATAGCGAAAGTTAGAGTGTGATGTGTTGATCGGAATACCATCCGAGTTGAGATGACAGCCGTCGGCGCTAACTTCTTCTTTGACCAAGCTGGGGTGGTGCAACATCGTCACGAGGGCAGCAATTTCTCGCCCAATACGGAGCACACTACTTTACCCCGGGAAACGGGACTCGGCTCGCTTCGTCGCTGCAGCCCATCCCGCACCATGTGTCACTGTGTGTGACTGTGACCTCGCTGCTTCTTTTCGAATATTTGCCGTGGATCGTGATGTCGGCAGGTCAGCTACGTGCAGCAATAGCGGGCAGCCGCAAAAAAAACAGATTAGCAGTGGCCCGTGGGGCTCCAACGATGGGATGCGCGCCAATGATGCATCGTCAAGTTGCCCCAGAACAAAACCACTAGCCCCGGATTCCGGCTCTTTTCGAGAATAGATTCGTGGAAACTTCATGATCCTGGGGCGGCTGGCTGGCTATCACTTTGTTAAAGTTTTTTTTCGTCTTTACCCCACGATTGTTACCCCACTAGATGATGTCTTTCTCTTTCTCAACCTGCAGTTCATCGAAGATGCGGGATGATGTTGGCAGTGAAACCGGTTGGCTTGTGACAACCGGTTCCATGGAAGCTTCTCGATGCCGTGGTAGTTGTTGTCGAGGGCACTAGATCAATAGATGAACCTAGCCTAGTGAGTTGACAACTGTCAAGGCAGTCTTCTACGGGCATTGGATGTCTTCCGAGTAGCATCTCGTCCGTATGGTAGCTATGGGGGAAAGGGGCCGGGTAAACAAATAGGCGACCTTCCCAATACGACCAGCCTCCGGATCCCGTTCTCTCAGTCTGAGAAAGGAGAGTCGGGATGCTGAGGCGTGAAATGAGCGAGGGACAACTCTGCCTAGGCATACTCGATTGAGACACTCACTGCCGGCGGGATCTTGGGTTACTGGGAGTGGTTCATGCTAAGATTTAGGAAGCCCTTCAAGAGATACCGATAACCCAAACTTGGCTTGGTCTCAGCAAGCTCGCCGTCGACAGAATTGACGTTGACTGCAAGCTTTTACAGCGGTAGCTAATGATTTCGCAAGCTGTCAGGAATGCTGCTGAACTATCAAAGCCTCTTGACCAAGGTTTCCGCGCACGCGGTCTCCCAAGACGAAGAACAGGACACTCGAACCAAAACGCTTGTATCTAGCTGACTGATTTTCAACTCTCGCGATAATACATCCTTACCTGAACACAGAATACGAGTCGTCCACTGGTAATCTCAGAACCTGCTCTCTTATTGTTCCAGCTCAATTCACGTGGTCGCACTCGAGGTTTACGAACAGAACACTCAAATCGGACGTTGCTCAGCCCCATGGCGAATCCGGTCATCAAATCCTTACACCATGGTCATCCCTCCTGCCGGGCCCAAAAGCCCGAGCTGCCCTCTTCACTGACGTCTCAAGGATGAACGTCTCTTGATCACGGTTTTCTAAATGCACGTGGTCATGCAGGTTCACGAACAGGACACTCAAAACGGAACTACTTCACCAAAGTAACTATGACTGAACTGGTTTGGCCGCTCATCCATTCTCTTACATGAGGCTATCCCTAACCGCCGGAAAAATCCAAAGTACGATTCGTCCACTGACGTCCCAAGCTTGGGCAAACTCTAAAAACCAAGACGACAAACATTGGAACCACTGCCGAGCGAACATCGCCATTTGATACAAACCCAACCCCGAGGTTCTGGGGTTCTGCTCACAGCCCACTGTCAAAGTCAACCTTCCTATGCCCGTCGTGACAAGACCGAAAATATCACCCGGCACTTGAAATCTACACACCTTGACGGGAGTATCAAGTCGCAGGGACGGGGTTCAACATTTCTTGAATACGTAAACTACTCTCCAACAGAACGAGCTCGGCATAGAAACCTCCTTCATTCCCGAGACATACCCCCACGACCACCGCTATGCGCCGCAAGTCAAGCCCAGTCACGCACGGCAGATCTTCGTTGCTTCCTCGCAGGTTCACCCGCGGGTCAAATGATTCATCCCACTCTATGCCGAAGGACCACGGAGCCCAACCTAACAACCGACTCCGATGGTCCCCCCCCCGATGCCCGCTTAAACCGCTTGGCCGCTCGCTACCTATCCACAGCCGCAACCAACTATCCAACCGCCTTCGGGGGTACCTCCATTCGCCACACCGAAACCCCCGTCCTCCGGTCCCCCCCGAGTCAAGCAATGCCGGAGGCGTCGTCACCTCCACTTCCCTGAGGTAGGTAGCTTTACGCGGAGAGGAACCTCCTGTGTTTCGACTCTTGCCTCCATTCCCCTACTATCCCCGTTCTCCGCCTCTCCTGCGGCGCTCCGCGGCCCCGACAACAAGTCAACGTCCTTGAGCCCCATTTTCCCGCTTTTCCTTCCCGGTCGGGAGTATCGAAGCGGGGAGGCTTCCCCGATGATTCTCTTCTTGTCCATAAATGGACAGTATACTATTTATATCCACATGCCCAGAGTTCAGGTTAGAAGACTACTTTCAACCCGTGCCTGTCATTTGTCAAGCACCTGTCAGCCAACTCCAACTTTTTCTCCCAACTTTCCCTTCATTCGGGCACCCACATGCTTGAGGACCTCCTCTCATCAACAGTGGGTGTACACACAAAGGCCCCCTCGTCTCAAGTGAAAGGAATCCATACCTCGCTTCTCTGAAGAAGGCCAGGGCCTAGGGAACCTCGGCAACAGACACCCGACAGACAGGGCACAACGGTCGAGAGAAGCCTAGAGGGGGCAAGAAACACAGATCGGCCAGATCTACCGTAACCAAAAAGCTAAGATGGAACAGCCCCTAAGAAAAAGAAAAGACGGATCCTGGTTCAGTAAGCCTCGATACCAGCGGTAAGACCTGCCTTAGAAACACTCTACTGGAAGAGCTTGCGGCAAAAGAGAGAGAGAGAGAGAACCTTGGAAAGGTGCGGCACAGGACCGGCCGGCCGGCAGACGTCAATCACATGGCGCGCATGAACGTTGACTTGGCCGCCCCTCGGCATCGCCAAAAAGAGTGCGTGTCGGGAAAACTCGTCCGAACTGAGCAAACAACATCATCTAACTACCGGCAAGCAGCTGTCAAATCTTGTATGCAAGCAGATGGCATATTTGGCTAGGCAAGCACATGGCCGGGACAATCCAACGTCTGTTCGTCTCTTTTCAGGGGTGGTCCCTCGTCACAGGGAAAACTTGTCCGGCCTTGTTTTCATTTGTCAAAAAAGTCCAATCCGTGATGTCATCAAATTCATATGCTAGAAATGTGTCAAAGATATGCTCTGCCTGAGCTGTCCTGGCTGTAGAACCCCGCTATCAGCCGTTATATGATATCCGAAAGAAAGAAAAAACACCGTACCCATCCATTCCCGCGAAAATGCTTGACCACAGTCCCTCATAAAATCCTGACCCATATGTGTTGTGATGATGATAGACCCTCGTCTCGTCCTTTCCTCTGAACGGCCTGTGGTCCGCAAGGAGACAAGTAAAGTCGAAACAAAAGTGGCCTGTCTATGCGTAATGCCTTCCGTCCAGAGGTTACCCACCCGCAGCCTTGCCACATGAAACTCCTACTATCCGTAACTCCTACCATTCCATTCTTATGTACACTTCTCGTGCCGTCAAGATCGGCCAATCTAAGCATTCGCCGATCTGGAGTTTCCGTGATCCCATACGTCGAGTGTGTCTGCGTAATAGCCAGCTGTTGCGCTTACACTGCGTTCGCCGGGACTGTGATGCCCGTCACCGGGATTTGCTGTGCTTTTTGAAAAACACCAGTCAGAATTTCGATGTGGTTCACAAAGGACTCGGCAGTCATGTTGTGGCCCTTTTCTGCCTTGCTTTCCTCGGTAACCCAGTCTGAACCCCAGACTTCTGGTGGAATGATGTTGTTCTTGTAGAGTGCAATCCGCACGGGCCACTCAAGATGCTCCCACCAAGGGCTTGTAGCTTCAAACTGGGAGACAATGCCCATGACTTCTCTCCGAGCAACACCATCTAGCCACCACACTGCTGACTCGAATCCTTTCAGCAGCGCGAAGAAGCAAGCAAGAATCGTCAGGGCGCGCGGTCGACGCTCTTCTAGCAATTCAATGAACCGCTTTGACACGGTGGCGGGGAAAGCGAGGGCGGCACCGCGATGAGGCAATTTGTGTGCCCAGTTGAGAACGGCGATAGCATGCTGATACGATTGCCTAGTTGACATAGCCATAAGAGTGTCTTCGGTTTGAAGCTCCTCGTCCAAGTTGTCGAGCAACTTTCCAAAGAAAGAGGTGGGCGAGGTCGCATCGAGATCCAGCTGGAGGACGGGTTGCGAGTCGATGATGGGAATGACAACGCCGCTATTGCGAATCCAAGGCCAAGATGTTGCCACGACCGTTTTGACACCCTGGAAAGCGTGGAACCAAGAAAGTGGTAGAGAATAGGCGCTTGAAGGGTCGCTCGGGTCGGCTTCGTCGCGGATAAAGATTCGTGTAGCTGTTGACTGGAAAGCAATCAGAGCTGCTGTGAGGAAGAGAGACTCTGCGTTGGCCTCAGTAATGCCGTTTTGCAAAGTTGTGCAATATGCCGCTAGCGAAGATGCCATGTACGAATGAGATGCTCTGATGAGGGCCCTGTCGTCTGGATTGAAAGAGCGCAGGTGTAATGCAGCCACGGCAAGCATAGCATCCGCCAGGTAGGTGGCACCGCCGAAGGCCAGCCTCGGAACCGTGTTTGTCCAAATATCCTGCGTGGCGGGTGTGTTCACCACTAGCGTACGGGAGGTCATGGAAGTGAATTGGTGCATCAACCGTAACTCGAGAAGTCGATTATTAGGTGTCGTCGTGGCAGATACGGCAGCAGTAGAAGGAGTGGTGTAGAGCGGTGAGCAGTTCATGGCAGGTGGTGAGCCAGAAAAAGAGGGAGTCTTTGCCCGGTGTGCTGATGGGGATGGTGCTGTGGACGAGGCTCTGTCAATGGGAGACTGTGACGATTGGGTATTCGAGGGTGTGAGGGCGGTGAGGAGTTCGTCGAACATGTCGGGGTTCTCGAAGTCGCACGGCACGCCGTGCTTGAGGCAGTTGCCGCACCTTGGGTGGACTTCATCGCACTATCAGGTTGCCAATGTCAGCCAACATAGGCATACTTTGTAAAGGCGACCGGAAGCGAAGTCTGTGGAGGGGCGACAGTACCTTGATCTTGCGCGACTTGCAACGCTTGCAGCCGGCTCTCGACTTTTTGTGTGATCTTCTCGGAGGCATGTTGGCGACAGTTGAGGATGTTGACGATTGGGTGCCAAAGCAGTGATCAGGTCGGCGGGGTCCCACTCTATAAGGTGAGCGTGGGTTGGTCTTCACGTGTCGTCAACTGGGGGGTCAATGTTGACGTCGACGTCTGTGTCTCGTGGGGGCTCAAATATAAGGGGCCGAGGAGCATAACAGGAAGGCAATCTTATTGACGTGGTGCAGGTGTTGAAGAAAGCTGGGGGCGGGGTTGTCTTTAAGGTGTTGACAGGCGCCAAGGGCAGTTGAATGAGGCAGATGGGAATGGAAGGAAGAAAGGAAATGAAGTGAATGATGGTGTCGAAGTTTCGGGGTAGACTGGCTAAGTTGTAGTTGTGGAGATTGACGATTCGGGGTTCGAGGGACCGGGGGCCCGGGGATATGCGTGTTGCGTTTGCGCTGTTGTGGGCCCAAGTGCTGGTCCTTTCTCTTTATGGGACCGTCAACTCCGTACGGATACCCAAAAATCAACAAAACAATAAGACCAGAAAGGGAATCCGTATCGCAAGAGCAAGAGAGCAACTTGTTATGAGGAGACAGAGGACGGACCAGGCCCAAAGCTTGGACCAAAGTACTGGCAGTGCTGGGTGCAAGTGCCTTTTGTGAGGTGTAAGCAGTGGAGGCAAATAAGAGAAGGAGGCTACCTAAGGTGGAAGGTAGGGTTTGAGTTGAAGCAAGGAAGAGCAATCAAGGTAAGGTTGGGAGAAGTCGAGTTCAACGCCGGGCTGGTTGTAACATCCAGGTTGTTGCAGTCAAGGTGACGAGGTGTGTCAATATCGGCGTCGGGGGATGCTGGGGGTCGGGGAACGGTGTCAAAGTCACAAGTTTTAATTCTTTCTTTCTTGTCTGAGGAATGAAAAGACGTTTTTCCCCCTTCCTGTCTAGCGTTGTACGGTTATGTTGTGGTTGCCCGCTGATTGCTGTGCTGTCGTGGGGCAGAATGGAAGGAGAAGGAGGTGCAGGGGGGAATGGCCCGGACGGGGAGCAGAGTCACTGACATTTGCGGCCGTGGGCCGTGAGCTGCGGGCTGCGGGCTGTGCAGCCTGCCCTCCACACTGACCGAATCGAGTTGCGGCGAATTGTCAACTCAGACTCCACAGTAATACCAGAGGTACCTCTTAACCTTGTTGCCGGACGGATAGGCAGGTACAAGTCCGTCTCTCCTTACCGCCGTACAATTGGCAAGTATCTTACTTCCTACCGGGTAAAACTCCAGCTACGCATGGGACTTTACGTCTGTCACCGTCATGCTCCGCCACGCCATAGTCCACGCTGACAAGATCCACACCTTGCTTTCACACAACACTACCACAATCCGTAAGGATACACAGTCCGACAATTAGACCAAAATCCGCGGAGCCGACATCAACAAGGAAAACGGATTAACAGGATCGGCGGGCGAATACCTAGCCAACATGCATAGCTGCAGTCTACGGAGAGCATACGTATATGCTACGATCCTTCGGAGTATAGAATGTAGCCACTAGGGCTAATGCACAACTTTCCTTACCCCTGCAGCCCCCCAAGTACTTTCATAGGCGGCTCAATATGGGGAATTCTTGCTGCGGATAATAGTCCCTACGAATTCAGCGCCGAGAATATCCCAAAGTACACACATTGGGGTATCAATCGTCCAGTTGAGTCCATCGTGTCATCTACCTCGAACTGCCTGACATGTGCGCTCGCTCACGCTCAGCATTCACAACCAGTCCCGTGCCTACGCCTACTGAAGACTACACTTTGAATAAGGTACGAGGTACGGAGTACGAATCCGACAAGTCAACTTCATCAGACCCGGTCCTCGTCCGCTGTGGCCAACACACCGACCAGCTGGGCAGCGGCAGCAAGAGCAAGGCAGTAAGACCGAGTAGGGCAGGGTTCAGAGTCCAAACGTCACAGTCGAATACCCCATGGCTTTTGCAACGTCTACCTACCACCCTGCGTGCCCAGCGCAACGACCACAACGGGTACCGTTTCCCACTGACAGAGCAAGAACTGCGCCGTGCGTTCTTTTCCCTACAAGAAAGTCCCTTACCATGCAGTGGACAGTGGAGGACTAACAGTCCGCGGTGTCCCCGCTTGGGCGTTTCGCTTCTTGATGGACGATTAGAGACGACAAGGCCGAGAAGCTGCGAGATTGGTCGGCATGACCCCACGACGAGACAACCTCCCACACGGAGCGGGCGGGTGAGCGGACGGATCGGAGGAGAGCGCCTGCGAGCTTACGCCAGTTGTCTCTGTCAAACAGAAACCCTCACTTCTTGTCGTTCTCGTTGTCGCCTCTGGTTGCCGGAAGACTAATGGTAGGGTAGGGTGAGATGTCAAATCATCCCTCAGCCCTGCTCTCAGTGCTAGCACCAACATCGCCTGGTATCCTTTTCAAAACACTTTCTACCTCCGACTCCTCTTTTCCTCCGGCATCTTTGCCGGCGGGAGAGGAAAAATTCAAAATCTGAAGTTTCCTCCAACATGAGTCGGGGGCAAGGGATGACGAGCGTGCATGGTCCGGGCGGATTGTAGAACACACAGAGATTGCCCGACGGCGAAGCCCGGCAGATAGGCCAAACGTCAGACGAACGAAATTCATGAACCCGACTCCGCGTTGTCCATCCTCGTGGAAAACCCGCCAAACCCCGTCCGTTGGACCTTTGCAGCCTCATTTGCTTCTCTTTAACAGCTTAAGCATTACGCACGGCTCACGAGACATGCAACCGCAGCGACGCGTCAACTGGCTATCAAGTGTTGCAAAGGACATGTCGGCAGATGAACATTGTCGACGCGCTGGTTCCCATATACAGTTGTTGCATCGCCACGAGCTCTTGTTTCCAAGGTGTGGCGCCCGTTGAACTTGTCAAATCCATGTTTAATTGGGCAAAATGTTCCGTCGATAATCGCCAACCAATATGATCTGCGATCTACAAGTGTGTGGAAACCTAGCATAGGACGGGATGTGATGTCCTCCAAGGTTGAATGGCGGCGACCATGGTCGAATCAAAGAGCTCCGAGAGCTCGCGGGCGTGGTGTGCGCACAGGAACCCTATACCCGCCATTGGGTCGGAGGCCAGGCCATCCGAGGGGTGTGACGGGAAGGAAAGGGGGCTGACGTAGATCTGAAGGAGGCTTGGACACCTCTTTTCCTTGCCGTCGATTAAGCCGCACATGCAAGGCATGTCGATTGATATAATCCTGGGGTCTTGCATGGAGCTGGCGTGAGGAGGGAACCAAGAGCAGTTTGGGTGATGCGGCCGGCATCTAGCACATGAGGCAAGACTAGATACGCAAACATGCGGAGCGTACAGCAACAATAACCGCCGGCCGCCGGAGAGGAGGTAAGGAGGGTTTCTAGAAGAACCCTCCTATCAAAGATAAAAAAGAGCCAAGCCTTTCATGGTTGATGTCGCACATGGGTTTGCCCACAGACATTGCTTGGGACAACCCCGGACTGGCGGGGACGCTACCGACTTCCCCCCTGCGGCTTGTCCGCTGTTCCGACCACCGGATGGAACGTTGACAAGACGCTTGACAAGAATGATGCAATTCTAGGTTGGAGGGGTCGATAGCGTCCGGGGCCGCGGATGGCATTGATTCATCGGAGACGGATTACAGGCCGAAGAGCCAACAACGATGATCTGGCCAGCTCAGTCCGTCGTTGACTGTCACGAGCATGGACAATTGGTTCGCAATCAGCAATGCAACGGCTATCCTGCAGGGTTGAAAGGGTTTGGGAGTTGGTGCTCTTTTCGGGCCTAGTGCCATTGCCGCTTCAAGTCTGTCTCACCCGAGAGAACACTCGATTGAGGTGAGCAAAACATCGGTTGAAATGCACTTGCTCCAAGGTAACTAACAACAAAGTTGACTCTCATGAGACTTACATGTTGCAGGCTTGACCGTTTGCTAAGTGCATTACCTAGTCGAATGCGCCGGAAAAGTAGCGAGGGCCTCGGCCAGATGTAGCCACGCATTGAGCCGAAAGCAACCCTTTGTGACATCCAACCGAGTCAACTGGCGCTGAGATCAGCAAACTCACAAGTCGCATCTGCAGGTTCGCCCGCTAGTTCACGAATTGGAAACGTGGTTATACGCCAATTCGAAGGAATGGCTGCAGAGTGTAGCTGATTGACGGCTCCTGACAGAAGCCTTTGAGCAACTACCAACCTTATACGCTCTTGGCATTCTTCGACATGTAAACTGTAGCGTACAGATCTGTAACTGTAAGCTCAGTCGATTATCGATCTCTATTAGTCGGTAGAGCAATGAGTCGTGGATGTTTACGGACTATACCTCAGCCACTTCACCCACCAGTTCACTCGCGACACCAGCCTCTTCGGGCCCATCCAAAGGGTGCCATGTAACAAGGTAGGCAATTATACGGCTTTTCACATCGGACTTCATCTGAAGCTTACTCTCTGATAGCTTGCGGCTGACGGAATATACCCTTCAGTCGATGCTAGCCAAGCTGAATAGTCAGTCCCAGAGATATGAAGCACGATATTTGGACGACGCGCCATTTGGTCGACAGTATCGTAACCTCTTGGGGCGATCCTCCCAAGTAATTTCCAGGTCACTCGTGAGAGGCGTACCTCTGCGGGGGAATATCGCTCATTATTCCATTACGAGTATCGAATTGTATTCAACGGAATATTTTGCAGCTATCTCTGCCAGCGGCTCTCGAGGTGTCACTGCCAATTATTTTGTTTCGTTGAAGCAAGACGTGAAGGCTAGCAGAGAGGTAAAGGCAACGCAAAGCTGAGCCTTGGAATTTTGTCTCAGACTTGAAAAGCCTTTGTGGACGCGCCATGCGTACCTTCTCATACCTAGAGTCAGTATTCAAGATGACACTGGCATCGCCGACAGTGCATACAAGGTATGTAAAAGGGTGTCGATATGAGTATTGTTTGGATGACTGCGCATAGCAAGGCCGCGGACCTTTCGTTTGAAAGGGGCAATCGGTTATTCGGACTTAGCGTTTCGTTTAACAAGTTGTTTCCAATTGCTTTCAAACTCTGGTCCTTCACTTATGGCGTCTGCGCCTTTGACATATAGAGAACAGATGGACGCGGTACCACCGTCTGAGAATATGGTCCATCGAGAGAGCTGAGTCCGCCAAGACGGCACGGCAATTCTGCAATGATCGGCGATAGACGGAAGGGCGCGAACGGCCGGTTCTGTATGATTGTACTCCGTACTATGCTGTCACGTAGGCATGTTCGTTCTGCGGCCTGCCAGTTTTGAGAAGGGTTGACTTTTGACCTTGACATGCAAGGACGCCCAAGCCGGAGAGCAGGGTGGACCCAGTACCAAAAAAAGCAACACTTCCCAAAGGAGAAAAGGGCCGTGATCGCCGCCAGCGCCTGTGCTGTGGGTGCAGAGCTTCGAACAAGGTTTCGAGACAACGTTTTAGTGACAGACTAATTTTCTTCGTGGGCGTAGGGCTGGCCGGCTATCCTTGCGCAGTCCGAGCGAGCATGGAGGGCGGCACAGACGATAGGATGAAGGGGAGTCTTTTCTCTAACGCGAGTCACTCGTAAAGAGGCCGAGTGTCGTAACGTACCCATGTGTGGCTAGGTAAGTTGATAATGGAAGGTATCCGTAAGGTACGGTAGGTTAGTGGTGGTGTCTGAGTGAGCCTAGACGGGCAAAAGGCACCTACCAGCTCTACAAAGGTAAGGCAGGCTGTGTGTGAACCCAGGCAGATCAATTTGTAAGAAAGAATGGGACCTAGAGGGCGAACATACACCTTAAAGTGACCTCTACGGGCCCTATGTACTCACCTTTACCTACCTGTTCGCAATTACTCCCACAGAATTGGCTATGCTGGATGGACGACCAGGGAACATGGTCGCAATAGTCCGACAGTCTGGCAGACGGGGAAGAAACAACTGGGAGACCTATACGCGAAAGACCTTCCGAATTGGGCCGAGCTGTGCCCGTGGTCTCGTGGCCTTGTTTTGTTGACGATGTGCTGTCGAAGGGGGGCGGTTGGAAGTTTCGTTTTTATTCTTTTGCTGCGACCCAGATGTAACATGTGAAAACGCTCACAAGCCCCCCTTTCGCTCCCCAAATCCGTAGATGGAACTCATTTCCCTTGAGCTGTCCCAATGGCATGGGTAAGCTTAGGCGAATTCCCTCCTTCTTCCTCCCTGCCCCCTTGCGCATCCAAGCCCGCGCCCGCCCGGGTATTTGTCACTTTTCCCAGCCAGAGGATTTGAGAAGGAAAACAACCCCAAGCCTGTCAAACTCGGCCGCTGGCCCGTTTTAACGCGTTTACGACACTTGCATTGTTTTGGTGTGTGGCAGGGACTGGTGAGTGTGTTGACAGTTTTTCTCGACGTGAAAGCTTGTTGTGTGTGCGGTGTAGTACAAGGTGAGTGTAAGGCAGGGAGTTGGGGTGAGGAGGCGGCTGTCTGGGAGCCGGAGGGGTGGTGATGGTGTGGTGGACTATCTATCATACTATCTGATACCTTACCTGTCCGTACAGTAATACAGTAAGGTAGGATGAGGTGGTGTGTGGTTGTCCGCCAGAGAAAACCTTGAGCTTCGCTTTCTGAGGTAGCACGGTGGTTGTTGGGGTTCGAGATAGGATATTGTAAGCGGTTGCATTAGTCAGGAGAGTGGAAAGAAAGCGAGGAGGAAGGTGGATTATGAAGCCTGTACGCAGTACGTAGGGCCGAAGCTGGCCGCCGCTTGTGCCGAGCCGGGTTTCTTGTACCCCACCTTTCCGCAGTTCTCCCGGCCGCTCTGCTCTATTAGGTCCCCCCCGTTCGGCCTTGAGTTTCTTCCCCGGTACTGGCCAATCTCTGGTGCGCAATGATACCACATGCAACTTGCAGCTTTCTTCCACCTCACCATGCCTTATCTTTCAAGGTACAGCAAAAAAATTCCCATGCAAGAACTCTATATGTCAGCAATGCGGACCTGCGGAGCCAAGACCCCGAAAAAAGGACCCTGTTACGGAATTGTGTGCCGCAACGGTTGACACTTGCCTCAAGGTGCTCATGCCATGGTGTGCGCTACTAAGGTGTTGTCAGCAAAGGCAGCTTACGGATACATACCTACCAGTCGAGGCAGGTAGTAAGTAATACCTTGGTCGGCGAAAAGGGAAAGAAAAAAAAAGCAAGGCAGCGACAGGCAAACTCTACATTGTGCATCATTGGGATTTGTGATGACGGAAGCTCATCGAACCACGTTTGCTCATCAAATTTTCAGCTCCAGCTCGTTCTCAGGCTTTCAGCCTGCGCCCTGTTCAATCGCGTCAGCTTCTAGCAGGAGGCGGTGTGTGCTTGGGGAATCTTTTGACATGTTTGAAATCGAAGGCGTCATCCAGGGGGAAACCGAGATATAAAATGTGATTTCATATGAACCTCTGCCCATTTCTGAGCTCTACACTACCTTACCTTACCTTGCCTTACACAGTTACACTACTGCGTAGCCCCTCCACACACGTATCTTGGACCTTCCCGATCACTCCGATCACTCCGATCGAAAACCCTGGGGAATCCCTCGAGCACCTCATCACCTGCCTACAAGAGCTCAGTGCCTTGCATAGCTCCGGATTGCGCCATTCTCAACCATCCACGCAAAGCTGCAACCCGTGCGAATAATCGGGAGTCATTGGACCAGCTCGTTCTTCCCTGCTCGCAGACCGCCAGTCTCCGCCAAACAAACCCCGGTACCTCAACGTGCCCCTCCAAGACAAGGGCGCAAAGTAAATAAGACCAGAGGTTGACGATAATCAGAAACAACAAACCACCGAAAACGTCTCTCTCAGCCCGTCTAGACACCTCAGCTACCACCCCCAACCACCAAAATCAGCCCATTGACTCACCAAAACCAGACCGTCTTGATCAGCAGGCGCGCGATTGCGTGATTGATTCCTACTTACCAATTCGGAGCTTGGGGCATCCCCGACACAAAGCACCGTCGTCTTTTTCGGTCACCGGAGTGTAGCGGGGCAATTTCCACCTTAAACATCCTACCGAGACTCGAGCTACTTTTTTTTTTACTCTTCATAACGTAACAAACTACAAGAAAAAAACGACCCCGCGACTCGACTCGGTTACCGTCGACTTTATTTCGCACAAACCCCGAGACGTAGCCCGGATATTTTTCTCTCGAGCCTACTTTTTTTTTTTTCTTCATCCTTCTTTCTGCATTCTCTAGATACCCTCGACTCTTCATCCTTTCTTCTCACTTCAGAAGATAGTCGCAATCTATTACCCCGCCAAAGCTCTTCTTATCACGAAACAACGAACCCCTCCATCGCAAGTTTCGCAACAATGACCGTCCCCGTCGCCGAGCACCCCATCGAGACCCCTCCGCGGGCGCCCTCGCCCGTCCACAACTTCGGCACCCTCGCCGTCCACGCCGGCTCCCCCCACGACCCCGTCACCGGCGCCGTCATCGAGCCAATCTCCCTCTCCACGACCTTCGCCCAGACCAGCGTCGGCAAGCCCGTCGGCGTCTACGAGTACTCGCGCTCCAGCAACCCCAACCGCGACAACTTTGAGCAGGCCGTCGCCGCCCTCGAGCACGCAAAATACGCCCTCGCCTTCTCCTCCGGCTCCGCTACCACCGCCGTCGTCCTCCAGTCCCTCGCCGCCGGCTCCCACGTCATCTCCGTCTCGGACGTCTACGGCGGCACCCACCGCTACTTCACCCAGGTCGCTAAAGCCCACGGCGTAAAAGTCACCTTCACTCCGGAAATCGAGGTCGACATCTCGGCCCACATCACCCCGGCCACCAAGCTCGTCTGGATCGAGAGCCCCTCCAACCCGACCCTCCGCCTCGTCGACGTCCGCGCCGTCGTCACCCAGGCCCACCAGCACGGCATCATGGTCGTCGTCGACAACACCTTCCTCTCCCCCTACGTCCAGAACCCCCTCGACCTCGGCGCCGACATCGTCGTCCACTCCGTCACAAAGTACATCAACGGCCACTCGGACGTCGTCATGGGCGTCGCGGCCTTCAACTCCCCGGACCTCAAGCAACGCCTCGGCTTCCTCCAAAACGCAATCGGCGCCGTCCCCTCCGCCTTTGACTGCTGGCTCGCCCACCGCGGCCTCAAGACCCTCCACCTCCGCGCCCGCGAGGCCTCCACCAACGCCACCGCCGTCGCCACGGCCCTCGAGGCCTCGGACAACGTCATCGCCGTAAACTACCCCGGCCTCGACTCCCACCCGCACCGCGCCATCGCCAAGAAGCAGCACCGCAACGGCATGGGCGGCGGCATGCTCTCCTTCCGCATCAAGGGCGGCCACGCCGCCGCCGAGCGCTTCTGCCAGCTCACCCGTATCTTCACCCTCGCCGAGTCCCTCGGCGGCGTAGAGTCCCTCGTCGAGGTGCCCAGCAGCATGACCCACGCCGGTATCCCCAAGGACCAGCGCGAGGCCGTCGGCGTCTTTGACGACCTCGTCCGCATCAGCTGCGGTGTCGAGGACGCAGAGGACCTGCGCCGCGATGTCCTGCAGGCCCTCGACAAGGCCGTCGCGGAGCAGAAGAACGGCTCCAACGGCGTCAACGGTCACTAGACTAGCTAGAGAGAGAGAGAGAGAGAGAGAGAGAGAGAGAGAGAGAGAGAGAGAGGCGCATTTCTTGACATTTTGGGTGGATTTTTATTCTACGAAAGGAATCTAGAATTCAGTTCGCCTGTTTTTCAAAGGGAGGGTGGCTGCATTCGATTTGGGAATTATCTTACGAGCTAGAGACGGAAAAGTCCATCGACTACTGCTAGCATTATGACCAAAACATCATCATCATATATAAAGGAGGGTTTCAAAAAAAGGAGCATTAGGCATAGTAAGCAATTGAAATTTTCTAGAACAGGGCTGGAGGGGTATAATGAAGAAGAAGAATGGTAGCACACACTCTACCAGAGAAACCATTTGACCAGCTTGCCATCGCTGCTATTAGGAAGCAGAATTTCGTATCGTTCAAACGCTTGGCCGCGACCAATCCATCCATGTCTTTGAGAACCTTTCAAAAAGAACAGTCCGTGTAATGTTGACAAAGTCGTACAATGCTACTCAGTAGCCTACCCATTATATGCAACGTCTCGGGAAACTCCATCACTCCTCTGCAAAGTTCAGATTCAGCAGATTCTCTGCCAGGTTTCCTCCGCCGCCGCCGCCATTCTCGCCATCACCGGCTCCGCCTTCGCCCCCTTCCCCTTGGCCGGCGTGCTCATTGCGCTGCCTCTGGATCTCATTCATGCCCTGGCAAGCAGTCTCGGCAATGTAGTGAAGTTCTTCGAGGGTGCCGCTATTGCAGTTGGGGAAAACGCCGTCGATGCTGCGTTGCCAACCGCTCGTGGAGTTCCGCACCGCCGTCTGGTAGGCATTAACGTCGTACTCTGTGACCCGCAACGCGCGTGTTCTAGGCCGCATCTGAGTGAGGAGGTAGTCGTTGGAGGCCAGAGCCGGCAGGTAGGACACGGGCGAGCCGTCCGACTGCGGCGGCTGGTAGTAGCCCAGTGCCACTTCGACGAAGCGCTGCGCGATGGAGCGGCCGAGCCCGCAGGGGTCAATGAAGTCGAAATCGGGGGATGAGGGCGCGGGTGACGGAGGCAGATCGTCACGGGTGTATAGGTCGTAGCCGAGGAATGAAGCACGGCACGTCTGGAGCTTCGGGCACGACTCCCGGATGATCATGGCCATCCAGTCATCGTGGAGACCAGGCCGCTGATTCGGCAGACCAACCCATAGGATTTCCTTTGAGTCTTCGTTGAGGTTATGACCCTGTTCCGCTTTCAGATAGACCTCATTGAGGTACAGCTCACGTAGGGTCTGGCCAAAGTTGCGTGCGGCGCATCGAAGGACATCCGGTGTGATTTCAACCCGCTTCAATTCGAGGGCCGTCAGGCATGGAAGCGTTATCGGTGGAGAGGGAAGCGCGCGGGCCCTCCACTCGTCTATCGTCATGTTCCAGGCTTTTGTTTGCTTGAGGCCTCTGGGTGGACGGTCGTCGTCGGTGCCGGACAGACAAAGGGTCTGTAGAACCTCAGCATTGTGGATTAGATCCCATAGACAAGTACCGTAAAAGGCCACGCGTGGAGGATCGACTTCATGACGACGGAAGGATATTACTAGGTGCTCGAGTTGGAGGATGGCGCGCATGATGGCAAGGACATCGGACGGGTTGGTCCATAGGTCGACAATAGCTTGGTCAGACACGTTCTCCAGCACAAGTGTTTTGAGTGAAAGAGAGTCCTCCGGGCGGCGGGAGAAGGCGGAGAAGGTATTCGCGAGAATCATTGTTGCAGCATTGCAGCGGTGGCCGACGAGCTGAAAGGGGAGGTTCAGGCGTAGTGAGGAAACAAATTGGCAGTTGAATAGTATTGATTCGAGGGTATGACGGTAGTCCAGCGTTGTGAAGCTAGCAGGTGACATGCAGTACTGGCGTTGGAGTGTCTGGACGAAGTGCTTCATCGAGGGTATTCGATCGAAGATGGTTGACAGAAATTCTACTTCCACTATTGGTGGATCAGCAACAATTCGCGAACTCGGGACGGTGTTCTAGCTTACACTCATCGCGCAATACCATCAAGTCAATGTACATGGACTTGCAGTGGTATCCAATTGTCTGAAGAGAATCGACATCCGGCTGCCGCCGCCGGCTGTTCTTGCTGAGACGGCTGAATTCGAGGGCGATTGTCCTCAATGCGAAGGGCTTTAGGAAGCGGTCGAAGGCCCTGCATACGAGACGCAGGTCCAGGATGTGATTTCGGGGTGATAAAGCGACGCATTGCCGGAGGATCGCATCGATCAGCTCGCGGGGAAGCGACTCCATTGCGGGATCGTGGGAGGGAAGCTCCGGCAAGGCGTGGAAATAGTTCTCGGGGTTCTCCTAGGGGTCCAATGCGCGATACGGAGCCCCGCTGCTCTGACTCTGCCGAAAAGTTGACAATGAGAAATACAGTACGGGGTTTGCAGACTACTCGAGTCTCGTTGCGGAGGCGGATCGTTCGAATCGGTCGTGAAGTGGTGGTTGATGAGGGTCGGATTGGGAGATTGTAGGTTATCAAGATGAGTGTTGACAATCGAGTTGGCGGTCGGAACCTGGACGGATCCTGTCCAAGGCGGAACAAGAAGCGGACGGTGACAGGGAGCTTGGGGCACCCGAGGTGTCACTTCAGGCAGTTGCAGCGCAACGTGCGCTAAGGCCGACAAGGGTTCAGTCACTAGGGTCCCCGCATCTTTACCTTATCATTCCAAGTTCAGTGGACGTCTTGCAACACCATGGACCTGACACTTTCGAAAATCCTGGGAGTCGACTTGGACTTCGATTTATCAAAGCAGTGATATCCACTTGCTTCTGAAAAGCTATCATAGATGGCACTCGTTTCCCCTCAACATTGAGCATCGGTAGTTCAGCTCCTTCGGCACGGCATCATCCGCAAACTTTCGTGCTACCTTAGCTCCTGCATGCTCTTAGACCCCATGACACCGACATGTGCTTTTGTCTCATCGCGCCGTTTGCGAAAGCTCCGGCTCAGTCCTCCCAGTTGTAACGCTTAGCAAACCACTTGACAAAGTAGACCAGTCCAAGAAGCACCGGCACTTCGATGAGCGGCCCGACAGTTGTGGCAAGGGCTTCGTCTGACTCAGGCCCGTACGCCGCGACCGCGATCGCGATGGCTAGCTCAAAGTTGTTGCTGGCCGCCGTGAAGGCCTGGGTGCATGCGAGGCCGTAGCGGAATCCCAGTCTGCGAGCGACGAGCAGGGTCGCCGAGAAAATGACGGAGAAGTAGACCACCAGCGGCGCCGCCACTCGCACCACGGAGACGATTTGATGGACGACTTGGGAGCCCTGAGAGGCGAAGAGGACGATGATGGTGTACAGAAGACCGATGAGTGACCAAGGGGCCAGAAAAGGTATGACCTTGCTGTTGTAGGTGTCGACCCCCGTGGTGTAGACCAGTGACAGCCGCGTGAGGATGGCCGCACCAAGAGGAATGCCAAGAAAGATGCCAACTGCTGAGGCCACTGTCGAGTAAGAGATAGATGAGATACTGTAGTCTTGACCTATTACTCGAATGAAGAGCAGGGCGACAGGGGCGAAGAGAACGATTTGCAGAAAAGAGTTGACTGCCACGAGAATCGCGCAGTAGTTTCCATCTCCTCTTGCCTGCAACCAACAGTGTCAGCATACCTTGGGCGTATAAGTTATCACTAGCGATGTTCATACCAGGCTTGTCCAAATCAGCACCATGGCGATGCACCTTGCGACTCCAACAAGAATCAAGCCGTTTCTGAGACCCTGCTTGTCCGGTAGGAACGCCCACGATAAGGCAAGCTAAGCCCTTTGTGTTAGCAGCTATTCGATACTGTCTTTGGAAGCATGGAAGGCTGACCATAAATAGCGGTGCCACTATCCAGTTGAGGATAATGCTGAAGCCGAGTTGGATCCAAATCTCTCTCGTACGGAAGATAGTGTGTAGTTTCTCATACTGAACCTTGCACAATATGGGGTACATCATCACCAGCAGACCAACGGCTAGAGTCTATAAGCATACGTATTGAAGAGCTGGTTGAGTCAGAACTTACCTATCGGCACAGAGACGCCAGCAAACTTACCCTGTTGCAGCGCTGGCCTGGCATTGGGTACAAAGTTTCCAAGGAGAATGCCAATCAACATGGCGAGAAAGATCCAGACGGCTAGAAACCGATCAAGAATACCGAGAGACTTGAAGACTGAGGGACCTTGTTCGTACGTGGATTCGATAGACTGTTGCTGCTCGACATCTCGATTTGTACCATGTTCACTCGGTTTCTCAACCTGGTTTCCGTCTGTTTTCGCTCTCAGATCCTGCATATTGCTGGGGGGAGTACTAGACGTTACAAGTACTATGAAAAATGAACCAAGTATGAAGGAAATCCAAAACATAGATTTAGTGATTTTTTTTTTGTAATCTTTTGAGGTAGTCAATTTTGGAATTCTTGAAGTCTTCTTCTATGAGAGCTACTGGGAATAGGAAGGGGTGGGCACCTCATGCTTGAGGGTTTCCCACTAAAGGCGAGTCTTTCAATCCTGACCAATCAGAGGAGAGGGGTGACATTTCATTGAAGAAGAAACCGCACCGACTGATTTTCCCGCTTGAAGAGACTTCGCGCTGCCGTTCAGCTCGCGACGAAAATGGTTTACCCAATCACCGCGCCATCTGAGTTGTTGGTCTGAAGCCGGACTCACGACTATTTCAGTCCGAGACTTGATTAGTTCAGGTGCCTTTCGGTGCCGAAGCTCTTTGAACGCCGACGACGGTGATAGTTGGCATAGGCAATCATGCAAAGCTTGCAAAAACACTTTCCATCTACTTGCCTGCTTGCATTCGTCGTAGAAGAGTTGCTCTATGATCAGCTATTGCTGTGGACTCAAACATGAATATGGATTGCCCTTTTAGTATCAACCAGGAAGAGATCGTGCGGCGTTGAACTTTGCGACTAGCAGAGCGAGAAGTTGTGTATTTCCCGAATGCCAATGATCTGCGACAACTCCTTGGATGCGAGAGACAGGAAACGGAACGATTCTCGTCTTCAAAACTGTGATCTAAGATGTCGACTTGTTTAGAAGTAAAGCTCTGTGTTGTTCTGCTAGCTCCAAGTTTTCATCTGATTGACTTTGGCATACACACGGGCCGGAATCTTCAGCCCCAGCCTCATTCATGCGTTATATCGATTAGTTGACAAAATACTGAAGCTCTGTAGGCTATAGTTCATCATGCATTCGAAACCACTGGACCCCTTAATTTGGGCATATAAACAACTCCCTCGCAAGGAGTTCCTTTGTAGTTTGCAAAGTGTGGAAAGAACAGATACTGCGCCTCAGCTATTCCTCTCGAAGCACGGAGGGGATATCCTTAGGGTGCTGACCATATGAATGACTTAGGGCGAAAAGCAACGAGATCTTCACGTGCACTTAATCAGATGGTATAATTGCAACTGCTAGCAATGGAGAAAACACATGGCCATCCAGTCTACCTTACATGTTGAGCCTCGCTGTGGAGGCTGTGCTTTGGTGAGGCTGTTTGATTCAGGCAGAAAGTCGGTACATGAGGTGACTACTTAGTCATGTTGATCCAAGCTACCACCGCTATCGTTGAGAGTAAGTGACTGATCTTACGATCTCAGCTAAGTTACTAACTCATGTCTCCCCGCGATCGTCAACAAGCTAATTTCCCCCGCAGGTTTTCTCATGCATTCCTCAATCGGACACGGCAACGGAGCCGGCGGAGGCTTGGGACATCCCAGCTCCGATAGTAGGCAGGTGCACCGGCCAACGTCGCGACTTCCAGGTTGGAACACGACCATGGATTTAGGCGGGGCGGCTTTTGGTGTCGGGCCGAGAAACCTCCCGAGCTTGCTGTGCCCTCCATCCCGTGCCCACCTGCCTCAATCCTCATGATAAAATTTTCTTCAGCCTGCCAACTTGCCTGCAACTTTGTCCTTCCCTCACAACCACATTATCCGTCAACTGACCTCCAAAGCCGGTACCGCGACTGCGATTCACCTCAAATCATCCGCGTTGTTTGCACTGGACGGTTGGTCCGACGATGTGACGTGGGCTGTGGGACGCGATTTCGCCATTCGCAACGTCGTCATTCTCATATCAGCAAAGCGCCAACCTCAACGAGATGACGAGCGGTGCCATCTCCAAATGATGATGGGCATCCCCGATCTCCTCTTGCGGCGCGCTCCTGCATCCTTTCCCGCAACTTGGGCGTTTCTACCGCTTCGAAACCTCGGGAACCATCAGACCAAGCATCCCACCATCATTTGTCGCACCCCCATGCCGCATTGGTGTCGTTTCGGATTGATCTTCCCCACGAGGAGCGTAGTCTTGGGTCGCATTTCAGACGCGCGTGCACAATCGGCGCATCGCAAGTGTGAGGCGTTTACGCACAATGTGTTACTTTTCGAATATCGGAAAGCGTCTCGCAGAGCGCGACAAAAATCTGCTAACCAACCTGTCAGTTTTCGTGATATCCGTCCCTTTTGGACACAGGCATTAGTGTGTACAGCAATGGGCTTCTCTCTGTGCCATTCTTGCTGAAGGAAAATTTCATCGTGCCAAGATCAAACTCTGCCCTTCTATTACCAAGCACCTACGTCGCTCTTTATTCGATAGCTCTGGTGCATGAAGTAAAGGCAACATCTCGTCAAACTATGCCTGAACATGTTATTCGCCCGAACTAAGGACTTTGCGCATCCGAAATACCACAATTGGACGCGTCTTTTCCAGCGGCCGACCTATTGCCAAGTTCTCAGTGGAAATGTCTCGAATCCGTTCGGACAAGCCTCGAATGAAGCCAAATGTAGACTCCACATCAATCTGCCCGGTCCCATTTCTGCTGCCCGGACTGCCCGGCTCACCGCCAACATGAAGTCAAGGCGATGCGAGCAGCGAGCAAGGGATTTGATACCGCCCGCCCGCGTATCGGCCACATTGCAGGCTTGCGCTACGAGACTGCGACCAGTCGCGACGGCAGAGATTTCAGCTTACATGTCCTGGCGGCCATGATCTGATGGCGAGCGTGTCTGCCGGTGGGGACAGTTGCTCAGGGGAACGCTATGCCTAATTCGCTTGTCTGCTAATATTGAAGCTGATGACAGATCCAGAGATCCGGCTCCTTAGGACTTGGCCGCAAGGCTAAGTGCAAATTCCTAACTTCCTCCTTTTGAGGCGGAGCTCAGCATGAGGATGACTGCCTGGAAAGGAGCGCCATCCGGGTCCACGAGCCTCGCTCACGGACGCTGTTTAATCTCTTCGAGTCGCCGCACCTTTCTTCTTCTTTCGTTCTTCCGACTTTCTTTTTTACCCCGAAGTCGCGCTCTCAAGTCTGCTACTTACGGATGCCTAGCAGAAGAAATTCAACTCTGGTTCATCCAGCGGAACTCAAACAGTGATTGTTGATGGGGCCGATTGGCAGACTGGGCAGGCGCCTCTATTCCTGGAGAACACCATTTACCTAGGACCCTGCCTGAAAGGAAGCCCAAGGAAGATCGGAGGATTCGGAGAGCAAGACGGACCCCTCCTAGCAGCCCTGAAAGCTGGCAGGGCAAGGCCCACGAGTCCCCTTCCCTGGGCGATGATGGCATAAGCCGCGTTGGGATACAGGTGGGAAGGTTATTGGCGAGCTAACATTCCCACTCCCGGACAGGGGGGCAAAGCAACGGGGCATGGCAATTCGAGCAAAGTCAGGAATTGCGATGTGCGATGCTTGACAGCTGACAAGCGGAACCACATTGGATGATGCCCTGCTGGCAGTCGCACAACGATTCCAGGCACTCTAATCCAGTGTAGATCGATGCATACCGGCGAAGCAAGCACGCAAGCCACCGGCGTATGACGATGGCACGAGACGGTACTTTAGCATTATGAGCCGAGACACTTTCATTCTTCCCGACTTGCCGTTCATGTGGAGGGAGAACAAAGTTTTTGTCTCTTTGTGCTTTGGAGCACAGGATATCCTCCCGCGAATTCCAACGGCGACGGCCCTGCACAGCTGAAAGGACAATGGGAACACTGGGAATTACTGGCCCCTGCGTACCGGTGACGCGCGCCTGGCTACTCGAATATGGGCCGCCAAACAGCCACAACTCCCAAGATGGGAATAGTGTGGCGCATTGGCAAACGCCAGAAGCGGAACTTTGAGTCGAACGGGGCGTACAATTTCATTACCGCCGTTACCCTCGATGCTCAAGGCGCTTTCACTAGTGGGAATGCACAAAGTGTAAATTGGTCGGATGCGCGGGAACATGATCAAACCCGAATCGGACATCTTGCCAGGCGACTCTCACACTTGCCAATTGCCCGCCATGGACAGATACATCTTGGAAGTTGGAACTGCCGCCATTATCTTCCTGCCTGCAGCCTGCAGGGCCCTTTCATCTGGCTGCAGATGCGCACATGCAGCTGCAGCAGCGCTTCAATATCGGCCGAATTACAGCAGGATGGCACGGTGGGCTGGAGAGAGAGCCCCCACGCACGCCATGCGCCCATCCCGAAGTGTTGCGAGTCGTGATACTTGCGGCGTTCTGTTCCAGCGTCCACGGTACCCTGCCGAGTACCGATGAAGCGAAGCGGGTCAAGCAACGGTCGACTCGTTTGATCTCCCTCAGGTGTTGGCTCCCTCGCCTTGTTGTGCGCTGAGCCAGGAGGCCCCAGGACAAGGCCAGACGAAAATCGCCCGAACACTTTGTTAGAACTTGGCGCCCTGAGAGAGACTTGGAGAGGGTCGGGGGAAGTTTGTCTTGACGGTCGAGCGTTTGCAGATGTCAGCTATCAAGGCTATCATGCAGAACGCGCGACTCGCACCACGCCCGTCCGTTCGACACATTTATTCAGAATGTTCTGTGCGTACCGATCGTATTACTAACTCAGGGGCTTTTTCTCACTGTCAATGCCAATGTTGAGAGTTGGACAGCAGCTGCTAGCTCTGCGCCTTCCCACTAAAACGCCGTACCGCTCTCGTGAATGCTAGCACGAAAGAGAAAGAAAGAAGAAGAAAAAACGGAAGAAAACGCTGGACGAATCCCCTCTCGATCGGTGAGACACCGCTGAGTGAAGAGCCGATGGGACCGGCCGCCGAAGCGTGAACGCTTTAGTCTTAGCCAGGGGCAGTCCTGAAGGGGGCGGACACGTAGAACAAGCTTGAAAGACAAGCCATCCGTCCCGCGGGTAGATCCCCCTCTCCCCTCTAACACTTCAAAGACGACTGACGTGGTGTAGTGGGAGGATTGAGCGCGCACTGGTCTCAGACTCAGGTCAGGTCGGTCCCTCGAGTTCGTCGCGAAGGGGATTGGGTGCGTTTGAGAGAGAGTAAAAGCGCGTCTCCTACTGATACTTCATAGGGTCTATAGACTCGGAGATGCGGTATCATGATTAAGGTACGTGCTGGTCCGAATGTGCACAATGACTAGCGGCTCGTTTGAACAGCTGGACACATGTGCTGTTGAACAAAAGTCGGAACAATGGGTTTCCAGTACGAGTTGGTACGAGTACGGGAACACTGATCATAGGCACACAATGAACGAGCAGCTTCTCCTCCCCGCCCGCTCCTTGCAGGCCTCTCGTGTCTCTCTCGGCCAGCAGAGCTGCCGTGGGCCAAGGCAGGTTTTCTTGTCTTTTTCTAGCTGTCTCTGATTTTCCTGGGACGGCACTGGTAGAAAGGGGAGGGAAAAGGCGGGTACCCTCGTTCGTATTAATCCCCGCTGGCGCTGGCGTTGCGGCGATCATCCACCCCGTCAAACCCATCCGTGGACCATGGAATCCATGATCCAACGCGCCAAAAGAGAGGAGCCCCTGCCCTCGTCACCCCATTTAGCTTCGATCCATCCTGTTATCCGTAACGTAGTCCGTAGAGATACGGGAAGGGAGGAGGTTGGGCTTTTGTTGGCACATGTACAGGTACATTGATGAACAGCTTTACTTTTTTTTTTGTCAGGTATTTTGGCGACGGAAGTGTTGCACGGCCGCACATCTCACACGCATTCAAACATTTCGCGCGGGAAGGGAAAAAAGGGAGTGAATTGCATTAGTCCGTTTTTTTTTTTTTTGTTTTATTCTCCTACATCAGACCGGACGGGAGGCGACCTAACGTTTATTTCTCCTGATTTTTTTCTTAACGTGCCGCTGTGCTGCCGAGCTGCTTTAGGCAGGGTGCGGCGTCTGTGTGTACCTTAGGGAGGGCGGCGCCGCGGCGGGAAAGCTGACCGTCTCAATTCTAAGGATCTTTGCACATGAGGCGGACCAATCTGATGGATTTGGGCGAAATTGAATCTGACATTGGGCTGCCCGTACCTTCTCGTGTGTATTAGAATCTGGTGGCTTAGCGGGATATCCTTCGTCTTCGTCTGCCTCTTCCGATTAAATCAGAGAGGCAGGCATACTTCATCATGATCTAGGACGAATGAGAATAAGAGCAAGAGACTTATCGAAAAAGACCAATGCCAAGACGAGGGAGGTACAGTACATGGCACTTCTTCTGCCTCGTACTGCGTACGGTGATGTACCTTTAGTCCGTATCCTCACCTCACTTTCCCAGCGACTACTACGTAAGGCACGTTGTATGTGGCATAGAGGGAGTAATATTACTACTCCAGTTGCTAATACCTGATTCCCACTGACGTATTATGTGCGCTCCTGGTTTCTATTATTACTGCTACTCGCTACTTGTTACTCGCGAAGGTACTTACTTGCTGCATCTCTGCGTCTACGTCTCCTCCGTCTGTGGCCGCTACCCCCGTACCCCCCCGTACCTCCCCCGTCCGTCGTGTTCCCGTTTCCCGATTGTTCGATCCGTCCCTGTACTTCTCTCTCTCGCTCTTTCTGCCTTGGACCTTGAAGCTTTCCCTTGTGTGCCTATCCTTCCTTCCAAAGATCATTCTGACATCTCGTCATCCCTTTCGCTACCGTACCTTGGGCAAACGCACGACTCTTACCAATCCACTCTCGCTACCTTGCCTACTGTCACTCTGCCTACCAGGCTGTCAGCTTTCTCTCGTTATTTTTTTGGTGTCATTTGCCTCTTGAGACATTGAATATCGGCCGATCCATCGAGTCCAAGACCCTCTTGCACAATTCTTTCCCCGTCTCCTCCTCCTCCCCCAACAAGCTTCCTTGTCTCGCCCGGTGACCGGAAAGGCGTTTAATTTGCATCATCTTAGCATCTACCGTCTTTTCTCTCCTGTCGCATCAGAGCAACAGCGCGCGTTCCCTGGCGACAAGAAAAAAAGTGGAGGCCGTCATAATATTCCCAGCTCCGCTATTTATCGCCCTCTCTCACTTTGAAACGTTCCAGCTCCAGTCTTGGACAGGGAACCCTTCACCCCGACCGTCACCTCCCGCTGCGGCTGCACCAACTTTCAGATTTCCCAGTCCTGCTCGCTGCTCAGACACCCTCGCTCGACCTTGGGATTTCTCCGTGTACACAGCTACACACAGTACTCCGTACGGATACACAGCAGCCTCCTCTTTTTGTGTTATCCTTGCGTCGACAGTTGATCCCGACGACGCTGCCGCTGGATTGGACCTTGCAACGAACCAGGAAAGCAAAAACCCAGATAACCCGCTCAACCACCACCAGCACAACCACCACCACCACCGAATAACAAGACCTAGACCCAGACAGACCCGATCAAGGTTTATACCTGAGAAGGGACGCAAGAGAAGCAGCTGGTTGCCTCGCCTCACCACCAGTCGTTCGTTCCTTTTTCGCTCGTTTTACGGCTCCGCCGCGATTGTTCCTTCTTGTCTCGAGAACCTGAACGGTTTATTCCTACGGACCCCGAACGGATACTATTCATATCTCATTATCCACACCCTGGATCGCCCACCCTCAACGAACGAACCCTCCCGTCCACTTGCCGCCTTGTATCTTTTCCTCCCTCCCTCTGCCGGCCCAGAGCATACCTTACCATACCGATCGCCGACAAACCCAAAACCAAAGAAACACCTTTCCTTGCCTGTACACACCCCAGGTTTTTTTTGTCATGTCCAATTGAGGGGGAATTCCTTAACTTGACTCTACCACACCTTATCTCACAAGGCCGCCTTACTACATACCTTAACTTGGGAGACTGCAGACGTCGTGCCACCGTGACACACCGAGCATTCCGGCCGTCCTCCCTTACCCAACCCAAATCGACCCTCGTACATTGCATTCCTAGTCGCAACTGCATGCTCTAGGTCACTGTTGCCCGCGCGATCGCAAATAACAGCCCTCCAGAGCTCGGCACGGGCACCGACACCTGCACCTGCTGCTCTGTCTCTGTCTCTGTACCAGTGTGTACTGGCAGAGGAATCCTCTCTAATTGTGTTGGTGCGACTTGCCATGAGATGAAAGGCCCGACGCTGACGATGGCTCCGGCCGTTGTCCAACCAGTTAATGATTCTTACCTACACCGATCCCATACCTCCGACGATCGTAACAACGCCTCAGCAGCGTCTACAATTTCAACAACAACAGCTCCCACACAGCAGAAAGGCTCGAGCGTGCAGGGACGAGCTGCATTCGAGCTTCCCTCATTTGACACCCTTCCCGAGTTCAACACCAACCTCTACCTCGACGGCAAGTCCAAGGAAGCTGCTGCTAAAGAGCAGGCGGCCGCAGCTGCAGCTGCAGCAGCCGCGCCACGACCAAACCCGGCCATGTTGTTAAAACCTCCAAAAGAGGAGGACAAGGAGAACACGAGAGATGGAAAGCAAAAGGAAAAGGACAAAGATGCCGAGAAGCTGCAGAAGAGGGGCAGGAGGGCTTCGTTGATGGAGCGTCGTAAATCTTGGCTACCAACATCTAGATCGCCGTCAAAGTTCAAGGAGCCGCCGGTGCCCGAACGACCCGCCATGCCCGAAAGACCCAGCACTCATGCCGGAGACCACGTGAGCACTGCACCTCTTGCTGCGACGTCTGCCGCCCCCGTAGCACCGACACCGCCGACGCGACCTCTCGAGCCAGAACGCCCCAGGACGGTCTCGGAGAGTTTTGCTACCTTTGCGAAGAAGTCATGGATGTCCACATCCCGTTCCCCGTCCCCGAAGCGAAATCCAGACCCTCCAGCTCCACCGCCTTCTCGCCCTTCCCGAAGCAGGGCCCCGAGTAACGAGAACATCAAGGGTGTGGACTCGACCCGCAAGAGGCCAGTATCTATGCTAGTCGACACAGAGACTGCCGCTTCAAAGAGTGCCGAATCATTAAAGCCTGCACGCACCCTGAACAGAACCAGCACTTTCTTGACAAAGATTAAGCAGCGACCGAAAAGCATGCTCATTACCCTTGGATCAAACAACGAGATCGATACAAATGCCTTGCCCCCATCATCACTAAGCTTGCCCCCGCCCAAATCTGCTGTTGAGAGCGATCAGCCCAGCAAGAAGACCAAAAACAACAGCAACAATAATAGTAATAAGATCAAAAAGCCCGAGTCGAAACCAGCTTCGTTCGCCGAATCCCAAACAACAGCAACAGACGAGTCTCTGACGAGCGAAATGTCAGCCAACAAGGATACCATCTGGTCGGTTTTCCGGTCGCTCGACACCGAGAGTGGAAGCTTCGCCACCAAAACCATGGCCCAGCGCATGCACTCTGTGCGTGTTACATTGTTGCCATTTTTGCGGACCTATATGAACCACATCACCAACAAGGGACTCATTCTGGAAGATGTTGAGCGGAGGGCCATTGTGCTGAACAAGTGGTGGACTGGTTTGCTGGATATGCTGGACGGTCAGGGCCAGCAGCTCCCAGGCGTTGATCGGCCGGTTTTGCTGGAGGCTTTGACGATGCTGATGATGAGACCAGAATGGCGACAGACGACGACGTACTTCATGTCGTTGGTGGATCGCTCACCAAACGAACGCGTCCGACCGCGATCGGGGACCCAGTCCACAGCAGACTCATCACAGGCATCGAGCCAAGCTTTCCTCGCCGAATCCGCCGAGCACAATGTGCGGACCATGTTTGTGAGCAACCTCATGAAGCAGATGCAAATTGTGGTGGAAAAGATGTCGCTTCGACACGCACCTCTCAGTCTCGTCAATTGGTGCGGTAAGGCGTGCGCATACGCGTTCTTTTTCTGCCCGTCTGTGGCCGAGATTCTCGTGCGATTGTGGGATTTGCGGCCTGAGCTCATTCGAAGGACGGCTGACGAGTTTGGACTGCCCAAAAAGAATGGCGGCGAGAGCGAGGACATCATGGCCCTGTTCCCACCTAATGTGGGCGTATTGGGCTGGCAATCGCAAAAGACAATCAGTGCTCGCTTCAAGGAACGAGTGAAACTTTCCGTGATGGCGGCGAGGATCCCTTGGTTTAGCCCCTGGGTGACGCGATGGCGTGGTGGTGATACTGACTTGTTTTTCATCTTCTGCAAGTACTACCACATTCTATCTGAGGAGTTCATGCCCGAAGGCCTCCCTCTGCTTGAGAAGGCGCGGTCGCCAGGTTTCATACTGGTACAGGCCCAGATCCTCGCGTGTATCGAGTCCACGATCCACCGCCAGGCCGAAGTCGACGCTATTTACAACCCGCCCATGCCGACAGATTCATTTTACGGCGCCGATGCTGCTGCGACCGCGATGACAATCCCAGGGAACTTGTTGAAGAACATGGCCGAGAACCGCCTCATCGTGTTGTTGAAGGATATTCTGGGCGAATCGTTACCAGTCATTGCTGCCGCGAGACGAACCTTTGCCGAAGCCTTCCTCTCTGTGACTCGTGCTGCGACCCGCCGCGTATCCGCTTTCGACCACAGCGCCGTGTTCACGCTCTGTGATTTCTTGGAAGAGGCACTGGTGGCTTACGACCAGCTCGACGATCTCGAGAACCCGAATATCGCCAAGAGTATCGACTGGTCTTTTTGGCTCAATGTCTGCAGAAAGATGCTCATCTCCGACAACGCTATGACGGAAGTTCGGCTCCTGTCCTTCATCTTCTCGACCTGGGAAGCAGTCACGGCAAATCCCGTACGGAAGAAGGCTTTGTGTCTGGACTGGCTGCTTTCCGAGGAGACGTTCGACACCTACTTCAACCATTGGTGCCCAATGGTGCGCGGCTACTACATGCGCCTGCTCTGCTGGCGTATCTGTCGTGACGGCGGCAGCGCGAACGAAGTTGATGCGTGAGTTGTGCCATATCCCGCAAGTCAATAAGACTTACTGACATTCGCAGTGAAATCTTCCTTGTTGCCGCAGCAAGGCTGAAGACCGTCTGGGCCCACTACCTCTTCCTTCGCAACGCCGCCGATGCCGCAGGAAGGCTGCCGCCCTCGACATCACCATGCCTCCCCACGCCGGGCAAGAAGTTCATGATCATCCGTACGGAAGTGAACATTCCGCAGCCAGGCTACTTCAACCAGCCTTTCGACTCGTTCTCCAAGATTGTCAATGGCGAGGGAGTCATGTCATCAACGCCGGCGACAGAAACTAAGGAGGTTGCCAAGCCTGATAACAGCAAGAAGCGCTGGTCTCTGCTTGGCAAGGTGCTGTCTTTGGGTGGTAACGGTTCAGATGGCGAGGATAATGAGTCCTCGCGCAAGGAAACGACGTCGTCCAAGTCCGCCACTCTTTCCAAACGCCGTCAAGGAGGCCCGCCTCTGCCCCCCAAGATTTCCACTTCATCGGCCTCAGCTGTCACGACGTCGTCTGACGGCAGCTCGCCGGGCACCTCGCCGATCTTTATGGAGCAGAAGTTCGTGTTCAAGTTCACGCTGACCTGGCAGCCTCCTGCCGTCACCCAGCCTCGCGATCGCATCCTTACTCGCCCACGCCTTCCCGCCCCGGCGCAGGCCTGGGTCACTTCCCGTTCGAGAAGCGGCAGCACCCCTCCTCCACCTGCTGCTGGTCTTCCCGATCCCACACGGTGTGTCTCTGGCTCTAAGAAGAAGGGCCTCGTCGACGAAGCCAAGAACGCCAGTCCTCTCGCCTCCCCTACCCTCGAGCGCAAGTCTTCGGTCACTGCGGTGTCGTCATCCTCTCTCGTGCGCAGGCTCAGCAATAAGTTCGACTTTGAGAACAACCCGAACGTGGAGCTGATGACCTTCGACTTCGAAAGTGCAGAGAAGTCATCTGCTTCATCCGTGTCTTCCGACTCATCAACGGCCTCATCGCCTACCGAGAGCAAGACCGAGGAGGAGGCGCAGCAGCCGTCGGAGTCTGCGCCCCAACCCCCGCAATCCAAGGCCATGGCCCAGGCTCATGCCGTGCTCCAGGCTCAGCAACGGCCTCACCTGTCCAAGTCCGGAAGTCGTAGGACCGGCCCCGAGCCCCTTACACAACCCCTTCGCCCAACGGGAATTTACGTCAAGCGCGCCGTTTACGCCGGTCGTGCTTTGGCCGAGTGGAGCATCGTCGTTGCTGAATGCAACGGCTTCGTCGACCGCAGACGCGATGAGGGCGTTCTCGGCCTCAGCGATGTGGAAGTCCCGATGCTTACTGTCGAAGGCTTCCGAAAGCTCGGCTAAATACCTAGTCTACTATACCCGCCATGCTTGCTCTCAACACTCGAATGCATTCATACACGAAAATTGCGTATCTCTTTCCAGCAACGAAAGTTACGACATGAAACCGGAGAAGAACACAGAACGATTCTCTCTCCGCATGACAGCAATAACAGCAACATCAAAAAGTACGGCGTTGACAAGCACATCCTTCTCAGCCTCACGAGGCGGGCTTATCATTTCAGTCATGGAGAATTCCCTTGCATCGCCACAGCATTATCTGGATCCGTCCAAGTCGACGGTCGCTTAACCCAAAGCTCTTGAACGAGCCCTCCTTTTCATCTCTGTTTCGGCGCTCCTGTTCAAGTCTTCGCAGCCCAGAGCAATTTCCGACTTTTTCTCCCAAGCTCAGGTGGCTTTTGCTCTTCTTCACCGTCAGTATTGTTCGAACCACCACATCATCAAAGTAATGATAGTTTAAATCTCTTCCCTTCTTACTCGTGGTCACTTGTTTTTATTTTCGGCGTTTTTGGGGTCAAACTGGAAAGAGCGGATAACCCAACTTCCTCTCAGTTTGGGATCTTCAAGGGATGTGTGTGAGGAATCAGGGTTCGCAATCATTTTCCGTTTTGAGGCCTTTCGAGGGAGCTTCTTCTACTTCCCTTGAAAACTTTGTCTCCTTGACTTTTTGCTTCTTTTCTTTTTGCGTTCGTCACAAACCGGGGAACACGGGACGGATTGTTTCATTTTTTCAACTGTTCGGGTCGCATTACACACACATGCCAATCTTTGTTGCTTTGTTCGAATCCAAGGGAAGGGATCGAGAGGAAGATAGGTATTGAAGGATATATCCCAAACAAATCAAAGTCCAATGAGAGACAACATTCTGAATCAAATACTGGCACCTTGCCTTGCTTTACATGCATGTAATGGAAAAATTCTGATATTGGCATTGGCGCCATAGAAATCATGTTCTTTTCGACACAGTGACGTCAGGTGAGATTGCGTCTCAGCGAAAGACCTCGGACTAGGTCTGGACTAGTTTCTGAACTAGAACGCCTGCTGTAGAGGCTCCAAGTTATGGTATAGAAGAACTCGGAGATGTATCTTGCCACTGAGAGGAAGCATTTGTATGCAAAGCTTACTCGATCCTGATGGTCTGTAGTGCAACGCTTGCCTTTGCAGGTCTCTCTGTGAATTATCAGGTGCGACTAGAATCCACTCTTCAGGAAACCCATCGAATGCCTGCCTTGTGAATACTCTCAGGACTCAAAAGCCGTCGCCTGGGCTAATTCTAAGCGAGAGAACCCCTAATAGGCAACTAAAGTGAAGGGAAATGCATGAGCGGCGCTTGAAGTGTATATGGTCTAGTGGTGGATGGTTGAATGCCTGGTTTCGGCAAGCGAATGCGAGCTCGAACTTGGTGACCCTACGTAAAGCCACAGGTAGCTCATTTTTGTTTCTGTTTTGATATTCCTTGTTTCCTGCTTTCCCATCGTCGTTATACCTATTACACTCTGGAAACCAAACACTCTTGACTACCCGTCTCCTCGACTGTAGGCCACTCGACGGACCAGAATGTGTTCTCGCCATGGAAGCCTGGACCTCGATACCGGTGCCTCGTCGCAAGCATCGCTTGAAACTCGATAACTGTTCATATAGAAGGATTTCCATGATACGGTTCTATTCAATGCAAGATTTGATCTGCGGGAGGAATTCGCGTCTGATTCGGTGGAAACTTTGGAGGGCCAATCCATTTTGAGCTGAGGGGAGTGATACCTAGATATCAAGCTGGCTGGCCGTGGGTAATAAAGGGCCTATTTAAAAAAAAAGCCCAAGCAGCGAATACCTTGCAGTCATCCTCGTCACTCAAGTCATCCTTTGCCAGTCTACAAATGGGAATCTTGTTTCATCTACCTAGGTTGAAATTTTTTCATATTGTCACTCACGGGCATCCACCCATTCCCCCCTTACACGAGGTGACAGAACGCCTTAACGCCAGCTGGGACTCGACTGCCCCAAGTACCACTACCTCATAGGCTTTTCCGCTCCACGTTTCGATAGAGGCACGGCGTCCCTGCTGTGCCCCGATGCCATTATGTGACACTCCTTGCGCGATAGCCTTGACTTTTTTTTCCTGTTTCCATCTAAACGAGCAGGACTGCGTTTACGCAGCCATCGTTCTCCTGAAGAATACCGTGCGTTAGCTTCTCGTCTTACAAAGTTGACACTGTGCCACGACCGGCTCATCCAAGCAGCCAAACGAAGCAATTGAAATAGCAAAATAGCCGCGCTTTTCGATGGAATTTCACTTACCGGTGAATTCGTCACCTGGGCGTATCTCCCCCAAACCACTTTGCCGCTCGCTGTCGTAAGGCCCATGTCAGAAACGTTTACTTCCAGCACAGTTCCTTTCGTGAGGACACCCAGGTTCGTGTAAAGAGGGTTCTGAGGGTTCTTCTTGACTCCCAAGATTGGCAGTTTTACGGTTACGTTGAGTTCCGGGTGACACACGTGCGCGTGCTTGTAACGCAGACTAGAGATCATTGTCAGTAAGACGGAGGAGAAGACAGAGCGCTTCCGGTCACGTACCCCATAGGACGGATGAATCTGATTTTGGGAAAGCACCTCGTTAGCAAAGATCCTCAAACTGCCAAGTTGGCGCCGAATGCGTAGGAATGATTACCGTTCGTGCTTGGGATCTCTCCGGGTGAAGTTAGGTCCGACAAAAGTTGGCTTCGTAATCATACGCTTCCAGGACTTTTGGTGCGTCTTCTTTCCGGTCGAGATAACCTTGAACATCTCCTCTTCAGAGATACCCTTCACCTTGGGCAAAGGAACCTGGAACCGGGCAGCCTTTTCGGCACGCTTGTTCTTGATCTGGGAAGAAATGGCCTTGGCGTTGCTTGGGTTGTTTCGGTCGAGCAGGTAGGCGGGCATGGGCTCGGAGGGCTCCTTCTCGTCGTTGGTCTTGACGTTGCGCTCCTCGTGGGCCTTGATCTGCTTGCGCATCTGGATCTTCTCGTTGTGGCGCTTCTTCGCGTGAAGCTTGGCGCGGAGACCGCGCAGGTTCTGCGCATCCTTGGACGCCTTGTGGCCCTCACGAGCCTCCTTCTTGCGGGCCTTCTCCTCGTGATCGAGTCTGAGAAAAGTCGAATGTCAGCCCTCCCCTCGTCAAAATTCCTGGTTGATTTCAAGATTCTAACCTCCGACCATGAAGCTTGCGCCATCTCTCCATATACTATAATTTCTTCGTTAGCGGGCGCCGAGATTGGGAGACGGAGAGGCCCTTCTGAGGGCGTGTCGTACCTCGTTCTGTTCGCGGATTTGTTAGTACAACAGGTAAGAATAGAGAGCTGCGAATGGGAAAGCTACTCACCTGAGGCATCTTGAGTGATTTACGCCCGTAGCGACTTTGATTTTACAGGATGGTGTTACTGATCTGGACGAAGTCTAGTCGTCCGTAGTGTTGATGTCGGCGAAGCTCCTCAGGGTCGTCGTCCGTCGAAGTGGCGGGTAGCCAAAAAAAAATCCCATATCGATAGCGATGTGGGGTCCGACCCCAAAATTCGAGGTCCAGCCGCCAACATCCCTGCTTGCATCAGCGGAGCAACATATTTTCCGAGCACCCAGAGGAATTGCACTCCAGGTCTATCCGAACTTTTTTGAAGCTTCGTGTTGGCCGGGTCCCAGTCGCGTAGAAAGCTAAAGTCGACGAACGTGAGAGACCAGCAATTGGACCGACAAACGAGGTCCGACTGTCTCTCTGTCCAACTAAAACAAAAGATTTCAAACCCTCATCAATCAAAAGATGAGTCGCACATTGCTGCGCTCCGTCCTGGAGCTCAGGACACCCATCACGCGACTCCCGCCGACCTTCCTCCTCCCGATCCACGCCCGCCGCTTCAACTCCACGGCACCCATCATTGAGCCCGCCGCAGCCGCACAAGATGCGCCTCCCGTCGGCGCGCAAGCCTCCTCAATAGCACAACAGGCCGCCGCCGGCGCCGCCCAGACGTCGACGCCGTCCGCAACGACTCCGATCTCCGAATCCGTGCAGGCGGCGCTGCCCTTCCTAGCGGCCCAGCCCAACCACTACATCACCTTCCACATCCATGGACGCCCGTACCTCGTCCAGCCCGGCGATAGCGTCCGCCTGCCCTTCAAGATGCCTGGCGTCGTGCCTGGCGACGTCCTCCGCCTCAACCGTGCCTCGGTCATCGGTAGCAGAGATTACACCCTCAAGGGCTCACCCTTCATCGACGAGCGGGTATACGAGTGCCGTGCCGTGGTGACGGGCACGGAGAGCGAGCCGATGAGAATGAAGGAGAAGACGAAGAGGAGGCAGCGGAAAGTGAAGACGGTCAAAAGCAAGCACCGCTACACAATGCTGACGATTAGCGAGCTTAAGATCAATGCGCCTGAGGAGATTGAGGCTTAAGAGGCAGGGCTGGGGGATGTGCAAGCTTGTTCGAGTATGAATCAGGAATAGTAGGCCATGGATCGTATGATTCCATGTCCTTGTATTGTTCCCCGTCGGGGCTGTACCAATAGACAAATAAATACATTCACGTCATGTGGGATTGGGGACTTTGATGGTCGCCGAAAATGTTGAAGCCAAGAGGCTGTAGTACAATTGATAAGACGCATTGTCTAGGTCTGCGTCTCCAGAAAAAACGTGCCCAATCATGGGGGAAGGCCGAAGCCTAGGGAATCAATATTGAAAACAGTGGTGGGGAAGAAAACGACTGCACGAAGCAGTTGAACAAGAAGTAAAACAAACAGCCCAAGAAACTCCGAGCTATGGATATTCCGATGATCATTAAACCCAAGTAATGTCTCCATGACGCCTGATCCAACAACAATGCTCATACGCTTTCATCACCTGCTAGGATTCGTTGCTTTTTTGACGCTGGTCCAGTAAGCCGACGGCCACACAGACATGGCCTCCGCATCTGTCGGCATGCGTTCTCGACACCTCGAGACAACGCTCTGGATGATTCTACCAAGCAGCTCTTCGTCAATGGGAAGCGCCTTTTCGCTCATCTCATTGGGGTATAGGAAAGGATCGGTCTCGTGAAGGAGTTCTTCACATGAAGGTCGCATGTCGACGTCACGGTTGAGACACCGCCTCAAGGTTCGCAGCAGAGAAGGAGGTACTGGAACTCCACCCATGGCCCTGGACGGGAATTCAATGTCGTGGTCCCAGTTGATGATGGCTTGGCACTTTGCCATTTGATTGCTGATGTGACCAAAGGGAGGCATTCCGTAGACCAGTTGGTACAGAATACACCCGAGAGACCAGACATCGCTCGGCTTTCCAACTTTCATCAGCTTGGGTCGTCCAGGAACTCGGCCGCCTCGAGGCGCATTGGAATCTAGGAGCGACTCGGGCGACATGTAATTCGGTGTGCCCACTTGCGTTTCACGGTGAACGTTGACAGTCTCATCTGTTCGAATTGCATTGGCAATACCGAAATCGATGAGTTTCAAGCGACCCTTGACAAGAACGAAATTGGCTGGTTTGAGATCGGAGTGCACGATTTCGGACTGGTGTACTGATTGCAGGCACTCCAGCATTTCTTTCCAGTAGAAGCGGACCAAGACCGAATCAAATTTAGGCGATTCGGGATTTTGGCGACTCCTGAGAAGGGTGTGGAGATCCAATTCGCCCATTTCCATAAGCTGAGTACGGGTTAGCCATGCCATCACGATCCAATGGAGGATGACTTACTAAAGTGAGCATTTTCTTTTCACTGTTCATCTCGTAGTCGAAAAGGTTGATGACTCGTTCATTGCCTCTCAGCTTACCAAGTAGGTCGATTTCGCCCTTGTAGCCCCGGACGGTCAACTCGTCCGCATTCTCCAGCGATACTCTTTTCAGTGCAAACATTGCTCCGTTTTCGGCAGTAACACGGTAGACCTTAGCGCTACCGCCCCGGCCCAGACAGTCGAGCCTTGTGTAGGACTTTCCGTTGACACGGAGGATATTTCGCCTTTGCTTGCCTTGAGTAGTTGTCGCTGCGCCTGCGGATGTGGTGGCAGCATCAAGAACAGACATCTTAGGCGGAGGCGGAGGAGCGGCTCGGCGCGGAGTGTTGTTGGCCAGGGAAGCCAGAGGCTTGCGCTCAGGAGATGCCGCGGGTCTTTGTTGAGCAGCCTCGGGGTTTATAGAACGCCTGACTACTTTTTCCATGACCATTTCGGCAGGCTTGATGGCGGTAGGCCTCGTACTTCGTACTATAGACACTGGTTCATTCTCCTGATCGTGGGAGGAGGGAACTTGAGGGCGCGGCGCAGGCAACCTGTAATGAATCTCTTCTGGCTCGTCTCTTTCCTGGGGAGAATGGCGCGCAGAAGAAGGGGCCGGTGGTTCAGCATACGACGTAGGCCTGCGATGCGTTGCTCTGGAAGGATCGCTCAATGCGACTGGACTGCCTGATGACATTTGTCTGCCGTTGCCATAGAAGGATGATGCCACGTCGTTCTCCATGTCTGCGCCGTGTCCATCGTGATATTGGCTCGAGATCAGACCCTCGCCATCGCCATCGCCATTAGCCTCCGCCTCCTCCTCACTCTGCCTTCTGCGCCCACGTCGAGCGGGGCCGCTCAAGAAGCTTCCAGGAATCTTGCCTACTCGCTTGACGCGCATTGAGCCCTGCAGTGCGAGATTGTCCTCAGCCTTGGTGGTTCTTCCAGCATTGGAGGCTTGTCGGGACACACTGCCAGGGTTAACACCGGCGGCGTGGCGTGCTACTGTGAATGGCTCCTCCGGGTGGTCCTGTTCCATGTGGGAACCTGAACGCCTAGAATGACTGGATGAGTTGGTGAGGCGACTTCTATTGCCAGACGAGCCAGCAGCAATCCGGACGACGCGAATACCTTGGGCTGGTGTGTTGACATCTTGGGGCGGGTCATTCTTCTCATCCGAGGATTGGTTTCGGCTCTCTGGCCGACTTCTAGATTGGGGACGTTGGTTGGTTGATCGGGACAGCGAGGTAGACCTCCTCTTGGCGGGACGCATCTGGCCAAGGCTTTTGGGCGTATTGCTGAGTCTCACAACTCTTTTCCGCACAGGGCTATTCTCTCTGCTCTGTAGCGGCGACGTGGGTTTTGTTGACCTTGTGTCGTACGCTTGGGCACTTCCCGATCGGAGGGACCTTCTCTCCTCCGTTGCAGAGCTCGTAGACGCGGCAAGGTTACTGACGCGGCGACGTGTTCTAGGCGGTGAAGCTGCTCGTTGCGGTTCAGGGCCGCTTCCATCGTTGAGAAGTGCCTTGGTGAGGGCACTGAGCTTCATAGGCACGGGTATCTCATCATCGGAGCTATCGTGCATGGCGTACTGCTGTGAGTCTGCCTTTTTTGAGAGCGCGGGTGCAGCGGCGGTCGCATGAACAGGGTTGGATTCGCTTCGATTGAGATGTGGGCGAGAGGGCAGCCTCCTGAGGCCTTGTCGTACGGACGTTTTTCGTGACAGGCCGGTTCCGGCGGTGCCCAGCGGCGTGGGAGAGGCTGTCGACATTTCGAGCTGGTGGGATAGTTTGTTGTTCCAATTTTGCGCAACGGGGGGCTGGGAATTAGTGGCGCGAATCTCCACGTCTCGACGGCCAAACACCTTCCGCCAGAAAGAAAGGGATTGATTTTGGCGATTGAACACTGTTTTACGTGTCAAATGTGCCCATGATCCGAAAGATTGCAAATGGAGGAGAAATTAGTTTATGCGGCGCGTCACTAGCATCTTGTATGTCGGAGGGATGTGTCGATTCCTTGTCAATTGAGGACGTTCCCAGTATTTGGGGCTAGCAGGGGTCGGCCAATGAGAAATCAAGACCGGGGGATGTTGTTGTCGGAGCAACGATGGGCTGAACAGCAAAGCGTAAGGCGACAGACACATTCATCGTTGGGCACATGGAATTTGAGCTTGGGACTAGACGCTGAGTCTTGCCTGAGGCCACAACAAGTCTCTAATGCCTGCAGCCTACCTTCCATCTTTAAGTTGATGTAATCCCCATGCAAGGCGGCAAGGTATCTTTTCGCTTAAGATATACCGAGCGAGACCAGTCACAGCTTTCGGTCTTAGGTTTTCAAAAATGGTTGCGCCCGATTTACGTGCATCTTGTCGCGAACATGTTGCCCCACATGAAGCGGACTTTGAGCTTCGTAGCATTATGATGAGAGCGCTAACATTCAAAGCTCGAGTTGACATGCATTTGTTTCACTCACTAGTCAATCAGGGAAAAGCACACGATAAATCATTTCGGGCAACATTGTTCAAAGAACCAGCGAGCTTTTTATTTGACCGAACCTAGCAGGTGTTCCTACACAAACGTGTGCCGAAGCCCAACCCAAGAGAGATTTCCCCATGTCAATGACTTGTGAAAACGTCGGCCGATTGCTGCGTATATTCTTCGATGAGGCGAGGGCGTGAGAGGGGTATTTAGTCGAAGAGACCGAATCCCATGTCCTCGTCGGACTCCTCCTTCTCCTCCTCCTTCTCCTCCTTGGGGGCGTCCTCAGCGGCACCACCGGCAGCAGCACCGCCGGAAGCAGCGGCGGCACCACCAGCGCCACCAGAGGGAACAGAGGCAAGCTTGCTGGAGCCCTCAGCGATGAGCTGTGTACCTTGTTAGCATTTACATCCTTTGCGCCTATCGCGATCAAAGTCGTAACGAACCTCGTTGATGTCCTTGCCCTCAAGCTCGGAGATGAGCTTGTTCAGGCGCTCGTCATCAGCCTCAATACCGACGGACTCAAGGACGGCCTTAACATCCTTGGCAGAGGGGGAGGTGTTGCCACCGAGGCCGAGGAGGAGGAAAGCGGCGAGGTGCTTCATCTTGAATGATTTTCTGCGACGAACGATTGTTAGAAAAGAGGGATCGTTATTTTTTGCGCCGGCGTCGAAATAATGAAGAACGATTGGCGACGAGATGGAGATCAAGCGTAGAGAAGAAGGGGGAAAACTCACTGTTTGTCGTAAAGAACACGAGAGGTCAATCAATTTAACCGCGAAGTTGGGCGGAGACTGAATCTTCGAGTCTTGGGAGATTTTCGCGTGGTTGTTGAGATTCGGATGGTTGTCGGAAATGGAACTTTTTTTTCGTTTTGTGAGCCAGAGGGTGCGGGACCCTACCTTAGGGCGGGGAGGGCGGTCGGTGGCTGGGATAGCCGACTAAAAACCTCACAAGCCACACTTATCCTGTCTCTGGCTTCTCCAGCCACACTCAAGACCCCCCTACATCTGCTCGGCCCGTGGGCCACTGACAGCCTTCTAAATTCTACCAACAGAAATCGACCGAGAGCCCAGCGTCACAGCGCCAAGGGCCCAGTGGATCTCACTCCACCGGAATCGGAGCCACTCCAGCTTCCGGATAGGCTAACGGATTGGACCACAGTCCAAGGAACCTAAGATAGGTGGACGGTACTGGAAGGACGGTACCAGTGATTCCACCCCCCAGGCCAACATATATAAACTTGCCGACTCCAACGCCACTTCCTTTTGTCCCCTACACCCAACTTTCGATTTTAACGACCGTCGGGTGTTTGTGCTGTGCGCTTCGCGACCGCCTTCTTATTTTTCGCGATTTTTCCTCATTTTTTCTCTAACATTTCTCGTCTCCCAGACCCGACGGACACGCCCGCGTGTTCAGTCTTTTGAGAGGGGGCCGCTGAAGCGCAGAAACTTGAGTTCTCGTACTTTCCACACTGATGACTCAAGCGTCCGCCTGATGCATCCTGACGGCCGCTGCAAGCAACATAGACACTTGCTTGACGATATTTGGCTTTAGCAGTCCGTCACCATGCCTGTAAGTGCTCTGGAGATGCGACGACACGTTTTAGCGACTTCTGGGGCAGGGCTGACGACGGGTGGTTCACAGATTGGAGATCTCCTCGCCCAAATAAGTGGCGATAAGTCACAGAGCACATCACCAGCTCCATCGAGGCCAGCCCTCCCGCCCCCGAAACGGAAAGCCGACGACGACCTTCGCAGCACCGTCTCGAACAAGCTTCCGCGAACAAGCACAAACGGTGCCAGCTCGTCTGCACCCCCCAGATCTGCAGATGCTCAGAGACCCGCACGGCCTGCGGAGAAGTCTTCGACAACAACCACTGGCTATCGAGGCAGCGCCGGACGACCATCCGATCGATCCACGTCTGCGCCTAGGCCTGTCGGAAATGGCACGACGTCCGCGAAATCCAGCTCTTCCGGCGCCAGGCCGGTGAATGGCTCGGGCACGTCTAGGGTGACATCGACACTGCCTAGTCGACCATCTCCGTCAGCTCCTGCCGCGGCACCGAAAGGTGCACCACCAAAGAAGGGATCTTTCGCCGAGATCATGGCACGGGCTCAACAGGCCCAAACCAAGCTGGGCCAAGTCGGCAAGATTCAGCACAAGCCGGTGGAAAAGGTGTTTACGAAGAAAGAGCGGGAGGAGATGAAGAAGGATTTCAAGAAGGACCCTAAGGGCGCAGCGAGGCCAGTGTCGAAATTCCAGGGTACCTCAAGGCCGTCTTCGGCTCCGCCTTCACGTAATGGGGTCAGTGCAATCGGATCAAGCGCCAGCCGTAACGGAACTGCCGACAGAGCGAGAGACCCCAGGGCCGGCGTAAGGGCACGCGCGGCTGCCGCCGACGAAGAGCAACAAAAGAAGCTCAAGAAAGCCGCCGTCGCTACCACAGGATATACCGGCACCGCCCGCCCGAAACCCGGAGCTACCTCGGCAAAGAAGAAGCCGGCACCAGGAGGCGCTCTCCTCAACTCCCGACCCGCCCCGCGGTACGGCGGCTCCGCGAAACGCTCACGTTACGACGAGGAAGAGGAGGAGGAATTCGACGACTTTATCGAGTACGACGAAGACGAGGAAGACGATCGCGGCCCCCGGTACCACTACGACTCTGATGGGTCTTCAGACATGGAGGCCGGCATGGATGACGTGTGGGACGAGGAGGCGGCGGCTGAGCGCGCGGCCCGCCGCGAGGATATCGAACAGGAGCGGCTCGAGAAGCGTCTCAAGGCCGAAAAGGAGGAGCGCAAGCGCAGATTCTACGAAGAGCAGCGACGACGCTAGATTTTCTTTTCCTCAATCATCCCCATCACCCAATTTCTCCCATCATCTTTTATCAATAGGGATTTTGGATCTGGCACTACTGAGGTATTTGCACCGGTACAGGCGCGGCTCAGCATCACATTAGCGAAGGCGTTCATTCTGAACTTCAAGTTTGATTTGTCATTATTATTATGGGATATTACTACACTCCACGGCCAGTCTCTTTTGGCCTCTTTTCGTAAATCATCACACAGGGAACAGGTAGATACGTGCCACGGCTCAATAATACCTCGGCCACCATCAAGTACTAGCCTAATGTTATTACGTCTGTATTTGTTGACTGGCCAAAACTGAAAGTTTTTATCTCAACATGGCAACCAAGTCCCTTCTGTAACCCACGAGAAGCGAGACTTGGCAGGTCCATAGACAAGACCTTTACAGCATAATCACGTAAAACTTTCGTTGAATCACCACGAACCGAGGTTTCCAAGACGTAAGATTTATTCTTTATTGACTAAAATTCAATTTGCACCAAGACACCGAAATGTGAACCCATTGCAGTTTTCCGTTCTATAATCCCGATGCAAAGCCCTCCTTGAGGTATCAGGTACAGCCAAACCGGACTACAGTCAGTCCTAAACTCCTCTGGAAAGTTCCGAAGCGAATAACTCAAAGCCATTTCATGGAGCTACTCAGCCCCTTTCCTCAAGCCGGAAACTCCGACGGTTTTGAACTCATCAGACTGGTAAATAGAAGGTGCGCCATGCCGTCGTGTCTCCAGCCTCGTCCCCTTTGAATTGATAAAACGATCTTACACGCGATCTGGGATCGCAACTTTGCAGATGAAGCCCTGGAAGGTAACCGACGCAAACAAAGAAACCGAGATGTCAAAGCTGGAGTCGTCTGAGTGCGGTGAAAATCAAGGAAACGGGGGCTGGCATAAAATTGGTGATATGATCCTCCTAACCATGCTCTTTCCACGCCCAATCTCTTTGATGTGGCTTAAAATTCGATCAGATATGAAACATGAACATCGCTGCTAGTTCGAATCGCTGCGTCAGGACGACTTCTCTGCCATAGCGAGAGACCTGTTGCATGATTCGAGGTCGCCATACTCAGGCAGACCGCTCAAAAAAGAACCGAAGCACACTTCAAGCGGAAGCAGTGCAGAGTTGGAGTATTTGGGTAAGACTCCGGCTTTGGCCGTTGATGGTAGCCATCTAAGGGAGATCTTCGGACTTGAGACCTGAGTTCCCATATCCACTCAAGTTCCAGCCTTTGTATCGAACCGTAGATCCGCCTGCAGAAGGAGGCGGTTTGTGGGGAGGAAGCCCGTGATGCTTCATAGGCGGCGCTGGGAGAGAAGCAGGTGCCGCAGGGAGACTGCTGGGGTGCTGGCGGGACTGAGAATGGGAGGTCTGTGACCCAGTGTGCCCGTTGGTGCCATTAGGCTGATCTTCAGGCTTCATCAGGCCTTTCTCCCGCAGATATTGAATTGATTGAAGAACAGTAAGGTCCTCTTGGTCCTTGTCGTTCAAGATCAAGCGCTGCTGGATGGTGAGGTGGCCATTGTTCATCTCTCTCTCCTTCATGGCTGCCTCCCTAACAGCAGGATCATGTACGAAGCGGCACTTGCCCTTCTTGCCGCAAGTACCTCCCGTAGAGTAGTACTTGCAATGCTTTGAAATGTCTGCTTTTTTTGCAGGAGGGGGTGGAGGGGGGGCCGGCTGAACACGACTTGACGCGACTTCTGGCTCATCGTCTTCAGACTTGATGTCAATGGAGGGGCTGTCTCTCATCTCATCGCCCTCGTCTTGCTGTTCACGCTTGCGCTTGATAGACGATTCAACCTTTTCCAGTTGTCTCCTGAGCTTGCTGGCGAGATTCTCCTCCTTCTCCAGACTGGAATGGATCTTATTGCCACTTCCTTGCGTGGTCTCGGCAGACTTCTTGGCCTTGACACGCGCAGCCGTGGGGAAGCGCTTCTTCCGCTCGGCAATGTATGAAGCGACATCAGTCACCCTACGAGACGGTTAGATAGAGCAAAATCTGACATGGCCATCCGACTTACTGTAGTGCATCTGCTCCTATCAACTTGCGAAGCGTCTCCTCTTCCATCTCATCGTCTTCCGACTCCGAGTCTTGGCCAGGTGTAAGACCAAGGGTGTTAGTCTTACGCTTCTTCTTCTTACCCGAGGCAGCATTGTCGTGCTTATCATGCTTGTGGTGGAATCCACCGTCTTGTCGGTTGTTATGATTGTGATTGTGATTGTTGTTGCCCTGTTGACGATGACGACCCCTGTCGTTGCCGTGAAACGAGCCACGGCCACGTGGGTTGCCACCACGATGACCACCACGACCTCGACCGGCCTGTCCATCATGTTTGTAGTACGGCTCCTGTGGAGGAATCGCTGCGTGAGGTGCCGGAGGAGGGGCATGATATGGATATTGAGGTGGAGCTTGGTATTGGACGGATTGCGCGCGTGGATCGGCATACGGCTGACCATATCCACCATTCGCTTGATGGTGAACTCCTTCACCACCGTAGGCTCCTGGAGCAGGCGTGGCCATGTTAGGACCTCGGGAGCCGCCTCGATCGTTTCCGTAACCGCCTCGGCCGCGACCAGCGCCGTAGGGACCTTGAGCATGGGGGTCGTGTCCAGCCCACGGCTGGCCAGCGGTATACGGTGCAGGAGCGGGATACGGTTGGGCGTAGGGTTGCTGCTGTGGTTGTTGCGGCTGCTGTGGCCCGTAGGCTGGCTGGTGAGATGGCGGCTGAGGATGTTGTGGGTGTTGAGGATGAGCGTAGACCTGGGGGGCGTAGTTCGGATGGTAGTTGGAAGTCGACAGAGGCGTAGGAGCGTGAGCGCCATGCTGGGCGGCGCCATGTCCGTGGTCTTGATGCCACTGCTGCTGAGGAGGGTAATTGCTGCCAGCAGGTTGTTGCTGCTGGGCGGGATATCCTGGGCTATGTTGAGGGTATGGCTGCTGGCGGGGATATTCGTACTGAGGCTGATGGGCCGGGGGGTACTCTGGGCGACCATTTGATGGATAACCAGCACGCCCGCCACGGGCAGCATGAGCACCTCCGCCTCGTGAATGCTGTTGGTAAGCGCCGCCGTGGTGCCCATATCCAGGATGGCTAGCCTGGGCAGCCGGAGGCGGGGGTGGTGGGGGACCGTAGTTGTAGCCCGACATGTTGGCTCGAGGACGACGACGCGTTCTTACTATCTTCGCAGTCGAGTTGCTAAAGAGCGTTCGGGGGTTTTGAAGAAAGGAACCGTGAAAAGGTGCAGGAAACGCAGTGTTCGATTGCAACGACCTTGACGATTTGTGCACCAATCTTTATTTGCAAGAGTAGCAGGGATGGTTCAAAATTCGATCAACGTAGCAGAAAGCAGTATTGCCTTTTCGAAAGTAGCGTGTTCTATGCAGAGAGCACCAGTTGGAGAAAAGAAGAAAGGCGGCCGACCTGTAAAGATTGAGTTGATGAAGGAAGGGAAGCGAAAGGCTCTAGGATGGAAGAGACGGCTGGACGCAGTTTCCCTGACCTGACGCGAAGGTGAGGCGAGTGCGTGGAGCCCCTAGGACTTGAGCTTTCGGAGTCGCCCTACAGTCATTTCGGGTCCCGCAATAACAATTCCAGCGGGTTGCGACAGAGGCGCGCCGCCTGGACAGACCTCGAGCCACTAAAGCGTGGTGGGCCATAGGGATACACATGCACCCTGCAACCGCTAAGGCTAAACTCAACGTAGAGGGCGGTAAGAGTCAATCTGCTTCCCAAGACCAAAGCGCCCCGCGATTTTGCCGATTTTGCGATCTCACTGAGCGCCGGTACAATACACTGAACCACGACTCGAAAGACCCAAACACGACCCTCCAGAGGCGTTGAGGGGACGGACGATGATACCGGATCAATAATATATTTACCCGGGATCTTTCTGGTCTACAATCCGCCGTCTCGAAGACAAAGCGCTCAACATGTTCATCCTAGTAAGACTCGAAAACTCACAAATTTCACCTGAGTGTGTCACTAACACAAAGGACCCAATCAAGACCAAGATTGCGGATCTGGTCGAAATCGCACCAGAAGACTTCCGCAAGAAGAGCAAAGCCGCCATTGAGGACAACATCAATGCGAAGTACGCCAACAAGGTCATACAGAAAATTGGTCTTTGCATCTGCCTCTACGATCTTTTGTGGACCTCTGAGGGCCTCATCGGCCATGGCACAGGCCTCGTCAACGTCAATGGTAATTCCACGAGCTCAAGCCCATCAGACTTTTTTTTTTATCATCTTTAACAAATGCGGCAGTGGAATTCAGACTCATCGTCTTCAGACCCTTCAAGGGCGAAGTCATGATAGGAAGAATTAGAAGTTCGACGCCGGCCGGCATCAACCTGAGAACCGACTTCTTTGACGATATCTTCATCCCCTTTGATGAGCTTCCCGAAGGTGCCGAGTTGTACGTGCCGCCAGACCTGCCTTGTCACCTTGATGCGTCACTAACACGACTCTAGCAACCACTCAGAGCAGCTATGGATCTGGAACATTGAGGACGACAGACTCTTCTATGATAATCACGAAATGGTCAGATTCCAGGTCATCGATGAAGAGTGGCACGACCAGACACCTGCAGGACCAAGCCAGGGCGAAGAGGCTGCTCCGCCAAAGCCGCCGTACAAGGTGAAGGGCACCATGGCCATGGAGGGTCTCGGCGTATGCCTCTGGTGGGACGGACAGGGCGGCGAATAGCCTTTAGGTGGCTCCTGAAATCTCACAAGCGTTATTCAGACATGGAAAGGGCCCCGAGGCGTACGGATGGGCGCGGATTTTGTGTATTGTTCTACAATTCTATGACTTGATACCCGCAAGCAGTCTTGACTCCACATCATCCAAAACAGAGTAGTGGTCGACGACGGCAATGTTCTCCGCCTCGCCCTTGAACTGCTTGTCGGGGTCGACACCGGGTCCAAACATCTGAGGGGCACCAGCGGCACCTCCCATCTGCCCCATTTGCTGGGCCATCTGGCTGGCAGCTTAATGATGTCAGTATGCTGGAAGGGCAAGGCCAAGATAGTTTCAGACTTACCGTTGTCGCTTCCCAAGATGAAAACGAAGACAGACTGCAGACCAAAGATGCAGAGGAAGTACCAGGAGATACTGGACATCCAGCGGGGATCCATGTCCTTGGTCGCCACACCCGCCTGAAGCATGCTCTTGAACTTGATGGTGATAGGGAAGGGTAGTTTCACTAAGACAGTCAGCAGCTGCACAAGGTCCTGATGTTGATCATGCAAAACATACTAATGACGTATCCGCTGAAGAAGGCGTTGATCCAGCTCATGATCAACGTGTTGGGAATAATCATGGCCATGTTATTCTTCATCATCCCCATCATCCCGTCCATCGCGCCAGGGTCGGTAAGCGGATTCGCGGGCGGCTGGCCCTTCTGATCCGGGTTCTTCAAGTACGCGCCGGACTCGTACGCCGCGACGAGCGCATCGCGGCGGGCCTCAAAGGACTTCTTGGACAGGACGTGGTGGTTGGTGCGGACCGTGACGCCATGCATCAGGCTGCGCTGCTCCTTGAGCGCGGGCTTGTCGAGCTTCTTGGGTGCGGTGGCGAGCAGGACCGTGGCGTAGTGACGCAGGATGCCGGTCAAGACCATGACCACCGTGATCGGGAATAGGATCCAGTAACTGTCGGGTTTGTCAGGTCAGCATACGCGGTTGCAACTGAGGACGGGCAAGGCGGGACTTTGCGTACAGGAGCTGGGGATCCCGATGGATCGTCTGCACCGGAACTTGGGCCATTCTGGGCTTGTATGTGACGATTAGAGCCGGGCAATGGTGTATTAGAGACGGTAACGGCGCTCGTCGTTGCGATGCAGCCAGGTGGTTGAGAGCTCCGCCTGCATCAGTGTAATCTGGTGGAGTTGGATGTCTGTATCGAGTGGGAGCTTCCTCGGGTGCTTGTTTCGCCGAGCTTCCGAAAGACCACCTTCCACTTTCACCTCTGCCCACGGACGGGACTGCGCACAAGGGTCCAAGCTGTCCTAGACTCCTAGCTCCGAAAGCCAGGCTGGAGGTTACAAGCCAAACTATCACAACTCCACGCCTGCCCGCCTCACGCATAGCTGTCAAGTCTACTCGAAAGAAGAATCCCGAAAACTGAAGTAGACAAAATGTCTTCCGAAAAAATTACGGTCCATAATCTGGCCGGTATGCACTTCCCTTCACCCTCCTATGGCCCTGCGCTAGGCCTAGCTATCGCATCACACTAACACAAGCTCCTCCCCCCAGACCTGAAGAATACCTCGGACGATGCTCTCCCCAACTACCTCAACTCTCTCAAATTCACCCAGTCCCACGCGCTCACCGATGTCCGCCTCGCGCTCGGCTACTCAGCATTTTTGATTGCGGGCGCATGTTTCCTTTGGGATTATAAGCTCGGCTTCGACAGCACAAAGTACTACACGGCCGCCGCCGTGGTCCTCTACTCGATCCTCAATGGCGCTCTTACGCTATGGATCTGGTTGAAGGAGGCAGGCACCGTGTATGAGGGCACAACACCCTCAGGCGAGAAGGTAAGGCCTCTTTGCTTTCTTTCGTGCCCTCTCAGCAGCTAGCTGCATGTGCTCCCAGGATATGGACAAACCTTGACTTACACGCCCGCGAAACAGGTCAACATCGCGACATCCACAAAGAAGAACGTACCGACCTACAACATGAAGATCACCCTGACCTCGAAGAACGGCGAAAACAAAGTCATCAACCTCTCACAACCCTTCAACCAGTGGTTCGACTCACAAGGCCGCTTCGTCGCGGTTCCCTTCCAGGAGATCCTCGCTACCAACATCCCCGCCGTCGGCAAGCTTGACCCCAAGCGTATCACATCCACCTCCCAGGGATACTCGACTGACGTCCTCGACGCGCTGTACGCGGAGAGCACGGCGACGGGGAGCGGCGCGGAGGCGGCCAAGGGTGGCAGCAAGAGACGCAAGGCATAGACAGGGCCGGACTGGAGGTGGTTTGGACTTGTTGCCGTATGGGGCTTGCCAATAAACTTTTTTGTGTAAATTACGGATAATTGGAACCGTCAAAAGCATGGTGTCTGTGTTTTTGCTTAGTATATTGCTTCAAAGTGCTACAATCGCACCATCTATGCCTTGGTGATAATTATCATTATTCGCTCCATTCCTCGGTCGGCTTATGCTCTGGACAGCATTCATGCGCAGCAACCAAAGTGTCTCTGGTGAAATCATTGCAATGCCTTGTGTGATTTTTATCTCATTAAACTGGATGCTGGTCGTCTAATACTGATGATCCATTGGACCTCCAAACGCCTCGCCATGCCACCGACCCTCACCATCATGCAAGTCCGCCAAATACCTCGTCTCCCACTCTCTGTTCCAACACATGGGTCGCTGCCCTCCTATACCAACAAACCATCACTTTCGTGCCTCGATCAAAGCCAATTCAAACTCGACTGATCCATGCCAAAAGTGCAAAGCCATCACCTCGTGTTCAACTCATTCTTTCGAAACTACTTCAAGCTCTGAAAGTCAACATACGTCAGTTGACCTCGTCCCAAGCCTTACGAGACTTGAGGGCAGCCTCTCTGACCATTCGCGACTCGTCTCCAGAGGCCTGAGCCAACAAGCGCTTGGCCTGGGACGCCGAGTCGAGGAGATGGCGATGCTCAAAGTTGGGCGGCAGTTGTCCGATGAGACGAACGACCAAGGCCCGGCATTGCGCCTCCTGGAATCCGGAACGGTCAAAGGGTACGTAATTCTCCGGCATCCAGGTGTTGTCTTCGCCGGCTTGCGTCGTGTCTCTTCTAAAGATCGACAGGGAGGCATCAATGATGCTCTTGAGGAATGGTTGCATGCGTCTGGGTGAGTTCTCCGTGACGGCCACCAAGATCTGGAGACCGGCTGCTACATCTGCGCTAGCCGGCAGATTGCGGATCGCGCAGAGAATGATTCGGATAAGATCCTCCGTGTCGTCCTCGTAGTGCGCGTACTTGATGTGCCTGACTGCTCTCAAGACTGCAATGCTATAATTGGCCGCAACAAGCATGTCATCCTTGCTGTTCGAGCCGGCAGGCCAAGCCTTGGGCAGCATGGGCTTGACCAACTCGTAGTAGGCCCTCTGCACCCAGAGCTTTTTAAGCTGGCCGTAGAACTCGGGCTTTGCGAAGTCCAGGTCACTGAAGATGAAATCCATGCTGCGAGCAAGTGTGTGGCCAATCTTCTTATTACCAGGACCTTGAGTTATAGCCGTGAGAACATTCTTGAGAGCGTTACCAGTGTAGCGTCGGAGAATGCCGACTACAATCGCGTATACAGGCCTTGCCAGAGCTGCTCTGAGGTCGTTGGGGCTGTTTCCAGCCACCACATTCTCCTCATGGTCGAGGTAGCCAGTGATTTGCTCCAGCTGGTCAGACAGTCTCTCTTCGCTGACAACGAAGTTCATTTGATATTCCATAATCTGGACGATATCGTTCAAATTCTCAACCTTGTATTTGTTGGCGATGACGCACAGAATAGCCGTAACGACTTGCCGGCACTTTGGTGAGTCTGAGTGGTCTCTGGTGAGAAGGCCAGCAATCAAGATCTGGTGTGCGGTTCCTCTTTCAACCTAGAACAGAGTGTTAGCAAAGCTTCCCTGGTCTTGATGCAACGGTTATCTTACCAAACGTTCGACTGTGGTTGGATGGAAAGCTTGAATAATGCCCAAGGAGAGGATGACAGTACGGCCGTGGCTGAAACCACTGATGGGGAACTGGGGAGGATCTCTCATGTTGTAAGGAGTCTGCGGAAGACCCATGGTCCGCAGCATGGCCGCTCGCAACTCACTATTGTTCCAGCTGTGGGTCTCGGTGGGATTAGGATGGCGATACTGGTCGGTTCCACGGAAGAGTGTTACGACTTCTTCGTTCAGAAGCAGGTTGGTCTGCTGGTATTCGCTCATGTGCTGGATAGTGAACATCGCAATATTCGAGAGGCGGTGCAAGTAGGCATCCTCTTCATTCTTGTCTTCCGGATCCTTCTTGCCAAAGTCGTCGCTCAAGGCAAGTGAAAGCTCGGAATTGTCGGCATAACTGATGATCTTGGTGGCCCGTCTGTAGAGCTGTCGAGTGACGTACAGATTGATCAAGGCGAAATCGCCTTGAAGATTGTCAACTTCCTTGCTCTCGTCCGTCCCTGACGTCGAGACGATCTGGTCGTCAGGGAGGCGTGGCAGATTAGGGAAACGGTTTGCCACGTAGCTAACCCAGTTGTCGTCGAATCGCGTGTCGCTGAAGTTGTTTTTGACGGGCAAGTTGATGAGTTCTTTGGCTCCTTCCTTGAACTGAATCATGGCCGAGAATATGTAAGTAGCAATGACCGACCAAATCTTCGGGTCAGCTTTGGCGTCCTGCATCTTGTAGAGGTTAACCAGAAGCGCTTGCATGAAGTATGTGTAGTGTTTGAGCTTCTCAGAGCGAGGAGATTCGGAGCAAAAGACGTAGGTCAGTCTAGCGAGATTGTGCTTGAGAACATTGTGCATGCTGTCCAAGTTGTTGGCCGAAGGGGAAGCACTGTACGCGTCACAGACTCGGAAGCATGTGTCGATGAGCATGGGTTGCGCCGGCGGGTGTGCCATCGTAGCCTTTTGTAAAGCAATAGCAGCCTCGTCGGATATCTTGAGTTGATTCTTGTCCTTCGCCGGTTCGCCAGGGGCTTGAAGCGCAAGAGTTGCTAAGTTGTCGCAAATTTCGTTTAGTGTTTCTTCTGGAAGCATCGGCTGGTTCGACTGTCCAATTTGAGCTGCTCTCTGACATACCATCAACCCCAGACCTTTGGTTGCCTGTTGACCGATGGTGATATCTTCGGGTTGCGCAGTATCTTGTAGAGCTTTTTGGAAAAGAGGCAGGTACGTCTGCTTGTAGATGGGGGCAAGTAGCGGCTCGGTAGATTTGAAGGCCTCGGCGTCCTCGACACTCAGCTCCACGCCTCCTCCAATTAGGGCTAACCGCAACTCGAGTAGAGAATTCAGGAGAATCAGGAGATTCTTCGTGTGGTCAGGTGACTTTGTGTGGCGGAGATTCTCCTTGATATGGGTCACAGACGGGGAGATCATGAGTGCAAAGGCAGCTGGCTTTGCGCTGTGGATGGAGATCAAAAGCTTTCCTGAGGCTGCCGTGTAGATCGGGTTTGACAGGTCCTCCAAGCAGTCTCTCTGAACAGTTAGGGCAAAATCCCTGAGCTCGTCACCGGTAAGTCTTTGGGCGACTGTTCGAATGACTTCCAAGGTGGCATTGATGGTGTCCTCGATCTCCCCATTGCGGACTTCATACTTGAGACTGTCCCAAATCTTGTTGGTAAAGGGGGTGACTCCTTGCTGAACATGCTCATAGCCGCTCAGACATGCGGTCATGGTCTTGAGGATGTCAACCTACAGCAGTGTCAGCACAGGTATTATTGACATAGTCCAAGGAAGAACACAAACCTTGACGTTGACACTGACACTGTCCGGCTGGTCTAGCCTGCTAAGGAGGTATGGAATAGCCTTGTCAGCGACACGATGATGTGCCGAAAAGCAAGCCCTCAAGGCCAATTTGAGATCATCCGCTGTGATTCCCGAAGGATGCTGTGATGTCCTCAACGATATGGGGAAGTATGCTGAAAAGATACTGAAAATTTCATCCACGACCTCCGGTGCAGGGGAATAGTCTGAAAGAAAGACCTTCAGAATCTTGAACCAAGTCATCAGACACTTGGGGTCTCGCTCATTGCGACATAGTTGCAAAAGATCCGTGATGAATCCCGAGGCTGTGCCGTGTTGGTACTGCAAGTCGTTTGCTACATCCGGGTTGGTGATAAGATGGTCCAGAAGTTCATATACTGTTGCACGGGTTTCTGCGACCTGGGATTTGAAATCATCACCAAGGCTGCACACACTCTGGATAATGTCGTTTCCCTTTTGTGGCTGGAAAGTCTTCATACCAGCAGTTCGATCAAGAGCCTTCGCAGCGGGCATAATGCCAGCCTTGTGGTCGACCTTGAACATGCTTCCAAAAAAAGCCACCAGGAGGTTGGCTGAGAATGCGGCGTCAGCAATGAGCCTTCGAGTACACATGCCTTCGGCCTTACTTACTTTGATCGGCTTTGAGGAATGCGGGATCCAGATGCTCAAGAGTCCCTGCTAGAAAACTCAAAGCTAAAGAAGGTGTCATAGTCAGTAATCGTCTTTATTCCAATACGGTCTTTACTCCTGTACCTTTGGACCGTGCAATGACATCACCATCGCCGTCATCCTGGTCTTCATTTGCGCTGGGCATCCAGGGTCGAATAGATTCTACCCATCTTGCAACTGGATTGCTAGGTCTGGGTGCTGACTGGATCTCTGGGGTCATGTCAGCTGTTTGCATGGTTGGTGAAAGGGTAGGAATGGCCATATACATACCCGAAGCTGCCTCCTGTGTGATTGCTGTTTGTCTCTCAGTATCGTCGCTGAGCACGAACTCGAGTGCAAGTTTCCGAAAATCAGCCATGATAGTCGTGAATTGCGATGAAATCAAAAGCGTCTAATGGTAGTTTCGATTGCCCAATGTATGTTGCTGTATCGAAGTCCACTCCGCGTAGTGTGAAGATGGGTGAATGCCAAGCTGATATTGTCTAGATGCAATCGGAAAGGTGTTGTGGTAAGAAGTTGTGAGATATTCCGTCATTCCTTCTCATGTGCTTCCAAAGTTGACCCCGCGCCTGCTCAAAATGCGTCCCGAAAGAGTGAAAGAGAGGCAAGACGTGCTCCTCTCATGCAAATTGCTTGTCTAGATATCCAATTTCATGAACGTGGTAGTCGCTTTAGATTGGGGGAAAATGGTGGTTTGGCGAATAGTCCGCTGGGTATTTGTCAGTTGCCGATACTGGGCTTCATACCACCGAAAGCCGGTGATGAGTTGTGAGATAATTACTCAGGCTTGCTGGGTTGTTGGTGGGGGATATCTCAATCGAGAAGGCGGTGTAGCACTTATCGTCGTTATCGCGGTATGGAGGAACCAATTTCCGGTGGATAGACCTTTTCGGGCTTAGCGTCAATCATCAACTTATCTTTACTGGTTCGCCGTTTCAAGACATTTGTTGTCTCTGGTCATAAACTGGCTTGCTTTGAGGAAAAGCTTTACACATGGGATTATTCTTGAGCTGTTTAGTCGCTGCGATCTGCTCTCTGTCAATGCTTTCAGCCTGGAACGGAATTGCAACAGATGGGAGCGGTAGCGAACTAGTCTTAATTGGGTAAGAGGGTATGGAGGGGTAACACAGACGGGACTGCGCAAGGGCCGCGGGGTCCTGTTCCAGCGAACGGAGAAAAAAAAAATTTGGACGTCGAAGTCGGAGCGTGGCCCTCCAAAAGACTCGGAGCCATTCAGCTTCACTTGATTAACCTTTCTTCACTTTCACTGCCCCAATAACGCGTCAAAATTCGGATTTCGAATCCTGATCAACTGCCACTCCTATAAGCGCCGATATATTGGCTGTCTTTGCCAGTTAGTCTTCTCTCCTCCACTCCCGATATGCTCTACAACGCGGCATCGCGGGGTCGGAGGTGGTGGGGCTTTCCCAAGTACTAATTCGGGGATAGAAGCCGACGGGCAACTCACTCCAACCACATATGTGAGTGACAGTTCTTATCAGCCGAGACTGAGAGACCCGACTAACAATGCTGTCAAGCCGCGTGTATCAAAACTGGAGTTTGCCTCCCTTTCATAAAAGATGGCCTCCAACGAAGCTGTGCCCAAGACCTGCAAGGTCATTCTGGCCGACACCATCGCCAAGCGTCTCCTGACTGAGGTTCACGAGACCCTCGCCAAGGTGCAGGGCAACGGCGCCTCCAAGCCGACCTTGGCGGCGTTCCTGGCAAACGACGATCCGGCTGCATTGCAGTATGCTGAGTGGTCTAAGAAGACCTGCGTCGAAAAGTAGGCGAAAAACAAACCCTTTGTCGCTGCAAAGACAAGTTGTCTTTGTGTGACAAGACGTGTCTAAAAAATGAGCAAAAATTGGATGCAAAAGGTAGCTGACGAGACGGTGTTCACCCCCCTTTCCAGCGGCTTCGATTTTGACCTGCGCCGTGTCGACAAGGAGCAGCTCGAGGAAAAGATCACCGAGGCCAACGAGGATGACAAGGTCGACGGCATCATCGTCTACTACCCCATCTTCCCCGGCAACCCGCTCCAGGACAAGTACATCCAGGAGACAGTCTCCCTGGCAAAGGACGTCGAGGGCCTCTGCCACCAGCATATCTTCAACATGTACCACAACGTCCGCTTCCTGGACCCGCCCCACAACCTGAGAAAGTCCATCCTCCCCTGCACGCCCCTCGCCGTCGTCAAGATCCTCGAGCACCTCCAGATCTACAACCCCATCCTGGCCTACGGCAACCGCCTCTTTGGCAAGACAATCACCGTCATCAACAGGTCCGAAGTCAACGGCCGACCCCTGGCCGCCCTGCTCGCCAACGACGGCGCCACCGTCTACTCGGTCGACATCACCGGCGTCCAGCTCTTCACTCGCGGCAAGGGCATCAAGCAGATCCGCCACCAGGTCGAGAACAAGGAGGGCTGGGGCCTGGAGCAGGTCCTCCCCCTCAGCGACGTCATCATCGGCGGCGTCCCCAGCGAAAAGTACAAGATCTCGACCGACCTCATTCGCGAGGGTGCCGTCTGCATCAACTTCTCCTCCCACCGCAACTTTGACGCGCCCACCGTCAAGGAGAAGGCGGCCATCTACGTCCCGTCAGTTGGCAAGGTCACCATTGCGTGCCTTTTGAGAAACTTGGTGGTAAGTGAACTAAATGAACACGGCGAACCAGAAACCACATCCCTGACTTTTCACAGCGCCTCATCGCCAACCGTCCCACGACCAAGGACAACGGCAATGAGGATGCCTCCACTGCGCAGGCTAGAAGCGAGGCGTTCACTGAGGGCTAGATCAGCGTGTCACATTGCCCACCGGCAAGATGGGATATGAAGAGGCACATGGGTTGTCGACTAAAAGCATTGTGGACTGTTTATACGTGGTCAGCCATACGGGAGGATCACTGGAATTTGCGTTGAGGGCTGGCGAAAAGATACAGAAAAAAGCATAGACTATTGGGTATATATCCGGACATTTTAAGACTACAAGATAGAAAAAACAAAGGCACGCGCGCTTACCCGTGTCACAATTGAGGGAGTTGGAACATGGCATGTCGTCGATTTGCTTCTTTGCATAACATGGTCAAGTCAGACATGATGCCACCCACTTGTGGATATTCATGCTGTTCGCGACAAGGCGGCTGTTATCAGACGCATTGCTGGACGGGGTCTGAGACATAGAAAGGGACCGGGCCCAGGCCCTCGGGAACATCATCTGGAGACATTCCAGCATCCCAAATATGCGGAGCAGAAGCATCAAGCACGCCACAACAGGCCACACGACGAATGCCTAGACCTTTGTGACTTCCTAGTCATTACCAGAGGTTGCCGCCGGCGCGGTGGCCGAGTAGGGCTCTCGGGGAATATGTCATTTCTTTGATTGGAAAGGGACAGAGCCCTAAAACCCCAAGACCGATCGAGATAGGCGACGAGATCCGGGCGCAACGCCTTGTCGACCGGTGCGTTGGGCAGGAGATTTAACATTCGAAGCTATTGACTTATGCCATCGTAAATGAGATTGGGAAAAGCCTTTCATCGATAATCACGAACCTCCTCTCATTGAAGTTGCAGACTATGAGCATAAGGTAGTGTGGAGAATAGGTTCGCGGCTTGCCAGTGCCAGATTCTTCCGCAAGTTCCCCCGCGCTCGGGATGCCCGTCCCGTCCATGGGAAGGCATGGTCCAGTAGTTTGAGCGTGGCAAGGATGCCGCTGGTTTGAGGTTACGACGGATCGCTGGATTCACCCAAGATTTGCGATGTGATGGTTGGCGTCGAGATTGGTTCGGCGACTAGAGTCAATGCAAAGCAGGAGAGAAAATTTTGTTAGATAGACGAGCGCGATATATCTGACCTGTAGTAAGAATATACCGGGCAATGCCTGTGTCAAGTTAAAGATGCATGGCGTCACTACAGACGGGGAGCCGTGAGGTCGGGAGACTGGTGGGAGAGACGCGTCGGCGCGCAACAGAGTGGCAGCGGGAGTGGGAGTACTGAGGTGCCATTGGCATCCCATCTTCCGAGTCGTTCTCTCATTCTGGCTCCTATCGGCCTAGGCGCGTTACAGGCAAATTCAGCCCAGGGTGAAATGCAACACAGTGCATCCGACGAATGGCATAGCTGAAGAAAGGCTGGAAGCGCAACCCCGTAATATATTGTCATGAGATGGACGCGCCGATGTTCGTGCTCGACTAAGCAGTACCAACATTCCAGAAACCGCGAGGAATTTGGCAAGTTTGGGTCGGTTGTTCGATCGCTGATTCAGTACGGCGTGCTGGTGCCCCGCCCGCATCCAACGGTCTGGGAGTTCACACGGATGCCTTAATAATAGGCCGCTAGAACTTGAGAGGGTCGACTGAGACTGTCCCTTGAAATCGGAGGAAAGCTTCAGATCATTGCCAAAGTAGGCCAGTAGATGAAGAGTCCGAGGCCAATATCTCCACAGCTACAAATCCATCAGCGAGGTTGTGATGAAGCTTAACCGTGGTGGGATGGGTTCGTCTTAAATGGAGATTCGACGGCCTTCTGCTCGATCAGTAGCGGATTCCCGCGGTGCGTCCACAAATGGAACAAGAGGCGGTCGAGATGTCCTGGGAGGGTAGCCAGGCAGGTCAGGGTTCTGCATGCGGAAGGCTGATGAATTGCCGAGATTTGCGTGAACGTCCCAAGACTCCACCACCGTGCGAGTGCGGTTTTCTCTCGAAGGTGTCGGTGCCCGTGCTTGCCCAGTACGGATACCTGTGCAAGCCGTTGGACCTGCGAAGGGACTTGGAAGGAAGGAAGGAGGCAGCAGAGAATTGTTTGTACCTGGCACCTGCTTCCTTTCTTCAAATTTGTTTACGGATACTTTGGAATTCGTACCTTCCCATCGTAACAGAAGGTACCTAAGCACCTAAGGTGGAAACCTAAGGTGGAAGGCGCCAGGGCCGGGACTGTTTCTTTCCTTGACGCAGCTCCGCTTTTCGTGCACCAACTTCCCTGCCAAGCCCCCTTCCACTTGCTGGCCAATGCTTGGAAGGACCCGGGGGCCCCAGTGTCTTAAGGGTAAGTTCATTCTTCGGGTCCAATCATCCTGGCAGTTTCAACTTTCATGCCAGGCACCGCAGGGCAGCACCTGCAGGAAAGCAACCGCAGAAAAGGAACCACGCTTGTCCCAACAGGGGTAACTTAGTACGCCCAGTTCAGCAACGTCAGGAACACTGCGAGGTGCGAACGACGAATTACATACGAACCCATGGAAGCAGCGCTGTTGACGCTTCGCATTGGTGCTTCCGACTGGACAGCCCAGGCCCCGAGGAAGAAGCAAGGCCCCATGGAAGTTTCCGACTGCTAACGCTGCTGGGAATGGAAGAGAAAGGAACGAGACCCGCACACGACCGCCCACGCCGCCATCGAGACCCTCCCATGTGCAGCGATACTGCTCTAGCAAGCCACCGCGGGCTAGGGTCGAAGCGGCCGGTCCAGGGGGACAGACCAACTGCGAGCCAGGTTGTGAACTTGCGCGAGCATTGGCCTCCTTCTCTGTTGGAGCAAGAGATTTGAAAATTTTACGAACGGAAGGGCTGCTGGACATGGGGAATGCCTGTTCCCTGTCTTAGCTATTTCGCGAATTAAGAGACGCGGGAAGAAGATGATGACTTGACCAGAAGCCAGACATCAGGCAATGGGGCCAGACCAGGATGCTCTAATACTGCGTACCTTACACTATGAAGAGAGGGACAGACATAATGAGTATCAGATGCCACGCGACATCTGCAGTTGACGGCCCAGAGAAGCCCCTTTGACGGGCGTTGTTCTTCCTGTCAGTGTCACTTGCGCGTCTACGGATGCTAATTATTCTGTATCGTTACTTTGTAGACTACGAACAAACCCACGGGCTTTCCGTACCACGCACTTGGTCCTCACTCAGTCAGCTCGCCGATCAACAAGCCAAGACCGTTCTCGGCAGCTGGCTACTGCAGCACAAGTACGAATACATTATTACTTTTCCCTTCCGGCTCGGCCCAGGCTTCGCCCATCCGCTCTCGTGCACCTCAGCCTGTCATTCCCACACCCGTTCGCTTCCAAGGAAAGAGACCTTACTCGATACTCCGTACTCTAAAGGTACACATTTCAGCTGCGGCGAAGTGTACTTGTACTCTTGTTGAGTGTAAACTTCAACATACGCAGCACATTTCTTACAAGCGAGCAAGTACCTACATTGGATTGGACGCATCAACTGCCGCCTCAGGTCTCGAGCCCTCCTGCGATCCTGCTCTGTTCGGCTTGTACTGCGTACTCTCTACGGATACTCCATACGCATATGTACGCATACTCGATCCCTGGGCCGCTCATCTCCCGCAGCCTGTCATCTTATCTTGCTTGCACCGCCAACGCAGATCAGTGAAGGGGAAACGAACTGCAACCACGAGGCATTCACCAGATCCATCTTCCGTCTTTCACCTACACTTCCACTCGTTTTGTACGAATACTTGTGCTTTGCTCCTCCTGCGCCTGCTGCACCTCAGCGAGAGACAGGGCAAGCACTAGAGCACCCGCTGCATGTCTCACAAACATCGGCTCAGTCTCATTGGTCGACTTTCTCGATAATTTCAAACATCCTGCGGGACCCCCCATCGCTTTCGCGCCCCAAAACCACCAGCTGCAACCCCTTAAACTTGGGGCCTGTCGCGACACAGCTGTGCATCATCACCCAACACGCTGCAAGAGGGGGAAAAGAAGGGGAAGAACAGCCGGATTCGCTTACAACGGACGCCGTTTGCTCTTGCATCCCGATTTCTTTCTACGATCGACGATAGACCGGCATTTCGACTTCCTCGTTCCGGCCACCTACCCCGAACACGGCGGCCTGTTTGCTACCTATGCGCTTGCATACGACCAACGACGTCTCTATTCCCGCAAACGGACTCCCACTTGCTGCTACGCTTTCTACACTCAGCGCCCGCAAAAGCCACCACGCAATCTCGCATATCTACGGCAGTGCCCCAACCAAGTCACCTCTTGACGACCTCTCCGGCGTTTCTCGATCAACCTGCACTTCTGCCTCGAACCCCGCCAAAACTTCCGCGACTTGCTTGCAGCTCGTTTAGCTTCATCTGGTCTGATTGTAAACCTGACAACCAGCTCGACCCTGGAAACCAACTCTTAATTCATCCGAATCACGACCGGACGGGCCACGGGCCAAGCAGACGTGGGCAGCGTTTTTGACTTTGCCCGAAACTTTGCCCAGATGCCTTCGTCCTGACTGTTGCTTATTGTTTACAAAGAGTGACTGTCCATTGAGGTTCTTGCGCCTCTGAAGGTTTACCGGTTAATTGCAGCTAGCCCCGTTGGGAACCGACTCGCTTTGTGTCGCTAGACTCCACGGCCGCTGCAACGACAATCAACGTCTTGCAGCTTAGATCATACAACGCGCAGGAGGCTGCACAAACGCAACCTGAGTCGTTTGCAACCGATTCTGCCATCAAAAACAATGGCAACTCAGACTTTAAACGCCCACGCGGGCCATGCTCACTCGAGCTCCACCTCATCGTACCCCCCACGGCCTGCTTCTCCTACATTGACGAATCCCGACATGATTCTACCCGACTACGATCGCTCGCCCTCTCCCGACCGATCCCATTCTCCGTTGACAATGTGGAAGAATTCGCATGCTGTCGATATGAACATGCAGTTCCAATTCCCTCCAAGCGCCTATATCGCCGGGCCCATCACTCCTACGACACCAATAATCTACGGGAATGGAACTATGCTGTCCGATATTGGTGAGGTCACTGAGGCCGAGAGCACACCTGGTAGAAGATCACGCCCAACTTCGGTGATCTGGTCCAGACCCAATAATCGAAGCGGCGACGATTCACGACAGCCACAATCACCCACCAAGATGCTCGAGAGCTTGAAGAAGCGGGCGGCTCAAGCGACGCGTTCGCGCCGGTCTTCCGTAGAGTCCACAAGCACCATCACCACCACTCAAGACCAGAATGCCATGTTCGCAGACTTCGACGATACCGTAAGCGTCGACGACAGCAACTTCCAGGGCGATGACGAAGAGAGTGTGGCAGAATCATATGCGGAAGATGTATCTGTGCATCAAGCACATGCCATACATCAACCGCCCAGGGAATCCCTCGACGACCCCAATAGGTACTCGACCGCACTCATCAGCCGACGAGCAGAGCAGATTCTGGCGAATGCCAAGCGGAGACTGACGGTAAGTTCTGACCCCGCTGAAACAGTAAGGAAGGCAGGCTGACATCTCCAGACCATGGAAGGCAACTTATCGAGAGCGCGAAGCTCTTTGAGTATCTCAACTCCTTCAATGTCCTCGTTTGACGGGAATAATTCGACCCCGTCCCCCACGATTTTGCGCCCTGCCTCATCCGCAGCTTCGCCAACTTCTATTCACGGGCACGCAAGGATGTTGAGTGATACGTCTCTCAATTACGACGCAAGCAACAACGGCACTATCCCAAGAAGGTCCGCTAGCGCCATGGGAGCGGCTGGAGGCTATCGACAACCGTATTCTGTGCGTAAGAACGTTCATGATGCTACGTTGGAGCGCCTGAACTCTGGAGGGGAAGGCCAATCTCGATACAAGGCAGCACAAGAAATAGGTCTGGAACCTCTTGGCGAGGATGAAGTTGCGCAAGAGTTCCACTCAGGAAGCGATAGCACTAAACGTGAAAGCTTGCTGAGCCCGGCACTCAGTTCCTCGAGTCGTGATCGGCCATTGGTGCGCTCGGCGTCGGTAGCGCAGATGCGTGACTTAAAGGGCCAGGTACAAGACCTGAAAGGCAAGATCTCGTCCTTGAGAGAGCAGGCACGCGCGGACACAATGCGACGGCGCAGTCTGCAAAGCTTACGAACGCCAAGCCCCTTTACTCATGCGCAGGTCGATCAGTGGTACGCCAAATCTCAAGAGGAGCAATCGCCGCCCTTGACTGCTACGTCGGACAAGAACCCATGGAACGCCGATGCAGTCAGTGTCGACGGGCTGGTCCAAGAGCGGGGGTTCCCATCCGATGTACTAGTCGAACTACAGGAACCTTCGATCATGGAAGACAACGAGTCCGTTGTAGACGAGTACGACGCAGCCCAAGAGGCCATCCGACTGGAAGAGAGACAAAAGGCCCTCGACGCTATGGAGGCAAACAAGGGCCAGGATGACGCAATTGACGATGACGATGACATCTCTGACATGCATACTGAAGACGGCTTCGAAGACAGTGTGCAGGTCCAGGAGGGAGATGGATACGACAGCGAGAGTGGTGACTCCCTTTACCACGATACAGTCCAGACTTTTATGTCCCACGAAGATCGAGAAGACGCTTTCGATTACGAACACTTCTTCCTCCACAGCGCACTAGGCAACCTGAGCCAACAGCGTCGGGGCAGCGTCAGTTCCGAAAGCTCCGTCGAGACAACTCGCGGACCGATGACATCGGATGAGTCGATTCGACCGAGATCGCACCATCGAAGAGGCAGCGGCGACACTACTTCAACGATTGAGTCTTTTGCTACGGCTCGCTCGGGGCGAGGCAGCAGAATCAGCACAAACGACGTGAGCGAGGACTTGAGACATGGTATTCTCACCCCGCCAAGCGTCAGCCCAATCAGTGAGCACACTGAGAGCCCTCCTACTGCCAAGCGGTCAACGATTGGTAGCACCATGGGCGGCGAGGACGTTTTGGAGGAACTGAGAACACGCGCGCGGGCTGGCTCCACAATCTACCGTCGACCCATGAGCACTCAAGCAACGATGGGTCACCGTCCGTCGACTGCTTCCTTCGACTCAACGGGTACCAACCGAAGCTTCCCGTTGGTGGGCAAGGCGCGTGTTAGCGTCGGTGTCCTTACGCCCCAAGGTTCTCCCGAGCTGGAGCTGAAGACGATTTCTGATGCTCTCATGAGCGAAACCGCTAGCATTTGTGACAAAGAGAGTATGCATACACCTGATCAGCTCGCACCCATGGAAGCACTGTCCAAGGAGGACCAAATCCTTGTCGAACGCTTCGTTGCCAGCCTCGGCAGGTGCGTGCTCGCCATGAGCGAGGCTGGTAAGGCGTCTTCGGAGAGTCGGATGTATAGAAGACGCATCGATGCGGCTCGCCGGATCTTGGAGGGTATGGGCGAAACTTCATAATGGTTTCATTGTTCTTTTCAACGCAATGATCTGTTGTATCCGTGAGAGTCTCAACAGTGGTAGGGGCTAGGCTGCAAGGCGCAGTGACGGCAACAGGTCAAGGACACCAGCGCCGGTGTCCAAAACGAATAACTGATAATGTCAAATGAAAAGTGGGAGGCTGCGATTGAGGGAGGCAACGGAGCTAGGCGGAAGAAGCTTGTTATTTCCCACGCAACCCACATCGGTTGACGATTCATTTCCTATTTCGACTTCGATACCCTTCTTGTACGTTTTTACAGCTACGTACTAGCTGTTACTTTTCTCTTCTTGTATCTCGTCTATTCATTTGCTCCAGCTGCTCACCTTTCCTTTGTTCAAAGAAGACTCGACGTCTTAAGCGTTTTGTTCAGAATACCAGTCCTGGGAACGTGTATTATGTGAAGAGAGAGCTGGACGGTTTCTGATTACCATTCGAGTCTTTAGCCTAGTTCAAGAATACTATGCAATACCATGCATCGCCATGCCTTCTGAGTATCATTATTTCCTTGACATGGACAACACGGATAGTAGTATGGCCATGCAGGAACTGTTCTAAATACTCACCATTTCCGTAGATATGGGATAGTCTACAAAATACCTTACCATTCATATCGATGCTCCCTTTTTGACTTTTGGATACAGTAAAATATTGAGATCTAATAAGCCTTGTCTAAGAGATACTAGTGGCTGGTGTTCCAGTCTCGATGTCATTGTGTCGGTGCGTTCCCCTTCCCACATGCTTGAAGAACAACGAACGTCGCGAATTAGCGTGGTCCCTCCATCTTCCCCACTTGGAAAACAGCAGCACCAACAACAAATACACCTCGAGTGCACACCGCATTTGCTTGTGCTTGTGCCTTGTGCCTGCTTGCTCTGCTTGCGCTCAAGGATCCAAGGGTCCAACTCCACCTTCCTTCCTGGCCTATTTCCATTCCTTCCTCCACCTGCACAGGACCCTCTACCACATCCTCACCGCAACCGTTTTTATTTGTGTTGTTATGATTGTCGGTTAGGTTTTGAGCGCAAAGAGAAAAACAACACCCTCACCCAGTTTTCCTTCTGCCTTTCTTTCGGGTATATCTCAGTGTCGGGCATCAAAAGAGCCACGCTCATCTACAACGAAAAGTACGCACGCGCACGCGACCGAAAGCGAAAGACGAACAGCTACACACGAGCAGCAAGCGAGAAGCCGCAGAAAGACGTACCAGGGAAGAAACAACACGTATCGACAAACATCTACGACTGCTCCATTCTCTCAGATTACACCAAATTCCGAAAGAAAGCCCGCCCGAAGGTGTCCAACAGAACTCACCGAAAGACAACAACCACCCAATATGGCCGAACCGTCGATCACAAACTTCCTCCTCCGCTCCCTCCTGCCCCCAGACGCCGCCGACTTTATCCACAAAAATGCCCTCCACCCGTCCTCGCCCGTCCAGCAGCTAAAAGGCCACGCCCTAGCCGCCGCCTCCCGCGCCTTCGACGAGCTGTACCCGTACCTCGCGCCCGCCGTCGACGCGACGCTCGATTTTTTACACTCGTCGCCCGAACTCGTGTCTTTCGCGGTGCTGCTCGCGCTGCTGGCTGCCACGGTGATTGTGCTCAACTGGATCCGGCGTGTCGTTGCGTTTTGGACGGCGCTGGTGCTGCGGCTCGCATTTTGGGGCGGTGTTGTTGTCGTTGTCGCGGCCGTGTGGCAGAGGGGCGTCTTTGAGACGGCGAGAGACGCTGTTGTTGTGGGCGGGAAAGTTGTGGGCTTTGCGGCTGCTGCGAAGGATGTGTGGGTGAGCGAGTATCGGAGGTATGAGGAGGAAACGAAGATCCAGGGTAACAAATATCGGTAAAGAGGGGCAGATCTAATGGGAACTCGTTTCGAAGAGTCGACAGAAATCCGGAACTTGAACAAGCTTCCTAACCTACTGGATATACTCGGGACAAAGGTTCCCGGCGTAAAACACGACGAGAAGATACTTGGCTGAGCAAATCTGGGGAAGGGTCGCTGGGAATCGAATGGTGGAATATACCCCGGGGAAGGAAGACGTGGATTGTATTTTTGGAGAAGGGGGATACAATTGTACGAGGCATACGCAACAGGACTCGATGTTACATTCGAACCGTTGACCCAGAAGGCTCGAGGCCATGAGAACGACTACAGTGCCATGGGAGGGGTTAAAGAGACTGGACAAGCACCGTATATTTGAAGACTGAAGACAAGAAGCTCTGTCGCGGCTCTCGGTCAAGCAGGCAAATGGTATACGGTACAGTGGCAGACAGAACAACGATGCCAATGATGTTGTCGGACGATTATGAATGAGTCAATGGATTAAATAAATACCAACGCCAACGCTATGCAACCTTCTATATCTCCTTGCCCTATTGTTTTTTCGTTAATATGCCATCCATGTTGAGCGCGCCTGGCACAACCACAGCCAAGTGAGATCCGTGCATTCGCGAGCACTGAACAGTAGAGAGAACCGCCCCTTCTTGCATCCCATGTCAACGCGTTTTGGAGCTTCAATCGTCTTGCGGCTCGTCAAACTCCTCGTCCTTGAGCTCCTTTGGCTCCTGCGCCTCGTGGTACTGGATGATATCATCCACGTAGCTCAGGATCGCGCCGACGCTGTCCTCGTCCGTGTTATCCAGCTTGAGGTAGTTGACCATGCTGAAACTCTCAATCAGGCCCGCGACGGCGCGGTTGAGCCTCTGGAAGCTCCGGCCGCGCATGACGAGGTCGCGGTCGTGCACCTCGCCGCGGCCGTCGTCGGGCTCGCCGCCCGCGGCGGCGATGGAGATGGGATCGTCGTCGAGGAGGCCCGTGTCGGGCGTGAGAAACCGCTTGAGGTCCTTTTTGCGGACCTGGTCCTTGACGAGGTCCATTTTGGAGAGGACGTTGATGTGGGGGATCTCGAGCATGATCATGGCGGACATTGCCGACAAGGTGCCGGCGAAGAATTTGGCGCGGTCGACGACGAAGGTGGCTTCGAGGAGGTAGGCGGCGCAGAGGCGGATGTCGAGGCTGCCCGGCTGGGAGAGGAAGCGGGCGAGGGCGGGCAGGATGGGGATGTGGGTGTAGAGCTCGATCTGGCCCGGCATGTCAAAGATGATGAGGTACTCCTCTGTGAGGTTGTCGAGGGCCTCTGTGAGGAAGTCGAGGTTCTCCATGAGGAACTCGAAGCAGTAGATGAGGCCGCCGTTGGGGCCGAGGCCGACCTCTTCCATGGCGTCGTGGAGGGAGATGAGGTCTTTGATGTCGAGGTCGGGCGCGTGCTCGAAGGACTCGGCGGCCGGGTCGAGGTTGACGTAGAAGGCGGAGCGGCGATTGAGGTTCAGGTGGGTGATGAGGGAGGCGCAGAAGGTGGACTGCCGGAGACGAAGGGAATGTTAGCTTTTCGGATGACATTTTTGAGGGATGTAAGCCGGCGCTCCGGCCGGCGTAACGGGGACGAAGAGATGGGACGGCGGTCCTGAATGCCGCACGGAGGCCGGGTAACGGAGCGGAAGAAGGGTATTGGGCTTTGGAGTACTGACCTTGCCGGCTCCGGCCGGGCCCATAACCATGACGCCGTACTTGGACATGATGGCGTGTGGGAGGGAGAATACGATGGGCGGTTCGTTTCGTGGGTTGAGACTTGCGAGCAGATATGTAAGGGCAGAGCTAAGCAAGAGGCTGTGTGTGTGTGTTTTCTCCTGATCGAGTGCCTGAGTCTGGGTATCGTGTAGCAGAGTAGTAGTGGCGGGAGCTTCAGCGGCTCGAGTACCTAGGTGGTAGATGGTGGTGGTGGCCTTGGATCGGCAGAGTCACTTGTCGCAGACTTTTTGGGCAGAGGAATGGACGTTTGCCTATGGAAAATTACCCCGCCATGCAGGAACGGGCGCGCGTCAAGGGTCGCGGTTGATCAGCAGCGCCTGTCTTTGCGCGCCACTTTAGGATCCAGACAAAAGAGTGTCCGTACCGACAGGTACCTTATTACTAAGATATCAGAGAAGCTACACTTTGACTCTTTGGGCGAGGGTGATGTGACTCTGGTACTGGATGGGCTGAGCAACGTGACGCGGTGAAGAAAAATTGGATGCGACAAGGTTGCACTGTGATATCAGCGCCGGTGCCGGGGGTTGGATGTAGGATGGCAAGCGACGAGGAAAAAAATTAAAAAAATTTGCTTCGCGGCGGCGATAGCTTGCGATAAGAGACAACAGGATGCCAGCTCGAATGAGATGGCCCCCCTCCCCTTCCCATGGACCAATTTGCTCTAACAGTGAGAACAATGACGGGCGGCTTGCTGCGGAATTACGGGCCAATGCCGCTCGCACGTGTAGAGCGCGGGAGGGGCATATTCTCACCAGGCCCGTTACAGATGTTATACAGCGTAGCTCCCAGGTGGGATTAGCCTGTTTCGGCGGGGGTTTCTCACTTGTCTCCAGAGGTATTGGAGGGGTGGCTTCGCAGTCTTGTTCGGAATGCGAGTCCTCGCAGGAGGGATACGCCGAGGGAGTCACTGCTGTATGTTAAGGACACATTCAGATATCTACCGTATGGGAAGAATGGAGGATGGGAATGTCGCCGAGAAGTATGCGCGTGCCGTTGACATTCCGAACTTTGAACAGGGGGCTGTATTGCCCAGTCTCGAACAACTCGCGTGTCTTATCCAGGAAGAAAGGGACGCCTCGTGGAATGTCATTAACTTGACAATGCATTGGTAGGAGAGACAGAACTAGAAGAGTCTCAAAGGAGACAATCTCAGGTCAGCAAAGTTCCCGTTGGGAGTTTCAGCTCCCGTGCTTGACTACAACAATTGCGCGATGCCATCCTGCTTTTTATGTCCCGTACTTTGCTTACCTACACACAATAGAAGCTACCTTATCACTTTACTGCGTAGTTTGTGAGGCGAGGATAAGGTTCTTAACGCCATCGGGCTTGTGCTGGCCTTGGCCAAGAGGAAAGAAAAGGACTAGGGAAAAAATGGGAAGGACGAAACAGAAGGAAGCCCGAGCTCCCTCGGGGAACGATCACCGCTGCTCTCGTTAAGGTGCGCATCCTGGCGACTGTGTAAATCCGAGCTTTTGCTCCCTTCCAGAATCCACGGTACCGTGGGATGCCCGCTATCTTGTTGAACCGCAACTCACCGACCAAGAGGTGGCCGTAGCGGTACACGGAAGTGCTGTAATGTGGCCTGAAGAGTGTTTTGGTACGGCACGTACGGTGCCTTTTCTGCTAATGGGAGCGTGCCTGACTGACACAGGTCACAGATATGCTGCGGAAGGTGAAGGCGGTCAAGGGAGAGAAGTCGTGAGGATGGCGCAATCTGGAGAATTTTGGACCCTCCCCCTCGACAGGGCCGGTACATAGGGATGGAGGGGTTGACCGGTGAATATACCTTCCCACCACAATAATTTACTATGCTGGTGTGGGTACCTTCCCTGCCGTCCGGCCCTCGGCCAATGTCTCCCACGAATAGTGCCTCAAATCCGCTTGAGCTTATGGCAAGGTACGGTACGGAGCAAAAGGTACATCCAGATACAGAGGAGCAGCAAGCAGGAGCAAGAGGAGCAAGTGAGGAGCGAGAATTTCTTCCCAACCGGCCACCATCCCAAGTCCCAAGTCGGGTCCCAGAGTCCCCATCCCCAGGTCGCGCGCTCGTCTTGTGTTTCTTTTAAAACCCGAACGGCCACATCTTCCTCTTCCTCCTCTCGCACTCTTTCCTCCTTCTACATCCACAAGCCTCACCGTCCTCCGTGTCCCTTCTCCATCTCAAAAGGTATGCAATTGGCTTTGCGTTGAGCTTCCCTCCCCCTCCACGCAGACCCAGAGAAAAGAGGACAAACCGCTGACCCATTGAATCCAGAAGTAGCTTTTACCCGTTGCTGTCTTCATAGCCCCTCGGAACCCCGCGTCGGTATTTTTTCACCGCACCGAGCTTCTCAAAACTTTTTCTTTCTCTTCTTCACATCTTTTCACATACACACTTCCCCACACATCTATTCAAGATGTCTGCTACCAACGGTGTCAACGGCAACGGCATTGCCAGCCGCAAGCACTTCAACGAGGGCAACTTCCTCTTCACCGTGAGCAAACCCTTTTGGTCGCTAATTGCCGACAACCCCTCAGGCCGAACACCCATGCTAACTCCCGAGATAGTCCGAGTCTGTCGGTGAGGGTCACCCCGACAAGATCGCCGATCAGGTCTCCGATGCCATCCTCGACGCCTGCCTGAGAGAGGACCCCCTCTCCAAGGTCGCTTGCGAGACCGCCACTAAGACCGGTATGATCATGGTCTTCGGTGAGATCACCACCAAGGCCAAGCTCGACTACCAGAAGGTTGTCCGTGACGCCGTCAAGGACATCGGCTACGATGACTCCGCCAAGGGCTTCGACTACAAGACCCTTAACCTGCTCGTCGCCATTGAGCAGCAGTCACCCGATATCGCCCAGGGTCTCCACTACGAGAAGGCCCTCGAGCAGCTCGGTGCCGGTGACCAGGGTATCATGTTCGGATACGCCACCGACGAGACCCCTGAGCTCTTCCCCCTCACCCTCCTCTTCGCCCACAAGCTCAACGCTGCCATGTCTGCTGCCCGCCGTGACGGCACCCTCCCCTGGCTCCGCCCCGACACCAAGACCCAGGTCACCATCGAGTACAAGCACGACAACGGTGCCGTTGTTCCCCTGCGCGTCGACACCATTGTCGTCTCTGCCCAGCACGCTGAGGACATCACCACCGAGCAGCTCCGCAAGGAGATCAAGGAGAAGATCATCAAGAAGGTCATCCCTGAGAAGTACCTTGACGACAAGACCGTCTACCACGTAAGTTCTTACCCCATTGCGCTACTTTATGGCTATCCGACTAACATCCATCAGATCCAACCCTCCGGCCTCTTCATCATCGGTGGTCCCCAGGGTGACGCCGGTCTGACCGGTCGCAAGATCATTGTCGACACCTACGGTGGCTGGGGTGCCCACGGTGGTGGTGCCTTCTCCGGCAAGGATTTCTCCAAGGTCGATCGTTCCGCTGCCTACGTCGGTCGCTGGATCGCCAAGTCCCTTGTCAACGCTGGCCTTGCCCGTCGTGCCCTTGTCCAGCTTTCCTACGCCATTGGTGTCGCTGAGCCCCTTTCCATCTACGTCGATACCTACGGCACCTCTGACAAGACCTCCGATGAGCTCGTCAAGATCATCCGCGACAACTTTGACCTCCGCCCCGGTGTCATTGTCCGCGAGCTCAGCCTGGACCGCCCCATCTACCTCCAGACCGCCAAGAACGGTCACTTCGGTACCAACCAGACCTTCACCTGGGAGCAGCCTAAGACTCTCAAGTTCTAAGTCAATTAGTACTGGACCGAGCAGGATTTCTTCAACAAGCTTCCTGCATTGCAACGACCTAGACGTTTATACTAATTTTGATATTCATGCGGACAGGCACTCAAACATGGCGTACGGTTCTCAACGAATCCCGGTTTCCAGCCTTTTCGGGTAAAGGCAGCAACAGCAACATCAAGACACGAGGGCGTGGTCTTTTTGGTAGGATCGTTTTTTCATTTTATGTCAAACGGTGTTAAAAACAATCGGAACAAGGGAGCGGTGGCGTCTTTCAACAAAGACACAAAGCGGGTTACACAGGAACAAATCCTGAAGCGATTTTTTTTCGTTTTCTTTTTTCCAAAGTCACAAAAAGAGCAATGCATTATGAGAAAGATACCCTTCGGATTGTTCGAAAGGGGAACAAAGCATCTACAACGGCGTTAACGGGGAAACAAAAGAACTTCAACATCTTTTCTTTCCTGGTTTTCTAGCCGACCATCTCTTGCGCGGTTGAGGGTGGCAGAGGCGAATAGCCGGGGGAGACAGGCCTCAGAGGTTTCATCTTTGGGCATGGGGATGATGTGGGCTTGGAGATAGCTCATGATTTGTAGATAGGTAGACCATTTGGCTACTGGCAATAGAGATGAGGATCTCACGAACTTGACTTTCTGAGACATGCAACTGTGAACCAATGACGCGAGCCAGACACGACTACCTAGCACCCAGCAGCACTTTTATCAAGCTTCACCGCCTCAATTCCACGAAGTGTCTCGGGACGTCCCCTTGCAGTTCTAGAAGGAAACCTAGGCTCAACACGGCCGGGCAAATCCTAGACATGTTTCTCAACAGCATGAAGCGGATCGCACGCCATACGTCGGTTGATAGACTGAACGCTACACTGCCCGCCCGCAACTGACTGTCTACATGCTCGGATAAGGAGGGGAAAATGACTTTTGGCCCAGACTCAAAGTCGGACTTTCAGCATGCAGGACGGAAAGTCTAATTCGGAGTATACCTTTTTGACAAAGTTTCCGCCGGTGGGAGGGCCGCGAAATTTGACGTGTCACAAAAAGAACGGGCAAAAGTTTCGCAGTGTCAATCGCTATGAGAGTCCTCCAAGTTCGTTGTCGTCGCCGTCGCGAGATTTGCGAAAATTGAATCCTTGATATAACCCTTTCTCGATGCTGCCGCCACACAACGTCCGCCGGGCCCAGAGGAGCTGGGCACCGGAGCTGGGGCGATCCACATGGAAGGGTGGCCGAGTTGGTTATGGCGCCAGGTTAAGGTCAGCTTAACATCTGTTTCCTGGTGGGGCAACCCGCGCGAGTTCGAGTCTCGTCCCTTTCAATTTTTGTGGTCTTGGGGTGATATTCGTATGAGGATGATTGGAATTTCCTACTTTTATGCCGTGCTGATCTCGTATGTGTCTTGTACATACTGAGTATTGTCCAGCGAGTGATTGCTGGGGGGTTTGGCGTGTTCTGTATCTAGCTATGTCCTCTGAATTTTGATAACGGAGCCACTTTGTCCCAATGATCAAGCGATCCACTTCTAAGTATAGATGACTATGTTTTGAAACTGTTAATGGCTTATTGTATGAGTTGTCGTTTCTTGTGTACTTCCTCATTCCTTGGGAGGAGTACTTATCCTTTTCATGCACTTACAATTTCAATGAGACAAATAAATGTTAGCCAATATTTCAGTTTCAAATGTGTGTGGCCCTCGTCAAGAACCAGCCGCCCGTTTGCGCGTAGGCGTGATATTCTACACACAAGTACAAAGACTCAAAATCCTTTTTGTGTCACTTCCTCCAGTATCTTGATGCGTGTACGAGAAAACCTTATTATAATCATCTGTCTCCCTTTCCTCCGAACAAACGTACCGTATCAGCCAACGCCCCCAGGATCTAAACAAAGACTTGAATAGACCTCCACCTCCGGAGACCGTCACACAAAACTCCGGGCCGCAAACACGGGAACCACGGGAAATGTGGAAAGTCTTCCGATCGATGGATACGTCCTCGAGCCCCGTTGCGGTCCGTGAAGTTCGGGAGCATTGTTCAGTATCAAGGTTGCGGCCCGGTGTCTCTTCCCGAAGTTGACGATTCTCCGGGAGGGTGTTTGCGTTGCGCAAGGTGCGGTGAGACTGAGAGAATGGGGGTTTTTTCAGCTCCACAAAGCGCAAAGAGACAAGTTTGGTATTGCTAATGCGGTCAAGTGATCAACGTAAGCAACAGATTGTTTTGATTTTGGATATTGACTTCTCACCGTCGACTGAATGGTAGCTGCTGCCATCAGCTGATGCTCGAAATGCCCGTAAACCTGGAATTACCTCACACGAACATGTTACACAAAAGTCGACAATAGGGCTGAAGCAGACCCCGACCTGGCTGGACGGAATCTTTCCCTCTTTACGCTTCCCGATCGGGACAGTCGTATCGACTAAAGTTGCAGTGGGATGGTACTCCGTGTGTAGCCCCAAACCCCAAAGCACTCGATCCTGTCTCCTTGTCGTTTCCTCCTACAATTGAGCAGGTGAGCTTGCTCCTGTGAGGTTCGTGACCCAGGCACGTAGTAGCGTGCATTGCGATGAGATCTCCATCTAGAGGGAAGCGTGGGGAGTGGTTCGAGCACATGGGGAAACGAGGGTGAGAGAGGGAGAGAAGGAGAAGAGAAAGAGCTGGTGGTGGGATAGGGGGAACGTAGGTTTTGGGCTTGACCTGGCAAGATTAGGTCAACCATCCCAACGGTACCCAACCAGAGATGAGGGGAACCAGCTCCGTCTCAACGATGATTTATGTATGCTTTGTACGCTTTGGGCCAGACGTATGTCTACGGCCGAATCGCATTGGAGAGATGGCATGTTTGTAGCAGGCAACCTCGAAACACTTTCGGCTTTTATAGTGGGTATGCTGAATGCCGCAAGCGGATCCGCGCCGGCATTTTGAGATTGCTGTTGTTGTTCATGTCTCTTCGTGGGCTAATTGATGCCAATCCACTGGAGTAGTAACTGAAATATCTGTGGGTAGGCGGTTCAGCGGGAGAAAGAAAAGCAACAGCATAAAAGCGGCACTCTACTCATGAACATGTGCGCTTGTCCGCGATTACAGGAGTAGGCTAGCTCCGCCAAGCAAACCAAGCTGGATCTTGTTTGGCAACTTGCCATGGCTTTTTGGTGGGTTGGTCGGCACTATGCCGAGTAAGTCGAGCGGCATCAGAAATGTTCAGTTGGAACTACTTCGTGATCGCCACGTTACGTGCAGGTATGTTGGCGTTTCATGGGTCGGCATCTGATGGCCATCTCGTCGTGGGGCTAGGGCTGTGGAGTGGTAACTTAATCACACCGAGCCAAGTAACGAGGCGTACACCGGTCTACGGGAAGCCGGCCAAGATGGGATAATGGGGTTAGAATCGGCGATCGGATTTGGGAACATCAAACGTGGTACGTTACCTGAAGAGCCCGGTGGCTGGTGGAAAGTTGATGACCCGGTATCAGTGGGTTCATGATTGATCCGTCAGTCCTTTGAAATCATTCTAGAATATGCATTTAATATCACTAATGAACTTGAAGCCAGAGCATTCTACAGCATGTTAATTTGCGAGAAGCTCAACGAACACATAACCCTTCCCGTTGACATGCAGATGCAGTCGGCATGCTACGTTGTGTCATCACAAGCCAACGTGTTCATGATGGAATGACGAAGATCATTCTCTGGCGATATGGCAAACATTTTTCAAACACCGTTGAGGGATTTGATCTTCCTTACGGCCGGGTGTAGAAGCGTTGGATGTTGGAATGGATAGCAGCCTAGGCCCCAGGGTACGATATGCTATGCCGCACCCAACCCTGCTTATTGAAGCGAGCGAACGAAAGACAACAGGGACCTGTGAGGCCGGTCTAATTCCGCGCTACCCTTGAAAGAGCATCCAGACTCGCCAAAGCTCACTATTCCTGCCATGACATTGCTTTGCGGCTTGCTGCCAGCCCCCCGGAAGATGGGGGGATACTGTGCCGAGTGGCCTGCCTGGCCGTCGAGGTAGCAGGTGATTGGCAACGTAAGTATCCTCGTCAGCCAAGATTCACCCAGAGTAATTTCACCCTTGAAAGAAATCCGGCAATATGGAAGACAGCATGCCGAGAGGAAACAGCTCAGAACGATACCAGTTCCAACGACGCCAACAATGGCCGGCGCCGGAGTTAGTGGCCTGGCAGGGGCTGTGTGATTTACTGGGGTGAGTGAAAGGGGATCTCTTCATCTTGCTCAAGAAAATTCGGGAAGGGTAAAATGCATCAGGGGGAGGGGTGGGAAGGACCGAAGGAATGGTTCGTGGCTGGGACATCCGAGACTCGATCCAACTCATTCGGTACGGGTTGCCGCTGGGGTACGACGGGCGGTGCGATCCCTCGGCCGGCGGGTGTGGTTGAGAAGCAGAGGGGCCGAAGGCGTTGGACAATAGCAACGTTGCCCCACACACATCCGAGAACAATGTCAATCGGGGGGCTCCACCGTGCCACCACAATGGAAAGAGGCGTTCGGCAAAGTGGGTCGATGCTCCGAGTGGTCCTCCCCCTCCGGCTTCCGCACCCCCCTACTCTACGCCCATCCAGTGATGCAGCTTTCCGGGGAGAACAATAAACTGGTAATGCCATTCAGCCGTGTGAAGTGTCAAACTTTCCTTTAGTGTTGGCCGGCTTTTAGGTACGCAGGAGACAGGGGCGCGTTGCTCCCATTGGCAAATGTCGTAGAGAGGACCGGACATCTTCCGCCTTGCCCTGTTCAGGCATGGGGGCATGTCCCTCGCCATGTGGGCACTTGCTCTTTTGAGGATGTTATCTGGTTTGATTTGTTCCTTCGATCGGCGTGTTTTGGGCGCAACAAGCATCGTCGGGATCCGCCACACCCTTGTTCTGGCTCCGAATGCTTGGGTCTCGTTTCGCTGTTGGTTATCACAAAGGTGTGGTCCGAGCAAGAGGAGCAGAGAGGAGGCCTGATTTAAACGGAGATTTGCGGGAAGCCGGCCCAACTCATCCTACTCTGGGAGCTCAAACAAGCTCACCGTGGCTAGTAGTGGTTGGAATCTAGCTTCTGCGCTTACACCGTGTGTCTGTGAAAGAATGTCCCAGGTGGAGCTGGACAGCGAAAAGTGAGAGATGATGGATTGTTGATGAGTGATGGAACGGAGCCCATTGTGCTTACCTGGTGTTTTCTTCGGCCTACCCACTGAAATGGGGAGGCACTGCCCATTCGAATGTTCCGTTCTACCGACTGAACAGGGAAAGCTGAGTTTCAATGTTACTTCTCACGTCTGGCGTCTTTCTGTCACATCTCCGCTAAAGAAACCTGGTCTCACCTTGAATGTGTTGTCATATGCCTAGGGAAGTGGTTATATATCGACTACTACTGCTTCTCATTCTCATCTCACATACGCTTTGCATCTTGTTCCACTCCACGTCTTCATTCTGAGAAAAAGTCGAAAGATAAAACGATTTCAGCCATCTCTAGCAGCTTGCACAAACATCGGACGTTGAAGACACAGCTGCGTGCCTTACCTCATCACCACTTATTCTCTACGCATCGCCATAACCGAAGATGGCTTCAGCCACCGAAAGCGTCCAGACCCAACACCTTGCTCTACTGTCAGGCCTCCATGCTCTGACGATACCCAAGGATAATGACCCATGGAGACAACCTCAGCCTCCAGCATACTCTCCGCAGGCACAACCGACGGTCTTTGGCAGCATCGCATCCCACTTTGTAAGACGAGATATCACTCATGAGAGCCAATACAGTCAACGGATCTGTCATCTTCCCCAAGACTCAATCTTGGATGCCGACGAGGAAGGGGAAGAGGAAGAACCATCACCCATTTCCCTGCGTATCTCAACAAGAATCGACGTGGCCAGCGATAGCAACCTCATCGCCCTGCCCTATTCGCCTGCGGCACAGGCAAATTCCATCGCAAAAGCGGTAGTCAATGCCATTTATGAGAGAGATTGGACAGCGGGGTGTCCCTTGATAGATGAAAATGGGCGGCCAAGACCATTGAAGCTGGAAGTTGATGCAGGTATCACTGTGAGGGGTTCGTCAAATGTCATCGGCACGGAAGCAGTCATCACAGAGTTCCTTCGTCGTGGAACGTACACACAGAAGAACCCAGCCAACCGACAACCCCGGAGACAGTCTACCGATTCCACAGCGTCTCCTTCATCGCCAAATCGGAGGAGGCCGGCCTCAGAGCTAGATGCACCAGAGCACCCAGTATACAAGCGCGCTCGGAGTGAGGAGTGAGTCTAAGTCCGTCTGTGTCTGGGTTCTTCTCGAGCAATGCTTCTTTGAATTCGGCGGTTCAGCTTTAGTTGCAATGGTAAGATGAAGGGAACGCAGAGGCATGTCAAGCTGAGCCCGTTGATCTTCAGGGGGACCTTAGTGGTGCTCGCCTGTCAGTGTCACTATGTGTCGCTGTTTGTGTAACGGCGGTGCAAAGCTATAAGGATCTCGCACAACCTATGTACCACTGGTATTGAGGAAAATAATAGTGCCGAGGAATGGGTGGGATTAGAGGGAGCTGTCTAGATCGATCTAGATGAGGTCGAAAGCTCGATCATGGTCAGCTCGCTGTATTCAAATTTCAGCAATTATACTGAGTCGACTTTGTGTCATGAATCGTGAACCCACATCTAATGTATTCTTAGCAATGAACCAATGGCTTCTCAATTCCTCTTTATGACAAGGCTGGAAATCGGTATAGCTTCTCCATTGATCTGTGAGATCGGGCTCCCGAGTATCGAGGTTTGAGCAATCCGGCATATGATGAAGGTCCAGGGTACGAAACAATTGACGTATATCCTCTTCTTTCCTCATCGCGGTACATCTATCGCACTTCCTAGACGTTGGCCATATCCACACCACCTGTTTGCTCCGTTTAAGGGATGGTTCTTCCGACGATCTGGTAACCAGGTCCTAGCGCGCCCGGGGAGCTAAGCCGCGCTCCCTTTCTTACCCGTCATTTGCTCTACATCGTTACACACGCATTACGCATTGCCTGGTTTGGGAAATCTGGCCGCGGACGGGGGTTCAACGGCAGGAGATCGATGACCCCACAGTTCTACAACACAGCATAAACCTGACTGCAAATACTGGCAAGTCAATAACTGCTAGCAACTGTCTGAATGAGCTCATCCGTCTGAGAATCGGCTTGACAGGACCAGTACGTAAAAAAGTGTCAAATTCTAATAATAATTGCTTCGCCAAAGGTTCTTGCCATGAATTGTTGTATAATTCCAAACTTACGGCGCAGCCCTCGATAAACGTATCAATGTAGGAGAGCTCTGAACACTGGATTAAGGAACATATTGAATCAGCCCCGGCCGTTGGGAGCATTACTCAAGTTGAGGTAGCTCTTGGCCTCATGGGCACCCTGCATCAACACCAAGGCAAAGCAGTCACCAACCCGGCCACCGGTGACAGTATACATGAGGTCAGGACTCTTGAGAGTTTCGATCCCTTCAACTGGGTCACGAATCAGGAAAAGCTTTGACGATTGCCCGTCAACATAGTCACAGACCGCAGGATAGAAAACATCGCCAAGAGGGTCAACAGCAACGAAGTAGTACTCTTCATGGCCAGGTCCACCGTAGTAAGGAGCCCACGCGACGACAACACTATCGGTAGGGCCACGCAGTTCAGGTTCGACGCGCAGCCTAGAAACGCCGAGCTTTGCCATGGTGGTGCCATAGTAGTGCATCAATCGCTGAGCTCCGTCGTAGATGAGGGCGTCATTCTGATGAGCCCACAGCTCCGAGCAGAGTTCATTGTCTGGTCCGCCGGTGAGGACTGCGTACAAGTTGCCGTTGCTGCAAGAAATGATCATGGTAGAGCCGCTAGGGTTTACAAGAAGAGAATACTCGTATCCGTCGGTATCATTGTAGCCCGAATTCGGAAGGGACTCAAGCTCATAAGAAAGGGTAGAGGAGCCCCCCTTATATTTGTGTGTGATGTCAACAATCGGGTTCGTGGGCTCGAAAGTTTGTCGATGCCCAATATGCCGCTTTGTGAAGTTGGAGGGTAGTCTAATCTTGTCAGCCCCGAGTATCTTGTGAAGCGGTAGGGATAGTAGAGGAGGCAACTGACGAGATGCATTCACGAGTCAGTGGACGATCGTCGGTATCCAACAAATTTATCTCCTTCAAACCCAAGATATCGATGTACAGTCTGTTACGCCAGCTGATTTGCGTGCTGATGCCTGTACAGCCATCCGTCTCGGTAAATCCGCCCTGGAAGCTGCCCGTCTCAGAGAGACCGATCGAAGCTGCAACTTGAGCAACACCCTTGATGGACGGCTCATCAATGATGCCTACGGACTTATCCCAGGACGCGATCTGGAGGCCACACTTGATACCTATAGGCAGACCAAGTGTCGTGGAGAGCATCAACTCACCCTCCGCTTCGAAGACCGGCTTGAAGTAGGGCTCCCAGCCACTCTTCTTGCTGTTAGCCGAGTGAACAATGTCTATGAGCACATGGGCGTCTTGCAGACCCATCTCAGCGCCCGCCAGCAGTTTTCCCTTGGCCGCTGCTTCGACCTCAACGCGTGATCCGACGTTGATACGTGGCCCGATGGTAACAACACCGTAGGACAACCCAGGTAAACCCACGTTGATCAAGTCATTGTAGAACTCCTCCTTGTATGTGATCTGGGCATCAATCCCTATCTTTAGAACAAACTTGATATCCGTCCTGATGTCGACTTCGCCCTCGAGAAACCCGCCAAGAGGAGTCCAGCGGGCTCGGCCAGCGATTTTGGCGTTGCCAGACGCACCGCATCCGACGCAGAAAATGTTCATGTATCCGTTAACGGTCTTCTCAGGGTCCTCCTCCTGAGAACCTAGCGCTTTCAGAAGGATCGAATCACCCCATGGGGATTTGACCTGCTTGGTCTTGGGATCGGTGAGCGTTTTTCCATCGGGATTCGATGACTTGGAGTCGGGTAGCTGCCAGGAGATATCTTTGTTGATGGAACCTCCGATTGAGAGAATTTGTTGCGTGGCGTGGTAAATTGCCTCAAGGGGCTTCACTATGACGTCTAGGAAAGACCAGAATGAGCGCCCACGGAGATGCCGGCGTTGTTTCCAGAAGGTGTCCTCTGGATCAATGTCGTACTTGAAATCCTCTGGAATAGACTCCTGGATGAACTGAGGGGCGATTTCCTGAACGAATCTGATACTCTCGGCGCTCAAATGGGTGTACCCTAGGTCATCATCGAGATCTTCGTCGAAGTAATCACCAAGACAGGCCGTTGGAAGTCCGTACTTGGTGTCTACTGGAGCGTCGCAGTTGCGTGATGCCTGCAAACTGGTGGAGTTCCCCGTAGAGGAGCTGTTTGAGAGTGGACTGCCAGGAGTTCCGGGCAAAGCAGTTGTAACAGGCACAGGTGAAGTTGATCCGGTCGTGCCAGGGGCAACAGATTCTACAGAAGAAGCGGAACTAGGATCGAATGGACTACTGCCAGATGTGGCGGCCGGTGCGGATCCCCATGTGAATGTTGGTTCAGAGGCTGAGGAAGGTTGCGGGTGGTGCCCTCGAGGTGTCCAACGGCCCCATTCGGTTTCACCGACAGTGATAATATCGTCAGGGTGACTAGGAGTTCCGGAGGCTGTTACAACGAAATCTCCTTCGTGAAACTTGAGTGAAGATACGCGGAAGAAACAGCGGTCGCCTTTCTTGTAATCACCGCAACCTTTGGCGAAGGCGACCAAGATCAGGCCGTCATCAGTACTCCAGGTATCCACGGCATTCTGATATCCATCTTGGCTGCCAAACGAGATGACCAGATCTGAAGAGTCGTATATGACGACTGCTACATGATCGCAATGGTCCAGGTTTACTGACGGGGCAGTGAAGTGGTAGGTGACAAAGGCATAAGCTCCTGCCTTGGCCGGATCTACTCTATTGCGTGAGCTCATCGGGTTGATGAGGATAGGTTGGCATCTTCGACTTACCTCCAACCCCGTAGTACATCTTGGAGCCCTTGCTGGGAGGAATGGGGATGACGTTGGCCGCCGGCTTTGTATCGCATGACCAATGGATGTTTGGCGACAGGGTGACGTGAGGCCCATCGTGAGCAAACGTTGCGGTTTGTTCTCCCGTAAAGCCAAACCTATTGGCCTTTTCCACGGGAGATGGGCAAGGCGTAGGGACAGCAGTCTTGGTAAAGGTGCCGTTGCTACCGGGTGCAGATGAAGCCGGATATGCGCTTGCGGCGCCAGCTATAGCTACTAGCAGTGCGGCTCGCATCTTGAGTAACATCATGGCGCCCGGTCGAGCATCCAAAGACTAAGTGAGTGACTGAATTAGAAGAAAAGATGAACGATAAGCGATGAGTGAAGCGTAGATGAGTGCGGCGGTCAGCTTGGCAGAAAGACATACAGCGTATTTGCTACATGGGCTGGGACTTCCTTAAAATGTTATGACCATAGAGTTGAGTGCAATGCTACTCCTCAATGTGATCTCAACAGAGATTTAGTATGTGATCTCACCAGAGGCTGAATGTCAGGGAGAATTTTGTAATTCAAAGCTGTTTCTTGAAGCCAAGACAAGAGATTCCTCTCTCATCAAAATCAGCCGTCGATAATTCCGACGGCATATAGGATCAGAATGCCGTGGAGCACTTTTCAGCTGCAACAATCACAAGAACGAGCGGTCTTCACATTGCGAGACTCACGGTTTCGACGACCTGAATGTCCCCAGACGGACCACCAGGAAAAAGAAGCACAAGGCAGTCCCAGAGGTGTTCAACTGATAATGGCTTCCCCGTTCCGCACGGAATCTGCCATTCGAATAACATCCCACTTCGACCGGCTGATCAGACTTGTCACATTTATCCCTTGCGCCAAGCCAGCCACACATACACAGTCAGTATTCAAGTGAGCTGCTACTGATGCCTTCTGTCTAGCTGATGAATGAGATGACATCCGGATACCTTTCACAGATCTGAGCGCAAAAACATTTTGAAAATCGCTGATTGACTTGTCAATGCACGCCGAAGAATATTCTCACCTCTCAGACTACATTCTGAAAGCCTCTATCTAGCAAAGTGATCGACCTCGCGATACCAACGCCGGATAATCTCTTCAAGGACGTTATCCGGTTTCAAACATGTACATGCACTTGACCAAATGTGACAGCACCAATTGAGAATGCCAGAACAGAAAGCTCCTGGACTTCGGCACGACTCACCTCAGCGGAAGCAGGGCACGCCGGTTCAAACAACTGCATTCTTCGTTACACTCAAACAAGCTTAAATCTTAGCTGGGTTTGCAGAATTGGAATGGGAAAGTCCCTTACCATTCCTGCGAGAATCTAGACGAAATGCCATACCACTTTGCGGTTCAAAGGACAGCACAATATTGGCCAGCTGATGGTAACCACTTCTTGGCGGTTTTCATTTTGGCTTGACAGCTGTTGTCGCCATGACCGAAATGCGGCTGAGGTCTCAGCCACGTTTCTCACGTTGATAGTAACGGAATTGCTATGGCACCTGTACTCCCCATATCGCCTTACAATGGCGCACACTCCAACCTACGTGTCATTCACGCGTTGGAAAAGTCTCAATACACAGGCTTCCAAGTACAAAGGGACCTTGGGAGTGGATACGAGGTGAGTTTCGCTATGCTGTTGTGCAAATCGCACTGAAAAAAGAGGAATTAGGTGAATACCATGAATTCCTCCTAAGTATGTAAGTCGGAATGGTCAGTGGGTGACATTGGAAGCTTTCTCTTCGTTATTAGGCGCTCTCGGAAGTTTAAGTAGCTCTCAATAATATGCTCATACATTTTTAACGAATTTGATGTAGAATCATCATGTCGATCGTACCACGGAAGAAAATGGAGGACGGGGGCCAAATTATCATCAAGATCGCCCCTAGCGGTTGAGGTTACAACAAGACCGCTTATCTAAGACGTGCGGCACAGTTCTTTATCCTCTTCTAGCCTGTTTGCCGTCTTTCCATCCTCGCTTTTCATATTTCTGAACACTTTTGGCTCAACTCTTGGACAGCAAGTACAAATTCATACAACTCCTTCACCAGAAACTAAAAAAGGCCGAGGTGGAAAGCGGGCACGCCGTTAGGGTATTTGACCACAACACGAAGGCGAGATGCGGACGCTTGACCAAGTCGAGTACTCTGAAGAGGCTACAGTCGCCGCCGTGACCGACTTTTACGTCTTTCTGACCAAAATGTACCTTCCCGAGTCGGCTGTCGTGCACCCGCCGCCAGGGGGGTGGCCAACGTTGGCCTCTGATTTACAGTGCCTGGGGAAGTCAGACGAGGTACTGAGCCTACTTTCACACCTACCGTACATCCGCCAAGATCTCGACGATAACGAGATACCAGAAATCACCCCTGGAGGTCGTTGGATAGACTGGCGCATGTCCGGCACCTGGGTACGCGAGGGCGGCAGCGACATCGACGAGCTTCGCACCATCACCGAGGGCCCCGCCATCACGGAGCACGTACCCGAGAGCGTCGTCGGGCTGACGATGAGCGAGCACCACACCTTCTTGATTGATACGGAGCTCGGCGTCATCTACTGGCCAGAGTGTCCCGGCCGGCTCCGCGACGGGCCCCAGTGCATCGAGGACGACCCGTACGATTACTGCGACGATGAGGAAGACGCCGAGTGGCGTGCCGACGGCGCCGCCTGGTCTGTCGCCGACTTCTTCAAGGTGCTCAAGGCCGAGTACCGCTTGCTGCGCTGGGTGCCGTGTAACGAGTACGAGGTCTTGGGTTCGGAGAGCGCGATGACGAGGAATCATATTCCGGCGCTGCAGGAGGTTTACCGGCGCCACGGTTGGCCCAATTCGCAAGAGTATCGAAAGGAGGAGTGCCTTGAGGAGACGAAGGCGGTTATGATTGCAATTGAGCAGGCAGGGGACGAGGAGGAAGGGCGCACTTAGATTTCATACGAATAAGGTGTGCCCATTTGCGTGCTTACTGGTATCAGGCTCGTTTCTTAGCCGCGTTCACTATTGTTGAGAGCCATACGCCGAATGAGCTGGTTACTCCGGTAAAAGAGTAAATAAGTGATTCTCACAAGCGTAGGTTACATTGGGCCTCGTGTAAAGCAGCCTCTATGCTTATCATGTTTTGATTACAAATTCATTACTTTCGTGTATATATAGCTCAATGGCGTGAACAGCCTCCCGACTAAATCCGCCCTCGTCTCTTAACTTCTGACCACCATCTCTTGCCTGGCCTGTCTTCCTCAATATTTTCCTGGCCTCTTTTATCAATAGCACCCTAATGTCCTCCTCGAGTTCCGTCAACTGACGGTTCAGACTTTCAAGCAGTCCACCTCTTAGTCTTGGCGGCAGGAGCCGGGCAGGGAGTTGTGTTTTCCGGGTCAAAGATATCGTCTCCAACCCAGACGGGCCAGACCTCGTTGATGACGGCCCGCGAAGCATTGTTTTTGGCAGCGTAGACGTTGATGAACATGGTGTCGGTGGCCATTGTATTGGGCAGGCCGTCGGGGCCGAACAGCTGCACAAAGGTGAAGTTGCCCTGGGCGCCGCACACCTTGCCAGTGACGGTGGGTTTGCCCCAGCCGTAGCCTTCGACCTCGTAGTGGGTGATGAAGTCCGCGGTCGAGGACTGGACGTAGAGGCCAGCGTAGGGGGGATCGACACGGTTGAAAAGGAAGGAGAATCTGGCGTGGGGCGTGCCTGAGAGAGAGGTGATTTCGGGAGCGCCGTAGGTGGTGACGTCGCCGTCCGTGTGGTTGTACCAGCCGCCGTGGTTGTATTGAGGCCAGGTATTGAGCGTTGGGGTGTCGGCTGCGGCAGCTGCCGTAGCAGCGACGGCGAGGCCTACGGCGATGGAGGGAAAATTGACCATTTTGAGAGTAGATGAGAAGAAAGTGAGGTGTTGGAGAAGGATTGTCACGAAGGGGAGCAGATGAGGGCATCAATCGAAAGCTCACGAGAGGTATATGATTATTTATACTCGAATACAGTCAAACCCGGGATGTAACTCATGAGTCTAGCCATGCTATTCAGCCTTTTGCCCCTCTACGAGGTCTTGGCAAGAATAGGCAGAAGGGCGGGTATTGCAGATTTCATCGTAGTGCCTCCAAGCTCGACCAGGGCCTGCCGCCCGAGTCTGATGCTATCATGCCACGAACACGAGCGCGACGGGTAAGACTCCCAAGTTGGGGTTAGCCGTGGAGATTTTGGTACCGAGATCTGATTTTTGATTACTCCATAATGGTTCATGGAGAGTATCTCGAGCAGAGGAGTACGTGGTAAGGGAGTTGGGAATAAAGCGAATGGCTCTCTCAACTACTGAGCCGTTGAGCAGAAAGAAAGGACATAGCTTGAGGTTTAGCAAAGACCAAAGTTCTTTCTGCAATCGTGACTGAGGTCGTTGAAAGAGGAAGGTGTTTTTGCTACGAAGCGAAGCTGCTTACGTCCACGAATACGATCTGACTGCTTCAGGGATTAACACGGGCAAAGATATCATAGGCCGCCCTGCCCGCTGCATCCACCCGGGCACCGGGAGTAAGCCAAAGGACGTGCATTCTGCGGAACCTAAACACTATTTCCCGTCCGTCCCGTTGGAGGCCAAATCGTCTCTTGTTTTGACTCTCTTTGCATCAGATCTTGATCAACCTAGCCTTGGCTGATCAGACGGACAACAGGCCCCGACCACTTCGTCTCTGCCTCCAGGTCTGCTCATCCCTGCTTCCCATCACCGTACCTTACTTCAGCTGCTCTTCGGTCCGAACTGTCGCCGTCTCCATGCGGTCGCGTCCCAGCTAATCCATGGCACAGGTTGCAGGACAACCAGGCACACCCCAGAGTTCAGCTCTTTTGCGCAACTGGTATCTCCCAACGGCCCAATAAGCAGCGCCAATTGCAAGAACAGCTTCTGTCTGTCACTGCTGGCGAATCACGTCCAGTTTCAGGACACTAATCGGCCAGCTCTACTCCAAACCAGCAGCGCTACGGCGCATCATATTGCGACGTCAATCGCACCAAAGACATCTTTGCTGCTTGCGGCGTTACCGATCTTGAATCATTGCTGTGACTGTGAGGAAGCCCCGGTCAAGCTGAGCTGAACATACAGTACCTACCTATCCGTAGGTAAGAAGTACCTTGCTCGCGCCGACTCGGCATGCATCCCGCGACGAGACATTCAAATCCCACCCAGCCAACCGTTGCAACGCCCTTTCCTTGGCCGTAGGTCAGCCCAGCTCCAAAAGAGCCCCATTTTACATGCAAGTAACGGCCCTCCCAAGCCTTCCAAGACGGCTCTGTACCCCGGAACACGCGTACATGAAGCCCGCCGAGGGGCTCTAAACCCCCGTGAAAATCCTCCTCCACGATGGGTAACTGCCTCTCACTTCTTCTCCCCTCCCCCTCCTCCCCCTTGCTCGAGACCACCGCCATGACGAACCTCACCATCCGCAACCTCACGGCCCTGCCAGTCACCCTCAAGCGTGTCGAACGCTTCGAGGGCGAGAGGAAGCGCACCGGAGACTTCCTGGGCAACACCTTTGGTACCATTGGCTCCTTCATGAATGCGACCAATTTCACCACCAAAGAGACCCACGCAAAGGGAGATGCCCACCAGACCGAGGATGTCGATGTTCATGTCGAGCCATTCGCCATCAGCGGCACCGAGATTGGCGCACCAGATATTGGAAACCACGATGTCGTTCGTCTCCAGTTCGAAATTGAGGGCCACCGTTATGAGATTGACGCCCCGAGCCCCACCAACCGCTCTTCCGTCATGAAGAAGCTCGACGATGCGCCTCTGGAGCTGACGGCCGTCTACGTGGCCAATGGCGCATTCCTCGCCATCATGTCGTCCGCAAACCTCAATGCCTGGATGCACGAGCTGCGCGACGAATACCCGCTACCCCTCCTCTCCATCCCCGGCACCCACAACTCGCCGACGTGCTACACGGCGCTGCCCTCCGTCCGCTGCCAGGCCGTCGGCGTCCGCGAGCAGCTCGACAACGGCGTCCGCTTCCTCGACATCAGAGTCTCCGTCTCCCAGGACAACGACGACCTCGCCCTCGTCCACTCCGCCTTCCCCATCTCCTTGACTGGCAACAAGTACTTTGCCGACATGCTCTCCGACATCTACGCCTATCTGGACGCCAACCCCTCCGAGACGGTCCTCATGTCCGTCAAGCGCGAGGGCACGGGCAAGGGCAACGACGAGCAGCTCAGTCGCTACCTCCGCGACCGCTACGTCGGCCGCGACGCCCACAGGTGGTTCGTCGAGCCGCGCATCCCGCCCCTTGGCGACTGTCGCGGCCGCATCGTGCTCATCCGCCGCTTCGGCCTCGACGAACCCCTGCGCGGCGAGCACGACGGCCGCGGCTGGGCCATTGACGCCCAGAACTGGCCCGACAACTGCGAGGACGGCACCGTCGGCGGCGGCCTCATCCGCGTCCAGGACTTTTACGAAATCGACCAGTCGACAAACGTCGAGAAGAAGATCAACTTTTCCCACGGCCAGCTCGAGCGCGCCGCCGAGCAGCTCTTCCACCTCCCCGGCATGCCCGACTTCAACGCCGACGCACCGCCGCTGCCCTTCTTTGTCAACTTTTTGAGCGCGAGCAACTTCTTCAATGCCACCTGCTGGCCGGAGCGCATCGCCGCCAAAGTGAACCCAGCCGTCATCGAGTATCTCTGCATACGCCACGGCGAGCCGGGCAAGGGTCCGCACCAGCTCAATGTCGGCGACGCGGCGACGGGCATCATTGTCACGGACTGGGTTGGCGCGCACGGCGATTGGGATTTGATCAGGTGTATCGTGGGCATGAACGCGCGTCTGCAGCTCAAGCACTAGGTGTGTCTGTGCCGCAGTGTGCGATTGGAGACTGGCGCAAAGGTTGTGGATATCAAGGGAGGCAAGGCATCATTGTTACACGATCAGAAAGCGAAGCGACAGAAGAAATGTGATGAGAATATCATATTTTATTATCAGGTATCAAACTAAGGAAGACAGATCAGGTCTCATTGAAGAGTCCAAGTTCCTAGAAATTGTCATGTTAGCGAGGTGCTTTGACAAAGTAATGGCAAAACAAAATGTAAAAATGACAGGTCTCGATCAGTTCTCCAAGGTGAATCGGTTTATGTTTTCTCTTTCATGATATTCAGTACTAGAGCTAATAAAAGGTCATCCGTGAGACGGTGGGCGTTGCGCTTGCAACAGAAAAAAGTACGGAAAAAATTGTAGACCTACCATTTGGGTATCAAAGCAAAACGAGAAACATCAGTACAAGCAAGTTACCTATGTCGCGGGTCAGCGACTTGTCAGGCATGTGAAGCAAACACCAAGTGAACGATCTGCTGGCTGTTAGTGATGCTGTCCAAAGGATGTGAGATGTGAGATTGAATTACCTCAATATCAGAAAGTGTTAATTACGTTCATGTCCAGCAAACACCGAAGTGAGCGCCAGTCAAACAGTGTGAATACTTGATCAACTCATCATAGTATCGAGAGACTGAACACGGTCGCCGCCTGGGCAGCAGAAGAGGAAAAAAATGTTTACCTGCGTCGAGAACAGTCAGCATGGCCAGCCCCAACCAGATGAACGCAAGCTTTCCAAAGGCCACTCTCCTGCGCGCAAACGCAGAGAGAATACCTTGAACACAAGCAAATAGTGGTAACCACGATCAGTTGACGATCGATCTCAACAAGAAGCCCCGACACCCAACACCACAGAGTTTGTACGCTCCGTTTGTTTCTGGCGAGGGGCATCGAGGTTCGTTTATGTCCGCCCGTTCGTTCAAATCTTCCTCATTGTGGTGTTTGCTTGTGGGGGAAGGAAAGCATTGAGGCGGAGCCTGGAAAATATGTATTTACCTATCCGACTGATGTTAGCTTGGATGCTACCTGGATAGATGCGAGCAAAAGAAGGTAAAATTTTGGCTCTAGATCAGACAAGGCTGAAACTATTGCACCGGATTCAACATTATGTATTCTGCATGAGGAATCCCTATGGTGTACGAAGTGTTCATCATATAGAAGCGAAGGGGAAAGGGGGGTGGAGAGACCGGAAAGTGCAAACGAACCTTTTGAAATTAGTGTCAAAAGCAAGGGCTTCAAATTTGGAAGCGATTGAAGATTCATAAGAGAAAATTCTGTTGCGCGTTAGCTTTGGTCCCACAACTCCGTAGACGCGAAAAGACAGGAAGCTGCGCAAGAATTTGCTCAGTTTTAAGAAAAGTGTCACACCATGGAAATAGGTCTGATTTGGATTGTTCAATGTTGTTTCCAATCATCATGCAAAAAGACAAAAGAAACCAGGTGAACTCTCGTGAGACAAAGAAGATCAAACTTACCAATTGAAAGTATTCCCAATGCCTGCCAGACGCGCGCCAGTCTGGCGTTTGCGCAATGGCAGGCAGAGGGAGAGAGGTCTTGGTGATTGACCTTGTTGAGTATGGAAAAGAGAAGTCTGCTGCAGTCGGAAGAGCTTCGTGGAAAATTTAAAGGAAAGAAAAAAGTCCAGAGTGGGGGTCCTACCTCGAGATGATGCGCTAGTCTCTTTTGGACTAGCGGGAAACATGACCACTGGCATGGCTGTGGCGGTGCTTTCGGGAATCTGTGCTGACAACCTCAGGTGGCGAAGTCAATCTTATCGCCTCCCTCTTTATAAGTGCTCCCCGCGATCTCCCGTCCTCCCCCAGGTTTCCCTCCTTTCCCAAGGACATAGCTCCAGACACGACACTGTTCGACTCGACCTTGACGTTCCCCTTACCGGTCGTGATCTCTTAGGAGTCACTCCAAACAAACCCGCCAAAATGTCTGCCGCGGGGGGTATATGGGCTCCAGCAGCCCTACGCCTCCTCCGCGTGGGCATCACCAGAACGACAAAGATGATACGAACCAAACTCGCAAACGCAACCCGCCCGGCCGCCCAGGGCGAACTCGCACACATCCCCATCCGCACGACGCCGACGGGCCGACAGCCCATTCACCCGGCCGCTCTCCTCAGACAGAAGCGCGCGGGACGCTGGTACTCGACCCAAAGCATCAACAACACCGTTCGCAGATGGATCTCCACGAGCGGTAGCCCCGGCGGCAGCAGCGCACGCTTCAGCCGGGCATCGTTCCCGAGTTCAAACACATCCCGCCGCGTGGGCCAAATGACCGGCCGCGCGCCCTTTGCGAGCACGCTCCGACCGAATCTCACCGGCGGTGCCATCGCCCGCACCCAGGGCGGCTACAGCGTCGGCGGTGGGGCCCGCTACTTCTCTCACACGCCCGCGGCGCCCGCGCAAGTGATTCAGAACGTCTCCGTCGCCATGCGCGCCTTCTGCCTCTCTGGCCAAAAGGTACGCTACGACGGCCTCAACGCTCGCGGCGACAAGCGCTACCGCGCCGTCTCGGAGCTCGAGCAGGCCGCGTACGTCAAGATGATGGGCGCCACCTCCCGCGGGAACCCCGGCTCCTTCGTCGACTTCCACATCAGCCCCACCGTCACGGCCCTCAGCCCCTTGGCCGCCGCCGCCGCTGCGGGTTTCACCTCCGCTGACGCCGCGGCCCCCACCACCACCCTCAACGAGGATGGCTTCCTCGACGTTCTGTCCATTGACTTTGCTCGCGCTCTCAAGGACCTCGCCGTCGTTTTCGCAGACCTGAAGAGGCTTGCCTTATTCGGTGATTTGCCAATCACGATGGAAAAGAAAAATGTGCTTCGGGTGCGATTCCCTGGAGTTGACGCCGAGACCGTCGAGCGGCTGTGCGATGATGCTGGCGTTCAACGCGGTATTGTTGGTCAAGACGCCGATTTTGAAATCGAGAATGGCGTCCCGATGGCGCTTCAATTCCCATACGCTCCTGACGACGACGTCAAGACCATTACTTCGCCCGGCGGTTCACTGCGGTCGCTCTCCGGCATCGATGTCGACCTGGAAGAGGCGTTCATGGATGAGATGGAAGAGCGCTCTTGGATGTCAGACCCCGAGGGATACGAAAGCTTATCGCCCACCCCAAAGACCAGTGAGGACTGCTCTGATGGGTATGAGGGACTTGAGGGCATATACAGATTCCTGGAGGAGTGTGACCGCAATAAGGGACGTTTTTAACGGGTGGGTCTTCTTTGTGTTTTCATCAACGGTCGAAGCCGCAGATTGGGTTCTGGGCGATGTAAGGATCTACGCTCTTTGTATAATAACATGGGACTCTGGCCTCACGAAATAGCCGAGTAGTGAAATGAGATTTCTTATATTTACATCAAGGCCAAGTCACTATTCAGTAGTGCATCGTCACACGGTGGACGTCATAAATGATATGTCTTGAATTGCCCTCATCTCCTATCCATACACCTAGAAAGCAACCCCGCAGACCTCCTTAGGCGCATTCTGTTGGCATTTAACTTTGGGACGATGCTTTTTGCGCAATACTGCGAGCCAATACAATCTACATCCAGAGATTGGCGAACAATACTTAGCCCTCGTAATCCAGGCCCACTGCCTTGTACCAGCTCTTCTTCTCTTGCTCGAGCATTGCCTTATCCTCCTTGAGCACCTTCTGGAGCTTCTTGGCTCGCTTAGGGCTGCCCAAAAGCGCAGCAAGGTCGCTGCTGGCACGGGCACGTGGGATTGTTGCCTTGGCAGAGGAACCCGCACGGTGAGGGGTCACAGGGGCAAGAGGCTCCTTGACCTTCTTGGGTCGTCCTCGCTTCTTCTGCTCCTTCTTGGGAGGGGGCGTCGGGGAACCCTGATCGAACTTGTGTGGAGTATCAACTTTGCCAATGGTCATGATTTCGCTCTTCGCGTCGTCCTCATGATTCTTGTTCTGCTTGCGCGATCCAGTGGTGTCAAGAACCCAGACCTGGCCGCCAGGAGATTTCGGCGACTTCTCAGGAACGAAGCTAGGCGCAGGATGCTGAATGCTGTGCGGCTTCAAGTTCAAGAAGGGGTTGAAGGGCGTACGGCCAGCTGTGCGGATGAAAGATCCGCGATTGTCCGGAGTGGCTGGAATAGGGATGCGAGTAGGTTCTTTCAACGCTGTGCTGGGGGACGACATCGCCTTCTGTGGGCCGTCGACGGAGGTCATGGAATCCTTAATCTTGTCTGGCGAGGCGGACTGTTCATCCTTCTCGGCGATTGAGAGCGATGTGCTTCGCAGTTTCTTTCTCTTCTTTCCCTCGATGGTCGTGGGCTCATAGACCTTTGCATTATGAACCAGAGTGTCTCGCTCAGTATTGGCTTTGTCGTCCTTGGCGACAACATTGTCCGAGACGTGTCCTACCTTCTTGGGTTTCTTGTATTTCTGGAATACCTCGCCATCCTTGGCGTCCTCACCTCCAGGGCTGGCCTCAGCCACCCTCAGGTGCTCGTGTTCATTGACATCGTCGATAACTGTGACAGCATGGGAAAACTCTGCATGCTTAGTCTTCTTCTGCTTCTTCTTTTTCTTGCCGTTCTTCGCCTCGTGAACGAGAAGAGGCGTGTCCTTCCTCTCGAATACTTCAGGGGTGGGGACAGCCTCAGAACCGTGCTCCTGCTCCTCTTTATCGACATCAGCGAGAGCACTGGAACGAGACTTCTTGTGCTTCTTCTTAAGCTCCTTTCCCTTCACCTCGGCAGTAGACGCAGACGCGTTCTTCTGGCCCTCGGCCTTCTGGTGAACAGGTGAAACCTCGCTAACATCAGCTTCGTTTCCGTGCTCGATGGGATGAGCTGTGGCCGACTTGGACTTGGACTTGGACTTGGACTTGGAGGACTTCTTCTTCTTCGTCTTTTTCAGTCCCTTGGCGACATCAGTACCAGAACCGGTGTCCTCGGCATGCTCGACGTCATTAGTTGTAATGCTATGTGAATTGGCCTTCGGGATATCGTGTTGGTCCTCGGTACTCATCTCATTGAGTGAGATGCTCTTGGACTTTTTGTGCTTCTTCTTGCGCTTGCTGTCACCGTCGTGCTGAGCCTTTCCTCCCTGTAGCTGGTTATCCTTGTCGAAACGTCCGTTCTTCAACTTCTTGGAGGATTGAGGTGTATCATCGTCGCGCTTTCGCTTCTCCTTCTTAGTACTGCCAATCACCGCGACATCCTTGTCCTTCTAGGACTTGGTGCTGATAGCGTCCGGCACAAGAGGACTGGCACTAAGATCATTCTCGAGAGCGCTGTGGTAATCGTCATTGTCGTCTTCCGAATCTTCAGTGTCCCACTCAACGGAAGAAACATCGCCATTCTTTGATTTGCGCTTAAACCCCTCGCTTGAGGTGCTGGATTCGTCTCTCAATTTCGACAGAAGGCTTTTGAGTAGGTCGACATCCCTCTCTCTAGCGTCCGAAGGATCCATGTCCAGCATCTTCTGTCTTCCTTCTAGGACTTTGGTCTGGCGGCGGATGAACTTTTTCTCTTTGGCCTTCTCGCGGAGTGAGAGCTGAAGTAGAAAGTCTTGCTGATCCTGGACATCGCTAGACTGAGTGGGACGCTCCAATGCCATCGTCATCTTGCTGTTGATTTTGCCTCTCTTGCGCATTAGGTCGGCGGCGGTCTTTTGCAAGATCCTTCGAGTATCTTTGTCAAAGGGCTTGGCCAAGTCGAAATCGTGACCCTTTTGTAGCTGGGCGGCTTTCGGGGGCGTCATCGTGACTTCGTGTAAGCCTACCTTACACGAGTAACGCGGCGATGAAGTGGGAATGATTTGGGTGATAGTGCAATGGTTGCTCGCTTGACTCGATATGGTCTGGGTGATGCAAAGTAGAAGTTTTTGCTAGGCCGAGGATGGGGACGCGGAAAGAAAAAGTTGGTTAAAGGACCTACAGGTGAGGTGAGGTGAAGAAAGGAGCTCCCGCCTGTTCGGTGAAGGAAGGCACCTTCCACCATTCGAGAGCTCCCATCCCCAGGCAGGTAGTCGGTGTTGACACCTGCCGACCCCCGACGCTAAGTGGCAGCAAAGGGACGCTGCACCTCGAGAAAACGGCAACGGAAGCTTCTTCTAATCTGCCATGTGAGGTTTTCCAACAACACGAGCCATGATAACTCAGATTACTGATACATCGAGAGGATTATCCACACTAGCCTCCCGTAGACCCTGCAATTCGGTGTCCCTGACACAGTAGATCCCGAAGTCGAGATCCGGGGTAAAGCCCAAGATGGCGCAACTCCACCCCCACATTTGAACCTCGGCATTGGCGGCCCTGGGTTTCACTGCCACTGGAGCTGCCCTCTCTGTCCGGTTAGCTGGCCGGTTAGCTGACCATCAGCTACGCCGAGGGCAGCTTGGCCATCGCCTGTTAAAACCGTCGCGAATTCCCCAGAGCTCGGCCGAGGTGCAAGTCTGCTCACGTCTCCCCGCCTTTTCTTTTCCAATTGCAACTCAGACTCGCTCTGTATCGCTAGCTGTACATCACACGTATTCCTACAGAAGACTTCACAATGAGCGGCCCCGGTGTTGGATTCGAGTACCCCCGCCAGCCCGTTTCCTGGGTCAAGCGCGATGTGCTGCTCTTTGCGAACACCATTGGTGCTACCGACGACGAGCTTCACTTCCTCTATGCAAGTTTTCTCCTCTCATCTGACTTTTATGACTGTTGATTGCTGACCGTTTGCCAATAGGAGCTTCACCCCAACTTCGCCGTCTTCCCTACCTATCCTCTTATTCTCAGTGAGCTCCATCGCCTCAATCGACACTGCGATCAACCCAGCTAACACCGAGCCAGCATTCAAGGGCGACACCCAGGAGGTTGTCGACTTCTACGCCGCCCAGAAGGCCGTCCAGATCCCCAACGTTCCTTCGTTCGATGCCCGCCGCGTCGTCGATGGCCAGCGCAAGATTGTGCTTCACAAGACCATCCCCCCCACTTCGGCCGGCAAGAAGTTCGAAGTCCGAACCAAGGTTCTCGGTGTTTACGATAAGGGCCGTCCCGGCTCCGTCGTCGAGACCCAGACCGACCTGGTAGAGCTTCCTAGCAACGAGGTCTACGCCAGCGTTATCACCAGCAGCTTCTACATCGCCCAGGGCAACTGGGGCGGCCCCAAGGGCCCCGCGACCGAGAACTTCCCTCCCCCGAAGGACAAGAAGCCTGATGCCACCTTCTCCCAGGCTACGAACAAGGAGTCAGCGCTCCTCTACCGCCTCAATGGAGATTACAACCCCCTGCACGCGACCCCCGAGCCCGGCAAAAAGATGGGCTTCCCCGGAGCTATCATGCACGGATTGTACTCCTGGAACTCGACCGCCCACGGTCTGCTGAAGGCCCTCGGTGGCAGTGACCCTGCCAACATCAAGGAGTACCAGGCGCGCTTCGCCAGCCCCGTCATGCCTGGTGACAAGCTGGTGACAGACGCCTGGAGGACAGGCGATGTCAAGGATGGATGGGAAGAAGTTCGCTTCCAAACCAAGGTCGAGGGCGGAAAGATCGTTCTGAGCAATGGTCGCGCGCTGTTGAAGGTTGTGGAGTCCCCCAAGTCGAAGTTGTAAAATAATGGATTTTGGATGAAATTTTGGAACATTACAGTTCAGATTCAAGCACAGCATTCTATAACGTCATAAAATCACCTTCAAATACTTTGAGACTCTTTCGCTGTAGTGTGGTTGTTGACATGTTGGTGCTTAGTATTGATGACCACTCTTGCGCTCACTAACAATTTTGACGTCCCGGATCAGCTACAGCGAAAGAGCTCACGTACTCGAATCTCGTGGACCATTCTGCTGCCTGCCCACTAGGTACCTCAGAGCACCGAACCAAGTACACAAAAAAATGCGCATAGCATTTGGGACATCTCAGCGGTGACGACAACTTGCTGGGTAAAAAATGTCGTCAAGTAATTACGTTGGTCAGCGCCTGTCTTACGATAATGCACTTTGCACTGTCCGCTACATAGGGCCCGTCGCTGGCACGTCAGGCAGCTGGCTGGGCGTAGAATGGGACGACACCGGACGCGGGAAACACGACGGCCAACATAAAGACGTCCGATACTTTTCATGTTAGCTCATTTGCCCCCTCTTGTGTCGTTGCGCCGACAGTCAAGTCTCTAACTGTGGCCGCCAGGTCTCTCAAAAGCCCCCACCGCCGCTTCATTCGTGCGGCCAACCCGCCGCGCCGACGCTGCGCAGAGCTTCGTCACCGCGTTACACGGCAAGTATGCCTCTGAGGCGGTCGCGAAGCGCGAGGCGGAGATTCAGCAGATCGTCTTCTTTGGTAAGAAACCTGCTGAAGAGGTCGGCTTCGACAAGATCCGCCGGCAGCTCGCGCGCGTCGAGGACTTGACCATTGTGATTCTTGATGGCACGCGCATCCAGTCGGACGTCGTGGACGGGGACAAAACCATCAAGGAGACGAGCCCCCTCATTTACGAGCTGGATATCAGCAGGAACCTGTTTGAGGAGTTTGACCAGGTGATCAAGATCTGTCAGGAGCTGGACGGCTTGAAAAGTTTGAGACTAAAGTACGTTTTGAGGCTTTTCTTCGTCTTTTTGATCAGCTTTGAGACTGACTTGTTCCCAGTGGTAACCGCTTCCGAGTCATCGAGACGGGAGAAACGCAGGCCTTTGCAAAAGTGACTGAGCTGGAGCTTGAGGAGACGCTGTTAAGCTGGGAAGCGCTCTGCGGTCTTGCTCGCAAATTCCCGTTCCTCGAGACCTGGAGCTGCAGCTTGAACCAGTTGACCGTGCTGCCCAGCGTTTCGTTCGGATCGCTCGCTGCTACCCTCACGACCTTGGATCTCGAATTCAACGAGTTCACATCACTCTCTGACATCGCGGCTCTGTCATCCCTGGGGTCCCTCCACAACCTCCACCTCAAGGGCAACAGCATCGCCACCATCTCCTCTCCTTCCGGCCCGATCCCGACATTTTCAACGAGTCTGCAGTATCTAGACATATCCTATAACGCCGTCGCAAGCTGGACCTTTGTAGATGTCCTCCCCACCTCATTCCCGGGCCTCACGGCTCTCCGTTTCGCCCACAACCCAATCTACGACCATCCCGACCCGGACGCCGCCGCCGGCGACAACCAAACAAAGTCGACGGACGAGGCACACATGGTGACCATCGGCCGTCTGGCCTCCCTCAAGGCCCTCAACTTCACAGCAATCTCGCCCAAGGACCGCGAGAACGCAGACATGTTTTACCTCTCCCGCATCGCCAGGCAGCTCGCCTCCGTGCCCGAGGCCGCCGAGCCCGAAGTCATTGCCCAACACGCCCGCTATAAGGAACTCTGCGACCTCTACGGCGCGCCGGACGTCATCCGCCGCGACGAGATTAACCCTACCTACCTTGAGGCTCGTCTCATCACCGTACACTTCACCCACGTCGCAGCAGCGGCAGCACATACAGACGGCGGCAGCCGGGAAGAAGGACAGCAAGTGACCAAGACGGCCACGATCCCCAAATCCTGCGACGTCTACGCCGTCAAGGGGATCGCGGGACGGTTGTTTGGTGCGGAGCCCCTGCGGCTGCGTCTGGTGTGGGAGACTGGCGAATGGGATCCCGTCGGCGGGTTCGACGATGAGGAGAATGCGGATGATAGCAGCGACGAGGAAGATGCTACCGGAAGGAGCGGTGAGGGCGCTGCTGGGGCGCAGGAGGCGAGAGGAGGTAGATGGGTCAAGAGGGAGGTTGAGCTTAGGGATGGGCCGAGGCAGTTGGGGTTCTGTGTGGATGGAATGGATGTCAACATCCGCGTGGAAGATAGATGATTATCTTCTTTGGTCTGGCTCTTGAGTGGTCTCGCGGGATAATGCATATGGATTGCGGCTAGACTGCGTATGGTCGTCTGTTTGTAGCCTCTAGACTGCGTATCATTGCGTTTGCTGCGTCTGTACAAGCGACATGGGCATGTACGCATCCTGCCGAGCAGAAGATTGCAACAAACGGAAGGGCGGAGAATAAGACAAGACAGAGCTCCTGACAGAAATATGACTTCACGGTCCCATCTCCTCTTAATCTAAAACCGCCTCATATCCCATTTATTCGGGTTGAAACCCTTGAGAGGTCCTTAGAATCAGTACACGTCCCAACCATGCCGCCCAAAGTCACCAACGCCACTACTTTCAACACAGCCGCTGGCAACACCAGGAAGGGCCTGTCTCACTCGATTCACGGCCCACAAGCGGACGATGGCCCTCAGATACGACCGACACACTTCATCATTCGCGAGGGAAGCGACAGCCCAGGGGCTATTGTACCCGTCATACCAGTCGACCTTCTCCCAGACTATGTGACCATCGTCGGCCTGCCACGTACACTGACCATCAACGACACCACCGGCATGTCGAATCTGGGCACATTCGCCAAGTCGCAGAGTCACTTTCAGCTACAATTCGTATCCCCAGCGCATGATCGTTCCACCGGAGGAAGTCCTGAGAGCCGAGATTCTGGCCGTCCTCTCGAACCCCAGCGGCTGGGACCTGACGCTGCAAAGGTTGGCAAGCAGTCTCATGTAACAAAGCGCGGCGGTGTCACTGAATCTTCAAAGTCAGCTGCCTCGCAACCAACTCCCAAAATCATGACCGACGTCTCTCCACTCGCTCCTCCCCCTCTCCCACCCCGGGTCCTCGACTGGGCCGAAGACGACACAGACTCGGTCTCGACAGACAACTTCTCCTCGGCCGAGCTCTCCGCGCCAGACTCCTCGTCAAAGTCCTCCTCCGGCTGCAGAGACAAACGAAAACCGCTCCGACGAGTCCCGGTCACGGCTGCGGCCGCCATCAAGGAGAGATCGGATGCCGAGATCGCGGAGCGTATGCTCGAGCTTGGTCGCATCCAGCAGCAAGCAGTCGCTCGCAACCACCATCACCATCCTGCCCAGGCCCTGAAGATGGCCGCAGCAGCGGCGGCGGCGGCGTCTCACAGCAGTGACGGCAGCACCAGAACCAGCTCCAGTATTGCTGCCGGAACCTCGAAGCCTACCCCTCCTAAGCTCACCGCAGGGAAGCAAAAGGTAGTCCGGCCGGACGGCAGCCTCTGCCGGCACTGGTGCCAGACGGGCCAGTGCAGCTGGGGCAACGAGTGTCGCTACACGCACCAGATGCCCCTGACGCTCGAGGGGCTCGCGGACGTCAACATGACGGAGCTGCCGTCCTGGTGGCGCAAGCAGGCCGGCTTGCCTGCTGAAGGGACCATTGACCCACGCATCTTTGCTGTCGCCACCGTTGCCACCGGTCTGAAGAAGAGCAGCAGCAGCCCCTTTCCGGCGGCAGTAGGCGTCTCTCACACTGCTCCGCCGCCGGTGGCTCTTGAGTCGTCAAGAAAGGTTGCTAGGGTGAAGCCGGGAAAGGCTGAGAGGAGGATAGCGAGGGAGCTTCGTGGCGTGCAGTTTCGGGTCGAGAGGACGCAGGCGACAAGGTCATCTCCAGTTGTTGCTATTGGCAGTAAGAAGAACCTGAGTTTGGGGCGAATGCAGAGTCAGACAATGGGGATTCGGCAGATTGACGAGGTTGTTGAGAAGCTTGTTGATATTTGATCCTAGGTCAATATCTTTGGTGTGTGTGGCGTCTTTCTTGATAGACTTGGTTAGGAAGTAGACGATTGATGAACCGTCCAGTCAATGCAACTCAATTTGATGTACTTCTCTTTCGAAAGCCACCTTGTGATGGACAAGATATCTTGAATATCAACTTTCGTAAACCACTCCGTTCGAGATGACGGCTATCGAAGGCGCAGTTGCTAGACGCCATTGTCAGGCTTGCTTGTAAACTTGCCAAGTCCAATGTGACTTGCTCCAGATTCCCAATATTGAAGCCGGACTTGCATAATCTCCGTTACGCTGTAACGCACCGCCCAATATCAGACCAGCAAGGCGGCGGGACGACTACCATGCGGGAAGGAATATAAGCGTCTGACAGCATGTCGATCGGACTTGGAGGGTTACGTTCATCAGTTCAAGTTGATAATGTAAGCGGCTTAAGTCCATCCTACAGGCTCCCAAGCCCGTCGACGCAGCGAATTTCTCACATTTCCGACCGATCGGGAATCGAGGGTTGTGGTAGATGCTAAATCCGTCTACTGGTTCTTAACCCCGTCTAGACTCCAGCGAATGAAAGCGTGCCAAGGCAGTTAATCGTCCAGTGTACGGTACTCATCCTCCCGCAGCTCAAGCCCGACGGCTCGCCCGAGAACGTCCGCCGCTCTCTCGACAAGATCCTCTCCCAGCTCGGGGGCAGGAAAAAGGTTGACATTTTCGAGTGCGCGAGGCGGGACAAGAACACGCCCCTCGAGGTTACGTTCGGCGTCATTCAAAAGGAGTACATTGACACGGGCAAAGTTGGCGGCATCACACTCTCCGAGGTCTCGGCGGCCACCATCCACGAGGCCGTCAAGATAGCCAAGATCGTTGGCGTCGAGGTCGAGCTCAGCTTATTCTCCACCGACCCTCTAACCAACGGCGTCGCCGCCGCGTGCGCGCAGTACGGCATCCCCATCATCGCCTACTCGCCCATCGGCCGCGGCATGCTCACGGGCGAGGTCAAGTCGCTCGACGACATTCCCCAGGGCGACATGAGGCGGCACATGCCCCGCTTCCAGCCCGACACGTTCGACATCAACATGAAGCTCGTCGAGCAGGTCGAAGCCTTGGCTGAGAAGAAGGGCGTCACGCCCGCACAGCTCGCCATCGGCTGGGTCGTCGCCCTCTCCAAGAGGCCCGACGTGCCCGAGATCATTCCCATCCCGGGTGCCACGACGGCGGCGAGGGTCACGGAGAATGCAAAGTTGGTTGAACTCACCGAGGAGGAGATGGCAGAGATTGACGCGACGCTGGCCAAGTTCGAGGTCGCAGGTGGCCGCTACCCCGACGGTGCCCCCGTCAACACCTAAGACATTGAATGAAGCCGTATATAGAAAGCATTTTCAAAAACTAGTCAAACCTTTTGTCCCAAACGTTAGCTTGACATTTCCCTAAGCGTAGCCTGAATGTTTTGAATGAAGAAAAGCTTCGAGAAGCGGGCTCAGTGTTGCTAGTAAGGCGAAGATTTTATCCACAAGACGACCCGGAGGTCTTCAGAATTGCAGAATTCTTTTTTGATCATCATTGTGCCATTGGGTATCAAAAGCAATAAGAATAGTACGTTGCAACTTACCATTTGTAGTCCGAAGCTTTCGGCTTCGCAAAATATTGTGGTTGGACTTGGGTGAGAGAGATGCAGTGTCGGAAGAAAAAAGTTCTGGTCTGGCCAAGGACATTTATGTATACGATGACTAAGCAAGCTATCCTCAATTCCTAGGCGGCCAACCGAGATGGTGGATGCTCTTGGTTTCCACTTACTTGACGGATACCTCAACCGATGGCTACTTGTACATAATGAGTATCACAGCAGTTCGGTCAGTGGACGGCGCAAGGAGTGTAGTCTTCAAGAAGTAGATTGATAGGCTCAACAACAACACGGTATCAGGGTATACAGCAACGCGCCTTTTACCAACAAATCGAATATAGTGGCTCTCGCCCCATAAGGTACACGAAGAGAAGTTGGCTTCTACACCATCGCTCCATTCAAACCGTGAGCCTCAACCCTATTGACCAGCTTCTTCACGTTTGTCCACTCCTCCGCCTTGAGGTCGTCTCTTCCTCCTAGGCCAGACGCCACCTCGAACACGGTCAAGACTCCGTCGATACCTCCCGTAGCCAGACGCTTGCCCTCGGAAGGCTCCCACACAACCTTGTTCAAGCTCTTGGCAAGCATCGTTCTACCATCCTTGCGAGAGCTCGGGGATATTCTCGCCACAGGCTCCTCAGTCTCCACTGTGATGTCCCATAGCTCGAGCCAGCCTGCCCCATCAACCAGGGCGAAAACACTGGGCTTGATCGGCGACCATTGTGCATCATATACCACGTCTTCTCGCACAAAGTCGATAAGTGGTGAAACAGTCGGCTCAACACCTGCTGTCGATGTCGCCGCGGGTGCGCGAACCTTCCACAGTCTGACGCTCCAGTCGAGAGAAGATGAGAGAACCAAGTCACCAAGATCCACAGGACCGCGGGCAGGATGGAAGTCCACCGACATGACCGGCGCCGTGTGTCCCTTGTAGCTGACGCGAGCATCAACTCCGGCCTTTGCGCCGGCTCGGTCGTATCTGTGGCAAGGGAAAATAGTGCCCTCCTCACTGCCAACGAGGAAAAACGTAGGATCCGTTTGGGGAAACGCTAAAGAGGTCGGGCTGATATCGTCCAACTTGTAACCGGGCGGTGCCTTGAGCTCCAACAGCTCTTGCGGCTGGGCAAAGACGTCCATGCTCCAGCCGCAGACCACACCGTCCGTAGAAGTTGAAATGATGTTGTTGGCGTTTTGAGTACCCACAATATCGACCGAATAGATGGGGTGCGTGTGGCCGTATCCTGTAAGTGGCGTCTTCTGGACGGGTGCCGATTTTGCTCTCATATCCCACAGCAGTACTTGACCGCTGTAAGTGCCACCGATAATGAGGTTTTGGTGATAAGGGGAGAATTTCGCAGTGAGAACATCAGACTGTGCGTGAAAAACATACTCTGGTCTGTCACGCAGAGCCAAGCTCCAGACTTGGACCAGGCCATCCGGCTCGTGTGGTGCAGTTGGGTTTTTGGTGTACGATGCCAGCATCAGCTCAGAATGATGATGTGAGAAGTCGATGCTGCTGATCATGCGTTTCTTCGACCATCTTTCATCGAAGAACTGGGCCACCTCCTTGACTCTCCGCCGACCTTTGCCACCCACGTTGCCGCTATCATCGTCATCGTCATCCACATCTTGACCTTGGAGGGCGTAATCTGTGAGAATATCGTATTCCTGATCAAGAGCTCTTTCGATCACCTTCGTAGATTTCTCCAAGAATTCAGAAAAGTCGGGGGCGCCAGTGACGGCTTCCAGCTCCTCGGCAGTAAGCTTGCGCATAGGATAATTCGCCTTCGCCGGGGTGTCGCTCGGAATCACACCGTCCTTGAGCAGATCCAGCGAGGCCTTGAGCTCCTCTTCCACCTCCTTTCGAATGTCCTGTCGCAGCTCTTCTTCGCGATCCCGCTGCCTTCGGCTCAGTCTCTTGCTGGGCGTCGATGTGATCGGAGGGATGTCTTCGGTATCGGAGAGTGACTGGGCTCTAGGTCGGGTTGGCGAAGTCCATGCTTCCGCCGTTTGCACTCCCTTGCTGTATGAGTGCACTTCCTTGACAGGAGATGGGGGAACTTCGTAAATAGTCGTGAGCGGTGCCGTCGTCAGACTCAGCTGCACGGGAGTTGCAACAGGAGCTGGGGCCGGAGTTGGTTGGCCATTGGCGGGGGTTGCGAACTCCGATGTTGCAGTACTCAACTCTCCTGCGCTGAGGACGCTGTTGGGCCGGCTTCCCCTACGGGCCGGTGACGCAGCTCCTCCTGTCGTTGATCCAGGTCGACTTTCTCCCACCAAACTGTTGATCAAGGTTTCGATGTCGCGGCGGTTCTCGGCTCGGCCTGGGATGGGGGAGACCAGCTATACAACACATCAGCAGATTGCATCGGTGAAGGGACCGGCTCATCTCACGTCGCCTGGGCTTCCTGCACTTTGCCGGCTTGCTGTTGCCTGAGTTGCACGAAGCTCTCTCTGTCGCTTAAGCTCCGCAAGCTTAGCCTTCTTTGCGAGGATTTCATCTCGTCGCTGTTGCATTTTGTCTTCTCCTTAATCCCATCGCGGGACTGGCCGACTGTGGGGTGGATTGTCGCGGGGCAGACACTGACGTTGCAAAATCAGGTAGGTAGAGTCGAGAGATCGCAGGTGAGGCCGAGAGCCGGGTGCACAAAGGTCAAATAGGAGCTGCCTTTTTGTTGACGATGTCGGATGCCTGTGACAGTGTTTGGCAACCGCAGCGATGTTCGGTTTAATGGGGATTCCCTTTCCATGCGCGTTGTCCAGTCGCGATTCCAGAGGGACCCCTGTTTGGAGTCAGGTACAGCTTCTGCCCAAATGCTGCAGAAAGATACCTCGTTGGCCCCTGCATTAAAGTTGACCTCCCGGTCAGTAGCTTGGTGGACATTTCCACCAAGAAGCAACTAACCTTGCAAGGCAAGTGACGCACGTGATTGCGACAGATCGGCAAAGCGTCGGCGAAATTGCGCAGCGGTATTCGGTCGCTGAGGTAAGGAAGGTCCCTCAGCGGCACAGCGGCTGGGTGCAAGCTTCTGGGCAGCCCACCTCAGTCAGCATGGCGACGGGCGCTGGGCGCTGGCAATAGGCGGTCCATTAGCACTGGCGCTGGGATGGTGTTCCCCGTCCGAGCTCCAGACACCCGGGAGTGACTTGACGGCCAACCAGTGGAAAATCTGCGAGTTTTCCCGAGCATATTTTCAACCTGGAAAACCTCACACCCTGCGTCCCCTAACGTAATTCCCTCGACAGAGCTCCGAAAGGGTCAATTGGCAGCCATTGTCAACCCGCGCACTGTCCTTTCTATCGTTCGCTCCCTCTCGAAAGCAGTTGCGCAATCCAGGCAATTGCCCACAATGTCTTCCTCCTCAGGAGTTAACGTACGTCGTGTCCTTCGCCCTCGTCCGCATCTTGCGGAGCACCCAGCCACCTTGTCTCCCTAAGCCGACCGACGACCCTCCATCGCCACGCCAATCGACCATGAGCATTGAGCTTGCGCTTTCGAGAGTATGAACAGCTCGGCTGATTGATGGACTTTATAGGTGCTGAGATACACGGCCCTTGGCCTGGGTGTGTTCTACGGCTTCACACATCAGCGAACGATCACAGCAAGCCAGAAGGCTGCCGCTGCCACGAAGGAGTACGAGCGCAAGCAGAAGTTGATCGACCAAGCAAAGGCCGAGTTCGCGAAGAAGAGCCTGCCCGTCACGGCGGCGGCTGCTGATGCCGGTGGTGCGTTCTCCCTCGATAAGACGTGGCCGGCTTTTGGACGTCGCAGTCCTCGCCCGTCACTTCTCGCCCTCGTCGGTGGCTTGCACAGAACTCATGAAAACTGACATCAGCCACAGCCAACGTCGACCCGATGGACCCCAAGTTCGACCTTGAGGCCTACTTCAATAACCTGGTGAAGCAGAACCCGTAGACTGGATAACCGAATGGGGGAAGGGGACGGCTTGCACAACGGATAGACAGGGTCAGGATTGGGGATACGCCTGCTCACGGAGAACACGAATAGTCCTAACAAGGGACGAATAATCTGGTCTTTTGGCAGCAGTAGGTGCATGGTAGGCACCACGCCCGATGTCACCGCATAGACATTTCCTTACGTCTGTTTACCGGATGTACATGTGTACAATACGCTCAACTAGATGACAATTCCAAGGAACGAGCCATTGGATTCCATCAATTACTTATATTTCTCGCGTATCAACTTCCCAATCTCTGAGCCTGAGCGGGTTCTATATGCATTGACAATCGACACATAGGTCCATCGTGGCCTGTAAGACAGTGAAATGCTGCTTTCCCTGACGTTGCTGCAATTGGTTCCAGCAGATGGCTGAAGGTTATTGTAGCTGTATATTGGCCGACTGAACCATAACATCAAACTCCGACGGTATATCTAGGTAGAAGCTGGGCAGCCATTTGGAGGCTTTCGCTCGTGACACAGATTAGATGACTCGTCTGATGCGCATTCATCTCTAACAGTATGGTGCTGTATGGTCATTCATCAACTTTCCAGGGATCTCCATGGAATGCGCCGAAGCTGCAACAATAGACTGAGTATTCTTATTGCCCGTTATGTATGATGCGTCTCTTATGATAACGTACTTTATGGACCGCATACGCCATCTACTCTCGAGGCCGGGATCCGGCACTGACCCGGCCACCCCGGACGGGACGGGATCCCTTGGCCCGGGATATTCTTTGTCCGAGGCACGTGACTCCACCTTTCCCAGACTTACGCGGAAGCCACGACTTGGCTGCTGTCAACGGGACACACCACTGAACGGGTCGGCTCTCCATGGACCGTGCACACTGCCCCTGCACCACCGATTCAGGTGCATAAGCTCCAAGCTGTCCTTCTCAGATACCTTGCTGTGAGACAGAAGGTTGTCGTCGCCAGCTCCATTTCGCAACCTTCAACCTACACGGCCACTGCCTTTCTACACCAAACGCGGCCACAATGACGGCCCAATCTCTTGGACCCCTCTCCGGAGGCAGCAAAGAGAACACACGAACTGTCCTCAGAGTCACCATCTTGTCTCTGATCGCAGCTGCCGCTGTTGCTAGTCGTCTCTTCTCCGTCATTCGTAAGTGCCCCTCGACACGTTGCCAAGGGTCTCCTTCCTGCCATCACCAACACCAATTGGTGTTTGGATCGGTTGGAAAGGAAGTCGCTCATCGCAATGCTTCTCGCTGCAAAGGAACCACGCTGACTCAACTTTTACAGGCTTCGAGAGTATCATTCACGAATGTTGGTCTCTTCCCGTTCCACGTCCCTTCCTTCGTACCCGGAACTAATCGTTTACCAGTCGACCCCTGGTTCAACTTCAGAGCAACCAAGTATCTTGTGGCCAATGGATTCACCAAGTTCTGGGACTGGTTCGATGATCGGACATGGCATCCTCTCGGTCGGGTTACTGGAGGAACTCTTTATCCCGGTCTCATGGTGACCAGCGGCGCCATCTACCACGCACTTCGAGCTCTTACGGTCCCCGTCGATATCCGCAACATCTGCGTTCTTCTGGCGCCAGCTTTCTCCGGCCTTACCGCCTATGCCGCCTACCTTCTTACCAATGAGATGACCACTTCGCCCTCGGCTGGTCTGCTTGCGGCTGTCTTCATGGGCATCTCACCTGGTTACATCTCCCGATCAGTTGCCGGCAGTTACGACAATGAGGCCATCGCCATTTTCCTTCTTGTCTTCACCTTCTACTTGTGGATCAAGGCATTGAAGCTGGGCTCCATGCTCTGGGGTGCTCTTTGCGCCCTTTTCTACGGCTACATGGTCGCCTCCTGGGGTGGCTACGCCTTCATCACCAACATGCTTCCTCTGCATGCTCTGACCTTGATCCTCATGGGTAGATACAGCGCCCGTCTCTACGTCAGCTACACCACCTGGTACGCTCTGGGTACATTGGCTAGCATGCAGATCCCCTTCGTCGGCTTCTTGCCCGTCAAGACCAGCGAGCACATGCCCGCTCTCGGTAAGTGAAACGTGAGAGCTTTGTGTCCATGTGAACTAACACGCGCTAGGTGTCTTTGGCTTCCTGCAGCTCGTTGCCTTCATCGACTATGTTAGAGGTGCTATTCCCAGTCGTCAGTTCCAGACCTTCGTCTACACCTTCCTGGCTGCGACATTCGGTCTTGCGCTTGCTGGCTTGGTGGCCTTGACATCGCTCGGATACATCGCCCCTTGGGGAGGTCGTTTCTACTCTCTCTGGGATACTGGCTACGCCAAGATTCACATCCCGATTATTGCATCAGTCTCTGAGCACCAGCCTACCGCTTGGCCTGCTTTCTTCTTCGACCTGAACATGCTTGTCTGGCTCTTCCCTGCTGGAGTCTACCTTTGCTTCCAGAACCTCCGGGATGAGCACGTTTTCGTCGTCGTCTACGCCCTCTTTGGCACCTACTTTGCCGGTGTCATGGTGCGTTTGATGCTTACTCTCACTCCCATTGTCTGCGTTGCCGCGGCTATGGCGGCATCTCAAATTCTCGACACCTACATGGTCGCCAAGTCCCCCAACCCTGAGGACTACAAGACCGATGATGCTGTCGAGGGAGCCTCCAAGAAGGCGGCCAAGCAGAGCGGACTCAAGTCGACCAGCAAGCCGGTCGTCGGTATCTACACCTTCCTCTCCAAGGCTGTCGTTGTTGGTGGCATGTCCATCTTCCTGCTCCTCTTTGTGCTTCACTGCACTTGGGTCACTTCGAATGCCTACTCTTCGCCCTCTGTCGTCCTTGCCAGCCGACTGCCCGATGGAAGCCAGCACATTATTGATGATTATCGCGAGGCTTACCAGTGGCTCCGTCAGAACACCAAGGAGGACGCCAAGATCATGTCTTGGTGGGACTACGGCTACCAGATTGGTGGCATGGCCGACCGTCCCACTCTCGTCGACAACAACACGTGGAACAACACCCACATTGCCACTGTCGGCAAGGCGATGAGCTCTCGTGAGGAAGTCAGCTACCCCATCATGCGCCAGCACGAAGTCGACTACGTCCTTGTGGTGTTCGGTGGTCTGCTGGGCTACTCCGGTGACGACATCAACAAGTTCTTGTGGATGGTCCGTATTGCTGAGGGCATCTGGCCCGAAGAGGTTCAGGAGCGCAAGTTCTTCACCCCCCGTGGAGAGTACAGAGTCGATGACCAAGCGACCGACACCATGAAGAACAGCTTGATGTAAGAGAAAAGATACTCCTTCAGTCTGAATTCCTACTAACAATCTCATAGGTACAAGATGTCTTACTACAACTACAACTCGCTCTTCCCCGCTGGTCAAGCCCAGGACCGCGTCCGTGGCGTTCGTCTCCCGGATGTCGGCCCCAAGCTTGACACCGTTGAGGAGGCGTTCACCAGTGAGAACTGGATCATTCGCATCTACAAGGTCAAGGATCTTGACAACGTTGGCCGTGACCACCAGGCTGCTGCAGCCTTCGAGAGAGGTCAGAAGAAGAAGAAGGCCATTAAGAAGCGCGGCCCCAGAGTCCTCAGAGTTGACTAAAGAACGGGGACAATAAGGCACTCTGAGGATGTTGCCTCTAGAGTGCCTCTCAAATTTCTTTGTATTGGGACAGGGATAGGTGGTTCTAGATTCCACATGTAGACACAAAAAGCACGCCTAGGCGAATGTACACTACTTGATCATGATTCATTTCGCACCCTTGCAGGCTACTGTGACTGCCGATGTTGACGAAGGTACATGACACTTCATATGTTCTGCCTCAGCAGGCTTGTGGTGTGGTAAAGATCTATGAGGCAACAAAAGGCTCATCAGCACACAGGAGTTAGATAAGACGAGAACCGCAAGCAATCAGGACAGGTGAGATAGGTACGTTGTGAGTACACGCTATCTCCATAAGTAACTCGAGAGATCTCCATAGTCCTGATCCCCCAATACCCACCAAGGTGTTTGATGATGCCGAGGATCTTCAGGATATTCCGTTTTCTTCGTATCCCTTTTTCTGCTGGTACCACTGAAGCAGCGATTCAACAACGTCAACATGCTGCACGTCAAAAAGATCTAGGAAGCGCCTGCGAATATCCCTTGCTTCACCGCCCGCCAGGGACTGACTTCGGGATCCTGGAAGAAGAACTTCATAAGGGGAGGAAATCCCCAGCAGGCACCAGAAGCCATCTCAGTACCATATTGAGGGCACTTGGAATACAAAAAGGTACGTACCTCCCATTTTTCTTTAAGCCTTAGGGTGTTGCCTGATTTCGATTCCTTCTTTTGGTGGTACTTGAAGTTGTTTTTCCGGGGAAGGAGCGCCCTCAGCGCTCTTTCCATGGTGTTGCACCTGTGACCTGCCTCACCACAACAACCCTTCTAGATCTGTGGCACCGATAGCTTTCCTTTCAACCCTCCCCAAACTTATTCCAACTTGCTTACAGGCGCCCCATCCAGGAAATTGCCGATTCTACTGGAAACCACGGGATACTCTAAGAGCATGGCACCAAAGGAGAGGCCTCTAGCCTCGAGGGCTGGAGGAACGGACTCCTCTCGGCATCGTTGTGAGGCATTCCCATTCATAATTTGAGGTTCGGTTACCGGAGTACTGATATTGCAAGCAGCGGCACGCAATGACGCCCCTCATCTGACTCACCATCAGCCGTCGGACGGTCAGCACGAGCGTCAGAGACGACTTGTCGGAGCACCTCCTCGGAGACGCATCAGATCCAGTCGCGCTTCTGGCCGTTTCAAGGGACTTTCGCAGTCCGAATCGACTTACTCTGATGTCTACTCAGCCTCGCAACGCTGCCAATCTGTCTGCTTTGATACGTCGGAAGCCGCGACTGCTACACCCCCCATGTATGCGTGCTCTTCGGCAGCCTTCACCCAGAGCCGCTTCAAGCTCACTCCCGAATCGCTTTCGGGTTGCCATGTGGAAGAGGCCTTTCTTGCGGAGCCTGCAGAACTTCAGAAAGATGTCGAGACGGAGGCCTCGGATAGAACCATCACCGCAGCCACTTGTCAAGAGTCACGACGTGGAAAGCATGCGTCGCATTATCATCGCCAGGATACCAGACGGGACACCAAGCGCGGCAGAAACGAGGCATCTTGCGACTAGGCGTCCGAGATCGCAGTTCATATCGACGACAACACCGATGGGTTCTATTGTTTGGGCTGTGGCATTCGCCGATCTGACGAGCAACACAAGATCCGCAAGTTTAGAGCTGGAGACCCGGCTTGGCGCAACTTCTGCAAACCCTGCCACGAGAAGCACCTAATCAGCGAGGATGGCAAGACGGTGAAGGCAAATGGTAACTTTTGCTTCGGCTGTGGGTTTGCCCGCTCGTCTCACTTCAACAGGGAGAATCCCATCAAGCCCAGCAAAAAGCCGGCCAAGAACTTTTGTGCTCATTGCATGAAACGTCTTTCCAAGAGAGCAGTCATTCCGACAGAGACCTTGCTTGGTAGCGTGAGTATTACCATTACTACACCCAACAGCTCTAGACACTAACGATATCCAGTCTTCCGATGAGAGTGACACGGAATCGGATTTGCACGAGTTTGACGCAGATCAATATGGTGAACAGAACCCAGATCATGCCAGTCGTTCTCGCACCGCGCCCCAGCAGGAGAAGGCAGAGCCGAAGAAAGATGCCACAGACTGTTTTATTGAGTGCAACAAATCTGGAAACGAGTCGGATGAGCTTTCTCCATCAGAGTCTGTTCAAAAGCGACTGAGAAAGCGCCGTTCTGCTCGAGCAAGCGATGCAGTGCCTCTGGGAGAGGTTCAGCCCAAGTCTCATTGCTCTACGACCCGTCATAATGATGATCTTGCGAACAACGTCGTCGCAGCGAGCACTGGCCATAAGGCTCCTTCGGTTGAGGACGTTCCTGATACTGAAGCGAATTCACAACCCGAAGACGACATGCCTGCCGACTCTTGCCGCTCGCCGGCCTCAGACCGTTCCACCTCTCTCAAGGCCGCGCCTGTTACACCAGTTCAAACGATATCACAGGCTATAGCCAGCGAAGATTCCCTTCATCCCGGCCCGCCCCTGGACTCGGGAACCGGTTCACCTTCCAAGCGAGCAAGATTCAGCGAGCGTGTCGAGGTCCGCACATCTCCGACTTTCTGGCAGCGAGAGCATCCCGAGGGTGATAACCCATATGCGCAGTTCCAACACGAGCAATACAACGATGATCTCCGTGATGGAAAGAAGGCTGTTCCCCTCAAAGATCCACTGAGAGACCCTGATGGCAGGACTGCAGGAAGGCTCTATGTGCCCTTGTGCAGCATCGACGACCATAGCTTCAACTCTTGGAGCAACGAGGGTGCGGCAGGATGGGATGACTTTGCTGCGAGATTCACATCCAACTCAACCAAGGTCTCTGGTAACAACCCGCTTCATTCCAGCGCTTTATATACCTCCGGAGGAAACCTGCCGCGGGATTGTTCCACCAGCAATAATGATCAGTATCGTCTCACCGGAGATCGATCGAATCCAAACAATCGACAGAAGCAGCCTCAAGGCTCCGGCGATTTCTCCTACGGCCAAGGCAAAGAGAATCAGCCATGCCCGCCTAGTCCTATCGCGCCAACTGGCTGGGGTTCGCTGCACGATTACTTTGATGACACCCACAATTTCGAGAACCATCACGCCTCGAACTGGTCATCTCGCCGCAATGCTCGTCGCACTGAGCGAAACCATGGCCCATGTGCTAATCAAAACGGTTCCTTCCGCAATACAGAAGATCCATATCCCAGTTGGGATCACCAGGCAGACGGTGCACATAATCTTTTCGGTTCCTTCAGGCATCCTGACGACTACGATTCTTTCGGAAGACTCGGCTTCAATTCATCATATGATTCAAATGATCATGGGCGATATTCTGGAGAGGATGGCTTCCATCACGGCAACTACGGTTCTGCTTCCGCTCATCAGCAATACTACCAGGGCGACCAATCAACTCCACCGAAAAAGAAGCAACATGGCTTTGATTTTGGTGCTTCTGACACCCAAGAGAACCTTCACACTCGCTCCTCTTACAACTTCTCTGGTCATACGACTAACCAAGATACGACGACCAGGAACGGTGCTTCGCGTGGTATCGAAATCCCGTTCGAGTCATCAACCGCGAGCAACGACGCCCTTCAAGAGCCCAAGCTTCCTCCTATCGGCATTGTCATGGAGATTCCGGATGACATGTCCGACAGCGATGTCCACACCCTTCTCATCCCTGGCTGCGACGACTATGTTCCCATGGCGTACTGAGCTCGGATTGGCTGACAGTTATTTGTCGCCCAGAGCAGCTTTACAGCTTATTTTTACTGATTCTTTCATCATGTCTGAACTTCAACGATCGAGGATCGTTTGCGAACTTGTCACCAGCAAAAAAACTACAGACGGCATCACGACTATGTGACGACGGACCGATATTGTCGACCTAACATTCTGCCTGCAAACAGATTTGCAGAATCTTGCTATGGAATACTCCAACTTTTGTTTCGCTTGTCTTTTTTACGTACTTTCCTCCAGCTGGCCACTTCCCCTTACGCCATTACCCCTTTTCGACAAACACCGCTAATTTCATACCCCTCTTGTTGCTCTCATTTCTTTTCCCCGTACACCTTTTTGGCACGCTTCGCCACAAGGCGATTTGCTACGAGGTATGAGAGGAGACGCTCTTGACCATAAATCGTCAGTAAGCAAGACTACATCACCATTCAACGGGATCTCTTTCCGATACGATCGGACGCAACCTCGTGGTTTTACCATAGCCGAAAACCCACAGACGCAGCTTGCAGAGGTTTGGTTTGGGAATACTGTTAATTGGAGAAGCATCGATTCCACTTGGGTGATGGTTTTTGCCTTGTGCCTGCGAATTTGGGCAACGTTTCCGTTGAGTTTGGGAATCATTATTCATTTGGACCATGGCTCCGACTCACTCTGGATGATTGAGAGTTTTATCAAGTCGTCGTGCAGGAGTGGTTAACCCTGTCTACTCCGGGAGGAAAGAAGATCAAAGACGACTACGAGAGTGTTCACTTGTACTTAGTTAGTAACACAACCAGAAATGCGACGAAAATTTCATAAACGAATCGCTTTAGTGTTGCAACACTCCGAAGTGATTATATGGGTATTGATGTCGAGGGTTATTCGTCCCTCAGGCGAGCCAAAGAGCCTCCCCGAGGAGCGAAAAGGGCCAGAGCTGCAGAGAATAGCACCGGGATCTATCGATGTGACAATATCAAGTTTGGGCCATCGTTACCCCAAAGCAACGGATTCTATTCTCCGATGGTGCGCCTCCACCTCAAGACATCAAGATGAAAAGGCAGTCTGCGATGAGAACCTCTCCTCTCTTTCGCCTCTCTGTCTCTTGCCTCCCGAGCCCCGACAATGCATATCGACAAGTCCCCTTTAAGAACATTTGTGGGAACGATTGAAACCATCAACGCCAAAGACAGGTCTAGCAAGCTCACAAAGGTTCAAAAGACCCAATTGAATTATTCAACCGAAATAGTATGAAACAAGAAATGACAATACACATGTGGATATATATTGCCGAGCATAGAAACAAAAAGGTATCAACGACAGTAGACTCTTGACACACACATATCTCTCTACGGCTTCCTCCGCGGTCCGGCTTGCTCAATGGCCGCGTCCAACGCCATCTCCTCCTCTTCTAGCCTCCGGATCTCGTCCTCCGTCATGCCGTCCTCAATCAGATGCGATACGTTGGAATTGACGTTGGGCGTTGACGAGCGCGGACCGCCGGCGCCGCTGCGGGTCATGTCCTCGACTGACCGCGAGGCGGTGGACATGTTTTCCTCTCGGTATGGTGCAAAAGGAGGCTGGTGGTGATCCGTGGCACTGACGGCTGAGGCAGGTGCTGCTGCTGCGGTGGTGGTCTCAAAAGCGTCGTTAGGATCGTCTTGTTGCAGTTCCCGAGAGAGGTGGTGCTGTTCCTGAGGTTGCGACTGCTGCTGGTGAAGCTGGTGCTGGGAGTGCTGGTGCTGCCCATCGTCCGTGTACGGGGAGTGCGGCGATTCGGTCACCCTGGCGTGGGTCTCCTTGTCGGCGAGGTACTCGTGGGGATTGTGGCCGGGGCCGTATGCGCCGTCCGAGACGTGGTCAGCGCGGCGTCGACGGCGGCGGAGGCAGAACCATATCATGAACGCGATGAGGGCGAGGCCGAGAACACTCCCGATGACGATGCCGGCGATGGCACCAGGCGCGAGACCTCCGTTGCCGCCGCCACCACCATTACTACTGCCGCTGCCGCTGCTGGAACCGCCGCCGATGGTTGATTGTGATGCATCAGGATTGAGAGAGGCCGTGGAGGAGGCTGCTGCTTGAGTAGTGGTCGTAGGTAGCGGTGATGTTGAGTCACTTTCGTCTTCACTGCCGACTCTCTCTACTTCACTGACACCGCGTTTATCCGCAAGTTTTCCGACTGCCTGGTCATACTCCACAGACGGATAGTTTCCAGTGAAGACGGCAAAAGCCCCGCTGGTCGTCGTGCCTGATTTGGTTTCTGATGTCCACTGAAGCTCAATATACATAGTGGAATCTGAGTAGGTTGCCATCTTCTTGGCCTCTATCGGCAAGACAAGAGTCTCGTTGCCGAGGATCACTGTTGTTCGATGTCAGCAGCTGAAATTGAGCAAGACTGACGCGAGCGATCTTGGAAGACATCCACGAATCTGGGCACGGAGGCAACTCACTTGCATATGTTTCTTGACGTTTTACAGCGGGAGCTGTCGGCGGTGCGAAACCTGCCGAGCTCCTCCCAGAAACCGCTCCAGGGTTCTCCTGACTTGGAAACGCTTCCATAATGAGTGACTCTGTTTCTTCATTCGATTTTGCCAACCAAGAGGCCTTGCTGAGCTTGACTCCGCTGGCCAGCTTCCACCCAATAGTTTGGAATGTGCGGTCCACCGTGATGACGTACGATGTTGAGCCGTGTGAACTGAAGGTAGTGGTGTTGAATGTGATTTTCTTCCCCTCCTGGTCCGTGGTTGACCTTGTCGGATCTCCCAAATTGGATGTGAAGTCAATACCACTGGAAGCTTCGCCCTCGAAGGCGACGTTGCCATTCTCGCCGCCGCTGTTGATGACAATGCGCGCCTTTTCGGATGTGTCATCGCGACTTAGCTGAACAGGCGCTGGATATGACATGTTGTGATGTCTGTCGTTCTTCCCAGCAGTCTACTTGTATGCTATGTGTGTAGCGTTCGCCTCGATGATTGCGCCACTCGAGTCTGTTGGCGTCGGCTATGTTTGATAGGATCGTATCTCCGGCTTTAGTCGTGCTCGTTTCTCTATGCTGAATCGACCAAAATGTCCAAAATCTTGCCCAGACTGTGACTCCCTTGATATTCTTCTCGTCGAGGGAAATATCCCGTCACCTTACAAAAAGTGTAAATGAGATGAAGTGAATCAAGAAGTGAAGACAATGCGGGAAACGAAGTAAGCAGAAATGGAGAAAGTGAGTGGCCAGGCTGAGAGAGAGAGGTGGGAAGGTCAGAGAGAAGAAAGCCACCGAGGCGTGTAAGACGGAGAAGAAATGAGACAAGTCGGTAGGACAGAGACACAGACAGATGCAATACCAATCTAGCAACCTTGGGGCTGACAAGGATCAACGAGACGGGCACCTTTTTTCGTTGGTCAGGTCCCGGCCGGTTTGCTGCTGCTGACCGGGGGGAGGGGGAAGAAGGAGAAGGGGCTCGGGCTCTTGCGCGCGCGCTTTCGTTACCGAGAGGAAAGGTTTATTGTCAGGGTTCGCGAGCTTTCTTTCGCTTCTTCGCTTCCTTCGCCTTTTGCAGTCTGTTAGTCGTCTCCCGATGCAAGTGCAGGTGCAGGGATTCGAGGGGATGGATCTGCGCTACGCCAACTACAACAAGCCACGCCGCCAAGGCAGCGCCGCCCAAAGAAATGAGGGAGGAATGGATCCGCGGGTGGTCGAAGGTCAGATTGACAATATGAATACCGTTCGCCGCCGCCTGTCCGTTCTTGATGGTTGATGTGCTTGCTATGGCTGGATATTTAGAGTGAGGCGCTGTACATTCCCTCGCGAGGCACCTTTGTTGGTGGTTGAGGCTGAGGTGGAGTGCTCGGTATCAGCTAGACTGTCTACATGGTGTACCTTAGCTAAGTAGTAGGAAAGACGAAGACGGTCATGAGGTGCAAAGGGTCCTTTCCTCGTCTCCCAACTTCGGTACGGAGTACATCTTGACAATATCTTGCAAGGAAACGACTGATGCGTGCGTGCCTACCAACCGGGTGGGTCTGTCCAACAGGCAACTCGACGCAGGGTTGGGAATCCCAAAGAACCCCCCCAAACGTCTCCTTCATCTCTCACCTCTCTTCTCTCCCTTTGGATGATCAGTCTACACTATCCTTCTCGATTGAGAACCCCACCCACGATTCCAGGATCGGCACACTGGATTGGTGAGATGTTACACTGCAGCAGCAACAAGTGCTGAGTGCAATCACCAGTATGCTCCGCCACCAACCTGTCTCGATGGTGACGCCATCCCCAGAACACAAGACGGAGAGGGCCAGCACAGACTGCTTCTGGACAACACACTCAGTCGAATGATCCCCTCTCAACGGAAGCCAATATGGCCATTGACATCTCCAAGATTTAAGGTGTTTAGTGCAAGAGGAGAGAACGGGAGACGAAAAGACACAGAGAATGGCAGAGAGAGGTCGTGCGTGGTAAGGCTGGAGAAAAGCGGGCCACGCTTCCAACGCTAAACCATGGGGGGAGCCACAGCCCCAGCCCCACCGGTCAGCAAATAAGCACCATCCAATGGAACGCGGCGCAGGCAGCACACCAGGGACCTGAGGTGATGCTATTAATTGAAACAAAAAGAAGAGGCGCCGCCGCCCCCTGCAGACATGCACACCAACGTCTCTCTACGGAGTACTTCCATGGAAGCAGCCCAAGTTCCAACCAACCTGCCAACCCAAAGATGGACAAGACAGACGACGACCCTTACCGTTTGATGGAAACCCGCCAACGGTCTAGCGCTACCGCACGCTGAGCTGCTAGTGTCGCTGCGGCTGATGTGAGCTTTGCCCAACCCGCCTTAGGCCTTGGACGCTCACCGGGGCGATGCCCACCTCGACAGTCGACACCAAATCCTTCTCCCGCTGCCGTCGCCGACGATATGCAGTCTCTCAATACCACCTCTGCTCCATGCCGTGGTCAGGCTCTCATCACTCTCAGACCGGCGGGTGGCGACATGGGCCTACGTATGCCGTGGACCATGTCATTAAAACAAAGTAAGCTTCCTCTTCAAGCTTTCCCGCTGCTGTCCATACTCTAACGGTCTGACCTCGTTCCCTCGCACGGTTGCTCGTTGTCAAGCCCCGAGGCTTACTTCAGATGCTGCTCGGTGGATAAGAGCCATCCCATTTCAAAACGAAGAATGTCACCCGGTTTCCAAAACACGCTTCGTCTGTACCGAAAGCTCGTGAAAAGCACTCTAAGATGAAGAGACGACACACTCCTCTTCTCCATGCCATCCCATGTTCCCAAAAGTCCAATTCCCCTCCCCCACCCGCTACGTCGCATTGTCCACACCCTCTTCTCTGCTGCCTGCCGATCCTACCACACCAACCCGGGCTCTGCGGCCTGCCTAACAAATCCCTGTCCCGAAGCTCCCACAGCTCCACCCAATGCGCTCGATGGCAACAGCGGCGCATGTAAGCCAACATCCAACAACGACGAAACATGCCACACGCACACAAGATCCCAACTTCCAACGGGCGCGTCGTGAGAAGAAAATGATGTCCCACTCTCCGAGCGAGCGCCTCGCCTGGTCAAGGCCTTTATGCACATTGTTGGCTTCGTCGGCGCATGTTTGCTATTACGGGCCCTTGTAATGGGGACAAGTCCGGGCGCGTGTAAGACGATGCGCTCATTACGACGAATACATTAATTGAGAATGGCATGTGCGGAATGGCATAGCAGTTGCTCAGTGACCTAACCAACTCTGTTACTTCTTGTCCCTTTTGCTGCCCCTATCCGTCACTCTGGCGCCCGTTTTCCCCCCGTCGCATGCGAGCACCTGCCAACAGACCCCCAATGTGATACACATTTATAGATAGATTGCCAAAAAGAAGCCATTCGTAGTGACCGGACCAACAGGCGCAACAAAGGAACCCAGTTTGTAATTTTCACAGGACTTACACGCCCGGCCATATTCCTATATCCGGAGACGGAAACCCGGAAGAAGTTTCCACGATTCTCACCTTGCCTCAGCTCACAACTTAGACACAAACTTCAGAGCTTCCCCGTTTCCTGACATCAACCACGTCGTCAGTTCCCTTGATCCACAAAAAAAGTGCATCTCGAAAGTTCAAAAGACGTTAAAAGTTTGTACACTTTCATCTCTTTCTTTGTATTACTTTGCAACCGTCCTCGCAGACAGTCTAAAATAAAATTATATACTCGAACGGGTCTACGATGGCTTTGTAGTTAGTTAGTTATAAAGAACCATTTCCCCAAAACGCTACCCAAGAGAGAACCACAACAAGCATCCTTCACCTCTCCCTCTCCCTTCCTCCCCGAGATCATACAACAAACATCGTGATTGACTGTCCTTTGTAAACATTGTAAACACGCCTTTGTCAGGGACGGGAACCAGGGCTACACCAGCAAACATCTTGCTCAAGCAACAAGACAGAGCGAAGTACTGCAGCACCATCGTACGGAGACAAAGTCCCGATTTCGCTTCCAAACAAGATTAAACTCATACGCCACCAAAAGCCATGCCCCATGCTTGCTTGCTCTCCCCATACCGGGGGCCGGGAACATTTTATGCAAAAGTCATCTGGATCTCCTTCTCTTTACCAAAATCATCATCGTCATCAACGTCCGCCCAGGGGTTCGACGCCCCCATATTAGGCACCGTCTGCGCCGACTTCATCTCCGGCCGCGACGGCGGAGGAGCGGGATCGTCCTTGGGCGGCGGCCGCGGCGCCGGCGGCGGATCGTGAAAGGAAGTGTCAAACGTCATCTCGACCTCTTCTTCGAGCGGCGACGGCGCCGCGTGGTACGGCGACACGGCCCTCTGCTGCGACAGCGTGGGTGAGAACGTCTGGCTGCCCTGAAACGTCGGCGTCCTCTCGGGCGTGTACGAGTAGGAGCCCGTCGTCTCGTACGAGGCTCGACCCGGTACCGCGTACGCGCTCTTAGTCTCGCGCAGGCTGTCTCGTGGGTTGAGCGATCCGTTTGACGAACTGAGATCGAGTCTCATGGGCGGGAGCGTGGACTTGAGCTCCTTTACTTGGAACTCTACTGGCTCCTCCTCTTGCGTCGTGGCAGTCTTTTCCTTTGCGACTTCGGCTCGGATGGCCTCGACGTCAAACAGCACACCGTGGTTATTACCCTCCTTGTCTTCTGTCCTCGGGTTCGGTTTGTTTCCGTCCTTTGCCGAGTCTTCGTAAATCTCCCACTTCTCCTTGTCCGCCTTCTTCCCCCGTCCGAAGATGGAAAAGCGGCTCTTCTTCTTCTGCCCCTCCCTCTCAAGCTCCTTGCGAGCCTCCTCGATCTCGTTGATGAGCTCTCGCTGACGCTCCTGATGATTATCGGGGTCGGCATCTTCGATTTCGGTGAATTCGTCACTCTCCACGAGCCAGCCGCACTCTCGGAGGAGACGCGGCATAGCCTTACGGTACTCCATGTGACCTTTGACAAACTCTGTGACATCAAAGTTTTCAATCCACGGCAGGTCCTCAATGGGAGCCAGTCCAGCCACCTTGCGAGGGCCACCGCCAGTCAAACGGAAAAGGTAGGCGAGGATCCAGTCGTTGCTGCTGTACCCATTGACAAACCTTCCTGGAACAACAGTGCGGGCTCGGAGGTATTCGTCCTTCTTGATGATGAGGGGAGAACCGAACAAGTAGACGTTCTGAACCAGGCCGTAGGCCCCCTTTCTCGCCAGCTCCAAGAGGCAGGAGAAAATGACTCGCGAACCGAGTGAATATCCGACAAGTGTGACTGGGCGTGTTCCCAAATTTCTGTCAATCAAAGAGTCCGCCAAAATGAGACCTGCAGACCAGGCTCTGTCTTGTGATACACTCCAAGGGTTATCAATGAGGTATGCCAACTTTGTCAAGACAACGGGTAACGACAGGGCAGCCATCAAACTGGTCAAGATTGTACTTGCAAGAACTTGTTGCAGACCTTGTGTCAGAGCCTAGGAAAGGTTAGTGAGAATCGGAAAAAAAAAAATGTGATTGAAAGGGGCTGCAGCAAACCTCCGTAGCGAGAATGTTGATCGTGTCACCCATACTCCTCAACATTTCGGGTTCCCAGTAGACAGAGTACAAATCGCCCATAATGGGGTCCACTGTGCTGAATGGCAAACGGACGTCATCCACCTTGCCCGTCATCCATCCGGCTACTGTGACGACGAGATGCACCCTCTTGTTGTTGTGCAGCGGCCGATACTCGAATGTCTTGACGGCTCCTGTCCTCCTGTTTGCCGCTCGGCCACCGATAACGCTACCGGATGCCGCGGCACTGGATGTGATGATGGCAGCTCCGCCGACTCCTCCGAGGAATGTAGATGTACCCGTCACTCCAATGGTGGTGAAGCCAGCAGCCAAGCCGGCGCCAATGACGGGAGCGAGGAGGCCTGCCGAGAGGCCAATGACCAGACCACCACCCACGGTAGCCAAACCCATCATCATGTAGCGCTTCTTGAGAGCTTGTTTCCTCCGATGCTCCATATGCTCGTCCTCGTTCCAGTTTTCTTGCTCTGCGGCCTGTTGCATCTCCAACGCGTCCGTCACCTTCTTTTCAAACTTTCTGACATCCAACCAGTCGATTTGGAGGCTCTTACCGACCCGCTCCAAAAGAATTCTGGACCTGCAATCGTACACAGAATCGGCAATCAAAAGGAGAAACAGGTCGCACAGCACCGTCCAACGCAGGTCAATGTCGATTTTGTCCGAGGTAACCATTTGAGCCGGAGTCTTGACAGGGGGCAGCTCCTCTCCCTCGTGCGCCTCGTACGGCGGGGGCGCTTCGGCTGCTTTCTCGTTCTGCGAGAGCGCGGGTGAAGGGGGCCCCATACGCCTGGGCGAGGTAACGGAAAGCGAGCTGCGGGATTCCCTTGGCGATGTGACGGAGAGAGAGCTGCGCGATTCGTTTTCATCCTCGGCCATGGGGTTCTTGACACGGGCGTTAGCCATCAAAATCGGAGTCAAGTCCGACGGCACCACGCCGTGATCGCTTAGTTGTTCAACCATGATCTGCTCGGCGGAGCTGATGTCCATGTGTGTGTAGAGACGGATCATCATCTTCTGGCCCCACATCTTGGTCGCTTCGGCCGACATTGTGACATCCTTCTTTGCGCTCCTCGTGTGCTCGACGCCCTCGGCTTCCTTGACCATGTTATGAATCTCCAGTCTCGTCAGCCCCACGTAGGCGATTCTCTGCCCTTCCGTCAGCAGGTCCTTGGTTGCCTGCATCTGAGAGACAGCATCGCGGGCCTCGCTGTCGTCTTCGCCGATACTCGTGCCATTCACTTCCTTGAAGAGGTATTGGGTATTGTCGTCCATGCTGGTGGCTGATTCGGCATCGTCGTCCATAATTACTCGGGTATATCCCTTTCCTGCACCGCCAAGTCCGCCGTAGCCGTATGTCTCGTCAACTTCGTCGGCCTTGAACTCCTTTGCGACAAGTCTATTGTCATCGTCATAAATATCGTACGGGGCGAATGCAGGCATCGTTTGCCAGTCGCCATCATCGTTGTTATCGTCCTCCTTCTTGTCTGACGTCAGTTGCTGATGGGAGAATTCGGAGACGCCGACGTTGCTGGTATTGCTCTGGTCTCTCTTGTGCTGCGTTTTAGGAGAAGGAGGCTCTGCCACCTTGGGCTCGGGCTCGTCTGCCTTGTCGACGAGCTTCGCAGGTGATCCTGGTTGCTGCGGCTTGAGATTGCTAGGCTTAGTTTCTGGTGCCGTCTTTTCCGACTCCTTTGATTCGACCCGGTCGGTTGCACCTTTTGTTGTGACACCCTCCTCCTTGCTCTCGCTCTTGGTTGTTGCTGAAGCTTCTGTTGTTGATGGCTTCTCGGTACTGCTCTTAGCGGCGACCACCTCTTTGGCTTCGACTTTGGCCTCTCCCTCGACTTCCTTGTTTGCTGGAATTTCCTGGCCTTTGACATTTTCTCCATCCGTTTTGATTGTCACATTCTTGTCCTTGGGCTCGTCTTTGTCCAAATTTGAAGTTACAGGGGTAGATGGTGTATTCGAGGTCGCTCCGGAGGCAACGGCCGTGGCCGGCTGCTCGGATTGAGCGTCTTTGAACTCGTCATCGTCGCTTTCCGACTCGCCGTCTTTCCCGTCGACTTCCTTCCTCGCTAAAGCAGCCGTCTGGTTGCTTGCGTCTGTTGCATGCTGCCCATCGTGAACCGGCTTCGGTTGGGACTCGTTCGGCTCGGATTGATCGTCGGTCGTCTGATCGGTCTCCTGAGGCGGCGGTGACACGTATCGTCTGATGGGTAGGCCGAAATCGTCCACCTCAGGCATGTCGCTCGTCATGGCCGCAGCGGGAGTCTGCTTTTGCGTAGATGCAGGTGCAGTTGCAGTCGCAGTTGCGGTTGCATCTGATGCACGAGTGCCATTCGGTAGCTGGTCAGCTGCCTCCGTATCGGCAGCGGGAGCGGCGGCGGCGGTGGCTGTCGTCGAGGAGGGGTTGTTGGTGTTGGTGTTGGTGGTGGCAGACTCGTCTGAGCCCGCCATGTTGAGATGTCGTGTATTGCCTCTTAGACAAACATGCGAGCTGTTTGTCTCAATGTGCCAGAAAAAGATTCAGGTAAAGAGGCCAAGGCAAGGGTGGGCAGCCTCTTTTTTCCCTTTTGTTTCGGGTATTGGAAAACGAATGGGTCGCGGGCTTATGCCGGGTTGGAGTAAGGTCGGTATCCGTAGGGGACGACGCGCAATACCTTGAGCAGTGGAACGAAAGCGAACTAAAGACTCCGTAAAGTGGCTGAGATTAGAATTACTGTGGGATATGTTTTCCAGGCGTGCCGAACGCGCAGTTTCCGTGAGGTAAGGTACTCAGACGTGCTAACTTTTGAGAGGATTCGAGCCACGGGAACCTCCAACTGGAAGTCAAATTGGATGGACCAGGGGGGAGCAACGACTTGAAGGGTACGTCCACGTGTTTTTTCTGAGTCTGAGTCTGACAGGGTGCTTCTTTTCACGAAAGGGGGCCCGCGGGCTCGAAAGGGATGATGAAGAAAGTCCTGTTGTCGGTTGTTGGCGAATTTGATGGTTGATTTGGTTAATCCATCAGGGGAACAGTAAGCCAAACATCAAATCCCCCCAATTGCGCCCCTCAGCCCCCCCCCAATGACGATCCGCTAGAGTGCCGCGACTGCCATTTCCTGTGGGGACCGAACAAGCCATGCGAATTGGAGAATGTCAGTGCCCATGAGTTGGTCACTCAAGGACTGTGCTCACCTCACGCAGTGTTAGTGCTCACTGAGGTGGCTGTCAGCCAGATTGAGGCACATTGGCTCACCGCCCAACACACCACGACAGTGACCGTTTCAGCGGTCGAGAGCTCTGACCTCTGACCAGCCCTGCCGCCCCTCCCAAAGGCATCACACTGGACCTGGCAGTGCCTCCTATGGCAAACTGACGACATTGGGAGGCCTTTGAAGGATGGAGGGGTGCCCTGGCCTCGATATAATCGTCATTGGGCTTTCATACACGATATCTTGGTGGTTTTGGACGTGTTGTCGCATCACCTCAGATAGGCCATCCTCCAGGAGGGAACATCACCGAGTTCCTGTCCTACCAACAGACACTGAGACCTTCAAGCGTGATCCCCCATTATCCCGTAGATAGCAAATCAAGGGGTCACATTCGAGATGCCGGTAATTTCAAAGACCGCCAGTTCATGAGACGATTCAGAAACACATTCACTCGACGATCCTCCCGTACGGTGTACCTCGCTGTGGCAAGAATTCCCCATTAAATTGGTATCTCTGAGCTTTTGTTGTACCTTTTACATTCCAATCATTTTAATAAGCCCCCACCCGAAAACGCCCTTTTGGTATGCAATATCGAATCCCTACGAGCTTTCCGCCGCTTGCTCCGTCGACGCCTCGCCCTGGTTCGCGGCAGGCGTACTCGACGAGTTCGCCGCATCGCCAGCGGCCTGGCCCTTGTTCCGTCTTCTGCGCTTCTTCTTCGCCGGGCCTTCTCCCTCTCCCTCGCCTCCATCTGCGGCGGCCCGCGCTTCCTTTGCTTCCTTGTGCGCCGTGTCGCCGCCGCTCGTGGCCTTCTTCGCCTTCTTGACCGCCAAGGGGTTCGGTCCCTTGCGTCCCCTCTTCTTATCTTTCTTCTTCTGCTCTTGAGCAACTCCTCCTCCTCCGGACTTGCCCTCCTTTTCGCTTTCATCGTCGTCGTCCTCATCCTCCTCCTCGCGCTTCCTCTTCCTCTCGGGCCTGACGAGCCCGTCGCGGAACTTGCTCTTCTCCTCCTTGGTCCTGATCGCCACGCTCTCCGTCGCCATGGGCTCGAGGATCATGACCGATCGCTTAATGTAAATCTGCGGGACACCCGGGATCTCGCGAAGCATGCGGCGCACGTCGCCTGACTGGCTCGCGACGCAGTAGCGGTGCTTGTTGACGAGGTTGCTCTTGGGGTCGACGACGGCCTTCATGCATTCCATCGTGCTTAGGGGTTCCGGGTAGTCCTCGGGCAAGTGGCCGCAGCGTCTCCGCTCGAGCGTCTTTGCAAAGTCGATGATTTTGTTCATGTCGGGCTCGTTCTTGCGCAGGTACAGCTTGCGGATCTCGCATTGTGTGATCACTGTGTGCGTCAAATAGTCAGCCTTCGAAGCACTCGTCTTCCTTCCTGATGTCTAATCGTCGGCGTGCTGTATACTCACTTGGCTTGACCTTGCCGTGCAGCGTGCGCTCCAGTCCGGCGAGCAGGTCGTATCTGAAGTTGTGGCAGTCGACCACCATTTCAGCGTCGACTAGACATTGGTACGGTTCGCGGAATCCCCATGTCAGTTGGTACTGGTTCATCAGCTTGCGATACTGTTTGCTACGTTTTCCGCGCATTGTGAAAGTATGGGTGGCGAGGGGAAAATGCCCTTGCCGTCGAACGGGAGGTGGTTTGATCTGATTAACGCAGCAAAGACGGTGGTGGAGGCAGATGTTTGCGTTGAAGTCGCGAAATTTCTTGCTGGAAAAATTGCGATAAGATAAGAGGTCTGGCCCATGAAGGCCGATCTAACCCCACCATGGTCCGGCCACGACCGTGCGCAACGTCACTTGAGGAAAGGTATCATGGATTTTCTTTTACAGAAACGAGCATCGCAAACGCTTCCATCCGAGAAATCGCCAGATGTTGGTGATATGTGTTCAATTAGCGGCAAACTTTGCACTATCCATGGATTCCTGTGAATATCAAAAGCCAATTAAACGCCAAGTACCTCCCAAAAGATGGCCACTGTCATCCCGACTCGGGTAAGGCGTATGTATGCCATAATGATTGCAGCCTGCCCCTGCGGGACCTTTTCCGTAAATTCTATGTCCCATGATTGCCCTATTTCGTGATATCGCCCTCCTCATCATCATGCATCCTGTTTCCTCACGAGCGCAGCTACGACGCTGATGTCATCGAGTTTGCCTGTTTCCTTTGTTAGCCTCAGTGAAATATCACGGCCTGGCGGAGCCGATAACTTACCTCCAACGCTTGGTAGCCCTTCCTCAATGGCATGCTCCATAAACGGGCTTTCCGCGAATGGATCCGTCGCAATCTTCTTCGCGGCCGCGACCAACTCCTCGGCAGCGAGCTTCATGCCCCCGTTTGCGCCCCCCGTCCGGTCGCCCTCGACTCTGTCGCCCCCGCACTCCCCATTCTCCCAGCGTTCTATGCTCTTCTGAATGCTGTCGACAATCTCGTGCTCCCACAGGTTGTCGATGACGCCGTCCGACATGGCGAGGACCACGTCCCCGACCTGTATCTCCACAATGTCCAATACGGCTTCCGTGTTGGGGGTGTCGGGGCTGTTGGTGCCCAGCTGGCGGGGGCAGTCGAACCAGTGCCACTGTTCCTTGGTTTTGTAGATGACCTTCTCGTGCCTGGGTCGGAGGATCATGACTTGGCAGTCGCCGAGATTGGTGACGTAGACCTGGGGCACCTTCTCGCTGCCTCCTTGCAGGGTCTTGTAGTGCAGCAGCGCTCCGCTCGCCGTCGTGGTGCCTTGCCAGTCGTTCGGGTCCGAAGTCGCTTTCAGGGTCTGCTCATACGCCGTCTGGAGATAGGCTACCGGGTCGGGCTTGTAGACGTCGCCCGCGGCGCGAGGGTTGGTGGACTCTTGCTGAATAGCTGTCGCCCAGTAATGTAGAATCAAGCGAGACCAGAGGCTATTACTCCGACATCAATATTGGGACATCCGATCAACGGAAAGGGGGAGGGGGAATATAGAGCACCCACCCAGCATGGCCCCTCGGGCGTGTTGACCAAGCACCGACACCATCGTTCGCACAAATGAAGTTGTCGCTGGCAAACACCGCATCGTCTCCGTTTGTCTGTCCGAGAATGATCTGCCCGTCTACTCTCGCGCGCCGATCGCGGCTTCGGTGATGGGTACTGAGCGGATCGGAAAACGAGCCCGACGGAGGGGAGAGGAAGGGCGGCGGGAACGGTCGCGGCGCTCGCTTGGCGAAGAGGGAGACGCCGGTCTCGAAGCGGAACGGTTGCTGCGTCTGTGGTGGTGATTTCTGCTCGGAAGAATTTGCTTGCGACAGCGGCGGCGTTGTTGTTGATGTTGTCGTCGTCGCCGTCGACAGGCAAGCCGCCCTGCTAGGTCGGTATCGCTGCGGCCATGATGCTGGAGATGCGCCCTGAGGCACTCTCGGCGGCCGCGCTTTGAAGGGGGGAATCGCCAACAAGGGCCCGGGTAACCTCCTCATTCCCACGTGTGAGGCAGACAAGGCGCCTTTTGCGATGTTGGATCGCAACGAGACGAAATCGCTGGGCCTGTTGCCGTTATCTTTTGGCGCTGGAAGGGTGCCGCAGGAGTGCTGGGCATGGCCGGGGGGTGGGCTTCGATGTGTTGGTTGGGGGCTCTCCGAACCGGGGGTTAAATTGGGGCGCTACACGTGCAGGCGCGTTTTGGTCCCAGGCCGGTGCATTGGGCACTGGGCTGCAGAGTCGTAGCTGGGAGTTAGGAGCTCTAGGCGGCCTTAGAGGGCTGGCACGGCTGGGTAGGTAGGTGCAAAAACTCTGAACTTAGGTAAGCACAGTCAAAACACCCCCCACCTCTCCTTTTTGTCACCAAGAAGCCCAACATTTAGGTCAACACTCTGTAAGTAGGAGCATTGGTTGAGCCACAACATGCTGTTTCTGTAAATGAAGTTGTCACAACTAGGAGCTCCCCTGTCCCACATTGACCGCATTTTGAATAAAAAATTCCTTCACTAGCATCACCCTTCACAACACCAGGAAAGCAAGCAGCACACAAACAAACTACAAACAGATCTGAAAATTTTCTGACAGAAAACTCTTAAAGGGAGTGTAGCGTGGCGGGCTCCTGATGGGGCTGATAAGTGGCAATCGATGCAACTGCAGAAATTGTTCCATGTAAAAGCCGAGCACGCCGGCATTGGCATGTCGTAAGAAAATCTTAGCCGTTCCGTATCTTGATCATTAACAGGATACGGAGTAATATCCCCTTCCCTATAACCTCATATCGCTCTCACTCGTCTCCGTCGGCATTTCCGATTAGAGAGGAGCGCGATGCACGTCCAGTCCCCTGAACTTTGAAAAGGCAAACTTCCGCCTCGGTACGGTCCACCGATGCAAAAACCTGGAAACAGGCTCTGAGGCTCCTCTGTCATCAACAGATCGACATTCGGGATCGACAATAGCTTGGCCCGGTCGAGGTGGCCGTCGCTCAGCTGCAGCCTCTGCGGGTGTAACATAGCTAAAATAAACACCATGGCTGGTGGCCTGGAACAGGATGGAAGCATGGCATTGGAGCAATCTGCGTCACACTCGAAGCCTGCTGCGTCCATTGAGCATGCCGAAATCGAGTAGTCATTCGTTGCGTGAGGGGAACAGGATCTTTCGTAATATATACGAGAAAGTAAGCAGGCAGGTTGTGCAGGTTCAAGAGGCTGTGATTCTAGAAGTTTGCAGCCATTGCCGATCTTTTCTAACAATAACCTCCGAACCACACAAATGCCAAGGAACCAAACATACACGCACAAGACTGACAACAGTTCGGATTGCCTTCTTCTGACGAACCGTTTGGTCTTTTGAAAGTCTGTACTCTTCGCGCCACTGCCTCCCTACTTGTGTCTAAGACTGTAGAGAGTGAACCGCGACGCCCGAGACACTCAGCTAGAGCCATCAGGCCTGCAATTAACTATGGACATCATCTACCATGTCTCGCCCTTGCAAGATATCTGCTCGGTACTCACGCATCCAAGAGTCCAGACCAGCCTTTCTCGTGAACCGCGTATCCCAACTCAGCACGGTCTGTGAATTTCGTAGATCGGTAGGGATAGGCTTGGAGCCCCCCCGTTCACGGCTCACGGTTCACCGGACATGACGTAACGGGGCTGACGCAAAGTATTGACACCAACAGGTAAAGATGGTAAGGTGCGCTCACTCAGCAATCGGGAGGCCGGGACTATCGAGTGTAATGAGCATACGTTGTCAGTGAGGTGAGCACGCCTTGATTTGCTTCAATAATCTTTTCATAGTGTTGTCACTGCCCACAGTCGATCAACGCGCGTCGAGGAAGGATCTGCCCGAGCCGCCAACGAACCCGTCCCTTAGGCCGGGAGTTGTCTCATTTGGCGCCAAGCTAACCGGAGAACTGGACTCTTACGTCAGCGCAGTTCGTTCATCGCCAGCCTGTCGTATCTGTGCCGTTCACCATTTGTACGGCACGGGTAGAGCTCGGAGGAGCCAGACTCGATAGGTGGTGACTGAGCCCTGGACGTTGCATTGCTTTAGCTCATCGACACAGTAATAACCCAGTGTAGGCGGAGGCTGGGAATTTCGTTTCCCGCCGTATTTTTGCTTCGTCTCGAGCTTCGGTCTCCGACGTGATTGGATCAGAAAAGCCCTATTCAACAGGGCGGAGTTGTGAAGGGTAAGCGCTTTCGTGGAGAAGCCCAGAAAATACAAGATACCCTCAGATACCTAATTCGATTCGTTTTCGCAATTCCACAGCCAGTTGCTGTTTGCCAAGGGCCCGACGTATGATACTCGCCTTCCGGTTGGCTTTGCCAATGTAAATGTCCTACCACTACTCCATACACCTAGGCTCATCTTTCACCACTCTGGACTTTTTGTGCGGATTCCGAGTTCGCCTTGCCGCCTTTCAGCGGAGGGGTCGAAATTCGACTGCTCGGGGTGGGACAACAACCCTTGCCCCGGCCGCATGACAATGGATCCCAGAAGAGGGGGGCAGAATATTGACGCATGCGGGAACACAGGGGCCCTCGTATGGACCCTTCAGTTCGATTTCCTTCAATGTCCGCGTTTTCGGAATACCTGCGTGAACTTTGCGACGGCGGTCAGGAAGCGGGCAGCGCGCGGCGGAGGAGTCTCAGAAAGCGGTCGACATCGACCAACAAGTCAATGACTACGTACGTGGGCTGGATGCGTGGGAGAGAGAGATGGAGCCACTCGTCCGATGTCTTCGTGCCTAACTTTATGCTTTGAATTCGTACAGATGATGCACAGAGCAGTACAACATCCTTGCGTTCTGGTTTGGAGGAACCTATCAATGCATACCTACCAGCGATGACGGGGGGAGAGAACGCCCGGTCTGGCGGTTTCACATCGGACACAATTCTGACGGCAGATCTCACCGGAAGGCAGTGTAAACGGCGGCAGCAAGCCCTCCCCTCCAACCAAACGAATGGCCGGCCGCCGCAGCTATGTCGCTGACTGTTCGTACGGATACGCTGTAAGTCTGTGTCCCGTACCCGTACGATTAGAGAGAAGAACAATCAAGAGAAACAGGGGGATCACGGCCGGCGTCAACGGCCCCTCTTCGAACCCTTGGGAGACCCCCTCTTCTACTCCGTACGGATACACACGTATGGATAATGGATGTTGATGCCCCAGCTCTTCGGAGTACTCGACCCGCCCTGGGAGGACCCAGTTTGTCTCCTTTGGCGCCAGCAACTCAATGAGGCAGGCGCATCAAAGTCGGCGAAATCATGCCATGCTGGACAAAATCTGCCCCGGAAATACGTGTTGGCAAGCGGGCTCGCTGCGTTCTCGCTCCGAGATTGAATAGGGTCACTTGGGGTCCCTGCGATCGTGGTCCACGGCTTAGTCGATTCCTTTGGGTTACTGACCCTCAGCTGGGGTTCCTGAACAACCACGGAAGAGGTGGCAGAAAAGCCCAGGAGCCAAGTCGGCACTGGAGTTCCTTGGATACTTTCTTACTTTACAATTGCCGCCGTGTTGTACGTCTCACAGACGGACGGTATTGGGTATGTCTTGCTAGTGGGACGCGGACCTCTGAGAAGTGAGGACAAGAGCGGTAAACTCAAGGTTACAGATGGCCATGAGGCCGTATTGAAGTGTCTTGTAATCGGGATCAAGAACCAACCTTGAACCAAGATCTCCGGCAAAATGGCACTCTAATGCTTGAGGTCACCGATAGCCAGGGAGTTTAGCTATAGAGGAAGATACTAGGCATAAGTAGATATCTGTATCGACCTAAGCACTAGACGATACAGGGAAGGAGGAGCTTTGTCGGATAAGGTACCTCAAGTACCTAACCACACGTGGTTCATCGGGCCGGGGAAAGACGCTGTAGCTTTGGAAGACTATTAGATTCCCTTCCGTAACTAAAAGATCATGGAGTCTAGAGAGAAGCCAACCTTACTTGTAAGAACTGAAACACAGTTCCCGGCCGACACTGGAAGATCGAGTAGGACCTTGTGATGACGATAAGATGTTCCTTGTTAGAAAGTGATGTTCTAGTATGGACTTATGGCGAGTCGCGACTGGGTGGTCAGGACGGATCGCCAAGCCAGCAAGCGTAGGTACACTCTCCCTCCCGCGACACTGGCTGATTGCAGCTGTTTGGAACATGTCTCCCTACGGAGTACTTTGCCCACATTACAATAACCCTGCTCGTAATTCCATGACCACCATTGACTGTCATGGACACGCGGAATTCGATTCTGAAAAAGGCATACGTAGCGGTGCGAGGCAGGCCGCGAGGCAGAGATATCATGTCAAATCTCCAACGGAACTCGCAAGGGCGAGCGACACAAGAACCGAGACCGAAGCGGACATTACTCTTGTGGTGACGGCCGAACCGGGTGGTTCTGTCACTTTGTGAAGAATAGCGGCGGCGACGGCGGGCGGCGGGCGGGCATCTGACAACTCAACTTGGGGGCCCAAACAACAATGCTCTCTCTCGCGAACGTGACACCCGACAACCCCGATCGCTTTCTGCGGGCACCGCATGACTTGCAATCCTCCGTCCGAAAGAGAGATGGGCTACGGCTACTGGTTACGGAGAGCACTGGTTCTCCAAATCTCCAACCACTTGACTTTTTTTTCTCTTTGCACAGCCACGCGGGACTCAAGACAAGTGCGGTAGGTGAATCAGAAACTCCATGATTAGACTAGCTCCGTCTGTCTCTATGTATGTACAAGTTGCGACTTTACTTCGGGATGCACGGGGTTTTAGCCTAGACGCCCAGCCCTGCTTCCTAGCTACAGCCTACAAGCAAGTGAGCAGAAGCAGAGCTTCCTAACAGAAAGCGTTCGGCAATGATTTGCACCGAACATATGATATCTTCAGAATAGAGACAGTTGAAGAAACCAGTGAGCAGAAAGAACCTGAACCATACTGCGTAGGTCTGTCCGTTTCGGTTCATCCCCCCCTTTTGGCCCCCAAAACCTAACCCAGCCTCTTTTTTCCAAAACCTGAAGCCCTCCACGTTCTGGAACAAGACGGTCAGGTGGTGCCTTAATCCGTCCCAAGTAGCCCCAGCCCACGCGCAAGAGCCACGGTGTGTGGCCCAGGGGGAGGATCTGGTGTGGACTCGTGGATTGGGCAGGTGGCGCATCTCCCGGGCTCTTTTCTTGCCCCCTACAACGGCGCATCATACTGTGGTAGACCGTCGAAGAACCAAACTCCTTGCCTCTACGAGCAAAGAGTTAAGATGAGACACTGGGAAACGAGGTTTATCTATACGAAAGAAGGAAAATACACAAACAGAACAGTTGAGAATAGTCCAGTAGACGCAAACAGGGGTGTCGGAACAAAGGACTACGGGATATCTCTCACCTCGAACTTGACAACTTTCACACCGCATCGAAAAGAACGGATACATTGTCCCGAGATATCTCACGGATAATACATACCTCTTGTCTAGACCACCACCCCAACCCCAACAGCCTGCCCCGGCACGGATCACGAATACACCGGCGCCTGCGCTGTCAGATCCCTAGTCCGCTACTAGTGCGCCTTACCTTATTCACTCGTACGGGTCGACTGGTTAGCCAAGGAGTTGCGAGTTGCAAGCTAGGCGTCCCGACCTCGCATTTATTTCGTTTGGAACCGCCCACCTCCCCCATCTGCATGCAGTGCTCCGGTCGGTCCTCAGCCAGGCGATCGCCTCATCCACCCGATCTCTTTCTCTCTACGTAGAGTCTTGTCCACTTGCGAAGTTGTGTGGGTGAGAGGGAAGGCGTTGCGCGTCCACCCACCCCATTACCCCTGCTTGGGAACAACAGCGGTACGCTAGACCTACGGACCGCCGTACCCTGGCACTTTTTTTCTCGACGAGCTAAGGTATCGACAACTGCAACCGCTGTCCAGTTGCTCGCGAGTTGTCGAACTAGTGAGTTGGTAATAACTCGCTGTTGTGTACGGAGTACGGAGGGAGTATGGAGTAGCGCCGAAGCCACTTCCCATTGCGCCGGCGCCGGTCGTTTGGTTCGATTCGAGACTTCTCGTCTTACACGCTTTTGCGCCCTCTGTTACATCCTTTTTTTTTTTTTTTTTTTTTGCGGCTCAGCTTGTCGTACCTAGGCGCCAGACAAGTGTTTACGACGAGACCACTCAGGGCACACACAGTCTCGAGGACCGAGTCGGAAAATGGCTGGGCTGGGCTGGGCTGGGGGGGGGGGGATGGGGAAAAGAGACTAAGAATGAGCAGATGCCGATGCACGCAGCAACGCATCCCATCGATCCCGTCCAAAAGAGCACAAAATACCAAGACCCTAAGCCCGCAGAGCCCGGATGCTGGCTCGTCTTGGCAGGCCAAGGGCTTGGATTTTCTGTGTGTCTCTCGACGAGTCGACGGTCAACCTCTCTGAGCCCCAAAGGCGGATCAAGGAACCTTGACGTGCTGCATCGTCCGGCTCATCCGCAAGCTATTGAACTTTTTTGGCCGGGGGAGAGAGCGAGAGAGGTAGGTATGTATCTGGAAGTACCTTTTGACCGCATTCATCGTCTCCTCTCTTTTCTATTCTCTATCTATCCAGCCATTTACTTTCATGATTGAACAGTATACGTAGGCATGTGTTATCCCTTGCAGGAAACCCAAGAAGAGTCGGTAAAGTGAAAGAAATGTCTTGACTGCAGCTGAAGCAACAGAGACAAACGAAAAGGAAGTCAGAAGAAACAAGGAAAGGGAATCAAGCACAACCTGAAAAGTTTCGAAAAAACCGGGAGGTCGAAGAGGCTAAAAAGACAACCGAAGAGAACTAGCAACGTACCCCAAAGGCCCAAGATGGAAGGCCGGCTCATAGTGTTCTCCATAAAGTTCCCACCTCACAGACGACAGTAGTGACAGTCCACAGTCAGATAGTGCGGCGCTTGTCGGGGGAGACTAAGCACCGCCAACACCGAAAGAGTAGCGGGAGAGACAGAGTCATCAACATCATCATCGTCGTCGTCGTCGAGATCACGGCCGCCCAGCCCAGCCCGAGCGACCGCCAGAGCCTGTGCGTACGCAAGGACGGCAGCAAGGTAGACAGCACAGCAGACCCCCCGGCATACCCAACGCCATTACGTCGTTCGGGCTCTTGTTCCCGGGGGAAGGGCCTTGGTGTATTGCTGGTCGTGGATTGGTTTGGGACGGGCCTAGCCCTGTTACCGCTGCGGCACTCTTTCTACTACGGATACACACGGTTTACTCAGATGTTCCGGGGCTTTTATTCACAGGAAAGTTACAAAGTACAATTCACCGCAGCTTGATCTGCCCGCTGAACCTGGCTCGAATGGGGGAGTCTTGAACCTGTTGGAGACTTCTCTGGGTCGCCTGTGGCCGTGCCTTTGCCTTGCTGTGCCTGTGCTTGTGCCTCATGTTGCCTAACCTTTGAGCTGATCTTTCTGGTCTGGTTTCTGCTGGACCGGGACCTTGACCTGGGAGTCTGGGACCACCTGCCAAACTGCTGCTACCTTGCTGCAGTGCAGCCGACTGAGCTGCGTGACGGTGACGGTGACTGGGTACGAGAGAAGAGTGAGGAAACAGCAGGTCGCAGAAGTAGGCGGTGTTGCTAATTCTTGTTGCATAATACGCCTCCGTACGTAGGTACCTCACTCACTCCCCGTACTCCCGGAGGTACTCCCGTACTTGGTACACCTCTCAGAGTACCTCTCAGAGTAAGGTAAGGTACGCCTCGTGCTTGGGGGTCTTTTTTGACACGTTCCCGTCGTTTCCATGCTCTCCATGCTCTCTCCATCCATCCATACCTACCTTACCTACCTTACCTTGACACTCACTCCATACTCGCTCGGGTACGGATTCATACATCATCTCGGGGATTCTCCTACCTTTTTCAGACTTTCTTCCCTCTTTCTGTTTTCCTGGTTTCCGATTTTCTGGTTGTCCTGCTCTTCGATTCGTCTCGTGTCATCTCGAATCTCTCTCTTCATCGACTACACTTAACCTCCCTCTAACACCAACAGCGCTGAGACACGTACATACACACAGACAGACGGAACCCGAAGATACCCATGGCTGAATCCTAATCGCTGCCCGTCCCGAAACTTCGTTACTTGTTCGCCTGGGTCCCTTTATTCGTTCCATCATCCATATTAATTCCACCTTTTTTGTGCTCGCCGCGCAAAGAAGTGTGTGCTTCGTCGGTCAGTCGGATCTTAAGATTACCTTACAGACCGCGCAACCTCCCTCCCGGCCGCCGAGTCACCCGTAATCGTACGGATACAGCACCGCGTATTGCGTACTGCGCACACCTCGTCCGGCCATTACATCGCATCGCATCCACTACCACCACACGATAATCTTAAAGCCGGAGAGATCCACGAATCCAACGAACGACCCTTCGGTCTCTCACTCACCCCGATTCGTAACGTCCCCCCCTACCGAGCATTCAGAGGAATTGCGCTAGTCCCAGGGCCGAAGCTGTCGATTCCGAAACCCTCGAATCCCCGAATCCCTTCCCGCGCGATCGCATCTCTGTCCATTCCTCGCATCCTCGTCTCGACGGGCTAGAGGGGGCCTTGTAGGCTTGTCCTGCTCATCCAAGACCAATCTTGGTCGCGCACGGCGCAAGTGGTTGTCTCTCAGTAATTTGGTTGCATGGTTGCTGGCTTGGCAAAACGTCGAGCAAGGCGTCAAGCAAAGCCGCAAAGATGGGCCGTAATCGAGGTTCGTGCTCCCACATTCCCTTCTTCCAGCTCTTGTCGCATAGTCTTCCCAAGTTCCCATCTTGTTAGCCTTCTTAGCGCAAGTTGCTGCAGTTGGCACACCCCCCCCCCCTTCTTCCCAAGTTTCCCAGCCCAGCCCAGTCCTTGCAGGCTCGCACCGGACCATCATGCGTAGGAGGCTTTTTTGGTTGCGCGCTGGCGCGTGTTGCTGGCGTGCATCCCAATCCTAATATGCCCAATATCCCTTTTACTGCGCAATGCTGTTGTTTGGCGGCATTTACATCAAATACCCTTGCCCGGCCTTGTTTTCTGTCCTCCGCTGGTCCTGGATGGCTTTGCATCACCAGAATCCTGAACCATCGTCCTCGCCATTTAACACTGTACTCCTGCCTCTGTCTTCCCTGCCTCTGTCTTCCCTGCCGCTACCCGTCCGCCCCAGTATCGCCCTGCTCGGCCATCCTCACCATCCGTCGTCCTTCTCGCTCGTCCACCGGGGACCCCTCTCTTCCCCTTGCGCTCCTCCCTTCGCAATCCCCCTCACATCCGCTCACCCCCGGCCAGTTGATGGTCCTGGCCAATTAGTCGGGTACCGGGGCGATATTGTTACTTTTTTATGACCCAGTGGCTCTGATTTTTTTAATTGCCTGTATTTGGTATCACTGAGGTGTAGCTGTGTGGATTTGGAAGGAGACACAGAGAGAAGAGAGACACGCGCGCAACCATGCTGACCAAATCCGCTTCCATGGGCACCACAGTCCTCTCATTCATGTCCCAATTTTCTGCCACTTCGAGGGACGGCAGCAAGACAAACCAGCCAACTCCCAATTCGTCACCTCCCCCCGACGCGGCGACACCTTTTCCTCCATACAACCTCAAGTCACACCCGACTTCAAATCCACCAACAACACAACATCAACGTCAACAATCTCAATCCCAAAAAACAGAACCCTTTCCAGAACCGCCCGCCAGTTTCGGCCAGCGCCCCGCAACCCCTACTTCGCCCGCGCGTCCACCATCCGAATATGCGTCATCGCCCGCCAACGGAACTGCCAACAGCTCGCCCGTAAATAGCCCCAGATCCGTCACTGGCCGCCAACGCAGCTCCTCCCGCCCACTTTCGATGGTAATGCCATACCAGCCGCCCCTCATGGATATCAACGAAGATACCATTCCCGAGCTTCAGCCCATCTTCACTTTCCTGAACAGCCATGCGAACAAGCTGTACCAGGAGGGATACTTCCTAAAGCTGGACGACCAAAACACACGTGAGTTTTATTTTATTTTTTCCTAGTGCTTTTTATTTTACCTCTGCGCCTGCAGCTACCTTAGCTGGTGGTGGCGACGCGCATAACACTCGGACCCGATCACTGACCAAATTTACAGAGGGCAAGCCCAATCCCGACCGCACCTGGACTGAGTGCTTCGCTCAGCTTGTCGGAACCGTCTTGTCACTATGGGACGCCGCAGAGCTCGATGCCGCTGGCGAGGACGGCGAGATCCTCCCCAAATTCATCAACTTGACTGACGCTTCGATCAAAATGGTATGTCGAGCCCCGACTGCCATGCCCCAGCCAGATTTGGCAGCATTGGCAGGTACGACGGTGCGGGGGATGGAACGAGTGCTAATTTACCATGTCCTTGGCGTATAGATCGAATCCCTACCAACACGATCGAATGACGAACAGCCGCTGCAGAATATCCTCAGCGTCTCAACTGCCGGCAGGAACCGTTATCTGCTGCACTTCAACTCGCACCATTCACTAATACAATGGACTGCTGGCATCAGGCTCGCTATGTACGAGCACTCGACCCTGCAGGAGGCGTACACCGGTGCCTTGATCGCCGGCAAGGGCAAGTCTCTCAACAACATCAACCTCATCATGGATAGACAAAAGTTCAAGACCGAGGAATGGGTGCGTGTACGATTCGGCGCCGGAGTCCCCTGGAGACGGTGCTGGTGTGTCATTTCTCCCCCCGACGAGAAGGAGTATGCAAGGGCCCAGAAGGAGATGCGCAAAAAGTCGCCTTACGATCGTTCCACGCCGATTCTCAAGGGAGACATCAAGTTCTACGATACCAAGAAGGACGGCAAGAAGCAAAAGAAGGCTCGCCCCATTGCCACCATTACCGATGCCTACTCTTCCTACGCCATCTACCCGCAGGCCAAGTCGCTGATTGATGCATCAACGCTCCTTAAGATCGAGGGAAACATCACCATCCACTCTGACCCGCCGTCGTCCACCGAGGGTTTCGTCTTCATCATGCCCGAAACTCACCCTGCCGTCAGCGGCTTTGAGATGCTGCTGCGCTTCCTCTTCCCTACCTGGGATACCTTTTGTCTCTACGGCCGCCCCGGCAGATTAGTAGCCAGTGTCCTCGACCCGAGATCACTCATGTTTGCCATGCCAAAGCACCGAAGATACGGTTACCTCGAGATTCTTGACGTTACTGGATTGATCTTGGAAGAAGGCAGCTCAAGCTGGTCGGAACGTGATTGGAGAAAGAAGCTCAAGGAGCTCACTGGTAAGCGAATGAATGCAATGGATGAGTCCCAAGCCACGCGTCAAAGAAGTGGAAGCAAGAAGAGCAACCGCCTCAGCTTCGGCAATGGCACCTCCAGCCCTGTGCCGGCCAAGCCTAGAGTCGGCTTTGCATCTGATGCCATTTCAAACCGGTCTTCTCGATCCATGTCACTGGGCGCACCCAACCGCTCAGAGAGTACACCTGTCACGACTTCTCGTGCGCCTCCTGCATTGGCTGGTATCATGAACAAAGCAAACCATGCACGCAACTCTTCGGACCCTCATCTGCTTGGTCACACACCCCAGCGCCCTGAGGACCGTGGCTACGACAGCTCGTACAGCAACTCCTACAACAACTCACCTGCACGTTCGCCAGCCAGAGGTCCCTCACCAGCGCGTGGCCCGCCCCCGGCGAGAGGTATTCTTCGCTCAGGAACCCAGAGCTCTGAAGAAGACACAGCTCGGAGCACACCGGTGCGAGAGATTGAGGGAACTGTGCGCCAGATGGAGTCGCCCGAGCCTGTTGCCGCTCCCCCTGCATTCAACTACGGTCCTAACTCCAAGCCTGCGGGCAAACCTTACCACTCTCCAGATCTTCGCAGGGCTACTACTCGATTGTCAAACACTACCCTTTCCCAGTTGACGAAGGCAGGAGGATTTGTGATTCCCCCCGATAGCCCATCTGATGCGTCGTCTGAGCGGAGGAGTGGTGAGGATGCTGCGCCATCTGGTCCTTTGGTACATCCTCAAGCTTATCCCGACCACCATGTAGGAGGCACTGCTAACGATACAATGTCTCGTGAAGCTCTGACCCCTAACCAAACCCCTCCTCCCTCCGGTGGTCTTCCGCCCCCTATTCCGCCCATGAACCAGAAGCGTTCCCGATCGCCCCTTGCCCAGCAGACGTTCGGCCCCCCCAGCCCTCACCCTCAGGGTCCCTTGCCTCCCAATCCTCAAAGTCGAGGCCCTCAAGATGCGAGACCCCCTCCCCCTCCTGAACACTTGGAAGGCCTTGAGCAGATGAGAAGCCCAGTTGAAGGACATCCCCCTCAGATCCGTCCTCAGCCGTCGTTCAGCAACTTTTCGCGACCCGATGGCACAAGAACTCCCCCCTTGGGTGGACCAGGCCGAGTGCCTACTCCGGAAATGCGAAACCGCGGCATGAACCCTCAGGCGATGGGACCGCCCCCACCTCCTCACGGTAGAGACCCTCGAGCTCAAGGCCGCGGTGTCCCGCTCCCCGGGATCGATACGAACCCCGCCTTCCAGCGCAAACCGTTGCCGACTCGATCGGACAGCTTGAGAAGCCCCCAGCAACAGACGCCCATCTCGGCCTCCAGCGGTGGCAGTTGGGGCAACAACATTATCGATCAGGCGGGATTCCAGCAAATCCAACCCCGCGACCCCAGACAGCGGACACCGGTCCCCGAGCAGCAGATCAACAGAGCTCAGACGCAGAGGAGCGATGCTAGCTACTACGACGACGCATCGTCAACTGCGAGCCCAGACTACGCCAGCCGCAAGTCCAGCGAGACACAGCGCTCTCAAAAGTCTTTCGAGCGGCCCAGAGCAGGTGTTTTGAAGACCGTGGGTGGCGCCGACTCTGACAATGGAGAGTTCGCCATTCCTGATGTCAACTTTGGGCCTACCGTCAACTACGGAGCCAATCAACCCGCAAGAAACAAGACACCTACGCCCATGACCTATCAAGCCATGCCCGGCCCTCAGCGACCATTCTCCCCGACGGCCATGAAGTCTCCTACGGGCAATGACCCCAGCCATAACCGTCAAGAGTCTGAGGAAACGGTCAGGAAGGTCGCTTGGCAACCTGGCGCTGCCGCCGTTCCTAGCGGTCCAGGCATGAGCGCCGAGCAGTTTGTCCAGCAGCGCGCTGCCCAACCGACTGCTCCCTTGTACGCGCACAATAGGACGCCCTCTGGCAACATCCTTACTATGCGATCGATGACCCCGACTCCCGCCATGACCCGGAGCGGTTCTCAGGAGATGCTCGCTCGGCACTCTCGTAGCAGCTCGGCAGACCTCCTGCAGCGTCCCGGCTCTCGCGGCGCCAACGCCGTTCTCGACATGACTAGCAGTGGTGAGGTGTCGTCTCACCTGTCGGCGCGGGAACAGGAGCACGTCGCTCGCATGACGGGCTCGCCGCTCATTACGATGGCCGGCAACCGCAATGCGAACCAGCAGCAGCAGGGAGCTGGCTTGGTTGGCGCGATCCACGCCCGTGAGCAGGAGAGACAGCGGGCCAAGCAGGGTATGAACACGCAGGCGGTGCAGCAAGCCATCAACCAGCGCCAGCAGCAACAAGCCATGGTCTACCAGCAGCAGCTTCAACGTCAGCAGCAACAGCAGGTCTATCAACAGCAACAGATGTATGCCCAGCAACAGCAGCCCATGTCTCCTGGAGGCATGATCCCTCAGGGCATGTACACTCAGAGCAACATGTCTGTTGGCCAAATGAGCCAAATGGGTCCAATGGGACAAATGGGTCAGATGGGACAGATGGGCCAAATGGGTCAGCCGAGGGGACAGCCCAACGGATACGCAACCGGGCCTGCGCAGAACTTCGGCTACGCTCAGGGCAGCAGCTACGGCCCCGCGAGCAACTACGGCGGCGGCGCGGCCAGCACTTACGGAGGTGCAGTCAGCAATTTTGGTGGCCAAGGAGGCGGATACAGCCAGGGAGGTTCTTATGCCAACCCGATGGCCATGCGCCAGGGTCGCCAATCACCCGGACCTCAGATAATGGATCCCCGATTCATGCAGCAGCAACAGGGCCAGTACTCCCCGGGCCCTCGTCAGGGTGGACGTGGACAAGCCTACCCGGCGACATACCAGGGACAGGCTTTTTAGAAGACCTGAGAGGTTCAATGAGATGAAGGGAGATACAGATGGAGAGAGGAGAAGAAGAAGTTTGGTTTTTATTGACTGAGTAGATACCAGCAGACGGGGCAATGTGCCCTTGTCTTGGAAGAAGTGTAACATCATCTGGAACGGCCACATGGAAGGCGTTTGGAGAGACGTAACTGCAACCATAGGAAAATTGGTTGTAGCTTTTGGTCCTAGACAGGACAAGCATCTGGGATTTTCTTTTGTTGAGTAGAGGCTGGGTAATAGCATGGCTGACGGCTGGCATTGATGACTAGCAGAGACGGCCGAACATAAATGACGAGAAAGAATTAGCATAACAAGACGAGATTTTCCAAGATTTTCCTGGTCTTGCCTGGCTCCTCATTTACAGTACATGGTTGTCATCATCAGCTGAGGTAAGGTGTTCGTATGAATCTGTGAATCGTCACAATTCCCAGTCCTGAGTTGAAGCCTGCGCACGGGCGAAGATCAGGCCTGGATCGGCGAGGCAAGTTCCTCCCTTGTTAGGCAGACATGTGAAATCGGTGAAGATGATTTCCACCCGAGAGTTCACTAATGAATTCTACACTAGGAAAGTGTTGTGAGTGTGTATGGAATAGGAGGTGGCCATTTAGAAATTAGGCATTTATGATGGTGGCTGGTCTGGGGCAGAGCGAGCTGCGGCCACCGGCAACTCAATTCAAACTGCCCGAGCTTGTGTATCTATCTGTACCCGCCCTGACTACTTTAGTTTATCGCCACTTCAACTATGGAGTACGGTAATTGCTGAGGTGTCTAAATGGCCCGGAGCTCTTCAGCCGTCACGTCGCCGCGTTCTAGCTTTAGGTTCTCCTGACTGTCACGTCTTTTGGCGCGTCTTGGTGGCAGCTACCGTGTAAGTGAGAGTACCGGTGTAGGTACCTTACCGGTATACTTTTAGTGGAGACTAGGTACAAGGCCCAAGTACCCAAAGTTTCTAAGCACCGACTGGCTGACAGCGGCTGCGGGTGCTCTTGCTGCCTCGTGGCCACTGATTACACAGGACCTGACGGGACGGGACCAAGACCCCTCAACGCCCCCGGGCGGCGGGAGGACCAACCCCAGCCAGTGGCTCGTCGCATCTTTCCACAATCAGAGACATTTTTTTTTTGTGTTCTCGAGGGTCGAGTCCACGCCTCACGCTCACGCGCATGCCCGCCCACGCCTCGCGGGTCTGTAGGAAGTCTTGCATCATCTGACTTGCAACGCGCTGTCTGGAAAGCACCACGCGCTGCCTAAATTCGGCACTTTCAATTGTTATTGCCCTTTCTTTCCATTTGTTTCCCCAATACCGGCTTCCGCACTTGATTGCTTAACCAGTCACTCTAATCATTAATACTCGCCCCCCCCTACGTGTACCTGTTTGGGCTGGTCATGACGTCCTCGCAACCTTGATTTATAAAGATACGACGTTGCCGGGTGACCGGGGATCGACTTTGCATACAACAACCCCTCCACCTCGCCCATCGCATTATCGATTACAGCGCAATAAGGCAAAAGGCAAGGTACCCCGACATCTGTTTTTGGGGGTTGCCTCCTCCGAAATTCTAAACTTTCCGGCGAACGACGCGCATACCCACGACGAACATATACCCAACCACCACCACCATCACTACTACCATCCCCCCTACATCGAACCTCGAGAAAACGAGGCGCCCTTGCGAACCACCGAGTCCACGCTTTTCCCCTTGAAGCCTACGGCGCAAATAGTACAGAACTTGCTTGACGTCCTTCAACATCGACACTATACCATAATCCCAACGTCGATTGCCGTTTTATTCGCCAACATTCAGTAAATGCATCGCCGGCTTCTCCTTTTTGGCTGCGAAACTATCATTCCCGGCCGCGCATCTCGACCGACGCCCCTCCAGCGCCGGCCGTCCGTCAACCCCAGCCTGCGGTCGACAACGGCAGCCTAGACAAGCTCGACCAGCTTCTATCCTATCCGGTGGTCCCAATGGAGGGCGATGGGTCGCAGCCCACCCAAGGTATGCCATGCCTTTTTATTACGTCCCATCTTGAGCTTCAAGCAAGTTGTCGCCGTAGACCCAGCAGACCAGGACGCTGACCCTTTGCCCCCCTTTTCGCCACCTAGCTACCCAGAATGTTCTCGATCCGCGCCGCATAGGCAAGCAGAATTCGGGCTTCTCCGACGAGGACATATCCGACATTGTCTGCCTTCTCTACCCTCACACTAAATCAGCCCGAGGCGAGGTAGAACGCATAGCAAAGGATCGCTCGCCTCATGTTGTCGGCAGGGCGGAAGCGGATGCCGTCGAGCCCGACTACGAAAGAGAAGATACGGCCGACCAATTCCAGCTGACGCCGCCCAGCGTCGAACATGCCATCATATTGAGGTTGTCGGCCGAGACGAAGGATCCCCTTCGCGGTTTTCTGTTTGGCAGAAATGTGGCTCGGTGCGATATTTGCTTTCTCAAGGACCCTATGAAACGCCTGAGCAACGTTCACTTTCGCATCTATGTTAATGAGTATGGTGTGGTCATGCTCGAGGATAAATCAACCAACGGGACCTTCGTCGACCAGGTGCTGCTGCGCTCGAAGCCTAAGAGCCCCAACGAGAAGTGCGACATGAAGAGGGTGCTCAGTCACGGTTCTAAGATCAAGGTGCTGATGCATAACGAGCAGCACGACCTCGAGTTCATGGTCAGGATGCCGAAGCGAGTGGGTGATTATGAGAGGGCGTACAATATTAAACTCCAGCGATACTTTGCTAGAATGGAAGGTTTGCGCGCGTCGGACGTCAACGAGACATTGGTCCCGGGCCCTGGTGGGCATGTCGACTTATTTTCTGCTCCTAGGAGACCGCAGACCGCCACTACGCGGCGGATAGCGCTGCCGTCCGGAACCACGCAAGATAACGTCGACCGGTTTCCGAGAGACTGGGACGGGTCCGGTAGGTACAACCGTGTCAGCCAGATCGGCAAGGGAGCCTTTGCGGTCGTGTACAAGGTCACGTCCAAGTTCGACGGTGTCCCATACGCCGCCAAAGAATTAGAGAAGAGGCGGTTCATCAAAAACGGTGTTCTGGACCAAAAGGTGGAAAATGAGATGAGGATCATGCAAAAGGTTCAGCACGTAAGTTCAGCAGCGCCCCCTTTTCTTACGTTGAACCCCTCTAACTCCAAATAGCCGAACATTGTACGATACATTGAGCATCTCGATTGGGACAATCGGCTCTTTATCATCATCATGGAGTACGTCGGAGGTGGTGACTTGGGGAAGCTCATCAGCGGCCGAGGCTGTCTGAATGAGATTAGCGTCAAGCAAATGGCTGCCCAGCTGCTGAGTGCTTTGGCGCATCTGCACGAAAATCACATTACGCATCGAGACGTCAAGCCTGACAATATCCTCATTTCGTCACTTGACCCTTTCGAGGTGAAGCTGACCGACTTTGGCCTCTCCAAGATGGTCGATAACGAACAAACCTTCCTCCGAACATTTTGTGGAACGCTGTTGTATTGTGCGCCCGAGGTATACTCGGAGTATGCCGAGTACGACGACGACGGCCGCCGACACCCTCGTAATAGAGCTAAGCGCGCGGCGGTTGGCCAGCGATACGACCACGCCGTTGATGTTTGGTCGCTCGGTGGCGTGCTCTTCTATGCGTTGACAGGTCGCCCGCCGTACCCAGTTAACAACGGTGTCAGTTACTCGGAATTGTTGCATACCATCATGACGGTGCCCCTTAACACGGTCCCTTTGGTACGACAAAACGTTTCCAGGCAAGGCATTGAGTTTCTGTGCTACATGCTAGAGAAACGGCCTGAATGCCGGGCGACTGTCCGCGACCTTCAGTCACATCCCTGGTTAGGACCGTACAGGCTACGATCTGTGACCGACTACGACCAGTCCTTTGACGAAATCACCGACGAGGACGAAGAGCTGCAAGTCAATGCGTCCCAACTCAGTTTGGAAGAAGGGCAGTCAAGGTATCTGCCTGATACGGAACTGCCACTAGATGACGAGGTGGACGATGATATTGTCAATGACTTTCTCGAGGAAGACTCAGAAAAGGAGAACGGCACATTCGGCCCTCGCGGACAGGGTGCTGGTCCGAGACTGTTTGGAGAGGTGAATGTGTCTGCGGTGGGAAGCAAGGGAGCGATACCGGCAGATCGACTAAACCTGCCAGTGGCCGACTCGGGCGTTCTCGGCAACGAGAGCGTAGAGACGGAAATACTGGATAGCTGCGACTCTGGCGACGTTTCAACAATTATCGGCAAAAAGTCACCCAGCAGTGGCGGAGTCCGATTGTCCATTTCGTCAGCCAATGGCCAGTCTGCGGATCAACTTCGAAGTTTGGTTGAAAACGTCGCGTCTCAAAGTCTGGGGGCGACCGATTTCGGTAGCGATATCCAGATGAAGTCCGCGGATGTTAGTCAAGTCAACGGCTCATTCTTTACCGCCAGCAAACGGAAGCCGCCATCATTCGATACAAGCGACGAATTCGAATCACGGCCGCGCGAAAAGCCAATCTTCAAGCGCCTGAAGTCAGAGGGCAACCTCGACGCGTTAGCAGAGAAACAGATGGAGGAGTACAGCCTGCTCGCGTCAGTACCGCAGATTAAGAGGTTGGAGTCTGGACGCCAGATAGACGGACCCTTCAACAAGATGAACTTTTGGAAGAATAACGTCGAAACATGGCATCTACGCTACCCTGAGATGACCCAACTACAGTACGAAACGTTCAAAAAGGCAGCTCAAAGCCGAGGAGAGGAGTTTGGTCCGGGAAAGACTCCATTATGGGAGTTGGCTTTCAAGTACTTTCCGCCAAACAATGGTGTCTCGGCCATGCACACCGAGGAACAGTCTACAATTGACGACACGAATCGAGGTTTACTAAAGCGAGACGACAGGAAATTGGTGGAGGGTGCAGAATGGGATATCCCTGCGACAGCACCTCCAGAAGAAGAAGAAGAAGAGGAAGATTCGCTACCAGACACCCTTCCTCCAGACACACAGAAGATAATAGTGCCCGTTTCTGACGACGGACCGAAACGTGCCGTCGCTGTGCTGGAGTCAGCCCCTGGGTCAGTGGTCTCCAACATTTCGGTCCCCATGACCAATTCACTGCTGTCATGGGGGCGTGGGCCGACCAATACAGTGATTTACGAGCAGAAGACAGAGATTCGGGTGCCTAAGTATGCTCTCAAAATTCTGTTATGGAAAGACGGCTACGATCCCTCCAGAGACGTCACCAAGCATCCCTGGGACAAGAGTCCTGACGGCAAAGGGTTCGCCTTTTATCTGTCTACAAAGGCAACAAATGGTGTCCAGGTCAATGGAGTCTCGCTTTTGTCATACGACTGCAAGAATCCAGCCGGCCCATCTAAGAACTGGGTCCAGCTCTATGATGGTGATGAGATTGTTGTCTGGGGGACCGCCGCTGACACGACGAGCCAGACCAAGGTTACTTTCCGCTGCTTCTACGGAGACTCTGCCTGCCGGCGACCCGATGATGTGCCGCCTAAGCTCGTACCCCCATCGACTGCGCGTAGAGTGGACGAGGTCTGTGGTCGGTACGAAAGGAAGCTCAAGACGTCGGCGGAGAAGAACGCCAAGCTTGCCGAGGTTGACAGGGAGTTTGCGGAGCGCAAGCAGAATATTGAGAGGGAGCGCGAGCGTAGCCGCGCTTTTGAGGAGAAAAGACTCGAGGCGCATCGTCATATCGCGCTTAGGAACCATGTTTCGAGGCGGGGGAGTCCCGCGAGCGCGCCAGCTGCGACTGTGCTTAGGGGCCAGACGCCTGGCGGCGGCGGCGGTGTACCGTCCCCGTTGGGAGAGCAGGCGAGCAGCAGTCCGAAGAATTAGGAGTCTCTCGAGAAGGAAGAGGATTCTGGTGATCTAGGCTATGATGCCCGGCAGATACCGACAGACTTGATGTACGACATGGGCGAGAACGACGTCGACATCAAGTTTGAGTCAACGCAAGAGTTCAGTCAGGGAGGTGGGGGTGAAGAGATATGATATGGTGAGGGTTCTGGATAGCGTTATTTGTTATAGGCGCCTCTTCCTGTCTCTGTTGGAGGTTTATGAACCAGCGCGTATTTCTATATATGCGCAACGGCAAATTCCCTGCACCGTCAATAGCCCTCTTTCTCAGAGTTCGGGTTATCGCGGCGGAGGCTACACGGAGCTTGTGTGTTGGTTGGCACGAGAAAAGAAAAAGCGATAAAGGGATAGCGGGTTAGAGAGTAGATGAAGTATGAAGAGAACAAAATCTCATGAAGAAATACAATAAAACAGCATTACCAAGACCTACTACCGGGTTCCCTTGGTATCTTGTGCTATGGATCAACGTAATGGTACGAAGTTGAGCGGTGGATCAAGATAGATTTGGTTGTTGAAACATTTGAGTTTGCACAGGTGTCCCCCCCCCCTCTCCCTGGACACACATCTTTGTGATACGTCGCCGTTGCCAGAAACCTGCAAGGCAGACAGGTTGCACATTGCCTCACTGGCAGCGTCTCACGCAGGCGCCAATGAAATTAATCAGACCAAAGTCCGGGATCTTCTTGCAAGAATCGCAGACCGTTCTCAATACACACAGTACACATGCAACGCTGCTTTTTGAAAAGATGGAAGAAAAAAAAAGCCTTTGATCATTTGAAAAACACCTTCCGGGTCATGCTTACATGTCTAGTATACAGCTTGGGTATAGCAATATCACAAACCTCGCCACTTCTTCGTCTGGGGCTTGCGGCGAAAACGGGCTGTGCCTTGTATTCGAGCCCTTGCTCCAATACACCCCCTCCTCCCAAGGATCGTGCTCTTGACCCCAAAGGGGTGTATGCGACTTTAACCGCGGTTGAAGAGGCGGCCGACCATACCGGTCGCGATGCTCCCTGCCAGACCGCCAGAGTACAGGGCGCTTCCGGCCATGTTGGACGCGTGGCTGAACTTGTCGCATCTCGAAAAGGCCATGGCGTTCATAATGGTCAGGACCAGGGCGATGACTACAAACACACGCCAGAGTTAGCACGCTTTTGCTACGGTATCGAGACGATGTTTTCGCCCAGAAAGACTCTAGTATCATCGCAACGAAAGCTGGAGAATAAGGCTTAAACCCGTCATCCCAAGGGATGACGGTGGACCAGCCAGAGAAACGTCTCGAGGAAAAGAGCAAACTCACCAACGAGCGGTAGCCACAGGAACTGCAACCTCACGAGCGCAAAGACGGCGAGCAGGATCCAGAGGACGGGCTGGACGTAGAGCGCGAGCCAGAAGAAGCGGCTGTCGGTCGGGTTGATCGTCTTGGTGCCGGGCTCGCTGCTCTCAAAGACCCACTGCGAGTCGCCCGTCTGCACGTCCACCTCGTTCCACCACCGCAGTCCTACGAGTCGACGGCCGGCAATGTTCTTCAGGTAGTAAAAGTCGGCGGCGAGGAGGAGGATGGTGATGATGAAGATCATGATCCTGAGGAAGGGAAAGTTATGGTTAGCAAACGGGAGCAAAACGGATGTAGGGCATAGTGTTTGTTGCGATGAGCGCCGTGGGTGTGGGTACGCGAGTATCTTGGCCCAGGACATGTTTGATGGATGGAGACAACAGCTCGAGAAGTTCGAGGTGGTTTGTGGAATTGGTTTCGTTTCGAGGTTCGAGAAGGGAGGGGGGGGGGGGAGCTTTGCGACGACGTACATGCTTCTGATGATCCACAGACCGAGGAAGTACACGAGTACACTTGCTGTTCCCACAAGAGCATGTCAGTCAAGGTTCCAGTAGAGATCAAGGCGGTGGAAAGGAATCCAGGAGCTTGATGTGTGACTAACATATCCGAAATGCAAGAAAGGTCAAGAGGGTGATGGGATGCGAGCTCAACCGCCAGCTCAGGGAGCCTGGCGCATCTTGCTGCTGTTGGGATTCCATCTCGGTGTGTCGACTAAGACGATCGTTCGTTTCGATGGGGGGCCGTCGCACTAGGTAGGTATCGTATCTTTATAACTTCAATTGCCGAACTTCGGTTTTTTGGGCAAAATGGGAGATGATAACGACGCAATCAGGGGTTTGATTTGTTCTTCGTCGTCGTGCGCATGTCGTGGTTCTGATGACAGTCGAGGGGGACGAGAGGGATGCACTGATCGAAAAAAGGGCCAGAGACTCGTTACGGTACAGCTGTCGTAATGCGCGGGCCGCAGGGCAGGCGTGGGATTCCAGCTTGGCTGTCCTCCCAGGCGCGTTCGACAGGCCCAGACCCGTTGAAGCTACGGTAAGCTGTTCGGCGGGTGGAGGCTGAATTATTCCGCCAGGGGGCCGTTTGGTACATGGGACCCGCCTGATTATTAGCGCTGCCGGTGTCCAGGGGTCCTTTAGCGGTCTGGCCCGGCAGAAACGCCAGTGCTCGCATTACATCATCAGATGCACCCCAGCTTCACTGCCTGTTGCGGGCAGCATCCAAGTAGCCGACTTGAGCTAGCCGTTCCGAACTCGAGTTACCGAGTATCGGTCCTTAAAATAACATCGACTTGCTGGTGCCAGAGGTTCAAGAGCTGCGTCTCATCGTGTCTAGACTTGCCAATCACCTCAATCAACACTATAAGCGATCATTCATTGCTTCAACCAATTTTTAAATCAATTCAAGAGTGATAGGCTACGGCTTACACAATTCCAAGTCGTAGCATTGCATCCGACGGTCTATCATCATGGCGGCAAGGTCCTCTTCAATTGTCCGCCGGGCGTTGCTCTATGGTGACTACAGCGACTCTGACAACCTAGAATTCAACTGACGAGTCTAGTGCCCTCATCATCGGAAAAGATGCTGACCAAATCGCTGGGCCTAAAGTCCGACAACGTGACATATGATCTTGAGGACTCTGTGACACCCTCATTGAAGTCAGAGGCTCGAGGTCAGCTCCGGTCTTTCCTCTCCAAGCATAAGTCGCGGCCGTCTTCTATAGGCGAATTGGCGGTTCGAATCAATGCAGTGGAGACCAAGTTTGCTCTGGACGACTTGACATCTCTAGGCTCGCTCCCAAATATCGATGCTGTCGTTGTTCCAAAGGTCAACTCCGCTGCCGATTTGACTTACGTTACCGATGTTTTGCGTCATGTAGCCCCCGAACGACACACGGCGACATCACAAAATCCTATCAAAATCATCGCCTTGATCGAGTCTGCACGTTCAGTTATGAACCTTTCAGAAATCTGCAAAGCGTCGCCATACCTTAGTGGTCTCGTCTTTGCGGCCGAAGACTTTGCCCTGGATTTGTCGTTGACTAGAACGCCATCCCTCACCGAGTTCCTCTACGCACGCTCCGCCATTGTAACTGCTGCCAAGGCCGCCGGCTTACCTAGTGCGATCGACCTTGTCTGCACCTCCTACAAGGGAGAAGAAGGCCTCAAGCGACTGGAAGAGGAGTCTACCGGAGGAAAGTCCATGGGTTTCAATGGAAAGCAGTGTATACATCCAAACCAGGTGGAACTTGTCCAGAAACTGTTTGCCCCTGGCGAAAAGGAGGTCGAGTGGGCAGTGCGTGTTGCAATCGCAGACGAGAAAGCTAGCAACGCGGGCCGTGGAGCCTGGACGTTGGACGGTATGATGATCGACGCACCGGTGACCGGAAAGGCGAAAGCGATAATTGCGAAAGCAGAAAGATGTGATATAGACGTGGCAAGCCTCCGAACGAAATGGAAGGACCAGCAGCCTGAGTAGACTACGTCGCTAATGAAAGTAATTTGGCCGCCAGAAGGCGAGCATTTCCTCCTTTTCGTCTTTATCGTACTTGTCGTCCTCCGGCTGTTTTTTTTGCTGCTGTTCCCAGTATTGGTTACTTTGATCGGGTCGCTCGCCATGATATCTGATCTCAGATAGTTCCTCTTCCATTCGGTCGAAAGCTTCCTCCGGGTGCCGCCGACCGGGTTCTGTGAGGGGTTGGTTGATCGAAACACCCTGCGGTATCAGAGATCGAGCCTCTCTGAACGTGTCTGAAGGCGCTCCGAGTCGATCATCATGCTGCCAAATGTGAGCCTCATCGGAGGGGTTGTCCACGTATCCTAAGCTCTCAGGTCCCAGTACCTCCTGTTCGACGCGAGCAATGAAATCAATTATGCTTTCCGACCGTTGAAACTGAGACGGATTGAACCTTGTCATAGAACCATGACCATTTGTTCGGGGGCGAGAAAAATGATGAGGCTTTTTTGGTTGATTGACCCGAGATGTCGTCCATGGGAAAAGCTGTGGCGGCCAGAAGGTTTCTCCCCTATGGTCAATCTCATAGGTCAGATGATTATAGGAGTTGTTGTCAAGTAGTTCTTCTTCGGGTAAGGCAGAGTGGTTAGGTTCTTCCCTTCCAGATAGAGCATCTGAGGCTCTTTTATGTTGCCAACAAGGTACTAGAGGCACGGCAGACAGTTCGGGCGCCAGGAATTGCTCATCAGACTGGTCAACAGTTGCTTCATGCCCGAGCTCGACGTCACCCTTGGCACACACGTCACTTTTTTCAGCTACCGGCATAGTTGCTTTAGCAATATTTGATATGATCGTCTGTGCTTCCTGGATATTATTCTTTGATGTTGCTTGCGTTTTCGCAGAGAGGTCAATGGTTGGTGGTACCAAATACGCTTGCATAGTCGTGGATGATCGTGTCGTAGGAGCGGCAGCCTTGCGACAGGACTCTCCGTTGGAGTCCTTGTGTATCTGTCCGCCAGACGGCTCGTTCAGCGCTTTTTCTGTAGTTGAGCCCACCAAGACCTCCGCCCTGGTATCGGCCGTATTCTCCAGCACAAAAGAATCGCGAGCGACTGACAAACTCCTGGATTGCTTCAGAACGCTAGGTGAAAGTGGCGATTTGTCTGTAGTCATGACTCCCTTGTCTAAATACCGAATAATCATCGGCTGTTTCCGGGAAGCTTCGAAGTTCTTGGACTCTCCATCAGGATGCACCTCTTGTTTGCGTCGACGTAAATCATGCGACGAGACACGAGCGTTTCTATTTATCTCAGCACCATCGAATACACCAGTCTCTCGAAGCGCCTCTCTAATCGGCTCAGGGGTGCTACTGTGGTGTCGGTCGAAAGAGTTGCCTGGTAAGGATGTTTGATGATTGCCACTGGTGGCCCAAGTGACATAAGTCGTAGCTCTACTGCTTGACCGACCATGTTGAGCTGGCGCCACGTAGGTCTTGTCGTGGATGTGGTAGCGTTGGTCGTCTCTCAAATAATCTGACCCCGTAATGCTTCTAGTTGACAAATGGTCGTCGCACGCCGGAAGGTTCTCAGGCAGTCGGTCCTCCGATTTCTAATCTTCGTAGCCATCACGAGATCGCCCTCGGCCGGCGATTGGGTGTCCTGTTGTAGGCGTCTCCTTGCGACGAAGAAACGTTGATATTTCCACCAGCTCAATCTCTCGCCGTTGTCTAGCCTTGGCTTCTAAGCGTTGCTGTCGTTGCCACGAGTACTCGCGTGATGGAGGCTGCTCGACCGAAGACATGGAGTTGTAGGCTAGGTCTACAACTACAACAATTAGTTGCGCGTTCAGAATGTCTGGGCAAATAAACTTACCAGGCTTTGACGAAGATATCTGCCCATTTTGAAAGAGGCCTGGCGTCAGGCACGGCTGGAGCTACAAATTCGTTAACCAAGATTTACTTGGATATCCAATGCTTACTCACCGTGAGCCTGTCGTTCAGAACGGCTTCAGGTTGGAAGTTGTTCATGACATCTCGGCCCGATAAGATTGGCTTCTTCGGCACGTCTTCCGACCGCCTGGCAGTCTCCTCAGGGGCCCTACGTCGCTTTTCCTTGGGCTTCTTCCGAGAATAGTAACGGTCTTCTCTTGTTTTGTGTCTCGTTCGTTTCTCAAACCTGGGCGGGGAACTATCTGCTGATATGGGGAAATCTGTGACTCCTGTCACAAGAGAGCGATGGATGGGCCCATGGCTAGTTACCGCTATAGATGGCCTGGCTTTCTTTGTCATCGGCTCGGGGATGATGGAGCTATCTCGTGATGGGGCGCGCTTATGACCACCTCGGACAGCGTTCTGGAGGGAGATCCCGTGCGGCCTCCATTCTGGAGTTTGAGCATTGCCCTTGTCCTGATTTGACTGTAGTCGCTTTGCGGACTCTCTAGTATCGACGCCTCGAGGACTGACATTGGCAAGCCAGTCTTCCACAATGTCATTGTCACTTCTGGCGGTTTCGAGTAGACTGCCATCCGAAGCCTGATTCACCCTTCTCGACCTAGAACGGCTCATCCGCTCTTCTTCCAGGTATGGGTGCCTTGTTGCGACGGGTCTGTCGCTAGAGCGGCCGTGCTGGCGACGATGCAGGTCCAGTTGATGATCCTTGGCCGCACGACTGCCCATCGTGCTCTGTTTCCGCGCAGGTTTGGGGCCCACAGAGACTAACGGTCCAAAGAACTTCAAAAGAGCAAACTATGGCGGGCACATGTAGTCTGGACATTTCCAGCCTTGAAGCTTGAGCCCGACGCTGAACATGTCTCTAGGAAGCACATTCTTGGTAGAACGGCAATAGCTATCCACACGGTATGGGAAATACCAACACCCCGTACCCTGAGGATGGCATTTCTCTCCCAGTTCCGAATTCACTTGGTCCTTTCTTCGTTTCTTTTGCAAGGCGAAGAAAGAGGTTCCTCGCTCACGTAAGGCAGGTTATAGGCAATGTGGAGCTCGCTTCCGACACAGAAAGAGGTCGACTGATGTTCCCACATGGGAAGGAACGGTTTACCTGATATTAGGCGCTAAGATTGCTGTGCAGACCAGACAGGGCAAGCACGAAACCTTTAGGCTCTAGCCCAAAGGCCGAGGTCCTTCCATCTTGATCTGACGTGCGGCAATACCTTCCATTTCCTAGGAACCATTACTTGCCTGAAAGTGGGCCGGATTCAACCTCACTCAAAATCTGCAGACTGTCGGTTCTAGTCTCCAAGCTTCCAATGCAATGTCATTTTTGGCACACCTAGATACCATTGCTTCCGCCGGTTCAATCGACCTGATGCCACTTAGCATGCGAGGTTTTCAAAAGTAGACCTGTTGACATCAGCTCTTATTCCAAACGAGTCTTGGCTAATAGACGCAGTCCCACCCAGGCCACAGTTGTTGAGCAGCTTTTCGCCTCTGCACAAATGCCTCCCAGTGCTTTCCAAGCTTTCCCATGTCGGGAATTTGCTACCACGACTGCGAGGAAGATTCGCCGCCTACCTTGAAACTGACTTGAACTATGTCCTTCGGGTATACCATGAGAGGCCAACCTCGAGCGCGAAATTCGCAGCGCCTAAGGTGCCGGCGTGTAAGACGGGTGAGCTGAAGAGAAGGTGAACGCCTACACACGACGCTGGAAAAACTCCTAGAAACCCGCAGCATGTACATACGGATATGGACAAGTAAACCGTGGCTCAATCCAGGCTCTGATATGGCCAAGCCGTGATTCGACGCACCCACGGCGGCAGGTGGGACAAGTTGGCACATTTCATTTCGCGAAGTCCCGCGTGAAGGGCATCGTCGGGCAGCATGACACCATGACCATTCCGCTTTGTTTCTTGGGTCAAGCGACAACCATCATCGGCTGGCCGGCGCACTTGATATGCAGGCGACGCGAACCTCAAGTTGCGGCTGTCTCAGAATGCCAAGACATGGCCCTGTAGAGACGGAACATGTCCTGTATCGAATACCCGGCCGAGTTCTATTGATAGCACCACCTTGGCGATGAGGGCAGCCGTACCGCTCTCGACCCGTCCTGACAGATGCTTGACAGCTGGACATGCTGGCTCCTGTGCCTGTGGCCGCGAAATATGCTCAAACGAATCTCGCACGTTATACACGCCTGGTCTACCAACAAATCCACTTCACATCGATGCGAATAGTGCGGCAAGAAGCTGTGCCTGCATTCATCACATGACTTTGAAAAGATGCGGAGCACGAGTCTGCCAGAGTTTACCGGAGCTAAAGCATTGTTTCCGGACTCGATGTCGCCAATCCTCCGTCCTCTTTGAGAGTTTCTGGGCGACAATGCCTAATCGTCGGGGAATCGGGTACCCAAGAAATCGCGTGCAGTCAGGTGCAAGTAGCTTTGGAGATCAGCTCAAGAGACAATTCGCAGGGTCGTATCGTCCGTGACGACGCACGTGGCTACAAGAGCTCCCCCCGGACAGGTCATTGCGCAGCGGTATCTCAGGCTCTCTATATGTGTCGATAACGACGCTGGCCCTAACAAGCTCTTTGCTTTTGCAACCAAAAATCAGGATGTGGACCTCGAAGAAGGCGCAGCAAGTTTCACCGTCGTCCGGTCAAGACCTTTTAATTATAGACGGTCCCTGGCAGTTTCGAATGTCACTGGGATTCCCAGAGAACAACCCCGTGCTCCTTCCAACCGCCAGCCCTGCCGCGAGCGTACGACTATACGATATGCGTCGATTAGCTACCTATATTCAACTTGCGAAAGCCAAAATCTCATCGTGGGAGCAGCAACCAAGCGGTGTGAAAATCTAAATGCTGCCGGAGCATGGAGCCATCCCCAAACCTTGGTATTCCCGGCTGGATCGCGGACATGTGCATTAGGTTTCCTGCTGGTGGCATTCCGGAGGCCAAGTTGCCCCTCCATCTCTCGACTTGAAGGCCCCCATAATCGCTGGCCCATGCGACATATGACGGCGGCTATATTTCCATGGGTACGTAGTTTAAAGGTTCCACCACTTTAGACCCTACTGATGAAGTTCTCTAGCCGTTGACACGTCGTTGCGTCACATCATACAGTCGATATCAAAACTCTTTCAGGGCGGCGCTGCTCGATTGTTGACGATGAAACTAAATTGAAAGTCTGAGTCGCAAGGACGGCAACTAATATGACTGAGCCCGACGTCGCCAAGGTGTATTGCTACTGGTCGTTGTTGCGCTGACGTCTGTGGAGCGGCTCAGGATTGTCAAGTTATTTAATGTCGCGTCGCACGAAACGGACAATTGTCGGGCGAGTAGGTACCAAACGTCCCGAATGTCTCGAGGTCGAACGTCGAGGAGAGTTGAGGGGTTGTTTGTGCGCCGTGCGTGACTTGGGGGAGGGGCAGTCGTGGCCAAACCAAGTTGACGATACGACAGAGGGGGTGACGGCCGTCGACGTCTCCACTGGATCGACCAGCTCCACTAGCAAGGAGAACTTGGACCACAAGATGCATCCACAAGGAGAGGTTGACTTCACGACTTCAGCAAATTCACCCATATCGCAAAGGCTGCTCATGGGCCTCTCGCTGGTCAGTGCCTCGCGGGGAGTGGAGCCTCAAGGAGACGACGGCATTGAGCGTTTTGCGCCAAAAAGAGGTTGCTTACCGACTTCTTGTTAGCTGCTGGCCCTAGAGCTCTCCCAAGACGGACTGCTTCGCGTGTCGCCTCGCATGAGTAGTTAATGCCGGCAAAGGAACTCTCGCCTTAGAAAGCTACTTGGTCACATCTTTGCGCATGAGAAAGAAGCATCTAGGCCAAGGTCACGGCGGAACGGCAAGCCGAGGTTGACGAGGGTAGCGTGACGAGAGCAAATGGCTAGAACCCTGGAGCGCATTGGACGACAAGCCAGGGACGGACTACAGACCGACACCACCCATGGACAAGTTTGACGAGTGAGAAGACGATCGAAGTCATCCAGGCTTTCTCCGGGACGCCTGCGTGGGATACAGGCTGCACTCGCAGTCGCCAGCAGCATGGCACGAACATGTCAGCAAACAGATGGTCAATTGCGCTACGACGCAGCAAGGGCAGCGGCGACGGCACGGGTACGGCGAATGTCGCAATATGCTGGCCGGGCGAATTCAAACGTATAGGGACGCACATTTGAGCATCAGTCAGAATTGGCCGCCTCCCGGAGCCCGTCACGCCGCACATCTGGAATGCAAGCCGAGTCGAGAACCGGTTCTGCAGGCTCTGCAGCGAGGTGCAACACTAGGAGACTCCACTTTCAGGAGAAGGTGGACGCTGGAGAATGATGTTGCAGCTCCAAGATGTTCATCTTGCTTCAAACTGGGCATGGTCGAAGGAGGCTGTGCAAAGTGTGGGGTCGAATAGGAGTGTCACTCTTGGTCCAGTGCGTCCGCAAGTGACCAGGCCAAGCCTGTCGTCTCGCGCAGGTGTTTCCAGCACGATTATGGCGGACACAGATGCCAATCTGTTTCTTTCTGCTGTTAGGATAGCACCCTGTCGACTGTCCTCCCTCTTCTTTCTCAACCAACTTCCAGAAACCCAGCCTGACTGCCGACGGAGTATACCTCATGTCTCTTATGGCGCCCCTCGTCGGCGTTGCCAGCTTCAGCTCGACCATCGTCTATCTAGCGGCTCCCCAAAGACTAGCAACGCCGGCGTCTGTGCGGATGCGAATTACTTGACTGGCTGCAAGGAGGGGCAGCTAGATCGTACATCATGGGCTGATTTCCCATGGCCGAACTTTTCCCCCTCGCCTGCGATCCGGTAGTAAGCCTTTTTCGCCTGCTCACACCCTGCAATAGCTGGGTTCATGGGTTTTAAGAAGCTTTCCGTGGTCCTGGTCTCTGCATCTCATCCCACCATACTTGCAGGCGCTTGGTTAGTCAGGTCGACCGCAAGTGTGAGCACATTGGGCACAATGATGAGCCGTATCAAAGGACGGGCAGCAGTGGAGTTTCTCGACATCTGGGTACTTGGCACCGCATTGAGCGACAAGCCGTTGGCTCCTGGTGATGGTGATAATGCTGACGGGGCATGAGCCCCGGACGAGAGCTCACAGAATGGACAGAACGCCTCAGAAGAGCAGCTGCCTGGAGGTCGAGTGCGTAAGTGCGTGCGTCTCGTCTTGCGTTGTCAGAGTTGAAGTGCTACGGAACGCGACAACGTCCACGAGGCCGGGCCGCGACAGCTCGGTATCGAAACCAAAAAGCTGCGATATGGTGGTTTCTCAAAAAAGACATCCACTCGAAGACGGTTTGACGGGCGGCATGCATACAAAGGGGCATTCGCATATCACTTGGCTGGATTGGACTGATTCAGAATGACTGAATGCGAATGGCAGCGCCGCGTCTGGGTTGTATGTCTCGCGGCAAGAGAAAAGACGGTCATGGATGACAGAAGTATCGCGGGGATGTACATGTGAGCTTTTCGTCTGTTTGATGCTTGTTTGGGAGGGGAAGCTAACCCTGCTACCACACTTATGCTCTGGTCGAAACATTGATGGGCGTTGGCCCTTTGGACATTTTCCCTTCCACAACCCCCCCCTTGCGCAGAAGAGCCGAATTTGGGATGTGGGCGGTCCCCTCTTGGGGACCCCCCTCCCCTTGACACCACACTAGATGCTCATGGATGGATTTTCATGGGTCCCTCTTCCCGGGCAGATCTCCCAGATGTCTTGGCCCTTGCCTCGTGTGCGGCGTTCCAGCAGCAACAGCGACAGCAGCGGCGGCGGCAATGATCCAGGAAGCAAGCGGGCCTGTAAGAAAGACGCATGTACCTCTCAGGGTGAGGCAAGGTACCGTACGTAAGTGCCTACATGCCCTCCTCCCCGCAGGCAAGTCAGTTTTCCATATTGTCATGCTCACATCGCATGTATCGAAAATACTACTGATCTTGGCCTGCCTTTCGCCGCCGCCGCTGTTGGATTCGCCCCAGCGGACCCTGTGTCCATCGCATATAATATGAGGAACAGGGACGCGCCTGAGAATCGGGATGGAGGGGGGACAAACCGAAGGCCGTGGGAAAAGGAACGAGAGAACGACAAAGAAAAGCGCGATTATTCGAATCCGACAGTGACCTGCGCCTGTCCCTGCTTCCGAAGCTGTTTTTTTTTTTTTTTTCGTTCCCCATTCCCCTTGCCTACTGCTACCTTATCGTCAGGGATCTGGTACTTGGTCTGACTTATTGAGGAGAGGGAAAGGATTCCTACCGGCTTTTGTCCCGCATTGTGATTTTTCCATTTACCTACCCCAAGAATATTACTACGTCTTTGTTCCACTTTCTCGACCTTTCTCTCAACGCATTTTCGACTCCATCACAGGAATTCGACTCGAGATATTGGGTGCCGGGAACCAATCACAAACAGGTATGTTTCCGCTATCCAACGCGTCTTTTACCTCTCTCTATCTCTCTTTTCCTCTATATGGGTCTTTTCCAAAGATACGAACACGGTTCGTTTTTTCCCCTTAGAAACAAAAAAAACTGTTTCCGTTGTACTTTTTTCTCTCTTTCTTTTCTATCTTATTCTTTGCCCGTTCCTTTCGCCTCAGGCCGAGACCAACCAACCCTGCCGTTTACCATTGTACCTGGTCATAGTCATTAGCGAGGAAAGGTACCTTGCATGCCGTCATTCAAGACGTCTTGTTGCCCGTCGGTCAATTGAATTGAACCACCCCTCCTCCTCCACTTGCCCCGACTCGTTGGACCCCTCCACGTTCCCGCCACGAGCTGTTGTCCATCTCGCATCGTGCCCGCACGGCGCCTTCCAGTCCCAATCCGATCAAGAACAGCCGGCGGCGGCGACAAGCACGGAAGACAACGGACAAGTGCTTGGCTGGGACCAGCGACGGCAAGCCGCAAATGGGGTCATTGGGAATACCTACCTCGCAAGCAATTTGTTGCACCTCAGGAAGCAAGAGCAAGAGGCAACGCCTGCTGCTGGTGCCCCTCACCTTCCCTCGTCCCCCCGTTCACCCCCCGTTCCCCGTTCCGCTCCTACCTTGCCTCTTCCCATTTGCTGTGTGTAAGGTACGAAGTACGGAGTGCGGGTAACGGAGCACCTTGCCTACCTTACCTTTCCTTACCTTACCTTGCCTTACGGCAGCCATTCCTGTCCAGTCAACTCGCCTTCCACTCCCACTCCCACACTCATACACACCAAACCTTACCTGCCTTGCCTTGGGCCCTTTTTGCACTGCCTCAACGCCCTTTCCCTCCATCCATTCAGAAATTTCCCGCTAACCAGCATTTCCTTTCTCCCCTCAAGGTGGCCTTTCTCACTCTTCTCCTTCTCACCCCCTCCTTCCTTTTTTCGATCCATCAAAGCCCAGTCTCAATCTTGACGTCTGTCATCACAATCACCACACTCCTACCAACACCAACACCAACACCGCCCACCTAATTCCAACCACCAGGTCCGTATCTTACTTCCCTCAATCCCTCACTCTCCTCGGAAAAAATACTGCAACAAATCAATACACACCTCGGCCTCTTCCAGCGGTCAACGGATTCTCTCTCTCTTTTTTCTTTCCTCTCATCCCGTGGCGACGACTGCAAACTTCTTTGTTTGACACAGCCCACAACCCCATCTGCTTTCCATCTCGCACTGCCATCCTCCGGCCTGGAAATTGTACGTTTGCTTTGTCGCCCATGTCGGGCCACTTTGCGCGCTATCGTCAAGTGACAAAGGCCATCACTGGACACTGCCTCGTCTCTTTGCTGCACAGGTGGATGCGAAGTCTCCCAATGTTGACTCGCATGCTCAACCGAGAAGTGCCAAAAGGAGCGCTTTCGTCCCTTGACTTTCTTCCCTCGCCATCAAGAACCCTGCTTGGCGCCACACAGAAACCACTTGCATTTATGCATTGCAGCCTCCCTCGGACTTTTTTTGTTGAACAGATCCTAACTCGCAAGACAAACAGATAGTTCAGCAATCTCTTTGCAAGAAACAAGACACATTACTCTACCATCATCATGTCCAAGCTCTTTATTGGGTACGTTTCCCCCCTCTTGCGCTGGCGCATTGTGCACGTCGACAATATCAAATAAACTTTTGCTGACAAGATTTCCAACAGCGGCCTTGCATGGCACACTGAGGAAGGCACTCTCAGACAGAAGTTTGAGGAGTTTGGTGCCGTTGAGGAAGCTGTAAGTACTGATCGCCCGGTCCGAAGAAACTTTCTTGAGAATGGCGTCGCCATAGACCATGGAGAGACACTTTGTCCCAACATTCCAGTAAAAATGAAAAGAGAGAGGGTCTATTTTTGTGCGTGAGAAAGAGAGAGAGATCTGACCGCTATTCTTCCCCTGCTTGAAGGTCGTTGTGAAGGACCGCGACACTGGCCGCAGCCGTGGATTCGGCTTCGTCCGCTACACTCAGGATAGTGACGCTCAGAAGGCCATTGCTGCCATGAACAACGTCGAGTACGCTGCCTTTGCGAAACTGCTTTCCATTGCTTGCTTGTCCCGGCGCAATGATCGTGGGAACCCTTCAGCCGACTAACACATCAACTTGCCAGGTTTGACGGACGCACTATTCGCGTTGATAAGGCCTCTGACAACGGTCCCCGCGGTGGCGGTGGCTACCGCGGCGGCTTCGGCGGCGGTGGTGGACGTGGCGGCTACGGTGCGCCCCCTGTGCCTTACGGAGGCGCTCCCGGTGGATACGGCGTTCCCAACATGGGCTACCAGCAGCAGCAGCCTGCTTACGGCCGCGGCTACCCCCCTCAGCAGCCCTACGGCGGTGCTCCTCCCCAGGGTGAGTTGACGATGTCGTCTCTGTTGCTGATTCGTCTTGCTAATACCTCATAGACGGCTACGCGCCCCAGGCTCCCTACGGATACGCCGACCCGTCTCAGCAGCCCCAGGGCGGCCGAGGCTATTAGCGCTCGCTAGATTTCGGAGATTCGTTGCCCGCTAGTTGTCGGTTTTCGCAACTCGGGAACATGCGGCCAAGACATGTTGCCGACGCTCAACTGCTCCGAGTCTGACAGACGTTCGTGTGCGCGCCCGTTGGTTCGATCGAGCTTTGGTGATATTCTTCGCTGCAACACAATACCCGGTTCTTCTGTTGCACTGGATCTCTGGAAAATAAAACCCCAACCCGCGGTCAAAAGGGTTGGTAACGGCCTAGTCTTCTCAATTGGAATGGTTTTCTGCTTCTGTCCTTGATCTTCACCCTTGTTGCCCCAAAATGGTTGCTGCCACTAAAGTTTGGGTGTGTTTTCCGCATGCGGTGATGGTTCCTTTTCCGGTGATCCTTGTGGAGTATGGGTGGGCGGCGATGTGGGTTTGTATTTGGGAATGATGCAGAGTGTTGTCGGATTCATCGTGGACGCCAACGGATTTGTGGTCTAACGCTACATGTCTGCCTGACTGTCTCTCTTGATTGACTCTCTATGTTAAATGTTCTGAAACAAGAATGTTGGTTGACATGGGCTCCAAGGCGTTGTTGCACCACGGCCAAAGGGGAAAGCTTGAAAAAGGGGTTGGGTGGGCAGAGGCTTGATTTTCAAAAGGGGAAAAAAAAGAAGAGGCGAAAGAATGTGCAGAAAAACTCTTCAGTCTGTCTTTTCAGTCTCCTCCTGTTCCTTGACACTGGTTTCTTGCTTGAAAGTACCGCCGACGGCTGACAGCGGTGGTTGCGTAGCGTCGTGGGATGTCTCCTCGGCGGAGATGATGGCCCGTACTCTATTGGAGAGGTCGGTGATGTGGACGTCGCCACTCTCCGGGCTCAGTCCGTCAAGAGCTTCTTCGAGGCCAAGAAGGTAGTCGATGTTTAGCCCACTCGGGCCGCGGCTCTTACGGATGTGGGCGGCGAGAGCCTGAGGATCCTGTGGTCCGACAAACTGGTCATTGTCCGGGGTGCCAATGTACACAAGTGTGCGGATTGGCTCGGAGCCATCAGCTGGGTAGAAAGGGGCGTAGTGGATCGTGTAGCCGTTGATCTCGCGAATGTCAAGATAGTCCTTGACTTCGGCGACCTTGTCTGCCTTGATACGGTAGGCGACACCCCAGACGCGTTCAGGTGCCGAGTCGTGGTGGTCGGTCAGCTGCTCCCAGAACGAGCGCTCTATGAGCGTGACAACACGGCCAGGAGCCTCGGGTGTGCCTCTGTGGTCTTGACTAGTGAAGGGGTCAGGACGTCTTGATGTGAGACAAGATGGCGGGTGTTACAAAGCCCTTGAGGGTCAAATGGTTACCTTGCCTGCGTGAGGTGTTAGTGAGACTAGTGGAGACGAGGGGGAGGCAGGACGTGAAGTGGAAATAAGCATTGGTCGCAGCGGGCACTAGGGACGCAAGGTGGCCTTGTGTTCCACGGGGCTGGATGAGACGGCACGCCCGGGGGAGGTAAGGGAGAGACGAACCTGCCAGAAGCGACGGACGTATCCTGTCACCCATCCAGGGATTCTTCTATCTGTGGGGGGGTGGACGACATAGATCAGCCGACGGCTCGGATGGCGGCAAGGGGCAGGAGGAGAAGGAGGAGGAAGAGGAGGAGGAGAAGGAGGAGGAGGAGGAGGAGGAGGAGGATAGAAGGGGGGTGTGGTGTGGACGAGGCGAGGCTAACCGAAGTGCGGCGGAGGCTTCCATATCAGACTCCTGGAAGACGGGGTTTGTAACGTTAGCACCGACATGTGTGAGGCTTGTCTACGGCAGGCAGGGATGCGTGCGCCATGCGGGAGGGCGGGAGGAGCTGGAGGACAAGAGCAGCCCAGTCCAGTCCAGCCCAGTAGGGAGAGCGGCAGGGATCGAGGGTGATCTCGAAAGGTCGAGAACGTACCCATAACCGTACAGCCAGAACTCGCCGCTGCCGTTGGTGGAGAGGTCGGTGTCGGGCATGCCGGCTGTCGTAGATTTGAAGTCTGCCTGAGACGATGTACAGCACGAAGAAGGCGAAGAGACGGGATATGAGAGACGACAGTCCAGTTGTTGCTGTCCACCGTGGATTCGAGATGAATACCTACACTTGAGAAGAGTGTTACAACTGGTGTTCACGATGCCAAAGCCTAGAGGAATTTCGAGCAAATCAGTCCCACTCCGGTGTAACTCGCTTCGGACCCTGCACACACACACACACAAAACATAAAAGAGAAGCGGCAGAGGCAGCTCGGCGATCCAGCTTGGATCGATCTCTCAGGGCACTTGCCCAGGCGCGTGAGGGCCGAAGGTTACGAAAGCCATTGGTGACGCCCCAGAGCGGCAAACCGCAAGGGCCGAGGTGGGAGTTGTGTGAGGGGACCGCATGAAGCCGCGCGTACACATGTTGGAGATAGGTAGACAGACAAGCAGACAGGCAAACAAACAAAACAGAACACGACGGGAAAGGTCAGATTTGAGGGGTAATGAAGAGAGGTGGACGAGCAAGACGATGAGGAAGAGGAGGAGGAGAAGCAAGAGGAAGAGGAAGAGGAAGTGTTCTAGAAGGGGAGGGGACTGGAGGGTCTAAAACGGGCCAGGCGGAAAAGTCAAAGTGGCGGGCCTATGTAAGGTAGGGTAAAGTGAATCGGGGCGTGATCTTGAAGAGAAGGAGACGACGGTACATACAATTTTGGAATTAGAAGGCGGGGAAGAAATGGGAGACTGGAGAGGGAGACGGACGTGTTCCAAGTGATCGAGAAAGAACGGGCAGGTCGAGTTGATGGCCGCGAATCTGCAAAAAAGCTGGAAAGCATACGCAATCCCGCTTGCCGGCGTCCCGTGCTGGAGGCTCGGCGTTCTGGGGAGGGGCATTGGTGCCGGGGCTGTGGTGGGGCAGGCAGGGCAGACTCGCAGACTCAATGGAAGGGAAGGGAAGGGGGGAAAGGGAAGGATGTTAGGGTGGTACGGGCTGACTGTGGACGGTCACGCATACATGATGATTCGAAGACGAAGAGAGGGCCTCAAATCACTCACTACCTAGAGATGAGGCGCATGGCAGCTGTCCACATGCAAGATCCATCAGGTCGAACTACCTTACCTTACTGACGAGTGAGGTGATTACTGGTGCGAGGCCAAGGTCAGAAGAGGGACGGACACCTGCCAACTGGCCAGATCATCTCACCTCGGGTGCTGGCGAGTGAACGTGCCATGGTGAAATAAGCTTAAATGGGGATACACCTCAACCACCAGCTCCATCTCAGATGGTTGTCATGCCGCCCGGCCCGATGGTGTAGAGGACTTTCCCGTTACCTCAAGTGTGTGTGAGTGTGTGTGGTGTGTGGGAGAGCCCGGAGTTGTAAGGAATAAGTGTCATTCAGATAGGTAAGTACGGAGTACTCTCAATTACGTGTATACGTACCCCTCTAACGCATGGTCCGACGTTCATTCCTGGTCCTGAATCCTGTCAAAACTTACTCAATACGGCAAGTATCCGTAAGGTACGGAGTATACCGTATCCCACACCTCTCAGGCTCCATTCCGAGGCAGCACTTGTCTGATGATCAAGCTGAAGCCTTAGGGATGCGCAGTGCGGTCGGTGGGCGATTGCAATGATTGGGGAGACGAAGAAAAAAGAAAGAAAAAAGAAGGAGGCTCCAGGCTGAAATTTAAAGTGTGCAGGACTACGCAGGACCCCTTTCTATGGCTCCGGTCGCGATCTGTATCTGGATCGTATCACGTACCCGGTCCCGAGACGAAGAAAAGACCCCTTGGGGCCATTTAGTGGATACAGGGGACATAACTAAGTACCTACTCCGTAGTGCACCACGCATGTCATCACCCACACAAAGACAGAGGCAGGTAAGCTAAGTCAAACTACCTTAGCAATAACGGTATTGAAGATACGAATTATCCGTACGCTAAGCGCGTATGTGGCCGAGCTGTCCCGCGCTAGAGCCCTCGTGGGTGTTTTCTTCTGACGGGATTTGCGCGGACCTGCCCGTCTCTTTCTCTGAGATCTAAAACGTTCAGTGTTCAATGTTGTCTGTGATTGCAATGGGTATTCTTTCCCATCCTATCTGCTTTTCTCAATCAATAGCTCGCAACCCCCCCCCCCCTAGCCCCCGGTGCGGCGTTGGCTTAGTAAATCCACCCGATAGCCACAGAACCAGGAACATCAGGCGAACGTGGCGGGGCCACGAAACCGAGCTGGGCACAGACTAGACTGACTTGACTGACAATGACTCTGATGGGTGGCTCTGACGATTGATGAACTGACTGAATGGCAAATTGCTGAAAGAAGTCGAGAGATGACGAAAGAAGACAGAATAATACGTACGGAAATATGGAACCAGTACGGTATCGGGAGAGAGGCAGACAGCCCTGGCGTATCCGTACCTTCCCCGGTGCCTGGTATCCGTAAGGTACCTTACTATGTACTCCGTACTCCGTACAGAAGAGTAAAAGGGAAGGAGCAAAAACAGGCATCAGAATCCAAAAGCGAGCAAAGAAATCATTTGGAGCTTGTTCTTGTTCTGTTTTTAGCCCGTATCCCCAGAAATGCAATTTCGCACACATCCACTCAAGAGGCTGACTTTGCAAACCATCGCCTGTTCATCCCGTCTCCCGCACTCCCGCTGGCCTATGGTGTCCTTTTTTTATCCATTCGCAATCTCTCAAGTGCACCGCGAAGCCGTAAACCGCCACAACGCTTGCGCATTGTACCCAAATCTGTCCAATCTGTTTCGTGACGTGATCCAGGCCCCGACTCATACGCACACCGAGCCTTCGGCTTCTTCCAACACCTCCTGTCATCAATAATACACGTACCTTCCCTGCACATCACCGCTCGTGCCATCCCGCGCACCCCCAAAAAGAAGCTGTCTTGTCCGGTCTTCCGTTTGCCGAGAGCTCCCATCTCTTTGCTGTCTGTTCAGTCTTGTTTTTCAAGGCCAGATAGCAGCCTCCCCCTCCTCTTCGTCATCTCCGCGACCTGTCATTTATTGCCCGTCTGCATTCCTTCCCCTCCTCCACCCGAACTGAAGAAGAGAGGTCGAAAGAAAGCCTTACCTTACACACCGCGATAACCACCTCCAGCATAAGTCAACCTACGACCGCAACTACTACCTTGGACATCAGCAAACCACCCATACTCAGCCCAAGCCTCACTGCACATTCGGCGTGCGGCTGAAACCAATTTCTGCATTCTCTTTACTGAGCTCAAGGCCCGATTGGCACTTTGTCCTCCTTCGCCGCAGCCTAACCCACCGGCCACCCAGCCCTACCTCTTGACTAGCGTGCCGACTGCCGCCTGACGTTGAGTCGCGGTTCCGCTCCCCTGCTTGCTTCCAGGTTCCATAACCCATCATTCTCTCTTGGCTTTTACATACAGCTACTGCGGCTCCCCTCTGCTCTCTCTGCCCACAGTAATCCCCCCCACCGTGCCAGCTTCATATACCCCAGGAGCCTCAATCCAGTCTCGCCTCCAAAGACCCTTCTCTTTCTTCTCTTGAACTTTTGCTTGCTCCGAATCCGCACCAATTTTCGCAATGGCGTACAACAGACCCTACAACCCCGATGAACTTCCAAGGTACGTTGCACAACACACCATTCATCTAGCCCATTGTTCATGGTCTAAATACCCAATCTCCTTCTTTACCCCGCCATGCTAACCCCCTCCTAGGTTCGCGGAACCCGAACAGGTACGTTTGCGCCCTCGGCCTCCGGTCACCTGACGACATTTCTACTACATTCATCCCATCGGCACCCGTCACCCCCTGGATCGCGCATCTTGCAGATAAACTAACATTTCCATCATAGAAGGGCGGCGCTGCCCCGGCACCTTCCCAGCAGCCCTCCCAGCAGCATCCTCAGCAACACTCTCAGCCTCGCTACGAAAATAAGCTTCCAGCCGTCCCTCGCGACGAGTACCACCGTCCCGATCCTCGGAACGACCATCGCCGACCCAGCCCCAACATGTACGGCGTCAGCTCTCCTCCTCCGACAGGCAACCCCCGCCCGAACGCCCAGCCCCGGCCACCCCCCAACTCCCGGCCGCCTCCTTCTCCCGCTCCCGATATGAGCGCAGACGGCGCAGATCCGACACTGCTGCCCCTATTCCGAGCGGTCGATAAGGATGGTGAGTGATGCTGCCGACGCCCTTTTGCAACGTCCGCCAACTAATGACTGTCTACAGGCACTGGCCAGCTGTCCGAGCGGGAGCTGTCAACTGCCCTCGTCAACGGTGACTGGACTGCTTTCGACCCTCAGACAGTTCGCATGATGATCCGCATGTTCGATTCCGATCGCAGTGGCACTATCGGATTCGCCGAATTTTGCGGCCTCTGGTCCTTCCTTGCGTCGTGGCGCACTCTGTTTGACCGATTCGACGCCGACCGATCTGGAAACATTTCCCTCGGCGAGTTCACCAACGCCCTCGTTGCTTTCCGTTACCGTCTCAGCCCTGGTTTCGTCGAGCTTCTCTTCCGGACGTACGACAAGCGTGGGGAAGGTGTCATGTCCTTCGATCTCTTCGTCCAGGCTTGCATTTCTCTGAAGCGCATGACGGACGTGTTCAAGAAGTACGATGACGACAGAGACGGTTACATCACCCTCAGCTTCGAGGACTTTTTGACGGAGATTCTCAAGCAGCTCAAGTAGGTCTGGCAAAAAGAGAGTCTAGATGTGGACTACAAGACCCAAGGGCTGGAATGGCCCGAATACACTTTTGGGCCACGTCGCATGGGGTAGCTTTCCACACAGTCAGGCAGGCAATGTTGGACTGCAAAGGAGACGTTGTCTCCATGATTTAAAGCAGAGGGAAAAGAAGAAGACGCGTTGTTCAGGTGGGAATATTAGATACCCCGGGTGAATGGGTGCAGGTAATGGAGAGGTATATCGTCTGGATTTGGCACTCTACTCACAAGGGGTGGAACTCAGGATTGAATGCATGATATAGGAATCATTTGAGGTGGAAATCATGGCAGTAACTCAAGCAAGATATCGGGCATTGCATTGAAGTTTTGATGAGCATCATAATCACCACCCTTTGTCCCACGTGTCGATTCGCTCCTTCATGGTCATCGGCTGCCCTTCCAGGAAGAAGCCTCCTTGGTGGCTGGGCGGATGAATAGTAGCATCGGGCTTGACCATTGTCGAAGAGATCTTCGTGTTTCGCTATTGTACGAGGTCAGTCGTACTTGAGCCGGCAGTCCGTCTCTCGGACTAGATTCGATTCGATCTCTTTCATATGTGTTGGCGTTTCAACATGCCAAGGACGCCAGAAGTTGGAGCCTGACCTAAGAAGCAGAATGGTTCTAGAGCCCTTTGTTTTGTTTTTTTTAAAAGAAAAACTGCCTGGGACAAGACTATTCTAGACTCTGCGCCCCAAAAAGAGAGAACAATTGCCTTGTGTTGAACAACTAACCTCAGCACCTCTTTGGGTAATTATAGGCTTAAACTGAATATGCATTTCTTCGTCTTCTGCTATGCGAATTACTTCCAACACCGCTTTGTGTTATTTTGTCTTTTTTTTGCGCTCTCATACCTATTGACAAAGGCCGAACGGATTCTTGGAAGCTGAGACGGAGAAAGAATCATGTACTAAACGAAAGCTACTTCAGCATGAATTATAACCCCCTCCTTTACGGGCAATGGTAGATGGACCAAAGCGACACCGCGAACTACAAACCCTAATCGTATAAATAACCCATGAGCTCTCTCTGAACTCCGATGTTCTCTTTCAGAAGGATTAAACACGAGGCAAAAAGGTTTGAAGCCGCAGCAGCGGCGGCGATCAGAGATGGAGCCGGTAGCGGTTACTCAACCTTCGTGACGCAGAGCTGCGATGAACGTGTATACATACACTCATACACCCAAGACCAAGTGTTCTTTACTTCTTGGTTTCATCAGACTTCCACGCCTGATCGTCTCCGTATTCACCAACGTCTATCTTTAGTCTTGGTGAGGACCTTAGGTGAAGAGGAGTGAGTTCACGCAGTAGCTTGTGTGCCGAACCCATGCGAGTACGACCGGCGTATAGATTTTGAGGCGTGTTGGCAATCCATCAGCCAGTGGACGTTCGTCTCTAATTACATAGCTTTTATTGGGAGGGGAGGTCTTTGCTCAAGTGGTCGTAGATTATTCCAGTCCCAATTCTCGGTGCCGGTTCTATGACTGTGTCACATGCAACGTGCATCTCTTTGGTAGTGCAGTAGCTGATGGCTTTTAAAAACTTACGTTGTCAGCTATAAATTGTTAAAGAGAGAGCGGGTCTTTAATCATCAGTCGAAAATGTTCAAGTCTTACTAGAGCAAGTTCGTCAGCTATGGTATGAAGTATATTCTTCTAATAGCGGTAGCGTTGCCTGTAGGGATCAGGCTCGCTATGCAGGGTACAGAAGATTCCCGTCCTTTATGTAGCTGATTGAGATTCCCCCCGCAGTCTGTAACATACGTATCCCCTTCGTGTTCCAGTCTGATTGTAATCAGAAAACCTGTATGGGTATTCTTTTCCATCTTGAGATTCTATGTTGATAGACACAAGGCCAGACGTTATAACATGCTCATGTCTCTCAGCTGGTGCTGCTCTAAGAAAATGCCGGCTTCGCAAGCCCAGACCACTGGTTCATGGGTTACAGCTGATATTCTTCGCAGTTTGTATCAGGAAATATGTGCCCCCTTTCTCACATGACAGAAACGCATCAGGTCTTCATCAGCTTGCTGGGAGAAAGGGGTTGCACTGGGCAGGCTCTTCCGAGGGAGGGAGACGGTTTGTCTAATCGTAGGGTACGCCTTCTAAATTTATTGGTCTCTTCGTTGATGTCTTCGTTATGGTATACGTAGTGGTCCACGTAGTCTATAGGAAAGTTGTACGAATTTCACTCGGGGCTTTGTCGTATGATCACTCATTGAGATGGAAATCAAACACACAATAGGGATCATATGAAATAGCGACATGTATTACTCGGTATTGATCCTGTGTCTCTCAGATGGCTACCACTCTTCATTCCTCAAATCGAAAGGCTCTAGTTGGCCCATTCCCCAGTACTGATAGGAAACGCCTCGCCGTCCTGGGCGGGCATACCCCTTAGACGCCTAACCCGAAACCCCGCTGCGCTCCGAACCCCCTTTGATTATCCATCTCCTCCTTATTCGTATCTGATTAATAAGTTGTTCATTATATACCATCACAGGTATCTCCTTTCCAAAGAAAGGGTGGGTATATCTCCTTTTTCGTGTCCCGCTTCGCTGCCTCATATAACAAATGAAAGAAAGTATCCATAGGCCAAACACAAACAGACCCGGGTTTGACCCGGGAGAGGATATATAAAACCCGCAACTCCGCCCCGGTCTCCGCAAATCGGGATCACGCGTGTCCCGTTCTTTTCCATCAGCGCGGCCCATATTTAGCCGTGGTATCAACCGGCGGCAAGCCCCGTCCCCTCGCCCGCCCCTTCAACCCCTTTCCATTCCCAAGCAGACTCTTGGACAACGAAGACGAAGACGAAGGCGGAGGGGAGGAGAGAACTCTCGCGCCGGGCTCAACGTTCCAGACGCCTTCCCTCGTCATGGCGACCTCCTCGCCGACGCCGAGGACAAGAACATCGGTGCTCTTGGACCCCTTGGCCTTGTCCCTCTTGTCCTGGTCGCTAGCCCTCTCGCGATCCAACCTGTCTCCGCGCTTTCTTTCCCCCGAAGAAGAAGAAGAAGAATGATGGGTGACCTGCTTCTCGGTATACTTCTTCGTCCGCAGCATCTTCGTCACCAAACCCCTGACATCCTTGTCCCCGTCGTGCGTGCTGACCCACGCCCTCGCCCCGAGCGCCGCCGCAGTCTCCTGGCCCGCCGGCATGCCCGCCGAGATATTCCCGCCGAGCCACCAGGGATTCGACACGGTATCGAAGCAGTGCAGCAGCGCCGTCAGCGGCAGCGCGGCCTCGGCTTTGAGGTGCGTGTGGGCGTACTTCTCCAGGCAGCGGTACGAGATGCCGTGCGGCGAAAAGATGACCGAGACGGCTCGTCGGTCGCGGGCGTCTGGGGTGATGGACGCGGCGGACCGGACGGAGCGCAGGGACCGGCTGCTGGGCGGTGTCTCGGGCGGCGTCGGCAGGCTGAGGTAGGCGGACGAGTTCTTTGTTTTTTGGTGGTGGTGGTGAGATCCAGATCCCAATCGAAGGGACGAGGCGCTGGCCGTGGTCCGTAGCGAGACTGGTGTTCTTGGGGGCGTCATGAGGTGAGGGAACCGCGGCCACGTCGGTGGCGGGCGGTACGTGATGCCGATGGCGGCGTGCAAGCCCTTAAAGTCCCTCCGCTGTGGGATAAAGGCGACTGTGACCTCACCCGGCTCGCCGCCCGGGAAAAAGGGAGGCACCTTCACCCGGATGACCGTCTGCTTCCCCGTGGCCTGCGGATCTTCCCACCGCGGAATCGCAAAGACCTTATCCTTGTCGAAGTACTTCCAGCTCCGGATCACCTTGGCCGCCGCCGGCTCCGCCAATATCAGCGTCCTGGTGCCGCTGGCCGGGAGCTGGCGGAGCGTTGCCTCATTGCAGTGGTCGCTCTTGTGCTGGCTGATGATGACGAGGTCGGGCTCCGGGAGATGCTGTAGGGAGCACACGCATGGGCACTCCTTGTGTGTTGCGGTTGACAGGATCGAGTGAAATATGGTGGAAGGCCCTGTGATCCATGGGTCCATCAAAATTCTGAACGGTCTTGGAGCAATGCCAGGAAGTGACTCGGGCACAATGGGCTCAAAGGTGAGGAGGAAGGAAGCATCCGCATTGAGCTGCTTCACAGTCAACGCCATAGCTCGGAAAAGGTATATAAGAACGAACAAGAACAAGAACGAATGACACTGCAACTCGGCCAGGTTAATATGAGGGTATTGCTACTGAGCAATGGTCTGCCAGAGGAATCTGAACGCAAAAAAGAAAACAAAGCAGAGAGGTCAATTAGATATGGTCCATGACAGCGGGAATGTCTGGAGGGGAGGGCGCGTCGGGACGCAACTCTGGGGATGCGTAGCCGTGAATGATCGGACGTGGAGAAGGGCCTTTAGGGAAACGCGAGGCGATTTCAGGAAACTTTCCCTTGGCCAGATTAGAAACATGGCCCTTGTAACGCCAATTCGCCAGTCCGCCAACGCAAGCACGGCAAAGCTGGCGAGAGGGTCAGAGCATTGTGGTCGGATCTTGAATAGATCAATAGGCTAAGGGCAAGTTAACGCGAGGTGCTCAGACTTCCGGGGGCCCGGCCGTGGAGGATATGACGACCGCTATGTGTGAACGGCCCGGCTACGGGCTGCGTGGAGAGGTCGCCAAGTTCGGTCAAGGTCGGAGGCTGAAACTCTGGAGGCTGTGCCATTTTTTTGGTCTAGAAACTTGAGGGTGCGTCCCTTGCAGACAATTTCTTCGCTCCGGTCCAGTTCAGGCGAAGCGTCTTTAGGATATACCCACCATTCCGTTTCCTTGACCGATGCCACTGGTCAAAAAGCCATCATCACTCGTCGAAGGCTCGAAGCAGTCGAAGCAGACGAGTTTCTATAGAGCTTCTTGGCAACAAAGGTCCATCTGTAAGGTCTGTGCGCTACACCTCGAGGGGCTGATCAACGAGCACTTGTGACAAGTTTGTTTGGGATCTAGAAGATGGTGGGCTTTGATTGGACGAGGTCGAATTCGGACGACGCAGGGCAAAGGAGATCCGGGATGGTTTTCAAGTCGAATCGAGTTGCCAAATGTTAAGATGGCAGCGGGCCGCCGACTTGGGTGCAAAGACAACGGAGATGCTTCCACTGAGGCCTCATGCAGTGCAGGATTGACAGCTGGCTGTTGCGGCTGGAGCAGTTCCGGCTACCCCTTAGGAGGTGGGAGGCAAGGGATGACTGACCCATCGTCATCCAGACCGCGGGAACAAGAGTTTCTAGCGGTGAGTTGGAAATTTCTACACTGACTATAGCTTGAGGCGAAAGACGTCAGTAGGTTGCCATTCTGCCCTAGAAGTGGATGCAGTCTGTAGAAGCCATGGGCTGGTTCTGGTTTTGGCAGAGGGGGCTCCGGAAGCAGGAAAATCGACCGTTTTCAAGAAGCCGAGTCAGGTACGGTTCACAAAGCGTGATGAGCAGTGGGCCCATGGCTCATCTGTCGTCCACATGATGGAGTCTAGAGGTCATACTACAACGGGGGACGGTAGACCTCGTTCGGAGTTTGACGCTGTCGGGGATATCCTGTCCCTTGAAAACGAGACGCCGTGAGTCGAATAGGAGGTCGGATGTATAGGAAGACAGGTTCAAACTGTGTATCGTGTGCATCGGGATGCTGGCGAGGCACAGTAATCCGATGGAAAGCTTACTGGGTTCATTTGACTTGCAATCGAATGTCATCACCCCTAAAGAAGCTTGGCTTGAAGGACAGTGAAAACGTTGCGGCTTCGAGGTTACGACAGCAGTCGTAAACATAGTCGGTGTCACCGACTAGGCGTACTCTTGATTGACCGCCATGTCTCGGAAGACAGGGAGCGAGGCGGCAGATCAGGAGGCTGATGGACGGTTGGGTGAGGGTACCGTGCTAGTGGTAAGAAAAGTGAATCGAAGAAGAAAAAAATTCCAACATGCATGTGATAAGGACCAAAGGAGTGCTTCTCGAACTTGTCTCGGGTTCTCTCACTCCTCACTAGGTTGCTACCAGTCACCCGCTAGAGAATCTTGAGTCTGTAGCACGACAGAAGGCAAGCTTGAGTGGCTGCTGCTGCGGTCCTGCGGGCCATTTCCGCCGACTTCAAGAAATCTCGGACCCGTGCAAGCTCGCCGTATCCTAAGACTAGCGTAGGTTCGCAATAACCCGTACTAAACGTGTAATTTGGGCGAACAAGTCTTTTGACGGGAATGTTCCCTAAGCAAGTTACCTTACTCGCAAGCAATGGAAGTACTTGTGGGAGTGTACGCGGCGCTGTAGTTGAAAGGACTCTCTCTACTCTGACTGTAGCCTTCGTGAATGCTTCTAGAGGTTGGCGTTCAGAAATTTGCGAACGACCACAGTCATTCAAGAAGCAGCACCAGCTCGACAAGACAGGGGGAGATGAAGCTCCAGGTGATATCCTGTAGGTTTTGCTGGTTCTGGTAAAGTCGCGTGGGATTGCTTTGGAGGAGCTTTATTGTCAAAGCTGTCAGCCCTCGCTTGTGGTTGGTTGGCGGTCTCTTATCAGCGGTTGAGCTCGCGTCCAGGACCTTATCCCCCGCACCCTCCATCCTTTCCTCTCTCTCTCTCTCTCCGGTACCAGCTAGGAGGAGCTGAGCAGGACGGGCGGTGACTGTCACCGAAGTGCCAACAGGCCGCTGGGTGCGGTATCAGCTCGTAATTAGGCCCGTTCGTGACTGACTTTTGCGGCGGCAGAGGGGGGCAGAAAGGCGGGGTTTATTCACCGCTTTCTTCATTTTTCTCTCATCAGCGCCAAGCTCGATCTCGTTGCTCTCGGTGACAGTAGTTGGTCCTCTTTGGGGCCATTTCGGCATTCATGAAACCATTCGAACTGCGGCTAATAAGTGCCTCCTAACCCAGCCTGACCAGGTAGCTCCTACTAGGGTAGGTGCTTGAGCGATGCAGCCGCCAGCAGCATAGGGGGAGGCGTTCGTGTAACGTTCCGTGGGCCATCACGAGATGGTGGCCCCGATTTAGTCCGATTTGAGGGTCCCGACTTGCTGTGTAGGTATGGGTACTTGAAGAGAGAAAAAATGCTGTCTGCATGGCACCCGTGCCTAGGTGAAGCATCAATCGATGGAATGACTCTGTAACCGAGTCCACGGGTGAGTCGAGATTCGTGTCTGTCAAACTCGGGGGCCAATCATTGCTTCTTCCCTGAAGAACATTATTGAAAACAAAGGCCAGAAGAAAGCACGACCCAGGCCAAGCAGTGTGATGTCACTTTAGTGCTTCGAGGGAGTATGGCTGAATCAATACCCGCTTTAGCTGCAAGTGCTGTCTACGGTTCCGAAGTGCCAGCCGCCCAGTCGGTCAGGGTCCAGGGGGGGTGTAAGTTGTAAGTGGCAAAAGAGAAGAATGTGGCAGAGGAGAATATGGTCGCGAGTTGGGAGGTTTGAGGAAAAGGTACAATTGGCTGCGGGCTTGTGAGTCGTTGCTCAGAGCTGGTCGAGAGAGGGCTGACTAGCCAAGAGCGATTGTTTTCCGTCCGGATAACTAAGGTATACTGTTTGACAGCCTGCCATTGGTAATCCTGTCTGACTTATTCAAGTAAGCTGATACATGGCCCCAGGGGAGGTAAAAAGGCCGAGAGAGATGGTAGCGCAAAGGCGGCATCTGAACAAGGCTTTTTGGGCCTCTGGCCGAGGAGCTCTCTCAGGTATTTCTTAAGCAGGCGCCACCTCGGTGAAAAGCCGTGGTTTCGGGATGCAGCTGGCAGCTGATGCTTATTTCCAAAGAGGTTGGTTTGGCGAGGGAAGACGAAAGTGGATCAAGTCAGCCTGCAGGCTTAATTTTTTTCCTTCTGATCTCAACATCGGATTCTGGTGTCGGCCGGCCGGATGGCTTTGGGAGTTGAATTTTTCTCGCCTTTCCTTTGGTTGAACTTTTTTTTTTCGTTGCTGGATAGAATCTGCCGATTGTTGATAGGTCGAGGTGAAGAGGATGCAAGGCGAAGAACAGGAGGGTCCTCGCGCCGAATGTGGGGACCTTCCCTGGCAATTTCAATACGTACCCCCCTTGTCTGCGCAACAGCTTTGCTCATCGCGGCATGGGGCGGAAGGAGAAAAAAAAAGAGCAAAAACATAGGTTCCTATCTACTATGTAGGTACCTGCTCGTACCTGCTCGATGAGGAAGTATTCGTACGTATTTCTGACCTTATCCGTTATGACTTTTTTACCATGTCTGCAGGATCAAAATTCGCTTTCTCTGCCTTGACATCCAAATCCCTGGAAGCTTCGTTGCATCTACACTAGGCATGAAAGGACAAGGTAGCTGTGGATAGGCAGGTTGACGTGCTGAAGAGCTCCCTGGGCCCTGCGTATTCCTTGTGTAATACATAGCGGCAATGGAGCTGCATCGCAGAAGACGACAAAAGAAGGGTGTTACTTACAGAGCAAGAGAGAGGAGGGGGGAAAAATTGATTGTTGCAGATATCCACATCCATCTTAACCTTCACCGTACCGATTACACACCAGGCGTGCTGCATGTTTCCGTACTCCCTACAGATTCTTTGTCTTCTTCTCTTTCTCACTCTTCCCAAGCTCTGTCCTAATCCCCACCCCATCAAGCCCGCCTTCCCTCTCCGCTTGTGGAGCAGACGATTCGCGCCAACGTCCACGGGTCGGGGGGTAAGGTCTCCACCGATGCGTGCTTTGGAGGCGCTGCAGACGCTACAGATGCCACGGACTTGCTGCAGCTCCAGGGTTCACCTTTGCAAGAAAATACTTCCAACTTGTCGAGGCAAGGCAAGGGCCCTGCATGTAGTGTACGGAGTAGGTAGTGTATGATGTGGGCGGTGCCTTGGTGCTTCGGGCTGCCTGATGCCGACCCCTCCGCTGGCCCGTGTCCCCGTTCCCAATGCCCAACGGCAGCCCCGATCATGCTTCTCCTTGTAGAAGGACCGTTCATCGCTTTTATTCCGGAGATTTGGTCTGGGCCTGCTCATCTGGCCACGGCAATGCAATCGCAAAGCGGTAAAATTAGCTCTTGAACTGATCAAACGAAGCAATGAACCAAAAAGTGATACTGTTCATGTTTATGCGCAAAGAGTAGGTAGCTATGCTGGGCTGCGTTGTGCACATTATTCGCCAAGCCAAAAAGCACGACGGAAAAGAGCTCAGAATAGGTAGGTACCGTACCGTATGGATAGTCAAAAGAAAGCCTCGCTTCGCTTAGAGGGTACACGCGCAATGCTATCCGCACTTGCGGGTACAGCGTATCTCTGAAGTCTGTGATTGCCCAGGAAGCTACGAAGACAGAGTGACAGAGTTGAGTACACTACAGTGCTCCGTACACCATCCGGGGCCCCTCCCCGTTAGCTGGGATGTCAACGTGACGACCAGCGGGGATCCAAGCAGCGGGCAGACGTCGACCGAGGTCAGGACCACGTCCGCCCAGTAAGCGGAGGCGAGAATGAACCAGGGGTCCAGCTCCGCTATGCTGCGGGAGGAGGAGGAGTATCTAGGTAGGAGAAGTGAGATGGGCGAATGCAAGCTGCCACCACGCCGCAGCAAGGCAAGGCAAGACGCAAGACATGCGAGCAGACAAGAAGCCATTCGCCTTGGCCTCGGAGCTTGACTCTGTGAAGCATCCTGTTGGCATAGGAGTACTCGAGGACAAAGTAAGGTAGGTGTCCGTATGGAAGGCATGATTGTGCTTCCAAGTTCGGATCATGGAGCGACGACGGGAGTTGGCAACGGTTGAAGGGTGGGGCGAGCAAGGCGAAGAACTCAGAGTAGTCAAGCTTGGGGCCCGTGGTGAGTTGGTGACAGACTTTGCGAGTCACTTCCCTGTTGCCAGCCCTGAGCGTCGTGGGTAAGAAGGTACGACCGGGAAGGAAAAAGGAAAAGAAAGAGGCAGGCACAGGCAAGCTTGCTCAACTTTCAAGAGCTCCCCTGTGATGCGGCAAGGACCTCTTTCCACTGTCAACCACTCGCAAGCTCCGAAAAGAAAGAGCAAAGCAAAGCAGCCCACTTCCTGCCCTGTTCCCACCCCACCCCCCTCCTTCTCTCCTTCCCCTTGCTGTTGCTCTCGCTCTTGCTCTTGCTCTTGCTATTGCTCTTGCTGTTGCTGCTCCTCCTCCCCGCTACCTGCTCCTGCTCCTGCTCGTCCACCACAGGCTGTCAATTGCTTCCCTGTCACACACCCTCCTTCTCAATTCCTCGACCTCATCCTCCCCCTCCTCTTTCCTCCGCCATGCAAGTCCTCCACCCGATTGTCTCGACTCGAATCTTGCCTGGTTCTGCATCCACGCCCCCTGCCTCGTTTTCATCCTCCTGCCCTCCTTTTCCCCTTCTTCTTTCATCCCCTCTTCCCACAGACCCTGGGGTCAACCAAGCCAATCCAATCCACTAGACACACTCGATCCCCCATCGAGTCATTGATCTCTTCCACCAACGCCAACCAATTGTCGGCTCTTGACATCGTCGGCGGGTCGACTTGCCGACCTTTTCCCCTACCTTACAGTACGCATAGGTACGTCTTGTTCCTTCCCCTGCGCTTTTCGACTGAAATGCTCTCCATCCATCCCACTGCTGACCCCCCGAGCTTTGGGGTTACCCTCCTGTCATTGGAAGATGACGCCGTAGCCCGGTGGTACCTTGAATGAGCACCAAGCTGGTGTCGTTATACAGTAGCTCTGCCGAATCTTTCAAGCACCCAAACCCAAGCAACAGCGGAAGCGGCAGCGGTAGCAACAGCAAAAGCAGAAACAGAGACTCGCGGTCCCACGGGCGTCAACTGGTTATGGCTGCCGCCATTCTCGGACAAGTCAGGCACCTCGTGGTGCAATCTTCTTCATCCAACAAAGAGAAGAGGCGGAATGACTGACTCGAGAAGAAACATCTTGTTACTCGTCTCTCGGAGCAATACGTTTAGCCCATCGGACATGTTTCCAGGTTCAACAGCCCAGCCCAATGAGCCCAGTGTCTTGAAAAGCTCGGCCTCGGCGACCAGCCGTGTGTCACTTGCCATGCAACGAGCTGGCGAAGCCGACTAGATCCTTCTGAAGCTGGCGGTGATGAAGCTTCAAAGCCTCTGCTTGGCTGATCACTTACACCATCTCGCGTCACCGTACCGACCGCCGCCGCCGCCCCTCAGAACAGTGCTCGTCTAGCAGCGGCAGATGGTAAAAAATGTTGATCACTCGTAGCTGACAGTCGGGCGACTGGTGACATTGACGCCGTCCGCCACGGGCCCAACCTTGAGGTGGACTTAGGCTCACCTAACCATGCGACGAATACCAAGTCTTACCTCACAGCTTGTCAGCTGTTCACCTCTGTCGCTCCCCAAACTGACTACTTCCTTGCTCCTTGTACCTTGCGGCCACACCCTCGCTCGTCCGTCTCCTTGTTCGCGGCTGATAATATCCCTTTTCATCTGCATCTTTCATCACATCTGCTTCAGGTGTGCTGTATCCGTAGAAGCAAGCCCAGAAGCAGCATAGGCCCAGGCACAGAAAAGGTACGAGCGCGCAACTCAATTATCGTGGCAACACTTTCGGCGTGCGAAGCAAGCAAGGTAGGTAGGTAGCTAGAAGCCTTTCCTACAACATTGGTAGCCGTAGATCGGATTGGAGCTGTATTCGTCGGCGGCTTTTGGATCTTGTCTTGCTTTCGTCGATTCAGCCATTGCTTACCTACCTTACCTAGGTACTCTCTACTGTCCAAGGCTAAGGCAGAGTAAGTACATGAACGAGTGAGAGAAGAACAGGCAAGGTTTTACCAGACTCCGAACCAAGCTCCCTCCTTGCTCACACACCTTGCTATCATCCGTCCGTACTTCTTTTGCCTAGCCGTGTAAGTAGGTACTCATTTGGCTACAGATCATGCTGCGTAATAACTGGCCTTATGTGACTGGGCTGCGACCATGATGTACCTGGGTGAGCAAGGTAAGGCAAGGCAAGGTAGCTTGTCCTGACCTGACCTGACCTGGACCTGCCCTGGGTACCTTCCATGAGATACCCACCAGACCGAGCCACACCCCTACCTAGCCCGTCCAGTACCTCTCTTTTCCCCATTACCGCTACTTACTGCTTTCGGTCAACTTCCCTTCTGCCCCCAAAATCAGGTTCCTTCTCTTCCTCTTCCTCCCCGTCCTTTCCTCCCCCTCCATTACACCTTGTTCTTCGAAACACTCTTTGTAACACGCCTCAAGACGAGAGCTTCCAGAGCTCTAGACTCTTGCTCACCAAATATCGCAGCCTTTTGTCGAACCGTCAAATGCTCAAGCTCCAACATATTCAGTCGCCTTCAATTGACCTCGCTTCGCGATACGCTACGACAGTAACAGCACTTATCGCTCCTCACCCCGCTCAGTATCGATACCAGCCATCAAGCGCATGGTGGGGTCAAGATGCCGCCCAGATCTTCTCTCACGTCTTCTTTTTCAATCACCGACTCCAACAATGAGGTCGTCTGTCCTCTGCGGAATCAGGATGGATCTAGCTGTAGGAAAAGATGCATCGGTGTAAGTCTCATTGTGCTGCCTGCATTGCCGCATTGCTCCCTCACGACGCCCTCTTCGCCACAAGCAGACCAACACTGCCCCCGTCTGCGCTGCTGCACCTCTCTACTTGGACCCAGTGCACAGAGAGAGCTTTGATTACTACAGCGAAAAATCCACTCGACCAAGGGAAAAACGAGAACGCTGCTCTGACACTTGATAAATTCCTTAGGAAAAACGATATCGCTCCATGCAAGAACACATTCGCCGCGCTCATCCAGAACACTACATTTCGAAGCTCCCAGCGACCGAGGAAAGCTTCATGCTCATGATCAACACTCCTCCATCCGAACGTCCAATGCAGCAAAGCGCAACTTCTGTTCCCCAGGGTTCGTCCCTCTCAATCCAGGGCTATCCCCCAAAGATTGACCATCTTCAAGGCTTCAATCACGACCATCACATGTATGATAACAGTAACCCGGGCACGCCTCGAACCATGGACGACCACGCCGTTGGTTCCATGCTCCCCGCTGCCAGTGCTGCTGCGGCGCTGGCTCAGCTCCACGGTCACAAAGTCGAACCCGAATGGGAGGAAATGGTGAGTTAGAACATCCTCCCCTGACTGACTTACAAACTCGAACCACGATTGCTAATCAAATGTGCGCTACTAGGGTTGGCACTCAGACACGGAGGGACGCCGCATTCCAAGGACATCAATTGAGCTGCCTCCGCTGCACTTGACGAATAACGACATTACTAGCGAGCCATTTCCAGCTATGAACTCTAGTCGGCCACGGGATATTCTGCCGTCAATTCTGGCGAATTCGCCCCCCGGTCGCTCTTCAACATTACCCCCAATCCAACGGCCTGCTGTAGGACCTGCCCGACCAAGGAAGCAGTCCGTCACCAAGAGAGGCCGAGAGGCGCACCACAAGAAGCAGAAGTCTCGCGGCTCGGCAGCAGACTGGCTTCGGCGGATCCAAAACGACGAACGGCTTAGACCAGGTAACAATGACCGTAAGGCGTTATCGGCTGAACCTTCTGCAGACTATGGGAAGAGATGGGAAGATCTCATCGATGCCGCCGATCAAGCTGCATCAGCTGCCGGCGACATCGATGAGGATAGGACTCCAGTAAGAAGCTTTCATGCGCTCGCATCTTCACATTCTCTGACCTTTATCCAGATGCCTCAATCACCAGTTTCTATTCACCGGGCTTCTTTGCCGCCATTCCAGCACCACGGATTTCCATCAGCGACAGCTGGAGGGAACTATCAAGCCTCGCCATTGCAGCAGGCCTTGACCCCGCCATCCTACAGCCAGGACACAATTGACCCATTCCCGTCGGTTGAAAGCGGTGAAAGCGGGGAGAACTTCCACATCGAGTCGCGAGGCCTATCGGATTCATCACCAAGTTATTCTTCTCAGAATACCCAGATCTACTGCGCAGCCTGTCAGAGCGTTTCACTTCTCAAGGACTCATATGCCTGCACAGAATGCATCTGCGGTCTGTGCCAGGCGTGTGTCGACGTTCTCATGGCAGAGCAGGGGGCTCGCCGCAAATGCCCCCGTTGCGCAACAATCGGCGGCCGGTTCAAGCCGTTCCAGCTTGACATCCGGTGATTATTATGTCTTGTCAACGACCATCATGCATACGTTACGCACAAATATTGGAGCTCTGAGGCCCACAAATTGCATTTGAAATCACACACGGCGTCTTGGATTGGGCCAATGCGCATATACAGCATCAAAGCTTGGCATAAGGATTCACCGCATCGATAATACCCCCGGCGTTGCAACTTCGCGAGAGCTTAGACAGAGAGCTTTTCACGAGCCGGTTTCTCCACATTCTTTACATTATTATACGGACTAGTGACTCGTGACAGTCCTGGATAGGTGTGGTTCTCTCTTTTTTCTTGATGCTACAGGCAGAGTATGGGATATCAAAACGATTACAGGATTAAGGGTCGGCTTGCACGTCGTTATGATCTTGCTTTTCCTTTCTTTTTTTTCTTTTTTTTTTTTTTTTTTTGGCTTATTGATAATTTGTTCTGGGTGGGTACAGGCAAACTGGTTTTTTAGGAGTACTCCATTGGTTTATAGATGCCAATCATGAATTTAAATCAATCTAAGCTATAACATCAAATTTTTGGATCATGGGTATCATTCAAAACTCGTCTTTGTCACTAATGTATACGACAAGCAAAATTGGATGGGCTCATCATCTTCTCGAGTCCTTCTCCTTTTCTTTCTTCAAGAGCAAATCGCGCATGGCGGCTCTAGCGTTGCGGCTACCGCCCAGCTTCGGACCCTTGAGGACTTCTTCATCGGCCTTGCGAGCCCCGGCGCGAGCCGCCGGCGCTGCCGTCTTCTTCTTTTGTTGGCGCTGGACCATGGCGTCCATGAACTCGCGCCGGAATTCCTCGGCGATGCGGTCGTCTGCGTCGCCGTCGCCTTCGTTTTGGGGTTCCTGTGGTTTTGGTACATCGTAGACGTCGACTAAGGTTTCCGGATTAGCATGTGCTTGTTGGCCCCATTGAAGGAGATGGTGCAAAACTCACGTCTGTTCTCGCGCAGAATCTCCTCGACGAGCTGGTCGCGTTTGATGTCGTCGCTGGTGCGCCTGTTCCTGGGCCGCCAGGGTTTACCGTCCCTGCCGAGGCGGGGTTTCTTGGCTCGCCGGCCGCTGGTATCGTCGTCGACGGATTCGCCTAGGAGGCGGCGGGCTGCCTTTTCCGTCATGGCTTGGTTCCGGGCGCGGACTTCGTCGCCGAGGTCGACTTCCATTAGTTTCCCTTGCATGATGGGGTGGTTTTTGGGGTCTGGAAGTTCGGCTGGTCCGGCGGAGGGTGCTGTTGTTGACGGATTCGTTACGACGGTGGCGGCTTGGTGTTGGGAGGAGGTTGGAAGTTCGGATTGTGGTGGGGGGTTGCGGTTAGAGAGGTGCGATTCTATGTATTCCATCCTTGCTTGATCAGCCTCTGGCGTCGGGATGGAAAGGAAGGATGAGAATTGGAGCTTCCCTGGGGGGGTTATACATACATGTGTTTGTTGACGATTGTAGTCGCTGCTGCGCCGGTCTGCGGCGCGAAGCGCTTTGCGATGAGGGGGTCGTCGTCTGGGGCTTGTGCTGGGACGGAAACCAGTGCGCGCGATGATGATGATAGGCTCATTGGGTCTGTATCGTCTCCTCCGGCGCCGGCGAGGGCGGTTGTGCCTCGCGCAGAGAAGCCTACGCCATTGAGTCGCTTCCGAGCGCGGTGGCGGAGGGCGGAGGGGATGTGTGCTTCGGGGCCCTCGTCGGCGGTGGTTTCCGTGGCTGGTGCAGATGTCGTGGTGTTTCCTGCTGTCGATGTTGATTTCGAGGCTGCGGCGGTGTCGTCGTCATCGGCGGCGGGCGATGCGGCGCGTTGGCGGAGGCCTGCTTTGCGCTTCTTGTTTGCGCGGAAGAGGATCGGGGCCGGGGCCGGAGCCGCGTCTGTGGTTGGGGTTTCGTCGGCGGGTGGCGCCATGCTGGAGTTGAAGTGAGCGCCGGGGCGCGCTGGTACTGGTTGTCTGTGCGCTGGATTTAAAACTCGGCGGGTTGTCCTGGGTGCGACGTTTTTGGACGTTGATTTCGAGGATGTGAAGATAGGTGGATGTGTGTGTTGTGAATCGGAACGTGGACAGAAGGCGCAAATTCGCCTGGGCGATTGAGGCCGCGCCAGGAAACTCCACCTTGCGGGATGCCGAGGATTAGCCTATCGATAATGGACTGGACAAGGGGGGGTCAGGCATGTAAGTGCAACCCACTGGCATGGATGTCATCGGTGTGACGGTGTCAGCGACCCCCACCAGGTTGGTTCCCGCTTTTTGTCTTTGCCCACGGCAAGCATGTCGCAAGAAGCTCGAGGGGGAGCTCCGAGCTACTTTTAACCTCTGTGCATCCTCACTCTCTGAGGCCTTGCAACTTCATCTACAGTCGTTGAAAATCGGATCGCAAGTCAACATGGTGAAGAGGGTATGCAATTTCTCCACTGACAGGATTTTAGACATACTGAAGAGAAATTAGATATACTTTCTGGCCCATGGCGGTCAAGTGCAAGGTACGTTTCTTGCAGCCCCTCCCTTACCCTCCACATGAGCTCCGAGCTTTTATCTGGATAAGAAGGGAGGGGTGTGAACTTGTGATAAGTGACTTTTTTATTTCGGAACACACTGACGTCACAAATTCAGGTGTCGGATTCCGGTATGTGATGGGATTTTCCGACAACACGGTTTTTCAATTTTGTGTGGACCAGTTGGGTGTCAATTGAATTGGCGATATTCACCTCTGTAAGAGTATGATACTGAGGAAGCGATGCGGTTGACAGGTACTTTACGCAGAGGAGAGCCACAGAGTATGGCCTCACGGGATGGTGTCGCAACACTGATAACAACAAGGTGAGCTTTGGGTACTTTTTTTTAAAAAATCATTTCCAGGAGTCATTGATCGACTTGGGATTTGACGAGGAATTGCGCTTCTGAGAAACCTGGCTGCTGACTCGGCTGGGGCATAGGTTGAGGGAGAGGCGCAAGGTGATGAGGATGCGCTGAAGAAGCTGCTTAAGGACATTGACGAGGGACCGAGATCCGCCAGGGTTGTCAAGCTTGACCAGGAGGAGAGAGATCTTGTTCAGGACGAAAAGGACTTTGCAGTTCGGCGATGAGTTGTCGCTTGAGTGACTTCTGTTTGAAGAACAACATTAGTAAGGAGACCGAGATTGAGAGGGGTAGGTGGTGAAATATTATCGCCATGACTGCGTCTTAACAACTTTCTTTGCCTGGGGAGGACCTTGCTTGCCCAGTAACACGATAAGCATATCTCGATGACAGTAGACTTGATAGAGTACCCAATATACTCACGGGGAATGTTTGACTTGAGCAACATGTTCTGCTTCTTGATCAGATAGAACAAGGAAAGACTGGTATGCTACAAGCCAAGCCCACGTCCCCCCTCTCAATTTGCTTTAGTATCAAGACCGTTGGAACACGCGAAGGCAGAGAAACCCAATTACCATGTACCAACATCATTATAGCTATATTGCGTGAAGGAATAAGACCTCCGCAAGTTTTCAGATCAGCGTTCTCTACCTCTAAGAGAGTGCTTTCCTTCTGGGTCATGACCTTGCGGAACACCAATGGCTGCGTTGCCGCCCCCTGGGAGACTGTAAAGATGATAGGATGACAGAGCTGATACAAAAAGGGTGCAAGATGCGAGATGGTTCAAGTTACTACAACTTCAGGTCAAGGTTCAGGTTGTTGTGCATTGTTTTCTTCAGCAGCTTGGCGTTCGTGTCACCTTGACCTCTGGTTATGTTGCACTTCTTCAGGAACTCCTTCACCAGGGCCTCGTCCCTTGCGGTCGGTATCAGTGAGCCCCCAAGTGCGTTGACTACACCAGTCCGTCGGCGCCTTTACACCTCCAGCATTGTCTCATGGGTATTACCGCTAAGTCTTACGGAATGCATGCTAGACGCTGGAAAAAGACGAACATCTCATGGATTTATGACCTCGTCTTCCACCTAAGCCAGCTTGACGCGAGCCCGCGGTATGCGCCGCGCGATTGCTTCCAGCACTGGTTTCTTGGCTGTGGGAGGACTGACCGGCGACGTCTTCGCACAAACCGCAACCTTGCCACCACCGCGCATCAACTCAATTAAAATGTCGAGCGACGAACACACCTCATCGGTTCAGCATTGTTGCCCAGTGTGTTTCCTGTCAAAGCGATGCTTTACAGAACAACAATAACGCGATGCTTTTTTACCGGAAGCTACAAAGACATTAGGACTTACCCTAATATAAAAAGGCCCCAAGATTCGACATCTCCTGTCCTGATAAACACAACGACAATTGGCGATACTGGTTTCCGCCCAGAAGAAGTACGCGCCAACAGAGACTTTAGCGGTGTGCCCCTCTATGATACCCCGGGGGCCATTCGAACGTTGCGAACATCACCAAGTCACCTCAAACTACATCGGCCCGTCAGCGTTGCTATTCCTTCGACTCTGCCGCGTAAGTATTATCCCTAGGCTTTGAGGAAGACACTACAGACACTAGAGAAAGGCCAAGATTGCTCGGAACAAGATTGGCCATATGAGGTTTCCCGAGAGCGATTATCACGAGCCCACCGCCTGGTCGAAGCCGACCGCAAAAGGAGGTCGCGGCGTGAACACTTCCTACGTTACTAACTTCAAAAACGTCTACAAAGACCTGCTATGGTTGCTCCCGATCTTATCTATTAGCTTCATGCCCAACTTCTTATTTTTAGCTTTTATGGGAGCACGGGAGGTATCTAATATGTGGCGGGACATGCTCAATTGATAACTTGAAACTGCTGAGCTGATTCCTCAAAAGTCTTACGATGAGCCAGTCCCTGCACAAGCTTTCTGGTATTCCCTTCCATTTCATTCCGGAGGGGTGTGAAATCAACCCGCAATAAGAGCCATCAATACTTTGGTGCTCACGTCAAGTATTTTGTATCTTGACACTGTTATCTTACATGGCCTTGCTCACGCCAAAATGATGCTCGCCTTTTGCGACACTATATATATGCCTCGTGGCATCTTCTTCAGTCACCGGGTCTAGAAGCTGCGACGATAAACAGGAGTCAAGTCTCGAGGGATTCAAACCCCTCGGGGATTCATATATTCTATCCAAAACACCAAAAACGAAAGATCGCTAAACGCCTCTACCCCTTCGCTTAATAACAGGCTTCCTCACAGCCCCATGTGTAACAATCTTCTTCCCCGCCGCCGCCGCCGCCGCACTCCCACCAGTCCTCCTCCTCTCCAACCTCTCCTTCTCCGCTTCCACCCGGTCCGCCTCTCTCTTCTTATCCTCGGCCATCTTAGCCTCGATCTCCATTTTGCGGTTAAACTCCGTCTCGGTAATGCGCTTGTCCCGGACGGAATACCCCTTCTCCTTAACAGAGTAAAACACGCCGCCCAAATCGGCGAGCCAGTGCGGGTCCACCGCCGTGACGGTCGACACGTACACTTTCGATGTCAGGATGAGCTCGTGGTAGACGACGTAGTCGGGCGGGTGGCCCGCGTACAGCGCCGACGTCGGGTGCAGCTGGACGCCGAGGTTGGTCCGCAGATTGATGTACTCCCCGGAACCCTTGTACTTGGCCGCCTGGTGGTAGTAGCCGCTGCAGATGCACTTGCGGATGACGTCCCAGTCCATGCCGCAGCTCAGCATCTCCATCTTTTGCATCTTCATGATGTCGAGCAGCTGGTCGCGGATCTCCTTTGCGCGGCGCAGCGACTTGGGGTGCAAGAAGTGCTTGATGCACCACCCATCTGAGCAGCCGTTGGACCGCCATGCCGAGTACACCTGGAGGTACGTCAGGTGGTCCGACTCGTGGACCCAAAACTTTTCGCGCTGGGCATCCGCCTCATCCTGGCGCTCTTTGGGTCGGTAAAAGACGTTGGGGACGGAGAGCATGGACACAATGGTGATCATCTCCTCGCTGCAGCCGTATTCCTCGGCCGTGATGAGGAGCTTGGAGAGGGACGGATCCATTGGGAACGCGCTCATCTTTCGACCGAGCGTGGTCAGCTCTCCCAAATTGTCCAAGGCGCCCAGGGCCCACAGATCGAACATTGACGTTGTGATGGTGTCCTGTGGTGGGGGATCCATGAAGTCGAAATCTAGTAGATCCTTGACGCCCAGGGACTTGAGCATGAGTACCGTGTTGCTCAGATTCGTACGCTGGATTTCGGGAATCGTCTGCATGTAGAGCTCCTCTTTGAACGCCTTCTCCGTGAACAGTCGGAAAGCCTTTCCAGGTCCTGTTCGACCGGCACGTCCTGATCGTTGCGACGCGTTTGCTTGGGAGATTGGCGTGATCTGAAGAGTGTCCATACCCATCTTTGGGTTGTACACCTTCATCTTGCTGTACCCAGCATCCACCACGTATTTGATACCGTCGACCGTCAAACTCGTCTCGGCGATATTCGTCGCAACAATGCACTTACGCACACCTGGCGCCGCGCGGTCGAAAATCTTTGCTTGCAAGTCTGCCGGCATCTGACTGTAAATGGGCAAGATGCTTAGCTTCGGGGGATCGTTGAGAGCATCGAGACGTTTCTGGATCAGCTCGCAGGTGACCTCGATATCTTCTTGTCCCGTCATGAATACCAAGATGTCGCCCTGGTCCATGGACACGTGGATGGCCAGGACCTGCTGAACCGCCTGATCCACGTAGTCCTCGACCGGTGACCTGTGGAACATGACATCGACGGGGAAAGTTCGGCCTGGGATGATGAACTCCGGCGCTCCACCGTAAAAGTCGGAGAAGCGCTTCGCATTCATCGTCGCAGACGTGACGATGAGCTTCAGATCTCGCCGTCGCTGGAGAATCTTTTTGAACAGACCCATGAGGATATCCGTGTTGAGAGCTCTCTCGTGGGCTTCGTCCATGATGACGCACGAGTACCTGTCGAGATCAGGCTCGTTGAGCGACTCGCGCAACAAGACACCGTCCGTCATGTACTTGATGACGGTGTCTTTGCTGGTACAATCTTCAAAACGAATCGCGTAGCCCACCGTGCTGCCCAGCTTGACTTCCATCTCCTCAGAGACACGCTTGGCGACACTCATCGCGGCCACACGCCTCGGCTGCGTGCACCCAATCATGCCCGACTTTCCAAACCCGTCCTCGTAAAGGAACTGCGTCAGCTGCGTCGTCTTGCCGGATCCCGTCTCGCCCACCACGATGATGACTTGGTTCTCCCGGATGACACGCATCAAGTCCTCCCGAACGGCAAACGCAGGTAGGTATTGCCTCTGCTCGCGCAACGTCTTGCTCCGACTGAAATCACTGCTGCCCCCATCATCCTTCTTCATGTGGTCGCTGAATTTGTTGCTGTTCTCGTTCGTCTCCTCCTTCTCTCCTTCCTTCTTCGCATCGTTCTCCGACGCCACAGGCAACGCGCTGTCGCCGTCGTCCTCCTTCACACCCATCAAGTTTCCCAAAGCCGTTCCAGCCATGCTCGTAGCCTCCTGCGCCTGCCGCTGCCGTTCCCGCTGCTGGCGTGACTCCTTCACCACCTTGCTTCCCTTCCGACTAAACACAGCCATGTCGCTCTGGTAGTCGCGGACAGCCGGCACGGGTTCCAGCTGCTTTGTGAAGATGGTTCGTCCATCGAGGAACGGAGGCCGCAGATCGTGCACCAAAAGGTGGACTCTCGTCGCCTCCTCGTCGTCGAAATCGGCACCCATATCCCTCCTCTGCGCGACACCCGAGACGAGCATGCGATTCGTCTCCCACGCGTCGTTTTCCCTCTGCCTCTGCTCCCTGCGCGCGTCGAAGCGCCCCGTCATCTTCTCGGCCTTAACCGCCTCCTGCTTCTCGGCCTCCCATGATGAGTACGAGGCGAAAGGATTGTGTGTGTCGTCGCCGAAGGTGTGGCCGCCAAACTCGTCTCCCATGTACCAGTCGCGATCCAGCGCTTTCGAGTCTTCGTCGGTGGGTTCGGGGACGTCTCTTGCCGGTGTCTCGGCGGCGCGGGCGTCGCGCGGTGTCGAGCGGCCCGAATCTTGGAATCGCCCTCCGTCTATCCTCCGGCGCTTGAAGCTGGGCCCTGATCCATCTCTGTTGTCGTACATTTTGTGATTCCTGTGATGGCGCAATTCGTCGCCTTGGCGTTTGCTGCTCTTGGCGTGATTATTATCTTCGTTGACCCGTCGCCGGAGTAGAGTTTCCTTGGATGTGTGAGGCCCAGCGTGCGTATGTGATGGATTCAATTTCGAGTATCGGAAATGTAGTGAGGCATGCAGTTTAGAATTGCATGTAGGCAGGCAACCCCAAGTAAACAAAGCTTGAGAAATGGGGCCGCACCTTGCCAGACGGTTTAAACGGGTCTGGCTCTCTTATGTGTATATCCATAACAGACGTCACTGACGGGTCCGATAATGCAATGAACGCGACTTGAACACGGCCTCGACTTAAGAGGTACCATTCTGCCCGCTAATGCATTTCTGTTTTTTTCTTCTCGTTTTTTTCAAGAAACTTTCAAATAGGGTCTCAAAGAGCCCTCGTGCCTTGATTGATTATATGGTAAGACGCTTTCAGTTGAAGCGTGCAAGAATTACCTTAGCCAGCTACCTTTCGGAGTACATGTGAACTAGTTACATTAAAGCCTACCCCAAAATCTTCGAGGTGTCTTATCGATAATGGAAGAGATAAGATAAACCCCACCACGACGGGAATTTTTTTCTCACAGTCGCCCAGACTTGGTGAATTTTGGAGAATTGGCTTTGCGCATACCGACTTGACTTCTCCTAGTCAAATAAATCTCAAATATTTTTCAAGTTGTGCAATTACTCTGCCAACTTCGACAGCCAGCGTGCATTTGAAAGCGCGCGCGCAATAAACTCAGTCACTAGTGACCTTCCGAGGAACACATTGTCTTCAAGATGTCCATGATCACAACATCAACCTGGGTGCCCCGAGGCTTCGCGGCACCCTTTCCCTCAAAATACACCTTTGACGAGTCCGAGTACGAGCGCATTGCCGAACTCGCCAAGCTGCAGCTGGATGACGCCGAAGAGGACCTAAGGGAGGCGCAGGACGAGGAGGAGGGCGCCGACAAGCCCGCCGACGACGATGCGACAACAGGCGCATCTGGCAAGAAGGCCGAACAGTTAGTATTGACTTAAACTATCCGCTCGCTGAGCGGGGTCTGCAGGATACACATGGTTCGCTAACCGTAGACCACCTTGTAGGGTCAATATCAACGACGACGATCTGAAGGAGTACGACCTCGAGCATTACGACGACACCGATGAAGAGGACGAGGAAAAGGTCGGCCAGGGCGAAGGTATGGCCATGTTTGGCAACATCAAGTCGCTAGCCTACTACGAATCCAATAAGGACGACCCGTACATCACCCTGCCCGCCAATGGTGGACCGGACGACGACGATGAGGACCGCGAGGACCTGCAGATCCTAGCGACCGACAACCTCCTGCTCGCTGCCAAGGTCGAAGATGAGATGGCTCACCTCGAGGTCTACGTCTACGAGGACGCCGCCGACAACCTCTATGTCCACCACGACATCATGCTGCCTGCGATCCCCCTTTGCGTCGAGTGGCTCGACATTCCCGTTCAAAAGGCCGGCGTTGACAAGGACTCGACGGCCAACTTCGTCGCCATCGGCACCATGGACCCCGATATCGAGGTCTGGGATCTCGACACGGTAGACTCCCTGTACCCTAACGCCATCCTCGGCCAGGCCGGTGAGGGCTCAGAAGAGAAGAAGAAGCAAAAGAAGAAGAAGAAGGCCAAGAAGGCTAACGACGAGTACCACGTCGACGCCGTCCTCGCCCTTGCCGCGAATAGGAAACACAGGAACCTGCTGGCCTCCGCCTCTGCAGATAAGACAGTGAAGCTTTGGGATTTGCACACGGCCAAGTGCGCCAAGTCATACACTTACCACACGGACAAGGTGTGCTCTCTCGCGTGGCACTCGGTCGAGTCCACCGTGTTGCTCAGTGGCAGCTACGACAGAACGGTCGTCGCCGCAGATATGAGAGCTCCCGAGGCCAAGGCCCCTAGATGGGGTGTCGAAAGCGACGTCGAGAACATTCGCTGGGACCCTCACGACCCCAACTACTTCTACGTCTCCACGGAGAACGGAATCATCCACTTCAACGATATCCGCAATGCGCCGTCAACCCCCGAGGCGACCAAGGCTGTGTGGACCTTGCAGGCACACGACGAGTCTGTCTCGTCCTTCGACATCAACCCCATCGTGCCCGGCTTCATGGCCACTGGCTCAACTGACAAGACGGTGAAGCTGTGGAACATCCAGGCTAGCGGTCCTTCCATGGTTGTCTCTCGCAACCTGGATGTTGGCAAGATCTTCTCAACGCAGTTTGCGCCCGATTCTGAGGTGGCTTTCAGACTCGCCGTTGCTGGCAGCCGCGGAACCATGCATGTGTGGGACACTAGCACCAACGCCGCCGTTCGACACGCGTTCGCTGAGCGTGTCCCGCAAAAGCCGGAGGGCGTCGAGGAAGACCGTCTTGTTGGCGTTCTTGACGATGACAGCAGCTCCAGCGAAGACGAAGGAGAGGAGGGCGAGCAGGATGGCGATTCGATGGACGAGGATGAGGACTAGGGTAGACGCTAATCAATATGGATGGTGGGCCTTTCACATGTGTTGTCAGATGTAGCCTGCTCGCTGTCTGATCCAAGATCGCCAGGGGAATTTTCCCGCAGGCTTGGCCAGATGGATCGAAACCGCAGGCCCAACTAGTCTCCGGCGCCCGCCCAGAACTTAGAAAGCCGTAGGCCACATACATCACACTGATAATGACGACTCTGGGCTGGCGCTGTTGAGAACGGCGGAGGAATTAGACAGCCTGTATCAATCAGGTGGAGAACAGCCTTTCAGTGTAGAAGTTAGTCTCGAGTCGTCCGAAGTTAAATGCCGTCGTCTGAACAGCATCAAGCATGGGCCACATTAGTTTCGTCGACACATATAGCCAAGCCCGTCAAACAATGGCCTCAAACCGGGAAAATAGTTGGTGAGGAGCACATCGTCAGAGACTGATATATGTGAAGAGGCTAAACGTGAGCGAGTGAAACCACGACTGCGTGGCCCCCAAAGGTTGTTCAGTGTTCACATCCATTGACTGCTGCGATGGGGTATCAGTGTCGTGATAGGGTGGGAGGCTCGCTAATTAAGCATGAACAAAGCGTGGAAGGGGGAGCGGCAACAGCCTGACATCTTCATGCGTAGACATGATGAAGGAGGTGGTGGATCGATATCAGATCTAGGATAAGAGCCGGGCCCGGATATTGCTCTAGGTCTGTTCGCGAATGCAATCCTTTTTTTGTTCTTCCGAATATCAAGCTCGAGCAGGGCCATGCCCACGTCAATCGTTCGAGGCATCCGTAGTGTAATGAAGAATATTACCAGCCAACGGTGCCATTTGGGCGATTTCGAAGTCGCTGAGGGATTTCTCCTGGCTTCTAGACCGAGAGTCTTTGCCTCCCGCAAGCAGCCAGGCGAGAAAAATGCAGTTCCTGATCGACTGGTTCCCACCCCACCACAAGGCGATTCCCCTGGAAGATGCGCAAGGGCAGCAGAGAGTTGTGTGGTTGCGGGGGCGGATGGGCGAGTGAAATCGCTGGGCCCAAGAGCGCAAGGAGCGCTGACTGGTGAAAGGCCATGAACGCCGACATGGATCCCTGTCCGGCTTGCGCAGGCACGCAAGGCACACGGCGCCACTGGGGTGGGATGGCGCAGGATGAAACAGTGAAACTTCAGGGGGGCCTGCCAACGGGCGAGGATGGCGGACGGAACACCCAGCCAATGACGCCTCTGTCTCCGTCTGGTTGAGCTACCACTGGGGACGGCCGGGAACCACCGGCCACGAGACCTTTCTCGGCTGTTGGGCTTTTTAGTTGACGCTGTCTTGGTTCTTGGAGGCGTCGACTCCAGTCACTGGTCCAACAGACAAGAAACCCACAACTTTACAACAGCCCAGTCCAGCCCTTCTTTTTTCCTCCGTTCAAGGCGGATCATATCACACTGTTCAGACAAGGATGATGGTGGCTTCCCGGAGAAACCTGGCAGGTTGACGATGCGCCGCGGCTCGCACATCTTGAATCGCACAATCTTCTGCCAGGATGTGAACGGTGCCGCGTGCGAATCGCTCAAAGCTGGCGGGTCGGCGTCCGTCGGGGCCCACGAGTTGATCGAGGTGCCGGTGGATTGGCGATTGTATTGATTAAGAGGTTCGGTCCCTCCTCGAATACTCCCCTGGTGATGGCGGCCGTGGTGAAAGACTTGGATAGGAACCGTCCATCCGGATAGAGCAGTACAAATGCGTGTTGGCCACGTCAAGCTTCCTGAAGAAAGGCTGTTTCCTTTTGTGTGCCGACCAAGACTTCGTTACCTGTACGCCACACAGAAGGCAATATGGCAGAGAAAATACATGGCGGTCGCAGGCCAACGCTTGTGTAGTTGGCGAAGTGCGGATACGTAAGTGGAGGCAGCAGTCGCTGCATCGGACGTAGTGTTGGTATTGAAGGCACCGGTCCGTCGACGTTGTGTGGATGTATGAAGATGCCCTAAGAGTGAAAGATCCAATGAGGCCGACAAAAGCGAGGGCAACGGTCCGGAAGAGGTGTCAAAGGAGAGCGAGTGACGCGCCGGACTGGTCTCGGCTGTGCTGGTCTGACGATGTTGGGCATTCTTTCCAGAAGGCAGATCATCGCAATCCTTGATTCCCCCTTTTGGTGGCGGCAGGATTGGGTCGACGGTCGACGGTTGTTTGAACTCTGGGCTGACGATTGGCATCGATCCATGTGCCATCCCGCCGTTCGAGTCGTGCCAGCCAAACGTTTCTTGGCGGATGGATGGGCGGCGGTTGTCACGCAGCGAGCCCGGCAGACACATGGTTGCATCCTCTTCCTAATGGATGGAGGGTCGTGGACCAAAGCCAGCACACACTCAAATCGAACAGTGGATAGCGGGCATGGATGATGGACTGAAAGGGGAGTGAGTGTGACGGAAGAGAGTGAGGTGGACGGCCAAAAAGTTGACCGTGGAATAATTGGTACGTATCCAAGGATACTCGGTGGAGAGTGGAGGAAAGGGAAAAAAGAGAAAGGGCCAGGGGTTCGTTGACAAACACAAGCTGTCATTGGTGCAGAGGCCATCTCCTTCGAGCCTTAGCGTTGGATAAGCGGGGGCATCTTAGGAGACACTGTGAGGAGCAAGGGAGCCTTTCCCTTTTAGTTCGCCAAGTCCCACCGTCGACAGGGGGAGCGCTGGTGAAGCGAAAAGGAAAGACGGCAGGCATGGTGGCATGGCGGCATGGCGCCAGTAATTCTTGCCCACCCGCAAGTGGCAGTCTCCAGTCGTTGGCTCCAGTCCCTGCGAGTAAAGACCGTCCAGAGCCAACCAGAACGGGCGATAGGGCAATCAAAGAGCGACATCCCCCAGGTCCCAAAGGGACCCGAGCCCCATTCATTCTTTTTTTCGGCCAGGAACCAGGCCCGGGTCAAGGTTGCAAGAGAGGGAAAGCGAGAGGTAGAGAGAGAAAGGAAGGAAAGAGAGGAGTACCGTGCCTATCTAGAACCGAGAAAGAGCTACTTCACCTTAGGTAGGTACGGAGTAAGGTACCTACCGACCTGCCTTCCCATAGAGAAGATTGCACCTGCAATATTCAATTATTACTCCCACACGCCCGGCCCTGGTCTGCCATTTTACGCGCCCTCTCTTCTCTCTTTTCCTTCTCCTCAACCTATTCCATTCCCCATATTGGAAAAAGGATCCTGTCCCTTTCGCTTCTGCTCTAGCAAACACATCATCGCTCCCTTTGTGTTGTGTCTTGTTTCTATTCTCGCCTTTCCTCTAGACGTTCTCCCTCCCCGGAGTACTCGAAAGCATTACATCTTTGTCGCGGGCTCGAACTTGTACGGCAGAAACCACCCACAACTCTCTACCTATCTCTTCAAATATCGCGCGACACGTTGAACGTCCCTTTTCGGCTAGCTAATACTGCACCGAACCGTCCGTCATTACACACGAACGAAACCACTCACAATCATTTCATCAACCTCATCACACTGAGTCACCCCAAGACTCATCACAGCTCACAAAGCAACAATATCAAGTCTCAACCGGATCGACGCCGACTCATCGTACTCCCAAAGTACCCCAGGACTGGACTCCTCACCTATTGTCTCGGACGAATAGCAACACAACGCAACTCTCGCGCAGGATAATCCACCACGGCCAGCCCGTCGTCTTAATCATTTGTCTTGCTTCTTGTCATCATCACCGTGGACAGACGGACACACAGGCACACCATCAACCCAACGATCACTCCCTCGGCAGATCCTCTTAGTGACCGCCCCCATTCACCTTTTTTCGGCATCACTTCCCTGCTGCTCACTTGACTGCAACTGCCTTGCAGCACAAGATCCACCTCACACGCCAGTAAAGGTCACAGGTCCAATCACAAGTGCAGTCTCTAGCACTTTTTATCACCACCATCTGCCGCTCTTCACAGTCCGTCACTGCACAACAGGCTCTTACTCCCGGATCAGGCGCTTGTGTTCCGTTACTTAACTCAAGCTCACCTTCATAACCAGCAAGGCCTTGCGTTTTGCCCACGTCTTCGCACTGTCAAATTCGGAGTTAGCTTTTGCCCACACTCATCAACATGTCGTCTCTCTCACGAGCCTTTACTACCCGTCGGGTCAAGCAGAGCATCGATCTCTCCGACGCCGCGCGGGGGAAGGAGCGCAGCAACACCATGCAGCGAAGCAAGACCACCAAGCACCCCGTCATCAGACACAAGATCTCTGCGCCTATGGAGCTTGTTCACACCACCAACATGCTCTCATATAACGCTCCCGATATTCGACCCCGGACCGGAACCGATGCCTCGAGCAACTCATCCAGGAAGTCTTCAGAGGAGGACTCGGAAAGCGCCAACTCCGCCGCGTCGTCTCCCCCGACCAGCCCCGACGTCGCGCCTCACGAGCTGTCCAAGGAGCCAAACCACCTATCCTGCTACTTTGTTGCCCCTGGCCAGGCTACCAACTCTTCGATCCCCGAAGTCCCCGCCATTCCTTCCATTCCCAAGCGCGCACCTTCGCACACGAAGCAGGCGTCATACGACGCCGTTGCCCGCCAGCGCTCAGTTTCTCAGATGTCCAAGGCTTCGGACAAGACCGTCTCCTCCAAGGCCAGCATGACATTCTCCTCACGGGCGTCATCGGGTTCCAGCTCAGCCTCTACCATGTCTCATAGCTCAGTCGCCCCCGCTCTCAAGACTCCTGTGCCGCCTATGCCCAAGCCCGCATTCCAGCATCACCACCAGCCGAGACACGAGAAGCCTGCCGAGCCACACCCCTTCGGCCGTGAGTTGGCCCAGGTTACGGAAATTGCAGAGGAGTTTGGCATCAAGGACGACCTCATGTACGAGGAGGAGCGCGCCCTCAAGGCGGAAGGTCTCTGCAAGTTCGCCGCAGAAGACTACCTCACGGAGGTCCAAAGCATCTTCGCCAGCTTCTTCCACGACAGCCACGCACCTCAACGTCCAATGGCTGCCGCTGCTTGGATCTGATGCGTTGATCACTTTTACCGCCTGCTGGGCATACCTTACTTGAGAACTCTTCTTTGTACATACTTGCAGGAAGCAAAAAAAACAACCTGACTACGACTTCGGCCTTTTTCTTAGGAAGGGAGATGACGAGAACGAGACTTTTGGCTCAGACAACAGCCTCACTTGGAGCGGACACTTCGCGAAACGGAGGGAGATTGCTCTGTTTGGAACCTGACGCCCAACTACATATGGGATAATTGGCGTTTCTGTGTATATACCTTTGAATGACGTGTGGATATTCCCCGATAGTGCCTCCTATAGAGGCGTCTACCAATATTGCTATTGATAACTGGCTACATCATTTCTGCGGCATGTTTTCTTGATTGAGCCTCAAGTGCAATGTGAAGGTGACTTGTTTTGATGAATGCCACGCGGTCCGCGGTGGTTGACCCAGAGTTCATCGCTGCATGACGCCACCCGTGCGCTGCAGCCTGTCCACGTTTATTTATTTATTTACTTACTGAAGGGGCCCTTATTTCGCCTGATGATTTGTCTTCATTTCATCCGTGCCTTCATTTTATCGGATGAGATGAACAAGCAATAGCCTCAAATGCAAACCCACAGACTGGTCGAAAACGGTGTACGAACAGATGCCAACGGGTATGCAACGCACAGTCAAAGCAAATAGGTAATACTCTCGAGCAAAACCCTTACGGTAAGGTAAGCAATAAAGTCTAGCGTAGTGCAGTACAATTTGGCGAGAGCGGGATGCAGGCAAGACGGGTTTAGCTCCACCGCCCGCCAGACCGAGCTATCGGAGACAGCGTCGCCGATGGAGGGTGGCGGTCGTGGCGGTTTATCCGCATTCTTCCCTTGGTGCCCGGACCGATGAATCTACGCCAACGCCTTTTTTTTTCCCCTTCTCCTTCTGGTGTACGGAGTACCCTCTCTCCCTCTGTTCGTTTCTTTGTTGTGAAGTTTTTTTCTGTTTAGCACAAAGGATGGCAACAGGATATTTTCTCTTCCGGGACCATGGGACGCCCCATCTCTTTCGGGGATATCTACGATACCGGTGGACTAGTGACGGTATACGTAATTGCTTTTGAAAGTAGGGCTGTGGCATCCCCCCGTCAATGTGAAGCTGATGATCATCTGAATGATGTCCGATGTGGGATCTGTGTCAAGTCCTTTTTTGTGTTGTTCGGGGTTCCCGCCTCAAGACGGAAGGATCGTCGCCGCGTCGCCCGGGGGGGTTTGTAGGCTTGTGGGTGTGGCGGGAGTTTTCAAGGGATTCTCTCTTTCTCACAGTTTGTTGCATATTGTCTTGCATCTGGATCCGGCTTCCTGGCCAACTGGAGGAGTTTTAGGCTGCATCATTTTGTCTCTCTTTGACTGTTGGTGATTGGAAGTGAGGAAAGGGAGAATGGTGGTAAGGGAGGCGGTGGTGGTGGTGGTGCGCGGAGGATTGGGTCCCGTTTGTGGACGGCGGGAGATGGGCCCTGGGTGGGGGGGGGGGATGTCATTCAGTAAGGAAGTGTGCATCTCATGAGAGTGGCTGTCCGATTGACGACTGCGACGTTGATGCCATGTGACGGCCTGTCGGGTCTTGTGGTCTACGCGATGGTACTTCTTTTTGAAGCAGTGATTGGGTATGGTTTCTTTATCGCCCAACCATCTTTACCATCACGGCTAGGCGTAGACGTTGTTGTTTGTCTAATCGCATGGCTAAAGAGACGTAGAGAAGTGATCAGGTGGGCCACTCTTCAAGCTTTGCCAGAATCACGCAAGCACAGCATCGTTTCGGCAGAAGAAATGATGGAGAGACTTGTTCCAGGCGTAGCCGTGACAACTTTTGACTATCTGTACAAAGTACCCGGTGCAGATACAACGATGTCGAGCTCGCTTGCACTGAAGAAAGACAAGAAAAGAGGAGGCCTAAACCAAAGAGAACGTCATTGCCATTTCATATATATGAGGAAGTGGAACTTTTCTTCTTTTCACCATTTGACTCCCTTCCCAAGTTTCCCCTCCAAGTCCCCCAAGTAAATGGGATGCCAAGAATGGCTTCTCCGATCCCCTGCTCTATCCTTTGTCATCCAATTGGGGGACCTCTGGGGGGACGGGACCCCGCCCCGTTCGTTTCGTTTGATCTTCCTCCAGGGTGCTTGCCCGCATGAATGATGCAGAACAGCAAGCGAAAGGAGGGGATCGGGAGGGGGCGCCTGAACGGTACGGTAACCTGTAAGGCGACTGGGGCCGTGTTCACCAGGTATTCCGTCCCCGTTGATCGCCGTGAGGCTGCAGCCCGCAGCTCGCAGGCCGCGAAGGCGGGTGTTTGATCGGAGGTCAGGATGGGGGCTGAGGATGCCCCCCGGAGATTTCGGGCTGTTCGAAACCTGTCTCGTGGGTACAGACACGGCATGGAAATTCATCCTATTGCTGGAAATGCCCCTATTCGCCGTCCCTCCTCTCCTTTTCTTGGGTCCGGATGGGGGTCAAGGTCGAATGGCATTTTCTGTGCCGTCGATGAAATGTGATGCGGATGCGGCTCTTACTTTGTTAATGCATTGGGCGATCATCAAGTCTCCGACGCGTCGAGGTGCCGCAGATTCGGAGATCTTGGTGTCACCCCTTGCTCAATCGGTTGCGAGTTGACGAATTGCTCGACTCTACATCTCGACGATACTTAGATCGGATGACATTATTCCCCCCCATTGGTAATGCTGGACTTCATTTGCGAATGATAATGTGCCATCGATCTAAGTTTGGTATTGGCGGGGGATTTGGGGTGTTTAGGAAGTGCATGAGGTAAGATAGGCCTTGACTCCCCCTTCGAAGTGAATATACAATAATGTCAAAAATATGAGCAAGCTTTCTCCATCAGTTCATCACATCTCAACGCATGAATTCATTGACAAGCGGGCCACACCAGTTCTAAACAGAGCCATGTGAGCAGTGCCGATAGGCCGGTGCGTGGCTGCGATCTTCACCTTTCGTCAAATCCCTTATGCGCGGTTCATCGAAGACTGCAGCACCGGTCAGAGTTTGGACCCGTGGTTTCGGGATGACCCCCCGAGGTACGGCGCCGAGCCTGCTGCAGACTCGGAAGCCTCGAAGCGGGAACCTCGGAACTCTAAACACCCTCGGCCCCTCCGCCCCGTTGAGACATGACGGGCGGCGGCGTTCGGGGGGGCACAACGATGCAAAACCAAACACCACATGGTCACGTAGTGTAAGTCGACGAGCAGCCCTGCTGTGATGCCAAAAGTTTCGCCAGAGATACTGGAACCGCCGATTTCACCATCGGATTTTCTGACCCGCATTCCTTTGGCTGGCACTAGGGTAGATGATCGGAGGATAGAATCCCTGGGTATCTTGATTTTTGCATCGGCCATACGCCAGGGGCAGCCTGTCTATCGAAAGTCACTAACGCCGTGTTGCTTTTGTGGCGAGTACTTCTACACCGCAGCCATTATATAATCAAAGCAGCTCAAAGGCTAAAGCCAATTATTGAACCAGCCAGTCAGTGGCCGGTGTCTCGATTTTGCCATTCTATAAGGATCATGAGTTCCGTGTCCAGATTGATTGTACTTGCCCGGAAACAACTCACCGCTTCTGCTTCTTCTTCTCCGGAGATGCTTCCGAACTGCTTGCAAATGCCCCAACCTCGCGGAGGGTATGCGGTACATCCCCCTGCTGCCATGGCTCGCTTCCTCTATTTCTTTTCTTGGGTGAAGCAGGGCTTCTCGTGCCAGGGCTTCTGGGTCGCGTCAAGGGAGTGTATGCGGAGGCAAACCTAGGCTCGAGACCGTCAAAAGCGTCAAGAGCAGTAGTAGTGCTTGATTTATCCCCTTGTTGCTCCAGCCAGGCGTTGATGTCTTGCTCGCCCAGCACCTTTTCCTCCGTCGCGCCCGTCCAGTGTGAATTGGCGTCCACAGGATCTCGATTGCCCTTATACAAGAGAAAATCAGAAAGAGACTTATCGTTTGGGAAGGACTCGAAGACATGGCAGAATGATTCGTAACTCTTTCTCTTCCGAACAACATCTGGGCAAGACGCCGCAGGCGAGGTCATCTATGTGATTGAGAGAGCCGAGCACGATGAGACTTTGAATAATGGCGTGTTAGACTTGATCCTGATTGAACTTCATGGAGCGAAGTTGACTTTGTACAATTTAGTATCAATGGCCACTGCAATGATCTCTCCATGGGCTTAGGCTGTAATTAACAAGAGAGCAATTGTTGCAGCTAGAGACGTGGTCCCCGAGCGGCCGCCCAAGGAGGGACTTCAGAGAAGCCGAATCTGGAAGCCTGGATGTGCCCCACGAGAGTTTTTGGCATACTGGACAGCGTCAACCGAGAACCCGACAAGTTCGCTCAAGCCGTTGCTGGAGCTCTACAAGCTTATTTCTCTCCCGGAAGGATGAACAAGATGCTGCGAAGGATCCATGAGGATGTGCCAACGACCGACTCTCCGCAATCCAGGAAGCAGGTTTGAGTGTTGCCTTAATGGATAATATTGATCCATGGATGACCATAGATTGAGGATGGACTTGTGAGCCTGCGTGAGACGGTAGATCCGGGATCGGCTTCGGGCGGCCAACCTGCAGCCTTATAACAGCCCTATACTCATGGTGTACCCGATATGTCATCTACTGAATCCTCGATCTCTTTTCTGGGACGAGTGATGGAGGTCACATAAGCGCGACTAGCGCCCTGAGAGGCTGTAGCGATACTGCCTCCCTGAGATCAAAGCATATTGCTGGTCGCAGGGCCATATTTCTGCAGCAACTGTCAGCAGCGTTGACAGAGCCTGCCTCGTTGAGACCGGTTTCGAGTGAGTAGCCTGAAGCCAATGTGTGGCAAGTGAAAGGGTTTGAGGTCCAGAACCAAAAAGCAATTAGGCAACGAAATTGAGATGTCCGCCGGGTCCTGAATATGTGCTGCATGTTCCATCCTCATTGGCGGTGAGCACTCCGAGGTCGAAGGACGGCGTTAAAGTTGATTTTCGCATGATCAGGCACACCCCTTGAAAAATTGAAATCGCCGCTTTATGAGCATTGTGTATCTTGATATCTTCGAAACCGTTCGCTATCTGGAAGAGATATGAGGTGTTTGGGTGTAAGAGCGCCATGGTCAACAGCTGACGAGAGCCGCGGGAACAGCGTTAGGTATCAGCAAACCCGTCTTTGAGGTTTCTGAAGCCTTCCAATCAAGCAATGTTCCAGAAGCAGATGTCCATTTCTGGCCTCATCTTTTGATGGCGGCTAATGATCATCCTGGTTCGATAGCTGCCTGTGCCGGGATGATTATCGTGTAGCCTAGAGTGGGCGTACGGGATTGGTCGCGACGTACGAAAATGTCAAGGTCTCGAGGTGTAAGCCAGCCATTGAGAGCATTTCCCTTCCCACATAGATTCGCTTACGAGTGAGAAATGGGCTGGAATCGGTAGGCAAAATGGGACTTTGGTGTAGTGTTCTAACACGGACGTACGTTGGAATAAGTTGCTCGGCAAGTGGTCAAGAATAAGCTACCTTAGAGTTGAAGACCGGGGTGGGAGCTTTGGTGGAGATGAGTGGACCAAATCCGACGGGCCTGTTGGAGGTGCCAGCCACAGACATCCATCCAGGTGCCAGCTAAAAGCCACCACCAGCCACAGTTTGGTAAGGGGTTGTGAATTTGGAAGCAACCCCTGTGGTAGCTATGATGAAGCTGTGCGCCTGGACTCGGCTTCGTTTCGTTTCGTTTCACCCACCACCAAAACCTGACTGTCTCGACAATGCCTCCCGTCTCCTTCTTCCTTCGACAAACCCGAAGGTGTTGAATGAACGGTCAATGGCACGAATAACGCTCTTCCGATTTCCCAATAAGCTTCGCCGGCGCGTGCGGAGGAACCGAATGGCCACCCTGCTGGCTCTCCTCGCCCTGGCCGTCCTCCTGGTCGTCCCCTTCTACATCATCTACAAACCACCTCCGTTTGTTATCAACTACTTTGCGCGAAAATGGCCCGACGTACTTTGGCAGGTCAAGACGGACCAGAAGATTATCGGCCTCACGATTGATGACGCGCCATCACAACACACGGCCGATATTCTCAACGTCTTGAAGGAGAACGATGCACACGCGACCTTTTTCCTGATTGGATCCCAGATGAACGGTCGCGAGGAAGATACGGGCGCCATAATCCAGTCTGGCAGCGAGCTGGGAAATCACGGCATGCACGACGAAGCTTCACGGTCTCTCCCTATAGATCAGTTGGAGTCGGACATATTCGAGGTCAGGCGGAAGATCAAGATTGCATACGAGTACGAGGATAAGCCCCTTGTAGCCGGATATTTTCGCCCAGGCTCTGGATTTTTCAGCAACAAGATGCGGAGGCTGGTCGACAAATTGGGATATAGGATGGTTCTGGGGAGTGTTTACCCACACGATGCCCAGATCAGTTCTTGGCGGACGAATGCCAACCACATTCTGAGCATGGCACGGCCAGGGGCTATCATCATATGCCATGACAGAAGGAGTTGGACCGTCCCCATGCTACGGAAGGTACTCCCGGAGCTGAGGAAACGGGGGTATAGGATTCTCAACCTTACGGAGCTTCTCAAAGAAGTCGATACAGACAAGTGAGAGACGTATTGGGAGAAAGAGAGCATCAATCATCCAAACCATGACGAAGACACCCAAATGCAACAACGCACATACGCAACCCATGTCTAGATCTAGACCGCCTCGATACTCGTGCACGCATTCACTCTTCAAATGAGGGGTATCAGCGGCTTCGGACACCGTGTGATCCCGCAGGTTAGAGCTGGTCTCGACCGCAGCGCGGAGCCGCCGGGGATGCGGAGCATCATGACCGCGCCATCGTTGCCTAGCCCAATGCGGTGTAATACCACGTTGCCCATAATAGCTTAAACATGACGAGGAGTCTCGCCTCGGGGCCACGGTATACAAAAGAATGGGTCGCTGCATGATCGAGCGTAACAGGCTCGCTGCTTTGTGGATTGATGAGGCATGGCCCCCTTCAACATTCGCTTGTTTCAGTACGGCGACACAAAGATGTTCTGCGCGACCTAGGTGACACCACGTGAGACAGCAAGGGCTCGTAGGGAGTCGATTGGGCGATTCACGACCTCGTCGAAAGGGGGGGGGGGGAGGCGCCATGTGTTGGCGCCATTGTAGAACCTGGCAGATCTTTGTACGATAGAGGTTGTCAATCTTATGCTATTAGCCGTCAGTGAGAGCGAAATCTGGTTCGCTACGAGATCTCTCGCGGCCTTTTTGTCCTCGACAGATTCCCGCAAAGTTGTCCGAGTATCTCTAAACTCCCACTCACATGGTTTCATTGTTTTGTATTATAAGCTAGCACGCTCTGCCGAAGTTTGTGACGATATTCATTGCTCAGATTTTGCCGAATGCCAATCTATTCATAGCTCAACTGACATTGTTCTAGGGTGCATGATCGCTAAAGCCTGGAGACTCGCTACAATCGTCGCCTACGAATGATTTCGGCGCAGTCTTATGAACCTATACCATGGTGGATTGCGTCTGCATTCTTTGTAGGGAAAGAGAATGCTAATGGTTGAAAGTGGTAGTCTGGGAAGCGAGCAACGGTATAATGTGCTGTGGCGGCGTAGCATACGGCCTTGACAAGAGGACAATGATATTCAGCACTTGGATGACCTCAGGCATTACCTTTCCATGGGACGCGAGAGAGTAGCACCACATTCGGTACACCAGTAGACTCAAGGCCAAGATCACGTAGTCGTTTTCCCAAACTTCTACAGGAAGGAGCAGTATTTCATTCTCAACGGCACAAACCCCAAACAGCAAAGGTTTGCCCATCAAACAACTTCACAAGATTTAGGATTTCTTGGCAATATCGGATCATTTACTTGACATAAATAGAGTAAAACAATTTGGAAAAGTCCATCCTAGGAAAAGGGGCCGAAAGGTCAAAAGCTCAAGTGCGCAGTTCGGGAATCGAACTGCGCACCCTACGAAATCCTCCATCTGAGAAGACTTCTCAGGATTTCATCACCAAGTTCTTTACTAACGGACCAGGGCGTTATACCGCTCGACCATGGGGATCGATTGGGCTTGGTTGACGAATGAAGCCCCAGACCTGGATATAAGGGCACCGGAGACCCTCACTCTCGAGAAACTCCCGGCACTCCTCGTCGTATTCCATCTCATCTTATTCCACTCCATAACTTGCTCGCCCCTTCCTCTTCTTCTGTGAACCGGCACCTGCCTTTCGTAACTCACTCTATCGGTAAGTATTAAGTCCCGTCTGTGGAGTTTTCGAGTAGACCTCTCTTCTCCCTTTCACTACCTCGACGCCGGGCCCTCATTCTCAACAGTATCGTAAAAGGGGAAAGGAACGCACACCAACCAGCATTTGCTAAATTGCTTTGACATATACATATAAAGGTAATCGGAACTACGGCACAGTCAGGATGCACCCTGACCAGCTTATCTTCCCATTCTGTCCGGACGACTGCTGCCCCGGTCCCGCTGACACAAACAAAGCAAACTTCCCACAAACACACCTCGCCAACGTCCTGACAGGCAAGCAAGCTCTAATGGACAGGCAAACTTCATGCGCCCAGGCTATCGTCAAATCCCTCAAGGGAAAGACACTTCACGTCCCGAATCTCTACGGCATCTTCAAAGGATGGCCTGTCAAGAAGACCAACCCTCACTACAAGCGCATCATCCCTATTGTCGAGGAAGCGTTTGACCGGTAAGCTCAGGCAAGAGTTCTTATCAGCCAACATATTCCTGGAATTACCATCTCACAAGCACTCACAAAGGCTCATCAAGTCGCCCCTTCTCCGTGAGAAATACCGGGAGGCCAATTACGCCAGATTCGTCAGCTTGTAAGCCCGATCCACTTACCCCCTGACTTCCCACAACAATAGTCTGATCCTTCGAGACAGGTATTACCCTCACCCAGATTGGGAACAGATTCAGACTCTGGCGCTCTACATCATCTGGCTCTTCTGCTGGGACGACGCGATTGACCAACAGGGCAGCGACGACCTGAGCAATGACCTGCTTCGCGCCAAGACTCGTCATGACAACACAATAGTAGTGCTGGAGCATGTTCTTGGTCTTGGTTTTGACAATGGCTCGTTGATTGAGTATGATCATGCCAATACTGAGCTGAAGGCAATCGGAGCACAGCTGCAGAAGGCGTACACCCGTGGTAAGTCATTGTGTCAACTGTATACAACCAACAGCAGTTGCGCTAAGTTAGAACTAAAGAGCAGAGACAAACCTTCATGACCCAGATGAAGCGATATATGAACAACTGTCACAAGGAGCAGGCTATGCGACTCCAGGGCGACTTGCCCGACCTCCAGGCATACTCAGAACTCCGTCATGGAACGGCCGCAGTGTGGACGCTTTGCGCGCTCATCGAGTTAGTACCATGTCAGACTTACTAATGTGTAAATATAAAGTCTAACATTTCTGTGACTTAGATATGGCTTGGCAGAGAACATGCCGGAGCATATACGCTACATGAAAGAGGTCCAGACTATCTGGGAGGAGACCAGCAGGGGCATTTGGATGTACGTGGATAAAAGGTGAATACAACAAAGGGGCACATTCTAATATGCTTACAGTACCAACGATATACTTTCTCTCAAGAAAGAGATTGTAAGTAATCCCAAAAATAACCCAGAACTACTGAAGAACGTATATTAACCGACATTCCCACATAGCCCCATGATGCCGCCAAGGCAGAGAGCGTCGTGAACGCCGTGCCCATCCTCATGGGTGAAGGCAAATCGCTACAGCAGGCTGTTGACGCTTTGCTCACTGAGCTCCAGGACTCTGTCGCCATCTTTGAGCTTGCCGCCTCCATACTCGAGGAGGCCGCTGGAGAGAAGAACCGGGACATAATCAGAGAGTACTGCGATGCTTGTCGTTGCATGGTGACCGGATCAGTCCAGTTCACGTAAGTTCTTCCCAATACCCCTGGTGCAGCTCAAGACAAAAGTGACTAACTGTGTTAAACAAAGGCTTGAGTCGACCAGATATAAGCTGGCAGGTTGCATGAACAAGGATGGATCCTTGGATGTCCTGCTTTGATGGAAGAGATGGAGAACGAACTCTGGATAATGGATAGAAGAAGTGGATCGAGCCTGATTTGGGACTGCTTTGAGATTGCTTTGAGATGTTGGGCCAGAGACCCTGCTGTTCTGATTTGCAGATCGCAGTCTATAGCTCATGAGAACCCTATACTTGCTGTCGCCGGTGTTGAAGATATTGGCTTCTCTGGATTACAAGGTTTCTAGAATGCAATAGACCGCTTTAACTGCTGCACATCTTGGTCTCCAGTATTACTGTGACAACTGGGAAGTTTCTTAGGAAGGTCAAAATCCGTGACGAGAGGTCCATCTTGTCCCATACACCTACCACCGCCCAATTGACACTTGATCTTCAGATGCCATGCAAGAAGACTCTATGGAATACCAGCAGCTCACATTCGACTTTGTCCCGTTGAATTCTCGTGAAGGCGAGTGGACAGAGGTAAGTCATCAATGATTGTCAAATCAAGGAGTTGAGAACTTGAGCGCGATGAACATCCATGAAAGTCAGTAACTTACCTGACTCGGCCTTCAATATTCGCAAATATATACCTAGACATGGACCGAAATATGAATCTCTAGCCATCTCGTCTTAAAACAAGAACCTTCTATCAAGATACCATCTAAGTGGCTCCATATCGACTTCTACCAGAATCAACTAAAACCCCGAAAGTCGCCTTCAACATCACCCCTTAAACCGTCTTCTTCTTTTCCTTCACCAACGCCTCGAACCCCTGAATCAAATCATCCCTCAAATCCTCCCACCCCTCTACACCAATACTCACCCTCAACAACCTCTTACTGCAACCGCTATCGCTCATCGCCCGCCACTCAATAAGACTCTCGACACCACCCAGCGACGTAGCGTGGTGGAACAAGCCCATCTTGCTCGGCAACCTCTTCGCATCCCCCTCGTCCTTCAACAACAACGCAAACACGGGGCCGAACCCGCCGGGCATCTGCTCCTTCAACCACCCGGCCTCCAGATCCGCAGTCTGCAAACTCGCGTGCTGCACCGTGTCGACGACACTACCCACCAACCCCCCGGGGTTCCCGCGAATCTCCCCATCAAGCCACGCAACAAGCTTCGTCGCGGACTCGGACTGCCTCTTGACCCTCAACTCCAACGTCCTCAGCGACCGAACGCCCAACCACCCCTCCATACTCCCCATCACGCTCCCGATAAAACACCTCTCCATCAACAGCTCCGGCATCCACTTGTCCGCGTGCTTGGGATTCAAACTCAGCGTCCCGCACAACATATCCGAATGCCCTCCAAAATACTTGGTCCCAGAATGCATCACAACATCCGCGCCCAACACAAACGGATCCTGCAAAGGCGGCGGCGCAAACGTGGCATCCACCGTCAAATACGCGCCCTTCCTGCTCGCAACTTCCCTAAAATACGCCAGGTTCCGCGCCTCCCCCGTCGGGTTCAGCGGCGTCTCGACGTGCAGCACGTCCCCGGCCTCCAGCTTCTCCAGCGAGACGTCGTCGAGCTCGAGCTGCTGCAGGCCGTTGAGCTTCGTGAGGACCTTGATGACGCCGTGGCAGCCGTGGTACCCGCCGCCGATGGCCACGCGCTTCGGGTTCAGGAAGACGAGCATGGCGTGGAAGGCGGAGAGGCCCGAGGAGTAGGTCAGGGTGGGACCGTGGAGCACGCTCGAGAGGATTGCCTCGAGGCGGGTTGTGTTGGGGCCCGAGTAGCGGGAGTAGATGTGGGAGTCGCCCGGGGCGGAGGGCTAGGTTTGGATGTTAGTTTGAGCTTTTTTTCCGCACTTGACTTTTTTTTTTTTTGGTCTTCCCATCTCATGACGGGGTCATTCTCATAGTTCCTCAGCAGCGGCGAATTGTCTTGAAAGCTGAATCAAGTAACATCATGAGAGCGCGGGCAAGACTTACATCGACATTCTCCCCTGAACGGAGCTCATCCGGGTTGCTGTGGTACTTGAACGTAGTCGACACGTGCATCGCCGGCGCGATGGCGCGGTGGCTGCTGATGCCATCATCAGCGTGGACGGAAAGCGTAGCAAGCGAGAGCTCTCTCTTGCTGGCAGCGGCCGTCGTCGGGCCTTCGGAGCCGGCCCCGGGAGCGGTCCGGGTCGCCGTGTCACCGTTCGTGGGGATATCTCCAGCCATTGTGTTTGTCGTGAAATATGCTAAGTGAAGAGGGGTGCTTCAGTGCCTCTTGCTGGGAATAGAGAGTCCTGAAATAGGTGACGAGATATGACACAAGATCTTGAACGACTGAAGGGGGAGTCGAGATGTGATGCACAGGGCGTGGAAGCTCCAGATGTGTCATAAGATGAGAAAAATGAAGAGTCACCGACAAACAACCGGCGCGGAAGACGATCAAGGCGGGCGGCCCGGTGCCGGGAACCAGCCGTCTCAGTGACTCTGCCCCTCCATTGCGTGGAACCTTATCAAAAGGTGGGGTCGGAGACCAAACCCCGAAGCTGGGTCATGGTGCGATAAGTGCATGACGGATCAAAAAGTATTTGCTAAATCACGTCCAAAGCATACTGACCATTGGAACAACGATGCCGGATGAGTCTCCGCCAGTCCATCCCTCCGAGGCTCGGATCGTTATTCCAGCCGTTCCAATGAGTAATCCTCTCTCATATCCCGAACTTACACTACCTCACAATTGTCAAGGTATTTCACGGACAATGTCACCATACAGCAGGCCCTGGAGCCAAGACATGTCAACCAATATCATTATCATTAAGAGCTTATTTCCAAGACACTCGGACTCGAAGCTCTGCTCGCCAGGGTGGCTTGCAACCGCTCGTATACGCATAACGCGGCTCAACCCGACGAGTGTGCAGGCTGGTTGGCCCAACTCTAACCAGTCATAGCGAATGCACCCCATATCTTGGGACATAACCCAACCAGTAACGCCAAATCCCAAGCCCGCAAGGGTTGCATCGACAGGACGTATATACAAAGTAAGAAGAAAAGATGCCCGGGAGTAGGATTAATGAATTTCGGTGGTCTCGACTGACGCTGCCGACTTTGGGCGCTCGATGGTTCCTAGTTCTGAGCCTTGCCCGCTCTGGCCGCGCTTTCTTCCAGCGCCATTCAGGAAGCGCGTGACGCTTGAGTTGGTCGAATTGGCGCTCGGCTCCTTGTGGTCTGAGTCACCGAAGCGCGAGAACAGGCCGCGCATGCGGCTGGATTGGTGGTGTTGTTGTTGATGCTTCTGGTCGTCCAGGCCGACGTCTTCGAAGCCCTCGTCAGCGGTAGGGAGTTCCCGGTGTCTGTCAAGCGCGGATCGAGGCAGGCGAGGGTAGCGGGCTGAGTCGAGACTCTGGCGCGCCGGGAAGTCGTTCTGGGGAATTGGGGACCGTGCTGTGATGTCCTGCAACGCAATTGCGGTCAGCGGTGGCGCCACAAATAGCGGGCTTGAACTCGACGTACAAATGATCGCCTGTACGAATCGAAGGATTCTCGGGAAATAGAGAAATGCTCAATCTCGCCGCTGTTGCTGCGAGTGTCTGTCGAGTTGCGGCCAGAGCCGAGGTACTTGCTCGGCCAGAGGCCTTTTTCTTCAGTTGGGGATGGCTACGCACGCGAATTAGCAAATGTCTCGAGCATGGGTGAGATTGTTGATTGCGAGGGTGCATACCGGAAGATAGACGCCGCTGTCATTCACGACTGTGATGCAGAGAAAAGTAAGTCAATTGATTCCATGTGCGCGCCATCACGTCTGATGAGAGGTGGAGGTGCATACCACTCATCTTGTATTCGCCATTGTCCTGGCTCTTGGAACTTCTGACGCTGAGGGAAGAAGAAGCCTTGGAGCCGACTGTGTCTTGCTTCTCAAATCCGGGATGCGACGGGTTCTCGCCTTCGGATCGTAAGCTTTCGTCTGCATGGAGAGTGGCAGGGCCCGGACGGCGGGCAAAAGGGTTGCGAATGGGCATGGCGGAGGATGGCGCGAAAGCGGCAAGGTCGGGACGGCTGGTAAGGAGGGAATCTCAATTTGTCGCGACGGTGTCGATGTTGTAGACCAGGCCAACGTGCCAACTTGTGTTTGGAAGCTGGAGAGAAAAACTTGGTGCGTTATGTTTCGAGTTGTGTTTGCGTTTCGAGGTTGATGCTGGGACCGTTTGACAAAGAAATCGATCGGTGGACCCAAAAGGCGAAGGCGGGGAATAGGGTAGCGGGAAGGGATGGCGATGAACTATATGGCAATCTTGACCCGTCCTATTTCCCACTCGGGCAGATGTGTGTAGTGTACGCAGTGATAGCTAGTGGTGTCTGAGTTGGTCCAAGGGCCCAGTCTTAGTCTACATGTACAGTAAGACGGTGGCTTGGGATGGACAAGGCGGAACGGTATTGGTCTGTAGAGGTCCTACAGAGAGATGGATGCAGGAGATGATGGAGATCCAAGTGAGGCGCAGGGAGATGGAGACGAGGGCTGGGGAACGGGTTGGCGCTTGTTCAAAGTTGAGGACGTAATCGAGACGTGGTGCTGCGTATGGAGGAGTATGGTGTATGGTCGGCAAGTGAGCAGAGAAAAAAATGAGTAGACGGTAAGGTATAGATGGATGGGAGCTAGAACTGGCGGACAATATCATCGGGCGGGAATCTGCAGGTTTTGGGCTGTGGTTGTGTTTGTCTTCCCCTGGCAAGTGCGAGCGTCTCTGTCATGTCTTTTTTCTTCCCGCTCGTGCCTGCCCATCCGTACATTTTCTTTCCTTCCTTGCATCCGCCCATAAAGCATGGGAAAAGTAGGTGCGGATACGCGCTACTGCCACTCAGGGACTAGACGCAAAGGGGGGGCACATCAGACTTGGAGGTGACGAATGACCCTCTTGCAGATGCATCCATTGGATCATGAGGTAACTTGGTATAACGCCCAGTATCAGTACGGAGTATGGCGAGGTAAAGAACCCCGGTGTCGCTGCCGGTACCGCTGTGAGAAACCGCGGTCCCGCCCGGACTCTTCGCCATCACTCTTCAGGGTCAAGTGGGAACTGAGAAAAGAGCTTTTCCATGGCATGGCAGGGAATAGGCACGTAGGGACGTTTGAAGGTGTCAAGTCCGAGAGCCCTAAACGGTAAAGGTGTGTAAGATGCTGCAGCAGTTCCCCATCATCGGCATGGGCAGATCATCGGCACTATCCCACGACTCAGCCAACATCTTTTGCAAACACTGCGCGGCCTATGTCCATCAGTGGGGATATTGACAGCTTGGACAGCCTGGCACTGGCGAACCCGCGAAGTATTCAATGACATCTCACGAGAATTGGGTTTGCGATGGCGGCACCGTACAAGCTAGGCAAGACGGGGATTCGGAAACCCGAGAAACTTGGAATGAACCGCGAATACCATGCCACCAACGGCCCAGGGCACTGGGGAAAGACATGATCAAACATTAGCTCACTAACTCAGTCACTCGCCCTCTCAGTGGCTGGAGTCATGAACCGGCCACACCGATTCCGCTGTTGCAAGCTTGAGAAGCTTTCCAAAGGCCAGGGACCTTGGTCGATGACATGTGTTTGTCCCATGTTCTTGTTCTCGCCATGCCTACGTGCCTGCTCTTTCTAGCCCAACTGAGCTAAATGGTACGTCGCCGCCGCCAGTGACATAAGGGTAAGGTGGGATGCGGGTCGGTACATGTGACGGTGCTTTGAATGCAGCAAAACTCCATGTATCTTTTCGAAGTTTGCCTTCTTATGTAATCACCCGACCAGTATGGTGCCCTCCCTTCTGGAAGCTCGCAGTGACGCTTGCCGTCATCCACCTTGTCCGGTCCAACCTTGCGTCCCGAATCCTCGCGACGGGGGCATGCCCTTTTCCAAATTCCAACCCTGATTATCCTGGCTTTCTTTCACCTTGGTTACAGCGGTTAAATTCGCCCACCATTCAGCGTCTACATTCATTTCTAGGCGCATACTGGCAGACCTGTGAAAGCTCTGCGCAGCCACAAGCGTCGAACCCTCGGCCCCCAAACGGACACCAATCGTCTCTTCTCCGTCTCGCCTCGACTCTCTGGCACAGTCCTGCTCACCCGTCGCAAGGTGTTCATCCACAGTACGATGCTGGGCAAATCTGGACGTTCGGACGGCACACTTCGGATCTCTCGGCATCGGAGCGCAAAAAACTTGCCTTTTGATCTCCGTGCCGCACTTCCTCTTTCTGTCGCCCTTCTGCGGACCTGCATCATGTCCGTCCAATTGTTCCTGATTGACCGCATCGGAACGTGAGTTGGCTGCGCCTATCCGCTCTCCATATGACGCTCTACTCAACCCACCTTTCCCCTCAGCGGATCATTGGCCTGCCGGGCGGAGAACGGGAGTCGGTCATCGCCGTGGCCGGCGCGATACTCCACCGCACGCTTCCATCAAAGCTGATGAATCATGAGGATCCTATCTATCAGTTGGGAAAGGGATATCCGCACACGTGATAGGAGAACAGTCATACAGCGTTGCGACTTCGACTCGCCCTCCCGATTCATGATCAATAGCCCTACACGCCAGACTCACCACTCATATGAATGTCGGGCTTAGCGGCGTCAAAATCTGCGTCTTCAAGCATCTTGAGAGTCCATAATCTTCGCTCTAAGTCAGTTGTCTGGCACTCGGCATCCCACGAGGTTGACAGCCTCTTTTAAACAACAAGATGCCTGTTGGTCTGGAACCAGGCTGCGACCTACTTCGACCTTTAGCTCAGTGAAAGTTTTCTGCATGCGGGATTCACTCACACCAAGACGCCTCCTCGTCGTAGGTTGTCTTGCACAAGTCTCGTTGAAAGTCGCCTTCCCGGACGCCCTCGCCGGCTATGGCTTGGCCGGCTTAACCCTTCCTCCTGTGAAGATGCGCAATCGGCCTGGCCAGTCAACCAGTGCCTGTACACCATGACCCGGAGCAGAAGCGACACAAATTGCAATTGTCCAACGTGCAACGAGGAGCTTGAGAGCCGTTCACATTGTGGTTCAGCATTGCACCGGATTGGGTTATCGTGACTTCGGCTACCCAAAGTGGCTGCGGTCCGACAGGCAGCTGGGAATGTAGACGCCCAGATCCGACGGAGCGGGCACGCTACAAACAGACTGGCACCCACGCAACCACCCACCATCGAGATAGACTGTTGACACCACAAGTCTAGGCGTCGGCGATGCCTAACACCGGCCCTGTCACGGTGCTATGTTGACTTCGACGGACTTTGGCTATGCTTCTCGTATACTTTGGCGGTTGACCAGCTGATGCCATCTGAGTCTTTAGCCGAGCGAGAATACCTTGCTGCACTTGCTACTGTCGCTATCATCAGCTGATCGCTCTTCTATGCATCGAATAAGCAGTCTACCGGAAGGGGACCGATCAACCGCGCCTGCGTCGAGATATCCCTTTGTCTCGAGATGATCGCCAGAGTATCCGCCAACCTTGACCTGGGTTCGGCTCGCAACGTCGGGCTTCTGAAGAGATCGCTTTCGCCATAACCGACGCGCCTCTTCAGTCCTTTGTTCGTCGTAAAAATCGATCTACAATCCTCGCCATCATCGACGATATAGTCGTCATCGGCACAGAATCTGAGTAGGACCATCGTCGTCCGTGTCGCCTAATGGTTCTGTACGTCAATCCAAGCAAAAAAGGCGCGCCTGCAGACAAAGAAGTGGCCAAGCCGCCGTCAAGGGGAAAACAGCAAGAATTGGGTTGATCAGAGTGTTGTATGCTCGGCGACAGTGGGGGCTCACTGCTAATGTGCCGATGCCATCACGGAATGACCCTGTCAAAACCATGAATGTAGTAGGTATGTCTGGCTTGAACACGGAACACTGATCAGATTATCGAATTCGAGATTCGAGCTTCTGACACGGACATACTGGTCTTCAACAGGTGGCCCTGATCGGGATTCCATGGACGCCTGAGGGCCAAGATCAATGAGAACTCCTACACTTCTCAGATCTATCGATACCGGACCTGCTTTCACTGCGATCTGTCAAATGTGATGATGAGGCGATAACCACGTTGCTGACAGCACGTACGGGAATTGCCCGGAGAGGCTTTTCATCATCAAAGACCTCTGGTGTGATCTGCCAAAGGATGTGGTGGACGCTGAGACGCACGTAATCTCGATTGTCCGTGGGAAGGACGAAACAGACCCGCGCCTAACAGCCGCATTGACATCAAACGCCTGCTCAACCCACCTTTTGGTTTCTTAGGCTCGGAAAATAAGAATTTCATCGCGGTACCTGACGGGACGATGTCTGTTCTCCCCAGCCTGCGCTTTTGGATCTCATGGCGTGGGCGCTAGGCCGACCCCATGTGTGCCCGTGTACCTAAGAAAAGCAGGACATGAAATGATCGACCCTTGAGCGTGCGTCCGAGCAACATCGGACGACTCGCAGCGAGATGGTCAACGGTTGCTGTCATAAGGAGAGAGGAAAGCTCAAACGACTTAGTCGACCTCTCGCCGCTGGCGTAGCACTGGATGACACGGTTCCCGTGGCTCGCCAAGGCCTTGGTCGTTTTCAGGTCGAGCCTCGATGCCGCGGGGCCCCACTCACGATGCAATGCTATGTAAAGCACACACTTCGCCCGCACGTTGCAGGTTGCAGGACGAGGGAGATCAGCACGAATGTGGGCTCTCCAGGGGCAGCGCGACCGAAGCGGCCATGGAAAGCCCTTGGGGCTATGCATCGCGTTGAGCCTGTCTGGTTCCTGCGTCTACCTGGTTCCTACGTCCGACTCGTCTCCCGCTCTGTCCACATCTTGCCTATGGCGAAGTCGACCACTTAGATGGCGATATGACTAAACCACTAGAGTGCAGCAGCACAGCAAACGTCCACCGGCTTCTTAGGACTCTGCGGAAGCTTCGAGACCATGGGGAGAGTGCGGAATTCTACAAAACATCTTACTCGCCTCTCGGCTGCCTGTTCACGTCTATCGTGGATTGCACGGCTTGCCGGGTCATGTGACGATGGTCCAGACTCGACAGCTCGAGAACGTGGACGAAAGTGGCTTGTCCGCAAACGAAAACATGGAGATAACATGCGGCGATGGGATTGAATATACTCAAGAAATCACTATAGATGAGAGGCAACGACTGGCCAAGGTTCCCCATCTCAGTCTGGAAATCAGGTGTGGCTTGCTCTTCCGCCCATCTTTCGGCGCCAAGTGGGTGAAACTAGATCAGCCCGCGCCGTACCTTGCATTCCGCAAACGGCTATCTGAGACCACTTCCGTCGTAGCAACATGTTGGTTCTGCCCACTCATCCCCCCCACAACTCTCTTTCTTTTGTGGCGTTTCTACTTACAAGGTACGCTTTCGCACTTTGATTCTGTAGACAGAGAGGGTTGAACATTCCAGTAACGCCCGGCCCAATTCCCAGGGATTTTGACATGGCGGCGGCACATAGCAAGACGGTTGACTGCGAGGTGAAGTCGTCCCAAAGCGCCATTGAACCAAACGCAAACAGGTCTAGCAGCTTGTCTCGATCCGCGAGATGGGATCCTCGATGGGGTCGAGCAGGGATAACCCAGACCCATGCCCTGCAGCGGGCATGAGTACGAGACTACGACTATACGGTAGCGGTGCTCAGAAAACACCAACGACCCAATTACTACCACACCCGACTTCCAAATCCCCTTTTGGAATGGATTTCTCGACCGGACGTGGTAGCACTCGCCCTTCACCCCAACGCACGTCCTCAGCCGGCGCTCTCGTCGAGAATACACCACGATGTCTCCTCCCATCTCCACTTGGACGATGAACACTGAGAGAGAGGCAACTCAGCCACTGACACACTCTGCCCGAGACGGATCCTGGCTTCGGTCACCCTTCAGTCTAGTCCTAGTTCAGTACTGCTCGAGAGTCCAGGCCGACCCCATCTAACGAGCTCGTCCATGGCGGACAGGTAGGTAATATGGCTGGTGAGAAAGGTGGATGTGTGTGTTGTGTTGTTTGCTGTTGGTATCCGTGTTCCCTGTTTCATACATAACCTGCCGGCTTCCGTCTGACCATTGAGAACCAAGATCACGCATCTCATCCAGGTTTTTTGTTTCCATCCTTCACCGCCCAGGACCCCTTGAAGTCCCCTTATATTCACCAGTACCCCTCTAATAAGAGGTCACCTTCTATTCCTATCCTGTGTAACTGATACTCGATAACGGTGGCTTCTTGCCTTGTCTTGTACCTTACCTCGGTTTTTGACATCATCTCCGACCCTTAATCAACCACTCAAACAACATCAACACTCTGTACCAATATTACCATAGCGATCTCTTCCTCTTACCCGATTAAGAAGCCACAGCGCCTCGCCCATTATCGAAAATCACAGTCTCTGAGCTTGTTCTCGGTCTATCGCCACGGACAACGCTCTTCGCCGCATTCGAATAAGACATTGTGAATCAGTCCGATTGCAGCAGTTCAGGAACGTCACACCTTCGAGGCCAGAACCGACTTCGGTCGCAAGAGGGACTCCTGCCTTCACGTATCCTTCCTCACTTCAAGAAGAGAGCTGTGCTCCATCTCTATTCACTTTGGTCGACATTTTCACATCTGATACCTCGCACCTTCCTCACCTTCCTCCTCAGACCTTGAGCAACCCTACCTCTCACCACCACACAACGCCATACACATCAACTTCATTCAACGCGAATCACAATGGGCAAGCGAGTATTTGTTGACTGGGAGTTGTGGCAGCAGATGACTTTTGTAAGTCTACATATGAGTACATCCTAAGCTTCATGACTAACAAACTTGTCCCATAGATACTGGCTTGTGCCATCGGCGTCGTCTTCATTATAGGCTTTGTGAAGCTATGGTGGTCAAACCGATACATGGCCAAGCTCGAAATCATTGACGCGGAAAAGAGGGCACATGCCTCAGAGATGGAATCAACCGGCCTGCCGCCCCCACGAAAGCAATCCGAAATCCCCTTTGGCGTCCGCGCCATTCAGTCCGGCATTGAGGTCGACGGCATCTGGATTTCTCGCCCCGCCACCCCTGCCACCGACTCCCCTCCCAATTCCGCCAAGGGCAAGGGCAAGTACGTCTCTATGGGTCCCATCTCACCCGCCTCAACAAACTCATCAGACCCCTTTGGCTCTCCGCCTTCGTCTCGCGGCGGCAACGGTGTTACGATTGGTCCTCAGACATATCGCCCCAAGTCATTCTCCGGAAACGCCGTTGCGAGTCGTGCCGACGCGCTGAGCCAGCTTGAGGGCAACCCGAATCCGCCAACCGCACCCTCCTACAGCACTTACCAGCCCCGCGGAAACGTCGCCCATTCCGAGTCCTCGGATGAGGCCAGTAGCCCTGTCAGCCCCATCGATCGCGGCAACGCTGGCATCAGCAGCGAGAACTACAACGGCATCGACGTCCGAGTACCTATCCGAGCCTCACCCGTCGTCAACCGCCAGCTCAACAAGGTTCGCAACGTCACCGGCGGTCCCGCCCAGCAACCGACGACGGGCGGCGGTGTCCGCTCTTTCAGCGGCAGCTTGCAGCTGCCCAAGAACGGCAAGGGAACGTACTCTACCGTGCCGCAGGGCTCGCCCGGCGGGGATTTCACTGATCCGTTTGCTACGCCTGTTACTACCCCTGGTGCTGACCAGGCGTTGCTTCCTTCCCAGCAGCAGCAGCAGCAGGGAGCTCATCACGTTAAGTTTGCGAATGTTGAATATATTACCAGCCAGCGCTACGCCAGCGATGGTAGCAGCGGGAGCAGCGGCAGCAGTAGCAGCAATAATCACAACTAAGCCTTTCTTTAGGCTTGGGTAGTGTGGTTGATTGACGGTACATCAGCATCGAATGGTAAAGCGAGTTTTCTTTTTTTTTTTTTTTTTGGCTTCCTTTCTTTCGCGAATCTTCTCACAAACTCGGAGAGTAATATCGTAGCAACTGTATGAATAACAAAGGGCAATCTGTTGAATATGGACAGCGGGGGGTGGATACTAGGTTCCGTGGCCTCTCCTTCACGAAAGAGATGGCATACGAGGGGAAAGGCGTTTCAGGCATGTAAAAAAGAATTCATCATCGGGAACACATTAGACGGTGGGCACCTCTTGCGCAGCAAGGTCTCTCGTCGACCCCCGCTCTCAAATATGAGAGATTGGGGCAGACTATCATTAAAAGGACAGCGTTCCATCCATAGAATAAGCACAATCACAAGAAGGAAAACATTTCTTAATAACACTTGACCAATTACCTGCAGTGAAGCAGTATGTATCGATTGAGGCCGATGGCCAAGGCATCGATATGGTGCAATGCAATTACTTTGATAGCGCCGCTCGGCTCACAACTCTGCGCTCCGGACTTCGGCGTGGCTCCGCGCACGTCGGCACCGGCGCCGGTTATGGCGACGTAAATTGGACCCCGCTCGTTCGACCTCCCCTCATCCAACCCCCATGGAAGCAATCCTCCTCACCCCCGTGCCCCCACATAATTGACATGACGTGCGTGATGAATGGAGAAGGGGAGACGATCCGTATCGGCGGCCAAAGGAATAGCCGCGATAAATCTCCCTCTTCTACAGATTGAGTAGCCTCCTTGCTTTCACACACTCTATCCTCATTGTAAAGTCCGTTTTTGGGGAATATCGCGCAATTGCATCTTGGGTTTAGCTACTTGCGAATACAAGATCCTACTAAAGGAACGGGCTCTCAGATCCAAGCAACTTGACACGGGCGTTTTGAGACATCTTCATCCGCAGCATAATCGCATCACCGTTGTACGCATACTTGTATAGACAGACAGGTCATCACCAACTCAACTCAACCTCGAACGTCAAACACAGCACCTCACGAATCCCCAACTTCAGCAAACCACGGACCCCCAAAAAGGAAGAATTAGCAAAGAGAAGAAAACACAACAACAACAACCACCACAATGTCCCCAGCATCCCTCCACCAAGGCGCCTCAAAAGGCTTCGCAGACGCTGCAACCTACGACGCCTACCGCCCCTCCTACCCCGCCGCCGCGACCCAAAAGTTCCTAGAGCACCTCCGCCTCGCCGACGTGCCGCACGCCAAGATCCTGGACCTGGCCGCGGGCACAGGGAAGATGACCGAGGTGCTGGCGGCGCGGCACGAGGGGTTCGAGGTCGTGGCCGTGGAGCCGCACGAGGGGATGAGGGCGGAGCTGGAGAAGAAGGGGCTGAGGGGCGTCGAGGTGAAGGATGGGTTCGCGGCGAGGTTGCCGCTTGGGGAGGAGTGGGGGGATGGTGCTGTTGTTGCGCAGGTGAGTTTTGATGCTTCTTTCTTGGAAGTTAATGGGGGGTTTTGTTTTGGGGTGCGAGGAATGAGATGGAAGAGCTTGTGCTTGTGTTGGGGATTGATAGCTGACTTGTGTTCTACACAGGCATTTCACTGGTAAGACGATCCATCATCTGAACTCAGGATTGTGGACAGAAGCTCATGATAAAGCATAGGTTCGCAACGACAGAGTCACTAAAGGAGATTCATCGCGTCCTGAAGCCGACTGCCGTGCTTGGTTTCATCTGGAATATTGAAGATTGTAAGTCTTCCCGCTCGTTCTCAATCCTCAGGAGACACATACTCCGTGTTACGCGAGGACGCACAACAAAAAAAAAGAGGAATGCTAATGAAATCCCACGCGATCACAGACAACAAGCCAAAGCACTGGAAAGCAAGCACGCCCTGGGAACAGTCCCTCAACGAGCTCGTCTTCACCCTTGGCGGTGACGGCCAGCCGCGCTTCCGCGACTTCGTCTGGAAGGACGTCTTTGACAGCCAGCTCGACGCCAACCCGCTGCGCGCCGTCAAGGACGTCGTCCTCGAGGGCGGGCGCAAGATGCCCCTCTTCAGCGTGCCCGTGGGCGAGGAAAAAGTGCCATTCACGGTCTGGCTGACGCCCGAGGCGGTGTGGAATCGGCTGCGGACGCTGAGCCAGGTCGCGGTGCTCGAGGGGGCGCGGGCCGCGGCGTTTAAGGCCGAGTTTGATGCCATTCTAGGCGGGGAGAGCGTGGAGAGGAATGAGAAGGGGGAGGTTGCCTTGCATGGGGTTACGTATTTTGCGTGGACTTCGAGGTTGTAGCCGTGGTCAGATGGTCTGCATCGTAAGTGGGGGGTGCTTTTGCTGTTCTGGTCAGACGAAGGCGAAAGGGTGCAGAGAACGTTCGGCCATATGGTAGAATTGAGGGTATATTTTCTTTTGCGTTGGTAGATCTCATGAAGGACGCCTCCCGAGCACTCTAGACTCGTTCATAGACCTCTTCGCTAGTGGATAGAGTCCAGTAACCGATCCATTGTTGACATCTTCATCCGCGCCTCCTAAGAGTCTGCCGAAATGTACATGACTGCACTATCTGTCAGTTGGAATGAATTGAAAATGGGATGGAGTGAGAATCACCGTTGTTTCCTCTCACAAATGCGTCGCCGTATGACCGCCTCTTGGTGCCGTTGACGTACTCCTCCGTCTTCTCCAGGGCGATGTTCATGTAGCCATCAACGGACTGAAGCTCACCTATCATGAACGTATACGGTCAGAGATTTCTCACCACATCAAGAATAGAGCCTGGGCTCATCTCAATTTTGGTAATGACGGCTGAGGCACTCACCCTTGTAGACGACGCCCGAATTGAGCTTCACGGTGACGGGGTTGCCGATGATATCGCTGAGGAAGCTGGAGGGGTCCTTGCCCTCGCCCTGGCTGATGTTTCCGTTCTCCATTGTCGTTGTCTGGATGTTGTGAGATGGATATGTGTTATTGGAGAGGGCTTCGGGATGTAGGTTGTTCCGTGGCGAGTTGACGTGACGGTGGGTGGTGGTTGAGGCTGTGGGACGTCAAACTGGTGATGATGTTGGCAGAATTGCTGGCAGCTGGCAGTGATGGTGTTGACGGCTGCCCTCTGTTAGAGCATCGAAGGCCTGTGTACCTGGGGTACCTGGATTGCACCTGGCGTTAGCTTTTCCCAGGGTCAGCTCGCACTGTAGGGCTACCCGAGCAGCGCACACTCCAAGCTGAGCAGCGTGCGAAGGCGAACTCCATCCCCCTCCAGGTCCTCCCCTGGGGCCCTGGTAAGGTGGGACCAGCCGAATCAATCTTTTTGCTCTCACCACGGAAACAATGGCGGCCCCCCCAAATCCCAACCCAAATATTTGGTGGTGGTGCGCGAGCCAGGACGCCTCGTCGTCCCCCTCTCCCCTTCTTCTGTCGCATTGTTCGTGATGTTTCTACCTGCCGCCTTCTCCTTTGGGCCCAGCCTCTGGCGCCTACTCTGCATGGCCTGACCTTTTCTCCGTTACAGAAAGTTCACTTACAAAAAAACCACAACGGCCACATAAAGTCGGTACAGAAATCACCTCATCCAAATTCCTGCGCCTTGGACCCTGTAAATTGCACCGAATCGCATAACGAATTCCGAGTCCAAATTTGCCCCGCCGCTCAGTGTATTTAGAAGAAACGTCCGCTTGTGAGCCATGGCAGACGCAGCTAAACCCAAAAGGCGCCTTCCCTTCAAGCCCACCGCTTTGCGACAAAAGTCCGACCCGAAGCCCGCGACGCAGAAGAACGACAACGAAGAAGAAGACGACGACGACGATGGACTCAGTCTGTTCAAGCGCTCCGCCGAGTTCTTCCCCGTCGCAGTCGCCGAACAGGAGCGGCGTATGAAACGGAAGCAGGCGGAACGAGAGAAGAGCACACAAGCGCGCTCGCCAGAGCGCGAGACGGAGCCTGCGCCGAGAGCGAGCGAGGAGCCTGGCAAGACCGACGTTGAAGGGGAAACAAGGTACGCTCCCAACACATATTCGCACTACCACCATGGCTGTCTTCTGACACCAATTTCCACCTGTTAGGGAACCCGGCACGCCGCCATCCAAACGCTCGCGAACCAGCGACGAATCCCCGCAATCGAGAACAAAGCAGTCGCCTTACAAACGCCGCGAAGGCATAGAAACACCTTCGAAGCGCTTGACCCGCGCCGCCGCCTCGCGGACGCCTCGGAAGCAGGAGGTGATACCCCACAAGCCCGTCATCGCGATCGAAGATAGCGACGAAGACCTCGACGACGTCGACGATGTGGCCAGCGACGATATCTACGAAGCGTCGCCCGTCCGCAAGACGCACCGCCGGAGACAGACTTCGGAGCCCGAGGTGTCGCCTCTCATGATTGACTCGGACGACCCCTTTGTAGAAGGAATGGACAAAGACAAAAAGTCATCTGTCGCAGGAGCGGCAGCGGCACCGGAAGAAGAGGAAGATGATGAATTTGAGGAATACGTCCGACGCGCCATGGAGCGTAAAAAGGCTCTCGAGCAGGACGAGAACCAGCTCGTCAACGTTTTCGTCACCTCTGATATACCAGGCACCAGGGATCGGCAATTCCGCTTCACGCTTGCCAAGCCGCTCAAGGTGATTCGTATGAAGTGGATTGAAGTCCAGCTGGAACGTATTGAGATTCCTCGCTCGGAAGTGGAAAGTGTATTCCTCACATGGCGCGGTCATGAGCTGTATGACACTACGACACTGCATAGTCTCGACCTGGAGGCTACGTTCCGCAAGAACGGCGGCGGTGGTGGCGACGGTGGAGCAGATTTGTCCGAGGGCTTCAAAGACGATGACTGGACAAACGTGCATCTGCAGATGTGGACGCGCGAGTTGTGGGAAGAGCACGAGAAGCAAGAGGCGCGGAGGAGGAGACACGACCTCGGAGACTACTCTGACGACGAAGGTGGCGAGCAGGGCGATGGCGCGGATGCCATCGAGCCAGAGGTGGAGCAGAAGATCAAGGTTCTCCTCAAGACCAAGACGGACGAGCCGCTCAAGACTTCGGTGAGGCCGTCGACCACCATCGGAACGCTTATGGAGTTGTTTCGGAAAATGCGTGGGTTGGCTGAGGACGCGCCCATCACGCTCATGTTTGACGGTGACGAGCTCGAAGAGGAGATGACTGTCGAGGAGGCTGACATCGGCGACATGGAAACGATTGAGGTCTACATAAGATGAGGTCTCATGATTTACACGTCGGCCGAGATCAGATGAGGATGTCAGCCTCAGCCTTTTTTCTCGTTGAAACAAAGTGTCACGGCCCGGAATGGCAGTGGCTCGAGTCTGGATATCTGGGGAAAAGGGGGCAAAGATGAGGCCCTTGAGGAGGGATGTAATTCAAGATACCCGGGGAGTTTTTAGCGGTTTTTTTTTTCACGGGAGGTAGCGTTAGCATGGAAAGTTGAAAAAGCTTCTTGAACCTCTTGATATTGAGTTCGTTCATCTGTATTGGAACGGGACCGAGGTGCCCCTATTTTGAACCTACCCCCCCACCCCCTTACGGAGAAACTGTGCCTCACTTACATCGCCAACTCATCTTTATCAAGCCATCGAGCACTGCACATGGAAAATTAGATCATCAGCCATGTCGTTATGTCATTCTGTTGATTTATCATTACTCATCAAAGCCATGCCCTTCCTCCGTGTTTCCGACAGACAAAACCATCTCGTACAACATCGAGAATATAACTCCAAAACCACCACACCAAAAACCTCAAATCATCAAAGATCTCTGCAACCCAATTCTCCTCACCCATCACTTTCCCCTCCGAATCCCTCACCTCCCACAGAAACCCAGGACACGTCTCAGCCATTCAATGCTTCTCGCCGCAGCCGGGGCATTTCTCCTTGCTCTCGTCCTGCGGGAAACTCCACATCTGTCCGGCGCTGGCGTTCCTCGTCTGGGCCGCGAAATCACTCTTCTCGTCCCTGTTACCCGCCGCCGCATCCTCCGGGTCCTCGTACTCGTCCTGCCGCGCCGTGATGCTAAAGTACCGACTGGCGTTGTACTTTTCGCCCAGCCGCTTCGCGACGTCGTTGGCCTCGTTGAGGGAGACGAGGCGCCGCTTGTCCGGGTTTTGCTCCTGTACGGCGCGGACGGCGCGCCACGTCTTTTGTTTGTCGGTGAGGCGGGCGGAGGAGTTGCCATTGCCGTCCGCATCCTTGACCTCCTCTTCATCATCGTCCTTCTTGACAAAGGACTCGACGGGCCGGCTGACAATGGTCGAAGGGTCTTGGTTACTCTGGAACAGCGTAATTGGGCTCGGCGCGAGGAATTTCTCGCCCGTGACGTTCTCGCGCGCGATTTCGGCGGGGGTGCGGCCGACCGCGTTCTCGCGGTAGAGGAGCTTCGGTCTGTAACTCAGCAAGGCCTTTGCGAGGACGGCGTCGTGGGCCATGACGACGGTGTGGAGGGGCGTATCGCCCGCGCCGTTGAGCATCTCGAGCTCGGCATTGCCGCCGCTCGAGGAGAACTCGATGAGGCGGGCGAGAACGGCGAGGATCTGGGCGTTGTCCGCGTAGTTCTTGCTCGCGACCGGGTTGTAGTGGTACGTCGTCCGGCGCGAGTTGCACACGGCCGTGATCCAGGCGTGGAGCGGCGTCGTGCCGTTGTTCTCGGACAGGTTGTTGCGCTGCTGGGCGAGGTGCGGGCGGATCCCGGCGTCGACGAGGTCGAGGACGGGCCCGAGGCGGCAGGCGCGGGGCATCCCCTGGAGGGCGGCGTGGAGGATGTTGTCGCCGGCGTTGTTGCGGGCCATTTGATTCGCGCCGGCTGCGATGAGGGTGCGGGCGAAGTCGAGGCGGCCAAAGTGGAAGGCGAGCCAGAGAGGGGTGTCGCCGAGGGTGGACTTGTAGTCGAGGGAGGCCGGGCAGGCTTGGGCTAGGTATTTGATGACTTGGTTTGTGGCCTCTGTTGGAGGTCCCATGACGGCACAGTGGATTACCAGTTCATCTGGATTTTCTGTGTTAGTGACATTAGGAAAGGGGTATGTGAAAAAGGGTAAACTCACTCTGAATGCCTAGCCACTTGGAGATGGCACGGTCGAAGCCGCCCGGTGCTTGGCTGAGATGCTTCAGTCTTGAATCCTCGCGGGCTGCCTTGGACTTTCCAAAGTCTACGTAGTGACGATGAGGTGCGTCGCCGAGGAACCACTCGACGGCATCAATGTTGCCAGCCATGGCGGCGTGGAGCAGAGGCGGCGTCCTGACGCCGGTGGAGCGGACCACCATGTTCCTCCCGGCCGTAGCCCAGTCCTTTCTGTTATAGAGGTTAGCAGGCTGATGATACGCGGGGGCGAAAGTGCGTTTGTGAGTTTCTCCTTACCTCTTCCTGCCATAGACTGACAGACCCAGGTAATACTTGGACTTGCGTTTCATCTCGACGCCGCTCTTCTTGACCAAATCATCGAGTGGAATGCCGGCACCGGTGCGGCTGATAATCTCCGCGAGAGCCGCCGTCTTGCCGTGCTTAACGGCCCAGAGAAAGTCGCCCTCAGGGAACTCGAGACGGCCAGTCCTGCCATCTTCCTCATCCTGAGCCACGCCGGCCCCGCTGATGAGCTTCTGGCTCGCAAAGTGGCTGGCCATATCCAGAAGAGTCTTGAGCCCCGCAAGGTCGTCATGCTGCAGGACGAACTGGAAGAGCGTCTGGCTCGAATTCTTGCAGCTGCGCGCCTTGCCCTCCACGGGCTTGAAGGTGTGCGTCTTTTGGCCCAGAAAGTCGAGCGGCTTGGTCGTGGATTTGACCTGCATCGACACCTGACCAATGTTCTCAATGGTGAACTTCTTGTCGACAATCTCTGAGATGATCTTGGGGTCGTCGTTGGACGCTGCATCGCTCTCGTAGTCCTCGTCGTCTTCGTCCTCGGGACCGCCTGTATCCAGCTTGTACCGCATTGCGTCCCGATCTTCCGGTGCATACTGGGCCATGACGATCTCGAGAATCGCGTGGGCCACGTCGTGGTGGCCGCGGAGGTAGGCTAGCGAGAAAGGGGTGTTGTCCTTGCTGTCGTTCACTGCCATCTTGAGAGGAGGCTCCGCCTGATCCTTGCCCCAGGCTTGGAGTGTGAGTGACTTGATCTTTTCCAGATCGCCAGCCCAAGCAGCCTCAAATCTAAGCAGACGTTAGTAAATAAATACCGAACAACAAATAATGTCTTGCACTTACAGCTCAAGGTATGCAGCCTTCCGGACTTCCGTGACATCAGTAACGTTACGGAATGAGAAAACGTAGCTGTAGTTGTAGAACTTCTTCTGAGACTCCCAAGGTCTGTTGTGCGACGTGGGGTTGTTATCCGGAAACTTGATGTCGGGATGAATTTCCGCAAAGGTCTTGCCGCCCTTGTCGATTATGGCCTTCTCCAGCTTCTCAAGCGAGATAATGACCTCCTTGATGGCCTCGACCTTCTCCGGGACGCCCTTGAGCTCCTCAAAGTCCTTCTTCGCCTTCTCGTAGCTCTCCACTCCTCTCTTGTAGTTGACCCTGCGCCAGTAGATGTTCTCAGAAATCTGCCAGTGCTGGTAGGTATCTTCTGGGTATCTCGCAAGGAACTCGTCCATTCCGGCGGACAGATGGGGCATAACCTGTGTGAACTTGTCGCTCTTGAAGTCGCGAAGCTTCTTGAGCTGCTGCTGCACGAGGTCGAGAGCCGTCTCTCCCTTGTTGTACGCGCGCTGGTAATCGTTTTCGATGGCGCGGTACGAGTTAGTCGTCATCGTATTGGGGTCCGCACCCTTCTCGATGAGGTTCAGAGCAATATCCGGATTGGTGCAGTTCTTGATTGCTACGATCAACGGCTGATCTGTGTGTTGGTTGAACTGCTTCTTGTTGTCCTCATACGAACCAAGTCGGTTGTTCGACTTGGAGAACTTTGCAGCCTTCAGCCAAACGTCAAAGTCGATCTGCGGGTTGGCGCCGGCCTCAAGCAACTTGAGCACAAAGACGGAGTCGCCGTTCTCGATGGCTGTGTGGATCGGCGCGATAGCCACCGGGTTCCAGTAGCTGGCGGCGAAGACCATGTGATTGAGTGCTGTCTTGAGTCCAACCTTGTCGTTCTCCCATAGGGTGTCAATCATCTCCTGGTTGCCGTTCTTCACGTAGCGGTGGAACGCTGTACATCCGTTCATGTCTGCCTGAGACGAGGTGGCGCCGAGTTTCATCAGGAGAAGAGCCATCGACTTGGCCTTCTCAATGGGTAGAGAAAGGGCGAGGGAGAGCGTCAAAATGGCCGCGGTGGGTTGCTTGTCAGAGTTGAGGAACTTGACGGGGAGGATAGCGTCGCTGCCGTAGTCACAGAGAAGCCTAACGGCATCTTCGTGTCCTTCGGAAATGGCAAGGTGCAGAGGCGAGCAGGGCAGATCCCAAGCCAAGACGTCAGTCTTGAAGAAATCGGGCTCGTCAGTCGAGTCGTCTTCCAGGACCAGGTCTTCCTTGCTCTTTTCATTCTCGTCCTTGACATTGACGAAAGACCCGGTCGCCATAGATGTTGCATCTGCCTCAGTGTTGCCCGCGTCCACCATCTCAATGTCATCGTCATCTTCAGAATCGCCGTCCGTTTCAGCATCCATATTTTCGTCGTCCTGCGCTTGAGACGTCTTTGGATCTGGTTGGTCTTGAAGTCGAGTCTGGATTGCTTTGCGACGGCGATCGGCCTTCTGTTCCTCCTCCTCTTCGTTGGTAATGCTCTTGTCCATGAGGATCCTAATCATGTCAGCGTTGCCGCGCTCGGCCGCAAGATGAAGAGCCGTTCTGCCGTCAGCAAGGCGAGCAGTTAGGCGCGAGCCAGACTCGACCAGACAACGGACGACCTCGGGCGTGGAGCTGATGACGGCGAGATGGAGAGGCGTGCGTCCCGTGTAGTCGCGCTTATTCGGATCGGCGCCCTCTTGGGACAGCCAATCTCGGACTTCCTCGACGTCACCGTCAACGATACTCTGGCAGAGACGAGCCGTGTTTCCAACATAGGCCATGTCGGTCCAATCATTCTCCGTTAGGGGGTTGAAAGAGCCGATCTGCTGCCGACCAGGATCGTCAATCAAGAAGCTAACCTTGCCTGAGATATAAATCTCCGCCTCTTTCTCAGCGACTTCGACCTCTTCCGGTGTCACGGCCTTTGGGCAGCCGCCGCAACAGTCTTCGATAACATCCTTGACACGTCCAAAGAAGGCAGGGTGGCGGTGAAGATACACCTCTCTCTCTTCGGGTTGGTTCCATTCGGCGTTGAGCACTACATGCTTGTTAGTGGACCGCTTATAATCAAATCGTGCTGTGACTTACAGAGATCCCTTGTATAGCAGAGCTTTTCAATCTTCTTCGCGTGAAACCTGCCTGATGTCAGACTCTAAATTCATCAGGCGATGGAGAAGCTAGAACATACCCGTGACCATATGGCACCGTGAAGGTATGGTAGTTGGACACATCATTCTCGTCAACCCAGTCGGCAACCTCGTCCTCGAAGTTGTCCTTGATGTTGCCATGCAGATGATGAGGGTTGAACCGGTTCGTCGTCGGTCTGCCTCTCTCCTCTCGTCGTTTGTTGAGATATGTATCTCGAACCGACTGGGTGGGAAGTCGTTCAAGGACGAGAAGACGCGCGAGACCCAGAGTCCTCTGGAAGCTGCGCTCAAAGATGGTAGGATCGATGCGGCTGCGATCAAGCTCTGGCCAGTAGACCTCAAAATTGCGGTGGCTGTACTTTGAAAGTCGGTTCTCGTAGGAAGGACTCCTGCGGGTGAGGTCGATGTGGTTGACCTGAGTGATGAAACTTCCCAAGGCTCTAGGAGTCACCCAAACCTGCTTCCCATCGTACGCACCGCCGGCTGCATCGATATCGAAGCCGGTGAGAATTTCACCAACAGACCTGTTTCAAGGTTAGCCTCGTGCTTGATAGTCACTTGGAATCAGACACATCTGCCGGTCTACCTACTTGTACACACGCAATACGATCTGGAATGGCGGTTAGTGCCGGTGACTAATAGCACGAAATTGTGGCAGTCCTTACCTGAATATGACGAGTAGGGTACTGAGAAGCAATAGTGATAGCGTACTTGGTACGAACTACCGTGACCTCTGTCAAGATTGCATCCCGAACAGAGGCCTCAATCTCCTTGATCTTCTCGATGGCCTCTTCATGGGTAAGGCCGTACAAGAAAAGATCCACATCAGACGCCGGGCAGAACTTCTCGTGGTAGTACTCTCGAAGCTTGCGCTTGGTCGTGTTGAACTCTGGCGGAACAGGGAGAAGGGTGTTGATGACTGACGAACCGGCAGCAACGACGTTGTCCCAGTTCATATCGACAAGAGAAGACTCGGAAAAGACGTTAAAGTTCTTTTGGAAATCCTTGAGGCCGGAGACGACAGCGGGCGAGCCATTAGCACGGCGCTTGTTGTCCGGGAGGGCCATGATGTAGCGGTCCTTTTCTTCCTGCGTCTCGGCGGCGAGGAAGCGGGCGCGGGTCCTAATGTTCTTGGTGTCCTTTGTAAAGAGGGGCACGAGGTTGATGTGCGGATCGTCGAGGGCGGGATTCTTGCGGTCCTGGGCAAAGACGGAGCGCAGCTGGGCCTCGTACTTGCGGTAGGGCTCTAGGATCTCGACCATCTTCTTCTCTGGATGGTCGTGGATGTAGTTGACCAGGTCCCCGTGGGGAACTGGCAACTGCTGGAGCTCTGGGAGTGACATTGTGGAAAAGTATTGGGATTGATATTTGATTGAGTCTGTGAGGGGATTGCTTTTATGGAGTGACTCTTTTGGTCGTGTCGTAAGCAGTGCCAGGAGTCGAGGCGTGTAACCCAGCTTGAGCAAGAGGAATTCAAGCACAATAGATCCGTGGGCGGGGTAGACGATCAACGATGTAAGCTTGTCAGATGAGGCTGGGAGGATCAATTGGCAGACAATGGAAAAAGGAGAGAAGAAGTCATGAGGATGGAAGTTCACAAGAGATGCGTTTGAGAAGAAGATGAGGAACTGAAGCTATCTTATAATCTGGAGGGCGCCGTTTGGCGCATTCCTTCTTGACCGTTTGTTCTCGTAAAAAGGAGGGGATGAGGATTTTAGATCGTCCCAGGCAAGACCATGTCAGATGCAAGGTACCTTTTTCGTGTCTTGTCTACCGTAGAGGTACATAAGCCTAGCGCTATAACGGATGCGTCCTGTCATCAAACCAGCAGCTCAGCTCGGTACCAGGGCTGCTGCGAAGTGGTACCTTTACCAACCACGAGACTTGCCTACATAGACGAAATTACATCCAATGGGTGGAGGGCCAAAGTTCCATGGCGAAACGAGAATCACGTATGGGTACAGGCATAAAAAAAAATAACTGTGCCGCATGAAGCTGTCAGGTAGTTTAGGCAGGATACGCGCTCCAAGGGACGAAAAGAGAGAGCTCTGACACGCTTCGGGGCATGCAGGGGGGTATGTTGCCTAATTCGCGGCGAGGTCTTTGACACGAAGTCCAGTGACCGCCGTATGGACCCACTATTTTCTTCCCGCCGTGGTCCGCCACTGCCCGCTGTTGCCTGCCTGGTGCACTCCCCATCCTTGACACAAAACTCAATTGAGTCGATTCCAACCTCATGAACGACATCCGAGGCCGGCTGCAGCCTGGATCATTTGCAGATCTCGAGTATCTTGATAAGATGAATTTAGCAAAATGAGATGTTGTCTGGACTCACCAGCATGTCAGTCACCGGTAGTTGGGAATAGCTTCGGGTCATCTGATCTGTGTCACTGTCCTGCCAGGCAGAACCATGGCCTAGACCTTGCTACGTGGTTTCTTCATCTTAGGAAGTGAACTTGCGACAGGACTTTCATCTGTCCTCAATTCTTTCTGGGTCACATCACTAGATTCAAAGTCGTAATTTCGATCATAAGTTCCAGAGCCAACATATGCAGAGGTACTTCGAACATTCCAATTCTCATGCCACCTGCCGCATGCCAAACCCATATCCTGTATAGGATCCAAACAGTCCGGGACAATCATAGATTATTCAAACAGAAGAAATCACCGACTACGCAGGCTCGGTCTTAGAAAACGTAAGCTCCGGTGTTTCGTCATGGGATTGCTCCGCGAAGTCAGCCATCGTACACACTCACTTGATATTCGAATCGCCGAGCCAACGACTCTTGATTACTATTTTTTCCAGATAACCAGCCACTGTAATTCTCATAGGTCTGGATGGGGTTTCGAAACCCGGTATTCTCAACCACGCACTACCTATACTAGCACGACTCAGTGGGAAAGCTTTCTCGCTACTGCAGCGTGGAGCAACACACGCGCGAAGGCTAAACTATCACTCGTTTATCTTCGTCTCGAAGGGATAGAGCGAACAGAGCCGACAAAGTCAGCCATCGGCACATAAACTCAAGTTAACGATCTTGCGTTGCAGCAAGAAGGGAGCTGATGTACCCCCCTTACCGGGTACTTGTGTGCGAATGCTCTTCATTATAATTATCAGACTCCCTCCACTTAACCGAAATTCCGAAATACTCCATTGACCTTATGCCGAAGTGATCGCTGCCGCCCTCTCCAAATCAGGTACTCTTACATGTTCCCGACCATATACTTCCATCATCCTCGAGCGCTGTCATCATTCCGTATCGTCACAGCTAAACCCAGGCACATACTCCATTAAGATCCCAGAAACCTCCAGCAGACGATTGTCCACGTCTCCTCCTATTGGTATTTGCACCGTGCAATGTGCCTTGGGCAATCTGATACCCTTCTCCACGCCCATGCGGGATTGCAACCGATTCAACCGCGCATTAGCAATCCCATCACACTGAGACTGGCGGATCACCTCCTCCTCGAGCAAGTTGACGGGCTTCTTCTCCCCCTCGCCTCCAGCCTCCTCATCCGCCTCATCTCTCTTGAAATCGTCGTCCTCCTCCTCATCGCTATCGGATCCCCAGAGGTACTCGTTAGCGGCGCCCCGGCGGACATAGTCGACAAATTCCTCCTCAAACTCTGGCGTCCACGCGCCGAGTCCCCGGCGCTGCCGCGCCCGTTGGATGCACGGCGAGAAACGGCGGTCAAAGAGCTTGAGCACGGCCTTGAACGGCGTGCCGGAGGGCCGCAGGACGGCGACTTCCAGGACGGTCCAGTCGGACGGTTGGAAGACTTGCGCTATCACCATGCGCAGGTTGCCTTCAAAGGGTGCCCGGCCGCCGACGGCGGTTCCGGTGATGATGTTGCCACGATAGTATGGATTTCTTTCACAGGAATCATCAGCAAATTTAAGCCAGGATTTTTTCGTCAATCGTAGGTAGCTCACGGTGAGTATGCCATCTTGAGCCAGTTGACGATGGACCTGTAGAAATCTCCAGCTCCACGCGCTAAGCCGAGGAAAAACCTCTTGATGGACTCCAGAATGGCCGACATTGCTCCGGCCCGAAGCCTCGTGCTGAAAATTGTCCTATCAAAAACACCTTGGCCTTGGCGTGTCGTGTGCTGAATGGTACAATGTGGACAAGATGTAAGAATGGCGTGAGGGCGCAACGTGGGACTAAAAGTTGGGATGAAAAAAAAAAATAGTCGCAAAAAGGGCGCTGGGGCATTGAAGATGTACATAGTGGAGGACCCTTGTCTGATATGCCCGATTGGGTAATTAGCTAGAGCTTGTGTGGAGACGTGCTGCAGAAAGCATTGACGCCAAAGTTGACGCTAGCGGCACGCTTACCGAGATATCCCAGCCTGCTGGGTCAGTGGTGAGTCTCGGTGTGGCCGGCGAGGTCTAAGTTAGAGTCGAGAGAAGGCCACTTCTGACAACTCTACACAGGTGCCCATCAACTGGGCGAACATACTTGCAAGGGAGAGTTGTTGGAAGGGTATCTCCTCACAAACGCCGCACAGACACATCTCATGGAAAACACGCCATCACCTCCCGCATGAAGTTTCATGACACTGCAACGGAAGGCCGGCTCCACACACCCAACTTTCCACGTTTCCGGCCGGGAGGAAGGGCAAAAGGGTCCCTTTTGGCTAGTACTTTTTCGTCCCAACCGACTTGGATGTATTTCGAGAATACCATGTTTGAAAGTGCAATTCCATCCACAACCTTTCCTCCGAGCTTCCTGTTTTTCAGCTTCTTGTGCTCCGCAAACGAGGCCCGGTATCCCCTCCATAAACGCCTCATAATGCTCCAATATCCAACGTACACACAGTCTCTCTCCAAATATACACAATGAAACTCTCCATTCCTTTTAGGTACCCATGAAACCTCCCTCCCGTGTCTGTAAGATGACGACGTTGAAAAAAGGATTCAGCACAGCCATCTCGACGCCGCAAACCCAGCCACGAACCCGCCCAACACAAGCGAGACCCCAATCGCCACCGTAAGACTCTCGCTGACCTCGCGGTCGATCCACCGCTGTCTGAAGCTGAACTTGCCGAGGCGCATGTGGAACATTTCTTTGACGTCGACTTCGCCCTTCCAGTTGGGCTTCACCCGCATCGATTCGCGTTTGGAGAATTTCCTCTCCACTCTTTATGTGTTTAATCGCGTCTGGTTAGTTTCCCGTCAGTTTCAAAAGTGAACAAAAAAAAATAGGGGAAAAGGAGAGATCGAGACCGTGTGAGACTAGGAAAGGGATGGGGAGGGGAAGAAGGATCGGTAGAGGTGGGACTTACACCAGAGACAAGCAAATATCTCCCTTCAACTTGGCTTTGAGCTCCAGATCGACATCCAGATTCAGCCCAATTTGCAACCTCACAGGCTTCTCATCCCGGTCCCCGCCTTGCCGGGGAATCACCACCGTCGTCTGCCTATTCAAGTTCCCGCCTTTGCCATTCTTGTTATCAATGCTGATGCTTCCACCGCTGCCATTGAACGCAGACCGATCATTGCTGTTGCCATTGTTGTTGTTGTTACCGTTCCCATTCCGGTTCCGGTTTCTCCGCCTCCTCCTCCGGCCTCCGGCCCCGCTACCTGTACCCGTACCCTCACTCCCGCCCCCATTCACGCTGACGCCCGAGTCGACGGTTGAGAACCCCGTGCTGGAATCGCCCACGCTCGAGACCGAGTCGTCGGCGCGCAGGCCCAGCTCGGCGAGGATGTCGTTTGCGTCGGGGTTGTAGGTAGATGGGCTTACTGGGGGCGAGGCGTAGCGCCGGTGGTGGGCGTGGGGGTAGGTTGTCATGATGCTTCTTGGAGCCATCTTGTGTCTTTTGAGTTGGTTTTGGATGATTCGAGTAAGAGACGTCGTGAGGCTTGATTCGTCTGAATCTTTGGCACTTGCGGTGCTGGATGACTCTTATCTCTCCTCTGATGACCTGGTCACGACCGAGTATCGAAATCGAACGCCAAAAAGGCTCTGTCGGAGAAGAAGTAAGTCGTGAATCAATATTTGGTACTTAATGGAGGCGATCACTTAGGCAATATGTCTATTATATACCTGTCCAGTTCTTCTCATAAACCAAGCCAAGGTACCTACCCCATGAAACCCCTCGCCACACCCAACAGAACACCAAAAGACCACATTCCCTGAGCCCTCGTTTCAACAAACCCAGTATCTACCACATCCACGGCGAAAACACTAAAAAGACTGTCACAAATGGACTAAACTCGACTTACACGGGCCTCCTCCAACACTAAAGCACCGTCACGTGATGGGTCGATGGTGGAGAAGGACGGGTGAGCAGCTCGTACGATGCCGCCAGACCCTGAAACTCGTAAAAGCGACCCCTGGAACAACCATATCCATGATCCCTTCCCCAGAGTCCAGACTGCACTCAAATTTATTGTCCTTCCGTTGAATAAACGAACCAGGATGTAATGCTCATGGGATTTCGACCCATCCTTACCGGGATAACTGAAAGAGAGGGTCAAACGCTTCTTCACCGATCAACGACCCCTATCGTATGTTTGTCAGAACCCCCGTCAACCCCGTCAAAACGTAGGGAGGATCATTCACAGACGCAGAAACTCAGGTTGGTTGACTGACCAGTTGTTCTATTAATCCTTTCTAGATATATTCATCCGTTTACCAATGCAGTAACGTTTTTTGCCGCACGAAAAAATCGACAACTGATAACAACCAGATCCCACGGAAGCAATATTCTTCTTCCGTTTTGCGCCGCGCCTAAAACCGCCGCAACTCCATCCATGTTTCTGTAACTAAAAGAAATACTCATATCCTTCCTCTCATCGCATTTGAGATGGAGAGTTCTCGCCCCCTGTAGAGCTTTGACTGTGAATCTCAAGTTGTTGAGGATTCTAGAACCTCTTCATCCCATTTTGTTTTCTCCGCATTCATGCGATGGCCTCTCGACCAACGCAACATAGAAAGGCCCCAGACCGCATTTTGCAAATCTCATGCAGTCCGATGTCGAAGCGTCGGCTCCGCCCACAGTTTCTCTCCCGGTAGTCGTTGATGGCTAGCACCACCTTTTCAGCCATCTTCCTCCCTCGTCCGATGATAGTTGGGTTTCCCTCAAGTACTGAGCAGATCCCGAACCGACATCCCCCGCCCAGCACCTCTCGCCGGATTCACAATACCACCAGCACCAGCACCGCTGGCACTCGCCTCCCCAACCGTCCCCCTCCGATCGCTATTCAGCATCAACAATGCAGCCGTCGCCTCGTGGTCCAGATCGCGATCCCGCTGCGGCGCCAGCGCGGGACTCGTAAGCGCTGAAAGGCTGCCGTATCCGCCGCCGTACGTCTGCGGCCCAAACGCGGGTGACGTCGTCGTCGAAGTACTATAGCTGTAGCTGTTGTGGCGCGGGTGGTCCGTCGAGACGGACGAGTAGGAGTCGTGCCGGTGCCTCGAGTCCTGCGGTAAGAGGGCGGGCGATACGGACGGCTGTTGGGAGCGGGTATGAGGAAGTTGTTGCTGCTGTTGTTGCGGATATAGCTGCTGCTGCTGTTGCTGCTGCATAGGCGGAAAAGTGGGCGACGGGGCCTCGGAGTCGGTCATCTCCACATCGTCCGGATCTTCTTGGTATCGCGGCACGAATTGCGGGATTTGGCCCCACGGCTCGGCGCGGCTGCTCCCGCCGGAAGGCGTCTGCAGGCCGGACTCGGCGGGTGAACGGGCCTCGGAGGCGTCGCGTTGGGCTTTGAGCTTGGAGACGCAGTCTTCGAGGTACCTCACGTACTCGATTGATGCCTGAACCCATTTCGTGATGATTAGCGAACTGGCAACGGACGAAATTTGAGTGGATTCCCCAACTAACCTGTAAGATTGCCAGCTTGTGCATTTCCCCGGTGCAAGCCGGAATCATGCCCTTGAGCACGGCGAACTCCTCATTCATTTTTGATCTCCGGCGCCGCTCAATCAAGCTGTGCGCCGTCTTCCTCGCAATCTTGCGTCCCGCCGCGCTTGTCGCTGACGGCGCCTTCTTCTTGCCCTGCGCCGTGGAAGCGGAGGATGAGGATGACCCATTCGCCGCCGCCGAGCCAGCCTTCCCTGGACCCGCAGCTCCGGACTTGGCACCGGCAGCCGCCGACGGGGCGTCCTTATCCTTGGCCTTGGCCTCGGCCTCGGCCTCGTTCTGCTGTTGAGCGCGCGGCTTCATCTGGATAATCTTGCGTGACCTAGTCGGCGGCGGCGGCAGCGCGAAGCTCTCGTTGGAAGCAGCAGCCGCCGTCTTTTGGGCGGCCGAAGAGCGCCGGCGAGACTTCACGGTCTCGCTGGGCTGGACCGGGTACGGCTTGTTCGCGCTGACGTGGGGAGGCGAAATGGGCTGAAAGCTATTGGTGTTGGCCGGCGACGTCCTTCTCGTGTCTTTTGGGGAGACCCTCGAGGCGTCCTGGACGATTGCGGGCGGCGGCAGTTCAAAGGATAGCTGGAGGGAGGCGAGGTCCTTGGAGCCGTCTTGGCCCTTTATGTCCGTGGAGGACGCGGGCGTGGGTAATAATGTTGGACGCGGCATTGTGTGTGATGTGCGTTTGTGCGTGTGAGTTGTGAGTGAGAGACGGCCAACACGAGAGGAAGACGACGAAAGGTATGAGCGGACTCTGAGCGATTAACACGAACAGAGATTCCCCAACCGGACAGGAGCTAGATTGAGAACGGGAAGCCGAAGTTTGAGGGAAATTCTCGAGGCTCTACCGCTGAGGGACAAATTCGGTTGACGTCTGTTTTTGAGGCTGTGCCCGCGGGCAAAAGACGACGGTCGGTGTAGCAGCACCAGAGCTGTTCTGGGCTTGGCGACAGATGCAGAAGCGCCCCCGGTTGATGCGAGGTGTCTACCAGAAGGGATGCAAATCCGATTCGCTGGCACAGGTTCAGACTCGAACTGGGACTCGAGAGTGAGAAAGAGGCACGCGAGTCTCGAAAGTAGAGGTAGCTGGGGGGGCTTTCTCGTGGAAGAAGAAAAGGTTCGTAGGAGAATGTAGAAGGGGGAAGGAGGCAGAGAGAGAGAGTAAAGGTAATGAACTACAGATACGGCGCACGACCGCCACGACCTTGGACTGACTCTCTCACTTTTCTCTCTTCGCCATCCTTGGCCTTGTTCGTCCTTCTTGTCTCTCGTGCCTCGCCTGTCTGTTCTCTATCTAACTACAAACCCCCGGACCCGTGTATCCCGTAGCTGGCAATCTATCAAGGCACTCGCTCGCCTCAGATAGCCGTCAGCCTCTTAGCAGCCGTCTAGCCACCCACGCCCCCCCTCTTCCTCATAATGGCCGGGGAGGGTGGTGCTTTCTCCCGGCATAGTGTCAAGAACCCTGATGGAAGTACCTAAAGCAAGAGAAGGAGGGGTGATTTTGCTCGACGAACTAGCTTGGAGGACAGAGGGCACGCGACATCCCCCCAGGCCAGAAAGGAAAGGGTCTCCCAAAGGGAAAACCCCCGTAAACACAAGCCGGGAGAGTAACGCAAAGTGGACGCAAGAGATACATACAGCCTGGGGGAGAGGAAAAAAAGAATAAGACGAACGAAAAGAGACCAAAGAGCAGAAAGAGAAGAAGATGGTCCAATCAAGAGGGCGGACATGGACTCCTGGGCGAGAAAACGGGCACGAGAGGGCATCGAGGGTTCAATGGCGTTGAGCCAATCAGAGAGGCGGATTCGAGCACATGGTGTTCCTGAATGGCAACTGAGCAATTGCTCCCCCGGCGCCAAGCCGAGCGCCCGCACGCAAGGTTCACTCTTACACACTCCCCCTTCAGATTTCAGATGAGAATCAGAACCCTCCCTTCAAGACGCACGAGCTCACACTTCCAGTGGACGCAGTAGAGAAGCTGGCTGGTCAAATGAGATGGTCGGTAATTCTCTCCCACAGCTGCCAAGGCCATGCCTACCTACTCACGCTACAACCTGTGGATGTCTCTTAGTCCAAGGACAAGAGGCACGAGGGTAGGCGTTGCAGCGGGTCTATGAAGCTAAGTTTCCGATTGCGACTTTGTCTTTGGGGTCGAATTGAGGAATCCAGAGAGAGGCACGAGACATGTGCTCAACGTACCGTTGGTCGAAAGAAAACTCACCGGCTCGCTCTTACACCACTGGGTCCTTCACCAGTGAGCCGCGTTTCCGTGCACTTGTACGAAACGTCCCGGAACCCGTGGGAAATCCCACCTTTCTTCCCCAGCCTCGCGTGCCTGGGCAAAACGTGCCTCTTGTCTGTATCTGTCATTGATGGAGCTGACGTCCCGGTGTTTGAGGTTGATTCGCAGAGCTGAAAGGAGGGTTTGAGCCTACTCGACTCGTACACACACACACACACACACGACCTATCCGTCCCTACGCAGTAGCTATACTGGACAGATGACGAACCGGACCCCTGTCCTCATGTAAAGTGAGCACGTGGGCAACTCTTGTCCTTCGAGTTGACCCTTCACATCTTTTCCACCTCTACGACCACGTGAGTTCGCCCACTCACTCGCACTCGCACGCGCACTCTGTTGATGAACCTCCCACTCCGACTCGGGAGGTGTACACAGTAATTCCCCGTTGACCCATCGCCCGTATCGCGGGATATCCCAATTTCGACTCCCATCTTCGTGCGAGTTCGATAATTGCCTCAGCCTTTACCGGAATAGTCAAATGCAGAAAAGAGGCCGCCTACCGCATCTTCTATGAGGGAAATTCTCCAAACGATGCAAAAGCTACCCTTCGTACCCTTACGTCCAGAGTGAGCCGCATAGCCGCCAGCTACCTTGGGTCATGATCCGGATTACCTCTTTCTGTCTTCTATCCCTCCCACGGCCTCCGCTGCATCATCCCTCCTTCTCCTTCTGCTTCAAGTGTAGTGAGAGGTAAGCAGGCATAAACAGGGAAAACCGGGGACCCAGAAACTCTATAAAAGAGGAGCCAACCGCCAGCTTTACATACATACGCCAGATGGCTGTTCTCCAAGCACCCAACTTGGGGCTAGCGGCCGGAAACCAAACCCTTGACCCGCTGCGTGCTATACATTGGTGGGGGAGATCCAGCAAGAAGCTTGGTTCATGTCACCACCCCTCCACCTCCATCTTTGCGACCTTCATCCGTTTTCTTGGGTTCACGAACGCGCACGTGACAGTTCAGTATAGCCTTTCGAGAATGAGAGCTCGATTGGATGCCTTTATTGAGCTTCCTGGGTCAAGTTGACGGCACAATCGTTTACTTACACCGGACCTGAGAAGCAGTCATGCTTAGGCCGGACAGCACCAGAGCCGCCACATCACCACACGTCCGGGAAGTTGGACTTGATGCGACCTACGGTTGTTTTATCTCATTGAGGTGTGCTAATTAAATAGACTCGATATTTTCATTTTAGACCGTAGAAAATGCTCGTAAATGCTTCACTCATGTCGTGACGAGTGTCAAAAGAACCCAGATATCCCATACCGTCGCCCAAAATTGACAGAACCGTAAAGGAAAAGACTCCGTCACAACGTACATCTCTTCTCCTCCTCAATGACACCATTTTAAACCTCGTTACTCGGGTACGCAACCTTGGTCGTGGCCGCAAACTCCTCCTTGATACTCCTCAAGCTCACAAACCGGCTCAGCAAGTTCTGGCTGCCCGCCTTGTCGTTCGTCCCGCTCGCCCGGCCGCCGCCAAACGGCTGCTGGCCCACCACGGCGCCCGTGCTCTTGCAGTTGATGTAAAAGTTGCCCGCCGCATTGCGCAGCTTCTCCTCCGCCACCACCACCGCGGCGCGGTCCTGCGCGAACACGGCGCCCGTGAGGCCGTACTCGCCCGTGCCGTCAATCAGCTCGCACACGTTGGCAAAGGCGTCCGCTGGTGCCGAGGCGTCGTCGTAGGTGTGGATGACGAGCACGGGACCGAAGAGCTCAGTGCTCAGGAGCTTGTGGTTCGCATCCGTGGTGTGGTAGATTGTCGGGTGGACAAAGTAGCCCTTTGATGAATCGTACTTGCCGCCCGCAACGAGCTCGAGAGACGAATCGCTCTTGGCAGCATCAATGACACCCGACAGCTTCTTGAACGAGGCGTCGTGAATGACGGGACCCATGAAGTTGCCGTGGTCCGTCGGGTCACCAATCTTGATCTTGTTCACCTCGGCAATGAGACCCTCCTTGAACTGCGGCCACAGCGACTTGGGTACGTACGCCCTCGATGTGGCGCTGCACTTTTGGCCCTGGAACTCGAACGCGCCACGGATGGTCTGCTTCACGGCGTTGTCGACGTCGGCGCTCGGGTGGACAAGGTGGAAGTTCTTACCGCCCGTTTCACCGACGATACGCGGGTACGATGCGTACCGGCCCTCGGCAACGCCCTGGCCGATGGCACCGTACAGCTTGCGGAAGATAGCAGTGCTTCCAGTGTAGTGGAGTGACGCGAATTTCTTGTGCGACAGCACCTGGTTCGTAATCTCCTCGGGGTTGCCGGGCACGAACTGAATGACATCACGGGGCAGGCCGGCTTCGAGGAGGATGTTGTAGACGAGCCAGTTGGAGGCAATGGCGAAGTCACTCGGTTTCCAGACGACGACGTTGCCGAGCAGCGCGGGGGCACCGGGGAGGTTGCCAGCGATAGCGGTGAAGTTGAAGGGGCTGACGGCGTAGACAAAGCCCTCGAGGGCCCTGTACTCTACGCGGTTCCAGACGCCGGGGCTGTTGTGCTGCGGCTGCTGGGCGTAGAGCTCCTCGGCGTACTGAACGTTGAAACGCAGGAAGTCGGCCAGCTCGGCCGCGGCGTCGATTTCGGCTTGCCACGCGTTCTTGCCCTGGCCGATCATGGTGGCGGCCATGATGTCGTAGCGGTATTTGGTCGCGATGAGGTCGGCGGCCTTGAGGAAGATGGCGGCGCGGTCGGCAAAGGGGAGGGACTCCCAGGCGGGCTTGGCTGCGAGAGCCGAGTCGATTGCCTTTGTGACGTCGGAGGGCGAGGCCTGGTGGTATGTTGCTACGGTGGTGTTGTGGTCGGCGGGGTTGACCTGCTTTCCGGTGTCGCCCGTCAAGATCTAGGGGACATTATTAGCTTTACATGGTCGGATTGAGAGCTGTAGAGATGTGTAGGCTCGACTTACCTCTTTACCGCCAACAACGATTGGCACCTCCAAAGGCAGCTTGCTCTGAAGGGTCTTTACTGCAGCATCCAAGCCTTCACGCTGGGCGGAGCCCTTGACATAGTGGTGCTGTGATAATTGTCAGTCAAGTGCCTCCTCACCAAGCTTATCCGGCGTTGTAACCTACGTTGGGCTCGTTGGAGATCTTTGGGATCTTAAAGGCAGCAAACGTCGCCATTCTGGTGGATGTCCTCGTCGCAGGAGCGGACAGGCGTGTTGTGAGTCTGGTGGTCGGAACTGCAGAGACGGTGCGTCCAAGGGATGTGATGCGGGAAGAGCTTCGAAGCTGGGAGTTGAGAAGCCCAGTTGCTCGTGTGGACGCCATGATGGGCAGATATGACAGCTTGGTGCTGTGCTGTGTGAACAGTCTTCTCTATCGGATTGGACGTGACAGGATGGCGAGGCACACACACGCAGAACAAAGTGATGAGCTGTGAGCGATGTGTTGTATGGGTGATGGGCAATTGGTTCGCAGAAGACGGGAGAGCAGGTGACACTCGGGGAAGAAGAGAGCAAACGGCGAACCGACTGGCTATTAAGTTTTTTGTAACGTCAGGAAACGTAATGGGAAAAGAATTTGGACGAGTCGTGAGACACGGAAATTGTTCCCTGCCACTTTCTGCCTACAGATATTGTACCTTCCCAGCAACCACCGGGCACCGGGCACCTGCGAACGTCGGGTGGGCGCGGGTTAAGAATGCGACGAAGCTGCGCGGGCGGAGAGCTTGTGAGGGGCTGCGGGGGCCCTTTGGGGTGGTGAAATCGGGGGTCCCGGTGTCGCTTTGCTCCCGATAAGCATGTCACCAGCACCACCAGCTGCCTATCGCAACCTTGAACAGCTTTGCGGGGAAGACATACAGCCAATCATAGGTGCCAATTGTGCCCTGACCTTGAATTTTTGGGGTCGAGATAGCAGTGCCGCAGTGGAGTTGATCGGCTCAGTGGGCCCGAATAGATAGAGGCAATCAGCTCTCCCGATCCCGATCCCCCAAAGTCGGGATCGGATGGCTGTTCCGACATGGAGATCTTTCGTGTACACATGTCCTATCACAGTCCAAAGGGGTTGGTTACAGAAACGAATTACAGAAACGAATTACAGCAATAAAGAAATCTTCGCAAAACAGGTATCGACCTAATGGTTCCGTAGTCGGCCGGGCCCTGATCATTATTACTTGGTTCTTTGGGATAATAAACAAGATTATCAAAACACAGCAAAGGTCGAGCTCCCCCAGATGCACCCGCAAGAGTTGTACATCCGTCTTCTCCCTTTCCTTTTAGCTCCTTCGCTTCATGGGTATAACATAACGTAATGCAACCAACAACGCATCGGATGGTGTCTCCGACAACCGATGCAACAATGCTAGCCAACGTCGAGCGTCGATCGTCAACCATCTCTTCCCTTCACCACCGTCAAGTTTGAACAGAGCCTCTTTACTCGCCCTGTCCATTCTCGCGCTCCTGTGCAGGGAAGGGCTCAACGAGCACCGGCTGGCTGGTGTACTTGAGCTGGGGAACAGTGACACCGTAACCCTCCGTGAGACCCTCACGGTTGTGCTGGTCGATCTCGACGCGGATGCAAATATCCAAGCTACCATCGTTGCCGGTGCCGTGCTGCTTTCCGGCTGCCTTGTGCTTGGATCCTGACTCCACCTCACCGACATGGAGAAAATCGTGTCCACCCTTGCCGGAAATCACTGACCGCGTATCACCGTTCGTCGGCGCAGCCAGTCCATTGTTGGGCGAGTTCTCGGTGAGAATGGCAAAGTTACGGCTCGGCATAGTCACATGGTTGGAGTTGGACGTCTTGCTCGAATCGCCGGGGTCCTTGTCAAAGAACTTGAGCAGCGTCTCGTCCGTATCGTGGTTCAGGTGATGGATCTTGTTTCTTCTGGCCAGCAAGTTGGCAATCGCTGCTGGCGGTGGCTTGTTGGTAATGGCAGAAGACACCACGTTAGCCATGTAGCGGTGGTCGTTCTCCGAAGCAATGTTCAGCTTAGGATGCGAGTAGAATCGGCCCATAGCCGCCAAGTGCACATCGCCGCCCAAGATGGTGATACGGACGGAGAACTCTGACGAGATGGCCTGAAGCCTCTCAACGAGAGCGTTGCGCTCCTTCTTGTGAGTTCTGGCCGTGTAATGGTCGTCAAGGTCGTCGAGCAAATCGACGCTGCCGTCAAAGTGGTTGAAAACACCACCAGCTGATATTGTCAGTAAGCCAAGACTCGTTCTGTCTCCTCATTGTACACTTACCGAGACCGAATCTCCGGTTGAGGAACTTCACAGGACCCATGATGGGACTGCGGAAGACGTTCTCAAGCCATGTCAGGCGCTGGAACGCAGTCAGTCTCTGCAAAGACATCTCACAGGCCAATTTTACTTACAGGATACGCAATTGGAATTCCCAGCAGAAGGATCAAGTGCTTGAATGGGCGTCCAGACTCCTGAGCGCCCTTGAGCTCTTGTCTGAGGCGACTGAAGATCAAGTCATATGTCTCTGGGTAATTGATTTGATGGCGTGTGCGCTGTGAAACGTTATTAGTATGTTGACTTCCAGTGCATGTTCCTCAATGTTCTTACCTCAGTTCGAGCATCAATACCAAGGAAGGCAATACGTGCGCCAAGCCGGGCGAACATGTTATGTGAGTGTTCAGCGACATAGGGCTGGGAGTCTGGTCAGTCGTGCTTCCAGGAAGAGTCTGTACCGATGACTTACACCAGGATGCTTGCCAACAATGTAGCTGGGATCCGACTTAGCCGGCGCAACGTAGGTATCCATGAGTTGGTTGGGGTCAAGTCCTTGGTTCTCGGCCGTTGTGGTGTGGTCTATCCGTGGATTAGCCCGAATTCCTTCGCCATCAACTAGAAACGTACCCGAGGTGTAAGTGGACGGTGGCGGAGGGAGGTGATGCTGGAACAGCATGTAGTACTTGTGGGCAGTTCCACCAATACCCCTGAACACATCGCATCGCATGAAATCGTCAACATAGGAACCGAATCCGTCAATAATCTAGGTTGTCCGGTCAGAACATCGTTCGCCTTTATCTTCGAGCTTGAACGTACATCATGATCATCCCAGATGTTGAGCTGCGCAATCTGGGCATTGGCAGTCGCAAATGGCTCCGTAGAGTACCTGTTGACAATGTTAGCTCTCGACACCGTCATGTTCCCCCCTGGCCATGCACATACCAACGGATGTAGTTCTTCAGGTAGTAATCGTCACAAGCCTGGCGAAGCTTCTCGGGAAAGGGGAAGTGTCTGCGCTTCTTGGGGTTCGAGATCTCGGTCCATTCGCGCAGAGGTCCGTCGACCCGAATTCCATCGTTGTAGATCTGGTCACCTCCTCCGAGCCTATGCGCAAGTCAGAAAAAGCGAACTCGTACTAAGCAGGCCAAGACATTGGACTCACATGACGTGGAATGGTCGCTCTTTGTGGTGTCGGTTCACATCGTTCCACAAGGCGGGGCCGCTCCAGGCGTCTTCATCAGTGCCCACGCTGAATCCGTTGCAAGAATGGAACATGATGCGCATCGACTCGTTGATGGCCGGGACGAAGAAGTGGTAGCGATCAGGCCGGATGTTGCCAGCCGAGAATCGCATATCGGGGATCGAATACTCCCACTTGGCCTCCGTTTGGCTGAGGGGCAGTGACAGGTCAAAGGCCCAGAAAGTGTTGCGAGGGTCAGAGTAGAGACATTGACCTTGGGTCTCTGAGCCACTGGTGCCCGCGCCATTGGCTGCGCCGGAAACCTCGCCATTGAAAGCACCGTTGGAGCCGTTGACACCGTTCGTCTCCGTAGAGGCGTACTGGCCATTCACTGCGTTCGCAGGGCGCAGAACCAAGTGCGGTGCGAAGCTCTGAGTCTTACCACCGCCCTTCGTGACAATCAAGACACTTCCGTACCAATTGTTCTCGTCCATCCTGCGGTAGTTGAGCAGCGGTCCGCAGATGATCTCCCGGCCATCGGGGGGGTCTTGCTCGTGGGCGTGGGTCGCCGCCGCGCGAGGCTCCTCCTGGCCAGCGGCCTCACCAGCAGCAACCATGATGGGCTTGAAGTTGGGCGGAGCATTGGGGTTCTCGGGCTCGACGCGGTCGCGGTTCAGAAAGTCGGCCAGGTCGTTGGTGGTTCCTCGTTCTTGGGGGTCGCGGGGTTGTGCGTGGCTGTGAGCACCGGCGGCATGGCGGAGGAAAGCTGAGCTCTCCTGGTGACGCCATCTGTTGGCCGAGGCATGGGGGTTGTGCTCGATGTCATCGAGGGCTTCTCCGTGGGGATGTGAAGCCATGTCTGCGATTCTGTGATGAATTTGTGATTTTGGTTTCGTCTTTACCTGTGAGCAGAACAGAACAGTCAGATCATGGAAACAGAATGACCAAGAAACATCCCTGGGCAACGGTGGCTCCTTACAATGTCTCAGCGCAAATGAGACTGGCAGGGTCCAGTTTGCGCGCGCCGGCCAGCTCTCAAGAAGCCCAGAGGGTCTCAAGATTTGTTGTTTTACGAACCGAGAGCTCGAAGGGAGGGTATCAATGGCCGGGTATCTGGTGTTGCGACGCCAAACAAAGACGGTAGCTCGAAGGAACCTTGAGGAGAAGGGGGAAAGGTGAAAGATGGGAAGGGGGAAAAGCAGGAAGATTAAACGGAGAGAGGGTTTTGTCGGAATCCCACCACAAATCGCACGAGAAAAGTGTGTTGTGTTGGATTGGATGCGCTGCTGGGCCAAGGTAGCGCAGAGTGACGCGAGCTAGGAATTAAAGTGGCAGGGATTATCGGCGGTGGTGGGGAGAGTCCACTACGCAACCGCTGTGGGCAACGTCCTGGTCTGAGGTGAGCTGCTGCGCTACAGCTGGAAACTCGAGCTAGGGAGGTCCAGGTTCGGTATGAAGCCGCCCAGGCTGCCCTGTTCGTTCGTGCTGCGAGCTGCAGCAGGGTGGAAGGTGGACCGGGGGCGGTTTCTAGGGGTGAACCTGGGACGGACAGTACAGTCGGACTGGGTCCAAGGAGAGGCCGTCATGGAGTTTTGCGACACTTTGGGGCAGACTCGATAGAGAAGGACACTTTGTGATGGTTGTTCTTGGTGGCGCTGTCAGTGGTGTTGGACGAGTGCTGGCTTCTTTGTTGTGGCGATGGCCAACCTTCTGGCCGTCATCGACAAGTGTTCGCCCCCAAGCACAATGCCATACTTGTATTCACAACTATCTGCCAGGTGGATATGGTAAAGTAGGTACCTTTTGAAGGCGGCCTCCGAGATTCCCCTTGATTTGTATCCCTCGAATTGAAGAGGCCAGCGCCAGGAGGACCGGGCCTTCACCTCAGTCCAAGTCCGCAATCCTTGCTGCAGCAAATCAACCCACCTGACTCCATGTAGAGAGACATGCAGTATGCTAATAAGCTAATTCCTGTGTAAGAACCAGGTCCGAGGTCTTTCCATCTGATCCTATTCGTGTGTGAGTATCCGTAATACTACGCGTAGACCACCTTGCTCTGCATCAAACTATAGGCTAGGTAGCTTCCTGCTGCCCTTGAAAAAGTAAGCAACGACCTATCTCCTGCCATTGGTTTTTTGAGGCTTATCGGTTGGCAACGTGTTGACGTTCCATCATCTGTATGCCCCCCTCCTCTTCTCCCTCGTCCCTCACCTCAAGTCGATTGAATGTGCGCGTTGCGTAGCCTTGGTTTTTGGGATGAGGCGAGGGCCGTGAGTGGTCGGTGACAGCCGGAGAGCATTGGAGCGTTGAAGTGTGCGGACGGGCGTTCCCCCAATCTCTCAGCTGCCAAGGTCAAGGTCCTCGTCAGCGATCTGTTTGCTGGCGCGTGTGCATCTTTGGGGGGGCTCTGGGGTTGGGATGACGATGAGTTAAGTGGCCAGAGCTCCCACAAACGGCCAACCCATGGGCCATAACAGACCAGCTCGCATTGGGTAAACACGCCGGTTCCATGCTTGCAGGGCAGCTCCCGGGCAAAAAAAGCCAAAAGGCACCACTCACACATCGCACAATGTAACGCCGACTCTGGCAATGGCTCTCTGTGTTTCTGTCTTCCTCCAAAGAAGTACGTAGTGCGTATCGATCAGGAATACATGTGCGCTAAGTGGGTGAACCGATTCGAGAGGTAAAATTTAGCGGCATGCAAGAAAGGTGTGCCGGTATGGGAGGCCTGCGAAGAAGGAGTGGTCAGCGGGTCAACGGGTCAACGAACAAATGGTTAAACCGTAACGTAAATATCAACGTGCCGCGGTAAGCTGCTGCTACCAAGGTTAAGGTAAAGAGAGGCTGATGGAGACTGGCTGAAGCTGGATTGGAGTGAGACTCGACGGGAGTCTGATGGTGTTGTGATTGAGTGCCACGGGTTTGTTGATTGATACGCCCAAAGTGGCCTGGTCTGGCGGGTTGAAATTGACACCTACGTCAGGACTTGTGGTTCTTTGGAAATTGAAACAGGAATGCCCCCACAGGGGCCAAGGCTGAGATGACCCACTCCGCGTCCTTCGCATCCTTGCATCTTAACTTCATAGCCCCTGATATCCCTGTCCTCCGCTGCAGCTCTTGGCCCCCGGTCTTGGTCCGCGGACTCGGCGTGCTTCTTTGGCTTACGGCGTATGCCACATCCCGTACAAACGGGTTGTCGTTGCCGCTTGTCTCCTTGGCGCCCCGGCATTTCTTTTCTCTTTTGTGCTGTTCATGTTCTGTTCGCGGCTGCCCAGCACCGGTGCTTGCAGGCGTCAGACCGCTCCGGGCCCGGCGAGTAAAGCCACCCCACCGCCGACCGGCTGCAGTCTTGGGCCGGGTCAAGTGGATCCCGTAGGTATTCGTCACATCGGAGCCGGCGAAACACATCGTAATCAAACGGGGTCCCAGAGCCAGACGCAATGGCACCACCCGTAATCAACATTTGCTGGATTGTGACCACCTCATACTGAGAAAATGAGGGGTGGTAGCTGAGGCTGCTGGGCCTCTTACGCCGTCAAGGCTGATGAATGAAGTGTGAAAAAGCAAGACATTTGATTACTCTTGGTTCCGATGAGGTTCGGCAGCTTCAGGAACCTCTATACCGATGTTTCTTGGGCTTCCCGTGGAACCCAGCTATTTCACAGTCGATAAGTATGTTTCCAAAGTTGGGTTGAAAGTGATTGGTTCCGCGCTGAAATCAAGGCAATTATGCACGTTGAACCTCCAATAATCAAGGAGTATCAATGTAGCTAAGCGCACTTATATCTTCCGCGTAAAGAAGCTGCTCAAAGATGAGGCTTTGTTTCCGGGTATCGTAAACTTCGCCACCTTCATATACTCGGGCGCTGCCATACAGAAGTAGAAAGAGGTGGTTGGATATAATAAAGTAGGGGATGCACGATCGTTGACGGAGACAAGGGCGTGAGTCAGTAGTCAACGACCTTCTGTGAACGAAAATTATATCATCAACGCTCTCCGAGTCTTATCCAAGGCTCCCGATGCCGTCAAGCCCTTGCAGAATTCTTTCCGAGGTTCTCTGATCCGGCATATACACTGTCTGACATTGGATCTGGTCTCCATGCCCGAGAAGAATAGTTCACTAAGTCTGCCTTCGAACATCAACCTTTCTCTCGGATCGGATCAGCTCAGGGCGTAAAATGCCGAAGCAAGTAGTCTCACTACTTGATCTGCCTAGGCCAGTGGTTCTTGCACTGGTCTTCCCCTGTTTGCTACATTTTTATGCAGATTTTGATCCTGCCATGCAGAATGGCCTTCCCACGATTCACGATGGCCATAGCGGCTCCTCAATGCCTATCAGACTACACACGGTCACAAGGAGTGGCCAAGATGGCATGCCTGGCAGGTCCCGCAGGTACCGAGTCATCTCCGTTGGCCTCATATCGAGGATAATATTCCACACTAGCATCCATACAGTTTCACTAGCTAGGTGCCCTTACCTCTTGATCGACTAATTCATATTTGGCGGAAAGCGGGCGTTCTGTGTCGCTATATCATAGAGGCAGGCGACGTGTTTCATTGAGGGCAGGACATCTGCAACATGTGTGAAGGCCGCCTCTCTATCGAAGACCAAGAAGGCCAAGTTGCCCAATTTTCGAGAATACTCGTATAGAGATGATTACAGAGTCCGGAATACACACCACCCTGAAAGTTTACGATGAGAGTGATCATCGGGCTTCACTGACTTGAAAGACTCACCTGGGAAATTTCGAGCTTCCGAAGTAACTGCCGAATACCATGTAGACGACACAACAACAGGATAGCAGTGCTGTGTCATAAAGCCCTTTAATCATTTAATGTATATACCTCGACAAGAGATGTTGATCTCATGAGACGTTCGGGTCGTGTTCATATCCAGATTGAACCTGAGTGCAGGGAGACAAGCATTCAAGTAGCCACTACTGATGTAAGCTCGCTTCCAAACAGCCACAACCTCCATAGGTTTTCACTTCTTTAATGAAAGCCTAATTATTGTACTGAAACTCCTGCATATCCCCCAAGTCAGTATATATATATATATATTGCAATATCCTACTCTAAGCACTCTTCTACCAACGCCACTGCGGTCGCGATTCTCTTAGCGACGGAAGGACGCATAAGATAATTATCTTTTCGTTCATCCTTGACTGGGGAAGGTCACTAATCCTATCAGATCAGGGTACAGTATGACCAATAAGTTTAGGTTCTGTTTATAGGAACAACAAATAAACATTTTACTAGTTGTCATTCCGGCAGTATTCTAGCAGGAATACTCGTGGCGTCAATAACAGACACATTGGGCAGCAACGTCAATATTCCTCTGCGATGATGTAGTTATAGGCCTAGCCAATGCCATTAACACTCGACTTCCCAGTTATAAAGCCAAATTTCCTACCTTCAAATCTGTACCTTACCTCTTCTTCGTCCCTTCAGGCCTTTAGCTTCTGATCATCTCTTGTTAAATACCTTCCCAGACAATGCCGGCCTCTATATATCAATTCATATACTCATTCCTTGCTGCATATGGGTGCCACTTGACTTCAGTATGTCTCAAGCTTGGCTGCGTGCTAGTCGGACTCTTTATAGCCTTCCCAATCTCCTCTTGACCACCCCGACGTTGATCTAGTCGATTGAGGAGGTCATCGATGCCTGAAACTCGAAAGGGTACTTCAACGAAGCCATGGGTCCAAGGTACTGCAAGTAGGTAGCAGGAGTCAATGAATCACACTGGCTTCTATTTCTGTTGTAATTGTACCTACTGACTAAGATGTTGCAAGTTGTGTCGAGGAGTACGGTCTTGGTTCACGAGCCGTGTGGAAGATTCACAAGCTACGAAATCGCGTTCCCCACCCAGATCGACTCACGACTCTTGGTGAACCATGATGCCTGCCACTTCTGCCTAAGATCCGTGCTCTTCGGGTATCGTGCCTGAGAAATTCCTCGCTCAAAAATGTCTGTTGGTCGTGATGTGTCGGAGACCCATCTCGTGTCTTGTAGATACATGCCATTCTCGGCCTAGCATTCAGCTTATAGAGTTTAACCCGCCGCTTCTGCCTACCAACGCTCAGGGCTAGAGATGGTTCTTGAAAAGGTTCAAAAAGCATAGACAACTCTTCACCTGAGGCAATGTGATTGAATCACCAAAAACTCACTGCTCGCAAATCAAAAACACAACCTCTCTATGATACTTCGACACGGATTAGTTATTCTATTACTGAGTGTCTTGTCAATTGCTTCTTCACATTTCGCCTCGTCACGCAACATGTGCTTAAAATCAAACGACTGTCCGAAACACTTCTGCGAGCACGAATGTCTCTATAATGCAGCGTTAAACGGCAACACGCAACGGCTAGTGGAGCTCATCCTCAACGGAGCCGACGTCTCGCAGACATCGATGCCTGGCCGACACCAGTTGATCCACTTCACCGGGCGGCCAGGAAGCGCAGAAGCCATGAAAGCCCTGCTCGACGCCGGAGCCGACGCTTCTGCAGCCTCCTACGACGGCCAAACGCCTCTGCATATGGCGGCCGCCGACGGCGGAATCGAGCAAGTGCAAATGCTCATCGGGGCCGGAACCAACGTCAACGCCCGCACCATGGACGACGAGACCCCGCTGCACCAAGCGGCCAGGGCGGGAGAGGAGGAGATCGCCAAGCTGCTCATCGCTGCTGGCGCGGACGTCACTGCCAGAGACTGCTACGGACAGTCGCCCCTGCATCATTCTGCTAGTCGCGGCCACCTCGGCGTGGTCCAGGTGCTTCTCGACGCCGGCACCGACATGAGCGCCCTCGACAACAAAGGAGACACGGCCGCCCTGCACTCCCTCTCCGACGCGCCGGCCTCGGTCAAGCTCATGATAGAAAAGGGCGCCGACGTTTCCGTCCGAGGCCAGGGCGGCGACACCCTGCTGCATCGAGCGGCCTCGTTCTCGGCGGAGCTGATAGGACTCTTGCTCGGGGCCGGCGCGGACCTCGAGGCGACGGATGACGAAGGAAAAACTCCCCTACACGCCGCAGCTGCGTGGGGGGGCGCCGAACATGTCCGGATCCTGCTTGCAGCCGGGGCTGATATGGGTGCGAGGACCAACGACGGCGAGACGGCGCTGCACTTGACGGCGGGGAGCCCGGATGCCCTGTTCCTGGGGTTTGGACATGAGTCTGATGCCAAGGCTAGGGTTCTCCTTGACGCTGGTATCGATGTGAATGCGAGGACGGTGTCAGGTCAGACAGCTCTTGATCGGGCGAGAGAATGCAATCGCCCGGCGGTTGCAGAGGTGCTTCTTCATGTAGCAAGTGCATAACCTTGATAGACATGGGACTGGTATTACCTTGACCGTTACTGTACCTGACAATCTGGGTTGATGAATAGAAGTTGGCAGAGTCCTTCCTGTTGCTTGATGGATGAGCCGCTTGAATTCGTATGGTGTTGTTACCTGCGCTGAAGAACACAAGCGAATCTCGCAATGATGGCTCACGTTATTTCGATGCAGACCGAAGTTGCGATTGAAGTTTGTGAAATTTGAGAATTATTCGACCTTGGATGAATGGGCACTTCTGCCTGGTGTATTAATATTGGATATTGAATGAACCCCGCCAAATTTATGGCCCCCGGAAAGCGCGGCCAATTAAGCGCGCGAATTCCCCGCCAGCGCAGCTGGAGCTTACCTTGGCCGGGACCTTTATTCGACCAATGTAACCCGCGGTGACAGGGCTCTAGCCGTCCGAGACCTCCGAACCCTTGTGTCCCATGTTTCCGTACGGATACCTTCCATTACCATAGCTTACCTTACTCCGTACCTTCATGTTGACTTTCCTCCCTCCACCTCCCGCCCTGACCAATCCTCACTTCGACCACGTAGCACGCGACACACCCTCCGATTCGAGAGCCGACAAGACCACTCGCATACGAACACCACCAGACAATAGATGCAGACGCCATGAACAGCTCACGAGCGGGGAGACCATCAAAGTCTCCTCTGTTCCTAGTCATCGCCGCAATCCTCATCTTCGCAGTAGCCGTCGAGGCCTCGTACGGCGATCGGTTACCAGAGTTCCGAGAATGCGTCCAAGTTGGTGCCCACCACATACACACACATAGGCGCGCGCGCAATCTTGTGCTCGCGCTCGCAACTAGCAATGCTTGAGAAAACTCTCTCTAGTGTCTCTTGTGACTGACATACTGCTCTGCGCTTCCCTCGCGATCCAGGTCTGCCACGATGAGAACTGCGCTCCTGGCAAAGATGCTACACCAATCCGTACGTTTCTCCCCCTTCCTGCCCGCACACCACAAGGTGACTAAATAGCTAACACATGAACCCCTACCAACAGCCTTCCACCGCCGCCTCCTACTCTGGACCTGCGCCTCCGAATGCGACTACACCTGCCAACACATAATCACAAAAGAGCGCCTTGCCGCCGGCGAGCGCGTGGTCCAGTTCCACGGAAAATGGCCCTTCCCACGCATGCTGGGCATCCAGGAACCCGCCAGCACCCTCTTCAGTCTGGGCAACCTCTGGGCCCACCAGAACGGCTGGCGCAAGCTCCGCGCCGTCATCCCGGCGTCGTACCCGCTGCGGCCCTGGTACGAGTGGCTCGCGGGTGTGGGCATCGCCTCGTGGACGTTCAGCGCAATCTTCCATACGCGCGACTTTGTCGCCACGGAGCAGCTCGACTACTTTGCTGCGGGCGCGAGCGTGCTGTACGGGCTGTACTACACCGTGGTGCGCATCATGCGCCTCGACCGGCCGACGCCGCGCCGGAGGTCGGTCCTGCGCGCGTGGACGCTGCTGTGCGTGCTGCTTTACGCCGGGCACATTGCCTACCTCAAGGGTGTGCGGTGGGATTACACGTACAACATGACGGCCAACGTAATTGTCGGCGTGATTCAGAACCTCATGTGGTTGTGGTTCAGTTTGTACAAGTATAGGCAGTCACGGAGGACATGGGCCATCTGGCCGAGTATCGTCGTCGCGGTCGTCGTTATGGTTATGAGTCTGGAGCTGTTTGACTTCCCACCCGTGTGGGGTGCATTGGATGCGCACAGTTTATGGCACCTTGGCACGATCCCGCCAACGGTACTCATGTACAAGTGAGTCGGCAGTGACACTAAGATTAGCTTGCTGAGTTGACCGCTGACACTTGACTAGCTTCCTGATCAAGGATGCGCAGGACGATATGGCGGGCAGTGAGAGGTTAAAGTCTTGAGCCGTCATATGATTTTCCAACGATCGTTTCAAAGCATGCTGCCTATATGGGCGAACGAAAAAGAACGGAAGTGGAAAGACTGGTGAGCCGAGGGCTGGGTGCCAGCCAGGAAGCTTCAATGAGGTATGAAATGACGGGGCTAGGCCGCAGAGGCAGAGCATCACGCTACAAAAAGACCGTGTAATCTTTAGCAAGTAGATTAGGTTTTTAATGGTCTATTTTGTCATGTTGTCCGGTGTCCAATTAGGCCGGTATAGTAGAGGATAGTATGTAACGAGTATGACGGCTTTCTCTCTGGCAAGCAGTACTAGTATAGTATAGTGTGGGCATCGTTTCCCGTCCACGTAATCTCAAAAAGCTTCCTATACGCAACAGCAGCAATTTCGCGATTTGAGTACAACACAACCCTTGCTCAACTCAGCATCCCGCTGGACGTCTCTTTCTCATACACCAACAATCACAGTCTCGGTCTTGAAGACCTGAATGGCACCATCGCCCCAGATGCCGATGACGGACAGCAGGAAGCCGACTGAGGCGACGGCAGACTGCACGAGCTGCGTCTTCCTAAACCCGTCCACCTCGCCGCGGACCTCCTCGCCGTTGAGCGCCTCCTCCTCGGCCTCAGCAGCCGCAGCCGAAGACTCGTCGCCGCTCGCGCTGCCGGCGCCGTCGCTGTGGGTGTCGCCGAGGACCTCGTAGCTGGCCTCCATGCGCGCCTCCTGGCGAGCGATGCGCGCGGCTTTACGCTTCTGCTCGCGGTCGCGGGCGGCCTGGCGGCGGGCGGCGATGGATTCCTTGGAGGACTCGGGGCTGCTCTTGAGGACGTAGGGGGTGATTTGCTCGGCGAGACCAGAGGTGAGGGTGAGGACGGAGGCGTAGACGAGGTAGGGGTGGCGGAAGGCGCGCGGGGAGAGGAAGAAGGCGAGGAGGAAGGAGGTTGCGGATACGCCGGTGAGGAGGCGGAGTCGGGCGGTCGCGGTTGGGTAGAGGTTCTTGAAGGCGCGGAGGGCGTCGGAGGCGGAGGGGAGGGAGAGGATCGAGGGGACTGTTACGGTTGAGAGGGAGTAGGAGAGGCCCTATTGCGCGCGCGTGTTAGCATGACTTGAATGAAGCATCTCATAATTGGGGTACAGGATGGCTCGGCATCCCGGAGCGTCCTGAATGCGGGGAGTTGGAGGGGGAGGGGTGGATGGGGATGGGATAGTGGCGTCACTGATGATGGTCCGACGGTGAACCGAGCTGCGGTGGGAGGGCGGTGAAACGTACAGTCAGAAGACCGAGGGAAACAGTTCCCACGAACTTCAGAGGAGAGACTCCTTTGGAAGCCATGGTGGCTGGTGCGGAATTCGTGAGGGATTCGGAAAGGAGGCGTTGGAGGTTGGCGGTCGATGGGCGGGAAAGGATGTAAAGTCGAAGTTCGTGAAGGTGTGAGGCACGGGATGTGTCGTCAAACTATCAGTCGGTAGGGTCGCTGCTTGCTGCTGACCGGCAAGGCGGGGCGGGGAGGGGCGGTATAGCGTATCACTCTTTGTTGGACTGGAGTGACTGGGAACCTGATGTGACCTAGGTTCTGGGGGATAGGCAGATGGTTTCCGGCCTGACCAGTTAGGCGTCACAAGATGGTAAGATGTTTTGGGTAGGTGGAAATGGCCGGATTGATTGACTGACGCTGACGCTCATTGACGACGTTTCCCGCCTTGCCGCTTGCCGCTCTTTCGCGCGGGAATAAGTCCTGAAAAAGAGAGGGGCTGTTTCCGTTGCTTGTTTGGCGACCACCTGGTTGGCCGGGACTGCGGGTGGGTACCTGTGGTGGAGTTTCCCGTCAGCGGTATGGGGTACTGTGAGCTTAAATTATCCGTGCGCCTTGCATTAGTCCCGAAGCTGGCCCGAGGTTGCACAAATCACCTTGTCTCGCCTGCACAAAGAGCATAATCACGTCTTGTTATCTCGACTTCATCTTCTTTATCTTTACCGAGCTACCTAGACGATACCATACTGCCAAGCTGGAAAGCTGGAGACAAGACGCCCTTGCTCCGTCGGCCATCGATCTCCCAGAAGCCGGTCATACCCAGTCTTGAGCTTTCTCCTTTCATCTCGTCGACTTAAAACGGGTGTCGTCTCTCCGGAAGTGTCAAGCCATGTCTTTGTGCGAGAAGATGAGAAGAGTGAAATATAAATCCATTTTGTCATTATAGGCTGTGCTTGCTACATTCAGGTTCCTCGACACACCTTCATCCGCCAGCTTCACCAGCTGCTTCAACATCGCCTACCCCGCCGACTCCCCAAGGTTCAGGTTATCTTCGAACCTTGCGCATTTTCAAGCCTCGGTCGCAGGAGGTCTTCTCGCGTGGATCAGGTAGCTGTACCTAGTCAGTCACGTTCGAGATGAGGTAGAGCTGCAGGCAGAAACAAATTCCGGCTCGATCCAATCGGTAGGAGACTTACAGGGGTGTGTAGGCGTGAATTCTTCTATCCTTCAAGTCATTCCTAACTTGAATGAGGAAAACGTTGACTTCCTCCTTTGTCCATTCGAGGGCCCTGGTCAAAGGAGCCATACTCCATCCCTCGATACCCTCAAGGAAATTCTCGAGATTCCACTCGCCAAGCTCCTTGTAGTGGGGATCCTTTGGCCAGTTGTTGAGGGGCCACTTGTAATTGACCATTTCGATATCCACGAACCCGACTTCCTTGAGTATAGGGATCAGGCTGGGGATATTGATGAACGGCCGACCGAAGATGTTGCAGGCCTCCTCGATCTTGTCTACCCACTTGATGAAAGCGTGGTCAGATGTCAACGTCCCATCGTCACAATCTGGACGCATGTGACCTTCAAAAAGCTCGACGTAGCCACCTGGCGTAAGGTTGCTGACAGGTCAGTGTACAGACTCAATGTAAGCGGATCCGGAAATCATTTACTTGAATGTCTTTTGGAAAAACTTTTTCCAATCACCGATGCTTGAGGTCATACCACGAATGTGGATGTAATCAAATGGCTGACTGAAGGTCCAGGGCTCTTCAGCATCATCGACCTCGAACTTGACATTGGGAGGGACGCTATAGTGTCATTAGTATATTACACGTGCGGCAATGCGAGAGGAATCGGATCGTACAATGCCGTGGGGACTGGTGTGAGATCTATTCCGAGCACCTATTGCAAAACTTAGCGCTTCTTGCATGGAATTGGTGCTGGTGTCCTTACCTCGGCCTCGGGGTGTTCATCCCCGAAGTCAATGGCCCACAACCCGGTTCCAGTTCCAATGTCAAGCACACGCTGGGCTTTGTTGTTCTCATTCGGGGGAGCAAGACCCAACTTGTAGTCGAGCGTGAGTAGATACAGGTTGTGCTGAAGATCTGTAAAGGACATGAGATGATGCGGAAGAAGAAACGTGTAAGGGTGAGGTACCCAGCCTATCACTCTCCTTCTCATCATTCGGATAGTTGTATTCTGTATTCATTAGTGTCGCAAAAATCACGTGGCTAATTCATCGACTTACTGCCTTCCTTGTACTTGTGGTACGTCCTCCCATTCTCGATACGATGCTGGAGGATTGAGCTGGACAGACTTGTACTGGAAGACGCGATGCTCTAGATTCATTAGGCCGCTCATACCAGACACAGGGCTTCATTTCCCATAGACTTACAGTTGCCCTATCAGATGAAGCATCATCGCTGAACTATGCGGTACTTAGTACTGAGCAGGCGCTCATTTAGGAGCTGCGACTTACATCGTCAGCCGCCATGACGGGGCCATTGTCAGGCACCGGCTCGTTTGTATTGTCCGCCATCATGAAATCAGTTTTGTGAGCCCTCGGTGTGTATCCGGAAGATTTACAACCCGCTCAGTAATTACAGCAAAGACAAAACGAGGAGCGCGACGGATACATGAACGATTTTATCGAATCTGTGGAACAAGAACTGCTACCCCTCTTCTGGAATGGAGACAATTATGCATGTTGGTGACAAGGATTATTGTTTGCTGTTGGAGCCTTCTTCCAACAGAACCAGGGTTTTGAACGTATCAGAATCAGCTGCCCATAGTTCTAAGACAAAAGCAGCAGGAGTGTACGACGTGGCGAATCAGTATTTTCTCTCGTTGGCCGGTTTATATCGAGTTGCAGATTCCACCTGACCAACCCGTGCCGCGGCCTTGAGCCGTTGCATTAGTTCGAGAGACAACAAACGACCCAATTTGTATGTCTTCATGAGCGACATGTGGACCTTCAAACTTCCAACACAGGGTCGTAACAGAGTCGCGAGGTTGAACGTTACTTGAAAATCTTCTTCCTCTGTCGTCTCTGGGGCATCTGGTATCAACTTCGTCAACATTCTTGAGTTCATCGCGGCCTGGTGCCCTCAACCATCAATCTTTATTCAACCTCTCAGGCTTGCGCGCATGTATCAACTGACTACTGATGGTCAGAAGAAGAAGTGAGAGCCCCCCCACCGGGTTAAATTTACTCACATGGGAATGTAGGCGTGTATATATCTGTTTCTCAGATCGTTACGCACGCCAACGAGAAACATATCGATCGCTTCCCGTGACCACTTGAGGGCCCTAGTGAAAGGCGCAAGTGTGAAGCCTTCAATCCCTTCCATGTAATTTTCATGGTTAAAATGGCCGAGCGTCTGATAATGCTCATCCTTGGGCCAAGTATTGAGAGGCCACTTGAACGTACTATACGTCACATTGACGTAGCCGATCTCTCTCATGACTTCCACGAGGGATAGCACATTTACGAAAGGGCGCCCCATGATATTGCACGCCTCTTCGATATAATCTGCCCATCTTGATAACGAGTGCTCTCGAGTTAGCGTCCCGTCGTCGGACAAGGGTCGGACATGACCTTCTTGCAATTCGAACCAACCCCCGGGCTCGAGATGGCTTATGGAGATTAGTAGATTACTTGCTTGAAGATGAGGAGGGCCCTTACTCGTATGTTTGCTGGAGGAGCTTCCTCCAGTCTGATATAGACGACGTCATTGCACGGCAGTGTATGTAATCGAACGGCTCACGGTATGTCCACGTCTCTTCTATATCGTCAACCTCAAATCTGATGTTGGGTGGGACACTAGATGATAATATCAGCATGCCAGAAAAGTTCTTTATGGGTTTTGATCCATACGCGGTCGTTTGTGTAGGCGAAAGATCTACGCCGTAGACCTGATTCTGAGTTCAGTTTTCGGAAAACTCGACTCCTTTCTGAATTGCTCACCACTGCTTCCGGGTGCTCATCAGCGAAGTCAATAGCCCAGATGCCCGTGCCGGTTCCCAGGTCAAGCACGCGATTGACCTTGGAACCTGGCTCATTCGGCGGAGCAAGCCCCAGTCTGTCGTTAAGAGTAAGGAGGAAGAGCTCGTGTTGGAAGTCTAGAGAAGAACGTTATATACGAACTGAGCTCAACTCGATGTTGCGATTTGGGAGTGTTTGGTGGCACATACCTAACCTATCCATCTCCCGCTCGTCATTAGGGTAGTTATATCCTGGTGTACATGGTTAGGCGACTAAAGAGAATAGGAATATCAGAATAACGTACTTCCCGCTTTGTATTTGTGGTAAGTTCTTCCATTCTCATGGCGATGTTGAAGGATCGAGCTCGATAAGCTGTGAGTTGAAGATGCGAGACTCTGCGGGAAACGGTTATGCGCTTGCTTCCTTTGTGGTGTCAAATACGAACTACTACTTACCGTCAACCTTTCCGATGCGTTGTCATCCGTAATCTGCGATTAAGTTTAGTATTGTTAGCTCGCGCAATGGCAAAACGGCACTCTCACTTCATCAACCACAATGACAGGCCCGTGGTTGACCGGAGGCCCGGATTGATTGTTGCACATTATAGTTGCTGAGTTTCGAAAGGCAGAATACTGACTGCATTACCCCTAGCTCTAGCAGATGAGATAACAGGAGGCGAGACCCAAATGGCTGCGAAGCATTTATCTGTGGTGGAAGAGGATTCCGCCCCTCTTCTTGGCCAGACATGGATTTGCGATGTTGGTGACAAGGTGCCAGGTTGGTGCGTGGGCACTGCTTGCTCCAACGGCACAGGAGCAGGCCGGGGTGGCCTTACGCACGTATCATGGCGGATACTACAGGGGAGGCAACGATTGATATGTATGGTAGCAGGTTGGTAGAAATCCTATCATATCCGAGTACCCAAGCCGTCGATGCCCCTCAGTAGATGATAGCTCTAGGCCGAGATCCTTCACCGTCCTGTGGGACTCACGATCGGTTGAGCGAAGACACAATATTGAGTGCAGCGAATCCATCAAAATTCCCATCGGCTCTACCTTCATCTATAAATGTGGACTTCTACCAGTCATGGAGTATGCCTTAAGGCCTGGTCACTCACAGCGCATTATGCGATCTCACTATCTATCGACAGCAATAATTTGATCCACATATGGCACGCGAAACGATGATGGTGAAAACAGTATGCAGCTTAAATTCCATTGTGACTGACAGGGAAAGCTGCCACCCCCATATATAGAAGAGAACATTGCAGCTTCTCACTCCTGCACAAGAAAGCATGCACCACCAAGCCAGTGCCTCGCTCTTACGACGCCGGCTCGGCTGTCTTCTCTTCAGGTTTCCTCCCGTAAATCGAGTAGCTTTACTCCGCATCAGTACCAAAGACCTCAAGTGGGAAGTGAAAACTTACATTGGCCAGTAGGCATGAATGTTCCGGTTCTTCATGTTAGTCCGTACCTCCGCCAGAAAGACGAGTACTTCCTCTTTCGTCCAGTTCAGCGCTCGGGTATAGGGCGCCAGCGTCCAACCCTCGAGGCCTTCCATACAGTTGGCATGTGTCCAAGACCCAAGCTCCTTGTAATGGGGGTCCTTGGGCCACTCATTGACAGGCCACTTGTACGTCTTGATAGTCACATCGACAAATCCGGCCTCCTCCATCAAGACTGCGAGGTTAGGAATATCCACGAAAGGGTGTCCGAAGATCTCCACGGCCTCGCCGAGTAGTTTCAGCCACTTCACCATTGCATGCTCTGGTTTGAGGGTGCCATCGTCGCAATGAGGATCGAGATCGGTCTCCTGGATTTCCAGATATCCGCCGACCTCCAAGTGCCTGCTAGAGTTAGCCTATGCCTGTCATGTCTTCTATCGAAACTCACTCGAAGGCTTGCTTGAAAAATCTGGGCCAATCGCATATACTCGAAGTCATCATCCTGGTATGGATGTAGTCGAAGGGTGTCGAATATGTCCACGGTTCTTCGATGTCGTCAACTTCGAACTTCACATTCGGAGGGAGGCTATGACGTGTGAGCTTCAGCATCTAGCAAAGGGTCACAACTTCAAGACGCACGCTGTTGACTGGACAGGCGATAGATCTACGCCGGAGACCTAATTGATCTCATTAGTTTCTACTACCTAGGATGATAATAGTGGCGCTTTCGCCTACGTACCTCCGCCTCGGGGTGCTCATCGGCGAACTCGATTGCCCAAAGACCGGTGCCTGTGCCGACATCGAGAACACGCTTGACACCAGAGTCCTTAGCATTGCAGGGAGCAAGACCAAGCTGGTAGTAAAAGGTGAGGAGGAAGAGATTGTGTTGCAAATCTGGACACAGAGTCAGACGGCTTGGCGATACGACAGAGAGATTGAAGAAACTCACCTAATCTGTCGGCTTCTTTCTCGTCGTTCGGATAACTGTACTCTACGCAAGTTAGTTTCCGCACTAGCAGAGCATCTGAGGCCTATATCGAGGGACTCACGGCCATCTTTGTACCTGTGGTAAGTCCTGCCGTTCTCAACTCTATGGTTGAAGATGGAGCTGCTCAAGCTGGTGGTGGATGATGCTAAGCTCTGAGCTGGTTGTGAGAAACGGTTCAGGTGCCGGTTTTGAACAATGAGAGTAGTGGCATACGGAAGCGCGGTCTGACGAGCTGTCATCCCAATCCTGTTCAAATTGTTAGGGCCTATTGTTCTACTGAAGCTGAGAACGTCTTACCCCCTCTTCAGCGGCAATCACAGGGCCTGTGGCGGCTGGACGATTAGCTTCGTCGTTACACATTGCGATGATCCACAGATATGCTGTCTGACAAGAGAAAGATCACGTTTGGACGACGTCGAAGAAACAAGTCATTATCAAATTTGGACTTGCGACTCTTTATGAATCTAGAAGGTGTGTGTTTTACCCCTCTCCTTGGCCAGGACTGAATGCAGTATAATTGCGGCACAGATGCAGCTCGCTCGTGGGAAACTGTTTGTCTGCTTCCTCAAGGCTCGTCACGTACGTAGCATTCCTGGGATGAAATCAATAGGCGGAATATACGATAAAATGCAGGGTATGTGGGCTTGGGGCGGATCAGAACTGGGGGTGAGTTCCCCTGTGATACCCAATAGTTCAGCCCGCCCAGCCGCGGAGATGAGCCGCTGCATGAGGTTGGTGAAGGGTCGATGCTGTGACAGGGGAGACTTTCGCATATTCTTGCTTCAGATCGTACGACTTGGCAGGCGACAGACTCATTGTCAAGCAGGAATTCGAAAACATCAGTGGAGAGCCGTCAACCGTGTTTTCTTCTCTCACGTGGTAACCTTTTGAGGTCCTAGTATGTGATCGAGCCCTACCGCAACGGCCTCGATGAACCCTTGGTGAAGATGTTACCGCCGCCAGGTCCTTGGGACGACAACGCTGAAGAAGTGACAGAACCGAGCATCTGTGGCTCCATCTCATTGGGTTTCGACACCAAATGATGTATCACTTTTCGTGGAGGTCTCGCCTCACTTCAAAATCAGTGATGGCAGGTCCAACAGACCGTTCAACGGTTCACTAACACATCTGAAAATAACATGATGCGGTTGAATCTGACCTGACCGGACCACGCTGGGAGTGGTTCGGGAGAGGGCTAACGGGGAGACGGTCGTTCATCCGGAGACCAACATCAGGAATGCGCGCTAAACTAGGCCCCGGACGGGAGGGTAAGGTGCGTTTGCTTCTAAAGGCTACCTAACAAGCCTCATACGGAACGTACCTGGGGCTGAGCAGGGCAAGAGGAAACAGTCTCTTTGCTCTGATCTCGTCCACCAATCAGCAGCTCCTTCCCCAACTTGTGTCTTGGGGTTCCCCGTGATCGAGAGCTCTGGATGAGTCAGCAGCGGAATAACTAATCATTTGGGTTTGACATGCCGCGGAAGGCTCCGCACTCGGTGTCTATCCTTACCTTCCGTTGCCGAGGTCCCAAGGTCCGACGCGCTACCACCGCCTGCCATCTGAGCTGCGCTTTGCCATGGCCGTTGCACAACAAGACATCGCACCAACCGGACTCTTTTTCGTTTCTTCTTCATCGTGTAACAAAAAGATTCAACATTCGTGCAACCTCCGATATCTTTGTGCAGCCAACGGATCCACCAAACGTCCATCGTCAGGGTCCCCAAACAATCAGCATCTATCGCCTTAATCTTGTGGAAACAGGGTCCCACACGTCATCATCTCAAACCACCTGTGATACCTTGTTCATTGTCTCTGTCCCATCCCTCATCACCCACATCTGGTCCCTGCAAACATGCCTATTCCCGAGTCCGAGTATTTGAGTCCGGTCTGGAAGGATGGCATCTTTAGTGAGTGACTTTCGCACATAGTGTTTTGTCTGCTGCCACCTTACCAGCACCGTCAATACTAACTCTCTTGTGCAGACAACAGAGTCGCCTTTGTCACCGGCGGCGCTGGAAGCATTTGCAGTGCTCAAACTCGCGCTCTTGTCCGCCTAGGAGCAAATGCCTGCATCATCGGCCGCAATGTCGAAAAGACAGAGTCCATGGCAAAGGACATAGCCACAGCCAGGCCTGGTGCAAAGGTCATTGGTATCGGCGGCTGTGATGTTAGAAATGTATGTGCTCATCCACACGCATTCCTTCAAGACATGTTGCGGCTAACAATTTATATCTAGCCCCAAAGCCTGCAAGACGCCGCAGATCGATGCGCCAAGGAGCTCGGCGGCATCGACTTTGTCATGTAAGCGCCCGATTCACAAGGATCTCATCCTGGGGTAGACTGCTGACAACCTTATTACCAACAGTGCGGGAGCTGCTGGCAACTTCATCGCACCCTTGTCCGGCATGAGCCCCAATGCATTCAAGGCGGTCATCGATATTGATGTCTTGGGCACTTTCAACACTGTGAAGGCTACCATTCCCTACCTGGTAGAGTCGGCAAAGAAGAATCCCACGCCCAGCCAAAACGGCCTGACCGGAGGCCGCATCATTTTCGTTTCTGCCACATTCCACTGGACAGGTATGCCGCTGCAAGCACATGTCTCAGCCGCCAAAGCGGCCGTCGATGCTCTCATGGCCTCGGTGACGTTGGAGTATGGCCCGTTCGGAGTCACAAGCAATGTGATTGCCCCCGGGCCGATCAAGGATACGGAGGGCATGCAACGGCTGTCCAGCAGCAAGCAGGACCAGGCCAAGGCCAACGCCGTGGTGCCGCAGGGTCGGTGGGGCGTCATCCGGGACATTGCCGATTCCACCGTCTACCTCTTCAGCGACGCCGGCAGCTTCGTCAACGGTCAAGCAATCCCTGTTGACGGCGGTGCTTGGAGACGCCAGGGTGCACTAGCGGTTGGAACAGACGACGACATGCAATACCCGGATTTCCTTCTGAAGGGAGAAATCTCAAAGCACGTAAAGAGCGGCCGAAAGACGGAGTCGAAGTTGTAATCGACATCGAGAAATCAGCCGTGGTGGGGTAGGGAGGATCACCTCCAGCAAGTCCGCGGACAAAGGAATTCCATCGACCGGGGGTGGAGAGATTGTAAGTTGACATCGTAAGGGCGTGGCTGTTGACCCGCTCAGCTTGTTAGATATATTGAAGAACCGTAGGAAATGGCACTGTATTGAACGAATCATAGTCTTTTACAGAAATGTCCCGGATCTTTTGACATTTTGTACAATCCTACCTCACGTTTTATCAATCAGAACCTCCAATCCTTGAGCAAAGCGGCTATCGGCACCACAATTCTACTCAGGCTACTTAGATTTATATCTCCCAGCCGCCGACAGGCCGAGCCGCCCCGCGGACGGGAGCGGAGATGCTTGCTGCTGCAAAGCTGCCCCCGAACACACTTTTTTTCTTACCGGGTCGGTCACCAAGCCAACTAATTAGCGTCTTCCAAAGACCGGACAGGGTGCGGCGCACTCAAGCTTTTCGAGCCAAGCCGGCATCCACATCCCTCGACCTGCAGGTGATAGCTTACCATTGGCGGAGCCTTCAGGAACAGCTTGACTAATTGGCCACACGAATTGCTACGCAGACGTGAGTGGCATGGTGGTGGCATCCATCCATTCCCGCCATTGCCCGCCATGCGGATAAGCAGCAAGACTCACCCGCTCGCGCCGCCCACGGTTGCAGTGAAATCGTACTTTTTGACTGCAGAGTGATAGGACCTGGCCCGGTGGATGCTGATCCATGGGTCTAGTGCGTTTTTATTTGAACCCTTCTCTTGTTACCCCTCCTTTATCGCCAACCATCGACTGGCCCAGAGCAATGAAGCGGGTCGAACCATGCTAGGGATTGGGGAGGAGGCATGGAACATTTGTCGCTGAACCATGTGTGGGCTGCAGGATTTCTTTGAAGGTGACTCTAACTTCTTGAAGCGTCGAAAAGTCCGACTGTCGGTTGTGACATAAAAGGGCCGGCGGTACCCGGCTGCGCGAGGGGACTGGAGAAGACTCCCGATCGTCTTAGTCTCTTCAATTCTCGTGAGGTTTATCTGAACTGCTGACGGGCCGTTAATTCTATTGCTTTTTCTTCTTTACAGGAATTGCAACCCGGCTTTAAGCTTATCTCACCGGCCGTTTTCACACTTCGGCAGGTACTCGACTTGTGTGCAGCAAGTTGCTGGTAGTTCAATTGGTTAATATCGAGTAAGTGGAGGGCTCTACTTGATGTTTTCATGCATACATCAACTCTTATAGCCAGTGGACATCAGTATCACCAGTCGAGCTAACACCCTCACAGAGTCCAACAACACATCGCAAACATGGGACTCAAGCACCTCCTGGCAATGGGCCTGCCCATCATGCCCGCGGCCGCAGAGACCGTCCTCGGCATCTACGTCTTCCACCGCCACGGCGACCGCACAGCCAAGAAGACGCCCCCCGTCCGCTTCACCGACCTCGGCGCCTACGAGGTCTACACCTCCGGCCTGGAATACGGCCGGCTCTACGTACGCGAAAACGCCACCCACCAGATCCGCAACATGAGCACCGACGACGTCCTCCCGGAGCAGCTCTCCGTCACCTCCCCCACCGACGTCGTCCTGCAGTCCTCGGCCAACGCCTTCCTCCAGGGCTTCTACCCGCCCTCCGGCACCGTCGAGGCCCTCGCCAACGGCTCCAGCGTCGAGGCGCCCCTCGGCGGATACCAGTACATCCCCGTCAACGCCGTCGCTACGGCCTCCACCAGCACAAACGCCGAGAGCAGCGAGTGGCTCCAGGGCGGCAGCGGCTGCGGCAAAGCCGTCGTCAGCTCCAACAACTACTTCTCCTCGCCCGAGTACGCCGCCGTCGACGCCGAGTCCCGCGATTTCTACCAGAGCCTGCTGCCCGTCATCAACGGCACGTTCGGCGCAAAGGCCGCCACCTTTGAGAACGCCTACTCCATCTTCGACCTCATCAACGTCGCCAGGATCCACAACGACAGCATCCCCTCCGACTCCCTCCTCACCAACGCCACCATCCGCTCGCTGACCGACTACGCCAACATCCACGAGTGGAACCTCGCCTACAACGAGAGCGACCCCATCCGCGCCATCGCCGGCAAGGTGCTGGCCGGCCAGGTCCTCCAGGCCCTCAACGCGACGCTCAAGGACGCCGCCAAATCTTCCTCCGTCAAGGCCAACATCCAGTTCGGCGCCTACGCCAGCTTCTCGTCCTTCTTCGGCCTCGCCCAACTGCAAAAGGTCTCGACCGACTTCCAGACTGTCGTCGACTACGCCTCCTCCATGGTCTTTGAGCTCGTCACCAACGCCACCTCCGCCAGCCCCGCCGCCGACGACGTCGCTGTCCGCTTCCGCTTCGCAAACGGCTCCGCCGGCATCAACAACCTCACTGTCTACCCGCTCTTTGGACAGTCCGAAACCGTGCTGCCCTGGAACACTTTCGTCACCCAGATGCGCCAGTTCGCTATCGAGGATACTAAGACCTGGTGCACAGCCTGCGGCAACTCGACCGGCACCTGCGCTACGGCCCTGGGTCTGGATGGCAGCACCGATGCCAACGGAACCGGCTCAAGCGGTAGCAAGGGAGGGGTCTCGACTCCCGTGGCGGGCGTCATCGGCGCGCTGGTGACGCTGGTCGTGATTCTGGGCATCCTCGGCCTCGTCATGCTCATCGGTGGCCTGCGTCTGGTCAAGAAGTCCAAGATCGCAAAGGATGTCCCTGCCGCTTCTACTGCGGAGCAGACAGGCGGTGCCAAGCACTAAGCACGTAATGTAAGAAACGATTGTGTGAGACCAAGTGTTCACGATGGATTTGTGATCGATAATGAGACACGATGAATGTATCGTGAATAGTAGTCCCAAGCGGACATGAGCTACCTTAGTAATAAGATGTTGATACCACCCTTTTACTCAAGAGACTACCCATATTCCTTGCCCTGTGATGAATATGCTCTGCGTAGAGAGGGCGACCCAAGGAATTCGTCCCATATCACAGTGTCTAAGAGCGCCAGAACCTCCTCTGAGCCCGCGGCTTCATCGCCATGGTCACCGTTCCAAGCGACTATGTTCTATCTACGGATATTCTAGGGACTCGTAAATGCGAGAGGTGTTGTTGGTTGTCCGCTGCCCTCATCCGATCTACCCAATTCCTTCGAAGAAGACCCTCCCACCCTAATGGGATAGCCTACGCCCTTAAGTCTCTCAACTCGACCAAGCTTGGGTTGTCATCTCTGTCAGCTTCAGTCGGATCGGAGCTAGATAGTGTGGTTCCACGCGTTCTCCTATCGTTAGATCGAGCAGATCGCTCCCTGGTAATATCTGGTGATGCGATGTCCGCGTCTAAAGTTTCTATTTCTTGGACGGTAGGGAAACCTCGACGTGAGCAGCAAGTGCGCTAGCTTGCTACTGAAGTCTCGTTCATGCCGTAGATTACGGCGTCGACAAGCCCCTGGATCACGATGCAAGCCTGATCGACGTTTTGCAATGGGAAAGGTGCTGGCGTATTCGTACTTGCTTGGTATATCCGGATGGCAGTTGGGATAGTCCAGACGATGGCATACGCAAGCGGATACAAAAGCAACAGGCGAGCAATCTGGAGCACGGTCAGTCATTACCTCTTCGCTGCCCTGAGCATCGTCTCTTCTTGCCCTTTTGAGCCTTCTGATGGAAATCATAGATTGGCCTTCCAGTCCTTCGTGAGTGCTTGCGGCCCTGCTCCCATCTTGTGTCGAGTAACCGGACTCCAGATGCCCGGGAGACTCCTGCATCGAACTTAACCTGTTCTGAGCTCTGAAAAGAACAAGGGCGAGGTATGCGTATAGCACAAACATGATGGTTATGATTATCCCTAAGGGCATATTAGTCGTAGATCTAACGTTGGGTATATCGTGTGTAACTCACATCGAGGAACGAAGTTGGCGAGCAGCCTCGTCTTGTCTGACTTGAACCAGCACCCTGCCCGCCTAGGTCAATGACACGAAAGTGCTTTGACTTGGTCACGAATACTCACAAGCCCCGATGCTGTGGTAGCCATTCAAACTGAGGCCCACAGAAGCCCATAAGACCGAGAAGAACCACGGAAGTCCCCAAATGACGACTTCGTGGTTCTGCACCCAGCTGGCTCGCTTTCTTTGGCCAGTCAGGATGAAGAACGTGCAAATGGCGATGTTGAGGACCCAATAGTCGGTTTGAATGACGAATACCTGAGCCATGAAGCCGTTGAGCTTACAAAAGTCGGTTTGTTCTGGATCATCGATAAGTCTGCCGCCAAGATTCATCGTTGTCGAGCAGATGAAGTTGAAAGCCATGAGAAAGTCACTGATCGCAAGTCCGATGATAAGGCGATGACGGAAGGATCGCAGGTTTGGGAAGATCTGAAGTGCTTGTCAGCTTTCTGGACATTGCTAAGTGATTCGGAGTGGGGGTTGACCCAATAGCTGGCCATGATGAAGCCGGCACCACAAAGCGACAAAATTGATACAACAAGTATAACAACGCTCTCTATACGAACCTCCTCTAAGGTAGGAGGTTGGTCTAGTCCGCTTCCATTGCTTGTATTGTTTTGGAGAAACATGACGACATGTAAGTACTTGTGAGTGCGCACCGCCGTAGTCTGTCTGCCTTGCACAGGTGGTGAGATGGGGTCTCTATTGCTGATGTGGTCGAAGCTGGAGTCGTGCGGCTGTACGCCAGGGCTTCTTTACGTTTGGCGATGATGTCTGGCTTTTCTCGTCTGACGTCTTCATTTGGAATGTTTACTTGACGTTGTTTTAGCAATTTTGGCTTCCGAACCGATGGTGAATGTGAAGGTAGCCATATCTTCGGATAAGAAATCCAGGCAAATGGCAGCTTCGACAGCAGAGGAAGCAGCCACTAATTCCTCCAGCGATGGAAGGCGAGCTTATCGCCGCGATCTTGCTGTGTGTGCTACCTTCCCATGAGGTACACACGGAAGGCCACATGGTGTCTGTCGTGGGGGTCCTCGGGGTCGGACGGCAGGGAGAATTGTTCGACATCGCAGAGATCGTGGTTTCAGGGGTAGCGACATCGGTATCACCACAAAACCTAGGCAGGTAGAGATTCGTTATCACGCATACAAACATGAAAGGATCTGTGGCCGAGAAAGTAAAGACGAGCAAAGAGAAGAAGAACAACAGGTGAGAGTTCTCATGCAAGCGTGTGTCATCCGGCGTGGTCTTGTATGACTTCATGTTCGCCATAACGGCAGCTGTCACTTGCCCAATAATTGAGAGAACAAACCTGGTGACTGGCCAGCAGCTCACAAGATATCAAGTACGCGGGGGACTGACATCGTCGGACACTTGCAGATGCGTAATCTGGCAGGGGTTCCAAGTGCTACTCGTCTATTGGCAGGAATGCTCAGTATTCAAGTAGGTATCCAAGATACTCTCCATCGAGGCCTTCCTTAAGAAGTACCCAGTACGTGTACGTGGGAGACTTGTTGTCCCTTCTTCAAACGCGCCTTCAGTATGAATACTTGCACAGATGGGTAGGTGCTACGCAAAATCGGGAATACCTTCCTCCACTTACGTATCTAGAGAAATTGTATTGCACGCAAGTGTCGCATCAACAGTCGCCCTGCCGGTTCGTCACACCCAACTGCCGATATCTCACCTTAATTCAGGATCAGTCGAGGCCAATGGTCCACCAACATGTCCGTCTCAAAGCCGGATATTCCCATTGCTGCAAAACACCCGCTACCTAGGTGCTTCCAGGGTTCGATCTTGGTTAGTCTAACGGTCGTACTATTTACATGGATACAGTCCTAGCGGCGTGGACCCTCCACCGGCTGCCCATTTCTCCTGAACATCTCGTCTCGGAAATTTTGGACCTCGACTCGATTATTCTGAACACCTCTTTTCGTCTCGACTTGGACGATCAAGGACATCTCCGGCTGGGCGTAGGCCTTCACCAGCTGAATCTAGAGCTCTTTGGGAATATTCACAGCAGTTTTTAGGCTGTTTTCTGGATCCCGATAACTGAGCCCCGACCCTATGTCAAAGCGATGCAATCTCCCACTTCCACTAGTGCCGCTCCGCTCCATCGATCGGCGGTCGAGAACCTGAGATTTGACAGCAGACTTGTCATGTTGCATGTCTGTCACCAATGTCGGCCGCCAGTGTAGCAAAGCGGAGGTTCACTAACTCTGACATTTACTCTGGGTCCGATGTGGCACCCGGTACCCTGGTTCTGGGTAAGGGGCTTGCTGACCATGCACCACTGAAGAAAAATACAACCGTCTTCTTTGATCCTCGACACAGCAGCCCCCTCTAGGCTCTGACCCCGTCTAATTAAGGTCCGAAGCCCGGAGCAGCGGCTCCTAGCACATCCTGGGGCCTGGATGGTGGGCGACCGGTCCTTGAAGCGCACGTTGCGAAACCGAACGTCCGCCGGCCGACCTAGAAACCCGAGGAGGTCGGCTTATTGACTTCCTGAGTTCCTGATGTTTCTTTGCCCCTTGGGCCGTTGCCGAAAGTTTGCGGGGGAGGTTGTCGGCATGGTGCCATCGGCCGACCTTCACCACGATCCCGGCTACTAATTCTGGAAGAAGAAATCGCAACCATCCGGCGCAAACATCCCGACCTGACATCATTCGGCTGACTCGCTAGCATCATACGAGCAAGTGTCCTACCGCAGCCTCCACTACACCGTTTTGACAGGTGCGAACCGTCGTGATCGGCTCAGTGCCAGGACGAGGGGATGACAAGGCGGCGGAGACATCTAGGATAAGGCCGGCAGTTTACCCCGGCACCGAGTCTCCACGGGAAATTGAGATAAATGGGGGGACAATGTCGCCCTCAAATCACTTCCTAGGTTTTTCCCCCGCCAGAAGGGCCAAAGCGGACAACAAGGGTTCTTCCAAAGGCAAAACGGCAGAAATGGCCAGATGGCAGAGGAAGGTTTCGGGGGACAAGGACGGGGTGTTGGCTGAACTTCTTGATCCGCTCAACTCGGCTGGTGCGACAGCAACATACGATATCCCACTGGGTTAAACGACCAGCAACCCCGACATGGAATCGGCACCCTCCGTCGGCCATTGGCCTCGGGGTAAACGGGAACCTTCGCAACGTGTCGCCGGGGTGGTTGCCAGCAACGGGTCCGGAGAGCCGGGTCGATCAAATGCAAGCCCAGGGACGCCCATGGACAGTTGCGTAGGGCAGCAGCATCAGACCACTATACCGTATCGGCAATGCGACGTCGCTTGCGGACCCGGAGACGGCGCCGTTTTGGGACTTTGCTTCACATCACAAATGCTAGCGGCCACCCTTTCGGTCCCGAGACCACGGACCGGCCCAGAACACACTGAACATAGCCCACCAGATGTAACATTGTTTGAATAACCGACTTGGACAATGTGTCGTTCTATGTATTCAAACTCGTACCTGGAGGGTCATGAGCAGGGTCGGGGCTTGAACAAGAGATTGGCATGGAGCTCCAGATGCCACATTCGGCGCAAATACTGCTCGTGAGGGCTCGCGTAGCGTGCCTCCCCAGGTCTCTCTGTCAAACTTAGACCCAGTCCGACCCGCTGCCTTCCACAATTGAACCCCCGTCCGTTGAATCTCGAAGCCGACGTCACGATGCATGCTTATTAGACTTGAGGCACGAGTCGGTGTACTTGATCGACATCTAGCACTAACAGAGACTTTCTCGTACGACTCAGTGCGGCGTATCGTATTATATCTCTTTGCGGAACTGATCGACTTTGAAGGAGCTTTACCGCCGTTTAGGATTTCAGCGACTTCCTAAGAATTGACCAAACCTAGAAGCCCCACGGCGGAACAAACACAATCTTACAGTCAAGCTGGATGACAGGCTGAGTCACCTGCGTGGTTGATCTGCAAAATGACGCCCGCGAAGGGGCCGGACTTGCCATGAGAATGACGGGATACCAAAGAGTCGGTCCTCCTCGAAGTATGAAGTGTGGCGCCTATAGCTGGCGAAGAGTGCTCGTGGCGAGCGAGCGAGCTCAAGATGGGTTTGAGAAGTTTCTTACTGGTCAGCGAAGTTACGTTGAGTTGCTCACTTCGCATAGTATTCAAGCACAGAACCTCATGCCTTAAAACGCCTCCTCGACACGACCGTATGCAGTATCTCCACACCGGAATGGCCACATCGCCAGCTGATCGAGCTTCCTGTATGCACACAGTCTCGCATTGCCTCAAGGCATAGTGCTGAGACCATTACGATCCTACCAAGAATAACGTAAATAAGGCTCCGACACTATCACAAGAGCAGACCGGAGTGGAGGGCGGGGGCCATGTAGCAGTCGAGGGAGCACCCGTACGACACGAAGCTTAGCGAGTAATCCTCCTTTTGTGTGTATCAAAGCGTCTGACTGCATGAGGAATTACAGATATTATGGGACATAGACACCCAGTCGAGGAGGGCGCGGTAGCCGTCTCCACCCGGGGGGCTGCAAGCCATCAACGACCCGTACATGGATGCTGACACCACTCTGTCTGTCGCCTTATCGTCCGCGGGAGCTATGGACACGATCGCCGAGCTATATCTACGTGGTCAGAGAACTCTGCGAATCATCACTTGCTTCATGGGAGCATGGAAGAGGTTGAGCTGGGGCCAGAGATGATCCATAGCTTCTGCAACCCAGTCAGCCTGCAAAACATGGCATCTATTGGCACTCGTGCCGCCCACGAAGATCCACGAGAGACAACAGATGAGGGGTTATAGAGCCAACAAAATGTAAAAGTGGGAAGCGAGGGGTGCTCAAAACAGGCCAGAAACATGGGGACCAGGCAGGGCAACAGCGGCTCGCATGAAGCAAAAAAGAAAAGAAGAAACCATTGTTTGTGGAGAGGGTATATCGCGGCTCTGTTATACACCCTTAGCTTTTTTTTTGTGCGGTGGGCGCGCGCGCGCGGATGCCTGCGTCGCTTCTTTTACCCTCGAACCCGCCGCAGCCCGGCGCCCGGTCCGCACCGGGCGATGCGATGAGGGAACAACGACGGTAAGTATTTGGCATTTCAGCTCAGCAAGTATGGAGTAGCTTGCAGGATCTCATGACGAAACCCCTCCATGCTCCAGCCAACGAACGCATCCTACACCGGTAGCGGCCCGTGTGAGTGTGTGTATAATACGCAATAGCGCTGTCAAATAAGTCAGCTTCACTCTGTATCGGCCAAGGAGGGTGGGAACTTTAGTTCTGTGCGCAATGGAATGATGACCAAATACGTGGTGATCAGCTATGCCGTGGTGAAGGAAGAGGCGCATGGCTGTCAGGTTGACACTTCAATAGTTGACGGCATCGCACGACAGAAAGAGAAACATTCGGCTGGGACGGGATCAGGTTGTGACACATGCTTGGTCACCACAAACTGTGGTACCATTAGTTTTCTCTTCATTCCATGCTTCATGTAGCAGCATTGTGTGTACAGACAGTATTCTCTACCATCAACTTAGATCTTCTCTGCCCCGTCCGTCCACTTTGTTTCTCCCAAATACTTCTTCCCAATGTTTGTGCGCCAGTTCCCAATGCCCAGAGAAGGGGGGAAAGAAAATACGAAAACGCCACAGATCAGATCAGACCGCAACCGAGGATACACAGTCTACTGTGCTGAATATGCCGATGTGTTGACCTCCCAATGAAATATAGAAAACAAAGGAGACGAAAAAAGAGAAAGCAAAGAGGAAAAGAGATGTAGGAAACCAAAGAAATAGACCAAGGAGAATGGGCTACAAATGCTGTGCTGTGCTGTGCTCGCTTGCTGTGATTCTGCTTTTGCTTTTCTCCTGTCTCCTCATGGAGCCTCCCTTCCAGTCTCCCCACTCTGGAGTCGACTCAGGATGTCGCCGTATTTTGCGAGAGACTGGCATGTGCCGACATCACTCTCAGTCCAGCTTCCCTCCACAACCCCACTGCACCGGTCCTGGCATGTGTTGGTGTCGCTCCATCTCGAAACCCCAAAATACGTCGATAGCCCACTGGCTGTGCTTCGGATCCGCCCCATTTGGCAAAGCAGCTGACTGGTTGTACTTCCTGTACCTCTCCATGTCCCGAATCGAATTAGGCGTAGAAGATAAGTAGGCGTATTTCGGTGCCAGATCGTAGAGCTTTCCAGTTTTATGACATCCGCGTGGCACACAGCAGGCCAAAGTGGTGAGAGTGACATCAGGGAGGGTGCGTCGGTTGATATCCGGTGAGAGTGAGAAGCAGCAGACTCAAGTTTTCTGCTGTAGATTCAAATAGTGGGCCTCCCAAGTGAGGTAAGTTGACAGAAACGTCTCGTCGAGGAGTCACACTTTAACCACTGCACAAGGGGCAGTGGCCTGGGACTACGATATATCGTTCGTGTGGACCACTGCCACAGGCACGACTCCGGTTGCCATCGACTGAAGTTCTGAAGAAGTGTGCACCCGGGTCGATACATGAGGTGTAAATGTAGTAGTTCTTAGTAAAGTCGCACATGATGGGCAACCAGGCGAAAAACTGTTCCGAACGTCAGTACTCTAGATTATTGGCCCCGAGGAAGCTTCACCTACGTTTATTGTTGGAATTTATGTCCGTTGATATGCTACAGACAGAGTTGTAGATAGTTTTGAAGTCGGTGGCCAAGTGTGAAGTGCGCGGTCACTGTCTAAGCATAGCTTATGGCGGGAGTAAAATGTGTGCGTCAGGCTATACTAGTATGTAGTCGTGACAAAGTCCGAACTTGAACAGACGGAGGAGAGAAGAAGAGATGACAGGCCGGGCATGTAACGAAGAGTATACAGTGAGGTTGAGAGAGCATAGGAGGTCAAGACTGGTTTTGTATTCGGGCACCGAAGGCTGGTTGTCAAAAAGGTGTGTACGTGTGGTTGGTCGAGGCCCGATGGGATATATATGAGTGAGACGAGAGCACAGGGCCAGGGCGTGCGGTAGGGTAGGTACCTTGCGAGAAAGGAGAAGCAAGGCGCAAAGCTTTGGTTTTACACAAACTGTGAACGGATTTGAGCTACCCTGTCCATGTCTGAGCCATGACGGAAGCGCTTGCATCGAGAGAAAAAAACAAAAAAACGGTCGTTAGGACGGACGGACGACGAGGTCCAGGGTTGAGGTCTCTCCGCCTCGCAAGGTCCAGGTCTGTGACAGTGGGTACAGGTGGGAAATTCCCCCATCAGGCGATGGAGGGCTTTGACAGTGGACGGGGGCATGGGGACGAGAGAGGGATACATGAGAGGGAGGTATCTGGACCCCTGGTCATAACTGCACACCTCGTGGCATCTGCAAGGTAAATCTGCTATCGCCACGCCCTCTGACGAGAGTGGGGAGAACTGGATGGGACTGTGCAGGGACGGGTGGGCCCCAAGTACCAAGAGCGACACAATCGAGGTTCTGAAGCCCACCCAGAAGGGCAAAGGGACTGGAACAGGTCTGGGTCAGCCTTGGTTTTATTGATTGATTCGTACGGCATGCCGGGAATGGTGAGAGCTGACATTATGGCATTGTGGCTGGGAGGTTGGTCTTGGTGTAACTGGCAAGTGATATTCACTGTTGCGGTCGTTGGAATATGGGTGTGCATCCACCGCCTGTTGCTACTCTTGACCAGTGGATGGGATCATCGATATGTCCTGCGCTGACAACAAGGGCGTGGGAAATATCCTTCAGACGGGATGTGCAGGCTGGCGGGCGTCAATTGTCCGTGGATCGCCTTTGGTATCAACCCCGCCCGCGGAGAGGCTAGAAGACGTGGGAGATGACCACTGCCGACGTCTGCTGTAACATGGTTGGGCTTCGCGAGCCACGAGAACAGACGTCGGGTTGTTAAGTGACCCAAATCAGCCATGCTCTGTTGTCGGTAGTGCATACGGAACAAATGGAGGATACAATGCGTAGCAGCACAAAGACCACCACAAGCACTTGGCTCCAAAAGACGGAGAAGCCGTCGCTCGACGGCCAAGGTCCTCTGTAGTACTGGAAGCACGTATTGTCTGTAGTCCCATTGCATGAATCCCTGTAAAACGCACCGACCTGACCAAGCTGGTCTCTCTTCGCGGGAGGTGTCAGGGCGGGATGTCTTTGTCCCAACAGACCGAGACACAGGCACCGAGGGCTGGGTTAGCGAGCGAAGGGTGAGCTGTGTCTCCGCCTCCACCTCGGAACACCTCTGCGGCTCAGAGTCATCCATCCACTCACCACTACTCCGAAGGCCAGCCCCAATTTGCTTTTCGGCGCAAAAGGTAAGTGACAGAAAAGAGAATACCTACTGAACAAGTACAGGCTATAAGTGACGTTGGCTCGGCGATGATGATTCGAAGCGCTTTGAAGCGAGTAGCGAATGTGATGACCGACGTATGTATGCAATGTATTTGGAGAGATATTGAGACGCGGCATTTGGCTGCCCGTAGGTGTCTTTCAGCATCACTGAAGAATCGTGACAAATTCGGTCCCGAAAGCATGGACGAATTGGCCTGAAGGCGGAAGGGTAATTGCCGTGGGGGGCCGTTGGGGAACGTGGAGGGACGCAAGAAAGTAGGGCGTGACATTGATGGCGCGGGTGCAGGCGTGGTTGTTGCAAGATCAATAGCAGAGAGTTGCTGAGGATCTAATATCGAGTCCAGCCAGTCGAAGTACCGTACAAGGGGTGTGGATGATTTGCTTCAAGGCACGCAAATGTTGAGATGGTCGATATTAGCGGGTTGTGCAGTTGCGGCAGAGAGTAGGCGAGACGAGATTAGAGAACAACGTCGGCGAAGTCGGCGTACGACACAGAGTTGGCTGGTACGTCTATAGTAACACCCTTCCTTTGTGGCTTATGGAAGCGGTGTCCAAACTCTACTATAGTAGACGACACCTAGACGACATGATGGGCGCCGCTATTGCCATGGCCGGCGCCGAATGGCGGCGGCAGCAGTGGCCCAAGGTGGGAGCATAGGGTGGCAGTCGGCTTCCGATGTCTAGAGCTGAAGATGGGACCCAGGGTATCGTCAACATATCGGCAAAGGAACGGTAAAGCGTCTCGGGCATGCCCGTTTTGGAGCGAAACGTCTTTTGAGTTGATCCGAAGTGCAACGTCTTGGGGGTGTTATGTCAGGCCTAGCACGGCCGAGACCAGCATGATGAAGCGAAGCGAAGACGAAAAAGAAGCCGTGCCGAGAGAGGTGAGTGACAGACGACCTGAGTCTATCCGTACACCTTGGAGAATGGGTGGGATGGTGGTGGTAGTCGGCTGAGTGAAGCGATTCGGGAAGAGACCGGAGACAGGGCCAGAGTCAAGAGGAGACAAGAATCTGAAGCCTGGATCAGCTCATGATATGAAGGAGGGATGAAGAGATGGCGGGCGTGCGGCGTCAGGCCCCTGTTGGTAGGATATGCAGCGGACAGACGAATTGAAATGCAGTACTCCGTATACTAGGAAGCAAGATTCGATATGAATGGATGTGGGCAGTGGCGTGACTGGGCAGACGCGGGCATGGGCCAGCTGCTCTGAGCATCTCAATCTCAAGGATTCATGAAAGTGTGCTCCGTATGCATCCCTACCTTGAGAAGGTAAGGTAAGGTATCCGTAAATTGGCACGATTTGGGAGGGAAGACGATGATGAAGATGCAGAAAAAGGAGAGAAAATTGTCAGTGGCAAGGCCGTGCTCTGCAGCAGTAGCGCGAGGTAGCTGCACACTGCAGAAACTGCAGAACGGATGTCGATAGGAAGGAGCTGGAGGTGGGTGTGGAGTCGACGGGATGTGCAATGTGCAGGTGCGACCTTACCTTACCTTGGGTGCGGGTGCGGGAGGCAGGTGGGCAGGTGCAGTTGGAGGGGGGAGGAACACCGGGAAGGTGCAGACCGGGCAGCAGGCTCGTCGAGAAGACGGGAAGGTAAGCCCGGTGAAGGAAGGGAAGGCATTCCGGATCGTGCCTGTCTTCCATGCCGACCTTAGATTCCTTGAGGTACTTCCTTAGCTCAGGTGCTTTCTCTGGGCATCATAGGTGACTGAATTATTATCATCATCAGAAGGCACTCAGACAGTAAGGTAAGGTAAGGTAGGTACCGTAGGTAAGGTACATTACCTGATTGCCGACAAATTACTAATTGTTGGCATGGGAGGAACGAGGAAAGAAGAAGGTGGGCGCAAAAGGTACCTCCTCACCATGCTTTCCTTTTCCCGTCCCAAACTATGCAGGCAGTTTTCCCTCCTCGCCTTGTGTTTGGAGAGTACCTGTAGGCCTTGGACCTTCAGGAGGATCACCCATCATCATCATCATCATCATCTTCTTCTTCTTCATCTCCATCTTCATCCGCTTTCTTCTTCTCCACCCCCTTGCTCTTTTCCCTTCTTCAGCCCCGTGCCCGCATGTCTCTCACTGGACGCCCCAGACATTATATGCAGAAAATCTTGGTACTGATCAGTGATGGCAAGCTATAAGCTCTTAATGTGTGATCTGCCTAGTAAGGTAGGTAAGGTAAGGAAGGGGATGTATCTGTAGGTGTATTCCTATATGTGACAGGCTCTCACGCCAGGGTCAGCCATCAGATACAAGGTATGGCCAGGTATTTCACGCCGAAATATCATCTGTGAGACTGAAGCGGTGACTTCCAGCTGCCACAGCTGTTGGGGGACGTGCTTGTAAGTTCCATTGTTGAGCTGTATGGTAATGGTACAATGGCAGTGCAGTGCTACGAGCTCCATGCTTGAGTCCCGACGTTTCTCCCTCAAGCAACCCTCCAGACATGGGTGCATTTCTTGGCTGCTGCCCCCCGGGGATGAAGAGCTCTTGAGGGGTTAATACGTCGAGTCAATGAGGTCCATGGGGAGAAAACATGAAGTTGAAAAGCAAAGAAACGGAAACATATTGCCCCGCCCTTACCTTCTTTTTTCGATGTTACAATGCTGCAATGGCCATCATTGCTGTTGGCTCCGTTTGGGCTTGATGCTCAACCAAGGCATGAATTCGCACCAAGGAATCTCTCAGCCATGGGCAGTTGCCGCGTTGTGTCCCCCAGCCTGCGATCTGAACCCAGTCCGAGGTGCAGGCGCATGAGAAGGCGCGACTGCCCTCGGTAAAGGACCACGCGGAAAGCACTGCACACATAGATGGCACACAGATGAGGTAAGACAGCGCCCACTGCTCTTTCTCTGGTACTTGGCCCTCGTGGTTTGTACCCAATCACCCAGTCAAGCCAAGGTCAAGGCCAAGGTGTAAGGTGTAAGCTAGGTACGGAGTACGTACTTCGTGATACAGGGCCCTGGTCAAGGTAATGGTCCATCCAGAAGGAGCAGACCCATGCAGGGCACCTTCCCTTTAGATTGGCCCCGTGCCTGTTGCAGTGTTGCTCCCCATGAATGATGAATCCATGTGCCGACACGACATGACGCTCGACTCAAGACTCGATACTCTACTCAACCTCAATCCGAAGCACAAGAGGCCACAGCAAACACGCTCATACACACCACCTCTTTCTTCTTCCCCCCTGGTTTCCAGAACCCCTCATCAGAGTTTGTCTTGTCCTTAGATCGCTTTCCTTCTCCTCCTCCGCCTTATTATCACGCCGAGCGAGAACTAGCATCTCACTGGGCTGAAAGCGCTCGAATCGTATCAGGCTCCGATTGCCGTAAGAAAGAAACACCAGCCAATTCACGCTTTGCTTCACCGATGTATGAATAATTTAGGGGAAAAGACTGTAGCCGTGCCCCTGGCATACAGACTCACTTCCCTTCTTTATGCCCAACATGTTCCGCGCAACGCCCGGCCTCTCCACACATCAACATCTCGATTGAGAGACGCCCACACCAAGACGGTATACCGACGCCCCCGGACCCCGTCTCCCGTCCCCCGTCGCCGGCCCTCTTCTGACTGACGCCTTTGGTGCTGGCTTACTCGTTGTTTACCCTCTTCCGTCCCGTCACCTTCACGGATAGAGTCAGTCGCAGCAGGCCCGAATCCACGTCGGCTCTTTTCGTCGTTTCGCGGTCAAAGCACCACCAGCCCACCTGCCAGCACCCACTCACACTTTTTGTCATTGGCCTTGTTCTGGTTCTTGTCTACGAACCAAGTCAACCTGTTACGGCACCTCGCATTCCATCGTCACACACATCTGCTTTCCTTTTGGTACTAAGAGGGTGGCATTCAATCTTCCCTGTCACGGACACGCCACCCGTACCACCAGATAGTATTGACAGATAGGTGGCTACTTGCTGCCTCCAATCGACGTCGCTTTCTCCCAGAGGTGGCTTTTCCGGAGGCTCAGACTGCTACTGACCACCATTCGCCCAGTGCGATCCCGGGCATACACGGTTACACTGCATTCATTGCAGGAGATTGGACCTCGGGCCCCATAACGTTGCTCAATCTTTCACACTTCTGCTTTGCTCTGTTACGACCAGGCCCTGCTCGCCTGGGCTGTTTGCATTGGCTGTGCCATAGCTGAGATGCCTTGAAGACGGAAATCAGCCAGAGCATGGGCGACTCGATCTCATCAGTAGCTCTGCTCTAACAAGGCCTCTCTGGTAACACCAGCCCAACATGCACCTTTGGCGCGGGCCCTTTGAGAAATCCAGCGGTCTTCTACAACCAAGTTGCAAGGTAGAATTCCCTGGGACGACGTACCTGTCGGCATTCCATAATGTTTATTAGTCCCCAGACGATGTTGGCCAAGAAGGTCAAACACCCAACGCAGCCATTCTCGCACTGGTATCGATGATATTGGAGCCGCTGTGAAAGGATAGTCATTGCCACGGCGTTATAGCTGGTGCTACTAGCATCAAGACACCCTACCTGTCCATCGGACATTCCCTTTGTACAGCACACCGGAGCCAGGTCCGGACACGGTTGAGTGCAACACCATCCAGGCTTCATGTGCTAGGTCAATAGCCCGAGACCAAATGCCATGGAGACCGCAATGGGGATCCGATGCCAAATGTGGACGAAAGCAAGATCGTGACACCGGCTATCCCCTTTGGAGCGTCCTGAACAGAAAGTACGAGCTGGCAAAACGATCAGTAGAGTCGAAAGCGGGCAGTCTTTGTCGTCTCAATCGCCGTGTGTACGATGTGACACCCCGCAGGGACCGTCCGTCTGCGACAGAGATGCTCGAAAGCTCACGCCAATATCTGGCCCTCGGCCGCAATCCCCAATGCAATAACATGCCAATTATTGGATTGTGCTATCGACACTTTGCAACCACTGAACCAAGATCGACCCATGCCATGGTTTCTGGCGCACCCAGTATTCCAGTGGCCCACATCAACTCATTTGACGCCCTTGCCTGCACTATATCTCTGTCTGTTAAGGCCACTTCTGTGTTGACAATCGCATTACCAAACGTCTATTTACAGCGGTGCCTGATGGAACGGTACTCGGAAGCTGACCCCGGCTTGCCCTGTGAGGTCCACCTCGTCAACATGCACACCATGCGGCTCGGGACACGAATACATGGGCACTGGACCTCAGACAAATAATCTGGCAGGTCAGCCAACATGCCAACGTTAGTCCTCTACTCGGTATGAATAGAACGCAGATGCAGATTAAAGGTCTCGCGGAAAGTGGAGTGCGTTGTCAACGGAAGCCGGAGGGCGGAGCCGCGGTTCCTACTACTGGGCGCCACGACAAGGCGTCAAGGTCGAAAGAACTCAACATCCTTCAGCCACCCACCTGGGCTGACTGTCTGACTCTGATATCGCTTGAGAGCTTGACAGATGAGCATACCTGACAATCCTTAGGGATACAAGTTACAACATGTCTGAGACATTGGGACTGTGCTCGTGGATGATCGGATCAGTGATCAGTGGCTTGCTAGACCCCCACTCCACGGAAGCCTGCCCCTCAGGCGTTCTTTTGGAAATGTCACTCCGGTCGCCTACGGAAGAGTTGGCGTGCACCGTACCAACTGAACGAGTCCAATCGTCCTCAACGCCCCTGACGCCGGTAACGCTATGACGACACAAAACGAGAGAGCCTCTGTCGAGGGTTGAAATTCGAATCCGCATCCAATAACCTCATGGACCGCACTGGTAGAGCTCCGAAGTTCTTTTGACATCTCGACTTAACCTCCCTATTCTGGGTGGTGTCTGGGAGGACAATGTATGTTCCCTTCGATTTGATGCGGTCAACGTCAGTGAACAACTTCTGCCAGGGTATGCTGTTCATGATGCAAGCCGATCTCATCTGGGACAGATCGGAGATGAGCAGGTGTACTCCGTACGGGTAGAAGAACGGAAATCACTAGACATTCCCAAGAGGGGCACAAAGCGACGATGGAGAAGGGCACAAAGCGGCAGGACGCGCCATCAACTCAATGATTGACCCGGGGCATTGCTTGCTATTGTGGCATCCACGCAAATGCAAGGCCCTCGTCCATTTTTTTAGTGCCTATCCGACCGCACACAGACAACACCAGCTTTATGGGACGGTTGCTGGCTTGCGTGGGGACAATTGCAACAGGTCACGTCGTACCAGAGAGACGGACGCCAGCCGCATACGGATTGCCGAGCTTCGGGCTGGCCTGCCAAAATCTTAAAAAGTCTGGTTCCAGATCCAGGCGTGCAGAATCATCGTCCAAGGGAGGGGCGTATGGGATTTGACAGATGATGACCCTGCATCTTTTCCTCTCCTCGGGTAGCCACACCTCGTAATGTACAGAGCATTCGTACCTCCTAGGACGCTGTGGCTACTAGCCCACGAGCTCGAGCATGTCTCACCCCATGACAGCGATGGTCTTGGAATATGCCGACTTTGGTGGAACAATACATTGTTATCCCACTAGCAATTGCGAAGCGGGCCAAACCGGCAACAGCTCTCTACGCATTATGTGATCGATTTACACTCGGCTGGACAGGGGGCGTGGTTAGGACCGGTACGGATACAAAGGAGAGATAGAGAGTATCCGTACGGATAGCTAATAGAGAAGCATCGAAGGCGTCCAAGACAAACAATGACGCAGCAGGGAAGCAGAAAAGTTCCGACCTTCCGACTGGTTTCTCGCAGAAACACTGAACGCCCGTCCTGCCCAGCTCCGAGCTCGACCTTGGGGCAGGCCAGCAGATCCCGTGCCTGATGTGCAACAGCGTTTTATACAAGGCGTCCTACCGAAATTCAGGGCTACCCGAAGGTCAGTCTTTCGAGGCCATGGATCCTTGTCTGTTGCCCAACGTAACGTGAAGCAGGGAAGGCTGACGGGTCAGGAGCTTGACAGTACACTAGCAATCGGAACGTACGGCGAAGCGGCGAAGCCGTTGTTTTCCCAGTCAATGGACATGTTCTTCATCGAGCTTGCTTCCGGTTAGCAGCCACAATTCCCACTCGAGAAGAGCCACCAACCCAAGATACATAGATGGGTCCTCGGGGACGACGGAATACGTTCGACGATCTTGCACCCACCAATGGGGGAGCGCCCTGCAAACAGTGACTAAGCAAGCCCCTCCATCTTCTTTCCAAGAACGCGCACCATGATATCCAGCACCTGAAAGAAAACCAGTAATACTTGCACCTCGCCATCGCCTCGATCTTCCCCGTTGAGTGCGGGCGTCGCTCGTTGCACTCTGGCTTCCTTGGCAACCATTGACCTTCTTCACACTCATGTTTCGTTGCAGCTCTTGAGCTGCTGCTCTCCCCTGCCGGAGAGCCAGGAGTCACCGTCAAAGCGTTCGTCGACATACCCACCCTCAGGTTTCACACCAGACTTCGAAATGATCAAAGCGCCATCCGGCCTACTCCCCACACCACAACCCCAAATTCCTCATCTGATCTCCCTGTCCCTTGCCCTTGTCAGCTCCCTGCACGGCGGCTGCCAAAGCTGGATGATCGCATCAATCGGAATTTGGGCGAATCATGGTGGTTCCAAGTCCTTTCTGACAGGTACCCGACGGGCAAAGTCTCCTTGTCCCATGCTCGCAACTATCGACTAGAAGGGGTATTATGAGGGATGCTTGCGCCGGGGTTAACCCAAAAAAAGCCTGACAGCAAGTGGAGAGTCTTGCAGAGACCGCTCGACCTCGAAGCCATGCTCGCCTTATGGAGGAGAAGCGAGAGAGGAGGGGTGCGTCTCCATTCCGCAGAGTCTCTACATACATAGGCATAGCCTGGATATCCGGAATACGAAGGCTCGAGTCGATGTCGGTAACAAAGTTGCAGATGAGAGGCAGAAGTGGGTTATCGACGCACTGTTGTGAAATTGATAACGTACCACGGCACGACACCAAAGTCCAGGTAGTACCATTCACCTTGGGCATGCTACCAATCTCACACCAGACCGCACGTACTTTGACTTCCGGCCTCACGCCCCCCCATGGCATCTCCCTATACCAGATTGAGATATCTGGCGATTTTTGACGTTTTCACACCAACGCGCGTAGCTCCAACCGGCTCACAAGGTCGATGAACTAGACCCACAGATTGCAGACGGCAGTGGTTGCGTGTCAGCGCGGCTCATGTCTGTCGAGCATCGCCTGCTCTTCGGCTGGGTGGAAGGCTTCCTTGCTTTGTCGGTGCCTCTGTGGGGATGCAAGCTCCGCGGGCCGAGTCTTTGACGGTGTAGCCTCTGCTCATGCCTGCCATTTATCGTCGGCGGCCGACAACATCCTGGAAAATTCGAAATCCCATCACCGCGAGGTTACCATTGTCAAGGCCCGGGGTCCGAAGGCACCCTTCACGTAGCGGAGACGTATGCACGACAGTGTTTGTGGCAACGACGGACCGAAGAATATCCCCACCCGGCCCCCATGCCGGAAAACAATCTCGGTCTCGTCTTGTTGCTGTCAGCACTGATTGGACTTGTCTCCCGACGACCCTGTACCAAGAGCCTCTCTGCCATGGATCTGCAACTCGCACTGGATAAGATAAGATAGTATATCTTGGTCTAGATAAGGTATCGCTCAGTCGGGACGACGTCCGGACATGGTCACGGAAGAAGCACGTTTCCCCTCCCAACGACCTTCGTATTGATATATTTGTACACGGCGCGGAAAAACTGGAGACAGCCCGATCTACTTTCACCGTAATGGCTGCTACCGTTCCATCGCAACATCCCATCTCATGAACGGCGGAGACGGCAAAGACGACTGCCTCATCTCCGTCGACGGGGTCTCCCGGTCACTGAGAGCATCATGCTGAAAGACGCGGCTATTTTCTCAAGCTTTCTCTGTTGCCGCGTTTCTGGCAGAACTTTCAACATTCGGAGACAACTTCAAATGGGGACTTGTCCGCTCATCTGTGACGGCCGGCAGCAACTTAATTGTAAGCCTAGTCCCGAGTCACCACCGGCAGTAACTCTGTGCATCTGCTCAATCGCGAAGTTGGTAGCGAATCATGATGTGTTCAACCCTTGAGCCTAGTCACCTGATGTCGTCTTGAAGCAACCTTGTACTCCGTAGTCAAGTTGGGTTGGAGGCGATCATACCAAAACACGCTCACCGCTTGCTTCCCCTCTATGACTATTTTACTTGAGGGGCCCGAGGGTGTTTTGGACACATTCGAGATCCCTGGAAGAAGGTTCATCGAGAACCCAAAATAACCTTGGAGCAAATCATGCAGCTTGAGAACGAGTGCACAGAACAAGCTCGGTGAACGGACGGTTTGAGGCTCACAGACGTTCCTCACGTCATCCTCGCTGGCCGTTCGGCAGATATTTGTCGTCCAGTACAGGGTCTAGGGGTCTTGACTCTCAACACTTGATGCTAATGAGCTCCCTTTAGCCACATGCGCGGCCGGAAAATGTTTCGGCTCGATTGAGCCATTCAGATGTCAGACAACCAGCATCTGATATAACGAATGACGGTCCGTCATCCCAGCGTCATCGTCCCGTGATTTCTGCTCTACTGCGATGGCGACGCATGTTTCTCGCCGTCATCTCACCCTAACACATGTTCAACGCGAGGTTGATATTTGCGAAGTTGAAATAAAATGTTTACAACTATTCAGCTGACGCGAAAATTACAACACCGTATCATTCGAGTCCGCTCCAGAAGCTACCAGAGAGAGAGCAGCATGCGCAGCCGAGCCCGTCCACCGTTTCGTACGGACTTCCCAACCACTATCCTACAACCGCCAACCCGGCTCCAATCCAAGTTCACAATGCGACCAGGGCGGCAATGAGACCTCCAAGAAACGCAACCGGACCCATTGTAGGCGCAGCATTCGGTGTGCTGGTAGCAGAGGCGGACGCCGTAGCTCCGGTCGCAGAGGCGGTCGTTTGCGAGGCAGTGGCTGATGATGTCGAGTTGGCGCTCTTACAGACGACTTGATCGGGGACGGTGACGCCTGCTCCGGTGCAGATGTCTTTTGCGTACTTGACGGCGGTGTCCTGGTCGGCTTGAGGACAGGCACCGGCGAGACAGCATGCGATGCCGTCGAGGAAGCCAGAGTTGGAGCAGATGCATTTGACGTCGATCTGACTGCAGCCAGCAATGCCACTGCCAGTAGTGTATTGATTCACGCAGCCTTGCTATTCATTCGCAATCCGGCCGTTAGCACACGACTTACAGGCGACTATGAGCATCTTTGGCACTCTAGCAAACGAGAGAAATCAGTAGGACCAGGGGGAACCTACAGCGCACGTGGGTAGCGCGTTCTGCTGCGCGGCGGCAAAGCCGGCAAGCGCGACGACTACAGCGGAAGATCTCATGGCGACTGTGTTTCGAAGACGAGAAGACGTGTCGTGCGTAGTCTGAGCGCGTCAATGAGGAAGCATCGACGAAGAGACGATGTTTGCGACAGCACGGATGAAGTTGTAGCGAGGAGAGCAGAAGAGTAAAGAGTGAGGCAAAGGAACAAAGAGGACCCCGAGAGGGGAAAAGCTGAAAGCTTGTTGCGCTACGGATACATGGCACTGCGACCGTGGTGGCATACCACTTCCCCGATTCAAACTATCACACTCAGTATGAGCGCCACCATCTTTATTTTGTTTCCCCCTTCCATCAACCGGCCCCTTGGCCATGGACGCTTTCGGGAAATCACACCAATCATAACGTTGCACCACTGTAACAAATGACTTGTCTCATTGGCTGTTGCTAGGTTCTTATGAGCTCAATTAAGTTTAAACTTCGGAGCACTGAAGCTTATTGGGGAACTCATTTGGCAAGCCTCCAACTTGTTAGTGACTTAGCAAGCATGCTAAGTCAGGGTCGCCCAGACACTCAATGGCCTAGCCCACCCGGATGACCCGGAGACTTTGTGGACGGTCACGGTGCCCTGCTCCACTCATCTTGAGGATTGAACGGTCCGGGAGGGGAAGAGACATGGCCGTCCGGGGGCCCGGGTTTACCGGCAGCTCCGTATCGGTTTGCTCCCACGATTTGCTTCTCTTCATTCCCCCGCCTTGCACCCGTTGTTTGGGTTACCGCCGTGTCTGACCGCGAGGGAGACTGAAACATCATCCAAACTTCTTAGAGGATGTGGACGCGTGGCGCTCACCTGTCTGGGTTATTTGGTCGGGACGGAGGAGCTCTTTGTCAACTCCGCGCAGACCAGCAAACATTCTTCCTTCCCGTCTCCTAATTCTCTGGACGACGATCAAAAGGTTATCCTATTCGTACGTGCGTCTTGCTCCGGCAAGATGAGGCGGAATCAAGCTTGAAGAGATCCCTGGGCCGCTCGGCCACCACTTTTGATCACCTTGCCGGACGGCCGTCTTTCCCCGCACCAGCCGCCTGACCTCCATATCCAAGGATTCGGGAGAATTGGCGTAGAAAACCGACATTGGAGACACGAGCACGGGCGTGCTTTCATCTCCGACTCACGCTCGGAGGCTCAGACTGCTGGCACCACCCACGTAGTCTTGCATTATGCAGCAGCATAGATCGCCCGCTCGATGGCCCGGACCGCTTGTGCCTTTACCTCGCTTCCAGTCGCGGGCGACTCTAACGACAGAAGCCTAGAGGGGAGTTCTTTGCGCCTGTTATGGAGGAGCAAGCCTGGCACGAATACGGGCGCCGTCTGATCTCGGTGCTGCGTCCAGTCCGTGCTCTTCCCAGTTCTATTGACTGTAGGCGCTTGTGAGTGTCTCTGGGCTGTCAGTCTGCGTCACACTGAAATCACAACGAATGCCTGACTTTGCTACCACTCAAGACCTCTGTTTGACGGACGACGCTTGCACTACTTGAAGATCTACATTCTTTTTTTTTTGTTTTTATTGGGGAAGCTGAACAAACTTTGTGTCACATCGCACGTGATGCTTTCCGATTTCGACATTTTGGAGAGACGTCGTTATCGGTAACGGAAACTGCACGCCGAGCCGGGCCAAGCCCCGGCTGAGAAAGCTTGACGGCGCAGCACAAGAATAGCGAGAGAAAGAGCGGGGCATCACCCAAGAAGCGAATTTATTTGGTTCTAACATCCCGGAGCAGGACTGCAGCGCTCGGCAGATGGAAGTGGGAAATCGTACGAAGCTTCCGTACTAGATGTTGTAACCCTGACTGGCCAATTTCCTCCGACCATATGCCATGTTGAAGTCCGGAATGTCTACACCGGGCCGATTTGTAATTGGGCCGGCTCGGACCAGTGACAACCAGTGGATTGCAAACCCGAGGCACCGAATTTCTCTCTAGAGCATTTGGTTGGATCATCTATCAGGGGCAGATGCAAGCCTGATCGACGAATGGGCAGCAATGATAGCCTAACTCACCAAAGCTAGAGTAGAGAGGTGTAGGGAGATCGTCAGACGTCTATCAAGAGCCGCAACCCAATGACACTGCCGGCTACCAGACGATGTCCCCTCTGGCAGGATACCCGATGACAAGGAACCATGTACGTTTGGCAGCAACTTGGTGGTAGTACACTGTCAAACTGTACACCCCTTCATGCTACTGCGACTGGCCCCCTCCTCCGGCAAACAAAGGTCAAATATAGAGATACGAGGCGGGAAGGGCAGTCACAGACGAAGTGACGGCTCTAAGCGCCGGACCGCACCCGTCCCTACTCTACCACTGCCGCAGGGCTCTCTTCGTCTCCATTGTTGCCCCAATCTCCAATCATCCCGTACGACATATATACTTTCAATAGTGGCGCCCGGCTCGCGGCTCACGTCACCGATGGACCTAGCGCCAGACTAGTCCTGCTGTCTAGCAGTCCGCGGCATGCGAGCGTTGTATGCCGTTTGTCGTTGGGGGCTTAGTGGGCTAATTAGCTTAGGATTTACAGTACTGAGGTAAGAAGTTTACCTCCCATGCCACTTGCATGGGCCTCGGGAGAGGGGGTTGGGACGATGAGCCTTTGAGGTGGATTTGGTGACTTTGGTCCCTTTCTTAGCTTGAATCCCGCCCTGGTTCAAGTACTGCGCTGGCTCTCTGTGGCTTGCAGGCTGGGCAGGGTTTCGCGGGCAGAAAGACGCAAGACTTGTTGATGTTGCACTTCTACCCGAAAGCCACACGAGAGAATACGACGAGCAAGTTTTTTTTTCGACCATCCTTCCCTTTTATCGATTTGACTGACTGATCTACTTCGTAGCGTCGAAGGCAACGGCTGGCAGCGGGCGGCTAACAAGGCTCTTCCTCCTCAACCGAGGGAACGGAACGACGCCTCATTGTTCAATTTTTTCTTCTTCTCTTCCCTTATTTGGCGCCAGCGCGAAGGAGACATCAAATGTCGTTGGTGAATCTAGACGCCACGGTGTGCACGGGTCCGTCCGCTTGACGTTCCAGTCCGCTTTCTTGGTGAACGACGACGACGCGCCCCCCTCATCGACATCGTGGGCTTGGAGAGAGATATGGATGCCTAAACTCGCCCTTCCCGCCCTTCCAACCCACCCCCGGGGGAGAAATTCAACCGGAGGAGAATCGATCCGGAGGGAGAAGAAACAGCAAAAAAAGAAAAGAAGAGGAGACGAGGAGACGAGGCTGAACGAAAGCGAGACAGAGAGAAACATCCGAGGCACTACAATGTTGCGCTATGGACCGAGACTAAACCCCAAGCGAGGGAGAAAACAGGAGAAGTTCCAACGAGTCCCACGTCCCGCTTTGGCGCCGCTCCTGTCTTCGACTTTTTTGGCTTCGCCCGCAGTCTGGGCAGAATTGGCGCTACAGGATCTTCTTCTTCTTTTTTTTTCCGGCACACGCAGTAAGTTACCTTAGTTCCCTCGGCTGTAGTCGCTCAGGGCACGCGCGCGCGTGGGTGCGTTGTTCGCGTGCTCAACGAACGAGAAAGAAAACAGAAAAAAAAAAAGTGGTCTCTTGACCTCACTTGATGTGATGCGAGAGAGAGAGGCGTGTGTATATGCATATGTGGGAGAGAAAAGCCATCGCTCGAAGAGAAAGTGGGACAACATCGACATCTGGTGTAAGTACACTTGGATATCCTCACTGTTCGTTCGCCCTACTCTTCATCATCCCTGTTATTTTTGGCAATTCTTTCACAGAGTTTGGTCAAAAAATGTCTCATGATAGAGAGACATTGAGTTCAGGTTGGACTCCATCGAGACGCATTTCGACACTCGCTACTCTCGTTACCGCGGGACACTACTGGTCACGAGACCTATCGAGTCCTGTTTTCGAGGCCCGCCGTCGTCTGACGATGAATGTGTGAAGAAAGTATATGCAACGCCAATGTCGACTTTCATGCATCGTGGATACGAACTTCATGAGACGAGCGAGAGACTAGAAATGCAGGAGATTTGAGCGATTGGCAGAGGGAAATGAGCACCAAAATGCGGGCGTTACAGAAGACTCGCAAGAGAGGAGCTGAGGTTGAAGACGGAGAAAAAAAAAATGCAAAACGATTGCACCTGCCGGAATTCGAATCCGGGTCCCTCGCTGATGCTGAATATCCCGAAATGTGGAAAGTGGAAGGCGAGGATGATAACCACTACACTACAAGTGCTGTTGGTTCATGGTGGATACCGAGGCAGCAATCTCAGGATCAAGGGAAAGCGGCGGGAACGGATGGACCCCGCTCTGGGCATTTCTGAGGTTCGTTGGTGGGGTTGATGGGGTTCGGTGGGATCGCGAGATGAGGTAAGAGGAAGGGTGAGTGAAGATGGGTATGCTGGTGAACCCGCGTTGGATGTTATGTGTGAAAAGCAACCGGGAAGTATGTGGTTTCCATCATCACGATGTGGGAGTCGACACATCGTCGTCCGCTGTGTAGTACCGCGAGCATGATACGGTCAGCAGTCTGGGTTTCGTCCAAAATAACTCCGCTTACACGATGCCGGCGGCTCATCTACGCTCAAGACCGCGCCTGAGCTGGCAATGTCCCGTCTCTGAAGTTGAACTCCTCAGTCCGTGAGTCTCAGTGAAGATAGTCTCCTCAATATCTCTCGGGAGTTGGAAACCCCGGACATGGTCCTCGATACTGTACCTTACCTCGCGTCAAGAACGGACATTGAAGCCATCGAGCTCCCGGTTCCACGTCGCCGTCATACCCTCACTCTCTCGTCTCTGAAGATGAAAGGGTGGTTATAAGCATGTACCAAGTTCCAGGCGCATACGTCCGGTATCAACCGGCGTGAGCGGAGCCATATCTCGAGCAAAGCGGGAGAGGGATGGATGTCACAAGTTCAAAATGTTCCCAAGAGCCACGAAGCTCGTCATTCTGAATCGATGCACTTCAAGCAATAATATCCTGGCGTTCGCAGTCTGGCTGTCTCATCTTTCATGTTGTGAATAAGCGACGCTCACGTGCAAGGAGTGATGGGGACGGGTTGCCTCCAGCCTTCACGATACCTTCAGCAGAGTCCTCTCGAGTCATCGTAGGTCGCTTTCTAGACCGCTATCCATCGCTGGAAGCTTATTGAAAGTCTGACTGCCAATGTAACTGTGTACAATGACCATACTCACGCAATCGCTGCAACTTGGTGGTAAGTCTACTCAATCCTCCAAGACAGTTGACCATACAGCCAGCCATCTCTCCCACGGAACCTCAACTCAAAAGTGAGCTTTCATCTTCACATGACTGAGCACAATATCTCGTTCCCATCATAATCCAAGCTATCCTCTCCTTGATACCATGTTTCCACAGGCTTCTCGTTCCGGGGATAGCGACATGGCAACTCCCTCTGGCTCTCCAAGACCTTTGCCACAATCTTGAGGCTCGCCCTTTCTCGCTCTTTCCGCATCAGTGCATCAACCATGTGAAGTCGCGTCCCCAACTCCAGAATGCTCTGGCAGTCGGAATCTTGTGCTCTCGCAAGTTCGTATTCAATCTTCTCAAAGGTTTCGATCATGTTGACATACAACAGTATGTAGTTGAATGTGGAGTAAGAGCGGTTCCCACAAATATCGTTGTATAAGTCTCCCTTGATCAGATCGAGTATTTGCACTCGACTAGGCCTGACGCGATCCCCGGACACGACTTCAATCGGCCTACCGTTCCGGCCGGTGTTGGACTGGTGGGGCCGTGTCTCACCGAGCTTCTTCAACAGGGCATTCCCTCGGGACAGTAGCTCTTGATCGTCTACATCTAAAGCTTTCTTGACGCGGTCAACCAGACTCTTCTCATCTTTGGTCATGCTGTTCAGCGGAGTATTGGCAACCAGCCTCGAAGCGCGGAGCAAGGCCAAACGAGTCCGTGGATTGAGCTCCTTGTCCGGTATCCATTCAACATGCCAATTCGCTTCTCGGTAAATCAACAAATGAGACTTGGTGTTGAAGGCCAAGTTTCTGCTGACGTCGATTGAGCGATGGTATCCAGTTGATTTTGGGAGGGCCGGCTTTTGTTTCACTCTGCCATCACCCCATAAGAGCTCTCCGATGCCAAGGAAGGCTTCAGCAAAGTTGGACCGTGGAACTTGGCCATCGGGAAAGAAGCTATCTCGAAACATGTCTTGTAGTACTTGATAGTGAGTCAAAGGCTGCTTTATGTGCCCTTGCTGTACAAGCATGTTGTGGAGATGTATCATTGCCGTCGGTTCCTCGAGGCTGTCCCAGATGAGCATGCTTGTGCGGTAGACCCTTTCCAGGCCCTCCATCACTCCCACACCACAGAGGTACGGAGAGTACCTCCACATACCATTGAGTCCGGTGTGATCAAAGCGGGATGTTGGGAGTATGTCGCCAGTCATTGGCACTGACTGGCCCAGGAAGTCGAACTCTCTGCAAAAGACGCTCACGAAATCCATCATTGGCTGCCTATGGGCGTTACGGAGTTCCGCCCCGTAAAAGTGAGCCATCAAGTTGGCAGACCGAAGAAGTCCATTGCTGAACCCCAAGTTCTTGTCGTCGGTTTGAATGTTGCTGTCATCCTTTGTGCTGCCGCCTATAGATAGCTCAATGTCACCGACGTACAGTTTGGTACCGCTTTTGCCTTTGCCTTTGCCGCTGCTCTCCTGATTACCGTTTCCTATGGGTCTGCGTCCCAGAAACCCATCAATGTCTTTCATCGGGCCAAGCATATCCGGAGATCGTGGTCCAATGACATGCCCCCGCCGAGTGGTGTTGGTCCAGCCACATGATACGGTGAAAGCATCGACAATGCATTGTAGCTGAAAGACGCGATGAGGCATGATGTCTTGATGAACATCCGTTCCTGGCTTCTTCATTAATAACGAGACGACAAAACACGCGAAATCCTGAAGACCAAGAAGCGGTTCAGAGCCCGCCAACGGACAGTTGGGTAAGTTTTCAAGCCGCACCCATTCTCCATCACTGCGCTTAGGGGCTGTATAGGAGTTGACGAGATCATAAAGCCAGTTGATTGTGTATGATCTCCGCCACTTCAATCTTTCCCTCTTCGTAGTATGTTGTAAGTCTAGCGTGGGATCCCAGTCTTTGATCTTGATAAGCATCTTCGTAGTAGGCTTCCCATCCTCTGACTGTTGATAGTCTTCGAGGAAATCAACAAGATCCCGGTAGGTGCCAAGCTGAATGTACTCTTTCAAATCGATAGAGGTCGTTTTGGTTCCTCCATGCTGATCACCCGGACTAAGTTTTGCCAAAGCTTTGATGAATGAGCCTTGTGCAGTCTCGAGGTTTCCACGGATGATGGCCGCCACAAGCGTCTCGTATGATTGTAACTCTGGGACCTCGCTGAAGACTTCCAATTCGGTATCCTAGACCATTTCAATAGCGACTTTAGATAGTGTACCGGCAATAGCCCCATGCAAGCCACAGTATGCTGCCTCGCGCCAGACATTCTGGAGATAGTTTCTGAGTACGACGCACTCCTTGGCAATTGCGCAAGCAGCCATAAAGGACTCGGCTTCTCCAGTGCCATCGGCTTCGACGATGCTGTATTGCTCAATAGGTACCTGGTTCAATAGGGCACCGGGAGCCTTCTTCGCCTTTTTCTTGCCCTTGCCCCCTCTACCCGATTTCGCTTGGGCTCGCCTTTGGGATCCACGAAGAGGAACAGGAACGCTGTCACTTGAATTCTCTCCTGAGCTCTCAAGGCTCAGGCTTTTTAAGTCCAATGCCGAGAAATTGATGAAGTCGGCAAGTTTTTCTGGAGTCAAACTGCTGGCATTCGATCGACCTTGCACGCCTCTTGACTGCTCGGTCTCTATCCAGGAATTTCCGCCGAGGGAAACGAAAGCTTCGGTAACGAGTCGGACAAACGTGTCGTGAATCTTGATGTCTTTGCCGTACTGAGGGTCTTCCTCGCTTACGATGCGTCGCAAGAAGGCTAGATGCTCCGTTCTCGCGTTGATGACGGACCTGAATAGTCGGAATGTAGCAGGCGGTATCGCCTGCATGTGCTTGCTCACAAACTTTGCGACCGATTGGAAATCGTTGACATGGATCTGTCCGGTTGTGTTGAACTCGATAGGCGACTCCTAGGCGCCGTTGTGCCTTTTCCGTGTCTTGAAGATAAAGTTGGATGCGTGGATCATCCAGTATGCAAGTTGCCTGGCGTCGCGTTTGTACATGACGAAAGGATTTGATCCCGCCATTACTTATGATGTAGGAGGAATGCTATGACGTCGGCGCCGATGGCAGGCTATGTGATATGGCCTCCTAGTGATGCTGCGTTCCATATCAGCGTATGAAAGATGCAGAAGACCCTCAACTGAATGATACATACAAGCTATTCGTATTGGAACTGATGGTTGGGCTGTTAATCTCAAGCCGTTAACTCCTAAGAAAGGGATGTTGTCGGCTCCCTCTTTGGCGGGTAGTGCTGTGACGAGGAGAGATGCAGCCCCGACCAAACATCTACGCAAGAGCTGTGCGAGGACAACGAATCACCGAACTTTCTTGTGCAGCTATGGGGGCACTCTCCTACCATAGGAATGCCTTGCAGGACTGTTGCGCTTGTCAGCTTGATCCCGGGAAGCTGCTAAGCAGGCTAGGTTCGATTTGGAGCACGGAAGGCGCATATCGTGAACCTACGTCATCACGTTGCTGCCGCCAATTCTTGGGCAGGTCGGCGCTCACTCCATCCCAGGGGCTCCATATTCCTCTTACTGTCTCTGCGCTACTGAAGATATCGACGCTCTTCAATGTGAATATAAAGTTTTAGAGGGCTGTTGAGGAAAACCTCCTGAATGCGCTCTCCAACTAGTCTCATCCGTCGTCCATCGGGCATGAAGGGTAGGTCGAAAGAAGAGAATTCAATAAGCTTACAGATTTGGCCATCCGCCACCCTTGAGAAGATGCTATGGACGGATAGATAGTAAGTTCGGAGAAGAGATATCTTTAAGTTAATCAAGCCGCAGATATACTGCGAAGAAAAGAAGACTCCCCGGCGTCCAGCGTGGAAATGTCACGCTGGACTGATAGCTCTCGCCTGCTCCAAGCCACATGCTAATCCTATAATGCCATAGGGCCATCAACGTCATCAACACCTCTTTGCTTCTATAACCGTCCATGCGCTTCAGAGACTTATTGCTTGGCCTAATCACCCAACCAAGTCGTCGTTCATACGTTTAGTGATGAAAATGATACCGATGATGCGAGTCGTGTGCCCCAGGAACCAGAACGCCATGTGCCCGATGAAGAATGCAACCTTGCGTCTCCCGATGCTAGATCTCTATGCCTGTTTGCACCATCCACAGCTCGCTTTTGTGCACCGTGGACTTCCCGTTTCCTAAGTCATCTAAGTGCAGCCTTCGATTACTGGGGCCGCTTCGTTGGTGACATTATCCAAAGTCTCATCTTTCTCGTTCATTGGCCCATAGCGACCCGGTTCTACTGCTGCATGATGGGTCTGTCAGGATATAAGCCCTGAACAATGGTCCAACACCACCGTGTAGAGCTGTCCTCATCCTTGAGGCCCCGAAGCCAGTTGATACCCTGCGTAATCGTCATGTTCGCTGCCTCGTCGAAAGTTGAGTCGCAACGGCTCTGTCGAATCTGGAAGAGAGTGGGATGCGTTGCAGATAGGTGCAAGAAGATGAGTATGCCGAGGATGTTTTGGGACCAAAAGTAGAGGCAAGGAATCATGCGTTTGTGCTGAGCGGCAGGCGGAAGGATAATAGGCCAGAGGAGGCAAGCCTCTAAAAATCTCTTGGTTGCGGACAAGTCTGTCTCAGTCAAATTTTCTGCTCGTGTATGCAGAGCTTTGTACACAAAAGGTCGGAATAGTAAGTATTCGAGATGGTAGAATCGGGACCGTAGTATAGCTTCGAGCACATCGTTCGAATTGGTGTAGAGTGAATCGTGTAGATACCCCAGCATGGGAGCAGACTGCAACCCTTCCATGGCGTCGGCGGTATACAAGGTTGGCGGTGCGTAAAAGTGCTGGTCAGGAACCTGCGGATCGAGGACAGGAAAGGATGCTTGGAATGCGTCCAAATGTTGCGTCCTGTCCCAATGCAAGACGCTGGGCAAAGAAGTGTGCCATTGGTCGAGCTGCGAAGCCAAATCACCAACTAGATCTTCGAGAGAGTCGGCTAGATCAGGCGAATTCCAGTTTGATCTCGAAGTGGATCCTCCAAGAACTGGTGCATATGCATCATGTCAGTGGGGGTCAAAATATTGGAGATTTCTTCTGATGAGACATATGGGGAGAAGCCGGCTCGCTGCACTTGCGCCCATCCAGGGGGCCCATACGCGAGGCGCGCATCAGAGGCAGACGCAGGTAGCAAAAGACCAAGAATACGAAGCCAAGCGCATATGGAGACTCTGAACAAGGCGTTATCGACGTACGTCGACCAGGCTGGGAAGAAAGTGGAAATGGAAATATGGACGGAAATGGAGAGAGGGTCCAAAACCAGGAGGGGTACGACGGGGAAAGGCAATCCAACTCACTTCTTCTCAGGCTTTTGTGGATCTTGACCCCCAGGTTTCGCAATGAAATCTGGTGTAGGAATATCTCACCACAATTGGATCTCCTGTCGTTGTGAATACTTTGACTCAAACTCGCATCTTCGGTATGAGCATAGGCCGAAAATGTTGGTAGTTGCATGCTCGCCTCTAGCTTCTCGAGGCCGGTTAAAGGGAGGTCAAGTTCCAGGTGAAGACCGCTGCAGCAAAGCACCGGTTGTTAGATGACGGATTCTTGTGGCGGGAAGAGCAACCCTTGCCACAGCTGAAGGTATACGGAGTAACGGAATAAGAAGTGCAAAATAGCAACAAAGGAGATGCAACAGGAGTCCCTTGCTCATCCGCAAGCTGAGGCTGCCTTGGCCAAAGATCCATGGGTAGAACAGGGGCTGGGATTGGGGGCTCGATGGGGCCAGGGGAGGAGGCGTGGGTTGGGATTCTCGGGATGGACTGTAAATCTGCGATGCACGTACGTTTCCATGATGGAGCAATACCAAAAGGCGCGGCGGATCTGATCGCCGCGCACTGAGCGAAGTTCGGCAGAGTTACTACAAAGGTCCGTCAGCCCATTTCCGGATCAGCACCTCACCACAACCATTTAAAGTCTCAGACAGCCCCGGCTGCAGACAGACAGGCCACCACCAACGTTGCTGCTTCTACTTACCTGGTAATCAAGGCACGGCAAGCCAGGGATGCCGATATGTTCATTCTCCAGAACTCCTACGCGAGATTTTGGTTTAGCCAAATCCGTCCGGACAGTCTTCCCCTCAGGTGTTCACTCACCACATGCCGAGAACAGCACTCATAGTACAGCCTGTCGTCGGTCAAGCCAATCCCGGGTTAGTCAAAGCTTCGCACCGTACAGGAGGTCCGCACTCCGAGGTGCGGTCCGGGCGGCCGGACCCGGCTCCGGGAAACTTACCCCGCCAAGATATACATCTGGACATTCTCCAAAGCACACTCTGTCATTGAGAATCCCAAGCGCCGCCGTGCTTCGTTGAAGAACAGAATGCCCGGCGGCCGGAATTCCAAGTCGTTTGTCGTCCTGACAGGTTCACCGACAGGGTGGTCCTCGAAGGCCGCAAAGGCACCGCTCGATCCTCCGACGAGAGCCACCTCGGCAAGGGCCAACACTAGACACACCAACGTAGATGCCGCATTTTCCTCGAACTCGCTCCCGATGACGTCCTGTAGTATTTTCTCCATGAAATATTGACGATCTAGAACAGGATGGATCCGATTAAAGGTATCGAAATACGTGTTGACGCGGTCTACAAGCGTTGCGTAGCTCATCGCCGTCAGTTGTGGTAGTGGCCCATCCATTGGAAAGCCCAACGATATACGTTCATGATAGCTCGCCGTTTCTAACCCGCCTCGAGGAAGGCGCCGGTCTTGGCCTTGCTGATGGAACAACTCGGACGGAAAGTCGGGTTCCCGGAAGGCGGATTGGAGGTTCGGTATTTTGGGCTGGACGTCTTCTAGCTTCTGTCTCACTGCAGGCCACGCCATCATCTTGGTGACTGCAGACGCATATCGGTATGGAACCTGCTGCGAGGGTTTCGGGGTAGGCCGGCCTTGGGCCTTCAAAGTACTTGTCGATGAAGCGTCATCGCCACTATCTTCAGACTGTGAAGAAGACGGGACGCTGATCTGCATGTTCTGGAGCTGGGCGAAGAGTTGCGGTATTTGACTGGTATTGTCGTTGATGTTTTTCACGATTTCGAGTAGTTCAACCAAGCTTTTGTCTTTTCTATGGCCAGTTAGCATGTCCAGACTGAGCTGACAGCGTTGCTCTAGGACGTGATCGTCGGCTCACTACAGCTTAAGAGAGACGGGCAAAGAAGGACAACAAAGGTTGATCTCGCTCCCAGGAGTCGCGCCAGGGCCGCTGACTTACTTCGTTGGTACTGGGTCTCCGTAGAAGCAGTCAAGCCCCTTCTTTTCGCAGAAGCCACAGGTTGGCTTGCGTTCGTCGCATTTCTGCTTCCTAGTACGACAAGTCGAACATGCCTACAGAGATGTCAGACTAAATCCAGGCCAAAGTCGTGTCACGCCTAGAGGGAGGAGAAAGAAAGCGGCTCCATGTTCTCGCGGATCAAGGTAACGGCCCTTCGCCTTTCCATCATCTACCACTGGGCACTTGTCCAAAGCCCTCGGGGTGGTAGACACGAAGACCACAAGGCCAGTCTAGAGATGGTAAGGATAGGTACGAGGATTAGGGCTGAACTTACTATGGCGGCGATAGGGCCACGATCCTTCTTTTGGTACATTCGGCTGGAGCCCGACCCCGTTGAGCTCGAAGCCACAGATTTGGAATCGAAGTTCATTATTCACCTAATAGTGAAGGGGTTCGGGAGGATGGTCGAATCCAGGGGGGTTCGGGTCATTCAGTGAGATTTGGTAGTTGATGTTGAGGCGAAAGGGTGGCATGCTAGGCTAGGCAGGGCGACAAGAGAGACAGAATGGTCGAGACCTGCGGGAAAAGAGGCCCAGACTAGGCAAATGGTCTGGGGTCGTTGAGTCTGCAGAACCCTAGTGGCGATGAGGGGGCAGCAGCGGCCAGGAGAATGACCCAGGGCGATTCTCGGCCGGGCGCAGCATCCGCGAGCTACTGGGGCAAAAGATGCAAGTTGATTTTGGACGTCGGTGACGAGAGGTAGTTGAAGTGGCTGCGAGGGTCCTTGGCGAGACTCAGATGAGTCCCGATGAGGTTGTCGACCAGTTGAACAAGGTGCAGAAACCTCGTTCAACATGGGAGATGGGAGGAGACGTGGAACCGGTGCCCGTCTTTTCGACCAAGAGAAACGGCACGGCAGGCGGGGTGGGATATGGGTCTGGGTCACCCGGAGCACATGCCGTGCACCAGTTGTTTTTACTCTGTCTTCTTGTTCCTCGGAACTGTGTCTTCCTTTCTTCGTCTCTGTCTCTCTGTCTCTCGCGCTCTCTCTTGATTTTTGGATTTTTGGATCTCGATTTTGTCGGAGAGGAACGTGCGGTACCGCCGGCGCTGCGGGTGGACTCAAAGACTACACCGGGGGACGACAATGCCGACGAATGTTGTTTGTTGACTGCTAGACACCACCGGTAAAAACCGAGCGGAATGTGTGGTACACAGCCTTTCGGATTTGTGTGTGGAAACAGAAGGCTGGCGAAGATGCGGCAAGAGAGAAAAAAAAATTGTATTTGATCGGAGTCGTGCCCGACTCCCCGTCACGGCGTTTGTCGAAGAGCAGTAAGGCAACCTACGCACTCAGGAGCGGGAAGGAAGGGCTTAGACGAGGGCAACCAGAACGATAACGGCAACGGCAGCGACGCTCAAACCACGGACATATGCGACGACAGCAAGGCAAGAAGCTGAAGCTACCGAACAGCGGCAGTTGTGACTGCTTGCTTATGCGCCTTCGATACGAAGCGTTGGAAGAGAGATTGGTCCTGTACAGGAACCCTATACGCGATGCACAATTTCGATTTGCCTGAGAGAGAGGCCTGAAGGGGTGCAAGGGGACGCCGACACGGCCCAGCAGTGGTAAAGCGATGTTCTACTAGCAGGACCAGATCACGAAGCGGAGCCATGAGAGAGAGGACGTATGTTGATGAGTCTTTACCCCGTTCCACGTCTTGGGGGGGCAGTTATGACCATAATATATGCAGAACTGACCGTTCGAGGCCGCAGGGAATCGCACGCTAGCAACAGCCAGGTTGGGACGACAGACTTGGCTCAAAATAAGTTTCACTGCTGCTGAGGCACCCGAACCCGAATCTAGACAAGGCGAACACGCTTGTCGGTGGTCATCGGCGCGGCGGCAACGGCAACGGCAACAGCAACCGTAGTGTGCCAACGATAGGTAGCGCGGCACAGATGGGTTGGTTGCGTTGAGAACACGGGTAGAACGAGATGAGATGCACCATGTGTCTTGTGAGAGCGATACGATGCGATGGGTTGTGCCGCGCCCAAGCCCTTGAGGGGGTAAAATAAAGAGTCATTGGTTACCGTCCTCATCCCGTTCAGCCTGGGTTTCCAGAACAAAAGGAGACATTAGCTTACAAGGGTCTTGAGCTAGTTGACCAGGCCCATTAGTAAGGTGAGCGAGGTATCGAGGAGGCAATGTATGGATACATTAGATTTGTGCTTGAGGCGACCGCTCCACGTTGTTTTCCCCGCGACATGGCCTCACGCAACCTTCGCCTATTTAGGAACATACGCCAGAGTCGGTGGCTGTGTATGAGTGTGTGTGAGTGTGCGCGTGCGTGTAGGTATGTGTCTACGGATATGAGAGAGAAAGAGAGAGGGAGAGTGAGAGAGTGTGTGCGTGTATGTATGTGAGTGAATAGGTGAGTGAGGGTGAGCGTGTGTGTGGTAGAGACAGCGCAAGGAGGGCATGGATTGCTCCGGCCATCTGCAGTGTCTTCGTAGTTTACCTGCCTTACCTTACAGATAGATACCTTGCTTGGTCCAGCAGCCAGCTCCGCCGTGGCAAGGGTCAGCAGGAGGCAGAGACAAGACATTGGCGACGGTGACGGTGACGGAGACGGAAGGCCACCAAGGTCCAGTTTCCTCCTGTCACCTCCCAGTCAGACAGGCCGGTCCGTCTCGCTCGATGAAATTTGCTGACGTGTGGGCGTGGATGGACGTGGATGGGCGTCTGCCGCGTCCTAACTCAGGTTGCAGGAAAGGTACGGAGTAGAGAGGTAAGGTTGTCGTCTGTCACTAGTACATAACCCGCTTTATCCTGGCGTTGAGCAGCATCCATTTGGTCGGAGCCGGTCCGGGGCCCTGCAACAGAAACAGGATAGCCCCTCCGCGGTAGCGAAGCGCCCAATGCGTGTGTAAGATGGTAAGGTATCGAGTCTCCCGCCAGTGGGCTAGTCGCTCATCCTTTCATTCTTGGGAGTGATGTGCAGCGTCTGATAGACACACATACAAAGTTGCAAGGGCAGATTGTTTAGTAGCCCTTTGACCATGTCTCTGATGCCGAGCCTGCGGAATAAGCTCACTAGAGCTAGGTACTGGGGGAAAGCATGGGCGTACGGACACATCCCAGTATGTTTTAGTCAGTGCCGGGATAGACCCTTGATAGGATAGGAAGAAGAGGTAGACATCTGTAACAGATTGTTCAGTAAGTAGATGTACTGATGAGGGAGAATAGACGGGAGTGGGTGAGAAACAAAGAAAGAAAGGCCCGACGATTGGGCAGTGGGCAGTTGGCAGTGACGAGAGCCGTTTGGTCTTTTGGACGGGATCGAGGTGTAAGGTAGGTTGACAGATGGAGGGGGAAGAGACAAGACGGAAGCAATTCATTCCCCGCCAGCGTCCATTGTGTGTGCCCCTCTTTCGTTCGTTCGCCTGTCCCGGGGGGCACCGAGCACCCTCCTAGCCCGTTGCCATCCCTATTGAATGTAATTGAACAACAGGCTGAATGGACCTGTTGGGGCCCTATTCATCTTGGCTGCTCATGCGTGGCCTGTCGAACAGCCTTCTTTGATATCGCGAAAATCTTTTGACGTAGGACGGTGGAGGCGAAGCGAGGGTGCTAAACGTATATACTGCCGAGCTGCCCGAGAATCAATGCGCAAAAAGAACGCCACAACCTCTGCGTTTAATAAAGAGAGATAGAGAGAAAGATAGAGAGATAGAGAGAGAGAGAAAGAGAGAAAAAGCCATAAAAGTCCACGAGGTAGTTTGAGAAACGAAGGGAAGCCACTAACTGAGGGCGTACTACAAGCTGTCCGCTTTGGGCCGGGCCTCAGTTAATAAACCAAAGCTCAGCAGTGCAAGACAGGCGAGCCGGTGGTTTTTGGGGGGAAGACGAGGTTGGATTCGGGCCTCACTCAAAATACGTCACTCCATGCGGCCGTGACGTTGTGTGCACCCTGCATATTCTAGACGGCAAAAGAATTTAGCTACGTCACCTTGCTTGCTCCTGCCTGGAGCGCAAATAGAAAAAGGGGGCCGAAAAAAAGAGCCGTCCAGAAGGCGGCTTCTTCCCTGTGGGAGGAATGTTACTGAAATGTCTTGTCTACCTTACCTCCCGGTGCACCCTGTGCTTACATAAATGAGGGCAAGAAGGAGAGGAGAGAAAATGTGGCTTGGACGGTGCAGGTGAGGTAAGCAGCCACTTCGTTTGAGGTATTCAGGCACTCTATAGACGGCAGAGCATTCGTAAAGTACTCCGTATCTTCCTTGTAGAGGCAAGTAGGTAGGTAAGGTACGTCTAGCTAGTCCGGGCAGTCCAGTCGACACCTTCCCATCTCACCTTAAGGTAGGTCCTCCTTATGGAGTACTCCGTACTCGAGGATAGAATTCAACATGTTGTGCGGCATGCAAAGTGCCCCGGACATCAGACGACCCTTGAAAGTCGTGACCTACCGTGCGGCGTGCCTCATCTCTTGTGTGTTTTTTTTTCCTTCCTCGTGAAGCTCCAGACCTGAGGTGACTTCAAAAAGTGCCGCAGGGCCATCTACCCTCCCTCCCCTCCGTCAACCTATGTACATGTACCTATCCAATTAGCGTGCTGTCGAATAGATGAGATGTGGGCAAGGCCCGCGAGGGGAGTCACTGGGAGGTTACTTTGCAGACAGGCAGTCGCGCACTCTCGCATTGTGTCCGTATTAATTGACCCTCTCTCGCGCTCTCACGCGGCGGCCGAAACAAAGCGCCCCATGATCAAAAGCTGTGGAGCACAAGTCCGGGCCGTGCAAGCGTTCAAGCCTCCCAAGGATCCAAAGTCTCCCTCGCAATGTCTTGGGTTCCGACAAAATGTCGCTCCGGCTGGCCCCTCACGACCCAAAATTGCGATGCGTCTTCGGTGAGCGGGGGGAGGCCGGCGATGAGGGTGGACGGGAGTGTGAGTGGTCGGATTCCCTAGGCCGTCTGGTAGTCTGGTAGGGGGTGTGGGAGAAGGTTCCATCGGAGGGGGCCATCTCATCTGAATTGGATCTGAGCCAGATCTGCCTCTTCCTAATTGGGGCCAGCGTCCTCGCCCGCTCGCAACTCGGCCTCCAATGACCAAGGGCCCTACCTGACCTAGGGAACCAGCCCGCGCTAGCCTGCTGGTGTCACTATCCAGTCCTGTTCAATCCAGGTCCGGAATGGCTAGCGTGGCTTCTTATAAACTCTCCACTTACATTGCCTGAGAAGTAAATCGCGAGAGTTGTTTAGGGCCTGCCTGCCATTGAGTTCCATCGACAGCACACGCACACGCACCACATGTACCGAACACTTTCACTCCGACGGAACCTAGGTACTTGTCTGCCTTATCCGTCCTCACCTCCCGAATCGGAGAAGAACTTTTTACTTCACTTACCTTACCTTCAGGTGCCTTAGGGCCAGTAGGTAAGAAGAAAATACCTTGAGGGCTTGCAGGGTTTCGTTGTGCTCCCCAGCATGTTCTCTGTCGAAATGAACGTACCTACATACATAGTATCCTAAGGTATTGTACACTGGCACTAGGTAGTAGACGTCCACGTCATCTTCCCTTGCCCAGACCAAGGTACCTTGTGGACTTGTTTTCGCTCTAGAAGGAGCGCACCTCGGCTCTCAAGGCGAAGCGCCGGCTGTGCGTCGCTAATAGTGTCTTAGGTTGGAAGGGACGACCCGATATGCAAGGAAGGTGCGCGTGGGATCGAGGGAAAGCACGGGTCAAAAACTTACATGTCACGCCCGCTCTTCTAGACTTCCTCTCCCTCTCTAGAGTTCTTTCCTTCAATCTCTTGTAATGGGAAGAGTGTCATTTGATGCGTAGTCATGTCTGCAGGCGGATAATTACTCCTGCGCATTGATTCACAGAGAATACTTCGTAGAGACATAAGTACCTGCGTACGATTACATGGGATTTTTGTCGCATCGCGGCATGCGCATGCTCCGCCTGCCTGATCCCTCTCCCCAAGCGTAGTTGGAGACTAGGGCCTGTACGGAGTACTGCAGTAGAGGCAAGGTTCAAGCGACAATTCCCACGAGGAGAGAAAGAGAACACTGCTGTCACTGCCTTTCTTAGTAGGCCTACATTCCTAGTATTTTACTGGGGTAGCCGCTTGTCGACTGTCGTATTCAACTGGAGGCTCCGGAGAGACGAGGGTCCGCTGGCGAAGTGAGGCAGTTGAGCAGGATGGGCTTACCTGCCGTGAGAGCTTGGTGGAACCTTCGAGCCCTGCATAGCTCCGGTGAAGAGCAGGACCCTGAACAGGCTTGACGCGAGTTCGATGCTGCCTTCAAAGGTTTGTGTTAGTTGCAAATAATAATGTCAGGTGTTCCCCATTTGCCTACCTTACCGTGCTTTGCATACCTAATTACCTCTTAAGCCACCCTGTAACTTCTGAGAGGCCTTGAAAAGGCGGCGGGGTGTTATCTGACTCTGATCCGGTATCTGATAAAATGCTCCATCTCAAGATCACCCAAAGAAATGCGCGTGGTAAGACCCAGCCATGACTATTATTACTTACCCTTGACATATGCTTGGCCCAGCGGAGGTTTCTCGCCTTTGAGTTGGCGGGACAGCTCCCCAATCTGCCTAGGTTGTCTCCTTGGGCTTTCAGCCTCTCAGTTCCCTCACGCCCTGTAGGTCTGTACTCGGTAAAGGTGTGCCAAAGCCGTAAGTCCGGTGATCTGTAACCGCCTGCCTCAGGTTATGGCATCCATCCCATGTAATCTCTTTGCTGACCAACATCTGTCGGGCCATCACAGGCTTATTGAGTACAGTAGGCAATGGGCAAGGTATCCATGCGTACCTGAATCCTGAGGCGCAATTGCTGGGGGCACCTTCACACGTTGGTTGGCTTAACCTTGAACGGATGATCAAGATATAGCGCGGTCTCTCAAGCTGACCAATAATCTCCGAGGCGCGGATCCTATCACCAGGGCATTGTAAGGTAACGGTGAATGCGTTCCGGGCACTGCACACGTCTGATTGATTCATGACTCCCAACGTCTCCATCTATTTCGAATCCGAGAGAGCAAAGTATCTTTGTGCCATAGCTGAGGTATCCACGTACCTACGATACCTTCCTGGCCTCGAGCCCTCTTCCAACCCAAGTCCGAAATACATACGGAGTAGACGAACGGAGATACCACCCTCTTTTCTCACTTCCCCATCACCCGTCATTCATCGATTCCACATTTCCGACTGCTGCTCCCCAAGCCGACTGTTACACGATCCTGAATGCCTGACAGCTGCCGGAGCAAAATGGAAGGAGCTTCCATTCTGTCAGCGACCCAGCCGCTCGCAGTCGCCAGCCGCGCATCTTGCTTGCTCCTCGACCATTCATCGGGCGCCATCTCGCCTCATCCCTCCCAAGCCTGACACCACTTCATCCTTGACACCATGTCTTCACGTCAATCCCCGGCTTGGCTTGCAGCACGCCGTGGCACAGCTGTCGACCGGATGCCATGATGAGCTGACACTGGCTGGGCAACCCCGTCCAACAACAGGACGGCCACGCATGACAAGTTTAACGCCGCATATCCGGAGGCTTTCGGGAACCGCAGTCCATTTCGCAGCAGCCCCTCTCGAATCCTACCCGCGTATCAGTACAAAGATATCAGAGCGGAACTGCACGGGGGCTTTGCTTCTGGTCGATCCGGAGGAACGAACCCACTGTCGCTGCCACCAAGTTTCTCAGCGGCTACCAACGACATACTGGGGCTCTGTTCTGGACGCCATTGCCTCAGCCTCATTCTCGGCCGATTACCTACACAGCTCCATTGATGCTGCCGTGACTCAAGTCATCTTTGCTCCTGGCACTTAACCTTTGTCAATGAGACGCTTTATCTGGCTGGTCAGATAGCAACGTCAGCTTAGGACAAAGGTGTGTAGTCGAGTCGCTACGATTACTCGCTCGATATTGCTTTGATGCCGTTGACAACTGCTCGGCATAGCATTCATCTCAAACAACTCTCTGGTATCTCGTATAAGATTCACCATCTCAATTCGAGTCATGAGCATCCGAGCGCTACGCCATCGTCCACATTTTGCGGCTAGTAAATATCTTCGATGTCACATTCGTTGCTCTGCAACTAGGCATCTCAAGTTTACGGCAGCAGCAATGCCAAAGTCAACCCAGTATCGTTTTCCCATTCCGTGGAAGCAGGCATGGTAGCCTCCCCAAGCTACTGGGTTGGACGATACCTGCCTGGTGGATCTATATGGAAGACGATGCGCTATCGGCGGCTAGCACTTGGCAAAATCCAGATACCGAGAGATTCACGTCCAGTGTTGGGTCCAGGCCTAGACTCTCTCTCCCCGCCCTCGCTTCGAAGTGCCAAAGGTGAAATAGTCACTTCCGAAGTTGTGGTTTGGCTCATCGGCTTAGAAGCAAGCTAGCCTTTTGGCAGACCGCCGTCGACCGCCTCCCAACGCCAACCAGCGCCATCAGCCCCAACAAAACCCTCCCCTTTTCTCACCCGATCCGGCAAGTGCACCAAGCATGCGAGACCACCGCCATTGTGGTTCGTTGGAGTCACTGGAGAGGCTCTCGTCAGCCCTACGTCCACGCACGGAACGCTTCTTTGGAATCAAAGACAATGTCTAGCAGAAGTTCTGCCACTACCGATAGCTATATGTCCTAGCGCGTGCTCGCTAACTGAAGGCGTCGCCATCACTTGGGCGGGTACTTCAGCCGATCCTCTGCACCCGGACTTGATAATCCGGGCTTGCTCAGTAATCACCTTGGTTGTCAAAGAGTACCCGGTCCTTGATCGAGCTTATTCTCCAGGGTTCAAACAGAAGACGGGCCGGGATTGCACTGGAACCACTGGGTAACATTAGCAGCTGCGCGCGGGGCGGTCACTTCTTGCTCTGATCTTCAAACTCTCATCATCTGCGCCCTGGGAGGCAGCCTCGATTGGCTGCTGTTTTCAGTTCTGGTCCCAGATTTGAACCGCTGTCAAATGCTTCAAGCTAGCCAATGACTACCGGTTCCATGTGGTCGGCGCGACCTGCATGTTCGCTATTGAGCTGAAGTAAACAGGTTGCGACCCTGTTGAAACACAAAGCCATGACAGGGGCCAAGACGAAGCCACTTGTTTCGGCGAAAGTCAGCTGTATTGAGTCACCTCAGCTTCATTGGGGAAATGCCCCTCAAGTAGCGCTGACTATCGCTCTTTCTAGCGACTATTATTGGGGCATTCCGTGTCCTCCGGCATATCGTTCTAGCAAAAGACCCCTAGAAAAGTCAATGCAATCTGACACACGCTCAGCCAGACCAGCGTATGGAAGGAGAGTAAGATGGGTTGTAGCACGTTTTGACCGCTTTTGACTGTGCTAACCAGACTAGCGTGTCCGTAGTCATTCATGTCTCTTCTGTTCCTCGGGCTCAGAAATCAGATTCGACTGTCTCATTAGCAGAACGCGCTTGGACGCCCAGCCGTTGGTTCATAGTGGACGTGCCATTGCGGGTGGATCATCAACACCTTCTCTCCTAGCGGGAAGAAGTGGGGTTTAAACGACAACCCCTGCTCAAACCGATCCTCTACTAAATCCCCGGATCGTGCGCCGAGCATATCATCCCCTCGATCGCAGTCGTTGTGTCCGTCATCGAGCCTTACGGATACAATTCACAACCCCTCCCGAGAAAGAATGCTGGAGCCTGAGCCACCATATCTTGGCAAGAGTCCGAACACGCGGAGACAGTCGATCGCATCTTGCCGTTCGTATCCAATGGAGCGGCACTTTTGAGGTGATCTCGTTTGCTGCGCGGTATACCGGTACTTCTTCTGGCCTCGTAGCAGCTTTTGCTCTCGCCATCGCGCAACCAGACTGATAAAGACCGCATTCCTAGCGCATGATATCGTGCACCGTCGATGCATATCTATGAACGAAGCTCAATCTGGAGTGATGACATCCGGGGGTGATGACAAGGCTAATTAACAGTCACAACGAAGAGCTTGTGCGGAGATTGGCGGAGTTCTCCCTGATCGATATGGCTTTATTGCACTATGCTGTTGATCTCTCTGAGCATGGATTTCGATATTCGTCTCACGGAAGCGTTGCTTCTGAATTAGGACCTCATTGCCTATGGGCTTTTCGACACCGACCTTCCAGATCGAGACACCGGGAAATAGGAGATATCTGGCGTCAACTGGAGAATGGTTCCCACATCGCGCCCGATATGGCCAGTTATTGATCAATATTTTTCAGTATCTGTATCCGTACTTGAGCACCAATTCCTTCCGATTTCTGAGCCTTCAATGATGCGGGGTCGCCGCGGGAAACGACTATCAAAAGGTATCGGCTGTCTCAGTTCGCGTGCTTCAAACGATTCAGTTGCCAAAATCTGCATCCTCAGACCTCAAGAGGTTTTACTTACCACCCTGGCGGCCTGTTACAACGACCCGATCCGCCTCATCCCGCTAGAGTTCACACCTGTCTCGATATTGGTCACTTCTCACTTTCTCCAGTTCGACAATGTACTGGTACAAGACTGCCTCCCCTAGCGGTCATTCCTTTACGGCCATAGTCAAGAGTCAAACGTGTTAGTGGCATGCGGCGGAACACCAGTCGGCGGTGTGCCAGTTCTGCCCGTCAAGCATCATGGGCCGGTCGAAGATGCAAATCGCACCATAGCTCTCGTTTTTAGGAAAACAATGATTCCACATCTATCAACCCCATCTCTGCTGTGGAGACATGGCCGGGAGCGGTCCAGCATCCCAGCGCCTACGGAGTACGGTATGCCGGAATGCAATTCTTTTCCCTTTCCAAACCCAACGAGCCTGTCATCCTCTCGTCAGGTGGAGAATAGTCACGTATCCATGTCTGCTTAGTGTCACGGCGCATGCGGGCGCATGGGGGCTGGCAAGTCAGACGTGGAGTTCCTGGCGATGGAGATTCATCGATGGATTTGGGAAGCCGAGGCCTAGGCTGCGTACGTATACAACTCCGACGTCGTCCAACCAGCTCCAACAAACAGGTGGTCGGTCCGCCTTACTACTTTGGTATGTAAGTTCAACTTGATCAGAGGAAAAGATCAACAGGCCGCGCTCAAAGTATCAGGGCTCCAGCTTTGCTCTTCTTAGGTTTCACTGTTGACTAGGTATTTGCTGCATTTTGCCGGAGTCTCCATCATAGTTCGAGGCCCTCTTGTTAACCTGGGAAGTCTGGACCGCTCACAACTCGAAGGCTAAATCCTCGTCCACATCTAATCCACAACCACACACTACTTGCTACCATGTGGCATTTCAACTTTTGCTAGTGCCAAACGTTTGGCGATGAGCTGTCAATACTACGTCAGAAAGCACTTTCCTAATCAGCGATTCCGCCGATCGGGTGCATAGACTCACCTCACCGCACGTCACCGGTCCGTACTTTGCCGGGCTACTCTCATCAATGCAGGTCGGAAGGACGCCAAGCTCCTGGTCGAAATTGAATCCTGTTTTATTGCGAGACAATCGATCAGTGGAAAGGGAACCAGAAGGTGGGCATCATCCTCCAAGTTCATGACCTCATGATGAAAAGGAGAATCTCTTACCAAAGAAGAAGGGCATGGAGATCCTGTCCTCTCTGCCGTGCTGCACGACGCGGTGTACAGTCGACTTGAGCCTATCGTTTGTCATTCTCATGAAGAAGTCGCCAATGTTAACAACAAACGTGCCGCGGATCGGCGGCGCCCACATCCACTCCCCCGCACTGTTGAGCACTTGCAGTCCTCGGTGACTGTCTTGCCACAGAAGAGTCAAGATTTGCAAGTCCGTGTGCGCGCCGACGCCGACCTCGTCCGGGTCCTGAATCGGCTCGTCCCCGTGACCAGGATAAAAGTTTATTGCGAAGTCACCGCCGGGGTAGGTAGTGAGTGAATCGAAATAATCTTCCGGCAGGTCGAGGGCCAGAGCAATGACACGGATAAGACGGCGGGAGAGGGCCAGGCACTCGCGCCAGTGCGCCAACACTGTGGCCTTGAAATCCGGAAGGACGGCAGAATCGCCATCGTCAGTCCACTCAAAGTCCTCCCGAGGTAAATGCGCTCTGACGTTCACGGGAACCTGGTCGAGCCGGTTCTCGTGGAGAGGATCGAACTCGGGTTCATAATGACAGAGGAAGGCCTCTTTCCTATCTTTGGTCTCGCTCGGGTTGGCCTGCCGCTCCCGGAAGCCGGTGTACCCGTAGGCCGATGTGTTGGAGGTGAGCTTTCGCTTTTCCTTCTCGGGAAGCTTGAAGAACCTAGTTTCGAGTAAGCTCAGATGTCTCTGGAAACGTATCCGCATGGTCTGCAAAAGGATTCGGGTTAAGTGACACGGTAAGTGGGCGAGCCTACTTACTCTATTCCCTTTTGATGCGCCGCTTCGATCACTTGCTCGGGAATGCCGTGATTCTTGATGTAAAAGAACCCGCTGGTTTTGGCAGCACTCAAAATCTCCAGGGCAATCGCTTTGCGTTCTTCAAAGTCGCCTGTAAGCCCGCTCAAGTCGATGATGGGCACGTCGTCGAGGGTGCAGTCTTTAGGTGGGCTCGTGGACACCAGCCTGTAAGTCGGCCCATCAAAAGTATTGAGCATGACCTTCTTCTTTCCCGTGGGAACAGTTTCGATTGCGGTTGCTGCGGTCATTTTAAAAAGCACACTTGATCTACAGCCTGAACCTCTGGAGCGCCACGATCTTCAAAGCGATCAGTATCAAAATGATATTTAGTCGAACAATATCGTGATTTGGTGCACCGGTATCCCCCAATGTCGGCAATGCGACATGTCAGAGTGGGGGTAATGATCTGCTATATATAAAACTTCAATACCTGAAGCTGACGTTACACGACTCAACATTTTACTGCCGCCACTATTGAACTCCTTACATGCTGTCGAAGATTATCCTCAGGATAAGGTGCTGAGATAAGGTTATCACCTATCCGTCGATTTCCGGTTATTTCCTTCCCCAATCGCGCTGCCCCGCTACGTGGGTCTCCACATGAGCCAACACATAAAGGGCCACTGTCATCCGGCTATCTCCTGTTCCGTCCGATCACCAACGATCACCTACCTACACTTTTTCTCTCCGTTCCCTTCATTCGGCACGAAACAACTTGCTTGCAACTATATCGCATCCGGCCCATCTCCCGAAAGCTGGAAGGTTATGAGGTGGGTAATCGATTAAGCGGACCGAGGCAGGATATGCACGCCGGAGCCGAAACGCCAAGCGTGCGACGGCGCAGGTTGAGCGACGACAGCCGACGGGATGTGGTGGGGATGGAGGAGTCGAGCCGGAAGAGAAAGAGGCGGATCCTCTCCTGTGACACGTGCCGGAGGCAGAAGTGTCGGTGTGAACTCGACGAGGATTCCGAGGCGTGCGCGAGGTGTCGTTCGTTGAGGTAAGTTGATGATCGGCGCTCCGGGTTGTTGTTGGTTTGATAAGTTGCCGCTCGAGCTATTCGCGTTTCCTCATTGCAACCGTGACGAGGGCTCCCCCTTACAACATGAGAATCCGACCAATTGGAAGAGAAGTTTCAGAGGAGCTGATGAATGTAGAATTACTTGCACATGGAACGACAGCGGCGATACCCATTCAGTTTCTTCGCGCGAACCACCGGCCAAACTTGATGTGGAGGGAAGGTATGAATCCCATGACTTGAAATATTCCCCTGGTCCACTGGTTTTATACCATTTGCCTAATACGGTAATACTTACGAAACCAAAGCGCTAACTGACTTTCCATCGGCAGGTTCCGAAGCCTAGAAGCGTCTATAGTAGACCTCAAGGCAACGGTGCAGGCGCTAGCATCGGGCAGCCGGCCAGAAGTGAGACGGGCGTTGGCAACGGGGCGCCAAGAGAGACTCCATCAACCGCAGCAGCAACATTCACCGGCCGATAAGAGTGTTGTCGACGATCACGATTCTGAAAAGGCCAGGGAAAACGAGGACGTCGAGCCAGGAGACCGACATGTTTACTTATCTCCAGCAGAAGTTGTCCGAAAAGTTGGAAGCCAACTGAGTGGAGGTTATCGAAGGACATTCGATGTTCAAGCTGATGTCGTTTCGTCAGGTATTTTGGACGACAAGACGGCTCGTGATTTGGTTGCAGAGTGAGTTCTTTTATTCAACGTTGCCTCAAGTACTTTGGACATGAGCTTGGTTAGGAAGGAAAAAGAAACCACTATGCATGTTAGAAGTCGGGTGGGCGAATCATGTTTCGCCAACATGTCTGTCACAGCTACATCGTCGTATTGGCAACTAGCTAACATTTTGCTAATCCGCGATACATAGGTTCGTCAGTCGAAGGCGGAATACCCTCCTAATCAACAGCGAAGCCGACCTCGCCCCAAAGAACAGGGACCTCCGGCACGCCTCGCCCTTTTTACACGATGCCTGCTGTCTGCACGCGATGCGCTTTTCCGAGCACAGCTCGTCGGTACTACACCGCCGTGTGTTTGAGCACGTGCGCCTACAGATGGGTCAGCTAATGATTGCGAGCCCGTTGCCTTTGGAAGAGTTGACAGGCATCATGATTATGGCTTTATGGGCTTCAGCACCATCGGTACGTTGTGCCATACATGGTCATTGAGATCCATAAACGTGGAACAGGAAGAAATCAGTGAACAAGATATTTGGGTGCAGATTGACTGATGCAAAACAAAAAACAGGGGCCGGAATACATCGACAGCTGGTTGGTGAGCGGACATTGTGCGCAACAGGCTATGTTGAGCATTAACTTCTCGGAAGTCTTGTCGCGGACAAAATCAAGGACATCGACAGATGAGGACCAGAGGGTCATGCGACTTTGGGCCAACACGTGCTTGGTAAATCTCCAGTGAGTCTCCCCTGCCATGGTTGATATTTTGATTTATAAAGGGAATGAAATAGATCTGGAAAAAGGAAGGTGGACGTTGTTGGAACAGGATCTACAGTACTGATTGTAGAACCAACAAACACATTAAGAATATTGCTAATGCCGATCAATATGCAGTTGGGCCGCGACCACTAGTCGACCAGCAACCGTACCGGCTGCATACCTTCTGCAGTGCAAGCTTCTACTCAACTTTGAGAAGCCGACAATGCTCGATGCCATGGTCTACGCCGAGATCATGCTTTACATGATCCTACAAGACAAGTTTGCGCAACGATCTTACTTGGGAAGCGACGGCACATGTGAAGAGCTCTCGGCGTGGAAGACGAGGTGGAATTACCTATTTGGTAAGTACCGAACGCAGCTGATCCCCGCGACGCGACGACGTACATTCAAAGACAAGGCGCCGACCACGACATGTCCATCAATTGTAATGCTAGCAGGCATCATGGTACAAGCTGACGTATCGATTGAACAGATCTTCCGGCCGCATCAACATTGAGGATAAGTTACTCAATAGCGTGGCTCATCCTCGCCCGGCGTTCACTCGAACACGATCAAGCCACCTCGGATCAAGACTCCTTGTCCAGCTCACCGAGACTTGTTCCGGCCGATGCGCGAGCGGATAGACGACAGAGAAACGCGGATCCGCAAAGCCCTCCCGACACGACGCAGTCGCGCGTGCGAGCCTTTGCGACAGACGTCGTCAGGGCCTTTGTCGACATGCCCGGTTCCCGCGCAGAGGAGCTGCCCGAGTTCCACCGCCTATGTGTCGCATACGCGATGCTCATCATCTCCAAGTACGAGCAGAGATCTTCCTTACTTGAAGGTGATGGTGCGGGCGTGGGCGAGGGTGACGATGCGGTGTTGGAACTCCTCCGCGCGGCACAGAGGCACAACGGCGTCCGAGGGAACAGCGCACCGTCTGCGATTCAATTCGGCCTAGAGAGGGCTTTAAAAAAAGTAGCGGAGAGGACGGAAGCCCGCGCTGGTAGCACAGCCAGAACTACTGCCGGGGGCGACGGCCATGGGTTGCCGGAAGTGGGAGTGTCATTTGTGAGGAGTGGAAGCCTTCGGGGTCCGTCGGCCGTGGCCGCAGCCGCGACGGCAACACCGACTTGGACACATCATCATCAGGACAATGTACCGGGCCAACATAACCATAATCCATCCTCTTTCACGGGAGCGACGCTGGTCCCGGAGTTTGACGAGTCGCTCTCCCTGGAGACAATGGATATCTTCTTCAGCGGCGGCCACCTTGGGCTCGGCGAACACTCATTCTTTTGACGTCGCGACTTCGCGCGTCCGTCAAAGCAAGGCCGTTGGGTTGAGCAAAACATGCTTGGAAATTGGGAAATACATAAAGAAGGAAAATCATGAGCGTGGTTGTGGCAAGAATTTCAAGCAATAACGGTCGCACGCCGGACACCTTTGTTCTTCTCGCCCCAGCCCTTTGTCTTCTTCCTGGACCGGCTTCGGCTCCGAAAAAGACGCACAACGCCCAAATCTCCCCCAGAAATCGCGTTGTTCCTCATATATCGAGCGAGTTCCATTGGTAAATCTGATTCGTTCTTTTGGAAGAACGTTTGCAACCTGTAAGTAATGACGTAACTCAATGTGAAAGCCTTTCACTACCCGGAGCCCTCGTACCTGCGCAAAAGCAAATAGTAACTGGGGATTGTGTTCCGCCGTTTTGTCGTGATTATTTGATTTCCAAAGACTCTCAATACTGAGACTTTGGAGAAATTGGCGCAACTCTCGCAAGGCTGGCGTGCTCCGTGAAGTCTCCAAGCGATCCTCTGCCGGAATACACACTTTTTGAATACTCTCGAGTTCGCCAGGCTCCCCATCTGAATACACAGGAAGCCTTCATGTACCCCCTCAATCCCATTCCTGTCACCAGCCAGCAGGCGCCCGTCTAGGTCGATGGGTCAGGTCAAACTGGCTGAGTGGTGGAGTGGTTCAAGGTCAACAATCAATCACGCCCACAGCCTACTCGACGACAGGCTCCGAGTTCGAGTTCGATTCCCAGCAAGAGCACCAAGAGAGGTAGCCTACCGAGGTGAACTCTTTTTTGTCCATCCAAGGTCGAGCGCATCCAAGTGCACACGGGGGATCACGCCAATGATGTATGAAACACCTGATTTCGTCTGGATGTCATGTCTGGGTAGCCGTTGCATTTCCGCTTGCGTCGAAATGAAGACCATGGCTTTCTGAACCGCGGTATCGCGTCGCACGCGCCTATAGTATCTATAATCGATTGATCCGAGGATTTATGCAAGGAGTTCGCGACATGGTTGCCTGGCCGCCCAACGGCAAATCGTTCATGTCGCATCGCGTGTAAGTCGACCGCAGGATTGGAGATTGCGGCGAAGACTATTGCTCTGTCAGTCCAACTGCGGGCCGAACCTCAAGCTAACTTACTGTGAGACAATACTGACAATTATTTAGAATAACCCCTCGTGCCCTTTCATCAAGGGAAATCGGTTTGCGCCACGGCTGCTAAAATGTCTTGTAAATGTCATTGAGGGCACAAAACTTCTCTGGCTGGAGGCAGCTACGGGGAATTTCTCGCGACCTTTCCAGGGGAATTCCCAAAAGCTCTGCGTGCCTCTTTGGCTTAAGAGCTGCATAATGCGCCTGAGAATGTCCGTCGTGACCGTCGTGAACGCCTCGGAGTGAAAATCAAAGGTTGTCCACGCCTCGTCAAGTTAAGACAGCGATGCACCGCAAATGCGGCAATGCGCTCCCAAAACCACCGTTCTTGGACCCAATTGTCTGATACACTCGTTTATAGGCCGCCTTATAGTAGAAAGTCGGTTTCTAGTCGAGTTTCGTAATCGACGGGCTCCCGTCGGCCGCTCGGTCGTTGGACGCCATCGTACGATTTTGGCATTTCGCCACCGCGCGATCTACCATAGCTCAACAGCCTGGACCGTCGTCGCCCGCATACCTCCCTACGCATAGAGCAGTAGAGTAGGGTATAGAGAAAAAATATAGTCGTCACCGATTTGTAGTGGCCAATCGACGGCAACTATGGCTTTGACACCAAAGGATATCGTCCACCGGTCGAGCATTAGCCGGAGCTTCCATCCACATAGCTTTCTTTGTATATAGTCTCGTGGAGTCGGTTTCGCCCTTGGTCTAGTAACCAAGCGAAGTGACTATCTGGTTAACAATTGAGCCTTTGGTATGCGACACCAGTACTAGTATTTACTCACCGACTACAGCGCGATAAGCATTTCCAAAAATGCATTCGACCTACGTCTTGTCTACGAGGATGCAAAGGACGGCGCGTGTAACACATAGTCTCTAAACATAGAGAGAATCGTTGATCGATGTGAATGCAAAGAACACTTGGCAAAGAAAAATATTGTTCGATGCGCGGCACCGGGTTCGAACCAGTGCTGTTTGGTCAGCGAAATTCCGTATTTGGGAGAGATATTGACCTACTTTCTGCCTTTGCCGATGATGGGAGGGCAACGAGTTAACCACTACTCCAACCACGCTTCTGCAGCTGTCAGGCTGTTTGTTGTTTAATTTCCTCCCGTTTCTGGAACCCAAGTAGCTCGGGACTCGGGTATTCGAGAGTGAACTCGCGCGTATTCGATTTGAGGGGCTGGTGAAAACCTGCTGCGTATTGTCCATTCGTTTGCTGTCCGTTTGCGAATTGCCCATTCTGGTGAACCAAGCAATACGCCAAGCCATACTCAGCTGGAAGCTGCAAGAATCCAAGAATCGAGTATTAAATTGTCCACAGCTCGAGATTGTACGATTCTCGGCATTTTCGCTGGCCTACGGAGTCCGCTTCGCTTCGCCTCGAAAGCTACAAACAAAGCGATCCGAGACCCGCAAGCTGCAGTAAACCGAAGACCGATTACAATTTTGTCGGATATCCTGGAATCGCTGGCATGGTGTTTCTGTAGTCGGTATGCATCTGTTACGTGCGTAGTCGTAGTTGCGGTGTGATTCGTGAAGGCGTGACGCATATCAAAACTGCAGTACTAGCCACAAAACGGCAACTACCCCAACGGCTGTTTGACTTCGCGGTTTCCGTTTCTAACGCAAGACAATTCCGAGCCTAGTAGCTGCTTCAGTCTCTCCATTCAAATTTCCGGGCTACTTTGCAGAGCGGCAAGAAGACCAGAAGTGCGTGCGAAGTTCGAGCCTTCGAGGTGCAGTCGAAGAACTAAAAAACATGGGCGATTTCCTGACCTGGAAACTTTGCTCTTGCAGTTGACAACTGCCATCTTGCCAGCCCGTAATTGTCTATTAGCAAGAGGGACACAAATTACAAACTCTCTTCTGAAATATCACAACGCGCTGGAGGTCACCAACGACAACCAACTTGGCCCAAAAGCGCGGAATCTCATGTTTCGGACTACTTGTAATATCTGGTGAGAGTATTGTGATTTGTCGCTGAACCTGTAGAGACAAGGTTTGGCCAGCTGCTGAGACTTGACCTGGGAGACAAGTTGATCTTTCCTTCCTAGAACCGCGATAAAAGAGAAGAACATAATGAGCTTGGCTCTCAGCTTGCCGCGAAACTGAGAGGCCTTTCCGAGGGCCATCAAGAGGACTTTGAGCCATTTTTGAAGGATGGAGGGGGCTTGTAAGTCCGTACTAGGAGCGCCCAAAGAGGAATGAAACAAGACGCATCGACCGACTTGGCAGAAAATTCGTGGTCCTTTTCTTGGTCTCTTCAACAGTCACTTGACTGCCAGCACGCCCTACAGTCCTACGGACCTACGGAGCCAGCCTAGTGTCGAAGTGGATTGAGCCGAAGAAATACGCGACCCGTTCTCGGAGCTGGACGTGCCATCTGGTCGCGACAAAGTGTCTGTGGTTCTAGATCAGAGTCCGAGGCTTTGGTCGTTGGCGTTCACAGTAGCTCGGTTGAGGAGGCTTTCAGATCGGACCCTCATCCCTGCAACGAGTGAAAGCTTGGCTTTCACGAACACAGCCCCTCCACAAGTGCTTTCTTGGTATCCATACTTGTCTAGATCTGGATGGGCTGCACAAATGCACATCTTCGGAGATAAGCTCGTCTTGGTAAGACTGTGCTAACAACCATTTTTTTGCGACGGGGGCACGGCCGTGTGTCCAAAATATGATGGGGGAGGAGGACAAAGCAGCAATACGTACTCGGTACCCACACGACGACGAGCTCTTTTCGGGGTCTTGGTGACGCGAAAAGGTAAACTATAGATCAAGATCAGCCAGGCAAAAACAGTTGCTTCACATGTTGAGATGAGTAAGTCAAGCTTGGATTGAAATGGAAGCTTTTCTCTACGCTTTCTCTCTCCTCAATTTGGACGGCGAGTTTGCGTTTGAGTTTCTGCGCAAAGTAGAGTCAGTGCACCCTGATCAGTAATCATAAATAAAACTTGCGGAAGATTGGACGCCAACTTGGTCAAGACGATGAATCTCTAGTTCGTTCGTCATTTTGGCGTTTTCCCTTCCTTTTCCTCTTCGGGACTATGTCCACCTGGTCGGACCGGCCAACCAGTCGTGACCCGGCCGTTTCGGCGAGAGGATCCTCCGCCCGTTGCGTTGGGTCAAGAAGACAGGGCACGGAGGGTCTTCTTACTTCCAGGGCATTTGCTATGTTCCCAAGTACTGTGTTGTGTATACTCCGTATGCTCCGTAAGAACATCTATCCGTACCCTTCCCTGTCCAATTGTAGGGGGACCTGGCCGAAACTCTTGAACTGCATCCACAGCATCCGACAAGCTCTTTCTTTAAGGTTTAATGAGCCACAAAAAATGGGCAAGCACTGCTGGGTACCCCTGCGTCGTATCCCAACACCCCAAGCCCGTAGCTGCCGAAGACAAGAGCAAAGTGCCGGTCAGGGAAGCTAGGAAAGGTACCTCCTTCACGGGTGACTCCACACCTATGTTCAAGGTCACACCATAGCTGGGGGAAGGAGGCAAGGAGATGAGGAGAGGCGAGAGACACGGAAACCTAGAACGGTTAGCCTTTTTTTATTGAACGAGGTCACTTCACCGGGCCCCCTCTCTCCAGGTTCTTCTTCCCGACTACCACGACAACCGCCCTGCGCCAGACCGACTCGGTTGTGCCTGGCTCTACTCCTTCTCAGCCTTATCATGTCGTGAGACCTGCAACGTCCACGCTGCTCATACAAGCATCTGGAACCTCCAACATTCTGCCATCATGGGTCTGGGCATTCTCGAGTCCAGGACTTTGGACAATGTCCCAGGTGAGTTGTCTTGCACGCCTGCCGGCCGCCCGCGTCCCCGCGCGGCTTCTTCTCAACGCTCTGCCCGCATTGTCCTCCTGTCATCCCATCGCTGACGACCGTCAAAACTCCAGGGACGACGCGCTACTTCGATGATCCAAACCGTCCCCAGACAGCGAACGATTCTCACCACGGACTGAAAGTCGACGCGAGCGGCGATGTGCCCATCATTCTGGTGAGCAGCCGACGGGATAGCTTCTGCGACATAGTCTGTGAACCTCCAGCTGACAACAAGCCCACCAGGTTCCTCAACCATCCGATGACCCCAACGATCCCCTGAACTGGCCCCTTTGGAAGCGAGACCTCATCACCTTTGTTCTCTCCATGACCGCCATCTTCGCGACCGCGCTCGGCCCTATTCTCGCGGCGAATACTGTTACGATTGCCCTTCTGTTCCGTACTAGCTTCACCCGCATCGCACTTTTGACCGGATACTTCCTTCTCGGAGTTGGTGCCGCAGCCATCTTCTTTGTGCCTTCTGCCCGAGTCTGGGGCAAGCGCCATCTCTTCATTCTCGGAATATGCATCCTCGTTGCCTCTTCTGCGTGGGCGGGCTCTGTTGGCACGAGCTACAACTCGCTACTTGGTGCGCGCATTGTCCAAGGTATCGGCTGTACTCCCTTCGAGACACTCGTAAATGCTGCCGTCGGTGATCTTTACTTTGTACACCAGCGCGGCTCCCGCATGGCCTTTACGAACTTGGCAGTGTTTGGCGGCGCCTTCTTCACTCCCATTGTTGTTGGCAAGATCACTCACAGCATTGGGTGGTGGTGGACGTTTTATTTGGAGGCCATCTTTTGTGCCGTGTGCCTTCCCGCCGTCTTCTTTCTTTGCCCTGAGACAGCCTACCGTCGGGACATTGCGCTCAACACGGATATGGTTGCTGACTCTATCGAACTCACTGACAACAAGGCATCTTATGTTGGCGGCCCGGGCAGCAGGTCCAGCGACCACGAGAAGCTGAACCCTACGTCAGCGCCCTATGGATCAGGCCTGGAGGCTGTCCGAGGAGCGGGAGCTCAAACTCCGAAGAAGACATTTATTCAATCGCTGGCTTTATTTGATGGTCGCAAGACGGACGAGCACTACTGGAAACTGCTTCTTCGCCCGTTCCCGCTCATCGCTCAGCCCGCCTTTCTATGGGGATGTCTAATTCAAGGCACCATGATTGGTTGGACAGTCTTCATCGGTGTCATTGTTGCTGCCCTCTTCCTGGGGCCTCCTTACTACTGGAATGAGGTATACGCTGGATACGCCTACGTTGGTGCTTTCGTGGGAGCGCTCGTTGGCTTCATCATTGCTGGCGCTTTCTCCGACTGGAGTGCCAAGTTCTTGACTCGTCGCAACAATGGCATCTACGAACCCGAATTCCGTATTGTCATGGTTCTGCCCATGTTCATTATTGGTTCTATTGGCCTCTATGGGTTCGGCGTCACATCTGCTGGGCTTTCAGCCAGGGAATACCACTACAGCATCCCGCTCGTATTCTTCGGCTTCGAGGTTGCTGGTATGGTCATCGGGGCTGTGGCTAGCTCTCTATACATCGTCGATGCCTACCGCGACCTGGCCATCGAAGGCTTCACTATCATGATCATTTTCAAGAACATCTTCAGCTTTGGTCTTACATTCAGTGCCTATGATTGGATCATCGGGGGTGGTATCAAGCCTACAATGATGGCCATTGCCAGTATTCAGGTTGTTGTTTGTGCCACGAGTATACCAATGTGTAAGTCGCCGATCAGTCACGCCGTACGAAACAGAGAGCTAATTACTTGTAGATTTCTATGGCAAACGCATCCGCGCTTACTTCCATCAACATGATCTACTGAAGTTGACTGGGTTGCGCTGAGCAACCAGTTTGTTCTTTTCCTTCCTTGTTCGATTTGATGTCCGATCTAGAGAAAGACATTTGCCCCCTTGCCTCTAAGCACACGCCCAAAAAAGCCTGAGTGCGTTTCCACGCTCACGTGCGGGCCGTGGGTGAGCCATTGGGCGCCCGCATATACCCTACATCTACCATACTCCATAGTACCATATAGTAATGCCTAGTTCCGTATAACAACCCAGGAGGCCTCCCGATGATTGTACGTAAGCACCAGAAAGAGTGCAGAGAGTTTCATTCTCACAGTTTTTGCCCGTTTTGCCGCTGGCTTATTTTGGTCTTGCTTCCGACGCTATGACAGAAGGCCCGATCTTCCGTGCATCTCGGGAGGGGCATCTTTGGCTCCCGGCGAACAGACGCGTACAGTTTGGCCGAGGTCGATGTCTTTTGCACGGATGTATGCCCGCCTCCGCGTTGTAGATTGGGGTGCTTTGTGATGCCCGCTTCCAGGGTTCGGTCGGTGCTGGGTGTAAGGGAAGGTATCACGATCTCTTGGGAGATAGTTTGTACACGCTGGCTTGGAGCAAAGTAAAGAGAGACATGGGTTCTTGATGCATTCTCAACGTTCATTCCTCAGTTTCATACTTTCATGGTGCTCAAAAGATGTATATATATGTGTGTGTGTGCTATGCTTATGCTATGCTACCTATGCCCATGCTATTCGTGCTCGTATCCAAGACTTCTCTCTCCGTGGCCGCTTGGAGGCGATGCCTTTACATGGAAATAGTACTCGTCAACTATTTCCAACGTTCCCTTCAGTAACATAGTATTGCAGTCAAAAATTTTAGTATGCGTATTTGGTAGGGGGGTATATGTCAAACATATCGTAGATGGTTTTTCTTTCATGTAGCAAAACAACATTTTCTCAAACAAGAATCAAAACATACGTGGTGTCCCCATCCGACAAAAGGGGGTTGGAAGAGAGGAAAATAAGGAAATTGCACAACGCTTCGCTGACATCCATTCATACACGTCATTTTGTCGTAGTTTTCGCCCTCTCTCTCTTCTCTCTTTGTGTGTGTTGTGCGTGTCTCTTCAACCGGTCAGCTTTCTCCACCAGCTACTCCGCGGCGTAGCCGTCGCATCGGAAAACATGGCCTGCCGACGCCGCTCGTCGCTCCCCTCGGAGCCGCCGCCGCCTCCGGCACCCCCGCTACCGCCGTACGTCCGACGCTCACGCTCTTCGCGCCGGGCTCTGCGGCGGCGATCATCGGCCTCGTCGGCAGTACCGTCCTCGTACCTGGCCCTGCGACGGCGCTCGCGCCGCTCACGACGTGCCTCATCTTCGGTCTGGGGCACGGCGTCCGTCTGTTGTCCGCCATCGTCCGGAGGCGGGCCGGCGTCGGTGTGCTCCTTGACCCACGATGACGTTCCGGAGTGGGGCCACGCCGGCTTTGACTCCTCGTTGCGTCTGTATCGGTGTCGCGAGGAGTGCATGCCTTCGTCCCCGGACTCCCGGGTTCGCCGGCTGGAGCGGTGGTGATACATCTCTTCCGCGTCGGTGCCTTCGGCCGCGGCACGCGCAGCACGCCTGGCTTCCTTCCTGGCTCTGCGGGCTTCTTCTTCGTCCATCGGCGGCGGCGGCGGCGCCGCTTCGCGATCGCGAGCCTCGCGGGCTCGTCGGCGTTCTTCCCGAGCTGCGCGTCTAGCATCTGCGTCAGCCTCCGCTGCCGCGGCGGCCTCGCGCTGCTTCCGTGCTCTTCGCCGTTCGGCACGCTCAGCCTCCCTATCTTCGGCCATTCTCCGTTCCTCTTCCTCGCGTTGGTCACGGTGCCCGCGAGAGCGAGCCGCGCGCCGCTCTGCACGTCTGAGCTCTTTCTCCTGCTGCTTGCGCGCTTCGGCATCCTCTTCGTCTCTCCTACGGTGGCGCTCGCGCCGAGCCTCTTCTTTGGCGGCGCGGCGTGCCTCTTCGGGATCCGGCTCGACGACCTCGGCCTCGGCCGCCTCAGCATTTCTGGCTGCGCGACGAGCACGGCGAGCAGCGCGGCGAGCCTCTTGGTCCATGTCGGTCATCGCTGCGGGGTCAGCTTCGTCTGCATCGGCATGGGATCGTTGACGGCGTTCGCGCCTGGTGTCATCATCGGTCGCATAGGTGTGTCGCCTTCGCAACGGGTCCGGACGCTCCGTCTTGGGTGTTCTGAGGCCACTGAAGAGGCCTCCTAGACCCTTCTTCGCACTCGAGCTGGATCGTTTCATCGGTGGTGGCTCGGAAGGGCCATCGGGGTCCACCATGACAAGGTCATCGTCTTTAGCATATCTAGATCGTCGACGTGATGACTTGGGAGGGCTGCCGTCCTCGCCGTCACCATTGGCGCCGACCATGACAATGTCTTCGTCCACAATATGATCGCGCTTGCGGCGCCTGCTGCTGGACTTGTCGACTCCAAGCACTTTGGCGGCTTTGGAGGACATGGGAGGTGGAGGGGCTTCCTCGGGAGGTGGCGACACCAACCCGCTCGCGTCGACTGAATGACGACGGGACGGTCTGTGTCGCCGGTCCCGGGTGGATGTCGTCCGGGAAATGGGCGGGGTGCTGAACATCGACATGAGTTTCGGCCGTGCTGGTGTCTCAACGTCTCTATCGGCACGGTCGCCCTTGCCGGAGCTTGAACCCTTGGAGGAAGTCTTGACTTTTTCCTCGTCGCCGTAAGCGTGTTTCTTTTCGCGTCTTTCGGATTTTGACTTGGATTTCCGGTCTCTGTCGCGGTCACGTTCGCGGTCGCGATCACGATCACGGTCTCTCTCCTTCTCGCGAGGTGAAGCCGACCACATACCCCACGAGGAACCTTCTCGGTTGATTTTTGCCCGGTCCTTCTTGCTCGACTTCGGCTCAGGCGGAGGTGAGATGGGCTCTTCCTCGGCGGCGGGTTCTTCCTCAGGCACAGGGTCTTCAGGAGCCTCAGGGACGGCCGGAGGCGGTGGTGGAGCTGGTGGAGGAGGGACTTCCTCGGCGAGTATGTCCCTATCTCTGTTCTTCTTACTCTTCTTTTTCTTCTTCTCCACTGGCATTTCAATCACTTCGATGATCTCGTTTTCATCCTCTTCGACGGGGAAAGCTCCAGGCGGCTCCGAAGACTTGTTCTCGTCAGCTGGTTCTTCAACATCGACTAACGGTGGCTCCTCGACAACAGGAGGAGGCGGTGGCGGCGGAGGCGCGGATGCAGCTTCGGCAGCGCGCTTCTTCTCCTTCTTCAGTCGCTTTCTCTCTTCCTTCGACAAGACGACGGGGGGAGGAGTTGGTGGTGCGGGTTCCGGTTCCTCGGGTGGAGGGTCCTCCGGGACCGGCTCTTCTGGTGCTGGCTCCTCGGGAACAGGTTCCTCTACAACGAGCTCAGGTTCGTCTTCTGGCGGCGGGATCGGTTCAAACGCTTTTAATCTGTCAGTAATCTTGCTTCCTTTGCCCTTTCGAGCCGTAGACGGTTGCATCCAGGACAGGGCATCGTTGTTTGTGGCGGATGATGTAGTCGTGTCATTCCAACCGAGATTCGCACCTTCTAGACCTATGCGGAGATGAGTCAGCAGTGTAATTTCAGGTGACGCCTATTGAGGCGTCTCATTTCCAATAGGCTTGGTGAGACTTGGTGGTGTGGTGGTGTGAAGGGAGATTGGCTGCGAGCCTGAGGCCACATACCTTTCTTCGACTTCTTAGTGCCAACGCCCCAGAAACTGAAGGCATCGTTGGATGGCTTTACTTCCGGCGCCGGGGGTGGTGGAGGAGGAGCAGCTTCCTCAGGCTCGGGATCGGCCAGGAGCTCCTCGATTTGGTCCTCGGTCAGCTCAATGTCGGCCAGCTCGTCCTCATTATCGACGTCCTCGACTGGTGCCGGCTCCGGCTCCTCTTCCTTCTCCTTCTCCTTGTCCTTGCTTTTCTTGTCCTTCTTGTCCTTCTTCTCCTTCTTTTCCTTCTCTTTCTCCTTCTCCTTCTCTTTCTCCTTTTCTTTCTCCTTGTCTTTCTTCGACTTGGACTTGGACTCCTTCTCCGACTTGGAGCTTTTCTTCGCTTTCTTCTCCGCTGCTTCAGCTTCCTCCTCGGCTTCCTTGGCAGCAGCTTCTTCGGCTTCCTTGGCGAGTCGCTCTTCCTCTTCGATGCGAGCGGCTTCTTCAGCTTCGGCGGCGGCGGCGGCTTCGGCATCCGCAGCAGCTTGGGATGCGGCAGCGCGCTCGTCGATCGATGCCTTGAGCGTGTCGTAAACACCCTGGTCCTTCTTGGTCAACTTGCCCTTCTTGAGCTTCTTGGCCTCCAAGGCGGCGAACTGCTCCTCCTCGTCCGCAATCTTTGCAGCCTCCTCTTCCTCGATTCGTGCCTTCTCGGCCGCCTCAGCCGCTTCCGCCGCCGCGGCCTCCTCTGCTTCTTGTGCAAGGCGTTCTTCCTCTTCCTTGGCAGCGGCCTCAGCAGCGGCGGCGGCAGCCTCCTCTTCTTCTTTGGCTAACCGCGCTGCCTCTTCCTTTTCAGCCTTCTTCTTTTCTTTCTCGAGCTTCTTGAGCTCCTTCTCGCTCAGCTTGGGCTCTTTCTTGGACTTCTCCTTTTCCTTATCTTTATCCTTATCCTTGGACTTAGACTTGGAAGAGGTCATGTCGCCCCAAAAGCTGGATTTCTCTTTCTCAGGTTCTGCTTCTGCTACAGGCTCAGCCATGTCCAATGAGGGAGGGGTGGGAGCTTCCGGTGGAGGGTCGGCGAGTATGTCCTTACGGTTCTTAGACTTCTTCTTGGAGGATCCCCAGCCGGCCCAGTCATCGTCGTCTTTGGTCTCCTCGACGGAATCCGGTTGTACGGAATCCACGTTGGGCTCCTCGTCCACGACTTCAATGGGCTCGTTCTTGGATTTGTCCTTCTTCTTCTTGGAGGACGAGGTTCCCCAGATGTCATCTGTGGGCTCCTCGATTGCATCGGGCTTCATAGAAGCGCCTTCGTCGGTGTCGGCTCCCTTCTTCTTCTTGTCTTTCTTACCGCCGATGTTCCATGAGCTGAAGAAGCCGCCGCCATCCAGGGGGTCGGCAATATCTGGCACGGCAGGAGGGGCTTCCTCGGCAGGTGTAGGCTCGTCCTCTCCGCCAAACTCAACCAAGGCCATGGCATCTTTCTTCTTCTTCTTCTTGTCCGACTTGCTCAAGCCGGCCCATTCATCCTCTTCGACCACTTCAGCCTTCGGTTCCTCAGCTTCCTTATCGGCCTCCTTGCTCTTCTTCTTCTTTTCCTTCTCCTTGTCTTTGTCCTTCTCCTTCTCCTTCTCCTTGTCTTTCTTGGAGGAAAGGCCCCAGATGCCCCAAGAGTCGTCTTTGGATTTTTCAGCTTCGGCCTCCTTCTTCTTCTTCTTGTCCTTCTTCGAACTAGTAGCAGCGGCCCAGAAGTCGTCGTCATCCTTCTTTTCAGGTTCCGGCTCCGCTTCCTCGGCTGGGGGATCAGGCGCTGGTTCTGGTACAATCTCTGGTTCGGGTTCGGGGTCCGTTGATTTGCCCTTCTTCTTCTTTTTGTCCTTCTTGGAAAGGCCGAAGCTTGCCCAGTCGTCGTCCGCTGGTGGCTCTGGCTCTGGATCAGCAGCAGGAGGCTCGGGCGCAGGTTCAGGAATGGGTTCCGGCTCGGGATCGGCAGTCTTTGCCTTCTTCTTCTTCTTGTCCTTTTTGGATCCTGTCAAAGTGGCCCAAAAGTCATCTTCTGCTGGCTTCTCCGGTTCAGGCTCCGGCTCCGGTACTGGCTCCGGCTCGGGTTCAGGTTCCGGTTCCTTGGGGGGTTCAGGTTCGGCAAGAAGGCCCTTCTTCTTTTTCTTGTCCTTTTTGGATGTCACGGTACCAAAGCCCCATGGGTCGTCCTTTTTCTCTGGCTCAGGCTCTGGTTCAGGGGCTGGAGGGGGTGGAGGAGGAACCGGTTCGGGCTCTGGTTCAGCTTTGCCCTTCTTCTTCTTCTTGCTGGTTTTAGTTGATACACCCCATCCAAAGTCGTCCGCAGCAGCTGCTTTGGCGGCTTCCGCTGCTTTCGCCGCCTCTTCAGCTTCTGCTGCTTCTTTAGCAGCTTGCTCTTCAGCCTCTTTTGCTAGTCGTTCCTCCTCTTCCTTTCGGGCAGCCTCTTCCGCTTCGGCGGCGGCGGCGGCCTCTGCTTCGGCAGCAGCAGCGGCGGCAGCCATCTCTTTCTTCTTTTTCTTCTTCTGTGAATTGGTCAAGCCTGCGAAAGGATCAACGGGCTCTGGCTCGGGTTCTGGCGGCGGGGTGGGTTCCGGCTCTGGTTCTACCACCGGGGGAGGTTCAGGTTCAAGGTCGACTAGACCTTTCTTCTTCTTCTTCCCCGATAATGTTCCCCAGCTCCAAGGATCCTCGTTAGAGGCAGGCGGATCGGGCGCCGGCTCAGGGATTGGTTCAGGGGCCGGCTCGTCCTTGTTCTTCTTCTTCTTACCAAGTCCCCAGGTATCCCACAGGTCGTCTTTCGGCTCTTCTTTGGGAGGGTCGTCCTTCTTCCCCTTCTTGGTGGTACCGCCCCACGAACCCCATGGGTCGTCTGCAGGTGTCTCCTCCTTGGCTGGTTCAGGAGCCTTATCTTCTTCCACCGCATCCCAAATACTGGCTTTCTTCTTCTTCTTTTCTTTCTTTGTAGTCGCAGTGCCGAAACCCCACGGGTCATCTTTCTCCTCTTTCTCCTGCGGCGGGTCGGGTGCCGGTTCCGGGTCAGCTGGTGTATCGTCGCCGAACGAAAACCCCAGTGTCGTGCTTTTCTTCTTCGTTTTGCTTTTGGAGCCCCATGGATTTGAATCGGCGTCTTCCTTTGCCTCTGCCGGCGTACTTGTGGCTGCATTCTTGTTAGCGCCAGACCAGTCCCATGTGTTCCCTAGTCCCGTGCCTGTTGTTGTCCAATTTGACGCTCCCAATCCCCAACCAAACCCCCCTGACTTCTTGGTCTCCGTTGAGCCGAAATTGATGTCTAGCGACCCGTTGCCGCTGCCTATGTCGTCCAGTTTTATTTCATCGAATGAATCAGGCGCCGGTTCGTCAGCCTTTTTGGCCTTCTTCTTGGATTTCGTGGTTGCGAAGCCCCAGTCATCTTCCGGGGGCGGATCGTCTGCTGGTGGCGGTGTCTCTTTGTCGCCTCCATCGCCGTCGCCCGCAGCTCCGCCGTCGTTACCTGCGTCACCGCCTTGATCACCTCCATCGCCGGCGCCTTCGTCTTCCTTCTTCGCGCCATCGTCATCGTTATTGTTGTTTGCCGCCGGCGCCTTGGCTGGCGCCTTGTTCTTCTTCTTCTTCGCCGCTTGCATGAATCCTTCCTCGGAACCGAAGTCGATGAGAAAGTCGCGTGTGGGATCGCTAAATATGGCGTCGCCGTTACGTCGCTGTCGTTGTTCTGCACTTGAAGTTTGCGGTTGGGTGAAGAAGGAAAAGTCTGATGGTCGTCGACTTGCAAAACCGCCAGTGTTCGTCGGATCCATGACTTGCTCGCATGGCTCGGACGGTTCAGAGGGCGCTTCAAATCGTCGCAACCATCGCGGGCCGCATTCTGGTGCTTTCAACGGAGTTGAGATGTTGCATGTGGTTTTGAGGGGTCGTCGATGATGGGATGAAATCTAGGGATGTCAACGGATCAGATTAGCTCAGAAGTTCATCTGAAAGGCATGTGTTAGTGGAATGGGGGGTGAGACGGCGTCATGCCCCTCACGTCCCCCCCGACTCCCGTCCAAAGGCTTTCCGGACCAGCCATGGCAGCGAACGGTAAGCCGTTAGACTTGGGGACGAGCGCTGAGGCGTCCAGGCTGGAACGGCGCCGGCGCGCACAAAATTCCAGAGTAGACAGGAATTGGAGAAAACCATGACGGCAGACGAAAAAGTCTCGGGTCGTACCTGAGCATTGTGTGAAGCGGATTCCCAGGCGCGGGCGATCATGCGCAAGCGGATGCGCACATCTTCCTCAGCCCAGCCAGTTGTCGTGGATTGCTGGGTTGGCTCCCATCGATATGCGCCTTCTGCCCGCCCTGATGGGCAAAATATGGCCACCGCGACCGCCGCCATGTTGAGAAGTTGAGCTCGTGTTGCTACAGCTTGGTGTGAGAATCATGGAAGCTAAATCGATTCGGAGGAGCGAAACAGCTGAAGAGGGTATATCGGTGTACAGCTCGTGGTTTTCGTCGTGGTCGTCGTAATCGTAGCAGTCGTTGTACGCAGTGTAGCGGGAAAGCAAGCGGGTTCGTGCTGGCGAGAGGAGGGGGCGGGTCGATGAAACGAGAGTTGGACAGGACGTGACAGGAGTTCACCTGCAGATATAAATCTCCAGACTGTGTATTCGTACGACCGAGGCGAACTGAGACAGGCGGTGCAAGTCAGTAAGGAAGAAAAGAAAAGAAAAAACCTCCAGTGACTGCTACTATGGTGGGAGATGTAACTGCGCAGGCTGGGTGGTGGGATGGTCGGCTCGGGTGGCCGCAAAAGAGACGGAGCACTTTTGCGGTACGCGGCGGCGCAAGGGACCTAGGATCTGGGGGTGGTGAAGGGTAAGGTGAATTGGGGGCAGGGAAGAAGAGGGGACCAGCGGATGGATAAGATATGGCAGGGCAGAGGAGGAAATACACTCGCCTGTCTCTTCTTGTTCTTCTTTTTTCTCCCGCCTTTGGCTACAGGTATGTTCCTGGTCCCCTGCTCAGAATTGCCGGAGAATTGGACGATAACGGGCCAAGTCGAAGCGATAGCAGGGATGTAGCTCTTGGTGTCACAGGCTTACAGCTTGAGAAAGTCGCCGCCGTCGCGTCTGATCGCCGGGGAAATAGACTTGGATTGAAGCTGTCCTAAGAGAGAGAGGTCAACCCGCCAATTTCTTGATTGTGTTCAACCACGGCTTCCAAGCCGTTCTTATCGCCCCTTTTTCTAAGAAGATGACTCCCTCTGGAGGAGGTGAGGTTGAATTGGCCATATGCAAGAAAGGAGCAATAGGAGCGCTGGATGTGACCCGGCAAAAAAGGAGAGGAGAGTAAAAAAAAATCATTTCTTACAAGCCACTTCCTTCACAGGGAGCCAATGGGTCGGCGCGTTGACGCTAGATCGTCGCGGCGAAGGCGAATAGGTGGATGGATGTGGTTGCAGACCGCCAGATATCTTGCAGGAGGCAGGCAGCGTAGGCCACAGCCTGCACTTGGGATTGGTGATGCCCTTGAGGTCGTGCTTAGTTTGGGTCCGACTCGTGAGCTGAGCAAAAGTATTCCGTACTTGTTCGGAGATGCGATTCGGACGGTGGTGTGAGTAAGACGCCGTCGTCCTATTGTCGAGCCCGGGCCCGGCCAGCCAGACGTTGAGGGAATTGACTGAACGGGATGTGTTTGTTGTGAATGAATAGCCCGCTTGCCTACTCTGCAATTAGTTTACAATATGTTACCTTGATGTACGCCTTCTTCCACCGAGGGCGATTTGTCCTTCTGCTCTCTTCTTCCGCGAAATTGGTCAGAAGTTTCGGCCTGTCGTGCAACAGAGGACGACGCAAGAATAGCAGAAACAGATGGGAGAATTATGAGCGGCGGCGACCGCCTTGTATACAGGAAAGGTGTATACAAGAACTAATGCAAGACGGGAGTCAACAATCCAAATGAGGAATACAAGGGCAAAATAATAAGGTGAGTCTGCAGACAGCGAGAGACAGAGTCAGTACTCCATACTTCGTGCCTTATGTGAGGTAAAGGTAAAGCGAGGTAAAAGGTAAGGCAGGACGGAAAGAATAATTATGGATATTGATGCTGTATGCACGTCTATGCGATCCATCCGCCCAGCCATGTCCCATCCATCATCCATCAAAACCATCCTATCAGGACCAATCCACACGCATCTTTCATCGCGTCCAGTCTCAGTCTCCCCGTGGTTGCTCCTCCGTCTCCTCCGTCTGTCTGGGTGCTGTCGCTGTTCCCGCCCCCATTTGCTCGCCGCCTTTTCTTCCCCTGGCCCGCTCCGTGGACCGTATGTGTGTGTGTGCGTGTGTTCGTGTACGTGTATGTGTGATGTACATGGCGATAGATCCCGAGCAACGGCATGGCCCATGATGGGTACCTTGGGTGCTTAGCCCAGAAGGGGGAGGAGGTGCCACGGCAAAAGCGCAGCAACCCACGCACTAACCAGACTGTGACAGTACAACTTCAAAGTACCTCACTCTGGAGGTCTGCAAAAAAGTGGTGATCCCTGGCAGGGTGGTCGGTTAAGAAGGGCGGCCTCGGCGCTTCATTGGCCGAGTTAGTGTGATATCAAGTGTCTCGAGACTCAGAAAGATGGCACCCCCTGCACGCCGGAGTCGTTTGACTCAATTCACACCACCTTAGCCCCTCCCTCCTCTTCAGCCTGCCGCCCAGGTGATGCCATTTCTCCAGGATGCCGTCCGCTTCAAGTGGGCATTTGGGCAGCACACTCTGACGGAGTACTTGGACTCTTAGTCTTAGTACGCGCTGCAAGAGCCACGAGGGCGGACTCTAGAATGTTTAGGTAACCACGAGGTCAGCAGGTCCTGGATATCAGGTGTATCTTGTTTCCATTCCACGTTGAACAAGCAGCGGAACCGGGGCGGACAAAAATTGAAAAGTAAGGGACGTATACCCAAGGAAGGGATTTGGATAATGAGGGGGGAAGAACCGTAGGTACCTATTCCGTAACCGTAGAAAAGGCACCGGCTCTGAGGTAAAACTCCCTTGCCGCCACCAGCTGCGTTCTCACGTGTGATACATCGATACCTTCTACTTCCTTCCCTTACCTTACCTAACAGGCTATTACTGCCTTCCCTTCCTGATGCCGTCACTCTGCCTCTTTCTCCAAGGTACCTACTTATCTACTGTAGTGAGAGCTCTTGGCTTTTTCGGTGTGTCTCCGTAGAATTGCATCCCAATCTTAGCACAGGCAAGCGCAAGTATCTAAGGTATCTATGGAGCAAGCACCTTTCTAGCGCTGGAATAAGGCAATAATAATACCTGACCGGTGGTCTCGAGGTTGACAAAATATCTTGGTAGTAGGTATTAAACAACTCTTTCTGGACTCGGGTTCCTTGACTAGCAGGATCCAAGGACCCTACACATACCTGCGTTGGCTCTCTTGATCCCTATTCCCTGCTACGGAAAACTCACCACCACCAGCCTTTCCCGCTTGGGTCTTCGCTGCTGCCACATGCTAGTTTCCTTCTCGAAGCTGCGGTCTTCCATGTTATTCATGATGACGCGCTGCTGTCACCCACACAACTTCAACACCACCCACCGCCCCAACGCATAGGAAAATCTCTTTCAGCTTGACTATCACAACCAATACTCAAAGTCTTGAACTGCTCAATATCCCTGTGTATCACAATTCCCGTCAGAAAAACCCTTATCCGGCAAGACCCGGGCTTCCTCGTCTTTCCTCGGATTTGCCTCCCTCTGCACCAGTCTACCTTGCTTCTTGCTCGAATTCTCGCATCCATACGGCCTGGATGATGGTCGGAGGTTCATCGCCCAAACCGCTCAATCGCGGAGGTACATGGTCCTCCATCCACTCGCCCGCGGTTACCCATGTACCTTCAAATTAACACCAACCCCGCCAAGCAAGGGGACTATTGAGACTCGACTCCCTTGCCCATTTCCCACGGCCTGCGGCAAACGGGATTGGGCATTGAAGAGAGGGCGTGCAGCCATGCCATTGAATTTATTGATGACAGGCAGGCGCGGCCTACGCATCTGCATCTGAATGGCAACGCATGGAATGCAGGCGCATCAAGCTCGCGGGGGAGAGAAGAAAAAGCGGCAACACCATGTCACCATGTCCATCATCATTCGGTTCCTACGCCAACTTACCACATTCAGACCCTTCCCTTCCGTCTAGACTTAGGACCGTCGTGACGGAAGCGGGACGAACCCAAAGTCAGGGAAGAAAAGGGACAAGCCGCCTTCAGTCGACGAGACGTTGCGTTGCCATGCGGACAACGGCTCGGCCAGCCTGCTACGCTCTAGCATCGATGCAGCGAAGCACCAGGCCGTGAGGTATCGATACATTACCGGCTGGGCAGCCATGCGCCTATTAGCATGGAATGACCTCTCCTAGGCCTGGTATTCGTACCTTTCAAATACACGAGGACCCCATCTGCCATCTGTACGATGGCCGATGAGCGTCCAGTCATCGTCGAACCAGCGCCAGGGCCGCCAGCAGCTTGCATCTCGACGGGTGTGCTCGCAGGGCCACTGGCCTGCGGCGCTGCACTGCGCATCGGGAGCTAACATGCCCTTCATGCACATCCCAAGTCTGGCCCTGTCTGAGGAGATGCGACTTCATCTGTCTACTGGATCATTTCGTCTACACGCGTCCCACCTCCACCATCGCATGGCGCATCTCTATCCACTCATCCCACGAGTGTCGCCAAAAGCGGTATGGCGGCTCCCTCACCGCTTCAATTTCTCAACCCACCTCTGAGCGAACTTCGCACCAACCAGCCACGCTGAATTATCATCTCTACGGCTACCCGTAGGCTCTGGACCTTTCGGGATGCCGCAGATTTCCATCGTCTGTCTTCGTTGTCAGTCTCAATTACAGAAGAGTCCAAGGCGAGCAAGACAGCCTCCAACACTAAACAAGGAATGTGTCAGTTTGGGGTACCTGGCGTAACTCAGGTAGAGGCCCAGAGGAAATAATGCGCTTGTGTCACGATACTAAAGCACAATGGAGACTTCTTGAGGAACGGCGTCAGGCATTAAACAACAAAAATACTGCCTCTCCCTCACAACCTGCCTGCCGGCTTATTCTGCAGCATCGATCAACTGAGACGCAGGTGTCAGACGGTGTAGACCAATTCCTTTCGGACGGACTACGAGCATCTCGCGGCTTCTTCAGGCGGTCAGACCTGAGCTGGCCACAGTTGGCCACCGCGACGATGGCCGTCATCCATGGTCTTTGGTCAGGTTGAAACTATGGGTCGATGGAGAAGACAGCGCAGCAAATTGCAATATTACTGACTTGGTCAGCTGCAGATTCGACTCGTTACGCTTTAGAACCCTGTCGACGCTTTCGGAATCAAGACTTGGAGTGCGATTCCCAGAAGGCAATTTGTCTTTCTCGGTGATGGCTATTGAGTCATCGGCTGAATTGAATTGCGCTTGCGGTGCGATATGCTTTTTCAAAGTAATACCATGAAATCATTACTTTGCTTGACGAGTCTCGTAGGCAAAACACTTTCTAGGTTCACGCTCAATTGTTTGTCTTTGGCCATACCAGCATTCATCAGAGCATCAACTACAGATAAGCCCTCGGGTGCAACTCGATCAAGCGAAGCCGAGAACCTGCATCATTAGCTACCCATGGAAGCTCGATAAGGCCGCATGTACTTCTTCGGCCATGTCTAAGGTCGCGTGACGTTGACTCAGAGGCAACCAAAGGAAATCGTACCCTAGGGAAGAGGACCATTCGGCACCTGTCGGGGAATCGCCTCAGTTGCAATCAACGAGGATGAGCTTGACGGTCCCTTGTTGCCCTACCCTAGACTCCCACTTCGAGATCAATCTGTGAATAGGAGAGCTTGGGAGGCGGCTTTGAGATTCAGCAGCATTCTCATATTGGGATTCTTGAGGACCTTGCATTCCTTTCTGTGGTTCTTGCCCTCTCAGGCCATCTTTTGGCACGCCTGCAGCTCGTCAGCATTTACGTTCAAAATCGCACGTCGACAGTAACGTACCGTATCACAATAGTAGTAGTAACCACAGCCGCCACAATTCTTGCGCTCCTATGCTTCCTTGCCACAGGCTTGACACGGCCGAGTGTCACTTTGCTCGTCAATTCCTCCAGTGTACTTGACAAGCTCTGTGTTCATCTGGTAAAGGTCTGCCAGTCTTAAACGAAAGGCCTAAGGTACCATATTCGTCAATAAGCCACCATTGGTTGAGATGATGAGTGAGAAAGCAGGACTGACCCGACAAGTTTCCAGCTTCTCCACGCGAACTCCCTCCCTTCCATCCAAGAATTTCTTGGTAGTGGTATTCAAGACTGCAACAGTATGCCCAATCTTGTATGAGCCAGGATCGACCTGCGCATTTCCATCTGGATAGATAGCGACGAGGAACGCAAAGTCGCATTTGTCGCGGCAGACGAGGACTAAGCGGGTAATGAGCTCGATTCTCACGATCTCACCAAACAGACACCAATTTGTCGTATTGCCGTAAGCGCCTCCATCTTCGGCGACCTCATCTTGGTCGTCAGCCTGAAGAACGTCAGGAAAGTAGAAGAAATCATCACAAACTCATCATAGTTGGGCATGATGACTTCTTCTGGATGATTTCTGATCACCCCACGTTTGCGATTGCGCTTACAAGTTGCAGACGATCAACCTCATTTTGATGAGGCCGATGCGCCGCCCCACATTCGGAGAGTTATCGGTGCTCAGGGAGCATCAGCCACAGTCGCCGAAGGCTTATCTGAGGTATTCAGGGTCCAGGGGGTCGCGCCTCAACTGGAGCTCTCACAAACGTAAGGATACAAGCAACTCAGTCCGAGGCAGTGGCTCCTTCGCCAGGGGTTAATAATAGTATCACCACTCGTTTCAGCTTCTCCCATCCTTCAACATCGGAGTGCCATTGGTATCAAAACCGCAGCAGAAAAGAAAAAAACAATCCAGCCCTAAAAGAGTTGGCTCCTTGTCTACGCTGTCCAGCCAAGACTACGGATACGGATAGTTATGCTTACCTGACCATTTGCTACGACCGTCAGCAGGCTCAGACAAGCCTCAAAATCTCACGCGAACCTCTCTGCTGGCCAATAGGCCCATTACCAGCCGATCCTTGGATTTCTGAGCTGTGCTATACTACTATTCCCTGCACTAACTCGCTAGACTCGGCAAGGTTGTCACCCGTGTTTGCTAAGCTCCCCAGTGGTTCCAATCCTTCGGGTGACGTCGTTTCCTCTTTGGAGGAGTTTGTTTGCCTGTTTGCTTCAGCCTTTCTCAAAGTTCCACACACGGACAAAACTTCGGCATCAGATGCTAGTGCATCCATCCAACCATCCATCCATCCCTCTTTTTCCTCCTGACTGCCCATGTCCGTGGTGGGAAAGTCGGGACAACCAACCGCCCACCCCGTGTGGGAACAGACCATCAGACGAAACAAAAGACGTCCTGGCCGCTCGCGCCCCCTTCCATACCTTTTACACGACTAATCATCTATCCCTTGAATCCTTACCTTACCTCTCCTCTCTATTGACTGTTCCTCGGAAGGAAACGTGGTTCATTGTAGAGGACAAGGTTTATCTCCTCCTCCTCCGTCCACGTCCTCGAGACAAAGAAAGAAGACGCGGACCCAAGACCCCAATCCCCGCTGATCCTGAACCAGACAGGGAAGCAAGCTGACTGAGATATCGGTCTTTTGGGGGCGCACGACAGACGACATTGCCACTTTGTGCAACTTTCCCTATTGCTGTCACCACCTCGGATTGCTCTTCAATACCGTCCAGACGACGGTTCACCAGCTCCCGTTGTTCTACGGAGTTGTTCAACGAAGTTACCTCCAGAAGAGAACCACCAGTCGCATACGGCTCCGGCCCCGCCATCGTCATCGTCATCGACATCCGGGGTGTGTACCACCACCACCACCACCAAACCAACGGGACCTCCGAACCCACGACGCCAACACCAGATCATTTACACCATAAAAAAGAGGAAAGATGCCAGCCCACCACAGCCTCACGATCCGCATCCCCCTCCCCAGCATCCTCCCCCCCGAAGCCGTAATCGAAACCCTGCAATCCCAATCCCCCGTAATCCGCCACCAACCCCTCGTAACTCGCTACGAAAAGGTCCCAGTGCCTCTCGCGAGCGTCGTCTCCGACGCCCACTTCCTCGAAGACGGCTCCCGCCTCGCCTGCTACAAGGTCTACGAAAAAGTCACGGTGGTCCCGGGCGTCAAAAAAGAAATCAGTTTCCCCGCCGTGCTGCAGAATATCCCCAACGGCCTGCGGTCCCGCGCCGAGGCCCCCGGCGGGGTGCGGGTCTGGTCCGAGTGGCTCGTCGTGCCGAGGCCGGAGGAGCGGTGGCCCGGAGAGCATGGCGGGAAACTGGAAGGGTATGTGCAGGGAGACTACGATCTTGTCGAGACGACGAGGGTTGAGACGAGTCGGATGTTGATGCCGCTTGTCAAGGGGCAGATGGAGGGGGCGCATCGTGATATGGTGCAGAAGGTGCTTGACGAGGTTGCGCAAAAGGTTGGGAGGGCCAAGATGTAGTTGGCGCCCCACCCGTCTCTGATATTGGAAAAGACGGCGAGGAGGATGGGAGGGTCTGGCGTTTATTTGGGTAAGGAAGTGCTTTTAGATACCACATGATTTGTTGCGAGTTCGCTTTTCAGCAGAAGAAGCAGGGCATAGGAAGATGGTCCCAGGCAATTTCCAGGAGAAGGCTAAAGGGAGGCAGTACTGTTTGAGAAATATACGTAATGTTTTTCTCATGATGGTCATCGTCTATGCAGACTGAGTTGATACCGAAAATCTTCATCTACACAAGAATAGGGGAACATCGCTACTCGAGTTCTTAAATGGTGTAGACGAGCTTGCCGGCGCTGACCTTGCCCTCCTTCAACTCCTTCAACCCGACAACGACGCCCTCGAGGCCGCTGCCCCCTTGATTCTTGACGACGCGGATGGGCTTCAGCTTGCCCTCGGCCAGCAACCCGCGGCTGATTTCCCAAAACTTTTTGCCGAATTCGTAATTTTCCGGTACGGGGTCCCTCTTGCCTGTAAGATGACGGTGCCGTTAGTCTTTAAGGGGGGGGATCAAAGGGGAGGGAAGATGAGATGCCCCGCGACACAGGGCCCAGACAACGGGAAAACAGAGGGGGAGAAAAAAAAAAAAGGGAAGCCTCACCAAAGTATCCAAACTCCTCCCCGAAAACAGTATAATACAAACTCATCTTCACCTCCACCTTGTCATTCACCTCCTTGACGACCTTTTTATCAACAGGCAACAGAGTCCCGATCACGCCTCCCTTTGCGCTGCTCAGCGCCTTCGCCACCAAGACGACGCTCTCGTTGGTCGACTGGCAATCCCACGCCAGCGTGAGCTCGTCGTCGGTCGCCTTGCGGATATCCTCGGAGACGGTGGGCGACTTGTAATCGTAGACCTGGTCGGCGCCGAGCGACTTGAGGTAGTCAAAGTTGCGAGGGGACGAGGTGGCGAGGACGCGGTAGCCGGAGAGCTTCGCGTATTGGATGCCCGAGATGCCCATTGCCGTGCTGCCGCCGTAGATGAGGATCGTGGGGGCCGGCGTGGCGGTCGTGGGCTCGGTTGGGAGGGGGAGGTTGAGGCCTTGGTAGAGGCCCTGGCCCTGTTTGTGTTTTTGGTACGTGGTTAGCAAAGGTTGTCCAAGAAGAAGAAGTTGGCTGTAATGGGAGGGGAGTGTAGATGAAGTAGACATACGACTGTGGTGACGGCGATGCCGAGCGTCGCGGCCTCTTCGTCCGAGATGTTATCCGGCGTCTTGATCTGCACGTCGCCCTTGACGGCGATGTACTTTGCGAACGCACCGTCAATCTCTCTCAGAGCGTTGCTGTAGCGCTCCAACATCAGCCTCCTCTGCCTCTCCCTCCCTTTCTTTCAAGGAAGCCAGGCAGAGAAAAAAAAAAAACTCACGATCCATTTACAGGCCCGCAGATCCGATCCCCCTTCTTGAAGTCCTTCGTCACGCCCTTGCCCACCTCCTCGACAACACCAGCATAGTCGCACCCGACCCAGATGCCGACGCAGCCCGCCTTATCGGCGAGGTCGACGTGCTTCCAATCCGTCGGGTTGATCGCCACGGCCGTCGTCTTGACGAGGATATAGTCGTCGGCCGGGAGGGTGGGGATCGGAGCGTCGACTACCTTTGCGACGCCCGCTTCGATTGTCTTTACTGCTTGGTTCGTCGCCATTGTGTGCGTGTGTCGTCTGAGCAGGTAGGTATCTGGAGTGCTGATGTGTCAGTATTGGTCTCTGTCAAAGTGTTGTGCGGAAAGCGAATCACTGCCTACTTACCTCTGTGTTGATAGCTGTATGGGTGTGAAAGTTGTAAAGTGTTGTTATTTGGAGGGGTATCTAGTTTGGTATCCAAAAACCCAATTCAATTGCAAAAGCTCTAGATCAACAAGCCCCTTTAAGTAACAATCCAGTCGGCATTTGCGTCGTCAGGGGGAAAAAAGCTCCTCTGCCCCGATACCGATAACCCCTCCTTGCCCATCGTCAAGCCGGGCCTCCCCTCCAGCTTACAAATGCTTGCGTAGCTACCTAAGGTCTGTCAAGGAGACCAAGACAGCAACGTAAAGGTAGGGGTCCATGTCCCAGCCAAGCCAATGCGGTGGTGAACGGAACCATGTTATCCACACTAGCTCGAGATGTACGTGTGTGTTATTCCCACCGGCATCATCGATTTTTGCCTTCTGCCCCGCACTTCTCAGCATAGGTACTCAACTAAGTAACCCGCGGAACAGACACTGTTCTTGGTAACGCGGGCGCGCGATGCACCCAGATCTTCCTTGGTAAATCGCGGATGTTTCTCGTTCCCGAGTCTCTATTTCCTAAAGGTGGTTGGTTGGTGGGTGGTGGGAAGCCGAAGAGCCCGCGGCGACTTGGGAAAGCTATGTAATACCCCGGACTTTTTGCTAGAAATTCGAGGCCCGGAGCTTGGGCCGTCCGTAGGTATCCGTAGGTCTCCTCTTTCTCGGCGCCGCGGAGTAACGGTGCCCTGTGCTGCTTACATAGGTACTTTACCTTGCGGACAACGAACGACGGTAACCCCCGGGTGCTCACTCTTATCAGATTCCGGCGCCGGATACGATCCATCGCATTCATTGGAACCGGATGCTTTCTGCGATTTATCCACCACCTTGGGAATGCCAGCCTCCGTGGCAATACGTACTATTATTTGGCGGTCAATTTAGAGTGAGGGGTACGCCACAGCCGACCCCGCGATGCAGTGACAACAATCTTATCGCCGATAATCACCCCTCCATCCAGTTATCGCCCCTCGGAGGGGCACAATCCCATGCTGCACTTGCTTTCATCAGATGAGAGTATTGGCGCCAGCATGTATAAATGTAAAAAGGTTTCGTCATAATGGTATCTATAACAACGCGTTCTAAATCCTGTAACCAGACCATCCGCGCAACGTCCTCTGAGGGCGCTGCTAACGCTGTTCCCGTACATCCGCTTGTTCATGAAGCGCCACATCCCCAGAAAATAAGTGAAGAATAAACCGTGTCGCAGGCAATTGGCCGCAAAGAAGACATAAAAACAAAGAAAATGGCAAGTGAACTTAAATCACCCTGTTACCGACCACCATAATCACTGGCATATCCGACTTCACCAAAATTTTGACCCATGCCGCCTTCTCCGAAACCTGTACCGGGTCCACTGACATACCCACCGTCGTCGCCTTCGTAGTCACTGGCATCGAATGACGAACGGCCCGATATGTCGTCTTCGAGACCGCTACTCGCGTCTTGCGCGGACCAGTTCATCTGGGCCAACGCCGGGTACTGGGCCAACAAAGCAGCCGGCAGCATGTACTGCCCACCGGCGTCCATCGGATAACCTGGCTCCATGCCCATACCGGCCGCCATATTTTGCATGTTTTGTTGCTGCATCCGCTGCTCCTGCCACGCGCGCTGTCGGTCGAGCATTTCTTCGTCCAACAAGGGCTTAATGCAGATTCTACCCGCCTCTGATCGGAAGTGTCGGCCAAGCGCGTCGGCACGCGCGAACCTGCGACCACAGCCCCACTGACCACCAGCCTTGAGGTCTCCCTTGCATACAAACTTCTTTTCTCCAGAATGCAGACCCTCGTGTCTCTTGCGGTCGTGCTGTCTCGCGAACGCCTTGCCGCAAACTGTGCAGACGAAGGGACGCTCATCTGTATGCGTTCGTAAGTGAGACCGGAGGTTGTAGGCTCTAGTGAAGCGCTTGGGGCACAGGGTGCACTGGAATGTTGCCGGGTGCTTCTGAACACGTTTCGAGTTTCCGTTGTCCTGGGCATTTTGATATTCAGGATCCGCCAGTCTAAGCGCGATAACGTTGTTTGGCACGGCTGAGGTAGATTGTCGTCTGCGACTAGGGCTTACAGCTCCCCGATCGAGCGGGGAGAGCGATCGTGATGAGTCTCGGCCGGAAAGATCAGATCCTAGATGAGGCGACAAGCTGCCGGCAGAGGTTTGCCGCACCATACCTCCTCCGGAGCTGTTGAAGGGATCTGTCACTGCGCGGGGTCTGGATCGCGGGCGGCCTATTGGTACTGTTAGTCCCGACGTGTCAACTTTGATACCATCACGGTGCCTTACCTCGCTCTGGCGGCGTGAGGGAATCTTGATCCATCTGGTTCTTGGGCTGTTCGAAGTTGTTTTGTCTTGCCGTGGGCGCGAACTCGATGTTGATGGCCGGTGCCTGGGGCATCTCCGGCTGTTGCAGAGTCGGGAACGCTTCTTGCCCGGTGTAGCCAGTACCACTGACGAAGCCGGCATTCTGTGCTTGCAGGCCAAAGTTGGCTGGTTGGTTCAGCTCGGGCATCGACTGAGGGAGGATGCGCGGGGAGATGGCGGGGCTATGGGAGGGGCTTCGCCCTTGGAGGTTAGGACTGCCCAGGGCGGGGTCCGAGATCGTGAAGTTGTCGAAACCCTGAATCTGCTGGTAGAGACCGGCATCTTGGGGTCGCTGCATGGGCGAATGACTCTGGTCGATTCCATCAAAGCTGTCGGCGCTCACCAAGTTCGGAGAAGGTGCAGCGGAAGAGACGTCCGAGTACTCGGACGGGGATCTCCGGTGGCCTCGAAACTGAGGCTGGCTCCATTCATTCAGTTGGTTCGGCAGGAGAGCGGCCTCGGGACCAAGGGAGGCATGTCTGGAGTGACCCGCGCCCGAGGGCGGCGAAGAGAACTGGTGCTGGTTGAAGGCCGGGGACTGGTGTGCGGAGGGAGTCTGGTGGGGGTCCGGGTTGAGGAGGTGGGGAGGTGTAGGAGAGTGGTGGCTCTGCGGCATAGCCATGTTGTTCATGTCACCGGGGTTGAGGCTCTGGTCGAAGACACCGGTGGTAAACTGCTGGTCGTTCTGGCCGGCGTTGGGAAACAGGGCGAAGTCGCCGGAGGGGAAGCTGTTGGGGTCGAGGAAGCCGGCTTGGTTCTGGTTCGCAAAGGCAGCTCCGGGCTGGTTGTAAGACTGCTGGTTGGGTTGCTGGCCGTTGAGGAAATTGTTTGTGTTATTAAAGCTGGAGAAGTCGGCGGAGGCGGCTCCGTTGAAGGCTTGAGTTGCAGATTGATCCAAGCCGAGACCGAGACCAATTGATGCTTCGGTATTGGGCTGGAAGGGATTCGGAGACGGAGAATGCGAAGGATGTCTTATATGAGGCTGTTGATGCCCCGCAGACGGTGAGCGACCGCGCTGGCCTTGTTGATCCATGATGTAAATGGATGTCGGTACTCGGGATGGAGGGATGTCGTGTGTACGTGGATGCGATTGCGGGAGTGTGTGTGTTGTGTGTTGCTGTCTTTAGAATCGGGGCGAGGCAGTTCACAAGTCAGCCTTTCAGGCACCGCACCGCCCTGGGGCTGTGCTGACGCGCGAGCTGACGGCACACAAACTGGAGGCGGCGGGGGTACAGTCGCGGACGACGAGATGTTATTCGCTGTCGCGAATAGGTTTGCGCAATGATAGTTTGGGTGGATGAGTGTAACTGAGTGACAGCGATGAGTAGAGGGTCAAGTAGCGACGCCGGAGACGGATGAAGGTGGTGACTGGAAGTGAAGAGGGTTTGGCGACGTTTTGGGGGCGTTGGAGAGAGAGGGAGAGAATACCGTAGCGCGGCGGGAGATTGAGTGGTAATGTGCCACAGTGTGCGAAGAAGGAGTTGAGATGGGGAAGCGAGGACAGGAGGGGACCGGACAGAGAGACCCGGCACCAGGGCAGGCCCACGGTGTGTGGAATTGGGGTCTGAGGGAGGGTAGGTAATAGGAGCGTAGTAGGTAGGACTTGGGATTCGAAGGAGGAGAGAGACTTGGGACTTGGGACTTGGGACTCGGGAGCCTGTCCGTACCTTGAGTGGGAAGGGGAGGGGAGGGGAGGGGAGTGTGGACGGTGACGGTGGGACAGCGAGGTGTGAGGTGCAGGGTGAGGTGGTTGACGGGCGACCTGGTTGGCTGGCTGGGATCCACCCGAGCGGCCCAATCTGGCTGGTTCCCACAAGGCTGTGCACGTTTGAGGATGGATCTTTCGGCCGGTGTCTTTGATTTGGTGGAAAGGTGGTACCACGAGGTGGGATTGTACCTGGAGTTGTGCCTGAGATGCGTGCCGGAACAAAGTATTCCGGACTTGAGAGTCCCAACGTTGGGTCAGGTCGAGGTACCTCTGCGTGTGTGCTCTGCAACGGCGCGCTCCGACTCGGATTGGCATGCGCTTAGGTGATGGATGTTGGTGCTTTCCACTTGCTGCTTGCTCTGATCCGCGCTTGGAGTGTACGCAGTACCTTACATCTAAGGTGCTGTCACTTCCACGCTGGGGTGCCGGGCTTCTTTGTTTCCCGGGTACAGAGCAATAACAGCTCCTTCTCTGATGGGAGCTACCTACCAAGGTACCTCTCGTACGTACTTGTCAGTCTTTCGTCGCTTTCTGGTTGAAGTGTACGTTGGCCGCGCGTGCAAAGACGTGGAGCAGACTGCGATCCGGCACGATGGTATGCTACCAGCCGACAGGTAAAATCCAAAAATATCTTCTGCCTCTCTTTGCGCTGCAGGGATCTAGACGACTAGTTGGCTGTACGGGTACGGATACAGGTCAGCGTCTATCGTAGCTTCTCGGAGCTCTCAGTCAGACTCAGTCAGACGATAAGTTGGCCCTTTGCTTGCCACCTTACCAAGGTAAAGTAATCAGCAGCAATGAAGGACGTTGCTCCGTGTCCAAAGCTCAGAAGGTCCCAACCGTTACTTTGGGGTGTAGCTTGGAGCTAGGTCCGCTGGCCAGCCTTTGACAGATGCTGCTGATGACTGTTGAGGACGGGCTCGGTGCGTGCATGTGTGTGTTTGCTTGCTTGTTTGCTTGTGATACATGCGACGAGACGAGAATGCGAATGCTCAGATGCGAAAAGCGAAAGACGGTTTGATGCGCAGATAATCTTTAGAAGCAAGGTCCTCCTCTCTGCGTCTCCCGTCCGTACGGAGGGCGCCAACAATCAATCCAGTCGTGCCAGCAAGACTCAAACACTGTTGTGGTAGTAGTAACGCAAGGGAGGGCCTTGGATGGATGGGATTCGATACTGGCAGGTAAATTGTAATAAGCTCGTGCTGGGAGTCTCGACATGGACATTGTTAGCATCGTGGACCCAGGCATGCCGACTAATAAAACATCTAGGCAGCAAGAAGAGGGCCCTTTTGCAGAAACCTTGCTTTGCTAGTGCATGATGGTCAGAGGTCAAGGAAACGGGCGGGAAACGGCCGGTCGGAGGGGTAGATAGGGGTCTTGTTTCGAACACGCACAATCCAGTCTATCCAGATAATGCACCCCGACGACTCGAAATCTGATGAGACTGTCATTGTCACTGGTGCTAGTACTGGTGGGGGGAGCTCAGCGGTCATCTCGGCGGGCATTTGCTTCCTATCCTGACAGGACTGGGCATCCAAATTCCAACGTCCGATCCAGCATCGCATAGCATCCATCCCTTCTTGGTCCACCATCATCTCAGCGGACAACAATTCTCTACAACTTGGCGATGCTCCTCATATTACAAAGCGTCTTCTCCCCCAAATGGGGTAAATACATGTCTATTCTTGTCTTGGGTCTGCCTGCTTACATGTAAGACAGACTCTAGACTCGGAATCACCCCTAAGCAGATGCTAGAAAGTGTTAGCCTCAGAAAGGCACTTTACCTCGAGCACTTGACATTTCCACCAGAATTTCCTGTCCATCTGTCTGACTCTAGCTTGACTTACACTGTCTCCCACTCTGTCTTTCTCCCTCTCCATCAATAAGCTGATTGCAAGTTACCAGACTTGGCTGTCATCTGGTTCCCTGTTCCAGCTGTTCCAGGTCCCGGTGTGTTAATAGTTTGCGTTTCCGTTCACTCAGTTGAAAGTACCTCTTCGCAGTGGGACTGGCTGAGAGTACCTTCACCACAGGGGCATAAGGGCACAGGGGGGTGGCCCAAGGCCCCAAACCCCCTCCAAGGATTACCGTGTACTTGTGACTGCAAGTGTTGGGTTAGGCGTTCTTGCTTCTCGAATCTGCCTTGAGTGGGTTTCTTGTTTCCGGTCCGTGGCCATCCACTGGCTTCCTGCTGCTTGACATTGGCCCAATAATTTGAAATTACACTCTTCCTCGCCTAGCCTTGGCATCTATTCTTTCTCCTACACATGCTTCCAACCAGTCAGCATCGAAAGAGGCATCTTGATCATGCCATCGCATGCCAGCCATTTACACTCTGCAAAGTATACTACACCACTCACACCGATGCCACGGCATAGGGGATTCTAGCACTATGGGTTTGGCTCTAGAGTTTAGAGTCTAGAGTCTCATGTCTCGACACACCGACGCACTTCCACTCCCCTACCGCATCAGCGGCTTCAAGAGTCCCGTCACCTGCCACTGGTGATCCCTGCGCCCTCGCCGTCGTCATCGTTGTCGTTGTTATTCTCGCCCTGGTCTAGACTGCCTTAGCTGCCGGTCTGTCAGGCGCTGATTGACAGGTCCCATCCACCCACTTTTCAATTCCAACATCCAGCTCATTAGACAACCTGATACTCAATGGAGCTCTGCTAGATGCACGATGTAGACACTATCACGCACCGTCACCAATCAACATGAGCGTTGACCCTGGACTCGCCAACATACGGTCTACCTCCCATGCCGGGCTACGCTGACGATCCTCCTTTACCGACATCGACGCGGACATCAGATGGAGCAGCCTACATGGAGCAGCCTACATGGAGCAGCAATGAGCATCAGACATGAGATGAGAGCGGACAGGCAAATGCCGACTTCATCAAACACTGGCACCACTAAGAGCTGCCGTCAGCTCGCCAACGTGCCAATGTCTCGCGGGTGGGCACGCGAGTTGGATCCAACCTCGTTCCCCCGAATAAGCAATCCGGATTCCAAGCATCGCGAGCTGATGCTGACGCTCATCACAGCTACTTGCTCCGCCGGATCGCCTATTCGTCAGTGAGCGAACACAGCAATGTTCAATCCACCCTTGTGCACCCCTCTACATACATCTCTCTGCAAGGCCGGCACATGCATTCCTCCCAGATACAGATCGAATGTGGCTCGAGTCTAACAAAGCACATGACTGACTACGTATTTTGATCAAATATTCAGACGGATAGACTAAATGTCATCAGCACTGCCACAAACGACGTCCAATCGCACTAGACAGTAGATGCCGAGTCCGCCATACTCATCGATCACGCTGTGCAAACATAGGTTGCTGCCACCATACAATAATGATTTACAACTCACAGTAGAAGTTAGCGTCACCATCTTCAGGTACGAGTCTCACCGTCCCGTTCCTTGGTGCAAGGCACAAGTTGTGCCGCCAGATTTGCCATGAAGCTGGCCCCTCCAATATTCATTCGTGTCACAAATCATATGAGCTACCACCAAACATCTTGGGGCCGGGCTACTTGCTTCGATTGTCTCGTAGTCCCTCTAACCAACTTAAGCTCGATGCAGGCGTTTCTCGTTCCCTGAGGTCTTGGATGGGTCTTCTGCAATGAGGCGCAGTCCCGCGTGAAACAAGGACCCCATCGCCATATCACAACCAGCACCAACGGTCTTGTTCGACGATATGAACCACTATGAGATCAAGTGTCTTTACCGGATGGCTTTCCATTCCCCAAACTTTCTCAAATGCCTACGGTCCACGATGTCTCCCTACTCAACGGGCCAATGAAGGCCCCGTCGCAAATCTAGCGTTGCTGCAAGACGCGGAATCGCGCCCGACACAGCCACGCCGGCTTCGTGGCCCCTTGGCCCCCAAAATGCCAGGCGTGCCAGGCCATGCGGACATGCCCACTCCGATATGAATAATGACATCAAGCATATGGTTCTTTGCAAATCCACCGCGCGGCAGGAAGAAGCTTATTCGAGAAAAGGTGCCCCGTTTCAGGTCCATCCGGCAATCCAAGGCCGTGATCGAAGCGAGGGACTCGACCTTTGGAAGTTTTGGAACCCTTCGATTTCTCCACACACAGCGCGAAGCTCGGGACCCATGCCATGCCGGAGCGGGCCCTTCTCTCCAAAGCTCAAGGCGGGGAGCTGTGCTGGCTGCTCATGTCCAATTTTAGAAATGCCTTTCGGAATACGAACCGGACCGCACGGTTGGTAACTGGCATGTGTCCAACAAACACCAACCCGTGATGACAGTCGTCGCGTCGCCCTAGGCGTTGTCACCTTCCCCGGAGATATGGTAGTGTAACTTATCGCCAAAAACGTGACGGGGCCAAGGAAACCAGATTTTTGAATTGGAACTCTTTGTCAGCACTGAGCTGGAGGCTGGAGGCTGGAGTTTTGGAGATCACGCCATGCCCAGACCTTCAACTCTAGGCAGCCATATTAGATTTTTGTTTTGGCTCTTTTTTTTTCATCCGATGAGACGTCGTTCATCCCAAGCAGACGAGAAGGCAATGCCACAGCCCCCCGCCAGAGATCTTTCTTACCTACCCCCTTGAGTGGCAGTGCTTCGTCGATCATTCTGGAGAAGAAACCGGCATACTGAGTTCCCCACTAGTGTAACGAGATGCTCGCAATGGCAGGTCTTCACATCAGCTGCTACTTGGGCAATTACGCCAACTTGTAAATGGGAAATTGGAAATTCTCCTAATGCCATTTGAGACTATTTCTCTATCACGGCATCAGTCTGAATCCGTCAAAGGACCCCGTCTTTCCGATGTCCAATCTCTCCGTTGGGTCGGTACTCAGACTTCAAATGACGGTCGACGCCCCTTGAGTTCTGGGGCAAAATGTGTTTGGCAAGGCTTAATTTGCAATTCCTTCTTACATGAAGTCTGTCTATGAGTTTTCCCCCTCGAAACAAAGAAAATATGAAGACAAAAAAATAAGTTGGAAATCTCAAAAAGTTCCACTGAACCCCAAAGACCGATGTGATCCCTTTTCCCTCTAGTGTACAATGAGTAGGGGGCTGTCCGTCTCTTAAGTAATAGCAAACTCCGTAAAACGCCGGCCAGTCTCCCTGTTCTAGTGGTATCATCAGTCTTCTTCTTTTCTTACAAGTCTTATTCTTCCTCTTTCTCTTCCTTGCCTTCTCTGGCCTCCCTATTTCGTCTTCTTCTTTAGCAAACGCAAGGAAAAGGTGTCGTGGTTCTGTATAGATGGACGTTTCGTAGCCCAAGAAAGCCATGAGCATGGTCGTACAGCAGAAACTGTGACGGCTGATATCTCGCGGGCGGTCGTAAGTAATCGAAACCCCCAAAAGTCGTTCAAATGACCTCGTTACGCTCGAATCCCTGTGCTCTCAGTGCGGCGTTGGGCTTCTCGCCGTCTTTGTACTCGCTGACGAACGGGTTCGGGTCCTCCTTCTGGTTGAGGTTGCTGAGGGTATGGTTTACGCCTCTGTGAACGGCCTCTGCAATTTTGTGTTAGCCCAACATCATTCATCTTCTTCCTCCTCCCGTCTTCAGGAGGAGATATGAGGTAAGAAGATACGCACCATCAGCCCTGATGTACAAAATCAAATCCTTCATCGTCCTCTGGCCCTCGGGAATCTTCCAATACTGCACGGCGATATCGGGGATCACGAAGTTCGGATCGGACCACTTGGGCAGCAGGCCCTGGTCGATCTCGTAGAGGCACCGCGTGTACGTGTGCACGGCCTCCTCCTCGAGGTACCCGACGAAGCGGTGGGTGATTTTGGGGGAGATGAGGTACGACAAGAACATGCCGTTGAAGAAGACGCCCTGGGCGCCGAGGATCATGACCTTCATGAACCAGCCCGGCTCCGACATCTTCATGAACGTCAGGAGGTGCATGCGCTCGTTGAAGCTCTCCTCGAGGAGCGTCTCGATCCAGCCGTTGTCGCGCTTCATGCGGCGCAGGCTGCCGAGGTGGCGGAGCATGCCGGCGACCATGCCCGGGACTGTTTTACGGTTGCCGGTCAGTCTTGTACTTCTCTACGTCTACAGAGAAAAAGAAAAAGGGGGGCTTACCTCCGGCAATACTCTCCAGAAAGATGAACCTCACCAGCCACTGCGCCTCGGTAAGCGGCTTATCGGCCACCAGCGACGTGGTGGGATTCTTCTTGTCGACCTGCTGCTCGGAACCCAACCCCGTGGCGCGGTCCATGAACCACCGCGCGACCCGTACAAACTTCCACGCCGCCCAGTCGCCGACGGTGCGCGGCGCGCGGTGGTCCGGGACGATGTCGTGCATCTGCTGCTCCGTGTACCCCGGGTGCGGCCACGCCGGCGCCGTGAGGCGGATGTGTTCCGTCTCCTTGGCCGGGAAGAAGTCGCGGAGCTGCGTCGCTCGCGTCGTGGAGAAGGATCGGCTGGTGCTGGGGGTCACACGTTGCTGGTGTTGCTGGAACGAGGCGGCGGTGATGCGGAGGCCGGCGAAGGAGGTTGTGGTGGTGGTGGTGTTGTGGAGCGCCGCAGCGGCCCGGACGAGATGGGCTGCTTGTTTCGGCGCGCAGAGGCTGGTTGATGCTCTTGATGATAGCATTGGGAAAGGTGTGGCAATGTAGATTGTTTTGGTGTAAGTCGGGGTGTTGTGTGTGTAAGCCGAGTGACCAAATCTAAGAGTGATGTCAGGATATAGTGATGTCAAGAATGTACTTGAATACTGGTGATGATGGAACGAGAGTCGTACGGCCTGAGGAACGGCTCACGGCCCAGAGTCTTATATACCAATTGGAGGGGTGGTGGTTATACATGGTCGTTATTGATACGGCGATGAGTGTGTGTGGGTGTGGGGGGAGGGTGCGGGAAGGGGAGCAGCAAGCAAAACCTGTCAGATGGCAGACATTACACAACGGCATGAGCCATGGTCAGGGTATCCAAATCTGAATTGTCGGCGAGGATGTGATTACCCAAGCCGACGAGGAAGAATAGGAATGGAGGGGGGTCCTCGACGAAGAGGGATCGGGTAACCCAAGCCCCCATGGAAGAGAGAGAAAGGAACCTGATGTAAGAGCCTCAGGGAGACTTGTGATCCATGCGTTGGTAGTCACAGAAAAGTCGCCGAGAGGACGCCGCCGACAATAGGTACGCTAAGGTACAGCAAGTAAACGGCAGTGCAAAAGCGAGAGAAGGAAAAAGTCAATTAGCCTTTCTGGTTCCGCATTCTCTTGTCTGACGTCTTGCGGTCCCGATGTTACGGATACAGATGGGAACGCCGTCTTAGTGGGGGCGCAGGCGCGGGCGTCGGTAAAGCAATGCAGATTGGATTTGCAAAGGCCGCGGAGACAGGGATGCCAGTGCGCCGTAGGGCGTAGCGGAACCGACTAGGCCGTACGGAGGAGGAAGTGTGGAAATGTTGTCAAGTCAGCTGGACCAGATTGGCGGCGTCCATGTCGGGTCGCATCGGGATGTGAGTATTTTTTGTTCCAAATGCTCGACGTGCGCAGTACATCGGGCACACACAGACATGGGCTCAGCTACAGATTTCGTTCCGCTCCATTTTCGTAGGGATGTGATTGGATGGGATACTGTCAGCTTTCTGCCCTTTCCCGTCGACTCGTGAACTTTTGTTGTTGTCTCTTTTACCAGTCAGAAACCAGCCGTCGTAATACAGAGGGTCGTATTTTGGTGTTTGCTTACTATTGCTTGCAGCTGCAGTGGTATCTTGTGTAATGACGGAGCTGAAGTCCGTCGATGTACCGACTTTCTGCCATGCCACTTGCATATTCAAAGATACGCCCTAAACGTCCGCATGTACGACTGAACAGTCATAGAGGGACTATACAGAATCCTCGAGTCATGAAAGAGAGGAAAACCTGTCGATATCTTGCTCATTGGAGAGGTTCTAGAGTTGAACGGCGATTGAAGATCGCCCTTCATCTCCACTTGACAAGCTCTGGAGCCCGAGGAGGCCGGAGCGCCACTCTGCCAGACCAAACTTTCAAATCCCGTGTTGTTTGGTCCCTGGCAAGCTGGCACAAGCACAGCAATCTACGACATGCTCCGGGGAGCAGGGCAGAAACTTGTCACCCGACCCCGACCCCGACCCCCGACTCCGATATTTCTCTCCGGAGGTCCAAGGCCATGCCATGTAGGTCGTAACGGCTTCCTATTTGGGTAGCGTTGCTTCAAGTCCAAGATGAAAGTTACCCGCCCTTGATACGGAAATCCTCACAACGGGGACGAAATATCTGGGTTCTTAGTAATGTTTTGCGTGTCATGAATTGGGATCGATGAATTGACTCATTTGATGGATCAGAGACTGAGAAGGATCCATCGGAAATCCGCTCGTGGGTTCTGCCAAATGCCCAAATAAGGTAATGTAAGGCACGGCAGCGTAGATACCTGAGGGGCCTATCAGGTGAAGGATTTTCCTGCTGGTCACGCTGGCGCAGTTTGAGGTTGTTTTCGAGTCAATATGCGGACATCGGGAGAAGGCGGCTCTGCTGACGGGGAGCAACATCCGGAACGCTAAGGGAAGCGAGCCATGACCTCGACGACAACAATAATGCCAGCAGTACCTGAGGCTATTCATGGTGGACGATTTGTTATGTCTTACGAGGCTCCACCTTGCGTTCGCAACCCCTTCTACTGTCGTGCCTGCGCAGATTTTTCACTGTCCAACGATACACTTGGTGTACAAATGCAATACCTACAATGAACAGGCATCAATGTTGCCCTTATGCTGGACCAGCTGTCAGTATTTGATATATATTCATCGATTCATTTGTCCAGGTGGATCGTCGTCCTGACATTTGATACTTTCCATGGTGGTTGACCTTCTTCACCACGATCCACTAGGGACCGCAAGCAATGAAAGCAAAATGAAAAATCTTCAAGATGAGAATTGGGGTTCAAAAATTCCCTGGCCGGCCGAAGCCAACCAGGAGTGGTCATAGTTATAGTTTTCAACTAGCAAAAACACGATCTCGGACGAATCCTCACTGATACGCGTAAAGCCCTTGCACTCAGATGAAGAAGAAAAGGAGAAGAGAACCAGGTAAGATCGGTGGTGGGAGGCGGCCTTCTTATAGATTTTGCGAGGTGGGCGAGGTGGGCCCGCAATCAGTAAACGGTACGTACCTGAATAGGTTGCCCTGGGTGCCTTGGGGTCCCGTTTTCCAGGCAGGTATCAGCCACCAGCCTCCAGGTTCCTTCCTTTCGAATGGCTTCTGGTGAATGCCGCAGGGTTTGCCTTCTGCACGACCCACACGCAGGGATCGACCTGCCTGCCCTGAATACCAAGGTACATACCAAGACGACCTCTCACGATGCTCTGTGAACATCGACCTGAAGGCTTCGTAAGTTTACACTCTTATACACCATGATTGCTGGTGGACAATCTTTGGTAAGTGGATTGTTATCCCAGGATGCTGACCAGAATATCATCATCTCCAGGGCCCGAAATCATTTCTCTCCAGCCATCTGCCAACAACATGTTTCGCTGATGTCGTGGTTGTCCCCTTGGCGACCTGGCTTTATCTCATCATTCTATTGATTGGTCTCCCTCTATGTTTGCGCTCACTACGAGCTTCGGCCTCAGCTTTAGCCGGGCCGTCACACACGGCCGGGGCACCCACGGCAGGAGACAAAGTCGCGGTGTCAACATCAGCGTCAACATCGGTGCCGCCAGCAACCAAATCGACCTCGGTGGCCGTCAAGATTGCCAGCGTCATCTATTACATACTCATAGTAGCCATGCTGGCCATGGCATCACTTGAGATTGCCCGTCTCATCGTCGCTCAGCTCGGGATTGGTCTCCTTCCTTTCACATACGTTGGCATACTCGCCGCTCTGGTCCTCCACGTTGCTGCTGCGTCGACGACTACAACTTCATGGCTTGGCGGTCTGCATGTCTACAGGGGCGACACGCGGTGGCGATGGACTGTCAAGGGTGTCAACATTCTGTACTGGGTGATGTTGATGTGTGTGATGGCAATCAAGGTTGCCAGTCAGGCCATGGAACAGAACGTACTCGGAATTAGGACAGGTCAGCAGGCGCAATATCCTATTTCGGATTCCATCACGGACAATGCGACCATGATAGGGGTGGAATTTGTGCTGTTGATCTTGGAGTTGTTGACTATCTAATCATATCACAGTGTAATAGAAATTCTAAGAGCTGAGAATTGGGCATCAGATGGGGAGCACACCAAACTGATCATGCCTTGTGGTAGAAGTGGCGCCTTCCTTTGCAAAGTGACCGTGTGGCTGTGCGCGAGCCAAACAGAGCAGGCGCGGGGTCATTTTGGTGACTCACTGCATAGAAGTGCGGGATGTCCACGAGTCCTTCGTGAGGCCTTCCTTCCCTGAATGACTAGGCGTAATCTTTGCGAGAGGCATGACGTTGGTGTGAGTGGAATTTGACTTGATGTGGCAGCTAGTCCACTGAGGCCGACGAGGCCAAAAATGAGACTCCGTGAAAGTGTATTGATGGCGAAGCTTCCTCCGTTACCTCAGCAAAAAATGAACCAGGGTGATGGCGGGGTTGTGCTTTCAACCACCACATGCCAGGGGGTTAGGGAGAAAAAAAAAGATCTAACCCCTCCACGACGTTCAAGAAGAACCCCGCCTGCCGTTTCCAAAGTAATTAACCAGAATGTGCAACGCCAACGTTGTCTCGTTGGGCGCTTTTGTTAAAGAGCTGCGCTATTGCTCATCTTCAGCTTAATCGCAGGATCTAGATTCACTGCTAGGGTAGACAAGATAGCGTACAGTTAGGTTTCCTCATTCACTACTAGAAAGACGTACCTTAGTGAAAGGGCAGAGGGCCATCCGCCTGCCCGTACACATCATATCCAAAGCGGCATAAACACCTCACTGAATGTCTTAAATAAGAAGGCCTGCAGAAGAGACGTCTCCTGTGATGAGATGAGTGCAAGCGCCAGAGCCTTTCTTCCGTTTGGCATGCGTCCATGAGTGAATGTAAGTGGACTGGAATTCGAAGCTCCAGCGCACTCCCCCCGCTACTGGCCGTGCTGCCGCTGCCGCCTTCGGCCTGGCTGGGCTGGGTTTTCCCTTCCTCGGGCTCTCTCCTCTGACGGTCTCTTCCCAAGTTCCTGCCCAACCACAGAGCCCCCTTGTTTTCCACAACTTGTTTCCTTCCCGACTTCAGCCAGACCGGACGGACCTCCCACTCCCCAAACTCTGTCCAAAAACTTCTTTTCCGATACCAACATCTCCGGAAAGATTCCTTAAGCCGTCGTCTCGCCGCGCTCTAGATTCTTGCATCTTTACCCTTTGGCCCCGCGTTCAACATCTCAAATCTGACATCATGCCTCCTAAGAAGTGGGGTGAGTTATGCCTTGTCCCGCACTGTACCGCACCACACACGCACACAAATAATCGTGAGAGGCAAAATGTCGCGATGATCTGTCCAGTCTGGCCAGCGCAACTGCTGCCTCTCTTCTCCCCAAACGACATACTTGCTATCCATTTAGGACTCTACTAACTTCCGTGTTCCTCACCTAGACGAAGAGAGCAGCGAAGAGGAGAGCTCCGGCCCCGCTTCCCCTATTGGCGGTGCTGTTCCTATCCGCCGCAAGTTTGAAGACGAGGAGGATGAGGATGACGTACGTTAATGAAGCTACAAGACCAACCGCGTCGCCGCTCGTACACTAACTCTTTCCATAAAGGTTCTCGATTCCTGGGATGCCGCCGAAGACTCCGAGGTAGAGCGCGAAAAGGCTAAGAAGGCCGAGGAAGCAAAGGCCAAGGCTCTCGAGGAGGCTAAGAAGAACAAGAAGACCAAGGCCGAGCGCATCGCTCAACTGAAAGAGGAGCGTGCCCGCCTCGATGCCGACGACTCTGGCGAGGAGGAGACCGAGGCTGAGCGTCGTGAGCGCCTCCGCCGCACCGAGAAGGAGTCCGACCTGAAGCACGCCGAGGATCTCTTCGGTGATATCGGAGTCCCGGCCGGTCGCAAGGCTGTCCTCGCCGGCTCTGCTGTCCAGATTGATCCCAACGACCCTACCAAGACTGCCAACATTGCCTCTATGCCGCTCTTCAACCCCGTTACCAAGACCCAGTTTGAGCACCTCCGCACCACGCTGACCCCGATTCTCGCCAACAACGCCCGCAAGGCTCACTACGGCCTCTTCCTTCAGGAGTTCTCCAAGGCCCTCGCCAAGGATCTGCCCAGCGACCAGATTAAGAAGATTGCCAGCACTCTCACTGCCCTTGGTAACGAGAAGATGAAGGAGGAGAAGGCTGCTCAGGGCGGCAACAAGAAGAGCAAGGCGGCCAAGACCAAGGTCTCCGCCGTCGTCAGCCGTGCTCCCGCAGCTGACACCGAGACCTACGAGGATGATGGTTTCGGAGAGTAAGTCGATCTCTCAAGACTGCTATCTGCCATGAAATACTGACCCTTCGCTCTTCTTAGTGATGACTTTATGTGAAGCAAAAGGCAGGGTTGCATTATTCTCCCGCGCCCAGAGCTCAGCCCGTTGCATCTCAGCGAGTCTGCTCCGTGCCAACGGATCTGGCGCGGCTTCGTACCGAAGCTTGCCACAGCGACTTGGATTCAGAGCGCAAGTGTTGCTGTCGCGGACCCCGGCTGCGTCACGATGTAGATGGGGGTTCGGCATGATGAGGGCTCGTGGGCTACTGGGACTGCCGGGAAGGCCATCTGGTTTAGACTGCGAGAGATGGCATCGGAAGTGGCGTCGCCTCAAAGCAGGAATGACGCTGATCATGGGGAAAAAAGCATTCACGGTCTAGAGGGCGAAGGGCCCAGTGCATTTCGCGCATGATATCAAAGAAGCTCCCTACAGAAGGGTAGTTGTGGACAGCGTTAAAACATGATAGAATCGAATTATTCGAGTAAACTTGTGTCGTGCCTGTGCCATACGTCTGGAAAACTAGATAGTACGATAGGCTGGAGTACCTCTGTCTCTACGTCTCCAAGGATAGATGTCATCTCTATGGAGCTATCCCCAAACATTACGAGTAAGTAATGGGTCACTCTCCGTTAAGAGATGTTCTACTTGTACAGAATTGCTTTCTCAACCAACTATCCACCTATCAAATCTGCTATATTCCGTAAAGGCCTTGTCGCCTACGGGCAACTGAACAGCCACCAAACCCCACCCCCCATTCACCATTTAGGTCTCAAAGAGCAATAGCACCCCCAGCTTACTTTGAAGGAATCATGGTATTCCGGTGGTTGAGTCTCACTCGACTAAAGCAGCCGCCCGCTTTCCTCTCGTCATTCCTTCTTCTCTTCCATCGAAGCCCGAGAGACAAGATACCCCGAGACCTATGGGTTTCCAAATCCAGGTATTTCCGTAGACCACCTATAGAAGGGGGAGCAGTCCTGTAGCTAGCTGTACAGCTTCATGCAACCGACAACAAGGGTCCGCGGGGAAAAGCTTTGTGGAGAAGTGTAGTGTACGTTTGTGGTTGCGACAAGCGTCGTCCGGGATCCTTGACGGTACGCGAGTTTGATATTCATGCGGCGCGCGTCATGCTGCCAGCGAATGATGTTCATGCCTTGAAGTTATCTTCCGAGTGACTCACAGCGTCGAAAGACGACTGTGTCCAACATGTCAACATCACGAGCGACGCGTCTTTGGTCAAATGTACATTGTCAAAAAAGGGGTATCAATTATTTTGTTGTTTGCTCTTCCCCGTATACCTCATGTTCGCCGTGTAAAACGCCTCGTCTCCTAGAGAATAATCCCAGAGAAAAAAAGAAAAAGAATTGAGTGGTTTGATGGAACCCAATACCCCTTCTTTCCTCCTGTGCAGAGATGTTTGTCCTTTGTATATGTACATGATGGTTGTTGTTTCCTCCCTTTGTCCATCTATGCAAGATTTGTAAAAGACAACGCCTCCCGTTTTCGAATATCATGCGCTCATTAAAAGACAGCCGTGCTCACGTAGAGGGCAGGAAAACAAGAGAAGAAGCCAGGGGGGAGAGGAGAGGGAGTTGAGAGGGTAGGTTTTTAAATGACATTGCCTGCCATGCCCATAAAGAGAGCATGGACAGCCAGAGACAGAGTCCAGAAGCCGACCTTTTTCAGCCGACGAACGCGGCTTTGCTGGTCCTCAATGTCGCGTGCAAAAGCCTCGTAGGTCTCGGCCGACATGTCGTCCATGAGACCGCAATCAAAAATGGACCAGCTGCCGTCGAAATCGGTGTGGCGCTTGACAATGCGACAGTTGATCGGGATATATGTCTTCTTAGCGTTGATGTAGGCCACGATGGGGCGAACGAGCGCCTGGTTGATGTAGGAGATGTCTTTCGTGAAAAGGGGCACGGCGGCCTTAACATCGTTCATGTGGATCCGGAGATCCATGATTAAATATCTCCGGTCTTCTTCTGATGACTCGGAAGAACTGGAGGGGTCGGAAGACTCAGCGTCTGTGGGCTTCTCGGGGACTTCTTCGGTGAGCTCTGGCATAGCTTGGGAAAGATGGCCCTTTGTAGGTGTAGATCCCCAGAGATCCGAGGCGGAAGAACCCACGATTTTGATGTCGAGCAGATCCTTCTGGAGCAGACGCATGCGGTTGGATATCACGACGTCTTCGAGCTGGTCGTAAAGATCCGACATGGCTTTGGTGATGCCATCGTCAACGTCCGCGGGGAACATGACATCTGCGACGATGTCGACGTTACCCTCGTAAATCCAGCCGAAAGGTCCCTCTACACCACGGTTGAGGTGGTCGATTTTAAGACCATCAATACGCAGGCGGCTGAACTTCTTCCAAGCTGCCGGCTCGCCTACATCCTCTGCCATGTCTCCGTTCTCGCTAGCGATAGTACCGTGTACTTGACGGGGGTGAATGGTGAACAGAGAGCCATCAAATGATCCCGACATATGGGTTGCCGATAGGAAGTCGTAAAAGAGCCACTGTTTCCTGAGCTGTGGCAATTCGCAGGAGAAGATGCTGACGGAAAATGGTCGGAAACCCTTGGGCTGGTGAACAGTAACGAGAAGATCCTCGAGTTTGAAAGAGTCGATCTCGAAATCGCCGGGCTCGTGGGTATGGCGGTAGGATAGAGGGTCGACCACCTCGTCTGACCATTGCACAGACGTGCGATCAACGACACCGCGAACGCCCTTGACCTCAACATCCTTCAGGAAACCCTTGCCGTTCCACCACTTTAAGAATGACAGTGTCACATTGACCGTTGCGATCGACACGTCGTATTGTGTGTAGTTACCATCATCCTCTTCCAACACTTGGCCGTCCTGGTCGGGCTGGTTTCCAGTCGCAGCCATGGCCGCAGCGCTCTCGGAAGAGCCCTTGCTAACCGAAGACTTGACCTGTCCTGGTCGCCGCGACACAAAGACATTCTTGAAGCTGATCACGCCATCTCCCCACTTGGGAACAATTGCCGATTCGAAGACGACCGTGACGCCTGCAGACTCGGTCAAAGAATCGCCTACCCATTTGGCAAGAGTTTCTGTACAAAACGGTGAGCAGCTGGACATGGCACAGACACAGAAGGGAGCTTACCTTGCGCAAAGACGGTGTTGATGCTGAGAATGATCAGCGAGAAAAAGGTGGTGGTACCGACCAAAATCCAGACTAGATGACCAAACAGGAACCACGAAACGAAGGCGCCCCATTCATCAATATTCCACGGCCGCATACTCCTGATAGACGCCCACTTGAATCGAACCTTCATTCGACCCAGGAAGCCGTTCGCTGCGGCCAATAGCTCATCCCGGGTGGGCCGGTGCGGCATCTTTGGAATGTGCAAATATTTCGACATGGTGGATGCGATCGATTCAGCGTCAGGGTCCGGTGCGTCTGGCTTGCCCTGCTCCCCAGCCTTGGGGATATCCTGCTTCGTCTGGGTTGTCGAGCCCTTTTCCTCCTGCATTCCACTCTTGGAGCTATGGTGCCTCCTTTCGGCCGGGTTCATGGCGCCCCTCGAATCGGTATGTATGCCTCGTCTCCATGCTTGCCGGGCCAGTTGGTAGACATTTGATTTCTTCGTCAGACCGGCGTTCGTAGCGGATTCCGCAGCAACTGCGCAAGCTGCCGATGCTTGCGTGGGCGCGAGTTCGGTGGTAAACCCAACCAGCAGCAGTCCGCTGCCTGTATAGCTTCGTCGCGCATTGTGGATGTTCGGCCGAGGAAACGAGTATTGTGACCCGGAGTGTATGGACCTTCTGAAGGTGTTCGGCCTAGGGAGGGAAGGGTTGACTGTAGATTGACCTGCTTTTAGACAGGTATTTCTCGTCGTCGCTGTCGTGATGGTCGTTCCTCGCAAACCCAGAGTCTGCGCCGATCCACAGGCGCAAGACCAGAAGCGACGCCCAAGAAGAGTCGACGGAGCGTTAGACATTTCTCAAGCTCATCCTGTCTCTTGGTTGAACAGAGAGACAGCAACAAGAAGCAAGAGCGAGGAGGGAGGAGAAACAACCCTGTTTATTTACCGCAGCAACAAATGAACCAAAGAACAACACGGTCAGAGGGGTTGAAGCAAGGCAAGTATCGAGGGAGGCACGGCAAATGTTAGCACATTTCATGCGCTCATGCAGAAATGACTGAGATGCAAAGCTGGGCCAGGGAAGGGCAAGCCTGTGAAAAGTCATCCATGACGCGCTACCGCAGCTCTAGGTACCTCGCTGAACCCGGCTGGACCCGTTCCAAAGGCACCTTACGTATGGGGCGTCCGCGCTTCCAGCAGAAAAATTCAGAGGCGCATCATGGCCCGTGCCTCGAGCCTGGGCCCAATGCTGGTCCTGGACCTTCAGGCCTGTTGCTGGCTTGCTGACATAAGATCCGCAAAGGCCTAACGGTGCACGGTGCTAAAGTGCTTAGCCCATCAGCACCCCGGGGCCTTATCGTCTTATCGATAGCGAAACACAAAAATTTGGGAATTCGGCGATTAATCGATACTGGCTCACGACTGGCACCCGCCGCTTTTTTCTTCACGACCGCCTGCCCACCCCGCCAGACCGACTCGGCTCGATAGCACACAAGCCAAAGAAACATCACCACCACCGAAGCGATACATACACCCTCGATTGAATTTGTTGCCTTTCTTTTCGACTTCCTCGATATCCTTCGGTAACCGGAAATAAAAGAACCTGCCCAACATGCCTGCCCCGACCGCCAAGCAGGTAGAGGTTTCTGCCCCGCCAATCGAGGCGACCTTCCAAGAGCCTCAGCAAGACGAGGAGCTTCTCCTCGATGCGCCGACCCTGCCCGAGGAGATGGATGCGATCCTGCCCAGCGTACCGCAGAACGGAGAGGAAGGCGAGATGGTTGTCGACGAGGAGAACCGCCCGCGCTTTGCGCCCGCCAGAGACATTGTGCGACAGACCCTTTCCTGAGATATAAGAGAACACTGGGAAAAACTAAGACGTTATTCGTGTTTCCAGGACCCCGTCACCAGAATAGAGACTCGCAAGGTCCCCGTACCTCCTCACCGTTTCACCCCGCTCAAGTCTTCTTGGCCCAAGAGTACGCTTCACAGAGTTTCCTATGTCACGGCAATGACACATCTGTTTGTTCTTACTAACATTTTCTCGCTCTACAGTCTACCCCCCGCTCGTCGAGCACCTCAAGCTCCAGGTTCGCATGAACCCCCGCCGGAAACAGGTTGAGCTCCGGACCTCGAAGCACACCACCGAGGACGGCGCCCTGCAGAAGGGCGAGGATTTCGTCAAGGCATTCACCCTGGGCTTCGACGTCGACGATGCTATTGCGCTGCTGCGTTTGGACGACCTTTACAGTAAGCCAGATCCGATCTTTCGTCCGAATACTTGGGCAGGCAGCTAACAGACTGTCTAGTCGAGACTTTTGAGATTCGCGATGTCAAGCAGGTTATGGGTAACGAGGCGCAAGGCCGTGCCATTGGTCGCATTGCAGGCAAGGACGGCAAGACAAAGTGTATGGACAAATTCCAAGTTCTCAGAGAGGCCCCCTTTTTACTAACATGAGACTTATGCAGTCGCCATCGAAAATGCCAGCAAGACCCGTATCGTCCTGGCCGACAGCAAGATCCACATCCTCGGCGCATACAAGAACATCCACATGGCTCGCGAGTCCATCGTCAGCTTGATTCTCGGAAAGCCGCCTTCCAAGGTCTACGGCAATCTGCGGACGGTCGCGGCGCGCATGAAGGAGAGATTCTAGAGAAGAAAAGTAAAAAGTAAACAACAAAATTTGAGGGAAAATCATCCTCAGCTTGGACAAATGACAAGGACAAAAAATGAAGAAAAAGGCTTCAGGGGAGGAGAGGGAATCATGGAAGAAAAGACTTTTCGTTTTTTGGTGGGTTAATGATTGGCATGAATGGCATCCTATCATGGACTTCTGGCGTTGTGGGCATTTTAGAGAGGTTCCAAAAACTTTTCATCTAGGACTAGGGGACAATGAACAAGAGATTTTTGTCTCCGTGTGATTTCATGAAAATTGAATGTGACATGTATGTGCTAGTATACAGTACTACAGAGTGGTCATATATAAAGATATTTGCAAAGGGTGGGCTATTCTATATACTTACCTGCCTACGTGGAATAGAAGCAAGAGCAAATACAAATCAAGTGGATGTTTTAAGATCGCAACATCTGATCTTTGTGCATGTAGAAGTGCTAAATGATTGACATTTCGATATTAATATCTGTCTTTGCGACTAACAGCAAGGCTTCCGCCGTTACTCTGCGAGATTCCAACGTTTCTTCTGGACAACCTCTATCAAGCTGTTGCCGAAAGGAGATGCTAATGGACAATTTTGCCTATCTTGCCGCCGCAAATCGTACAGGCACAATAACACAGGGGTCAAGTATGAGTCAGACAACACAATCTCTCTCATATATCGTCAATCAAGTTACAAACATCATCGCAACCACAGCCGAGGCACAAAAAGTAAGAAATGTCCGTAATGCGTTACTCCATAGACGTCTATACGTGCCTAACCCCCCAAATCGAAGAAAGACTTTTTACATCATTGGCCACTCTACCCCGGCGGCAACCCGACTTGTCAAGCCATGCCTTTTATCCAGGCTATCTCGGACTGAACTGGCATTAAAACCTTTTTCCACTCCCCGGCTTTTCCTTGCTCCCTCCTCGTCTCTCTCCGACCTCGCCCCTATCTCTCAGCTAAATGCTTCAAGCGTATTCAAATCTTCAGTCAAGTCACTGAAAATAAGAGGGTTTGTTGTTGTGTGCGTGTGTAATGTGGTGCTCATGTTCATTTCGAGCAAACAGGTTTATTACTCTCCGTGAGTAACCGCTTACTCCTCATCACCCTCACCCGCCTCGGGCACCTCCTCTGCCTCGTCGTCGCCGTCGAGGCCGCCAGAGGGGAGCTCGTACAGGCGGAGGATGGACTTGTTGGGGTCCTTGACGAGGATGTACTTGCCGTCCTGCTCGCGTCTGAGACACATGTCGGCAATGGTGCGGACGATACCCCAACCGTTGGACAGAGACAGGTTCATCTGGTTGGCGAAGTCGCGGGGCTTCCAGCCAACAACGCCGAGGATGACGTGCTTGTCGTTGGACTTGGGGTTGGCGCGAGAGACGAAACTATAAAGAGTGTGTTAGCATCGTGCTCGGTGGTTTAAAGGCGATCAGTTCAGAAGAGATAGAGGAAAAAACGTACCCAAGCTTCATGACGTCGGCACGGGCGAGGATGCTCTGCACCGTCCACCTGGCGAGCTTGCAAGAGTTGTTCTTCATCTCCGTGGCGACGACGGCACCGCGCTGGGAGACGAGCTTCGTCCGCCAGTCGAGGGCGCCACCGCTGCCCTGGGCCTTGTTGTCGAACTCGTTGAGCGCGTGCAGGGTGACGAGCTGGTCGTCGCCGCTGATGGCGTTCTTCTGGACGGCGTCGACCTCGGTACGGACGACGAGGTAGAAGTTGTCCTCCTCGCTGTTGGTGGAGAGGTCGAACTTGCGGTACTTGTAGGCCTTGCTGGCAGGCGGGTCCGTGTCCTCGGAGGCGTTGTAGAAGGGGTTGGCGTTGGCCATCTCGAGCTTCTGGCCCTCGCTCTCGACGACGACCTGGTTGGCAAAGTTGTGGTTGATGTAGGTGGCCTCCTCAGCCAGGGCGCCGGGCATGTTGAGGCTGTCCTTGGAGCCGTCCGAGGCGTCCATGGGGGAGTCGGCGGCGTTCTCGTTGACGGTGACCATGTCGAGCGCGGCGTTATCGCGCTTGTCGAAGAAGACCTTGTTGCCCTGCACGGAGATGACAATGTCCCAGGGGTAGACGGACCGCGGGGAGCACATGAGCATGGAGAGAATGCTGTCGGTGGCGAAGATGGAGGCCTCGTCCTTGTCGGCGAGCTCCTGGATCACAGGATCGGAAGAAGTCGTGACATTGTACGCAGCGCGGTCAATGGCGTTAAGCTTGCGCTCAAAGCCCTTGACGGCGGGCTTGTCGTAGGAGCGGTCGTAGTTGTAGACGAAGCCGTAGGCGTCAATCTCCTCACCCTCGTCGGCGTCCAGGTTGAGCTTGGCGAGGCGGTTGTAGTCAATCTCCTCGAGCAGCTTCCAGTCGGCCTTGATGTTAACACTGGCGTCACGGTTGCGGGCAGGCTTGTCGTAGTCCTTCCAGCCGAAACGGCGGCCACCACGGCCACCGCCTCTTCCGCCCCGTTCAAAGCCTCCTCCGTAGCCTCCGCGGCCGCCCTGCTGGCCACCACGAGCGACGGTCGTCCGGCCACCGCGAGCGGTCTGAGCGGGACCTCCACGCTGGCCGCGGCCGCGGGTGAAGACGGCGCCACGGCCGAATCTTGTCTTGGTGCTGTCGCGGGTGTTGCTGACGACGGAAAAGGTGGACTCGTCCTCGGCGGGAGGGGCGTTGAAGGAGATGGCGTGGCCGGCACCGTAGACTTGTTGGTCTTGAAAGGAAGCGAGAGAGTTAGCGACGATGTCGTCTTCGTGGAGGGTTTCGTAGCTGAAGCTAGAGGAGGAAGGTGACGCTTACCACGGTAGTTACGGTTGTACTGCTGTCTGCCACCACGTCCGTCTCTGTCTTTGCCCTCGGAGGTCCAGTCGGCCATGCGACCAAGCTTGTCGCCCTTGGAGAAGGGCGCATAGGGGACACCGTTCAAGGTAGTCTCGGTGGTGACGGGCGGGCCCCAACCATCGCCGGCCGGGCAAGTCTCGACGAGCTTGACCCAGTCCATTTCCTGAGCCATGATGAAAATGGTTTTTCTTCCTTGGCTATTGAGGTCAAGTCGAAATCGAAATCGGTCTAGCTGTGCGTCTTTCGGTAGGGGGAAAGGGGGGTGGCAGCAGCGCTTTCGGGCTTCTGAAAGATGGAAAAGTCGTCAAGGGTTTGGGTGGTGCACACCTCCTCTCGCCGTTGATTTTCGTCGTTCGGATTTGGTGGGGTGAACTTTGTGGGGCAGAGCGGGCAAAATTTCAAAGTCTTGTGTTTCGACACCTGGTGGCGACTGACAGCCACTCGTTTCCACGCGACGCGGGGCCACTACCAGCCACGACCAGCTGCATCGTGGCCGCGGAACACCACCACCTTACGCCTGGTCTGCTCACAATACACAAGTCGTCGCTTAATACATCTCATAGCCTGATTCAAAGCTCATGCTTTCACGATATTCTCTTAAGGCTTTGGAAAAATGTACATATCATTAAGGCCGTGGTATCAAAAGTAATCCTCCAAGATTCCCAGAATACGCTCCAAATGTTTCTAGTTTGGGCCTCTTCTCACACCAAGTCATGCATTCAGAGATTCACTGAATCTCCTGATGAGGTGCCCCTATCTCGTTACCCGAGTTCATGCCAGACGGTCCTAGTAGGCGTAGTTCATCATTTCCGGTCCGGAGCAGAAGACGTTCTCCAATGCGTCCCGGACCTCGAATTCCTCCATAACGGCACCAAAACTAAGTCACGATCAGTTTGAGCCACATGAGATGTGAAGAGCAGCATATATACGTACCCGTAGCATCGGACCTTGTCCTTGAGCTCGTCAGTGAGCTTCTGGAAGTCCTCGGCACGAAGCTCGTGAGCCCTGGGGTGGCCCAAAACCATGCCCCAAGCCATGACCGGCGTGACCTCCCCATCGAGGTTCAGTTTCTTGCTAAGATCAAGCAAGGCCGAGAGGCTGCCTTTGCTCACTTCCCACGTCCTTTGCTGGGAGTCCAGGTCTCCGTTGACATTGCTGTACCCGAACGGAATGTCAGGTGTAAGCTCCGGGAAGGGCGCCGGGGGGCATGAGGCCATCAGCGCGTGTCCGCAGGGCTCGCCGCCCATCTCGCTTGATCTCTCCAACAGCCAAGGCATGTGATTCATGCAGGGTTTCTCGAGACTGTTACATACCCTCGATAAAATCGCACTCGTCAGCAAGCTCTTCTTCCGTTCGTTGCAATCATCGCTCACACCACCCGACTCCCGATGATGTCCAGGACTTGGTGATATGACAAGTACTTTTCACTGCGGGGGAGGTGATAGGTATGCCTTCGAGGGCGAGGGATGGTGGTTATCGTACGTTAAGACGAAGTCAATGCCCGCTTGCTCAAAGTCCACACCTCTACCAGAGCTCTGCCCTTGTCTGTTTTGTTGCAGTTGCTGGCTGCCCATCTGGGGAAGGGGAGGGGGCAGACCGTGGGGGTAAGACGGACCGTGAGACGAAGGCGACACCGACGGCGCTGTCGTCGACGTCAAAGGTGGCGTGTAGGCGTTCTGGCCGTAGCTGTGGCCCGACTGGCTGGCGCTCGATGTGTAGCCTCCGCTAGGGTTGCTGACCATATCGTCACCATAGTGAGAAAGAGGGATTCCGTTCTGGACCAGGAGCTGCTTGAGTTGCCTGTTCTCCTCGGCCACCTTGTCCTTGTCTTGCGATATGTTGCTAAAGATTTCTTTCAATCGAAGGACCTCATCTTCCAAAGCCTTGATGTACAACTCTTTTCTTTCACGATGCGTACTGTCATCTCCACCGTCAGTACCCCGGTCGTTTCGCTTGATTCTCCAGCGAAATTGTTCGTCACTCACCGTTGTGCCTGTCTGTTCAATTCTTGTCGCCGAGTTAGAGCAGGTTTACTGTCGGGCTTCGGTCCTCTCCTTTTGGGTGTTTGGCCGTCTACGAATACGCATTATCAGAACAGTGTCCCTTCTGGCACGGATATATGGTCGTTCCTACCTCGCGTTGTCCTCTTTTCTGTCAGGGACTTGAGAAAGCCCAAATTCAAGGAGCTCAGGGGGCCCCGCTCCTGGTCGGAGCCAGAGCCGCCGCCACCATACTGACCCTGCGACGGCTGTTTCCCGTACTGGTCAGGCGACAACGAGGAAGCCATCGCTGCCCTCTCGTGAAGCTCGCCCACAGACTGTTTGCGTGCCGGAGACGATGACTGGTTCGGCGGAGAGCGATAAGCTGCTAAATTTCCTAGGTCAGTCATTATGTCGTTCTAGAACCATTGCAACGAAGAGAGAAAGGGCTTAAGAAGCGCAGCAATTCATGTCGTCATGTGAAAGGGGTAAACACCAAGGCTATAGCGGGGGTCTTGTCCTTACAAATACGTCTCGATTCGTGGCGTACCCGACCAGCCAGAGTAGACAATATGACTTGAAGGGCTTACCTGGGAAGATTGGATGCGCGATGGTCAGTTTCCCACTTTGACTGACAGTGCGATGCTGTGTGACGGTGGTTGTCGTCCGTTAAAGCAGGGGATGTTGCGGTGGAAAGGGATCGAGCCGTTCACGGCTGTATCATGCGCTGTGCTCTTCTGAACCACGATTATGGTTATTTGAGAAGCTCTTCTCGAATGTGAAACCCAATTCTGGCGTCCGAGCTGTCTGAGGATGCTATGCGGTTGCGACGAGGGGACGAGCAGGGCGCGGGGAGTAGATCGGTCGGGGTAGGCTGGGTAGATTAATCCGCCCTGTTTTAGAATTGTTTGACACAGTCCAGATGAAGAGGATGGATGTCGTGCGTCCGGGGGTGGTTGGACGGTTGCAGTCTGGCTTTTTCTGGCTCCGGCTCAGGTTCAGGCTCAATCAAGCAAGCTTGGGCTCACAGTTATCCTGGACCTGAGGTAATCACTGTCCGCCTAACAGCTCGGGGTTGGGGACGGGCCTGGGGTTGGTTGGGGGGTAGGGGGAGTCTGGAAATGGGTTGGAACTTTGGAAGAGGGTAGCAACAGAAAAGGGCAGAGGTGATAAGGAGAGAACGGATGACGGCGGAGCGGAGAAACCACCAAGAAGGTAAGGTAGAGAGACGGGGGGCGCGTTAAGAGCCCTTGGTTCCGTCCTTTTGCTGTGGCTCTCTGCTGTGCTGGTGGCCAATGTTTGTCGCGAATCGAGATGACAAGAGGCAGCGCCACCGCCCTCTTCTAAGACAAGATGGCGGAACTTGGAAGTCGAGAGCAGCAGGCGAACGCGGGCGGGAGGCCAAGGCGGTCGTTGGTCCAGTCAGGTCAATCAATGAAGAAGCCCAACGAGTTTTGGTACGTCGTCTTGATGAGAGCAGCGAAAAGGATGACGGGAGGGTGAATGAATATGCGGGGTTTCAGCAGCAGCAGTACGCAGCAGTAGTACCAGTAGTAGCAGCAGCAGCCCGTCACTCGGATCGAATCGATGTTGAGCCCCTCGGTAATAATGATGGCAATGAAGGGAGAGAAAATCACAGTTCGGCTAGCTAACAATAGGCGTTCGCAACTCTGACTTGGAACTGCTTAGGTAGGCAGTCTGTTGGTCTGGTTCATAGAGGCTTCCAAAGAAGACCCCGGAGACGGATCCTTGCGACAAGGCCGAATGCCAATGGGTCCCCCCCAGTCATCAAGGCTCGAAGGTACCTTAGTTAGGTGGTGCTGACTTGGCCTAGGACTTGAACGATCAAGTCCGATTTCGTTGCTTTTTCGGAATCATCGGCGGTTCCACGCACTTCTGTCCCCTTAGTTCGTCTGCCTTACCGCGAGAGAAAGAACGTCGGCTAGACTGGCAGTCTGAAGAAGCTGACGAACAGAAGCCCCCTCGAGAGTCGTCACCGGATAGGGCTATGCTATGTCGAAGAGCAACTTGAGCAGCTTGCAGGGGCGAGCTCTAGCTATGGTGAGGCCGAGGAGAAGCGGCACGCGGCATAGCGAGTACTGACCGTGTGACAAATATTGGAATTTTGTGTTGGCGCCGGTACTGACATAGGCGGGGGGTAAGCAAGGCGCCTTCCGTGGACGGCGGGCGACGGTTCCTGGTCTAGACCCTTAAGCCTGCGATCCGTTGGCGGTTGAGTGAAGACCAGCAGCGGCGTGCCCGTGGCTGGCCCATCTCTCTGTCTCTCTCACGTCTCTGTCTCTCTCACGTCTCTGTCTCTGTATCCGTACTGTAATATTGGATCATAGTACCCAGTCTGGAACCCACGTACCCAAGCTATCGAATGCTCCCAGTATCGGCTTGGCTTTGTACGAACGAACGGCCCGAGGGCAGACCGAGTATAGCTGAGAAAAGGAGGCTTCAGAAGCTTCCAAGTTCCGCCAGACCGCACAAAGTGCTGCATCGCACAAGCGGGGAGAAATGGAGGGGTTCCCATTCGCAGCTCCCGTTCTAGGTCAAGTTCACATGGCATTTGTGAGCGAATATTCGTCCACGGGTGCCTCAACCGTTATCCTCATTCCTCTCCGCTATTCACTTTCTGACAAAGAAAGAGTAGATAGTCTCAGTAGAGACATGCATCGAGAGCCTCGGGTGCGACATTCGGCCCTCCTTGCTGCTACTGTTGCTTCGTCTGCCTGGAATGCTTTCGTGTGGCTTGACTTGCTTGACTCGGCGTCCCATCCACCTACGCTCCAGTTCTCCTCCCAGCGCCGGCATCAGCTCCGTCTCCAAAGGACTGACAGTCCTCCAAACTCCAACCACGAGTCCCCAACTCAGACCCAGACCCTGAGACCCCTGGTGGTAGACGAGGGGCATGTTTGCTTGTTTGCTCGCTTATCAGAATTGCTCATCTTGGAATCGTCAGATTACCATGCACGAGAGCTCTCGCCAGACAAAAGTAGAAGCCCATACGTCCGTACGGAACGTGTCACAATTCTGACCCCTTGCTAGACCAACACTTCTCCATGGCAGACGCACACGTGTGAGCTTGCATTCTGCTAGCCAGCGGCGCGTCGAAAGTTTCTTGTTGCGAGGCAATTATCTAGCCTGCGAATCTCTGCGCGTAAATCCCGTCTCTCCAGTCTCCCATCCACACAGACCTCGGTCCAATGGCGGCGTCGACATCGGACGAGCCGGGAAAAAAGCCAAGAGTCCCTTAACTGGACCTCACACTCCAAGGCCTATTTTGAGCATTTTGAAAACGCACATACGACTGCTTATATATGCAGCCAACCTTGACACTCGAGCACCCCTCTGTCTGTGTGCCCAGTGTGCACATCTCGTCCTATGTTGAATGAAATTCGGCACGTCGTAGGGCTTTCGGTTGCCTCAATGCTGGCACTTGGACGTCTCACTCGTCCCTTCGAGACCTTCCAGGCTCGGCCCATGTGATTAACGGCCAGGAACGTGAAATCCCTGTCTTTGAGTGGTTTGGAGGGGTTTCTCACTCACATAATTGAGTTAAGCCCGCCGTTTGTCAGTCGGCCCACGGAGATCAATCATTGACCTCTGCCAAAAGTCCATGCCGTCATTTTAACCCGTTTAGGAACTTGGGCGGGACCGGACGTCTCTGCTAACAGAAGCCAGCCACAGTAGCATCGTGTTTCCTTTTCCCCAATTCCCATACTGTTGCAATCATATCCTGTGAGAAGATCCTCAGCCCATGATTGCCACACTTCAGAGCTTCCTCCTCGTTGGCAGCAAGGAATACGGCTGTAATTGTGCTCATCCACTGAACGCGAAGAGGAACGCGCATCTTTGAGACGAGTGAACCCCGGATCATCGCCCACTCGTTCGAAACCTTCACCCTTGATCTGCTGGCCTAAAGGTCACGCGCGCACGCGGCTCCCTTTCGAAACATCCCTTGGTCTAGGGCAGGGTGTCTTGGGTTGTAGATCGGTTTGCCGCGCTTCGGCTCGCTCACTAGACGGCCAACCTTAATCTTTTCTTTTGGGACGTCGCCAGTTGCGAAAGAACTCAGAGTGTCATCATTTTCGTGCATCGATTCATCTTCCTACGCCTCGGTCTCGGATTCCACTAGAGTGAGCTTTGACGATTGAATCCTCAACGGCCATGGCTGGCCACGGCAACGTGCTCACTCACTTCCGAGGAGCTGCCATTCTAGCTCCGTGGGTTCTTTGGTTGCTTTTGGCAGATACCGCCATCTCACTCCAGCTCCCGCTGAAATGGCTCGCTCCGGACTTCGTGTACAACTCCTCGTCACGGATCGCCGAGACAGTTTGGTACTGGATCCAGATCATCTTTGAAAGATATAATGGCGCCAACATTACATTTTCCGGCGATGCCCTTCCCCGCGGGGAGTCGGCTGTAGTAGTCGCCAACCACGTCGGATGGGCGGACTTTTACATGATACAAGCTCTCGCGATCAAAGCCGAGATGCTAGGCCGTTGCCGTTACTTTGCCAAGATCCAGCTGCGGATAGTTCCATTTCTTGGTTGGGGTCTATGGGCGATGGGTATGCCCATGGTGAGTCGTAACTGGGCCAAAGACAAGCATGAGCTTGACAGGGCATTCTCGGGTATCGTCAATAGGCAGTGGCCGACCTGTAAGTGCATCAGTTAATAGTTTTTCCCGTTCAGGGCGGACACCTTACTGATGATGATAAATAGGGCTCATCAGCTTCAGCGAGGCCACTCGTTTCACACAGAAGAAGTATGAGCAGTCAATCGTCTGGTGCAAGGAGTCGGGTCGACCGCAGCCTATGCATTTGCTGTATCCTAGGACGAAAGGATTCATTACCACCGTCCAACACCTCAGGAAGGCGGCCCACGTGAAGGCCGTGTACGATGTGACGATTGCGTATCAGAGGGGAAAAGATTTCCATGCGGCGCCAACCATGTGGGACACTTTGAGCGTGCCCGGGTTGAGCTCTCGACTTGGATACAAGTTTCACGTCCATGTTCGCAGGTTTCCCCTCGAGACTCTACCGACGGATGACGAAAAGCTGGCAAAGTGGCTAGAGAATCTCTGGGTAGAAAAGGGGGAATGGCTGGATGTGAAGAAGGCCGAGTGGGCTTCAATGACTTGAAGCTCTTTGACACGGTTTTCACGGCCAAGCCGGGGAACCGTCTTGGAAAAGTGAAGATTGGAAACAGCATGTACTCCGTCAGTATACACGTGACGGATAAACAGGTCGGCCATAGTATCAGGAGATGGAAAGTGCCGCATAAGGTAGTGTTTGAGGCAGTCACGTTACTCCTCCCCTTTGGAGCGGCCATATTACGGAAAGCGCTCTGCAATGGCCTTTCCATAATGTAATTAAAACTTATCAATCAATCCTGCTGCTTTCGTCTGATTCCCTGATGACTTCTACGCTTGTTCTAACGGGAAAGAGACGACTATTCTCAGATGCCGGGCATTGATATTGGTTCGCTATTCGGGCCATCACGACAGTTGCGACTACGCAACACTCTTGTGCAAAAGGTTCGTGACGAGGGCGCACGCAGAGACTTCCTTATACTCAAGATATGGGTGAATATTTTATGACAGCAAGGCTCCGTCCCGTTCCACGCAGTCGTAGATATTGTGGCACACATTCATTTCCAATGCTGGCAAGCCTTCTATCATGATCGTTGAAGTGTTGGCCAGCAGTCATTGCACAGGAATTAACTTTGCCGCTGGTCAATGAATAAGTTCCAACTGACTAATGAACGTTGTTGGTTTTCTCACTTCTGCAAGGGGGCCAGTCGAACAGGACTAGGCCGTTCGAATACGAACCACACAAGGATTGCTTCCCTCGCACAAAGCTAGGGAAGTTTCGTTGGATCAATGTTGTCATGTGTGATTACGACCACAGCTCCCACAGCTCCTCATATTACGTCTTAATGACGGACGATCATGCTCATTCTCGTCGGTCCAGTTAAGCCGAGACAGGCTGATGGTCTTATCTTGTTGTCGAATCATTGCCTTGCCGCTTCTGTGTCACCTCGAGCTTACCGTACGTACCCATTTCCTGAATGCCCCGGCGTTCTATGAGATGTTGCTGGATCACATGTCGCGCCTTTCGAAGGAACCCTTACATGATATCTGCATTGGCAAGTGGACTTGATCGTCTCTCGAGTATCAACGAGACATTATCAAACGTGCTCGGTGTGGTTTCGTTGTTTCTCGCCATTGTTCATAGAGTATTCTCCAGAAGTCCTTGGTGTGAATGCATGCTGGGCTACATCTTGCGAGAAACAGACATGTCTAGATGACAAGCCCCAGGCTATAGATATCAGATATAAATGTGGACAGCCATGGTGGTCTTTCACATGCAACACCATCCCATTTTGTATCAAACACCCCACGCTAGATAAGCACCTTGGAAGCAGAGCCGCGTCCGCCAGGCGGGGCATCCAACCATCATTGCCAATCCTTATCTCGAGACGTAAACTATCACCACTACCAAGCAACCGTCTCATACAAGATGGTCTTATCATCCTTGACCGCATCATCCACGTGATGTTGATGGGTGTCAGACAATTCTTTGGGTAGGCTCGACTTGAAGAAACTAGCGTATCGGCCGAGACAACCTCGTTCGCCGTTCAAAGTGTAGTAAATCCGTAATCTGCGACAGAAGTCAATCCAGGACCGCCTGACTGTCCCAGAAGTCACCAGGGAAAGTACCAACACCCTTAGCGGCAAAAGGGCGTGTCGACGGCTATCGAAACCTTGAGAGTCCAGGCGCCGTATCCTGAGAGCGACAAGCGTCTCTTCCGACGACGATATCCCGGCGGCCATCGGAGCTTTAGTTTGCTTTGGATAGACTTGCCTCTGTATCTGCCTTTATTTCTGCATCTGCGCAGACTGCTCACTGCAGCCCCCTTTTCTACCCCGATTCAGCCCCTATCGAGCCCAAAAAGGTCATTTCCTGACACTCCATCGCCGCTTCCCCCTCGGCTCCCCAGAAACAATTGCAGCAATGTGAGGTGGCATCTTGTTCTGTATCCTTGGCCACCAGTAATCCTATCCTTCTCGAATTCACTTCCATTCTTAATTCTCATAGAGCGAGGTCACTTGCTTTCCAGCCGCGCAAACGTCGAGGCCCCCCTTAACGTAAAAGCTTTCTCCTTCCGGCACTGTACCCGTGCAAGGCCGCTTCACCAGACGGGCAGGTCTCCGTCGTCGAACGACTAGTTTCACAGCATCAGCATGGAAGCCGGGCCTCGAGTATTCACCGTCGGCCACGTTTCGAGTCCACTCGGGGCGGGGCCCGAACGGCCATCACGTCGCCGGGGAACGGATCACGGCGTTTCGGCGGGGCTTGGGTCCGGCCCCATCCGCCGATTGGACAGTCTCGGGGGCGGGGTTCAGGCTCATGGGCCGGATTTGGTGCTTCTCATGTGGCTGAGTGACTACCTTTGTCAGTTACTTATGTCAAGAGGAGTGCCCAGATGAAGACATTATCAATGCGTGCGAATTCCTCTCTATTCGCCGACCCGTTTTGCGGCTGTGACAATGCCTTTCACCAACCGCGAGTATGGCTCAGCTTGCCTGCTCGCCTCTACTTTGGATCGTTTTGCGGGGTAGGTAATCAGGCTGCCGACTCACAGCTGCCACCCAACCAAGCACCCAAGGTAGGACCACGTCTTCTGAGATGTCTTGATGGATTTGGAGCTGAGGCAACACCTACCTAGCTTGATGTCTCATCGACGAAAAGCCACCTGAAAAGCCCTCCATTCAATTGGAACTAGTCATACTAACATAGAATGTAGATCAACGGCGCTTGACCACATTCCTGCTCTCAGTCCACCGCATACTCGAAGTGGCTGAGCGATCTCATGGCATTTGGGATGGAGTTACAGAACTTGAGCCATGGCATTCTCAAATATACCAAAGAATATTAGACATACCCATACAACTGTCTCAGAACAAGCCATCTGTTCTTAAACCCCATATCTGGGGTATATCATCTGTCCTACTTCACTAGTATACCTGTGCGTGGCACTCCAGTAGGTAGCTGCTGCTATCATCGAGAGAATGGCACAACACACATCGCTCTCTTGAGAGAAGAAATTATCGATGCCTCCGGGAACTGGTGTGCTCACAAGTACGGCAGTAATGCGGGCCATAAAGTCATCAAAGTAAGGTAGTAGTGTCGTCTCGAGCGTTTGGCCATGAGACAGACGCGGAACTTGAGAAACTCTGAGACATGCCTATAGTGTCTCCCACTGATAATAGACTGCTAATATGTGAGAGAAACATCCATGGAGAACCCAGCTCGGAAAGTTTGCACTGCCTACTACACATCCGCGGCTAACAAGCACAAGGTACTTCGTACCCGGATTGGCCTTCGGTAGCGAGTTGAACAGGGACAGATTGAATCTGAACGAACTCTTCCGGCCTGTAACCTCACAGTGACTGGCAGGGTCGCTAGAACCATTCTAATTTCTGGGATATAGAAATACTGTCTGAAAAGTCAATTCAGAGAATGACAGGCTGGGCAAGGAGACCTCTGTGCCTCCCAGCCACCAGGTCACCCGCCCACGTCCACTCCGCTCGACGTCGATCAGCAGAACTGACCGCCTCTGTAGATCGCGGGAGGCGTCTTTAGTCATCCCATCTTCTCACAGAGACTGAGGTTCAAGACACCTAGCGGTTGCGGGACCTTGCCAGCCTGCCGCCTCTCAAAGTGGACGGGAACGTCATGTCCAAAAGAGAAACAATAAAAAAGAACTAGGAGTTCGAGTCGGCGTTGAGCTAAGATTGGCAGAACAAACGCACTGAGAAGGGGTTTTTTTTTGGGGGGGGGGGGGGACCAAGACCGTGCTTTTACGGCCAGCTGACTTGACGATCCAGCAGGATCCCACAACCTTGTAGGCGGAAGAGAAGCCGGAGCTGGGTCTGTCTGACGGTCTGTGGCATGAAGCCGGGCCCAAGTATGGATCTGGGGTAATTGAGGCTTTCTCCCAACCGCCGGCGCAGCGGCTGCTCTGAAGTCTGACTTTCAGAGACAGAGAGACATGCAGTAGCATGAGTCGTTAAGGTTGTCTGGGGTTGCGGCAAAGGAGGGGGCTAATTCTAATCGGAAAACTCTCGCCGTCTGAGCTTCTGGCATGTTTGGGATGGCGTCCCGTGGAATTTTTGGACTGATAGCAGGCAGGGTCGCGAATTACTCTCGCTTCATTCATTCCGGCGCTGAACTCATTGGGCAGAGAAAGACAGTGCTTTGTGCTTTGGACGAACAGTCTACTCGACTGAGCAAGGTAAGCGAGTTAAACCAGTCATTCCTTACCTAGCACTCCTAGGTAGGCGTTATAGAGGACTTTGCAATGGATCATCATCGATATCTGAGCTCTCTGCCGATAGGAGAGAGGAAGAGGTGATCAGTAGACAAGAAAGACTGGCAGCTCGATTAGTTGGACCAGACGATTGGGGGCGCACAACCGGGTACGCCAGTCTTGTCAATGGGACGCCGTGGCTATGTCTGGGGGAGTATATTCAGAGGCGGAATCTCGATTCGGCACCACTACCCCGTCGGTGGGCTGGGAAAGTGTAAGCGTTCCCATGAGTTTGCTGACTATTCTTAGCGAGAAGGCTTTCGAGAAGCTAGTGTTCTGAAAGAATAGAAGGTTGCAGGGTATGTATGAGCGGCAGGGGTGATCGGGATGACGAAGATTCTCGGATTAGTCGGTGAAGCGGATCGCATCGAAGAATTAGAGAGAAGTCGAAGAGAGGCATAGAGGGAGTCAAACAAACAGCATTTGAGGGTGTCGCGTTGCAGCAATGTGCTCATGCTGCACACCCCGCATGCTGGGAACTCGAGGTGATTCGATAGTCGATGTTCAGGAATGCGTTAGTAGTCGACGTGCTGAGATTCTGAACTCAACCTATCGCCGATTGGTTTTGGATGTCAGGGATGGCGGGAAAGGCGACATCATGCGGGCAGAACGCTTGGCGCGGGCGTCTTGGGGGGAGTTGAAGTCGATCTCAGCTATTAAAGCTGTGAGGCGTCCAAGTGAGTAGGGGGGATGCCAGAGAGCAGGATTGAGGTGGGAGATCCCGGTGAGCAACATTGGCGGTGGGAGACCACCACAGATAGTATTGTCACCTCACATGAACGTCGTGAGATGGTGGTGCCAGCGGCTGTGGTGAACTGCCGTTGTGAAGGTGCATTAGGCCCAGGCGAAACGGGTTCATAACACTGTCAAGCCTGTCTCGACTCCTCGCGTGGGTCGTCGTTCGGAGCGGCGTGTGGAACACGTTTTCTTCGCGACAGTCTTTCCGGCTTCGAGACTCCTTTTGCTCCGCTGACAACTCGCATACCGTTCCACAGCACCCCGGGCATTGGGTGGCGCCCCTTAATCGCTTGCAGGCTGCAAGGTGGCTAACGGCGTTTCTCTACGGCAATTTGGTCGACGACACATCTATCTTTGCTGAGGTTGACGCAATGGGAGTGTGTAAGATGGCACGCTTCAATGTAATGTCGAGATCTGGCCGAGGTGACCGGTGAGCAGATAGAGGAGCATGCAGCTGCACACCGGAGAACGTTACCTAAGACCTTGCACGAAAGGGTTGCTGAACACTTGTCCTGCAGTGGTGGTGTTTGCCATGGAAAAGGTGTGTACAAATTCGTGGGTGTGGCACGCGTGCCATGACAAACTGGGAACGCTAGCAGTCATGGCAAAGACTCAAAGGCGCGTGTGGAGGAGTACGAAGCAACGTCAGGCATTCGCAGAGTCCCCTCATTGAATGACCAGTTTAGACTGCCTCTGTTTCGAAGCTCTGCAACCTCCGTTTGAAGAGAATTGGTTCTGTATGTAATCGGTTGAGTTGTAGTGGATAGGAAGTGTAGTAATTCACTCGTCGTCACCCTTCCTTCCTGAGCCGATGAACGTTAGTCAAGGACCAATTTCTATTGGCTTCATCCATAGATGCCAATGGATTTTCCGTGGGATCTATAATTCTCTGGGTCTTCTCTGAGATAGCGTTGATATTGGACAGGAAGTTGTTTGAACACCGTTTGCTCCGGCTTCATCGTGGTTAGAAACAGCACGAGGCGATTTCAATCTCTCTGCCACTTGTTGTAAACTTGAGACACCCCGGACTGGGGATGCCCAATGGAGATCAGCGCAGTCTGAGGGGTCGGCCGGAGCCAGGTCGTTTGCATTCTCGAAGGGATCCATCCCGGATGGCCCATCGACGATCTGAGTGTCCCTCACAGAGATCCGCAGCCCCCAAAACAAAGGAGGGGTGACAACCTGGGACCGGCGGCGCCGTCAAGAGGACCCTATGGTCAAGCAGGAACGCAGGAAACCGCGGGCAGCGAGTATTAAACGCAAACACAGCTTTAGGCGGAGACTTTTCTGTTTTTGATAGGGCCAACAGGCTGAGGTGCCGTGTTACCGCGAATGTGACGGTGTATTCCGAATAGAATGCACCAAAAGGGCTATCTCGTGGCACGATAGGATACTAGCAAGCCACCCATGGCTATGTCGCGACGAGGGTGTTGAGTATTGACACTTCGAGAGGAGGTTTCCTCTCCAATTAGCTACGACACCTCTTGATGAGGAGACCAGCTGATGGTGTCTCACCACGATGGCATGGGCTGGGACGGGAAGCCCCAATGCAAGTGCCATCTAGCATGCCCTGCACTTTTGTTCCCGGCGGGACCAACGTGCGGCATCGGCTTGTACTGACTAACCGGCGGAAACGCGGATGTCATCCATCCAAAGTCGAGCGGTGTCAGCTAGACAAACGAGGGTTGCGTGGGTTGTTGCTAACCAAAAGGCCCCCTGTACTCTGTCATAGGTGGTACTGAATTACGTTGCTCGACAACGGAATTGGACTGGAGGAGTGACCGTTGAAAAATAGTGGTGCTCTAGCTTGTTGTCCTTGTGTCTCCTGTGACGGACCATGTGGATAGTGGCCTCGGCTTCGGCGTTGGAAGGCGGGGGCTGAGAGCTGGAGGACCGAAGATGGGACAGCCGTGTTTGCGAGAATGGCATTTGGCTGGTGGACCCTTGGAGAGATGTCTTTGGAGGGTCCGGTTGAGTTGGTGGTAAATAAGCCGCGCCCATCTCCGTATTAATGATCCATGGGCCATGAATGGCATTTTGCGAGAGACAGGCATGTTTGGCTAGCGTGCCGCGCAAGGGAGCAGGAGGAGCAGAGTTTCCCATGTGGTCGTGTCAAACTTTGGGCTGGTGTTTCTGGCGCTCTCCCTTGGTGTAAAGACAAGGTCGTCTTGGGCTGAAGTTTGAAGAAGGGGTGCAGTACGTGTATCATGTCGGAAGTAAAGGCAAAAGAGCAACACTGCAGAGAGGGGACGAAAGCGTTGATTTGCCCGCCGAGTCCGTTCTTGTTATCATTTAGAGGGCGCAAGGGATATGGATAGCAACACCAGAGATAAGGAAAGCAAAACAAAGCTCGAGAGATATGATACGACCGACTCTTTGCCGAGCACGGTGACTGTCGCTCTATCCGTACAAACACCAGAAGGGTTGCGTGTGGGTGTGCGAAAGGCCGGGAGTTGAGGGTGGTAGGGCGAGGCAGGCCGTGGGTTTGGAGGGTCTCGATGCATGGTGTACTGTATAAGTGTTGCTGCGCAGGATTTCTTGCATGGCCGTTATTGATTTTCGTCTTGTCCTTGGTAACTCGTTTCTTTTCCCGGGTTGCCGTCTTCCTCTTCCTCCTCCTTTTCCTGTCCCCACCCCTCCGCGGGTCTTCGGAGCCCCCCGATTTCTCCGTCTCCCTGATACCTGGGATGCCAATGAGGCACATGAGTGACGGGCGACGTGTGTCGTGACTCCTGAGGCAGTTGGAAAGAGACCGTGATGGCGATGAGGCAAAGAAACAAAGGGTATCCGTAAAGGCAGCTCCGTGCTGGTGATACTGAGTGAGAACGGAACCTTGAAGCAAGAAGCCTGGGACTGACCACAACAACTCTGCCCTGTCCGCTGGACCGTTGTTGATTTGTTTCCAGCGGACAAAACCTCCGAGTGGTCACCCCCAAGTGGCTGCCACTCCACCAGCCCAGCGAAGCCGAAGCGTGATGCAATGGCCAGGGCTCAGGGCAGGGCCAGTGTCCCGATTCCCGTCTCGTCCAATGTGTGACTCGAGGTGGTGCGGTGGTGAGGTGGTGGTCTTCTCCGCCCTCTCTCTTGTCCCGTCTTTTCTACCTGCTGTACGTACCCCGTGCCTATGAATACACAGTAGGTACCTTACACTGCCTTACCTGCCCAGCCAAGTGCCTACCTACCGTGTAGGTAGCGTCAAGTGAGGGCAAGTACCTAGCTAGGTACGGCAGGCGGGCACCTTCTTGGATTCTCCTCTGCTCCTGCCCCTTCCCTTCCCTTTCCTTCCACCTTTCTGCCTTCCCATCCCCTCCACTTCCCCCAAAAAAGCCCCAAAAAGTCACACCCGACTCCCCGACACCCTCGCTCGTGTTTTAGCTACCGAGCTAACTGATTATGGCCCTAGACTGCATTGAGTAGAAGTACGCGGCGTCGCATACAGATTTGGCGTGTTATGCATGTACATCTACTGGGTCGAGCTTGGTGCATACTTCTTTGATTGGCCAGACGGTCCCCTTATCCCCGCTTTATTCACCCACCCTGACCACCAAATGCTTCTCAAGACCCATAATAAGGACGCGACCACTGAGCACCTCTTGCCCTGCTTGCTTCGAGGCGTGGATAGTGCTGGCTCGGTTTGACTGGGCTCTTGCCGACCTGATTGACCTGGAGAGTTTCTCCTCTGTACCTTCCACCCACGTACCTTAACTGAGGGCTGCTAAGTGCTAAACGCAAAAAGGCCAACGTAAAGACGGTAATGAGTGACTGACACCATCATCACAAAGGGCCACCCTGCGGCGTGAACTTTTGCCTGTGCCGTTCCCTGGGTTCTTTTTTTTTTTTCTTCCTACCAGAATTTTCTCTTGGTGTTTTGTTTGACGACGACACACAAGGTCCAGTACGGCCAAAGACCTTTGCGAGCTCTGGCCCTGACTGCAACGCCTATCGTCGCGTTCACCTTCGCGTCTCCCCTCGTCGACTCATTCCGTCCTCGCCCGTCTTTCGAATAGACAACGAAGAAACCTTGGTCGGTCGGTCCACCAGAACCACCACCCCGATTGGCATTCGATCACCTTCACTTCCACCCACGTCGAGCCCACCCCTTCCGATTCCCAAGCTCCTTTCCTGGAGTCTTCGACCGCTCGTCGCCAACATTACCTTCAGTTCTCTTTCCACGCCTCCGCACCAGAGTGGGCAGTGTCTTGTGTCCAACACTAGAGCTCCCATCGCTACTTTGTGCCTTGGACCCTTTCGCTTCGATTCCCGTCATGTCTCGTGGTCTGGCTTGCCTTTAGTCTTGGCCCTTTGCCAGACAACCTGGCTCTTACTCGGTCTTTCGAGTTGAACCAATTCGCGACTTGCAACAGCCACGACATCTTCACGCCCTACCTCGAACACACACTCTCCAGACAGTCCTCGCTTGCCGAGACCATTCAAAACGGCCAATGGTATCGAAACAATCCGGGATCTCGCCCGCTTCTCTCCCACAATGGAACCACCGCAACTCAACATGCTGGCGCCACCGGCCGTGACCTCTCTCCGGGCACAGGCCGGCGTCATGGAACGGTCTTTGAGCGAAGATATCCGAGAGGAACGAGAAGAACTACGTGAAGCTGCCGAGCAGACTCTCAATGTCATTCTTGACCTCAACCTCGACGGCACTATTCGATGGGTCAGCCCGTCATGGACCGATGTGATAGGCACTCTGCCCGACTCGGTCAAAGGAACTGCGATAGCCGATCTGATCGTCAGCGAGAACAAGACGGCATTCGCGGATACCGTAGAGTACATGAAGAAGGACGACTCGCGGAGCCACAGAGTACGCTTCGCCGTCACAATGGGTCCACTATCCAGGTTGCTACCCGTTGAAGGCCTTCAAGACCAGGAGCCCAATGAGGCTGACGGAGGGGTTCCCGAGGCCATTGATCTGGAAGCCCAGGGCATCATGGTTTACGATGGTGTCTCGGGAGGAGAGAGTCATGTAAGTATCCGTACTGCCGTTACCAGCCTGCCTTTTTTGTTAACAAGGCGCCTGCTAGACTATGTGGATGATTCGACCCTATATTGCACCCAGAGAGATCAAGATTGACCTCCCTGCTGTGATTGTCGACTCTCTTGGATCTGGTGCTGAAGTCCTCGCAAGCTATCTCACGCAGCTAGCCGAGTCTGGCGTCGATGACCCCGAAAACCACCCGCCGCCTTTGCCCGTTCTGTGCCGTATTTGCGAGCGACAAATTTCTCCTTGGTGGTTCGAAAAACATACCGACTTGTGTCTGCAGGAGCATCGGGCAGAGATGGATGTACAGATGGCGCAGGACAGTTTGACGGACCACCGACACTCCATTGTGAAAGTTCTCGATGCTCTCGAGGCGAGAAAAAGCCGGCCACTCACAGGCGACCAACTATCTGGCCCTGCTGCTGAGTACAAGGGCCTGCCAATCGGTCCTCCTCTATCAGCCTCGTCATCCCCCGGGAGTTCCGTTTCGCAATCGAGAGAGAGATCAGGTGGGTTCGGTCATTCCAGAGCTCGATCTTTCGCCATCAGACGTCCTCAAGCAAGGATCGTAGAGTTGCTCCTTGACCTCTGCGATACCGCCATTGAAGTCAGCACTCCAGCGGTGAAGGAGGCTTCGTCGCAAAACCCTGGCGAGATCAGGACGCAATCTCCTCAGTCCGAGTCCCGCATCTCACAAGTCATGCAATGGCAATCTCCCAGCACCAATACTCTGGAACAGGAGCAGGGCCTGGCTCTGCTCTGCGCCGACACTGAAAAGGCCGCGAAAACCAAGGTTGAAGCCGTCTTCAGACACCGGAAAATCATCGAGTATGCGGAGCGCATTAGGATTGAATTCGCGGTCATCGTCCAGGACTGCATAGATGAAGCAATGCGGAAAGCAGCTCGAATCGCAGCTGGTCGGCTGAGCGATTCGACTGAAGACGAGGAAGAGGAACAAGCTACACCGGCGCAAGAGGAGCTCTTCTTCCAAGGATCATTTGAAAATCCTTCAGCCCTCGCGGCTGCTCTGCAAAATGTCAGCCTCAATGACAACAACGACAGGCCAAGACCTACCTCTTTTGTGGAATCTGCGCGCTCGAGCAGCCCTAGAGAGTGTCCGACGCCAAGATCGAATTTGGGTGGTCTGAACCCAACTGCACCTGCCCGCGAGTCCCGGCGAGAGTCGTTGCTTTTCGAGAGTGACGCTGGAGACAGCGATGGAAGTATCCGCTCTTCTTCTGTGACTTCTCGACAGCCACCGCGTACCGACTCTCCGATATCTGAGTTTGGCGATCTTCGTCGTGCAGCTAGCTCAAGACAGCATCATCGTAGAAGCATCATTCTGCCCGGTACGTCTTCACCTCGACGACAGGAGTCACCTTCGCGTATGAATCAACCGTCGTCCCCTCTACGAATCATCAAGCCACGCAATTTCCCGTTTCCACAAGATGGCATTACATCACCAGAAGCATCACCCTTGCTACCCGGGAGTGATTTCAGCTCTCCAGCTCATTTGCCAGCAAACCACCACCGGCGACAGTCCTCAGCAGCCATGTCCGAGTTTGTCATGAAAGGTCCACCATCCCCTAGAATGGCTGCCCACCAGCCTCCTCCTCAGGCAAGGCCGGCGCCTCCTTCCATCAAAGATTTCGAGATCATCAAGCCAATCAGCAAAGGCGCTTTTGGCAGTGTCTACTTGTCCAAGAAGAAGTCAACTGGAGAATACTTCGCTATCAAAGTGTTGAAGAAGGCAGACATGGTTGCCAAGAATCAGGTGGGCAATGTCAAGGCTGAACGCGCCATCATGATGTGGCAAGGCACCAGCGAATTCGTCGCTAAGCTCTACTGGACCTTTTCCAGCAAAGATTACCTGTATCTCGTGATGGAGTATCTCAACGGTGGCGACTGTGCGTCTCTGATCAAGGTTCTGGGTGGTCTGCCAGAAGACTGGGTGAAGAAATATCTGGGTGAGGTGGTTCTTGGCGTGGAACACCTGCATAGTCGGAGCATCATTCACCGCGATCTCAAGCCAGACAATTTGCTCATCGACCAAAAGGGTCACCTGAAACTCACGGATTTCGGTTTATCGCGCATGGGGTTAGTTGGGCGACAGAAGCGAGCGCTGGACAATCAGAATTCCGATCCCACGCCTGATCTCCTCAAGCAGGGGCCATTTGCCCGCTCAGCATCTCTGGCATCGTCTCGGTCAACCTCGCTTGACCTTCATGGTCATACTCACTCACCTAGCATGACGCCGCAGATGACACCTGACACTGGCTCCAGCGGGGGTCAGCCCTCATACTTCGCCTTGGGAGGGCCGGAGGCCCGACGAGTCTCCAGCCAGCGTAGCGATAGCGGTGGCAGCGAAACTCTTGCTCGCATGCTCAACAGCTTTACGTTGACCGATCAAGAGCACAATGTCCCGGCCCAAAACGCGCAGCTGACGCAGGATGATGCGAATGAAAGCACCGGACAACCGTCGCCAGACATGGCGGCACTCCACCACACCAGCACTCAGTCCAGCATTGACTACCTGGGAAAGAATACCCCGCCTCAGTCTACGATGATGCCTCCGCCGATGGCCCTATTCGATCCCGAAGACACCAACCGCCGTTTTGTGGGGACACCCGACTACCTCGCCCCCGAGACTATCAACGGTGAGAAGCAAGACGAGACCAGTGATTGGTGGTCTGTTGGCTGCATCATGTTTGAATTCCTCTACGGATTTCCGCCATTCCATGCCGACGAAGCCGAGCAAGTCTTCGAGAATATCCTGGCACGCAAAATTCAGTGGCCGGATGAGAACGAATGCGAACCAATCTCAGATGAGGCGAAAGATCTGATTAACAAGCTGCTCTGTATGGAGCCCCAGTCGCGCCTTGGAGCCAATCGAGAGGATAAGTTCCCTTGCGGTGGAGACGAGATTCGCAGCCACTCTTGGTTTGAGGGCGTCAACTGGGACACTTTGTTGGAGGATGAAGCTCAGTTCGTTCCCCAGCTCGAGCACCCCGAAGATACCGAATACTTTGATGCTCGTGGCGCCGTATTGCAGTCCTTTGCCGAAGAGATGGAGGATCAGCTCTCGCCGCCGGTTTCTGGCGCAGGCTCAGACTATCATGACCGGCCGCATGACGCCTTGTCCAGGGTCCGATCTCAAGTCAACTCGATTAAACGCAACTTGATGCCTCTCCACATTCCTCCACACGTTCGGGACTTGAAGAGTAGACGGCTTAGTGAGCCTGTAGTTGCCGATGACTTTGGTAGCTTCGCCTTCAAGAATCTTCCTGTGCTCGAGAAGGCCAACAAGGACGTCATTCAGAAACTTAGAGCAGAGGCATTGGCATCTCAAAATAAACCTACCGTCGTGAGTCCAGGCGGCAGTGTTACTTCGCCTGGCCCAGCTCTCGAGGGCAGTCCGGTACTTGCCAATCCTATTCAAAGAACGATTTCCAACGCGAAGAACCGACCTCAATCACCGTCCGGCCTCAGTCATGCGGCCTCGTCTCCGAGCAGGGCATCTCAGCCATCGTCGCCATTACTAGTCTCTTTCGTCGCAGGCCAAGGCAGCGAAGGCCGGCGCAAGGCCTCCAGCAACTCCTCCAGCCTTTCACAGCAATCGAGCGCTCATCAGCCCACGTCTCTCGACATTCCTCGAGTGCCACCGAGCCTGCAGAAGGCAGCAACAAGTGTAGCCGCATCCCCCGTCAAGGGTCGTGGGGCTGCACCTCCACCGCCGCTGGCCCTCTCGCCGCAGAAGATCGTGTCAACGCCCAGACAGGCCTCCAGCAGCCGATCGAGATCTTTGACTGTTGGCTCGCAATCCCAAGAGGGGAGCCCCATTACCTCTGACGTTCTATCACACCACCGCAATCGTCGCAGCCAGGTCTTCGACATGTCACCTTCGTCGTCCGACAATGAAGGCGAAAAGCACAACGCACTTCTCCGAGTGCAGCGTCGCCGCCAGAGTTCCCGTCGCCTTTCCCAAATCGCATTTGACGGGGGCCCGATGTTCCGCCCACTGGATGTCTTAATCTGCGAGGATCATCCGGTCTCTCGCATGGTCATGGAAAAGCTCCTGGAGAAGTTGCGCTGCCGTACCATTTCGGTATCGAATGGATCAGAAGCTGTCAGATACGCCATGAGCGAGATCAAGTTTGATATCATCTTCTTGGAGTATAGGTTGCCTCAGATCAATGGCGCTGATGTAGCCCGCATGATTCGGGAGACTAAGAACACGAACTCGCATACGCCCATCGTCGCAATTACGGCCTATCTCAAAGAGTTGCAGGCTCCGCATTACTTTGATTCACTGATTGAGAAGCCTATCTCGAGTTCTAAGCTCACAGAAGTGCTCAAGAATCTTTGTCAGTGGAAGCCGGAATCGCCTGGCGTCAACTTCTCGATGTCACTTGGACACTCTCACCCTGTGCCCTCTGGCCTTCGTCAAACCAGCTCTCGAACAGACGATAGCCCGACATCGAGTTCATCGCTGTACGCTGGACGACCAGGTAGCAGCCTCATCACTTCGCGTGAGGACTCCATCAGTTCTAGTCTCTTCGGCGACTCCGAGTCAGTGTCGACAGATGATGTGCCAGTGGTGATCAGCAGAAAGGCTACTGGCGACTGGGACGAAGGTGGCCTGGGTATCAGCCAGGATGAAGTTATTCAACCGGTCAAATCACCGAAGTCACTGCCGCAGCTCCCACAACTGGTGACGCAGCAGTCTGCTCCGGGGCAGCTGGAGCACACTCGACGATCGGCACCGCCGCCTTCGGTAGAGAAGCTGAAAGCCCGGAAAGAGCACATGGAGAAACGCCTTGCCGAGGGTACAGATTCGGCTGACGATGAAGATGAAGAGCTTGGCTCCGGCCGTGACAAGCTATTCCGAGGCAAACCCTTACTGCCGAGCTCTAAGCTAGGAATCGAGATGATGAGGGCCGATAGCCACGACAGTATCACTTTTGGGTCCGAGAGTACGCCGGAGCCTGTCACACAAGTTGTGACACCTTCCAAGGAAATCGACATGCCTTCGTACGAGACTTTGCGGTCAGCAGCCACGCGTACGCCCCCGGATAGTGGCATAAGCTCAGAAGACAAGACACTCGGCCCCGGCGTTGACGAGACGCCAAAGCCGCTGCCGACAAACAGAGAGAACGCAGACGAAGAGCCAACGCCAAAATCTTTGGTGGATCGATCTGCGGCACCGGAGAACTAGAGCACAGGAGCGCTCGCATATCTAGCCAAAAGGATGCGGAGACATTTACCAGCCGACAAAGCGAGTTATGTTTAAGGCCGTCTCCAGCAGATATGGAACTTTTTTTTTCTTCTTTTTGTTCAGTTGTTTACCCGACAGCGAGGCGTTTAGCGGGGACAACAGCAACACGCAGACTGCATCATTTCCTTGAGTTGATGGGGACTGGGAAGGATCATGGCGTTTATGGTTTTGCTTTCGCAGGTTCAGCCCGAAGGTCTCCTAAGGGAGGATGCGGGATTGAAGGACTGGGAGGTCTTCTATTCCATTACATGTTTTTGCATTCGTGTGCAGGGCGGATGAGAGGATGCCGCACTGCCCTGCATCCCAACTTTCATTCTTCTGCACAGAATTCTTTGGGCAACTCACTCAACACCGCACACCACTCCCGACTTTATCTCCTTTTTTTCCTTTCTATATTGTTCTGTGTCTACACGATTTAGGCTTTCTCCTACAAACTGCATCTGGTTAACGAGAAGAGATGGACGGGGTCGATATTTCGGACGCGGCGGGGTTCTGTGACAGAAACTTGGCCTTTGCTAGACACGAGAAAAACAAACCGGGCAGACATGCTCGGCAATTGCTTATCGATCTATCATACTTAGCGCCGAGGGGAAGACTCTTGTTTCTCTCTTCTTTTTGCGTCATGGTTTTTGCATTCGGGTCTGACGCAGTGCCGCCGAAAATAGGGGGAGTCACGGCTGACTCAAAACAAAAGCCTCTTTTAAAAAACAAAACAAGACTGAATATAAGTATCATCAAACTGCAATGACGTTGATGGCTACGGCCACGCTTCCGCTCTCACCGAGACTCTAATAAAGTGTACTACTTGTGTGTATGCAACTTTCTGTCTGTTCTGGAGATGACAAAATAAGGTATGATGATGGCCATCCAAAGACACGATCCAAGGAGGCAACCTACGTGCTTTACCTACCTGAGGTACATCATCTCGTTTTTCCCCATCGGCATACTATTCATGGGATGACCCGAACAGTGGCAAGGCGTGGCTGAGCACGTCACGGAGGGGGAGGGGAAGGGAGCTCTCGGACTCTTGGCGGTCGAAGCGACGACGGATTTCACAACTTTTCTTGGGATTCTTGAAGAGACGGAGGACCTTGCCTTTGTGACCTTTGAGACCGTTGGGGAGTGGCAAGGCCTCTTTTTGGCTCGTCTGATGATATTCAAAGTGAGGCAATCATGGGGTCGATAAGGTGCCTCTGAGAAACGAAGGTCCGGCCCGTCATGTGGCGGCGGCGATCTTACTTGGTTTCATGATCATGACAGCTGGGAGAAGGTAGATCACACGCATATGTATATATTGAGGTTGTGTTGAGTTGGATGCTGGGATGTGATTTAATGCTATTGGAATTGATCTTCTCCTTTCTCCGTGGAGATGGTTTGGGCAGTCTATAATAGGAAGACATCACGCTACGAAGCCTAGCTCACTTGCGAAAGAGAGTGGAATAGGCCTCCCCCCTCTTTTGCCTACAAGCTCACGGTCTCCAGGATGAGGGGGTAATGCCTGAACCGGGGATAATTCGCCGGGCGGACGAAGAGCATGCGGAGATAATTATGATTTTTAAGGTGTTCGGGCCAAAGGATTGAGTTTACCGGCGCACTAGATTGGCAGCCGTCCCTTACGTGCATGGTGAGTTGGAGGAGGACTACACTAAGCCTCCTGTACAGGACTCAGTCTAGAGGGCGAGCGATGAGAGCAAAGATGGAGGAGGGTGTATAGCAGCGAATGCAGAGGCAGAGTCAAGCTAGAATGTGGAATCCGGGGGAAGAAGGGATCGATGATGTCGGCGACGATGCGGTGGAGAGCAGTCGGTTCATGCCATCATTGGCTCAAAGTACTGTGTTTGATTTCATCTCAAGTGTGCTTGCTTTAACAGCAAAAGTCTTGTCCTATATCATTCTGATGAAATGCTATTATTTAGAGTTTATGGTGCATGTTTTGAGATGCTTGTAGATTTTCATCCGCTCCTTGATATTTATATCTACTTTGGGGGGGGGGGGGATGTTATGTGTTACTAGGTTGAGAAGCTGAGGTCTCTGACATGGTCCTTGCCAGCGTAGGAGTGAGCATGAAAGAGCATGAGATGAGGGTATGAAGGATTGAGTAAGACCTCGAGAGAAGATGTGAGGACAGGAGGGAGTGAGAATGAGAATGAGAGTGAGGAAGGGAGAGTGAGACGAAGAGTGCAAAGAAGCTTTGCCAATGTACGTGGCGGCCGAGGCTTGTGTGAAAATCGTGTGGACTTGGCACTTGGCGCTTGGCGGTGCGACGTTGACGACGACAGCTGCGGTGCTAGGAACGAGGGGAGACGACGACGTTGCGACTGAGGGAAAAAGAGGAAAACGGGCACGCGAGCACTTCCTCGATGGCGGCTAGCACAGGCTGCAAAGGAAAATTGGCAAAAGGCTTGGCGATGGCTCGGCATGCGGGAAGGACCAAGGGTTAGTGTGGAAGATTCCTCGCATAGTTAGTTAATTTGCCGTACGATGGATGAATTTTTTCAATTTTTCGTCGTCGTGTTTTCGAGGTTCGTCAACGCCGTCAACGCAAGCCCCTTCATGCAGCCACAACGTGCATGGGAGGAGACTAGGCCATGCCGGAAGTGCGGGTTTGCTGGGAGTCAATAGATCTGGCACGTTTTCGTTTTAGGGACGGTGATTGGCTGGATCTGGATGACTTTTGTTTCGGCGGTTCTTGTACTTCCTTTAAGCTCGTCCATGGGCGGCAGGCGGGCAAAAGGTGGCATGCCACGAGTGGAGCCTCACCTCCGTCGAGAAAGAAAAAAAAAAAGGTGCCGTGTGTGGGTAGCAGCGGGGTTATTTTATGGGGAGGACGAGGAGGAATGCTGGCGAGAGATTGGTCCGACGATCCATCCGTCACCTTCTGTTCGGTCGCTTGTTGGTCACTTGTATCTTTTTTCCTTCTTGACAGGAAGGCACGCGGAAGGGGAAGGGGAGGGGAGGAGCGGCCAGGCCAGACCAGACCAGTAGAGCAGCGGCGGAGGACTGGAGTGACAGTCTGCAGTCTGCAGCATCGTGCTCTTTCTCCTCCTTTCCCCTCCGCTCGCCTTGCTGCAGGTTGGGACATGGGGGTGTTGCTCTTTCTGCAGCCGCAATTGGCGGGGCGAGTCAGCAGGACATGGAACACCTGAGCTCTTCTGCTCAACGACAACGACTGCGACTGACTGCATGCGGTTGACCTCGGCCGGGAGAGGGAAACGAAGATAGCTTACGGAGAATCATTGTTTGGGAGAGATTGGGGGGAAAGGGGATCAGTCAGGTCGAGAAGCACAAGGCGGGGGATCCAGGCATGGCAAAGATGGGAGGTTTCTAAAAGAGACTCGGTGGAAGGGGACTGCCTGTCTTGCATGTGTTGGCCCATGGAGACAGATTGTGCCTCGTGGGATTTGGAGTTTGAAAGCTGAAGCCTGAGCTCTATTGCACACACTTACTATTACGCGACTGCCTTACACTGCCTTCACAGCATTCTGGAGTTGAGGCGGAAATGGCAAATGATGGCCAGTGCTTGAAAGTAACATAAAAATAAAAAAGACTGCCCTTCAACGTGTGACTCTCGTTTTGTCTGTGACGGCCACAGTTGCAGTTCAGAGTATTTTGGATTCCTTCCCCCCGCGTGCCCTCGCACATCATCCACAGCACATGGTACGATTTTGGCCGAATTGGCAACGGGAACTGTCAAAGCTGATGGCTGCCAAGAGGTGTACAAAGGTACCTTCCTCTCGTTAGGTATCATGGTAGGTATCCGGAGTCCGTACGGAGCAAGTACATATCGGGTGAGGTGTCGTGTGAGAGAGAGCATCGGCGGTGGCAGGCTGGATCTCGGAGCGGTGGACAAGGGCAAGGTAAGGCAGGCGAGGCAGGATCTTCGGGAGCGACAACCTGGAAAGACCCAACGGGCCTAGCAGCTACTTGCTACCGCAGCTGGCTCGCATTTTACCTGCTTTCTTTCCTCTTCGGCTCTTCCTGTGCTGTACGTACTCCGCAGCCTGTGCGGCTTTGCCTCCAAGGTCCAACCAGGTGACGTAGAGCTAGTGTGCCCCGCCCGTTTTCGGGTTTGACCGCAGCTGGTCCCTGTGTCATTTTTCTGGTCTTCCCTCCAGGCTTTCCAGCTTGGTTTTTTTTATCAATCTTTTTTTTTTTCTTAGCTGGTGCTCACTCAATCCAGCTAGTCCAAAACCAAATAAAGATGGGAAAATAATAAAAACAAACCACACACTCTGGCTCTGAACCCAAAGCTCAAACTCGGCTTGTCTTGCCTTGCACAAATACCTACCCGTACACAATATACACAGACACGCCTCTTCAATGGCCACCCGTGTCGCCTCTTACCTCATCACACTCCTCTTCTGGCCCTGACGCCCTGGGGGTTATGGGTCTTCCCACACTTATTCACCTTGATCACAAGGCGAGGTATCCGTACACCGTAGCCGTACACGGTACAATGAGAAGAAAGTGGAGGGAAGCTGCCATGAGCACGTCCGAGGTCGCGGCGAACTCTGAGAGGAAGCATGAGCAACCCAAAGGGTCCTCGTACATTCACTCACTGCATACCTTCTTGAATGTGACCATGGACGCTGCCGATGCTACGAAAAGTCAACATCTTCCCAGGTACTCACTCATACGCAGTGTACCAAGGTCATAGCAGATGCCTCCCGACACGGGACATTCCTCTTCATTCTCCATGCCATCCCATCCCATCCCATCCCATGCTCTGGTCCATGGATCCCAGCCCAACCCCCAGTGGGGTGTAAGTGGGCAGATTGGCCACACCCCACCACAGTTCCAAGCCCGTCTTCCTCTTCCGCCTCTCGATTCTCAAGTCTCTTGAGTCTGCAGTGCTGCACATCGTACCCCTGGCCCGCTGGGGTTTATTCGGTCTGTCCATCCAAATCACCCGGTTGGACGCGCTTACAGCAAGTTTGGCAATTGGCTTTTTCATTACTGTTATCGCTTTGTATCTTGTTCCATCAGGAAGCCCAGTCCCGCAGTCAGAGGCCAGAAGCCGCAGCAGCAGCAAAGCACCCCATCTTTCAATCTCTGACCCTTAGCTCCTCTTTGCCCGTCCGTTACCCAACCTAGGAAAAGATTCGAGACTACCCTGGCGACGCGGTACATGTACTTTGTACACTACCTATAGTATCCGTATACCTGATGGTCGTCGACCTACCCAACTCAAGGGGTCCTTTCGGCACATCAGAGAACCGTTGACCCGCCGGTGAAGCAGCCACGGGATCCAATTCTCGACGGAGACTGGTCCAGAGTCCAAAGACTCGAGCGGCTCCTCGGGGTTCGGCCGATTCCACATCCAGGACATCTTGTCACTGAGGCAAGACATCTGCCCCGACCAAGCCCTCCACCATCCCGGGATCAACTTTGCTTATATCTGCTCCCGTCCCTCTCGGGCCCATCATCGCTGTGCTCTCTTTCTCTCTTCCCGCCGTGGCCATCATCAACCCTCCTCTCCCCCTCCATCCTTTGCCTGCTTTCCTCAAGGTAAAGCAAGGAACCTCTTGCACCAGTGAACCTTGTCCGTGGGTTACCGTCCCATCCCATCAAGGTTTTGCTTTGGTCTCCCCGCAACCCCCCTACGAGACACATCTAAATACCACAGCCACCCGCCCTCTTCACAGCGGCGCGTGAGCTAGTCTCCCTCGTCACTAAACACTTCCTTCTCGCAACCCCAGGAAGTGTCTCGGACACCTCACAGTCTTTATTCACAATGGCGACTCATCACCAACGCCATTCCGCCCCCATTGGCGTGATTCCCGTGCCTCACGGTCCCGAAACGGGCCAGGAGCATGAGGATTACCCCCGGGAACACACCACGGCGCATGAGCGCGAGATCTTCGGTCACGTCACGCGTCCCGACGATTCATACACCACCGACGGTGTCTACTGGGCCGATTTGCCCTGGTGGAAGCGCGTCAACTTCGTCAACAAGGTCGATCGCGATGAGGCCGCCAAGGAGCTCAGGGCCACCGGCGAGATGATGAAGAAGGACCCCCTCTCTCCTCTCACCTGGTACTTCCGCAACGCTGTTCTTCCCGGTGCCGGTCTCGGTCTCGAGGGTTACGTTCTGTTCTCCATTGGTAACTTGGAGCCTCTTTTCGCTGCCGTCTGGCCTGAGTGCTGGGGCAAGGGACACGCCGTTTGCACGCAGAACTGGGTCGCCTCTGTCACATATCTCGAGATTGTTGGCATCATGATTGGTCAGGCCGCTGTTGGTGTAAGTTCATGAACCTGCGCCTTTGAAAAAAGAAAAACCAATTCTAACAGAATTTCAGGTCATTGGTGATTGGATTGGCCGTCGTTGGGGTCTCATCCAGGATGCGGCCATCATGTTTGTCGGTCTGCTACTTTTGACCGGCTGCTGGGCCAGCTCTCTCCAAGGCTGGGTCATTTTCTACGCCTGGTCTCTCTTCTTCTACGGTTTCGGTGTTGGAGGTGAATACCCCATCACTGCTACGTCGTCCATGGAGAACTCCGTCACCGCCGGCCGTCTGTCTACTCGCGAAGATCGTCTTCACCGCGGCCGCAAGGTCACCATGGCTTTCCTCATGCAGGGATGGGGTCAGCTCATCAACCAGGTCGTTCTCATCGTCCTTCTCGTCATCTTCAACCGCGGATACGGCAACGGCCCGTACACCCAGTCCGCCGCTCAGTACACTTTCCGCCTCTCTTTCGCTCTCCCCGCCATCGGTACTTTGTGGCTCGTCTACTACCGTACCTGGAAGATGCCGCGCGCAAACCAACAGCTTGCGCTGGCTAAGAAGAAGCAGGGTGTCACCGGCTACGATGTGAACGCTCTGAAATACTGCTTCCAGCATTTTGGTGGTCGCCTTTTGGCTACTGCTGGTACTTGGTTCTGCAATGACGTTTTCTTCTACGGCAACAAGCTTTTCCAGGGCCAGTTCATCTCGGTCATCTCCAGCAACCCCGATTCCCTCCTGACAAAATGGACGTGGAGTCTGATCAACGTCGTCGTCTCCCTTGCCGGTTACTATCTCGCCTCCCTGTTCATCGACAACAAGCTCTACGGCCGTAAGATGATGCAGCAGGTTGGCTTCTTCATGTGCTTCGTCATGTTCGTCATTCCGGCCTTCAACTTCGAATACTACACCAGCCCGGCTGGCGTTCACGCCTTCCAGGCCATGTACTTCCTCAGCTCTTTCTTCAACCAATTCGGACCCAACTCGGTTACCTTCCTCGTCGCCGGTGAGGTTTTCCCTACCCCTATCCGCGCCACCGCCCATGGCTTTTCCGCCTGTATCGGCAAGGCCGGAGCTCTCCTCGCCTCCGTCTTGTACAACTACATCGACACTCAGACCAAGTTCTACGTTGTTCCTTGGTTCGGTCTCGCCGGCATGGTCCTCACCTACTTCTTCCTGCCCGACACCACCGGTCTCGATCTCAAGGAGCAGGAGCGTCGCTGGACGTACATCCGCAGCGGAAAGGAGGCCGAGTACCACGGTGTCGCCGTTCACCCCACCCATCTCAGTGTCTGGGAGCGCCTCCGCGGCGTCGGCAAATACTACGACGCCGAGAAGGACCACAAGGCTCAGATCGAGGACATGCGCAAGGAGTGGGAAGAGAGACAGGCGATGCAGGGCGAGAAGGAGCCCGAGGTCTGGGAAGACCCCGAGCTCTTCTCCGAGGCTATGCACGGCTACTTCAAGGAGCAGCACAAGGGCAAGTCTCAGGGTGGTGTGATGCACGACGCCGATGTGTCCGAGTCCTCGTCGGCACGGGAGAAGGAGGCAGGTGACGAGATCCAGCCCAGCCCAATGCTGGGAGCGAGGCAAGATCGCACTGATCTCGACGAGAAGAGAGGTTAATCGTGCATGAAGTGGTGTTTGCATTATACACATAATGAGGAGTATTAAAAATGGGCTTTGGAGTTTACAACCATGGGCGGACTACTTGCATTGGAACTGGGGCTTTGGGTAGAAGCATACTCAGCATGGCGTATAAGACGCCCGAATATATTCTTAACGTATTATGACTACCATACTTGTTGTCCTTCTTCTTGGTGGCTTTTGTTTTGATACCTGCCGGATTCGATATCTGCTAAACAGCCTTGCTGGACACGTACCGGTGGAATAGGGGATATCCGGTGACCTGGGTAGATGGACATCGGCATCTCGTCCCTTGGGGGTTAAGGAAGCTTAGTATCGAGACTCACAATCTAAGTAAATTGGGGCAAAAGCTTGATTGTCTGCTGGAGTGGGTACCTATATAACACCAAGCCAGCTACGAAGGTTACGCGACGACCTCGGCGATCCCGGCAGACGGCAGACGGCAGGTGTGTGCCGTGCCAGCGTATGGTGCTCAAGTTATGGACCACGTGAAAGGCTGGCAGCGCTCCGAGTCGTTGGCATCATGCATGCAAGCACCTGCATGATGAGAGTGCAAGTTCTCTGCCATGGAGGTGTACTTGAGGCATACCAGTGCGTTCATCCTCGGCGGGCCTTTCTTTTGTTTTCAGAGACCTGAAAGTTTCTTAGTAGTTTGACAACCTTGTCAGAATTCATAGAGAACCTTTTGTAACGGAACAGAACGTATGAAATGAAGGTTAAAGCCTAGTGCTTGGGATAGGTCGGAATGAATGGGGTCTTGGAATTAGCAGGACGTTGGGGATGAGTAAAGTTTGAGATAGGTAGGATGTGGGATGGATATATCTCCCTTTCGACTTCACGATCCTCTGCGAATACGTGACAGGTAGTGGTGAAGAGTTGTGAACGACGAAGTAGCTCTAAGTATCATGCTTAATGACGTTTGTCGATGAGGGGTGTTGATGAATGAAATCATGGAGCAGTCGCGCCGACATCTCATTTGAGCATTTTTGCCCAACATGTATGTTAATGTAGGCATAATGGTGCCGTTGCGGACAGATCGTTATCGAGCATTGAGGATTACTTTATGTCTGCCGTCTTTCTCATTCATGATAGATAGGGCGCGAATCGGTCCTCGATAGAAATAGCACAATTGGAATATTGAAAGAACACAAACATTCTCTGTGGTTCTGCAACTTGACTGGCCATTACGCATTTTTCTTCGTAGCCAGATGTGCGGATTGAATAACTCCAAGACCGCAAAGGCTCACTCACAATGGCTGAAAGCATCATGGATACCATCATCTTAGGGCAAGAGTCCAAAAACCTAGGGATGTTGACCTTGGTAGCTCGGAGCTTTCTACCATTGCTGGCTCTACCTACCAAATCTCAAACTTGTACCTCAGAGCTGCCTCGTCTGCAACGAATTTCGTATGTGTACGGTTCTTTGGGTCTGCTATGGCAGCTCCTGATTCAAACTTTTTCCTACTGATCTCTGGAGACGGGACCGTTATACCAAGATTTCATAAAAGGGACCTCAGGACGGATAGGCAAATGTGTATAGGCTTACTTCTTCGAGTTACACGCGTACAAATTGTTGAGGTCTTGGCCAGCGAGATGACCATCATATCTAAGCATTCTTAAGCCCGATACAGACAAGTTAACTAAATCCTTAGCTGTGGCGGCCCATTTTCTCTCAACATCTTTCTGATATTCTTCGCCGTCATACCAGCCAGCGGATGAGGCTCCATATCCGGATCTTGGTCGGCCTTGACACTAAACTCAGCACCACCGTCCACCGCCGCCGCCTGTGCAGGCAAAACGGGCAGATGCGTATGCGGATCATACACGGCGCCCTTGGGAACAACCTTTGTCTGCACCGTCGCGGACCCTTCTCTGAAGGTACTCTCCGGCGGACCCTGCGTAATCAAGTTCTTCCCAAACACCATCGGCGTCGTCCCAGACGCGATGTCCACCCCCTTGATCGTCCGCTCCTGGATCCTCAGCGCCGCCTCGGGCTGGTTAAAGGCAGAAAGGTGACCCGCGAAGAAGAGCCGCGTGAAGGAGAAATTGTCGGCCTGCTTCACCTCCCCGGGTACCTGCCCGTCCGTGTTGGCAGACATGTTGACGAACCCGGCGCTCGCCCAGTTCGCCGTGCCCAGCTGCGCCGCGACGATCTGTGCACCAATCATGTTGCTGTCGTAGTCGGCGTCGCCGGTGAAGAGGGAGACGGTGATGCCTTGCTGGACGAGGTTCTTGAGCGACTGCGTGACCAGCGCCCCCGTACGGCTGTCGTCGCCCGTGGACCCGAACGCGATAGCGGTCTGCACCGACGCCTGCGTGAAGTTGTTGGACGCCCCAATGGCGGCTTGCACGTCGGCCCTGTTGAGGTAGCTCACGAACGTAGCCGAGGGGTAGGGTTCCGGAAGGAGGAGGCGGATGTCGTTCTCGGCGCGGCCGGCGTTGACGTCCCAAAAGTCTTCCACGTTCTTGACGCAAAAGGCGTCGGCCTCGGCGCAGAGCTTGTCGGTCGGCTGGGCGTTGCAGGCGTTTTGACGGTCCTGGCAGCCGCCCTGGCCAAACATGTTGGTGAAGAGCTGCTTCTGCTGGGTGTCGTTGAAGGGTTTCACGTCGTAGGGGTTACCCGGGGAGACGGAGTAGTTGAAATAGGCGCCGAACTGCACGCGGGTGTCCATGAAGCCGTCCTCGATGGAGATGGACTTGAGGGGCACCTGGACGGTGCCGGGGGCTTTCGCCTTGTTCTGCTGGGTGATGAAGTCGGCGAAGACCGGCACGTAGTGGCCGCCGTACGATTGACCGTTGATGTGTACGCCGTTGGCCGCGTACTGCGGGAAGGCGCCCATGATCCCCTGCATCACCTGGTAAAAGACTTTCGCAGCGTCAGCCGTCGAGTTGGGCGTCAGGGAGACGTCCATGGAGGAGTAGGTCCCGCACATGGGGTCCGCGGATGTGCACTGCTGGGGCACGATCTCGGCCGTCTTTGGGTTGACGGTGCCGTTGACCAGGTTGGTGAAGGAGAAGCCGACGGTCGCGGGCTGGTCGACGAAGAGCAGGTTGCTCACCGTCGACCACGAGTTCGGGTTGTCCACCACTTTGCCCTTGGCGTCGATGGAACAAGGGCCGATCTCAGTGAAGAGGCCGTTCATGGAGGACGCTCCCGGCCCGCCGTCGAGTCTGACGGTTAAGGGAGCTGAGGCGGCATTCTGTCGTGCTTCAAACATGTAAAAATACATGTGCTGCGTTGGGCTGACGTCCACGTAGCCGGCGAAGCTCTTCACGTTAGGGTTCGTCTCGCAGATGCCGTTCGGCACCTCTTTAAATCGGACATTAACGCCTCCGGCCCCCTTGACCGTCTTGAGATCCGTAGGCTGCGCAACGAACTGCGCAGAAGTCAGAGATGAAAAGAAGGCAACGGCGCAAACGAGAGTAGCCCGCATAGTCGTGATGTTTCGCTGCCGCGTCTAGCGGACAGATCTACGTTGGTGGCTACCGTTGGAACAGTATGAACGAGCGGATAGTGTCGATCCAGATCGACCTAGATTAACCAAACGAACGAAGCCTGCGTATACATACGAGTTGTGCCCTCGCTATCGGTAAAGAGCCATACCTTAGTGCCTTTAACGTTCCATCCAGCTGTTTGAAGGAGTGTCTAGTTTCCTCACTGATCACGAAATGGCATCGTCTCAGGGCGTATAAGCGTGGGTAATGCTGGGTCGTCTCCCAAACATGCTAGGTAGGAAAGCTTATTTGTCACTTGGGACACGGACTGTCGAGTTAAAACGCCGTGGATGCCACGGATTTGTTGTCCGTACCACTCAGGGTCCAAGATCAGACAAGGCTCATCCATCTCCAAGTCGGTTGGCTCGGCTAAGAGGGAGCCAGACGCGAGGCAAATTGAAGGTGCTGGCCGTCTCAAATCATGTTGGTGGCTGACAATTGAGCACGGGCAACGTAGTATGACCCGACTTGCTTGAGTTGCCGTATATTGAGGAGAGGAATGAAGATGGCTGTGTAGTGCGTACGAATTCCAGCCTCGGGAAAGCTAGCCACGGGTTTCATGAATCTCTTGTTGTTTTTGAGAGTGATGATAATTGTACAAGTCGCCGTGGCTGGGCCTTGTAAAGGATGAGGCCATTGATGTATCAGTTCAGCCCATGTGAAGGGACGTGCTAAGCATATTCTACAACAACAAAAAGTTGATTACTAGTGAAATACCGAAGACCGGTGGTCAAGTTATATAACCGCATTGAGTTCTTTCAACTGCCAGCTCGTAAGTTATTGCCAAGGAGAACAACAGGCGAACACTTCGACTGATCGCGCGATAAGCTCATGCGTCCCGAAAGCTGAAGGACTGGGATTCCCCTCGGAACTTCCGACTTCCGACATCAGCCGCAAGAGCCAACAAGAAACGCCCGCAAAGTCTCATGTTCCCCATTGATGTGATGATGCTTATATGTCTACCTCGTCTCCACATCGAAAGAACTGCGTGGGTCGTATCGAATTGTAAAGAGTTCCACCTGGCTATGTTTTCTTCAAGCACGACTAACGGCCTCCATGCTTAGTAATACGTGCTACGTGCCTCCTAAACACACACATCACTTAGCGTCGACTGCCGGAGAAGAACTTTATTGATTTGAGCTAACGAAATGATCCGATAGTAAAGAGACTTGGATGTTCCGCTGATCGGACGAAGGAACGCGCGATAGATGAATTAGAACATCGGAATCACGAGGAATGCATTGGACGCTGGCATATGTAATCAAGTCAGTGTCTCTGAGTGGATAGCGGCATCGCCCGTTATAGAAAGTGGGGGAGGGGATTGTGCTTGGAGGGGTTACTCTAGATTAGACGTCCATGGCTTCCGAGAGCTTTCAATGACTTCTCATCTTAGCTCAACTCACTCATCCAATTCATCACCACTACTTCTCATTCACGTAAGCTGATAACCCACTACTCATTGAGTATCAGACTATCATCACTGGACTGGATACATCCAAAAACGCAACCATGTTCACCGGCATCGTCGAAGAAATCGGAGGTCCGGACCCCTCATCTCTCACCCTTGACTCACCCCTCATCACATATCAAACTTGGAATGCCCTCAACTAACATCCCACCCTCAGTCGTCTCCGAGCTCAACCCCAACGACGAGACAGGAGGCACCTCCCTCACAATCACTCTGCCAGAGTCCTCCACCCTCCTCTCAGACTGCCACCTCGGCGACTCAATCGCCATCAACGGCGTCTGCCTCACCGTCACGTCCTTTGAAGCCTCCGGCCCCCCTTCCTTCAAGGTCGGCGTCGCCCCCGAGACCCTGCGCATCACCAACCTCGGGTCCCTGGTCAAGGACTCGCGCGCCAACCTCGAGCGCGCCGTCCGCGCCGACACCCGCATGGGCGGCCACTTCGTCCAGGGCCACGTCGACACCACGGCCACCATCCTGGCCGTCACCCCTGACGGCAACGCCCTCACCTTCCGCTTCGCGCCGCGGGACAAGGCCGTCCTGCGCTACATCATCTACAAGGGCTACGTCGCGCTCGACGGCACGAGCCTGACCGTGACGCAGGTCAATGACGAGGAGGGCTGGTGGGAGGTCATGCTGATCAGCTACACGCAGGAAAAGGTCGTTGTCGCGAGCAAGAAGCCCGGTGACACTGTCAACATTGAGGTGGACATGATGGCAAAGTATGCTGAGAAGAGCCTCGCGGGGTACCTCGGCGGTGCCGGCAGTGCTCCGTTGGAGAGAATGGTTGAGCGGATCGTAGCTCAGGGACTTGGTGGCAGGTCTTAAGGAGAGAGTACATGTGCCGAAAAGAATACGTCATTCCTACTTATCTAACAAGCTTCTTTTATACAGCTACTTCATTCAAGCAGTGGGTTTAAGATGCGTTCATTTGTACAAGCCGCCATGCGACATATACAACTGGGGAACCGGTGCGTGATACCCCCGCGTCCCAACCAGCTTCGATACAAGGGGACAAAAAAACAGTTAATCGGAATCAATCGAGTGACTGTATTCAGGACCAATGACGAAGAAAAAATAAACGAACTCATATAAAATTACAAAAGCTCAAACCCCCTCACGGGGGGCCTACGAAATCCCAGGAGACTCTGACCAGCCTGAGGTATAGTGATGCTAGGATTTTCACGAGACCCGAACTCGTGACATATGGGTGCGCGGCAGTTCAAACGAGGACATTCCCCGCCACGCCATAGGCCTTGGTGAAGGAATAATATCTTTTGTGTTATTATAGAGGGCGAGTGGTGAATGTCAACCCAGATAGGTGGGTGAGTCTATGCATTGTTTCCCGTATTTTCACAACAGGGGTATTCTAACCATCATCAAACATCGCCCCAGACCTCGGCTAGCCGTTGACTGACGGCCTTGGCAATCTTCTTGCGCCCTACAAGATTGGGCAGACCGCTGATAACCATCTCCCGTTTCCTCTTTAGCCCTTGCTCGCCTGAGCCGCACTCCTGAAACGCCTTGATGAAATCGTGTGGTGTCTTCCACCGCTTCTGAATCTCCAAAGCCTTCTCTCCCGTAATGCCCCTAGTCGTCATAAGCATTTTAAGGTAAACATCTCGTAAGGTCATCATGTCCGACTTGGATGCCAACGAGGCAAAGGCCGCGTATGTAATGTAGTAATTCGTCGTAGGCTCTTTCTTCCGAAGGTGTTCTAGCAACGGCAAGTAGTTCTGTGCTGTCAAGGCCGGTGTCGGAATGACCAAAAGAGGCTTGCATTCGTACATCTTCTTGAGCATGAATGTCATCCGCGCAAGGTACCGGATCGTGTCGTCCATCTTCTGGGTCTTCTTCAAAAAGTAGCCATTAACTACTTGTGTAGACGCAGTGGCGGATCGAACCATTTCCTCAATCTTAGAAAAATACGCCGAGTCCAAGGCAATTTCCTCGACTATGTAGACAACGTGTTTGACTCCAGATTTGCGAAGTCGGAATTTCTGCTCATGAAAACGGCCATCCTTGATACTGCTAACAAGGTCGTCTAGTCGCTTGCGCTCAACAATCCAATCCAGCACAACCTCATCTCCCTCTGCGCCAAAGCGGGATAGGGCGTTGGGATCGTGGCATTTGGCGATCCATTGTGCATCACCGACGTCCAGAGCTCGCATTATAGGTTTTACGCCCTTTTTGGTGAGCTCGTCTTGCATGTAGTCGCGATCCTTGACTGCTCGAACTTCGCGGATGTCAAGAGCGAGATGAACGGTAAATGAACCAGGTGCCAGCCGAATCGGGACGAAGTTTGGTAACGATGCCTCATCCGAGACCACTGGTCCATTCGCGACAACGCCTTCGTATTCTGATGTCGTTCTCGGCCGTTCCACTGGCTCGACAGATGGCGAAGCTTCTCTATCTAACGGTATGGAGGTCAGATCAACCCCACTGGCAGGTCCGGCATGCGTACTGGGGCCTGCGGTAGCATGGCCGGCTGCGCTGCTGGCTTCTGCGGTCTTTTTGATGCGTTCAGCAACTTCCCATCCCTCATCGGTAAGAGAGTACCGCCTCTGTGGGCGGCCTTTCTCGCAAACAAGATCCTTTTCGATGAGCGTCTTCATCGAGTTCCATGCCGTGTAGTACTTGCCAGGGTCACTAGGTGCAGAGAAGGATGCGTCGCAGTGTTCCTGAGCCAAGTCTATGAGGCTGGCTTTGGTTATCCCAGATTGTACACCCTTATCCAGTGTGGAGAGTGATAGCAAGAGAGCGTAGGCGCCTGAGCGATATGTTGGAACGTAAGGCTTTACCTTGCGTGCTTTCTTGGGTGGAGGGTGCTCGTCATCATCAGCAGCGCCGCCGAGGGATGTGCGGTCTTCCTTGGACAGCCGCGGATTCTTAGGCATGGGCAGACCGTTTGACTGGCAATGCTCCTTTAGCTTATCAGTCAGACGTGAAGAGAGCTTGTCTCCGAAGCCCTTGAGCTGGGTGAGCTGACGTGGATGCTGAAAGGTGATGGGGCATGCCTTGAGAGACTCATAGGCATTTCGATAGGTGGAGGTGCTCTTCATGTTCCGTTCTCTCGCAGTATCCAGCCACTCCTTGACCCAATCAAGGAGCAGGGGATTGGCGTATTGCTCGTGTTCGCCAGCCATAATGCTGCTGTGATGTTGGAGTTTCCTTGCGGCGTCGGTACGTCAAAGATCATTGCCAAGAACTGGACGACAAAAAGAGCATCTCTGCCGGTGTGTATGCAGCCAGGCTGAGAAATTTGATTTCCAAAACAAACAAATCGCCCCAAGATGCAGTTATCTACCAGGATGCCGAGCGTGCCTTGCCGGCTAGAGAGAGGCGAAGAAGAGGGCGGGAGAGGAAGGAAAGTTGGAGTCGCGACGCGCAGACACGCCAAGCAGTGGCACTTGGCGTATAGTGGTCATCACGAATCCACGTGACAGGCAGTGCCTATACAAAGGATTTCCAATTCTTGCGCCAGGGCCATCAGGCGTTCTGAGGGCTGAGGGGCGCCGATCACCTCCTGTGCAGCTTAGTGAGTGACAACCGCCGATTAAGGTACTTCACTAAGACCATAGCTTCAATTAATATTTTTTTTTTTTTAAAAAAAAAAAAAAAAGGATCAAATCGTGTTTTATCGGGAACATCCTGCGAAGCTTTAGATATCTTCAGAGAGTAAACCAGGCAATATCTATGGCGACGAATAGAAGTCGCCAATATGTCTCGAGCGGCAGTTTAGGTGGTCCGTCACAAAAGTAAGTAGTGCCCCTCATGAACCTAACGCTGAGGAGGGGCAATCCGGGCTGCGACCCCACCCCTTCCTGTTGCGGTGTGCTGCATCCATCCAGCGCCCAGTCTGACTTGCATGATTGCATCACGGGTAATGGCTACGGCGGGGCCTGCCTGTTAATGTCGCTGTTGTTCTCGCATGAGGTAAATGGCGGGGAGCTGAGGTGAGCCTGGCAGAGACGCAGGTAACAGATGAGTGGAGGCAACAGCACACTGGAATGGCGGCCACCGCATCCAGTTTCCTGGTCAGCAAGCACCTTATTGTAAGGTAGGCAACTGGCAAACTACCGCCCTCCATTTCTCTCCACTGTTTCCTCGTAAACATCCCCAGCTCCATTACCTACTACGTTGCCTCTTTATTTCTCTCCTTCATCCACCCTGGCCATCGCTTTCCCAACACGTTGAATCTCTTTTGAAATTGTCTCGTTCACCCATAGCCATTCGCTTGAGTCCACAGCCCGTCATGTCGGACGAAAAGATCATCGCCGCTTCGCAAAAGCACCCCATCGTGCCGAACCACACCTTCAAGTATGGCACTGCGGGGTTCCGGATGAAGGCTGATCTCCTTGACGGTGTCACTTTCCGTGTCGGTCTGCTTTCCGGCCTCCGTAGTCGCAAGCTCAATGGCCAGGCTATTGGTGTCATGATCACAGCTAGCCACAATCCCGCTGCCGATAATGGCGTCAAGATTGTTGACCCCATGGGAGACATGCTTGAGCAGGAGTGGGAGTCGTATGCTACTAAGCTTGTCAACAGCTCCTCGGACCAGGAACTTGTCGACAATTACAAGGCCTTGGCTTCCCAGCTCCGCATCAACCTATCCGATCCTGCCCGCGTCGTTTACGGTCGAGACACCCGCCCTTCGGGCCACAAGCTTGTCGCTGCTCTGGCCGATTCCTTCGAGGCCACCGGCGTTGAGTACACCGACTACAAGATCCTCACCACTCCCCAGCTCCACTACCTCACCCGATGCGTCAACACCGAGGGCACGCCGCAGTCGTATGGCAAGGTCAGCGAGACTGGATACTACGAGAAGTTTGCCGACGCTTTTGTCAAGGCTCTCAAGGGTCGCAAGGTTGACGGCCAGTTGACCATCGACTGCTCCAATGGCGTTGGTGGTCCCAAGTTGACCGAGTTCCTGAAGCACGTCCCCAAGGACGTCACTGGCTTCGACGTCAAGGTTGTGAACGATGATGTTCTTCGCCCCGAGGTCCTCAACCTCGACGTAAGTTGCATTGCATCCGTACCACTCTGTGCCTTAGCTGACTTGTGCAGTGTGGTGCAGACTTCGTCAAGACCAAGCAGCGCGCCCCTGCTTCTCCCAAGCCCATCCCGGGCGCTCGCTACTGCTCCTTTGACGGTGACGCCGACCGCTTGATCTACTACTACACCGACCCGGACACCGGCTTCTTCATGCTCGACGGCGACCGGATATCCACCTTGGCTGCTTCCTTCATTGGCGATCTGGTTCGATCTGCCGGCCTTGAGAAGGACTTGCGCATCGGCGTCGTTCAGACTGCTTATGCCAACGGTGCTAGCACCAACTACATTGAGAAGCATCTCGGATTGCCCGTCGTTTGCACGCCCACTGGCGTTAAGCACTTGCACCATGCTGCTCTCAAATTCGACATCGGTCCCTACTTCGAGGCCAACGGTCACGGCACTGTCATCTTCAGCCAAGATGCTATGCGTGCCTTCAGCGAGACGAAGCCCCAGTCCCCCGCACAGAAGGATGCCCTCGAGACCCTTGCCGCCGTTGGCAACCTCATCAACCAGACCGTTGGTGATGCGCTGTCAGATATGTTGATGGTGGAGGTGATTCTCGCTCACAAGGGCTGGACTCTCAAGGACTGGGCCTCAACCTACTCGGATCTTCCCAATCGCTTGGTCCGTGTTGAGGTTGGTAACAAAGATGCTTTCCAGACCACGGATGCCGAGCGTCGCCTTAGCCATCCTGCGGGAGCTCAGGACGAGATTGATCAGTGTGTTAGAAAGTACACCAGCGCTCGTTCCTTCGCTCGCGCCAGCGGTACCGAGAACGCCTGCCGTGTGTACGCTGAAGCAGCCACTCGCTCCGAGGCTGATGAACTCGCCAACAAGGTCGCGGGTATTGTGAAGCAGTATGGCGGACTGTAGGCAAGTCGCCTATCTGTCAAAGGAGCAACGATGCGCTTTTCACGATAGAGGACAGTTGATGATTGGACTACTTGCCACATTGCTTGGACCAAAATTACGGCGGATTTCGTAAAAGCTAGAGCGGACTGGTTACAAGTTGGAAGCTGCCCAAAGTGATGAAACGAACAGAAAACGAGACATTTGATATCCCTAGTCTTTCCCTACTCAAAAGAAGCGCAGCACATCACCCGTTAGATCTTTATCTTCAAAAACGTGACTGGATTGTAACTGGATTAAGTCACTCACCAGCTTATATTTACCTACAGAAAGACAAAAAGAAGAAAGTAGGAAGCAAAAGACATACAAGCTAGATGGTTGGCTGTGGCCTCATGCATTACCCCCGGGGTCTCCCTGCCCCGGAGTACCCGATTTGAGGATCCAACGTTGATTCTCGCGGCCCGCCCGTTTGGTGTGGCAATCCTCTCCAGCTCGTCGGGATCATCTCAATGCACCACCACCTGAACCGACTTCGCTTTCGCTAACCACCACCACCACCACACCAAGGCCAACCACTGATGAAAGGCCAGCCTATATCATTCATGATGGAGTTGGAAGAGTGCGTTCCATACAAGTCACGCAAAGACGGGTCAAGGTCTGTACGATTCAAGTCGTCAATTCTTCTCTATCATACATAGGCATCCTCGCAACCCTTGACGCTTGCCGTCATCGAACCCTTTTCCATTCTCTCATGGCAAGGCCGCTTTGGTCTTTGTTCTTCTTCCACTGATTTCTCCTCTTCAATAACCACACCCCCCCCCCCCTTTCGATTATTCTGTTTCTTGTTTGTACATTTCTAGCCTCATACCAATTAACCCAAAGAAACCTTGCAAAAGGACATCCAAGAGCAAACAGGGCAAAAGTAGAAGACATGAACTAGATAAACACATTACACAAACACTTCCGTGCTTGAACCGCCCCACTAAGTATATATAATAGAGGTATAGAGAGATGTCTGCAGACTGGCGAGACATATATCATGTGCTGTAGCTTTCGGCCGTCAACGGTGCTTTGTGTAGCACCTCCAAAAAAGAGGGAACCCATTCTGTGGGGAATTATGGCACACTGCCTCATCCCAGAGATGATGGTGCTCCGATACCCGCCCAAAACAAAAAAATTCAAAGAAAAAGTCGATGTAAGTGATCGATGCGCACTTCGCTATCCCAATGCATGGTTTGCTCCTTTTCGCAGGAGGCAATGCGGCCACCATGTTGGTGACCTATATATCAAGTTTCGAGTGCGTGCGGTGCGAAAACTGGAGAGGTGTCGAGGGAGTGTCCTGGCCCAGGTGCTCATCCTGAAACGAGGCGCGCCGCATACTGATGACGGGTATAGGAGGCAGTGTTATGCCGTGGCACCAACCCCTATCCGAGCCGAGTCGCCCGATTATATCATTGAACTGAGCTGCCGAGCGTCTTGAATCGGTCTTCGAACGCCTTCATTCTCTCCTTTTCCAACTCTTGCTGGATACGTCTCGTCTCACGTCGCGCGGCTTCGCGCTCCTCCTGCAGCGTCAAAACCTCGATTTGAGCAGTACTCATGCGGGCAATGACATCTTGCATCTCCGAGTCGGCAACCGTAAGTGCTGTCTCCAGCTCAACGACCTTAACCCGCAGTCTCTCGATCTGCGTCTCGTCTTCGACGGACTGCTTCGGCATGAGACGGGGCGATCGCGGGAACATTGGCGATGGCATCGGGCTGAGACTCGACTTGCGAGGAGAGCGCATGCCGCTGGCACCGGGCGAAGGGCTCATACGGCGCAGCTGAATGCTTTGTGCGTCCTTCAGCTCCTTCAATTGCTCCTCGTGCCGAGCCACGCGCTCCTCGGATGAGATCTGAGCAGCTTGCAGTTGCTCCTCCAGATTCTTGAGGCGACTTTGCAGGCGTGTGATGCGGTCGGCGTTAGCCTTGCGGTCGGCATCGCCACGAGCAACGGCTTCCGCGAGGCGCTGGCGGAGCTCAGAGTTCACGGACAGCTGGTTCTGAACTTGGGAGGCGAGTTCCTCAACGCGCTGAGCAGACGTACGGAGCTCATCAGCAAGAGCGCGCTCGCTCTCAAGGTGTGCCACCTCGCTGCCCGCCAAGCTCTCCAGTTGATCCTTGTAAGCCGAGGCTTCTTCCTTCGCCGCATCGCGCTCGAAGACGGCGGACGTCAGGGATGCCTCTAGCCTCTCGAGAGCCAGTCTCGTAGCCTCGTCTCCTACAACCATAGAGCCACTGCTTTCCAGATCCTTGATCTTGAGGAGGGAGTCTTTGTAAGCAAGTTGCAAATCCTGGAAGGCAGCCTCCAAAGATTCCGAAGTTACAGGAACAGACGCAGATTCATAGGTGCTGCCGCGAGCCATCGACGGGGGAATGAGAATATCTTTCTCCTTCAACAGTCCACGGAGTGCAGCGACTTCACCCTCAGCACGATCGAGATCCATCTTAAGGCCAGCGAGGCCCTTCTCCACTTGCCACTTCTGTTCGGCCGCCTCGTCAGCACGGCGACGCAATACATTGACCTCAACCCTCAGGTTGGAGATATCTTTGGCGAAGCCAGCTTGTCGTGGAGACGTCACCATCAGTCTCTCTCGCTCAACCTCCAAGGTCTTGATCTTCTTCTCATTTTCCCGATTTTGAAATTCTTGACGTTCGAGAAGGCTCTTCAATGCGTTGTGGAGAGCGTCTCTCTGGGCCTCGACGTCCTTCAAGCGCTCCGACAGCTGCTCTCGAGATTCGGTCACGCCTGACTTAACGGTGTTTGACCTGGTCAGTCCCAAGCCCGACGGCGCCTTTTGAAGGATGAATGGCATAGCCGTTACTGAGCTAGAACGGGCAAGGCGAGTCGAGCTGCTGGTTGCACTGCGGGCGCGAGTCTCTGGCTGTGGCGATGGTCCGGAAGACTTGAGAGCTTTGTTTTCCTGTCTCAAGACTTCCAACTCTTGCTGCATCTTGGATGATTCGTAGGTGAGATTGGCATACTCAGATGCTTCAGCTTCAAGGCCATCAAGCTTTGATTTCAACTGGGGTACGATCTCGTCGCGAAGGTTGTCTCGCTCATTCGTAGTGCTCTGAAGCTCAACCTTGAGGACTGAGAGCAGGTCTTCGAAGTTAGACTTCACCTGCACCTCCTCTCCAAGCCTGCGGCGGAGATCCTCACATGTGTGCTCCAAGTCTCGAAGACGATTGTTAGTATCCTCGTTGTTGATCTGGGCAACGTCCACCTGTGAAGCTTTCTCTGCCAGTTCTTTGATCTGCTGGTCCAACTCATTTCTTCGTGACCGTTCATCTTGCAACTTGTTGGTCAGCTCCAGTCGCATCGAAGCCTTCTCTTGTTCTGCACGACGTTGAATCTTTTCGACCTCTTCCTTGCTCTGGTCGTATTCGCTAAACTTGGCAGAGCTATATCCAGAGTCGGAAAAGTAATCGCTAGTCCTCCTGCCGGAGGCTTGTGGGTTGTTGATCTCGGACTGAAGCCTATCGACGAGATCCTCGAGATCCATCTCGCGCCGAATGGACGATGCCAGTTCGGCACTGATGGCCTTCAGTTCGTCCTCCATCTCTTCGATTTGTAGGGATGGGGCTAAGGAGGAAGGCGGTGGTGTGTATAAATTTGATTCGCAATATCCAAGCGCATTTGTTGGTGTCGCATTCCCTTTTCGAGGTTCTGGCAGCAGTGACGGAACTCCAGTTGTGAGAGGGGTGTCATCTGTCAGAGTAGCTCGTCGAGGCGAATTAAGAGGCGATGAGAGAGAGGAGAACTCTGTCGTCGAAGGTGACGGCGAAGAACCCCAGCCGAAGAAGTTGGCTAGCTTGGAAGAGCCTGGTGATTTGGGAAGAGGCTTGTTGATCGAGGGAGTGGGAGTTGATGTAGTAGGCGTGAGTGACTGTCTGAGCTCCAGGACTGTGGTGACTGTTTGCGAAGAGTTGTCTCGATCCGTTGATAGATTCAGATGGGGAGGAGTAGGTTTGGAAGCGGGTATGGACATGATAGAGTTGTCATTAGTGTTGTGACTGTAAATTGACTCGGAATCTTCGTCCGTGTCCTCCTCTTCCTCGATGATCGGCTGAGGTGTCGCTTTCGGTAGCCTCGGAGAAAAGGTTGGGGTGACGTCGGAGGTCAAAAAGGCAGGCTCTGACAGGCCGTCTGAAGGTTTTGTTTGAGGGGATGCAAGGTTGGTGCTTGGGTTGTTTCGTGAAGCAAAGTAAGCCGCGTCGTCTGCCAGGTCGGTAGGTGGGGGTCTGCTTGCAAGAGGTCAAAGTCCGGTTAGCTGCTGTTGGTACCGAAAGAGTCGTTTCCCGGCAGTCGAGGGAGGGACGACCCAGCAGAGGTCGAGCCAAGTTGGACGAAAAGGCAAAGGGTTCGGACTCACTGTATGTCAAGCTTCTGGTGAGCAGCTGGTGGCGCGAAGAGTGGGCGAACGTTGCTGTTGTTGCTATCGGAAAACTCATAGAGGGTAGGGCTGTCGACAGAGTAGGATCTCGAGAAACGTGTTTCAGGGGCGGCAAAGGCCGAAGGTGACAGTATAGACGGGGTACTGGAACCAGAGCCGGTACCGTAGCTGGCAGCCAATTGAGAAGCTGTCGAGGAGAGAGGCTTCCGCTTGATCGCCTTGGCGGGATTGAAGGTAGGCGTGATGACTTGGACGGGCAGAGTCTGCGATCTGGTACGACCAGGCGAGGGAGAAGGTGAGGTTGCAGGGCGGTTGGGGTCGCGGTAGGGTGGGCGTCCACGGAGGTCATCAGATGAAGCGTTAAGAGTCTCAGAATTTGAAGGGTCTCCCGTGGCTCTCGGAGGGCGTTCGAGGTGAAGGTTGAGATGAGGTGGGCGAGGGTCGCGGGCCGCCATGATTATGATTAGGGTCGAGATCTGAGCGGCGGTGGCTGTCTCTGTTCATAAGTGTCTTACTCTGGCTTATCTCTGGAGCCAAGTTGGGAGGCAGCAAGAGATATTCGAGACCAAGCTCGTTGTCCATTTGGAAAAAGGAAGGGCAAAAAGAGGAAATGGAACAGTATTGGGGGGATTTTTGGGAGGGCAAATGGTGGAAGAGGCCGCAGGGTGGGATCGCAGACGGCGACTGGCCAAAAAGGGGCCATGCTCGCGCACAGGGACCCTTGGAGATGGTGTGGGGCAGTAGTTGCAGCGTAGCGCTTCTGCTTTGGCGCCATTTCCCGTTTGGGCGCTTGGAGATGGTTCGCCCCAGCAACCCCGGGGCCACTGATATTGGAACCGTACGTGACATCCATGACACGATGGGTGCTGGGGCCGAAACTTGCACGTCTTCTTCTTTTTGGAGTTTGCTGGGCAGAATGGATCGATCTGGGAGGAGGATCGTGCTGTGTGTGGTTTTGTGGATAGGTAGGTAGGTAGGCACGGAGGAGGTACTCCGTACTTGACCTTGGACATGGGCGGGCGAGAAATAGGTCGGAAGGTCTTAAGGGAAGGTACCGCGAAGAAGACTTTCGTGAGGTGCCGTCGTGCCGATTAGACGCGAGAGTCACAAGAGGGTAGGTGGGCGTTGTGCAATGCGACTGGCTATTGCACTCTCGATAGGCCTTCATCTTGCTGTGCAGAGTGCTCCTGTGCCGTTTCCCAATGGCAGTCTAGAACAAAGCATACAAGCAATCAGCAAATGAAGAGAAGATCGAACTTGGACAAGCGCCCATGTGGACTTGTAGAAGAGTATCCATCCGCCTTTCCCCAAGGCAGGTAGAAGGTGTTAGATGCGTCCTGTGGCACGGCGGTACCATGGCTCGTGGAAGGTGAATTGACCAATGGTCGAATGGGAGGCCTGGTTCGCGACATTCAGACACAGAGGAAACATCCTGGGCGGATCCAGGAGCAGCAAGGAGCAGCGTTGGTACCTTGCTCTAGCGCCCCTGGTCGGCGGCAGGGGTGAGACAACCGTTTTTTCGACGAATTCGAACAGGAGCAATTTTAGCCTCCTGCGCTAGCCCCGCCCAATCAGGTGAATCGGTACGTATTCCTTTCTCATCCATCCATCCTTGGGAAGGTGTTCCACTCTTTTCTCCTTCCTCCCTGTCCAGACTCTATGTACTGTACTATGTGAAGCACCTTCTCTGTCAGCGCCTCGCCGCCTCCACGCGGCGTGACAGGCTGGCAGCCAGCACCCACGCACCCACGCACACGACACACAAACGCGCAAACTCACTTACTGCGTACCTACTCCGTACCCACGCGCGCACAGTCACAGTTCCATCAGTCTGGTCTGGGACCTGAGTCTGAAGCTCTGTCCACCTCATGTCCTTCCCTTGTCACTGACACACTGTCACTCATTGTCATTCAAGGTTCAGCCATGGCACGGCTGCTAATCGCTTCTTTCCCATGATAACCTCCTTCCTTGCTTCCGCCTGCACATCCACGGCTTGCCCTGCCTTGCGGTACCTTGCGGGTAGTATCCGGCCTCTCACATCCGCAGACTGGACGCACCTGTCCCTGCCCGCCTATAGCATACGAGTACATACGATGATTTTCACTGTCTGTGCTTCCCTGACGGTACCAAATGAAAGAAAACTTGAAAGAGCAGAGCCTCTGGGAGGAGCCTCCCTTCGTGCCTTGCGTCCTTCCATACTTTCTTGCTGCATGCATTGTGATGATCAATTCTCACAAACATATCTCCAAGCTGACCTCATCTTACCAATATCATGCAGGCTGCCCACACATGCCCCATTCCAACAATTCTTCGCACTTTCCGATCACCGATCAATTTTCTCCACCTCACTTCGCAGCCACCCGAACTCGACTCGAGTCACTCGGCTGCCAAACCACGCTCAACCCGCATCGTGTCACTGCCATTGCCATCTTTGACAACAATGCCGACTCGTCTTGTGTTTCGGTCCGCTACCCGACACAACGACAAGAAAGCCAAATAACGACAGCGATGCCGATGAACTCCCACCCGATTAGCCTTCCTGGTTAAAACGCTGACCATAGAGATGCCAAAGTCAGAACTCAGCCTGCTTGCCGCACACGCGAGGGAATAAACCAACATCACCTTACTTGGTCTTGGCTTTTTTTTTTTCTCCTTCTTCTGCCAATGTTTCGTGCGTGTCGTCGAAACATTGAAACCGTCAGGCTTGCTTCTGCCCAGGACACTCCCCGTCTTCGTCTTGTCAAACCTCCAGCCTCATTTTCGCCTCGCCGCTCAGACTCAACTGACTCTCTTCGCCATCACAAAGTTGCAAACGGCCTCGTCCGGTTCTCCGGATCCCACTCAGGGTTACCTTACCTCGAAGGTTCAACCCATTCCTGGTCACTTCTACCACCAACCGGGGGCAAACACACAGACAAGATCATGCCTCTACCACTCACTTCATGCTCTACTACCACCAGTTTGGACGCCGATTCGAGTTTGGATACCCGTCAAAAAGTCAACGTCGGCAGCTCGGGTCCCTGTCATCTAGCCTAGAATGGCAACTTATGGCATCCACTGCACAGACGTGCCCACTCTATTCGTTCGAACACATGCTTCAGTCTGCTCGTGCTATTTGCACCACACGATGACTAGTCAGAGTTTGTCTTTGGACTCAAGCCAGGCAAGAGGGTTGCAACAGCTGTACACTCCGCCCAGCCGCCACCGAGACCCAGACAAGCAGTCAAGCTTCCATGGCTTCTGATCAGAAGATCACCCGGGAGTTCGACAACTTCAACTTCAAACCCTTGGAACCACACAGCCATGCTGCATGCACGAAATTCAGCACGAGAGCGAGACGCCTACAACTAGGCTCGTGCGATAGTTGCCTTACCTCGCGTGACGGAGCTAGCATCGTCTCGCAGATCGTGCAGCTGAGCGACCCCCAATGCCGCTTCCCGTTCAACATCGATGGCAAATAAGCAATCCCCATCTAACTTTGGCGCCATGCACTCTGGCGATTGGTCACTCGGCCACCATATCGTTCCCCCAAGATCTGTACCAGATCACACGATGGGATCCCATAGGGGTTGTGGTCCGTGGAGGCGCTGTAATATGCTTTGGCGCCTGCAGAGTATTACTCTGTAATTTTCCCCTGAAGCTTGCAATCTCCCCATTGGCCACCGGTCCAGAAACGATACTTGTTCAAAATGGACTAGCGCAAGGGACACGCATCTTGGTGTGTCGAACCCCGGTTCGAAGCGTGTCGAATGAGAATCGAGCCCTCACAAGATATCTTGCCTTTGTTCTCAACTTCTTTCAACTTTCAGATCAGGAGCGCGATCGCTCTCACCACACCCTTCACCAGATCTCGGTCACCGTGAGACCATGGCCTCTGAGAGCTAGTGGAACCTCGGTCTTTGGGCTCTAAGTCTCCCTCAGCGAAATCAACTCGGTTTCTCCAAACTATGTTATGGTTGTCTAAGGACGAAACACTACGCGACAATATGAATCGGAATTAGCGACTGCCCATGTAGACGCATTTCCACGTCGCAGCTATCAGTATATTCAATTGTGTTTGTTTCACAACGTTGACAGAAAAGTGATGGATACAAAGACAATCGCTCTCTCTCGCAATCGGTCCGTACGAATTGGCGCGAAGAACGGGCAATGGACAGCGGGGTCTTTCCCCCAGATATTTCCTTGACGTGCTCCGGCCTCCATTGGTCCAAATTGACAGCAGGGTTTATCACGATCTCCAGATTTGTTGCGAAGGATGCGGCTGCTTAGTCGGTGATTGCTAGTCTAGTGTGCTTTCCCGTCCGAACATCCAAGGCAATGATCACCACGGCGATGCCAATAACGTCCGCTACAACCTCCCAATTCGGGTCGATGGGTAGGAGGCTTGACTTCGTATTATAAAGACTTGGCCTCCATGTGTAAAGGGGGACATAACAACCGGCCACGCCCATGTTGGCGGCTATTTCGGGAGTGTATAATCCGTACATCCTGGCAACCGCTATCCTAGCCAGTGTGCTCCAGGCTCCACGGCATGTCAAGATACTCATTTCCTTAATCATCAACCAATATTGATGTGGGCGGCACCGCCTCACTGGGCCCTCAAGCCGGCCTTGGCCTCAAATTGCACTTCGGATATTCCACCAGGTATCTAACTGCCAAGGCTCCAGGTCAAGTTGCTGAGTCTAAATCAGCGAAACAATCGACCTATGAGTTACCATCCGCTGCATTTGACCAGCAACTCTCGATCAATCCTTAGCCGAGGCGTGTTTGAGGCTGAAAATCTCAAGCTGCCACCCTACTGATTGCTGTAGCCTGTCAGCTCCAATTTGTAGACCACCCTCCTAACGAAGAAAAGATTATGGCATCTTCACCATTTAGTCCGCAAAGGATCGCGAAGGTAACCCGCGCGATTGCGTCTAATAGGACTAGATACACGAGACAATTGTGGTATCTTGCGGCTTGGGACATCGAATCCAACTGGCTTTAGGGCTTGCGATCGAAGCACACATATCTCGAGGAACGACATTCTCCGACTGGGTGGACATACACTACTCAGGGGTGCCCGCAGAGCAAGAATGCTCATCTCAGACTTTGCGATTGCCACACTGCAACTCGAGAGCGAGCAGATGGGCGAAAAGCCAATAGCTTGCACTACAAAAACAAGTTGAGAAGCATTTCGGGCCCCGGAAACGTTTTATCAATGACCCCCTGTTTTCAGAGCCTCACCAATCAAGACCAAATTGCAGACATCATGGTCGATTAGGTTTCTGAGGCTCCAAAGGGGTATCCTTAAGTTGGCAATCTGTTCGATAATTTTGCCTAGTAGTAGAACTCGGAATTTCGGCTCCGGAACGCTCCTCATCTAATGATTTCAGAGACTTTGAAATATCTCTAAAGTTTGGAGAGCAGTCTACGCCGAGTCGATTGCACATTGCGGGGTTCAGCGCGCCACCGAGGAAGGCAAAAGAAACGGATGCGATGTCGTTTCGCAAAAGGGGTATCGCCAGGACAGTCGTCTGCAGACAACAGGAAGCATCAGCCAAGCTTTGTGGCGGGAAAAGACTAAAGGAGGCGGGCGTCTCATGAGACTAGAGAGAGCGACTGCGTCGAGGAGAAAGCAGAGAAGTTTGAAGCTGTTTTCCATTCCCGTGACGAGATCATCGCCGTTCGACTTTGGGCAGAGCGAGAAAGGCATAGCTTTGCTGCAGAGTTGGGGTCGAGTCCATGGCCCCACCTGACAAGCGTTGTTCTGTTCTAAAGATAGTGTCACTACCGCACTCCGGGAACTCAACATCGAACAACTCTAACCAGGGAGAGCCAGCAGCAACTCGATCACGGGGTCTCTTTCTCTCTACAATCTCTTCTGCTGAGGAGCAACAAACGGTCTTTGATGGCGTGGTTTAATGCCACTACTTTACGAACCGACCAGTCTCACTCGTCCATGCTGCTGACGCTAATTGCCGAAATGTGGCCGCGGTGATAGCTGTCGATGAAAGAGGAAGTCAAGTGGCGGGAGACGCATTAGCCGGCAATTGACCGCACAACAGTAAGAAACCAGACATGAGGTTTCCGGATTTTTATTCTGTTGCCTGTTGTCAGGGCTTGGTGTTCGGGGCTATTAGGGCTCTGAGGTCGAATACGAGGTTGGCTGCCCGCGTCGTTGCAGACCCTGGGCGCTGGCTAGCGGCCAAAGACGAGACTCTTTTGGCCGAAATAGCCTCAACCACGTCACATTTCCCCGTGTCCGGCATTGCCATGAGACGATACAGTCTCAGCCGTTGATGATGGCGTTCATCCGTTGCTGTATGCTCATCGGCAGCTCTGACAGAAACCGTCAGCTTGCAGGCCTTGAGGGACGTATGGCTGCTATTTGATCATATTCACCACGAATGCAGATCATACGGCCAAATTGTTGCTGAGATGCCCAGACTAACTCATGGTACTCTGTAGGCTCTTCTCAACTCTTGTATCTCAAGTCATGCAACTTTTATGTTCCGCACTCTATCCTGGGAAAAGACGGAGCGACCAGGAAGAGCCTCTGAGCATGGCAATAAGTTACATCGACGTGCTTCGTAAGGCTGAGTGTCAAAATGGTAAGAAGGTCCTGAGGTGCTTACCACATACATTGCCGTAGGCGACGGGGATGATTATGTGACGCAATGGCTTGATGGGAAATGCCGGGGAGGGGGTAAGGGAGACGCCAGACCTCGTGTCTGCAGACGAGGGTGGATGTGCGGTCTGCGTTCTCGTTCGTCGTCCACCGACCAGGGTCGCCGTATTGGTACTGGCGCCGGACCAAGGCGGTGATGGCTGTATTTTCTTTGAAGCATTTGCCTATGCAGATAAGCTGCGTGCCTTTGCGCAGTTGAAGAGGCAAAACCGAACAGCAAAAAGTACGCTACACTTGGAGGTATCTCGCCTCACCGGGAGTTGTCATGTAAGATGTTTGCCTCATTTGGAAAACAGTTCGCACACGGTACGGGAACACTGACTTGCGTCCACGCCGTTGAGGCCGTTACCAGAACTCTTTGAGCTCAATACCGGCCACCACGAAGGAACATGCAGGATAACTCAAATTCATCTGCATGTCCCCATCGCCCCAGATCTCGTTTGCTGGCTCCCGGTAACTAGCTGACACACCACCTGACGAGGTACCCAAATAGCTCCCACCCCTCCCCTTCTGCTGGAGTGGGAACTACCTGGGTCGAGGCATCAGGGCAACTCGTCGCGCACACAACCACTGTACCGGTCTCTTCCACTGACATTCCTCTCCTTCTTTTCTCCTTGTCGAGTCGGGAGAAGGTCCCATCCTCCCGTCCATCTCTTACGCACGCTTACTCACGGGCGACGTTCGATGACTTAACGAGCAAGGCCAGCCCACCGGATACTAGCGTTGAGAGACAAATGCTTAGCTGAGTCGGGCGAGCAATAATCGTGTCTTCTCGATCCATCGAGACCATCGAGCAGGATTCTCTCCGGCTTGTGGCTCTCGTGTGGAAGAGTGAGCTCGTCGCGAGGGGAAGAAAGCCGTATCCCGCCTCCTCCTCCCCATATAAGGAGAGCGGCCGGCGGCGGCCCAGAACACATCGAGAAAAGAGGCTCCGGATTTCCCTCATCATGTCCAGCAACCAACAGCGGAGCACCGCCCGAACCGAAAAGACCAGCCGGGTGATCACCACTGTCCTGCCCCTTGGAAAACCCAGCAACGCGGAAGCCCGTTGCCCGCTGCGGAGTTCCACTCGTCCCAAAAGCGGAGAGCCGCAACCGTTCCCGCTACCGCTCCGGACCGGTGACAACTTTCCCGTTCCTACCGGAACAGCAATACTGTAGGGCAAAGAGACCGGCTGCTGCTCAAACTGTCAGTGGTCAAATCGAAGCCAGGCAAAAGGGGGGGACGCCAACAACGTTTACGCCAGAGTCGTTGTCACTCCACCGTCGTGATCGTGGCTTGCTCGCCAGCAATACTGCACAGCAAACCAGAGAACCGATAACGAGACAATCAGACGCAAGCACTTTACATCTCAGTGCTCTTACACGGCCCAATATACCACCGCGTATTACTCGGCATCAACCCGGCCCCAACATACCTCAAACTTAACACCAGAAGCCACACACCACCAAGTCGTTCTGTGGGCTGCCGACTCGACCACCATGTCGGGTCAGTCGAGTGCCTCATCACCCCTTATATCGACCCGGCGCCGCGCCTGTACTGCGTGTCAGCAAGCGAAGCGCCGCTGCGACCAACGGCTTCCCCGGTGCGGCCGGTGCACCCAAAAGGGGTTCGAAGACTGCAACTACCCGTCACTCGAAGCCGCTGTGGCAGCGGCGGACTTCAACTTCTTCACAGACGTCCTAAGCGGCTCCGCGGGCACGCCGACTGACTCCCTTCACAATATCATGCCCGTCCCCGTTGTCCCTGAGACTGACAACTCGTGGGCCCTATACTACAACAACGCCCCGGCGGCCGCGCCAACACCGTCACCTTCTCTTATGGCGCCTACCAGCGACTGCCTATCGCGAGACGCAGTCATGTACTGCAGCGAACAGTTTCGGTCCTATCCTCGGCGGTGGGTAAGCCAGAACGGCGTCGCCCCCTTTATCCACCCGGCGCTCTACCTGCCCACCACGAACGGGGCCGACGGCCTGCCCCCCGTGCTCCAGGACTGTTTCTGCGCGTGCGCGGCGTACGCCGCCAAAAACGACGAGAACGCGGCGCTGGTTCTCGGCGTCGTGGAAGCAAAAGCCACGGCGCTGCTCTACGTCCCCGAGCAGGCGGCGTGGACGTTGCCGCAGCAGGTTGCCTCGTTACAGGCGCTGGTCATGTACCAGATCATGCGCTGGTTCGACGGCGACATCCGCCAGCGCGTCCTCGCGGACTCGGTCGAGCCGTTACTGGCGACGTGGACGTCGGCTCTCCAAGCCCGCGTCGGGACCGGCGTCTTCTCGGCCGAAGAAGCCATGCCGTCGTCGTCTAGCGTCATGTCGGACTCGCACATCCCGCCGCAGCACCAGCAGCCCTCTTCGTCGGCGGGATCGTACCCGCAACACGACCTCTCGCCGGATCACTCGCGCTCCAATACCCCCGGCGCCCGCCTCACAAAGGAGGAGCTCAACGCCGCCTGGCGGCGATGGCTGATGGCGGAATCGATCCGACGGGTACTCGCCATGGCTCATCTTGTTAGGGCGGTGTACTCTACGGCGAAACAGGGTGGCGGCGGCGGCGGTAGTGGCGGATACGGCAGTAAACTTGGCGGCGCGGGCACAACAGGAGGGCCCGGACAAACACAACAACATCACACCGGCGGCGGCGGCGGAGGACGGGGTGGTGGTGGTGGCAGCGGTGGCCACCAGCCCCCACATCATCATCACCACCCTCTCGGTCTCGCGGACATGAGCTTCACGGCACAGGCACGTCTGTGGGCCGCTACCACGGCGGAGCGGTGGAACCGGTCCCGGGAGGGCGATACGGCGTGGTGGGTTGGGCGGATGGACTTTTCGGGCCTGCTGGCGCTGGCGGACCCGAGGGAGGTGGACGAGTTTACCGTCATGATGGGCGTCGTGTTTCGCGGCAAGGATACGATTGAGGATTGGGTTACGCATGGGCCGGGGGGTATGTGAGAGGTATCTATTGCGGCGAGGGGGTTCTTTATGCGCGTGAGTGAGACAGGAAAAGGTAAAAATAGAGGGAGAGAGGTCGGAGAGAGGAGCGGGGTTGAGAGAAGTCATACCCTGATATTCTTGCATTGAGTTATACTATGCTGCCATATAGACAGATAGAAGAAGACGAGCATAAGAGGAAAAAGAGGAGGGTTTTTTTCTACAGATTCCATCGCGAGATAAGCATTTCAAGGCGAGCCTGGCGTTTCTCAAGGGCGGGAATGGGTGGTTAGGAGGCAGGGGGGGGTTGGGGGTAATTCAAAAAAGGGGGTGGAAATCCATTTTCATATACCAAACTTCACTCAGCATCTGGCAGCATTAGTTTTTTCCCTTTAATTCACAAGCATAGCGATGGGACGACGAAGATAGAGAGAGCGTTTATCATAATATCATTTTAGGGCATGCAGTCTGGTTTGGTCATCCCCCCTTTTTCCCGTTGCTATCACCCTCTCTTCAAAACCCGGTGTAATGTGAGCAGGAGAGATGCAGGGCAGAGGGGGGTTGAGGGGGAGGGGGGGGGTAGCATAGCGACAATGCCTTGTCTATAGATTTTCCGCATTTTACGAGTGTCTTACGATAACGAGGTCCGGTCTAATAATATACCAAACCAGAAAAACTTGGAGAGAAAGAGAATGGGAAAGAGAGAGGACGTCAATGTGGTTCAATATACCATTTCAATGATGGTACATGATGCAACACCTTACATAAAGAGAGGCGCATTCAATATAGAAGGCGAAGAGTATAACCGCCAGATTACTTTCCCTATCTTCTGTCCATACTGCCATAACTTGACAAACAATTACTCAATAGTGTTAGAGCCGAATTGTATATCTTGTGTGTATTGTATTGTGCCATCTCCGTTGGAAGCTCTATCCAGTCCTGGCTGATCGTGTTCGCCAGCAAGCTTGGAGAAAAGTTCCCTGTACGAACGCCCCCCATGACCTTCACAAGTCTCTTATCTGAAGTTACTCGAGCGAGAAGACATCGCTTGCTACCAAAAACATGCACAGTAAAGACAAAGCACAAAAGGCAAAAAGACGTGGGAGGTTCATGTCTGATTCATTAGTCATGATCTATTGTTGCAGGTGCTGTGACTGCAAATGCCTCTGGGACTCTATGTCATCTCTTCCCCTCCTTCTCTGTTTGTCCTCATATCCGCACTTTCATCGGCGGTGACCCTTTTTGTCATTAAGAACCAGAATAGGCAAAAAACCAAGAGGGTGTGATGTGTCATGAAAGAAGGCCGCGCCGTGCCTCCTTTGCCGGCGCAGGTTACGCAGCCAGGCCAGGACCATCTCCTCTCAAAATATAACCGGTGGGCGCAAAGAGCAGTGCAGGTTCGTAACCCAGGGCCAGAAGCCGGTGTTCTCAGTGGTTCCTCACCATGAGGACGTCCACATCTTAGACACTCCGGCTTTTGAACGAAACGCTGCGATGCTAGGTGATGAGCCCCTTATTCCAAGGGGCAAGCTATCCGAAAAGGTGGTGGCAACGAGGTTTCAGTGCTCAAGCCGTGAACGCTTAGCACATCTTGTACTCGCACTGGCCCTCAGCGGCACGAGTGGGGTCCTCGGTCAAGAACTTGTACTCAATCTTGATGTCAAGGTCACGGCGGTTTCTCTCGTTGGGCTTGACGTGCAAGGTACCCTTGACCTCCTCGTTAGCGTGCATGGTGATCATGTCCTTGAGGTAGAAGACAGTCTGCTTCCAGTGGGTGTACTTGGTGTGGGGGCCGGTAGAGAAGCGGATGGGCTTGTGGGCGGCGGTGAAGTCGATGTCGAACCAGGCAACGAGGGCGTGGATAAAGTCATCGCGGCGGGCAGAGAGGTGGAAGGGGGAGGTGAAGGCGAGGTCGGCAACCTGGCACTTGTAGAGGTCCAGGGTCAGGACAGCTGTGGGTTCAGTAACCACCGCCTTCATCTCGACCGTGTCAACCAGGGGCTCGGCGAGAGCAGTGGACTTGAGGGGGCTGTAGTCAAAGCCGTAGACGTTGTCCCAGACTGTCTTGTGGTCAGCCTCTGTTTGCACAATCCAGCGAAGCTTTGCTGAGGCAGTAGTCGTGTGTGGTACTGTAACTTACATCCAATCTTCTCGTCCTTGTAGTCGCCATCCTCGATACCAGCAACGAAGATGGTGGCCTTGTCGGGGAAGATGAGACCGTCGGGGTTCAGGTAGCGGTCACGGGCGTAGAGGACGGTATCCAGCATGGACTCGTAGAGAAGGAAGTAGCCCATCCACTCAGAGATGATGATGTCGACCTTGGGGAAGGGGAGCTCGACCTCCTCCATCTTGCCCTGAATCAGGGTGATCTTGTCGGACAATCCGTTGACGGCAACGATCTCGCGGGCCTTGAAGATGATGGTAGACATGTCGACACCGATAACGTGCTTTGCGCCAGCCTTAGCGGCGAACCTGTGCAAAGAATACATTGTTAGCAATCGAGCTTTGTTGAGCTGCACAGTTGTGGCATTTTGTTTGAGACAGCCGAGCGTACGTACATGGACAGAATGGCGGTACCGCAGCCAACATCGAGGACGACCTTGTCCTTGAAGAGGTGCTTGTTCTGAACAATGGCGTTCATGTAGGAGCGGGTGCGGACCTCATCCTTCAACATCTCCTCGTGGATGCCGTGGTGGTCGTAGCTGTGCAGGAGCGCAAATGTTAGCAATGGTTCTGGGGTTTTGCGGTGGACAACTCTGTAGCTCTGCTGTCCAGCTTGCTGCCATACCTCTTGAAGTAGTGCTGCTCAGAGTGCTCCATGCTCTTGAGCTTCTGCTCAGCAGCGTCGACCTCCATATTGTCGCCTCCCATTTTGATTATTGGTGTATGTGAAATCTTCTTTTTGCGACGACTTTTACCGTCGAAGCTCTCTGGGCCGAAGAAGAAGAAGAGACGAGAAGAAGAAAAACAGGTCGGCTTGGGGTATGTGTAGGATGAATCGCCAAATACACTGGAAAGGATGAGGAAGGAAAGAGAATTTCAGGGTGGGAGAGAAAACACGGGCAGAGGTAGTCGCGCGGTGAAGAAGGAAAGGGTCGGCGGGGCAGGCTGGGCACTGGACCGGGGGAAGACTTTCAACACGATCGGGCAGAATGGACCTGACAGAGACTGGAGGGGAAGGAGGGACTGGCAAAAAAAAATAATCAATCCTGATTGCGCCTCGCAATGCCCGTCACCGCCTGCACCCTGCATCGGGCTCAGTCTCCACAACCCACTTTCGGCCAGACCACCTCACCCACCCGAAGTTTTTTTTTTTTTTCCTCCCTTGGTTTATTTTCTCTTTTTACCCACCGAATAGGTAGCTTTCAGACTGTTGACACTGGCAGACCCTTACTGCCGGCCCGTTCCTCGCCCCTTGCCAGCGCACTACGTTGATGGAGTTTAAGGTGTGCGGGTCCGAAGAAGCTTTACTTCAGGTGTACATGAGTACAACGAGGGGCAACATTTTCATGCTTCCAGCAAACGAGTTCATCTTGTTAAACACCACAGCTTTAAGCACAAGCTTGACTGGAGTATCATGTAGATTCTTTTACAAGACTAGAGGAGTCAAAAAACAACAGACCAACAAAAGCCATCCAACGCCGCGCTATGCCAAGTACCGTTAATCAGAGTGTGCCTCGGTCCTTAACACCACCTCTCGTGTGGTTCTCTCCACTTGACCCCAAGAATATCAAATATCCTCTGCTCGTCCTGGCCCTCAACAAGCTCTCCTTCAGTCAACTTGGCGCGTCCGGTACCTCTCATCACATTCTTATAAAGACCTCTTTGGTTGAGTCGCATTCCCTTCTTCGATGCCAGCAGTCGTATGCTGCGGTTGAAGATGTCGTTGCCTGTGAAGTAGATCAGTGCCGCCCCTATTTCGGCTTCTGGCACCACTAGGAAGTCCACACGTCTCCAGACTTTCCGGTACTCTCGGTCGTTAAAGCCTTCAATCTTTGGCAAAACGCAACAGCCGTGCCATTTGCTTCCGTCATTGTCCCTGGATCCCGCGAGCCTGGCGACGAGAAACCTTTGCGCTTCAAGTACCCCAATCAGGTCCCGCAGGAAAGGGATCAGTTCCGATGATGCCATGGTCCCTTTCTTCGTGACGATGAAGTCGATATCCCCACTGCTTTGAGCCCCGCGACGATAGCTGCCTCCGACGATGATTTGAACAGTAGGGTCCAGCTTGGCTGCCTCTGACCTGACTACCGCACTTAACCACTTCATCTCGCGCCTGGGGATGCGCGTGTTGAGGTCTTCATAGTGATCGATACCAATTCGTTGGTTCACAGTCAGCTTTGCTTTTTGCTTGAGGTCATCGAGCGTTCGGAATCCCTGAGCGATGTAATGGCTCGCCTGTGTGCTCCCAACACCGTAGATCTTTAGGAATGTCTGCAGAACCTCATCCATCGGATCCGACTCTGCATTTTCCAGTCGTTTGAGGCGATTGGTAGTTACAATCTCCTCAATCTTGTCTGCCAACCTTTGGCCAACACCAGGCAGTCGAATCGCCTCCTCAGCGGTCGAAATCTTGGCGGGTTGCCGCTTAAGCTGTGTAATGGCTTTTCTGTAGGCAATGGGTCGCCATGTGTCGTTGATACGCTCGTAATAGCTGCACATCTGCTGCAAGATCTCAATTGTGCGGGAGTTGGGATTGTGCTGGTCGCTTCCTAGAGTGCCCCCTTTATGACACGTGAACTTGTCTTCCCAAGTCATTTCTTTTCGTCCCCTAGTTCTTGCGACAGCTCTTTTCTTCCTTTGACGTTCGTCATCCGAGCCTTCACTGCCTGATACGTGTTCATGTAACTGCGGCGATGTTGCAGAAGCATCATCATCGTCGTCATCATGCTCCAGTGGCAGATCTCTAAACTGCTGCAGCTGGGAAATGACGTGTTCAAGCTCATCTTCTGGTGTAGAGGTTGACTTCTCTGCTATGGCAGGGACATCTTCGTAAGATCCGACATCTTGTCGAAATGCAGCCTCACGTGTAGCCGTTGATTGCACAGCCTCTGTGATATCTCTTAGGACGAAGGGCTCCGCAGTATCGGTCGCATTTCCACTTGTCCTTCCAGAAGACTCCTGACTTCGAGATGGAGTTGATGGCGGTGGAACGTAATCCCACTTTTGGGGATTTGTCTGCCGCTTTTTCAGCGGCAAGTCTCGCGCCGTTGTTCCGGTTGAAGGCTGAACAGTCTGAAGTGAAGTCTTGGGTTCCGCCGAGGTTGGCGAAGGTGGCGACTCAGGACAACCAGATACCTGATATTGCTTCTGTTTTGCGTTGAGCAGTGTCTTGAATCTGATACAGTCAAGCGGGAAATCCTCGTTCAGGACGGTGTACGATGACCCCTCGCTTGCCGAACCGAGCACATTCTCGATGCTCTTCCAGTCGAGGCGCCTGTCGACAATGACGTGCGTCGCATTGTCAAGAGATCTGGTCCACTGGGCACCAAACTCTTGCGCTTTCCGAATCCGAATCTTCCTGGCTGGCGCAATGTCATCATTTGGAATGAAGTGGAATCGCAATCCACGAAAGATCTGCTGCGCCTCGGGTAGCACCTTGATGGGCGGCTCTCTCTTTCTTTTCTTCATCGCGGCGATGGATGGCGAGTTATCTACGCGATGCGGCAATATGTGTCTCGTAAGAGGAAGCGGTGTGGTAGCGCTTCTAGTAAGACTGGCCAACGGCTGAAGTGGTGGTCGAGCCAAAGTTTCTGGAATAGGCGTGTCTTCGATGAAGCTGAGGTCTTCAGTGGAGGGTTCCTTCCTGCCGGGACCCTTGATCTCGGCAAGTGGTGTCCGCTCGATGACTTCCTTCCGTTTTAGTTCTGTGAGAGGCGCTGATGCCGGAGCTGAAGAGGTCCGCCTGGGGCTTACGCGCCGTTGTGGCTGTTGTTGTTCTTGCTGGCGAGGAGGAGAAGGATGAAGGAGAGGCGGCTGCAATTCCAGCTGCGGTCTTTCCCTGAGTGGCTGGCGAAGTTGCGCCGCGGCTTGAAACGCTTTCAATTGTTGTCTTGTGCGTTGCTCGGCCTCGTGAAAATCATCGTCGTCATCCTCGCCATCCTCGCCTCGCCTGCCAATAGATTCAAGCTGGCGAAAGAAACGCGCTTTGTCTCTGAAGGATGTGTTTGCATCGGCCATTGTAGCAACTGTCGTCAAAGAGGCGCACGGGATACTTTTAGCTTCTCGTGAACCAACGTCATGTCGGTGGCGGTACGTCACTGTTGCCTAGGAGTGGTGGAACAATGGCGACGGAGATGGATGGAAAGATAGAGTGATGCCTGAGTGAAGTCGAGAGAGAGCGGCACACACACCAATACGGAATAGGTAGCTTAAAGGTGAGTTGTCATTTGACGACGTTGTGTTAATGGATGGAAGGGATGGATGTCATTCAAGGACGGGACCCATGAATACCTGGAGGTACTCTGTAAGGTGTTGGAAATGGCCAAATCTGGGTGCCCTGTGGGGAAGGATGCCGCATTAGTGCCGTGGCCACCTGCAAGTCATCCAATTAAGGTCGCCCTCAGCAGTGAACACTGACAGTTGCCCCATGTGAGGAACACAACCCAGAAGCATTGGGCATCTGATAGGCAGAGGGCTACAGGGCCAAAGGGGTATGTGAGTACAATAGACTGCTTCCAAGCGGGTTTGACGCCCGCCAGGTTGCAACCGATCGACCCAAGCACCCAACAAGGGGATTCTGCAGCAAAGCGGCTTGGCCTCGGTCAGCAGCGCGGGGACCTGCAGGATCCGGTGGGAGCTTCAGGTCATCAGGATTCCTTCCTTGCTTCCAGTTGCCGTAGTGAATTAACCTTCCCAACTCAATCTGAATAGAGTGAACACTACCTGCCTCAAGTACGTCAAACCACGTGTACTCAAGACAAAACTACAAAGAGACTCAAACCTACCCTTGCGGGCATGACTTAGTAAGTACAATAGATCGCAGCAGCATCGACTTCTTAGCAGCGGGCCAGTGTTTCGTCTATTGAAGTTGAATAAAGAAAAGGTGTTTGTTTAAAATCCTGGTCTGTAGGGCGAAAGAAATTACCCAAAATCGTGACGGGCCGGTCTGGCTTTTTTGACATAATTACAAGGACAGATGCTCGAGAGTACACCGTCTCATTCTTCGCTTCCCATGGTATCATCGTAGCTTTAAATCCAACTAATATATACAATAACATTTTCCTCGTGTCCTCATTCTCCTAGACTGTGGCGTTTCGCTCTGCCACTGTATCGTACAGCTGTCACTCGGCTTTACGGCTCGCCTGGCTCGGCAACCGCAAGCTGAGGCTTCTCCTTAGTTGGACCAGCGACAGTGCCATGAGCTGATTATGGTGTCGTTATGTACAGCGGGGCCGTGTCGAACTAAGAGCGTGTGCAGCATTGGTGCGCCGAGGAAGGGCGATGAGCCGTCAGTGTTGTGTAAAACCCATACTCATCGCGCTTCATTGCGCGTGTCCGAATTGTGAGGGATATTGTGATGACCCGGCAAAGTTGCGGGCATCCATCAAGGGAATGCTGTTGTTCTTCTCCATCGGCTGGAAAGAAGCCATATCGTTGGAGTAGCGGCTAGCAGCCTCGTTGTCCATATCGTTGAGCACCTCTCGAGTGAGCTCGACGTAATCGTAAGCGAACTCGCCAATTTCGGCATCGTCAATACCCAAGATCTCTGCCTCTTCGGTGGCACGGAGACGAAGGCCGGGAATCATGTTCATGATGAAGAGGATAGTGCAAGTGCCGACAAAGGAGTAAGCGCCACCGCTGAAGGAGTCAGCTAACTGATATCCGAGCTGGATCCAGTTGTGGTTGATCCAGCCTCCGTCAATTTCGGAAACGCCATCGAGGTGAGCAATATAGTTGGCAGCAAAGAAGGCAGTGCAGACATTGCCTACGAGACCGCCAATGCCGTGAACGGCAAAGATGTCGAGAGCGTCGTCGATTCTGAGGATGAACTTGAGCTTAGTCGCGTAGTTGGCGAAAGCCGCACCAAGAATACCAAAGGGAACAGCAGCCCAGACAGGGACGTATCCTGTATCAAGTCAGCTAATCAAGTTTTGCATGTTTCTTTGCTGTGAATTAAACTCACCGGATCCTGGTGTGATGGAGACCAGGCCAGCAACGACACCGGAGCAGAAGCCCACGGTAGACCACTTGCGTTCCAGCCTGTAGTCCAACACGCACCAAGTAATACCGCCGACGCAGGCTGCCAGGTTGGTGACAACAGCGGCAAGAACAGCGCGAAGGTTGGCAGAGAGAGCTGAGCCAGCGTTGAAACCGAACCAGCCGACCCAGAGGAAGACGGTGCCGATAACAATGTGGGTGACATTGTGAGGTCGGTAGTTAAGTTCGTGGGTGCCGTGACCGCGGCGCTTGCCCAACATCATTGAGTAGGCCAGAGCGGCTGTACCAGACGCGATATGGACGGGTGTACCTCCGGCGAAGTCGAGACCACCCATCTTGTTGGACCATCCACTAGGGTTCCACGTCCAGCAAGCAATCGGGTCGTAAATGACTGTCGCCCAGATAAACATGAAGATGACGCAGGGGAGCATGCGGCCACGTTCAGCGACAGCTCCAGTCGCGAGAGCAACGGTGATGCAAGAGAACATGCCCTGGTAGACGGCGAACAGAAGATCGGGGAGGCGGCTTGAGCCAACAGAGGGACGGCCGAGAACGTCCTTGAATCCAAAGTTTGAAAGGTCTCCAATGAATGCACCAGCCGAGTGGGAGAAGGTTAGTGAGTAACCCCAGAAGAACCATTGAAAACTGGTGACAGCCGTCGCCATGACGGAAAGCCAAATGAGAGAAAGTGCTGATTTTCTCCTCGCGAGTCCTGAGTAGAAGAAACTAGACGAAACAGTGTCAGTTGGTTGGGTTCCCAAAGCTGTCAGGATGGAAATTGCCCATACCCGACGCCAGGAATCATAAGCAACACCAGCGCGGTGGCTGTAATCATCCATCCAATGTCACCAGTCTGTGCCTCTTTGTTAGCAGCCGTACCACAGGAAGCATATATCTGCGCTGAGGGTATTTGAAAATGACGTACCTCATACCAAATGTTCAGATCCTCGGTGAGAGAATCTCCTCCTGTGGGACCAGAACCATTGTAGGGTATGAGATGAACATGGTCGAGGTTTTCGAGATCGAGAGGGGATGCCATCGTGACGGTATTGTCGCCGCCGCCGCCGCTATCTTATCGCCGAATCGGCAATTGGAGGGCCTGAGCCTGGACGTAGTCGTAGTCGTCGTGGATGGGAACCGAGAGCAGCACTTCACTAGAAGTTGGCGAGTTGCAGTCGACGGTCGATGATTGTCGTATTAAGAAGCCTGTCGGCTGGCTCCTCGTATGAGCGAAGCCTCGAAAATGAGCGCAAAGGGCCGTCGCAGGGTGATCGGAAAGGACAGCACTGGGTGAGACGACGGGATGAAGCAGTCAGAACGGGCGTGGGATGCGCGAAGCTTATGAATGTGGATGCCCCGGCGCCCCGACTATCTGCGCAGAGTTGCGTTGCGGGCGGCATGGCGACTAGCCCTGCTTGTGGCGGGCAAGCTAAACGGGTACGGCAGGACTCGCCCGACGGGGCCAAAAAAAGCCCATGGTCCAGAGACTCCCAAAGGAGTGCGAGTCTGTGAGAGAAGGAGGCCACAGGCTGCGGCTTGGGACGTCTGGGCTATCCCACGCAGACAGGCCCTGTCCGCCCTGGGCCAAGACCGCCGGCAATGGACTAGGGGGGGTGGCCAGAGTTTTTTCTCGGGGGTGAGGTGAGAGTGGTGTGTGTGGGAGGTCGTGGGAAGCCCTGCGAGAACGAAGCAGGGTTCCAACCAGGGCGAGCCGCGAATAAGGCCAATCGGTACAACTTGGGGTGTGCACTAGGGGGCAAGGCACGGGGGTGGACTCGTGGAGGCTTTGTCGGTTGCGACGCAGATCCATGGATTGTATCCGTACTCTGCAACTCTGTACTTGTACTACGTACGTTGGTTCTTCTTCTCTTTTCTTGCTGCGTGTTTGTACGGGTACGGATGTTTCCTCAATCCTGAAGCCTTTCTCCTGACTCCCTATGAAGCAAGTCAGCGAGCAACCTGAAGCAACGGGAATACGGCAATCGTGCTTGTCCAGTGCAGAACTGCAGGTTGGGAAAAGCAATGAAAGTAGTGCGCGGGAACAAGAGCAAGACCCCATAAGAAACGCCTTGGTAAGCAATTGGGGTTGAGCCAAGGTAGCATCCAGAAACCAGAAGGCTTGGTTTTTGATAAGACCCGACGGCTTCAAGACACAACGGCTTCGATACCATAGAGGACCGGTCACCCGTTTTCGGTCTGGCGTAGTCTACTCCATACGTCCGTCCGTCCTCACTTCCAGACCGGATCGTTGCTGACTTGTCAGACTTGTCATCAGACGACGACGAGGCTTTTCCTGCCTCCTGTGTCTGTGATACTAGTTAGTGCTTCAAGGTTCATCAAATAGTTGGTCTCAAAGTCATCTCTTCCCGTACAGTTGGATGAAAGTCGCAATCGAGAAATGCATGTGCTTCCAATACATTAATCTGACCACGCCCATCCCCAGGCCCCTGTCCAGTTCAACCAGGGTCGAAATCGCCGCAGTTTGGTTATTGGTGGGGGATGAACGGGGGAGGAGAATCCGCAGAACCACAGGCCATTGTTATCAAAGCAAGGGTCTAGTCGTAGCGTGGATTCAGATAACAGCCACGATTATTGCAGCGCGCTCTACTAACGCAGACGCCAATTGCTGGACCGAGCATTCGTAGTTCTCCTCGCCTTTCAGAAGGTCTTCTGTCGTGTACGCAGGTTGTTTGGGCTAATGCCGGCTCGACCGTTGTAACTTGTACGGTACGGATGGGATGGATACCTACCTACCACTTGGCATCCTAATTATCCTGTCGCTAGGTCTTCGTACCGACACAGCCATAACAAGACCCCTCGCTCGCTGTACCAGTGTTTCCTTCAAACACACGAGACGCTCTGGTCTGAACTTTGCAGAATGTCGTTTCTCTTGGAACTTGGAATCACCGAATTTGCCGTAAGAGAGCCCCTGGCCTAAACAGCACTGGCGGCCAGCTCCTGGAAGCCTCATCAAACGCGGTCGGGGCAGGATCCGACGCTGTGTCTGCAGATGCCGGCAGCTCATTGTTTTGCACATCACGGGCTCGGCGGTTGATCATTCAGAGGGATCATCGGCAACCATGGCTCGTTTTGTTGAATCAGCCAGCCGGCACCCGGCAGGCCTCAAGGGCAGGAGGCGGCGAAGCAAACGCAGCAGGGCAACGTGCGTGAACGTGCGAGACACAGCTGATGCTGATGCTAAGCAGGAGGATGGAATGGGCAGAGCAGCGCGTTGTAGCGGCCGCAAGGCATGTCAGACGCGGCCAGGAACAGCCGTCTACAGCCCACGAGCAGCGGATGAACACTACGTTTGCGGGCGACGACGACAACGACGACTTTGCGGCGTGCCGTCACACAGAGTGAGAAATTAGCGGCAAGGTCTTGGTGCAGCGGCCGCTATGGCCGCACAAGATCAAAAGTCGTGGAAAAAGGGATAAATTCGGATGTTCTTTCTCTTTGGTTGATCTCTCTTTTTTGTTTCGGAAGAATTCCTAGGGAAAGGGATGCTGGTAGGTAACCGGGTCTCAGTTGAAAGTCTTGGCCAAACGCCCGCGAGAGCTTAACGTTTTCTCGCAATAGGAATGAATACCTAGGCTTTGGGCGGTGCCTGACGGGCGTATCCGTAGCCGTGCTGCGTACCGTGAGAGTGCCGTGTCGTGTGTTGCTCGTTGCCCGTTGTTCGAGACGAAGTAGGGCATAGTAGCCGTCATCTCATGTCTCACTGAAACAGACGGGATTTGAGCTGATGATTTCCTGCGGCAGGGCGGGAACTCAAAGTCTGTCCCTCATGCGACGCTGGGGTCGCGAATAGACGGAAGCTGGAAGATTGACTTTTGAGCTGGTTAGAGTTGTTAGCCATTTCATCATGTCATGATTATGAATAGTGTTAGTTATTAAGAAAGATCGTGGAGAAATGACAAGTCTTGGCCTTGTTTTCGCATGTCGGGATATTTGGTGGAATTCGGACAAGTTTGAGCAACTGTCCGTGGTGCGGCGGGCTGCAAGGTGAAGGTGTAATTGCAGCCAACGTACCTGCCATGTCACGGTGTGTGGTGCCTGCCTCAACATCGACAAAATTCGCAACCAAGAGCTATTCCTTCCCACCTGCCTGGTGGTGGTGATATCAAACACCTAACGCCAGATTGGGAAAGCGAACAAGGATGGCAGGCAGTCCCGCCGCTACCATCCTGATGGGAGACCGACAGGCCAGGAGCTGCCCGAGAAAGGCAGCAGATGGCAAGGGCCCGACAGATCAGACTCCTCATCAGAGGCAAGGGCACCGGCCGAAGAGGCCGAGTAACCACATTTTGTCATGATAAGCTATTCGCCCATGATTGGTCGATAAAGCCCTGGTCAGAACAACGGCAGCCTCCCCCGGCCAGGGTCAACTTGCCAAGCACTGCTACTGTGCACTTCTGTGCTACGAATGGAAGTACATAGCGATGCCAGGTGGGGGCGAGGTCTGCATTTCGAACCTTCTTTGCTTTTTCTGAACCCCTGCCGTCAATCTCAATCCCATCATCAACTATGGAGTACGTACATCCCTCCTTGTCCACGCAACTTCAACACCTCACCTCCTATCACCGACGCCAGCCTATGAGATGCCTCTACAAGATACGGTCTTCATCATGTCCCCGTCACCAATTCTGGAGTCCTAAAATGTCCAGCCGTCCGTCCTTTTCCAATGAATGACACAGCACTGACTGTCCTTGCCAATTGGCCTCTCTTTGTTATCGAAGCTATATCGAACCAACAGCAAACTGACTTCATATCATTCCCATCATCCTTGCTTGGCAGACTGGTCAATTGCAAAGTTGCACACGCAGAACAGCCACGAAGACGGATCCTCCTTCTGATACTACACCAGGTGTAACTTTTCTCGATCCAGAAATCCTCCGAGGCGCCCACCCACCCTGTGTCGGAACTTGGTACCTACTTCCATCTCTCAATATCGCCAGTGCTTCATCTCGGCCTGCAGGGGCTGTCAGGTCGCCTTACAACCTGTTCCACATAAGCTGGCGTACCGAGTACATGCCATCGGCTGCACCAAGCCTCCCGGCCGTTGGTTTGTCAACTTCCGTTGACCGAAACTATGTACGTGGACTACAGTCTGTTCGCCCACCTTCTTCGCCTTCCAGAACCGGAATCTCGATCGGCGCTGCATCCTCTTTGCGGCAAGCACTTGGCAATACCACCAACTAGTGGTGCTTTTTATCTAGGAGATTCGTTGTTAGTTGGGCTGCTAAGGCATGGCAATGGAGTTCGAGAAGCATCAGCTCAGAGACCGTGCTCAAATTGAGCTGCCTTATCCCCCACGGTGGCCCTCGTCTATCTTCTCGCCATGAGAGGGAGCTCACACAGCCCACCACCAGGGCACCAGGGTTTGGCCACCACTTCCAGCCCAGATCAAATTGTTCAATTCTTCTCGTCATACAGTTAATGACTAGGATATCTATCTCCCCGGATTAAAGGGGTTCCAATACCACCCCCAAGAACCACCTCCGGCCACCTCGTCACGTCATTCGACCAAAGCTCCTGATCCGCACCAGGAAACCATTATGAGCTCCGCCTACCAAGTGCTTGGCCTAGACCCTCACACCCTCTCTGGCATATGTCTCCTGCAGGTGTGTATATCCGTACCTTGACAAGACTAGTGCTTGATTATCTTGTCAGCAATGATATTACCAACGGGGCGTTGCGCCCCCATCTGCAGACTACAAATGTCTTTGGTCGGAGACGACCGCTGAGCATGAGCATGATAACTGTTTACAACACACAGACTGTAATGACAGCTCGGGTTTCTTCACCGACAATGAGCTAGAGGGCACACAGACATTCCACAATCTCCAAAGCAAATACACACTGCCATGCCGTCTTGGTAATTTTGAAAGGGGGGGGGGGTTCAATGGCATCGACAGTAATTGGATTACGAAGTGTTGACTGGCCAGGAGGTGAAATGAAATCACACGCGTTGCAGATGCGGAAGCTAAGCTCTGTAACACTCGAATCTTGCTCCAAGAGGAAGCTCCTTTTCGCCGTACCCTGCGCTCGCAACTTGCTAGCCAGTAGCCACAGCGGTGGTCGCTGCTCGCTCCACAACTTGTGCTGCTATCCTCGGTCTTCACGGCCTCACTACAAATCACCATGCATGTCCTGATCTTGAGGCAACAGCACATCCTGTCCCGGAGGGGGCCAGCCAGTTATCTCCACAATGAGCCGCCCTACCGCGAGCACCGCCCTTGGTATCGGTCCCGCCCCCAGGCGTAGTGTATCTCCTGGATTCATGGGTGGAACATGCAGCTCGGTTTCCAGTTTATCGAAGCTAACGGAACACGGATATTGTACAATTCTCAGGGTTACGTCTCCCCCGGTCCTGGCGTCAATCTTATTCGCAACCAACTTCGGATCTGGAACTCTTCACCGTGGGTGAAGGCTGAAGCATGAGGAAGCAATCTCGCCTATCCGTCTAGCTATTCGGGTTTCTTCATGGAGTTACGAGGGCTTGCTTGCCCGAATATTGTTGAGAGTAAAAGTCCGAGGCTCCGTCGGCGGTTTGCCCAGCCTGACGAGTTGATAACTCATCAAAGCCCAAAGGCTTCTCTCAACCATGGACGACGCGGACATCGTGCGCACCTCGAGGGAACTGACGAGAATTAGGATATCGGGCCTGGAGTGACTGAGCAAAACAGGGCAGACATTGAAACGTCCCTAACCGCACATCTATCGCCAAGAGGGAACCCATCGGATCTCCTCAAGGGCAGTGCCGAACGACTCAGTCAGGGATAGTTGGGGAATTGAAAATTTGAACAGACGATGACTGTTTCATGGGGTTGTGCTCGAAGCCGACCTTCAACTTCCTCGTTTCCTTCTCCAAGGTACTTCTGGCAGTTCATGCTGAAGGCCAACGCATTTCTCCTGTGTCTGACGATTGAAGCAAATCTCTCCATCCCTACCTCTCCCTCTGAACTCAAATCCGGCTGCAGCGGATAGAGCGGCTTAAGCAAGTTGCGTGGGCGCCTTGGTTCGCCCATGATATCGCGCCTCCCTGACGGTTAGGGTGGGTAGGTGACGCCTTGCCTGTCTCCTTTCTGCGCTTGTGCGGACTCGTGCTCTTGCTGTGTGCTTTGCACCGCTATCGTGTTGTTGTTTATCTCTTGAGAAGTACGAGATGTACTCTTACGACCTGCAAGCACGGGGCGCCTTTGTAGAAAAGGAAGAGAAATAGAGACCCAACGATAAACTTGTCTACGATTAGGTAGATGGTAGGTCGTCCGTGTCTGACGTGGAATTATGGCAGTGATCAATCCTGCTGCAGTCTACCTTGCTCTGTAGATGTTCATTCTACCTTGTTTGCTGCCTACAAAGGCATGGAACAATCTCAATCTCTCATAGTATTATACAAGCTTTCTGCTCTAGGCTGCGGAGAGTATCCATCGCAGACACGCTGCAAAGGAACAAGCAGTAAAAGGTCATAGTAGTAGTTGGGGATAATCTGGGTAGCTTAAACTAATCTCGCACGTCTTGGGTAGACGACTGCTATCTATCACACCTTTTTCATTTCTCAAAATACATCCATTTCTGTGACCAAAAACCATCCACATCCTATTTGTCTCTTGGGCACTCCAAGTCCACTCACAACTAACCGATGAGAGACCCCCTAGGTAAAAGCCCCCAGTGACCGCCGCAGGAACACTTCCTTTGCTGCGCCAACACAAAGGTGAAGCCCGGCCGCGAGCCAAAGACGTCCTCCATGACGGCCGAGCACCGCACGCAGCGCCTCCACTGCACCGTCTTGGCTTCCTCGGCTTCCTTACCGCCGCTGGCGCTGTTGCTGTTGCTGCTACCAGCGGCACCACTGCCGCCGCTGCCTCCAGCACGAGAACTGGGAGGCGGGCCGACCAGCTCAACGCGTTTGAACACGTCAATGAACCGGCTCTTGGCCTTGCGCGCCGCCAGCGTCCGGCGATCGTCTTCCACCTCGAGGAGGTCGTAGTCTGCAAAGAAGAGCTTGGACGGGTCGGCCAGGCCGCGGTAGGCCCGGAGGTCCGTGTTGAAGAACTTGAGCAGCACGCCGAGGAAGGCGGGCGGCGGCGACGACGCGAGGAGCATGTTGAGCTCGCAGTGCATCTGGGCGGTCTTGATCTGCGCGTCGACGGCCTTTTGCGCGGCTGCGCCGGCGCCGGGCGGGTTCTTGCTCGCGAGGGAGGCGAGGGAGGTCTGGTACGCGGTGCGAATGTCGTTGTTGAGGACGGTCAGGAGGCGGTCGAACTCCTGCACTTTAATCAGGCTGCTCGAGGTGACGCGCTGCATCTTCTGGTAGGCCTTATAGAGGACGACGTGAAGGCCCTTTGCCTGGGAGGACGGGTCCGTGGCATTCTGCATCGCGGCGCGGCGCTCGTAGAACTCGATGGCGCGGTTGGAGAGGATCTCGAGGTGGAGGATGCGGCGGCAGACGGCGGAGAGGAAGCCGCGGGTGGAGGAGCACAGGAGGAGGTGGAGGGAGACGTCAGAGCGGGACTGCAGGTAGGCGCTCATCTCGGAGAAGCGCTGCGGGGTGAGGAGGGCGAGGAACTGCGGGTCGTCGAGGAGGGCGAAGAGCGAGTCGGTGAGCCAGGCGAGTAGGTCGAGGGACCACTTCGCGCAGCCCGCGAGGGCGTCGACGACCTCGTGCTCGTCGAGCGGGCTGAGCTTCTCACGGATGTTGACGGGAGTATTGCTCGCGATCGTGATGAGGATGACGACGTTGCGTGCGTTGAGGGCCAGCATGGCGAACTTGCCGCCAAAGGTCCGGGGCTGGAATATACCCTTGTATCCGAGGTGGTTGAGGATGCTCAGGCACATTTGTAGCGAACTGTTCCGTACAAGACTGTCGTGGTGGGTGTCTTCTGAGTAGTCTACCGGGACCTTGAGCATCCGTACGATCTCATTGATCCAGTCAAACGTGAAGCCTGAAAGTGTTAGTGAGGGATTCGGAACGGCGACGGGAAACAACGCACGCTTCTTATCCGCAAAGGGTCGAGCGACGGCCAGTATGTCGTCGTAGTTGATGTTATTGAACGTCGCCGTCGACGCCGCCACAGTCAGAGCTGCCAAGGTGGCCGCATACGGTGCTACATCTATGTTAGTCAAGGGCAAGAGGACACATAGGGGTTGTTTTGCAAAATACCATCTTGGTTAGAGTTTCCTATGTCTCCCAGAGGATGATGAAGTCTACTCCACTTGACCTTGCCGTCGTCTTGAACCTTGACTACAGAACAATTGGTCGGAGAGAAGGCCATTTGTAAGCCTAGAGTATCTTGTTAGCTCCATCAAGCAGTTTAGTTGCATTACTTGGACTCACATGGTGAATCATCCTGCAAGGTGAACCCCACTTGACCCAATGTCATGACTCTGTCGAGATTCATCTCATTGTAGACTTCCTGTAGAGTATACCTATCGCGGTATTCCACCGAGCCATCACTGAAGGCCAAGCAGACGACGTTGCCGTACTGGATGGTATGAAGACCAATCACGGCCTTATTGATGACTACGGGGTCGCACTTCTTGAGTCGACAAGTAGGCTTTGATGATATTAGACCAGAACTTGACTTCTCAAGGTCGAGTGACTTACAGCTGGAGCCGTTCCTGTACTATTCCTGCGACTTCCAAGCTGCTCAAAGGCAGGATGAAGACTTTGAGGCTGATCGCTAGGAACCTCCCACTTGTCGATGATACTTTGCGTTTCCTGATATGGGGTATTGGGTGTTGGCACGTAAGTACGAACTGCGAGGATGACGAGAGGAGCTCCCTGGCCATTGGGGTCCATGACCGACGGTAAAATCTCCAAGTGTGTCAGTTGCGTCGCGGCTGAGTCTACCGGTGTCGTGGATGGACCGCTGGGTAGCCAGGTAGAGATGGCGACGTGCTTCTCGTGCAAGGTAGGGTTAAGAGCTTGGCTGCCTGGCGGTGGCTTGGTATCGGATTGAGATTGTGGCAGTCCCCAATGAATGCCAACTTTCACTACTCGTATTTGCTTGTTGGTGGTGGCCAGGGCAATCCACAGGTAGCCTACTCTCTGTCAGTCACATGTGAACATATGTGCGGGTTTCACTACTTGCCCTTGTCACTGTGAAGTGCTGCATGTGTGATCAAGTCGTCGGATGAGTTGACACTCTCGAGCTCAAGTGAGGTTTCTTCGATCTTATTGTTGTTCTGAGCCCAAAACATCTTCAGATGCCCGTTTGTCGTCACACACAACAGAGCACTCTTGGATGGATTCGGGTGCCACGGGCCCCCGGCACGTACGAAGGAGCTTTCGTACCTATATTGGTTGCCATCTTTCACAGCCGGTCCGTGGCTCACCCAGTACTGACCGATCAGCTAGGTAGAAGGGTCTCGGGAGGGCTTGATGCTCACCTGTTTGCTTTGAGGAGCAAGTGGTAGCCAGTAGCTTCCGACAATGGCATGGAGGTCGTCGGAAGGGTCATGATCCCATTTCCGTGTTGCGAAGGGCCGGTTCAGAGTGATGGAATAGGTCAGAATGGCAACTCGGCCAGTCGCGTCGATGACGGCTAGTTCAGGGCTTGCTGTTGAGGCCCAGGTGAGGTGTATTATGGGGCTTGAAGGATTGATGCTGATGAGATCAACTTTTGTAGGCTCACTGAGACCCCAGTCGCCATTGTCAGGATGAGAACGCAGGAACCTGGCTTCCAGTGTCTTTCCGTCTGGTGAAACTGAAGCTATTGCGCCGGATCTGGACCACGCGACTCCCCTACAAGAATTGTGAGATCTGGGATACATTGTGCATGGTTGTGGGATGTTTCTCACTGGCAACAGCCGCGGGTGCGCAGCTCATCGATCCTTTGGCGCAGTTGTTTCGTTGGAGGGCGGGCCGTATGAAGAGACAGGCCGCCAACGCCGTCGCCAAAGAGGTCGTCGACGTCGAGCTGGTCGACCTGCATGGCCCCATTCATGCCGTTTTCGAGCATGAGCGGCATCTTTTCTTCGGTCATGTGTGCGTGCGTGTTGGTGCCGAAATATCGGGCTGGCGCGCAAACAACACTCAGGGTGTCAGCCACGCAGACAGGACGCGGCTGGAGTGGTGTCTTAAGGTGAGAGATCAAGAGGCCGGCAGAAGCTCATTTTAAGAGCCAGAAGAAGCAAAAGTTGCCGTTACACACAGTAGGATACGTGACCCCCTCAATGAGATTAACAAAACTACGAATTGCTGTTGTACTGCCTTGATGACTTTGGGGCTTGTCAAATGGTACTCCCAGATGTGGCTGAATGGAGATTGGAGCAAAATGCATGTATCCGTCCTCCGTAAGTCGATAGTTATCGTTAGGTGGATCGCGGCTCTTGAGAGGCGGACTGGGGCCAATGGAGTGCAGAGACAAAGTCCGCCAGGCCACACCTTGCCTCAGCCTCAAGTTCACCTCACGCACGCACACGCGAGAAGAGGTAAGGAGGAGTGGGGAAACTTCACATGAAGCTAGTCCAAGTTAGGCCTATCCAGATATCCATCAATAAGGCAGGAACCTTGGGAGTAGGAAACGGTGCTTGTGGCTAATGGATGTGGCTGGTGCTTCGACCCCAACTCCAGCATCTTCGAACTGCAGGTCGCACCCCATTATCAAACGCTGTGGGGAAGTTGGAACCCGTGACGTCCATCCAATGATCCCTGCAGGGTGAGAAGGGCCGGGCCCCTCTTCGATCGTGACAGGGGTGGCTGCCAAAGGACGGACAGACGTGGACAGGCGTACAGGGCAGAGACGAGGTCAGTGTTCCCGGGCAACGGGCGTCCACCCCGTCCGGCTCGCCCGCCCTGTGGGTGCAGCTCTTGTCGCTTTTTTGGCCCCCGCGACTCGGCCGCGTTTCAGCCGACCGCCTTGCACGTCGGTGGCCGCGACTGGATGGAAACACAACAGCATTGTCCATTCGAGTACTTCGTACGTCAGGCACATATGAAGTAAGTAATTTGCATTTAAGGCGCCAATCGGCGATGGATGTTTGCTTCCATCTAAACTCACCGGGCCTGTCATCAAGATTGGATTTGTGTTCGTTTGCCTGGGTCTCGGACATCTGCAAAATGACGTCGGTTTCGCCAACTCTCTTCGCGAGGCGAAATGAGAGTTATTACCGACCACTTACCCATTATTCGTGGAGGTGAAGATTCTCGCTGTAGCAAAAGACGCTGCTGCGGAGTATTTCCATCACTGTCGGGCGCGGATACATTCCGGCCACGCGTAGCCCATGAGTCGAATGAGGTATCTTGGGGTGCATCTGTGTAGGTGAGGCAGGCACGACGAGCAAGGTACCCTACCTACTTAGGTTACTGCAACTCACCGCTGCACCGACAGGCAACTCGTGCCCGTATACCACGGACAACCGCCGTAAGCTTGATACAATCGAATTTTGGTGATGAACGATAAAACAATGAGAGCACGCAGCGTGCTGGTATTTGACTTGAACGAGGCTTTGTGACGCTTCAGACTGAATTTAGTAGTGACTAGGTGGACATTGCCTTGCCCGAAGATGCATCTCCAAAAGAAGCCCTTTCTGTGGGATAAGGCAACAAAGTAAAATACAACAGCCGAGTCATTATTTCTCAAGAAGGAAGAACAAACAGCGGGGTTGGCCGGCGTCATCCTCGTCATGCCCCAAAGACAAGAGAAAGAAACGGGCGAGCAGACTGGCAGGGGAGCAAAGCCCTTCCTTTGGAACTGTCTCCATCTATTACCATTCCCTCGTCTTCGCCGGATTATACTGCGGATAGTGATGCCAGTGTCCAGGCAAAATTCCAGAAGCGCCCTTGGGTGCGATGGATCAAGCAGGCATGACGAACATGCGATCAAAAGGAGTACAAATGAAAAAAAAAAAATGTATCAATCGTGCTTCTTGTCAGATTTTGACCACCCGCATGATAAAGTGAGCCGAAGAAGAGGGGAACGAACGACAACAACGAGAGGGGGTGGAGGAGGCCGGAGGGAGGCCGGAGTGCATGGGTCGTGTCCATGTACCTCGAGGGCACATGAATGCGGAAAAGTACATCATGTGGAGTAAAGTGTTAGGAGCAACAACTCTTCGGGATCAGGAGCGAGCAGGAGCAGACGGGAGCGCAATGCTCACCCAACTCCCGTCGACTTTTTGACCGGACCCAATGGGAAATTAAGCGACTCTTTGGAGACCGGAACCAAAACAGAAAGAAGCGCGTGCGCACCGAACGCAGACTTCAACAACAGCAAAGCACTAGCCACCGCACCGTTCCTTACCCTTTCTGCCTCCCGTACGGTGTGTTCCCCGTGTGCCCATCCGTCTCCCTCTTCTTCGTGCCCTTTCCCTACCGTCTTTCTTCCCCTGTCTCGTCTCTCTCTCTCACCTTAAATTACCTTGCCTTGCCTTAGGTCATACCATAATAAAGTGCCAACCCACCCGTCCGTACCCTTCTGCCGCGCCGGGCCCTGACTGGTTTTGATCTGCTGCCACCGCTGTTCGGTCTTTTCCTGACCTGTGTTGACGGCACTTTGAGGCCCAGCTCTAGGTCCCGCCTCTCGCTTGACGGTGTTCCAAGTCACGTCCGCTCCCCTCTCTCTCCTCCCATCCGTCCCCCCGTGCCCCATCATCCATGTACGTTTGCTTGCAGCCGCTACGGCTATGTACTTGTTAAGGTACCCTCGCCCGTCCGCTCTCCACACTTTGTCTTTCTTCAACGACACTTCTTCTTACTTTCCCGACAACAACGAAAACCCTTTCAACCCACCCACGGAGAAAGAAGCCCACACTCCTGGAAATCGTTGAACAATGGATATGGTATAGAAAACGCTGCCCATGTTCCCGCAAATCTTGTCCCGGATCTTTTCTTCTTTCTCCCCTCCGTCCCCGACCACCACCGACGACACCAACGACGACGACATCAAAATGGACGCAACCCCTTCCTCCTCGGCCATGGACGTTGACGCGCATCAACAGCCCTCGTCTCCCTCAGATTCGACCCTTTCGTCACCTCTTTCCGTACTGTCAAAATCACCCTCAATACCCTCATCGCCAGAAGTCGCCCTCGACGCGTCAAAACGATACCCCTCGCCCACCTCTTCAATGCCTTCAGGCGCCCAGTCACCAATCAAGCTCGAGGCCGCAGATGACTCCGTACCCGTCATCAAGCTCGATAGCGCTGCCGATTCCATCAATGTCAATGCCAGCGATGCTACTGATGGCCAGCCTCCCCGAAAGCGGCGTAAAGTCACGCCTCCTAAAGAGCGCACTACAGAGTACCTCAACCTGGAAGACTGCAAAGAAGACGACGGAAACTTGGCGCGCCTAGTGTCCGCTCTCAAGAAACGCAAGAAGATCGTCGTCATCGCAGGCGCGGGAATCTCTGTTTCGGCCGGCATCCCCGACTTTCGATCCAAGACTGGTCTCTTTGCGACACTGCCAAATGAGCACAAGGTGAAAGGCTCAGGCAAGCACCTGTTCGACGCCTCAGTCTACAAACATGACTCCTCTACCGAAAAATTCCACAAAATGATTTGCGACCTGGCTACAATGGTCAAGGCCGCCAAGCCCACTCACTTCCATCACCTGTTAGCGTCGCTCGCCGCCGAAAACCGTCTCCTACGCCTCTACAGCCAGAACGTCGACTGTATCGACACCAACATGGAACCGTTGAAGACGAACGTTCCCCTGAACGTCAAGGGTCCTTGGCCCAAAACCATTCAGCTGCACGGAAGCGTTGACCACATGGTCTGCTCAAAGTGCAGTGACATCAAGGCTCTGGAAACAGAGCTTTTCGTGGGCCACGAGGCTCCACTATGCAAAACTTGCGAGGACCTTGACATGGTTCGCACGCAGTATGGCCAAAGACGAAGTCACGGTATTGGTCGCCTGCGTCCCAGGATGGTTCTTTACAATGAATTCAATCCGGACGAAGAGGCCATTGGTAAAGTGTCGAGTGTGGACCTGAAGTCGCGTCCCGACGCGGTCATTGTTGTTGGCACCAGCCTCAAAATTCCAGGCGTGCGGAGGCTCGTGAAGGAGCTGTGTCAGGTCACGCGTAGTCGCCGAGACGGATTTACCGCATGGATCAACACGGACTCGGAGCCACAACACAACGACTTCAAAGACTGCTGGGACCTTGTCGTTCGCGGCAAGTGCGATGACGTGGCTCACTGGGCTGCTCTACCCCGTTTCGACGTACCCCATGGCGACCAGTCGGCCTATCTCAGTGAGGGAGAGGAGCAGAGGCGCCAGGACAGACTTAGCAGGGATAACCTCGAGGTGCAGCTCATTTCGCCGACGCCCGATTCACCGACTAAGTCTACTTCGACCACTACGTCGGACTCAAAGAAGCGGAAGCTCGTCGACCCTGTCCAGAGCATCCCAACACCCACAGCCAGCCCGAAGATCAAGGCTGTCGAGGCTGCGAAGAAGAGTACCAAGGCGAAGCAAAGCAAGCTTTCGTTTGGTGGCCAGCAAGCTGCTACTCCCGGAAGCGACGCAACAGCCAAGAAGGTCAAGAAGCCGTCCGCGAAGAAGCCCCGGAAGGACAACAAGAAGGCAACGATGCCCCCCAAGAACAGCGTTGCACAGACCTTCAAGACGCAGAAGAACCGCGAACTCGCCGATATGCCTCAAGAGACCTTGGCTGGCAAATTGGACAGCCAGCACTACCTCAAATATGTTGAAGACAAGCTTCAGTCTCAGCTTCCACCATTGCGACCGGCTCAAAAGCCTATACAAAGTTTCGTCTACAAGCGTGCCGAGAACACCGACGAGGAGGCACAGCAGGAGAATGTTTCATCACCCGCGCGACCGTTCGAGAAGATGTCGAGGCCTTCACTCGCTGAACGGCCAAAGTCTTCACCAAGCACTGGAGACAGCAGCGATGTACGCCCAATGACGCCTATGCATATCCGACGCAAGTCGGCCGACACGATATCCCCTGAGTCGATTCCTCGAGGCATGGAAGCCTTGATGGACTAAGGATAATCGTGGAAGCGTTATCGATTACATGATCACTTGACATCGATTGCATTTTGCTTTTTTATATTCATAGAAGACGTCAACCTGTTGGCACCGAAGAGTTCGGGCTAGACAGGTGACAGTCCACGGAGATTTGTCTTATTCACGAAACGGAGTTGGTATGGAATACGTCTCGCATCGCTTTATCTTGTACATACAGAGTACCTGCCCACTTGTATAAAGCAGCGGCCACAGAGCTCAAAGGCTCTTTGACGCAGGCTGCCATGTGTGGGCTCCACAAGCGAGGGCTTCATTTGGGCGGGCAGACGCTGAGAAAAAAAGTCTGCACTGGACACACTGCGAGATGAACAAGGTAGCGGGATAGAGGCGGCCCCCCGAGTCCGCCATGGGACGAACATGATCGTTAATATACCACTTTTCGCACGAGATACCTTTATTCTGGTATTACCTTCCTACTATAGGCTTCTGTGACCACCTCCGGTTTGCAGCGACGTCGATTCGTGCTGACAGATAGCGTGATGACCGCCGTGCCCGCTAACCAAGCACCCGAGATCGTGCCCTACCGTTCTGTATCAGAGGTAGGCAATTGGTAGGCCCGAGGACCAAGGGGAGACAAGTTCTATGGCGCAAGACCACCGAGACTCCAGGCATCACGCTTTACAAATGTGTTGAAGGAAAATATCAATGCATGCCGTTGTTCTACCACAGTTTTCTTGTTGTTCATTCTGTATAAGTTACAACCAGGTGTGCTACAGCAAGGTAGGGAGGTAAAATAGAACGCATACACAAACACACACACACACACACACACACACACTCGGGCCTACACTCCGGTCCGCTAATTAGGGCCAACACGTTCTGGACCACCAAGATGAACTGCATTCATAAAGGCTTTCTTGCTCATTGCAGTAATACCTGTCTACTACTTTGGTAGAATATTCTAATCAGGGCATGGGAGTTCCATCCGTCCATCCCTATGCGCTAGATATATCGGGCTCAGATCCGTATCTCCTGCTGATGCGACCGAGCGTCCGTAGGTATGACTGCCAGCATGGGTACAAAGCCCCATCTCCAGTCTGCCACGCCGCCGCCGCGACCAACAAGGCTACGCATGCTCGCACCTAAACGAGGCCAACGTCATGTGACCAGCCTACAGCCAGCCAGCCAGCAAGGCTCACTCGCTCGAACGCCTGCCTCCGTGGAAGGCAGCGACCAGAACAGGGCCCGGCTTGTCTGTCCTCGCCTCACTAAAAAATCTCAAAAAAAAAAGCATGAGGTGAGACATGATGTTGTTTTCGCAAAACTCCAAAAACGAGTCCGTCCTGTACCATGCAAGTCCGGGTATGTAGTTTATCTGATCATTCCCTCACCCACAATGAGAATGCCCTGCCCACCTAGTACCGAGAACGCCATGCCGATGCTGATATTAAACACAAATCGTGACTGGATGGATATGCGCAAATGGAAACCCGTCTTCCAATCCGTACTTTTATGAATGCGAGTCCTAAGAAGCCGCTGCAGTGCCATTTGCCGCCGCCGCGGCCGGTTTGTCTCCGTTGTGCTTCTTCACTTCTCTGTCCCGCAGGACTCTATACATGGCGCTCAGCCGATCGCCCGTTACTTCGTTGCTCGTGCTGTCAACTGGCCACAGGTTCGCCAAAAACTCCCTGAGCAAATGTTAGATCTGTATGAGATGTGAAATAGCCGGCGGAGAAAACTTACCAGAAGCGATTCTTCAGCGCATTGTCTCGCTCCTGAACGAATTCGCGATCCAGGAAGTTGCCAATGACAACCAACTCTTCTCCAAATATCTTGGCGCGTTCCTTGCTGGACTTGATCCTCTCCTTCGTCGTGACAAGAATTGCCTCAAAGTTTGCCCGAACCGGTTTGAGCAAGTACCACAACATGGCATCCGCGTCCTTCTCACGTTCTTCCTTGTTATCGCCCATCTTACGGAGTTGATCAAGTCGGTGAAGGGCTTGATTGCGACGCTCGTTGTCTGGTTGATTTGCTCGCGGTGTGTTGCTCGACCTGCGTCGATCATCGCCATGCCGATGATCATCTGCGCGGCGATGTTTGCTACTTCGCTCCCCCTCATCGCGATGCCTTGGTCTGTCAGCTCGAGGAGACTGTTGCTCATCACCATTACTTTTGGTCCGTCGGGCTTCGTCCGTTCTCCTATGCTTCGGGATACGACCTTCGTCATGGCCTGAATGCTTCCTTTTGGAGTCAGGTCGCGGCGTGCCTTTCTCATCAGCGTTGCTGCGGCTGCGATGATGATCAGCGTGGCTACGTTCTCTGTCCCGATGCGAGCCGCTCTTTTTGAGGGCCGGCGGAGCAGGAGACGCTGCGCCACTGCCTACATCGCTGCGACGGTGTCCATTCACCAATCGCTTGTTATTGCGATGGTGATTTTCGACAGTTCTGTGAGCCAATGGGTCACTAGAATGTTTGGCCGCAAGCACAGAGAGCAGGTATTCTGAACGACGAACGAGGTGGACGGCGCCTGGTGAATTAACACCCTTTTCAGTCGCCTTGTTTCGTTCTTCCTTCTTTTCGATGCGGTGCTCCTCCAGGAAGAATTTGTCCGACATGTCTAGCGTGGCATCATCCCGGATTTGAGTCCAAGCCCCAAACCCGTACTTGTCGATGCCAACCAGAAGCATACCATCTTCTCGAGCGCCCCATTCACATGAATAGTGGGCAGCCTTGGTCGCATCGGCGAGACGGAAGGTCTTAAAGTCATCGCTCTTCCGAATGGTTTGCCTCAGCAGGCGAAGTTGTTGAGGACGTTCGACTGCAGTCTCTGCGTTCATCTTCCTGACTTCGCCAAAATCAACCAGAACAGCCTTCTTGTCCTTCTTCGTCAGAGACTTGCCAAGTTTCCGCTCGTCGTCCATTAGACGCGTGTTATTATCATTGAGCGCATCTTCGCATCTCTTGACAAAATCGTCCAGTATAGACTTGAGGAAATCGCGGTCGCGCTCTCCGAGGCGTGCTTCCTGTACGATCTCCTCGCCGCGGTCATCCATAGATCCGTATCTGAAGAAAGCTTTAAGAAGGTTTCGCGTCTCCTTCTCGTTGAGTGGGCGCTTGGGGTCAGACAGCAGGGCGCGTTGCTCCTCGGCTTCTCGGCGTTGTTGTTCCTCCCTTTGTCGTTTCTTTGCAAGACGGTCGGACCTGTCCGTCTCATTTCGATTCTTCATTGTCGCTCTCCGGGGAGCGCTCTCGGCAGCAACCTTCGCCACATACTCCTCGTTCTTCCGCTGCTCTTCATCAGCCTTGATGACGGCAAGCTCCTCTGCGGGGATAATCTGGTCCCAGTCAAGGGCCAAGTCGTCCACCTTCACATCGGTGTATTGCATAAAATTGTCCCAGTCAATACCACCGCTGCTGAGATTCATCTTGTCATCCACCTTCGTCTTCGTGATTTCGGCATTCTCCAATATGGAATCAATGTCAAGCTGTTCAAGACGCTCTTGATTGCCGCTTTGCTCAAACATCTTCTGCGAGCGCATCTTGAGAATAAGCTGGATGTCTTCAGCGGAGTTGGGCCCGTCGATCTTCAGACCCTTCTTGTTCATTTCATCACGGAAAGCCTTGCCATCGTCAGTAACACCAGCTTGAATAGTCAGGTACTCGAGCAAGAGCTTATTGCGAGCACGTTCGAGCACTTCTTCTTCAACGGTCTCCTTTGACACCAAGCGGTAGATACTGACGGGCTTCTTCTGACCGATACGGTGCGCGCGTCCCATAGCCTGCAAATCAGCCTGGGGATTCCAGTCAGAGTCGAAAATGACTACAGTGTCGGCCGTCATCAAGTTGATACCCAAACCACCTGCTCTAGTGGAGAGGAGGAAGCAAAAGTCGTCGCTGTCTTCCGCATTGAAGTGGTTGATAGCCATGCGTCGAGGGCCAGCGGCGATGGTGCCGTCGAGACGCTGAAATTTGTAGCCTCGAAGTGCCATGTAATCGCTGAGAATGTCTAGCATCTTAACCATTTGACTGAAGACGAGTACTCTGTGTCCATCCTTTTTCAGCTTTGTCAAGAGCTGGTCGAGAAGCATCATTTTTCCACTGCTGGCGATGAGGCCCTTGATCTGGTCTTCTCGACGGGTGCTGCCGGCGAGAACTCTCTCCTCGGCTCCCGCAAACATGTATGGATGGTTGCTGACTTTCTTCAGCTCCATCATGATGTTCAACAAGGAGTTCTTCTGGCCGGTTGCGCTGGACAACGCGGCGTAATTCCTTGTAAGAATGTTCTTGTAATAATCCAGCTGCACATCTGAGAGCTCGACACGAATGATCTTCTCTGTCTTTGGCGGAAGATCGGATTCGACTGTCTCTTTTGTGCGTCGCAAAATGTAAGGGGCGATAGACTTGTGGAGGTCCTGGAGCTTTTCTTGCGTATCGTTACCTGCGAGGTCTTCCAACTCTTCGTCGATTACAACCTTGCCAGGGTTGAGAAAGTCCATCAATGCGGACAGCTCGGCTAGATTGTTCTGAATAGGGGTGCCCGTAATCAAGATCTTGCAAGGCACGCCGAAGCTCACTAGTCTCGCGTACAGTTGAGACTCCTTGTTCTTCAAACGATGAGCCTCGTCCACAAGAAGAGCTTGCCACTTGATCTGCTGAAGAAATTGCCAATCTTGGAGAATCATCTCATATGAAGTGATGAGGGCGTTGAACTTTGGCTTCTTGGGGTTGCCATTGATCATTAACTCGTTGTCACGAATTGTACTGCGGGAGGCTTCGTTGCCGAGATACACAACGTAGTTCATGTCGGGGGACCAGTTGTCGAAGGTATCGCCCCATGCCGGGATGACACTCAAAGGGGCAACAATGAGGAAAGGCCCCTCTTGCTCGCGTTCGTTGCGAAGCCAGCTGAGGAATGACACGCTCTGAACGGTTTTTCCAAGACCCATTTCATCGGCAAGAATGACGTTGTTTGCGCGAGTCCAGTTGAGACACAAAAAGTTCAGGCCTCTGAGTTGGAATGAGCGCAGTTCACCATTTTTGATGAAGTCGGGTTGCGATTCAAGCTTGGTCATCCTTGTTCGAGTATCCGGATTTGACTCCTTGCGATCAGAGACCCACGAACGAGAAGATCGGTCCAAGAATTGATCAATCTTGTCCTGGAAGTCCGCACTGATGGCAGATGCAACTTCCCATGTGCACTCGTCGTAGTAGCAGCCTTTCCACTTGACAAGGTATTCTGTCTCTTCATCACCGTCGCGAACAGCGACAACTCTGTCCACCTTCGTGAAATCTTCCAGTGCTTCTTCCGCACGCTCACGATCGAGGAAGAACTGCTCCTTGGTTTCGGGCGGGATGTCTTCACCATATCGAATCAGGAGCTCGTGCTCCACAATGGTTCTGAAGTAGTTCTCGACTCTACGATAGCCTCGCATGCTGCGTAGGGTCTCTGCTGTTTCCCAAGTGTCGTGCAAGTGAGACTTGCCTTGCCACTTGACGAAGTATTCGAAGTCGGTTCTGGTTGAGCTCCAACTGAGTTCAAGGCCGTCTTTCAGCTTGTGTCGCAGGACCTTGTCAATGTATGGGGAGTCGTCTACAACATCTGCCGCATAGTAATTGGGCGTAAGCATGTCCTCGTCCTCGTCATCGACGTCGCTTTCTTCGTAGGCGCCTTGTTGCACTTGCGCGGCCCGTCTGCTCGACCAACGCTTTTCCGCGAGAAGCGCGCTTGGCTGGGCCTCACGCTGACGGCGTGCCTTCTTTTGCAGACTTTTCGCGCGCGCACCACCGTAGTTATCAGAGTCAGAGTCCGAATTCGTGGAGGGTTGTCGTGCAGGTGTACCTCGTTTTGAAGCTATGCGAAGTCAGAATTGATGATATCGATGGCTTTGGAACCCGACGGAGTAAATGCTCACATTGTCTCGACGTCTCAACGCGTCTTCTTTTCACCACTCTTCGGTTAGTAGGCACCACATCAGATTCGGATTCATCAGATGAATCGACCTTCATTCCCAAACTGTCAGCGATGGGACATGGCAAGCATCGGATCCTACGTACCATTCTGCGCTGCTGCGTCGGGCGGGACTGCGGAGGAAAGTCAGCTTACGGCGTGGTCAATTAGAGCAAGCGTCAATCATACACTTCTTCTCAACCCGTACAGTTCTGGATTTGCCTTGATGTAGTCATCCTCTCGGGCAGGAGCTTTCCGCTTCGTGGGCCGTTGAGAATCATTGGAGTCCGAGTGGACGTCGCCAGCCCCGTCGCTTTGGGCAACAGAAGCCGCGTCCTCGTCCATATCGAAGTCGGCATCGTCAGATGCGTTGTTCTCATCGCCGGAGCTCTCGCTTTCGGCGAAGTCGGGTGCGCCATTCATGTAACCAGACAAGTCGTTGGGATCCGGCGACGGTGACGATGAGGCGAGGCGTGCGGCATTATCGTGCATATCTGAGAGGTCACTGTCGCTCTGGTGGCCGGCAGCGACTATTGGGGAGGGAGAACCGCCCTCCGGCGACCCGTACCCGTTGGTGGGACCGGGTTCGAGGGGGCTAGACATGGTGATGGTCTAAGTCGAGGCTGCCTGCTATGGATGGAACGACGTTAGCCAAATGTTTAACCGTCTGAGGACAGAAGCAGAGAAAGAGCGTGGCCAGTGAGGTTGGGCGACCGATATCAACATGAAGTCACTAGCAAAACCCGGGAATTGATGGAAATCTCGACCTCGTCGCATCGCGGGCACGCGGTTGATGGAGACGAGGCTGAAAGTTGATGGCGATGCCATTGTGCCAGTCAGGCGGACTCAGAGTACCGTGACGTGTTACCAGGGCATCAGAACCATCCGGCGAGTTCGTTTCCATCAACACGAGGCATCTCAGGGATCGCCCAGGTCATGGCAGATGAGGATATCAGGATGGGAGCGCGCCGCTACGAGGCTGGCTTGATGGCTCGTGACGGGAAGCTGGCTGGCTCTTGGAAGCCTTGTGACCAGGTGGAGGTAATAACTTACAAGTCATTAACGAATGGCCTCCAGGCAGCTAGTACCATTGATCTTGACCAGGAAAGGGATTGTGTTGAAGGAGGTTATGGAAAGTGACGTGCCTAGGTAGTCCGTAGGCCTGGCGGGTGATGGGTGGTGGTGGATGGAAAATGTACCGGTGGAGAGGCAGGAAAGAATTGAGGTGGATGCACGGGTGAGGTACAGGTGGTTGTAGCGCTATCCGCACTGAATCACCCCCAAAAGAAGTCGGTCGTTTTTGCCTGAGGCATGACCCGCCCTCTCGAGAACCTATTTGATTCGCGGAGGCCAAGGTGAATGAGCGAATGGGAGAAGAGGACGAATGTGGAGCTCCCAGCCTCAGAGGTCGCACACGCCGTCGCGAGCGGGCAGGCAGTTCCAAGAGTTCACCGAGATTCGGAACCCCGCTGGCACCTACCTCACCGCTCCCGTCTCTCTTCCCCACTTTGGACGTCGCAACTCCGGTAGCGTCTAAAGTTGTAGACAACGGTCTCCGAAACCTTTATTGCTGTTGCAAATCCGAGTTCGAATAATTGGGTGTCCACTTGCAGTCTTTGTATGTCATGGCACCTGAGGTTGTCTTTGTAGCCTCGAGGAAGTTGACAGATCCTTCCTGACGCTGGGCTTCGCGCGGAATTCGATCAATGGTTGGCTGTGATCTTTTGGGGTAAAGTCAACGACTTCAACTCCCAAGTTCTACATCCGGCATCGACAGACCTATTTCAACGACGTCTCTTGTGTCGTGTTCATGATCAGGAAGCTTTGAAAATGTCATGTCACTCCGCGTAAGGCATCTCATCGTTGCATAAGTACCTTCCATAGTTCCGGGTCTGACATTTAAGACTCTATTAGCTTTCTCGTGCCTTATGCAACTGGTCAAATATTCGACCATCAGAGTAGATTATTCTTCACATTCTCCATATCTGTAGCCATTGCAGCGGTCCCAAGTGTTGGAACCTCATTGGCTTACATCTTATAGGCTTCCGTCTCTACTCAATAGTGATACAGCACACGTCTTAACAGCTTCCTGCCCATACGCTGAATCTGTCAAATTCCATCCTCGGCGCTAAATTGCTGTTTCTATACCACATCCACCGCATCATATATTTCTGCCTTCTCTCTTCTCATTGGGAACAATGAATTATATCAAGCTAGGCATCAGGAAAGTAGGCTTTCGTAGTATGCCCTTGTCTTCCACTCGTCAACTTCGTCTGTGACGGCCTACATTCACCAGTTGAGGTCACGTGAGCGCTTAGCAACAGTTAGGTACCTCCGAGGTGCATACAGCAAATCAAGTTTCAAACAGGCCAGCGAGGGCTGTGCAGTTCACGACGTTTTCCAGCATAATTGTATACCTCCGAGATGAGTCTTTGGACCTTGCCATTTTTTGGGTCTATGAGACTGCCCACCTGGGAATTACTACTTGATACCTCGCTTAGTTCTCCAGGGGTCTGTCTTATGAAGGAAACGGCGATAGCGGACGTATGGCAAGTGGCTCAGCAAGGTCCAACTAAGATCTCTTTCAAGGCTGTATGAGTCCCAAGGGAAATTCTTAGTGGATGACAAAGAAGCGACTGAGTGGACAAGGTGTGGTTATGTATCAATCCACCTCTTTGAACCAAAAGCAATGCGCAAGTAGCAAAGCGGAGATCAACTGCCTCAGTGTGATCTGTCGACCAACTTTCAGCTCGAAAGATAAACACGGGGTCAGCCTTTTTGCAAAGATGTGCATAGGTGTGTTTCCAGCCAATATTGTCAACATTAAATCTGCAAGGGACGTTCCAGACCTTGTGTTTGGCCTCACCAGGACCGTGATGTCAGGTGCTCCGGAAGTAGCGACCAGGTACTTTTTCGCTTGGTGATTGGAGATAAAGTGACACACAAAACACCTAGTAACCCTCACTGGCGGGGTAGTTGGCAGGCGGTAGGGTAGGGGAAATGCCCCGCCAAAACTTGGCCAATTCACACACTCACAACCAGTGACGGTGCGCACAAATTAGCTGACCGCTGTATTTCGCTGCCATAGCCGTGCGTTTCTCTCGTCTCTGCCACCTTTGCAACAACCTGGAAACACCAAATTCTTTTTCCCTTCCTCACCCAAGAAGGCCAGGTCGCGACGCCTCGACAATATTCGCCGTTTCTCCGGTCCTGTTGCTTTCCAGGTTCTCTGCCTTTCTCAAATACCATACACAGACTCTACATCACTCTGATCGTCTGCAGAGGGAACCCCCTCTTTATTCACTTATTTTTCTGTCTTTCGAACCTGCGCAAAAAAATCTTGCCCCACCATCCCATCGCCAACCCCGCCTCGATCCGTCGGGCACCATCATCACCATGTCTGACAAACTCACCCGTGTCGCTATCGTCAACAGCGACAAGTGCAAGCCCAAGAAGTGTCGTCAAGAGTGCAAGAAGGCCTGCCCCGTCGTCCGCTCCGGAAAGCTCTGCATCGAAGTTACCCCCGAGTCCCGCATCGCCTTCCTCTCCGAGTCACTATGCATCGGTTGTGGTATCTGCCCCAAGAAGTGCCCCTTCAGCGCCATCACCATCATCAACTTGCCCACGAACCTTGAGAGCCAAGTCACCCATCGCTACTCCGCCAACAGCTTCAAGCTTCACCGCCTTCCCATGCCCCGTCCTGGCAACGTTCTTGGTCTTGTTGGAACCAACGGTATCGGAAAGAGTACCGCTCTGAAGATTCTCAGTGGAAAGCTCAAGCCCAACTTGGGTCGCTACGACAACCCGCCCGACTGGGAGGACGTCATCAAGTACTTCCGTGGTTCTGAATTGCAAAGTAAGTCATCCCTAATTTGGAATAATATATTTCTCAGATACTAACTCTTTGCTCTCAAGACTACTTTACCAAGCTTCTTGAGGATGACCTCAAGGCCGTTGTCAAGCCTCAGTATGTCGACCAGATCCCACGCGCCGTCAAGGGCCCTCAGAAGAGCGTCAGAGCCTTGATCGATGCTGTGAGCAGCTTGGGAAACAAGCAGGAGGTCTGCGATACTTTGGAGCTCAACCACATTATGGATCGTGAGATCAACCAGTTGTCTGGTGGAGAGCTGCAGCGTTTCGCCATTGGTACCGTCTGTGTCCGCAAGGCCGACGTTTACATGTTCGACGAGCCCTCTTCATACCTCGATGTCAAGCAGAGACTGGCTGCTGCCCGTGTTATTCGCTCTCTTCTCCGCGACGACGACTACGTCATTGTCGTCGAGCACGACTTGTCAGTCTTGGACTACCTCTCCGACTTCATCTGCGTTCTTTACGGTCGCCCCGCCGTCTACGGTGTAGTCACCCTGCCGCAGTCCGTCCGTGAAGGTATCAACATTTTCCTCGACGGTCACATCCCGACCGAGAACTTGCGTTTCCGTGACGAGTCCCTGACCTTCAAGCTCTCCGAGGGTGCTGATGAGTTCATGAATGACAAGTCTCGTGCCTTCAAGTACCCCAAGATGCAGAAGTCCATGGGTGACTTCAAGCTGAGCATTGAGTCTGGTGACTTCACCGACTCCGAGATCATTGTCATGATGGGAGAGAACGGAACCGGAAAGACCACCTTCTGCCGTCTCCTCGCTGGCGCTCTCAAGCCCGACACCAAGGCTGCCGTCCCCGAGATGAAGATTAGCATGAAGCCCCAGACCATCACCCCTAAGTTCGAGGGTACCGTTCGCCAGCTGTTCTTCAAGAAGATCAGGGCCTCTTTCCTATCGCCCCAGTTCCAGACCGATGTTGTCAAGCCCCTGAAGCTCGATGACTTCATTGATCAGGAGGTCAAGAACTTGTCCGGTGGTGAACTTCAGCGTGTCGCCATTGTTCTTGCCCTCGGTATACCCGCCGATATCTACCTTATCGACGAGCCCTCCGCCTACCTCGACTCCGAGCAGCGTATTATTGCCTCCCGCGTCATCAAGCGCTTCATCATGCACGCCAAGAAGACCGCCTTCATCGTCGAGCACGATTTCATCATGGCCACCTACCTCGCCGACCGCGTCATCGTCTTTGACGGAAAGCCCGGTATTGACGCTCATGCCAACAAGCCCGAGTCTCTCCTTACTGGTTGCAACACTTTCCTGAAGAACCTCGACGTTTCTTTCCGTCGCGATCCCACCAACTACCGCCCTCGTATCAACAAGGGCAACTCCCAGCTCGACCAGGAGCAGAAGGCCAACGGCAACTACGTAAGTCGAACAACCGTGTGCCACTTTGACATTGACAGCAATCCTAACATGGTTTATAGTTCTTCCTGGACGACGGCGACAAGACGAGTTAAAGAGGGCACCTACACAGATGTTTTCCCTCGTCACGATGCATTCGACTCAGGCGTTAAGGGCGTTCAAAAAGGGCATAAGCGGCAACCGGGGAGGCGCGCTTCCGGCGGTCAGGATCATGGTTTCGGTTTAGAGGAGGCGAGCGCGTCCGAGGACGACGCCGATGGTGATGGATAACAACGGCGACGGCAGTCTACCCCCCCCGTTGCCTGGTCCTATGGAGATACAATATTGGGTGTGCGTATGACTGAGTCCCCCCCTTGGTTTGAATGTGCGAAGGACGCTTTGCAGAGCCATGTTTGTTTTTTGTTGGCTGCACATTCATTTGGGACACAGCCGGACTCCATAGATTGAGGGGCAACGGATGAAGCAGGGTGACTGCCGTCGGTCTCTGCCACGATTTTGTGGCGAGAGACTTTCGTAAATATGGTTGAGCATGCCAAAAGGCACACGTATCTTGAGAACAAACGACAAGCAATACAAAAAAGACCGTTGTTATTAAAAGCAAACGTCATTTTCTCTTTTTTTATCGTGAATGCTTCGACAATGACTACTTCGACAAGAATATACGCACCTACGTTAAGAATGAAACGAAGAGAAAAAAAAGAACTCCCTCTGGGAAAGCAACGGACCTATCGACATATGATTCGACCATCTACGGGCCGATGGGTCGCGAGGGCCAAAATCTGTTGACGGGCGCGGAGGAGGCCGGCCGGGCCGCGATGCGGAAGGAACGATGCCAATAAGTCTGTATGCGCTGCGGTCATCAGGCTCTCAGTGACGGCTGGTGATTTCGATACGTACTCGAAAGTCACTCTTCGCGGTCCGTCAGGGGCCCCCGAGGCTTGTAGACGCACGCCGCATCTAGTCCTCCTCAATCTCGCCCTCTTCAGACCCAGAGTGGACCGCCGCGTCCTCTTTATCCTTCATCGCGACGTCCTTTACAGGCTCCTTTTCCTTGGTGTCCTTGACGTCCTTGGGGGCAGCCGCCGCCGGCGGTGGAGTCCTGTTCTTGTGACGTGTAGTATCACGTTGGGGGGTGCGCTCACGGGGTGTTTTCTCTCTTCTCACTCTCTGCGACATTGTCAGCGATCTGGCTCGGGTGTGGTAGACTAGCCAGTCCGTCGTACCTTGGAGTCCCTTGAATCCCGTCGGTCCTCCTCATCCTCCTCGCGGCGGCGTCGGGATCCAGACGGGCGCTCATCCCCATAAGGGAGCTCGTCGTAGGATCCTATGCGGCGCCGGTACAACCTCTCCCGCTCTTCCTCTCTATCCCGTCTCTCGCGATCATAGTGGCTGTCGTCGTCGCGGCGAGAGCGATGACGGTCGTAATCACGGTCGCGATCGCGCTCACGGTCTCTGTCCCGTTCGCGTTCCCGCTCGCGACGCGGGGGAGGAGATAAACGACGTTCGCGTTCAGTCGAGAGCAGACTTTCCGCCATGGTCGATTTGCGGTGGTTGCGCTCACGCTCAGCAATAGCTTTCCGCCTGTCCGCCTCGTAGGCGTCCACCTCCGGGCTGCGACTTCGCCTGGTAGCACGGCCACTGCTGCGATGAGATCGCTCACCTCTGGATCTGGGTCTCTCACGGTACATGTCGCGTTCGCTGGAATCGCGACCACGTCTGCGGCGCCGATCGCGGTCGGCCTCTTCTTCCTTCTCGCGGAGTCTCCTCACATATCGATCAAAGGTAGCGACGCGAGCGTCTTCCGATGTGACAGCCTGGAACGCGGGCGTATCCGCAAGGCGAGCCTTGACCTTGTCGTACGTGTCATCCAGGGTAATAGGGGGTTCCATACGCTTCATGTACGCCCGGAGATCATCAGCCGCCCTTCGCTGTTGGCGTTCAGATTGTCTCTCATCGTCGGATCTCTTCAGAGATCTCTTTTCCTTGGCCTGTTGCGTACACGTTAGTTTTTATCGAAACCTCATGTTGATTTTTCCAATCTATGACTCACGCGTTCGAAGAGAACCATCAAGATATCACGGTCAATGTTAGCAGTTCGTCGACTCTTCTTCATAACGGCATGGAATTCTTCGAACGTGGTCTGGGGAGTGATATCAAATCGCTCGTCCTATAGGGTATTAGCAGACTGGAAAAGGATAACGAGGCCAAGATCAACTTACGTCAATGACATCGTACACATCGTTCCTAGCTCCACGCATGGATTTCTCCTCTTCTTCGACGAGATCCCAGAAAAGTTCCTGGGGAGCTGAGCCACCTTGGCCAAGAATGGCCTTGTATCGGTCGTCGTTCTCGATGAGGGAGTAGATTTGGCGCCACTTCGTGCTGGCATTGATCTTGCCGTCTTTCCTGAGCTCAGTGAGGAGGGAGATGAAGCCATCACGAGCCTTACGCTCCTTGCGAAACTTCTTATTCTTTTGCTCCTGCTTAGAGTCGTTGAAAGCGCGCTCCAAAGCCTTCATGTGGTTTTGGAACGCAATCAGAATGTCAAACTTGCTCAGGGTCTTGTACTTCTCATCATTTTGGAAGGGCGTCGTGGATGAAATAAGGCTGTGCGCATCGGACCAGCGCGTGTAGGGCTCCAGGTTGAGCTTCGGAAGGAGGTCAATGAGCCCGTCCATGGCTGTCTTGCGCATAGTGGCCTGGTTCTCCATGTGGTTCTTCTTGAGGTCAACTCTGTACTCCTCAAAGAGTTGACGACGCTCGGCCTCGTTATCGGTGGACCTAAAGATGGTCTCGCCCTCGATCATGGGGCGCGCAGTCTTCCATCGCGTGTAGTGCTTGATCTCCGGATGGCGCTTAAGCATAGTCTCGAAGTCAGTACGCAACTTGGTCAGTCTCTCCTTTGCGCGCTCTTTGTCTTGGACAATCATGTCATGGCAGTACTTCTCGAAAGCTGCTTTACGATCCTTGGGGTCCTTGATAGCCCTGTACTGAGGGTCCTTTGCAATGGTTCGCAGGGTCTGCTCCCAGGTCCAGTCCGTCTGAACGCCGCTGCGTTTGAGGAGCTTGGTGAAGGCGGCCTCTGCCTCTTCCTGCGTGGCGAATTCGGGCTCGTTACTTGCGGGCACGAAGGCCTTGGCCGTCGCGTCGTTGCCGAATGTCAGCTGGCGCGACTCGTGGAAGGTATCGCGGTGGTCGCGGTGGTCGCGGTAGGAATCGTAACGGTCATTGTTGTACCTGTCAGAAGGCGCTCCCCGATCGTATGGTGCAGCCCTATCAGCCCTATTCTTGTTAGTTGGTAGTTGGCACTGGGGCAAGATATGTACATACGCAGGCGTACTGGGGCCGCTGTTGGCACCCAAAGCCTTCTTGTAGGCCTCGGGCATCTCCCAGGAGCTCGACTTCGTCTCGGTGTTATACCAGTACTTGCGACCGCCTTCCGCAGTGTACTCCTTCCATGGCTGATTCGCAAGTGCTCTCTGTGACCAATTAGCAGCTAATCCTACTTATCCGGGGTAGTGCTCTTACTTCAGCCGGAGACATCATATCCTCGGGCTTAGTCCATTGCGTAACCTTAGTGGCCGCATTGTAGTAGTAGGCTCGGCCATCTGGCGTGCGATGCTCCTGCCACGCCGGAGGCTGGCCGTACGGGCTGCCGGATCCGTTCATGATGATGATGATGCCGCCTATCTATTGGAGATCTTGTAGATGTCTAGATGGACTCGATTTGTTTGTCAGTTGATTATAAGTGAAGCGGCGATGCGTGGACGTTTTGTACGGCGAGTCAACGTGGAGGATCGAGCAGGTCGTCGCGCGGAGGGGAACGCGAACAGATGCTACGAAAGTTTTGCGACCGACGGAATGAGCAATTTGGCGCTTAGTGCACGGACCGGGGTAGCTCGGTGGTCCCGCTCTCCAGTCTAACTTCAATCCGAACTTAAGTAAGCCAGCTGGCAGCCAGGGGAAAGCTCCCACACTGTGTAAGAGACACTCAACTTCTCACTGTCCTACATGCAACTCAACTCATTGGACTTCTCACCGAACCTCTCTCGAACTCCATGTACTTTCTCAGACTGATAAACACTTATTTACCATACTTCTTTCTTTCTCACGGAGCAAAGCCTCAGGTTCAAGATCTCCTCTGGGAAGGAACGTCGCCAGCTCGCTAAGCGTTTGGTATAAGTTCCCTCGATTTGGCAAACAGAAGGACACCGTTGTGAAACTGCCCTTGGTGTCTTCTATTCATCCTGTATATATGGATGGTTGAGATGAGCTTTCATACTTGATGCCACAAACATAACCCAACATGGCTATAGACGATCAGATTCGGGAGCCCGCCGGGGTGGCCGAGTTCATCGAAAATGCGTTTCTCACGTATTTCATCCCCGAAGCAACAAATCTCGACCTCGAGAAAGCGTTTCAAGGCGTCGACGACACTAAAGCGCTCTTTGATTCTATCAAGCGGAGGGACACACTATTTTTCGGTATCTCTTCAACCATCCCGTTTTCATATCTGCACCATCTAATATCTACCAGATGAGACGGTTGACGTGCTACTCGTGCTGAGAGCCCCTCTCATGGACGAAAAGGCACTACGATCACACTTTAGCCGCTTGGTCGTCTCAGTAGAGGCCCAAATCGTCAACAGCCACGCTTCGGATAGGGAGAAGCCATCGACGGACATCATCTTCCAGGGAACTGTTGAGGATACCTCGGATCCATTCATCGTCGTTGACGAACCCGAAGAGGAAGACTCCGCCTCAGACTCCAACGAAAAGGACGAGAATGCCGTCGCTCCTATAGATAGGCGAAAGAGGGAACCACACATCTACGCCGTCTGGAGGCTCCCTGTCTTCCTCGCGCGGCCACGCATCCGCCTGCAAGGCCCCTTTGCGACCTTCACCGCCTCAGCCGGCCTTAGACCGGCCTCTGCGGCGGGCTCTGGCTCGGCCACCCCTCTCTCGCCAAACTTCCGCATAAACGGCGGTGCCGGGTACCTCCAGTCCGGCATGCCCTCGGGCCTGAACCTCCTCGAACCCTTCACCAATGATCCGGGCCTCGGCGGTGTAGTCCCACGTCTCTCCGCCCTCCGCGTCTCCCGCGTTGCCCCCGTAACCCAAGCCAAAGACACATCTCGGCCTTTGCGCTGCCTCTCCCAGCTTCGGACACGCATCTTCCCCGCCGTGCACACCCGAGTCCGCTTCTCCCGTCCAAACACCATGCCCACCTCGCCGGCCCTCATCGCCCTCTTAGAGGTGGACTTCACCCAATACTTCGACTGCCCCATCGAGCTCACCAGCATAGCCCTCTCCGTCGCCGATGGCGGTGTCGTAGACGACCTGAGCTCCCCGGCCGGCCTCACATTACCCATGACCTGCGTATCTCACGACCACGTCACGTTTCTCTACCGCCTGTCGCCGCAACAGCTCGACCTCCCCTCCAAGAACCCCAACCGCGATCTCGACATCCACATCGAAGCCGTCGTGCAGAGGAATCCCGGCATCTGCTGCCCGCGTCTGAGCATGACCTGGACCACCACCCTCGACTTTACCCTCCCCGTCAACCCAGGCTTCAACGCGGCAATGCAGCCAATGCAGCCCATCCAACGCTCCCACCGCCCCTCGCAGCTCTCCATCTCCGGCATCGAGGCAGCCCAGTCCCTCGTCGCCCCGGCCGTCATGCGCCCGGACTCCCTCCCCGCGCTCGAGGCCGCCACGCGCACCGTCGAGGCGCCCCTCCCGGAACTGGGCATCACCATGACCTTCTGCGGCCCCACGGAGCCCATCTACGCGGGCGAGGAGTTCTCCTGGACAGTCTACGTCGTCAACCGCAGCGTCGAAAAGGTCAACCCGGCCGTGACGCCGCGCAAGCTCGCTCTCGTGGCGCTTTCGAAACGTCGGCGTAACGAGGTCCGGCTCATGCGACCCCCCTCGACGAGCGGGAAAGGTAAGACAGCCGCGGACGCAAAGGAGCTCGCGGATGCGGTGCTGGACGAGAATGTTCTGCATGCCATGCAGCGCAACTCAGTGGTCGATGCCACCGAGGTCGTTTGCCTTACTGCCGACACGAGAGTCGGACCGCTTGCACCTGGGGCGTGTCACGTCGTGGAACTCAGGTTCCTGCCCCTGAAAGAGGGCCTCGTCAACATCGAAGCCGTCAGGGTGATCGACTTGAGCTCGCAGGAGCACGTGGACGTCAGAGAACTTCCCATCATGTTTGTAGAAAAGCGACCAGTGACAGAGGTATCGGTAGCTGCAGTGACCGAGGAGCAAAATGAGGATGAGCAGAAGACGGACGAGTGAGTGCAATGAGTGTCTGGGTGCTTATAGATAGCACTTCGCTCTCTAAACCCCTAATATATTCTCACCAAAAGACCTTCAAGAACGATGCAAACCCAGGTGCAAACCCCTTGGCTCCAAAGATGCTATGCTATGCCGTGTTCATCAAGTGTATTCCAAGCGTCCCATTCCATGATCCCAAACAGTTCAAACCCTTGGGTATCCGTATGCTTGAAAGTCCATACACGCCATATCAATGCAGCCCACAAAATATCATTAAAAGTCGTCAAAGTCGTCTTCCCACCCAAGTCGTGCGTAAATCGACTTTGGTTTCTCTTCCTCTGGTGGTGGTGGAGGCGGCGCAAGTGATGATCTGCGCATCGGAGTTGCCGCCACCTCGTCTCCCAGCACGTCCACCGTCCGTTGTTTACATGGTGTAGCCGGCAGGCCAATGTCTGGCGATGGTGACCGCATAGGCTCAAATCTCGACCTGATCACACTTCCCGGCACGCTTGGATGCTGAGCTTTCGCAGGCTTCCTTGCCATCAAGGGCGACGAAGGCGGAATTCCGGCCTCGTGCCCTCCACGCTTGATAGGTGTGGCCTGTATAGCAGATGATGGAGTACTGCCCATTATATCGATATGGCCCCTCCGTGGTCCCGTAGAGGGAACTCTCGATGCGCTGGATGGCGGAATACTCGACATCGGGATGAACAAATTATTTACGCCCTGTGACTCTGTGCTCAAGGCATCGCGGAAGCGATGTGTAGCAGGTGTGACCTTGACCTGTACCGATTCAAATAGTGGATGTCGAGTCGGCGGTTTCTTAGACTCTGCGCCAGGGATTAGCAAATTACCTCCAAAAACTTGAGGTATAAAACTTACTCTTAATCGAAGAAAGGCCCCCGGAAACCCGCTTCGCCGCATCCTCAACGATGGCCTTGCCCGCTAGGTCACGATTAGGTTTCCGAATGGCGGTGATGGCATCCTTCAACTCGGCTTCCACCAGAGCCTTCTTCTGTGCCTTGACGTCTTGGACCTTGACGTCATCCAGGGCCGTCATGCTTTGACTCCTGGAAAGTAGACCCGTCCGGTCCCTGGGCGAATTGCGATCGAGCTCGCTGTTTTCACGCTTGAAGCCGGGAATATTGGCCGAGGTTGCAGATCTCAACAACGCAATGGCGTTACCGGGACCTCTGGAAATACTGCGCCGCGACTGCTCCTTGAATAAGGCCTTTTCTATGTTGTTCTTCGATGAAGGCTTGACAGGACGCTTCGCAGCAGCTCCCGGCTTCGTGCTGGGCTTAGTCGAAGAAGGCTTGGCTTTGGGCATTGGCGGAGCAATGATGACGGGTCCTCCAAGTTTACGGTTGATAGAATCGCAGATCTCAGGCAACCGAGCAGCGAAGCTAGTGATGTCAGCTAAGTAAGCCTATGTGATAAGTGCAAACTTACAAAGGCATAATGATGTCAGTACAGAAGTCCTTTAGGGGGTCTGCAGACGCCCGCAACGCTGGATCCCCGGCGTTCGCCGCAGTGACTTGAGAACCCTCTAAGAGTCTCAACTCATCAGAAGCAGTGGACTGCCAAATGGTGAGCCGATCAGCGTGAACGTCTATCAAGACAGGGAAGTTGTGTTTGCTGCGTTTCTTCGGCTGTACTTCTGCTGCCTTCTCGCCATCCCCCTCGCCTGACAGACCAGGTAATTGGCTCTCTCCTTCTGCCTCGGCTGTGCGCAGAGGCTCCAGGGCCAGGATTTCCAAAATCAATATCATTTGTAATTGCGTCTCGCGGGTCCTCAGCAGGGAAACATGGGACTTGATCTGTGCCGGTGTGACGGCCATGTCCTCGTCGCTGATTTCCGGCTTGTTCGAGCTCCACCAGGCGCGCACATGCTCGTCTTCACCAGAGTACATGCCGTCCTTGCCCAACTTTATTTTCTTGGTCTTCCTTCGCTTCAACTTGCCACCTTCGTCGGAACTATCAATGTGTGTCTTCATTTTCGAAATTAGATCCGGTATCGCTTCGCGGTACTTTTTGTCGATTTGGACTGTTGTCATGACAAGACTCTTCAGAAACTCTATGAGGTCATTCATATCCATCGTGCCGTCGCAATCGAGATGGAACGCGGCGCGGGCTCGAGATAGCGGTCCCTTTGCAAAGTACGCAAGAGATCCCTGTATCTCCATGTCAGCTGAAGCTTCTTTACCGCAGGGCAGGGCAGAATGATAAACTAACCATTGACTTGTAAAGTGCCTCGGTATATTGTGTCCTGATGGTGTCCATGATGTCGCCAGCAGTCTGCTGGGTAGTAGGCTCGGGAACGGGCTGTGGCGTCGGTTCGACTGCGTCCAGATGTGTTTGAATCCACTCGGTAGGCTCAGGCTTCGGCTCTACCGTCTGGGCCAGTCCGCTTGGCGTTTGCGGTCGTGAGAAGTCGTCGTCAGACCTCGTCCGCTTCTCCGCTCTTGTCTCGTCGAATGTTGACACCGATTGCGAGCGGCCTCTCTTCCTCACAATAGACTGCTGCAGCGCCTCAATCGCCAGTCTCTTCTCCTTGTGTCCTCTGTGCAAGGCGGGCGTTGTCAATGGCATGGTCTGGCCTTGCTTAGATTCCCTTGCTTCTTCTGCAAGCCGCATGCGTGCGACATGCTTCCCGACCACCGTTGCCTTCTCGGACAAGGCCAGTAGGTCCACCCAAGGTCCTAGTTTACAGACGGTATAGAGGTTGGTTCCAAAGGCTGTAGCACGTTCGAGCGCGTAGATTGACTTGGAAGCTTCGTTGCGCGCAAGGAGCAGGCTCGGTCTCTCGGCGACCCGATCTTCGAGGTCAAGGATCTTGACTAGGGACTCGTAAAGGCGGCTAGAAGGAAGATCGCCGTGGGGTGAAAAGAGGTCGAGGCTCGACAGCGGGAGGTCTTCTCGGGGGATCAGCATGAGCGGCTGCAGCGTGCATGGCTTCGTGACTGTGCTGGTAGGATGCACCTAGGTAACGCGTCAGCTATTGAAGGACATTGCCTGGCGCGCTGAGGGACCTACCTTGAGAACAATCGCAGCCTTCAGCAAGTCCTCCATGGCATGGGAGATGCTGCGCTTCCTCTGCGCCGTCGTAGGCGGCGGCAATTCATGTTTGGAGTTCAGAGATCCATCAGAGCTTGGCGTAAGGATTCCCGATCTTTGACGCGACGCGTCTGAGGGCGGGAACAGCCTGGAGGAAGACATAGATTCATATGGAGAGGAAGTGGTGAATCGAACTTGAAAATACAGACTGGTCCTCAAGAAACATGAATTTCAAGTCCAGTGCCTATCCCACGTACAAATAACGGGTGGAGGGGTGAGTAAAATTGCGGGCGACACTTTAAGTGACATGGGTTGAGCGACGGAGCGCGACAAAGTGATTTGGAGCTCGGAATGATCGAATGGCGTCACGCGTCAGTGATTTAGCGCACCGTCCAGCGTGTTGTGGTGGCCCAGACGCCCGGGCCCGGGGTACTTCGGAGGTTCCACTTTATCTTCAACGTCAACGGGAGCCCTAACCTCCGGCGCCATTGGCAGGCTCCGGGTCGACTTCACGGAGATGGGGCTCCTTTGGTAGGTATCAGTCAAGCTCATTCTTTTGTAGTAGTTTATCTTGGTGCTATGATACTATATCATATGAATTGGATTCTAAAGTGTTTGGCGCAGGCAGTATTCGAACCGGCCTTCTCGTTGCGCGTAGGCTTATGTTTCGTTTGAATAGCTCCATGATAATCACCAAGCACTTCGATGAGACCAAACTACCCCATTCAGTTGCTCTCAAAGTTCTAATTCAGCGCATGTATATAAATCAACGCGCCTATTGTGGCTTTGGTCATAAGAGGGTGTCGTCTCCACAACGGCCATCACTCTCAAGTGCTGTCTAGCGACTGAAATTTACTTCTCTTGGGTCCCGATTACTTCAAGCCGGTTGATTCTTGATTAAGCCCCAAGAACAATCTGGTATTCATTGAAACCCTGAATCGCCCTGCTCATCGACCTTGAATCTGCATGGCAGACTATTCAGTCGGAACAGCCATATCGAAAAGCCTTGAGGCAACGGACCTTTTTCTGAAAACGCCATGCTTCAGAGGCATATTCATCATATTTCGTTAACATCGTCTAGTTGAACACGAAGTGATTTGCAGATAGGAAACACTTGACGCAGACCAGCCTCAGCTATGATTCCCAAAAGAAACTCAGCACTTCTGAAGTTCTGCCTGATAACCCAAGTCTGACTGATTTGGCCTCGCTTGGCTGGCCCCCAGATTGGCCTCATTCAAATTGGCCTCATTCGAGTCCCCAGAAATTTGGCCTCATCAGCGCCGCAGCCTTCACCCATGGCTACAACCTCTCATCCATCTATAAAATTCCCACATCTTGCCTTTCAATTGTCTGTTTCTTCTTTTCTTCTCCAGCTCTCTTAGCCACAAGGCTATGATCAAGTGTAGTATCTGTTCTTCCCAGTCTAACCAGCTGGGCAAGCATCCCCACGGGGATCGCGAGCCTCTTTTTCAACGGTTGACACAATTTTTATAATCTCGGGAAGACGAGCCTCTGTGTCTTCTCACTCTCCTGAGGCTTGCGGCGTTGCTCGCTCTTCTTTATCGCGGCGCTACGTTTCGGCGTGGCTCTCCGCGGGAAAGGAGGCATGGGTTTCATCGAGGGAGAGAGGTTACACATGTCGGCTTCCCACCGTGTCCCTGGTATTACACTGCCTCCAGGCGACGCGAAAGGAATATTGATTCTGTCTTATTTTTCCCTTGTTCCAACTTCCTCATTGCGGATATCTCTGGCTTGTCCAGCGGCGCGAAGAGGATATCAACACACGATGTTAAGACCGCTGCCTTATGGTTCGTGTCTAGCTTGAAGCCGTCGATCATATGAAGCTCACAGTAGTCATAGCAAATCTTAGTCATTACTCCAGTAGAACCGATGCCGACCAACAAGTTACTCCTAGTATCCAACCCCAATAAACATCACTCACGGCAAAGTTTCCGCCCCTCATCGTCTATAGAAGTAAATCCATCCAAGCAAACATGAGTTGAACTCAGCAAGAAAGGACTGCTACCTTAATTCATCCGTTCCTCGGCCGAGTCTCGCTGATATAGATTTATCTCCGCATACTCATAGACAACTTGCCTGGTTCCACTCCGCATAGGTCCATCTTCAAACAAACTGCAATTAGGAGGCCAACATCTCCTACGTCCATGCTCATCACGAATGGAAACTAAAGGCGCGAATAGAAGAAGAAACTTGTTGAATGATCCGCTCAAGCGCCGAAACGCCCAGATCCTCCACTTACCTGCTCCTCCAAACCCTCCGGCTCTGAATCAAGCTCTGCTTCCTCGGTATCAGAATAATCGGGGTCTCACGACCAAACACCCACCTCTCTCAAGCCTCGGCGTTTGATTCTCAGAAAGCGGGCTGCTTCTTGGACCATCCTTTTCTTCAAACACTGAAACGGAGAGCAGAAGAGATGTTGAGTAAGAGGCAAATCATCCCACTCGCATCGCCTCCCGTCGGAAAGGTTCGAACAAGTGATGGGAGTTGTCTCACAGAGGAAGGGGACGAAGACCCAAGGCTGAACCGTGTGTAGATAGAGAAAAAAAAAAAAGGAGCTCGGTTCTCTCTCTGCGCCCCCAGAATGCGGAGGAGGGCCAAGAATAGGCAAAGACACTGCCAAAACACCCGCTCAGACTTTGACACATGCACCAGCGGGAAATCACGAAGAGGAACCCACTTTCGGCCGGCATCTCGCTTCATAGAACGTTGGTCTCCCGGGCTCCCGTTGCCCGCCCGGCGACTTTGCCCCGTATGAGGAAGGGTGAAAGAGGGTTGAGAGAGAGAAAGAGTGTGTGTGGCGATGATGGTTTCTTCTGCCCTCAAGACTTACATGCTAATGCCAGTCTCTTTTGCGTGTTTGCCTTGCCTCCATAAGAGAATCGCCGCCATCTCTCATCCCTCATCCTAGCTTGAAGCTGAAGAGGATTGCTCGATGAACAGCTCTCCATATTCAAACACGCCTAGCTTATAGTTGCCTCGTTATCGCGAACCTCGACAGGCTCAGTGAGGACATTTTCTCAAACAGAATCCAAAGAAAAGGGCAAAGCCCTCACAGGCATGCCACGAGTCGCTGGAAACCCTCCCTCCCAACTCTATAACAGCGCACGTCCAATACGCAAGCGCGCGGACTGCTGAGAGATGGAGAATCTTGTAGGCAGGGAGGAAAAAGATCAGCCCGATTTCTTCCTATTCGCACACACGTTAAAAGAGGTCTTTACTATCCTTGTCTTGTTCCCCTTTTACCAAACTCAACTCAACTACACCCGCTCCCGTTCCACATACTCTTCAGCATCCAAGTCATGGCAGACCTGGGAAGTACCCTGTGTGTTTGCATATCCTAAGTCACACACATGCAGTCCCTCCCCCATGACGGGCTTTTATTGTGACATGAAGCAACGTTTACTGGGCAGGCGGGGGTGGCTCTACGAAACGTCCTAAGGGGCCAAGTCCCCGATATAGCTTTGGACTTCAAACGAAACTCAGCTTTTTGCGTTCTTGTCTGCAAGATCTCACGATGCCAGCATAACCTTAAGCCACATAGGCGCGGGAGAGTTTATCTGGTTTCAACCTGCAAAGAAAGATAGTCCTCGGCTGAACAATTCTGGCATATATCCGAAGCCGGGCGTAACGCAAACAAACGACCTGATTCCCGGCAACATCACGACCCGAGTGGGTAGCAGAAGGGCATGTTGAACAGCTGACGGGATCCGACGTCACATCAATCATCCATCGTCCTTCCTTTCCGTGATCCTACCATAAACTCACATGCAGCCATAGATGTTTTGCTGTCATCTACGCAAAGACTTCTTGCGCAATCCCAGATCATTGCCACGGATCGTTGGGACGATGTCAGAACCCTGGTGTGTGCGGCTGTGTGCCGCAGGATATGAAACAGCCCTCAGGGACTTGACTTCACGTCGAGACCTTCGTTTCGAACCGGTAGGTAACAGCTTTTGCCCTCTTTTCGTCCCTTTCTTTCTTCTTCTTCTTCTTTTGAATTTCTTTCCTTTGATGGAGTCTGTCCGAAGTCAGACTGACACAAAAGCATCATGGACCCAGGATGATCCGGGCTTGTAGACGCCATAGAGTGAGCAGTGCTCCCCAAAAAAAAGACTCTGTGCAACAAAGGTTTTTTTTTTCAGATGACAATGGCTGGCTGGTTGGGGCGGAGTCTAAGCCATCCGTCATGCAGCCTTAAGCTTGTCGTATATCGTAGGTTCTTGTTTTGGATGAAGGTAAATCTAGCCAGAGGTCTCCCGGAGGCGTCTTACACCGTGGCATGGACAAGCATGCTCTCACCTGTTTGGTACTCAGCCTATAGAAGGTATTTCCTTATGGTTTCTGAAGCCCGATCATTGCGGGCGTCGTTGGGACAATGATATTGATCTTAATATACCCCCCGTGCATCGGATCACTGTAATCCGAATTAGAATTTCTTCAGTCTTGACAAGAATTCAAAGGCCAGGAGCTGAAGCTCTTGCTTGTGACCATTAGCTTAATTAATACAAGGTCAGTAGTCCAAGCTGAGCTCGTTTCCTACAGGCATCAACCGGTACTTTGGCCTCACTGACTACTCTCCTCTGATCACCGATGGGCCTCGGAAAAAGCCGGACTTGACTCTGACATACGCTCGACAGTGATCCAGGGGTGAAGAATTCGCGGAGATCCGCGATGCCATATTCTAGTTGCCGTGCCAAGAAAAAAACGAAGCCTCATCTGGGGTCCTCAAGGAAGCGATTATATTCTCGAGGATAATCCTGCTTGGGCAGTTACTTCATAGCCTCATCTGAAGACTTGGCTAAAGTCTGCTCAAGGGCCATCTATGTATTCAGATCGAATTTTGGGTTTCGTCCGCATCGAGATGTTCGATGATTAAGCACAATCGACGAGGAACCACATATTGGCATCTGGCCTACATGAATTGGAAGGATCTTGCGTCTTCTCAACCCTTTACATTTCGGCCGGGGTCTCAACGACCCGAAGGCACCCTCTTCCAAGACAGGACATCATCTGCAGCCGAGCACTGGGCAGCGGGATCACGTACAGTCTCTGCTTGTGTCGAGGGACATACTTACACTCGAGACCACCGATGGAGGGCATGTGCCAGCATCCTCCTTGGAGACAAGCACACATAGCTGCTTGACAGCGTGGCACCCGGAAACATACGGACGAAAGGCCAGCGAATAGAATTATTTAGCCCTTGTGTGCGGACAGTCAGATGAGAACAATCTTACCGTCATGTTCGTTTGTGCTTATTATAACACACGATTAGCTTGCTGCGGTCTACATGGTGCTTGGCCTTCTAGTTGCATCGTTGTTCATCATCAGCAAAGAAGAGAGAGGCTTGATTAGCAACCGCCGTGATCATCCCTTTCCGAGTCAGCGACGGGCAAGACGATTCATCGGCACCAGAGCACTAGGCATCCGTACTGCCAGACATTTTTGCCGAGTCAGACAAACTCTTGAGCCCAGATGCCTGCTGCAGAAGTGCGCCTGAGACATTACATCTCACATGTAGAACCCGCCCACGTTAGATCGGCCGCCTCCCCGAGCGCCTACTCCCCCCAGCTCGCAGGACACGGGAGTTCTATCAGATCCAGACGAAAAGAGACATGGCTGGCATATATTTTTTGTTTGAGACAAGCTGCAACCAGGTCTCTCACCGGCGGTGAAGGACGTTGCAGGGCGGCAAGCATTGACCAGTCGATCGCTGTGCGCATACTAGCTGGCTGAGCTTCCGGCCGTTGGAGGATGATAAAAGCACCGAGACGAAAATAGTATGTGCCGTTCAATTATGTAAGTTGAATAGCTAGCCTTCGAGCGCTTGAGCACATATCATCGTGCGGTGACTTGGGAATGGCAACTGGCAGGCGTACCGTCACCGCTTGGAAGCATCGTGGACCGAAGGCTGAAAGAGAACAGTCGTTCACTCTCCAAGGCACGTGGACAGATCGGAAACGCCGGATCTGCCGCCACGCCGGCGATGGCCTCGGGACAATCATCGTCGACCACGCGGACGGCCCGTGATAATCGAACTCAAGAGAACAATCACAGAAAGGCGAGAGTCCGTGAGTTGCGCCGTTGCGAGTGCCGTTGCTGCACGTGCCTTTTGCGATCAATGAGACCCAGCCCGGGGGTTCGTATTCAAGATCGAGCCGTCGTCGAACACTGGAAAAAGAAGCGGTGAACAGTGATGCGTGTTTCTAGGCTCTTTAGAGTTGAGACAGAGTTGCCCGTCAATGGCGTCGGCGATGGGAAGAATGGGTTGTCACCTCATCATTGTCTTTGATGGACGCGTTCGGTAGGTATTCCACGAGGCCTATGCTACAGGGATATCCTGGTTATTTCTCGAGCAGATCGTCTTAGAACTAACACGGCGCCGAAAATAGGGTTTGGGGGAGGTTTTGCTGAACCCACACGTGTTTCTCAATCGCGTTGTGAGCCCTGGCAGGAATAGACGATGATATCTGGATCCTCAATCATTTCCCTGCGTCATGCAGATCTCAAAATGAGGCTCGATGGAATCTGAGCTTGACTAGAGAACGCATATCCGTAGATGCATTGCGCCTCCTGCAAGGCCTGTATTGCTGCAAGTCATTGTGTTGCGCCGGAAGAGGGGTCAAGAGGGGTCACAGCGCTGGTCTAAACTGCAACACAGCAAACCGAAGCCTTTTAGAATCATCTATTATCCGCGGCCAAATTTTTGGTATCTCGGCACGCCCGGTCTTGTGTCGTCAAACTCGTGATGGGTCAGTAGTATTAGGCGCAGCGATCCGTCGGACAGTAAAACCAAGATATGTCCGGTCCCTTGCAGTAACTCTGCAGCATCTCCCCTTCCTAGCAGGGCCGGACCACGATGACGACCAGGTGAGGGGAGAACTAACGCAGGGAGAAAGCAAATAAGACGAAGTTAGAGACGACGACAACGAATCGCGCCCCGGTGAAAGAGCGGTGAATTGGTGTTCCTGCACACCATCATTGTTGGGTTATCCACCCTCCAAGCCGCAAAGTGGTCAGCCGATGGCCACAAAGTCCGCTAAAGACGGGCTCCAAGGCGCTGTTCCTGGTACCTGGCAGGTTCTGGAGCTGGTGCGGTTGTTGGTAGCCTAGTGCTGATATCGAGTAGCGGGCCAGTTGTTAGTGCGGTTTGAAGATGGCGTCAAGAACTCCTTATATTGACGAGGATCGGTCGACAAACTAACAGCCGCCGGCCTCCGAGTCTCCAAATCCTTCAGCCTATACGGCGTGGCTGTGGATCCGAAAGCTCCAGGTTCTGATGGTTCAAGGGTACTCCATACTCCAGCGCGGCGAGCGACCGCTACGGATCTTGGAACCCCACAGGGCAGAGGCTGATCAAGTCAAGCAGCGTCGATCCAAGCATGGATGAGGCCTGACGTGACGGTTTGCTGAGAGAGCTTCTCGGCCATTGATGGACGGTGGTTGGCGCTTGGCGCTTGGCTGATGAAAGACGTGGAAGAGGATAACAGCGCAACGGCCTTTTGTCTGCAGTGACAGTTGTCACGTATGCGTCTGGCGGCAGCCGACATGCCTGGGTCTGGCCTGGATAACCACCCAAAAGTCCATCATTCATATGCCTGGACCGTTGGGCCCTCGTGCGCAGTAGGCTGCCCTGGAAAACCGCAAGAGATATTCGGGCACCCTTTGGGCAGCATCGGCATGCCGCCCTCCAGCATCGTGGTCTCGACCAGTCTGTTTCCCTCGACATGAAAGCGCGGCTTGACATCGTCCGTACCGATTTTCCCGGCATACTGGACATCGAAATTTCACAGGGCTCGGGCGGAAAAGGCTGGCATTCCATGTGTGACACACGGCGACTAAGAAGGCATAATGCCTGTTTCTTCACTAGCCTGCGCGTTCCTCGATCACTGCGAGAGTGTCCGGATGAAACCTGACAACGAAGAGGGGCACGAGAGGGTCATCAAAGAGGGGCGGTTTTTGATGGCGTTTATGGTTTATCGATAAAAAAGGCTGACGGGGTTGTTAACTACTTTGTCGCGGGAGGAGGGGTAGATTCCTTGGCTGGTGTGGGCGAGGTAACACCAGGCTCGAAGGAGGCCACTGACGTTGAATGTATTCGAAACTTGTTCTGATGGAGTCCAGACTTGGCCTGGGTCGGGTTGAAAATATCCCGCTGTCAAACGAACGAACCACGCTGAAATCAGTTCGACCTGCAGAACTGGAACGTATCGTCGGGTTTGACGGACTGCGATAACTCGGCGCGGAATAAGCCTCGGATTCGATACCCGCTGAACGCAGGAGGGGTAGAAAATGCCACCAGAAGCTCCTCCAATCCTGCAGTCATCAGGATGCGGTCTTAGCGAACTGAGGGCCATCAACGGCGGCAACTGCGTGACGCGCGCTAGGCAAGCGGTGAAGTTCAAGCTGAAGTATAAGCGGCATGGCCCGCGAACACCAGGAACGCTAGAATTTGAATAGTTTCGGCCGAAGGTCCCAAGATACACTTAGTCTTGTTCCAGCAATGACCTTGACTGCCTGACGATCATAGCTCAGTGCCATTCACCGTACCCAACGGGTCTGCTTTTGACGGGTTTGTAACGCTCCTCTTGGTAAAGGACATCGGAGCGCCACCTCAAGAACCCCAGGGCTCAAGGTGCAAGTAGGTATCCGTTAAATCGTTGCATCAGCGTCGACACCACCCTGTTGCCGCCGGGCGGCTCGAACTGGAGAGGATAGGAATGACTACCCACCCATCACACTGGTGACTTATCTGCTAGTGTGGCGTTTGCGGGGCACTTTGCATGCGACGCACCTCACTACCCCATTCAGAGTGGTGGCTTCTCTCCTGACAGTGCATGGCTTGATGAATATCATCACCTGGCCCTCCATCTTCAGTTGTATGTGTGTGTGCTAATGTATGATAGTCCGGTGTCAAAGAGTGGGCTTGTTTCTCCCGGGCTCGTCAACATCGCGAGCGCCCACTTATCGCAAGGGGGACGTCGAGAGAAGGAACAGACGAAGAAGAAAAAAACGCAACGCCAACGGCCAACGGCGCAAAGTCAGCCAATCCCTCTACTCCATCCAACCTGCGGGAGGACGCAGTGGAGACGGATCATGGTCATGGCCTCGAGGTCTGTGTGCCAGTCAGTGCGGGCTGCGTCTCGGTATGCAAGGTACCAGGGGTAAAGAGGGTGGGAAATGGTAAGAATATTCGGATACAAGTGTGCTGAGTACAATAGCCCAAGAGACAAGACTGGTGTGATGAGACAATGAGAAATCATTGGTGAGGATAGAGAAGAAGAAAGCGTTGTAGAAACCTGGCCAAGAATGATGCACTTTGATCTGTGAGCGCCTCTGCCGCCCAGCACCATCCTCTGGTGTCTCGGACAGGAACGGCTTTAGCTCTGGCTCTGTATCCGCGAGATACGCGATCGCTAGAATCTTCGTAAAGCTGGGGATTGGGGAAAAATAAAAGCGCGCCTTTCACCTGTCTTGAAATCCATTAAAGCGGTATACGAGGTTGTTCCTGGGCTCCCTTGCTTGCTTGTACTTCGTACAGCAGGATCCTGGTGATCAAAGACGGATCGGCCCTGGTCCGTCTCGACTCTCGAACAGCTCAAGACAAACAAGCTAGCTCCATCTGGATCATTGTCGTTGTCCTGAACGGAAAATACGCAGAGTCTCAACGGGTAGCCTCCGAGGACTGTGTCGTATTTTCCTCCACGCTGCTTGACGTCTTCAGGCCCTTGTACATTTGGAAGCGCGGAAACGATTGCAAACTGTATGTCCTGTTGATGGAGGTATCGCAGAAACCGGCTTTGATGTTTGCCGTCAAGTGCGACGTCCAATATCAGACCGGAAATGAGCCCTGTCGCCGAAGTTCTGGCCCATTGAGGCAGGCTCTGTCACTGATGGCTCGCAGAAACGGCCAGGTCTCATCTCGAAAATAGCTAGTAGCGGACAGTTATTGCCAAATGGGGATTAAGCAATATCATTCCAAAGAGTGACACTTCAAAAGAAGGTGATGCAAATGCCGATTGTTAACGTTTCGTCACTCATTCGCCACAAGATGCCACCGACCCAAGTTCCTGCTCGCTCTGGAACGCCAGAGTGCCGTGTAGACCGTTGAATCCACAGATAGTTCGTGGAAGGGTCTGGGAAATTGGGACTGAGGAGATAGCGATGCGTGGCTAGGTGCGGATAGTTACTCAATCGAGCCGCCGTCCGCAGTACGCCAGGATCATTCATGGCTCGATATGCACTAGAGCTCCTCAATTCCAAGTTCGAGTTTCTGCGTGAACAACGCCCGCCTTCAATCCGCGTCGCCCTTGCAGGAGACCCGATGAGGAGGCCTTGATAGCGATGACGCCAGGCCAATCACTGACAACCACGACGAAAGAACAGCGGGTCGTTTCAGCGCAGCTCCTCTGAGTGAAGACGGCATGTCTAATTGGACTGTGGTGTGTCTCGCTGGGTAGTGCTGATTTCCCCGCGTTGTGGTGTTCCTTTTTCTTTTTTCCTTCTGCTGCCTCTCACGCCTCTCAACTGTCCCGACCTGGCCATGGCAGACTGCATATCGAGCTGGGGTGGAAAACGCCATTACCATAATACCAAGGGGTGTTGGCAGACTGAAGCTGAAATGCTGAAGGAAGGATGATTCGGGCGTCCATGGAGCCGGTACGGCGAAACGGCCGCGGTTTGCTGAGAATGATACACACCACAGTTATCAATGATGACTGCCATCTCATCCCCATCCCAGGGCATCCCGAGTCTAGGCCCAACTATCGAGCGACACCACCTCGAGTGTGGTGCTGTTTTACTGGCCTGGCGTCTAGTGTCGTCGGCTGGCGTGGTGTGGCGATGGCAAGCCAGCAGGGCTTCTTGACTCGCTCACCGCTTCGGGTACAAGACGGACGTGGGGGACCTGGGCTTCGGTGACCTGGGCGTCCCAAGTTCGAAGCGGCCGGCGCCAGAGATGACCGGTCACAAAATTCTGGTGCGAAGTTTCGTTCTGAATGCCAACTCGGCCCTGGCTCTCGGCCGGCTTCGTTTCCAGAATAGTTCACGACGGAGTACGAAGTAGATGGCTGTGGCTCCGCGCCCGCCCCGCAACCAATGCCCGCCGATTTTGAGGTTCTGTAGCACGACAACGGGCTGAGAAAGGGGCCATCGCAGACGATGAGCAGAGCCATGCATGCCAGTCCAGTGCATTGCAGGCCAAGCGCAGGGCATGTGCAGCCAGAGATTCTCAAGATGGCAGAGAGAGCCGGTGAGATGGCTGGGTGGCTGCGTGGGACCTATTACGGGCAAAAGCAGCACGGGACGAGCTGTCATTGATGTTGTGTCTCGTCAGATGGCTGCGAGCCTGCGACAGGCGTGGCCAGTGATGAGGCCTACGCGCTGCAAGGATGTGGGGATTTTGACAAGGCCCCCCGGGCGATGGACAAATTGCTTGCATGGAAGCGAGTGAAGGGCCGCAGAGGGGATCTGTGGATTGAGGTCTGAGATGCCATCACAGTCGCATCCGTATCCGACGTTGAGAGTTGAGTGCCAACGTAGGGATCGTGTACTTCGTAGAGAGCACTGGAGCGAGCGTTGCAGAAGCCAAGGCGGTTGGACTTGCACTTGCACAATTGCACTTCCCTCGAGGGCATGTAGAGTCGGGTTGCAGTCGCAGTCGGGAACTGTGCGCCGAGTGGCATCTGGCTTGTCCACCGAGCTTCACCTGTGCCCTCGAAATACCTTAGCGGGCGGTAGGTGGCTAGGATGAAATGGTCTGTACTTGGAAGTGGTCTAGCTCTTGCTCAAGAACAGGCGCAGCACCACGATCTTCCTGAGGTAGCGTGCTACAGGTGCGTGTTCGCAGGTTCTGGCACGGCCGTTCTTGGTCGTACCGTAACGGACCGGACGTTGGGTGTCCGAAAATACATACAGTCAGTGATGACGGGTGGCGATGGGGACTGAAAGGTTGCGAATGAGGTCTGTGGTGGACTTGGCTAGGAACGGTGACTGCCACACGTGAGCAGGCGTTGATGTGTGAGTTGATTGACGCTTGATGGATTGGATGGCTCGAGGTGAAGACATTCGGCGTTGTATTCGAGGGTGGTTGGCGGCGGAGGAAGACGGGATGAGATGAGGAGACCAGGAAAATTACCTAACTGTCCAAGGTACGTACCGCATGGAGGAGACGTCGACGTCGAGACGGGAGCGAGTGGGGCATCTCAGACTTAGAGTATGTACGAGTACGTACCCATGACTAAGGAACGGGACGTACCCATGCTCAACGCTCCCCTTCCTTCTCCTTCCCGTCTCCTCACCTCACCGGGCTACGGAGTACATAAGGTACCTAGGTAGTAAACCTCACCTTTGCGGTTACCTTACCTAACCCTACCTTACCCTTTGCTTACCTTGCCTTGCATTGCCTGCCCATATATCCTTCTTACCTTACCTAGAGTTACGACTTGGATCGTTTTAGACGCGGTGGACTTGGCACTTGCACCATAGTCGGCAAGGGCATACCGCCTTCTTTGTTTCTTTTTCTTTCCGTTTGTGAACAAATGAGGCTTGTTTTAGTGGCCTGCAACCGCTGCGTCCGTGTCCTCCATCCTCGACACCTACACGTGTGTTCGTAGTATCTACGATTCGCGAATACCCAGGTACCTTGCTTGCCGCAGGTAGTAGTCGTGGGTACAATTAGTGTACCGTAGGTTAGTGTGGTAAGGTTCCTTGGCTTCACGATGGAACCAATCATGACTCTGCTGCAAAGATTCAATGTTGCAAAGAACGCGGGATTCCGGCTTGGGCTGGATAAGCAGTTGCCGTTTGTTTCCGCCGTCAAAACTTGGTCAGGTAAGAGAGATGGGCTGTGTCTGCACAATTGAGTTTCAAAAAAATGCTACCAATCGCCCAAATTAGAAGCATTTGAGTCCTCCCATCTCCGGACCGAGCATCACCCGCAGCAGCAGGATGGCATCCAACAAGACTCGAGATGGATCCTGGATTGCTTCGCTGCAGGATGCATGCTGTGCTGTGCTGTGCTGTGCTGTACTGTACACTCTGGTCGTTGTACCGTTGCATTTCGCATTTTTGCAGGCTCTGCTTCTCCTCTTCCCCCTCCTCTCCCCCTCTCTCCAGCCTCTCTCCCAGAGTTCCCCTCCCCCGTCCCAGCCCAGGTGCCTGCGTACTAGAATCTGCATGAGATCTATCTTTTCACGTTGCAGCCGGGGTCTGACCTTTTTCCGTGCTGCACCTCGATGGAATGGGGCAGCTACAGGGACAGAGGCACAGAGGATGGTCTCACTCAATCCCGATGCCCATTACAATCCCAGCAACATCACGGTGCACAGCAGCCAGGGCACCTAATCCTACACCCACCATGGTTTCTTCTCCTCCGTTCCTTTCCAATAGCCCGCCTGCAGCTTGCCGACTAGGCAGTTGTCTATCCTCAAATGTTTCCTCTGTGGAGGTTGCGGAGATGGAGGAAGAGAGGGGAAAAGATGATCATGCTCTCCGTCACTTACAAACCAACCGTTCTAAACTTACAGTGACCATGAAGCCAGCCTGCCTCTGCTTATCGTGGCTCTGCTTTAGCTCAGCCCGGAGGAAGCGGGCTTCTCGATGCTCATTCGCCCTTCCGCTTCAACACCATTCCTCAAGCCCCGGTGTGTTCCTGGGTCCTCCTTAACTAACCCATGTGCATGGCTGGGTCCTGGAAGAGCCCCCTCCATTAACGGCCACGAACCTTTGGTCAGAAATCAGCGCAGAACCACATGGCACCATCCAGGCCATACAATCCGCTCTCTGGGAACCCAGCTTGGGCAGCTTCACATCAAGCCTGCTCAGTGTCTCCCCATGCTGACCGGACGTCGAAACAGACAACTGGTCAGAGCAATTAAGATGAGGCTGTTTAGGCTGCCCGGATGCCTGTAAGTGTACGAGGAAAGAAAAAGCTCCGAGAGGATCGGTCGGTGTCTTGGTCGACCCGACAAAACAAGCCCTGTCTTTCTCCCTCTCTCTCCGAGTCTGTCTCTCCCGGTTCCGACTCCGACTGCCTCCACAGTCCACACGTTGCGATCCGGCGATGGTGACAGCCGCGCTGCATCCGTGGACTCGTGTCGTTGGATTTCGATGTTGATGATCCTTGATGGGTTGTCACTCTAACTCATCCTCAGTCGTTTGTTTCGAACCTAGATTCTATCTATTCTTTCCCTTCTGCCATCCCACCTCGTTCTCGTCATCGGCATCCCGAAAGCCCTTGTGCAACCAATCGATTGCAGACGGATAGATCAGGAAACAACGTACACAAACTGCCCTGATGGACGATACCGTCCCTGGACCTTGTCTTCTGGGTGTATGGTGTAGTGTACACTCCACAGTTTGTGTGTGAGAGGGAAAGAAAGTGTGTGTTGCCATACCTGACCGGACTTTACCTGACGTAAGGTAAGCTTCCGTGCCTGACCTGAGAGACTAGAGTGGAAGAAGGTCCAAGTCTGTCCTTCCACGTTGCTATTCCCAGCCTTCTCCCGATGCCGCCATGATCCTCTCAGGTCTTCTTCCACGTCGCTCACCTGTCCTTCTATCTGATCCAACACCAACGCCAACACCGCAGCCAACGCCGGTACACCGATATCAGCACCAAGCATCAAGAACCAAGCACCAGCACCGACACCAACAGCAGCATACCGCTTATGCCAGGCTAGCCAGTCCCATCCAGCCAAGTCAAAATTTAGAAACATCACAACGTCCTCCAATGGCTACCCGCAGACGCTCAGGTACCGCAGGACGCCATGCACACTAGACACAGACACACAACACACGCTCCCTCATTCACACACCCCTCTTTTCCTCTCGTCTGCTCACCCCCCTGTTCCTGGTCCTGTTCCTGTTCCTGTTCCTGTTCCTGAGTCTCTTCCACTCACCTCTCTCTCTCTCTCTCAGTCTCAACTCTCAACTCCTCACAATTCTCCCGCTCAGAAGCCAAGGCCTTCACCCGCCGGCCCTCGTCTCGTCTTCTTGTCTTCACCCCCCCCCCCCTCCTTGTTCATGGACCCCGACACACAACTCAACCTCCGAACGCTCCACCCAGAGATCCACCTATCCACTGTCTTGAACCTGATGCGTTGTGTGCAGCTCGGTTCGTTCGTTTCTTCCCACTCGTCACGGACGGTTTCTCTTGACCACAGACACCACCACACTAGGCACAGGAACCCGCAACTGACCACCACCATTCTCTTTGGCTCTTCTCTCACACATTCTCACGCACACACACACACACACGCACTTACTCGCTCTCAGCTTCTCGCCTCCCCCCTCCTCCTACACACGCGCACACCACACTAAAGCATCTCGACATCCTGTCCTGCATCACGGATCATGGCCACACCCCCGGAAAGGCCCCATAATATCCTTGCGGGATTATTCACATGCCGTCGTTCCCAAGCGGGTGCACGGTTGTACAGCTTATCCCTACCCTGTCTCTCAGTCTCTCCAAGCACACTCTTCCTCGTCGTACGGAATAGGTATGCACCAAGTTGTGTGTACATGTCTATGTGCGTGGTGTATCCGCACATCGTAGCTGCGTGGCTGCAAAGGTGGCCCAAGGTGCCACCGCCCGTCAATCTTTACATCGTTTCCATGTCAGTGCTGCCGCAAGTGCCGCATCCAAGGAACCAGGTGCTCTCTACTACGTTTCCCACCCCTACATGGCAGCTATATACATAACCCCAGGACAGCCGCCCACTATCTTCTGTATTCGATCTCCGCGAGCCTCTCTTCCTCGTCTCCAACCCTTCCCCTTCCCTTACTTGAAGGTCTCCAGCATCAACCGGCTCCCAACGTCAATCTTGGAGTCGTGGAACCTGATCTCTGGTCTGGTTTGTCTGTCATCCTGACCTGGTGCCGAGATCATTCACCCAAACTGTTTGTCACCCTTTCCTATAATCTCTTATTTTCCTTGAATGTCTATTTGTCGGTTTGTTCCTATTACGGAAGACCCTAAAAGCCCAGTGGTGCAAGTTGTACATGGCGCTCGGCAACATTTGAACACTGGCTTGTAATACGAACATTGGGTTGTTCCATTTGTTATATCGGGCTGGCCCATCCACGCCGAAACGGCATATAATACCTACTGGACGATGTCGACGACGAAACTGCTCTCAACGGTGGTTTGGCTTTCCAGCCTCTCGTTACCTACCAGAGCCTTGGATCGAAGAGACGACTTTACCGATTTCGAAACTGAGGAGGAAAGACAGGGCAAGGGCAAGGGCAAAGGAAAAGGAAAGGGAAAAGGCAAAGAAGGCGTACCGAATGTTCCCGTCACGACACCCGGACTCGACGCCCTGCCTACAACCGGAACCGATCCTACGCCTGTCCTCGGGCCTGGGACAAACAATGGGGATCCAAACAATCCCAACAATGGAGGTGTGACCTGGCTCAACCCTGGCACTGAACACTCAGTCTGCGATGCCTTCACCCATCTGCCGTTTTTATCACACCGACGATCTCATCCGAGCCCCCGCCTTACCTCACCTGACTGACTCTTTGGACACCTCCGGACATTTTCTTTCCGTTTTGCTCTCACTTGACTTACATATAAATTGGATAAAGAGCTAACGCATCTTCACAGCACCTCCCCCTAACGAGGAACCGCCCCCTCCTCCGGAAAACCCTCAGGTCCCGGAAAACCCTCCAAATCAGGATCCCCCTCCACCCCCTCCCCCACCAGAGGAACCACCGCCGCCGCCGCCTCCTCCAGAAGCGCCTGCTCCTCCGCCTTCGCCTCCGTCTCCGCCTCCGTCTCCCCCGGCGCCTACCACCACCTCGGTTGAGAGTCGAAGGCCAACGACAACTCCACGATCTAGTCCCGTAGTCTCAACTTCGAGACCTCCGGTGCCATCTGTCTCGTCTTCTCCAACCCCAATTCGCTCGTTTCCTCTACCGGTCTTTTCACAGCCGAGTGCACCCCCACCAAACTTTCCCCAGCCGTTTCCACGACCAAGCTCAACACCAAAGCTTCCTCAGTCAAGCTCAACGACATCTCTTATTGTTGTACTTCCGCCGCCAACTTCAGCTCCACTGACCACGTTGCCGCCACCTGCTCAGCCGACTGATGCTGGGAACAGGAGTTCAAACCTCCCGGCGCCAGCTGCACCAAGCTCAACCTCTTTGACTGACCAGCACGGCGCCATGAGCGGAAATAAATCGCAGGGTATTGAGGGCAACCGTGGCCTTGTGGTTGCTCTGAGCACTGTACTCTCTGTGCTTGGAGTGATCATTATTATCGGGGCCATCTTTCTCTGCTACCGTTACCGCCGTGGCCGCATGCCATTCAGCCGCCGGGGCAATAGCCCGATTGATGATGAGGAGATCGAATCGTGGAAGGCCTGCAGGACAATTGAGAAATGCACGACCGTGGTCGTGGATAAACATGACTCGGCTGGTTCTATTCGCAAGCCAGCCAGCGTGATCGTCTATCAAAATCACAACCAGCACCAGCCGCGCCCTTCAACGGATACCGCACCTCGCTCTCTGTATCACAAGCGGAGCATGGACAAGAAGAGTATTGATATCCCTCAAACTCCCGTTCTCGCACGAGCCCCAAACGCCCGCGTTGGCCTCACTGACGACGCCGTCGAGGGTGACCTCGCCTTCCTTCCATCCCCCAAGCGACAGAACTCCAGACTGTCCAAGTTGCCGTCCCCTCGTCATGGCAGACATCGCAGCTCTCGCAGCAGCGCGAGTGTCGGTAGTCTGCGCGAGCATTGGTATGGCTACCACACCGACACAGAAATGTCTCCCCGCCCTTCGGTGGACCCTTACTCCCGGATGCCTTCTTCGGCACACTCGGATGGGAGGCATCAGCGGGTTTACTCGTCTCCCTCGAACCCTCCGAGGCTTTCACTTGATGAGGAATATCACATGGGTGGCCTCTCCCCACGCCCTTTCCTACGGCAATCAGAAATTGGTCTTGCCGTAGGCTGAAGTTACGATTCACGATTCTACGCCGGTCTATGAGATTTCTCTAACGCCGAGCCTTGTCTTACAACCTACCTTTACGATTCTTGCAGGAAATCCTTCGCAACGAACCCTGCGGATGACAGGAGCACGCCACACGCTAGGCTACGACATTCGTTTCAGCCCTCGCGCTCTTCCCGCGGGACTGGAGAGAAGTGCGGGGTGTGCTATCGCGCGGGACTTTTTGTTTCATGTCCCGATGGATGGCAGCATATCTCAACTCCCCATGTGGCTTAACACCATCACGAGGGTGGTGGGTGAGGCCAGCTGTATTAAACTCAGAATGGAAATTCATGGCTCAACAACCCTCCCCGCCACCATTACTCTTCGGGCTTTCTTCGCGATGCCCTCTTCACAGTGGCACGCAAGGCTCGGCGGACGCATTTGATGCGACCCAACTCCCCTCTTATGTTCCTCTTAAGTGAGCGAGCATCATAACGCTTGATATTGCTACATCTAGCAAGAAGCTTCGATGTCTGAAACGACATCTTTTTTTCCCTTTAATGGTGGCTCATTGGAGTCACTCATGACGGAATGGTGATGGATATACCCACATGACAAACGGTCTACTTGAAGCTGCAACGCAGTCCATTTTCTATATTTAAGTCTCTAAATACTTCGCCGGGCAACTAAACTTAGCCCCGAAACAAATTCAAATACAAGCCATATACCAAAGTTCCACGGTCTAGATCTCAACGTGATTTGCGCGATGTATATGAACCCGAGGTGAACCGCGCCGGTGGCAATATGAAGTCGTGGCTTCAATGGCGCCGACTACTCTGAGAGGCCACAAGGAAGAGGTTGTCACAATGTTAGAACGGAAGCTTTTTGCGTGCGCGAACGATAGAGCAGAGCGCGGTTGCTCTGCTCACCATCCCATCTTTAGGCGGCAACCCTCACATCGACGTCGGCCACGCTGCTGACAAGACCCAAAAGTTCCCAAGAATCGCTGGTGAAACGCGGAACAAGGAGCATGGGGGTGAGAGGTGGTACTAGGTACTCCCACCTCAGCAATCTGAAAGAAGAGAAGGAGACCTTTCAACACAAATAGGTGCCGGGACTTGACTGACTGACGGGCGGGAGGGAAGGGGAGGGGAGGGGAAAAAGAAAAGCAAGATTTCGTGGCCAAGGTTTCGATGACACTCTGGTGTCGTGTTCATGGTTTTCCGTTCTTGCTCGCCGTGCCCCCCTCTCCCCTCCCCTACCACGGCGCTGACCACATTGCGACACCTGCCATCCCAGGATGACGGGCACGATGGCAGGCGGGACAGGTGAAACGCGAATGCTCTTTTTTCTTCTCCTTCCCCGCCGCGGCGCCGGCGTGGGTGTTGCAACACAAAATTGGCACATCGGGGACGAACGCGAACCGACGGGAGGAAGTCTGGAAGAAGGGCGGGGAAGATGTCCGGTCGTGGGTGTGGGGGCTATGAGGTGATGAGGTGAAGGATTCGTCTTTGACTTTTGAGTGGTGTCTTCGCATTTAGATACAGACACCTGAGATGCTTCTGTGCGTCATATTTGATTGTCACAACTTTTGGTTGGTGAATGCCACTATCGACTTGAAGGAATCGGATGGAAGTTCGTGAAGAGGGCTGCGGCGTGTCGTGTGTATTTGTCGGTTCATCATTACCCAGAGCGAGTTGGTATACTTATACTCGCGACCGTACAGTTCTTTCATTCCATCTTCTTTGCTTGGTTTGTATTATTCCCTTCGTCGTGATGTGAATTTCATTCGTTCGGGGAAAAGGAAAGCTGTCCATCTTCGGAGCTATCGGGGGCAGCTGAATGGAGATAGACTCCTCATCCCTCGGATGTTTCTTACTTTTCACATATTTTTTTTCCCTTTCGAGTCTTCTGACACCTGTCATGACGTTTTTTTTTTAGGTGTAGTTCACCTCGGTTTCTGATGACTGGACACTTTTCTCCGCGTGCGCGCGTCTTCGTCGTGTCATATCTGCGGGTTCACGATTTATTTCGGATGTTTGCGGGGAGAAGGGAGAAACATGGGAAGCAGGGGGAGGTGTATGGAGGCGAATTTCCGAGCTTTGGGAGTGTGCAATGATTCTAGATTCGTAAGTTGGGGCAGGACAAATCGGGGACGGGGGTTACGGGAGGTGTAGTGTGAGCTGCGAATAGCAGGGTCAGGGAAGATGCGAGATGTCCTGCCATCCCGCTGCTATTGGGATGTGCGTTGATGGTTGTAATGGAGATGGGTGGTGATGTGACTTGAGTTCCGTCGAACAATGTTGGCAGGCCGAGGTCAGTGTTGTAGATGGATTTGTGTAAAGATATCGGTCATTCTTCTTGGCTATCTTGCCATCGAAGAATTCCAAAATTGGATTCCTTGTGAAGAGCTTGTTCGTGGGTTTAGTCTCTTCTCATACTACCAGGTAGGTACGTTTGTAAGGTTCAAGCCAGTTGCCAATAAACAGTTTACTTCAGCTTAGATGGCCCTATTGGGCCCGATCATGGCGAATACCTTTCTAGGCGTTAAATGATGTCTAAGGCCGAGTATCACAGGAGCCACAGTCTGAGTTATTCATGCTCACATTAATGAGCAGTGAAATAATGAGTGAGTAAACTGAGTGTCATGAGTGAGTGAGTGTAATGAGCGAGAGTGTTAGATGAGAACGGCGAGTGAGTGAAGCCATGAGATGAGAGAATGATAGATGCACTTAACGCGTCCACATCTAAAAGCGGGTCCAGTCGCGTCCACTAGACCGCAAGACGCGCTGACCAACGACGACAGCGCACCTTAACCACTCGTTGTCCTGCCCACCACTTCGGGAACCGTCTCTCGAATCTCGAAGGGTTTTGATTCCACCTCATCTGGCGGCAGTGAAAAGGTCTGCTCGGCTACCTCAATAACTCAATTGGCCCTATTGCAGCAGCTTGGCAAGCTTAAGTATCCCCTGGTTCTTCGACAAACCACGGCTCATCTCGAGGGGCTTATCGCATGTTCCCTGCACATGAAAAACTTCAACATCTCGACTCACGGCCGACAAAATACAGTGAAATAAACAGCTCTTGAGGCCAGGGAAGGACGAGATCGGGTACTCCTTCATCGAACCCACGCGAATTCATGAGAAAGACGAGGCTTTTGAGGCCATCAAGCTAAGAGAAAGGGTCCAGGGGTGGTGTATGGAGTACAGATACAACTCCATTTCCTCCCAGTCTTTCCCCACAATAAATCCCTCCTAGCACCCGCTATCTCATTACCTTACTCAGTTCTCGACCCTCGACCTTCTCACTCGCTCTCACAAATCATGCCTCCGCGCAAAAGCGACGCGAGCCGGAGAAGCGACGTATCCAACGCCCGCTTCATCGTCATGGACGAGGAACCTTCCACCTCCACCACGCCGGCCAAGGCCACGGCGGCACCCGCTACCGCTGCCAACGCCGCCGGCACCCCGTCGTCAGCATCGGCGGCCAAGCCCTCCTCAGCGACGCCGTCCAGTGTGCCCGCGCCGACGCCCGACTCTGCCGCCGCCGCCGCTGCGGCAAGGTCGACGCCGGCGACGACGGAGAAGAAGGAGAGTCAGACGCATGACAAGATGGCCAAGGCGGATAGAGATGCTCTCACAATCGAGGTAAGAGGAGAAATCCGTGTGATGCTGGCGACAATGTGCTGGGCTTGACTAATTATAACGTAATCCGTAGGATCTCAGCTTGCCCAAGTCCATCATCACCAGGCTGGCAAAGGGTGTCCTCCCGCCTCAGACTCAGATTCAGGCCAATGCCGTCTTAGCCATGGGCAAGAGCGCGACGGTGTTCATCAACTACCTAGCTTCTCAGTGCGTCAAATCTCTCTTTAGTCACCATGAGATTCTTTGTCCAAACAGGCAGCAATGGTGTCCAGGAGCAGAGTCCATCTTTGTCTCGCATGTATGAAGCTAACTCATATTGTGATTCCTAGTGCCAATGAGATCACAACAAATGCCGGCAAAAAGACTGTCAGCGCTGAAGACGTCTTCAAGGCTCTGGATGACATCGAGTTCGGTTTTCTGCGAGAGCCCTTGGAGCAGGAGTTTGCTAGTGAGTTTGCCCTATCGTGTTGCCCTTGTCACCACTGAGGGTGTCCTTCAAATAAATCGTCAATCTGGACATCGCTACTCTATTTCGCTCATCTAAAGTACGCCATGAGAGACGTTACGACCACTAACTTGAGTCTCAGAATATACCCAAATCCAAAACGCAAAACGCACAAATTACCGCAACAAGGTAGCTGCCAAGAAGGGCGGTGCCGCAGCCGGGGCAGCAGGCACAGCATCAGCTGATGCATCCCTCCTCTCCAACCTCGACGATAGCGTCATGACTGCAGCATCCACAGACACCGCCCCCCGCTCAAAGAAGGCCCGTGTAGACGACTCGGCCATGACCGTTGATGAAGAGGCCGAAGACGCAGAGACAGAGCCGGAGGAGGAGGCTGAGGAAGAGGAAGACGAGGAGGCGGACGAGGAAGAGGAAGAAGAGGATGATGACGAGGACGAGGAAGGCAGTAGTGAGGAGATGCACGATGCGCTGGAGACGAAGGAGGGCGAGGGTAGTGACGTCGATGAGGCGCTGGACGGGGACGAGAGTGACTAAAGTCTCGTGATAAATCTCCTATTTTGGGGTTGACGAAGAGAATTTGAACATTGGTGAGGAGGACATGAGGTTACCTAGCGTGATGAAGGCAAAAAAAAAAAAAGAACGGGCTGCAACAGGGAGCTTCGGCCCCGGTTTTGGGTCATGGAAGGAAAGTAATGCGAATGATTCTTTTGATAGTACACATAGTTCGGTGCAAAGACGCCTGTAAGAGAATGCGATGCTGGTGCCCCTTTGTCATTCGTATCGGCAGTGTGTCGGCTAGGCATGGACTCTCAGCCTCTTCGTAAGAGCTGGCGAACGATATATCGCGGCGGCCCGGCCCCCTTCCTCGGAGATCCGCCTTTCAGTAACCCCTAGATCACGGTTCATCTGTACCGGAAGGAAACTACATTCTCAAGAGTCTGCTACTAATCTACGAACCTCCATGCCGGTAGGCTCATCGTCAGTTCAATAATCCTTTCTGTGAGAAGACTGTACACCCTATTAGCACTCAGGTGTTACGACTTCAGCCTCATCCCATGACGAAGAGCGAGAGTTAAACGCGTGTATACGCCACCCCCACAGGAAGCTCTTTACGACAGCAACCATTAACATGATAAAGGCTCTAGTATATGCGTAGAGAGGAAGTCATGATGTCAACAAGATACCAAGGGCAGAAGAGGCCGACGCTAATATTCAGAGATTATGGAACCTATTTGACACCAAAGTTTATAATTGGGGGGGTTCCATGGTGATATGTCGTACGTACGAGCCGTATACCGTATTCGCCTTTGAGCAGCCTCGAAAAGAAAAGCGTACATCAACGTCATGATCGCGCCATGGTCAATGTCAGTAAACATTGAGGGTTGCAAACGCCGACTGTAAAATATTTAAGTCCTAACTCAACTTCAAGGCACTATGTTCCGTCTCTTCGGATGACATGCGAGAAAAGCAAACAATAACGCCATATCGCATTTCCCTCATCCTCTATGATGCTTGGATCACACATACACTTCTTTTATACACAGACACCCGAACATGAAATACTGCTTTTAAATCAAAGCGACCATTTGATCCCATCTTTTCCGTTTTGACCTGCTTTTATTTCCGCCCTTTCCGCCATTCCTTCTTCAGCATTTCCTAACTTGGTGTTTCGATGGACGGTGCCCTCTTTCATCCCCTACAGTTCCTCCGGCTCGCCCCTGGTCATCGCTGCCCATGTCCTATTCTATTGCCCATCCTTCCTCTTTTACACATGAGAAGAAACCGGGGGGTTGGGGAGTTAGAAAGGTAATAAGAACCCCCATATCTCCTCACCACAAAGACGAGACGAAACGGAAAGCAGGAGCAAACAACCTTCGTGCACTTGTAGTCACATAGTAGAACCTATCGCAACTTCGGAGGCGGCTGATCGATAGTAGAAAGGCACGTCGGGTCCGACGAGGCTTCCGCTTTCGCCGGGCGGTTATCTCATCTTCAGCCTTGCCGCCACACTGACTCGCATTGAGTCCGTTGCAATTCATCCTCGCCAACATCACCCCACTACCATCAATCACCACACGCCACCACCTTTCCACCAAACACCCTTCACCATAGATCCTCCCATCTCTCTCTCTCTCTCTCTAGCTCGCGCGCGCGAGCGGCACCCCACCCCTCAGTTTTCCACTCCGGATCTCTGGGCCTCAGCCCACCCTCTCGACCGTTTTCGTCGCCAACTCTCAAACGGCAGACGCACAAAGGATCCGAGAAAAGGCGCGGCGCTTCCATGAGACATCCATCGCCAACGGGCTTTCCCTTCCGATTATCATCTTATTCTCCCCCGAAAGTCCCGAAGACGTGGTTCTCTCTTTACACATTCGCCATGCCTCTTTCTCTGCGCATTCGCACATTTTACACACCTCTCTCCCAACGGCTCCCCCCCCCCCCCAACCCCAACCTTGTTCTCCGCCTAAGGAGCCGCATCTTCGGTATCGTCAACTTTCATTACACCCTCCCATACGCCCTTGCTCTCTTACCCTTCTCTCCCCAGGTGGTTTTTTCTTCATCGCGTATTCTTTCCCACACTTTTCCGGTCACACTTTTCACCTAACCTCCCCCAAACAGAGCATGCGCCAAAAGGCGCTCCTGTGACTAGTACCCAGGGGAGAACTCTATCAAAACCTCAAGGCTCTTTTGCGTTTTTTCTTTCTTTTTCTTTTTTCTCCCCCGTTGCGAGAGTTATGGAAAATGTAATCCGTTCTTGTCGGCACCTTGGATCGGCAGTTACAAAACCCCCGTACACAAGAAAAGTATCCTTCCCTTTCTCTCTTGTAAACCATTGTTGAGATTAATATTCGAAAGACACGGAGTTCATCCGCCTCCTAATGTCTGAGAAAGTCGACCAACAATAATTGATGGACAAAGAATCAATCGTCCAACCACAGGTTAAGAGTTACGAGAGTAACCGTAGTGTAAGAGCACATGGAGAACAGTGTACACCACCTCGGTACCCTGTCCCTCCCCTACCTCCCCCTCCTTGAATACTCCTCCTCCATCTCTCCCCGGCCCCCCTCATTAAAAGAGTCCGAACTAGTTACCCAAAGCAAACTCATCCTTCATAACGGAAACGGGAAGGGAGGAGGTAGTAGAGGGCGAAAAAGAGGACCTTCGGCTTCGGATTCTAGTCCTCTCTTCCCTCGGCCGAGAGGGTTGAAAAGGGGGAGGGTTGTTCTGCCTCAAGGCACGTGTGAGAGGGACACTCAGAAAGAGGGAGAGAGAGAGGAAGACTAGACCACATGTCCCAAAACATCCCACATCACATTCACCAGTCAACCTTCTTTCACCACCTTGAACTATCTTCCCGTGGATCCCGGACGACAGAGGCGATGTGGAAGGGGGGGCCTACCTACCTACATAGCACATACCTCAGAATACTGGCGGTAAAGCGGCAATGATCTGTTTGTCGGGGAGGAGGGGGAGAGGGAGGTGTACGCCTAGGGACAGAAAGATCAGACACAGGTTTCCAAAACCTGCCCGCTGCAGTGAGTCAATGGACTGAAGAAGAGTACACAGACCCTTGTCTCACAACATGCCGGTCTTCGTCCCGATAACGAAGCCTTCCTTCTACCATGGAGAAACTCAAAGTCACGACCAGATGGCACATGCATCCTCCGGGGCACGCTGTTACCGGTCACCCTCGTCCATGCTCTAAATAGTTGTCCCATCTGAGCCGAGAGAGAGAAGGGAAACAAAGGTACAGGCGCACTGCAGACGCAGGTTAGGCAGTAACGTTGGTAGTATACGTGGGCCGGAATATTGAAAGGGAAAATGAAAAAAGCGTATTTGCATTAAAGAGAAGAAAATCAGAAAGCAGCACTATCCTCCAAATGTCCAAATGTGTCTCCAAACGGCCACCCCCATCTCATCTCTTGTCCGCACCGCCCGCCCGCCCGTCAGTCGTGCAACCGAGTTGTACAATCAAGAAACAAGGACAAGCAAAAAGGATCCCAGACGAACAAAAGCCAAACACGAGCCACAGGTGTTCGATCGACACGGCCCTCATGCAATCCAATCCCAGAGAAGCCTCCCTGCCACTGCCACTTTGCCGCGGAAGAAACGAAACAAATCCCACCCCGATGCCGGATCATGGCGCTTCCTGAGTTCCTGGTTAACCAAAACACGACGACCAATATCGAGTTTCACCCAAGAGCAATACACATACAACTCCATCGATGCTGCCGTATCGGCCGACACAAAGATAAAACAAGGCCAAAATCATTTGACCGCCGACATGCAGACTGGAAAGGGTCCTCGCCCATGTCAAGTGCCCCCTCCAAGGACGACCCAAAGCGCTTTCGCTGTCTTTGTAAAAAGGGTGCACCCTGGATTGTGGGTAAACCTTAAAACCATATTGTAACTTGTCCTCCTCATGGTTCTTCGCTTTCGTGATAACCTTGACTCCCTGTCAGAGAAGGGCCCCGTCATACCTCACGGGCCATATCGATATCAGAACACACCAGAACGTAAGTGTCCTTCAACGTGAGAGATGCTCTTGGTCTTGAGCATGAAAGCTCAGGCTTCAAGGATCCCAAAGAACTGGCACTGTGTATGGCCTCGCGGCCACGCCTTCCTCATTCGATGAGCTCAGGTGCTGCTGAGTAACGAGGCTCAATACTGCCATATTCGTTAACATTGCCGCGGCAGCTAATGTGGCTGAGTGATGTGTATTCAGTTTTGCGGCGATGTGAACGCGTGGACGTGGTATTCGTGTGGTATCGTGTATTCGAGAGGATGAGAAGGACTAACTAAAACAGCTCGTGAAGCGAAGCGAATCGGTGATGGAGGACGGCGATGGTATCAAACTGAAGTCGGAGGTGCCCGTGTGCCAACGGCGAAAGAAATCAAAAACAGTCGAAACAGAAAAAAAGGTGTTCATGGGTGATGATGAGTCTGCGAGAATCGAATCCAACAATGATCAACAGAAAAGAAACAATGCATCCTCCCTAAGATGCCAGAAACTTTGACTAAACCACGAATAGAGGCGCGTTACAGTGAAAGACCATTCCCTCCGCCAAGGAGCTGAGCCCCTGTGTTCCTGGTTCCCCACTACTCCTCTATCCATCCTTCTCGGCCAAAATGCTGTACGAAGACTGACAGGTCCGCAGCCCAAAAGCACATAGCCTCCACCGAACTGTATGCTTGGGTATCCTTCAGAAGGGCAGCAAGGCTGCCAAACCGGCGAAAGCCAGGGAGTAACCGCCGCCTCTATATATCAAAGGGACAAAAAAGTGTAGTTGGCACAACGCTGTTTGTTGTAGAAGCGAAATTGCGACTTGAACGGGGTCATCGTGTTTCGACTCTCTTCTCCGGTCCTCATTGAGGTTGGTTCGACCACCATTGGGCTGGCGTTTGCTGGTTGGACCAGGCCTGTGTCACGGCCGGAGATCCCTGGTTCGGCTGGGGCATATACTGACGCGGGGTTTGGTCTGTCGGGTAGATCCCTTGGCCGGCGGCACCGTAACTCTGGCCCATGCCTGGCATTCCCGAAAATTGCATACCCGGCTGCACGCCGCTGGTTGCATGTCGCAGTTGGGGAGCCGGCGACTGCTGATGCGGCTGCTGGCCCTGTGTCGTATATCCAGAGTAGTTATGTTGTTGAGGAGCCTGCTGCGTTTGGGGCCACATTTGACCAGTCCCTGGGTAGTGATAGCCCTGGGCACCCTGAGGCATGCTGCTCGCACTCCCGGCTGCAGGCAAAGTCGTCGGCTTATTGTTCTTTTGGGCAGATGGCTGAGCCATGCCTCTCATTGGAGCCTGGCTGATGGGATTCTGCGCATGGATCGATTGAGAGTACGGCGGGGCTGTCATCATCATTTGAGGACTTTGGTTGGGCACAATGCCTGACTGCGACGGCATATTGCTCGCCGTGGTGTGCGGCGATTGTGTTGCACGGGTAGCAGGAACGGCGGCTTCGCTGGTGGCAACATTTTGGACAAGATTCGTCGACTGGGGCTGCTCATGCGGCCTTCTCCAAATACCCTGGAGGTAGTCGCCTCGCATCTCCCGTTGCTGGTTAAGAGACCGGTTGTACTCGGCAGCGTGATGGGCCTGGGCATGAACTTCTCCAATCTGAGCAGGTCGAGTTTGATCCTGGTAAGCCGGGCCGGTAATTTCCTGACGTGGACCTCCCTTGAGAATTCCGCTATAGTCGCGAGGGCGGTTGTCACTGAGCTCTGATCCTAGTGTTATCACGGGCATTCTGGTCGTGGTTCCGGTTGGCGCTCCAAGCATACCTGGTTGGACGATTTGGGGTTGAGGGGCGCCGGGAAATTGGCTGGGTGTGTTGCTGTAGACGATCTCACCGTGAGGGCCACCCAGCAGGACCTGGTTCTGCGCCTCAGCTGCGGCTTCCCTGGCCTTGGCTGCTCCAGGACGCTTTTCGCCAGCGGGGTCGGCCTCTGTGAATCCTTGTTTACGGGCCTTTGTCTCCCAGTAATCATCCCGAACTCTTCTACCGTTGACAATGACGCGACTTCCAAACTGGCGGAACATGGATCGGGCCGTGACAATGGCAATTTGTCGTGATCTGTAAGAGAATGGCAGAATCTCCTGGCTGACGAGGTCGTCCTTCTCGGGTTGGCTGGCAATGATCTTGAAGAGCGACCTATTCTTGTTGAAAAGAAGGTAGGAATCTCGGTATCCCAAAACCCTCGCGCATTCAGTCGCCAGCATGAAAAGCTTATCCCCACGGTTGGGAACTAAGAAAGTTCGGCATCTGTATTCGCGGCCGCCCAACAACTGGCCATTGGGCATCACCTTCTTCTCTCCAAACTCGTCGATTTCTCTCGGGAGGTACTCGTCGCCGGCGGGGTTCAGCTGGTCGGTGGTATGATCTCTCACTGTAGGGAGAGCTTTCAAGGTAGTCTTTGTTGGTGTCGTCTTGGGCGGAGGCGAGGCCTGCGCGGGCGCGTAATTGACGGCGGCTTGACCCCCAGGCAGCGGCGCGCTCTGGTTCTGGGGGGTTTGCGGTGGTGGAATATTTTGAGGCATGTTGGCTACTGGGGCCTGACCGGCAGTCTCGGAAATGGCACCAGATGATTTGGACTTGGATGACTTCCCACGTTTTCTCGGGTTGGAGTCACCTACAAAGATACTAGTGTTAGTTTGTATCGCGTTGCGCGCGGCGGGGAAGGAAGCAAGAGGTTACACGCGCGACTGGTGAACAGTACAAGCATGATGGGGAAAAGTGAGATTCTGCATGGGAAGGACATACCGGCAATGCCTGCAGATGGATTTCCCTGGAAGTTGTCCGGGGAGCGGCTTCTTTTGATGCCGCGAGTGCTTGCGTTGAGCAGGTCTATACGATGATCAAAGCCGTCAGCATAATGTTATGGCAGGACAATTGTGGTAAGAAAGGTCATAGCCATGGCTCAAACAGGCGAAGGGGGGGGGCGCGCAAGTGGTAGTTGCGCATGGAGAAATGGTTGCTAATCCGGCCAGGGCCTCGCAGTGGAATGCGATGACGGCTAGCGAGCAGGCTGGGTGGAGGCGGGGGGCTTAAAACTGTGGAGGGGGGCGATGGATAGTGAAATAAGCAACATACCAGGAGAGTTGAGGGCAGCTGGGTTGATTGTCGCACTATCAGCTCCGTTCGGCTGAGTGGAGTACATTGAGCGCGCAAACGTCTCCCGGTAGATTCGTCAGGACAAGATCAGAACAACGAAAGACGTGTCTTGATATAGTTGGATTGCCTTCCGGCCGGGTCGCGGGCGAAGGCGACGCTGGGTCTGGGGAGGGTGCGTTGGGTGATGCAGGGCAGGCTTATGCGTGCATATGGTTGGCGCGAAGTTCTGAAATGTCCCTGGCGGAAAAGTATGTCGAGTAACGACGGGCAGGGGAAGCGGCCTGAGAAGAAATCGAAATGGAAGCTTTTTCTTGCCTTTTGTTCGCTCTTCTGAATCCGTACCGCAGGACAGGAATAAGAGGGTTATGGGGGCGTATGGCTAAGGAAACTCTGAACTCTAGATGGAAATGCAAGAGTTGAGTTGCAGCGCCGGTACAACCAAGCCGCAGAACTCAATAGAGTATGGGATAGGGTCTGTGTCCTTGGGGCCCGGGGCGTGACGGGTAGGTAGGTTCTTTGGCGAGAGGGCCTGTGTGTAGCAGCTTTGTAAGATGTGAGGAGGAGAAGCGTGTGGCGAAGATTTGCTGAATTTTCCTCCTCTCGATTTCCACGCGGCAAGAAGTAAAGCCTGTGTGTCTTGCGGCGTCTGAATAGTATGAAATGAAGCTGTTGATGAGCCCTTGTTTACGTGAACAAGGCCGCGAGACGCAAAGAATAAGTGTGGGCGCAGAATCTGAAGGCTGTTGCCGGTGGAGATGCGCGCGTGCGATGGTGAAGGAGGGAAGATGATGGATGGTTGGTTGGAGTTCGCAAAGACGTCGTGTGGTAAGGTATACCTATGGTAATTACGGATAGGATAGACAGATGATGGATGGACGGGGAGAAGTGGGCGACCTGATGAGAACGGCAAGGTCGTGGTACGGAGGGGGAGGGTGAATGGAAGGTGCCTCGTCGAATCGTGCCGTCGGGGTGTGAAGCCAAAGTACCCTTCCCTGAGCAGGCAGCCAGACTGAAGAGTCTGAGAGGTACTTAGAGGAAGTAAAGTAGAGCAGGCAGAGCTGGATGTACCTCTGGGTGTAGCGCGGCCTAGTCGGATGCTTGCGCTTGTCAACTTGCAGCCGAATGCCCTTCTGGGCGACTTCTGTGCTCCTGTCCCCGCGGAGGGTTTGCGCGAGGAGTGTGTGTCTGTGGTAGAGAGGGGTGGGTGAAGGAAAACGCGACTCCCAGCGAATGGAGGGGGTTTCGCAGCCTGGAAGCGACGGGGATTATCTCGTGGGCGAACGGAGTCGGCCAAGTACGATGACGATGGGTCGGAGTTGTCGATTATGTCGTCGATATCAGGGGCGGCGACAGCGACAAGATGCTGGTCAGGGTCTCGGAGACAAGTAGACCAGGGGTTCACGGAGCGAGGTTATGCGACGCGACGGTATGCGATGGAATGCGACAGGATGGATGGTGGGAAGCTGAAGAGAGCGAGGTGCGAGGTGCGAGGGCGTCGGTATCAACGGCGATTATTAAGAAGCAAAGGAAGCGTCTGTCGGCTGCTTTGTCGCTCTATTATTTGTTCGTACGCAGCATAACAATTTGTGAGGCAGCCTTGTGGATTTCTCGTGGCTATCTTCCGATGGCGTTCTTGTCCTGAGTGTAGGTAGCCCTGCCTCGGTTTGTCCTGGACGCGTCTTGGGAAGCGTGTAATAGAGTGTATCTGCAATTATCGCAGTGACCGAGAAAGGCTGGGCTGTCCAATTTGCTCAGAGCTGTCTGTGTATTGGAGCTGGATCTGGAGTTGGTGTTGGTGTTGGTGTGTGTGTGTGCCGCCTGTGTGTGTGTGTGTGTGTGTGTGTGTGTGTGTACGGAGTAGTATCTCTGACAGTGACAGAAGGAACTGGTGAACCCCGCGACCGGGAGAATGAGGGTCTAGTAAATCGCCAATGGCGGGAGGGATGAGGTCGGATAACGCGCAGCTAAGCAGGTCGCATCAGCAGGTGCGATGCGAGGTGATGGTGTGGGAAGCGGGCTGGAGCTTGGTCGATGCTAGAGCTGGGCTGGGATGGGCTGGTGCATGCGCAGAGAGAGTATCAGCAGAGCGAACAGAACGGAGTACGGATAGTAAGGCACTGGACCTACACCTTAGTGAGGTAGCGACTAGCAAGAGCGGCGGCAGGTGCAGAAGGCAGGTCAGTCGCAGATGTCCCGGCGCAACGCGACGTAAGGAAGATGGGAAAGCTGGGAATGAAATGGATTGGACTGGACTGGGACAAGGTCTCCAAGTTTTCTGGCTGGGGGTGTGGGTGAGCGAGAAGGAGAGGGGTGGGGGTGTGTAAACTGGAACGTGTAGAGGGTGTGGCGTGGAGGGGAAGGCTAAGGTACCGGGGGAGGAGAGAATTGAGAGTCGTGAGATTGGGATTTGGCATAGCTACCTACCTACTGCGTATGATGACGGTGACAGGGAGCGTACATGGACCAAGGCACCTACCTGCCTTACTCCGTCGACAAGTCTCAAATGGAAGTCACCAAAGAATCACCAAACCGAAGAACGCACAGAAGCTGCCGAGACCCAGAAGGAAGGAAAGGCGGCGACAGACGGGCGGCGTTTTTCGGGTGTGGCGAGCAATGGAAGAACACACCACGCTTCGCACTTTAATGGATTTTCCAGCGGGGAGGCAGCGTGCGGCGGGAATTGGAAGGGTGGGGTGAAGATTGACATTAGAACGGGGGTGGGTTTAGTTCAAGAATACATACTACTACGTATGTACAAGCCAAATGACTTGCGCGAGGAAGGCTCCGACGGGAATTTGGGAAGGCAGTGGAAAAGTGAAGGGAAGGAATGACTGGAGAAGAAAAAAAAAAGTCTTTTGCTTCCTTCCTCTGATGATTCCATCACAGCCAAGGAAGAAATTGACATGCAAGTGAGGTGGGTAAAAGAAAAACGGGACAGAATTGAAGGTGGCAGGGGTGTGCCCCAGTTCACGGTTACGAGAAGCCAGCCAAGAAATCCAAGACAGCTTCATCGATAAGTTGTAACTTGAACGTCGGCAAAGGGCGTGTGGTGTAAATGCGTTTCTGCATTTTGACATGTATTGCACCTGCACTTGAACCCAAGCAGGTACTGAATCCAGTAAGAACTTGGAAAAGAGGCTTGACTTGACAATAGAGTACCGGTAGAGAAGTAAACACTATTCACTATTCAGACACATATACTTAGCAAGCGGCCTTGAAAGTTGAAGTTGCAGATTGTAGTCATCACACGCTTCTCTAAACGGGTTCTCCTCCGTACGGTAAGGTATGGATGCAGGCGCAGGCGTGCCGCGTGCTGCGTGCCGCTTGCTGCGTGGTGAGAAACGGGAAAACGGTTCATTCATCAGCATGACCACTTTCTCCGACCCCTGCTCGATAATACGCAGTAGTATGCAGCCTGCTCGAAAAAGAGGAGCACATCCAACTCTGGGCCTGCCCATCTGGGCGCGTGGGCACGGACGACGATGATGCCAGGGAGTAATCGACAGGGATGCCATGCACCAATACCGGCACCAGCATCAGCACGAGCAGCAGCGCCAGTATCAGCGCCAGCGCCAGCACCAACGCTAGCAATGGAGCAGAAACACAATGGAAGCTGGTTTACGTTGTCCTTCCCCCCTCTCCATGCCCTCGGGCTGGTAGCTAGTTTGACCGAGTTATTGCTTTGCGGCTTGTGAGTTGCGAGTTCCCATCGTCTCTGCCCGGACTAGTAGCCGCCATAGGCAGTCCACTTCGCTTGACGGCCGGTCCGTGTTCGAGGTAAGGTGTTCCATTCGTACTCCTCCGTAGCGGCGTAAACGCAGTCGGCAACATGGGAGACAAGAGTCCAGCTCAGCTGGGGTCTTATGGATCTGAGACGGGGGGTCGGGCAGGCAAGTAAAAAAGAGAAGGGCAGGACATGGAACCAAACGGTGTAGAAGAGGCTGTACGCAGTAGATACTCTTCGCTGCCGCCAAAGCCACCTACAACAGAATACCTGGGAATATAGCAAACAGCCCAACGCCGCTTGACCCAGTCCAAGTCAAGGTACCTTAGGTACTCCGCCGACGTGTAAGCTACCTTACCCGATGGCTATTCTCAATCGCGGTCCCCGTAAATTCGTAATCTGTTGGAAAGAAGGCTACTAGACCAGGTACATGTTCCGATCCATGGATATCTCTCAGCGTCCATCATCCGCATCTGCATCTTACCTCACTTAGCTGGCGCCTGCATCTGTCTGACCGGTCGAACTAAGGTAAGCAGTAATAGAGCGATTAAGTGAGCGCGTTTTGCACGCGCCTGCATGATGGAGAATGCGCAGCAGCGCCGAGGAACGGGAAAGCCTGCCATGGTGCCTAAGGTGCATTTGTAGATTACCTACGGAGAACTAGATGATGATATGCGGGCATCGAAGGCAGGTGGCTTATGTAACGCACTCTCCGAAGTACGTGCTTGCCTCACTAGCAGCATGGGAATGTACGAAGTACCTACCCTTTGTGCTTTACGCGACCTGATCCACGACGAGAAAGTACCTCTTTCCGCGGTGCCTGCCTTATTACCAAGGGAGGGCGGGGGGGGGGGGGGCGTGAGTATGTCATGGAATATCGGGAAACTACCTACGAGAACCCACCTACACAATCTCAGAATTCCTTACAGAGAGGCAACCTGCATTGAGAGCCTACCTATCTACAACGAATTCCCTTCATGCCGAGTCTGCGATACTTGCTCCCAAAAGAACCTCCTTTGTTGTATGATCACGCTCCTTCGACCGTTCAACGCTTGACTGGACTATTTGTCGTCAACTGAGCATCGAAATGGTATCCGTCTGGTATCCGTCCAGGACGATACATCGTCGACTTTGCTCGGACTACTTCACGAAGCAATTTTTCATCTGTGTCCGTGATAGAAGCGCGCCCTGTTCCTCACACTCTACTCGCACTAATCTGCCAGGCTACGTCCGTATGGAGGAGAGATCCGCTTCTCTGCCCATTTTCCACTGCCTATGATCAAGATCGCGCAAAGCCGTCGTCAATGCCAACGACACCAACCGAAGGCAAAGCACCAAACACTCGGTCAAAGTCTTGGAACCAGCCACGCCTCTTGACTGGACCAAACCTTCAGCACCTACCTGGAATGGTATTTCCTTGCTATCCAAGCCCTGTCGATAATCCAACACCTACCCCGTATGAGACGACGAGTTTTGTTCTAGGTGTTATCACATTGGCCTCGCCCTCTTGTCGCTTTGCCGCCAAAAGACATTTCGGAGGCTACGCTTCCTGCTCTCCACTCCATATGACTTTGAATATGGCAATGTGCAGTACTGTCTCTGAGTCTAGCTTCTCTGGATCTCTGGAGTTTCGCATGTACGCATCAAACCATGCAACTACAGCTTGGTTTAATCACCCTTGCGAGATGCTCACTGCACAAGAAGTCCAAAAGGGCTTCATCCGACACCAAAAGTCTTGGTTAACGCCCACCGAGGCCCGCTCGGAGCATCACGCCTGGATACAGAAGAGAACCATGGAATAGCGACCTGGCATTCAAGCAGGCATTCACGCCCGACCACCCTGCCTCATTCGAAAATCTTTCTGTTCAGATGCTGCTTGATACTTGATATCTCAGAGTGGGTGACCCGTCTAGACCCCCCTTAGCCCGTCCCAGGCATCGACAGGGGTTCCTCACGGAGGGCTGCCCCCTGCCCCAGTCTCGCGACACTGCGACTGATTGCATTAGAAAAGAAAGCGGGCAGGATTGCTGCGGCGAAGTGGCTCCCCGGCTTGCGTAGATGAGGTGCGGGAGCGATCACTACCCATCGTTGAGCCCCAGAAGAGGCCTGGCGGTAGCCCATGCCGGCCACACTTGCCCACCATCTCACTACCACAACCACGCCCACCACGGCCATCACCCGAACCTCACATCCATGATCCCACGCTTTCACACTATGTGTACTCAGCAATTAGAGTGGGGCATAGAGGAGTCATCAGCTCAGCATGCCATCTGGCATCAACGTCCATGATCAAGAAGTCGGACGAAGTCTAGTCATTCAGGTTCGAGCAAAGTAGCAATCACTGCTCCAAACGAGCAGGGCGAATCGTTTGCTGCTTCAGAGGAGTTTACAGCAGAAACAGCCCGCTCTATCCGCACTCTCTCCGGCTAGTCCGGCTTAGAAGGTGACTCGATCAGCGTCCTTCCGAACAACCTTGGGTCAGCTCCTCTCTTCGTCCTTCGGCGTCTCCTGGCCGCTTTAAGGCCCCAAAGCATGGGCTCAGACTTGATACTCTGATTCGACTCAGCTTCATTTCCGCCAATTCGAGAAGAGTGAAGCACTATCACTGGCAAAGATGTCGTTTCCTGGTCCTCGGCAAGGTCTCCAAAAGCAGTATATGTTCACTCCTCGTCGAACGTCTATGAACTTCGGCCAAGCGTCGGTCCACGGCGTGTGATGCGGCCCAAGTTAGCAGTAGCTGGCTTCGGTAGGCAAACTTCGAAACAGTGCAGAAGGCGGCTGGGCGGCCCTTCACTAACAGTATGGAGGATTTTCAGTCAACAAGACAGTCTCATTTGCCACCAGAAGAGCAGTCTGCTGTCACCTCAGTATTATACGATTAATCACGCATGGAGAAAGGGAGCATCCCTACAAAGTAGTTACGAAACAACAGGGCGCATAGTTATTCTGTGTCTTCCTGACGCATTATATGCAGATAGCCCAACTTGGAATGTAGCACTACGCCATGCATCTGTTTCCCTCCGACATATTTACGAGGAGTTGCAACTTGCAAGACTTCAGTTTGACGACTCTGGATCCTCGTCCCAAAGACTGCAAGAAACATTAAAGCGGCGATTCCTACCAACCATCCTTAGCTCCTCGGAGCTACTTCGAGGATCTCGTTACTTCTAGGTTGGCCCCGCTGGTCGAAAGCAGCAGTTTTCAGCATCACCAGGCTATTCTCGAAGCAGCAACAATGTGCCGAGGGAACCATGGGGTCAATTGTCCTTGACGTGAAACCTTGCCTGGGATGTATACGGCGCGCAACACACAGGCGTCTAACGATGCCTTGTCGACTTGCTGGTCAACCCAAAAGGAGTCTATCAACTTTTGGCTCAAAGGTTGTGTAACATGAAGAGCAATCGAAACCAGAAGTAGCCGGCCGCTGTAACGATTCCTTCAATATGGCAACCAAGTCTCGAGGCAAGGTAGTGCCATTCCGCTGCATCTCGATATCCGGTATCCGTACTCCGTACGGAACACACGCCAGACGGCCAGTCGAGTGAGGTCGACCGTCGGGCACAAAGTGGTTCAAGAGTAGAGGCGGGAAAATTCCCGACACTGACTCGCTCAATGGACAAGTCCCGTCGCCGCCCTCTTTTCTCGCACAGACACCGTTCTTGTCGCCATTAATCTGTTCAGCCAATCGCTCCAGTCTGCGTGCCATTCTGACTTACCATCGACTAGGACCCCAGCAATGGCGCACACGCTATCGACGTCGACCCCTGTCCACAATACGGTTGAAGGCGGGCGAAACGGATGGGATCAAGGATGGTCTCCGCCAAGGTGCTCCTGCTAGCCGAACGTCGTGCCTTTCACGGGGCGTCTGACTTCTGCAAAACGACGGCCTCGTCTCCGAGCATTCTTACACGAGCAAAGATGACATGCGGCCCTGGTCTCGACTCGTGTCTCTTGTCTCTTGATCGCCACGGACGAAAAGAGGTACTAATTTAGACTCAAACCTCACTCTGCATATTGATACCTTACGAGGGGCGTAAAAGGGTCATTACGGATCTGTCGAAGAGGAACTCAAGGCCCTAGCAGAAAGAATAATTGCGATGCTGCAGCAGCTACTTCGGCGTACGAATCATAACTCAACGGCAATGTTACAACACGACGCCTTCGTCAAAGCAGGCGCCGGACTTGAGGAGGCCATCGTTGCGTCGTCGCACACGGCTCTGACACAGATGAGGTCAGCCCGCAGCTCCTATTATCCTCCATTACCCGCGGCTTCCTCTCGTCTAGAGCTTCCTGGTAAAATGCTGCATGCCAGCCGCTAGCAATCATTTCGATAACATGAGCAATAATGGACCCGTTTATCACATCACGCGCCACATTTAGAGGCGCGACCGGTGCCGCTTAAGTTGGCTAGACAAGAGACATTTCGTCATCATCTCGACACTGGGGAAGCATTGCGGACGAAATAACTGCCAAATGTGTTCGTCGAGCTGAAGCGTCCTGTCTATCTAGCAAGGAGTCCGAACCAAACCTGGGCCAACAAAAACAGCACAGTCAGGACGGTGTACCCATCACATGGTCAGTCTTCAACAAAATCGTCGCAAGTTGGGGGATGTGAAATGCTACCGTCGGCGATTAGCTGACCGAAAAGGTTAGGTAGGACAAGGGCGATGCAAGACACTGCAGCCAAGTCAAGCAAGCAGGCTGTGCTGATTTGCTCGAGCTTGACTGGGGTTTCCATTCATACAGGAAATGCGATTTTGCACACTTCCCCTCCTCCGGGGTTCTCTCGTCCAAATCATTGGGCTCTACTACCTGTCATTCTGTCTCGAAGAGAGCAGATAGGTTTCAGCTCACAGGCGACAATTATGCAGACCAGAAAGCAGCGAGTACCAGCTATAGGGCCGCGTACGGATAGGTGAGCATAGTGTCACGGATCTGCCTATGGAAAGTCACATATGTAATGCGATTGCCGACGGTCCAAATCGCAATGGCCATTACGGAGGAGTTACGCGGATCCGAGACCTTGGAGATGATATGCTCGGACAGCCGTTGTGCAAGAAGACAGGACGGCAGAGCAGAAGCACATCTTGCATTGGCCACAAAAGCCTCTGGACTTGCATCGTCCCTCATCAGGCGACAGCGGAGCATGCGACTGGCAGCTCAAAGATGCTTTGGAGTGCTGCATGGGTCTCCATCGCTGACGGGCATCACGGACGTTCACACATCGACAAACGTCGTCACTCATTGGCTCCTGGCCTGTGGCCCTAGCCTGGTCTATATATCAGTATGCGCCACAGCTGAAACTCGATACCAACTGCCAACCCGTCATCGTAAAGGCGGCGATGGAAATGAACTTTTACAACCGAGAAGAGAGCGGTCAAGGAAAGCAACGACGCCATAGCTATCGAGACCGCAAAATGGCACTTGCGCGGAGACGGTGCTTCACTAGCTTCGTCTCGGCCTCTGCCCAACGACAAACTTCGAAAGCAAGACGCAAAAAAGAGCGTTTTTCTTAGTCGTGAAGAAGCTTCCACTTACTCGTGTCTCTGCAGCGGCCTTGGTCGAGTCTTGACGTCGACAAGCAAGAATTGTCGACGAGTGGATGCGTTTCAGCCGAGGTGGCTCAAAGCTGGGATGTGTGCATATCGAAATCGAGAACGAGGAAGGATTCCGCCGAGACGACTTCCGCAGGGCGGAGATGCCTCGGACATAATGGAAGCAAAAGACCGGTCAACCACAGAGGTCTCGCGTGGCTTTGGCCAGATTTCCCCGCTTGTTTCGCGAATGATCATGATGGCCAGGCTCTTGCTTGTCGTTACCTCGCGTCAGGGTGTCGCGCCTCTACAACGCGTCCTCCTCGGCAGCGGCTGAGAGTGCAGATAAGGAGCGGAGGGACCACGGTAAGATATGCTGACGCTACTGCGAACCAGATGACTCAACAACTGGACAGTGCCCCGGCAGCACAACAAAGCTGGACAAATCAAAAGATCAAGAGTGATGGGATCAGACATGCTTGTTCGGGAGGAGGAGACAGACTGTACGTGGGAATCTTCTGCCTCGGAGAAAGGTGGTGTGAAGAATCGAGCTTACTGCGTAGCTATACAATACAGCTACTGCACAGTATGGCCCTGTGCCCTCCAACAAGGAATGAACAGGCATGGGGCAAGGCATTGGCGGCAGCGATTGCGAAGATGGAGGGGAGAGCCATCGACGAAAGGATGGCCTACTGTGTAGAAACGCCTTGGCTGTTGGTTCACCCCGAATCCCCGTATGCGATTGGATCAACAAGTCACGTTCATGACCGACGCACAAGCCAAGAAAGAAATCATGGGTTCAAAAAAGACCCCACACTCATGATGGATGGACATCTGTTTCCTTTCGCATAGCATGAGCAGGGCACGGCCTTGTGAGCAGTTAACCAGGGGTTGATGGTGATGGAGGGGACGACCGGCGTGGTGGTGTACAGCAGACACCAGAGGTGCTGCTCCCTTTCCGTCCTTTTGGGATGACTTGATGCAAGCTAGGAAGCAGCAGTGCCTGCAATACTGCTGCAAGAGTAGAAGGCGATGAAAGGGTTTAGAGAAACGAAACAACGGACGAAGAGGGTTGTGGCTATGGGTGGGCGAGTTTCCACACCTCCAACCAATTTATTCTCCCCGAACGAGCCGTGCCAGTCCAAATGCACGGCAACAACCGAGAGGTTGTTATCGTGGTCCACAACAAGCTGCCGGTAGTGGATATGGATGGGTGGATGGGTGATTGGTGGTGCAGAGAAGCTGCTGCTTCTGCTGCTGCCTCTGCTGCATCAGCCTCGGCAGGATAACCTCTTCCAACGATGTATGGGCACACAATACAGGGAGACACGGGCCCGTGGAGGCAGAGGATATTGCCAGGGGAGGTGCGGGTAGGTGATGGCAGTCACACATCTTGAGCTGTCCTGAGCTATCCTGAGCTGCCCTTGGCTTTCTTCTTTCCCGGCCTCAACAGCGGCTCATGGCCCTTGCGTCTGGGCCTCGTCTCGGGAACGGATAGCCATGTTCCCACTCTGGATGGGTGGTGTCGAGTACATGCCCACTGCTAGCTGTGATGGGTGGCTGTCAAAGAGAGAATGCCGGCACAGCGGCACCCAATGGTCTGGGGTAGAAGACAAGTGGGAGGGCTGAAGCAGAAGAGGCCGGCGAGGGGTGCTAGGTACATAGGTAGGTGCTTTCGCCAACGTTGAGGCTTGCCGCTTATCATGCTGGGGTGGACGCCAATCGCTGCCCATTGCTATCCGTATAAGCTATTTCCTTGTATGGGGTAGGTAGTGTGTTGTCTCGGTAGCATTAGTATGTGTCTGTGAGCTCATGTTGAGCCAGTGGTGAATGTGATGGTGCTGTTCATTTCTACATCGAGGTTATCCTCTATTGCTTCCTGACGGGAATTAACAACACCAGTAAGTGAAGCCCGCACAATAGATGATTATAGGGCTAAGTGACAAGCGAGCCTCGATCCGCCTATGAACTACATGCTATCGGTCTGAAGAGAATTTTGAGAAGCCATGATGATGACGGTAGATTTTGGTCCTTCTTGCTGTTGATGGCTGAACAAGGCATGCCTTGACTGAGATTGGCACCGGCCGGGGAAGGTGACTGGGGGGCGTTGCTAACGGGACGGGAGACTGGATGGACGGGGGCGGAAACGACTTACACGGCGAGGGGAGTAGGTACTCTGTACTCCCTAACTTCGTACGGAGACCGGGGCAGTGACACTACAAGTTGCAAAACCTACCTAAGGTAGTTACACCTTACAAGGTCTGGCAGGTGGACATGGCCCGCTGTGTTTCCTTTTTGCAGTGCGGGAACTACCCTTTGGACCCTGGCTACCCGCTCGTGCAGCAGCAGCAGCAGCAGCAGCAGCAGCAGCGAACGCTCATCTATTCCCCCATTCCATCTTTCACGTTCTCCCCTCCATCCCCTCTACTACAATATACTGTACCCATCCAGTGCCATCCCTCTTCCCCGATCGAAACCCAGCTGCCAGTTCCAGTTGAAGAAGGGGGGGGGGGGCGGCCCTTTGTTCCCCCAGTTTGCGACGTGCCTGACCATTCGCAGTTCTCACACCCCCTGAACCTCTTCTTCTTCTTCAGCCTCCTCCCATCACGCTCCCAAGCTCCCCACCTTCACCTAGGTACCTCCCCTCCCCTCCCCTTCCCGTCTTCGACCTGCCCTGCCCTGCCCTGCCTTGCCTTGCCTGCCCACCCCCTTCCCCTTCCCCTTCCCCTTCCATGTTCCCTCCAACTGCAGAAGAGCATCTACATAGCTATGGAGATGATCTCGCCCATCACCTTTTCCTTTGTGGGAACCCATTCAGGCATGGTCGATTCCGATCTCCATCGCTTCCTGTTCGCAGACAACACCCAGCAGCCAGTAACCAGCAGCACCAGCAGCCAATATACATCTGCGGGTGTCTAGCCGCTGTGGAGACACGGCCACCACCCTTCCCTTCACCACCACACCACCTCTTACACCACCATGAACCATCACACCCCCAGCTTAACATACTTACATATGTAAGTCATAATAGCTATGCCTCTGCCCCTCTCTTTGGCCAACCCCCGTTTAATTGTTCATGGGCAACGGTTCACATCTCCTCATGTACGCTTAGGTTGGCGGCCTGCCATGCCCTCTCCAAGTTCCCTGGTGGAGGGACGGGATATATGCATGCCTTCATCGTTTGGTGGTTTGCTTTCTTTTTTTTCCCTTTTCCTTCATCTGGGTAATCTCTGATTCATGCTCTAGTAGGCCTACCAAGGGGACAAGAGGGGCAATCAAGACGATGTCACCCTTTCTTCCAATACGTCCAAAATACATCGTCATCCATTCACGTCTGTGTCTCTCTTCCCCTTCCAAGAGCTCCCATCTACCTTTTGCTACAACCATCAGACGCCGAAAGGGCCCCTAATGTTTCCTTCTTCATACGTCGCCTACCTCGTCTTACGGGCGGCCATGCGTAACGTAACCTAACCCTCGCCGGCGTCCGTGGTTTGTTTGATCGATCATCGCGGGACCCTCCAACCGGGTCCCATCGCCGACTGGTGTGCCATTCTGCCAGCCAGTGGCCGGCTTTTTGGGACAGACAGCCTCGGGGGCGTTCATCAACTCTCACAGATACACGGTAACCGTACCAGTCGGAAGGACAATTCGCGGTGCAATCGACACAGCGGTACCATCGGCACTTGAACATCACGTCGCTTCTCTCGGTTGCCATGGCCAGTGTAACTAACTACCTACCTACCTATCTACGCAATACCTTATACTGCCTTCCGGTCGACGGAATACCACCAGGACCAGGACCGACAGCGATGGACCTTGCTAGACGTTGTGTCCAGACACGCGAGAACCGCCATTGGCCCCCGTACGCTTCACCTTGGCCACTCCGTGGCGCAACATGTTTCTTTCAACGATTCCCGGTGGAGACGATTAACACATTTGTAAAACAGGTTTGGCCCAGCCCGTGACAGTCGCTTTTTTAGCTCCCGCCTCCGCACAGATGTGTGCGTGTGTGTGTCGTCGTGGATTTATGCCCCGTTCCTATTCTGTCTCACCTTCCTCAGCTTACGGTATTTTACGACTCTTGCTCATAGCTTATTCAGACGACGAGCCGAACCTAGGGAGGTTGTTTGCTCTTGCTTTCATGCGGCTGACTCGTACGCAATACGCTGCGAATGCGACGGGGCGTGGCCCTTGGTGTGGCTCTCGGGCCCTTGGACGTCAACCTCAATGTCTGCTGATGCCCAGCAACTTGATGCTGGAAGCACCAAGGCACTGCAGAAGAATAAGCTGCTTCGGCCAAGGTTTTTCAGGGTCCCACAAAGCCCACGTTTTCGAACTCTTTACCATCTGCGATGCACTGCGATGCAGGAAGAAGCCCCGAGTACCACAATCCCGGCCTCCCGGCCGAAACGATATTTCTCTATTGTCATGACTTGGGAAAACTCTCATGGCCGAGCCGCTACAGACTCGATAAGCCCAGATTGGGTTTCTTCCTCAATTGGCCTGGCTCCGGCAATTCTTCCTTTTGGACCGATGGAAGATGGAAGATGGAAGAACAATGGACAGAGATGTGAACGGCCCAGCCTTCTGCAGCCGACGTCTCATCTCTGGTTCCTGCTGGTCAAGCAAAACCGTTTTCTCACTCACATCCTGGTGCGTTCCCGCGCCTGGCCAAGAGTTCTCGGACGCCTGCAGAAGCCAGCCTGGCCCTTGCCATGCCATGCCGCCCCCATCCCCTCCCCTTCCTTTCATGATTCTCCCCCGTAAGATCGAGGGAAGGGGACTACGGTTTCCAGCAGGATGCAACGCTGACATGAGGGCCGTTCCCGCCGTGGCCTCGCGAGCGATGTGTGCGTGCGTGCAAGTGTGCGTGCGTTCTCCCCTCCCCCTTGGCCGCCTGGGCCACGGAACCGGGGCGGCCGATCCAAGCAGGGCAACCTGACCTGACATGGCGTGGCAAAAGCGGCCAGAGGCCGGTTAGAGTCCCCGTAACCGTAGCCCTTTTCTTCATTCTTTCGTGATTCCTTCCTGTAGATCATATCATGGGCGAAGTAAGGTAAGCCCATTTGGTGATTGATAACCAAACGCGGAATATCAGTAAGCAAAAGCTTTTACAATCCCGGTCTTCGCGCCGCTCTGATCCCTCGATTAATCGGTTTTCTGTTACGGATTTTATTCCGGACGGCACACATACACACACCCCTCCCACGAGTTGGATTCTTTTTTCGAGGAGAAGGGAAAACGTCACGTTTGAGGCGGCACACACTCTCCGAGCACACACACACACAAACATCCACATACTTACAACCACACAAACACGAAAGACCAAGCACAAGGGGGCGTGTCTACGAAACAGGTTGGTTTGTTTCCCGATTGATGGGACGAAGTAATCCCATTCATCGCTTCCTTCGTCGTTCTTATTTTTGGATATTGTAGCTTCTTATTCTTCTTTTCCCCCTCCTCTCCTCTGTGTAACCAGCGAGAAAGCGTCAAAGTTACACAAGCTTTATTTTTATTTTTGCTTTTTTTTTCTCTCCCTCTTCCCGTCGTGGCGCCCGCCGTGCGCTCGTGGGCGGAACTGGGGGCGCCCAACGTAAAGAGACAGAGACTCGGGAACGACGCCGTGCGACCATGCTCGTCGGGGAAGACAAGAGACGACGCCGACGACGACAGAGGATCACATGGGGGAGTCGGGTAGCTTTGGACCCAGCGGGATTGCTTTCTTATCTAGGTAGTCGGCGGTTGAATCTTAACTCTACGCGCTTCTCGTGGGCATCTCCAAGTACAGCGATGCTTGAGTACGAGAGATTCGGCTCGTCGGCTTATAGTAACTCTTTTTCACAATACCCATCCGTCGGTCGACAGAAGGGAGAACGCGGCGCGCCATGGTGAGCCACCATGACAAGCCATTGAACAATCGAAGAGTGCCCGTATACGAGATTCCCTTGGTGACTTGACTCTCCTCGGGCCAGCCTCATCCGAGTCCCGCGTCGACTAGCACAAAGATTTTGCTTCCCGATGAGGCTGTCGGCGAGGACAAGACAGCCCTCCTTAAATTAATGGTGACAACACGGGTTGGCAAGCCTGTCGCGTCCAGCTGCTGTCGAGAGGTGCGAACCACGATATTGATCTTGGGGTGCACGGCATGATGCGTCGTTCGGAACCGAAAGTCTGCGGTACGTACCTACCTTGGGTACACCAGAACTGAGGTGTCACGTCTGCCCGGTGAGGTGGTGACGGGAGGTGATGCAATGACGCTGATGGTTCCATTATCGATAAGAGATAGGAAGAACGGACGTTCTCGATAAGGTAAGGAACCGTTCAAGCGCCACAGGCTTCCTGATTCGTTTGTCAGCCGCCCCACGGTGACCGCGCCTCACCTCACTTCAATTTTCATCATCAAAGAGTGCCCAGCCCAGTGTGAAGGGGCGGCGAAATAAATAAATTCAAAGAAAATTCATCGCCATCGTCGCTAACTCATTTTTTCGACAAAAAGGCGACTGAGAAATCGACAGGTCAGAAAAAATGACGAGTCTTAAGCGTTCGTTCGAGACGGACCCTTTCGCCGCCAATATCTCGAGCAAGGTCTACGTCCGTTCGACGAGAAAGGGCAAGGTTCAGAAGATTGTGAGGGAGGTTTACCTGCGTCAAGATATCCCCTGCTCGTCAAAGCTGTGCCGGGTCTGTCTGCAGACGGCGCCCAGAGATGCAGCCAACAATGGTGAGTTTACCCCATTTTCGATTTACCGCACGAACATGACAACTAAACAATGCCTTCCAGTTCAACCCTTCGTTCTCTCTGACAAGCCGGCGGGGACGAAGGCGTTCCCCCAGGGGCACTACATCGTCCCCGACACCAACGCGTTGCTGAACGCCATGGATCTCTTTGAGCAGAGCTCGGCTTTCTACGACGTTGTCATTCTACAGACGGTGCTCGAGGAGCTGCGCAACCGCTCGCTGCCCCTGTACAACCGCCTCGTCGGTCTCACAAAGAGCGAGGACAAGCGCTTCTACGTCTTCTTCAACGACTTCCGCCTCGAGACGTACGTCAACCGGGAGTCCAATGAGACGGTCAATGACCGCAACGACCGCGCCGTGCGCAAGGCGGTGAAGTGGTACGCCGACCACCTGGCGCAGACAAAGGCCAAGACGGTGCCCGCCGTCGTGATGCTGAGCGACGACCAGGACTGCCTGAGGAAGGCCAAGACCGAAGGTGTCGCAGCCATGTCACTCTCCGAGTACGTCGGCGGTCTCGAGGATGGCGAGAGGTTGCTGGACATGATTGCCGAGTCGCGGAACTCAAGCTTTTCCAAGAAGCCCGCCGGCCCGATCTACCCGGAATACTTCACCATGTCGAAGCTGATGACCGGCGTCAAGGCCGGTCTTCTTCACCAGGGCATCTTCAATGTCTCGCCGTACAACTACCTGGAGGGTTCCATTCACGTACCCGCATTCCCCAAGCCTCTCATCGTCCTCGGCAGAGAGAACATCAACCGGGCCGTAAGCGGCGATGTAGTCGTGGTTGAGGTTCTGCCAAAGGACCAGTGGAAGGAGCCGTCGACCAAGATCATCGAGGAAGAGGCGGTCACGCGCGACGAGAACGCCGACGGGGAGGAAGCGCAGGACTTCGTTTCGGAAAAGGAGCGCAAGGCACTGCAGGAGGAGGTGAAGAAGACGCATAAGAACAGCACCGAAGGCCGGCCGCAACCGACGGCAAAGGTCGTCGGCGTCATCAAGCGTAACTGGCGGCAGTATGTCGGACATATTGACCCTTCGTCTGCGAGCAAGAGCGGCGGCCAGGGCCGCAAGTCGGACAATGTTTTCCTCATCCCCATGGACAAGCGCATTCCCAAGATCAAGCTGCGCTCGAGACAGGTTTCCGAGCTTCTCGGCAAGCGCTTGTTGGTCACGATTGACGCCTGGGACCGCGATTCCCGGCACCCCGTGGGCCACTTTGTGCGTTCGCTTGGTGAGCTCGAGACCAAGGCCGCGGAGACGGAGGCCCTCCTGCTGGAGTACGACGTGCAATACCGTCCCTTCCCCAAGACGGTGCTCGACTGTCTGCCAAAGGAGGGCCACGACTGGAGAGTACCACAGAGCCTGGAAGATCCCGGCTGGAGGGACAGAGAGGATCTCCGCAAGCTCCTCATCTGCAGTATCGACCCCATCGGCTGCCAGGATATCGACGACGCTCTCCACGCAAGGCCTCTCCCCAACGGAAACTTTGAGGTTGGCGTCCACATTGCCGACGTCTCCCACTTTGTCAAGCCCGCCAATGCCATGGACACGGAGGCCAGCTTGCGAGGCACCACCGTGTACCTAGTCGACAAGAGAATCGATATGTTGCCGATGCTTCTCGGTACCGACCTGTGCTCGCTGAAGCCCTACGTCGAGCGTTACGCCTTCTCCTGTATCTGGGAGATGAATGCCAACGCAGACGTCGTCGGCGCCCGCTTCACCAAATCCGTCATCCAGTCCAAGGAGGCATTCAGCTACGAGGCGGCCCAGCTGCGCGTCGACGACGCCTCGCAGCAGGACGACCTCACCAACAGCATCCGAACGCTCATGATGCTGTCCAAGAAGCTGAAGCAGAAGCGCATGGACGCCGGCGCCCTCAGCCTGTCCTCCCCCGAGGTCAAGGTGCAGATGGAGTCGGAGACGTCGGATCCCATCGACGTCAAGACGAAGCAGCACCTCGACACAATGTCCCTCGTCGAGGAGTTCATGCTTCTCGCCAACGTCAGCGTCGCCGCCAAAATCTACGAGGCGTTTCCCCAGACCGCCATCCTCCGCCGCCACGGCGCCCCGCCAAAGACAAACTTTGACGAGCTCTCGAACCAGCTGCGCGTCAAAAAGGGCCTCGAGCTCCGCGTCGACTCGAGCAAGGCGCTCGCCGACTCCCTCGACACCTGCGTCGACCCCGTCGACCCCTTCTTCAACACCCTAGTCCGCATCATGGCCACCCGCTGCATGATGTCCGCCGAGTACTTTTGCTCGGGCACCCAGGCCTACCCGGAATTCCGCCACTACGGTCTCGCCTCGGAAATCTACACGCACTTCACCTCCCCCATCCGCCGGTACGCCGACCTCGTCGCCCACCGCCAGCTCGCCGCCGCCATCGGCTACGAGGCCATCCACCCGGCCGTCCGCAGCCGCGGCCGCCTCGAGGCCGTCTGCAAGAACATCAACGTCCGCCACCGCAACGCCCAGCTCGCCGGCCGCGCCAGCATCGCCTACTACGTCGGCCAGGCCCTCAAGGGCCGCGTCGCCGAGGAGGAGGCCTTTGTCATGAAGATCTTCAGTAACGGTTTCGTCGTGTTGGTCCCGCGGTTCGGTATCGAGGGCCTGATTCGGCTGCGGGACCTCGCGGAGCCCGAGCCCGAGAGTACCTTTGACGCGGAGAATTATGTGCTTACCACGAGCGGGAGCAAGGAGCTGCGGGTGGAGCTGTTCCAAAAGGTCAAGGTCAAGGTTACGGATGAGAAGGATGAGATGACGGGTAAGAGAGGTGTCAAGATGGAGCTTGTTAGCGTTTGAGGGGGGCGCTGTGATGTAGGAATAAAAATACGGAATTCTTGCGTGTTTTGAGATGTTGAAGTAGAAAGATGGCCAAAATTTAGCCAACCTAAAAGTTCAGAAACGAACGCGTTTACCTATGCCTACGCACGGTTTGCAAAATCTGTTATGTGAAATGGGAATAGAACGTGTCTTTACGCAGTTCCCATGCTTCGATCCTGTGTTTACAAGGAAGCAGCACCCTTCAATATCACAAGTTTTGGAGCCCAGCATGACACCGCACCAAGATAGTATCAGACGTGACCTATCTAGAGTATCGTACACAGACTGTGGAGACGCATATCATTCATCATCAAACCCATCCCGCGTCCATCTTCGCCTCAACCTCGTATACTAGACATCCGGTCACAGATATGAACACACCAAACCCGAACCCTCGAAAGACGAATAGCATGCTCAGCGAGCCTGACGGACAGGCCTATGAACCTGGTCCCACAAAGAACACTTCCGGAGCAAAGACCTAAGATCTCCCTGTGTCTCCGGATCGACAGGCAACTTGGACACGAGGTCCCGTCCGTAATCGAAGTCGAGCCACGGCTGATGGGCTTTGCGGTCGTGAATCATGCGCAACACAAACTCCTGCGTCCACACCGAGGGCGCCCAGACCAGCTCCTCTAGGCCCTGGCCCATAGCTTCCTTGACAAACTCGATCCACGGCTTCCTCGACCGGATCGCGGGCTTGTTCCTCCTGCGTACGACCATGATTGTCACGCGCTGCTGCAAGCTCATGTGCGGCAGGTCTGGGCAGTCGTCGAGGACGTGAAGCTTCGTGTTATGGATCGGACATCCCATGATGGTGCCGTTGTCGTCGGGAAAGACGCAGTCGCCGAGCCAATGTCCGGCGTGGCCGCAGTCGGAGCAGATGTTGTTAGGGTCAAAGCGATCACCGTACAGGATTTTCGAGGTAGTAATTTGGTTCTGGGTCCATTCCTCGCTTGTCATCTTCACTTTGCCAGGAAAGGGCGGCTTGTGGCGGCGGATGTCGGTGTCGTGGTAGACCTTGTTTCGCTTCTGACCAGCGCTGCTCAGGTGCTGGGCAGCTTTCGAATTCGCTGCGGGAGCCACGGGAGCGTTAGGCGGCGCCGATCTCGCTTCGTCTTGGGAGGTTCTGTTGTGTGGCCTTTGCTGTGTATGGTGGGCACGATTGGCGTTGTATCTACTACTGGAGGTGCCTCGGAATGATTTCGTAGAGGAACCTTGGTGATATCCCCCCCTCTGGATCCCCGACTGGGAAGCAACGGATCGCTGTGTATCTCTATGGGTGTCTTTACGATGGTCACGGCCAAAGGAGCCTACGTGATCGGAGCGGTTTTCGTTCCAACCAGCCCGGTCGATGGAGCTGCTTCGATGTCTGGAGGGAGGCCTGACGAGTTGCTCGTCACGATCAGGGTGCATGCCGTGCTGATACTCGAGCTTCTGAGGATCAGAGTAGGACCCCGACTTGAAGTCGTTGAGGTTGGGTCGCACAGGCGAGTATGGCGCGCCTTGACATTCTCGATCAGAAGACCTCTCTGACATCGACAGCTTTTCCTTCAGCTTCTGAATCTCCACACTGCGCTCTTGGTCGTTCATTTGGATTGATTCGCTCCCAGACGTGTTGTATTCCGTGACCAGGCTCTGTGACGGTCTAATGTCGTGAGGTTGCATCGGTATGGTGCCATGTGGAACATTATTCGGCTTGGGTCTCTTGACCAGGTTGCTGTCTTTTCCTCCTCGGTTCGGGATCGTCGACCGTCATCAGACCCGTAGTTCAAAGCGTTAGAGCTTGAACTGAAAGGTCTGGATCTCTTCATTTGGAGAGATTGTTCGACGTGGTCGTGGCAGGGACAACACTGTGAAGGCAGGCCGCTGCGATCGGTATGACACGCAAAGCGTGTCAGACAAGAGAGCTTCTGGCGCGCACGTAGGCGGAGACCTTTCGATCTTTTTGTGTGTAGCGCTTTGAAAACCTCGACCAGTGTGCTGTTGATGTGCGAATGGAAAAAAACGTGATGTTTTGAGGTGAAGGGAGTGAAGTGCAGGATAGGGGCGTTTGCAGGTAGGAGGAAAATGGGGACGACCTCACCGACCTCTGGCATCCACGCGTCACGTGGGTACGTACTCAGAGTGAATTACAATAAGGCAAGGTCCACTATGTAGGTAGGTCCCGAGCATGATTCACCTCCTTCGGGAAGGGGCGTTTGATAGAGAAGGCAGCCCAGGCAATGCAGAAGTCACCTACCTACTTATCTGACCGCATCTGCCCAGATCATGAACATAGTCTCAACAACTGCCTACGACGTGATCTCGCGTGCGAGCGAATGAGATCAAATTTCTTATCACTTCCGAACGTAGCTCTACCATGCGTGATTCAGGTTAGGGAGTAGGTGGGAATATGCCGCTACATCGACCTACCATGGATTGATCTGAACACAATATACTAGATTCTTGATATGAATGAAACAGCCTTTACGAAGAATTGGTATTTTAATTCACCGAAGTCAGTAGAATTATCAGGGATATGAAGTAACCTGAAGTTCCGTACAAGACGAGGGCGCCTTTGGTAAACAGTTCTGCCATGTCCATAGTTGACATAGTAAAGCGAGCGTTTCATAAAATAACGGCCATAGAACACTTCTTTTTCTCTTATAAGGGACATGACTAAACGAAGAAGTTCTATCTTTCTGAGTTCTCACGAATATAGTCTAAGAAATAGTACCAGATTTAAATAGAGCTTCATCAGTCTTGACAGCCTCGTTCTATTGCCTTCATTACCATTATCACTACCACGACTGGCATTATAATCGATGTCAGTCAGTAATCCTTCGAGTATATTCGTTATATAATATCTATGAAATAGCGACAAAGAAAGAGAAAGTTAGAATACACACTGTAAGGTAGTTAGCGGATTATTTTATCATCCACTTGTCCGAACCTGCCTTCTCCTGAGCGAGTGTCCCACACCACTCAGTGAATGCATTACCAAAGGGAGGGCATGTGCCTCGGGCGTCCCTTCCTACAATATTCAGCCTTTACCTTCACCACCTTCTTCTTCCCCACAACCCACCCAAACCAACTTCCGAATTACACAACCATCAAAGTGAATCTCCTTACCAGGTTTGCCCTTCCAAAGTGCACCTTCTTTCGGCTGGTTTACTGACGTTTCCTTCATCCCTGGAGTGACTCAAGATGGAAGGTAACGGCGTCCCTGCCGCGGAGGCGTCCTCTCAACCACCGGCCAAGCGAGTCAAACTGTCGTCACCCGCTTCCGACAACATCAAGCCTGTCTTCGGACGCCTCGGGGTCATCTTGAACACTGAAGACGTTGGAGACATCACCGTCAATATCAGCAACACCAGACGCCTTGGCAAGCCCGTGATAGACCATCTTTCAGAAGAAACTTTCGCTTTTCATGGATCTCGCCAGCAGGCCCATACTATGCTCGACAGAATTCTGGACCACAGCGAGAATACGATCATCATGGGCATTGTGAGCCTTCAACCAGATACCAGCGAGGCGACACCGCAATCAAAGGCGCCGGCGACTGTCCAGGCTGTGGATGTGACAGGTACGGCATCTGAGAACTCGATAGTAACGAAGCAGAAGACACCTATAAAGCAGAGGCCGGCTACGTCTACTGCCATGGAGAAAACAGCACCTGCCGGTGAGAGGCCGTTGGCACCTACGGCCACACACCAGTCTCGGCAGACATCCAACGTTGCCGACAACCCCAAGCCATTCGCGCCGCAGAATTCATCGCTTGTTCTTTCTCGGGGTCATCTGGAGACTGCGTACAGAGTCTGGACGACATGCCGACGGCGGACCACAAAGTTACAGACTCTGCTAAAGAAATTCCCTGAAAACGACCGCCCAAATCCCTCGGTGGAGTGCATGGTACTTCAGAAGTTAGCTGGAAAGACGCCAGACATGATGGTTGACGAACTTGAAGACATTGTACATTCTTATATGCTTACAGTCTTCAAGCACAACTTGCGGAGGAGAGTTCCCCGGTTAGGAAAAGACTGGATGCATTTCCGGATCCTGAGGCGACTGTGGTTTTACCCTGGTAAGTGACCTTATTATCCTGTCAGCCCATTTATCAGCGAAGTCAGTGCTTGCTGACAATCAGATTGCTGGGATCTTTTAGATCTTGGTGAAGACGTCGACTTCCCGTGGGCTGAGATGGCTCCCAATTCTTCCGCCGGCTGCCCTAGCTCAGCTTACGCGACATTCAAAGAGCACAATGGAGTTGGGATCGAGTCGAAGTTCTCAATCTTCGACTAAGACGGGGAGAGACTAGTATTGAAATAGCTATGATGTTCAGCAAGTCAACCACCAAGCGCAAATTTCTCAACCGCTGAGCTGTGATTCGGCATTGCATCATGGCCGTTTGTGGATCGCCATCTGATTGCACACAACCAAATACCGTTGGGCGGATGGAAAGCAGGAGGTCGCTCGGGATGCCAGAATCGTCTATAATCCTATAAGGACCAAATCAAATGAAAACAAGGGACATTCCGGATGAAAGTGTATGTGCAGATTTGAATGAGGACAACGGGCTGAATCGTCATTCTTTACTTTTTATTTTTCCCTTGGACCGCCCCAAAAACGCCATGTGAAACAAAATGAGGAATCTAACAGCCAGCCAGGCTCTTCATGAGGGAGCTAAAACCCAAGAAATGGGACCACAACATCTCCTCCACTTTCTCTTTTGATATCATGTACTCCCCTCTCCTCCTCTCACTACGTTCTCTCCATTACTATACTGCACCACCCCTTATTGATCCATCGCCTCGTCCTCATCGCCAGCAGCAGCAAGACCACTAAACAGGTCACCGAGGTCAAACTCCTTGGCCCACTCCGTGACAATAGTCTTCTGATCCGCGGCAGCAACGTCGTCAGCCACGGGAGCAGCAGGCGCGGCGCCCTTGGCATCGCTCTGGACAGCGAGGACAGGCGCCTCAACCCAGCCCTGGATGCGGCCGTCGCGCCAGTCCGTGACGACAGTCATGGCGGCGGCGTTGATGTTGGGGATACCGCCGCGTCCCAGACGGCCGCGCTTCCGCGCGACCTGCACCAGGAAATCGGTCGTGATGTCGCCGTCGGCGCGGCTGGGCAGCAGCGTCGGCAGGTCGTAGGCGTCCGTCAGCTTCTGCAGCAGGTCGGGGGAGGCGGCGAGGCGGCGGAGGAGGAGGGTGACGGCCGGGATGGGGTCCTCGATGTTCTTGGGCGGGACGGCGTTGAGGAGGACGAGGTGGGCGTGGGCGTCTGTCGCGTTCTTGAGGGAGACGAGGCCCGATGTGGAGGCGTTCTTGGCGGAGGGGAAGACGATACCGGGGGAGTCGAGGAGGGTCAGCTTGCTGTCGATCTTCACGGCGCGGATGCTCGTGGTGACGCCGGCCTCTGCGCCGGCGGGGCAGGCCTTTGAGGCGCCGCGGCCGCCGGAGAGACGGCCGAGGAGGGCGTTGATGACGGAGGACTTGCCGACGTTGGGGTAGCCGATGACGCCGACGGAGACGGCGCGCTTGAGCTGCTTGCTGGCGGCGTAGGACTTGAGGGCGCGGAAGAGGTCGGACGACGTCTTTTGGACGGTGAGCTCCTTGTGGTTAAAGGTATGGGCGTTGGGCGCCGGGTTGGAGGCGCGCAGGGGCAGGGTCGGGAAGGAGCGGCGGAGGTGGATGAGCCAGTCCTTGAGAACCTTGGGGGGCACGAGATCGATCTTGTTGACGACGAGGATGAGGCGCTTGCCGCCGCTGGCGGCGGCCATGACGCTGCGCTCGACGTCGCGGGAGCGGGTTGATTCCGGGTCGCGGGCGTCGAGGACGTAGAGGATGACGTCGGCCTGCTCGACGACGTTCTTGAAGACCTTGTCAAAGGCCTTGCGGGAGGTGGCGTTGCCAACGGGGATCTCGGCGGGCGCGTCAGAGTCGTCGCCCGAGTCGTCGTCCGAGTCCATCTCGTCGTCATCGTCGTCGCGCAACTCCTTCTCGTACGTCTCGGCGGCGGCCCTCGCGCTGCGCAGGAGAGCGGCCATGGGGTTCGAGTCGTCGCCGTCGTCCTCCTCATCGTCGTCCTCGATCATCATGTCGTCGTCGGCCACGTCGACCTGCTGGCCGGTCGCACCGGCGACGGTGGCGCCCGTCTTGGCGGCCTTTGCCATTTCGCGACGCTTCTGGTTCTCCTCCTGCTTGCGCAGCTTGTTCTCCTCAATCTCCTCGAGGATCTTCTCCTTGTAGGGGAACAGGTTCGGGATACCCGGGTCCTTCTTGAGCTTGGTGCGCCATTCCGGGTTCTGCTTGGCCTTCTTTCTGTCTTTCCTCTGCTTCGCCGCCGACTTCTTCTCGATCTTGTGGCGGAGGCGAACCGTCGTCCTCTTGGACTTTGGCTCTGCGAAGATGCTGTTAGTCAAAAAGGGTATAACATAAAAGATATTGGCAATAATTCAGGAGATACTCTCACATACTCTTGGGTTTGTTAATTGAGCCAGCCATCGTGATATCTGACCAAAGCGACTTTTGGCAAGATTTTTGTTGTATGGGGGTGAGCTTTGGTTGGTGCTTTGCTACCCTCGACCGCCGCAAAACTTTCCTGGCGCTTCGGCCAGTCCTTGCAGTGCAACTTTCAAAAATTTAGTGGGAGGTCGGGTTCTGCCAGCCCACACCGCTTCTGCTATCGCTATCGCGCCCCACCAAGATATCCTCACCGCCTGACGCTAATCCCAATGGAGGAGCCCCGCCATGGGTAACTTTGCCCCGCGACAGCTGACATAAGAAAGAAAAAGTCGATGGGTAAAAAAAAAAAAAAAGGCGTGCTGGAACCGGTGGATCACAGACGCTCAGTGCTGCCGCGATGGCGCTGCCGCAGCGTCAGAGGGGCCCCTTCCGGTGGACAGAAATGCCCGTCTCGGTGTTTTTGGCCGCTGGAAAGATGCCGCAGCTCAAATAGCGGGCTGGTCAAAGGCGGATTACCAAGGTTGTCGTTGCCGACTCGGAACTTCAACGATCCTTTCAGAGTCATACCTCACTCAACTTCAACTCGTAATCTCAACTAGACTCTTGAATACAATAACTTTCTCTTCACTATTAATCTTGGACCACATTAAAAGACCATAACCATAGATCGAACACATAAAACATTCATCTCTTCAGGTATACATTCACAACTCATTTCAAAGGGATAACCGCTTACCCTGTCTACCAGACTTAACCATGTCGTACACGGCCCCTCCACAACGCTTCACCTTTGATGGCTTCCTCTTCGACATGGACGGCACCATCATCGACTCAACAGAGGCCGTCGTGAAGCACTGGCACACGTAAGGAAACCAACGAACTCCACCGGTTCATCAGCATCATCATCACCAATCATCCCTTGCATGAGGGGTTACCCTCTCTCTCTCTCATCTCATCTCTCAAAAACCCCACTAACACCGGCCTTCTCTTCTCCCTTGCAGCGTCGGCAACGAAATAGGAGTTGCGCCCGAAGTCATCCTCGAGACCTCGCACGGCCGTCGTAGCATCGACATCTTGAAGATTCTGGCCCCTGAAAAAGCAAATTGGGAGTGTGAGTACCTTACCTCTACACACCAAAAAAAAAAATCTCAGATCTCTGTTTTGTCTGATCTCGCGTGTTTGGTACCTGTTCCTGATTCCGATTTCCCCCTTGCCTTGCTTCACCTACCTAAACACGACTCACCGGCGCGCCGTCTGTCAGGTTTCCCCAACTTTTTTTCATGCATGCTCACCTACATGACGCAAGGGGGGGATGAGACGGTGATGAACTCAGGGGTTCGCGAAGAAAAGGCTAACAGGAGATGAACAGACACGCGTGAGATGGAAGGCCGCCTCCCGAAACTCTACGGGGGAGACGCCGTCGAGATCCCTGGGGCAAGGGCACTCCTCGACGCCCTCATCGCGAAGTCGGCTCCCTGGGCCATCGTCACCTCGGGGACTGAACCCCTTGTGGGCGGGTGGCTCGACGCGCTCAAGCTGCCGCAGCCTCAACACCTCGTCACCGCCGAGTCCGTCGAGAACGGTAAGCCGGACCCGACCTGCTACCGCATTGGCCGCGCGAAGCTGGGCCTGGGAGACGCTTCCAAGCAGGTGCTCGTCCTCGAGGATAGCCCCGCCGGCATCAGGGCCGGTAAGGAGGCTGGGTGTAAGGTGCTGGGCCTCGTCACGAGCCACACCGTTGAGCAGGTCGTGGACGCGGAACCCGATTGGATCGTCAGAGACCTCGATTCTGTCAAGGTCGTGGAGAGTCGCGACGGTGTCGTCACGCTGGAGTTTACCGACGCCCTCGTTTCGAAGCCTTAGTGTAGTTGTCTACGACTGACTGACTACTCTGGCGTGAGGAATGGAGGCTCTGCTAATGAATCGATAGAGCAAGAATAGACTTGGCCTGTACAGACTTTAGTATGACAACATCGTACGCTTTTTACCGTTCCCTTGGCCCTTGGAGCCAAATAAGTCCTCGGAGCTCCATACAAGGGAGTAGAGGAGACAGAGGATGAACGGCAAAACCTATCAACCGGCCAGTGCGCGAGAAAGGGCAAATACAAACTAATCTTCTTTCCCCGCCGTTGTCTCATCAAGGGAGCACTTGTTGGATTCAGATGCGAGATAGTTCTCGAAATGGAGTCCTCTTTCCCCCAAGCCTGAAGATCCCTAATAAGCTGTGTCGCGTGAGATCCGTGATGTTTATTTTGATCCGGGGCAGCAGCTCCAGTGCAACAACAAAACAAACATCATCATCCCTCTACCTTCACCGAAGGGGGGCGTGTGCCGAACCGAGTAGAGGTACCCCGAAGGACCCAAGACAATGTCTTTAGCCTTGGAGACAAAGTCCCGCCGTATGCCGTGTACTCGACATGTGCAACCCCAGGATCCAAGAATATCCTCCTTCAGCCGAGTCAGGCGAGTCCCTGACTTCAACTCGTCTGGCTGCCGCTGCATTGATTTCGCCTACAAACGCGGGAGTGTTGAAGGGGCTTTCACAAAGTAGCTTGCGTCGACGATGATCCAGCTCAAGGTACAGGAAAAATCAAGCACACATTTGCAACACATCATCGTCTCGCCTCGTCATTGTCCCATGTTCCTCGGGGCCCTACCCCCCAACTACGGGTGATTGCTGCGATCTCGCGACCTTGGAAGCGGGAGAAAGAAAAAAGCAACGTTAAGAAGTCTCAGCCCGGTCGATGCACCGCATCTGGATAGGCAAAAAGCAACCCGCAAAAGCCCGCGGTCGTTTCACGAAGAAGGAGCCCGTATACGAGAGAGTCTGAGAGAGCGAGCTTGCCGAGCGCATCCGGTACACTGGTCTCTCGTTGACCTATCTTAGTCTTTGCAGAGCTGAGCGGAGCGGTCCCGAGACCGTGGATGTGGCGTAATTTTGCATAACGAACAAACCCGCTGCGGTCTGAGGTATCACAATGGCAAACTACACCGGTCTATGACCACCTTTCGTAATTCGGAGCTGCAAGGTCCCGAAAGCACAAATATCACCTGTCAGCTTCGGAGCTTCATGCTGACGGACCTGGCTGCTTGCAGGGTGTGTGTGTGTGTGTCTGTGTAGGTATGTGTGTACGCTCTGCTCTCTCAGGGCACCAACTTTAGACAAGCTTGCGAGGCGAATTAAAATTCGGCATCTTGCAGACAACTTCGGAGATCTTCGTGCTTGAGCCGTGGGTGTGTCGCTCCAAGTAGTGAACATGTGTATCCCGTTGAGTGGAACAAGGTCGTCTATCAATACTCCTCGGGACGTAAGACTTGGTGAAAAGGGGTAACACAGCAGCGGAAGGATTCCTCCCTCCTCCTGACACAGCACAGTTGTAAGTGTCGATGCCTTGTTTGCTCATGGGCAAAGCAAGATTATCGGTGGCTGCAGGTACGATCAGCTACAGAAATAATCTGGCGGATGATGCCGAGACAGCTGTACACTCACTGTCTAGGCGAGGCAATGGCGACGAGTGTGTTTTCGCCGGTACAGGAACCCAGGCGGGGTTTGTTTGCTGACAGCGCAGCCATCCACCAAGAAAAAAAAGCAGGCGTCCGACGATGTCATTCCGACATGTAACACAACGGACGCCAGCTTTTCGTATGGGCGAATGCAGGAACATTAAAGGCTAAGCCAACATAGGCTTCGCGCGCGAAAATGTCAATCTCAAAACCATCAGGTAGAGGGCTGATGTGGACAGCCTCCAGGCTTAGTATGATGTTAACTTTCGAACGGTCTTTGATGCTGCAGGTACACGAAGGGCCGGGTCGGTTGAGCTACATCTCCATATCGTTGAGGCGGCGCGCTAGCAGAACACCGGAAGGGATGACAGCAATCTCATTTTGAGCATAGTTGTCACCACGAGACAATTCATGAGGAGATTGGAACACGGAATACATCTCATGCCTCCCTGGGTAACGAGTCCTTTGACGGTGACAGCTCCGAATGGCGTTGGAGCGCTCGAGTAGTGTAAGCTGGCGAGCGAAGGCCGCCGACCCGACGCAGGTCATCGGGCCGGCAGGCAAAACCGCGCGGCTGTCAAAGGAAAGGAAAAAAAAGGGGGGGGGGGGGGGCTTCTGGTGTATGCTTCCCGGCGACGGCTTCTGTTTTCGCGCGTTTAGCATCCGGCATCCACCTGTCTCCAGAGCTTCAGAGAAAGGTTCCAAGGCTTCCAACACGATAGACGTCGTCCGGCAGTATCCGCATTGTTTGCACCGGTTCGGTACTCGGTAGCGGACTGAACAAGACTGACTCGAGGTGGCCATGTCGTGAGGCTGTGCTCAGTTTAGCGAGCGAGAAGGAAATTGTGTCGTCGCAGAGATGGGGTACTGTCCGTACAAGTAAAATGTGTGGAAACTAAAGCACGCACCAGCCCAGTCGAATGCAAGTGTTGTCTGCGTCGCACGCGTCCTCCACGGGTCCCTTTACTACGGCCGTGACGAGGACCCTTGGTCGAGTTTAATGAGAAGCATGGGCCTGCGGCTTGTGCGCATAACGAAGGGGGAAAAAATCCGGCATACTGTCCCCGTGCCCCCATCATCCCATGCCTGGTTGTGAACTTGTGAAGGAACAAAAACGAGCCCTCGCAGACTCCTTGTCCTTGGCCCCCTCCACAGCGCAGGGGCAGGGCCGGCACCTCATCCATCTCGTCAGTCGTCACTGTCGGCACCGCACGTGGCCGCCAGGGCCCGATTTTGATCCCAATCTCCCGCTTGCCGCTGTTTCCACCTTGGACGTTGGAGCAGAAAAAAAAGTTGATCAGGATCTGGATCATGGATGCCACTATACATCTGTTGATTAACCAAGCCACTCTCTGCCTCGTATATCGTCATTGCATTTTAATAAACTCGAGTACTCGCAGCCACCAAAAAAATCGATTCTTGGGGGTTTCCTGCGGCGATGTTACCGCAAGAGGTCGTCTGTAATCACATCTCTCTTCCAGTGCCCGCTGTCCGGAGTCAAGGTTGGAGGGATACCGAACCCCTTTCTTGTGCATATCATGAAAGGGAAGAGAAAAAAAAAGGCTTCATCTCCCGTGTGCATGTTGGAGCCATGCATGGCCATGACTCCTCTAGTCGTTGTGGAAGTCTTCCTGCACGCTATCTCTGTCGCTTGGCATTTTGTGTGTTGCGTGGGTGTTCCGTGGTGTTTGCTGGCGTCACGCCTTCGACACTGGCGTGAACCGCCGGCGTCTTCGATACTAGACTAGGCAATTGCGTCCTCTCTCGTTTCCCGTGTTCCAGAAGGTAGCTTTCCATGCCGGCTCGGTAGCATATGGTGGGCATCTGTCGTCCAAATTTCCTGCGTTGGACGATTGGAAGCTTGAGCGATGGCGAGCCGATTGATCGTACTCCGCAAGTTAGTCGCTCTCCGCGAACACCTTGAACTTCATCCACGGCGTCGGGTTCTTCGTCCTTGCAAGGAGACACTAAAATAGAAGTGGTTACACTCGGAACTCATCCAGTCCACATGGTACTCCGTATGTCTTCCTTGCCGAATATCATCTCCGGGGGAGGGTTCGTCAAATCGTCAGAGTGGAACGACGGGTAGATGTCTGACGAGCAGATTACATCGACATCTCGAGGCGCAGCCTGATCCAGTATGGCGTTTGAGAGCCGCCGGGAGAAGTACCTACTTCGGCAAACCATCAACAAGTTCCAACAGGGGAGGAAGAAAGAGGTTTACCGATAAAGTACGTATATTGCACAGAGCTTACATAGTATGCTGAGAAAGAGACTTGTGCAACAGGCGTCGGTGAAAAAACGGTGAGATGATCAATCCGGCATCGTAATACAATACCCTCGCTTCGCCGCTCATCGGCCTGTCGTTGTCTGTTCGAGCTCCTCTGGCCGGTGATACTGATCCGGTCCATCTTCGCTTGGCAATTCGACGTGAAGACATTGGCATCAGCAAGTCTTTCCGAGCCATCGAACAAGGATTGGATTTTCAGATCGCTCTAGCCATAGCGCAACGTCAGGAGAGCACTGCTTCGCAGTACTCCGTAGAGGCTAGAGTTACTCGTCAAACGCCGACGTGATGCGTGATAAGCGTGTTGTAGCAAAGACTAAGACTGACAGTCGTAGGCCGCCCAATCGGCACGGACAAAGGTGCCAAGTATCTGGGACGAAGTGAGACAACGTCTTCTTTCCGCTTTGCTAGCTTTACAAGCGTTCCGCTCTCCAGGAAACGCCATATACCGTTCGGCGCCGTTGTCCTCATGTCCCGCCTTGCCCCGAAGACCGCTGAAAAGCGGCGTGTCTGATGAATTCGCGCAACGTCGTAGACTGACCTTGCCCTTTGCCCAAAGGGTGACATGTCGACGAATCGTTCTGGGCCCCCAGCCCTTCGCAGGGCCATGCATCGCTTGGTACTGAAGGCGAATCAATCGAATCGACCCTGCTGAAAAGGCTTTGTTGAGGACATGAAATTCCGCCTCCAATCGCTGCACCTGCGTTGCCTTGCTTTCTGTCGTCCACTGCCGCCAATCGCATCTCGTGAATGCCAGCCTCCGCCCTCCAACGGGACTCAGGTGCAGGTTTGGCTAGACATCAAGGACAGCCAACGATGTCTTGGAGCTAGGTAGTACTCCGTAGAGGGTCCACCTTAAAGAATCGCGAAGCGGCTTCAGTGGTGAGGTTACAACGCCCACGGATGAGCGATGGTCCGGAGACGCCCCCACACCACAGTCTAGCTAGGTGTGCTGCCGCGTGTATGTTCTGGCCATGTGTCGCAGTGCATCCCGTCTTCCGCACTTCACTGTGTGCACGATCTAGGCCCAGTGAGACCGAGATCGCGGAAGAAGTTCTTGATGAGAGTGTGGCCTGGAACGTCCAAGTTGTCAAGCATGACAAGGCGAATTGTGTGACTTTTGGTCTTTGCTGTCTGCTGGCTTGGCACGGTTGGCGGCCCGAATGAATCCAATTCGCCCGCATCGAATCTGTGCATGATTTGACGGGGGTGCGGACCAGCTGAATCGTATCCAACTATCTTCCGTTTGACTTGTAATGACTGCCTCGGTCCCAAACTTTGGTAATGTAGGCGTCGTATGCAGTTTTCCTGTGAAAAGACACGGTAAAGAGTGAAGGCGACGATGACTTGGTGATTGCTATAGACGAGTTCCAGAGATCGACAGAAAGAGGCGCCGCGCCTCTCCGGGGAACTTTACTCCCGGACAGTGTCAAACTGTATCGAGCAAGAGATGAACGCCCAATCAGCCATCCAAGATTCCTAGCTGATCGCCATACACGACATCATGGCGAACATGTCCCGGGATAGTGAGCCAAGATAGTTGGGCAGCGTAGGCTGAAGTGGGCGAAAGGTGGGCTGAAGCCCGATCACACTTGACAATCTGCGCAATGACGGCGACATTTCCAGTGTAGCTGATGTTCGTGGCCTCGTTTCCTGACATGACGATGTGAGAAGATGCTGCGTTGTGATGTGCGCGTACTGCATAACTGATCTCCAGGACGATTGTTTCTAGGCAAGGGGGTCCTATAACATGCACATCTTAAGAAAATCCCACGAACGAGGCCTGTGGCGGGCCCAGGTTTGCGCGCCTCGTTTTACTTAGCACTGTCACCCAGTGGAAAGCGGCCAACCGCACGTCTGCGCTCTAGTACTTGGTCTGGGATGCCTGGGATCAGCCGCTTTTTGGATAGATGCTTGGAAAGCGCGATGTGACTTCAGATTGCGCCGTCTGGGCTGTCAGTGAAGGAAATCGTAGTATCTCGGTCAGGCTAAATATCCATGCTCGGTATTGGAATTCATGGTAACGGAGGTTTCCGAAGGCAACTCCTGGATCAAGTCCACATTGCTTTCGAGTGACCACGAAGCTTGGTGAGTGACCTTAACATCGTTGTACACATTTGTGTGTCCCCAGCACACAAATTCCGTGAGCATCGCAGACTTCTCTTTCCCATATTACGAGTCCAGTTTCAGGAATAGCAGCTCGCGTGTCTTTGTTGTTTGCACCCCTGCAGCGGTACTGTGGCGGTGTCGGCTCAAGTGATGACCCATCCATTGCTGTCGAGCAATCTAGAAAAAGGGTCGCTGCCCAGAACGTGGATATGTCCCCAGTGTCCGGTTTGAGAACCGAACCGAACCACCAATTGTCAAGGGACCATGACTTTTCGATGAGAATTGAAACCCGGCTAGCTTCAGACCAAAGGCGCGGAAATCTTCGAGGGAAAACTTCCCGTAGCGTAAAGACGCTACATCTGAATGTGGAATGAAAGCCGTTGCCCGCTCCCCCGGCCTCGCTGGCTGGCCCTTCGATCTCACGGCCTTGTCCGGGCTACTGCTGGCTGAGGATCGACGGCGAGGGACCCCCATGGCGATTGCTTCAACTGTGCACAAGAGACGCCATGTACGTTCCCCAAGGCTTGGTAGGTTATGTGACTGTGTAGTTGAAAGTCTTTGTGCCATTCCTAGATGTATATTTGTCCTCTGCTGCAACGGCGCCGTGATGGAACCACACCTGACCATGCATGCTCCTGTTCGCCTCGTACGGCCGAGAGTATCAATTTTTTTTTTTTTTGAACAAGCCAGCAGCCCAAGTATTCTGTAGGTAAAAATCATGCGAAGGAGGAGCTGAAGCTGCAAGTCTACATCCGTTGGCTAATTTCTCAGCCCGTGTCGCTCTCTGACCAGCGCAAGGACATGGGTCAATCGGTCGTTGTGATTCTGACGACAGACGGCAGATATAGAAGAGCGTCCAATGTGTGCATCCGGCGGTACGCCTAGTTCGCGGGGAAGAAGAAAAGTGTTCCGCTGCAGGTCAAGACAAGTCAGATACAGTGTGATAAGTAAGTATTCGTACAACGGGCTCCGACCACAATCCGCGAGCAGTACTCCGTACATACTCCGTACATGGTCCGTACCTCGTAGGAGGCAACAAGGCCAGGTTGGGTTAACGCCGAAAACGCGGTACACCGCACGACGATTTCCCTCCATGTTACTCCGTAGTTGATGGGCCGATGTCTCCTTGACCCGTAAGAATACAGCATGGGTGCATGGATGTCAGTTCTACAGACCGCGGAGCGTCCTTGCCCTGTCTTTCGGAGTTCTGATGGGCCCACCCACAAATGCAGTCGCAGCAGTCCAGTTCTCGAGAGAAACGACGGGTTGTGGCAGGCAGTACGAAAGCCGAACAAGTGATGATTGTGTATCCATAACCAGCATAGGTATTATAAGCTATGTACGGATACCGCACACAGATCTGACGTGGAAAACTATGTGTGCCTGCCGGTGACAGTTGCTTAGGCCAGAGGGCGACATCAGTACATCGCGTCTCCTTTGTTGTGCAGCAGCGGTACACCAGTGACTACCAGTTGAAAATCAACAGCGTTGAGAGTGAGTTGTCTCTCCTCCTTTGGATCTCGGCCAAAAAAGGAATAGGCTTGCGGCTCGCCCATTGTCAACTTGTCAAGGTTCGGCGACCTGGCGAACCAACGCGTTGCCGAGTGAGACGAGCGGAAAACGGGTGGGGAGCCCATTGTACTAGCCTGCGGGAGCAGCGGCTGGTACCTGGAGTAAGGGAACCGGCGTCTGCCCTGGGCGTCTTCGGCCACATGTCTGGGCTGTTTGATGTCCTGTAAGGATGAAGACGGTGACGCCTGGTGGTGATGAAGTTGCCCCTTTGGTACTGGTAGTTTTCCGGCAGCGGAGGAGGTGGTGATCCTCGCAGGCAGGCCAACCCAAAGTAACTGTCAGCGTTCCTCTTTTCGAGGTTGACGATGCGGCAGCTGCAGTGGCTGCCCAAGACTTGCATCGCAGCGTTGCGTTTTGGGAGTCGCTGAGCAGAATCGGGAAAGCGTGGGACAGCGAGGCACCCCACCATCCTGTCAGTTGATCACAGCGAGCGACGTGCTGCAAGACTGCAAAAGCCTCCAATCCCCGGTAAGCCCAAGAGGGAAGAAAAAAAAACCGACGCGATTTTGGCGTCGTTGAGCTGCGTTAGCGCGGCCGGGCTCAAGGGGCAGGCGACAGCAAAACGACAGGGGCCGCTTGCACCCACGAATCGCAGCGGCCTATTCCGGCAGTCTGACCGGGGCAGATGTCGGAAAGGGTCAGTAAAGAGGAGGGCCCCAAAGCAACTCGTCCCAATTCATCGCCGTCTCTGCTCTCCTTTTGTCCAGGCCCGGCCTTGGAGCAGCAAAAGGCAGACAAAAGCGACAGTCGGTCTGCGCAGCGGCGGGCCTCAGAGGCCGGGAATGGTCGCAATGGTTGCTCCATTTGTCGCGTGGCAGCATGGGCAGTCATGTATCCTCACAGCAAGCAGGCTGCTGAGAGCAAGCAAGAGAGAGGCACGACTGACGATGACTGCCGTCTGCTCTGACGATTGCGCAGGAGGCACCCTCCAGGCGCCCCGGGTGAGATATGCACCAGCGGTGCTCAGGTTCGGACGGATGTGATTAAATGGGCTCGGATTGGACAGGATGGGCTGGCAGGCTGGCCAAACTAGGTTGGGACGGCAAAAGATGATTGCTCAGTTGGCCAGATATGGTTGGTGAATTCTGATCCGGTGTCGTGGTTTTGCTTTGGTGCTTTGGGTGCCGTCGTAACGCGGGCGGGAAGTGGACGGCTGTGTGGACGCGGACTGAGGTCGCAGTGGCGCACCGGGCATGTGTTGTTGTGACATGGCTCTAGTCAGTACCGTTCCTGGCGATCGGTGGTAGCCCGTCCATGTCGACCTTGGACCAAGATGTCGACAATGTTGGCGGCTGGCACCCGACTGAGACCTGCGATTGTCCTGCACGCTGCCTGACAAGTGTGTTTGTACTCTGCATATCCAAGGCAGATGGGGATTTGCAATAACCCGAGACAGAGAGCGACGTAGTTATCCACTATCGCAGGCTTTCAGAGCAAAACCGCAAACCAAGCGCGAGCTCGTGGGGGAGGCCAAGGATAGGTAGAGCCGGATACCGCAAAGCCGCCATTTGCGGCGTAGAAGAAGAAAGTAGGCTGTCGATCCGTGTGGATAGAGGGGGGCAGCGGCTGTGGCAGCAAGGATTGAGTGGTGGTGAGGCTGCTCGGATTGCTGAATAGGCAGTCCGTCTGTAGGTCGTGAGAGGGCTAAGAAGCCGACTTGGGTGGTTCATTTTGCAGAAATGACGATGGCAAAGTGACGTGACGGCCCAAGCTCAAGAGGAACGAGGTGGACCGGGACGGGCTACCAAACTCGAACGCATGAAGTTGTCATCGAAACTCGAGGGAGCAAAGAACTGTCAAAGAGCGCTATCATGGCGTGTGTCCGTAGTGTAAAGGTGTAGGTATCCCGTAGTCTGCATCTTGGGCTGGCATCCCATCTGTTCAGAAAGGTGCAGGGTTGGTGGTTCTTGAAGTGCCGTGCTGCGGGTTGTGGTGTAAGCACCTTCTGAAGCTGAAAGGCGACTGCAAGGTATCCGTATCCGAAGGGGAAAAGGTAGGTGTTAGCCCGCAACTTCCATTCCTTTCAGACTGTCGATTTCCATGTTGGGACTGCGAAATGCAGCGGAAAAGCCAGTCACGGCAAGTGTACCTTGATAAGTTCAACCTGCCACACTTTCTTCAGTGGGGCCGCAACTTTGCGGCAAATGCACCTGAACCTTGCCGTCGACGTTTCTCTGGAAGGGATTCCCTTTCTCTAGACTCCCAGCTGGCACTTTGTGGTGTTGCACAGGCTTCCGGGGAGCTCAGCACGAGATGCGTCGACGAGTCCGTGTGTCTTTTTCTGCTTCCGTGGCTCGGGCAAGGTAGGCCGCCGGCACAGCTGAGCTGAACCGGAACCAAACAAATCCAACAAGACGAGGCCATAGCAGGCGCGTATTCTCGTGTCATGTCGTATGGGATGATGATGGATCTCGATCTTGTGGGTTATTGATGGATCCTATGCGTCCCTTGATGTAAGTCTCCTCTCTCCCTCAGTTTTGTTTCCCCCTTGGAATCGGAGCGAGGCTAGGATGGAAGAGAGTGAAGCCCTCGCCTTGTCGATAGGTTACTGTAGGAAATGTCGTTGACAGTTGGGGGGAAGTGATCGTAGACAGCCCGCACAGTCTTGAGCACTGTCTCTCGACCGGGTACAGCGGATAGTGTGTGCAATTAGACAGTCGCTATGTCTCTTCCCGTTGGTCTCTCGTCTTGTTTATCCAAATGGTCCGTGTGATGCTTGGTCGCGTCAATCAATGCCATACTGTCTAGCCTGTCGGTGGAGATGGGCGCAGGGACAGGCAGAGTGAGATGCAGTACAAGTAGACCAAGGGGGACGAAGGTGGGGGAGGAAACCTCAAGTGGAGTGGAGGTACCTTGTCTACATACGTACTCTGTGCTCCATGAGCTCCATGTGCTCCATACGGATACCTCCTTGCCCTGAAGACAAACCACATGACTTGGGCTTCCAACCTGATGTTCTGACATTGAATTACCTAAGGCAGGAGACAAAGTCTCAGGTATCTTTTCCATCATCCCCGACCAACACGTGTGTCAGCGGGGGAAGGTGCTGACATAAGATGGGAACGGATAGCACTATGGTCTATGCGTCCTCGTAATTAATTACTATCCATACCTTACCTTAGTCTGTAAAGTATTCCATACCCAGGTAAGGTACCTTCCCTTACACTCAGGCATCCGCAAGTACCTGACCTTACTCTGTATTCGTACCTTTCCTTTCAATACACCTTTGCGGCCTCATCTCAATGCCTCCAGTTCACTCTCTTTCTCAACCGCTCTCTTGTTTGCATGTCTTCTTCATCTTGTCTGCCACAGTTCATCCATGTGCTTGATATTTACCGTCACTGGTCATCACCGAGGTACACAAACGAGCAGTTGCGGAAACCAAGGTGAGAAAGTGGGAAGGGACTCTCTCTCTACTTTGTACTCCTTGACTTCTCAGACTTTGGAGCTGGAGCATCGCGCCAACTCTCATCTTACCAATCGTCTAGTGAGCACTAAGCAAGGGCCGGACTTGTCAACTCGACCCGGCAACTAACTAAGCCGTCCGCGCCCGTCCCCCTCTCAGAAAACATTTTTGCCCCTCTCTCTACGCTCTATCCTGTTGTTTTAGCTTCAACAAAACGCTTCTTCCACCGCCCAGAGAAACCAATGCACAGAGTAGCGCCTGCTGTCTGCGCAAGTGCAACGCGGCAAATTACACGCCGCAGCGGCATAAACACCCAGATCCTGTAGCTTGTGTCTGGTGCGAGCTCATCCGAAGTTTCTTCCTACGCTTCATTTCATCTTTGCCCGTCACAGACAATGGACAAGACACACTCACTCACACCTTCACACACACACACTCCTCGGTACAAACAGTAACACTCATCGACGCAGCACAGACTTCAGCTATCTTCGCCTCTTCGGATCAGATGATGCCATTGGGATCGTCGTGCCTGTCCGGCTTGACCTGCCCCGCCTGTCTCGTCGTCTTCTTCTCTGTAATTCTGCCCTCCACAACCTAAACCACTTCTTCAACTGCCCTCTCGTCGTTACCCCTTCCGGCTTCCGGTTGAGTCGAGTCAAGTCGATACACTGCCTGTCCCTTTCGGTCACATTCTCGCCACTTTTCTAGAGCCCCTTCGAAGCCGACGGGATGCTGTCCGTTTGCCCGTCAAAGTCCCGACTCTCTCTCTCTCTCTCTCTCTCTCTCTACTCTAGATCACTCCTCGATTGTTGAGTTATGCCATGCTCATCTCGTTTTCTACGCTGCCTCAGTCATGCCGTTCTCCGTACGGTGTACTGTTCCTATGGTTGACAGCGCATTGACTCGTCATCCTACAATGTCTTGTTCTCGTCCTTTTTGGCGGGTTGTCTCTGCCGTGTCATTCAGTCTGTCAGTTGTTGGCCTTGTCACGGACGGTACAAACTTCCAGGCTTTGACAAGTGCCATCGTTCATCACCGAGTGGCCTCGCCCGCGTAGTCGACGGATACACGTCCAAGTCCACGCCTGCCGGGCCTATCTTCAGCCCAGAGCAGGGGAGTCGAGTCCAAAGTTTTTAGTGTGGCACCAACTGACATGGGGGCGTCGTCCAAACCCAGGGACGCAAAGACGCTTCATGGACCAGGGGTCGGGACTGACGCCGGGGCCGGGGGGGCCAGGATTCTGAACTAGGGGGTGTGGGATGAGATGGGATGGGTTGCGAATGGGACGTGTGGATGCCCGGTGGATGTGAAGGGTTCACTCTCAATTCAGGTTCGCTCAGGTGGGTGCGACCATCCTACCACCCTGCTCCTGTCCGTCCTGTGTCCTCGTCCTCGCGATCACTCACGCACTCATGCACTCACTCATACTCCAAAGCTGGAGTCGGAGACTCGGAGGAGTCCAGCTGCTGATGCCGCTGCTCACTGCACAAATCCCCCAATGTCACTCAAATGCATCCTCGACATGTAGTGTAGTTTCCTCCCCCCCTCTCTTTCACACTCGCGCAGGCGCTGTGCTGACATGGATACACCCTCATCCACACGTCGGCTCTCCTCTCACTTTAACTCTCACTCTCACAGCCTGCTTGTCCTCTCGCTCTGCGCCGGCCACGTCCGCTTCTCCCGCGGCACCTCATCCTCGTCCTCGTTCTCATCCTCATCTCAAGGCCCAAGGCCCAAGGTTTGGTCTGGGTCTACCTGCATAGCTCAGCACAGTTTACCCGTATGGATACACAGTCTGTGCCTTATGCACAACTGACCGCGGCTCGAGCCCTGTCATGTCCTGTCCTTTCCTGTCTCTCCGCTGCTTTGCTTACCTTACCTTACCTTAGCTTTGCTGGCTTGCCTTGTCTGCCCTGCCCTGGCCCCTAGAGACCCTCCATGACCCTCCCCTTTCTCTTCCTCCCAGGGCCTGAGAGTCAAAAAAGTTGACCCCCTTGCTCCCTTGGTCTCCCGATACCTCCACCCAAATATGATCTTCTCACTGCCAAGGGGGGTACCCGGTGGACGATGAGAGAGGGCCCCCCTTCTTGGTGCTCGCCCATGCCCTGCCGCCACCCCAGCGCCTACCTACACAGTACCGCGCGACTTACACCCACGTCGGCTTGCACACGCACACACACACTCTCTCTCAGCGCTCTCGCTCTGTGATGATGGGTCGACAAGACACATCAATACATCTTCCGCCTCTCACCCCCCTCCTTTCCCGTCACTCCTTCTTCCCACTCCTCCTGTCATTGTTTTTTGTGCCCTTTCTCTCTCGTCAAGCCTCGTCTGTGCGCCTACAGGCCCTTGCCTAGACAGATCGACTATCTCGCCCTCAAGACCTTGGAGGACTTGAGCAGACCTTGCTGTCTCACCTCTGCGCGGCCCTGCCTGACCCTTCCTCATCCCGCTTGTCGTTCCCCATTCGATCTAAAAGCAGACAAGCTCCCCTCGATCTGCTGTTCCGATTCCCGCGCCTCTCTCACACCCACGTTCTCTCTTCACATCTCTCTTAATATCACCAGGCTCTCAGCCCTCTAACCTCAGTCACTCTTTCACTCAAATCTCTGGTCCTGAAGACTTGATCCTGCGGCGTCTAAACACTGCGGAGAACATAATACGCATGCCTATCCCCGTTACTACACTGGTTCTACACTCGCTCTGCACACATTCGTTACCATCGCCATCGTGTTAACCACCGAGCCCCCCCGTTGAACGGTCTACCCTCGAGCTTGGCCAACTTTGTCACATCAGCAGCTATGGCGTTCTACCCAAACTACCACACTGCGTCAGCATACGATTATGGCTTCAGCACTCCTTTCCCCGGAGCCCCTCTCTATCAGAGTGACTACATGGAAATGCTTCGACAGCAACAGGCAATGATGAGCCGGGGCCTGTTCCCAGCAGCCGGAGGAAAGGCCACCGAATCCAAGCCGAGACTTGCCAAGGATGAGGTCGACAAGCTTGAAAGGGAATTCCAGAAGAACAACAAGCCCAACAGCAGCTTGAAGAAGCAGCTTGCCGAAGAGATGAGGGTGGACATTGCGAGGATTAATGTATTTCCCCCTTCAGCTTGGTTTTATAAAATATATCCACTGACAGATTATAGAACTGGTTCCAGAATCGGCGAGCAAAGGCGAAGCAGGAGAAGAGGACACAGGAAAATGAGGCTCGCCGCAAGTCTGAGCAGGCTACCGAGACGTCCACAAGCTCCGAGACTATCAAGGAGTCCTTCCACGACCACGACGACGATCTTCGCCCGTCCGCTGCTCCATTCCCACCCGTTCACGTATCAACCGACGCGTCGTCTGTTAGCGAAGCATCACCCTCGGAGGGCACTCAGACCCCGGAGCCCACATTTGAGCAGCCGCAGGTCGTTACGCAAGAGCCGGATTCAGAATACGCGTCGCCCGACTCATCCAACTCTTTCCAGCACCAGGATATCAACATCGGCTACTCCCTTGGCCCCGATCAATTCTACTCTGGCCAAACACCCTGCGATTTCTCAGCACCTATGCCTTCAGAGGTCATCCAACAAACACCTAACCATTTGACTCTTTCGATTCCCAGCCAGTACTTGACGACACAGCTTCCAGAGTCAACTAGTGCCTCTTCGTTCTCGTCTTACCACCTGAGCGCAAGCGACATGGACGAGTCTTTCGCTTCTTTCCCGCACGGCCTGACTACCGGCATGACTAGCCCCATTCCGATCAATGTCAAGCAGGAGCAAATGCAAAGCGAGGATCTCGACAAATTTGATCAGTTCTCTCCCCAGTCAATGTCTCGCTCCCCTCCCGAAATCTCCACACCAGACTTCCGATTCAAGTCTGGCTCGACCATCGACATTGCCAGCAGAAGAAACTCTAAGAGGCCCGCTGCCCTCGTCAGCTGCGTGCGCAGCCAGTCATACAACTTCTCCGGTCCGAAGACCGGCATCGAGATGCCCAGGCGCATTGAGGCACCTAGTCCGATGCGCCGCGTTGCATCTGCGACAGGAAACTTTCCGAGGGGAATTCAGAAGCCGGCCGGTTCAGGCCCGAGATCGCCAATGTACTTTGACCGTGCTCAGGAGAACCTCCTCTTGCAGATGGCCTCAAGGTCACCGATATCGCGAAGCCCAGCAGCGCCACCAACCCCAAACACACCAATTGTCCCTAGCCAACAAGCTTTGCGTGAGACCACCGTCTCATCCATGTCCTCGGCCGAGGATGACAAGAGCTACAGCATGCAAAACAGCCTGACAGTACCGCAATATGCCATGGACCCTACCATGAGGACCCCGCCGGATACCCCCGGCATGATGACGACGATGCCGAACTCTCTATTTCCCGCGTTCGACTACAACGTCTCCGATGAGCCGCTGTCGACACCAAGCTTCGGCAGCTTTGATCAGGAGTTCCCCAACATGTCGTCGAGCGTACCGAGCTATGTCGCACACGGTTGCGCAAGCCAGCCAGTCACACCTTCATTCCCTCCCAACAACATGGGACCGGCGTTCTACTCATCGTACGGCGGTGGCAACACCGAGTACAACTGGTCGGATGCCTCATCCGTCTCAGTCAAGCCGTCACCCGAGCAATCACGGTCAAGACAGTTTCAGTTCACCAACATGACTGCACAAGATTTCCACGGGGAATGAGGTGTCGTTCAAAACGTGGCTTGAACCTTACATCGGCCTGGCAGAGTAGAGTTTCGAGGGGGTTCGATTTCTCATCGCAGCAGTCAAAAAAAACTTGCTCATCATGTATACTTGGCGCTGTACAACTACCAAGGGTTTTCTACTGCGTGGATTTTCACTTTGTACATACAGCGATTTGCTTTATCACTGGGCCATCGGCGCTTCACCGGGACAACCTTATACTTGGACTACACGGGTCCTCCTTTTCCTTTATTTTTGTTTATCTCTCTTCTGCAGCAACGATTTTCCTTTCTCATGATACCTACTGCATACACCAAAGAAACAAATCTCTTTACCTAATGTAATGATATACATACGGCTTATGTCCTGCTGGCGGCGGCGCTGTTTGTGGCTGGGGAGGGTGGGGGAGGGAAAAGGGACCTGGATATCCCATTGGAAGCACAGGACAGGTGGTGGGATGGTTCGAGGTTACGTGTCTTCAATCGCGTTGGGTCGGAATATGCCATCAACCTCTGAGCTGTTCGCGGCGGCGTGAACGGAAGAACGCGACCCTGCGTGGATGTCACAGAGCAGGTCAGCACGTATAGGATTGCAAAGTGCGAGGTGCAGGATAGGGCGGGACGGGCTGGTTTTGGCTTGAATAGATGGATGGATGGGAAGGACAGGATAGGGCGTTTATCTTCCAGCGATTTACCTCGAGCTTCAGGTCAGGAGACGCCGAACTTCACCTTTTGGGAGGTCCAAAATCAAAAAAGTACTTGCCGCACAGTCCACCGGGCACCCCGTTCACTTCTGGTGAACATCAGATGGAATCGCTTGCCCGGTGTAGTCCCCACCCACACCGAGGGTATCGCGCCTTCCCATGAGTGTCGTATGGTATATAAGGGGTCAGATGTGCCCGTCCTTTCGCCCACCGGACGCGGTGGGACACAGAACGTCGACGGGCGTTTAGCCGCAGTAGCCGAGCGGGTTGTAGTCCAGCTGGTAGAAACTTGAATCTTGAGACAGAACTGCCTTGATAGTGATGGTTTCATAGGAGCTCGAACCTCGCAGGTTCGAGCTCTGAACTTTTGCATTTTTGATCACATAACCATTTGCCATTTTCACGTATCTGGTCGGTACATTGCTTGAGAATGACTTCTTTTTGTCAAATGAGTGTTTGGAGGTGAGTTATGGATGATGAGGGTGATTGCACCATAGTAGAGTTGCATCGCGATGCCCGGCGTGGTGTTGTTTACTTTTTGGGGCGGGGGCATCCCGCGGCAACGGGAGGTCACGTTACCTGGGTGAATACACGCTGGTCGTATTTGATCTAACGAATAATCACGACTGCATTGGAATCAAAACAGTCAAAAGCATTCAAGCATACCTAGGTATGTTATATGCATGTTTCCCCCTTTACCCATTCGTGTATACCGTGAGTCCCGCGAGCGCATGAGTGCTATGTAAGCACACTGGACGTCCAAGGCTGCTCATATCCTGCTTATGGGGCCATGAACTACGAATTGCATACCATCGATATATAACACGCTTAGAATTACCATGTGGCTACTATCGCATGCTTGGATATCAATTTTCAAGATGCCCATGGCAACTAAGCGTGTCTGACGTTGAGGAGAGGTGAAGTGAGGTGAGGTGAGGTCGCAGCAGAGTTCCATTGAAGAACATCGGCTCCACTCTTCCGAAAGTCAATTGGGCCAATGGCACCCGAGCGGTCATTTTGCGAGGAAGGTCCCTCCCCCTCGGCATTGGGTTTTTGGGGAAAGCGGTTCGTGTGGGGAAAGAGACAATGCCAAACCTCCCGTCGCTGCCCACTGCGCTGCAGGAATGCGTCTGATCTGTAACGTCTTTCTTCGATACGTCTCTTCTTCTTCTTCTTCTTCTTCTTCTTCTTCTTTCTAATTCTCCGAAACAAAGACAAGGGAGGCTTGGGGTTTTGACTTCACATTGAATTTAAGATCTATCCACATTCCTTCGCACGCTCTTTGTTCGACCACATGGTCCGAGGAATGCGGGCGATACCCATTCACATTCCGATCAGTTTCTGCGTCTGGCACGCGGATACACTAAGACCAAGCACCAAGATCCACGTTTTGGCTAAGCTTACCCGCCCCGAATACCACGTTGAAAACAAGACACACATAGCCATCCGCCTTCCGCATTCCGTTCTGCCACTGGAACGCTGGAACTCCTTTTCCCCTCGTGCCATTTAGGCAAAGACCAAGGTACTCACTCACACTGGGTCATCGAAGACATCGAGAACCCCGAGCTAAGACCAATCAAGGTAAGCCAAGGTGGATGTTCGTTCATTCAACATTCCCAATCGCCCCCAAATCTGCCAATCTCGCTCTCTGTCTTGTCCCAGGGACACCCCAGGTTCCCCCCCCCCCCCCGCTCCCCGCATCAACCTCCGCCGGCTTCCTGTCGCGTCGACAGTAGACTGGATTTCTTCTGCCGTTCACCACAGCCGGCATCCACTGCTACCCACGCGGAGATGGCCCTGGTTGGTGGCAGCAACTCCGAAAGAGGGCATCATTACCACTCGATGGGGAGTTGCTAGACCGCTTCTGGTGCGATCACCCTCTTCATATCTGCTTTTCTAATGCGGAGAGGAGAAAGCACCCGGAGTTGTCCCGTCCCTGGACAACAAAAAGCCCTGGCCGTTAAATCGCATCGGCCCCAGGGCGCGGGGCCCAAGTAGTGCCTGACGCCCTGGTTACTTACTTGGGGCGATGACGGAGGGCCGGCAACCTTGCGAACGTCTCTTATTCGATATCCGTTAGCTATTCCCCTCGCCATGTAGAGAAGCGAATTGTGTCGGTCCGATAGACCCCAGTTTCTGATTGCCGTCAACCCTTGTCGAACGAAATCTCGTGGCCATGTTTTACTAATGGGGTGCGATGGCGTAGTACCTGAGTAGACAATGTCCTTCGACATGAAGAGGTTGCGGTATAAAGAGGGTTCTAAGGCCCCTGATAGCCGATCTCCCCTTTTACCGACACCCAGGCCACAACCGGATCGATATCAGCTGCTGAAGAGCATGGCTTTCTTTGTGTACTTCCTAGCTACGGTCCTGTACCTATCCGCGCCGGTATGGTCCGCCGCTATCCGTGGTAGAGACAACGGTCCCGTTATCACTGTAAAGAATGGCTCTTACACTGGCATTCACAGCGCAGAGTATGGCCAGGACTTCTTCCTTGGAATGCCATACGCCAAGGTATGTGGCTGTAACCTTCGGTTGATGCCGACATACTGAACATTCTAGACTCCTGAACGATTCCGTATCGCCCAAGGCCTAGACTCAGCATGGAACGGCACGCATACAGCTACCGAGTACCCAAAGCATTGCGTTGGTTATGGCTCCGACATGATTGGCTATGAGTCTTCGGAAGACTGCCTGTATCTCAATGTTGTTCGCCCAGCCGGTATCGCTGCTGACGCGCAGCTTCCCGTAGCTGTGTGGATCCACGGAGGCGGCCTGGTATGTTCTTTTGCCGGACCCTCGCGAGAACCACTGCTGACAGTGATAAGTACATGGGCGGATCAGCAGACAGGCGATACAACCTCTCTTTCATCGTCGAGAATAGTGTCAAGCAGGGTACTCCCCTCGTTGCGGTTAGCTTAAACTATCGGCTATCCGTCTTTGGCTTTCCCGGTGGCAAGGAGGCCCTTGACGCTGGCGCGACCAACTTGGGTTTCAGAGATCAGCGCCTGGCTCTGCATTGGGTCAACGAAAACATTGCCAGCTTTGGCGGCGCCGCCGACAAGGTTGTCATATTTGGTGAAAGCTCAGGTGCTGAGAGTGTCGCTGGGCAAGTGCTGGCCTACAACGGTAAGTTGACACCATTCGCATGCGAGATATACTTTACGACTAACATTTCCAAGGACGTGACGACGGCCTCTTCAGAGGCGCGGCTGCCCAGTCCGGCTTCGGAGGGCTCATCCCCCGCATGGTCGGCGGCTTCAACTCCACTGCCTACCAGACCAACTACGACCTCTTTGTCGGCAACATCTCCTCTTGCGCTTCCACTGTCGGCACTCAGGAGTCGATAGAGTGCCTGCGCACAGCACCTCTGGACGAGTTCAATGCCGTGCTGAACGCAACCACGTCACCCTTCAGCTTCATACCCATGAAGGATGGCGACTTCCTTGCAGACTTTGCGACGTCGCAGCTCGAACGCGGAGACTTTGTAAAGGTCCCCATTCTGATCGGATCCAACTCGGATGAAGGCTCTGCATTCGGCCAGGGAAGGGGCCCGAACGGTGGACCGATCAACACTGATGAGGACATGGCGTTTGCCGTACGCAGCATCATGGCTCCCAATGTCGAGGAGACCACGGGCCAAAGTATCGAGGAGCTTGTTGATGAGGCGTTGGCTCTATACCCCGATGACCAGGCCGTCGGCATCCCGAGCTTGGAAACATGGCCACACATCATTCAGCCCGGCGAGGAGATTGCCGTAGCTCGGGGTCTGCAGCAGAGACGCGGCGGGGCTTTCTTCGGAGACATGTATGTCCTAATGACTCTTCGGTATTAGGCTTGTGTGTACTGACATTCTGGCAGGTTCTTCGGCTTCCTCCGCCGCAGGGCCAACATCATATGGTCCCAGAACGGCGTGCCGTCTTACGCATATCGCTTCGACGTTACCGTGAATGGAGTTCCAGAGTACATTGGCGCGACTCACTTCCAGGAGGTAAGTTTGTTGACTGTGACGTGGCAAAGACATTCGCGGTTCATCAGCTGTTGTGCAAAGACTTACCTCCACCCAGGTCGCATTCGTATTCAACAACCTCAACGGCCTTGGCTACGACGTAAACCCTTTTGGAGGCAACAGCACAAGCTACACTGAGAAGGCCACCGCGCTGTCAAAGACCATGTCCGCAGCGTGGGTCAACTTTTTCGTCTCTCTTGATCCCAATGGCGCTCCGGATCTGGACGAGTGGCCTGCCTACTCGACGGAAGGCGGTGCATCTGGTAGCGACGTGGTGTTTGGTCTCAACGGCACTGTGTTGGAAACGGACGACTGGCGGGCGGAAGGTATGAGTTGGATGATTAAGCACGGGCTCGACATCTTTGGGAATTGAGTTTTCCCCGGCTCATACGACGCGTTCAGTACGTATTGGACAAGGTCAGGTACATACTGTGTAAACATCTACAGATCTTATCTGCCTGGCGATATGTACATAGGCCATTTAGTACATTCTTTCAAGTATATTCTATACGAACAACTCCACCTCCCAAGTTAACAACGACCAACCAATCAACCTAGGCTTGGGAGTCAACCCTGGAACTACCTCAACAGGCCATGAGTTCCTGATCTCCTGCATCGGAAGGAATGGGCAGTAGGATCCTTTCAATCCTTTGATTAACTTAAACTACGCATAGGCTAACCGAGACTCATTGCGGCGTATAAGAGAGAACTAATGTACATCTGAACACTATCCAGTTTCGATGAAACATCGTCAAATCTAGAGTCTACGAGGTCCCGCTATAAGCGAGCAAGAAGGTGGAGTTTTCCGCCCGAGACTTATACGTTGGTTGGTTGGAGGAGCAAAAACATTGGTCTCACAGTCTCGTCACCCGTCCCCTAGAACCGCGGCTATGCCCCTCAAGCTAGTTGCCCGACGAAAGTAATAGTCGACAATCATACTTTCCATCTATTAGTAATTAAGGTAAGTCGATGTTGGATCCTGCCCCCGTTCATCAGTTTTGTTCATCTAGAGGAATATCGTGGGCTGATGTTCGCCCACTTTTCTCTCTCTGTCCCCCCCTGTCGCAGCCCTAGGCCGTGCCACATTGCCCGGGCGAAGGCGGCTCGGGTCGATCCCTGGAGATCTGGGGGGGGGGGGGATTGTGCATGATGCTGAAATGAAATTCTGCATCAACACGAAGTCGTTTTTTCCCGCATCCTTTGATGGAAATTGCAATGCTGTTGTCGGAAGCCACGGTCGGAGGCAAAGGGTTGTGTTGGACAGCGTAGCTTGATACAAGCTACACTGAGCTTTGATGGTCTGGGTACCTCATCATATTGCCTCAATTGGCATTGGATATGTTGACTCTCAATTTGCATTGTTCATGTTGGCTTTCAACGGGACTATACCATCTCCTCGGTCTTTTCGTCAAATACCCACCCTGTCGGAAGGATTCGAGTTTCTATCATAAAGTTAAGGTGCTCATTCCTTCCGCCCCCATCAATAACACCCCGTATGCCCGGCGGAATCCTTAGCCCCACTGGTACAAAAGTCTAAACAGTCCCAGCCCTATGCCTTCTAGACCAATCGGCTACCGTGGAGACAACCGCAGTAGGAAGCTGGTGTCTTTCTCTCTCTCGCCATCGTCTGATATTGCCAAGGAAATAATTGGAAATCCTCGAGACTGCGAATGTCATGATCTAAAGGCCCGCAGTGCTTCTTGGCGCTTACATTTGTCTCTGCTGAGCCCTTTTTGCGCTTGACGATACCTTCGGAATTCTGTTACCTAAAAGTCGAGTTGTCAGTTTTTTGCCCGACGTGGAAGAGGCGAAGTAAGTGTAGGCAGGGCGGGACAGGGCTGAAGATGTACGGGAACTCGCCAGGAACTTTTGATCCAGCCATCATGAAGTATCCACAGGCTCAGATTCCCATACGAGACGAAGAGTGAAGAATAGATGACCAGCGTCTACTCTTGCAGGTCTCTGAAATATATAAATACGTCTTCTTTCTTCTATTCCACGACCTCTCTCCCTCATCAACTCACAACAAGAACTTCTTCAGATCAGACTTCAGAGCTCAAAACTCCAACTCAATATTCATCTTCCACCTAAAACACTTCCAAGATGCTCATCACCAACATCCTCACCGCCGCCACTACGGCCTGCGCCATCTTCGCCCCCGCCGCCGCGGCCTACGACATGAGAGTCAAGAAGTACGGCAAGACGGACTGCTCCTCGTCCGGCGGCGGCAACCTGGACTGGAACGCCAACGAGTGTCACGCCCTCTACAGCACCGATTGGGGCATGAAGGTCATTGACTACGACACTAAGTGCAAGAGTAAGACAATAAAGCCCTTGAACCCTGGAACAAAATGAGAAACAGAAACATCTGACCACAAGTATCGTAAATAGTGAGAGGATACAACAACGGAAACTGCAGAGGCAGTGCGGTTACTGCTTTCAGCACCAGGCAGTGCCACTCTTTGAAGGGAGTCTGGTCCGTTCGTGTTGAGTGCGAGTGAAGGGTTGCAGGATATAGGACACTTGTAACTAAGACTTGGCCGCGGAAGGATGAGATAGATGGGGCCTACTTGTTACGGCTTTAGAGTGAAGGGCACATAGACTTCGCGCACATAAGAAGCCATTTCAGTAACTGTTCCCATCTGCCAGGTGTTCGAAGCTTCTTCGAGCTGAGGGACAATCAATTACTTATACTCTGAGATCCCAGGCTATTAAACGAGCGCCACTGTGTGAAATGCATTGACGAATATGCCGTGTGATCATACCGCATTAGGTTTATCTGGTACGGTCTTGCACCCGATTATTCATGGATAAGGTATCTTTCTTCGAGAAAAAAATATATAGAGAGTGATGTCTACTCATTCCCAGAGAAGTAAGTGGCCATTCTACCTAGTTTGATGTTGCTTAAATTCACGAGTGGTTTCTACTTTTTGTGAGATCGTTACGTGTAAGTCTGGATCATTGAGTGTGTCGACACATTTTGGTACTTCTTTCTTGACTTGGTCGTAACGCGTCATCATTGAACTACACGTTGGTGTGACTTGATCTTTCTATACCGACAAATAGCCCAGAACAGGCAAGAGAGGGCCATCAACTCTAAGGAAAATACAGCCAGTATCCCGCTCCATCGAACTTGACTGAGAAATGTGCCAGGCGATACTACACCATGGCGGCCAAATGCCAAGCTAGTCGCCGGACGTCCCAAGTGATCTAGATACCAGAAGTGTTTGGGGTCATTTATACAGTCTCCTACAGTAACCGGTTGGAAGCCCTTTTGTAGGAACCCATCTAGTAGATCGCCGAAACTGTGATTACTCTCTTTTTGAAACCCTCGTATCGGGATGAGAAAAGAATCTCGCCCGGAGTCTGCCGCTTGTAGTCTGTCGAGGAGAAGCGTAGTCTCCGTGTTGTTACTCATGTCCGCCGGTCTACCGTCCCAAAGTACCAGTCGCTGACCATTTATCGTCAACTTTTCAACGCAGCCGTTCCGTACTGTGCAATCGACCGGGGACGACCAAATGTACTGTGGTCGAAGGCCTTCAGAGGAGGATGAGGCTCCGAGAACCGTGGAAATCTTCTGACGGGCTTTGAGGAGATCATCATGCTCCACGCCGCTGTGAGGATGGCGACTCGAGGTGCTAAATCCAATCAGATGCCCGTTTTTGTGTATACTCTGTACTACAGATTTCCCGTCGTCTTTTATTGAATCTGCGGTCCATAGAGTGCTACGTAGGAAGAAGGAAGCTTGTGCATTTCGCTGGGCGAACAGTGTTAAGATTTCATCCTTTTCGTTCCACGAGTCGTCATCGAATGCGAATGCTACTGTTCCTGGAACCTTGGAATTATGTCAGTTTCGGGTACACTTTTGACGGAGGACTCAAGTGGTTATGTGACTTACAGTACATTTGCGGATGACTTGACCGTGTTTTGACAATATTGGGGGACTCATAACTGTCTTTGAGCCGATTCAGATGCGCTCCTCAACAGAATGCGAATTTTGAACCAGCAAGAGTTCAGGAACTCTGGAAGATGAATGGCATGGAGCGAGAAGCCTCATAGGCGGGTTTGCCCCCATTCACTTCCCGACCCCTACCCTCATCCCTTCGGCATTGCTCCCGGCAGAATATCTGTATTTTTGTCTGAGCAGCAGCAACTGATCCCAGCTCACACGTGTTTTGTAATCTTCTCCGTTGTCGCCATGTTGTGTTGCATCCCACGCGGCAGCATCGCTTGGCCACGTCCCCCCCCTCTTTGCCGGCCCGAAACTCTAAATAAATGAAGTAAGCCTGATATGATGGGTTCCAGACTGTTCACTGGCCGCCCCGTATAAGCTTACGGATCCCGGTTTACTGTGTAGGGGTCCAATGGAACCTCCGTTGCCACGCCGGTGGCTGGGCGCCCCGACTTGTCTGCCAATACCTGCCGTAAAGAGGGAGAACCCGAAACCGTCACTTGCATTTTTCCAGCTTGGACTGCATGAGGCTAGAAGACTGCGATATTCTCGTACACGGCGATGCCGTTGGTCGATGGCGAAATCGCAGGGGACGGGCGCCAAATCTTTCTGGTTCTGTCTTCTGACTCCGCTGCTTTTTCTCAGACTGAGTGGCGGGTAGAGTGTTGATTTGCTTGGCTGCTTTTCTCAGAATGCGTGGCGGGTAGAGTGTTATCTGCTTGATCGGCTTCTTTCCTCTTTTGGATTCAAGAAAAATCCCTATGCGCTTTCGTAAACATTCTTCCGAAAAGTACAGCATGAGCGCAGAGTGTTTGATTTACTGTCTAAGAAGTCGCATCCACTACCACAGAGACCATCACCTTGTCAACCAACTCTGACTCCTCAGTGTAAGCAATCCAATCACAGAAGCCCAACAGACAAATGTGAAGTTGACAACTGTAGAGAAACAAGAATACTGCAATTTCTTCCTCAATCTCGAGTACGAACCCTCGGTCCTTAGTAACCGGGTCTCGTCCGACTCTTTGACGTCTCCTTCGACTGCCATGTTACTTTCGCTCTCGTGAAGAGCATCCGCCAACAACAGAGTACTGAACCAAGTGGCAAACACGACGAGACAACCCAGATTCATAAATGTAACCCACGGAGAGAAGTAAAAGCCCCGTAGCCACGAAATCACAATACTCAGGTATGAAAAGTTGGCAAACCCCGCGCAGAAAATCATCAGCATGGGATGATAGTCCGGCGTTCGGGCATTCACCTCTCTCCTGCCACCTTGTTTCTCCAGGTCTCCGGGCAGCAGTAGCTCAGGCTCGCTCGAACACGGCCGAGCAAAGCGTTGAGTGAAGAATCTCGCCGCATCGCGAAAGGCTAGACGAACAAGCCCGAGCATCCAATAGGTATGGTTGCTCCTCTCCCAGCGAACGTACATGAGGAAAGCCTTCAAAAACGTCTCTGGCGCGACTGTGTAGCCAACAGCATTGCTCTGATACTTGAGAAGCCAGCCATCGCGCAGGAGTCCCATCGTGAGCTGGACGTCCTCGCCGTGCCTCATCGGACGCCCGAGGAATCTCGTGTCCACGAGGGCCTTAGTGTGCGGCAGGATGGCGTCTCTGCGGAACGCGGAGATGGCGCCTGGGAGAATGGTAACGAACCCGTGTTTTGACTGCGCCGCTCGCGGAATGTTGCCGTTTTGTTCAAAAAGGCAGTCAAGGATGCGAGGGATGAAGCTATCCCATCCTTGAGATTGGATGTTGAAGACGGAGAGGTGCCCGGCGACGCCTCCAACGTCGCTGTCTAGGACGAAGGGACTGGCCAAGTTCCGGAGAGTATGCTTGTCGAGAGTAGTGTCGGAATCCAGAGTCACGAGTATCTCGTTGTTGGCCACTTCAAATGCCGTGACCATGGCCTGGCGTTTTCCACGGTTGATCTCGTGCCGGATTGTTGTGTAAAGAGTCGAAGACTTTGGTGGAAGTGCGTGTTGAATGTGAGACCAGGTGTCACCTGTCGAGCCGTCATCCACAACGATGATATGGACTTTGTCTCTGGGATAATCTGAGGATAACACGGAGGATATTGAGTTCCTCACGAACTCAGACTCGTTGTACGCCGGAACAATGACGTTGATAGATGGCAATCGGCCATTGTCCTTGAGCCCCTGGATGGGTTCATATTCAGCCCAGCGCGCAACGACGACTAAGAAGTTACATAGGAGGATGCAAGAACTGAGTTGTAGGAAAATTTCGTAGAAGCTTAGTTGAGGGTTTGACTTTACTGCAATATACTGGAAAGTCACAAACGTAAGAATCGTGCCCAAGGCAACCAGACGGCCAATAGTCGCCCGAAAACAAGAAGCCGTCATCTTCGCTCTGTGAGTTGCTTTGCGAAGCGCAGAATACAACCTCAACCTCGCAATATTTGATCTAACAGCGGCTTTCAAAGTCTTGATAATTTGTGTCTTTACACTGCGGGAAACGTCGTCCCCTTTAGGAAGTCTTCCGAAGCGGGGACACCGTGAATCTGGACCCCTCTGATATCCCCCTCAGTATTGATTGCCACTCTTGATCGACATGTAGTGGAAACATGACCCGGCATGCAGGTGAACAGGGATATCATCACGAACTAGATGGACCTTTAGATGCGACAACATGAATCGTTAAAACACTTCACCGCCATCTGCTTTTGCTGCTGTTGACGGCGGTGTGGCCGGGATGCTGCTTGGTACGACGTTGAGGTGATCCAGAACAGTCTTCTTGAAACGGCAGCAGTGAGTTCCTCTATCGCGCGAGACAAAAGTTTGACCTGAAAATAGAAAGTGACCTAGACTTGGTTGGTAGCTTTTCCGTTCTTTACCTTATGTAGTCGTGGTCAGCACGAAAGTCTTGACTTAATCGAGACAAGCAGCTTCTTCTTTACAGCCCAAACAGTCGGCAGACAAACCCTTCACACAAAATGGCCCAACCCTTATCAACAAGTCTAATGGCATGTCTGCTCCTTCTTTCAGTTGGAGTGAATAGCCACACGCTTATGCAGAACCCCATTCCTTTCCCAAGTCAACTCCGGGATAATGGTCCAGTAGCCAACGATGGCTCAGACTGGCCATGTAAAGGCGAAGTGGATTACGATTGGTCCGGCGTAGCCAACATCTGGGAGAGGGGCTCAAAGCAGCACTTGCGGTAAGTCAACCATTGATACAGGCTGCTACTTGAAGTATATGTATTGACGACTTACACAGGGCCATGGGAGGCGCTTCCCACGGCGGCGGCTCGTGCCAAATTTCGGTGACACGGGACCTTAAGCCCACAAGGAAGAGCCAATGGAGAGTTATCCACTCCATCGAGGGCGGCTGTCCGATCCGGAACCTCACTGAGGTCAACTACGGAGATTCTCCCACGGTCGTCCTGCCCAGCTTCTACAACTTTACCGTCCCGGACTGGCTGCCCGTAGGACCGGCCGTTATGGCGTGGACATGGTACGGTCGCTGGAGCGTTCCCGAAATGTTTATGAACTGCGCTCCCATAGTGGTTCTGGGACAAGAGACGAACGCAGACGTCACCGAACAGGAGCGGGCGGCAAAGTTTGACCAGGCACCCCTCGTGTTCGAGGCGAACAATGGCAACGGCTGCTGGACACAGAACAAGGGCAGCTGTGTGAAGTTCCCCAACCCTGGCGAGTCTCTCGTGGTCAACGAGGAATGTCCCCTGTACGAGGAGACGATGTTTACGGGAAAGTGCGGGCCTGAGAGGAGTCTGGGTAACCTTTGGAGCTGGCCATCACAATGGACCATGTTCAGTGGCGGCGCCATTGCTGTTTTTCTTGTTCTCGGGGTCATGCGCGTTGTCAGGACTTGGCGCGGAAGGCAGAAATACGGGCATCGTAAGCTTGTAACTGACGATGTCTAAGTTTTGCAATTGAAGCTTTGAGCCGTCTGAGGTCGTTTGTCGAGGAGAATATGTAGAGTTCATGAGCATTGACGTTAATGTTGGGAAGATTCTAGAAGCAATATGATCGCGACATCAAGCCTGAAAACGTCTCTATCCGCTCTTGTGTGAGTATGAGTTTCTCGCTGACAGATTGGAAAATTACGTAAGTCGAGCCTTTCGACCTAAACGATGCCTGAACTTTCCCTCAATGTGTGAGGCTATATGCAATTGAGTTTAGGAAACGCGAGCCTTGTACCCAAAGGGTAGCTGTTTGCATTGATGTTGATTCATCTTGTACGCCGAGTGACTAACTACAAAACTTTCCTATGAGAGTGTATGGCATGGGACCAGGAGTGGTTGTATCCATGTATGATGGCTGGTGGGGTTGAAAGGGTCAACGGCGTTGAGCCGTCCCTTCGTGTTCTTCACCTTGAAAACAACAATTACCAGCAAGGATCCAGGGGCGAGAAACTTATGGGAGATTCTGGATATGCTTCAGTGAATCATTTTAAGCTTTCATCCGTGATGGAGGCACAAAGTGTCCGGCCCTTGGGCCGCGGGCACTATGGTCACACATGCCGGCCAAACACCCCACTTCCGGAGCCATCGGCCGACCGACAAGACACCCCCGGGCCGAGGTGGGGTTGAACCTTCGCGACCACCTTCCCCTCTCGGGGCCGGGGCATGTGCTGACGTGAGTTCGGACGACTACCAACTGTGTCCCTTACCTCCTCTCTCCACTTCACCCCTGCTTCCCATCCGTCTTCCAGTAGCCATGTACTCAATTGCGTGATGAGTGCGTGCTTGACCTCAACTGAATTCCTCGTAATCCAACGCGTGTACTTGTAGGAGTCACACCGAACGTCGCAACGTTGACGGCTTCTTTTGGCGGGCCGAACTGTAAATCACCATCGACACCCGGATGCGATTGTTCTGGTTTACGTTATGGCCACGTATGTTCACTCCAAACGAAGCAAGACTGCCTCGTTATCGAGACTGTATAACACCCGCCATCAACCATAAACTTTAGATCCAACTACACCTCACACCATCAACGCTCAACTCTGACTTATGCCAAAGTCATCATCACGGGAACAATCCAAAACCAAAGTCCCAAAAACAACAAACCAAACCCAGCCGCAATGTCCTTCCCACCACCCCTAATCCCAAAATCCCTCCCCCCAAACGCAAAAATAGCGCTCATCTCCCCCTCCTTCCGCGTAAACACCCTCATCCCAACCGCCCTCGCCCGCGCCCAAACCCTCCTCTCCTCCCTAGGCTACACTATCACGACAATCTTCCAACCCGGCGGCGAAGACCTCGACCCCGTCCTCTCTGCCGGCGAACCCATCCCCGCCGGGATCCGCAACCGCCTAGCCGAGCTCCGCGCCGCCTTCGCCGATCCCACGGTCGACATGGTCCTCTGCACCGTCGGCGGCTCAACAGCAACAGAACTCATCCCCTACCTCGTGGCAGACGTCGACCTCCAGAATCTCATCAGGGAGAACCCCAAAATCTTTGTGGGCTACTCCGATATCACCGTCCTCCACTGGTGCCTCCGCGCCCTCACCGGCCTCCGCACCTTTTACGGCCCCTGCGCCGTCTCGGAACTCGGCGAGGCCGTTACCTCCACGACTGCCTCTGTCTCCTCGTTCGAATTCTCTCAAGAACACACGGAGAACAACAAGACAGAAGACGACGGATACCTCCAAGACTTCCACCTCGCCCACCTCCTCCAGACCCTCAGCACCCCGACCACCACAACAACCCCCATCCCAATCCCCCGCTCAACCTACTACGCCCCCATCACATGCCCCTACTTCCTCTCCCCCTCAACCCGCACCTCAACCACCCCCCGAACCCTCCTCCCCTCTCCGTCCTGGATCTGGCTCCGACGAGCCCCCCGCACACAAGGCCGCCTCTTCGGCGGCTGCCTAACAGTCGTAGCCCGCATCCAGGGCATCGCCCACATATCCCCGTCCTGGAAGGACAAAATCATGTTCCTCGAGTCCGCGACGGCAGAGGCCGACATGACGAAAGGCAACCCTCTCGCCCGGATCCGCTCGGCGTTCGCGGACCTCGCGGCGCGCGGGGTGTTTGACGAGATTGCGGGGCTCGTCGTCGGTCGAGCGTACGGGTACAACACAGAGCAAGAGAGAGCCGAGTACGCGGCCGTGATACAGGGTCTCTTGTGTAAGGGCCGGTTGGGGGCGAGCACCAGTTTCCCAATCTTGATGAATGTCGACATTGGACATACCGCGCCCATCGTGACGCTGCCGATGGACGCGCTGGCGGTGCTAGACTCGGAGAAGGACGAATTTTCCATCGCGGAGGCTGTGGTGGTCTAGAACGGGCAGCCACTCGAGAGGAGCATGGGCGGGAGGGGGCACAGAGAAAACTGTTCATGACATATAGACGGCTGGGTAAAACTAGCCTTTGGGTATTATTTGTATTACATGTTTAACGATAGCTCTCCTAAGCCATAATCGTGTTCAACTTCCCATTGTATCCCATTCACGTTCGTGTATGTCATGTAAGAGAGAAACCCCCTTGGTTTCCTTTCCCCGACCAGCCAGTAGCAATTGAATACCTGTGAAAACCCTTGTAACCAGAAAAAGCACGTGAACCCTCGAGGAAATGACTCCGAACGCTTTGCTGATGCAATTTCTGGGGGGTTCCCCGGTGTGTATGAAAAATGAGAGAAACTTTGGTCGTGTATCGTTGTTGAAAAATAAAAGGGCTGTCGATGCAGCTCTGCTACATCGTGCCTAGTCCTTGGTTCGTGTAACTAGAACATTTGGCACATCGGTACTGCTTTGTGACGGTGAGGGTGCCTGTTGCGGCTCCTGAGGGTGTACGTCTATAGAGTTGAAGTGGTTAACACCATGTGTCGATTTCTGGCCCTAGTAGAAACCGTCATTGGTGTTGCTCCTACTGCTGGGCGTTGACTGAGCAGAGCTACTAGCATCACTAGGTGTAGGTGGCTCTACAACCTGGCTGCGGATAGTCATGATCCAGTCGTGTTGCAGGAGTTCGACGGCGGATGCGCGGTGCTTGGGGTCTCTGGTAAAGCATCTCTTCAAAAAGTCGAGACCCTGCGGACTAAGCTGATCGGCCGACGGCAGCTGAGGAGGGTTGCCTTGGGCAATGTTGTACATGATGGCCCACTCATTGTCCAGGTTGGCCCAAGGACGACGACCAGTGGCCATCTCAAGAATGACGCAACCCAGCGACCAGACGTCGACTGAGCCGGCTCTGCCAGGGTTCTCACCCTTGATCACCTCAGGCGACATGTACATGGGCGTGCCCGTCATCGACTTGTTGGGCTTGGAAGAGGAGAGATCTTGGACAAGCGTCTTGCCTTGCCTAGCAATGACCTTGGCAGCTCCAAAGTCGACGTACTTGATGATACCGTTGTGATCGAGGAGAATGTCTGTAAGTTGTTAGAACAGTTGCTAGACCAATATCGGGTAGATAAACTTACTTTCAGGCTTAATATCGCGATGGGCAATGCCACTCTCGTGAAGGTAAGCAAGACCCTCAAGCAGCTGCAATGCGTAAACCATGATAACTTGCTCGTCCTCAATGCGGCCGTGCTCTAGCAAGTTCGCGAGAGAACCGCCCTGACAGAACTCCATAAAAATATAGACCCTGTCGCGATGAACTTCGATGCCGTAGTACGAGACTACGTTGGGATGGTCGAGCACTTCCAAGACACCCATTTCGTCCTTGATCTGCTCGGCAATGGTGGGGATAAGCTTTGGATCCTGCAAACGAATCTCCTTAACAGCCATCAAGTGACCCGAGTCCAGGTTCATAGCGGCATAAACGTTGCCAAAGGTACCGCCGCCGACGAAATGGCCCTGTTGCCAGCGCATCGTAATGTTGGTAGCCGAGGATGAGAGGTAGGCTAGCGATCGGTCGACCTCGTTGTTTCCCTCTAGTACGCGACCGAGAGCCTGCCTCTCTGCCTCCTTGGCCCTCCTGATATCGTCGACCTTGTCAATCTCCTCCAATCGCTGCTCCGTGATGTACTTGGAAGCCTCATGGTCGTCGAGCATGCGATTTTTATCCAAGCGCTTGAACTGTCCAACCAAGGCCTCGATGCGCTCCTTCTCTGCTTGGGCGGCCAGGTTCGATCTCGCTCCCATGATATCAAAGTGTGAAATGAGAAGCGCCATGCAGCCAGCAACCTTTGCCCGGAGCCTGGCGTATTCTTCTTCGCCTAAAGCCAAGATGTGTCTGCCTCTGGTCATCCCCATGGCAAACTCCAGAGCCAGGACCGCCCATCGGAACGTCTTTCGATCTGACGCGATGCAGTCGTCACAGATGAAGCTTACCCAATCCAAAGCAAGTTTCGTCAGCTTGAGGTTGTTCATTTGCTTTCGGTTGCTGTCCATGACAAGGAGAGAGCGTTGACCGAATTCTGTCGCAAAGACAAAGCAAGTTTGAATGAGCTCTTGGACTTCTCTGCCTTCGGTCTGCTTCCGAATGATTTCGACACTATCCATGAAGTTGTTGGACAACTTGTAGGCAACACGTCTCGTCTCCATCAGACGTGTATTGACCTTGTGCAAATTCGATCTCTGTTCCACAACCAGGTCGACGTGCATGTCGACGGCATCGATGAAGGCTTTCCTGGCATTGACGAGTCGCGCTTGAGCAGCGGCAGCGACTAGTCTCATGTGGCCCTTTTTCAGATCGATGTTTCGTTCCCGAACTGAGAGCTGCACAATGTCGCCGAACCAGTGCGGGCTGCTCTCAGGCCGGAGAATCAACAGATACGGGTCACTTGGGTCTTCCGCAAACTGATCCGGCGAGCTCAGACCCAAGATGGAATGAATGGCGTCGTGCCTATCCATCAATGATGGCGAGGCTATGATGAATATGCCCTCCTGCTCGTAGAGATCCGTGAAAATCTGGAAGTGGCCGGATGCGATCAATCTGTCGTAAAACTCTTGCAACTTCTCTGGCGTGAAGGATATGCTGAAGTCGGATGCGTTTTCGTAGTTTTCACTCAGCATGCGAGAGAAACGCTGCAGCATTCGCTGTCTTACTCGGACCGAATCTAGGCACTGTTTGTATCTCTTGCTCATCTCGGCGGTACTCTCCTTGGGCTTGACTTGGAGCTCCTTTTCGAATGTGACACTCAAACGATTGATAGCTTTGAAGGTTAGGGAACTGAACTGCTCTGCAACCTCGACGTCACCACCAAGAAGGTGGCTACCAATTTCATTGGCAAAGTCCCATTCCGCAAATAGCAACTCGGCCTCCTTGAAGGTGTTTTTGTTGCCACTGAGCTTCCAATTGAGCATTTTGAAGTAGTACCTCAGAGCATCCAGCACGACTTGATCGAAAGACTCGTCAATGCAGGGCGGAAGCTCCCAGCCGGGTTCTGGTTGTGTCACAGCCAGGCACTCCAGCTTGATGCGGATAGCGAGTTTAAGAAGAAGCTGGAACTGGTTGATCATCTGGTCCTGCATCATTGGGTTTTGCTGCGCAGACTCTTTTACTTTCTTAGCGTAAGCGAGGCGCATCTTGATGATTTCCTCAATCAACCGGGATGGGAAGCTGATGAGCGTAAGCAGCTCCTCGATGTATGGTGGAAGATGTCGCTTTTGGAAGGCGGCGAAATTTCGGATGAGCGTCTGTTTGGACTTGGTGATGACGGTTGAAATACCAGGCAACATGCCTTTGTGTGCATCTTTGTTCTTTTCATCGTCAAACTCCTCGTCATACAGCGACTTCAAACCGTCCTCCTTCATCAATCGGTCGAGGAATGAGGATTCATCGCTGATGCCATTGCCTACAGGCGAACGCTGTCGTGTCCGAGTGAAATCTAGCTCTTCGTTCCCAACCCACTTTTTGAGAATAGCAAGCTCGGTGTTGATCATCTCATTGGTGTTGTACCAGGCAATGATGGATTCCGACGCCTCATGGAAGAGCGGGGAGTTTGCCGACTGGTGCTCAGCTGCCAGCGAGGTCCAAGAAGGGTACAGGCTCTCAGCCTTGTCAATCTTCTTGACCACGTCCTTGACCTGTTCGTATGGTGGCTTTCCAGCTTCGCTCTCGCCCTTGACGGAGAAGTTGATAATCTCGTCTAGTGTACGGTCCAGCGTCGCGCGAGCCTCCTCGACCATTCGTCTCTGCACTGGAAGATGTCTTCCACATACTTTTGAACGAATACCAAGCCACAGCTCTGCCTTTTGCCCGCTCTTCCCTACTGCTTGTTCGTTGGATCCAATCAACCGCTTCTTTTCTTGCTTGACGACGTCTCCGGTCAGGACAGCTTCCAGCATGCCGTGCCATTCTAGTCGTTCTCGATTTGTCGGGTCTTTTAAATCTTCGTCTGTGGGTTGCAAATCGTCGTTGCCGTAGAACATGATGGTCTCCTGGTCGTATCTGTCGTCAAAGGGTCCTTCTGATGAGGGTGTCTCCCCCTCGGAGTCGGAGTCGGCGCCTTGGCCAATGCCGTTGATGCCGTTTACGTATCCGCCATCGAACGGGTAGCCATCGTTGTGATCCTGCCTTAACCTCTGCACGTATGCCCTCTCTTGCTGGCGAAACCTTTCGCTGGGCCGAGGACGACCTCTCGATGATGCTCGGACGGATTCGACGAAGGAAGGAGCAGGTTGCGGCCTGCGGTGGGCGGCCGGGGCATATGTGTTGGAAGGGGTCCTCGCGGGAGCGCTGGGTCGTTGAACTTTGCTCGCGCCATTGGTGTAGGATGCGTCGCCGTCGCTGGCGTTGCTTCGTAGACTGCGGGTTGTACCATTGGCTACGGCGGCCTGGACGAGGTTGGACATGGAGCCAGCGATATGGCCTTCGGAATACCTGGCGAGAGAACCGAGTTCATCTTGACGTTCGAGTGCGTGGGGGTCGTCGGGTTGGTATTCACCAGAGGAAGCAGAATTGTCCGAGTCGACGGGGATGGGAACTGGTCGCTGGGGCATGATCTTGTCTGAGCGCAAGTCGTCGTCTCCGTTGGAGAATCGAACAGCACGAGGAGAGGGTTCGGTGGACATTGTGGCTGGGGGGGACGAGGCAGTTGGGTTGTATATATCGCTTAGGAGGGGGGGGGGGGTGGTCCCTTGGTGGTGAGGCGATGGGTGTCCCGATACGGTGGTGGTCAGCCGTTCAGTTCACGCCTGCGTACTGCGTGCTGCGTACGGCTTCGGTCTGCCGCTCAGCAGTGCAGCTGCTTGTGGATCCTCGTCCGAAAAAGAGGGACAGCAACATGCGATGGATACAGAGGGAGGCGAACAGAAGACGGAAGGGCACTGCGAGTCGACCGTTTGGGAGCGAATGGAACGGAAATTAGGATGACATGAGGCAACCGTATCCGCGTCGGTTGGGAATGGGATGGGGCTAGACCGAATTGACGGGCAAGCCGCGACGATGGAAGATGGGTTGACCTCGTTTTCCAGGGCTCAGGTTCGGTGCTCGGTGCTCGGTGTGGGTGGCAGTTTGGCAGCTTGGGGTAGTAGTCTGGGAGGAGCAAATGAGGGAAAAAGGCGGCGAAGACGGGCCCCCGGCTGAGTGAGAGGAGACGAAAAAGATCACGATGCAGAGACAAGAAACAGAGCCAGAGCCAAAGCAATGGGAAACGAGCACGACGTGAAATTTGATATGGAGCGGACGGAGCGAGGAAGGGACCAGCGGGCAAAGAGGGAACGCGACGACCGGACGGGACGGTGCTGGCGGGCGGCCATTGGCTGAGCCACAGCAGGCTAGTCGCTAGAGAGGCTAGAGCCTTAGTACGTACCTACCTATCACGCCAAGTGAGGTACCGTCGATACGTATCCCTAAGTACCTCCTCTTCCATCGAACCTTGAATTTGAATCCGTAGGCGTTTACTTTACGGATAGAGTCAAGGACTTTACATCAGTACCTGCCAGCACGTGGAAATATGCTATGGGCATTCTGTAAGGTGGACTCTCGTCTCTACTTCTTGACTTCAAGCACCTGCGGATGGATGCTAGACTGCTGGTCCTGATGTAAAGCAATTTCACATCTGTTATGAATGCGACGCTGTACCCGCCTGGCAGGTTGCAATCTGCCGAAACAACCACCCATGCGTCGACGGTCTATTCGTACGGATAGTATTTCGTAGGGTATATAGACGGTAGGGTACACACAGTCCATACAAACGCTGACTATGTATGATAGGGAGCCGCGAGAAACGGAAACGACCTGGAGCCTGGATTGCGTCGAGAAAATGTTTAAGTCTCGGAACTTCAAAACCACATACTGCGCAGACCACGAGCAGGGGTCGCATCCCAGCAAAAGAGCTTTTGCGGGGGTCCGCTTTGCCGAGGGTGCCAGATGCCACGGTGCTTTAGCCTCTTCTTTTTTTTCCCTTCCTCCTCATAAAAAGACCGTCTTATAAGTGTGGACACTGGACAGTGGGAGTGGGAGTTGAAGAAGTGAGACTTGGAGAGACATGAGGCGGCTCCCGATTTGTGGCTTCCCTCCCACCCCTGGTCCAACCATGCTTCCTCCTCCATCCAAGTGTGGCTACGGCCATCGAGCTGTGTGCCTGCGATCGAACCTCGCGCGAACCTCCCCTCCCTTCTCGACGCGACCCCACGCCCGATGGCTTTTGGGCATGTGGCGAGTGACCCACGCAATTGCCCGCCACGCCACGGCTGCTCCTTGCAAGCTCAACGTGGCGCCGCCCTGTGGCTTTCTCCGTCTCATTCCCCAAAAACGCTTCCTCACGCTTTCTGCTGCTTCTTCTTTCCATTGCGGCCTGATCATGAGGTGAGATGTTCACGCCATGTGTCGCTACCATCACTCGAATAAGCACAAGTTCCTGTAGCCTGGCGTGATGTGAGTCGAGACAGTCCGTGGTTGGTGGGCGCCCGAGGTTCCCACGGTTTTTCTTCTTGCCTCAACCGACCTACTGTGGAGAGCTTTGCTTTGAGGTACCTGCTATACTACTATAGTCCAAGTGGTATAGCTTCCAGCTCCATAACTGATGCCAATCTCAAGCTCTGCGACCCATCGATTTGTACGACGAATGCCGATCCTTTGTGTTTCGGAAGAGACATAGGCTTTTCGAGGTCCATGAAGAGAACCCGCTTACATGTCATCGAGATTTGCCATGGGCGATTGGAAACACGCCTTGGCGAGCTGTTGGGCCTTTTTGCATCCCCCACGCTTCACATGGGCAACTCCAAAGGTACAATAGTGCCCTACTAGTTCCGTACCAGGCACCATTTTCCCTTCCAACTCGGGATACGACATAAGAAGTGCTAGGTGTGTTTTGACTTTCTCAGCCGCACTTTGCTTTGATGTCTCAGAACCCAATGTTGCAGGGATACCAACGTTGAAGAGTTGTGTCGTGGTTTCTCACTTTTCCATGAGTCTGGAAACTAATGCCTAGGTCCCTCTGTTAACCCCAATTGCAACTTCCAGGGTAAGGTAGCTAGTTCTGGTGGTCTGGGTCCCTTCTTTGCCTTTATAAGTCGGGTTGCATTACGAGCCGATAAATGCTCTTAGCGGAAGTCTAATCGACTTACGCATGTATGGTATTGATTCAGCATGCTCAGCTCTCTGTTTCGTCAAGGCAGCAACGACTGAGTCTAGTAGACAGGCCATTTGGCAGAGCAACGGGTTGAGCGAGCCAACTGTGGGCCTCGGTCTCTATCCCAATTCCTCAAATGACTACGCTCAACAGTATGGGTTGCAGCCTCGAGCCAACATCCAAATACGGCCTGCTCCCTACTCCCTAGGTACTTCCCACGCCTTACGATTTCTTATTGGTCTATGATCCAGTTAGACCTTTGAAACGGTATTGGCCTGACTGAACTTGAAGAGAACGAGTCTGTTGAGCACCTCGGCAGACCTTCCCCGCGGGTTGATTCTTCTAGTCATGTCCCAGGAAGCAGCGTCCATGTGACAGGACTGGCTTGCGATGAAGGGAATTGGTGAAGGGGGTTTCTTGATCCAATAGAAAGAGGAATGAGCCCAGTGGTGTTTGTTCGGTATCGTATCGTAAAGCGAAACTCACTCTTCGAGGGCGAAATCTGTACGATAGCTAGAGAGGCATTCGACAGATACTGGCTCATTAGTATGTTACAATGCAACTATCACAGCTCTTCCACCAGGTAACCATCACCGAGATACCAATAGCGCTCAGCTGAGTTGTACCAATGACTCGATGCTACCTTTTGAGATACACATCTATCTGCGGATGGGAAGACAAGCTACTAAGATAGAGTGAGGGGACGACTGTGTACGAGACGCAGATAACAGACCGAGCGGCTATCTGCCCGTTGAACGAGCCGCAGAGGAAACTCACCCGACCGCCTCAACCAACATTCATACTTTCAGAAGTGCGAGACCGCCGGCCGGCGGGTGCCATACCGAGCGCTCGGATCCTGGACCGAGACGATTCCGCCCAATTCACCAATCAAACACCAGAGAGCTCGGCCAGCTTCGGACCCGCATCATCTTATCGCATCCGAATACCTTATCGGTACAAGGGAAAGCTCTCCGTCATACCTTGGGGCCTCCTCCCCTCCTCCTCCTCTTGAAACCTTGATCTTTCTGTTCATTTCTCAATCTTTTCACCAATATACCAGCTCAATTGGACTTTTAAAAATGACACGATCAAGATTGGTAGCAGCCGCCCGGACGGCAAGGCCCTTCTTGGCCTCTCCCGCTCGCCAGGGCCGGTCCCTCGCACCCGTCGCCGGACTGAGCTCCACGGCCCCGGCCCCGAGAACGGCGGGAGCATCACAATTACACAACAACCACCGCTTGTACAGCTCGGCATCCCGCGCCAACTGGAAAGAGAAGCTCGCCGCCTTCTCCAAGCAGGACAAGACCCCCCTCTACGACTTCCACGTCGCCCACGGCGGCAAAATGGTCATCTTCGGCGGCCACCACATGCCCGTCCAGTACGCCGGCCAGTCCCTCGCCGAGTCCCACCACTTCACCCGCACCCACGCCTCCCTCTTTGACGTCTCCCACATGGTCCAGCACCGCTTTACCGGCCCCAAGGCCGCCGCCTTCCTCGAGACCGTCACCCCCTCCAGCGTCGCCGACATGGAGCTCAACACGAGCAAGCTCAGCACCTTCCTCCACCCGGGCACGGGCGGCATCGTCGACGACACAATGATCACCCGCCTCGGCGAGCACGAGTACGCCGTCGTCTCCAACGCCGGCACCCGCGAAAAGATCTTTGCCTACCTCACCGAGCACACCGCCGCGCTCCAGAACCCCGAGGGCACCGACTTCTGGTGGGAGGTCCTCGAGGGCTACGGCCTCGTCGCCCTCCAGGGCCCCCAGAGCGCCGAGATCCTCCAGGAGGTCCTCGACCCGGCCGACGGGCTGGACCTGAGCACCCTCTACTTTGGCAACACGGGCTTCGCCCGCCTCCGGTACCAGGACGGCCAGGGCCAGTGGCAATCGACGCCCGAAAAGGCCATGATCAGCCGCGGAGGCTACACGGGTGAGGACGGCTTCGAAATCTCCTTTAAGTCCACCAACGGCGAGGCCGGCCCCATCGCCGAGACGCTTTTGAAGGTCGCCGGCCCGGAGAGGCTGCAGCTCGCGGGTCTCGGCCCGCGCGACAGCCTGCGCCTCGAGGCCGGCATGTGCCTGTACGGCCACGACATTGACGACACGACGACCCCCGTCGAAGGCAGCCTGTCGTGGATCATCCCCAAGGAGCGCCGCACAAAGGGCGGCTTCCACGGCGCCGAGGTGATCAACAAGCAGCTCGTGCCTAAGAGCAAGGGAGGCGCGGGCATCGAGAGGCGCCGCGTGGGCTTTGTGATCTCGGGCGCGCCGGCCCGCGAGGGCGCCGAGATCTTTACAAAGGACGGGGAGAAGGTCGGTGTCATCACCAGCGGCTCGCCCAGCCCGACGTTGGGCAAGAACATCGCCATGGGCTACGTCAAGGAGGGTCTGCACAAGTCCGGCACCGAACTGGACGTTGTGGTGAGAGGCAAGAAGAGGGGAGCCGTGGTGTCCAAGATGCCGTTGGTCCCTAGCAAATACTTCAAGGGACCGACTCCCGCGCCTGCGTAGGGTGGGATGTATCGATAGAAGTTTTACAAAAAAGATATCCAGCACTTTTTAGCGTTCAACTTGGCTTTCATCTACCTTATTTGTGATGCTTCTTGCTTAAGGGCATGGCGAGATCAGAGCAACGGCAAGTTTTCAATGTTTTGGTTGGAAGCATGTAGCCACTTCTTCATGGGAGGCCATCACGGAAGCGCAAAGCGATGACGACCCTCAAACGAGCGGCTGAGTACTCTAGAAACTATGATCCTGGAATGCGGCAAATATGGAAGAGGTTGACAAGCAGCTTATTTTGACAGGATCGTGTTACGTTTGAATGTGAAGAGAAAAAAAGAAGAAAAGGCAAAGATTGAACGAGCGCAGAAATTCTTATTAGCATTTTGGCGGATGGGGCTAGAGCGCATGCGGATTAGCCCCGGATAGCAGGGACGAAGTGGGGCCCTTTTTCATGGGATGAGAGTGGGGTGAAGGCATTCGAGCCAAGCTATGCTTCGACAATGATTTTCTTTTTAGCTACATCTGCCCCGACTGTTGCAAATTGAACCTCCAAGATACGGTTCAAGGCGAGGAAAGGATCTGATGTCCACATCAGATGATTTATTGCCAAGTTAGCTAGACAGATGTGATCGTGCTTACTCGTCTGGTTGGTTTCTATAAGCCTCGGCCAACGGGGGCGACGAGCATCTAATGTCACATAGCAGTACGATACGTACATGCTTTTACATTAGCCGAATTCAACTTGAAAGATCAGATAAACTTCCTTCGAACTGGCATGATATCTGTATTGTACTACCGTCCTTCTCGCATCACACAACATTGCCGGAGAAACCGGTCATCAAGAGACCAAGAGTATTGAACCCATACGGTATCACGGTATGCCTACACGCAAATGCTCCGGTAAAAGCCAGTGATGATGAGACATACGAGAATCTTCATATTATATAGTTTACAATCATAAATAAACACTCATAGAGAGAACTGGCAATACAAAACAAAATCTACCCCGCCTTGTATATATGCCACTTTTTTTTTGCCTGCATTATGAACTCCCAAACTCCGACCAAGGTGCAAAAAGCAGCCTAACCGGGACAAAGTGTGCCATGTAGTATTACAAGCTTTCAAGAAACACACCCATAGTGCTTTCATGGCCCAAGTCGTTGAGTCGTGCCAACAAGCGCAATCGGTGCGCTGCCGCCACCAGCATGGGTGTTGGTGGGCAAGACCCCGAATCGACCGTATGTCTTCTGGTCGACGCTCACGTAGTGCGGCAGCCGGCCAAGGAGGTTCAGCTTCGACTCGATCCATCGCAGGGCCTTTTCGGGTGGGCTGAGGAACTTCAGGTAGCCGAGGCCGACTAGAAAAGTAACGTTGAGTTAGTCATACATCCTTCTAGCAGGATAGGGGCAGGTCGCTTACAGAGATATCCAACCAGGACGCCGCAGAGGTGACCAAGCAAGCTGGTGCCAGGAACGAGCGCCGTAACCACCAGAATGAGGATCAGGGGGGTTGTCCACGTCGGAATTGAGTACGTCGCAATCGTCAGGTGGGGGTTCGTCTTGTACGTTCGAATCGCCTCGATGCCCAAGAGCAAAAAGACCCAGACGCTACATTGTGATTCTTCTCGTTAGTTTCCATCCCTCTTGCGCTCGCGGGCGTCACCTGTATAGTTTCTTACCTAGCTCCCATAACTTCGGTGTTGCCCTTGAAGAGGAACCGTTCGATCAAGGTGTAGAGAATAGCCGGGATTGTGCTCAGAGCTGCAGAAAATTAGTCGCCCGCGACTTATAGAGAAGACCAGGATATATCTTACGGCCGATGAAGAGGGCGATAGAGGTCAAGGTGCCGAATTCTGCCTCGAACCGCTCCATCAACGGCGCGAGAGCCGCCAGATTCATGATCGTATGGATGAGATTCACATGAACGAAAGGGAACGTATTCATTCGGTATGCTATCGCCACAATACAATGAGTACAAAGTGCGCCTGTAGAAAGCGGCCTGGCAGGCAAGGGAAGCTTACAAGAGGTAAAGGACAGCTGGTCAGGAATCAGGGCGCCCCAGTGCCTGACATCCCACGAATGTTGAAGACCTGCGAACCATGCTGCGATAATGACCAGGAGAACAATGCGCGTAAAGAGCGGTAAACGAAATACGTAAGAGCGAGCCCGAAGGGTGCTGAAGGACGTTATGTTGGAAGCCATCGCGCCCGCCGCCTCCGGGATTCACGGGATCCAGAGGGGTCGAGGGTCGAGGGTCGAGGGTCGGGTGGGAAAATTGGCGGTCGAGCAAACGCCAATCGCTGCGTTCAAAGTCGAAAGTCGTTCTAGCGATGAGTCCAATCGGCAGCACAAGGCATGAGAATCGGCTTGAGTTGGCACCACGGAGATTGTGTGTTTTGCTGCAGCTGGGAAATTGTAGACAACCTGTCGCATGCTCCCGGTCCACTCGGACCTCTTCGGACGATCCCAAAAATGTTAGATAAGACCCCTGTTGTACGACGTATCCACCTCTTATCATCACGTGCCTGTAACAGCGTTACAGCGCTTTATGTAACTCATCCTGGGTCTCTAAAGTGCTTTTAATATCGATCATTGGTGAAGTATTAGAACATCACATGCGAGTTCACAATGCTTGAACACCGTTGTACCCGCTCCCGCATTGTCACATTGCGTTGAAATTTTGTTTGAACGTTTCAAATTTGTACATACTAGGAAATCATGGCCTACATGACATAGAAAAAACAATAGTCCCAGAGGTATTTGCCCGACCAAAACAAAGGGCGTAACGCGGCCATACACTTTAGTTATACCGACCGACACCCCAGAACATGCTAAATAAACAGAGGTACGCCTACACCGCCTAACCACATATCGCCCTGACCCGTATCGCTAACGTAACATTGTCCGTTTATGACTTGCCAGCGGACTTGGCCATGGTGTTAAGAGCGGAACCGTTCTTGAACCACTCAATCTGGGGGGCGTTGAAGGTGTGGGAGAGCTTGACCTCGAAGGCCTTGCCATCCTTGGGGTGGACAACCATGGTCAGAGGCTTGCCGACCTCGAGCTCGGTGGCGAGGATGTCGACCTTGTCCTCGGGTCTGATCTTGTCGTAGTCGGCGGGGTCGGAGAAGGTAAGAGGAAGCATACCCTGCTTCTTCAGGTTGGTCTCGTGAATACGGGCGAAGGAGCGGGTGATGATGGCAAGACCACCAAGGTGACGGGGCTCAAGAGCGGCGTGCTCACGGGAAGAACCCTCGCCGTAGTTCCAGTCACCAATGACAACCCACTTAATACCCTTGGCCTTGTAGTCACGGGCGACGGCAGGGACGGCGTCCCATTCGCCGGTGGTGAAGTTCTGAATCTTGTTGGCCTCGCCGTTGGCCTCGTTGATGGCACCAATCAACATGTTGTTGGAGATGTTGTCCAAGTGGCCACGGTACTTCAACCAGGGACCGGCCATGGAGATGTGGTCAGTGGTGGTCTTGCCCTTGCACTTGATCAGGATGGGGATATCGTTGACGTCCTTGCCATCCCAAGGCTGGAAGGAGGACAGGATCTGAAGACGGTCGGAGGAGGGAGAGACCTGGACGTTGACGGTGCTGCGGTCGGCGGGAGGAGCCTGGTAGGTGTTCTGGCCGGGGTCGTATCCGCGGCTGGGGAGAGAGTCTCCGGAAGGAGGCTTGAGCATGAACTCGTTGCCGTCCTTGTCCTTAAGCTTGTCGGTAAGGGGGTTGAAGTGGAGGCTGCCGGCGACAGTCATGGCAACGACCATGTCGGGAGAGGCGACGAAGGAGTGGGTGGCGGGGTTACCGTCGTTACGTCCGGTGAAGTTACGGTTGTAGGAAGAGATGATGGAGTTGGGGGTGCCCTTCTTGACATCCTGACGATCCCACTGACCAATGCAGGGACCGCAGGCGTTGGCAAGGACAATACCGCCGTACTCCTCGAAGGTCTGAAGCTGACCATCGCGCTCAATGGTGGCGCGAATCTGCTCGGAACCGGGGGTGATGGTGAAGATGGCCTTGGACTTGATACCGTGGTCGAGAGCGTCGCGAGCGATGGCAGCACCGCGGGTCATGTCCTCGTAGGAGGAGTTGGTGCAAGAACCGATCAGACCGACCTTGAGCTCCTCGGGCCAGTTGTTGGCCTTGACAGCCTCGCTGAACTTGGAGATGGGGGTGGCCAAATCGGGGGTGAAGGGACCGTTGATGTGGGGCTCGAGCTCGGACAGGTTGATCTCGATGAGCTGGTCGTACTCAGCACCCTCATCCTCGCGAAGCTCCTTGGCGTAGGTCTTCGCGAAGTCACCAATGTCCTTACGCTTGGTGGCAGTGAGGTACTTGTGCATGGACTCGTTGAAGGGGAAGAGGGAGGTGGTGGCACCGATCTCAGCACCCATGTTGCAGATAGTTCCCATACCAGTGGCAGAGAGGGTGTCGACACCAGGGCCGTGGTACTCAACAATGGCACCAGTACCACCCTTGACGGTCAAGATACCGGCAACCTTGAGAATGATATCCTTGGGAGTGACCCAGGGGTTCAGAGCACCAGTGAGCTTGACACCGATAACCTTGGGGGCCTTCAGCTCCCAGGGAAGGTTGGCCATGACATCGACGGCGTCAGCACCACCGACACCGATAGCGCACATACCGAGACCACCAGCGTTGGGAGTGTGAGAGTCAGTTCCGATAAGAAGACCACCGGGGAAAGCGTAGTTCTCGAGGACAATCTGGTGGATGATACCAGAGCCGGGCTTCCAGAAACCGATGTTGTACTTGGCGCAAGCAGAGGCAAGGAAGTCGTAGACCTCCTTGTTGATGCCAACGGCACGGGCAAGATCCTTAGAGCCACCAATCTGAGCCTCGATCAAGTGATCGCAGTGGACAGTAGTAGGGTTGGCGACGGAGGGCATGCCAGCAGACATGAACTGCAGAATAGCCATCTGAGCAGTGGCATCCTGGCAAGCAACGCGATCGGGGCGGAGCTTCAGGTATGAGACACCACGCTCGATCTCTTGTCCGTGAGGGTCGTCCAAGTGGGAGTAGAGAATCTTCTCAGCGTAGGCCAGGGGGCGGTTGAGACGCTGGCGAACGATGGACAGGTTCTCGGACATCTTCTTGTAGTTGATGAAGTTGCCCTCCTCGTGGATGTTCTGCTTGACCTGTTTTCGACGAGTCAGCACCCTTGTCAAGTCGAGCAAACACGTACGCGATGCCAAAGAAGCGCCCGGCCATGCTGTCCAGACAGAATACACCGTAGACCACGGTTTTCTAGCGTTAGAGGGGGAAGTATCTTACCTTGCGGTCAAGGGGAGAGTCAGAAACGGTAGCCATGCCACGCAGTCCCAGACGGGCACTGGCGGCAGTACGGCTCCGGGCAACAGAGCCCAGGAGCTGTCGTGAAGCCAACATGATTGGTGTTGACACTGAGAGCAGCAATAAAACTGGTCAATTGAGCTTGAGTGGAGAGTTGTCCGAGCTGTGATGAAGCTCGCAACAGATATCTCAAGTGCCCTTGCCTGTTCAAGGGACTTTGTTTGTGAGGATGGAGGAAAGGAAAAGAATATTAAGAGGAAGAAAACAAGAAGGTGGAGAGAATTTCCGACGAGGAGGTCAAGTAGTAGAAGAAAGGCGGCAAAGCAAGCCAGGCCTAGGTCTTTCCGGATGGGGGTGGCAGTAAAAAATCCTCGCACCTTCTTTCCGGATCACACTCACTTTTGCCCTCTTTCACCTCGCTCTGGGCTCTTTCCGCGGCAGCTTTTGGGGGGTGGCCACGGTGCGTGCTCGGCTCAAATTGGGCGCAGGCCGTCTGGTTGCCGCGCTGCTGTGTGGACTGTGGAGAAGGTACTGAGGAACAGGGTCGGCCAAGGTGGGCCTCCTCGGCTATGACGAAGGCGACGACGGGCCAACGGACGAATCAGCGAGATTGGATTATTTTTCACTCAGCAGCAAAGAGCAGCAGTGGACTGGAGTGGGGCTGCTTTTCTTCACTTTCACGGAAACAACGACGACCTCAGGAAAGTACCTTCCGAAAGTACACCCCATTCTGTCCCATTTCCCCTGCTCCGTATCGCGGTGTTCCCTGCTGCATTGCGGAGACCTTGCACCGCAACTGCTCTTTGCCCAGAGGTAAACACCCCTGTCCAAAGCCACATGTACCTTTTCTCGAGTGCTTTTTTCCCCTCTGCAATCCCCCCTCGCTCACGACCTTTGCACTTGTATCGCTGTTTTGACCGGCCCCTCTCTATCGCGCACAAATTTCATATGAATCTCCATCGTATCACGATACTGCTACTACGTAGGTACTTGAACAATGTTCATCCGCTGACTGATTTGCCTCGACAGGGAACTGATTTTGGTTTGGTGAACATGATCGAGACGGAGGCAAAGGCCAAATATAGGCATCTGCAAAGAGACCAATGACGCGAGACATGACAAGAACAATACCAAGTACCGCGGTCGGATACGGCGTCCGGCAAGGGCGAATGGCGAATAGCAAGTCGCCCAGCGCAAGGAGTCGAGGTGCAAAAACGTCACTGATAAACATTCCTACGACATCTGTTTGCACTGCATGCCGTCACCCGGAGCTCGTTGATACAACTCGTTACCCCAATTCTTGGCCTTTGGAATGTGGTCACAGTCCCGTTCATCCGTCTTGACTTTGGTCTATTGCTATGAGAACGGGAGCATTATGCACAATTCAATTGACAGCATGTGTCTACCTCTACCTTGGTCCGACCGCCCGCCCGAACGCTCATCCATCACACACGAAGACGGCCGATCAAGAGGCAGGAGTGAACAGACTGGACTTTGTCCGTCTCATGTCAGGTTCCGCCCGGAGACGAGGCTAATCCCCATAAAGACGGGTGTGCTCCCTCCAGACCCCGGGGCTACCGCTGCTGCAGCACTGAGCCACACGGCCACTGGCTGCGAGTCTGCGACACTCACGTTGCCTCCACATGTGAAGATTTGTACCTGGAGTCAGGTTCCCTACCACGCATACTTGAGGTACCGACGGATACTCGATACTTGCTGCCTTACCCGACAACGCCGGCCACCACCCGCCTGTCCGGCCTTTTCTTCTTCCTGTGTCACGGTATGGATATCCGGACTTTGGGCGACCACGACAAGGCTCTCCGTTTCTTCCCCACGCGGCTGGACGACGTCCATCGCACACGACCAGGACAAGCCCAGGGAAGCCAGGACAGCTCCATGCGGAGAAATCAAAGGTCTTGAGGGCGTACGGAGTACTGTATTTTGCCGTCGCAAGGGCCTCGTCTCAGACTTTTGCAATGCAGTCTGCATCTCGTCCAGGGCTGCAGAAGCCAGAGTCATGTCCCAAAAACTCTTGCCGCTGGAAGATACCTGATACTGTTGTACACGGCTATCATTGGGTGATTGGACATTGCTACCTTACTGTTGATCTGGAGGTCCCGTCCAGCCGGCTAGGTTCCTGTCAGTTCAGCGGCGGGCAGCAGCGCGCAGGACGGCTACAGATTGAAGGTACTTCCTTACTAAGGCCTAGGTACTTCTGTCTGTCCAGCTAAAGACGACAACATGAGGTTCAGCCTCGCATCTTTGAGACTGTTTCACCGACCCCGCGACACGAGTTCGATCCAAAAGAACTATGCTACCGGCATGGGAGAAGGAAAGTCCCGCACAGGAGGAGGAAAACGGTTCATTGCGATTCCAATCCGGGCATCACAAGTCCAGACTCCACGGGACAGCTGTAGCCTGTGGCATGCGGCAACTCCTGTTCGGGTGTCCTCATGTCGCCATTATCATGTACCTGTCTCCCTCGCACTAACGAGTGGTACCTCGGGTGTTTGGGGTCTGCGCTGATTGCGGCATCCAATCATCAGGGGCAATTACAATATCACCAAAATTTTCTGGTCTGGAGACATTGTTTTGGCGCAATTTTTATCTCACTCAAGCCTGCAAAACCGGGGGCCGGCGGCCGGGGGTGTCTCCTCCTTTGGTGGGGGGCCCTTCTCCCGGTGGAGAATCTGGGAGGCTGGGACCGTGGGACCGTGGGACGAGCCTCCATTGCTTTCCCCTTCTGTGGATATACGGATTCAAGCCCCCTGTTCATTCTGGTGCTTCCGTCCGCCGTAGTGGAGCTCAAACTGCCTCGGAAAGCCTTCGGTCGCAAGCTGACCAGCTCGCAGTTCCGGATTCGCCCTCGGTCGTCGCAGGAGATATGATAGGCGATACCCCCCAAGACCCGAGTGCACGCCCGAGCTTGTCGCTTAACATCCTCACGATGCTGATTGCTCTGCGACACTACAAAAAGCGGCCCCCCGCCCTTTTCATCAATCGCGGCTTCCTAAGCTTCCCAGAGAGGCTACGGCCATCTTCCGCAAGGACCGGCGCAGCGGCGCTTTGCTACCCTTTACGGCTTTGCCTCGGCCATCCCGTGAAATCAGCCCTTATCACACTGTTCGTGGTTGGCCAGGAGGACATCGCTAGATGATGCTATCGTGGTGTTTTCTTGCCATGACGACAATCACTAACGATAGGAGACCGACCCGTCCGAGAATTTCTACGACTTTTCTCACCGAGCAAGCGCTCTATCAAATTTCTCGGTCTGGGGCGCTTTATCGAGGCTTCCGATCGCCATGTCTATCCTGGTTTCTATAAACACCGTGCATCAGCCTTGCGTACTGCTTCATTCACTGTCTACCACGCAGGACTGCTGGTCACGTTATCTGCGCATTCCGAACATCCAGCAGCCAGGCGGTGCCAGCTGTCGAGATTTGCTGAGGTCACGTGGGTATGGCGCGACAGTACGTACTCACAGAACTGGTCTTCAGGAATCCAATCCAATCACGCTCGACCTCAAATTCGTCCTGCCGCTAGGTTGACAGGACCCCTTAAAAAGGATCGAATTCGACAATCAGTCAACTGACCATCTGAGGGGAACACACCGCATGAGAGTGACTATGCAGCTCCCTACAACACGAGTGCATGTGATGTGATGCGGTGAGCCTTCATTTGCATTTCAAACATTCTGTTCCGTCAGCATCTCTCTATGTTAAACTGAGCGCAAGGGATCAACCAGCAAACATGAGAGCGAGAGTTTGACGACTCTCTCAGATATGACGTCAGCGCAAAGGTGTCAGCAGGGGACCAGACACGGCCCGAATCTACAATGATATCTGACTGAAGGTCGCAACGACCTGCCTGGAGATGCATCATGAAGGATTTACCTTGGCACTTCCAGGAGGACGAGATGTAGAACACTTTGAGAAACCATGGGTATGTGGTATATCGGGGTATCACGCGGCCCCACGATGGGGAGCGGGCAGATCAAGCGACGGGTTGGAGTAAGTGCCGGATTGACTCGCGCCAACCAGCCCACCCCAGGATGAGGCATTATGGACTTTTGTGCATATTGACGGTCACACTCTCAGTCTGACGACCTCTACCACGCTCCAAGGGGGAGGATCCGAGGATGGAATAGGTAGCAGGTGGTCCACGGGGGACAGTCAGAGGCCCTAGGACGCCTCAACACTCGGCACTGGCTCGTGTGCGGCGCTACCAGGCGGCAACCTCGCTGATGCAGTGATGGAATATCGCGGGATGGGGTGGTTGTCTCAGCCCATGATGTTTCGATGGGCAGTGGGTGTCGTGGGGAAAAACACACGTGTTGGAGTGCTGCAGCTCGATTGGCTGCGGATTGGAGGTTGAAGCTTTCAGCCTTGTGGACTGGCCATCGTGCTCCGTGGATTAGTGCTGGAGATCTGGATGGAGAATGGAGATGGGGGGTGGACTCGGGATGATAATCATCCAGTGAGGGTTTCACCTCTGGTCGGCCATGGACCTTGATGGTCTTGTTTGCGGTGTTTCCAGCGACTTGCGTGCATGTAAGTAAGGTAAGTTGCAACGCACACGAAAGGGAAGGCGGGGAATCATGTTCCTTGCTGCATCGTCGTGTGAGGCAGTCGTGGCAGTGAAAGGCATGAGATGCCAACACCAGGACACGTTGTGGTCGTCGGAAGGAGCGGACAAAGTACATTAAAAGTCATGCTCCTCCCGGGCTCAGACAGAAAAGGAGCACCTGTTGGTTATTGATGCTGCCTCCTTCTCACCAGTGCCACCATCACCGACTTTCCTTTCCCCCTGCCCAGCCGTCAGTCAGCAGGGGCATGCAACCATTAGACGCCACCGGACATCATCACTTTCCCACTTGCAAAAACCGACCATCAACTCTAAAGCAAGCACGGCAAGCCAGGCGGTTGGCGTGCGGGAGGATCACCCCTCAAGTTCAACCGGTGTTATTTATTCAGGGTCACCTACCAGCCGCGATTCCCTACGTCCAGTCGGGTGCCTACTCGCCTACGAAGCAAGGTTGACCAGCTGGGTTGTTCCCAAGAGCTGTAACTGTGACGTGGACCCTTGCGCCCTCCCTCTCTTCTCTCAGTCTCCAACGGTGTCATCGTGTATTATACCTTGGGTACGGATGCTCTCGCTTTCACGCTCACACATATCTGTACCTTACCGCTCACGTCTGACAGCATTCCCAAAGGTGGTGTTCCAGCAACACTCCAGCTGCCCAGTCCCCTGCTTACCGCCTCGCCCCAGCCCTGGAGCCCTGGAAAAAAGTCCAGGTCACGGCCACAGCCAAGCCAAGCAAACCAAGTCAGACAGACCCTGTCCATTGATCCAGACAGACGTCGCTCGCGCTTCCATTTATTTTTCTACGGGGACAGCCAAAGCTCGGCCAAGGGAAAATCATGACTTAATAACCTTGAATTGGCCCCCGTCTTCTTTCTCACTCCCACTTTCAGTCTCTCCGAACCCCCCCGTTGCGACGGTGTCTTCTCTTTTTCAAACAACATCATCACCCTTTCAACCGGCTGCCGTGCCTGCGTGCGTCAGAACCATAGAAACATCAAACCAGGTACCGCGCGCCTCTTCAGCTCCTCCCCAGCAATGCGGTCTTTACCCGCAATAGTGGGCGCCGCCCTGCCTCTGCAGCTCGCCCTGGTCCAGCAGTTGTTCCTGCATGGCGTCATTGCAACACCTGTCGCCAGCGGGCAGCAACAAATCGTCATTGGTTCAGAGGTCGCAGAAACAGTCGCACAAGAAGGATCTCGACGTCTAAGCGGAAAGTTTCTACACATTACTGGTACGTTTGGATGCTACCCGACGACACCCACGGGCGTTACGATCAGCATGGCAGAAATGCAGTCGCGACGCTCAGGCAAGGCGCATGAGGCGAATCGCTCTCTGCTTGGTGCTTGACGTGGGACGACACCAAATGCTAATGACTGTTGTGCCCTCGTAGACTTTCACCCCGATCAATTCTACAAAACCCACTCATCTACCGAAGAAGGCGTCGCGTGCCATTCTGGCGATGGACCCGCCGGCTACTATGGCGCAGAAACCTCCGACTGCGATACGCCATCTTCCCTCGTCAACGCGACCTTTGACTGGATCGCCGCGAATATTGTAGACGACATTGATTTCGTCATCTGGACTGGCGACTCTGCGCGCCACGACAGCGATGAGAGCATTCCTCGTAGCCCGGGCCAGGTGCTCGGCACAAATCGATGGATCGCCGACAAGTTTGCGGAGACGTTTGGTGACCCGAAAGACTCCTCGAAAATGGCCGTGCCTGTAATTCCGACATTTGGGAACAATGACATTCTACCGCACAATATTCTCTTGCCAGGGCCCAATAAGTGGTTAGGATACTATGCCGAGATCTGGAAGCGCTTCATTCCCGAAGAGCAACGCCACTCTTTCGAATTTGGAGGCTGGTTCTACACCGAGGTCATTCCCAAGAAGCTCGCCGTCTTCAGTCTCAACACACTGTACTTTTTCGACCGAAATGCCGGTGTCGACGACTGCCAACAGCCGTCCGAGCCAGGTTTTAAGCAAATGGAATGGCTTCGCGTGCAGCTGGAGTTCCTCCGCGAACGCGGCATGAAGGCCATCCTCATGGGCCACGTGCCCCCGGCCCGGACCGACAGCAAGAAGAATTGGGATGAAACCTGCTGGCAAAAGTACAACCTTTGGATGCAGCAGTATCGGGATGTTGTTGTTGGTTCGCTTTATGGCCACATGAATATTGATCATTTCATTGTACACGATACCAAGGAGATCGATATCAACATCTTGGGTGGTTTCGCGGCAGACGACGACATCGGGCGCGAAGCTTTTGAGGATGAACTCGAAATCCAATCGGCACAGGACTATCTCACAGAATTGCGGGAAGGCTGGGCAAAGTTGCCAGCTGTCAACGTGAAGGCTCTCGAGGAGGAAGACACTGTGGAGTCGGATGCAAAGGGCAAGAAGGACAAGAAGAAGAAAAAGAAGAAGCCAGGAAAGGACTTGGGCGGCAAGTACGCAGAGCGATACCACCTCTCTCTCGTCGGCCCCAGTATCGTCCCCAACTACTTCCCCACGCTCCGTGTCGTGGAGTACAACATTTCCGGCCTCGAGGACGCTGCGGTCTGGACCGACTCGTTCACCAACTCTGTGCCCGCTCTAGCACTCCCGTCGGACGACGATCCCGTTCACGAAGAATTGAAGCGCGAAATCGACGCCGCCAAGAAAAAGAAGAAGGGCAACAAGGGCAAAAAGGGAAAGAAGCCGACAAAACCCAAGGACCCCAACTTGGTCATCCCTCAGCCGCCGCCTGCAGGCACCGGCCCCGGCCCGGCCTACGCACCTCAGCCCCTGACCCTCCTTGGATACACCCAGTATTTTGCGAACCTGACCTACCTCAACAACGACATGACGCACGAAAGCAAGGACGCATCTGGGAACAAGTGGCGTGACGGCATCCACAAGGACAAGGATCCCAAGTCCAAGAAGCCCAAGCCGCGCCCCTTTGCGTTCGAGGTTGAATACAGTACCTTTACCGACAAGATTTACAAGCTATCAGACTTGACCGTTCGCAGTTACGTCAAGCTGGCGAACCGCATCGCCAAGGAGAATGCTAAGAAGGGCAAAGGAAAAGCACTTGCTGAGGATTTCGAAGACGATGACGACGACGTAGAAGACGTAGAAGAAGAAGAAGAAGAGTCATTAGACGAGAAGAAGGAAGTGGTTGAAGACGAAGAGCAGGATGATGACGACGCAGACGACGACGATGAAGATGACGAAGATGAAGATGTAGAAACAGAGAAGAAGAAGGGTAAGAAAGGCAAGAAGGGTAAGAAGGGTGGAAAGAAGAAGAAGAAGAAGCACAACAAGGTGTGGCTGCATTTCTTAAAGCATGCGTTCATCAAGACGGTGCCCCAGAAGAAGTTGAAGAAGTTTTAGAGGACGATTGAGACAGAGAGCATGAGAGCTAGAAAGCGCGCGAGATGCACTGGTCATTGGTTCTTGTCGTCGCAAGCTGCATTATAAGCATTTGCTAGACTTTTTTGGAACTCGTCATATGGGCAAGGACATTGTATTTGAAAGAAACAGAGGCGTTTTATGGGGGGCGCATGGGCAAAGGGTAGCGGATTCTTATGAGTTATTATTTTTATCTTTTCAGCTGTAGGAAATTCGAGTTGCTAGTAGATTCACTCCTTCGTGTTTCTTTTATAGCATCTTTGCGAATCGAATCGCACCAGTACTCTCCTGGCAAGGGGCTTTTGAACGTCTGTCATATCCATCATCCAGGCTTACGCCTATCGTCGAGGTTATGTCATCATGTCAACACAAGGGATGAGGTTTGCGATTGGGACAATCATGTATTGTAACTCATAACTTTTTGTGTCTAGCCGTGTAAATCCCTAAAACCAAAACATCAGGCGAGATGTACATTACGTGTGTATACACCCACCCACACAACGTATCAGGGCCAAACTCTTCAGTCGCTATCGCTCGTCTGCGCAGCAGGTGAATCAGAGAACCCATTCCACTCCTCCTCAGACTCCTCCCCGTCATCAACACCACCATCACCATTCTTCGCGCCCTCCTCGTCCTCATCCTCGATATCAAGCGCGCCCGAGACGTCCCACCGGTCCCCCTTGGCGGCGCGCCCGACGTACTTTACGAACCGCAGCGTGCCGCTGTCGCGGAGCACGAGCGTGAGCTTGTTCCACGCGGCGGCCTGGAAGAAGAGGATGTTGTCGTCGTCGCCCGACGACTTGTAAATCGCCGCGTCCTCGTCCTCTTCGCCGTCGTCGCCCGCCATGTAGACCTCGTGTCCGCCGACCTCTGTCGCTTCTTCGTCTTCTTTTTCTTCTGGCGCGGGCTCGGGCTCGGCTTTGGCTTTACCTTTGCCCTTGTTACGCTTCTTTGATGATTTTCCATTGGGCTTTGCCTCTTCTTGCTCTTCCTCTTCAGGCTTCTCCTCCTCTTCCTCTTCCTCGTCACCCCAGCCCTTGGACGGGGTAATTCCGAGGTTGAACTCGAGACGGGGCTTCCCATCGTGGCCCGTGGCCAGGGTATAATCCTGCCCGCGACGGAACCGGCGCGCGAGGAACTCGTGGCTCTCCACGACAGTGCCCGTGGCGACCTGCAGCCACTCGCGGAACTGCCGCGAGGGGAGCAGGTGGTCGAGCAGCTCCGTGAGCGGGTTCTCCTCCTGCGCGCTGCGCAGCTCGTCGGCGCCCGCGGGCTGCTGGTAGAGGAAGCGGTGCTTGTGCGGGGGACGGGCGACGCGCCACGCAGACTTCTTCTCGATGGCCTCGCTATCGTTATCTGGGAGGGTGTGGTCGGCACTCTCTTGGGATTCAATGTACTCCTTGAGCCTGGCGGAGAACTTTTTCGAGAGTATGTTGGGGAGCGTGATGCTCGAGTTCTCCTCGAAATGCTCCGAGATCTGCTCCAGGGTATCCGGGGTAAGGTACGTCGGCGCAATGTACTTTAGCAGAAACTCGAGCCCAGCCTCATCGAACCCTTCGAGGCTGGCCTTGGGCTTGTCCACCTTCACGGGCCGCGCCTGCGGTGTGTCGTGCTGGTCCGGGTTACCCTGGAGCTGCATGAGCCCCGAGTTCTTGACCTGCTTCTCCTCGGCGCCCTCGACGTAGCCGTCCTCGCCGATCTGGGGGATGTGGAACCAGCCCGAGATGGCCATGCGGACGCGGCCGCCCTCGGCCTCGAGCTGGGCCTTCGTGTCGGCGTGGTAGACCTCCTCGACGTCGTGGAAGGATTCGCCGGGCTGCACGGCGAAGAAGGAGAGCTGGTTCCACGCGGGCGGGATGACCTTGGAGTGGTCCGGCGCGGGCGTCTTTGCAATCTCGCCGTCCTTGCCTTCCTGCTCGAGCACGGGGAACAGCCGCAGGGCGCCGCCCCACTCAGGCTTCCATGGCGTGTCCGGGTCGGTGAGGTAGAGGATGTAGCTGACCTTGCGGCTGCCAATGACGTCGTCGTGGCATAAGAGGTAGCAGCCGGGGGTGTAGACGTTAATGGCCATGTCGGTTTTGCGGCCGCTCAGGGGTCCGCAGCCGGTGATGTGGGAGACGTAGTCGCGGAAAGTCTCAGAGTAGATTGCGTCGCGGAGCGACAGCAGGCTCGGGAGCTTGGCGAGGGCGTCATCGTCGAGGCCGTCGAGGTTGGCGAGGTCGCCCGACTGGTGGATCTTGTAGATGTCGGTCTCTTTCGGGGTGAAGGAGACGTTTTCGCGAATCTCGTCGCGGACGGAGCGCAGGAGGGCGTCGTCGACGAGGCCGTCGATGACGGAGTGCTTGTAGGGACTCGATTCGGCGTACTGCTTCGTGTAGGCGTCGTGAACCTTCTTATCAAAGAGACCCTTGCGGAATCTCGACTTTGCGACATCGGCCGAGAGAGCTGCGCGTGGAGCGAAAGAAAGTTCGGTGTTAGTGACGACATCGGGGCAAGGAAAAAAAGCTGAGCTTGTTGTAGGGATGGCTAACTCGTCTTGGTCTTCTTCTTGGACGCTCTCTTGTCGTCGATTCGTGAACTAGCCTTGCGCTTCATGTTGGGTGATTGATAGAGTAGGAACAACCTCTTGGAGACAGTTGAGAGAAGGGGAAAGGTTGTCGGCAGCCTCCCAGAATTTCAATATTTTGTGACGACCCCAGCGCTGGACCGTCTGTCGCTGATCGGAACCGAACGTGGGCTGAGGTCCCACATAAAGTTTTTCTCCCAGCAGCTGTTTTCGCGCCAAATCGTCCCATGGGCTTAGTACCGTCCCACCGTTGGCCCCTGCAAAACTTGCAAAAGCGCCTCTCCATGAGCATTCGCTCAGCAGATGGCGGGGGCACTTTAACGGTCCCGTCGGGGGAGCTTCTGGGTACACCGCCGTACAGTGCCGGCGTGGCCAATGATCAGAGCTGGCGAGAAGATTGACTCTCTGTTCACACACTGGATTGTCCAGAAACTCATCCGCATAACGGTGCAAGCGCCGGTTGCTTGGCTCTCCTGCGCAGCCATTGAGTACCGCCAGGCTGGCGAGGAGACAGCCAATGCCGGTGTCCAGACAGACCAGACATGCACGATTCGCTCCTGGCGCTTGAGATTTGCATGAGCTGCGTCTTCCAGAAGCAATGCATAAAAGAGAGGGTGGGAGTCAAATAAGCGGCAGTCACCTCAACTCAACTTCTCTCAATTCCCTCTTAAACTATTGGCAGACCGGGAACCATTTCTCTGGCTAAAGGAAACCGTAATCAAGGATTGGCGATGAGAGTGTGCAACGGCGCTTGGCATCGGAAGCTCTTTCACCCAAAAGCCGGACGGGAAGATGGCACGGCGGGCGGGCAAGCCTCGGGCGAGCCGGGCCCAACCGCCGAAACCCCGCGCCCCACACTTCCTCCTCTCGCGCTGCCCCTCTATCCTCCTCTCCTCCCCCGCCCACCAGCAAGCACCGCACTGAGGTTGTTCCTTCGCCCGCACTGCAAAACGTCATGCATCCATGGAAACACTAGATCAATTGGCTTTCTGTAAATTGCGGGCTTCCCAAGGCCGCTTCACTTCTCAATTGGGCAGTTCCCTAATCATCTGAACCCAGTCCTTTACGTCCATTACGCCCTGCCCCGCAACTGCTATCGTAATCTCACGTCTTTAATACTTGGACTTGCTTCCATCACGATAACTTCATTTCCTCTCAACTTTCTATTAAACTGTGATGAATTCTTACATACATTGAAATTATCTTGTACATCTTCAGCAGACAATACAAGGCATTCAATATGGCATCCCAGATAGACATCGGTGCTGTTAGAAGCAAGTTCCCTGCCCTGGGCCAAGACCAGGTCTTCTTCGATAATGCAGGTGGAAGTCAGACGCTGGGCACAGTCATTGAGTCGTATGTCCCCTGTACTCTCCAAACTCAAATGCTCAAATCTCGCTCACATGACGCCTCAGCATCCGGGACTATCTCACACAAAGCAACGTCCAGCTAGGCGCGTCTTACAAAGTCGGCCAGAAGGCGACGGCCTCCTATGGCGAAGGCTACCAGGCCGGCGCAAAGTACATCAACGCATCCTCTGACGAAATCGGTAAATCAATATGTCCAACACTTATTTGTGACAGAAATATTAACATAAGGGGGGGCAGTCTTTGGTGCCTCGACAACTCAGCTCTTCCGCAACCTATCCCACACCTTCACCTTTGACAAGGGCGACGAAATTGTCGTATCAGCAGTCGACCACGAAGCCAACATCGCCTCCTGGGTCGATCTCGCCGCCCGCCAAGGACTCGAGCTAAAGTGGTGGAAGCCCACAGACGCATCCTCGACAACGAACCCAAAGCTAACAACAGAGAACCTGAAGCCCCTACTCTCGGACAAGACCCGCCTGGTAACCCTCACGCACGCGAGCAACATCCTAGGCACGATCCACGACGTCGCCTCCGTAGCCTCCCTCGTCCACGCCTCCACCCCGAAAGGCCTCGTCTGCGTCGACGGCGTGGCCTACGCCCCGCACCGGCCCATCGACGTCAAAGCCCTCGGCGTCGACTTTTACGCATTTTCGTGGTACAAGGTCTACGGCCCGCACACGGCCATGCTGTACGCGAGCCGGGCCGCGCAGGACGCGCACATGCGCTCCATCGGCCACTTCTTCAACCCGAGCGAGTCCCTCGAGGGGAAGCTCGGGCTCGCGGGCGGCAGCTACGAGCTGGTCTCGGCCGTCCCGCGGGTGCTGGAGTACCTGGGCACGCCCGACTCCCAAGGCTGGAGGGGGAAAGTCGAGCAGGAGGGGCAGCTCCAGACTACTCTGCTCGAGTACCTCAACGGCCGGGGCGACGTGACGATCTACGGCGAGACCGATGCCGGCACCGACCGCCGCGTTCCGACAATCAGCTTCCGAGTGCAGGGGTGGGGCACCAAGGACCTCGTCAATGCCGTAGAAAACGAGTCCGAATTTGCCTTCCGATGGGGCCACTTCTACTCGTACCGGCTGATCAAAGAGATTCTGCAACTCGACCCTGCCGACGGCATTATTCGGGTTAGCATGGTGCATTACAATAGCCGTAAGTCATGTGTGCACCTTATCCGACCTGTGAGTTATGCTAATCAGCCATAGTCGATGAAATCAAGGGGTTTATTGCGGCCTTGGATAAGGCATTGCAACAAAAGACCAAATAATAGTGTATAATGTGATAGAATTAGGATTAGAAAGACCTGTAACTCCGGCATACCACCGGAAAGTTGCTGTCCGTCTGATATCTATATACGCTGAACATAAATCATGGCTCCCATAGCTTTTTATAGAGGACAGAAATACCAACAAAAAAGAGGAAAAAAGTCGTAAAAACGTGGCCGTGAGAGAAAAAGTCGGGGTTTTGGTGGTGTGGGGACTCCGATTCCGATCTCTCTCAGAGCTTGCCAGTCTTCTTCTCGACGGCTTGTCTGAGGATCTTAATGACCTCTGCGGGGTCCTGGGCACCAAAGACAGCGCTGCCAGCAACGATGACATTGGCGCCCGCGTCGGCAGCCTGGCCGACGGTGGAACCCGTCAGGCCGCCGTCGACCTCGATGTTGAGCTCCGGGTACCGCTCGCGGAGGGCCTGGACCTTGGGCAGCTCAGAGGCCATGAACTTCTGTCCGCCGAAACCGGGCTCGACTGTCATGATCAGGACCATCTGCGGTTGTGGAGAGAACCCCCTGTCAGCCTAATGCGCCTTCGCGGAGACCCCATCTTGTGGTGTGTGTAACAGCTGCTCGTAAGAAGAAAAAAAAGGGCAATAACTCACGTCTGGTCTCTCGAGTGGGTCTTCACTCTCGAGGAGCTCCCACACAACGTCGACCGAGGTTGCGGGCTTCAGAGCCACGCCGGCTAATATGCCCTGCTCGTGAATGTAGCGGATCAGGGCGCGGGGGTTCGTCTTCTCGTCGGATTGGACCTCTGGGTTGTCGGAGTCGGAGGAAAATGCGGCCTCGTAGTGGAAGCAGTACAGGTCTGCGCCGGCCTCCTTCATGCCCTTGACCCATTTCTTGGGCTAAATCGACGGATGCGTTAGTAGGCGCGTTGTAATATGCCGGGTTACCGCAAATGGACTTTCGGCGACCCCCAAAAACATTAGCCCAGGGCAGAGGGAAAGCAATTACCTCGGAAACCATCATATGACAGTCAAATGTGCCCTTTCCCCATGCCTCGATGGGTTTCTCAACATGACCTCTGATCTTGGCGACAACACCGGGTCCCCATGAAATGTTGGGCACAAAGTGGCCGTCCCTAGAAAACCATGTTGGTTAGCCACAGCTCGGCTCGGATAAGAGAACAAGTCCTTTGCGATCGGCTTTCCAAAAAAGCGGTCGCAAGATGCTTGTGTGCTGATTTTTTTTCTAGCGGGGTATGGTCTCCGTACATGATATCGACGTGAAGCCAGTCAGCGCCTTGCTCTATGGTCTTGGAGCACGCATGGCCAAAGTGGCCAAAGTCGGCCGCGAGAATCGACGGGGCTATGATTGCCTTGGGCGCCATTGTGCAAGTAGGTAGGCAACGAGTGCAGTCAGAGAGAGAGAAAGCTGTGCTTCGTTTGTGTTTGTGTGTGTCTCTTTTGTGGTGATTTGAGAAGGGAAAAATAGAGAGAGGTGTGCGTGGGCGGCGGATGCGAGAGCGGGTGTGTCTGGTTTTGTTCGTGGGCACTGAACGGCTCTTCGGCGTTTGGAAAAGGGTTGGAGGGTACACGATCGGACATGCGACCGGAAGCTGTGGTAAGCTATGGACCCTGAACCACGAGAGCTCTCTCAGGTGGAGTTTCTGTTGGGATCTTCCCACATTCTGGGATATTCTGGGATCTAGAATCACTAATAATTGAGGGGTCGCAGTCGCGCCACCCCACGCCAAACGTCAACCCCGCCGGGCACGTACCGCCCGTATGATAAGCTCCGGAGTACATAACGCACCCCTTATTTTAGGTACCTCCCTACCTAAGCATAGCTCCACCCTTCCCATTGGGCTGGCTAGCTGGAAATTCAAGAGACGAGGGGCCGAATTGACCCCTGACGTTGCCAGTACTAAGGTAAAGTACCTTACTGCGTATGTCTATGTAGATGGCCGGCGGGCCTCGCCGCCTCGGGTGATTATCCGCCGCCGCGGATTTGCGGTCACCTGTATCCGCACATCGTACGCCTCCATCACCCTCCCCGGGACCAAAAGAAACATCCCACGATGCTCATCAATGGTGTTGTTTGTGCCTTGGCTCCGCGTCAAAGTGCCAGTGTCCTACTCGACTGATCATCACCGTATGGCGTGTTCCATCCACAGACTCGAGATATCTGTGGGCACACATCGCGATTTCGGCCGAGAGCGTTGACCAACAAAAAAACAATGGAATATGCGGGAACGACCTACTCCTGGTCCACTCTAAACTGCCTGGGTAATGCTATCCCCCGTTTATACATACACAGAGCGTGAGCCAATAGCCATACTGTTTGATCTTGCTCCGCAAACAAATTTAGTTGTCAAAGCTGTACTTCAACCAGCCACCCAATGCCTTCAAACTCTCCCAACGGACATTTTCGTCCGACTCTCCCATTAGCTCCATAACTCTGGTCTTGAGACCAAGCTTCTCCAGCTTGTATCTCATCTCAGGCACCTCCTTAACCAAGGCCCCAACATCGTTGCATGCAATAGCCAGGACTGCCTTGTCGTTCTCCCACGGCTTCTTCATAATCTCGGCGAGCTGGCGCGCAATAGCTCCGTTCTCGTGCTCCAAAATCTTGCGCGCATTTTCGGCCCAGAAAACCTGGCTTCTGTGAGGCGGTGACCACCGGAGGTGACCAGACTCGACCTCAGCGACGTACTCGTCAAAGGTTGTCTTTGTCTTGGTGTACTCCTCGAGAAGTTCCTTGAGACTTTGTGCGTCTTCGAGTAGGTCAGGGTCTGTCAGGTGGCGGCCGCTCAGGTTGTCAAGGAGCGCAGGTAGTCGCGCAAGGACTGCAGTAGGGAGGAGTGATTTCTGATTCTTGCTGAGCAAGTTGAAAAGGGTAGAAACAACCAATCGGGTCGTCTTCTCCTTGGGAGAGAGGCGCAAAAGCTGGGTGTACAGCAAGACAATATCGTACTCGCTGAACATGATCAGTTTGTGAAAGCCATACGACTAGAGTGTACTTACTCGTTAAGCTCGTCACCAATATCTTCGGCTTCGAAGCTCATTTGCCAGATGACCAGTAGTACATGGTATAGCAATTGCAAACCAACACCGCCGCCGAGCGAACCCTCAAATCCGGCGTTTCTTGTGGGCGCGGTTCCGCTCCATATGCTTGCCGAGGAGCTGCCGTTGCTGCCAATGCCAGCTGCTGTTCTGAGGATGTCAATCAGAGGCGCAATCGTCTCGCTTCTTTGGTTCCAGAATTGTTGTCTCGCGGCGTGTCCGTAGAGAATGGAGGAGTATTCCTGGACCGCGATATCCTGAAGGCCTGCATCAGAACTCTTCGCGAGGCCAGATAGGTAGGAGAGGAGCACGGGAATGGCGTTTCGGGTCGCCTGCGATTCGTTCAATGAGAGCGACATGAGCTTGGTTAGAGCCGTCGATGTGAGCAAGGGGATAGGGTCCTCGGTATTATTCGAGTGGGCGAGCAAAGGTAGAAAGTGCTTGTAGGGGTCGGTGTTTTTGAAAATAGCCTTCGAGAGTGACGGTACACCTATTTGGGAAGACGACAGCATTAGCGGGATTGAGGCATATGAATCGATCGTCAAGATATATTAATCTTAAGGACAAGTAGGGCAGGATAGGGAGAGTCTAGCCAAAGTCATAGGCTGGCGAATCAATGGGAAATGGTATAGAACGTACTGGGCAAGAGGTCCGCCAAGAGGACGAGGATATACTGGACGACATTGGCTTGCTTGCCTGCGGACTCGATCACCGAGGGCTTTCCGGATTCACCAACAAAGAGGGAGCGGTAGCCATCGAGATCTCCTTCTACAATCTCCTTCCGAGCTTCGGGCTTCTTCGCCTTATCAACAGCGCGGATGCGGGCCAGGTGGTCCTCTGTGATGGTGCCTGCTCTAACAGCGCCATCCCAGGGGATTGGCCGCTGGCGGATGTTGTTCTGCAGCGAGGCCAGGTAGGTGGGAGGATCGAGAGACATGGCGGCGAGTCGAGGGAAGTAGCGACCCGGGCGGCTTTTTGAATTCGAGATGCACCTATGTCGCCGAGAGGGGGGGTTTGGAGATGGACGGTGTGGATGGATTCGGCGGTGCTGAGGGTCGCAGGTCGTTGCGGCGGGAAGCTGTCTGACGAACGTAATGCTCTCAAGCCGCAGCCGCAGGCCCGCAGCCGCGCCCGCCCAGTTTTTGGGTCACTTCCTTGCTCAAGTCACAGCGTCAGGCTCATGGCATATGATTGGCTTGAGGTCCATTTCTACATAAGCCACATGTGGCAGCTCCAATGACCCACCAAAGCTCTACTTAGCCAATGAAGCTGATCCACTCGATTGAGCGTTGTGGCGGTGCGTTTTCCTCAATCACATCCACTTGAATCCTTCCTAAAGCTTGGCTCACTGCCCTCTTGGTCTTACACGCTCTGTCACTTCAAATAGCACTACGACCCAGTTGCCCCGGTTCCCAACCACCCGATTTCCCCAAGTGCAGCTATCGTTGGTACTCGGCTCGCCAGATGAAGCTGAATACTGCTCATCTTTTTTTTTTCCCTCTACACGAACGACCCTTGTACGAAAGACTGGCCCACGCCAATATGCAAGGCACATACGGAAAAGAAGTCCCTTGAATCTTAAAAAGGCGTCACTAGCCAGAACTTCACGGCCTACTTGGCGATGACCCCTCCTGGGTGCCGCGGAGTCCCATCCCGCCGGTCGGGCTCACTTGCACACTTGATGCCGTCAAAGTTGCGGAACCCACGGACTGACACCTGCCGAGATCTCGTCGTGGTGCCAGAAGCCAGCGCAAGAGCTGTCATGGCGCTGCCAATCTGCCCTATACGAGTCAAAGACCGTTTCCTCTGCCCTAGAACTTCTGTCACGAGAGGTCATGACCACTGCACTAGATCCGAGGTACACGGAGACCAATGTGACAGCGCGGAAATGAGCATGATCTCATTGAAGCAGCTCACGATGGGCTAACAAGCGTCCCTGCCAATGGTTGCAAGGCACCAGATGGCAAGAGTAAGCAAGGAAGGAGCTCGCTAGCTGCGTTACTCGGTTGCGAGTGACAAGCCTGCGAAACGGTACCTGACGGGGCCTGCCCGGCGGGAGAGACAAACGGCAGGGCAAACAATCGCACCTCTATTGTTACGGCCACGAGTATTCATTCGTACAGTTGGGTTGGAACAGGCTTTCTCTGCCTATCGATTGTCGTCCAGTGGACGGACCGACCCCTGTAGGTAAACAAGTGGGAACCAAGGCGCTCTGGGCCGGGCCAGTCACGAAGGTACCATCAGCGAGTAACGACCCGTTTCTGCCAACTCATACAGGCATCTCCCCGCACTAGGCCACTTATAACCCTCGTCTGTCCCGGGTGTCTTGGTCTAAGTGAAGGGGGAACCACATCTCGGCGCCCGATCTTCAGGAACAAGAACAGAAAAAGAAGCAGCAAGTGTGACGGAATCGCGCACTCAAGAGGAATCTTCACAATCACACTCGTCAGAGATTGGCCAGAAACTAATCGGTGAAGCTAGATCCCTGCGGAACTTTGCATTATTTGAGGGTAGTATTGTGGGTGTCAGAAGTGTGGGTGCGCCTGGTGACAGCGGCAGCAAAATCAAGAGGTTGGACTTCAGGGAGGTTGGGAATCGACCCGCGCAACGGCCAAGAAGAAAAAAAGACAATCCCACTGCCCAAACCAAGTAATACGACACTCCCGTCAGTCAGCGCCTTCTCAATCTCTCCCTCTCTCTCTTAAATCAAACTTACCTGCAGGTTTCATTCTTCCCGACTTCTTGGTTCCTTCTTCCCATCTAACCCAAGAATCATCACATTCCAAGCTCTCAGTCCCTGCCAATACCTCTGCACACTAACAGGCTAAGGTTGGCCAGCTCACACCGCGACCACTCAATCACACCTCGACTATACTATCAGCTTACCCTCCCTCTTCTTCTCATTCCCCGCCAACCATTAATACCTCATCCTACCGCTACAACATTCCTCACTCTCGCAATCTTTGGGGCGCCCACGAGGCTACGAAACAAGACAGGACCTCTCGATATCGCCATTGACGGAACAAAATTGGCCATCGCGGTGAGAGCCGACTTACATTCTCACTTCGCCGTCTTCCCGGCCTTGCGCATTCCTGGCAATTGACGACGCCGAGCAGCGGTCTCCGCCAGAAATAATGGCATGGCGCAAGCAGTCGGCAGCGGCCCCTCTGGTCGCCGGCCTTCTTCTCTTGGTGTCCGCCCCCACTCCGGTGTTCGCCCACCCTTATCCTCTCCAAAACGTCGCAAACAACCTCTTCTACAATTTGGGCAACCATTTTATGAAGCGCGATTGCGTTCAACGTTGTGGAGCCGACTCTCAGTACTGCTGTGGATCTGGAGAGCAGTGCTACACCGTTAACAACATCGCTGGCTGCAGCACCGTGAGCGGAGGTGGAGGCTACGGCATTTACACCACGACATGGACTGAGACGAACACCTTTACCAGCACAATATCGACAAACTGGCCTGCAGTGACAACAGGGGCAGCTGGGGGAGGCACCGGGGCCACCTGTGTTCCTCAGAGTAGTGGAGAGACGGCCTGTGGCAGCATTTGCTGCGCCGCCAACCAGTACTGTGCCTACTCAGGGCAATGCGCTCAGCGCGATGGCTGGGGCGGAGGCGTCACTACAATTACATCGGGAGGCCATACAATCACCACCCAATACTCTGCTCCTTACCGCATCACGAGCACCGGGGCCACCGGCACCGCCGCCTCAGCAACCAGCACCGGCACAGTCGTACCCATCACCAACGAGGGTACTGGTGGAGGATTGAGCGGCGGCGCCATCGCCGGTATTGTTATCGGCACGCTTGCAGGTCTCGGTCTTCTCATGCTTCTCTGCTTCTGTTGTATCGCCCGCGGCCTGTGGGGTCTCATCTTTGGCAAGAAGAAGAAGGAGCACAGCCACAGCCGCGAACGAGTCGAGGTGGTTGAGGAGAGATACTCGCGTCACGGCAGCCGCATGCCATCTGCCCACTCTGGTCGCCCCTCGCACGGCGGCTGGTTCGCAGGTGGCGGTCGTCCCGCCCCGGCTGCTCGTCGCAAGGAAGAGAAGAAGGAAGGCGCCAAGTGGTTGGGCCTGGGAGCCGCCGCAGCAACCATGTTGGCGCTCTTGAATCTTAAGAAGGACAAGCCGAAGGCCAAGCCTCGGTCAAGCTACACCGACTCGTACTACTCGTACACGGGGACAAGTCCCAGTGAGTCTTCATGGGATTCTCGGGATCGATCGGATCTGACGTCCTACCTAGGCAGCTCTAGCTCGGGCGGAAGAACTCACCGCACCGGCCACACACGCGGCACACACACGACGCGCCACTCACGGAGGTAGCACCCCAAGTTCTTTGGCGACCTCGGTCGAATTGCATATGCTGTCGGCTGCCTTTTTACGAGGCGGTGGAAGCCCCGAACATGCTTTGAACGTACATAAATTGGTATTATTGCTTTCTATTTTTCTTTTTGGCGTTAAGGGGGGAAATCATAATCCCACCGGGCTTTTGATAGCACGGTGATGGAAACTACAAGGCACGAGAGACGAGACATTCGGCGACGAAGAGGGGAATGAAAGAATGACGAGAGACACGAAAACTGGGTGGAGAGTGACGAAGGGGCTCGGAAATGGCCACGAAGACTATGGATGTGAGGAGGGTCATCTCTTTGGACATTGAGCGTTTCCTACTTCATTTTCCTTGGTGTGGCTGACTTTGTCTACCCATCCTCCAAAACCCGCATAGCATGTACGATGTTCAGAACGATTTGATGGCATAGACGAAACTTCTCGACGCCCTTAATGCATGAAATGGAAACTAAATTCTTCGATTGGGCCCTCTGATTACAACACTTGCTCGTTGCCGTATCGCCTTCCTGTCGTGTTGTTGCTTCAAGCTCAAGTGTGTACGCAGCCACACTGCTGAAGCTTTCCCGGGGAAGCCGTGTAAGAGTCCACAAAGTTGAGATGAACATGCGGCGCTTGCGCACTGCGAGCGCGTTTGACCATGCATGGAACAAAGCGAGTTTTCCATGTGCGGTCTGCGTTTTCGCGTTCGGGCCGTCTGATGCGTACGTCTCTGCGTGTGCGTGTGTCGGGGTATACGAGGTCTAAGTCTAGGTGTAAGTCTGCGATGCGAGATCTCCACCTTCGGGAAAGAGATTTCTTTGCCCTCCTCGTGGAGCATTTACCAAGACAGAGCCAATTCCGGTGTCCTTTTCTTCATCCCACTATTCGCTAGTGGCCGGTTGGCCCAATGGCAAGGCGTCTGACTACGATTGCGTTTACCCTCGTTCGTCTAGGGCGAGGAAAACGTTGACAAAGTATCAGGAGATTCTGGGTTCGACCCCCAGGCTGGTCAATTTCTTTTGATTATGAGACATTACGTGCTTTTTTCCCCTTCTTTCTTTTGGTGTCGTTCAAACTTGGGACTACTGGGCGGATGTATGGAATTACAGTTGATTGACGTTGCATCTGAAGAGGAAATGTAGTATTGGGTATGTGTGTGCCAGTAGACAAATGCTGTGAAGAGTCCAGCGAGAGGATGGCAACTCTCATGAGGCCATAATCTGGTCAAGCTTGGCTGAATTTTTAGTTCATCAGGATGACGAGATGAGTCAAGAGCTACACCATCACGGAAATCCCACCTTACTGTGAAAATAGCTGCGCTCATGTCGTTCAGTCACGAGGCAGGATATGTGGACGCATTGTCTACAGTGTGAAATTTTCCTAAATCCGCAAGTACATTTTCTCACAAAATAGCCAACAGGGAAGAGTTCTTTAAGTTTGAGTGGGTATCATTTCACCATGAAGAATGTCTCATGCGAGTAGGGTATATAATGAGGTGTTGTGGGATATACTGCTCAGAGAGGGGAGCAGGCAACGTCTTCTTGACTTTTGATGTGATTCATGGTAGCCCTGCGCTACACGATGCAAAGTGAAAAATGGAACCCCGGCCACGCCAATTGTGTTGTGTGTAAGACCCAGAAACCCCAGTTTGATTTTTGCATTTGCCTCGAAAAACATGACCTGTTTTGACCCTTTTTGTTTTGGTTTTGCTCCCCTCCTCCGGCTCATACATCAATCAATACCTTCGTTTTTATTGATTCATCGAGAGGGATTATACGTTGAGTGGAAAAGATGCATTTAAGCCTCCTCCTCAATGTTGCCCTTCTCGGAGACGTACATGCCGTCCAAGAACTTACGGATATCCTTGTTGCGGACCTTGCAGATCTGCTGGATATCGGCAGCGGACTGGGAGACAGCCTCGAGGGAGTTGCCGAAGAGGACGAGCTCGTCCTTCTGGGCCTTGGAGACCTCGACGTCAACGCCCTCGCGCATGATGACCTTGCGGACGAGCTTCTCGCCAATGAAGTTGCTAAAGTGAACATATCAGTCTCTCGCAATCATCAGGTATAGAAACATTGTGCAAACATACCGGATCTCGACCTCCCACAGACCAGTCTCGGAGTCCTTCTCCAGGTTGACGTTGATGGGGAAATGGGCGTAGACGTAGCGCATCTTGTACTTGAAGCCCTTGGTGACACCGACGATCAGGTTGTTGATGAGGGTGCGGACGGTGCGGAGAGTGGCAACGTTCTTTCTTGAGCCGTGGTGGATCTCAATGTTGATGGTGCCCTTGACCGGCTGGGAGAAGTTGACAGCCAAGTGGGACAGGTCCTTCACGAGCTTGCCTGGAGACGGGTGTTAGCCATATCGGTTTGGTGAGGGGTGCTGCCGCACTGAAGCCGTTGCGCTCTGCTTGCGCAGAGCAGGAACAGCTAGGGCCGGCCGTTCGCAACGTCTCGAGAGATATCGCGATCGGAGGAGAGTCTTGTACTTACCACGGGGGCCCTCAACGGTGACGATGCGGGACTTGATGTGAACCTTGACTGTTTGGAGAATCCAAGTCAGCATGCATTCGTTTGCCTGCCACTACTGCTCCTTTCGAGCTCATCCACAGTCTAAAACTCTTCAACCCAAAAACCCAAATGTTGCTTTGTCCGCCTCAAGCCTCACCAATCCCTCTGCCATTGTGATGTGGTTGTGGTTTTCCATTTTTTGCGCCAGCGACCATGTTGCCAAAGGCATCGAGGTTGCGACCATGACAGAGGAAGGCGAGAGACTCGAAGTGCGAATGGCGACAAATAGGTGATATAGTATCGTGAAGTTCAAAACCCGGCGGAGCTCGCAGGGGACCGCATCGTGGGGGAGGAGTATTTTCGTTGTATTGTGTGCTCAATCGATCGTCAAGGAGACGACGACGACGGCATTGCTTCACATACCATTCTCGGGAACCGTCAGGCTCTCTTGGGAGTGGATGTATCTCATCTTGACGTCGGGGGGGAGGAGGGCTGTCGGCTGGGCGATCTACTGGGCGACTGGTCGTTCGTTGGGCGATGAGGGACAATTCTTCACTTTCAAAAAAGTTCCAAGTCGGGGAGACTGGCAGTCGCGATTCAATTTTCGGGTGTGGGGTGCAAAAGTTCTAGCGAGGGCTTGTGTGCACGTGAGAGCAAAACCATGGTCTGTGCGTAATTGATTCTCTGGCCGACCGCCCGGCTGCCCGGGCCTAGTGGAGAAGGACGGATCCTGCCCGTCCGGGACATGGCCGTTGAGCCCCAGCCACAGCTCCGGTTCACCAGCCTCAAGCACTGAGGACGACTGCCTAGCATAGTCACGTGTCGGTACTGGCCAATGGGAGGATGCACTCCCTACAGCTCCAGTTGCTGCCCACTTCTCGATAGCTGCCCGGGCTGGCGCGACTGGAGCAGCGCAAGCCGAGTGAGTGCACGTACAGATACAGATACGTCAGCCTTGAAGCTCCGCGACACCCCCCTTCTCCGACGCTCCAATATCAATTCAACTTAATCATTAAATTCCAAGCTCGACGGGCTGACCGATCACTAGCCATTGGGACCTTGGATTCGTCGCCCCCTTTATATCCGAGCATTGAAACCACACAATCGCGCGAGATCCGGGCATTCCCCCGCATAAGCCAAGATGTCGTACTTCTTCTCAACCCCCGTCGACATCGACATTGTGCTGGAGGACGCCGACGAGCGGTCCATGGTCGATGTCAAGCTCGACAAGAACCGGCGCGAGAAGGCGCCGCTGTACATGGACGGCGAGTCCGTCAAGGGCGCCGTCACCATCAGACCCAAGGACGGCAAGCGGCTAGAACACACCGGCATCAAGGTCCAATTCATCGGCACGATAGGTGAGTCTTTCTGAGCGAGCGACCCTCAAGAACCTCTCCCGCCTTTCGCCCAATACTAATACTCCCATCTTTTTCCTCTGCGCAGAAATGTTCTTTGACCGCGGAAACCATTACGAATTCCTCTCCCTTGTCCAGGAGCTCGCGGCCCCGGGCGAGCTGCAGCACCCGCAGACGTTCGACTTCAACTTCAAAAACGTCGAGAAACAGTACGAGTCGTACAACGGCATCAACGTCAAGCTGCGCTACTTTGTCCGCGTCACCGTCTCCCGCCGCATGGCCGACGTTATCCGCGAAAAGGACATTTGGGTCTACTCGTACCGCATACCCCCCGAGATGAACTCGTCCATCAAGATGGACGTCGGCATCGAGGACTGCCTCCACATCGAGTTTGAGTACTCCAAATCCAAATACCATCTAAAGGACGTTATCGTCGGGCGCATATACTTTTTGCTCGTCCGCCTCAAGATAAAACACATGGAGCTGTCCATCATCCGGAGGGAGACGACGGGCGCCGCGCCGAATCAGTATAATGAGAGCGAGACCCTGGTGCGGTTCGAGGTGAGTTTGTGGCTCCGGATAATGCTCTCCTTCAACTTTCAATGGTTATGTGTACTGACTCTCTCGGCACAAAGATTATGGATGGCTCGCCCTCGAGAGGAGAGACGATCCCCATCCGCCTCTTCCTCGGCGGCTTCGACCTGACACCCACGTTCCGGGACGTGAACAAGAAGTTCTCCACCCGGTACTACCTCAGTCTCGTGCTCATCGACGAAGGCAAGCCACAACCACCCCTTATATGTTTATGTCTTTGATTAAATGCAAGCTAACAATCGAACACCAGATGCGCGGCGGTATTTCAAGCAGTCGGAAATCATTCTCTACCGCCAAGCCCCGGACGCCGCCGCCGGTCCTAACATGATCATGGCCGCCGCCCCCGAGAACCCAAAGTTGATGGGCCAGTCTGTTCAGACATAGAAGTATCTGAAGAATGACGCCATGATTTATAAGTAATGAGTTGTTTGATGAAATAGGGGGAAAGGGGGGGGGGGGGAGGTTATTCTGCATGATGTGGCTGCTGCCGCCAATGAGAGGATAAGTCCTCGTCAAGAACCGTCCGTCCCACGTAGTTTTAAGCATAGGTCACGGCGTTTGGGGTAAACAAAGCTAGGGTCTGCTGCACTGATACAACAAACAATGAAATTCTTCTTCATCATCTACCTTGGACCTTGACCGATTACCGAAAAACAAAACCCAATGCATGCAATTCGTGAAGGTATCTGGTTGTCCTGGACCATTCTTGTGTGGTCCAGGATCGCGCGTTCTTCATTACTTGTACACATGCTCTCTCCATCTCCATCCCCTACGAAGTAAACTCTCCACCCCCCCCCCCCACCTTTGGCCCGCATTGCCCTTTCAACTTATTGATCTCGTTTCTTTGCTCATTTCATCCATTTACAAAATGTCCATTGCATCGTCAGCCTCGAATCCAAACTGGTTGTTCTGAATGGCTGCGATCCGGTCGAGTTCGTCCTGGTATTGCTTGCGCAAGTCCGGTAACGTAACGACCTTGCGCTTACCCTGGAAGGTCGTCGGCTCCCTCGAAGCGTTGGCAGGCGGCAACTCCTCGGAAAAGATCCACGCTTGCTTCGGATCGACGCAGCTGAGGGCATTGATGAGCAGCAGATACTGCTTCGTGACCGCCGTATCGAGAATGTCCTCGCCAATGAGCTTATCGCCCTCGCCGGCGTGTCGCAGCTTTTGGATGCGGTCAAGCAGCACCGTAGCGGCGCCGCGGTAGTCGTTGTGTTTGATCCTCCAGGAGTAAAGGATCTGGTGGTATGGGATGCCGCTCAGGACATCCATCGTTGCCTTGCACCTTTGTGCCAGAATGTCGTCGATTGAGTCTTGTAGACCCGGGAACGGCAGCGACATGAGCTCGCTGTTGTGGTACGATTCACACATCTTGTCGACAAGCTTGCGAAGGGAGGAGAGCTGCATCGCCTTATCCTTCATGGCTAGTAGACTAGCATGGGCGACGTCGAAGCGTGAGAGTACCGTCGCCGCATTGAACTGTCGGCTAAGCATCTCGCTTCTGACCAGGGCAGCTTCGGGACTGGCGTGTGAGTATTGAATTGCGAGTCCGGCGGACTCAATTACATATGAGTATGCCTTGGCCTTCTCGAACAGAGCGACTGCGTGACAGTAATACCTAGCCGGCCCCTTGTTGAGCAGGTTCCACTCGGTATCGTCAAGCAGCCCGCTGCTGTGTCGGTCAACATCTACATCTTTGACGCCTGCCACTAACATTAGTCTTATTTCCTACACAGCAGAGGCAAATTGAACTTACTCATGCCTATCGCCGCTTTACGGAAGTGGAAGGCGGCCGAAGCGAAGTCTTTGAGCGCAAGGAAAACACGGCCCTGGATGTAGATGGCGAATGGCGTCTGGGCGCAGTAGGGATTGAGTTGAAGAGCAAGATCGGCCCGCTCTCTTCTGATGAGGGAGCACTGGATCAGAGTAGGTGACACCTCAATATCGCTGTTGGAGGCACAGAGATCCGTGACGATGTCTGTGATACTCGTAGCCAAAGGTTCATTTCTGCCGTCCACAAAGCCAAGAAGATGACCGACATTACCCTCCAACGCGGTGACGGTCTGCGTCTCCTCTGCAGTCCTCTTCGTGGTGCTAGGCGAGCCTGAGAAGGAGTCATTGCGCTCGTTCTTGTTGCCAATAGGAACGGTGATTTCGGTCTTGGAGAGCCACCGAAGCAGCTCTAACCGACGAAGTGACTCGAGGAACTGTCTGAACACAGCGCCGACGTCAATTCGTTTGGAGAGCATGTCTTCCTCTTGATCCCAGTCGAACTCCATGTGTACCAGTAGCAAGACCTGGCTGAAGATAATGTTCCACTGCAGATCAATCGTCTCTTGAACCGCCTTGACAATGAGCTTCCGTCCAAAGTCGGTCAGCGGTTGACGGGCCTTGCGGCTTCCAGACTCCTCCGTAGCCGCAACCAAGCCCGAGAGGCTTTCGTATAGATCCATCGTAACACCAGTGTAAGACTGTCCTAGACTCTCAATGACCTGTGCGCAGTCTTCGTCACTTACAGTGCGCCAAAGAGCAGTGGTGTCAAAGAGGTATTGGAGTCGTTCATAGTCCGTTCGAGGGGTCTCCTCGTAAATCTCAGGTCGCAGGGCGGCAGTGCAGACCTGTTGTATACTGTCCGAAATAGCATCGAGGAAGCCGACGCCCGTCGAGACAAGGTTTGCTATCCTTTCCGAGGCCTCATCTGGTCGCGAGAGATTATAGTACAGCCGCTCCAGTGAGCTGCATTCTCTGATGGCCGAGATTGCATCGGCACACACAACCCACGTCATGTCGGATTCTGCGTCGAGAACCAATGCAACTGCTTCGCCACGTTGCTTGTCCAACTCGATCAGAAGACGGTAAAATCTCCTCCACTGGGTCTCGCTGCTAGCACGGAATTGCTCATAATCCATACCACCAGCCGAGTTCCGGTCCAAGGATGCTGTTGAGGCAAGAACAGAGCAGATTGACTCTGCCAGGCCCTTTTGTTGACTCTTCGAGCTGCCCTCCTTTTGAGAATAAAGCCCCTTCTCGTATATGGACAGAGCTGTTTCGAGGGTCGCTTTGGTGAAGCGGCCAGGGGCGAGGATAAGATCCAACCACTTTTCTGTCGGGTCTGTAGGGTCAGAGGATCCGGACGTCGGCGCGGTGGGATAAGTTGTGTCAATATGGACTGAAGCCCACTCGCTTTCCCATGACTCGGCGATGTTGTCTCTGTTGAGATCCAGCTCCTGGACTCTGTAGGTCATATTGTTCTTCCACAATGTCCACAACTGAATACCGCCATCTGCAAGTGTTGAAAGAACAAAGTCCGCCAGGGTCCACACATCGGAGAGCGACGGTGACGATGGGGTGAGGTGGGTATCAGGGAATGCATCTTCCACGTAAACGGTGTCGCTGTCGCGGGCTTTAATGTTCCAGAATTTGAACTCTCCAGCCCCAATGGGCGAGTACGTGGCGCACATCCTGTTGCCCGTTCCGTCGCCAACCAGCTGCAATAAGTTCGTCTGTGTAGGTTCAATCTGCCACTTGCCGACTTCTTGCGGGTTGCGGTCAGAGTTCAGTATGTCGCCAGTAAACAAGATCTGACCTGTCCGCAGGTTCCAGATGCGCATGCGATGGTCGAGACAGACTGTGAAGAGAAACGCCGCATCATCGAGGCCCAGGTTCGTAACCTGTATCGACGTTGCCGCGCTCGCGTCCATGTGGATGTTGCGATATCGGATAGACTGGTTCTGCTGGAACGGGAGATAGCTTCGAATGCCCTGCGCCCATCCTTGTGAATTGTAGATCGTCTCCTTCCAGGGGTTGCTCGTTGCTATGCACAAGTTAGTGTGAAGCTCTTGTTGTGGTAGCAGCAGTCGAGGGAAAGTGACATACAATCCTGTGTCTTATTCCGGTCCAACCTCACCAGCCCGCCGTCGTGAAGAGAAATGACAATCTGATCGGTGCTCGCGGCAACCATGCGATGCGGGTGCTTGAACCCAAAGACCTTTGGCTGGTACACCTTGCAAGCATCTCCCGGGCCGGCCTCGATGGCGGAGCGCTTCCTGAAGAAGTCGGGGCGGAGAGTGAAGGAGTACAGGCAGTTGGCCTCGTCGAGCACGAACATGGAGAGCGCATCATGTTCTCGGGGGTCGGCGAACGCAACACAGGACGATTGAATCGGCACCGTGAATCGGAAATTGAGAATCAGCGGCGCATCGACCGTCTTCTCTTGTCGGCAGGTATCGACTACCCGTAGGCTGAGGACGAGACCGTCATCCAACAGCCTCCAGAGGAAGCTGCGCGGCGCATCGTGCCATTTGCGGTGGTAGACGGACGAAGCGGGAGCGAGGTTCTTGAGCCGAAAGTTGACTTCGTCTTCGCTGATGTTCTTGTCGCCGGATGTGAGCCTCCGGGTCGCGCCCCTCCCATTCGACGTCAGCGAAGGGACGCGGATGTTGATGATGGATGAGGCGGAGGCCGGTTCGAGATTGAGACGAGTCTCTCGGTATAAGTATTGTGTGTCGGCGGAATCCATTTTCGCTTTGCCCCTAACCTGCAAAGACCTCGAACGCCGGAGATGAGAGAGAGAAAGAGGCCGCGGGAGTCGCGGGTCGGGCTCGGCGCATTAAGCAATCTGTGGCAGCAAAAAGTTCGTCGCGATTGAGTTGATGGAATTTCCAGTTTGAAGGCTCCTACGCGCCCAGTGGGGCTACTCCCAAAACAGCAACCAGCTTGGTACAGTGCTGCAGTACACGCAAACGGTGTCCACACTGTACACACTTGACATGATTCTCAGAAAGTAAGAGTTGATAATCTAGACAAGGTGGACACAGGGAACCAACGACGATGCATATTTTGATACTCATAGGAAGGACTTCAAAGGTATTTTGATTCATTACCGTTTTAGCAAATGCTCCGCACCTAGTCTGCACAATTGACAGCAGAAATACCACAACTCCAGTGTAACCATTGCCGCCCAACGCCAACATCAATACATGCCATCTTTCCCAACCCGGGGGTGTATCAAAGCTCACTCATATGCGCATAACACCATCACAAGGTACTTTCGTCCAGTCGTCTCTTGCCCATGTGTCCCTACATTATTCCTTCTCCAGGTCCTTGGGGCTTGGGTCACCGATGCCATCCTCATTGATCGCAAAGAGACAGTCACTCTCCGGCAAACAGGGGCTGTCGTAGATCTTGGCGACACGAGTCTCGCCTCGACCCTTTCTCAAGCTGATTCTCGTCGTACTTGCGTGGGCGATAATGTTACCACCGATTGGCTTCTTCGGGTCGGGGTTGAACATGGCACTCGGTCCACCATCAACCTGTGCGACGACTTGGTTGGTGATCACCACGGCAATACCAAACTCGTCGGCGAGACGCTGAAGCGTGCGCATAAATTTGGCCAGGTGAGTCTGTCTCGACGAGAGTTCACCTCGGCCCAAGAAATCGGTTCTGTAAAGCGCCGTCGCACTGTCTACAATGAGGAGCGAGAATCGGGTCTCGCACATCATGGCACCAGCCTGCTGGAGGAGCTGGAGCTGGTGATCTGAATTGTACGCGCGAGCATAGGCCACATTGTCGAGGACCTCTTCTCCGGAGAGACCGAATCTGTTGGCGACGGCCAGCAGTCGAACGGGTCGAAAGGTACCCTCAGTGTCAATATACAGACACTTACCCTCTCCGCCACCCATGTCAAAGGGCAGTTGACATGTCACGGCAAGAGTGTGGCAAATCTGACTCTTTCCCGTGCGGAACTCTCCAAACAGCTCAGTCACCGATCCGGTCTCGATACCACCGGCGAGAAGTGTATCCAGCTGCTTGGAGCCAGTCGTGATAGAGATGAGCTCGCTTCGTCGTTGGTGCATCTCCGTGGCGGTCGTGAAGCCCATTGGCACAAGTTTCGAGGCTGATTCCCTTCAGTCAGATTGATTTGCGCAATTGTGTGAGATGGGTTTTCGTACCTTCGGCAAGAATCTTGGTTGCCTTTTGTTCCGAAATGCCTTTGATCTGCTCCAACATGCGGCGCGGGGTATACGCTACTGACTCTACGGTGTTGAAGCCGCCGTCGACGACCATTTGGATATCGCGCTTCGTCAAGCCGGCAACTCCCTTTTTCTTCATCAGCACGCCATACACAACGCGAAGGCAGTCTGGTCGGAGCTTACCTCGAGCGCAGTGAGTGGCGTAGGCGCGCCAGGCCCGGTCATGCCGCTCTCATCGCCATTGTGGCTCTCGTCGTAGCCGTCAGCGTCAGCCATTGTGCTCGTAGATGTGAGAAATGAGACGTCGAACTGTGTATACACGAGGGAAATGACAGCAGTGCACGCGCAAAGTCGGACGTCAGGAAACGAGTTAGGTGTTCATACGATTGCCAAATTGTTGATGGTGGGCGAAACGCGGGCTCTTAAGACGCGTCGGGGACGACTGGTGGTGGCGACTAATCGAGAAGAAAATACGCCAAATCACGTGCGGCAATTAAGAAGCCGGTCGGCCCCACCGTGTGCCTGGAGTTAGCGTCATATTAAGACGCTCCGTGCTTCCCTCATCAAACTCACCACTGACACCCCAAGGTAACAGCGCGACAATTGCTAATCATGACATCGTTGAGCTAAGGCATTCGCAATTGTGTCGCATGTAAATGCCAGACTTCGATTCATTTGATATACTCTGTGCATCAGCGTTAATTGTATTCGAGAGCTTGCAACAACCCTTCTATGCGTTGAAGTCTCCAGCTCAAGCTGGGCTAGATATCATCACTCTACCATCTGGAGTCAAGTTAAGCTCACAATCAGACACAGCGACGAGTTATAAATGGATTCAATCGTTTTGTTTTTAACCTTGTTTCATTATCATTGCTAGTATATAGCGAAGGAAAGAAAAGAAACCCGAAACACCAATCCCAATGCAAGAGACCCATTAATGCTCATCCCCCCATCAAAGTCCCATTTCCTATTCCCTCAATTCTCATTATTGTCGTGTTGTACAATTGGAAGGATTATAGCCATAGTCGTCTTTTAGTTGATGAAGATGCGGCGAGTCTCGTGCTTGGGAGCCTTGGGCACCCGGATGGAAAGGATACCATCCTTGAACCCAGCCGAGACGGCGTCTTGCTTGATCTGGCCGGGGAAGTTGAAGACCCGGCTGAACTCGCCAATGCTGCGCTCCGAGACCCAGTACTTTGCGTTGTCGACGGGTTCCTTCTTGGCAGCGGCGGCGTGGTGGTGCGCGACAGCAGAGGCAGACTTGTCGACCTCGGCGACGGTGGTGGCGGGGGTAGGCTGCGCGGTGGAGTTTGTCTCGTCGTCCTCTTCATCCTCGACGGTAGCCTGGTGAGGCGAGCGAGGGCGCTCAGTGCCGGTGGTGCTGGCGGCGTCATTGTTACCGCCGTCGGTGATGGCGCCGCTCATCTCAGTTCCGGAGGACTGCTGGAGGAGGCCCGCGGGCGGGGTGCCGGCGGTGTAAGACCGCTCGACGCGGCCGCGGATGTGGAGGGTGTGCGGGTCGGTGAACTCGATGGAGACGTCGTCCTTGCTCATGCCAGGGAGCTCGCCATGGAGCTCATAGGCGTCCTCGACCTCGCGGACATCAAACTTGGGCTGGAAGGTCGGGACGTGGTTGCGGTGGGTGCCGCGGGCGCCGCTGGAAGGAGTGCCGTTGCCCTGGCGGGAGTAGTTGTCAAAGTCCTCCAGAAGGCGGAAGAGAGGGGTGAAGGAGGCGTCGGAGTTGTAGAAGTTGCGGGGGAAGAAGGCCATTTTGATGGTGTTGTTGTTGTTGGTCGTTGAGAGGGTGTGAAGTGGTTGTATGGTGGATTGATTGATGAGTAGAAAAACTGTAGTGATTGCGAGAGCTGGTTGTTTTGTTGTGTGTATGAGAGAGTTGTAGCTGTGTTTGCTTGTTGTTGTTCTTGATGTTCTGATCTGATGAGAAAAAAGTCGGCGGTAGAGGCGATCAAGACGACCGATTTATACAACTGAAGCAGGCATCATCGTGCCTTCCCCAGCGTTCCGGAAACATCGCTGAAAAATCAAAGAATCCGCTGCAAGGCCCTTCGAGAATGGACTCGCGCATCGGAGAAGGGACGCGCATGCTGCGAAAGCCTATTCTGGAGGGATCTGTAAGCTTCTCTTTGGCGATGGCCTCACGATGGGAGAGGGTTCTGGTAGCTTCGGAGGTGTGGAAGCTGCTGGAACCTTCCAGCGGTTTCCATTGGCCTTCGCCACCGGCACAGCTATACATTACTCAACTCAATCCCATTGAAATTTAGGGTGGAAAACCATTCAAGTCAATTGAGCTCTCTCACTGACACTTCAATCAGTCGATAGTTCCCCATTGATCAATACGATAAACATGTCAATATCCGAAATGTAGAAACCGCATCTTCAGACCTTCGAAGAGCAGCTCGAAACCGTTGTAAGTCGCCGTGGTACATCCACCTGGCCTACTTTTTAGAGTTTCGGCCTCCGACAAGGGTTCAGCAAGACGCAATCCGTCATCTGTCCAATCAAATTTCGACCCCCGACGTCAAACGGATGGTCCGTGCCGGGCACCTCTCCTCCCCCTCCCCGGCCCCCAGCTCGCCTAGTCACACAGACTTGTCCATGACAGAAAGCCGACCAAAAAAAAGAGTCCAGACTCTCAATCGCCCATGGCCAGGTCCAGACTCTTAGGTATTCCAAACCAGCCCGCGGGATCCCCATCATCGTGTTGGATCCTGCAAATCGGGGTTTGTAGTGTGATACAGCCCACGGCGACTCCCGTTTTAGTCTGCATGTCCGGTCTGGTTCCCGCGAAACCTGTTGCACAATTATCTACGCCCACTTTCTATGGAACCATGGCACATGGGTAGTGAGAGAGAGTGAGAGAGCGGGGTTGAGAAAAAAAAGATTGCAATGCAGCAGGCCGTTTGAGAAGGACGAGCCGATGCCGGTGGCAGCTTACGGCATTGCTGAGTCAAACTCTTACCTCAGGTAATTCGGATACGTCAAACCCGCACGTCGTAGCGTCTCCGGCCCTCTGGGATTTGGTATCTCACAATACGGTGGTCCTGGCAGTGTGGTGGTGTACCTCATAACGTGGGGAAAACGTTCGCCTCACTCCAGAGACGGAGACCCTCAGTAATCATCCCGTTGCGATCATTATAGTAACCCCGCCGCAAGAACTTGGACGAGATATCGGTCTGGACGGACATCAAGTAAAGAAGTGGCGGAAATTCAAGGCCTGTTACTCCGTGCCGTGGATTCAAATGATTGTGGTGGTGCTCCGTACCCCTGACGATAAAATCTGTCAGTTTGCACACTCAAATGTAACGGTACATCATACACGCTAGCTTCACTTTTCGACGAAAAACATCGAATTGGATCTGACGAAAAAGTCAGTCGATCCCACAGACATTCCCTGATCAACTGATCAACTGAACGGGAAGTTCGCGCATCTTGACATCAATTTCAAGTAACCAAAAATCGGCAATTGAATGACATGCGCCTGGTCAGCCATGCGACGAGGAAACCTTGCCAATTAAGGTTTGAGGTCGCAGTTCGAGTCGTGATCCCGACGCTCGTCCGGGTTCATCCCTTCCAGGGTCAAGCCACAATGTGGATGTCGCCACCGTAAACGTGCCACAGCTGATCGACGACATGTCGTGGATTCGCAGTAGGAATGGCATATTAACCAACTCTTTCAAGTCCTGCATTTTGCCTTAACTCGTCGGACCAAGTGGGAAAGCAAATGCATAGGGCGGGATATGATAAATGGAGAAAATCTGCTCCTTTGACCAGTCCATCCGTACCAACTGTCCCGGTAGCTGTCACATCGCCCAGGCACCGCCCCTTCAACTCCAAATTCATGGGCAACATACACCAAATTCTTTCGTAGAATTAGACAGCCAGATTAGATACATTGAGAAGCAGCACATCCAGATAACCAACCATCACAGCGCTCGCCATGGCCTGCATATGCGGCTGTTGTCGTAAAAACATGTCCAACCGATCGTAAACCACAGAGTCCGGATCAAAATCAACTAATGCCTGAGAAATGAAGTCTCGGCTAAGTCGCCAATAATACCGATGACGGTGCCGGTTATTGTTGGTACTGTGGCCTCATGGGCGGATATCCTGCAATCATCGCCATTCCGGGTCGCATAGCCGGCACTGAACCTGGACCAGGACTCTGAACTCTATTGAAGAGCCCAATCAGCCTTCTTCCGACGGACGGTTCCAGCTCGGTGCCGTCTCTCGCGATCTTGACCTCGCGGTTCGAGTTCCATGGATTACGAAGACCCCTGGTGCGGTAAAATGGCAGTCGTGCCGTTGACAGCCATTCGAGTTTGAAGGGCTTCCCCCAAGCCTTGGTGTTACCATCGGCTTCTTGGTTCCCGCTCTTACGGCTGCTCGCATCGCTCTGTTCCATTTCGGGTTCCTCTTCCTCGTCACCACTCTCTCCATCCTCACGCTCTGCTTCCCAGAAGATGGTGCCACGGGCCGAATCATCAATGATCCTGCCCTTGGGCGCGTACTCTGTGGGTTCGGTAGGAATTGCCTTCGGCAAGTCGACATCGTTAGCGGACTGTGCCTTGGGGGCAAACTCGATAGCGGCGTCCGGGTCTTCGTTAATTTGAGATGTCATTCTTGCGTATCCGAAATATTCGCCCGATTTGTTCGCAGAAAACACCAAGTAGACATTGTCGACGGCCTATAGAAATAAGTCAGAGATGCAAGACTAGACCTTCATGATGCTGCTTACATTGAAAGCGGCATTCAGCGTATCCTCATTGTGAGACTGGGTTGCCCAGATCCCCGTCCTGACACTAAGCTCGAGATCCTCCACAGTCAAACTTTTCAGGATGAAGAACTTATCCTTCTGAGATGTTGCTTCTACTGCGGTGACGGGCTTGACATTATTGGACTCTGCCACTGCCACTTCGGGAGTAGCTTCAGTAGCGCTTGGCGGTGCAGCGACATCGTGAGGCGTTTGCGATCCAGAAGAGGCCGCTGGGCCTGTGGGTGCTGTAACACCTGTTGCGCCCTCGACAGTGCTCTTGCGCAAGCGGCTGACCAGGCGAACGGACTGGAATTTAGAATCGTGTAATTTTTGTTGAGCCGTCACGCATGTTTGTTCGTCTTTGAAGTTGGCGAATGCACAGTTGCTTTTCGATATCAAGAATAGGGACTCGAGGCCGTTTGCCTCCTTGCACACGTGGTGGACGAGGTTCATAAGGTCGGTTTGAGGCGGAAGATTTCCAACCCAGATCGCATGTCCTGATAATATTGTCAGCGAGCGAGTTTGACTCTTCGACTTGCAACAAGACTAACCACTTTGACGCGGTTTCCGCGGTGGCCCGCGTACAACCCCGGATCGACCTTCACCTACATCTATAGTTCGGTCAGTGATGTCTCTCCGACACGTTGGCACTGAGCGCGCAATACCACTTGACCTGTGGCTCGAGGGAGCGTTCATACCGCTAGGGTCGATTCCGTTGGGCATCTGAGGCATGACTCTAGGGTCGCTGTGTCCGGTGTTCGTTCCCATGTACTGTGCCGAGACCATGGGATTGTGAAGAGCTTGATTCTGGGAGTAGTGGCCAGCTGGAGGATAGTAGTACCCTTGAGGGATCTGATTATGCTGCGGGTGGTTCATAACCATTTGGCTCGGGTAGTATCCCATGTTTGGGCGAGCTTGCTGCTGAGTCGGAGAGAGCTGGTTGGTGTAGTAGTGCTGCATCTGGTGGTGCTGCGGCATGTAGTATTGCGGGTTTCCCATGGGCATCGCGCCTTGGCCAGGATACTGAGGAGCCATCTGTGGCATCTGCGGCATCATCGAAGGCGACGATGTGGCCGGGCTGAATCGCTGCTGTTGATGCTGCGGCTGGCCACCGGGCACGTAATGCCCATGCCTCATGTTTGACTGGGGCAGCGCGTTCGCCATGTTGTTCATGTTGAAATTCCCGGGGCGACCGGCTGCGGGCTGCTGAGCCATGTCGAGTTGAGACGAAAAGGCATGTTGCGGAGGGCCGTACTGCTGATGCTGCAGATGGGGGATGCCTTGAGCTTCCATCCTGGACTTCTCGTCTAGAAGAATGGGCGAAACACTTGCAGCGTTTGCGTTTAAGCCCTGGTGAGAGTCCACAATAGGATACTCGGTGACGTTGGGAGGAGATTGAACATCTCCCATTTGTATGGTGATGGTGCGAGCTGTATCGGAGTCTAAGCCGCCCACAAACTGTCGTAATCGAATTAGCAAAATGCCCAAACGTCGGCGGCCGGGACCAACGGCGCCAGCAAGCCGGACTGAGGTCCATCTAGTAGTTTATACCTTCGGTAAAGCACTAGTCCAAGCCCCCGGAGCTCTGGGTCGACTGACAGCTCTAACGGAGCAAAACCCAGACGAGAGGAGAGACGGTCAGGATGTGACGGGAAGTATGTATGATTCTAGGCGCCACAACGAGATTGAGCTATTTGCGGTAGATGAGTGGAAGCCCACGTTGTGGCCAATGTGGCTAGTTTGCACAGCCTTTGAAGGAAAGGGGGGGATTTCCCTCTGGAAAGTCACGCTTCCGAGCGCCCAAGGGTATATGTGGCAGTTAACCCTGCTCAGGAAGGAGCGCGTGCGATGTGTGGCTCAATGAAATTCCTAGAAGGCGATCAGCTCGTCTGGGCGTCCAATACCAATGCAGAGAAGAGCCCGAAGCAGGGGGGGCTGCGTAGTCTTTGGTACCAGGGTGATGGAGGGGGAGCTGCCGAAGATGACGGGAAGGACGAAGAAACGAGACGCGAGGGGCTAGGTTAGGGAACTCCAGGCATGCACATCGTGTGGAGAGGTGCGGCTTCAGTATGGTGCGGTTGCCACTAAACGAGGGCTGTCTCTTACCTGAACTTCGGGGCGCCGACGCAGGGGTTGTTGCTTTACTGGTAGATCGATGTTCTACGAGTTACGAGTCCAATGATGTAAGACGAATGCGAGCTCAGGACTTGATGATAGGATGAATACACGTCAAGGTGACGATGTGATGTTGTGCAGCAGAGGACATCCAATCCAGTGCGATTCAAGAGAATGAAGAAGTATGGAGAGTCGACGACTGAGAAGCCCCCAGTGGCAAGACGAGACTCGACCGGTTGAAAAAGACCAAGTCAACGTAAGCGAGGGTTTAGACAGAATAGTCCTGGCGTACCAGTTAGAGGTTGCTGTGGTAGCTGCGTGATGAAGGAGACACCAAGAGTGCTTCTTCTCCCAACGCCCAATGATATTTATGGAAGAAGGAAGGAAACGGCTATCATGAGATCCGGGCAGTAAAAAGAGAAAGGCGTGGAATAGCAGCACAAGGAAGGTGACGAGTTACCGACAGGATGGTGGCCAAAACCCAAGGGCCGGGTATCTTGCACAAGCAAGCAGAATGTGGAGGCTCTCAGAATCCTAGTTACTTGTTGAGCAATAAGAAAGCTATGGGCAAGCGGCGACTGAGGCGTAGGGGTTTGAGAGAAAACGTTGGAGGAGTTGTGGGATGCCAGAAGCGCACGTACTGAAGTAGAGTAGATGGCGCAGGATAATGCCCACAGTTTCGAGCTCGGGGGAGCTGTCGAGGAGGTGCTGGAGCACTGGAGGTGGATTCCAAGATTGCGCCGTTGGCCGACTCGAGGAGAGCTCCGAGATGTAGGCGGCAACCACTTCGCCGCTATGCGTCCGTTGTTGTCGTAGTGTATGCGTCGCACCTTTTCTTTTCTTTTCAAAGATATCACAAGGAAGAGGCCGAGATGGCAGTGCTGATGAGCGAGAGAGGACTGCCCGGCTACACTACACCGAGGCAGTTGTGAGAGAGAAGACAGGACGAGTCGAAGGTCGAGTCTGGGTGAGCGACGGGTAAGGCGAGAGGGAAACGACCGGGCCAGACAGTGGGTTAAGTGGCGTTCGAGGAGGGGTGGGTTTAGAGGCGAGAGGCGTGTGAGTGTAAGTGTATGTGTATGTGTGTGCGAGAGAGAGAAAGAGAGAGAGAGAGAGAGAAGCCAAGGGGCAGACAAGAAAAGCAGTGCAGTTGGAGATGGAGAGACCGAGATGAAGAGACAGAGCCACAGCCTGCCGCTTCATGGGATACCTACCTAGAGTGGGCAGAGGTTGAGAGAGAGAGAGAGAGAGAGAGGCACAGAGGCACAGAGGCACTATACTAGGTCGTAGGTAGAAGGTCTCGCTCTCAGTCCTGGCCAGTTCAGCCCAGATGGAATGGGGAAGAGAAAGGAGGGATGGGAATTGAGGAGGAGGAGGAGGAGGAAGAGAAAAAAGGCATACACCTCACACCGTAGGGAGGGGTGGCGGTAGAAGGGGCGATGCGGGTAAGGGGAGCATCCATGGTGTGGGAACGAACTGATGTGCATGGCCAGGTGCCCGTTCTGGAACCAGTAGCATCAAATTGGATGAAGAAAGATGGGATTTTTTTCTTCGGTTCTTGGCTGCCGCTCTGAGATGTGCAAGGGACACAGATGTGGTCGGGTGGCCCTCCCACTTGGCCGGGCCACGAACTAAACTAGACGAAAGTAGCTTGTCGCCTTGTGTCAACAGGGATGGACTCGTAGATGGAAGTCTTGTTCTCATGATGAATGCGACGGTATGGGCACTTAAGCACGAGAGCTACCGAATCACAATCAATCGAGAAATTGCAGAGAGCGAGGAAGAGAGACACAGAGAGGGAGAATGATGTGTAAGAGAGAGAGAGAGAGAGAGAGAGAAAGCAAAATATCCGCCTATCAAGGCACCTTACTTGATCCATACACTTGTAGCTCAATGGTGATATGAACATAGTAATACAGGTATCGACAGACAGACTGACTAAGTATGAGATAACCTTGGTACAGATGGAGACCTCGAAAACAGAGACAAAAGGGCTAATGGAAACGAGAGAGCGAGGTGCAGAGCAGACGTTGCAGAACAGAGTGACAAGAGTAGAGCAACGACAAACAACACAAGAGACGAGCAGGGCGGCAGGTGGAGGAATCCGATGGAGAGCGACCCAGTCTTGCATTTCGCCACTCGACCCGCCGAGCCACTTTCCAGACACAGAGTCAGGAAGGGAAGCAATCTGTGTCCGAGTACGTAGCTAAGTAACGAGTAGCAAGTGAAAGCGCGAGAAGGTACGCAGTAGAATGAGGTAAGGTACTGTGGCCTGTGGTCTGTGGCTAAAGTACTTCCGCGCTTCTCCCTCGTGCTAGGTTTTCTTCCTGCTGCCAAGTACTACAACGTGCCGACTTGATCTGCTCAGCTTGCCTGCCTGCCTGCCGACTGTTTACAGTATGTAGAAAATCCAAGGTTACTTTCAAGAAAAAGTGCAAGGGGATGGGGGAGGAAAGAACAAGAGCCCCAGAAAACAAGAACGAGAGACAGGGACCGCGCTTGCTCGCCCACTCGTTCGATCTCGCTCTGGTCTTGGTGTCTTGTTAGTCCCGTGTCTGGCCCGGACGCCCAACCACATTGGTCCTGGGCCTCCCTCAGTCACCCAAAGTCGCCTCCCGGTACGTATCGCTTGAGGTACTCGGCGCGGTACATCAAGAGTACAGGGGGCAGGTACAATCGCTCCCGCTACTACTTCGTACGTACGTCGTATCTCCTTGAGCTCCATGTGCTGCTCCCTGCAATTCAAACTTTTTTGTCTTCCAGCTTTGGCGCCTTCTTCTTGACTGACGTTGGCTTTTCCCCATCACTTGATGGATCGCTAGCCTCAAATTCTAAACAAGGCGTGCCAGGCGGGTGGCGGATACCTAACTGATAGGCATCGCATTCGCAGCTGTGTACTATCAATAGCTGATCAACCCCCTGTTGTCCATAAACGCAGCAAAACATCGGAATCCTCGAGACCCTTTCCCAGATCATTGCCTGCTTTTCATTGCTTTTTCTTCGCTTTTAGGCTTGTGAGTTTGGGCGTTGGGTACTGCTGCTGCACAGCTGCGACACGGCATCATGCGTTATTCGCACAGAGTAACAGCACCTAGTCCAAGAGGAAAAAGGACGCATCGGGCTGCTGTTACTGGAGCTCACAACCGCATCTCCCGGTCCAGTCCTCCAACTTCGCCCTACGTAGTACATCTCCAGCTTTGCCCAATTGGGGTTGAGCTTTATTTTGCCGTAACCTCACCCTCGCATCTAACTGACTTGAGTTCGGGTAACAGCAACGTGCTCAACTGGTGATCTGGGGGCGGCTATGCGCTTCCGAGGCCAATAGCAGGTAGGTGTAGGTAATCCTGAGAGTGAGCTATCTAGCATCGGCGGTGGAGTGGCTCGAGAAAACGTGCGCCTAACATGCCTATGGATCCGTACAGCATTTGTGTTGGCGAGACCCATCCCATCTAACCAAGCTACATCGGTATGAGGCTTGGAGGATAGTCTTATGTCTCATTTCTGCCTCACAGCATGGCAATTTGTAATAAGGCCTGTGAGGCCTACTGGCTCAGTGGTCGTTTACCACAGAGTCAACGGCTCGCCGAAATTCGCCATCGCGCCTTTGGAAAGTCATGACGTATATGACCATACCAGTCCCAGCAAATTCAGTAATCCTTCCATCTTTGAAATATGTTCGGTGCCGCGCTTGCAGGAATCTGCCCTGTAGCATCGCAGGCCAGTCTCTCCCATCGGTGCCGGTACATCATCCCTTTTCAGCCAAGGCCTTGCTGTAGTGTGTCCAGGCATCAGTCGGTTGTCGGAAACGCAGACGCCTTAAAACTGCCAGCGCGAAACATAGGAGTGGTCGAGGACAAGGGCGTGAAAGAGGTTGAGATGTCTGGCAGATTCCTTCATCCGCTATGGATCGAGGGCTGCATCGAGAAATCCGCACTCCTCCCGTCCAATGCCCCAGGCTGCAGGCTCATCCAGTAACAAAGGGAATCAGACTTGGGAAGCGTCGCGCTAAGACTGTGAGAGGCTCAAATTGCAGCACGAGTTGGGTTGGCTGTGAGCCGCATGAGGGAGCCATTGTGCGGGGAGACCGGTGGTCTAGACCATTCTCCCCTTACCCAGACAGCCCGTAAGTTGTAACACGCTCATCTGGATGATCTCCAGGCAAGAGAGGCCTGTAGGTCAACGCGGGCCCTCGGCCCATCGGTGGTCTGATCACTCCATAGCCCCCAAGTTGTTTCTCCGGCTCGCCAACGGCAGTAGTAAATTGTAATAAGACAAGCTAGACAAGCTGGCCAAGCGTCCGAATCCACGTGCTTGGGGCAGAGGTGGTACAAACATCGATGAACACTGTCGAATATCACAATCGTTGATGGAAGCCATGCTACGAAAGCTTGATAGATGAAGAGAAGAGAGGAAGCGGAATAACGCGAGGACTGGGCCAACGCAGGAGCTGGAGTATCGAGTGGAAGGCTGAAAGTGGCCATCGAGGACTAGGTAGGCCGAGCATGCCTCAGTTGGAGACGTTGAGTCGTCGGAGTATTGTAGATGAACAAGTGGACTCGACTCATACAGTGCCAGCGAGGGACAACGATGGAGGAATTGGGGGACCAGACAACTCCATCGCGCCGGAGAGTGTGCGACGAGTCGGGAGTAACGAGATCATCGAGACGTTGGAGTCTTGGAGTAAAGATTTGCAGCAATATGGGGCACGGCGTTTGTGCCACTGACCAGTAGCCGTGATTCAATCGCGAATCGCGATTGTACGTGCAGGTGGTGGTAGGTAGTGTGGAGACCGCGCGGTTCACCCCACGTCCAGTCCACTGTCACTTGTCAGCGTGCTTGACGCGGTCGGATGCCATAGTGAGCCGGCGACAGTCCTTTGTCTGAGCGATTTGGCGGTTTGGACGGAAGCCGAAGTGTGGACATCCCAAGTGGAAGGGGTGGTGGTGGAGAAGTGAGATGAGGAGGAGGCTGGAGTTGCGGCCAGGGTCCGCGGCGGAAACGGGAAGCTTTCACAGTGAAGTCTGAGGTGATGGTGACTGATCCGACACCGACCACAATGCGCATCTGTCGCCTCGCCTACAGTGGGAAATCGGTCTGGATAGAACCCCACCCACCCCCGCTATTCTGTCCTACGCTCCAACTTGGAGGGTTCAAGGCCAAGGAAAGAACTGCACGGTGACATTTGACGCAAGTATGCAAATCCATCTCCGCCGGTTCTTGTTCCCCTTCCACCTTCCACTCCAAGAGTCCAAGCATCATGACTCCATGAGATGGAGACTTGGAGCATTGGAAAAACTCTGTCTTGAGGAGCTCGGTCTCTTGCCGGAGTGTCTCCGAGTAATGCCAATTTGCGAACTGCGAGTTCACCCTCCGAGACGTAAGGTATCTCTGTCTCTCTCTCTTTCTCTCTAGCCTTGCTTGACATGGAGTCAGCTTCACAAGTGGTTTTCAGGGTCCAACAACTCGATGTACGATTGGGTATTCTATTGGACCAAATGGGAATAAGGTCGCGTTCACAGATAGGGGGATCCCTTTGAGTTTGGGGGCCATCTGCACTTGATTGCATTGTCTTGGCTACCTCACCTTACGGATAGGCACTTTCCCTAGGTAAGCTGAGTTGGCCAAGTTTGTCCCTGCTTTTTTGCCTTGTTCCTCCTTTCCTCCCGGTTACAACTATCATTTGTCTCGCCTCGCCTGCCTCGCCTCATGTCTCTCCGCTCCTTCCTCCTTGAAGTACTGCTCCAGTCTGCTTGCTGTGACATTGAAGACTACTTACCTCATAGGTAAGGTAGGGAACTTTGGATACGTGCCTTGTACCGTACAGAGCAGGTACCTGCGGATGTACTCGTGAAGGTACTCACCCCCCCCCCCCGGTCTCCTTACCCGAAATCTCTTGCAACCACGACTATCCAAAGCCGCCGCGCCAAATTTTGACGGCACCGTCAACATGGGATTCTCCAAACTTTTCGATTTTTTTCAGACCTCCACTTGCATTGCGTCCCCCCTCCCCCCCACTGCCCTTGAAGGTCTCCTCCTCTCCTCTCCAGCAGGCCTGATCCCTTCATTGACGCCAACTGGCAAGCCGAAAGCCTGCAGTGGCAGCATTTTTGCTTCTCCCGCAACCATCTCGAATGCTTGTGGCAAAAAGGCCTGTCTCAAGCTTGTTGGGAAGCTTTCTTACGGTGCTCGCAGCCAGTCACCCGTCAAGCAATTGTCCAATCTCATCGTTGCTTTCACTTCGAGATACCTCTCCGGCGCCAACCCCGACAGCCCGAGTCATCGCCCGAACCCTGTGCCTGAGCAGCAGGACCCTTACCCGTCCACCGCAACCATCTGGGTCCAATCAATCGTGGCAACTCTAGTGCAGCTATCCAGACTTGTGACAGCCGGAAGTTCCTCTCCGGGCCAAGTCGCTACTTGTATATTGTACACAACCTGCACTTACATCTGTGACTACTTGGCCGAGATCCAATCATCCTCCGGATCATCGCAATATGCTTGGAAAGGGTTTACCAGGAAATCGGGGCCGCCGGAGGTGGAAATGAGCAAAAACAAAGCAGAAAATATCCACGGCGCACGCCGTCCAAGGATGCGAGCATGCCAAACTGCCGTTTGACGCCAGAGACGCCGCGCGGCCGAGTATTGCGGCTTGCCGGTCGGAGTTTCGCCACAACTGACCAAGGCTCCAGCTTGACCGGCGCCGATCCTTTACCCCATCCGCACCGAGATCTGCGTTGCATGTGGCACGCATCCTCCGAGAATCGTCACTGCTACCACATTATGATCCGGGGGTGAGATCATGGCACGCATGGCTAGAACCCGTCGAAGCAGTACAATTGAGGGTTCTTTTTGCACCCCGACCCCGGAAACATGCCACCCGAAGTCCCATGCGTGCGGCGTGCCATGGTCAATAACCTACCCGGACATGATACGGCGTTCTACTGATAGCCAGGCACTTCAGGTGTACTTGCGCGAGCCATTGATGCCTTGAGAAGAAAACGCCCACATTGCCGAGCGCATCAGACATTTGAAGGACTGGCCGGCTCACAGCTTCATTGACGACCAACACCAAGGGCGCCAGACGCCCGGTCGCACAGATGCACGGTACCTCGCCGTCACGGCACGGCGCCTTGTCTTCAGCCGCTAAGGCTGGTCTGGCAGCTTTCTCCGCGGCTAGTCTGCCGTTACGGGACACAAATGAGTTAGTTAATGCAGTCTACAGTGGCCCGGTGCACATGAAAGGAGAACGGCATTCGACCGAGAGACTACCGGTAGTGAAGTCGCTACGTTCCGCAATCATCTTGGCGCCGTATTACCTCATCAACTTGTTGGAGAGGCGCCAGTGGTTGGTTTGAAATCCGTCACTCGAAGACGGTGCAGCGGCATATCCCATGTCGATGACAACACAGGGCAGCCTCAAATGATGATCAGCCAAAGTCGCTGGTGACAAGGCGGCTCAAACTCAGCACTCCCTCTCGCTGATATGGTAAGTGAGGCACTTGGACGCTTGGCCAGTCGCCGCGGCTGCATGGAGAGAAGCAGCTATTCGAGACAACAACATACAGGTGACATCGCCTTGACATATAATTTGACCCTCGGACGCGGGACACGCAATTGCGGTCTTCTACTTCAAAAGTCGCAGCCTCGTTTCTTCGCAACCAGAACCATATTCCGCTTAGTGCAGTCGGGCCGACAGCTTTCAGCGTCAGTGCTTGTTCGGTTCAAAATGCCCGAGCTACAGAGGCTGTCGTCTAAAGCCATTGAGTTCTGCACTTGTCACTGGACTTCGACTTGGATTAACGACTTTGGCAGTTCTGTGCATCGCCATCTGACTTGGTCTCGACCGTGCGCCGCGGTGGCGACGCACAATCTGTCGCTTCAGAGGATTGTGTGCGATGTCGTTCGCCAGGTGGTCCATGTCTACCAGCCTAGCGCCTAGCAAACTTGAGACTCCTCGTCTGCGCAGTAGCAGACTTGATTTCGTTGGAGGAGCTGTCTCCGAGGCCCTGGACGATGATGCAAGTGTGTGCAACCACATCAACGACCCTTGCTGTTACAAGCCACACAGCAGATGCAACATCAGCCACGTCTAGCCCAAATACGCAACGATTATCTGTACATCCCATGCACGTCTGACGACGATTGACGACGATTTACAACGACCATTTGATGTTTCTATATAAACTCATCTCAACTAGAAATTGCAGTGTGCCTGACGTAATCCCGGGTAATGGCTATTCTCGAGATGGCAAATCCCCTGATCTGCCGAGAACTAACCAAATACCTCTCGAATACCGTCGTATCGGCATCCTCTCCACAATCGGCATGGACCGAAGATAAGATGCTTTTTTCCCGTCTTGGGTTGACACGCCTCTTTTCAAGCTCAAGCCTGTCCAAGTCGTATCAAGACGAAATATTGCCTGCAATGCTCATCGGCAATGCAACAAGGGTTCAGCTCTCCAGGCCTGCGACGTACTGGCACATGGTCCGTCCCTTCTTTACCACCGGAGGATCAGCATACGTCTCCAGTGGCAAACAGACCACCCGTTTTGTTGGAAGCTGAGATTTTCGGCGGTGCCTGGTGGCTTTGTAGGTAGTAGTGGTGGTGGTGGGGTTATGAGGACACCTTTGGAGAGTAAGCTTCCGACGACGATCGCATCTCGAAACTCTCTGGGCCCATAGCGGCATTGCGTCTGAAGAGGAGAAGCTTATGCTGGATTACGAATCAGTTTTTCGACGTTAGCTGTCAGTAGCCCGCCTTCCAGCCCTAGACGGTCCCGTAGTACTGTACAGTCGTAGAGTAAAGTAGCTTGAGACTCCAATAACCTTGTATCGTACAATTGTGGCAATGACAGGCAAGAAAATGTAGAGAGCTCATCTGCTCGGATGGCCTCCCCGCCAGCCCGGCGCGGGTCAGCTGGTCGTGAGGCCGGGGGGGGATTGAAAGCTGCAGTCTTGCTTCGTTCAAGCTACCAATGATACCCCGTACAACAGCTTCCCGATGAAAGGCATGTCCGTCACTACTCAGCATCACCCGCCAAGCTATTCGGTGCTCGCGGTTTTGGTTCATCAAACCCCCTGGCAAAAGCTCCAATCTCTAGAATCTCCAGGAGGCCCCTTTGATACGATTGACTCGGCCCTAACGCTGCCCCGTGATACCTAGCTTCCTCGGGCGTCTAAGACCGTTTCGCTACCGATATTCCGGATCACACAGGTTGGGGGAAGGGGCTCTAGCCGGCTTCCCAAGGCGAGGCTGTGCTCTCTCTAGAGAGGCACATCCATAGCGTAGATACCTATATGACAGCCAGACAGAGGCAAAGCCAGGCCCTACCAGGCGGTTATCTCAAACGGGGCGGGCGCCGAGTACGCGGTACTTTGCCACTTTGCTCCAAAGGTACTCGTCCGCGATCCTCTCCCAAAGAGCCTCCGTGCTTTCGTGCATCGTGCCCTCGCTAACTCGGTCCAGCCCGTACCCGTAGTCTGACAGGAACGGGCTGTCCAACGTCCAATACCCGTCCGCGATGTCCTTCCCTTCCTTTCTGCCCGCCCCTCGCTTGCTGCGCTTAGTGCCGTTTCTGGAACCTGCACCTGGACTTGGATCTGGAACCTGGAGCTTGGTGGTACCTATCACAGTCCCGTTTGGAAGGGCTCGCTTTCCTCGAGACGACCAGCTTACCAAGTATGGATGGCAGTGCGAGAGAGAGAGAGATGGAGAATGCCACACGCCTAGTAACACGGTTGTACTGCGGAAAAGCCAAGCGGGCTTACTACGTCTGATTCGCTGGTGCTAGGAACGCAAGTCTTGCAAAGTAAAGCACCAGATATCACCCAATGTCAAGCGATAATGGAGGAGAGCTCTCGGAAGGGGGGATTTCGAACATTGAAGCATCCGATCCATTCATTCCGTATTCGTACTCGTCCCTATTAGACTTCCTCCCCCTTGGACTATGGCCTATTGCATACCGCCCAGCTGTGTGGCATCACATGCAGCAGAAAAGGGGTCAAATACCATCGGTTCGTCCTGGGTAGCCGATGCGTCCTGCGAGGCGAAATGAGATATCCCTGCCTGCATTCCTCTATTTCCCCCATGCTTGTTCCGGGGCAGAGCGAGCGACCTACCAGATTTTCTAGATGGCCTCGCAGCATGGGCTTAACAAGGGGAACCGCCCGCACGAGTTGCAAAAGGAACTTTGGTTTGCTGTGAACACGCGGGCTGAAATTTGAACCGCGTACGATGATTGATCAGCTGAACAAGTGCCTCTTTGGCATTGCTACCTGTCTGTATTGTACAACCCCCCCCCCCCAACCGCAACACTTTCCCGAATCCCGTCATATCTTTAATCCTTCTTCAAGGGGAGAAGGACCTCCTCGATGCCGTTCTTGGTAATGACCATCATTTGCAGGTGGTCACCGACCTCAATGTGTCTCTCGACCGCTCCGTCAAATGCATCCTTGACCAGAATCTCGGCCTCCTTGCGCTCCAGGGGAACGCGGGGACGCTCCTGCAGCTCGTGACCCACACCGCTGCCCGGCACGTACTGGTTCTTGAAGTTGACCTGGTTGTCGAGGAACGGTGTGATCAAACTGGCGGCGGCACCGCCGGCGCGGGACTGCTCTCTCTCGTAACTGCCGACGGGGTCGTAGGAGAAGACGGCGCCGACGCCCTCCTCGTCGAGGCCGCCGAGGATGGCGTAGACGTAGTAGGGGAAGAAGCGTTTCTGGTAGAGGATCGTCGAGAGACGCTTCGCGCAGGCTGTGACGCTCATGGGCTTGCCGTGGCGGTAGCGGTAGATCTTGCAGATGGTATCGAGGCGGTCCTTGAGGGCCTCGCCGTCGGCAGCGAAGCCGACGACGGAGAGCATGATTGTCGCATCTTCTTGTGTTGAGGTGGTGCCGCCGATCTTGAAGACCTTGGGTGTGTATCTGGAGTTGATGCTGTATCCGGAAGTGCTACGGGTGTCGCCGGCTACGATGGCGAAGTCGGCGCCGGCGATGGCGAGGGTCGAACCGCCGTTGTCCGTGTAGCTGTAGCACAGGGTAGATTAGCTTTTGGGTACGATGAGAGGGTGGAGAGGAGCTCCGTACGGGTTGAAGCGGTGCTGTCTGAACTCGCCATTGGCGGTCTTGGGGGCCTCGGAGAAGGAGTAGTTGGGCCCGTTCATCAGGGGATTTTGGCTGAACATAGCCATGATTGCGGTATCTGAAGGGAAATGAAGATTATTCGTTATCGTTCGTGATGGATATGCCGGTCGTCAAAAGGGTGGTTATCGTCAATTCGATGAGGTTCGTTCGTTGGTGGGGTTGGGTTGATGGGACGTCGTCGCTTTGATTGAGGTTCAAGGCTGCTACTGCTGAGTGCTCCGGTGCACGCGTCAAGCTGGCAGCCTTGCTTGGTGGGTGGTGGTGGTTGGCAGGGGTAGCTAGCTCACCTGATGACTAAGACAGAACAGCTCAGGAATGGCAGGAGCTGTGCAGGGATGTGGCTGCTCTCAGATGGGAAATTTGGGGGAGGCTTGGAGATACCACTAAAGACAAGGTATCGTCACTGTGCAGCTGCCAGCAAATAGACGCGAATTCCAAGGAAAACTCCCGCATCGTGAAATGCTTCAATAAATCACGAAAATACCAGATTACTTGAAATATCGACCAAATCTTTCACCTCGGGGTCTAGAGCCCTACGAACTCCCCCAAGATGACCCGCGACATTCGGCAGCGGGCGCTGGAGAAGATCGCGTCGCTCTCTGCTGCCAGCTCGCGTACATCGTTCGACCGCTCTGATCTCGATCGATTGTGCAAGGCAACCCAGGCCGCTGGGAAGGGTGTCAATGGCTACTCTGGGAAGCAGAACTCGTCTCTCGGGAGATGTCCCATGGTAGTGCACTTCTCAACATAATTCTTGCGATGGGTATCGTTGTGTCTCGTAGTGAGCGACGGCTAACAGGCCCCCTATTTCTGTAGACAATCCGCGAATTCGAGGTCCTCCTATCGCTATGCAAAGCCGCACCCGCTATTCAGACGAGCCAGAGCGCTCAGAAACTTGCCCATCAATTGATCCCCTATGTTCTCGAGGCTCACGTCCAGGTGTTTGTTCCGTCGCCCTTCTTCCGAAAGGTTGAGCCATCACCGACGGAGGCACTGGCATTCCACGTCACGGCCGCGCTGCTGTCCCTCGGCTCCCACTACGATGATCTGCACGAGATGATTTCCGACAATGTCTGGGCATTTGTCAATGCCTGCGATCATGCGGCGGATCACACCGTCCCACCTCAGCAGGACGACGAAGACCCGAACTTAGAGGACGCTATCAGGACAGCTACAATTGCAGTCTCGCTGCTTGGTTTCCTTGATGCGGCATCGGCACAAGCAGACTTCTGGAGAGCTGGAGGCAGACTGGCACTGGTTCAGCGATTCAGAGATATCCTTTCAGAGTCGTTCTTGGTTGCTGTCGAGACGGCTTTTTCTACCATCAGGAACTCACAGTCCTCAGATCGCCATGCCAGAGAGTGGAAGAGATACTTGCGCCACTACTCTGCTGCTGGACGACCTCTGGGAGCCATCTTGCTCCAAAGAAGCTACATGTGGCTTCTTGTCTCTGGCACCTCGCTTTTGGTCACCGACGCATCCCTCTTGCGCGGCACCCACATCCTCGACTTGCTCATGTCAGGCGATGGGGCGTTCAGACCAGGTTCTCCACGCAGTCCAGATGCAGACTACCGGTCCCTCGACATGTACACTACGGTAGCCGTTGACCAGATGAATTATCTCGAAGCCGGTGAAGACTACCTCAAGCTTGGGTCCTCTTGGCAGCAGAGACTGGCATTTGCAGTGAAGTCGGCAGCTCTCATCAGCTATCTCAATTGCTCGCTCATGAACGAGGATGTCGCAGACGTCGACGTCTTGATTAATTGGCTGGAGGAGACCCTTGCAGACCCTCTCCAAATGGCGGACGAAAACCTGGCGGCAACTGTCTTGAGATCGATTGCTTTGGTCTGCAAGATCTCCAGGGGATACGCTGCGACCGCCAGTAGACTGCTGCCTCGATTCATTGTGCAGAGTGCGCCCAACGCTCGCACTGTTGCGGTCGCGTCCAAGAGTCTGGCTTTTGTTCTACAGCTCCTTTCTCATGACGCTGTCATCACAACTCTTTACACCTTGGGTAACGTTCTGAGCCCCGGCTCTGATAGATCCATGACGAACGGCACCAATGGGGACCTCGCCGTGGACGCTGCTGCTACGCTATACCCCAATCGCCATTCGACTGGCAGCAGTATTTCCCTGGCCATTACCGGTGAGGAAGAAACCGCGATGGTGTATGGCAACGTCGTCCAAGCCATCTGTGGTATTGCGACTGCTTGCAATGACGAGAAGATCACAGCCTTGGCACAGTCTATGCTGCTTCAGAAAATCGACAAGGTCAACAGCAGTGTCGATGCTCAAATTGTGAGCGGTGCTGCCGCTCTTGCGTTGAAGGGCGGACAGCTTGAGTTCCGATCGCTGTTGAAGGTGTTCTCTAGAATTTGTCACATTGGGGTTGTCGGCCACAAGGACTTCCTTCTGGTTGCTGTGAGTGCCTCCTGACTAATCGTCATTCATATTATCCAAGTCTAACAATCAGCAGGTCATGAAGGCGCGTACATATATCTCGGCGAACCTCCACCGTGGATCTCCCCTTTATGACATCTACTGGGAGCACCTGTTGGAGAGCATCATTTCCATGGGCGACGTTCACCAGTCGAATCACACCAAGGAGGCCGATGTTCAGCTGGCTGCCCGAGAGATTGCGGAGCTGCTGCATCCCTTGGCTGTCTTCATGTCCACTAACGATCTGGCATTCAACACTATTACTGATGACGAGTCTCACTCAATGATCAGAGATGCATGGTTCAACATTGTTGTTCACGGCTTCACTACGCAGACCGACATGGGCAAGACCTATCTTAATGAGCTTCGAATCATGGCCGTTCATTCGCCCCCTCTGGTTGCTGAACAGCGAGGGGAACAGATTGAGAGTGACATCGAGCTTAACACCGTCCTCCGCCGAGGCATGAGCTCCGACAGAGAGTCGCTGCAGAAGAGGCATCTCACTGAGTTGATTCCTAATAAGGCTCCAGAAATAAAGGGACTAAGTTACCGCAAGGTGATCTTCTTGCACGCCGCTTACTTGGTTGAGAGTCTCCGAGCGGATGCTGGAGATTGCACCAAGGCTCTTTCGTACTTCTTGGAGCCCAGCATGCGTAGAGGTGAGGTCAGCAGCACCATGGAGGGCATTGCTGCCGCTGTAGTGGACAAGTATTTGCGAAAGACTCTAGGCGGTACAGATGCCACCTTCTCTGCTCAGTATGCTGCCGCACAGCTCGTTGCCATCTTCTGTGGCTGCTGTCATCGGATCGAGCGAGTTCAGCAAGCAGCTTTTACTTGTGCGGACCGCATCATCACTCAGGTTCCTTCTGCTCTCTGCCACAGATCGTCGCTCTTCGCCTTGCTGGAACTCCTTTCTCTGATGTGGTCCAGCTGCTTGGAAGCCGAGACAGATCTGTACGCACCACGATCCAAATTCACCTCCAGCCTCGGAGATGTGTCCGTCGAGCTATCCGACGATTACACATTCCGCCGCCATACTTTGGACGTTCTGAATCGCAGAGCCAAACAATGGGTCTCGAGCGTTATCAGCATAGCACCCCTGGACATCAAGGGTCTTCTACAGACGTATTTGTCCGAGTTCGACGACGAAGGAGCATATGGCCACATTTCTTTGGGTCGCTCCTTTGCTATCGAGCTTGGCTCTCTCATGCCGTCAACCGACCAAAGACTGCAGTCCCTCGATCGAGTTGGAGACTGCAGTATCAACACTGGATCTGACTTCGTTGCTCAGTATACCACTCGCCAAGAGTACCGATATGGCGAGACTCTACCCGAACGTGGCAATGAACTTGTGAACTTCATGCAGTTGAACCGTAGAGCGTCTTTCTTGCAGTCGTCAGGATCGAGTGCTAGCGATAGTGCGAACGCCGCCACCGCTCTGGCGCACGTTGAAGCCCGCATCAAGAGCAAGAAGACCACTGCTCTTACCGAAGTCCGCGATATCCTACGCAGAGCTGCAGCCCTGCTTTGCCGCAGCAACCGTGATGAGTCCGCTGTTGCGCATTACCTCGTCAGCATTCCCTTCGCCATGTTCACAAAGCAGTCTATCAAGTTGGGCGTTTCCCTGTGGTTGGGTGTGATGAACGAGAACCCACGCCTCGAGCCTAGACTTCTTATCGAAATTGCTCAACAATGGGAGGCGACCATCCAGAGCGGCCTCGGGCTCTTTAGCCATGCAATGTCGTAAGTGATCTGACTCCCTCCTTTAGACACGACTAACGAGTTGTCAGGCATCCTGACCCATTCTTCCTGAAGGAAGAGTTTGCGCCCAGTGATCTTGAGGCCTTGGCCAAGCGCAAGCAGCAGGTGCACAATCTGCTGTCTCCCCACATGAGGCTGTTGCAATTCTTCGCTAGCCACTTTAATGCCACCCGCTTGGGTAGCCCGGATGTCCAGCGAGTCTTCCTGCGCATGCTCGATGTCACTCTGGATGCTGTGCGATCATCGACTCCTCACCCGATGGCACGAGAACTCCGGTTTCAGATCGTATTGTTCGGACTGAAGGTGCTGCATGTCTGTACGACCATTGGCGCCATCGCCCAATGGCGGTTCAAGGAGAAGATTTTGTCTGCCGCACTCAGTTGGTTCCGTTACGCTCCAAGATGGTCTTTCGGTAGCAACATCCTGCAGCTGAAGACGGAACTTCGTCTCTTGACCGACATCGTGGCGGCATTGAAGCATGTTGCATTCATCGGAGCCAACGCTGCAGACACGATCAAGTCCCTGCAGGCCAAGGAGCAACTTCTCGTTTTCCTACTTGAGAGCGAACAAACGCGTTTGTCGGTGTGGGTTCACCCGCTAGGCGAGCCCACCAAGGCTCACGGACAATCTAACAAGGCTGCTATCGAGGTACGTGGTGACTTTTGCAATCCGGGAATATTACTAACAATGAGTGCAGACTGCTCTCGCGCCCCTCATTCGTGTTGCCTGGGCCGAGGACCCGTCTATTGCTATTGAACTGGTCACTCGATTCCCCTATCCCCGTGTCCAACGCGAGGTGAGATGGCTGTTGATCAACTTCCCGCAGAAGGCCATCTCCGAGCCGGAGGGTCTTCCCATTCTTCTGGGTGGCTCTTTGCCCAACGATGTTAGCTTCCAACTGAAGGTAAGTGACATCCCTGGCTTCCTGTAGTTCGATATTGACTATCGTAGTACTTGTTGTTCTGGTCGCCAGTGAACCCGATCACGGCTGCCACGTATTTCCTGCCTGCGTATCGGAACCATCCGTTCCTTATTCAGTACGCAATGAGGGCAATGGAAAGCCACTCCAGCGATGTGACTTTCTTCTACGTGCCCCAAATTGTGCAGACGCTGCGCTACGACGCACTGGGTTATGTGGAACGGTACATCCTGGAGACCGCTCAATTTTCGCAGCTGTTCGCGCATCAGATCATCTGGAACATGAAGGCGAACGCCTACAAGGATGACGACGCAACTATCGTGAGTTGGACAAGAGGCTGCGGTTACGTGCGATGCTAACAACGTAATAGCCTGATGCAATTAAGCCTACCCTCGACAAGGTTATGGAGAAGATGATTGCAAGCTTCTCTGATGTGGACAGAACGTTCTACGAGCGAGAGTTCGCCTTCTTCGACGAGGTCACTGACATTTCGGGCAAACTGAAGCCATATGTCGGCCGGCCCAAGCCGGAGAAGGCACAGAAGATCGAGGAGGAACTGCGCAAGATCAAGGTTGAGATTGGCGTCTACCTTCCGAGTAACCCCGATGGTGTCGTGATTGGCATCGATCGCAAGTCTGGCAAGCCTCTCCAGAGTCACGCCAAGGCGCCCTATATGGCAACGTTCCGCATCAAGAAGAACAAGGGCAGCCTTGATGATGTTAATGATATGCTCGAGGATGTTCACAAGAAGGACTCGCCGCCGGCGCAGGAAAACACCATTGAAGTGTGGCAGTCTGCTATTTTCAAGGTTGGCGACGACTGCAGACAGGACGTTCTTGCCCTGCAGATGATTGCGGCGTTCCGAGGCATTTTCCACAACGTCGGCCTAGATGTCTATGTCAACCCGTACCGCGTCACAGCCACGGCCCCTGGCTGCGGTGTCATTGACGTGCTGCCCAACTCCGTCTCCCGCGACATGCTCGGCCGTGAGGCCGTCAACGGCCTCTACGACTACTTCATCTCAAAGTACGGCAACGAAGACTCGCTCCGCTTCCAGCAGGCTCGCAGCAACTTTGTCAAGAGCATGGCCGCCTACTCCATCATCTCCTTCCTCCTGCAGTTCAAGGACAGACACAATGGAAACATCATGATTGACGACGCGGGCCACATTCTGCACATTGACTTTGGCTTCTGCTTCGACATCGCGCCGGGCGGCATCAAGTTCGAGCGCGCGCCCTTCAAGCTGACGACGGAGATGCTCGCCGTCATGGGCGGCAGCCCGCACCACCAGGCCTTCAAGTGGTTCGAGGAGCTGTGCGTAAAGGCCTTCCTCGCGTCCCGCCAGCACTGCGAGAAGCTCAGCCAGATCGTGCTGCTCATGATGGACTCTGGCCTGCCGTGCTTCAAGCCCGAGAGCGTGCAGCACTTCAAGGAGCGCTTCGTGCTGGAGCGCAGCGAGCGCGAGGCGGCCGACTTTGTCAAGGACCTCATCCGCAGGAGCGCCAACAGTTACTCGACCGGTGTCTACGACCAGTTTCAGCTACTTACCAACGGCATTCCCTACTAATCTACGCTTGCTTGCGCATGTATCTGAGGATGGGAGGAGGCTGGAGGACAAGAAAGAGGGAAGGATTCTTATTTTGTCTAGTTTCGGCTTTTTGCTTATGGCCCTCATGTTGATTCGTCGCTGCCGCCTCTGTAGAATCCTACTTCCGGCTTGAGATATTATACACGGGTCCTCGCGCCGCACGCCGCCCCGTCGCACCAGCAGCACCACACGCCTGTGCAGTGATCTTGTTGCACAGACCGGGACCTCGTCCGCCCTTTGACGGAATTAGCAGTCACATTGATAATAATATAATTGAGGGAGATGAATGGTTTTGTGTTCTGTTTTCACTCAACTTTGCGCCACACCATCGCCGTCCCTAGTATATCCTGCTACTTGCGTTCCCTCGTCTTTCTTTACTAGGTACCCTATGTATCCCTCCGACCCCCCCTGAGCTATACTTCCTTGTCGTCGATCGACAATCCAGATTTTTTTTTAAAAAAAAATCATGTTTGAAACTTTCGGGGGATTCTCAAACAAAACAACATCCAAAGACCCTGTCGATCCCCACACTGACGGGACGGAAGGGAAGGTGGGAGACAGCCGCCCCTTGTTTCTTTTTTGTAGCCAACCAGATACACCGAGCAAATAAACATAAAATGTACAACAATGGCCATGAACCACTAAATCGCTTTCAAAATGCTAACCCACCCAAGATGCTGCCTTTTTTTGTGACCTGATCCTTCTTTTCATAGTTTGTCTCCAGCCCCATACTCCTGCTGACCTTGCACCATGACGCCCACTCTTTTCCGCCCTGGGGTGGTGATTTACCGACGCTCCTGACCGTTGCAAGAGATGCGGAGAGATTGAGAAGAATGTTGACAAGGGTTGCCAGAATAGATAGCCCGTACTTAATATTACAGAGTATTGTGTCATGCAGCAACGCTTTCACTGAACAACTATTAAGTGATGTGCGTGTCAACGTTGTACGTTGCGTAGTCGACATGCACAAAAGCGCGGTCGACGATGGGCACTGACTCGAGGAAATACGTCAGAACTTCACTGAGATCGTGGCTATCCTTCAGAGGCATGTTGGCATTGAGAACAATGTCGACCTCAACGAAGAGCTTGTCGCCCGCGTGGTAAGCCCGCAGATTCTGGATCTGTTTGATGGACGTGGCGAAGCGCATGGTAAGGTAAAGGACTATCGAAGTAATGATGTTAGTTCATGGATGATTTTACTGAATGTTTGATGCATCAACTGGTCAACTGGCTCTATAGCTTGTAGTACGTGTTTAAGGTTTGAATGAAGGGAAAGAGGGAAAGAGGAAACAAAGGCATGACAAGGGGGTGTTATAACAGGGTCTAAGTATAGAAAATGTGGGGGAGACGAAACGGTAAGTTAAATGGCAAAAGAAGGGGACAAGAGAGGAAGAAAAGAAGTTACGCACGGAGGTTTCTCTCATCCGAAGTCGCCGAAAAGCCCGTCAGGTTTCGGACATGATGCATCGAGGTTCCGCTCCAGTTGACGATGACGACGAGAGACAGCAGAAGACCACCAAGGGCATCAAGCCACCAAATTTTGGCAAAGTAGCCAACAATGGGGAACAGAATGGAGCCAGTGTTGAAAATGACATCGGTCATGGCGTCGTCGGCCCTGCAGAATGGAGAAAACCAAAGAGTTAGTTATGAAAGTTCCCCATGTTCCATGATAGGCGCCGATCTGGAGGCGGCTACGTAAACCCGTTGCGACGCAAACGCTGAGGTTACGACGAAAGAGGAGCAGGGTGCCAGATCAACTTACAACGCCCGAACGCTCGAGTTCTTGATGAGACGACACCAGAGCCAGCACAAGCCCTTGATCACCACGGTACCAACCATAATGGAGATGGCCGGGATGCCGCTGTAGTTCCCGCGAGGTTAGCATTGCGAGTCTGCGAAAATTGCGGAGCGACTGAGACGTACAGCTGAACGATTTCGTGGTCGGGCGACATGAGACGCTGGATAGCTTCCAGAGCGACCTGGCAGAAGGATGTAACCATTACGATGGAGAAAACCAGCACGCCAAGAGGCTCGAGACTGTAGCGAGTCAGCACGCGGCTCGGAATGCAACGCGGAGGCAGCATCGCGAAAAAAAAAAGTAAGGGGGTAAAATTGATACTTACCGCTGTCTGCCCACAGGATATGAATGCTGGTCATTTTGGCTGGCGGCAATGAGCCTAGTTGTCGTCCACACAATTGCGGTGCTGAGAAAGTCGAGAACCGCGTCGACCAAACTGGCCAGGACTGAGACTGAAGGTACCGAAACGACGACAAGAATCTTTCCGATCAGCAAAGCTGCGTTTGCGATAAAATTGACCCAAATGGCCAAAGTGACGATGGGGTCGCTGCTGTCGAGGTCGGAGTCCTCGAGCCATGGGATCTCGGGCTTGGGCTGATCGGCTAAACCTTCCTCCTCATCAGAGCCACTGAGAAGTGGGGTCGCCTCGGTGGACCGAAAAATGTCCTTGGGTTTGCGTTTCGCCTTTTGCTGTATGCTGTTTGCCGAACTACTCTGCTCCGTGCTGCTGTTTTGGGCTGAAGCAGCAGTGCTGCCGTAGGTGAGTCCGCTTCTGGACGGTGGTGAGGTGGGAGTTGGCGACTCCTCGGTAATGGTCTGGGGGACATCGACTGGGCGATAGGCCGAGGCGTCTAGAGCTTGGTGATACTCGTTGAGCAGATCGTGGGGCACGGATGAATCCAAGAGCTGGTCGATGTAGAGGTACATGCGAATCAAATCGTTGTTTCTCTCGTAATATTCGCGGCTTTAGGAATTGACAATGCACATTAGCAACTCGCAACTCAACTCGCAAACTGGTACACGGAGAGCAGTCGACGGAGTAGGGGATTAGACTGTGAACCCCGAATTGCGCCTGGGCAATCCGGGGCGGCAAGATTGCACAGCAGGAACTCACATATGCTTTGGCATAACCTCAAGCTCGGCCTCCGTCTTCCAGTAGCGCTCCCATTGATAGCGCGGGTTGCTGTTGCCGATAAGGCGCATGCTCCTCATCTGAGGGCCGAAAATGAGTTCGCTTAGACGGCGCTCCTCGGCGGCGGAGCGGTGGTGGTGGTCATCGTCCGAGTCCCTGTGCAGGAAGCCAAGCAGAGAGGTGCTCTCATGTTCCTCTTCGTCGTGACCCAGCTGGTGGTAGGCCGGGCTCTTGAGCGACTCTCGCAGAGTGGCATTGGAGCGGTTCCGGATGAGCGATACCAAGGCGCCGCTGCCTCTGGTGGCCAGAAGTGATGGGTCGCTATCGGCATTGAGTACTGAGGGACGTTTGAATGAGCCTACTCGAGGGCTGCTCGAGCGATGATCCTGCGGCGAGCTCATCGTGGCCGGAGGAAAAGAAAGAGAGGCAATGACGGCAGAGGTCGAATTGGGGAGAGAGACGACCAGGGAAAAGGAACAGAGAGAATGGAGTGGAGCTAGGCGGAAGGGTAGGCAGGTGAAGTGAGTTTGAAGTGAAGGAGGAAGAGAGAGAGAAGAGGAAAAGGGAAGAGTAGCCGGCGCGATGCGAGGGAGAAGGCCAAGATAATAGATGAGATTGATAATCTCGTGGTCGGCGTGCAGCAGGCAGCTCCAAGCTATGAATTGGCAGGTCCCGGCGCGCGTGGACGTGTAAAAAAAGGCGGCCCCCCCCCCCCCAGTGACGGAGTATGCAGTATGGACCCGGAGGGTCTGAGGAGACGAGCAGCCGGCAAGGTAAGGTACTTACCGTGCAAGGCAAGGCAAGGCAAGGCAAGGCAAGGCAAGACGCGGCGAGACAGTGGGTTGGGGTCTGGGGGCTTGGTTTGGATGGGGAGGGGACCTTTTCGAGAGAGCTCACACTCGCGTAGAGCTTCCTGGGGCTACGATTCGACAAAACCAAGAGACGCTTGGGGAGCTTCACGGTACGGGCGTTGGCAGACCCGACCAATGTTGTATCGGAGGAGTGGCTACTGGCGTTTGAACCTGCGCAACGCCATGGATTCTGCTGTAGCTCCTCTGGGCGCTTTTCCAGGTACGTTGGTCCTTCTCTCTCTCTCCCCTTCTCTCGCTCTTTCTCGTTGTCTACAGAGTACCTATTTCGCTGATCAGATGGGCAACGAGGGAGCTCCCCTGTCATCATCGAGGCAAGGCAGACAGGCAAGGTAAGGTACCTTGGCCTATCTATCCGTACCTTAGTACCTGACTTACACTCAGTACGAGCACAGATACGTACGGATACATACACTACCTAAGGTAGTTTCGAGTTGCCCTTCCCATCCACCCGAAGAACGAAACCCCCCGGCCCTGGCCTCAGCCAGAAAAAAAAAAGGTTTGCCCATTTTCATTTCCAAGAACGCCCCCAGCCAACCAGGTCGCGACACTCTCAGTTGGGGCGAGGCAATTGTAGAAAAAGATTGGAGCTTTCAGCTGGAAAACGGGGACGTTCTCGCGCCAAGTTGCCTTTTGAGCCGGTGTCGGCCCTTCAGCATTGTCTCCCGTGTCTCGTTCTGCCATTCTGAATGGTCCCTCCATGGACCATAGGTAGGCCACCATCTCTTGAAGGTCCTCAGCAACCCACGGACTCTTGGGGTTTCTGGCACTTGGTGCAACATCAAGCCTCTCTCACCTTGGGGGGACACTCGAAACTAGGTTTGACCTTTCAGCTGCCGGGTTCATGACTTCATTGCATAACTTCGCCAGCCCTTCTTTTCCATCTTCTCTCTGAGCTCTGAACTCAACCAGAGCACTCGCACATACTCCGTACACATACGCACACATAAGTACCTTGTGGAGAGCTCACAGTCGCGCCAATACTTTCTCATCTCGTGAGATTGATTCGGCTAGTCCTGAGTGAAAAAAGTTGAGTACAGCCCCCAAGGGCCCCAACATGGCAAATTAGTGCCCTTCCCCCCCGACTCAACCTGCCCTTTTACCGCCACTTCCGAGTTCATAATCCATTTCAACCCCCCCGGCCCGCGTTCCCCCCATACTACGTACATACTCCGTATTGTCTTGCCTTTTTCCAGAGTTGGTTTAGCCGAGCACCAACTGACTAAGTTCAAACTATCTGAGGTACCCCCAGCTTTCAGGGCCCCCAATTGTCTTAACCATTCCCATCACTTACCAAAAGGAAACTCTACTCGAGCCACCGCCAAGATTCAGATCAAACGGTAACTGTTTGTTCCCAACTCGACCCTGCTTATCCCTTCCCCTTTCCTAGGTTAGGAACTCATCTTTCGAGACTCCTTCCGAGGCGCAGCACATCGGCAAAAACGGACAATCAAGTTGTCTCCCGTCTCAACTCCGGCATAAGAGACGACGGGGTTTCTAGTGACAATGCTTGCATAGCGCCGTGGCTTGGCATTACGGCATGTTTGATGGTAACCCAGGACTTGCGAATAGTCCCTAGACATTATCTGTATACATACTTGCAACCAAATAGTGACAGCAAGACAGAGAGGACGATATACTCTTGTCATTCAACGCCAAAAAGACTCAAGAAACCCTGGCTCAACTCCCACGTTTACCCAATTCCTTCAGCCCTGCACCCGTCATTGGCTCCTCAATAAGGAAGTTGGTTAGGGGTTCCCCTCCCCTCCCCTCCCCCTCCCCGGGCCGTGGACCTGCAGAACATCTCAGCAGAGCCGCATCTTCTTCCCATTCGCAGCAACTTTTGGCGAACCTTTTTTTTTTTTTTTGTACCTGGCCGTCATCACCTGATTCAACTGATGAGGGGCCCTCCGCTTCGGCTCCGGCTCCGGCTTCCCTTTCATAATCACGACAGCTTATCCTTTCCACACTCCAAAAAAAGAATAAAAATACACGATTCGGAGACTGGCACGGATGCACCCCCGTTTTGCTGGCTTCGGCTTTGGTTGCTGCCCGGACATGGGCACCAGGCCGAACTCGAGCCGATTCGGGGCTTGAGCTCCATTCTTGTGATGGACGATGTTATTCACGTCTTCCGTTCTTTGGGACGCAATAATTGTTGCCAGAAGCTCTTCTTCTTCTTCTTCTTCTCCCCGAGGTCTTCCTACTGCCTTCAGATCATCAGTAACCGACAAAAGACCACCAGAGATCATGACTAGGGATGTCGCTTGGCGGCCGCATCCCGAGATCTGTGGTCCATTGGCTCAGAGATTTGTTTCATTGAGTGTTCCCCCGATAGATCTGAGCTGAGTATTAGATGGGCAACTGCGCCTGTCCATAATTTGATGACTCTTTGAGGGCCAATGAACGCTCGCCCAGCCTTTGACTCCGGATTTTGCGTGAAGCCAACATAACTGGCCATATAAGCTGGGCACTGCATCTGGAAGAGACCAAAGGAGCTGGCGCCAGAAACTGAATCTAGGCTCATACAACACCTAGCGGTGAGTCTGATTGATGACGTGTGACGATGTTGAAGTCTTGTGTCACGAAAGCTTCCCAACGTCTTTGCCCCATTACTGCCAATGTTTCGATCTATTGCTTCTTCCTTTCCAAAATCTCCTGCACGACCTTTGCGGTGGCCTTGACAATGAGACCGTGTTCGACGCTGTGCATTCGCTCTTCCACATCTGCCAGACTGTCACCCGAGCGAATCTCAACCTCCTCAATGAGGATCTATCACGGCCGTTCGTCAGCATAACATGCGACTGGGGAAGGGGGAACACCTCCGGGAGTAGACGAACAGGCTCTCCACGGTCCACCGTCTCAATGACATAGTGAATCATTGCTCCGGTCCGGTTGTTCTCAAGCTTGCCGGCCTGGAAATCTTCGTATGCCCTTCCAATCGCATTGGCACCATCATAACGGCCTGACGAGCAGTGTTAGTCACATAATCTTGCACACATCACAAATTTCCCCCTTTTCCCCCTTCTGCCTCTAGAGCATCACAGGGAGTTCAGAAAACCTACCAGGCAGCGCCGGATGAAGATTAATGACCGGAACCCCAGCAGCCTCCAACGGCCGCAAAAACGGCGCGCTAAACACGTGCATCCACCCGGCGAGGACGACGAGGTCCGGCTTATCCTCCAGCACGAGCTCGGCCAGCGCCGCGTCGTACCGGCCACGGCCCTCGCGCAGCTTCGCCTCGTCCTTTTCGCCCTTGGCCGTGAAGCCGCCCGAGACGAGGTTGAAGTACCGCGTCGGGATGCCCGCCTTCTCCGCGCGCTGGACGGCGTAGGCGGTCTTGCGGTTCACGATGACCTTTTCAATCTTGCTTCGCGGTACGGTGCCGTCGGCGACTGCGTTGATGATGGCTTGCAGGTTCGTGCCGGAGCCGGAGCAGAGGACCACGAGGCGGCAGGTTTCGGTGGTGGATGATGACGACATGGTTAGATGTGTGAGGTCGGTGAATGTGAGTGTGAGTGTGAGATACTGGGTTCGAGTGAGTTGCCTTGATCTAGGGGCGAGTAGAAGTGAGTTCGAGTCTTCTTTCCTTGGAGGGGTAACTCTCGAGATATTCTGGTTGAGCGGGTCTCGCCGTTTCTGTGACCAATTTGGATGTCCAAGTGTGGGTGAAACAAAAAGGCAGCAATTTTGAAGCTAATTTCACAGAGCCCGGGGGGTCACGCTTTTCCCGACCTCTTGAATCTTGTGGATGTTTTCTCGGGGTTCAAATGCTTGTCATGGGGGGGGGTTTTGGCGTCTCGTTACACAAAGTATTCACTTCAAAGTCATGAGGTTGTGCCATGCGCCAGAAGTTTAAAAAAAAATTCTGTGAGCGCATCTGAGAAAGGGCGGGGTAGCTTGTCATTGGCCGGGCTGTCACTCGGGGCGGGAACCAACCAAATTGTGGTTTGAAGACGGCCTGGGAGACTGAATGTTCGGTGCTACCGGTCGCTCTTGCTTGAGTTTTCACTCACTCAGGTTTACATGTGAGCACTGCAGGTTCACTCAACTCATCGGGAAAAAAACGCGCCAAGAACATTGAGGTACACCAAGATTCGATGTCGACTATGAGTTGCAAGTGAAGCATTGTAGAAAATGAGAGCTACTAAGCTGGGTAGCATCCTTCAAGATTTTGGCCATCGTCCAGGGTGAGGGCAATTTGATGGTTTGAACATACGGTAGGAGGCTTTATGAGTCTGGGTGAAAGGAATAATGTGGCTAGAAGATGAAAAGAAACAAGAAATTTCAATGTCGGGCTAACCTACAGCCAAGCACAGAGCTTAGTAGTCGAATCTAGCCCGAGGCCGCGCCCAAGAGCCCTGGCTGGTGGATTGCTCGGGAGGATTGCAATGTTTCCACTCACATAGTATTACTTGGGCAACAAGCAATAGTGAGACGGGGCCCAAGAGCTCGTATCTCGTGATGTTACCCATTTCGTGATAAGAAACCACGTTCGGTTTTCACCGCTCCATTTGATGACGAGCAATTCTCCGACAACGGACATGGCCGGTGTGTCCCCATCAGACACGACGTCTAACGCGAGAGATTGACAGCATAGGTTGCTGCTTCGAAATGGCCTTGGCTCTTTAATTCTCCCTAGCCTGACTGTATGAGCTTGTTATGAATTGTCTCTTACCGACGGACCTTTAGTCTAACCATGGTGAATGGCCTATTTGTAAACCGAATTCCCACATGAGGCATGAGCTCAAGGCAATAAAAATGCGTTGCGGCTTGCTCATGCACCCACGAGCGGCCATCGTCAGATCTGTGATCTCCGACCCCTGCCAACCAGAAGCGCCCGCATGCGCCATACTCGGACGCGAAAGTACACTAGAGGCCCGGCCCCTCAACGGCGGAGAGCAGCAAGACGCCGTTTGACCGTCCATTTCCGCAGGGGAACAAACCTTCCTAAACAGGGATCAAGTCTGGGGCGGTAAGGCAGCCGACGAGACCAAGACGGACCAAACCAACACGGGTGTTCAAGGCGACATGAACATTCCCCCTTTGAGCCTCGCCCTGGCATGTATTGGTAGCAACGCAGGATGCGCAGCAAGTGACGGAGCTTTAATCCGCCGACTATTGACGAGGGTGTGCCAGTGTGAGTGCAATCCATTTTCTTTGGAGTGTTCTCCCTTTTTCTTGCATCGTGGTGCCGCATTATTGAAAGCTCATGGAATCGGATCGGGGCAATGACCAGTTAGTTCGCTGTCATCGGCTCGGATTGGGTCGACCTGTCTCGATCGAATCTCGGCCGTGCCATGTTGAGATTGAATTATTGACGAACGGGATTGGCTAAGTTGCAATTAGGCTACTCCGGCCTGGGCAGCGGCCTACAGGCCAAAGCGCGACGGACAGTTGCAGAGCGGGAACGGACGTGATGGTTGTCCTACTGCCTCGACGGCTATGCGCGTACGGATGGATACTTGGAAGTGGGAATTACAAGACGTCGTCGACGTAGGCAAAGGTAGGTAGAACCGTAAAATGTATCTGTCCGTGGCAGGTTACGCCAAAAATCCTACTGTGCACAATATGCTAAGGTACTTTTATTTCTTATTCGTACATCAACTTCGATAAGGCCATCATCGGGGGGTGGCTTTGCTTGTTACTTACATCATTTTGTGGGTTCTCCCATGTACCAAAATCGCCCTGGCAGGATTTCAAGATGGAATTTTGAAATCTTATGGAGACAGCGCAGCTTCCTAGTCGTGCTAGTATACTATATTTGATGGAGGACTATCCTTAAGAGACGGCGTAAATCTCTTTTAGCTGCCAGCTTGCAGGGTTTTTTTTTTTTTTTTTTTTTGGTTTTTTGGTTTTTTGGTTTTTTCCCCCCCTTCTGGTACGGTCAGAGAATCCAACGAATGGGCTGGAGCTGCGAGTTGTCGATACGAGGCAACTGGGTACGTGTGCGGAAAATAGAAGCTGTGGAAAAGGGATTGACATTCACAACAAGTCCGCAACCCTGCAGGTAGGTGGAGAGGTGTGAGTTGGCCCGTTCCAGGTTGAAGACCCTCATCAGCGGCCTTCCAAGTTCCATTTGACTCTTCAGTCTCGACTCTCAAGGCAGAGTGCCATAAGTCTTCACTCAGCCAGAGAAACCGCGTCACTGTCAGACCTTCCGATGGGTACCTTATTCGGGAAGTGGAGGGGTAAAGAAGGACACGAACTTGCTAAGGGACAGGCCGACGGGACGTCCCTTTGTCCCCTCTCACATTTTCCGTGTGTCGTTCCTTCCTGCTTCTTCAGAAAGCACGCCACTTCAGTTGATGAACTACGGATGTCAATAAGGGAAGGCACCTTACCCAACTTAAGGCAGGTAGCCATGGCATGGTTGCAAAAGCATCAACAGTACGGATAAAGTACCTCCTCAACCCGAAAGACACACCTTCATTCACCTTTTCACACACGTCTTCGCCAGATATCAGCCACAGGTGGCAGCAGTAGTAAAGTACAGACAAAGTGACAAGTAGAATCTTGGTGCCTGAAGGAACCACTATTCAAGCTTCCAGGACAGTCTGTCTTCAGTGTTTGGGGAGACCTTCTGGGGCTACGAGAGTAGCGTCACGCTAACGCCCCATCTCGGACATGCTCTTGCATCTTCCTCTCATTCGTGTTTAATCTCTTATGCCAAGGTATTATCAAGGCCGGAGCACCAGGTATATCCTGTCCGGCGGCTCTTTTCAAGTATTCGTCCTTGGGAATTATGGGCCAAAGTCGTGATCGGAACAAAAGTACCGATAGATGGCGACATAGGTATCCGTCTTGACAGCGGCGATATGAGTTGAAATAAAGATTCGGGAGAGCTTCTCCCAAGTATCCCGCTTTGCTCTTGTCCTGGTCAATTCTGTTTTGCGTGATTGCGGGATGGAATTGTCCTATAAGCGGCCGGGGCATACCTACGAAGAGCAATGGAGGTCCAAGCAAGGTACCTTGCAGCGGCAGCCCATGCTCATGATACCAACGTTACCAAAGTAAGGTACATACATAGGTACTTTCGTCAGGTGCCAGCCTCCAGGTCCACCCTCTCCTCGGGAGCCTCCAGCCTGCCTTCCACACCGGTCAACTTCCCCTTCCAGGCTCTTGCCCCTCGCCTCCATTCACGCCCCCTCCCACATCGCAATTGGCAACCTCAAATCTTCAATTCAGCGAATCGGCATACGATTCGCCTCCCACAGGCTCTGCCAGACTGCCAGCATCTCCTCATACATCGTCTTAGTCTTGAAGACGCAACATGTGGCTGCCGATGGAACCGTGTCCCATATCCACACCTGCGTCAAACGGTTGTCTCCTGTTTTCTTTCCTTGCAACCAGAAAAGAGAAAAAGAAAGAGAGAGAGAGTCGAACGTCGAACGCATCCCAGATAGACGCTGTTAACAAGACATTGAGGAGAATCAAGCAAGTCTACGAATGCCTCGTCCGAGTCTCGTCTCGTCTCCATCGCCTATCTGCCGGACGACGTATTTTCCGGTCTGGGCATTCTTGGACGACGCTCTAGAGCCTTCAGGAATAAAAGTAGTCAGATGTCGTACGTACGGAGTACATATTCGTACATGCACGGGACAGACATTTGCTCTGCCCTGTCAACCACCCGCCGTGAACCCGACACGATCCTGGCCACGGCCTACAGGGAGCCATCCTTTGTGTCTCTTTCGAGCCAGGGTGACTGGAAGTGCTATCGATCCAACGTCCCAGACGACATGCCATGCCACCATGGATGCGACCGAGCTTGAGTCTGATCAGGTCCATTCGTTTTGATCACGCACTCATGGGTAGAATGCGAGTGCCCGTCAATTCGAACCTCCATCGTTGCTTTGTCTCCCGGACTTGGATCGGTCTCGGACAAATCTACGGCGGGTTTATTACCAACCAAGTCTCCTCTGCTCTTGGTAAGCTCATATTGGCGTGGATCTGGCAGCTGGAGGTTTACCGAATCAAGGACCAAGCTTTGCTTCGGGAAAACACAAAGTTGCGATGAGACAGTTACCCTCGAAACATTTCATCATCTGCAATACTCGGGAGTGGCAGTCATCCGGCTTCCGCTGACCAAAAGTCATCAGATGTCCAAACCTCATTCCTGGATACGCAACCAGCCATCTGTCTACACACTCTGCAGCCACTTCTCGAAGCCCCATCCTGCCGACGGAAAAGGAAGTATGAGACATGGCATGAGCAAGAAAAACGTTGTCGTTGCTGGCCGCCGTTGTAACTTGTGTCCATTAGCTCACTAGCCAAGGAATCTCGACCTGCAGTCGTCTCAAAAATTCGATGGCGGCGGCTCCGAGTTTAATTTTATGACCTCGAGTCGCTACCGAGGCTGCCGACAGTCTACAAAGGAGGACCCAGCTTTCTCAGTGCACCACCTAGTTCGTATGCCCTAGGTACTCAAAGCCTCCTGCTTATCCGCGCTCGTCTGTTCGTCCGGATGGCTCTCTTTCCAAAGTCAAATTCAGCCGATCGCCCGGAGAAGCACGTTCTGTCCTCGTTTTTCGGCACATCTTGCATGGCAGACCAAAGTCTGGGTGGCGTTTACTTCAGAGCTTCCAACATTTCAGCCGATGTTGAGAACTCGCAGCCCCGGGCAACGAAAACATGCAGGACACCTCAGCGAGAGGCTGGGCTGAGTGCCATGGTGCAGCAATTGGATGGCGGGTGCAGCTGAAGCCTGAGAGGATGGGGTACCGCATCGGTAACGAGAACCTTGAAGGCAGACGACGCAGTGCGACATTCGAGTAGCTCATACCGCTACGCTACTCCGCATGAAGAAAGAACCAAGCCGCCCCGAGTATGATTACCGCCAAAGAGGGTGTGCGGCCAGGGGGAAATGGACGATGGACGCCACCCAACGACACTAATCCCAATGGGCGATTCCTTCAAAGGGTTCAATTCAGGACCAAGAGAGACAATGGCGAAATCCCCCGGGGCCGTGGACCATGTCGTGCACTTGTACCGAGAACGAGAGAGCCAGCCATCACTTGCTGGAGGATCCAAGAAAATAGCATCGGCGGAAACGAAGGCGTCTCTCATCTCCCGTTTTACCATCCGGTCTTTTGGGTAGGGTTTACGCAGCACGCGGGCTTGGACCAGAGTTCAGCAGGACGGCGGATGACGAACAAACGAACAAACGACCGCTATGCGTTCCTCAGACATGGCAGTAGAGCGATCTCCGGGCCATCCCATCGTCATCCCAAGCTGCCCATCCAATGCCATGCAGCCCAAAACCCTCGAATCCTCAATACCATTCCCCCCTTCGCGTCTTTTCTCCGCACACACCCCCTTCCCCTGGATCCCTGACCCTGAACCCCTGGGCCCAGAGAATTCTAGCAGGGCGAACCAGGGAAAAATTGCATAGCAAAGAGGCAAGGCAGCTGTGCAGGTATGCTGGCAGCGGGCCGACCAGGCTGTGAAGTCACAAGTGAAAGGAACGGTGGTGGGCTGGCTCGACATTTCGCGTGAAGCGCTGCCTCAAGCCCACTATTTCCAGCAACTATTGCTTGGTCTCTCCACTCTCCTAATAAAAATAGGCCCTGCGACTGGGTGTTGGAACCAGGGAAGTGCGTCGATGTGGGAGAAAGCAGACCAGACTCACAAAGCCCAGAGTCCCAGAGCAGCAGACCATCAGCAGGAACTGGAAAAATGGCCCACCAAGAACGCAGGACGCGGGACGCGGGACATGGGATGCAGAAGTGAGGAGAGGAGCAAAGCAAAGCAGAGCAGAGAGCAGAGGAGAGCATCGACCTTTCATATTTTCTCTCCTGGAGACCTGGAGACCTGGACTGGCCCTGCTCACGTTCTTTCTGACATGCCCCTGTTTGGTCGACGGGGACCCTCACACTTGGCTGGCCTGCGTTAGACTTAGCCGTGCCTTTTTGGCTCTTCTCTCGCTCACTCACTTTCTCTTGCCTTGCCTAATTCCTTACTGATCGGATCGCCTCCTCCTTTCCACATTCCCACCCGCCCACCGTTCGCTCCAAGTCTCCAACCTCTCGTTGTCTGCTTCGCCGACCCTCGCTGCTGCTGCCATCATTTGTTGCATATCATTTCGTGTTGTGCCCATCCATCCCACGACTTGACTTTGTTTCTGTTTATTCATTCGTTCTTCATATCCTAATACCCCAGTTTCCATCCTCCCCATCGCATCGCATCGGCGAACCCCCCCTAGCCCGCCCGCTTGTCCATCATCTCCATCGTCTCTGGCCTTGTACAGCCCGGGTCCAGCTTTTTTTTTGCATCTCTTTGCGTTTGGATAAAAAAGTTTGAATGAGATCATACGGCTTTTGGTTTCACGTCCTCGCATGCGCTCTATAGACTAATATTCGTCTCGTCGCCTTCTCGACTGTTCGCCGTCTCATTCTGTCTCGTTGGACAGACCCCTTGGGTAAGCCATCTTCAAGCCATTCCTTTCGTCCTCCCTCATTCCTCAGCCCACCGGCCCAGGCCTATACATAGCTGCGCTCCCCCTTCGGATTCGCGACATCACGGCGCGCGAGAGAGCGGGAGAAGCATTGCATTGCTGTTGAGAGCCCAGGTCCATCGCTAAGGCTGCTGGCGGCTACCATTTCCGCAATACCCTCATTCCCCATCTTCCCGTCTCCTCGGTCCCCACGAGTGGCACACATACCTAGCTCAGTCGCATACTGGAGACACTCTTTGCGATACCTCACACACGCGCACAAGTCAACCAACGACGGATCGCAGTTGCAGCTGACACTCTGGATTCTTTCCGCTACGCAGTATCGCCTCGCTTGCCGCACTTTGGTGTCACTCCGCACCGAGTACTGACGCGAGCCACAAACAAAGCCCTCCCGAATCTCAGCTATCTGTCGTCATCCCACATCGGCTGACCCGCCTCGTATCGCTTTTTTTTTTTCTGCGCTGCGGCCCCAGCCCAAGGCGAAGGACAGCCAGCCCCCAAAGATTTATCCTTACGAAGCCCGCTTCTCGAACTACTCGGCGTGTAAACACGCAACGTTTCTGTCCCGCAGGGAAATACGAATAGCGGTTCATCCATATGCCTAGATTCTCCGTCTCTTTCGGCAGGCGGCGATCGACCGTCAACTCGGAAGAGTTCCATGATGAGCCGGTAGAGACAACGACCAAGGAAAGGCCGACTTCCTTCCGTGTCTTAGAAAGGACCGAAGTTGGAATTGGAGCAGGACAAAAGTCTTTTGACGGTGGTCACAGGCTGCTCAAGGCAACCACGATGGCAATTCCTCCCAAGCAATACTCGGACCTGTCTCTCGAGGACAACAACATATTTGCAGACGTGAAGAACAACCGGTATGTGTGCATCTATCCATTTTCCTTTGAATCACGTTTCCATTTTAGAACACATTCTTGGCCTTGAAGGGCAGGAGGAGGTGGGATTGAGAAAGCAAGAAAACGAGACCTTGAAAGCAAGCAGCAAAAAGAGGGTTGGCATGCATTCCACAGCGGCATGTCTCGGACTCAGCGGCGGATTGTTGCCCTGCTAGTGGTCTTTTTTTACTTGCTGTCTCGATTTCCCTCCCCTGTCTGCAATTCATTTCAGGGCCATGGCAAGGATTGTGTCTAACGTCGACTGACTCAGCTTAAGGGGAAGTGGGTCATCTAATACCACCAAAACAACCTCGACAGATACTTCATCGCGCCACAGCAACGTCTCAACCACACCGTCTTCGGCTGACCTCGGCCACCAAGGGGCTCAGGAAGAATGGAAACCCTCGATTAGAAAATCACAGACCGAAGTCCCAGCTCCCAAGCACAGCTCTGGTGGGTTCCTTAGCAAAGCCGGCAGAACCTTTTCCTTTGGCGGTCAAAAGAAGAATCAAGTCCCCGTTGACGATCATCCTCTACCTCCTCCGCCCTTGCCTCCCCAGGCGTCGCTGGAGGACGACCATAATACCCGCAGACCGAGAGGTTTGACAGATTCCACCGACAGAACTGCCACGCCTCCCAAGCTCAGCGAGGAGGACTTTGCCCTCGACTTTGGCAGTAATTTTGGTAATATGTTCAAAGGTTCCGGGTTCGACAAAAGAGCTAGCCAAATGACGCTTCCCGGCAACGACAAGTCCAACATGGGACCCCGTTCCCTCACGACAAACCGAGTCAATCAACCTCAGCCGTCGCCCATCAAGATTGACAAGTCCATCAAAGTCGAGGCCTCGCCTTATTCATGGAGCAGTCAACACTCTAATGATAATTTGCTGCACTCCGGTTCCAACTCTCCCCCGGCTACTGCACCACCCCCAGTGCCCCGGCACGGCTCACCACTGGCCTTCCGCAACAATGTGCCATCCGATATCATCGAAGACGAAGATGCAAACCTTCTGAAGGATTCGGTGGCAGCTAGTCGATTTCTTGGCAGTTCCGGTCAGCCTAGCAACCCGTCTCCACCCGGGAGATTCCGCAGAAATGAAGATGCATTCTCCACAGCGTGGGATGCAACGGACAGCAAGAAGGAGGAGGAGAATATGTTCGATAACAGCAGAGCACAACCGCCGAAGCCACCCGCGAACACGCAACGCTACATCAACAACAACAATCACAGCCCGCCCCGAAACAAAGTTATGACTCCCGCCGAGTTCGAGAAGTACCGTCGAGACAAGGAACGCGATGACAACACGAGCGAAACGGTCAAGGCCTCCGACGACAACCGCGATGACGATGAGGATCAGTATGATGACGACGAGGATGACATTGAAAAGGCGAAGCTAGCAGCCAAGCAAAGGAAGAAGCAGGAGGCTCACATGGCCGTCTACCGACAGCAGATGATGAAGGTGACGGGCGAGAACCCGATGGCCGGCCCTTCCGGGCATGCTACCCGACCAAATCTATCGGTGTCGCTCAGCACCCCCAACCTCGGAAACCTGACCGTCCCCGCGGGTCCACTGACGGGCAGGTCAGACGGCTCCGAGGGAGAGGAGGACGAAGAAGTGCCGCTTGCCATTTTGGCTGCACACGGATTCCCAAACAAGAACAAGCCGCCTGCTCGACTCATGAACATGGCTTCGAACCCTGATTTGCGTGCATCCGCTCAGAACCAGCCCCAGCCTGCGAGACCGGGGTCGAGCATGGGCGAGGGAACAGGGCCGAGGGGAACAAGCGGTGGTCACCTTCCCGCCTTTGCGAGGAAGCTCCCGCAAGACCCGTTCTTGGGTGCTGGTCTCATCAACGGACCGCCACGCGAGTCTCTTACGTTTGGAGGAGGCTCTCCCGCCCCCGGTGCCCAGCAGCCAGCCGTCGTGGGCGGCCTTGTCGGTGTTATCGCTGGCGAGGAACGAGCCCGGGCTATGCGCAGAGGTAGCCCCAACGTTGAGGCTAACGTCGATCCCTTCACAGGAGCACCGGTTGGCCCTGGCAACGGAGTTCCGGCCTCCATGGTATACAGCAACATGAACGGAATGAACGGCGGAATGGGTGGTATGGGAGGCATGCCGCAGATGCAACAGATGCAGCAAATGCAACAGATGCAGCAGATGCAGCAGATGCAGGGAATGCCCGGAATGCCCGGAATGCCCGGAATGCCTCAGATGCCCCAGATGATGCTTACACCAGGAGACCAGGCACAGATTCAAATGACCCAGCAGATGCAGCAGTTTATGCAGATGCAGATGCAGTTCATGCAGATGATGGCGACTCCAGGTGGTCAGAACATGAACGCCATGAACGGAATGAATGGCATGCAAAGACCGATGAGCCATGTCGGAACACCCTCCGTCCACGACAGCCAGCGCCAGTCCTACTTTGGAGATTCCATGCTGGAGCCCCCTCGACTCGACCCCCGAACGAGAACCATGAGCATGGTGCAGCCAAGCTCCTCTTCATGGATTCAACCTCCCGGAGGAGGATTTGCTCCATCTATTCACGGAGGCATGGGTGGTGGTGGGTACGCACCCAGTATTCACGCCCAAGGTGCCGGGTATGCTCCCTCGATCGCACCCTCGGAACGCAGCAACGTGGGCTTACCAGGCCGTTACAGACCCGTAACGCAAGCGCCCCAATTGGACTCTGGCCGACGCATGTCGGTCATGTCGGGAGCCATGGGATGGGACCAGCCTCCCAAGGTCGTCCAGCAGCAGGAGAACAAGTTGCCTGACAAATCCAACAGCAACTCGGACGATGACGACGAAGAGGGCTGGGCCGCGATGAAGGCCAAGAAGGAGAAGAAGCGGGGACTGTGGAGGACGAAGAAGAGCATCGGCAGTGAAATTGGAGCACTCATCTCTTGAAGGTACACAAAATGACGATGCCACATGGATAAAAGGGGGATGAGAGAAGAGGTGGGATATTGGAACACGACAAAAAAAAGACTGGACATATTACCAAAAAGGAACACAGACACATCACGCAACTCATTTAAGGCGTGTTTGGGTTCTCTTTTCGATCTAGGGTTTGGTGTAGGGTAATCTTTCGGCGCACCCTCATCAAGTGTACATTCTGGGAGAATCTGTTTGCCGGGCGTCGCTGCGGGAGTGAAAGAGCAAGATGAAAGGACTTGGTTATTGTTTACAAAGTCATGATAGACAGCTCTTGGTGCCATAATCAACTAATGTTGGAGAAAAAAACTTGAAGATGAGCCCTTTTTCGTTGCCTAGACCATGCTTGCGCTGTGTTTGGTGTACGCAACCTACTCAGGGGCCCCGAAAGTTTGTTCACTCGATCATTGGCTTCAGGTTCTACCAGTAGATGTTGATGTGTTTTCAAATGGCAAGTAAATTTCAATGGGTCGATCTCTATCCACGACAGACCCTTGGTATGATTTGTTTCGTTTCTCTTTTGTGTCCCCTTTTTCGGGTTCTTTTACTTTTTTTTTTCCAGCAAACGTCTAAAACCCAAAGAGCTTCCCCTTGCCAATCCCTTTCACCTCAAAGACGCAGCAGTTGTGTCAAATGGGAGTTTTCTTCCTGACAAACGGGGAATTCCTCTTTCTTTCCCTCTTTACCTTCACTCCATCTTGCCCGCAGCCCACGCCTTGCGCTTGACGCCGAGCTCGACGGCGGCCAGGCCCCAGTCCTCGCCGTGGTTGTGACCGCCGGCCGTGAGCCCGGCGCGGGCCTGAGCCTGCTCGTCGCTGAGGACGGTCAGGACGCCAAAGATGACGGGGACGCCCGTGTCGAGGCCGACGCGCATGAGGCCCTGGGAGACGGCGTCGGCAATGTACTCAAAGTGCATCGTCTCGCCCTTGATGAGGACGCCGACGGCGATGATGGCGTCAAATGGCTGGCCGCTGGCGGTTTCGGTGGGGAGGGAGGTCAGGTCCGTGGTGGAGGCGCCGAGGAGGTCGCCGGCCGAGGTGCCGGTGCCGGATTGTGCGGATTGGACTTGGGAGGCTTGGTAGAGTCTGTGGGTTTGGGGGGTTGGTCATTGTCAGCCAAGTAGCTTCTGGAATGGATTGCGAAAGCGGAAGTTCCGAGCCCCAGCCATTTTGCTTGTACGACTGCTTTGCCGTTGACTCACCTCTGGACGGAGATGGGGAGCTCCCAAGCTCCCGGGACGGACTGGACGACGATGCTGGACTCCTTTACGCCGCAGGCGAGGAGCTTCTCCTTGGCGCCCTTAACGAGGGGTTCGATGATGGACGAGTTCCAGCGGGCGTGGACGATACCGATGCGCAGGGCGCTGCCGTCGTGCTGTTGCGGGGTAGGTCCCTTGATGTCGGACATTTTGAGTTGAATGGGTTGGTGGTGATTTGGGAAGAGGAAGGGTATCCAGACGTTTGTGATCGTGGTCGCGGTAAGTGAGTGGGCGGGCAGCTCTGTAGTTTTTTGGCGGGGTGGTTTGAAGATGGCAAGTGGTGGGATGAACAGCAATGCTTCTTGGGAGCTGGGAAGAGCTACGTAAGATGCGGGTTTTGGCTTAGGAATCGCTTAGCATGACTTGTGTTTGTATTACGGGATACACAGTAGCAAGGCGGGCGGGCGGGCTTCCAGGAACGAGGACCTTGCGATGCGGGGCAGAGCGGTTTGAGGTGCTTGCGTGCCTTGCACCTGCGAAGGGGAGCTGCGGGGCTCGGCGCCCTGGGAATTGACTGCAGGAAACAGTACCTTAGCTTTGGCACGGGCGGTTGCTCTCATTAAGGCTATCGACTGGGACCAGCTGGCAAATCGGCCGTCGTGTTCTTGGACGGGAAGGGACGACTTACACACCTACTTCCTACGCTTGCTGTTGAGTACGTCCAGTCTCTTCGTGTTGCCTTTCTCCCAAGTCCAGATCAGCCGGATTCTTCTAACCTTCGTAACACCATCATCTTGACAATTTTCCTTGTCGTTCTTCTCACATCGTCGTGTCCATATTGTCTGTCCCTTACTATCTAGTAATATCTTCTCCCTTTCGGGGCACCTGCTCTTGTCTTAGACGTCTGCGCCGATCTCTTTGAGCCCTGTGTTCGTGCAGGATGTCAATATCTCAGCTACCTCAAGCTACTGTTCGTCAGCTTGGCTCCTCTGTCGTCATCCCATCTCCTGTGTCACTTGTCAAGGAACTCGTAGACAATGCTATTGACGCCAATGCAAACCATATCGAGATCAGAACTTCCGCAAACGCAATAGACAAAATCCAGGTCAGAGACAACGGTCACGGTATTAGCTCAGAAGACTACGATGCTCTTGGACGCCGGTCCCACACCAGTAAGCTTCGGACTTTCGAGGAGCTTCAATGCAAGGGAGGCCAAACACTCGGCTTCCGCGGCGATGCCTTGGCAAGCGTAAATGCCGTCTCGAAGCTTACCATCACGACGAGAACGACCCGTGATCCAGTGGCGGTCTTGCTGGTACTAAACCCCAAGGGCGGTGGATTTACGGATAAGAAGCATGTTGCGGGCTCCGTTGGGACTACCGTCGACGTCTCGGACTTGTTTGCCAACATTCCGGTTCGCAGGCAACAAATTCTGAAGGAGAGCAAGAAAACATACGCACAGATCAAGGACCTCCTACAGGTATACGCACTCACTCGACCTCACATTAGACTCTGCTTAAAGGTCATCAAAAATGACAAGCTGTCGTGGTCTTATGCTCCAAGCAAAGACGGTGGCGTACGAGAGGCAGTTCTCCAAGTCTTTGGATCCGAACTAGTTTCGCAATGCGTCTAGAAGACGTTCAGTGGAACCACTCCTGCGATCTTAGCAACGAAACCGGGAAGACCAGACACACCAGCATCCGTCATGAGACTCGAAGCTTTTCTCCCGAGAGCTGATGCCGATCCCTTGAAGGTGTCTGGCAAAGGTTACTTCATTTCCGTTGACTCGAGACCTATGGCTACCACAGGGGGCACGATGAAGAAACTTGTCGATATTTACAAAAATCACCTGCGCGGCTGTGTCGTTCTTGACAATTCTTCCAAGTCCATTCCCAAGCCCTTCATACGCTTGAATGTCGAATGCAGGCTCGGAAGCTACGACCCCAACGTAACCACGGCCAAAGACGAGGTCATCTTTGCAAACGAGCCAAAATTACTGTCCCTATTCGAAGACATGTGCAAGGAGATATACCGAGCAACCGAGCCCGACATAACAGCTGAAGTGGTCACGGAAAGTCACCAAGGTGCATACGAGCGAGCTAGACATCAAAGTCCGGATCTTCTTCCAGACGACGACGAAGAGAACTATGACCTCCTGCAAGAATTGGTCTCGGTCGACGGGAAGAGTCAGGAAAGAGTATTGACCGGCCTGGGTTCCCCTGAAAGTGGACAGCAGCTGCCAGAACCCCCCGATAGAGAGCATTCACACGGTCGTAAAGCCGTGCCTGGGGCAGTGGAAGATCTGAGTTGTCCCGCTTCTGTGGATCACAGTCCAATAGGTATCGAGTACAGCACTGTCATAGACAGTTCCCCTTCCTCAGACCCAGGGCAAGCACGAATTGGCCGAGGAGATGAGGGGGATACTCAGGAGGCAGTGCTCACCCAGACCCTCCTTCGGACTGGTTGGGAAGTGAATATGGCTAGAGAAGAGACTGCCAGTCCAGAGGGTCAAACACAGCTGGTTCTTCTGGGGCCTCCCAGCACTGACGTACACGAGTTCATCCAGTCACAAATGGAACAGCAGACACAAAGAGAGGAACCAAACCCGTGGTCTTTGGCCAGGAAGGCGTCAGCAAACCATTCGGCTCGCCGCGAAGATATATCTGGCCTCCAATACACGGGCGAACAAAGGGATGGCGATACAACTCCTCGCCAGCAAGCCCATGCCCCCAATTTAGCAGATGCTATGCAAGAAGCCGATGAAGTAGACAGCCAAGAGATCGAAGATCGAGAATTTTCTCGTCAGCAGAAATCCCAACCCCATTGGGTACCTGCAGCAGCAAGGGAGGGTATTTACGAACCAGAGACCTTGAAACCACCGATACTACAACACCCTACCGCCCCACTGACAAGTCATCAGATTCCAAGACACCGGGAACAGCGAAGAATTCCAAGAGATGAGGAGGCATTCCATTCGTCTTTTACTGAACACGAAATCGAAGACCTGGAAATAATACCGCAGAGGGGCCCAGGTGTTCGCCAACGCATCGGTGCCAAGACGCCGTATCCCTTTGCGGATCTTGACGAGAGTAGTGTGCTTGGCACGCCTCCTCCGTCTTCCAGTCCATTGCGAAAGCCATTCCGAGTACCTGCCCGCATTGAACAAGGTAGCAACCGTCATGGACGACAGGCACCGCTGAGGCCTGCCCAGGCTGCTCGGAGATTTGAGCCTCGTAGGGCAGACGGACTGAGACAAAGCAAGCTTGCCGTTAACACGCGAATAGATATACAGCACCCGGAGCTCAAGGATACATCAGGTTATTGCTTTCCTTCAATTGAGTCCAGAAGAGATAACTACAATGATGATGTCGAAGAGACGAGGAAGTCAAAACATCGGTATAAGCAAGCCAGCCCAGATCCAAACGAGAGGCAGATGTTGGAGAGATTGAACGCTCTACGCCACAGAACTGAAGACGTGTATGTCGAAATTTCAGGTGAAGAACGCGGAAGATCACTCTCTCGAAGAGCTACAACCACCCTGCCAGATATGTCTCCGCGAAGATACCTGAAGAAGAGACTGGCATCTAGGTCCAGGTCGAGAATCAAGATACATAAGAGAATGAGATCTGAGATGCTTCCATTTGAGAAGCTTTTCTCTGAGCCTCACACCCAAACACACTCACTTGCACTTGATCTACAACATTTGCGGCAGGAGGTTACCAATGCGTCTGATTTTGATCTTTACATCTCCAGAGGCATCCAGGAAGTGGCGTTTCACATGGGTAGGAATGAAATGGAGAATATCAGCAACAAGCTTCAAGAAATTGTGTGCACCTGGGTGTATGAGAAGCATGGAGTTGAGGTGGAGCTCGAGGTTGATATTGGTGCATTGTGCGATGGAGAAGACATAGGAGTATAGTGTGATAAGTTTTCTTACTCTATGATGAGTGTCATATCCCTCGCGAGCCAGGCGTTAGGTCGCGTTACAAGGCGGCTTTGCTATGGGGCGAGTTATCACTATTTGTACACTGGGTCTTTACTTGCTTCATGTAGACAATGACAACCATAACTTACTTCAATGGCTGCACCTGTGCCTCACTTATTCTACATTTGCTCGGCTCATCCTCTAGTCTGCATGTCTCATGTCCCACTGTATCTAGGCCAAGTCTTACCACCAAGAGCTTGTACAACATATCTACCCTGGAGAAGTCTTCAAGCAAGTGGCAGTTTTTGGATCATTCGTTTCTTCCACCCCAAGGCGTTCTACGTCTTACTTCACCTGGTGACAAGGGTCGTTATGAGAGATGGCATTTGAACATTTCTGGACGAGAATATAGGTAGTGACAGAAGTAATGGCGTCGATAGATTTCCAATGTCAGCTACATAAAGTTGCTCGAAACGTCATAGTCAACCAGTGACTAGGCAGTTTACAAAGAAAGGATGCTCTAGAAGACCACCAAGAAAGTCTGACCAAGGTAAGCAGAGATGGCACTACTTACTTTGATTGACATACTATATGTGTATTTTATCATGCTAGGGCCATGGGCTTTCGTCACGTTATTAATATGCCCCAGCATTCAACGGAAGAAGTACTTCGCAAGAAAGAGTGTACTGGTATGCTTGATACGCTGCCTACTTACATGGCAACATATATCTATGGTTACAAACGGGGCCTTGGTGATATAAAAATTGCGGTTTACCTTACCAGGGTAGCAATACTTTCTCACCCGAGGCAATGAGAAAGCAATGAAGTTGGCCAAACTCCAGTCATGCCGTTCCAAGGGTACGTCACTCTAATGCGAAAGCAGCGGGGAAAATGGAAGGCTGGATGGAGAAAAAAAAAGGAGGGGTGGATGGGGGTGGCACTGCCGATCAGAGGAGGTAACAATGATACGGGAGTCCACAAAACCAGGCCCCTTGGGCGAATACACGTAACTTGGTGTATACTCCGTACAAGGCTTCCTGTGAAATCTTTACGGGACTGGGACTGGTTTTTCGCGTTGAACGCAGTGGCACCAGTGTGAAGGAGACGACTCGGCTGGCTTGACATGACGATGGATCTCGGTTGTTGCTCCCACTGTGCTGCCACGTTTTGAGGGAGAGGGTTTGCTATTCCGCGGCCATGGCAGTGATGTCCACAATGAATATACAAGTGCCTTCCAGCCGGCCGAATCGCCCTCCCAGCGGGAGAGTGTGGAAACTCGGGAAGAGCCTGAGTGGTTGGAAGCATACTCCATGATGCAGCACGGCAACGGGTGGGGGGCTTGAGGAAGACGGCATCATCGTATTCCTGCTGTGCCGGTGCCTACCATTCTAGCACGCCTAGCTAGTGTGTAAAGGGCCGCAGTACTTTTGAACCTCTTCTGCAGCAACTTTTCGAGGTCTCTTCCTGACCACACCGTTCGGGCGTAAAGTGACACAGGACAAGTCTACCCATTTGACTCGGGTTGACCCTGTGGCTTACCCGTAACGGCTCATGTGAGGCGAACCCGGTGATGGCGCCCCACCGGGTCCGGCTTCCTGGCGTCCTGCCTGTCTCACATTAGGTTCCCGCGAGGTAAGGGCTGGACTGGCCTAGAAACAGTGTTCGGTGGTTGCGAAGCGGTGAGATATAGCAGACGGCTACAGGTTAGAGGGCAAGACCGCCCATTTTCTCAAAGAAGCTATACGATGGGAGATAAGGTGAGCACGCGGAGTGAGGCATGGCTGCTCGGGAACCAAGAGAATGAGTTGAAACCATGTTTCTCTGGATTGTGTGTTGGCATCTGTGAATTCCGCACAAGTTACCCTCATATCAACGGCTGAGATCCGGCCTGGGCAACACGGGGTTTCCGCGGCTACCAGTAAATATCTTAGCACTTCATCATGTAGACGGCCATCAAAAGAGAAGAAAGCTCGCAAGATTCGTGCTGTCGATTAAGGAGGCAACAGTCAGCCTGTCCTTAGCGACAGACCGTGAAGCAGGCGGCATGACTTGAAATCAGCTTCGTCGTCCGGGATGCGGCAACAATGGGGGCAAGTGGGGCTGAAGAGCGTCGTTCAGACAGCGTGATGGCACTCAAATCAGCGGTGCGAAATTATGCATACCATGCCGGGATAAGAGCCTCAAGGTCGTTGTCTGGAGCCAAAAAATCAAAGGTTGCCGAAAATAGCTACAACAGAAGTAAGCGAGACACATGGAGACTGGCTTGTGCAGAAGTTCGTATTGGGGACGCGAAGGAATCTGATTCCTATTTGTTATCGCCACGAGTGGTGGAGGGAAAGGCGGTTTGATTGGGTTGGTTGACTAGCGAGTTATCGCAATTGACGGATGACGGGTTTTGACGAAGAGAGTCCATGTTTCACTACCAAAGTTTGACGTACGTTTGCTTGAGATACTTACGCAAGCACGGCAAGGTTGGCAAAGTCAGTTGGGTAGGTTCTGTGTACCTAGATAATCGAGGTGGTGGCTTATTCCCAGTTTCGAGGTGATCATTCTAGCCTCTAGGCAGTGAGTGACTGAGCTGGTAGAGCATTGAGTCTCAAGTCTCATATTATAATGCAATTCGAGTCGATTTTCTTTTTGAAGGGACGGACGATGATGTTTCGAGAGCATGCACGAGTATAGATACGATGGCTATGGCCAAGGATGTGATGTGCGAATGAAGTGTCGAGTTGTGCAATTGGGGGTATAGCAGCCAGATGCTATGCATGGAGAACCCGTCAACCATGATTAAATGCTGGTCCATGCTGGCAGGTTTTTCTTACTGTGCGTTGTAGTAGCTCGGGTTTCTGTGGCTCAGCCAGCAACAACATCGATAAGTATTCCTGGCCGTGGACGCTGGAGAAGCCCTCTGCTGGGATTGGAGCGTCGCACATGGCGCCGCGGGATGGACGATCCTCTGCGATGCATATGCCTAGGCAATTTGCTCAGTGTCTTGGAAACTGGGTCTGCCGGATTCATTGGGATCTCGATCCGGTGCCTTTCTTGGTTTTGCATCTCCCTCCATGGGGAATTGTGACGATGCTGCTAGTATTGATGCTCGTTTACCAGGTAGCACGCAGAGTCTAGCTGGATGCTTGCCAGCATATAGACGGGTACTGTATCGATCGGTGGTCTAGGTTTCGTCTGAAGTCGTAGTTCTGTCCTGCCACAGTCATGTTCAGTTGATGATCCTGGCAGATTGGCCCATGCGCGACTCTCTTCATCTCCGTCCAAATTGTTTCCCGAAGGCGAACAGTGTGTCGGTAACCGGAAGGGGAGACGAGGACAAGGGCAGAAATTTGTCGGCCAAGTGTGCCGTGTGCTTGTTACCGTAAGGTACTGTAGCATTAGACGGATACGCATAGAGGATTGTCATTCTGGATGTAGTCAAGTTACAACAGAGTCCGCTCAAAACCAGAAAGACAGGCGAACTGGTGTACTGCGTATGCTGGCGCTGTAAGCACGGGGACTGGAGATGCCCGTATGCAAGTCACAGATGCGATTGAACTGCCATCTCAGGCCTGAAGCGTGCTTGGGCTGTGCATGTCCTTGTCCTTGTATTGCTCTGCTCTGCCTGCTCTGCCTGCTCTGCACGAGCTCACTGAGCGTTGTGGTACTGCTGGGTCACTTGATGGTTAGCAGAAGTGGTTTTGGTGATTAATCGGAGGACGATGCCTTCCTTGACATGCCATGATGCCAGTAACACCTAAGGAATACCTAGATTGCATAGAGTTTGGCGTGTTATTTGGGACCATTGAGTGCGCGACGGATGGCATTAGCCACATCCAGGTCAGAGACAAGGTCTCACGCCAGCTGTTGGCGTTGAAATGGATCGAGGTGACCTAGCTTTGCGGAATTCCATCGGCACGTCATAGGGTGGCAGTCTTGGGTTTCAGGCCGGGCGCTAGACAAGCACTGCCATTGGGAAACCTTCTTCCCCTCGCCCTTGTCTTACCTTATGTACCGGCCCCCGTCGTCTGTCTGCTTTGGACGAGCCTAGGTTCGAGCGAGGTTTGCGCTGGAGAGCGATACAGATAGGTGGTGTACTCGCATGGTTCGTAGTTGGACAGTCTTGACAGTGTCCCTGCGTGAGGCCACTTTAGGTGTTCGTAGCCCCAAGAGAAAAGAAGGGGTCCAGGGTATTCATAGCGGCGAAGCGAAGACTAACGAGCGGACAAGCCATGTCTGGACCTTGTCAGTGAGTCGGCTGGGCGACGAGACGAATTGAGCAAATGGTCGGGTGGGCTCGTTGTGACATGCACTGGGCAGACAAAAGTAGGTACAGAATATTGAGGGCCCAGAGACCGAGAGAGAGTGTGTGTTCCGTAATAAGGTAGCCAATTTTCTCAGGTCGCTCCCACTTTTGGCTGACCTGACCTGAATTGAAATGGGTTGAGATGGGCCCAGGCTGGCAGGGACGGGGCTCGGCTGCGCCTTACTGAGTGGGGAACTGAACATCCATGGCCTGGCTGAGGGGGGTGTCCAACGGGCAGCCAACCGGCAACTTTGAATGCGCCCGGGGACCCCTTGGATTTGTGGCTTTTTGGGGGGAAGAATGATGCGGATGGATGGATTGATGGGGAGTGGAAGGGCAGGAACCTGAGAAGGAAACGGAACCCAGCGAGCAGGCACCCAGCAAACTGCCCCCTGGGACCTACCTACCTAACCTACCTACTGTGGTATGGTAAGCAGATGCTGTGAGGAAAGGAAGGAGAGGAAAGGTACATCGGAGCAAGTACCTTCTCTCCTATCATACGAATACATTGGAAAATGTACTTTGAAGTTCGAACCTCCTAATCCTATCCCTTCACGTCTCTCTCCTGCGGCCTCGCCCTGGACGGTGCTGGGCAACTGGGCTGCTCCCAGCACTTGGCCAGCGCACTGATGAGTTCTCAATGGCCGACAGCACTGAGAACCGAAGCCGAAGTGAACCTCCACCGGACTCATTCCATCCATCGTCTTACATACAATGTGTGAGCTGTCCGTGGCACGGGAGGGCGGCAGGGCGACAAGGGGCACCAAGGGCGAGTAAACGTGCGGACACAAGACCCGAGAACATGAAGTGAGAATGCTCAGCCACATCCATCTTGCAGTAGAATCGTTTCCGTGTCGCACCTCAGGTCAGCTCTTTTACCTGCATCCCAGAGCAGAGCTGGGCCAATTCTGCTGTCTTGTGCTGAGCTGGTCGACCGATCCGCACCTCACAGGCTCACCTTGACAGGGGTATGGGCTTGAACGGGCATGGACAGGGGGTCTGCGAGGTACATTCTCTAAAGTCGCTTTTCGCAAAAGAAGGATGAGAAACCAGAGAAGGATCCCTGGTATCCGTACCTTCGGAGTACTCTTCCAAAGTACTTGCTCCCCCGGCTCACTCCAACTCTTCCTTCCATTGAGCTGCTCTCCCGCGCAACAACATCCCGTCTTTCCTGCCTGCACCTGCACCGCCGACACCACCGACACCACCACCACCACGACGCACACACACGTCGCTCAGTCAGACAGAGACACACCCACTCAGCCAACATTCCTCCCTCTCCCCTCCTTGAATTTTTCATTCTCCCATAGCACAGGCCAACCTACCACGCGACAAACACATCATCGGCCAGAAGCCAAATCGTACGGATACTGGAAGGAAAACAATTTGACAAAAGAATAGCAAGCTTGAGATCACGGTATCGCGCCCAACGAATCGAGGAACGAAATCACGGCGACAATACAATACGAGGCGACCGCTGCAGTGCCCCCAAGATGCCGGGATTTTAGCACACCACTCCCGTCTTTCTCCTCTTTGCCTCAGTGCGTCTTTCGTTCACCCCACGCCGCTTCATCCGTCCCGCTTGCCTCTGTAGCAGCGTTCGACTACACGCCAGGCGGGACGCCTGTCCGAAACATGCGAATGCCTCCATCTGCTCCTCCACGAGACCTACCCCATCCTGAGAGCGTTCCAAGACATGCAGTGATAGTCCACCCTGGACGTGGAAAGCGCGTTCCTTCGCTGTCATTCCAACTCGTCAAGTCTTTACACTCGCTGTCGAGGCAGAATCCTCGCTCGCCTCTTCAAGGATCCCAATATCCTTCATCACACTCGCTCACGATGGATAGAAGCCATGGTCGCCGATTATCGCCACTGCCATCTCGAATCCGTAGATCTATCGTGGACTCCTTCGGCGCGCTGCTCACCATCTTTCTCGCCTGCCTGCTGATAAGGCCTGCCACCGCAGTTCTGATCCCTTTCGACAACTGCCTGCCCGACAGCTACCGAAACTTCAATCCCTTGCCGCTGCAATGGAGTCCCATATACGTAGACGCTCGCTTCGACACCGAAAACCCAGATCACCTTCTTCAAATCATCGTATGGGGCAATGTGTCTGGCTCTCTTTACAAGGTGGATTTGCCTGCAAAAGGCGATCCGCTCTGGAACGATCCTACCCACACGGATGGCAAAATCCTCGACTACACGAGGGAAGGGAACAAAGTCACAACTCTTGCCAGCAAGGTCAATTTCTTGACCTATGAGCCATTCAGCAACGTCTCTAGTTTCTGCAACTACAGCCTGGTCAATGGATCGTGTCCTCTTTCCCCTGTTTTCAATGACACGGCTATGTAAGTATCCCTTCGACCAGGGCAGTTTTGTCGCAAGTCAACTGACATCCTCAAGTACCTACCCGTACGGGAACTTGCCCTCCGTCAACATCACGGCAAAGATGGATTCATCATATGCCTTTACTTCCCTAGCTGCGACATTGCAAGTCATCTACGGTGACGACTCTGCCAAACATATCGCGTGTGCCTCCGCCACTGTAACTCCGGATCTTGGGAGCATACGCGATCTTCTGCGTTATCTGCCGCTTGTTGTTTTGCTCTTCGTAGGATTTGCGACCATGTTCGCCTCCGTATTCAGCCCGTGGGGTTCGACAGATATATTTCACTGGACGACTAATTATGGACGAGATGCTGATCTATTGCGCCTGGTGACCCCGGGATTTGGAGACTGCCTTCAGTACATCCAATTTGTGGCTCTTACCGGAGGACTTACTCTCAACTATCCCGGATTTTACCAACCGGTTGTCAGCCAGGTGGGTTGGTCCGCCCTGATGTTCAACGAGAGCTTCGTGAGCAAGTCCCCAGGCTGGCAAGCAATTCAAGACGGCATTTACGTGACCAATGGCACCTATGGACTGCACCAGTATGCACAGATGGTGGGTATGACCGATGTCGAAGATATTTGGGCGGGAACCATGGTCTGGGTCTGCGTCATCGTTGCGGCCCTTTTCGTTCTCATCCAAATCGGCTTTTTCTTCCGATGGGTGCTCCGTTTCATCAGCGATACCCCCGAAGAGGACCTCCGTGCTAAGAACATACCGTTTTCTGTGGGTAATGTCGTGCGTGTCGTCTTCAATTACCTTCTGCTGCCCATTGTGGCACTGTCGACATTTCAACTAGTGGTTGCCAGTCAGTCGCGCGAGTTTGCTGTTGCTCTAGCTGTCATCACCCTTCTCATGCTGGTATGCTTTGCCGCATGGCTCCTTTATCTGATCTTCAGGACTCGGCCCCGGGCCGTCTTATTCGATGATCTACCGACGGTATTGCTTTATGGGCCCCTTTACAACACCTACTCGGACGAGGCAGCAGCATTTGCGCTTATTCCTGTTACGCTCACCTTCATACGCGGCATTGCGATCGGCGCCGTGCAGCCTGTTGGCATTGCACAAATCGTTCTGCTTGCCATTTGTGAAGTCGTTCACCTCTTGACGCTTCACGCCTTCAGACCTTTCCAGTCTCCGACATCTATGAACGCCTACCACACGCTCTTTTCTGCCTTGCGGTTCACCACCGTCATGCTCATGGTCGCGTTCGTACCGCAAATGGGTGTTACGGAAGGTCCTAAAGGATGGATCGGCTACACCATTCTCCTTATTCACGCCTGTGTGCTGGTTCTGGGATTCTTCCTGAACGCACTGCAAACAATCATAGAGGTAACTGCAAGGCTAATGGGTGCTGGAGGAGACGACACACGGGGTCTGCAGCGGGGCGGGTTATCAAAGATATTCGGCATGCGACAACTGCAACGTCGTACCTCTCGAAGGGAAAATGGTCCTTCAAGAGCTAGCCAACTGTCGACGACGGGCATGCTCGACGCTGACGAAAACTCAAAGACTGGATACGTCATGCGGGGTGGCAGATTGAGAAGCGAGTCGGCGGGAAGTGGCTTCCTCCTCAGAAGCCAGCAACGGAGTTCTTCCGCACTAGACAGCATCGACCCGTATACCGGCCAAGCTCGCAACTTCGACAGTGGTAGCAACTTTACGCCGACAACACCAGGTGAAGTTAGTACATTCTCTTTCTTGCCGTCACCTGCTGCAGCCACACGACCTCCCGCTGCTGTCACCGTCGAATCTGCCGATCCTTACTATCGACCTCCGCGACGGCGTGGCGACACTCTCAATGGATCATCCACGTCCCTTCCTCACAGGGCCTCCGTCGCAGACTCTCGACGGTACAGCCAGGGGGGAGCACACCTCGGCGACACTACAGCAGACTTGGAAGCACAACTGTCAAGGGGCCCAACACCCGCCCCCCAAGCCATCAACTTGACTCCGAGAGCAGATTACTCAACGAGAGAAGTGGACTTCTACTACGGCGTTCGAGGACCCGCTCTCAACTCGGAGGGCATCGGCCGTAAACTGAGAACTGGCCCGGCCGACCCGACCAAACCAATGGCTACTGCTGCAGGATGGTTCCGCAACATGTTTGGGGGCAAAACAAAGGAGAAGGGCAAAGGATTCGAAGTTGTGCGAAGCTCGCGGATGCCACCCGCCATGCGTGCAGCCGCCGACGCAGAGTACGACGCCGAGCCCCCACCAGAGGGAATACCGGTGGCCATGGGTGTTTTGAGAAACGGGCCCATTGAATCGGATGACGATGAACCGAAGAACAAAGCGGCACGGAAGCACCCCGAGAATGCAGAGAACTCGGAAAACCTGCTCAACGATGATGGTGTTTCGGTCATCTCGGTCGAATCGGAAATTGAAGAAATCGGAATACAGAAAGTGTCTGATGCACCACCAACCTTGCCAGGCATCGCGAGTTCTGGCAGCTTCAAGCTGCCCAGTCGGGTCCCTTCCAAGGCAAGCAGATCAGCCTCACAGAAACACAGGCGCCAATCCACGGAGTCGGACATACCCGAAATACCTCGGAAAAGCTCAAAGAGAGATTCTGGCATGGGTCGGGGGCATTCTCCAGCTCCATCGTTCAACCTTATACCGCCAACGTCGCCTGCTGGGCCATTACATGGCGAGCCTTCAGGAAGCACAACGGCACAGGGTAGCCTTACGTCGTCTCCAAACCCCGGGCGACTTCCCTTCGAGCGAACAGAATCTCATCAAAAACGACTCTCTTCCAACGGTTCATCCCTGGAAGAATTTAACATCCGTAGAACGCCAAGCACCGAGCGGCCAACCAGCTATGGGGTAGTCGCGCAACACAGTATTAGCAGAGTCGACCCTGGCTCTGATCAGCATGTCGATCTACTCGGCACTTCTGCCGAGCTCGTCGACGAACGAGGGTCTTCCAGCAGGAGCTCGTCGGCGGGAGCCAGAGGTCAGTAGTGCAGGTTGCGACTTTACTAATGTGTACTTTCCTTTTTTCTTTCTATTTCATTCTGTCTAGGTCACTTGATGCCATCTCAAGGTGGTTAATGAGTCTCATTGTACACGATGTATAAATTCACAAGAGGGGCTAATTCCTCTGAGCAAGCGGAGCGGGATATGGTCGGGAACGGAGTACGGTTGGTTCAATTGTCCTTGGTGATTATTAGCGACGGCGTCTCAAAAACTGGACCAGGCTGGTATCTGATGGGCGGCCTGTCATTCTTATCATCGAGGATCTCGTTATTTTATGGACGATGGCGGGGCCAGGAATTATATCTAGTTATGACACTGCCTCACCAGGTTGCTCGGTCCCAGATCAACATCTTAATGAATGACTATTCTTTTCACTTGCTCGTAGTATATCGCAGTCCCACGGAGTCATGCTCTCAGAGTTGCCGTAAACCATGCAGCTGGGTTCGGCTGGGCTATTACGGTACGGAACAGTCGGCTTTTTTTTCGGTCTTGGGTACGCCGGACTACGATAGTCTATTACAGGTACACCACGTAAACTTTAGTGATTTACTGAGCCACTAAGGTTGACGTTGATCCCAGTCTGACGATCAAGAATACCATGATTAAAGGTGAAAAAGGTAATTGGGTCCAACTACCTAGTTCACCACCCAACTATAGCGCGTCGGTGGGGATCGGTGAGGATCGGTGAGTGGGAGGTTCTCGGTGTCGAATAACCCCGCCATCGTCATGGCGTTATCGATAAGATCACAACGATGCGATAAGAATTTTTTTCGACTCCAGTTTGAGCCCACCATTGCGACTCTGCCTTGCCTCATGAGTGCAGCTCATTCCTCACTCATATTGATCAATTAGATTCCTTACAACGCATTCATGAAAATTTCATAAACCTTCAGTCAAGAATTATCAGATACCTCTTCGCCTGAACAGCAAATATTCTCAAAACAAAATGGCGCCAACTCGCCCCAACAAAAAGTCAAAAAAGAGAACACAAAAGAAGCCCGCCAACGCGGCTCACAAGCTGGTCGAAGCCGCCACAAAACTGACAGAAGGAGACTTGGAGAGCGCCTACTCAGCTGGCAAGGAAGCCCTCGATGTCACAGGTGCAGGGGGCGACTATGAGCTGGCGGCGTTGAACCTCCTGGGCCAAATCAGCATCGAGATGGGCGAGGTCGACGAGGCGAGGGCGTACTTCTTGCGCGCCGTCGAGCTGGACCCCGAAGGCGCCCTCGACGAGCGCATAGGCGGCGGGCCGGAAAAATTTCTCTGGCTCGCGCAGCTCAGCGAGGAGGGAGGGCAGGATAGCGTCAACTGGTTCGACAAGGGCGCGCAGTCGCTGCGGGGCCAGATCCAGGCGCTTGTGGACGTCGGCGACAAGAAGCGCAGCGCCGAGCAGGGGACGGCGCTCGAGGAGAAGAAGCAGAAGCTGGGCGGGACGCTGTGCGCCGTGGCCGAGGTGTACATGACGGACCTGTCGTGGGAGGCGGACGCGGAGCAGAGGTGCGAGGCGCTCGTCACCGAGGCAGGACTGGTCGCGCCCGACTCGGCCGAGACGTGGCAGACGGTGGCCAACGTGCGGATATCGCAGGAGAAGATTGACGAGGCCAGGGCGGCGCTGACGAGGAGTCTGGAGCTGTGGGTCGACTTGCCGCCGCTGGATCCCAACGTACCGGCGTTCCCTACGCGCATCAGCCTAGTGCGGCTGCTGCTCGAGGTGGAGATGGAGCAGGAGGCGATTGAGGTTCTCGAGAGGCTTGTCGGCGATGATGACCAGAGTGTCGAGGCGTGGTATCTCGGCGGGTGGGCTCTGTTTATTGCGGGCGAGAAGGTCAAAGCCAAGGGCGAGGCGGCTAAGCTGGGCGAGGACGAGGAGGACTGGAAGGTTACGTGGGATACGGCTCGGCGGTGGTTGATGCGCTGCTTGAAGCTGTACGAGGCTCAGGAGTACGAGGACGAGAGGCTGGGCGAGCACGCCAAGGAGCTGTTTGCCTCTATCAACAAGGAGCTCGGCGAGCCCCCGGCTGGCGCAGAGGATGAGGAGTACGACGATGGTTGGGAAGATGCCGGTAGTGATGATGGCGAGGCGATGGAAGAGTAAATGGCGGCATGGCATGGTTTGGCACCTTCATATAAGACAACAACGTTGATGATAAACGTTATGAACATTGGGAAGTTTTCTTCATCGACTGGGCACTTGGGAGTTTGGAGTTTGGTACTAGGAAAAGTTGTCAAAAGTCATGAGGTCCCTCTTTCTCCGCAAGAGGGTTCGTTCATCGAGGCATATATAGATGAGGTTCGAGAGCCACAACCGCAACCATTTTCTTCTTCGATTGCCCATTTCCAAAAAAACGCCAAGTAAATGCACTGGATTTGTTTTTTCCTTCATGACGGGTGCTATACCGCCTCAACCTTGAGCTTCTCGACACCCTCCGCCAGCCCCCCTTCTTCCTCGTCATCAAAGTCAGCCTTACTAGCGAGGCCACGCTCCCATAGTTGTCTGCCCGTCAGCTTGACCGGTTCCTTGACCTTGGCCTTCTTCAACTCGGCGAGGCGCTCCTCCTCTTCCTTCTCCTTCAACTCCTTCATCTCCTTGATGAAATCATCGCGCCACTTTAGGAACGTCTCGGGTGTCACGGGTGTTCCGTGGAACTTCTTGTTCTCCTCGCGCTCGGCGGCAGCGGCCCGTTCTTCCTTCTCCTTCTCCTTCTCCTGCTTGCGCTCCTCGACGAGCATCTCTGCTGCCTCCTTCAGAGCCGATACGAGGGAGAAGACCATAGCCATGCCTAGGTTCTCCTGAATCGTCTCCTCGAGACCTTGGAGGAGCCGCTCCTTGTCCTCCGCCACGCTGAACCACTCGTAGGGCGCGGCATCACGCACGGATTGCAGGTCGAGGGTGGGTGGCTCGTCGGGGTATGCGTCTGGATATCGGACCTGAAGGAACATTGTTGGCGGGTCCTCCTCTTCGCCGGGGATGTCTAGGGCGATTTGTATTCTGAACTCTGTCTCTGAGATATCTGTGATCCGGGGTTTAGTGGATGGGCTGGCTCAAGGTGGCATGGTGGGGTAATCGTACCGGTGATCTCATCTGGAAAGATGGATTCGAGCACCTCGCGCTCCTCAACTTGTTCCTCGCGCCCCATTCTGAGTGTCTGTATCTTCGAGGCGCGTTCTGGGAGCTTGGGACAATGCGCTGGTTGCTGGTTTGTTACTACAAGACGCTGTTAAAGATGTACCTGGCGGCTCAAAGATGGCCGTTGATGGCAGAGAGGTACGTACATGCACGGTGGTGGGGTGGTGAGTTGAATCCAGCTTAGCGTGGTTCTGACCGCCCGGCAATTCAAATAAAAATTTCAGAAATTCCCTAAGCAATTGCGACCGCTGTAAGTTCCCACCCGTGCAGTCCAATCGCTCTGCTTTCTTTGTACGCCGAGAAAACGTTCACACTTTGCGATCGATATTCCGGCTGTCCACCACAACCACAACAGCCAGCCAATTCCACACAATGGCTTCCACCGGTGTCAAGAGAAAGAGTGCCCCTGCCGCCGGTAAGGGTGCTGCCGACGGCAAATTCAACAAGAAGGCCAAGGTCGAGTCGAAGAAGAAGGCCCAACCCGTCGAGACCCCCGAGGAAGATGATGAGGGAAGTTTCGAGGATGACTCTGAGGACTCGGACGACGGCGGTGTCCAGCTCACCCCTCGCGATCGTGCCCAGCAGGCTCAGGCCAAGGACAAGAAGGATGGCGCCAATGGCGCCGACAAGAACAAGAACTTTGAGAGAGGTAAGGAACCTAGGCGATGCATTGCCTGACTGGCGCAAGCTTGCGATTGTGCTGACTGTGGGATTTACAACAGGTCAAAACTCGAGAGAGTCCCATGCCATTCAAAAGAAGCTCGCCCTGGAGCGCAAGATGGCCAAGCCCCTCGCCGACGAACTCGCTCGAACCAAGAAGATCTGGGAGAGGTTGAGGAGGAAGTCCCACGTTCCGTCCGAGGAGCGGAAGCAGCTAGTCGATGAGCTCTTCACTATTATCACCGGCCGCGTCAAGGAATTCGTCCTCAAGCATGACGCCACGCGCGCTGTTCAGACCGCCCTTAAGTACGCCACGGCTACCCAACGGAAACAAATTACCCGCGAGCTGCAGGGCACCTACACCCAGCTTGCCGAGAGCCGGTATGCCAAGTTCCTCATCGCCAAGATGGTGGTGCAGGCCGACGGCGAGATCAAGGATCTCATCATCCCCGAGTTTTACGGTAAGGTGCGGAAGTTGATCAACCACCCCGAGGCTTCATGGATCTTGGACGACATCTACAGACAAATCGCGACGAAGGAGCAGAAGGCCATCCTTCTGAGAGAATGGTACGGACCCGAGTTTGCCCTCCTCGAGCGCAGCAAGGACGAGAAGCCGACTTCCGACCTCGCGACTATCCTCGAGCAGAACCCCAGCAAAAAAGCCTACATCCTCAAGAGTCTCAACGACATGATCAACTCGCTGGTTCAGAAGAAGATGACCGGTTTCACGATGCTTCACGACGCCATGTTGCAGTACTTCCTCAATGTCGAGCCCGGCACGGAAAACTTCAACCTGTTTGTTGAGATGATCAAGGACGACGAGGAGGGTGATTTGCTGAAGAACATGGCCTTCACCCGCTCTGGATCCCGTTTGGTGGCTCTGCTTCTGGCCCACGGTTCCTCCAAGGACCGCAGAAACTTGCTCAAGGCATACAAAGACAACTTCGTGCTGATGTCGGGTGACCCCAACGCTCACATTGTGATCCTCACCGCTTTCGATGTCATTGATGACACGAAGATGGCATCAAAGGCCATCTTCCCCGAGCTGATTGGCGACGACAAGGAGAAGGCGACAGACAACATCGTTGTTTCTACATCAAATCCCTTCGCCAAGGCCACGCTTCTGTATCTGTTGGAGGGCCAGACCCGCGCTCTCTTCTCCGATAACATGAGCGACGACCTTGCGATTCTCAAGGAGGTTCATGCAATTCGCCAAACCACCAGTAAGAAGGACGCCGAGATAAGAAGGAAAGAGTTGGTTGCTGTTATGTCACCTGCGCTCATCACTGCCGTTGTCGAGGCTGCACCGGCTTTGGTCGCAGACCCTTTCGGTTGCCAGCTGGTTGCGGACGTGCTGCTCTCTGCGGAGGGTGACAAGACGGCAGCTCTTGAGGCCGTAGCAGCGGTCGCTGAGGGCGACCCTGGCGCGGAGCCCATGGAGGTAGAAGGTGTCCCTACCCCTGTCCACGTCTCGCGGACAGCATTTGGAGGCCGGTTGATCAAGACGCTTATTGCAGGAGGCAAGTTCAACAAGGAGACCGGCAAGGTCGAGCCCGTTGAGCCGCCATTGAAGTTCGCCGATATCCTGTACCCGATCATCAAGGACTATATTGTGGACTGGGCCACGGGCCCAAGTTCCTTTGTCGTTCTCAACATGTTGGAAGCCGAGGACTTTAGCCATGCTGCTGAGCTGAAGAAGACGCTCAAGAAGCACAAGAAAGACCTGCAGAAGGCTGCCACTGAAGAGACGGCCGAGCAGAAGGAGGCCAAGGAGGCCAGAGCCCAAAAGGATAGCGAGAAGGGCGAGAAGGGCGCAAAGAAGGGCAAAAAGGGTGCAAAGAAGGCAGACAAGCCTGTAGGCAACCTTGGCAGCAAGCTTCTGTTGGAGAAGTTGTAAGCGATACCGTATAAAACGTAACCGGACTGGCGAGCCAAAAGTTCTTCCCAATGTTTTGAAATACCCACACAGGCGTGGCAGTCTGACTACCTGGTGTGTCGATGGCGTGCAATAGGTTTAGCTGGAGTGGTGGCATTAATAGATGGAGTTGGTTTGGCTGGTTTTTGATTCAAAGCTTTTGGGCGTTGCCCGCCCTTCGAGCGGGGACATGTTTTCTCCATCGCAACCGTCCTTGATTGAGATCTAGCCGCGCATCTGAGCCTTTCCCGTCGGCTAGGGGCCACCCGTTTATGTCGGCCACTGTCTCGGACCGTGACGCGGTGGCAGAAGTAACGGGTCTGATGCATTTGGCATTCGGGCTTGTGCGACGTTGCTGTTCCGTTTCCGTCTTCTGGTGATTCTGGCCCTTGCGTCTTTTCGCGAGGGGCGACATTCGACCCATACCTAGCGAAGCACTCATCCGCGAGCAAACACCAACGCAGTCGTCCCCCGAACGCGGCGGGCAGGGCCATGAAAGAATCACGGGCCAGAATCGTTCTGTAGTACAAGATGACGTTTATTGAACGTCTCTGTCTGAGACGTGGGCACCTTAGATTCCCGTGTAAGTGCAAGCCGGGGACTGTAGTGCTGCCTTGGCGGGATCGTCAGTCCGAATTTGAATGCCTTCAAGCACTGCATGAAAAGGGTCAACATTCACCGGGTCACCCGAGCACATAGGCCAGTGTGATGAAAGAGGAAGGTACGTTGCAGGCAGGTAGGTGACTACCTCATGGTAGGCAAGGTAAGGCAGGCACGAGATGAGGCCGGTCACACAACCGTCCCTTCCTTCCTTCCAGCCCAAGTGACAGACCGACAACAACCCACCGCCCGTTGAAAGCTCCTTCCCGTCCTCCACCTTGCCTCGGAAAAACTACTCCAGCCTGTTTACCTACCTATCACTACTGAGTTGGCAGTGCGACATTTCTCTCCTTCGCTGATTCACTTTGAAGGAATTCCGTCTTGTTACCTACTTCAAAGTTTCTCATCGTCGCTCATTTATCACACCTCCATTTTGCCTCATCCTTCGCCATTACCATCACCATCGTCATCGCAGCCACTGTTTCGATGGTGGCACACAACTTATTGACCCATTGACTGTGTCAAAGGTTTCCTTTGCTTATCACGATACCGGTTGATCTGTTCGAGAAGGAAAATAGTAAACCGCCATCATGGGCGGCTTCATTCCCGCGAGAGAGGCGAAGGTATGCCCGATCGGTTCATACCATTACACCTGCTCTGGCTTCGAGGGTTGCTGCGAGGTGAACCCTTGTGAGACTACCAGATGCCCAGACGAGTACAACCCTTACTTGACTGCGACTGAGCTTCAGGCCCAGAAGACCATCGCATCTGTCGCCGCGCCGGTCTTGGTCTCCCCCACCTCATCCTCGTCGAAGGCATCCTCCGCTACCACTGACAAGAAGGCTCAGGCTTCGACCTCCTCTGACAATCCGACTACCACCTTCAGCTCGCCCGAGCCGACCGCAACCAGAGGTATTTGGCTCACTGACGATCGTGGTTCTCCAGCTTCTACCATCGCCTCCGATGATTCCACTGGAACTCCGTTCTATGTTTCTCCCCACACTTACACCCCAACGGCCCCTGTCGAGACCCAGGCCATCGACGCTTCGGCTCCTGCCTTGGCGGTCAAGTCTGATCAACATGACCTCCCGGTCGCTGCGCAGGCTGGCATCGCCGTTTCTGCTTTGGTGGTGATCTGTATGGTCATCGCCGCCTACTTTCTATGCACCAAGCAGAGAAAGAAGCTCAGAGCTTCTCGAGAGTCCATCAGCTCCATTGGCAAAGACGGACGCAAGCACAGCTCAGAGGACGAGACCAGCCAGCCGGCCATGACTACCAATCCGTTCTGTCCTGAGGAGGTCTTTTCCCCCTATGGAAGTAAGCTGCTTTCTACTATCCACCGTTGTCTAAGAGAAAGGAAGCTGACAACTAATCAGGACGCTACGAAGAGCCTCAAACTCGCTTCAACCGAGTTAATGATATGAGTGCCAGTCGCATGATGAATCACCCGGTTAGTCCCGATACCCGCGATTCGATGTCTATACGGATGGCGCCGCCGCCGATTCCTTCTCCTGCGATGTCACCTGGCACATTCAGAGCTACGACAGCCAGCCCCGACTTCTTGTCTCGCACCGCAACAACAACTCCCGACGTGGGCTATCGCACGGCCAATTCCACTCCTGACTTCACGTCCCGCATGACAACCCCGGACTATATGTCTCGGCTGGGTACTGCTACCCCTGAGCTCCATGGCCCCCCTCAGCAAGCAGCCATTGCTGAACTGGCTTCTCCTGGTTTGCCAAAGGTTGTCGAGATCCACAGCAGTCGTAGCGGCTTGCAGAAGTACAAACCGTACCGCCCCGACGGTGGCTCACTCTACCCTGTGGCGGAGACCACTCCCAGCTACCTCAACGGTACCCTGAACGCCACGGAACATGAGCGTTCTGAGGGTAGATACGTGACTAGTTGGTCAAAGTGGGATCCTGCTGCCTGAGAGCAAGTCAGCCGATACTGCTTGAAATCTTGAGGTTTGGTTCTGGTTCTGAGGAGAGGAAAGGAAATGGTTTCGGATTTCGGTTTTCGGCTTCTGTCAGGCGTTGACGATACCCAGGCTTGCTTTTCGGATACGCGATTGCCTGATCTTGCTGGTTCTTGTCAGAGTAAATTCAACGCACAATTGGGATGGTTCAAATGGAAATGCAACAAATGGAAATGGGATTGGAGATTGAGATCAAAAGGTCGACCATAGCTAGGCCTATTAATAGTTATCTCTACTCCCTTCAATGAAGAAAATGAAGAATTCAACTCACCATGCTACTATGACCAGTGCCTACTCTAGGTCTATTAGTGATCAGTGAACGCCTTAAACAACTACCTCTGAAGACTATTGCATCGTTTTAGGAGTATGGATATGAACCCCGTTTGCCGAATTCATGGGTATTTGGTATTCAACACATACTTAAAGACAATCTGATCCCCTTCCGATTTACGCCAAACATGCAGTATATGCTTCTTGCGCAGAAGCACTTCCATAGCCATTCCATTTTCTCTTTCCTTGCCCTAAAACCATTGGCCATGCTCACTTCCTCATTTCCAACCGCGGAACAGTGTCATGAGCGATGGAGCAAGGGTGACTTTATTGGGACTGCCCAGCTCCTGACACCCCAACTCTCCAGTCTCTGCCCCGCCCGCCGGGCTGTGGTGCAATGTGTCTTGAGGTCAAGCCCGTCATCTGCTTTGAAGCTTGCTGATCTCATCGAGGAGTATTTGGAGATCATCGTCGGAGATCTTGTCTTGTAGGGACGGAATGAGTGTCTTGGCTTCTTCGGCCGTTTCGCAACAAAGCGACCCTAAAGAAACAAATACGGTTAGCATTTCTATCACTTCCAATCCAGTAAGTCACCCATTGGACTGGATTGGGCGCGGACCTATTTGTGCACGCTCAAACTTGGCGAGCTGCTTGTGTGCGGAGAGCAGTCGCTCGACGGCCTCGACATTCTCTTTCTGGCGGAATCGGGAGAAGGCATCCAGGTAGTTGAGAGTCTGTGTCAACATCCTACACAGAGAGAGAAAGAAATTGTCAGCAGTCTGAGAAGGCACAAAGAAGTGTGGTGACGAAGGGCATCGCTCAAAGAGCAAGCCGCCATTGTGCATTGGACGTACTCGGTCTCGTTAATGTTCTTCCGATCCATCTTGCGCTTAGTCACGAGCGCGTTGATGACGAGTGATGCTTCGGACAATGTGAGCGTGTCGACGTGTTGGAATTCGCCGAGGTTGAGGATGGACGATGCCTCCTCGCTGCCCGGGGGAGGGGGCTTCGGGCGCGAGGTGGGAGCGTGATGCGACATCTTTTCTGATTCTTTGCGACTCGTGGTCGTTGATTCGAAGAGTGGGAAACTGTTCAAAAAGTTCGCGCTGTTCAGGAAACAGAGGGTCGGCCCTTTGCCGAAGGACCAGATGTCGCGTTGATTGCGGGGGATTTGGATAAGACGAATGGATTCGCGGGGGTGTGTGGTAATGAGCAGCCGTTGTCGGCGGAAGCTGGAGGTGAGAAGAAGGTGGGTTGTAGATGAGGCTGAGAATTTCCCAAAGGCGGGTGCTATGTCTTGGGAATGCCACCCCTGGTGCTTGCCTTGTCGCCCAGTGCAGGAAGATCCAGGTCGGGGAAAAAGAAGAGGATGTGTCCCACCGAGCGCGCCTTCCACTGTTTTTGGGGCTAGTGCAGGCACCAGAAGGGGGCGCGGGGGGCGTTTATCCAGGGAGCTTGGTGTGGATTTAGCGACTGGGGACTCGTGTGCGCGGAAAGGGTGAGGTGTGCGGAAGGTACCTGTCTGGGCTGGCTGGCAAGAGGACCGGTACGAAGTACCAGGTCCCTCACCCACATCTCCTAAGCTACCTAACCTGAGGCCAGATGGGAATATCGAGAGCGACTGTATGAGTGCATGCTTCAGATATCGCATCGATGAGAACAATCTCAGATAATAACCATATTTCTCTTCCCAAGAGTCATCAGCTTTGAGTTGGTTCGACTACTGAAATTATGTAAGCTCCCTCTGGCCCCAAGTTAGGAAGGCCATTCACTGACCTCGGCGACAGGACCGTCTTTGCGCTCATCGTGATCAACAAGGCCGGAGGCTTGATCTACAACCGCACATTTCACGAGGGCGGCCTCAACCAACTGACGACAAATGACTATCTTGTGTTGGCAGGAACGTTTCACGGGTAAGAACACAAATGCCCTCAGTCGTTCATAGTGAGGGGGAAATGCTTACCCAACGTTCAAAAGCGTCCATGCTATCACCGCCCGGCTCAACCCTCTGATGAGCCGGCAAGATGCTGCAGCCGCTGCAACCGCAGCCAGCGTGACCGCGGCGGGCGGAATACCTGCACGGCCTGAGCCGCCAACGGGACTAGAGGTCATGGAGACGGAGAACTTTAGGCTGCAGTGCTTCAACACCATGACAGGCACAAAGTTCCTGCTCTTCACCGATACGACTCAGACCAACATCGACGTAACGCTTCGGAGGATATACGACCTTTACAGCGATTACGTCATGAAGAACCCGTTCTATCAGCTCGAAATGCCCATCCGCTGCGAGATGTTTGAACGGAAATTGTTATCATACATCCGGGAGATCAACAATCGATAGGTTCAGAGCAACGTCGCCACGGATGATAGACAAAGCGACGGAGATGATGATTCATGGGAGTCTGATTTCGTTTGGGTTGGGTAACGCTCATTGCGATACGGCGTTTGCAGGAGTCAGAGGCCCTTCTATTGAGCAGCATGTTCCTCTAGGACCAAGCCAATATTCTATTTTACATACTCGAGGTAGTGATCAGGCGAAGAACGAGTTAGAGACAACACAAAACATCTGTTTACGAAGTGTCCATCGAGTCGTCGTCCTTCTTGTCCTTCTTGCTGCTTGACTCGCCATCCTTGCCGAGGAGAGGCGCACCCTCGCCCTCTTCCTTGATGTCCTCAAGAGATCCTTTCTGGCCGGACTCGGCCTCCTCGCGGGCCTTCTTCTCCTGCCGCGCCTTCTCGTCCTCCATACTCATGCGAAGCGCAAGTGCCAGCTCCGGGTCCATGGCAGGGTCGAAGTCGAACTCGCCAAAGTTGCCGCCTCCGCCGCCACTTTCCATGCCGCTGCCACCGCCGCCGCCACCACCGCTTCCGCCAGCATTGTCTCCGAGGAGGATCGGGCTCGAAATGAGCTGGTCGCTAAGAAGCTTGCTGCTTGGGGGAATGACGACGAGGTTGGAGCCCTCACCACCCTTGACGCTCTCGTTGAACGCTTGCAGCTTCTTCTGCGTGTCGTCGTCGTCCAGGTCGCCGAACAGTACGAAATCGACCGAAACGTTGCCCTTCTTCATCTTCTTGGCCAGCTGAACTAGCTTCTTCTCTTCCTCCTCGATGGGCGAGCAGACGAAGACGATTATCCGTTGCCGTTGGGACTTGTTCTGACGGTGTTTAAGGGCAAGCTGATGGACACATTAGCAAAAGGCTCGATGGCAAAGATGACAGCGTTTATACTCACGCCGGCAACCTGAATTCCAGTGGCAAGGTGTGATGTTCCCTTGATCTTGGTCTTCGTGCGGTGCAATCCATCCAGGATCTTGCCCTGATCTGTCGTGAGGGTGACCAACACCTCAGGGCCCTTGCCACCCATACTCATCAGGCCGACCGAGGACTCGGGGTTTCCATTTGTGATGGTCTGGAAAATAACGTTGACGGCGTCCGCTTGAGAGTCGTATCTTGTCGGTTGGTAATCACCGTTACGACTGCTTTCGCTATTGTCGACAACGACCATCACCGCTTCGAGGACCATCTTGACGGTTCGGGCGGGGCACCGGCGTGTATTGCAGGAGGGAGGTTGTAATGTGAAATCTGTGGAGTCCGAATATTTTCTGATGTCGTAGACGAGGTTGGAATCGCTAAAGTGTCCGAGGATGGCGGTGTTGAGTGGTGTTTGATCGTGCGAGCTTCGGATGGGAAAGGGAAGCTTGGTGTTCGACGTGGGTTAAGGTAGGCAGGGTGGGAGAGCTCCTGCGTAAGGCAGTTCAGCCTGGTGACGCTGGTTGCGTGAGGTGCGAGTAGAGGTACCTGAGAGTAAGGGGAGTTGCTGTGTGATTGTAAGTATCGAGACTCCGGGCCAAGCGCCTTGACAAACGTTCGTATCAGGAAGTCACACTGTGTAAATATGAGCCCAGCAGGGCAAGATCAGAGTATACATCACACTCGTTCCCGCCAGACTTCCAAACTAGACCCTCTGTACTCTGCACTTCTACAAACCTCACCATGCCAAATGCGAACGACGATTCTTCAGTTCTCCGTATCTGCGATCTCCGACGGTGTACGCTGATTCCAGGAAATAAGTTAGACGCGTTGATAGGACTGCATCTGATTGTACGGATTCGGATTTCACCTGCTCCCATGAAATACACAGGGCTACCTAGATATGGCTGCCGATTTTAGGTGGGACCTTTGGAGATCCATGAATGGCCGGGACTGGCCAAGCTCCCATTGGCTTAGGTAAGGGTCTTCCGCTGTCACGTTTGTTTACTTTCTGGAGCACTAGCCACTCATAATAGAGCCTCCGCCCCATCATCCTTAGCTCCATCAACTTCACACTCCCGTCGCGGTCAGGCACGTTGCTCCAGCGTCAAACGCTTTCACCCACAACGACTAGCAATCTTCAGCAGACGACATGCCTCCCGCGCGAACGAACAAGAGAAACTCTGATGAGATGGAGCAGCAGTCTACGATGTCACAGAGACAAATGGTATCGGCCAAGGCTAGCACGCCTCCAATGCTAAGCAGCAGCCCGAGCAAGCGGCAAAGACTTGGAATCTCCCTGGAGCAAAAACAGGCAATCATCGATAACCTGCAGTTGGAGAGTCAGTAAATCCTTTATGCTTTTGACCGCGTCATCTAAATATTCTATAGTCACCGATCGCGCCAGGCGACTGCGCGCGCAATACAACCAGCAGGCACAAACCCTTCGATCACGGATCCAGATGCGCGTCAATCGTGTTCCCAGAGCCATGTTGAAGATGACCATGGCCGACCTGGTGGCTAGAGCCATCGAACAACAGAAACGTCTTGAGGCCGCTTCGCGCCCGCCGCCTGTTCCCGAGAAGGACTTTCCACCACGGGGGAGCCCGCATAAGCTGGCACCGCCAGCCCGCCCTGCCAAGCGTTTGAGGTTTGTTTACACATGCAATCATGGTATTTTGCCTTACTGACACAATATTGCAGCGATGCTATCGCGGGCGGAGACAAGGAAAACGAGCAAATTCTCAACCCCAAGAAGAAGCACCGTGCTGCCCCAGCGCCATTGAGTTCGTCGCAAGTCCTGTCGCCCACCTCATCCAACACCCGATCGTTGGCACGCGAGCGACCGCCTTCCTCGCCGTCGAAATCCTCCCAGATTGCGCGACCGACGTCGTCTCCCGTTAAGCAACATAACAGCGCCCGGTCAGCTCTGTCGAGTATGGTGGAGAAGGCGAAGAAGACTAGTCGTACAGCTCCCTCGCGTCCTTTGAATGCATCAACGGCCAGCTCGAACGCATCGGCGCCTGCACCTGCTACGGGAACGGCGCCTCCCACACGAACGCGACGAGCCAACACGACCACAGCAGCTAAAGCTCCGTCACGACCTGGAACGCGGACGGGCAAGCGAGTCAGCGACTCGAGTGAGGGCAGCACCGGAACAGTAGTCAAGAAGACAGCAGCAGGAGCACCCGCGAAGAGAACCGTAATGGGCACAATCAGAAAGGGAGTTGGCGCAGCAACTGCCAGGAAGCCCGCAGCGCCCAAGTCGGCCCCGGCATCTGCGGCGAGTACCACTAGAGTACTGCGGAAAAGGGGTTAGGTCTGCGAGGATTTAGAGGAGCAGCCATTCGTTATCTTGGTGCCGTCACTTTCATGGCGGGGCGTTTGCTGGGCGTGGGCGTACTTGGGCATAATCACTATGGGTTGGATTTACATGGCGTATTGGGAATAATGACAGAAACATGATGACGGCCAGGCATACTCAATTGATGGATTACGCCTTTCAAGGCTCAAGCTGTCGGGGCAGCCTTTTTCTTCTTGTCCTCGACCAACTCAATGTTATCCTCGGGTATCTCCTTATACTTTTCCAACAAAAACTCCTCAATCTCGTCGCTGACATCTCCTTGAACGACAATCTCCTCGCTGCCGCTTGGGGTCTTGGTGACGGACGAGCCAGTCGCAAACTTCTTTCCAAACTCCTTGGCAACCTTCTTATTCTCGAGACCGAATGACTCGAGGCCAGAGACTGACGTGACGTACTTTCTTTTGTTGCGCTCGATCCGCTTAATAGTGACCATGCTGTTGGCCAACTTGTCGGCTTGCTTGGCCTCTGCAGCTTCGGCCTTGGCAGCCTTCTTCTGTGCGTCTTTGGCGGCTCGCTTCTGGGCGTCTACTGAAAGGGATGCGGTTGCTTGTTCAAGAGCCTCTGTGGATGAAGTTGTGAGCATCTCGTCCCAGTGGCTTGGAGGTGCGGGACCTCATACCTGCTGACCAGATTCTCGCATAAAGGTCGGGATGCTTCTTCTCCAGCCAGTCCTGGCACTTCTTTACGGTGCCTCCATATTCACAGTACTAAATCGGGGCAGTTTCAATAAGTATCCCGAAGGCTTGCGGCATTTCGATTAGCCATGACGTACCTCTGGAGGAAGAGTGCAGACTGCACGTGGGGCAACAGGTCAATATCGCGCCTCGAGAATTTGTATTTTCTGGAAGTCAAGTTTGGGCGTGTTGACTTACCACCGCAGTAGGTTACATGGCGGCCTTGAGGCTCACCAGAGGTTTCTGACTTGTCATTGTCGGCCATCACGATCTGAAAGGGCCGTTTGTGACAGCAAAAAGGGTCGCTCGGAAAGGATGTGAAGCGGAGGAATCGAGTAGTTAAGGAACGCGTGCCTCTCTCTCTTCTCGGTCTTCCAAGGACGGCCGACTGCGGGGTTGATTTCGATGGCGGGGCAATGGATCAACTGCCACAGCAGACCACCTCACCTTTGCTGCTTAGGTAATTGATGTGGCTGGTGATGTCGGAGGGGCAGGTAGGTATAGCTCCAGCCACAAGGAAGTTGACTGGCGCCGACCGCGCTGCCGCTGTCATGGAATGTCAAGCTCCAATTCACTTCCCCCACAGACATCACCAACAAGACGTGAACTCGGCATGCAAGTGATTCAACCTGCATCAACACCCCCGCCGCTCGCCGTTCGCATTCGGCGATGGTCTACGGAGCACTCCTCATGTGTTTCTCAAAGTGAGGTCACCGCCTTTGCTCGTGGCGGGACTGAAACGGAAAATTGTAGCATGAGAACGTTGACGCCCAAGCCTGAGCTCGGCGCACGCTGCTACACGGATCGAGCAGTCAAGACCGATATTTCACCACATTCTTGCATGAAGAGGCCGTATGAGCTCCATGCGACGGTCAATAGTTTGTTCTCCGCAAGGCCAGCTCAGAGACCTTTCAACTACTAGATGTAGCTTCGTCAAGTGACCAGCCATCCAATCCAGGTCGCTTCTAAGCGCCCGCTGAGCGCTTGTCATTATCATTGGTCGGTGGCACGATAGTTCTGCGTCCCCAATCAGGCTTGCTCCCACCTTCCCGCCTCCCGTCTTCGCGCGCGCCAGCCAGTCGACGCCGTGGACGCTCACAAAGGCCATGTTCTTCTTCCATGTGCTTAAATTAGATTCTCTTCCTTGTGTGCCTATTGGCCAGAAGACTTGTTCGTCGCTCGATGAATTAACCTTTTCGGACGGGGATGTGCTCGTTGTCTCCTCATCACTGCCTCCCATGCGCCGGTAGCACATCCCCATTCGGGCCAATGCAGTGTGTGCAGCAGGCGCGCTGCATTCAAAGTGCTACCTACTGACTGCAATGCATCATTCCAAAGAAGCTGTGCTGTCCGTCTTGGGTGCGCATCTCACCGTTCCGTCGTGCGTTTGTGTGTGCGCATAACGTGTTCGTACTTCGCAACCCACTCGCGCGGCCTACTAGTTAGCCGCCTCCCGCCCATGCTACTGATGATGAGCAAGGCCTCATCAGAGTATATCACTTGGCCCTGGCCAACCGCCGAGCCTCCTCTATTCCTCCCTTTCCCTCTTCTCATCTCCTTCTCCGTGTCATTGCTGTTTGCAAACTAACCTTTAAGGCTTCGTTGATCGAGGCAGCCTGTCGTTTACACGATTTTCCTACTACCATTCAAATAATAACATTCACCAACGCAACGACGCCGGCCGTCTTACGACCAAAGCTGTTTTGACACCCAACGTCGCATTTTGCCTATATTTATACCGTTACAGCACATAGGAACCGCAAGTCTATATCAGGATATCTGACTGCATAGGGGAAAATGGCTGAGATTATTCACTTACCCTCATCGACATACAGACCTCCCTCCCCTTCGCAGGCTCGGAGGCAGGGGAGGTCACTTAATACTATAATGGAGGAGGAGAGCGAGGATGTACAGTATGCCACCGACAAAAGGCAGCTTAGGAGCCAAACATCAAACCTCAACATTGAGGCCTGGCTATCGCCCCTGAGCGACCACTTTCCCACACCAAGAGGCTTCCACTTCCTCTCCGCTCCCATCTTGCCGTCATCGCCATCAACTGTATCGGCCGATGAGAGCAGCTCTCCCTCAACATCTTCAAACCCGTGGAACAACAACAGATCAAGCGTCATGACCGATGTCACCGAGTTTGACGACCTATACGATGTTACCGATGAGGATGAGCCAGCCTCGCTGCGCCGAGTACCATCTCGCAAGGCCTCCGTGAGGCGGCGCAACTCTAGTCGCAATGAGATGGCCAAGCAGAACGCGACTGGTGCTCGCAGAGCTTTGCCTCCCCTCGTCATTCCCGGCGCTCGGAACACTTCTACGGATGATTGGTCTGCTGCCAGTCTCAAGAAGACCCTCGCATCACCAGTGCCACCAACACCGCCAACTCGCGTCGAGATGTCTCCTCAGGTCTTTTCATTCATGCAGGCGAAGCAGGCCCAAGAGATCCCTACAATCTCGGCACCACCATCACTCGATGGCAGCCTAAGCTCAGAGCAGTTGGCACACATGTCAGCACCGCCAACGCCCATCATCGGTAGCGACAATGGAAAGGAGGAAGACTGGTCTGGTGTGCGATTGCAACCCGGCGCGTTGGCAACTCTCCACGCCCTCTCTGGTGATAACGAGAGCCTGCACGAGCACGATCATGACCACTCAGACCAGGTTCTCGAAATCCCCCAAGAGCCCATCCCCGAGATGCGCCAACAGCCTCTGCGCCTATTCACCGATATCCGTCCCGAAGCACCGCGCGCGGCCGTCCTTACCCCGAACTCCCGCCGTCAGTCCCTGGCCGATCTCACCAAACTCGACATCCCTTCCCCTGGCGGCTTCTTCTCTGGACTATCTCCCAGGACGAGGACAACATGGCACATGCCCGCGGCAAACATCGAAGATGTGGTGCTGCCAACATCCACCACCGCCGAGCAGTTCTACCGCTGCCCCTGGAACATGGACGCTTCTATGCCCCCAGTGCCGTCAGCACCAGCCAAGCTTATCATCAGCGATGCTGCCGAAGACTTCTACCGCAGCTCGGTCCCTTCGGCTTCCGCAATTGTAGAACAAATCATCGAGGTGGACAATGAGGAGATGGATGAGGATGACATGCCAACTGCCAGGCCCATCGTCCCCGCCAACGCCTCAAGCTCATCGGTAACGCTTGCTGAGCCAACCTCCCCCGACGCCGAAGATGTACCGACAGAGATTGTGACGGTCTACGACCCCGAGTACGCTCGCAAGCAACAGGAGGTTACCCTCTCAAACCTGGATCGCACTGAGCTCTGGCTCAGGGCCCAGCGCGCATACCTGAAGCCCGTCGAGGCTGCAGAGGAGACTGAGGAAGACAACAGCCTCGACACCATTCCCGAGGCTGCCGACGAGGAAGTTGAACACTTCCCTGAGCAAGAGATTCCTGCTTCTTTGCCCAGGAAGAAGATGGTCCGCTTCTCCGAGGTCGTCTCCAAGACCGATATCCCCCGCCGTCTGCCCTCCAAGCTCTCCAGACAGGAATCGGCCTACTACCGCGCCTTCCAGGATTACGTCGTCCGTTCCAGCAAGCAGGACGTCATCGTCCACCAGCTCCCTCGCTTCGAGGCCCTCCAGGCCCAGCGCGTATGCCTCCGCGAGTTCCACCGTAACCAGCTGCTCGGCAAGTACCAGCTCAGCGTTGTGCCCCAGTCCGCCAAGAAGCGCCTCAGTGCAAATGTTGCCCGCGGCGACGACATCCTCCACGACGACCCCGAGAAGCTGCGTCGCGAAAAGGAACACGAGGCCATGTCTCAGATGGCCATGCCCACCTGGCACGTCGCCGCCATGAAGATGCTCAACGGCGGCAAGCTCATCTCCGCCCCCGTCGCCAAGCGCCTCGGGCGTCTTTCCCGTATGGCACCTGGCCGCGACGGTGTCGCCCGCGACAGGGCCCGCATCCTGGATCTCGGAGGTCAGTCCGCGTGCGACTGGGCCTGGCACTGCGCCCTCCAGTACCCAAACACCAAGATCTACACCGTCACCACAAAGACGATCCGCCAGCTGTCGAACTCCAACGTCCGCGGCCCGCCCAATCACCGCCAGGTGGCCGTCGAGCGCCTGACCCGCCTCCCCTTCAAGGACGACCAGTTCGACCTCATCTCGGCGCGCGAGCTGCATAGCATCCTCAAGTTCGTCGGCGAGAACGGCGAAGACGAGTGGGAGACGTGTCTCAAGGAGTGCATGCGCGTGCTCAAGCCCGGCGGGTACCTCGAGTTCTCGGTCCTTGACTCGGACATCATGAACGCCGGGCCCATGGGCCTGGCAAAGAGTGTCGAGTTCGGCTTCGACCTCAAGACGCTGGGCTACGACCCCAACCCGACAAAAATGTTCCTTGGCCGCCTCTCCCGCGCGGGCTTCGATGAGGTCCGCCGCGCGTGGATGTGCCTCCCCATGGGCGCCCGTCCCCAGTCCCAACAAACGCAGGCGAAGAAACCCCTGCCCTCGCTGCCCCCGCTCGCCGTGCGGGAGAGCCCCGACGGCGAGGAGGTCAGAACGGTGCAGATGGAGGCCTTGGTCACTGGCAGCACGGATGGCGTCGCCAACGTCACGGGCATCGTCGGCGGCTGGAGCTGGGAGCGCTGGCTGCTGCGGTGCGAGATGGAAAAGGTCAGCGGCGAGCTGCGGCTTGCGGACACGGTGACGGCCGGCGCGGCGATGCGGGAGGCCGGCAAGAGCGTCGAGGGCGTCGCTGCCATTGTCGAGGAGGGACGTGGATGCGGCGCCGGGTGGAGGATGCTGAATGGTTATGCGAGGAAGCCCAAGACCGGCACGGGACTTATCTCTGTCGGTTTCGAGGTTTGAAAACATGCTCGCATAGAGTCGAGCTGATACCGAAACATCTTCTCTCCCTCTTTTATATATAAACTACACCCCCCATTTCCCTTTGTTTTCCCTTTCCTTTGTTCAGATGCAATGATGGCAGGATGGGAATATGAGTTCGGAAGTGACGGAAAAAATCAAGTACATGGTCATGGAAACGTATGTGCATATGGGCTGTAATGAACTTTGCGGGCGCGCGCGGCTGCGGTCAACAGGCGCTGGAGGCTTGTGCATGGGAACGGGGATACCGGTGGTTGACTAGATGTCGAGCACTTTGAATAGGCATGTTCTGATAGCTAAGTGATACTTTTTGACCTACTGGTCAGCAACCTTTTCTCTTGCCCTCACATGCAATGTGCTCCCTGAAATATTCGTCCAACCCTCTTTCCATGACAGACCAGTAAGTCTGAAGCTAGGGTGGTAGTTATCACCGAGGAGATGCTTCTGGGACAATGTTTGTCATCAAATAATCAGGCCACCAGGGGGCCTTTGGTATCGTTTCATTAATAAGTTAAGCTGTATCGAAAAGTATTACAAACCTGAGGGTATTTGGGGAAAGATGATTCCAGCCTATACATGACACATGAACAAAAGCAACGTCCCATCTACCCAACTCCAAATCGTCGCTATGGGTTGGTATCCATCTTTTCACCTGCGGGCGACCCGGTCTGTACGTTGATGGTATCATTGTCGCCCAACCGTTCCCTCTCCTCAACGCCTGATACTGAAGGCAGCACCGACGAGTCCCTAGGCGTCTTGGCCGACGTCGGTACGATAACGTTAAGAACGCAGTCGTCAAGATGTTCGTAGAATTCTTGAGCTGTTCCGAAATAACTCTGGCAGATTGAGCACTTGGCACCGTCTCCTCGGACATTGCCGGATCCGCTGATGATGAGCTTCCGGCTATTGGGAGGCGTCTGCTCAACGTTATGCACCGAAGTGAGATGTCGCTTGAACACGTCCGCACGATTGAACGCCTTCTCATATGCAGTGCCCACCCCTGGGCAGAACGGACAAACCATCGTCCCTTTGTAGTGTGTCAGTGCATGTCGATTCTTGTCATACTTGCGCGCGAATCCTTTCGTGTGGTACTCGCAAGTCTCTATCGGGCACTTTTCCGGACGTTCTTCTTGATGCGTAAGCATGTGTGCTGCAAGATCCTTGAAGACGCGGCCGCAATCTGGGTGAGGACACCGAGTCCGATTATCCAGGGTTTTGCTTGATGGGCTGCTCATCTGAGAAGACACCATTGACTCAGCGGGAGCTATCATCAAGGGGACAGCCGGCGGTGCTGCCGCTAGCATCGTTGGGCCGAATGTAGGAGATCGCGCAGGCGGTGGCGGAGGTGGTGCCTGGGTGAAATACTCAAGCGGCTGTTTGTAATCGGCCTCTTCCCCTCCACTCGAGTCGTCTTGGTCTTGAATATCAACAGACTGCCGCACCTCTCTCATCCAGTCCTTGAGAATGGTCATGGGCGGCCAATCGCCACTAGCCTTTCCGCCTCTGTGCGGGTTGAAATGCGCTCTCCGGAGATGCGCTGCCGCATTGTAGTAGGCCCCGTACCGTTTCTGCGTCACACACGCTTTACATTTTGCAAGTGGTATGACAGGTTGCGGCAACGTCGGGCTATAGGTATCTGGCTCGGTGCATACCCAACGCCTCACCAGTGAAGCGTGTTTGGCATCGGTATGCCTACGGAGCTCGTGTTCGCCTCTAAACCCTTCAGGGTACTCATTGCACTTTATGCAGTAGACGCGACGTAAAGGGGGCCGCTGATACGTCGGCCGCCCTCGACCGCCCGAGATTGGGGACTCCAAAGGCCTCAAGGGGCCTCGGGGAAAAGTTGGACTCTCTCCGACGGTATGCCTGCGGCCCAGAGCATCTATTCCTTGGGGCGAAGTAAGGTAATCCGGACCCATCGTAGCGGCAAATGGGTCTCGGTCTGATAGCGAGGCTGGGTTCGGGATCCAAGGATCGCCCAAAGCTCGAGGGTCGTGCATAGGACGTCTGGGTTCTTCGCTGGGTTTGGCGATGGGCGGAAGAACGAACATACTGGTGCGTGCTGGAACTCTTTGCCTGAGGAACCCGTTGAACGTGGCTGCGCCTTCCATGTTGCCATCTCCAAGATGTATTAAGAAGTCTTTGGAAGAAGCAAAACCCTGCTGACCCCAAGTGTCCTTTCTCATAACCATGTACAAGGAGTCTGTGATGGCTCTGTCCCGTTCATCAAGATCCGCGGTCTGTTCGTCGAGTAACATGGGCCCAGAACTTGCAAAGAGCGTGACCAGAAGCTTGTAGACGCTGTTCATGGCGTGCACACCGCCTGTCCCCCTCCAAGTTGGAGGAGTGTGCGATGATAGTCGTCTTGGCAGGTAAGAGGCAATATCCACCAAGATCGTACGCACAACGCTGAAGATGCAAAGTGCAATAAACACCGCGCACCAGCTCTTCGGGTCTTGTGGCCCCTTCTTGACCGTGGCACTCTCAAATGCCTGGAGGAACTGCGCCATGCAATTGTAGAGTAAACGATAATGAGCATCTTGATCGACTTCATCAGTAAATAGGGGTCGGTGGGGTGGGCCTCCGTCTAGGCGAATCGAAGGTTCTGGTTGTTGAAGGTCCCAGAACATGACCTCTCGCAGCAACAGTTTCGCTCGATACAACACTGGGAATACTGCTTCCTCCCTCTCTCTAGTGGCCGCGATTAGGCCGCTTGTCTTCAGAAGGTGGAGAAAGTTGTATGCAGTTCCTCCGCCATTCCAACTCGCTGTTAGAATATTCAAGATTGGCGGTGGCCGATCGATCGTTTCTCTAGGGTAGTGTGAAAGCGTAGAGTTGGCTAAAGGAAGATTTGCAAGTTCTTCCGTCCACCAGAACCCGTCATCAAAATCAAGATTTGCTTTGACCGCATGTAGTATGTCCGGTGATATGCGGTAGCTATTTTCCAGATGCTCGTTCATGCTTCTTCGCTGGGCTAGCGGAGATGTGATTGGAGTCTGTGATTGTCTTGGAGATACTAGAGCTTGTTTGTTAGGCCGGGCCTATTTCTCGTAGAACTCGAGTACTAACCTGGGAGCATGATGTCCGAAAAGGCGTCAAGGGGGCCACGATGACAGCCGATGGCCTTCCAAAAGTCACTGCTTGGACTAAGTGGCTGGTCCGCGCAATAATAACACGGCTCGTTCGAATCGCACTACCATTATGTGTCAATGAACCTACACCAAAAAGATGTAGTGGACTATCATTCTTACCGGTTGCTTAGTAGCCATACAGCGCAAGCATGGTCCAGAGTCTTGAAGCAGCCTGAGCTCGCCAATCGACTGGAGTCGAGACTGACCAACCCTACTACGTTTCAAAGGGGGCAGCAACGGGTCGACTTCGGAATCAACAGAGCCGCGTCCTGGAGCGGAATATTCACTGACTAGCGAGTAGGATTGAAGAGTATCTCGGCGTTCTTTCGGCTGGCCTGTTGTCAAAGGAGCTAGCTGGGTGCCGTGCGATGGCTTTGGGAGTTGGAGAGCCAGCGGCTGCTTTCCTGTCTCGGGGCCCCATGGTCGCAATGTCTGGTATTCGGGAAAGGAAATCGGCGGTGTATTGCCGACTGACATGCCCGAGTCGCGATGGGGGTGTAGGGTATGCTCTCGGGCATGATTGTCTCGCTCGTCCTTGTTGTGGAAGCCGTAAATGTAATGTATGCAGCGCTCGTCCCAGCACTTGAAAGAGGACGTGGACCGGGACGACGGTGACAAGCTTTCCCTCATCTTCCATCCACGGATTACCGGGTCGTGGCCTTCAAGATTACGGTCTAACCAAGCCGCATAGCCAGTCGGCGCTTCGTCATACAGGGATCGTTTAAGGGCATCAACCATGTTTGGGTCCAGCAGATCGTGGCCTAGAAACTATGTTAGAAACTGGCTGCGAGGCAATGTCTGAGCAGGACGGGAGCAATTCACCTTGCTCTAAGCAAGCAGTCTCTATACATTCGCATCGGTACTGCAATGACCTAGCCTCCTCAAACTCAGAATTGATTGGTATGTTGGCAGAAATATCTATGAGCATGGTTAGTCGGACGATTGAGAGGGGACCCAGGCAAGACATTATTGGAGCGTGGCATCTTACGGTGATGATCAGAGTAGGCTTGTAGAACCCGCAACTTGTGGCGGAGCATGTCAAGCTCCAACTTGGCATTGAGGCCATACTTTGCGGGCAGCAAGGCAGCAAGCCGTGCTTGAATCTCGGCCTGCTGATCGAGAAGTTGTCGGATGGCGCTATCGAGGCCGGGATCGGTGAGGTCGGCCGCCATTCCTCCCGGGCCACGAGGGCGTCCTCCTCCCACCAACGACGACGACAGTATGGGCGTACTCGAGAATTGTAGTGGACAAGGCGCAAGGAGAAATTGCACAAGTAGACATGAGTTGTCGTCTGCTCTGTTTCTCAAAAAGCCGTTTCGTTCACACGTCGATGTGAGTGGTTCGGGTGCATCAGATACAAGCTTTTAAGAATCGATTCACGCCGTTTCTCAAATCCTCTCTAGTTGTAGACGCAATGTGCATATCATCAGTCGTTGGGAAGGCGTCTAGGGGTGATGCTATCGATGTTTTGGCGTTGCTTTTTGTTGGCGGTTTTGCCGCGGGCGTTTTTTGTGTAAGATTGGAATGGAGTAGGCATGTATGTGATGGTCGGGTTCATGCTTTTTCTAAAAGATTGATCAATGGGTACCGGTTAGTATGTTGCATGCTGTTGCTCGCTTTTCTTCCCGGCATCCGCAGATCTTTCTCTATCTTTGGCGGATTCGAGTTATTTCCAACTTTTTTTTGCCTCATTCCCACCAGGGGTGGTTCGTCAGGATCGAGCGAGGTGATGTAAGGTACAACAAGCGAGACTTTCGCAGCTTGCTTGGATGAGCGGGACCCTTGATCGAGTTTCCATTCCAGTTCCAGGTCTAGCTTCAGGTCCAGATCTAGCTCCAGTATCCAGCTCCAATCCACAAGTGGCTGAGATGTCAGCGAGCGAGAGACAGGTGGTGGTGGTAGCTGCTGCTGGTATGCGGTCTCCGGTTTTGTTTCCGATGCAAGCTTGGTCCTCACTGCCGCTCAGGTTTCCGTCTCTATTTTGGGTCGTCCTTGGAAGAAGAAACACACAGTGCACAGGCGAGACGAAGGAGAGAAGAGAGAGAGGGAGAGGGAAGAGGAGGAAGAAGAAGAAGAAGAAGAAGAAGAAGAAGAAGAAGAAGAAGAAGAATGATGCAGAGAGATTGTGAAGAATTGGACAGGCCGGAAAGAATTCAGGGCAGGAATCTCGGTATGGTGGGTTTGAGGGTCGGATTTTGGCGGGAATGGTCTGAATAGCGAGTGAGAGCACCGTACCCGATCGCGGTGCTGGTGTGCTCCTCCCTCATTGGGGAGACAGGACCTTTTATTGCCTTGTTACCAGGCCAGGGTTCATTTGGGGAAGTGGGGCTATCGTGGCTAACGGTCTTGTAAGGTAGATTAGAGCAAGATATGGAGCAGAGCAACGCGACGGCGAGCAAGCTGCAAGTGCAAGAGAGCAGCAGGGCAAGGGTGGAGAGAGAGAGGCGACGTGATGCTGGTGTCCCGTCGGAAGACAGAAAAAAAAAAAAAGGGACCCCAGCTGGGTTCTAGTTTGGACCTGGAAAGGGAGGGGGGGGGGTGGTTTGATTACAAAATTGAGAAACGGTGCCACAGGGGAGACGACGGGTTGAACGGCGGACAACAGACAACAGACAATGTACGGATATTATTGTTGATGGTCCGGCCTGACAAGTAGATGGCAAGGACACCGTGACAGAGGCTGACAGAGAGGAAGAAGAGGGTGAGAAGGCAAAAGGGAGAAGAACACCAGAAGAAGAAAAAAAGAAAGAGGCTGGATGCACCCACTCTACACGCAGCGTAGCAGTTTGGGGGACGAGGATGGGGATGAGCCCAGGACGATGAAGACCAAAGACCAGGACGGGTGAAGAGCAGCGACAGGTCCAGCTGGGATCTGGCAGGGTGTCTTTTGCTTTGCCGCCTTGCGCAAGCAGGCAATTGGGTAGAGCAAGGTAAGGAAGGTACCTCATCCACAACACACCTCAATTACCTAAGTACCTCGTTGCCTTCCTTGTCTTTGGACCTTGGGTAAAGCGTAGCTGACAGATATGGTTGGCTGTGAGGCAAGCACACGGTAAGATATCCCAAGGCCTGGAGGGATTATGGGTGCTGATGATGGATATGGATACCTTATGGATATGATGACGGGACGGAATAGCTAAGGAAGGAAATAAGGAAGGTCTTGAAACTGCCATATCCGTACCTTGCGAAGTACGAGGTAGCCAGCTGCCTCACCTCGCTTCTTTCATAAGGTACCTACCTACCTTTACCTTATGTTCCATCCCATTGCTAATAGTCCTCTTTCCCATGTCCATGTTGCACCTTCTCCCGATCTTCTATCTCTTTCCTACCTATGTCAGGTACCTGCTCTAAGGTAGGAGGGTCAGTAGGTAGTTTACTCCTTGCGCTCTCCTCACCTCCACCCTTCCGCCCCTTCCCCAAGCATCGACGGAATGCACATCACTCGCGAGGCAGGTACTGTACTTCCAAGCCCCAAGCCGAGTAAAGTAATGTACGATACCTCACTTCAGCCTGTCACGTAAGGTAAGGGGCTGTGTGGCTGTGGGTGTTCAAACTTGACCCATAGATCTCACTGATACCCGCAATGATTGTGACCAACCTAACGTCCAACCCGTACTCCGTACTCCGTACCCTTCAACGTTTGCCTCCTGCCGGCCCTGATTCCGTCGAGCCCTTCAGCAACTTCCCTCTTTTATCTGACCCCTCCCATCCATTCCGCCCGCTTCTTCTCGTCCCTAACTTGCCTCACTAGTATACCTTGCTGTCCGCCACTTGAGATAACCCTAATGAACCGCTTGCCTTCAGCACCAACACCTTATCCTTCCCGATTCAGTTGATTTCGCCAACCACAGACACCACCGTAGACATCAGCTGCTCCCCAAAATTCGACTACCTCGCCACGGGATATCCCTGGATCTTGTATCAGGGGCCTCCCGTCCCAAGGATGAGTGAGGTACTTTACTTCCTAATCAGGGCACGTTGTTCCTCGTCGTACCTTATGCCTGCCGGCGCAATCATCACCGGCATCATTCCATTATCTGCTTCTGCACTGACGAGCCCATGAACAGCACCAAACAGTGTCATGGACGGTCGTATTTCTCCTTTTCTCTAGCCTCGGTGCCGCTCTTTGACAGCTACCCTTCACTACGCGAAAGGTACAGACGACTACCAATAGTCCATCCTTCTCCATCTCGCTGGATGCACTGTGGGAGACTTCGGCCGCCATCCGACCGATGTTATCCAAGGGTCTCTCATTGTACCCTCACCGTACCTGCGCATCCCATCCACGGCCGATCAGACACCATGGACGGTATGCTTACCTTGCCCCATCTTGGCTCGCCTGGCAATGCCGTCCCTATCGTCTTTCTGTTTCCACGATCAGCCTGAGGTGTTTATGATGCTCTCAAAACTACCGGTCTCCTAATTCCTTTGATCCCTCTTCTCTCTTACTCCCCCAGGAAGAGTCGATAGTCGACCAGTGGCAACACAATCCGCATAACTGCGCCATGGTCATTGCTGGATCTAGCAGGTAAGGCGAGGGCGGACTTATCGAGCATATGTTGGCCTCGCACGCCTTACGCCTCTTATCAGCTCCCCCTTCGGCCTTACCTCGCCCGTCTCCCATTCAATGACGCCCGTCTTGGAACCGTACCGCCCTCCCCTCCGATTCGCAAGGGGGCATGGGCCACAACCAATGCACACACCCCGAGTCCCCGTTGTCTGGCATCCCACACCCCCGCCTCATCCCAGCTACTTCCCTACCAAGTTACATTAGCCACTTGCTTGACTGGTTAGCTTCCTAACTCTTTTGAACCAGCAGCTCGCAACAGACCGCGTTTCTGTCCCTACTGCCTTCAAGCCGCATACCGTCCCCGTGGTCGCAGCGCAACCTCGAGCTGCTTTCATGATGACTGCTACTACGTACATCACGGCATCTCGAGCTACTGCGGGCTGTGGAGAGAGAGAGAGGAGAAGGAGAGGGACAAGAAGTTCACAGCCGTTGTGTCGTTGAGGGGGGTGGTCAGCCGCCGCACACACTCTCTCTCAGTTAACCACAACCAGTCTGGCACATTTGCCTTCCACCTCCAACCCCTTGAGCCTCGACCTGTCCCATGAATCCTACTCTTACCTTCTGGTAGGGTCTTCTGGTAAGTCTTGTTCTTTATCGCTTTATTTCCCGCCTTGCGAGTGGAGGCGCTGAGGAAAAAGGCAACCAGAGAGACTGGCAAGTGAGGGCCTCTCGGAGAAAGATACTACTTACCTAGTGTGTGTACACAGTACTTTCTTGAGAGCCCAGAAAGCTCCATCCAACGGGTTCATGGGGCCCATGAGCCTGGCTGTGGGCGTCGACGACGTGGGGCCGCTTGCGCCATCTCCGACTCCCCGACCGCCGGCCGCTGGCCCCAAGTCAAACAAAAGCCGACTAGTAACAGGGAGAGAAAAATATCAGACGAGACCAGACTAAACGTCTGTTTAGCCTTACTGTCTGTCCGTCGCCTCCGTCCTGTTTGTGTACCCTTCGGCTTCGTCTCGAGCCAGTCCGTCTGCTCCTCGCACGAGTCTTGACGTCTGTCAGCTGCATTGGCAGCCCATAACCACTCGCTGCCCTGACCGTTCAAGCTTTCCCTTCAGTACTTTAGCGAGTAATCTTCCTCGCTGGCGAGAGCTCAACTACCGTCTACGAGAGCTCGCTTCTATGTCGCAATTGTGTACACTACGCAGCAGCCCGCAATGCGCTCCATGGACTGCTGAGCCTGGCCTGGCCTGGCCTGGCTTTCCCTTAGGCTTTTCGCTCGGTAGTGCAAGCTTGCAACGTCAGGTTCTATTCGGGTTGGGGGCGGTTCTCGAAGCATCACGCGAGTGCAGGGGGATCCCTCTGTGGGCAAGAAATTGCGACATTTCCGCCTTGCCTGCCAGTCTGCGCAGTCACCAGCCTGCGCAACAGCTCTCCGCCGCAGCTCTTAGAAGACAGCCCTGGCTGGTCTTCGCCTCGAATCTCATCTCGCTCTGTCTCTCGACGACGCGGGTGTTTCCCGTCATAAGCGCACTTAGAAGGCACCTAGAGCCAAACCCACGTCTCTATGACCACGCCCACGCCACACGGGCCAGCTTGCTAGGCTCCACGTGGGCCATGGAGTCCGTGGTACGATGCTGGGGGGCAGTCCCGGCAGAAACAAGCATGTGCCGAGTCACCGTTACAACCTGCAGATAGCTGCTGCGGGTGACGGCGAAAGGGGTGGATCACAACCACTGCTTGCTGAGAGCAAACCTGCCATTAAAGCAGCGACAGACATGCAGCGTCGACCGTCACACGGCGGATGGGGTTGGCCGTGCCAGGCTCTCGGCCTTAGGCCTGACAAGCGGTCTCTCGATCGAAGCACGACGACTGGACGGACGATTCTCTTGGAACCCTTCCCATGCCTCCTTTCCCCCCTCCATTTCCTGCCGCTATCCTCTTGGACGAAGTCAAAAGTCACTTGGATGGAGAATGTGCGAAGCAAGATATTGGACAAGTCGCAATGCTCTGTAATCGTACAGAACGTCTCGGACACGAGGCCAACTTGACCACATCCTTTCTTTGCAGCAGAAGGTCTGGTCCACAGTCGTACGCGTCGGTTCATCATCTAACATGGTCAAGACAACTTACTTGAAGAGCCGAAAACTCTCCTTGGACAACACTACTAAGCGATATGAAGTTGGCCATTGCACACAGGGGAGAGTTCAGCCCGACTAAGAGGGCCCGCAAGACATCGAATAGACCCTGTTCACGGTGAAGGGCACGTAAAGTTCAACAATACTCAAATGTTCGCGGCTTGAACTGCAATAGCACCATGGTTAGACCATGATGCCCTGGTACGTGCTCATGGCTCGTTCGCCATGGCACATGAGCCGTGTCTTGCCATGAAGTCAAAAAGTTTTCCAAGGTAAGGATGTCGCTAGATTTTGAGTTGTGGTTGATGAATGCAGGAGATGAGCACGCAGTCCATACTGCGTATACCCGTCACTGCCCGTACCATACCTGGCAACCCTAGCATCCTCCTGGCCGGTTGAATTGGTATCCAGAGGTTGCTATTTGGCATTTCCGGAACGTTAGTTGGTCGGACGTTTTTTACCGTACGGCAGACTTTGTATCGACATGAATAACCCCCCGATGAATCTCGGGCCATCTGCTGGCTCTGGTTCGGTCCTGTGGGGGAGTTCATCCTCCTGGCAAGCCAATTAGTTCTGGCCCCCGGCAAGTAGTAGGTATCCTGATCCCTGGATCCGGTACCGAATAAGACATCATCGTACAGGACGACAAATTAGTCAAATAAGCCGCGTGAACAGATGGCAACGTACCCCAATGCCAAGTAGACGGCCGAGGAGTCTCATCAATAATAATCTGGCAATCTGTCAGGGTCACCTCGGGCGCGGACACGTTTTCGTAACCCTCTGGCAATTTAGACGTTCCGCCAGATTTGATTTTCGAAGAGGCACACCGGCGAAGCCTCCACCCGTTGTTTCGATCTGCTAGTTCCACGCGCGTCAGAAGCAGCACGGTTGGCCCAGCGGCTCCAGCCTTCGAAACGAAACCTCTGCAAAAGGACAACAGGATGGGATGGAAAACAGCGGAATTACTGCCCCGTCACCAGGCTTCCTAGTCTTTTAGGTTTCTCGTCAATCTTGACTACCCGCCTGTCTCATTCCGACAGAGACACGAGCGAGGCAGTGGGCTGGCTGCCTCTCGAGCCCCTCCTCGATCTCCACGGTCGACTCGACAGATCTCGATTGGACAGCGCGTACCCGCGAGCGAGTCGTCTGTGTCACTGTCAGTGCTGTGCTGCTTGCCGATGTTGTTATTATACGCAGGCATGCAGTCTTATGGCCATACACTATTGCTGGTTTTGAGCATCTTTTATACTCAGCCCTAAACAAAATACCTTTTGCTGTCGTTGATTGTGTGTCTAGGTCAGGCAAGGTACGGACGGCGTGAGGTTGCCAGGTCCTCTAGACACCCCGCCTCCAAACGCCAGCATTCGTCTCGTCCACGATCAATAAGTTTGGTCTCTGTATCGGCAACGACGCACTGATGACAATATGGAGGGCACAGAGATCGATCCCCATCAAATGCCCAGACGCCAGAGATGTGGTCAGTGCTGAGGCTGAAAATAATGAGGAGAGAAGGAAGGGCAGGGTGTGTGCAGCTCTGCTTGTCCAAGCTCTGCCCCCCCCCCCCTCCTCCTCTCTTTGTCTCTGTCTCTGTCTCTCTATGTGTGTGTGTCTCTCTCGCTGTCAAGGTATCCGTATCCGTAAGGCAGGAATGAATGAGAACGGGAGCTTGGAAGGGGTGAGTGCGTTCCATTCTAGGGCAGGGTGCTCCGTACACATACAGACTGACAGAGTACGAAGTAATACGGGTAGGTACGAAGACGGGTAAGGTGGGCAGAATTTCCTCAATTTTAGCATGTGCTTGCAGCTCGCAGACATCACACACATACGACGCTGCGGACCACATATGTTGCTTTCTTTTTGTATTTTTCAATACTGACTCTATTGCAGCAGTTCTTATCCACTTACTTGACTCGCGGCAGGCAAATGGACAGACGGTGGATACTGTACACTGTATGGAGTACCAGAGGTTGGATACTGCGTAGGTATGGATAGACCATACGGATTACCTAGATGCGCAGCTAGAGAGAGAGCTCTGAGCTTCCGCCCAGCGGCTATGGCCCACAGCGCGCCCAATTCAATCCGTGTGGCTGGTAAGACGGTTTGGATTTTGGGGGCCAAACGGGGGGGGGGTCCAGGGGGAGGGGGGTTTGAGGTAGGTTGCCGTCGTCTGCTCGCCCGGAAAGGGGACCTTCGGGTATCCTGGGCCCAGTTCGGGGGGCCACGAGGGGTGGGCTATTGAAAATACCTTGCTGCCAAACATGTTTCTCGGACTTCAGTCTAAATCGGGTCCAACTCTGGGTTGGAGACTTGGAGTCAGTCTCGTCTTGGAGTCGTTCTTGGAGGCTTTCTTGGGGTCGCCTAGCGCAGGAGACTGAAAGCATGATCTCCTTGGCAGCTTAGCAGCATCTTCTTCGACCCAAGTACACTACTTAGTTACCAGGTACGTCCGTATCTTCATTATTTGAGGTATCTCACACCATGTAGCCCGAATCCCATTTTTCCTTTCGAAATTGATATTTCTTTTGTTGGTCAGGAAAGCCAGTTTTTTGTTTCTCCTAACTCTCGTTCTTTACGTGGTATTTGATGGATTATATATGAAGAAAACTCCCGTCTAACCCCTCCCCCAAACGCCCCGGAGCTCTGTCCCGGCCTTCGTCGAGCTCATGTTGAATGACGCCGGCCCGTACCGATATTATGCTTCGCTTGCTTCAATCCATTTCTGTTTCGCAGTTGAGGTGGACGTCCAGAAACCGTTCCTCGCCCAAAAAGAAAGAAAAAAACCCTCCCTGGCAAGCTTATTTTCTCCCTCTCTGTTTTGTCCCTCTGGGACTAGCTGCCTTCAGATCTCCATAGCCTGCCGAATCAAGTCCGATGGTACCAAAGCTTGCACTTCACTCCAGTTGCTCCCAGCGTCTCTCACGCAGGGGCTTCTCTTTGCCGGCCGCGGCTCTGGTACCCTCTTTCTCTTCCTTCCACGCCCAGTACTCGGCGAGGCGCGTTTCCGCATACGAGGCGTAATCAAAGTCGATCTCCGAGATGACGGCTTGGATCAAAGCCCAGATGCCCCAATAGAACCCCGGCACGCCGCGGAATAGGTCCACCTCGTGTGTGAGCTTCCGGACCTCCGCCTCGACATCAACATTTGTGTTGTTCTCGGAGTATTTGTAGAACGAGCGAATGTACTCCTCAATGAACTCTCGACGCTGGGACTGGGTAGGCATGAAGTTGTAGTCGCAGTCGAATCCACCCCACTCGGCCAAGTGGTTGGCGATATCGAACGCGGCTGGTGACGGCGTGGCATACTCGTAGTCGATGAACGTCACTGTAGCCTCCTTCTTGGGGCCTTTGGCGGGTTGGGTACTCGGTAACACGATCACGTTGCCGCTCAGCAAATCGCAATGGGCAAAAACTAGCTGTTACGAGATAACCATTAGCAACTGTATAGGATCTTGGCAGCTCTATGTGACTTACGCCATCAACACCTAGACCGGGGCGTTGGCTGAACTCCTCCACAATGTATTCAAACTCCTTCTGCAGCTTGTCTTGTCTCTCCCTCTGGACCTGTGTATCGCTGGGTAGGGCCAAAATCCATTTTTGCATCACTGACCATAGGTTCGGCACAGGCTTCCCAGGTGCAGCGTTCTCGATGATGGCATTCAGGTCCTGATCGTGGCCCTTGGCGTTGCCATTGGTAGATGTCTGGTGTGTAATGCAGGGCACAGTCGCGTGCCACTGCGCTAACCTGCTGGCGACGGCTCGATAGATGTGTGGCTTCCTCAGGTCCTCCGGGGCTGTGACGCTGCCCTTGATAAATCGGTAGAGCATGCCATTCTGGAATCGGGCGAGCAATTCGGGGGCAAGGCCGTGCTTCATGAGAAGTTCATGGTTCTGAGCTTCGCGCTCGCGGTCGATGAGGACAGCGGTTCCATTTCCATACGCGCGCAACAAGATGGCCTCTCTGTCTATATCCTCCTTGGACCAGCCCTTTCGCTTGTTGATGGCTTTGAGTAGGGTATTGGTGATGCCGTCGGTGAAGCGAACGAATTCGATGTTGGAGTCGTCGGAGGCCCAGTCTGGTCGAACAGTCAGGATTAGACTAGTCGCAGATTGCTGAGAGTCTTCGCTGTCGTAGAAAAGGGGAAGTGTTCGGACATGGGGCAGCGCCGACCCGTTAGGGTGGCCGTTGCTTGCACCTTGGGTCATGATTTGACCGAAGGGATGACCGAACTACGTGGGCGAAGGAAGGGATGGGTATGTCGAAAGGGCAGGGACAATACCGAAGAGGTCAATCGCTGGATGAGGAGGCCCCTGTGGAATTCGGCGGTTTGTTCAGTCGCTGGTGTTGTGCGACCTTGGCACTCTGGATGATGGCAGAAAGGGGCTCACGGCTGTCTGCGAGACGTCAAGGGGTAGTGAGGATAGCGAGGCTATTCAGGAGAAGAGAGGAGAGGTGCAGAAGGCTATGAACAAAGCGAGATACGGATAGTAGTAGGTCGATATGTTGGTGGTTCAGGTGTGTAGGAAGAAGAAGCAGGAGTGGGAAGAGAGGAAGGTGGGTATTGTCGGATTGATATTGGGAAAAAGATGAGGACGAGGGGGTATTGGGTTTGGGATTGGCGCCGTCGAGATAATGGTGGCCGAGCACGAGACCTTTTTCCTTCCTCGTGCGGATCCCCAAGGTGTGAAAGAAAAAGGCAGTATCTTTTAGAGAGCACCCAAGTGGTAGGTGGCAGTGGCTCTTGGAATGATGTGGTGCGTTTGGTAGTCTAAAGTGAGATTCGCGTTGGGGAAATTACGGTATGTGCGAGTGGCTAATCTTCTTTTGTCGTCGGTCAACGAATTGAGGAAGAAAATCAGAAGGAAAAGGGAGGACTGTGGACACTGGACAGAGACACAGAGAGACACAGAGACGGAGCGAGAGCATGTGAAGAAGGTGCAGAACAGAGCAACTTCCCACTTTCCACTTCCCACCTTCAGGGACCTTATGGATACCGCACTCACAGAACAAGCCAATTACCTCGTGCCTTGCTCGACTTACGACCGCCACATGAGTGGGCCTGCCTCTACTGTGTACCTTCCCTTTCTTCCAGACCCCCGATTTCACCATTACCTAGTTTCCCGGGTGTATGCGCGTACTCCGGACGGGCACAGGAAAAGAGCTTTTGATGGAGCAGATTTTCAATCTTCATGTTCAGGGTCTCTCTGAGCGGGGGCAGTGCCGCAGTGGGAACCCGTTGTGATTGGGGGACCGGGGCGCTCCCGCGGGCGCTTTTTTCCCAACAACGCCTCCGCTAGCAAGGACAGACCTCAAGCAAAAGCTCAACCTGGAGTGACTTTGCCCTTGTTTGTTGGCCTTGTCTCTGTTTCTGCACAGGACGCAGGACGCGTATCACGAGCGTCACGGCATAGGCACCGAGGAGAAGGAACCAAGGTACGCTGCTGTCCATCTCAGTTGCTCAGACCTTACGTACCTAGGCTACGGAGTACCTTTGGAAACTATGTAAGGTATTCGTGATTAGATTAGATAGGTAGCCACGAGGAAATGGATGGGGGTCCGAAACAACCACAACGACTGAGAGGCGCCCTTACCGTCATTGTTGCCTCTCTTTCCCCAAGTCCTGTTCCCCTCCCCCTCCACACCTCAGGCTATTGGATGGTCTACACTAAACCCGTACCATAATGTACCTACCTTACCACAAGCATTGGGTTCTTTCAAGAGTCCATAGGAGTGGCATCCAAGGGTCTTGCAGCTGCTCGGCAATGCAGTGCGACAGCCACAACGGCCTGACGAGCCTGGATTGGATCGCAGGACCCAGCCGCTGGACCGTCTCAAGAGCTTCCCCTCATTCAGTCCATCCAATACTTGTTTCCGATTCCCAGGAGCCACGCCGGAATTCCGTCATCGTTGGAGCTGAGCCTAATGTATCCGTACCTTAGAGCACCACCTTCTCTGGGGCTTCTACAGCGTGCCTACTGTACTCGCCTCTTTCCCCAGTCATGATCAGCGCGGAAACCCGTATCGACTCACCATCTCTACAATGTAACTTCGAATGTCGTACCTTTACTATGTACTGGTTAGTAAACCGGGTTCGGGGACCAATTTCGCTATGCAACGAGCGTTCGTTTCGCACCTGACCGTCGCAGAGGTGCATTCCCTTGATGCACCGTTATCTTCACTCAAGCCACAGGCTGAGGGCTGCCTGCCTTAGGCTGTCTTAGAAGAGGGCTCACCGACTCTGTGTCTCTCGTCTCCTGCAGTCTAATCAAGTCCAACCCGGCCTGAGCATCCTGATCGCGAACTACAGTCGGGTGTCGTGTCTCATCTTTTGCTTCGAACCGGCTACCTAATACCTATGCATCCTCAATTCCCTAAATGAGCCACACCTCTGGCTTAAAACTTATGACTCCAACCAAGGACATGCGATAGCGAAAGGTTCAAGCTCGCATCTTCGCATTAGGCATCTTAGGAGAAGCCCTCTGAACCGTTGATGTACTGAGGTCTGACGGGGCTTGCTGGTTGCCCGCTCCTCACTCCTGCCTTCAGCCGAAACCTTGAGAGCCTCAACCCCACCTTGAAGTGCCGTCGAGGAAGGAAACGGGGCCAGACCGGCGGTGCTCGGACCACCTTGCACCTTCCGGTGGCTGCTGAGCCGTTTGTACAGATACGTACCGCGGACATTGACCTCTATTGGCTGTGCTCATCGACTTCCTACGATCCAGCCACCATCCTCATCCAACTTCGGGCTTACTACAGCAGATCGGATCGAACCTGCGACCTATCTCATCCCATCTACGGTCCAGCCACGACAAACAGCCGCATGTACCACTCTCGCCCTGCTGGTCTGAGTCTCATGGAATGCGGACTGCCAGTCCCTCTGGCGCATCAACCCAAGCCCAGGTTTTGTCGACTATCATTGCAACATAGCCGCCACAGTAAGGACTTGTGAGTGATGATCGCCGGGCACGGCACCGTTGACATCTTGGAGCCTTTGACCGCCCTGTCATAAGCTTTCATAAACGCTATTGGATCTCTTATCGCTTCCGAAATGGCGCCGCCCGTGCTCCCGAATCCGTCCAACTTCTTGGCCGTAGCGCTGGTCATCAACAGGTCTCGTGATGGTCCCAACTTCGTCTTCCATTATCCACCCACTGTCTTGCCGCCCAACGCGCACTCCAAAAATCATGAGCCAGCCGACGGCTCGGCCGAGTATGATGATATCTTACTGGAGCGTCTTAATGCGCCCGGCTCAGCATCCCTCGACGCCGATGCTAACGCCGACGACCTTCAGCAATGGACTGCCGGAGATGATCACTTAATCACCGAAGATGGTACGCAAATCGTCCCATGGGAGCATGTGGCTGGGTTTCCTACCAAAGATCTCGCCAGCATTCTGACCCCAGGGAGAGCGTATCACAAGAAGCTCTTCCAACTCTCTCTGGACCCCTTATTCTGTGTTTCTTATCCCATCCACGTCCCCGAGAGTGGGACCTGGAAGAAGAAGAAGAAGAACAAGAAAGCCAAGTCAGAGAGATCCAAGTCTGTGCGTACGGAGGAATCGGCGGTATTTGTCGACTTCGACCCAAATGAGGATAATGAAGATGCCTCCAAGGGCGCCGAGGCGTCGCAAAATGATCTCAAGGAGGAAGAACAACCCCAGCAAGACGAGCCTGACGACAAGCGGGCGTCCATGACTATGTTCAATCTGGTGTTCTTTCTGAACCCGAAGAAACATGAGGCCAAAGAACTCATCGAGACACTCTATCTCAACATCATTAAGAAGATCAACAAGGCATTTAAGTACTGCCAGCAGCGAAGTGAATTCGTGTGGAAAGAGTCGAAACGTATCTCAGCCCTGAAGGACAAGGGACGAGAAGATAGTAAGCCAGGTTACGTGGTACCATCGGATGAAAGGTGCTGACATTAATACAGGGCGTAAAATGAGTCTGCTATGGGATGAGATTCTACAGACATCATCTCTCGCGGCTGCCGTCCAAGACATTTACGAGGCCGTTTCCCAGAACAAGATTGCGGCCCTTCAGCTCGATACAGCACTGGGCCCAGTCACGCCCTCTGTGCAGATTCCCGTGCCGTTTTACGTTACGGACTTGCACAACTATGGACAGACAGAACAGAGAGGCCTCTGGCTGACGACTGCCAATTCATTCATCGGCGAAGATACCCTAGACGAGCCAGGTTTCTTGGACCGCAACTTTGCCCTCTTGCTGATGGGTGACGAGAAGAAGATCATTGCCGAATTACAAGCAGATTTGGATCCGAGTACTGTAGCCATGGTCGAGTTCGCCCGACTGTCGAAGCCAACGCAATCGTAAGTAGTGAAAGCCCTCTAAGACCCACCATGTACTCGTGCTAATGCTCGTTCAGTTTCTATCAAGTAGGCCAGAGCAACGTCTTGACTTTGAGCCAGGTGCGCAAGTACGCGCAACACTTCATATTCTGGCGGCGTGCTATCGCGATTCCACCCCTCCATGCCCGTGACACATACATCATGTCGCCGAATTGCGACACCCGTAACCTCTCTAGGGCAAGCCTCGAGTGGCAAAAGACGTTCCCCCTCGCACCGCCGCTCACCAACTTCCTTGCCGAGCTATCTTACGCGCCGAGGTCATACAAACACTACTGCCCGAGTAAAGCTCATCGGCCCACGTACCTCGCTATGCTCGCGTGGCTCATGCGTGGTGCATGGGTGACTCAACTGTGTACATTCGCCTACGTTGTTGTCTGGCCCGAGATAATCTACGAAGTCGAGCACAAGCTAGAAAGCGATGAATTGCGCAAGGCCGAGAATGCTTCCTCCCTCAGTACCAGCAACCCACTGAGTGGCTCAGCAATCGACGCGGCAGACGGGAAGTCTGAGACAGGGAGCAGCAGTAGTGGCAGTGGAAGTGGCGGTTTCGGCAGCGGTATCGCGACCTACATCCCGTCGCACATTGAGCAAACGGCAGAAAAGGCACGGCTAGAACGTATCGCAGAGAAGACGCAGCGCGAGGCGGCCGAAAAGGCCACGGCGCACGCGCGCAAGCTACCGCCCACGGCGACGGATCACCCCTCAACCAACGAGGCGCCGCATCTGGCGCGAATGCCCCCCTACATCATCGTAGATGCCAAGAAGGCGACGGGCAAGGAGTCCCTCTACCTCGCGGCCATCGGCAAGCGATTCAAGGATCCCAAGGTCGCCAAGGCGTGGCAGGCCATGTGGAAGTATTTCAACGGGCAAACAGCACTGGAGAGGATCGCGTTGCAGGAAGACATGAAGCGTAAGGAGGCATGGAACCTGCTGACGGCGATGAGCGAGCATTTGCTCTGTGTGAGGCACTGGTAGGCGTGTGGTCACTCGCACGTCATTGCATGTAATGAACAGGTTTCAAGGGACAATTCACGATATGCAGACTGATAGTAGTCTCGGACATGGGAAGAGCATGGGAAGAGAGATGAATCGCGGCACTGTGCTAGTGTGATCACGTAGAAGAACGTACGGCAGGCCAGCCGTTTGTACGTCATGGAAAGGAAGGGAGGGTATCATTGTATGTATGCGGGAAAAAGAGGCAGCAAGCAGGTGGAAGCTACTTTCCCCTGACATGCCAAACGCCAAATGGACACGCGAAATCTGGAAGATAAATCACGCCAAGGTACAACCAACCAACAAAACCAAGGGATCCCAAGCAGATGTGTTGAACCTGAGACTGCGTGTAAGCATTGAGAGAAGAGATTTGTAGAAATAATCCCAGGACAGGGAGTAAGAACAAGTGTGGGGAAAAGGATTGCCTGAAAGATATTGAACCCGCGAACCATCCCCCATGCCCGCCCGCCCTGCGAATTAGAGATGACCTAAAAAGAAAAGAAAAGACCTTGTGCAATGCCCATCCGGACCCAGAGGTATCACGTCTCCCGATAGATGATGATGATGCTTGAAAAACCCAGAAAACAGAAACGAAATATGAAAACCTTAAAAACCTGAAAAGAGTAAACCCCGAGCCGGCTCGACCAAAACACATCTCATTCCTCCACGTTGTGCTTCACTGGCTGTTGGTAAGCCTTTGGCCGCCCATGTAACTGAAAAGAGACCTCTCAACGCCGTCGCCCACCGAAATCCTTGACCGCCCCAACGCGCTTGGATGCAACAAAGATACCATGGCTGCGCGAATGCATAAAAAGAGCGGGAACTTGAAAGGAGAAGATGACCATGGTAGGATCAGAATGAAGACGACGGGGAAATCGTCATGGGTTCTAACAATCCGTCCTACTGTGTCAGGTCCATGCCAAACTCGTCTTCCTCCTTGAAGTTCAGCGAGGTCGGACCACTGTCGTCATCATCCGGATCATTCCAAAATTCGCTGCCGGCGTTGAGATCGTTGGCGAGACCGGTGCCGTTGGTAGCGCCAGGGCTGACAGAAGTGCCGTCACCAACATTGCCTGAGCCATTCATGGGCTCGCCGCGGAAGTCGGTGTGATGGGGTACCCGGAGACCAGATCCGGTCGTGCGAGAGTATCCTGGAACTTCGTTCTTGGAGATGGCTTCCATCAACTCGGTTTGCATACGCTTCTCATCCTCAGTGAGCTCGAATGGAAAATGACCGCCGAGTTCCGCAATGGCGTTCATCAACTCCTCCTGCTGCTGCAACTTCAGATGCAACATCCACATTAGATCTCTCGTCCAGCTGACTGCGCCATTCAAAATGTCTCCCTTGTTGGGACCCTTGTCCTTGTCCTCGAGGGGGAGGCCGGTCGTGATATTGCCTGTTGCGCCAGCTGCGCGGCGTGCGCCAGGACCAGCAAGACCCGAAGTGGCCTGAGAGGGGTTGGAAATGCCGGACAATGTAGGCGAGAGCGGGGTGCCGTTCTGGATCATCTTGCGGATCTTCTCATCCTCCAAACGATGGGCGGGAACTAGTCTGCTGAGATCTTGAATTCTCTCGTTGATGTTGTCTCGGCGTCGTCGCTCGACAAGGTTGTGAGATTCCCGACGCCGCTTGCGCTTCATCTCTTGAGAGGAAACCGCACCACCTGGCTGAGCCCCCAGCTTTGCGGGCATCGATGTGCCACCCTTCATCATGACCTCGTTGAGCTGAGCGAGGCCGGGTTGAATAGGCGACGAGAAGCCAGAGCCATATGACGCCGCCATGCTTCCCGATGGGGTCTGCATCCACTGACCTCCTGATGGTGATTTCTCATGCATGCCTTGAGCCCGGATGGATTGAGGACCGAAGCCAGTAGACTCCTGGGTTGCCATGGGTACCGAGTGCATTGCTGACTTGGGAGTCATGGGGCTGCGAGTGTTGGAAGATGAGCTCTTCCGTTGCATAGCTTGTGCCATTCTAGCTCTGTTCTTGGCGTTGAGGTAGTTGGTCTCGGCAGCATCACCAGTGAGGTCCGACCCAGCCAAGGGCGAGCCCGAGTAGGAGATGGGAGACTGAAGCGACGTGCCGAGGGCCTGGCGGTGGTGCATCTGGGCGAATCCCGAGTTGTTGAAGCTGTGCACGAAAGGGCTTTGAATGGGGTCACCGTCGGGGGTGTTGGAGTAGCCGTTGATGTGATTTTGGTCTAGGCCATGATGAGAGCCGTATATGGGTTGGTTGAAGCCCATATCCATGTTTGACATTCCGCTACCAAAGTCCTGGCCGTGGCCATGTAGCGGCTGTTCGGTCGGGCTTCCGAGGCCGTCGAGTAGCTCATCGTCTCCGAAGAGGGCAGAGCCGCTCGAAAACCCATTTGTGTTCCCCGAGTTGGAGTTGTAGTTGTTGGAGTAGGATGATCCATAGTTTCCGCCCATGGCCAAGTCGTTGGGATCGATGCTGCCGCCACCACCTCCACCGTGGCCACCGTTGAACTGGCCGAAGCCGTGCTGTGCCATTGTGTGTACTGTTGACACGGCGTTAATTGGAATCCGCCTCAAGGATATGCTGGATCGGCGATGATGCGAGGTCTCGCTGACCTTGTAGTGCTCACACCGCCTCTTTCGTCAAGAAGCGTAGTTGCAGGCTGCGCTGTTATGCTGGAATGATTCGAGAAAGTTTGACCCGGAGAGGTTAGAGCTGTAGTGAGTTGACTCGTCAGCGTTGCGGCCGAATATGATGGTCAGGTTGCGCAAATCAAAGGTGCTCCGAGGTTCGCTGCGCGCAGTTTTGCTTCGGGCAGACACGAACCGGGGATTGTATATGCGGATATTCTCCGCACAGGCCCAGGCAGTTTTGAACGCCACCTAGGCAAAATAGGCAGGGAGAGCGAGCGGGAGAGGAATGCGAGTATGAGGAGGAGGGCGCGACCAAGGCAGGACTGACTCACCGAGCAAAAGGGAAAATGCCGGGAATATGTAATGTTGGTCGACAGCACACAAAACCGTTGTTACACGGGCATTCACTACAGTGATATGGAAGGTGCGGGGATGGCGTCCTAAGTAAGGGAAGCCGGCGTCGTAGATGGTAGCGAGCCGAAAGGCGGTTAAGAGGGGTGCGTATGTGTGTGCGCGCGAAAGAGACTGAGAGTGCGAGAGTGTGGGAGTAAGCGAGGCAAGGTTTGCGATCTAGGTCGCCTGTCGCACAAGTGTATAAAGATGAGCAGGAAATCGCTGCCTGTTGGTTCGCAGGAGCGGAGACAAGCGATAGAAGACCAAGTGTTTGTCGAGTCTTGGAGTGAGGTGAAGGAGGAGGAGGAGAAGGAGAAGAAGAAGGAGAGAGTTGAGTCTTGACAAGTTGCGATGGAAATGCGTTGTCGGGGAGTCGGGGGTTTGTAGTGTGGTGCGCAGGCGGTGCGATGCGGGCTGCGGGTGAGCGAAAGTAGGTATGAGTAAGAAGTTGGTGTAGGAGCCTCGGGGCTGGGCGCTACGGCTGCACTGGACTGGGCTGGGGAATAATTAGTTTAGGACTGTGTTGAACGAGAAGGACGTGTGTAGTGTCAAGTATTTGTTAAAGTGCACGATTATCCGTACTTCGTACATGGGAGGGGTGCTAAGGAAAGCCCATGCGGGAGACCGATGCCAGACGCCGAGGGCGAGGGCGGGGGAAGAGGCGAGGGGTACCTAAGTACCTTGTACTTGAGGTACCTTAGGGTGAGTAAGGTAAGGTAGGTTTGGGGGGAAAGAAGAATCGGGGACGGGGACGGACGGGGACTGACTGGGACTGGGACTGGGACTGGGACTGGGACTGGGGCTGGGGAGGACCCTCTTCGGCTTCACCTTACCTCTACCAAAGCTGTGGGGGAGCGAAAAGGTAAAGCTCGTGTCGGTGAGTTATCTTTGGTTGGTGACGGAGGTGCAGCGTCTTTTGCGTCTGCTCAGGAAATAAAAATGGGACGCGTCCGCTGCAAGGGAGGTTAGAACACCTCTGCTGGAATGAATACGGATACTTTTGACGGTGTGAAGCACGCCTCAAGGCTTGGGTGATCCAGGCCCAGAGACAAGGGGTCGTGAAGGGGTTCACAGCAGGCAGGGTTTGCCAGGATGGGACAAGACAACTTGTGGTTCAGGACCTCGAGGTGTGCTTGTGTTATCGAGCATGACATGTCTGCAGTCCGGTCCGTGGGCCGAGGGGCGAAAAGGGAATAAGAGCAACGCGAAGGAGAACGGACGAGGTGCAGTGATGGGACACGGATGCTGACTTACAGAAGAATATGGGTGGTGGGTAATATTCACCCAGGTCAGTCTCCCGACTTTACACGGTAGCTGCTGTTCCTTTCGAGAGGTGACGAGAACAACGCTTTGGCTCGGCTTTCCGCCTGACGCTTGACGTTGCACAAGAAGGAAATAGAGGTGAGCGTGAGGATAACGGTGGTGGTGGTAGTGGTGGTGGTGGAAAGTAGCTCTTGTCGATAGAAAGAGAAGGGAGGGGTCCAATACCAGGAAAAGATGGTGTGCTGATTTCTTGGTATTGCTACCGTACTTGGCACTGCTGATGCTTGCTTCCTGGTCTGCTTGCTTGCTGTGAAGTGCCCACTAGTATAGGTAGGCGGGATGGCGGATTGAAGTATTGGCGGTGACGCTCGAGAGTGCGTGAGAAAGTGCGACGGACGAAATGGGTTGCCGCCGGTTCGGACGGGTCGGAGACAGGTGGGATTCTTTGCTGCGGTGGTTGTCGGACCCTTTACAGTGACAGTCGACTGCTTGGATTTGAGCCAGTCAGATATGATATCCGCGACACAGGAGTGAAAGGAACAAGGGAGGTAGAGAAGAGCAAGTGAATGGATGCGATGCAAGGAGAGTGAACGGAAGAGGGCGGGGATGCCATGTATAATAAATGTGTGGCGGAAGAAGCGGCTGTGAGGCTGAGTCGTGGAATACAACTCAACGAGGGGGGTGAGGAAGGCTACATTATAAGGAAGGGGGAGGGGATTGGAGGATGCGCAAAGCAGTGTACCAACCTTGTTGAGGAGAAGGAGGAGAAGGAAAAGGGAGTGACCAAGTATGTCTTTCTCTCTGGATCTTCAACGCAAAAACACCGGGCGGTTAGTTTGAATAATGTCTGATGTGAAAGTGAAGTGGCGTTTACTCACTTGGATAGGTAGTTCCCGGGAAAGCGGTGCGGTTGACGTGCAGCGGTTTCTGGGGTCTCCTGTATTGTTGGTTGGGGGCGGTTTTTTGGGAGTGTTTGTTCCAGGTAGGACGAAATAATTCCTCCGTGGGGAATGCGGCCTGTGTGCGGGTACACCGTAAAGGTCCACAGGTGCAACTGGAGAGTTGGAGAAGCCTGCAGAGGAGAAAGGGCCAAGATGGGAGTCGGAAACCGGCTCGGAGTGGTAGTGAGCGGTGATCCCTGTCGATCGCTAGATGCGCGTCTTTTCGCACACTGCTAGGGCGAAGGTGAGTGAGGTTGGTGTTCGTAGCAAGGTAAGGTATATCAGGGTAGTGTCGTAGACACAGATGTGATTTCTTGCGCGGAAAAGCAGGGCACAAGACAGTGTCTTGAGCAAGATAGAAGAGGCAAGCAGGCAGAACGCGTTGCCTTAGGTTCTTTCCAACTTGGTTTGGAGAGGTAGGTACGGAGTACAGAGAATAGTACAGAGTACTTGTCTCTCGAAATAGGACCTACTGCGTAAGTGGGTTGATTGCTGTCGCTCCAAGTGTCGCCGTTATTTGCTGGCGCTGTAGGCAAAATTAGGTTTCGGCCTGCCGATGTCTGGAGCAAAGCTCCCGGTCGGTCCAGAAGCAAGGAAGGAACAGGGTCGTCGGCGAGACGGACGCAACGTGCTCTCCTCTGAGAAAAGACCGGAGTGAGAGCTCCCCGAATTGTCGACGCCGTTGCGCAGGGGTTTCGGACCCGGCGGCTTGGGAAATCTTGGATAACTCGCGCAAACGTATTCGGGATCACTAAGCAGTGACCAAGTTTACGTTCAAACGTTCCAACTTTCCAGAGAACCCGGGCGGTGATGTCCGACTGTGTGTAAGGTAGGTAGGTAGGTATTGTCTACTTCGTACTTCCTGGTCTCTTTGCTCTACTATCCCAGCGTCTAGGTCGGTGTTGATAAGTTGCGATGGTGAGCCTGTATTGGTACGAATGAGAGCGTTCCTACTGTGTCTTGTATCGATGGTTTGTGCGTCGGTGAGTCGAGGTAAAGGTAAGGAATTTTGGGGCCTCTGATGCATTGGTGTTGGGTATTGGGTATTGGGTCCGGATCTCGGCTGGTTGTTTCTGTCCTCCCTTGTCAACTCTCGTTTCCCTCTTGGGTCCTGTCTGTTCTGTTTCGTTTGCCAACTCCCAGAACGGGGCATCTCCACCTACCTCCTCTTGATTTGTGTTTTCCCACGTAACTCGAGAGTCGAGATTCGGTCGTTTCTGTTGTTTGAGATTGTGTTTGCTCAATCGTTTCCTCTTCTCTTCTTTCCTCCTCCTTTCTCTCTCTCTCTCCGGTACAGAGGGAAACGCGCTAGCATTTATATCAAGACCGCCTTCTATTAACACACACTACTCCGTATATCATCTGGATGAGGCTTGTCACTTCACTTGCATCTCCTGACTCGTCCCATATTCCGGGGGTGGCACCCCCATTCTATCCTCACTGGGACGTTTTGCCAGCCTCTTGGTCCGAGTCGGGATGAGATGGAGGGCAGCCCGGACCCCGTGATGCCTCCAAGTCAGACGGCTAAGACAACTAACCCACCTACTGGACCCGCGCCGGCCGCGACGACTCACGACGCTCATCGGGACCTGCTTAAGGATCGGCAGGAATAAGGTGGTCATGCACTTGAAATGTCTGGCTTTCCCTCAAAAGAAGACATCACGAACTCATCTAAAACTGGGCTGCTCCATGGCTCCTAGACTGCCCGGCCAGGAACCCGAGGCCAGAAACGCCCCAGAATGCCCTTGGCTTAGATATGGGATTCTGTCTCATTTCGCATTGCCTTGTTTAGAAACCAGTTTTCGATTCACCCCGCAGAACACCTTACCCATGGCGCTCATGGTCCATGGCCGGCTTGACTCCTAGTTGGACGACGTAGCTCTGGAGCCCTGCGCGAACCCCGCCAGCAAACACATTCCTACTAGGAGAAGCCTTGTCGACGCCCAAGATGTCGGCTTGTTGGCATTCAGTTCAGGCATGGAAGGGAGAGCTCTTATCCGCGAATCTGAGATATCACACCAGGTCGATACAAGGCTTGTGTGTGCCAGAAGCTTGGAAACTCGCGACATCTGGAACGGGTGCAAACATCTTCACCGCCTCCAACCTTTGCCTTATCGCCTTCTGCCTCGACTATAACTCGCTTAACAGAAAGACAAAGAGCCTGACCGCCGTCTTGTCGCATACATTGATATCTTGGGTATATCCCGCTTGGGGTAGCACACACACATGCACACACACACCCTCATGCCTCTGTCAGGCAAGCACCTTAGACAATCGAGAGGCCGCCGCTGTGATGTCAAGCACCACTCTCGAACCTTGTCCCCTGTGGCGTACACATACTGTGTGTAACTTGGGCTCTTGACGCAAGATACATGCGAACTTGGTTCAACATCTGAAGAGTATCGTGATTAGATGGGCGGCGCCAGCGGCAGTGACAAATATCCCAAACATTGTCTCCCAAGCGTTTTACTCCTCTTCAGATCATCACCACCACCATTACGGCATAATAGGACGAATATCTGCTGGGAAAACCCACCCCTGGCCAAGATGTGATCGCCCGCTCCGCAGTGAGTGCCGGCGGCAATCCTACCCCAAGTGGCCTTCACCTACTCGATGCGGCCTCGACTTTCCCCCTCCTGCACGGCTACCAGCAGCAAGTCTCAGAGCTGCAGCCGCACTGTATCAACGATGTAGAAGATGGTGAACCTGTCAGAATCGCGGTTCTTGCGCCAATGTAAAGGTTGCAAAGCGCCTCTGGAAGGTCGGGTTGGGTGTGGAGTAGGGGAAGGCTTCCAATCATGTGCTGCCGATTAAGGATAAGAATGACCTTGTGGACCCACCCAGACTCTGAGGAAATGAAACTGGATGTTCTCAAGTGTGTCGAGGTCTCAAGGTGAGTGTGTGGTGAGGTGCTGGACCAGAAATTCGATAACGCTGGTGGCTGTGTTGGTTGGCTGAAAGACCGGGTTTCGGGGGATCATGGGTACGTACTTCCAGCCGACAGGTGGTCTGTGTGTCCGGGGAAGGATGCAGCCGCTGATTGGCCGAATTCAACCGCACCTGGTACACCTGCGCTGCTTCGCTCTGAGACATTCTCAAGCTCACCCTGCCTTGCTTCCTCTGCCAGACTGCCTCTCTCTCAACCTCCGTCCCGTTCCATCACCTCCCCACCCCCTTCATCAAGCTATCAACCTCGTGTACCAGCCGCCTTAGCCCCCCTCCATCCTCAGGCCGTTCGCCGTTTGCCTTTTCGCCTTCGCCTTCGCGTTCATCTTTGCGTCTGCCTCGGAGACTTACGTTATTACGACACGGTGCGGTACGCGCGGACACTAGGCCACCACCAAGAGATCAAGACCAGCCTACGTCGCATCACAAACCGAACAGGTGGTCTCTCAATAGCCCACCTTCTTGTGCACATTTAATCGTATGCGCCTTTCGAGACTCCCCCTCCATCATGGGCCATGACCCTGTATATCAACCAAGCTGACCATCTTGGCTGTGGAGAAGCAGCTCAACACCCGTCTTCCTGACGCTCATCTGCCGCGCTATACCAGTCATCTACTCCCGTGCTCTCCCAGCACCCTCGACGGAGGCCACCCCGAAATCGCTCTCCACCCAATAGCAGCCTTTCCGCAACTCGACTCCAAGCGGACTGCCCCCGATACTGTCAAGGGCCGCCTGTCACTTGACCACATACTGCTCGACTCACAGAGAGGACGCTCCCGCTCTTGCGTGCATCTTTTTGCTATTTATCTGGTTTCCGCGGGAGTAACGACACCTGCGTCTAGCACGTCATAGTTGCATCTCTCGGCTCCCATATCCCACCGTTACGATGGCGTCCGCTTCTTTCAGAGACTCGATGAACTCACTGGGTTGGTCAAGACGGGACCAGGACGTGCCCGTCAATACGGCGCAACAGTCCGGTCTCATGTCTTCGATCAAGTCCCTCAACCCCTTTGGAAACAACAGCTATATCCAGCTCCCAACAACCGAGGGCGCCGGCGCGCCTCTGCCTGCTGCCAACAGGAGAGAAGAGGAGGAGGGCTTCGCAACGCGTGAGTCATTTCGTCTGTATGCTTTCGCCGTCCCACCACCTCTGGCAGCTTCATCCTTGAGCTTCCAGCTCCCCTGCAACTGGCATGGCCTCTAGTTGTGGATTTCCCATGTCTCGGATTGCCATGTGAGCAGGCGGGTTTACGAGGTGGTGTTGTCGTGTCCGCTTCATCTTCTCCGAAACAGCCATGCTAACGTTGTATATTCCACTTCCAGTGAGTCGATGGGATCGTTTACTCATTTTTGGTGCCTGCAACCTGGGCGCCCTTGCCTGCTTCGTCATCTGCTTCGCCTTGTTCCCGGTAGTAGCGGTGCGGCCGCGCAAGTTTGTGATTCTGTGAGTTTCCTCGCTCCCTTTTCTCTCCAACTTCTGCCCTTTGCCTCGTCGTAAGCGATTCTGCTCTCTTCCGTGCTTCCGTGGAGGATCACCCCACGGGTGCTTATCAACCCGGCTAGTTGCCGGCGCGGCAGATCGACAAAGGTGTGTTTGGATCGGTACCTATTATGCCGTACCCGAATGTAGCCTTGCCCCTCTCTATCTACCCGCCTTTCATGCCAGATGATCTTGCATGGCGAGCTAGTTATGAACACCTTATCCGGTGATCGAACGGCGTGATGAGGCCTCTCGGAGGGCTTGGCGTTGATACGGCGTTCGCGTTCGCCATCTTCGAGTTGCGTACCTGTTGCTAACATTCTCATTTTCCAGATGGACACTTGGCTCCCTCCTGTTCCTGGCGTCCTTCGCGGCCGTCATGGGCCCGATGGCGTACGTGAAACACCTTGTCTCCGGCCAGCGTTTGCCTTTCACTGCTGCCTACTTCGGATCGCTTGGGCTTTCCATGTACTTCTCTCTCGGTGTAAGTTCCATGACGTTGTCATCATTACGAGGCGAAAGCACGCCGGCTGACTCCGACATAGCTTCACAGCACCATTTTGACCTTGATCTCGGCTGTCATCCAACTGGCTTGCCTTATTTGGTACCTAGTCAGCTACTTCCCCATGGGCTCGAGTGGACTGCGCCTGGCCACCACGTTTGGCGCCAGAAGGGCTGCTGCCTGGATGACGGGCTGAGCTTGGAGCTCTCATGTACACCTTGTAAGATGAAGACGAAAAATGATTATGGATGATTGTACCACGGTAGCTAGTCGGCATTGTTCTTCATGTTTGCATACAGAGTGGGCGAAAAAGAGTGTCGAAATAAGGCAGATGTCGAAATGTGGTTCACGTAAATGTACCAGGTAGTCGGGGCGTTCGGCTGCACTCTTGGCCGCTCTCACTCGCCACTAATAAGAGAGGCCATGACTTTGTCTTGAATCGATCTCTCGGACCTGGTATGATATTCTGTGTTCCGGGCGCGATCATCTTATTTTGTTCTCCGTCTGGGATCTGAGTCCCATCTACAGCCTTTCTCTCCGGCTTACGTCGCCAACTCCTCTACAGTGACAGGACATCAACTCTCTTCCAGTGAGGAGTCCTTATACTCTCGAAGAAACCCGGCATCGTTTGATCATATACCTAAGTTCAACTAGGGGCACCGTGTTCCTTCAGGGGCTAAGTTTCCTCTTCGGCTTGGAGCTTCCCTTTTCGCCCGGTGGATTTCTGTCTCGGTCAAGATATTCGAGGTTGTGAACCATCTCGATCGTTCGTCGTGACTTATTATAATGGCCAAAAAGTAGCGCATAAACTTCTGCTGGCTTCAACAGTATGCTCAAGAAATGCCTTTGTTTTTCTCTCTGCCGGGTGCTTCTTGGATGATGGCCATCGAGTGACGATCTCTCCACATCGAAAAGACGTATGTTCTTGTTCTGGCTTGAGTTGACCATCAAATCTGAACGTGAGGACTGGTCACTTGCTGGCTATACACACCCACCTCGCACGGTAGCAGTCTCGGTGGAAAGTCGTGGGACTAAGCTGGGAGTGAGCTTCACTTGCACATCTTGACTCTCGACTTGAAAGACAAGGAACTACGTAGCATTTTAGAAACATCGCAAAATTCCAGGCATACAAGATTCCGGCTCTTCATCAGATGTATCCCGTACTACTGATTGGAGGTCTTTAGGCGCCGTGTGTGTGAATGCCCCTTCTGGTTTTTTTTTTCTTTGTTTTTTTTTTGTATTCTCCTTTTTTTCTTTTTTTCTTCGTTAAGGGTCTCTGGACAGCCCGGCCCCACAATGATCGACGGATTAGCCTCTGCCGAGAACCCTGAGAAAAGGACATGGCGTGGTGATTTCCGTGTCTCTTTTCATCTCTCAAGTGATACTTCCAGTGCTCAGGGGTACCCTGAATTGGTCTTATCAAATCCCGCTGTTGGTTTCATTGCAAGGCTGAGAAAAATGGTAATTAGAGGCCGAGAGAGAGAGGCTTTCACGGGGTATGGAAAAGTCACCGAAAGAGTATCCACTTCGGACGGTGGATCCCGGCACGGCCAGGAAGGCTCGGAAGGCGAGTCAGTCCTCTTCATTCGAGAAAAAAAGATAACTGTCCAAGGGTTCCGGTGGAGAAGCACTGATTGTGAAATGGGATCCTGGGAGGCTGGGAAGCTTCGCCGAAGAGGGAAGTGGGAAATAACAGGTTGTTGGCCGAAATTCCCGTGTTCAGGCGCGTGTGCGCAAACCCTCTTAGATGAGCTTTTTCGATGAGACTAGGTTACGAGGCACGACAACTCCTGTGCCCTGTCTATCAACATCGAATATTCAATATACTAGACAGCGAGACTCACTGTCGTTAACGCGAGTCCCACTTGGCTTTCCCTGCAAAAAGTTGTTCCGAACGGGCTCCTTCCGAAGGATGCCGGGTAAGATCATCCAGCTTTCTGCATCAAACTGTGCCCTTTACGCCATTCGAGCGGTGGCTGGAGGTCGAGACAGTATAAGCAAAGGTGTCTAGCCAGTGTGGCTGGCCTGAATCGTTTTTGACAGTCTGCACAGGGCTTGCTAAGCCTTTTCGGCTCTAGACAGACGAGGGCACAATGCATTGGATTACTAGGCTGCGCTATGTCGGGTGAACCACGAACGCGCAACTTTGTATCAAAGGTGTGGGCCGGGTTGTTGTTCGAAAAAAGAAAAATCAGATTATACCAAAATGAAGAAGACGATGGAAAGAATTCGACCGGGGTCGGGAATTGCCCACCGCGTTTCAGTAGGCGACTGGACATGGCAAATCATCGTCTTTGATATTGCCAATATCGACCTCAAAGGCGTCGATGATGAATGACAAAGGCAGCCAATACGATCAATGTGAGAGAGGTGGTCATCGCAACTGATATGGCCGAGGATTCGACGGATCAAACCGTGGCATATTACTATGTACGCCCGCCTCCAGTGCATAAAAGGGCCCGGAAGTCGTTCCGAAAACAAAGCGTTCAAAGAAGGTCGGCCGAAGGTGGACGACCAAGAACACGCTCTGTGGCGGTGTGTGTGGCACAGTGATGCGGCGTATTCGTACTTGTAGATAGTAAAGTAGATTCAGTTGACGCTCGTGGGACAAGGGCTTCAAAGTAAAGTATAACGTCAGATGGGGGGCGCGGTTATGTAATCCACATTATGGAGTTTGAACAGCAAGAAATGTAGCCGCACTCATCGTTCCCCTCTTCAGTGCAGGCCATGGAGATTCAGAGGATTGGATGCAACGCAGACTGCAGAGGAGATGCGGTCCAACCGGCCATCATTGCAAAAGAGAGGAATTGTGCGTGGGCTGTGAATATGCAAATGGAAAAGATTCCAAGAGTCAAGCGGGCTTCTCAGTCTTCATTTTCTCCGCGTCAAGGTACGTACCGATGTAGCCAATGGCGCCTGCCATTCGAAAGGTAACTGGAAAGTGCATACCGCCTCGACGCACCTGCCTTACTTTGGACATAACAACTGGAATTCGCAAAGAGTCCCTTTTAGGTAATTTGCAACTTCTACGAGAACGCTGATGTGTTACGGTAGTAATGGCAAGACGAGGAATTGCCCTCCCTCGAAGGGCCCAGCTACCCACTTACATAGGTCTGACTTGCAGCAGAGTCGAAACCATCCATCTGCCCGCTCGAGCGGAAGGTGCGGTGCATTTCGGCGCTGTGAGGTGCGTCTGTACATCGACAACAGCGCTCTGCGACATACGATACAAGCGACACGGGCGAATAAGCCTCAAGCTGAAGGATCATCACACAAAAAGGCACATGATAAAAATGAGAGAAATTGCCTTGGCCTGGTGAACAACCGACTTATATTCGCGCAACCCCACCAAAGCCGACAAGGGACCGGAGGGGAATGGATGGGATGGGCACGCATGCAGAAGGTCGCAGCCAGCAGGAAGAAGAAGCAGGAGCAGAAGCGGGCAGACCACTTCCGGGGTAGATACGGATAAAGGAGTTGGGAAGGTAGGCGAAAAAACAATCCAATGACCACAAAAAGGTAGAGAGATCCTAGGATTCGGTTTGATGCAAAGCGAGGTGGTGACTACGCAAAGACTAACACTTACAGGCTACCCGTGCTACCGTGGTGGAGGCCATTGACCAGAAGAGGAGAGGAGGGAGGGGTAATTTGGTATATGTTTTTTTGTTTTGTTTTTTGTTTTGTCCCCCTCTCGTCCAAGTACTGTCCTTTGAACGTGTGTTTTCCTTACACAACCCAACCTTTTCTGACTTACACCGAGGTCATGATCCAATGATGGGCTGCCTTCACCACCAATCTTTGTGTCATGCCGGTCCCGTCGGTGCGTCTTGCTTCCTGCTTCCTGCTTGTCACGCCTGTGCCCTGTTGTTGCTACCTTGCCTTGCCTTAGTGTAAGGTATCCGTACCCCGTAAGGTAAGGTAAGGTAAGGTATGTAATAATCAGTGCCTTGCTTGTCTACCCTGCCCTGCCGGGTCGGAGCGATGGGCAATTTCTGCCGTTGCCGGCCACTTTAAGCCTACCCATGTCGTCGGAAGCCTTGAGTATCCGCGTTTCCTGACTGGTCCAGGTCTCGCGAGGTACCATGCCTTAGTCCCTTCCAGCGGCCTCACGGCCTCAGGTAGGAAATATTTCGGCCACCGCCCGCCCCGTCAAAGACAAGACTGGAGCACCTGGACGCCCCAACCCACGTCAGTCGGTGGTGACCCCTCCATCCTCGGCCTCCTGCGCGCTCTCCCACTTTTACCGTGAGGCACCTCACCTTACTGTGGTAGGTAGGTAGGTCGGTTTGCTCCCGTCCCGTCCTTTCATTCCCATTGCTCACAGCACATCGCCTGAGACATGGACCTATTGGATGCTCTGGATGAATGAGACTTTCAAATTGCCTACCTACCTACCTCACCTTACCACCTACCTCTTCGTCTTCCTATACGCTAGGTGTCTTGTAATAAAGTCTGATGAATGGTTGGGCGTGTCTTCTATGAGATGAGGTGGTGCATGCCCTGCTTCACCGACAATGACCTGCATCCAACCTGCCTGACATCAGTGTGTAAGGTAAGCCTAGGTACGCCTGTAAGGTAAATACCCTGAGATGAATCACCAAGGTACTCCCGTACATGGAAACCCGCGGATGAAGCACCTCCCGCATCTCAGTGAATTGTCAGTGCCTTGGGGTCCCTTCCCTCAACCCCAAACCTCCAGGTCCCAGTCAGTCACCAAAGAATTCCAATCACCCGCTGTGCCAGCGTCCCTTCCCCCCCCCTCCCCGCTAAAAAGTCAGGTCAACCAAGCTGCCTCCACCTTTTACCTCAAGTGCCAACCTGGTAGTGGCTTTCCCGAGAAGAAAAAAATTCATTCACAAAAAAAAAACTCGGGCCTCAGATTTTATTCCTGGGCCTTTTTCTCCTCCTCTCCCACAACCACACATATCTCTCTCTCTCTCTATCCCTCTCCTCCACAAACCTTGCCCTACCGGTATCCTTGTGGTCATTCTTCCTCTGTTCACTCGTCCTGCTCGGTCGATACCTTTCTGTTCGCCAATTTTACAATAGCGGACATTTCGTACACGACCAGCGAGACCCCTCAGGCCAATAACCAAGCCCTCCTCCAATCGAAGCCTTGCGTTTACCGTCTTCCACGTTTTCTTTGGATCGCCGCAGCCCGAGCATCTCCGGAACGTCTCGCCTCGCTTGCCTCTCGCAACCCAAAAAAAAACACACTCCGTTGACGTGCCTTCAACCCACCTCCCCCCTTTTCGTTTACGAGGAACACAGCTTCCACCGCACCTCATACCATCTCGTTCGCGCACTCGATCCTACTGATTCGTCAGTCCTCGCGTGCCTTCGTCCTAAGCTCGTTTCCGCACTCGCCCCGAAAAAAACTCTAGCCACCTTCCGGCTTCACTGGACCAGCAGCACCTGCTCGTCCCGACATTCTTGCGTTTACCTCAATCTTTGACGGCTTTCGACGACGTCAACCGGCTCCTGATTCCTTTCACGGCACCTCAGGCCGCCGACCGACTCATTCTTCGGACCACGCGGAGAGGTTTGGTTCGCCCTCTCCGGTCTGTCTCCGTCTCAGGAGTTGCTGGTAAACCTCGGTTTACCCAATAGCAGGATACACAACAGCCCGTTCGCGGCTACTACCTCAGGGCCTGGCAGGATTAGATCAGTTGATCATCTTCCCTGGTCCTTTATACCCAATAGTCTTTCGAGGCATGCCTATTTCTGCATCAGACCTAGCATCAGACACGATGGCTACTGCATTTTCTTACGCTCAAGCCGCCAAGGGTCAGGCGGCCACAACACCCGCGGCCCAGACCACCGAGAACGGCAAGGACTCCGCGAGCTCAGTAAATGGCGAACAACCGGCTGCCGAGCCCACCGCTGTCAAGAGCACCGACTCCGTTGACGACGAGTCGTCGAGAAATACCCCTCTCAAGGCCCAACTGGCTGCCAAGCAGGACATTTCCTCTGCCCAAGCAGAGGCCAACAGCACGAACACACCATCTGCCGCCGCTTCCGTCACCGACTCGCGACGCGATGACGAGGAGGCCGTTACCGAAGCCTCTGCCCGCCGAAGTGAGAAGAGCGTGAGGTCGGCAAGCGCATCTACTCGCGTGACTGACGAGGCCGAGCCGAAGAAGGGCTCTAGGAAGCCGAGAAAGGGCAAGGCCGGAAAAGAGTCAAGTGAGGACGCGAAGAAGGAGAAGGCCGCAGAGCAGGAGAAGGAGGAGCCCAAGATTGAGCTCGTTGAGGCGCCGCTTCCTTCGGTCAACATCTGGACCCAGCGCAAGGAGACTGCGGCTCACAAGACCTCTGTGACCTTGCCCACCGCCAATGGTGCTACCAGTGCATCTACCCCAGTTGACACCTGGCCCAACAGCCAGGAGTCCAAGAAGAAGAACAAGTCCGCTGACGGCGCTGAAGCCACCAACGGCACTGCTGCCGGCAAGTCTCAACGCAAGGCTGGCGATGGTGATTCCGCCGCCAGAAGAAACGGTGCTCGCGGCTCAAGGGTTATTGAGAGAGATAGCCGACTGACTGAGGTCCCTCCCCCTGTTGGCGACGTTCACTCATGGCCTACGCCTGAGACGGCGGTCAAGGAGATTGTCAAGGAGGAGAAGCGCAAGCCTTCCGAGAAGGTTGAGCGGGTAGAGGTCGAGGCCCAGGATGATGCCGGCGCCAAGGGACGTTCAAAAGACAAGTGGGAGCGTATGGACTTTGTCCCTACTGTCCAGTTCTCCACCCCCATCCCCTCAGTTAGAGGCTCTCGGGGAGGACGAGGTGGTGCTCGTGGTGGACGCGACGTTACTTCTCGTGGAGGTCACGGTGCTGCTGCTGCTGCTGCCTCTGCTGACAAGCCGGCCAGCACTGCTGCCCCTACCAAGGCTGGAAACGAAGCTCGGGACCGCGCTCGGGACGGTAACGCTCCGGCCAGAGCCAACTCTCAGCCCCCTGTTGCGAACAAGCGGGCCTCAATGGAAGTCTCTAACGGCAAGGAGCAACGCAAGCCCACGGCGCCCCACTCTGGCGAGCGCAACAAGGAGTCGCAGTCAAATGCCACCAATGTAAGTTGATTTCTTCCTGGATTATCCTGCGATACCGTCTACAACATGTATGCTAACCCATGGAAAGGAGCAGGCCGGTCCTGTCAGAGAGAGAGGCGAAGGCCGCGGCGATAGGGGTCGTGGCGGATACCGAGGCCGTGGAGGTCACCCTGGAAACATGCCCATGCACACTCAGCAGTCTTCTTACATGTCTAACGGCAACTCCTTCGGCTCCCAAGGCCCCAGACAGTACGCCAGCCCTCCCCTTCACCAGGGCGGCAGCTTCCAATCCTCTTACGGAGGTTCCCAGTCCCGCGGTGGTCGTGGCGGCCGCGGTCAGTCAAATGGCTCTGGAGCGTTCCGCGGTGCTGGTGGCCCTTCGAACTCTGGCCGTATGCGTCAAGTTCAGACCAACATGAACCAGGTCTCCTGGGATTACGGAGTTCCCATGACCCCGGGTTCTTATGCCGCATTCTACGAGCAAACGAGACATATCATGATCCCTCAGATGGAGTACTACTTCTCCGTCGAAAACCTCCTGAAGGACACCTACCTGCGCAAGAACATGGACAGCCAGGGTTTCGTGCCCTTGGAGCTTGTCCTCGGCTTCCAAAGGGTTCGTTCGGTGGCCGATGCCCAGACTCTGCGCGCAATTATTGCCGAGTGCCCCCAGCTGGATTACGTTGTCGGCGACGATGGCATTGAGAGACTGAGATCTCGTACCCACTGGCAAAAGTTCGTCTACCCTAACATGGAGCTGCGCTTCGATGCTGCCCGTAACGAGGGACCTCAGTACTTCTACCCCCGTTCCCTTCACGCCATCGCTCACTACGACCACGGCATGCTCGGCGACTACCCTGTTATCTCGCCGACTGCTGCCTACCCCAATGGTGCCGAGAATACCTACGTCGCCTACCCCACCGAGGCTCAGGGTGGACAGCCGAACGGCACTGTGAACGGCAATGCTGCCGAGACACAGCTTTCTGCTCAAGTCCCCGAATTCCAGCCCGGTCCCGCATCCGAGCAAACGGCCGAGGCCTCGGCGGAGACGGAGAAGGCCCAGCCCCTCGTCAATGGCTCTGCCCACACAGAGAGCGCACCCTTGACGAACGGAAACCACGCTCAGCCTGCTGAAGCCCTCCAGTCCTAGTTGGACGAAGGCATTGTCGTGGGCTGTGGCAGCGAGGCGGCAGCATCAGGATGTGGTGACGACAGCAGCAACTTGTCGAGTCCTTCGCAACGCGCACACTTGCTGATGCGGTTTCGAGGGGAGAACTCGGTTGCAGAGTCTCCCATCGACGACATCCCGTTCCCTGAGTTCCGTCTGCGCGCGCTCTCCCAACGGCAAGATACTTTAGCCGGGGAAATTCCCGGCGACATGAAATCCCTTTATCGGTTCTGGTCTCATTTCTTGGTCCGGCATTTTGATTTGGAGATGTTTGAGGAGTTTCGGGCATATGCAGTGGCGGACGCCACTGGGGGAACCATCAACACAACTGGCCTCAAGCACTTGATTGCATACTATGAAGCGGTCTTACAAGAGGACAAAAAATACCCTCTGGACAATCTGGAGTCTCTCTATGGAGAAGCGAAAAGGCTAGCTGCGACAGCCGAGACCCCTTGAGAGGTAGCATCTGGGTCGATTACAATGACGAGGATGTCTTACGAATTGGGCAACTCTTGTTGGAATTTTTTCCACAACAAGCTGCGATAGACCCACCTAGGTTGCGGTCGCTCGATTCTCCGTCTTGGTCAATTTCACCGAGCGCATATTCCCAGTATCGTTGAATCTGCGACGTTTTTTGGGGGTCATTCGGGACGAGGTCGCAGTTGTTGTCGTCTTCGAATGGTTGGAAAAGTTATCTGCTTCTTTCTCACAAAGGGGGATGGGCCGCAGCACAGAGAGATATGCTACCAGGTGGCCAGCGACATACCCATGGGAGGTTTGATTCGGAATTAATTGGGACGGGGGGAATAATCAGAGGCAAAAATGAGGCAAAGAGGAAGGCTTCGCCCCTCTTGCGTTGGAATGTAGAAGCTTCGTCTCAAAGACAGCTTCGGACACGGGTTGATGAAAGTCTCTTCTCCGGCGTAACTCGGCATACAGGTCCGAGATGACAAGTCATGGATCGGTCTTACTTTCATTTGGCGGTTTCTCCTCATTATGGATGGATTTTGAAGTACCTCCTTTCTCTCCCCTCGCCTCATTGCTAGACGAAGAAAAAAGTTTTCTTCCTCTTTTTTTACCTTTTTTTTTTTAACTGCACATAGCTTCTGCATGCTTTATTCTGGGAAAACACAAACAGGGAAACAGGGGAAGGTTTATGGGCATGAAATGCATTCGAGCGGTCACAAGAAATTGGAGGCAATGGTCCATGGTGTTCTACTAGACTTTTTCCTCTTTCTTCTTTTCCCTTCCTTCCTTCATTCGCTCATGAGCACACACGGGGGTTGGGGGGGAAAGGGAAAGAAAGAGACGGCATCATCAGGCAAAATCAGTCGAGCTGATGCTGTATTGCATGAATAGGACCTCTTAAAATGAATAAATCGGAGTATATGGCGTTCACATGGTGTAACTTGAAGTCGTGTCGCGTCGTTGTGGGTGAGTTCATCGCGGAAGAGGCGCTGTCTTCCTCCTCCCTGGCTGGGCTGTAGAGCAGTGGGTCGAACATCCCTTGAAACCAGACACTGGCAGTTGATTTATCCACTCTAGCTGTGGCGACACACCCCCTACAAGTCAACTCTCGATATGTGTGAACAGGGTGGTGGAAGAGGGGAACCGACATGTTGCTCCTCCTGCATGGTGGTCTCCGACGATATCTTCGACCTCAGACCCTCAAACCACCACATACGACCATACCCATTGGAAAACTCGGGATCCCGTCCGCTCTCCCATAGATAAGCCAATGAGGGCCGGATTAGTAGTTGGGTCGGTGACGACCAGCGAATACCTGGTGTTGTATGTTTTGATTCTTCATAGGCTTTTGCATGGTGGTAAGAAGGCTGTGGACATGGATATCACGATCTCCCAGCGGCGGTTGGGGACGGTGGTGTTTGGTTGCGGGGTCGAGAAGTTCCAGTCGTGAGGTATCATGCGGGGTAGGCAAGTTGCTGTTCTCAACTGTTCAAGAGATTGAACTGTGGTCCTACCCCGGTTGTCGTCGTTTGCTTTTGATGGAACGGCATCTCCGAGGTCTCGAAGTTGCTGGTGCGTGATCCTTTTCCAGCACTCCAACAGCAGGATCTAGGTATCGACGTTGACTTGTGTATATAACCCATGTATGCCTCTTGATCGTCGGGCAATGTCTACTGACTCGCTGGAGTATACTTTTCCATGAGTGTTATTACAGTTGTACGAGTTTGTCAATGCCCAGTCCTAGTCTGGCACTTTATCAAGGGGTATTGTCACCGAGAAGAGGAAAGGATGATCACGACGAGAGCTCCCTCTTATTGTCAGCATGTAGCCTTTACGTAATTGGGATTCTTATTATTTGAAAGCCCATGTTTGTCTTCTTTAGGCAGACACAAATTACCAATTTCTTTCCCAAACGGTGTGGGCGAGGCGCCCGCCCACTTCGAAACCGACCCCCAATTCATCATATGACTTTGAGAGAAACGCTTTACATGTCGGTATATCTGAGAAACTGATAAGAATTGTTGGGGGAAAATAGGTTGGATAGGGTATAACAAAAGGCTCTTCTTCATCTGTTACGCACGTGTCGGTGCCCGGGCGTCTGCACGGTGAAGTTGGATGTCAGAACTATTTCCTCCTCCTCGTGTGTCACTGTCGATGATTGTTGAAACTCGAGTACCTATTCAGGCGCCGGATCCACTTCCTGCTAGCTAGCTACTTTGCTTGGATAGGGACTCAGCAAACAATTGCTATCCAGGCGGTAGATTCATATCTCGGAGGGAACCTACAAGTAGCTCGTGAAACGTGAGTGGTTGTATCCAGCTCGTTCGCAGCTTTTATATTCTAGTTGGTAGAGCTTGTGTTCTCGCACACCAATGATACTTACATGACTTCTTTTAAGGAACGATGTGATGATTTCGAAGCGCCCAGCCGTGAGAACTGAAGTAGGCTTCTGTCGTCTCTGAAGGTACCATTGCTGCCTGGACCTCTGAGATATCTTCACGCTCAAGCTAGGTTCTTTACTTGCTCCTGTAGATCACGGAACCGTGAGCTGGTAGAACACCCGGCCGAATATAAACAACAGGGCCAAAATCCAGAGACTCATACCAGTACATACAGAAAATGCCCTGGCACGCTTGAGTGACGTGAATTAAGAGAAGATGAGTTTGGGCTTATCATGCCCCACTCGAAGTTTCACGAAACGCGAACAAAAGACTCGGATGAAATATGTTGGGAAAGTCATGCCATATTACTCATTATTACATAACCATCCTAATCTCAAGTCTCGCCATCTGCCGTTTTGACAGAAGTAGAGAACCAAGAAGAGAAGGGAATTAGACCGAAAAAAAGTCATTATCTACAAGTTCTTCATGCCGTTTGCCTCATTATTCAGACCGTTTACTGCGTTTCGCTTAACATTTGTCACTCATCCCACTTAGAAGGCCATGACGAGACCGACAACACCGGCGGCAACAGCAACTAGGCCGTGAACCATGGCGGTCGGGGCAGCGTTGGGGGCCTCGGTGGAGGAGGGTGCGGCAGAGCCAGTTGCGGAGCCGGAGGCGTCAGTGGCGGAAGCGCCGCTGGACTCAGACGCACCGCTCTCAGTTGCGGAGGCGGACTCGGACGCACCGGTGGTACTGTCGAAAAGTGTTAGGATACATGTGAGTTGATGGCAGGATATGGGGAAAACTTACGCAGCAGTTCCAGTGGCGGACTCGGATGCGGTGTTCAGGACAGTGGAGGTGAAGGCGCTGCCAGCAGAGTCGGTGCCGGTGACGATGCTGGGGGAGAGCGTGGGTACGACGTCGGTGGTGATTGTGGTCGGGACGGGGGTGACGGTGGTAGAGATCTCGGTGGTGATGGTGCTGCCGTCCGAGTTGGTGGTGGTGACGGCGATGACGGTGGGCACGGGGGTGCCGGCCGGGGCAGCAGTGGGGCGGAGGCTCTCAATGGCGGACTCGAGAGCGCCGTACTGGCTGGTGTACTGCGTCGGGATGGCCGCGGAGAACCAGTCCGGGGTGCTAGTGGCCTTGAGGACAGAGTAGATGTAGGACTTGAGATCCCCGGTGACGCTGGCGGCGCTAGCGGCGGAGCCGAAGGCCGAGGTCAGGGAGTCCCACTGGTCAGTGGGAATGTAGGCCGAGATGAGAGCATCGGCGGCGGCAGTGAAGGCCGGGGCGTCAGAGCTGTGAGGGCTGTGTTAGTATATGTCTGGCTAGCTCCGAAGCTCCCCTTGAGCTATCTTTTAGATCCCGAGCGGGAGAAGCTGTGTGTCTTACACTTGGCGCGCGTCGATGGGGTTGGCAACAGCCAGCTTGGCGGCAATGGCCAGAGGAATGATGGCAGACTTCATATTGTTTGTTGGTTGAGGGGATGGGTATCACAGGTCTGTTGAGGACAAGGCGGCAGAAGTTCTTGCGGAGGGGGGGGTATCACGGGCTGGCTGAAGCAAACAAAAGCGGATGGGAGGGAAAGAGAGTGAACTACGGGACACAGCTTCGGAGGGTGGATGAATGATTTAAATAACAGACGAGAAATCGTGGTGATGCAGTCAAGAAACAAATGACGCCGTACGCGGTGAAGCTGGCGCGGGTACGACCACGGAGCAGGCCAGAACGAATGGGGAACCCATGGCGACAGCGATGGTGGAAGCGAAAGCTGGGAATTGCGCGTTTGTTGCCCATTGTGAGGGGCGAGAAACAGGCGGGCCAAAAATCTTGGTGTTGGTCTTTTTTTTCACATACCCTGGTCTGTATTCCTTGGAAAGCGGAGGTTGGGTAGAGATGCTCGATGCTTCGAGGCCCTTGCAGCCGCAGTAGTAGCCGGCCAGAAGCAGGCCAGAAGCAGCTTTGAGCTGGGCAAACGGCAAAGCGGGCAGGGCGCGAACAGGGAAGAAACAAACGAAGCTGTAAACGGAGGAAGACGTGACGAGAAGCAGGAAAAAGCAGGGCAGGGCAGAGCCGTTCAGGCGTGACTGGCTGAAGTGAAGGTGAGGCCCCGGGCGGGATTGAGCTGGCGTGACGTTGACGGTTGACCCGGTTGCTTGCGTGTGTCATTGTGCGGTCGAATCGGGTCGTAGAGGATTTGCCTTGCACAACGTGAATGATTGCACCGAAATGGGTACGAATACACGGGTGATGGCATAGCGGTGTTGGCTCACTCGAGCAAGCAGGGGAACTGATTGGCACCAGGTTGCGTGTTTGCCGGCCCTGATCGTGGAATGGGGTTGGGTTGTTGAGAACTTGGGAGGCTGGGGAAAAGTCGAGCAAGCTGAGGATTCAATTACGGAGCCGAGAAAACCCCAGCTGTAGGCAGGTATCTTGGTTATTCTGTCAAACGTTTTGGCTGTATGACTTGCTTGGAGCTGTGCTCGTCTCGTTGAAAATCTTCAGAGTCGTTCTCCCTCTTTGATGGGAATCAAGGGCATTACTGCAGAGACTTTTAGACGAGTCTGTGGTGAAAGCAAAACTGGCATTTGAGCGAACTCTGGTCATGAGAATGCGCTTCTCCCCCGCGCGAAAGCACAAGAATCAGGTTACGGTGAAGAGATGCAAAGCGAGGCAGGTAGTGGAGGTGGAGGGATGTGGTTGGCGGGTAGTTGCCGTGGGTCCACACTCTCGAGCTGGGCTGCATCATTGGCGAACGCCGTTTTCTTTAGACGAATCACACAAAGCAATTGTTCGAGCTGGGGAGGCAGGAACAAGGGATCCCCACTCACGGCCGGTGCTCCCGTTTTCCGCCGTTGATACGGGCACGTGCTAGGATGAGGTAATTCTCGGACCAGACAACGCACGTGACAACTGAGGTCCAGACCTTGGGGCAGTGACCAGGCCACAGCCGCCACACATCCATCGTCCACGTGTGGCACTTTCCGATGCAGAGTGTGGCTGCGCAACGTAACCAGTCCCAGTACTCCGTAGGTACTCCGTTGAGAAGCAGCAGAAGTGCAACACTACGTCACGGGCTCAAGAACACCCTTGCCCTTTCGGAGCAATTTTCCAGGTTCCCCTCCTCAAGTTTGTCACCGCGGGGCATTAGATTCGCTCCACAGTCCACCTCAGATTCTCAGCCCAATCAATCATCTCACCCACTTTCAATGTTCTATTCGATCACTTCCCTTCTATGATTCTACTTACACAGTAGGTATCTGCTTGTCATCCGCGACTACATATCTTAGCGCGTTCCCATCAATTCTGTCTGGCCAGTAAGTGCTGCATCTCGAAAGATACCGAATGAGGTTTGTTGCATTTTCGGTAACTTCTTGCTGTTTGGAAACGAATGATATCATGCCGCAATTACGACGAACCCCCAAAATATTCACAACCTACCTTCGACGTGATCAACCTGTTACCGAGAGAAACCAACCTCGTGGAACTTGAGGCATTAAGAGAAAGGAAAAAAAAGAAATAAATCAACAGGGATCCTCAATTATGGTTATGACAGACATGTTCCGTACATTGTTGGGCATCACCTGGCTCAGTGGGAAAGCAGAAATGGGTGTTTTCGCGGACTGACCGAGCACTCGGTGGCAGAGTCCTGCCTTACTATGTAGGTACTGGGTCTTTAGCCCCTCCTATGGGCGCTCGGCCAAGTGGAGGGCACACTATGAGAGGTAAGGCAAGAGCGATTCTCGATGTCTCATTGGCCAGAATGCCTGTAGGTATGAGGTCATACTCTCTCCTACTGCTTCGTTGTCAACTCGTCCCGCCCTCCCCTCCGCCCTCCAGCTAGAATACTCCAGGGAACCCATATGCCACTACGGCTCCCCCAGGCTCGAGGTCACAGGCACAAGTTGCAGGCGTTACATGCAGGTAGGCAATGCCGACTGCATCAGAGGCCGCGCACATACCTTACCATGCTCGTTCTTCTCGCGAACAAAGAGGCGCGGACGTATTTGCCAGCTTTCGGAGCAAGTAACAGACGCTGCACTGCTTGAAACCCGAGGAGCTGTTGCATACTTGCAAGATTACCGGAGAGGACTCCCAAAGGTCCCCCAAAGCCACGACCACCATACCTCCATCACTTGCCTTGGACTTTACACTAGTTTTTGGTGCGCAGCGGCCTCGGGTTTGTCGCAGGGAGCACCCGTCCTCTCATGCCACTTACGACAGCGCTAGCACAAGTCTCTAGGCGCACTAGACAGCCTGCCTGGCCACTCGTCTTACTTTTTCTCGGTGCCCAGCCAATGTGAGAATGAGCAACTGGAAAATTGGACGACCGAAAGAAGGGCACACTCTTTTCGGTCAGACGTTGAGAAGAGAGGGGGGCTTTACGGCATGTCCAAATGACTCTTTTGCCAGTACGGTAGCTTGTGTTGTGTAGATGGGCTACCTTTCGGATGAGAAAAAAGGGTCCCATTTTGTTCAAGAACAAGTTTCAAAAGTATTTGTTCACGGTACTTTTGCGGGCGAGGTACTTTCGCATGCCCGTATGGAACATGCCTTGCCTTAGCATTTCTTTCCCTGAGGTGGTTCCCGCACCCTCCGTTTCTGCTGCCGCTGCCGCTCCAAATGCTGCATCTTTGGGAGCAACGCTGAGTCGTCGACATGTCGCATCCATGTCTTCGGACAGCCCAACCCTGTTCTGCCCTGCCCACTCCAGGCCTAAGGTGGCTGTATCTGGCTGGCTTCTCTGCCTGAAGTGACCTCCCCGTCCCTGCCGTCTCTTTCCTTCCATGCCTGATTGCCTTTGCCCTCCCGTCTTGCTGGACCCTTGCCCATCCGCTTTCTTTTAGCTAGCCCTGGCGCCCCCCCCCCTGTCTTCGCTCATCATCTCTTCCCCTCCTTCATTTCTTCCCGGGGCTTGTTGTCCTTCATCTTTCTAACTTTAACAACTCATAGACATTTCAGCGTCTTCATCGAAAGTTCTTCAACCATACTTCAGTCTCGCCAGTTGAACCATCATCTCTGGCGGCATACTCGAGCCAAACCCTATTACTGTGTCACTTCACTCATACGACTTACACCACCCCGCTTCAAATCGAAACCTACCCACCGAGCCTGCTTGGCTCTTACGCCCACTCTCGTCAGCCGACATGAGTTACTACGAAGAGCCTCAGCGCACTCGTCGCTACGTGCGCGAGGAGCGTCGTGAGGAGAGAATTGATCCCCGTTATGCCGACGAAGGCTATCTTAAAGTTCACCAAACCCGCGAGATCATTCCTCGTGCCCGAGAGAACAGCGAGCTCTCTATTGAAGAAGTCCGCCGAGACTTCCCCCCTCCCGGCTATAGAGATTCCCGGAGAACTCGGTCAGCAGAACCCGGCTACTACGACGACCCCCGCTATGACGACCGGGACCGATACTACGATCGCGAGTATGATCGTCGCAGCCGGAAAGCTGGCAGCCTCGTCTACGCCGAAGAGGAGAGGTCTCGTAAGCGCGTTATCAACCAACAAGAAAAGATTCTGGCTGCTGTTGCCGGTGCGGCCTTAGCCTTTGGCGGCAAGGAGCTTTACGATAGAAAGGAAGCCAAGGAACACCGCGGCGAAATCGAGAGAAACTACCTGACTTCGGCGGCATTGGGAGCAGCTGGAGCTCTTGCCGGCTACCAGGGCGCAGAGTACTACGGCAAGCGCAAGGAAAAGGAGGAGGACAAGTCCACCTATGTCATGCATCGCGGCCGTGACGGTCGAGTCACCGAATACTACTCCGACGAGGAGGGAGACAGGGAGAAAAAGGGTCACAAGTCTTTCTTGGAGAACGCTCTCGCAGCCTCTGGTCTGGGAGTTGCTGTCAAAGCTCTCACAGGCGCCAGTGGTGGCGACGACCGGCGTAGCGACACTAGAAGCCGACGAGGCAGCCCTGACTCGAGATCTTCTCGGTCCAAGTCTCGAGGACCCGGAAATGAAGCCGCCAGCAAGATGCAGAAGGCTGCCATGGCTTCTCTCATTGCCGGAGCCACTGAGGCTTTCCGTGTTGCGAAGGAGCCCGGCGGCTGGAAGGGCGAGAAGACAAAGCGCATCATCACTGCTGCCGCTGGTGCGGCTACCATCGACGCTGCACAAGGCGGCGAGAAACAGAGCAAGTTGGGCCTGGCCGAATCCGTCATCGGTGGTCTGGTGGGTAACCGGGTCATCAACGGATCCAAGCGCAACATCGAGGAGGACCGCCGAACCGGACGAAGCCGATCGAGGTCGCGCGCTCGCTCTGACGGCGGAGGCGGCGGACCGGGCTTGGCTGCTCTGGCAACTGCCGGTCTAGGTGCCTTTGGCGCAAAGAAGGCTATCGAGAACGTGCGGTCCCGGAGCCGTGGCCGCAGCGCCGACTCTTATGACAGCCGTGCCTCTAGCCGCGATGGTCGCGACAAACCCCGCCAACGCAGCAGAAGCCGCAGTGTTGTCGACTCTGCACGGAAGCGACTCGCCAAGATTGGCATTGGCAGCAACCCGGAGGAAAAGGAGAGAGAGAAGTATGGCCGAGATGATTACTACGATGACGACCGTAGCTCTCGACGCGGCGGCATGACCCGGAGATACTCTGATGAATACGACGACTACGACAGGGGATCCGCACGTGGTGGACGCGACGCATACGACGATGACAGATCGTCATACACGAGCCGGCGCCGAGACCGATCTCGCCGCAGGGGAGGAAAGTCGGACACCAGTTCCGAATCTGATCTTGGAGACTCGGATGATGATGCGAAGCGCGCAAGGAAAATGAGAGGTAAGCAAGTCATTACAACCGGCCTAGCGGCCGTTGCCACCATTCACGCGGCACATGGGGTCTATCAAAGTATGGAGAAACGCAATTCAAGGCAGAAGGCTGTGAAGGAAGGGCGGCTCAGCCCAGAGGAGGCGAAAAAGCTCAAAACCAAGGCTCTCGTGCAAGACGCCGCCTCTGTTGGAATCGCTGCCCTCGGTATCAAGGGTGCCTGGTCTGAGCTTAAGGAAGCCAAAGAGATGACGCACGAATGCAAGGAATTCCAACACGAGAAGGAAATCCGACACCAGAAACGACTTGAGCGGCAGAAGAGGCTCACCGACGGCCATGGTGGTCGACGGAGTAGGGCTGACGACTGGTCTCATGCTGGTTCTCCACGAGGAGAGCGGTATGACTATGGTTCAACTTACTACGACGATAACCCGTACTCTTCCGGGCACCTGCCTGCACCTCCTGTTGGTTATGACGACAGGAGATACAGAGACTGAGAAGTCCGGGAGAGGGCACTTCAGTCCTGAACGGTGGGGTGTTTCGTCCTTGTTGGTACTCATCGGATTCCTCAAGACAACGTCCTCGCCCGCACGGGCTGTTAGTCTCACTCTGCCCTCAACCCCTCGGTTCCTTTTACGACCTATAATGCCTGTACAAGACACTACGACGCTACGACATTTTTCTACAAGTCATCTTTCAGCCACATTTATATCTGTTTTCAAACAAAACTGGGAAAGATTTTGGAAGACTAAGGGGATGTGGAGTGGCGCTTCACACGTTTCACAACGACCCTCGACGGGCGCCACCTTGCATTGCGTTTACTCAGATAGATGGATTCCCTTTTCCCCTTTTGTTGCCAATCTACACGCAATCTTCTCTTGTACATGAACCATAACTGATTCTAATTGGATTGTGACAGACCGGGACCAACGCCGCCGTTACTAATCGGCCTGCACCGCCGTCAAGAAGAACCAGATGCATCGTCACTGGTTGAGCTGTTGTCTTCGGCCCCTGCGGATGACAGTAGTACCAAATGGAGGGCATCGCAGCCTGCAGCTCAGACAAAATGGGCAAACGATGGAGCCGAGATCGAGGCTGATCGGCAGGGTCTGATTGGAACCAAATGTTTTTGTTCGAGTTAAGCAATGAAGTGGGAGAGACAGAGAGAGGTCTGGCCACCACATGGCCCCGGGCTCGTAGTGGTTGAAGCAGCCAAGCGGAACCCGATGAGAAGGGACCCCTGTTCCTGAGACAGACCGGACATTTTTCGCTAGCGCGGGAACGGACAAGCGGCGGTGAGAGAAGGCGGCTACCAGTTGAAAAGATTGGGGAATAGACGGGAAGGGAGGGGTGGCATATGCGGGATGATGATATGCGACGGAAAAGACGGCTACGTGGGTTTTAGTACTCGGGCCAGAGCACAAGATCATCATCGTCGAGTTACCGCGATGCACTCGCTGCCCCTCCCTATCCCCCAACAACCACTCATCACACGATATTTTCTGGTCTCTTGGCTTCACAGTTTCCTACTTAGATAGGAGGATGGGCATTTTGTTTTCATGATACTTGGCTGGATATGTAGTTCCCGATATTATGAGTATGAGATATGATAACCGTTGCGACCTGACTTCTTCTCCCGATTCCCTTCTCTTGACTATGGCTGGGTACCCTTTGGTGACTGAGAACTGACGCTTTGTGTGACTATGTGATACGCAACAGAAGACCCCCCGGCAAGAGCGGTCGGGTCCGAAACAGCCCATACCTCTCCCCTCCTTACCATGTCACCGGCAGTGCCCAGAGCCAAGAGCTGCAGCCACCCCGCGAGTAATCGACTCAGTGAGTACATATCTTGGGCTGCTTCCTCTTCGGTTTCCTCTACCATACCTCCATACCTACCTATCGGAATAGCGAGGCAGATGTGAATAAAGATGTTCTAGACTGTTCCTCCGACGCTCCCCCCACTCTCTCAACCCATCATTATCAAGTCTGCTGATTTTCTGACAACAGCTCTGCCAACTTTTTTTTAATTGCTCTTTTGGGCCGTTCTGATCTGCCATTTCTGCCTCGGTCTCGGTCAAGCTGGCACGTTGGAAACAGTGCATCATGCGGACAAGAGATGGGGTGTGGGGGGGACACATGGGCAGACGTCGGCACCGTCCGTCGGCTGATGTCCTGGCTGTTCTGTCGTTCAGCCTGTTCTAACTTCTTGGACTGGGGGAAAGAAAGGCAATGGTGATGGGAAATTCGATCCGATCCAGGCAGTGTGCCATGGTTAGCTTTCCTGCCCAGTCAATCAATGTCAGACTGCCGTGGGCGATAAAAAGTGACTCGTGCTCTACACTACCTTACCCTACACTCCCATTAGTACGGATAGCGTGCGTTGGTTGCTTGACGGCATCGAAAGATGTCGTGTGGTGTCGTGGGAAAGGATGGTGGCGGGGTGATAGGCGGCTGAGCAATCAATAGAAAATGACATCATTGTACATCCGCCGCATTTTTTTTTTTCTTGGATTCCCCTCCCCTCCCTCGCGCCTGCAGTCGCTATTGGTGAAGACATCGTCAGTCAGATGACTGGTCTGACATGTTCTATCCGCCCGCCATCCCGATGATGGGTAAGCCCCAAAGTCCAGTACCGTAGTCTGCTGAATTGCACCAACTACTAGATCATCTGTGTTTATTGGTCAGGAGCTCCTTGGGTTGCGTGCGAAACTTGTAAGTTATGTGTCTGGGGCAAGGAGTAGACCTGAAGTCTGAAGAAGCAGAAAAGAGAACGAAAGTCTTGACTCTCGCATGGAATAAGGTTCGCCGGCTCACCCATCCGGCGGGAGCTTCAGATGACTGGTTACCGGGGATGCCCATGGCGAGACAATAGAAATCTGGATAAGATGAGACACGGATGATTTGGTCCGAACTCTCTTTTTTGATGCTGGGTAGGGCATCTCAGAATTTGATGGAAGCTTTTGTTTTTGGGCACAATGGGGTTGCTAAAGAGCATAGAATTGTAAAAATAACAAAACATCGTCTTCTCTTCCGACGGATGAATTTTATGCCGCAGCATCTCCTCCCTGCTGCTTCCAGGCCTGCGCCATGGCCAACAGATTCGACAGGTTCTGCGTCTGCTTGTCGTCGGCGGGGAAGACGTAGTCGATGTACTCCTCGAAGCTGTCGTCCTCCAAGCGCCTTCTGCGCTTCGTCTTGCGCGGCATCAGCTTCTGCACATTCTCAATCTCGTCGTCCCCGCCGTGTATCCTCTCAAACGACAGCCACGCGTTGAGCAGCGTGACCGCCTCCTCCTTGAGCTCCTTGTCGCGCATGCTCTTATGCGCGCGCTCAAAGACCTTGCGTGCCCTCGTCTTGGCTTCCTTGCTGATCGGTGCCTCCTCTTCTGCCTCTTCCTCGTCCTCGGGTATGTTGAGCTCAAAGTGGGCGTAGCTGATCCATACCTTGACGTGATCCGTCTTCTCAAGGAGGCGCTCGTAAAGTTCTCTCGTGCGCTCGTACTCTTCCTCCTCTTCCTCGAAATCGATGTAGGCCTTCCATAGCAACTCGGGCATATCGAGAACCGGTTGGCTCACGGCCAGCTCGAAGATGGCCCGGGTCCGCTCCAAGTCGTCAAGGCCGCGCTCGAGCTCGGCGAACTTGATCCAAGTCTGGCAGTTGGAGGCGTTCCACTCAATGTGCTTCTCGTAGAGCGTCCGGCATCGCAAAAACTCAAAGAGCTTCAGTTCCAGCTCAATGTAACCCCTGAACAGCTTGTCCTTCGGGCACATGCCAATAGCCTGGCCCAGGGTCTTGCGAGCCGCCGTCAGCTCACCCTGCCGAATCTCGAATTGTGCCTTTAGCAGCCAGACCTTGGCAAAGGTGAATTTCTTGTGGGGTATCAGTTCCAGGCAAACCTTGTAGATTTGCCTTGCACGCTCCATGTCTTTTGCCTGCAACTCCTCAAAGATGGCGTAGTTGATCCAGAGGTAGATGTACCGTCTCCAGAATCTCTTCTCTTGCGCTGGTGGTACTTGTGATACTGCCCTCTCGTAGATGTCGCGGACTCTGTCGAGATCGCCAGCGGTTTCCTCCAGACGTGTGTAGTCGAACCATGTATCGTAGTTCTTCGGGTTCTCTTTGACTTGTGCTTCGTAGTAAACACGGCGCTTTGAAAGTACGACATCCTCGACGCCATCCTTGTCTCCGAACTGCTTCTCAAAGGTCGTATAAGCCTTGTGAAGTATCATTGATTTAGAGCGAGGAAGGCGATCCAGTGCGTACTTGAAGATCGCCCTGGCTCTTTCGTACTCCTTCAACTTCGCCTCGTATCGTGCATAGGCAATAAAGAGCTTCTCGTCCACAAATTCGTCGCCGAGGTCTTCGATCGCAGTACCAAATACGTCGCGTACCATGTCACTCGTGCCAAATTCCTCCTCGAATTTCGCCCACTTGATCCAGTTTCGAGGTTCCGGGTGGACGAGTGTGAATGCTCTGAAGATATCTCTGGCTCGGTCGAACTCATTGTATCTCTTTTCCAGCTTAATGTATGCGCTCCACGCAGCTTCATCGGGTTGCCATTGCATCCAACGATCAAATACTTGGCGGGTTCCTGGAACGTTGCCCAGCATCTCTTCCATGTACACATATTTGTACCAAAGTTTATCGACACGAGGTAATCGTGTGACGGCCCTGTCGAGAAGATTACGCGCATGGTTGATGTTTCGGCATTTCACTGGGAGAAAGTCAGCTGTTTGTCTTGTCACAGAGGGTTGGGGTTGGTTTCCATACTCTCCGACTCGATGTACCTGATCCATAACTTGATCTCGTTGGGGTGCACATCGAGCGCGCGCTCGAAGATTGATCTTGCGCGCGCAAATTCCTTTTGCTCCAGCTCCCAGTCCGCATATCGCATCCAGTTATTGAGGTTGACTCTATTGCGTCGAACATAGTCTTCGAACTCTCGTCGTTTCCGGCCCTGGAATTCGTGAAGTTCCTCTAGATCGGCGAACCGCTGAGTAGGTGCCTGTAGAGCGACCTCTTGTCGGTCAACAGCCTCTCGTAGAAGTTGCTCTGCAGAGATCTGAACAGGCGCAGCGGCCTTGTTCTTGACCTTCGGGGGTCCTCGTGACGCCTCCATGGTGTCGAGCAAAGTCGAAATCGATTAAACTCGGGGAAGCGCGTGAAGTCGCGTGTAATTGGGGTCGCTAAATGTGACGGTACAAAACTTCGGCTTTGTATGGGTACCGGCAGGTTGAATCGCGTCACCTTATTGCCCAATTGATGATATTCTGCACCAGTCGCAAACACCAACGATTCTCAGGCGACAGGCCCAAGGCTGAAGCGTTGGAAAAACGCAGCTCTTATCGGCACCAGCCACTCCGATAACGAGCTTCTGTGGCTTAGACCCACCCGTCGCGCCAAAACTTCCGTAGCCTCGCGAGGCTTCCGTATCTTTATATCCTCCCAATCTCACAACTTCGCCACGCCGTACTTCCTTCCTAGGCGACTTTACCATCCAACAGCCACTTCGGTAGCTGCGACTGGCGACATGGCGACTCTAGCAGATGAGCTGCTGAACGATTTCGAGGACTCTGGCTCGGAAGCAGAGGAGACTCAGCAAGACAATGATCCCCTAAGACTTGATCATGCGCCCGAGGCGAGCGGTCGCAAAGCATCGGGCAGCATGGATCTGGACGATGACCAGAGCGAACCTGAGGATCAAGATGAAGAAATGGGTGGGACACCCAAGGGTGCTGTTGATCCTGTCGAAGATGCAGAGGATACAAAGGCAAAGGTCGAGAAGATGCAGCTGGGTGGCGTCAACGATGTTCGCAGTGTCGCCAGTCTCATGTCAAGTTTGGAGCCAGTACTAGAGGTAAGTGACGCACCCGAAAGCACCACTTGCTTGATGGAAGCTGTGTTTACATCGTCTCTTGGGAGAACTAGCCCTAACATCGTCACTCGAACGCTACAGAAAATCGCACACTACCAGTCGCAACCGACCCCCACAGAACTGCTAGGCAACATCGAAGACCATCCCGAATACCACCTCCTGACACAATCGAACAGTCTGTCGACTCTCATAGACAGCGAGATCGTCTTGGTACACAAGTATATCAGGGACCACTACTCAATACGATTCCCAGAACTGGAGACGCTCATCACCAACCCACTGGAGTATGCGAAGGTCGTCGCGATCTTGGGCAATGGACCGCTTGATTCGGAGAATATCAAGAAGCTTCAGCACTCAACGGAAAATGTCCTTCAAGCTTCCCTGAAGTCCGTTCTTGACGGCCCATCCCTCATGATCGTAACAGTGGAGGCTACGACAACGAAGGGCAGAGACATGTCGCAAGAAGAACTGGAACGCGTATACAGAGCCTGTGAAATGGTCATTTCCCTCGACAAGGCGAAGAAGACCCTAACGGGCTATGTCCAGTCGCGCATGAATCTGTTCGCGCCGAATTTGACTGCTATGATCGGTTCTCTGACGGCTGCTCAACTGTTGAACGCCGCCGGTGGACTTACTGGTCTGTCGAAGACGCCCGCGTGCAACATTGCAGCGTGGGGTTCAAAGAAAGGTGCTGGTGCCGCGGGCTTGGCTACGAATATTGGCGTCAGACAGCAGGGTTTCCTCTACCATTCACCCATCATTCAAGGCATTCCCAACGATCTCAAGAGACAGGCCATGCGCATCGTATCAGCGAAGCTGCTACTCGCTGCCCGCGTCGACAGAATTCACTCCAGCGCCGATGGCTCGACGGGCGAGGATCTGAAAGAGCAGTGCCTCACAAGACTCGAGAAGCTCACGGAACCGCCTCCAAACAAGGGCCCCAGAGCTTTGCCGGTACCAGATGACAAGCCTTCCCGCAAGCGTGGTGGTAGAAGGGCAAGGAAGGCTAAGGAGGCTACGGCCATGACGGAATTGCGCAAAGCCCAGAATAGAATGGCCTTTGGCAAGGAGGAGCGTGAGGTCGGCTACGGCACAGGGGAGACCACGGTCGGCATGGGTATGATCGGTCAGGGTAACGACGGCAGAATTCGCAACCTCCAAGTCGATCAACGCACGAGGGCCAAGCTCGGCCAGAAGAACAAGGGCTGGGGCGGCGCAACGCCCATGGGAGGAGCGGCATCCTCGCTCAGGGGTTTTGGACAATCAGCAAACTCCAACATTGACCTACGCGGCAAGGGCCTGAGGACGTCAGGTGTTGGCACATCGCTGGGCGCGGGAGCGGGCACGGCATCCTCGCTGGCCTTCACGCCTGTACAGGGTCTGGAGCTCGTCGACCCCAAGGTCCAGGCTGAACTCAGTCGCAAGCGAAAGGCGGAGGAGGACCGGTGGTTCAAGGGTGGCACTTTCACCCAGGTTGCGGGCTCGTCCAATGATGGCTTCAAAAAGCCAGACTTGCCTCCCAGTAAGAGGGTTGATACCGGCGCCGGCAAGATGGGACCTCCACCTCCGAGGAGCGGCTGAGTGAGCCCGCCTAATCTAGCCGATGTGATTGTGGCAAGAGAGGAGGATGTTAATGGACTAAGCAAGGATTCAAGAGTTTGGGAGAAGAAAGTCTACAAAGCATATCTCTTACCCGAAAAGCTAGCCCCGGCAGACGAAAGGGAAAATGAGGGGGGAGGGTGGGTTGTTTCCAGGTTGTCAAACGGGTTCCGCGGCTGAGCAAAGACGAAGCGAGTGATCACTCGGCCGGCGGGAAACGGCGTGCGGCGTTTTGGGGATGGTTTTCCATTATTCGAGTCATCGAATCAGTATCAGTATCAGTAGCAGCATACCATTTAGGCATTCTAGGGCGGGAAATGGAAATCAGACGAATTCTTTTTTTCCCCGTTGCTCAACTCTGGGATCCCGTTCTTCTGTCCATGTCCGAGGGGGAAAAGGAGGGGCCAAAGACGTACTAGGTGTATGTTTGTCCGTTTCCTCACTACAAAGCAAAGCCCACGATTGCCGGCGCATTGCCGTTTCTACGTCTTGTCGGCAGTTCTTCATCTCGGCTCCTCCATGTGTGCTTGTGCGCTCGCGTGTGTTATGTGAAGAAGAAAACTTTGAGACGATTGGAACAAGATGTAGATTGGAAATCGCATGTCATGTGTGTAATAGCCCAACGGCCATGTCGATCAAACGTCTTTTTTTGGTCCTAATTCTTCTCTCTCTCTCTCTAGAAGGTGTCCGTAAGCTTCCCGTCGTCTCCCCGTGTGCTATATCCCCTTTACCAAAACGCCAACGTTTTGTTCCTTTTTTCGAGGTAGTAGCTCTTCTCCATCTTTACCTTCCCGTCGCAAAAAAAAGCATGGTTTCGTAGAAACGTCTTTGCGGTTCATGCCAAAAGAAATCTGAAAATTTCTGTTTCTTGGCTCCTTTGAAACAACGTTTGCTTTGGGGGCCTCACCATCCGCCCAATCTTCACGACCCTTTGGTTCGAGGGTGAACGAACGGTCGATCGTCATCCGTGCCTTGAAAAGTTGAAAGGTAACAAACGTGCTTGGGCAGCGTGGAGGCGTGGCAGCGTTTGTTGGGCGAGCAACGCATCGCAACGCATCGCAACGCAAAGACTTTGGGTACTTAAAAAAAATTAAACGCTCGTCCCTTTCTTCGAGAACCACGCAGAAGTGCAGATATTGGGAGGGATGGAAACAGTTAGGTACGAAAAATGGAGAAATAATGAGAAAAAGAACACGAGGGGGAAAACCGTCGGCAGGTCGAGAGTCTAATTAGACAAGAGGAGGGCCGTGATGGCCTTCTTTTGCCCTTTTGGCCATGCCTGATGGGGTCTGGGCTCACCCAAGGGAAGAACGTTTCCTCTGTGCACACACACAATGTCGTCTTTCCACACGTCTTGATGTTGGGCTCATCCTCGTCACCCACCTATCAAGAACACGCCGCCTTCTGCCGCGCGAGATCTCTGAGAAACTAGACTTTTCTCCCAAGGTTCAGCCATTGTTCGGTAGGTTCTGCATTGAAGAGCTCGCTTACCCTCTTTCTTTATCTCGAAGCTCCCCGACTGTACCCCCCCACCGTTTGCGCGAAAGCTCTAATTTGGAGTAGGGCCGCGACAGGCTCGAACGGGGCCACGAGGCGACGATGCCCATAAGATTGAGAACAGACGGGATGCATCCTTAAGGGAACAAGGAAAGTTCTTTAGGGACTATCATACACAGGATGAAGCCCGCCCAGCATCTGTGCCCATACCTACCTACACTGTCGAGAGGTAGGGCCACCAGCTCACGCGACCACGCCGCGCAAATATTGAACGCCCGAACCTGTCGCCGTTGCGAGGCTTTCCAGACTTCGACTGGACCAGGATTTTCCGGGGTATCCCGCTATGAAACGCTGGTGATGGAACCTCGAGCCTATGCTTTTCTCTGCCCTCACGTCCCCCAAATATGGCGTGAGTTCGTTGTATGTGTATAGTTTTTTCTGTGTCTCTTTGGCTTTCTCTTGTTCAAGGTTCTATACTGGACCCCGAGGATCTCGGAGTCGATTCCGACGGGCGAACAGTGATCACGCCAGGCACAGATCGACAGTTGACGATAGAGTTCGAAGCAACGTTGACACGAGCATTGCTTGACAAAAGCTCTGTGGGTTTGTACTCGTACGTTCCCGAAAATTACGCATTCTTTCGGCATGCCAATTATTGTCCTCTTCTCGGGAAGTCGACCATATTCTTCTACCAAGCCCGTAGGTAGTTGTCATTGTTCTGAGCTCATTGGCGCAATGGGTGCAGATCTCAATTGGGGGGGGGGGGGGGGTTGCAAACTTGCGCTGGGCTTACCTAGCAATGCGCCATTCGTGCCTGGAATAATGGGCACATGTTTCGTTTCGCAGTGGCCCCCGTTGGCCCAGCAAAAGTAACAAAAGTCCGGAAAGCACCTTACTGTATCCGTACGGAGTACACCATAGGGCCCGTCGGGAATATCGTCCGCGGCCGAAAGACAAGCGGGGCCGGTAACGCATGCCCTCGGCCACAATGACGTACCGCTTACCATGACACGAGGGTTGCCAAAGCCGGAGTTAGGTCCCTTGAAAATCTATAGGTTAGGTATTACCCTTAGTATGAGTGGGGAGTCAGAATGCAAGCTGCAGCCTGCACTGCGCAGTCCGCACCGTAAACCATGATCGATAGAGGTACAGAGGGAGGGGGCGCTGCCTCACATGGACAGAGTCCCCGCCCCGGTGAGCTTTGCGAGGTCCCTGGAGTTTTTCTGTATCTGTCTCCGTACCCGCATCGTTCGCAAGGGTCTGAGGGAAGGGGAGGGGTTAGAGCGGACAAGAGAGCAGAAGAGGGGGAAAAGGGACCAAAGCCCTTCACCCTCGTATGTTTGGAAGACCCATCAGAAAAAAAGTAGACAGGCATCCTGTTGGTAATCTCTTGCCGACTGTGGCTTGTCTCATCACTTTCTCTGGCAACATGGACGTCTTCTCTTGCATCAACACATCAGCATGGACCCGAAATCCCATGGTCTGGCAGTTCGCTTTGATGGCACCTCCGAAATTTGACTTTGTGGCTGCAGCTGGACCCCATGTTAAGAGGACGGTCCAGAACTTCAGGGACCAGAGGATCGTCCTGATAAACGCAGGGAAACCCCCAGTAGCAGACGACTTGTTCCCCAGAAGACCTCAGGCAACAAGGGACTAAGTGCACGAAGAAACAGGCCTGACAGTACGTACCGAAGATACATAACCTTACGAGGTACGGATAAGTACCTTTACCCACCTTAGGTCGTGACCTATCAGGGTTAGCAATTTCATTCCCCCGATAAAAGAAAGGAAAAATTGCCAGACAGCATTCCGTTGGTTGACAGTCCGAGGGTCCGTTATCGTTGATCTCGTGTCTTTCCAACCGCTCGGAGGCTTCTCTGTGTGAAATCAGGACCCAGGAGCACCCCGTCTTTGCTTGACAGCTTGGCGGGCCAATATTCCGAGTTCAGAAATTTTGTCGTTCAAGCTGACGCCAGTTGAATTCGACTTGAGCCTCGAGGGGAAAAGGACGATTAAAGAAAGAAACCGAAAGACAGGCCACTCGCAAGGGCCCACCTGCCAATGCCCCGTCTTCGGGGAAGACGTAGGGATGAAACCCCAATGACGTGAGGGTGATGTTGGATTATATTGGTCCCCAGCCGGACTGCGGGGAGGCACCCTTCTTCCCCGACCAACTGGACCCGGCTGCGGCGTTCGAGGACGGCGCTACAACGCCAGCTGGTTGGATGGGTGCAAGACAAGGTGGAGAAACAAGTACACTCGAAACGCAGGCAGAAAACGGAGCGATACGTGCATTTACTGAATTGAAGCCGGCCCGGAGACTGAGAGCACGCTTTGTTGGAGGTCCCTAAAAAGAACAGCGTTTTCAGGATAAGTCGAAACAGGACGCTGGATCGTGGACTGCGATCTTGTTGGAGGAAGAGAAGGATGAGGCATATTCGACCACTGAAGCGGCAACGAAGGCGAAGAGACGAGCAGACAATCATTGTGTACAACGTGTCAGCCAGCACCTGCATTCAGTCAATACTCAATGCGAGTTACACCGGGACACCGCGCACCCGTGATCGTAGGGGTTGCGCGTAAGGAGGCAAAGAACCTGTTTCTTTCTGCGCCCATGCTATGAGTTGGAATTCGGACATCTGTCTGTATATGCTTAACCCAAATGAAAGTTAACTGTCAGGGTGCAGGCATAAGCGCGCAGGGCAAGCCTGATACGGTTCTTCTGTCACTCTCTGTCAGTCTGCTTGGTCTGTCAGCAAGGCACACAGCCAGGTCCGGATAGCTGTCTAGATGCATAAAATACATGGAGCTACCTTACCTTAGGTAATGAAGCTCCATCCCGCGGTGGGGAGAGGTGTCTCTTTCACAGTTTGCCGGTGGAGTGGAATAGGATTGTGGACTCGTCTAGGCCTTGCCAAGGGGCACCCGATGTATCCGCCCGGCACCACGGCGTGGTTGAAACCAGGATAGGGTAGCTGCGCCAGGTGCGTTGGAAGGCTACAATCTACCATGTCCCTGTGGTATTTCTGGCACGAGTGGAGCTGTCGCGACTGCGCGAAAGAGAGATGGCGAGGGGCGGCAAGAGAGTTTTCGTCTTCGGGGATCAGATGTCTTGCGAGAAACCTATGTATCCGTACCTACGTCACTCTGGCGGTTGAAGGACGACAAAGGACCCGCCGAGAGTGATGGGTATGGAGTAGGTATGGAGCACGGAGTCGTGGGAGTATGGACCTGAGAGCTGCTCAGTAACCATATTTTGATCTTCAGCAATGGGCGTTGATGTCGGCGACCGTGCTGGGTCGAGAAATGAATGAACCAATACAGCGAGGTAAAACATATCAGCCGTCGTTTCTTCGCGCCTCATATCCAATTGGTGCCGAAGGAAGCGTTGCCCTGTGTACGCCTCAATACTCCAGCTCTCGAGATGATTGTCTGCAGCGAATATGCGCATATTCATGTCTTGTCGTCGCAGAGTGACCGGCCTGAAAGTGCGTGCTGTGTATTGTATTCGCATGCATTAAATGGTGCAAAAGCAGAGGCACACCGTACCGGAGCAGGCACTCCGGAACGTGTGTGCCTGTCAATCGGGATCGGTGATCGGTGATCAGTTGTGATCAGGCGGAATATTCTGCGGCTGGTGCGACGTTATCTTCAGGGTCTGAATGGTGCATTAGTTGGGTTGGGCTCCGTCAAGAGTAAGACTACTCGGTAACAGCGAGGGACCTTGGTTCGGTACCCTAGGGGTCGTGATCGTCGATCTAGTGTGTATACATAGAGCTGAGGATGGAGGTGGGGATAAGAGGGGAGACTCGAGAGTCAAGAGTGCGCGCGCGCACACCGCACACCGCACGTCGCACGCCTAGTGTCCACAGACGTTCTCCAAGGAATTGGACGGGAAAGTAAAACGGGGCGCAGGTTTGCGGGGCTGTCGGGTTGGACTTGCACCCTTAAAAACGCAATGTGCGAACTGCGCGAAGTATCCGTTCACGTAGAAAGAGTCGCAGTATCCGTATCCGTACTGGCCAAGGAGGTACCTCATGATTTTACTTACATGACATACCAAAGGTACCTGATGGGCTTATCTGGGTGCGCAGTACCTTAGGAACGCCCTCGAAGGACGCGACGGAATCCAGTCCGAACGGTACCTTGTTTGGATCACCGTTGGATTTCATCCGTACCTGATCCAATTGCAAGACAGAGCAATGATTCCCGACGGGGTAAGAGGATTGGAATAAAGACTGGAATTGTAATAGACTGGCAGAAGTGCACAAAGGAACGGGAACGAACCCTTCTTCAACTCCAACAAGACCATTCATAGCATTCGCAAGAGACTGAGGCAATAGAGGTGAGGAATAGAGGGGATGTCCACGCCAGTGAGTAAATAAGCAGGGCAGCGGCGGCGCATCGCATGATTGACGGCAAACGGACTGGTGTGGGTTCCGTGTCTGGAGTGGTTGAACGGCGCTGTCCGACGGAGCAGCTAAGACCCTGGAGATCGGAAAATACATACCAAATGATGCACCATGCCTACCTCAGCCATCGTCGATGAGGGACAAGTCACCACCACATGGGATTGTACGTACATGTGTGGCACCCTTGTTCGTTCTCCGGTGATTGCGCCACAGGGATGTGGAGCGTTGGAGAAGTGACGGGACGGGGGAAGCGAGGCAGACGAAGAAGGATGTGAGGAGAAGAGGAGCAGAATTGACTGGATAGTTGCATGTCCGGACTTACAAGAGGCTACCGTAGATAATTTAAAGGGGCACTTGACGAGGAGGACGGATACATGATAAGGTACGGAGCACCTCGCAAGCGGATATTAGGATCAGAGCCAAAATGGGGTAAGGAACCTCAAGGGCAGGAACTCTGGGGCACCATTCCGGATGTCGCAAAGCAGGGAAGAGGGGGACGCAGGACTACGTCTACAGCCACCCCCTTCTCACCCCAGCTGGGGCCCGAAGACGGGCGGTTGGGAGCAGGGGTTATCTAACAATGGCAGTTCGTCGAGGGGTCCAGCAAGCAACACAAGTTACAACACACCAACATCAATCAGGTGCAAGGAACCTTTGGTGGGGCCGCACCTGCCCGCTAGCCCGCCCAGCCCGTTTTGAGCACAATGGGGCCCATACGCTTTTTTAAACCCCGATTCACTGCCATTCTCGAGATCTCGAGGTTCACTGGTGAGAGCAGTCAGCCGTAGGACCCTTCAAACTCTGTGACGCCGCAAAGGAGAGGGATAAAAAAAAAACTTGCTTTGCCCAACCCGCCGACTCGTTCCTTGGAATGGCGAAGCATTAGCGCCGCCGCCTTTTGGAGCCACACGTCCCCGAAACCCCATCTCCTCCCATGGCAATCACGATCTGTTTGTTATATGGCGATTGCCATGGCATTACACTTGCAGTTGCAGACTTTGCTGGATCACTGAGACTGGCCAGTTCATCACCCCAACACCAGAATGCCCCTAGGGTCCTCCTCGTCCCTGATTTCTCGCCCTGCGTCGTGTGCCCTCGCCTCGCGTAGCCCCGATGCTCTGGGGCTTCCCCTCCGCGACTCCCAAACTTGTCACGTCGATTCCGTAGATGTCGTGTCTCGTTGTTGAAGCACTATGTAAGTTGGACTAGGAGTACCTTTGTAGCCGCGGCTCCAAGCTGCCTCACCGGTCGAGAGCTAGAAGCAACTCTGTGCGGTACGTATCTGATAGCCGTACATCCGTCCCCCCTCGTCTTAAGTAAGCAGTCTTGTCTTCTTTGGTGCTGGTGCCCAGGTTGCCCAACCTTACGGATACCTTAGTTCTAAACGGCAGGTGTGTATGGTCCACGTTCCATGAGTTCGTCAACCGGTGGTGCCATTCAGGGCATTACATAGTACACCTCTGCCCACAGCACGGTACCTGGCTGTAACTACTTACCTACCTACCTGGGCCTACCTACGTATCCGTACGGGAAGCCACCGTTCCCGTTTTCTGGAACGTGCACCGTACTGCTTACGAGGGTTTCGCCTGCCGATTGTCCAGCCATACAGATGTCGACCGGAGAAAACTCCGCTACTATGCTAACCCGCCAAAAACAGGACAGCTAAAGGCCGACGGTGCTTTTTGACATTGCGCACCATGTTTCTGACAAACGGCCAAATATCAACCATCATCACTCAAAGGTTGGCCGATGTATCAGCATACCTCGCTCAATTTGATTGATGGTGATTATCTCAGCGATCGTTCCACCTCTCATCTGTTACATTGCGGCAGGGTCACTTACTCGTGAACTCACAGATAAACATGGGCACCGTCTGCAGCGAGCCACTATCACACAGTCGCGAAAACGACCAGACCACCAGGCCTGGGTCTGGGCCCACGGGGACAGTGCTGTCACGTCACAGCAAAGAGGAGAAGGACTCAGGAAGCAGTGCCGGACTTCATTGAAGCAAAGATTGCCGTCTTTTCGCGTCTTCTGACATCACGGACAATGATCAACGAACACCTCTAAGCGAGCAGATGGTAGCGATGGAAATATTGGAGACTCGAGAAGATTTCGCAAACAATTCTCGAACATCGACGATTGCGAAAGCATGCACTTGTGAAAGAATGCCATACTATTGGACTCGGATTCAAGTTTTCAGCAAGTCAAAATAGAGGATCGGCCCCCCTGCCATGCGGAGATAAACCTAGGCATTCGAGTAGCTTTGCAAGGTTGAAAAGTCTTTGGCTTGAGATCTTGACAGACTATCTGGTGAGTGATGTGTCTTCTTTCCGCCACTCGGGTGATCATGAAGACCGTCATCTATCCATCCCTCGTGTGCTTGGCTTTTGAAGTTTCTTCCCAGACGGCGTAACGATGCATGACAGGCGACGGGAGAACCTTAAGGGGGTGCCTCGACGGCATTAAGACGGTGCTGCCAGAAACAACCAGGTGGACGGGAATCATTTACTACCAAAGCAGTAAGGCGCTTCAGGTCACCCTGGTCTAGCACCTAGTGATCCTCACCCGTCTGCCTAAACCTTGCTAGGCAGGCTGGCACAGCTGGGAAAGCAATTGCAAGTAAATGCGCTCGCCGCTGCTAATCCGTAAGTATAGAGCTGTTCGATACAATCGGAGCTGCGCGCCAATCATCGCCGATAGACGGGGATGCTTCGAGTTCCGCTTACCTCCCAAAATCGCATAGCTTGATTCCCCATCAGAGCCCAACCCCAACACTCCAGAATATTTCCTGACTTCAGTCTTTCGGTACTTCTCAAGTTGTCACGAGCCACAGAGAGAGATCTCGATCGTGGACGATTATTTCCCTTCTCAGCTTGGCAAGTGGACAAGCATAAGCAAGCTAGAAGACCCTTCGACGCCACATCACAACCCATTTCCCACTTGATCGGGAGGCTCATCCGTTCCATTAGCCCTTGCTGATAGGCTGCCTTTGACCCTTACGCCCTTTCTTACTTTTCTTTTCCGGCTTCCTTTCCCCATAGCCTGTACCGTTTCTGGCATAACTCTCTTCCCCTCGAGGTCAATCCCTGACTTACCAGAGCCCTCGAACCACTTTTGTCGACTCCTCTTGAGTCTTGTCGTCTCTCTGCACATTGGAATCCACGAGGGCTTGCTTCGTGCTGTACATGGTGCTAACATTCAAGGATATCGCTGCTGCTAAACCTGCTTGTCTTTCGGAAATACGCTCCCGGAACTCAGTTGAGCTCTTGCCGGCATCGTTAGTTGAGCCACACATCCGGGAGGGTTGGATTAGGACTTATTGCTCACAGCACGAGGCCAGGCCGCTGAGCGAAACCCCCAGCTCTACATGGTTGGCAACTAGCCTATGACCCGGGCTCGTATGTAAACTGGAGATTGTAAAGGGACTTCTGGAAGGGCTCTCCGGCCGATTTGATGACGGTTCAATTATCCAGAGATGCGGCAGCCGTTACAGCATCCTTGCCCATAGCCCCAGCGCAACAACTCGCCCAGTTTCCCTTTCGAGTACGCGAACCTTGACATTTGGATTGGGTTCAGATTCAGTGATTCGTCCGGAAGCCTAGTACCTACTTTGCGCTACGTGCCTCTCTCAGATGACCGCCGTTGCCATGCACAACAGTGCCCATGGTAGGTGTTCCTCTCTCTCTCGCGCGCGCGCCGAACCAATCGCATAGACGATGGTTGTCAAAGCATGGATAAAACGGCTTTAGACTTCTCTTCACCGTCAAAAAAAAGAAAAAGGTTGGGTTGCGGAAGGCTCGGGAAGCAACTGAGCTGACTTTTGGACACTTCAAAGCGCTTCATCTTTCTATCGGCAGCAGTAGGTACCACGGTCAATCTCTGTTCTCTGTTGAAACGAGACTCAACTTTTCTCTCGCAACCTAAGGACGAACGTTGCGAAACAAAAAAGAATTCGCGTGTCGCGTGGAGTTGGCTTGACGCCCGGTCGAGGGGGTTCAGCCTACATAGAGCTGGAAGTACATTGTTTCCCTGTCGTTCTGTTTCGGTACCTTTGGGCGGAATGCACACCTACAAGTACCGCAATGAGCTTGACATAGATATGACGACATTGGAAGGAGGAAATTTTCCCTCCCCAAAGGACGTACCGAGGGGGCCCTGCAGAGCTTGAGGTACATGGCGACTGCGTCGGACGAGGGGGGGGGAGGGGCGTGTGTGTCAACCGCCCCTTCTTTTCTGCCCTTGCTCGTACCTCACGCCAGCCAAGTTAGGGAAGCATCTTACTGCTGAAGCCGCGCGAAGTCAGGTACCCTCTCACCCCCAGGTAGGTTTTGGAGCATTGCCGTCCCAAGCTGTTGCTCTTCATTTACAAAGGCATGTTGTTAAACCACCATAGCTGGATATTCGACGATAATGAGGGCCCGCTTGACCGGCCATACGCGCAAGGTCCCAACTGACACCTCACAAGAGCAACGCCGACGACCCTTTCTCTTCTGAATCCTTGAGCAGGCCTTCGCTGTCTCCAACAGGCTACCCGCCTTGTTGGGTCGGAGCAGGAGTCTCTTCATAACACGGATCCGCAGCGAGTGAGCAGTCTACTGTTTGTGGACAACCTCGACCATCGAGAGCCTTGCTTCGACGCCGCCCCGGGCCCAAGCTTTGGGTAGTCAGGGTACGGAGTACGGTTAGTTAAGCTATAGTCAGGCTTGAAAAGAGGAGGCATCGTCTAGCAGCCTCAACGGACCACTGACGTCACCTTCGCGGGCCCTCGGTTCGCGCAGGGTCTCAAATTCCTCTTTCTTTCTTACTCTCCTCCTGGTCCGAGAAATACGGCCGAGTCAGGTGCGTCCACTTTTTCTTCGAGATCGCGATCTTCCTCAAGATTCCTGTGCGACAAGGCCCATTTGGCTATGAGGAATCGTGTGCTGGACGGATTTGGGAGCACACAACGACTCATGCTCACCCAGTGGTCAGCTGGGTTGACAGACATGTTGTCGCCAAAAGAGCAAACATTGGAAAGGACCCTGAAAATAGTGCTGATTTCAGGAGAGCCTATCTGAAGTGCGCCGGAAAAGGATACGTCGTCTTCAACTCCAATGTGAGAAGCTCCACCAGAGGGCAGTCATCTTGACCACCTGGACATTTTACACTGGTTCCATGGCCATGTGAACAGTAGCGATGTCCAGACGGCTCAGTCTGTAAAGTTGCGTGCAGTCTCAAGCGAAGAGCATTGGCGGAAAGAGAAGCACACGAGACCTCCCGATGGTGGTTTGACGCGCCGGAACTTCATCTCCTCAGACTACGGTCAACTCAGCTCGCAAGTTGATCGATCGTTGTTTAAAAGACGATATAGGGTTTCTTGCCGGCTCAGACAGGTGGAGATGTTGCCAAAAGGAGGAAATGACTGAATGCAAGTCCTGGTCCCTTGTCACCAAGCGAGGCCCGAAAGCAAGGAAGTTGGCACCGTAGGGCAAATGGCATGCGCAATCCCGATCGAAATCGACAGCACAACGGGCCCAGAACAGGATGGAACGACCAGGGAAAAGCCAGCAAGCCAGGCACACACGGTCACCAGCAGGCATATGGCCGGCCCAGGAACCGTCTTCTGTTGTCGGTCTGCGTCGCATGTGAGGCTAGAGCCTAGAGGTAGGAGAGGGGATAGACTGATCGATTGGGATCGGGGCTGGTTGAAAAAAAATAAAAATAAAAATACAAGACTGCTTCAGGTCATTAAATGGATAATAGAATGGGGATAAGCGACCAGGGGTGTACGATACACAGCAAATGAGAGGAGGGGCCTTGGAGTGCAAGAGAGAGAAAAAATTATGTGTAAAAGGCGGAAAACTTGGCTGCGCATCACCCACTCAGACCATGTCACTCGTTCGTAAACTGTCGGTCTCGGAAGCAGAAAACTCTTGGTCAATTTTGTCAGGAAGCCGAGAATGCAGGGTAGTTCGGCTCGAATGTCTATGAAGGCAAAATGACATGGACATCCAATAATGCTGTTATCACGACAGCCCCTACCGATACAGAAAGGTACGGGAAGTTGAGAGTTTAGAGATTACCATCGTGCGTCGAGTCCCCTCTCCCTCTCCCTCTTCCGCGGGAGCCTTTTTTTTTTTTTTTTTTTTTTTTTTTGAGAAGTACCTAGACAATAAGCCCCGGAAGAGGCCCCAGAGTGTGAGAGCGAAAACAGAGAAGGAGAGGGGAAAGGAGGAGAGTCCACACATACCCCACCCCGGGGTGCGTAGCCGCCCGCCGCGAAGACTCGGGGAGCTACCCTGCAGAGAGAATTGGAACTGGAACCGCTGAGCAAGGGGTGCTCGTAATAACGAAGAGAGAGAGGCACCTCTCCTGGAGTGAGTGAGAGTGAGAGTGGCCCTGATGAGGGGACTTGGGGGTCGCCAAGGGGGGGTGGTCTGAAGGGGGTGTCGCACACGGTGGCTACCTCACGACCGGACCTTCCACGCTGTGGCTCCGGCCTTTCCTTGCCAGGGTACGTACTTTCTCTTCGCACTCATTCTCGACCCCTGCCCGAATCAAGAAGGCTGTCAGGTACGTACAGGTGCGCCACTGCCTGCTGTCGTTGTCGCCGCTGGGGGGGGAAGACACATACTGACACCCTGACTTCAGTCTCCAGGCACATTGAGGTAAACCCAGGACCTACCTGCCTCACTGAGGTGAGGTACCTCTTTTTGCTGAGGTGCGTGAAGGTACCTCATCTCACTACAGAGAGGTCCGGTACCTCAACCCACGTACCTTTTGTGGCATCCCAGACAGCGACCACAAGGTGCCAAAGGTGCGCAATTCTCTTTCCCATGCCCCATGCTCATCTCTGGTCTACCCTATACCCAATTCTTTTCCCCTCTCCAAACACTCCCATACACTCCTCCACCCCATTCAGCTTTCTGCACACTCCTTCCCTTTCCCTCCATCCATGCCGACCGGCCCAGGTCCCCTCGTTGAGATACTTTGCTTCGGCCCACCCCCCTCTGCCCGCTGACCTCCCGAGCTTTCTACCTCCTCTCTGCCTCGATCCGCATCTCTCTCCTGGCTGGTATAATACTTCACTTGCGCCTCACCCTCCTGCGGCTTGATTAGCTGCACCACTACCTCTTACTCTCTCTTCACCAATTGCCCAGCCTCACCTCACATCAACTTTCCGGATCCTTTCCAAATACTACTTTATACAGGCCGACCATCCCAGGCACGACCACATCGTCAACAACCTCTCTACATTAATCACTAGTGGGACACAGTAGGGCCTCGTCGCCAAAAACAACACAGACTTGATACCTCTTTTATTCGATCAAAGAATACACAAAGGAACAATATTCCACCTCGAGTCAATCACAGCTCCTCAACCCGGATATATGTCCAATCTCTCCAAAATGCATGCCCGAGATGCTACCGGCCGCCAGGTCTCTCTCCTGAACGACGAGCCTATCGCCCAACCCGCCCACCAAAGAATGGACTTCCGCACAGTCAACCAGGTCATCTCACAACCCTTCCACCCGGCACCACGAAGCAACTCTTCCTCACCTCACACTCCTGAGCTCCTCCGCTCCGACTCTTACGACTCCAACGCGAGCAACGATCCTCTTTCGCCCATGACTCCTACCTCGTATGACCCTTCTAGAGTAGGCGCATTCCCTGGCCAACCCATGTACGACGACTACGACATGCCCGCAAAGCGCCCTGCGTACGCGAACAATAGCCGTGCAGCTTCGTATGAGGAGGACAGCTCAGCAACATCACCCTTGCCGGAACGCCCGGGCAAGAGATACCCTTGCCGCTACCGCGACAGCCACGGATGCGAGAAGACCTTCACCACTTCAGGTCATGCCTCTCGTCACTCCAAGATCCACACTGCCGAGAAGGCTGTTCAATGCACTTTCCACGGCTGCCAAAAGAAGTTCACCAGAGCGGACAACATGAAGCAGCATCTCGAGACTCACTACAAGGACAAGTCTCGCTCCTCCACCTCCGCGAAGGCTTCACGTCCCTCAATGGGCGGTCTATCAGCATCCGGACGCAGGTCCTCTTCATCATCCGTTAGGGCCGCTGCCGCCAGCAACCGTGCTTCCCGCGACCAGCCCATGTGGGAGGGCGAGTCTCCTTACGGATATCCTCCCGGCCAAGCTCCTCTCCCATCCCCCGCTGCTAGCGGCGCATGGGATCTTCGCGGCCTGCACATGCCGCTTGTAAGCCGCCCCAGCGCTGCAAGAACACCCAGCAGCGGCCTGGACGCGCTGGCTATGGCTGTCGCTTGCCAAGAAGGTGCATAGAGTTTTGTTGGGATCAGAACGATTGCATGTCTCTTCTATCTCTCCCTCTTGGGCAGTTTCAACACTTATACCCGGTGGACTCTTGCAGCGTGTCCTATATAATACCCCATCATTCTCTATTTCTTTCGGCCGTTCCTATGGCCAACGGTGTGGAGAACTTCGCACGGTGGCTCTCGATTGTGACGGGTGATTAACCCCTCGCATTGAGGAGTCTTTCCTCTCCCACGTTTCCTTCTTTTCTAGTTTTTAGTTGATTTTATGTTGTCATTCGGAGTGATAGAGGGTCGCAAAGCATACGAATGGCGTACCTGCACATACACGGAAGGGAAACAAGGCAACAAAAATGGCGCGGCGTTATATATCACGTTTTGTTTTTGAACCGCGGAGGTTTTCAACCCGGGGGGCGGATTTCTTCTCTACACGGCGTTGGTTTCTTCACGGTTTCGTACACATACCCGAATCCTCGATTCAATCAGTACCGAGGGGCAGACGCATCACTGCGATTGTTTGTTTTAAGATGAGGAAAAAGGCTATTCCTGGTTAGGAATGGGATACATATACACGAGGTTTCCCAGACAGGCTCTCTTTTTGGAAGAAAACTGGGATGATGAGGATGCTGGAAAGTTGGAGAGTGAGTTTTCATGGATGGGCGCGCGGATTCTAGATACCAGCTGCGCCCAAGACCGGGGGTGGACGATCTTTCTCATAGACCACTTACACACATGAGTGGATGGGAAGTTGGGAGTCCGTCCCAATGTCGATATCACTCCCACTGCCTGTCGTCTTGGTTTATAGCCGACGGCGAGGTCAAAAAAAAAAAAAAAGAAATACAAACACACGTTGAACAAGCATGTTCACTTCTGCCCTCTTCATTCGCTGTCTTTACGTGAGTAGAGTCACCAAAGTGGCTGGCTAACCCAACCATCACGATGTTCTTCGAAACATCACGAGAGAAGTTCCCAAGAAGGCATTTTTGTCTCACCATCGTGTCTCTGTGCCACGCAGCTGGTAAACGAGAAGGCAAAGAAAGACAAAAAAAAAACAAAACACATCAAAATTCCCACGATGCATTCCAACCCACCGCCTAGCTGTTTGAGCCTACACGGCATGGGCAAGACATACCAGAATCCGCGCGGCCCCCAAGCAAAATTCCCCCATTTTCCCACGCTGATGAGCCTTTGTGATCCCGATCAGACGGTTAAAGACAAATTCCAGAGGTTCGTTCAGTCCTGTCTTCCCGTGCGTGTCTCTCGTTCTCCATCCCAAGTCCGGCATAGGAGAGATGCCTATCTCAACGGAGTACAGGGATGTTTGTCTGGGAAGAGGAGGGGGGTGGCGGTTGGGGAGAAATTCTCTAGCATTGCATGTATGTGTTTTGAACTTCGACGTTCCTAGGTGTTCGGGGGCTGTCATGCCACGCCGCATTGCCCATCCCGTCGGATCCCAAGCAAGCAGCAGCAGCAGCAACGATTTGAAGATCTCGATCTACTGTTTTTCTTTTCTTTCTTACCTTTCTGTCCTTGCTTCTCCTCGCGATTTTTTTTTTTTTTTGGGTCCTTTGAAACATGGACAAGAACCACCACAGCAACTAACTCTACTTGACCTCCTCGGCCCGAACATGGCATCCAATGCGTACGGATATGTCTCTATTTTCGGGCAGCTTGCCCATCCCGAATTGCATGGCGGTTTTCGTATCGAAATCACTATATTGCGTTGAGCGCGTGCTTGGGGCACATTGCGCGTATTGTGTAGTTAAAAAGTGTACCGTATCGTGTGATTTCCCTTGAAAGCGTGATCCCGTTAAGGTCGATCTTTTGCGCCTGTAAAGCCGGAAAAAAACCACCACATGTCTCTATTTTCTGCCTCCTCTACCACCTCTTTACTTTTCCCCCTTCCGCTTTCTGTCTTCTACACACCCCGGAGACAAGGCACCGTCTACCTCAAGCCTGCATCTCCCGTTGGAATGGAACGAGGCGTGAATGGTAACCCGGATCGGTCCACCTGTTGTTGCCTGGGATATTGTGGACGCTGTCAAGTAAAACGACGCAGGCCACTTACCCGCTCGCCGCTGGAATGTAAGTTGGAACATCCCACGCTCGTTGGCCGGTATACGCTAGATCGCTGCGCAAACGGTTTCCTTCCCACGAGGTCTGCGGGGGTGTGCGGTGAGGCTAGGGCGTATGAGCACATGGGCGTCTTTTGCTCTGGCTGATGGACTGTTTAAGTGGTCTTGAGGGCGGCTCAATTCGGTGGATGGTTTCGTCTTTCCATTAAGTCTATCTTGTAGCCCTTTGAGCCCCGCCTCCGGTGTTGGCACCTCTAATTATCCGTCTGTCTCAACCCAGAACTATTGCGCCAGCCCCATACGCCAGTGCCTTTCATCATCGGAGCAAACCTGTGCAACATCAACAGCTCATCGCGATCGTTGAGAAACCGACGGCTGCCCCTTGACACGAGCTGAAGACTACTGCTGTTTCCAGAGTTCCTCCTTCTCTGTGCAGAGTCTTGCCATCTCATACTGCTCGTCCGTTTGACAGACCAGTGTACGACACTTGGCTCTGTTCTTACCGACTTCCTGCACCGTATCGACAATCTTCCTGCTGTTGAGCTCGTCGTCGATGGTGAAGCCAAGGCAGGTACACTGTTCTACGACGCGTTTCCGTAGCTTATCGCTCTTCTCGCCGATGCCACCGGCAAAGACCAATGCATCCACATCGCCATGAAGGGCGACAAAGTAGGAGCCGATGAAGGCGCATATCCTGTCAACAAAAATTTCGAACGCGAGTCTGTGCGTAGGCTCGTCCGAAGAAGCAATGACACCGAAGTTGGTCGTTCCTGTCAGGGCCTTCCATCCGCTTTGTTTGTTGAGAATTTCTTCAGCCTCGGTAAGATGCAACTTTGACGTTGAATTAGGGGAGAGCTTTCCGACGTCACTCGCGTAGTGAAAGACGAGACTGTGCGCACACACAAGTTAGCTAGCTGCTAAACACGCGCAACGAACGTTGGCTACGATTTACCTCGGATCTACATTCCCGCTTCTCGTAGCCCCGGGCAAGCCGGCAACGGGCGTCAATCCCATGCTTGTATCCCAACTCTGGCCGTTTCGGATGGCGCAAGCGCTTGCACCACTCCCCAGATGAAGAGCGATGATGTTCAAGTCTTTGGTCTCCTTACCGAGGAACTCGGCGACGGACCGAGTGATAAAGGAGTAGCTGACGCCATGAAATCCGAACTTTCTGAGGTGGTTCTTTTTAGCTATTTCTTGGTTGATGGGGTACGTGCGGACGTGATCGGGGATGGTGGAGTGGAACTGTGTGTCAAAGCATGCAACGTTGACAGCGTCGGGCAGCTGCTCCACGCAAGAGTTTACGATATCAAGGGCCGGGCCGTTATGCAGCGGGGCAAGGTCGCTGAGCTCCTCTAGGTGATGATATGTGTCCTGGGTGATAACTTGGGAGCACGGATAGTCGCCTCCATGCACGATGCGGTGACATGTCAAGGCAATATCGGCCTTTTGCTTGATCTCGGGCAATTCTGCGTCATCAATCAGGGTCTTTAGAAGCACCTTGAAAGCATCATCTTGTGTAGACACCTTATCCTCCAGATCCTCGTTCTTCTTGACTTCAACGCCGCCGCGGGTGTACGATACCTGAGCCGGTGGAGCCGTCAGACCACTGATAGATGTCTCTGCAATCTGGCGGGGTGACTGCTTTGGCTCGGCTGAGTACACCGAGATTTTGACAGAGCTTGAACCCGCGTTAATGGCAAGGATAACCTTCATCGTGGATAGGATCTGGATGTGCAGTGGTGGTCTGCAGTAAGAACGGAGAGTTCGTCTCGAATGCCTTTCAAAACCGAGAATCGGCAGCAGGATGTGGTCGATCGGCGTGTTATGCAACCCACAGTTGGGTCCGTTGGCTCGGTCGATGAAAAATGAATCGACCACCTGATGGTGGTGTCTCGTATTAGACAATTGAGAATCAATGTGTTGAATTTAGGACGCAGTTGGACGAGACAGGTCAAGATACGACGAGCTGAATTGGGCGACATCGTAAGCTTTTAAGAAGGGCATCATCAGTAGACGTCGGCGGTGGAATGGTCAAGAGCCGAAGTGGGCGGTGTCGCCCTGGGCACCATGATCTGAGGTTCTTCTCGCTGCAAACGCCCGCCTTGGCCGGGTGTGGTGACGTTCCATGGTGCTATTGGACTTCTGGGGGCGGGGGTCTGCTGGGAGCTGGCAGCTACGGAACCCCGCGCCGTGCCTTGTCACCCCACCAGATAGCGCAGAAGTGGAGGCTCTGTGGGGCCTGTCCAACCTGTCAACGCCCGGACCCGGGAACCCAAAGCGGCGCCTTCTAGCCATGCAAATAACACACCACTTTTTGGAGTTGCCTGATGCAATACACCAAGCCCAGTTGCGAGCTCTTGCGTGGAACCATAACCCACCATCGCGCACTCCGTTGTGATGTCGATATTCCGCGAGCTGGGTGTCGATCAGGATTCGTTCCATCAGGATTCTGTGCAGCGTTACACCTCATAGGTATCTTCCCTTCTTGTGGATGACGGAAGTTGCAGAATAAGCCAGGTCAAACCCGAAGAGACGAGTCAGTCAATGGCAGCCCGACTCCTCTTATCCACTTGTTGTTCTGTGGCCTGAAACGGCTGCAGTCGAAGTTTGTCGTCGATCGAGGAGCCGTTCAAGCAGCCGAGTCAGACTCATAAGGATCTGGGGGCTCCACCACTGGCTCCAAGCCTCGAGAGATATCAGGGGACGGCAGTTCGGACATTTCTCCAGGAAGCATTTCCGGCGATGGCAGCTCAACATGGTGGGCAGGAAAAGGTATGCCGTGAAACTCGCTGTCGGAGCTGTGCGCTACGACCCAACTCTCCAAAAACCGAAGGTAATCTATTCCGTGTAAGTCAAATGTCCATATCCCTTTTCAAGGTGGGGTAGCAAGGGTGTGATAATTTCGCAACGAGCCGCTCAATGCCTGCTAAGAAGTGGTTCGCCATACCTTCACGTTTACTGAACTGTACGCCTATATAGCGAATATTCAGTGTGCCCGACGGTGCTCCGTCAGAAGTCGATGGGCCCCCTTGAGAACCGGAACGCACGCGGGGACGCATTCGTTGTGCCAGGTTGAAGCGTGAGCGGGAACTGCTGTTATCGGGAGCGCTGCTGCGTCGACTTCCGCGAACTGTCAAGCGGACCTGGCGGTGTCGATCGTCGCGGTTACGCAGTTCGCCCTCAAAATTGTGGATTTCGTATTCTCGATATTGCCGGCCACTCGCACGATTTGCAAGAACGGTCAGCGAGTGGTAAGTCGAGTATCGGTCCCTCCAGAGTTTGAGCCTCTGTACCAATCCCATGCCCCTAATATTACCAAAGCCGTCCGTTCTTCCGTGCTGATCGGACCAGACGACGTCAACATCGTAGTAGTCAACCAAGTCTTTCCGACGAATATCTCCCTGGAAGCGTATAGAGCTCTCCACGGTGGTGAACTCGTACTTGACCTCGGTAAGATGGTCATGAACCACCACACCTTCGCCGGTAGTGTATCTGACTCTATGTGGCTCGCGAAAGCTGACAAAAAGCTCGAGTTCGCAAGAATCTGTGTATGGACGATGACGGGCGTGCAAGGTATGAGGAAAGATGTCGGCGGGCACATCGGACGGAACTAAACTATGGTCAGAATGATGGCCCCTGGCTCGGATGATTGATGCGGGGGATGAGGTACGGAAGTGTTCAAGAAGCTCGCTCTGGTAGCTGCACTGCCATAGTACGCGACGCTGCTCGGAGCCGACAACCTCCCAAGGGCCAAGATAAACCGTGCGCTCGTTGGGGGTATTCTCAAAGAGGGTTCTGAAGATCAACAAGAGTCAGAAAGGGGCAAAGACTACTTTCGAGATGTATGGTTACGGAGATTTGGAAAGAGGGGCTTCGAATCGAGTAGTAGAAAAATGGTACATAGTTGCTTGATAGCCTGGAGGTCCAAGATCTAGAGGATGAAGAGAGGCGTGCGGTGCTGAGGCCTCGGAGGTGAGAGCCGATATCGTCGAGGCGCCTGACGTTGGTGTCCAGGTCGAGTCAATGGGGCTTGCGTATGGCTGGCCGTAGGAAGGGGGCCGGCCAAGGGAGGAGGAGGTAAAAGACGAGCCGGAGGAAGACGAGGCGGCCATGCTTGAAAGGCCTTGGCCTAGTTCTTGTCTCGGAGCCTTGTCAACAAATCAATAAAAGGCTGCGGGGAGTTGAGATGGCAATCATGGCATGGTGTTGGAGATTTGAGTATATGGCCGATTCGTCTGGCGGTTCGAAATCGTGTGGTCGTCAGGAGGGTAAGCGCGCTTAGATCTCGGGACGGATGCATTCAAACGGCGGGAGGATGCGACGGCGAGAAGGTATACGGGTGCCAATTCCTCGCTCGAGGTAGCGATGGTCCTGGAGCTTTGCACGGGGCGAAGGGGCGACAGGCGCTGCACCTAGCATCAAACTAATGTTGGGAAAGGACGATAAGGCGGATGGCTGTGTCGCAGACGGAGAAGGAACGAGGGGCGCCGAGGCAAGTGACGGCCGGCAGGGTGCAAGCTTGATATTTCTGAGATAGTACGGATAGTGGCGCCTAAGAGGTCGGGTACCGTTAGAGAAATCTAATAGCCAAGCCGTCAGCAAAGCAGGTGCCAATACCAGTGCCGGGAACGGGGCCGGTGGAGGTTGTGACCTGGCACAAGACTAGCACGGCGCCGTGGTAAAGCGAGGCTTGATGTTGGAGAAGAGTTAAGTACCTTGGGTAATTGAGTTGGTATGGTTGAAGCAGACAAAGACGCGGCTTCCGAAAGTCAAGCGAGGATGGGGGACGATTTGACGGACGGAGCGGGGTCACAATATGTTGGTGGTGAAGGGCCGGGTGCGGAGTCAGATGGCAGACGAGGGGGGATCCCGTCTGTTGGCGGGATGGACTTTGGTAGATGAAGGGCAGGCAAATAAGGGGGAAGGACGTTCGGAACAGTACCTTACCTTACTGCGACGGGATGCCTAGCATGCAGTAAGGTAGGAGGGAAATGGGAATACCACAGGGTCCCGGGTGCGGACGAGGATCCGAAGAATTGGTCGGGTACCGCCGTACCGGAGACTAAAATTGTCAACGGTCCGCCGGTAAACTGTCTCGCTTACCTCAACCAATTGTGTAGGCTTCAACCGTAACTCTCTCTTTCACCCATCTGCCCTACCTACCTAGTTTATGCACCCATGGCCAGGTACTCAGTCTCAGAGCAACATGAAGCATGCTCCGGTCTAGCATTTGCGATGCAGCGTACCCAAGGTAAATGAGTGCTACGTTGTACCACGGGAAGGAACCCTATCTTCGGTATCGGTACAGAGTACCTACAGTAGATACCTTCCCTACCAAAGGTAAGGTAGACAATGGGATTTACGGATGGGGATACCGCGAGATGGATCGAGTATTGAAGTACTGCGTAGGTGGGGTTGGACGTACCAAATCCAGTTCAAGGTGCCCGCCGCCGTCAGGTTGGGTCGGCCAATGACAGCGCCTGAAGCGACGGCATGCTCAAGCGACTGGTACTGGGAATTCCCGTCATGCTCTCAGCTCTGTGCCCACCTACATGGCCCATGCCCCTACTGAACTATTCTGGTCCAGTCTAGTCTGTTCCTGCTGCCACCATGTCCGCTGCCAGTAGGCTGCGCACCTGCTCAACGCTCAACATGATGGCTCCATGTACGGGCGTAACGGATCGAGTTCTTGCAGTCCATAGTCACACTGTCAGAAGCCTGAGGACTTAGTGTCTGTCAGGCCAAGTTTGGGGATCACGATGTTCAGCGAGGCAATGCATATGGTGCGTGCTTAGATAGCTCTAGGGTGCGACATCTCCCTGCCCGTCTCACGTTAACCTAAGCCCAAGGTAGCTTTCTTTGACGCCGGAGCATGCATGTTCACTCACTATCGATGTTCAACTACCTCATCCCGAGGATATGGCCAGTCCTGGTCAGTTAGACATAGCACTGGGCTCGGTTGAGAGACGCAATATAGACTATTGACAGCCTCTGGACGAATACGGCCACATTGGTTGGTTGCTAATAGGTGGGGGTCATTGTCAATGGAAAGTTGCTTACCTTACCTTGATTGAACCAGGGGATTCTGTCAAGATTTGCCGCAACCTTTTTCTTTCCTCGCCGAAAATCAGAATCCAAGCCTGCGGTTTCCTACCTTACCTAGGTACCTACTCCGTACTCACTTAGTCTTTTCAGCGCTTGGCAGCCCTCGGTCAGCCTGCTCTGTGGTTAGCGTCCTGTCCTGTCCTGTCCTGTCAACCTTACCTTCTTACTCAACGTTCCTTGCTCGGCTTCACTCTTTCTTCATTTGATCACCTTAGGACTGAGTTGCTCCCGAGTGTTCCTTCAGGCTCTCTTCCCATTTTTTCCGCACCGTCATTTATGACTCCTACTCGACAAAATCAACTCTTTACACTCAACCAACTCAATGGCCTTTTGTCAACTACGTTTGCGATTAAGATACCCTTGCTTGTAGATGGGTCCCGCTCACTGCGACCCATACTTCCCCCTCCCCAATCCGACTATCCGACCTCTCCTGCATCTACACAGTAAGCATAACACGCGCTGCTGCGTGAGCCTGTCTCGCCTCATACTCTGGTAGCGCAGCACTTATCAATTCAAGGGTTGACTGTGTATTATAGCTACTGCCCCGTATCACAAGTCTCACTTCGCTCAACGAAGCCGTGCCTCCCTATTCTCATCCACCGATCGTAGATAGTGAATCACCTCGAGAAAGTCGAGCGGCAGCCATGTCGGCTTTGCCCGACCCTCTCGTGAGAAGAAACCGGGGCTACTTAGGCAGTGACAGCTCCGCCTTGTCCGCTCGCGATATTCAGGTACGTTCACTTACCGATTTCGTCCCGTCTCTGGTTTCCTGTTCCTACGCCACCACTCGCCTCGGTGCGCCTTTAGCTCTTACTTAGCCTCATCCCGACACCTTGACAGCTGCTTCGATCCTTCATCGCATCTTACATCGGACGTTAGCTCATCATTTTTCCAGGACCGCAGTCAGTTGCGTTATGAGCTCGACCTCAACTCGTGGAACCTGCGTATTTGGGGCGTAGCCGCATCGGGTTTTCTAACAGATTCGTGAGCTATCCTCTCAATGCTCTCACCTAGAATGTGATCATTTAACAGCAGTACATTGACTATATTGCGTAGCTACAACCTCTTTTCCACAAATGTTATTCTTGCCTCCATAGCATTTGTATACTGGCCTTCACCCGGCGAAAGATGGCAAGGGCTGCTCATCAACTTCTTCACTCTTCTGGGATCCGTGATTGGTCAATTGCTCTTTGGCTTTCTGGCCGACTTTTATGGACGAACACGCCTTTATGGCATTGAGCTTGTACTTGTCATTGTGTCGACAATTGGTGTTGCCACTAGCAGCTATGGCTTCGATGACATGAGCTTCTTGGCTCTTTTCATCTGGGTGAGTTACTACCGCCGGTTTCACTTCTCTTCTCCACTCTCCGTTGAGGATCTTCTCAGCTGACATCTGGAACTCTTATAGTGGCGCTTCGTGATGGGTATCGGTGAGCAACCAAGTTCGGCCGTTCCGTTGATTCGGCTCGAACAACCACGACTAACTCAAGAACAAAAGGCATCGGTGCCGAGTATCCCCTTAGCGCAGTCATAACCTCAGAATGGTCGAGCACTCAGTCCAGGGGAACTATGATCTCTTCTGTCAGTCAGCGAGTAACTTTTAAGTCCTAGGACCTCACTACTAACCAAAAGTGTTAGACATTCATGATGCAGCCCATAGGCCAAGCTCTTGCCCAACTTGTCGGCCTCTGGGTTCTCGTCGGTCGTGACAAAAGCGAGGGCCTACAAGCCATGCAGTGTGGCCTCGACACGAAATATGATAGGGAATGTCGCCGCGCCGTCGATGGCATTTGGCGCATCGTCATCGGCTCTGGCGCCGTCCCCGCTCTTTTAGCCATCATTTTCCGGTTCTTTTTGTTCGACTGCGGATTATACAGTCTCGAGGTCAGGAACAAGCCCGGTATCGCCTTGAGAAACACGCAGAGAGTATACGGCGCTCCTGCTGGCGCGACAGCCGGCTACCCCATGACCCCTCAAGATGGGATGCAACCAACCAACTCACAACAGCCTATGCCCATCCAATTTTCTAAGCAGGATCTTTACAGGTACTTCATCGAAGACGGAAATTGGTACTACCTACTAGGTGAGCTCTTCGCCCAATTCTCTACGGGTTGAATTACGAGACATCGTCTTGGGTCTTGAGAGTTCACAGTTGTGGCCTCTTGTGTTTGACAGCACACATATACTAACCATGACGCAGGCACCGCTGCAACATGGTTTTTCCTTGATGTAAGCTTCTATGGTCTCAGTCTTGATAATAGAGGGACTCTGTCAGACATGTGGGCGACCACGGGACCGACGCCCATCGACGACCGGCTACCGTGCTGGAACTCCAAGTTTCCTGACGGCAACGCAACCGCACGACTATGGAGCCAGACCGGCCTTCCGGTCTGGCAGACGGACGCAACTCTACCTTGCAACACCATCTATGATGTGCTTCTGGAACAGGCTAAGCAGTATTTGTTGACTGTGTCCATCGCCTCGATCGCCGGCAGTGCCTGTTTTGTCGTCGCTGCCAATAGGATCCCGAGAAGACTTTGGCTCACAGTTTCCTTTTTCGTTCTGGCTATACTATTTGTCATTACGGGTTGTGTATACTATGGCGTCAACAGAACCCCTGGAGCGCCGGCGACTGTCGTATTTGTGGCGCTATGCCACTTCATGTTCAACTTTGGTACGTGTCTTCTCGATTGCTCACATGCCGGCAGCAACTAACAGATGGTTTTTTGTTCCTCCAGGGGCAAACACCCTGACCTTCATCATCCCAGCGGAAATCTTCCCAACCTGTTACCGCTGCACCTGCCACGGCATCTCCGCCGCCGCCGGAAAGCTGGGTAGCATCGTGGCCCTCCTCGTCGTGTATGGCATCAACTCGTCCTACACCGCCGTCAATCGGCAGGGACTCATCTTTTTGCTCTTTGGCTCCTTTGTCGCCGTCGGCGCCGTCTTCTCTTGGGCCTATCTGCCCGACTCCCAGCGGTGGGTCATTGACGAGGACACCGGGCGGCGCGTGCTGGAGCAGAAAACGCTCGAGGAGCTGGGAGAGGGGCGTGAGAGGGCGAGGCAACTAGGCGAGGTGATTACTGTCAAGGAAAAGTGGCATGATCTGAAGAGGAGGAGGGTGTCGCCTTCGCCTTCGCAGGCAACGAATCCGTAAGAAGAATGTTTTGAACAGTTGGGGATTAAACCATCTTTCAGGATACCTAGGATGAATAGTCTGGTTCGAATAATTTGGCTTGAGGGCAGTGGAAATCTTGACCTCTTTTTTTTCGGCCAATCCACATACATAATCATTGTGATCTGTTTCACTACGCACCATCCTTCTCGTCCCCCAAGTAGTTATGTTCACGCTTATCACCCATCCACCAAGCAAAAACTTCCTCCACAAACGGTATTCAAATGCTCAGCTGTCCATCCGGATCAAGAGCCACCTGCAAAAACTCCACAGTCTCAGCATACACAGCTTTCCCGCTCGTCGTAGCCTGTACGTGCACGTTGCTCTCGAGCGCGTCAAGCCACTTCGCCCAGCGCAAACCCGGCGCGGGCGCAGGCCACCCGCACATCGGCTGCAGGACGCGCGAGAGACGGACGGCAAAGGGCGCAAAGTGTACGTCAACGAGGGACATTGTGTTGCCCAGAAAGAACGGTCCTTCCTCGTCGGCGGCGAGAACGAGGTCCTTGATCGCGTTTTGGAGGCGCTCAATGTACTGCGGTCGCAGGGTCGGATCAGGGCTGCGGAGGAGGCGGTAGAATGCTGGGGCGAGACGGGTGTTTATCTAAGGTTGGATACTCTGTGTTAGGACTATGATGGTGCTGATGCTTGCCTAGAAGACAAGGGAGGGAGTATGACTAACATGACCTATCCATTGTCGACAATTTGCGCGGAGCTTTACGTCGGATGGGAAGAGTGGGATGGTACTGTCCATGTCTTCGAGCTGTATAGCCGGCAATGTTGCGAATGATTAACAAAGAGGGAGTTCGATGAGGAAGGGGGCAAGCGCATCTGCGGAGGAGTTTAGACTGACATATTCCAATATCACGCCGCTGTCGGCACAAGCCCAGTCGCCCTGCCGTATCGCAGGGACGGTTCCCCTGGGATTTGCTTCCAGCAGCGGTTGCGATGCGGCCACCTTGTAGGGATCTTCTTCGCAGTACTGGTACGCTAGGCCCTTTGCTTCGAGTGCGATCCAGACGCTCTGAGAAAAGGGGCTGAAGGGAGGGAGGTAATTAGATTGATATATGAGAGACAGATGGAGAGTTCTGCCAGAGAAAGGACGAACCAGTAACATGCGGAATACAGCTTCAGATCGCTCTCTTTCTCATGCTTCTTGATGGTCCAGTGAGCTCGGCCCGTTGCCTTTCTAGGCCCATCATTCTATTTCAGCGACATGGTATCAGTTTCTGGGGAGGCATCTTCACTATCAGCGTAATGTAAGTAACCCTCACCTTGGCTGCATCGGTCTTATGCTTAGCAAGATACCGCTGTATACTATTCTTCTTCACCTCGTCGCTCTTGGCTAGGGTATGCTGATGCGGTCCAGGGATGCCGCTGACGCTGATGTGGCCATTAACCCGCTGAATTGTCCAAAACTTCTGCCCGGGCGCGGGCAAGTTGTTCGGCGTGGCGGGCGCGACCCTCAGCTCCCTCTCCCCGGGCGGCGCGAGCACGGTGTGCGCCCCGTTGAGCGCCTGGCCGCCGTTCAGAGGCACGTAGGTGCCGTCGTCGACGTCGTGGAGGGTGGCGCCCGGGAAATACTCTGTGATCTTGATCTTGACGTCGCACAGGTTGAGCTTGCGCGAGATGCGGTTGCGGCGCTTCTTGGTCGGGTCGTCGGACTTTTTGGTGCCTGGAGGGCGGCCCTTGAGGCGGCAGTCCCAGTAGTGCGAGATGAAGGGCTTCTTCTTGTAGTTTTGGGTCGAGCGGTGGGAGTAGACATTGTCTACGTGTGGAAAGTAGGTTTCGAATCTTTTGACATGGTTAGACAATGGTACCTTGGGGTTGTTGGGCAGTGCTGCTGCAGCTGCGGCTGGAGTAGGGGAATAACGGACTGCTCATGAGTGAGAATGATGAGGCCATCTGCGTCAAACAGCTTCTGCCGCCACTCATCGAGGTTCGGGGGGTCGAGGACCCATTTTGTGCTCAAAAGACTGCCGTGTGGCCTCCATCCGGGGGTAGTGGTACCGTCGATAGGGATGAATCCGGCGGGCCCGACAAGAGACTCGCCCGTCTCAATCGTAATGGCTTCTGGCATTGCAAGGCCCGGCGCCAAAATACCAAACTGGCCATGCTGAACTGGCGATGGCTCCATCACGGGGCCATGGACTAACCGGTGTGAAATATTGGACGGTGACGGGCCCGTTGGTCCAAAACCACTGCCACCGACACCAGGCACTGCTACAGCATGCTGCTGCTCAGTTTGCCCGTCTGCGGCAGAAGTTATGTGTACATCCTGATCTCGTGAGAGTTCGGCATGAAATACCGATTGGTGGGCCTCCATCCCAGACATGTCGATGGAAGACCCGTTGTTAGTAGGGGGGCCGGAGCCGGGGCGGAAGTGGGTTACGGCACCGGCATCGGCACCGGTAGCAAAAGGCGGAGGTGGCGGTGGCGGCTGCTGTAGCTGCTGGGCAGCTGGGTGGAGACTATGCGGAGGGATGGTCTCGCCCCTGCTCGCTGGAGAGACTTCAAACGGCGAGGACGGACCTGCTGGCATTTGACGCACGCGGGTGGGTGTTCAAAAAGATGCGGCGTGTTGCTGCTTTAATGCGTCGTGCCTTCGTCGACGCCGCAGTGGTTGGGGAAAAGTGGATGACGAGTGTTGGTCGACGTTGGGTGCCCAGTGGTTTTACCTCAGCAACGTGCGGCCGGGGTGCGGCAAGGCGGCAACTGGTGCACGGGCCCGACGAGCTTTGGCCATCGCAACCACCATCACCAGCACCACGAACGCTACTTCATCTGGGGCTGCCATTTCATGTCTACAGGCACCGTCAAATGTGGTCAGGCAGTCCTCTTCTTGTTAAGTTCTTTTACTTACATGAGATGAGATGGCGTCAAATTTGTTCAAATTGCCTTAGATGGCATCTGACGAAATATCAGTCAATCACACATCAGCCATTCTGTCCGTGGGAGTCGTGTGGTTTATTCATGAGTCCTGCAGTAATCTCAGATCAACGCTCTCAACCGTTTGCCTGCCTCTGCTAGTGCGGTCAGTGAGTCCCGTATTATACACATCCAAGACCGTCGATTTCCATTCGACATCATCTAGTATCAACTGCCGTATTTTGAAACATAAAAAATTATCCAAAATGGCTTCGTGGCCGTGAACTCCTTACTCCGTGACCTGATCAGTCAATTAACAACCGCTCAGTTTGTCGCATCCCACGATGAAAGATCCATTGCATCCATCGGCCCCATATTCATCAGTGATCGAAGTACACCCTCGGCGACAGGCGTCATGCCCGTCTGTCCCTGCAAGTCGCCCCAGCCATTCGGCATTCCAAAATCCGCTCCAGGTGTATCAGGCATAGAAAACCTTTGATTCGGCGTCAGCCCAGTGCGGATGCCAAAACCGCCCGCATCGTTGAAGTAGTTAGTATTTGCGTCTACGCTCCCTCGAGCGTTGTTGTTTGATTGTGTCGTAGCTGCGTTGGCATCGAAAGAGTTCCTCCCGGACCCATCGAGTCCGCCTGCCATAGTCACTCGCGGATCTGAAGCAGTCGAGTTCGGTGTTGGCCGGTTAGACTGGTCACCGTCTGGTGAACCGGACATGTTGTTGTCGCCACTGCTTTCGCTTTGTCCGAATCCAGTAACACGGCCACTGCTTGATCCCGATTTGTCGTACATGGACCCGGAGCTCGGTGTCAATGAGTTTCCATGCAATGGGAGGTTGTTGGTACTGTTTGAACCATACAATAGAGATGCCTCTGCGGACAACCAGCCGCCTGGACCACCGAGATTAGTCGTCGCAGAGGCAGAAATGGGAGCGCTTTCGTCATTCTGGCTAGGCTCAACGATGTTCGGCGCATTGGCGGCATTCCCATCATCATCCACAGTCTTCATGAAGTGACACTCGTTACGGTAGGACATGATACCCTGAACGCCTTCCGGATCGTCACACACAGCACCACTCTTGGCGGTGCCGTTGCCGCTGGCCGAGCCGGGCTGTCAAACGATTAGCACATGTAAAACCACCAAGAAGATTGTTCACTCACGCTTTCACCGCTGCGGGGAAATGCCGTCTTGAGTTTTGGTATTCTCATAGCAAGGGCTTCTAAGTCAACGTCCAACTGCACAAGGAACGATTCTGTGAGAGGGTTCCTTCTCTTTAGTGCGTTCATGGCTGAGAGAAGGAACCTTAATGAGTCGGCTGTTTGGCTATCGTCTGGACGACTCTTGAGATATTGAACAAATACCCTTGCTGCAACGTAAAGACAGAAGGATATAAAGGGGTTCATCTGAGACTTGTTAGTACCTCAGGTCTCACAAGACACTTGCTGGACATACCGCTGAGAGGTCCATGTGTGAGATCATTCTCATGATACTCGCGATCTCGTTTGCCGCTGTAATACAGCGCACCTTGCTTTCTGCACTGACTGAAGCCGGAAGTTTGTTCTTATCTGCCTTGAAGATGGCGGCCTGGTGCAGACAGATTGTCGATGTGTGGATGCTCATATTGGTGAAGACGATGTTAGGGTTGCCCAGACCAATGGGAAGCTTGAGGTGCGACGGCAAACAGAGAGAAGTGTTGAGAAGGATGTTGTCCATGTTGCGGTGCCGCTTCCAGAACTCGCCGTTGAGGTCGTGGTCTCGGTCATCGGGGTCAGGCCGGTGCAAGTGAATCAGGTTGCGGCCAAAGAGGCATGCCATCAGTACGATGCCTCCAAAAGAGGAGAGTTTGCCAGCCCCGGACGGGCTCATGCAGTCTTGCAGCGACTGCGTCTGCTCGGGTCGGCTCATGTCGAAAGACTCCTCGGTACAAGGCAGGTTTGTCATGATGTCCTTTTCATCCACCGTCATCGGCCACCCAGTGCCAATACTTGCGTAGCGATCTTCGCAAAATGCCATCCAAAAGGTACGTCGTCTCTCCTCACGCTCGGTCCAATCCCTTGGCGGTGGAAGACACTGCTTCACGTCCAATCCGGCACCATCGAGACGGTGCAGGCCAATCCTGAGCACAATTTAGCTATCGAGTCCCGGTTGGTAGATATCATAAGCTCACATTTGACACAGGCGAATGGCAGAACCCGTGCTCATCCAAGCTCTCGGGAAGTACATCATCTTGAATTCGTATGAGGCAAGCAGCACATGGGTCTGAGCATGAGCCACAGATATCATGTGCTCGCCATAGCCTTTGATGTAATCTGCCTCGACATACTTACGAGCTCTTTGATAGAACAAGTCTTTGAGGTCAAGGTATTTTTCAGTGATTGAGCACGACAAGGTCCAGATGGCATATCGTAGTGCAACTGGCGGTCGTTGGTTTGGAGCCCTACCGGTCACGTCAGTATGGGTTTAGCCGCTTTCAAACATGGCTAGCTGGATGGGGCCCGTACAAGTTCATGGCTGCTAGATATCTATACTTGTGGATCATAGGCACGGATGGATGAACCTTTTCAAAGAAGATTTGGTGGCTGCGAAGCAACCGTCAGTGAGTACGGTGGCCTTGAGGAGATATCGTGATGATACTGACAGCTCATCGATGGTTTCCTGTGGAGGAAGAGGTTCTTCAAGGCCCAGTCCAATCATTTCCCAAGTGAAGTTGCTTCCGGCGTTGCTCATGCCTATTGACATGCTCGAGTTGAAGTTGAAATCATGCATAGGAGGGGCAGCCGCATTCTGAGCCTGAGGAGACTCGCCGGTGAAGCGCCATCGGTCGACGTCGTGGTCGCCGCCGAGACCAAGAGTGGGATTAGGAATACTGTAACTAGTCGGAGCGGCAGTAGTTCGGCTACGATTCGCTGCAGCTGCGTCCAAGTTGTGAGGTATGTTGGAGGAGGGATTGGATGGCACGGGGGGAGGGTCTTGGGTCTTGAGCAGGGTTTCGACTTGTTCTATACAGGGTGTAAAGACGTTCAGTCAGTCAGGGCGATGGACAGCAACACACGGGGAAAAGAAGAAGACGTGGAACGAGGAAGGCAAAGGTCAAAAAAGAGCAAGGCGCAAAGACGGGAATGCTCACTCAGTCGTTCCTCTAGAGCCTTGACATATCCTCGCTTGGGGCCACTCTTCCTGCGAACCTCATCGTAGGCGCAAGAATGGCCAAGCCTGGCGCAAGTGCTGCAACTGGGCCGCACTCCGTCACACTTCAACTTGCGCTTCCGGCATATCATACATGCTAGGCGCTTCGGCTTGGGAACGTTGCTGTTATCGGCGGCCCCTTCTCGACCATTGGATTCGGCGTCTGGGCTGTGAGGGCGTTTGTGGGAGTTGGCGCCATTTGTATCTGGCGGCGTGGGTGTACTTGAGGACATGATGGAAGGCAAAGTCTCAGCGAATCCAACTACTAATTTAATATCCGCCGATCGTACGGTCGGGCAATCCGAAGGATGATTGTGGACGAAGCAGGGCGATTTCTCTTGTTATCGGAGGGCGAAACCGAACGTAAAGATGCCCTCAATCCATAGGCGCACGCGCGCACAATTACAACGGATACGGCTGCTGACTGTCGTGTTTCGTTCTAGTCGAGGCTCGTCGCACAAAGGGTGAGACGTCGTGGGGCGCTTCGAAATGGGATTGACGTCGAGAAAAGGTTTCTGGGTATTCGTACGGAGTTTGGTGTTGCAGAATATGTCAAGTCGAAAGGGGAAAATGGCAGAGGTCGTCGGTGACTGGTAGTGTAGGCAAAGGTGAAAGAGCGAAGAGGGCGGGCGGAGAATGGGTTATCGGTCGTCGTTGGGGCGGTGGAGAGGAGAGTGGAGGGTACCTAGGCGTACGAAGTAGAGGAGACGGGGAGAAGGAAGCAGTGTCGGGTTCTGTCAGGAGCGCGAGATTTGGGGTTGAGAAGCAAGGATGGATAGAAGCGGAGGATTAGGTGCAGTGGTGCAGCTGAGCGTGAGGTTAGGTGGTAGGTACCAGGCCAACTGCGTAGTATGGTACCTACTCAAGGGCACTTACTGAGGGGCTGGCTGGCCATTAGCATCTCTCATCAGTCCATACCTAGGTAGGACTCCTCAAGTTGCGACTAAGGTACCACCCCATTACTGTGTAGTGCAGGAGACTCGAGCGTCTTGCAGTCAGTCTGCGAGTACAGTAGCGATACGGCCTTGCCGCCATACCCCTTTCAGCCGAGCCCATGATTAATAGGGTACTCCGTATCCCGTACCTTCGATAAAGTCCAAGTACATTATGGACATGGGCCCCTAGCTTTCTGTACCTACCGCAAATGTCCACTCCATCTACTCCGTACCTACATACGCGGTTATGATATGCCTAGCACGATGGACAATCCGTGGACGGTGGACGCCACGAAAACCGTATTGCCTACCTAGGCGTTTGACATTTCGTGGGCACTTTGTTCTAAATCACTTCGAGGCGTGAATAATGAAGTATTCGCGTCTTAATTCTTAGGTGTGTATCCATACAGTAGCGAATGCCCACCACGACTAATCAGCTGGTGAGACACCGAGAAACCCTGCACATATGTATGCCTAGTGGGCAGTGCCGGAAAAGACCCTGCGTGCCTGCGTTGAAAGTGAAAAGCGAGAAACACGAGTCGGATCGGATAGGTACTAGCACAAGCAAGATCGCGAATACGCTTATTGACAATTTGGCACTGAAATCCAGGTCCAATTTCTCACTCACTTTCCCTTGAGACTCGCAGTAGCGGAGCGGAGTAGAAGTGCGGACCGTCAGGCATGTGCTACCTACTTTGGCCTTGGTGTCTATGGATAACTCCAAGTACCGACCATACCGTGTAAAGTACCTCAGGCATAATGGTCAATATTGTTATGTCTCTGTTCACTTGTCACCCTTGAGCTAAATTTCTTCAGGCAGCTGGAAGACAAACTTTGTTCAAGAGTTAACATTTCACTCCCCCTTCCACCCTTCCTCCTTGCCCTACGATGCCGCGACGTTTTCACCGTACGTTAGGTCACATCATGCATGGGAGGAAGTGTGGTAGCCAACGTGTCAACCTACACCACCTCAGCGACCAACGTCCGGCTAAAACCCGGGAGCAGAGCTGGCCGAGGCTTTGGTAAGGTGCCTTAGAGGAGTTCTCACCAGCACTCCTAGGCAAACGTCTGGACGCGCAACTTGCACTCACACTCACACCACAATCTCATGCACCATAGCCACACTGCGCTAGGAGACAACCGCTGCGCTGCCCATGAATCCGGTACACCGTACAGCTGCCCACGACCCCAGCATCTGCCATCCGCCAATGATGATGTCCAAACCCCTCTGCTTTGTACCCAAGGCAGTGATCATCTCATAATTGTAACACAGGATAAAGTAAGGTGAGGGAGGGTGGCATACGCTGCATGTGTAGGTGTAGGTAAGCCCGTAGTAGGTAAGCACGTAGGGTACTTTTCTGCAAGTCGCACCACCCTCTCATCAAATTCCCTTGAGGAGTCTCGATACAAAACTCTCTCTATCTTCCATCTTATTTCTCTGCATCTGGCACTTACATATGTATGGGCTCTGCAAAGACGCGCAGAATACCACGTGCAGAAATGCATCATTCGCATCTCATGTCTTCTCCAGTCTGGATTTCATCCGAGGGCGAGGTCAGGCAATGTCAAATAAGGCGCATGTTTCCCGGCAGGCTATGTATGTGACGAAGAACACAGGCTCCTCGGCCCACATGTTCAAATACACCGTCGTTGGACGTGGAAGTAATGGAGGTCTTTATTGCTGTGCTGCTGTTCTGGGTTCTGCTACTTATCCTGCAGTCAGCTGTCAAAATAGCTTACAACACTTGATAGGGCCGCAATCGTTTCTCTGCCTCCGACTCCCGTTTCTTCCCTAACCGGCGTCAAGTTGGGCCGATCTGACTCCGGCAACAGGCAGTCAAGCTTCTCGGTCTTCCGATCTTGCAGCTCAAGCTACTCTCCCTAGACCCCCATGCCTGAGGTGCCATGTAAAGTCGACACATAACTACCCAGCTTCAAAAATTAGTAGATATGACGCAGGAACCTGTATTTTCCTTTTCGAGATGGTATTTTCGAGACTCTACTCGTATCTATCTCACTGAAGAAATCTACCTACCCGGGGCTGAAAAGGCAATTTCTGCGCCGTAGTAGAGAAGTCCACCTCTTCGGAATGGCGACGTTGTGTCTTGTCACTTCTTCTCTGCATCCACCCCGACGATGCGAAGAACGCCAAGATCACTGTATGCCAGACAATATTTCGTTGGCGCCCAGGCCACAACCGGGCAAGGACCAGCTGTCTTGAAGGTATGGACGTGGTCTCCTGACTCTGCATGTCGAATATCCAGTCCAGAGCCTGGCGATGTAGTCAGCATCTGCGCGTTTCTGGCACCAGGCGACTTACCTTCATCGCTGCCTCCGACCAAGAAGTTACCATCAAAGGTGAAGCCTGTACAACCATTAGACACTGTTCGCAGTTACTAGTATATTTATTCAACTCACTGATAGACCGCACTGGGCCAATCATGCTGGTTATGGTTCGCTGGCAAATCCAGTCTGTCGTGTCCCACAGAGAAATTATGGAATCCGAACCTCCCGTGGCAAGATAACGTCCTGTGGGTTGTAGCTCGGCTGTCAAGCAGGAAGACGTGTGTCCGTTGAGGGTAAACTCCTTTGACTCATCACCATGTTTGAACTGGAAGGCAGGCTTGAAATCGGGATACGTCAAGATCCGTGTTCTTCCCTCGCCGGTTGTCAAGAAGATCGTATCGCCGGCCCAGCCAAAAGCAATCTGGTTGGTCTGACTGGGCTGCTGATGCGACGATATCGGCGTAGACTGTGTTGGTGACAGTACAAAGATATTATCCGTCTGGCAGATTGAGTGTCAGCCGAATGTACCCAAGTAATGCCAAAATCAACGTGGCTGACCTTATTTCCAACGACTAGAGACTGTCCGTCGGGCGCCCATACTAGAGTGAAGGCGTCTCCCAAGCCTCTTATCTCGTTGATGCAAGTCTTGGACCGAACGTCCCAGAATTTGACGACTCCATCGTTGCTTACACTACACAACTCAGCATCCTTGACTGGGTTGAATGCAACCTTTTCAATGGCAGCGGAGTGTCCTTTTAGCTCAGTTGAAAACCGTACGTTTGGCTTCTCCGGATTCCCTACAGAAGTAAGATATGTCAGCCTGCTTGACCCATGGACAAGCGAATCACGTTCATCACGTACAGACGCGTAGCGTTTTGTCCGATGAGCCTGTCGCGACCAAAGTTCCCAATGGATTCCAGGCTATTGATCGTAGCCTGCAAGAATAGTCAGTATCTCCAACTCAAAAGCTCCACAGGGACTGTCCATAGGTATGGGTCATACGTGTGCCCTCTAGAGCTTGAGCTGGGATCGTGGTACGGCTGGCTCTTGAGGTTGGTCAGGAAAGCCGGAAACCTCTCCTTGGAGAGGCTCAGCCTTGTGCGAGGAGGCACCATTATGACGCGCCAGGAACACCTTGTATGATGAGCAGCAATGTGGGTTGAGTACAATCCTAAATGGTACGTGAGGGTCAGTCTGGGAGCGCAACTCGAACAGTGGAGGAGCAAGCTGGAAAATACGATAGTATGCAGTGTGAGTCGACCGCAGTGATCGGAATTCAAGTACACAATACTAATCGATCAGTACATACAGACTGAGTCTCTCAGCAGAACAAAATCAATGCTGTCTAGACTGTACGCTGATTATTGTTGGTCGACGCCAAACCCCAAAATGGACTTCACAATGTTGTCGTTAGTATGCAGGAGCGAATGCGGTATACAAAGTGGATATCTGTACCTACCTAGGTGCTTGGGTACCTTACTCCCCTGTATGAGGTAGGTAGGTAGTATCTCAAGGCACACCTCATTGAGTTCATCTTGCGGCGCCACTGATTATCTAATGATGCTCGGGTAAGGCGGTCCGAACAAAGCGCCTGTAACATGCTGGAGTGCTGCGTGCAGCTGCCAAAGACCGAAAAAGGCGGGTCGGGTACCTTATCGACGGGAAGCTCCCCTGGTGGCTTCACAAGCTCCCGCCGACAAGAAGAAGCTCGTACAACGATGCTTATCCCAAGCCGCCATTTCGCATGATCAATCACCTTTCCACTCCGCATATTGATGTCGTCCAAGGGCCTCGATTGGTTTGAAAAGAACACGATGATTCTCGTTTGAACAATAACAGCGGCCATGATCAAAACATTGTGCGGTTCGACGACAAAGAATACCTGGCCTTCGGCTCGACGAAACCCCCGTTTGTCACCAACAACACCTTGCCATTGCGACGGCACATCCTCACCGAAACGATCGACGCGTTTACATAGGGCCTTGTCGAGATGTATTGGCCCATAGGAACCCCGAGAATCTTCGCAACGAGCAGCAGGTCTGGTCCTGCCTTCAACCTGGTCGTGTCTCACGATGGCCTGCCCAATCCCTTCGACAATCGGCCGACAGGCGAGGCCTTAGAATCGCCTCCCGGAAATGCTCACCAGCAACAGTCGCCACACGATGCTCTTGAGCTGGCGACGCCAATGACACCGCTGACGCCCGCCATTCAACCAGTTGACGATCAAGATCACGATCTGGAAACAAGTCGTTCATCACCCCGCCTCAACGTCAATATTCCCCTGAAAGATCCCGTCCTCGCACTGCGCATCTCCCGTCCTGGCCACCTCTTTGCATCGATATCCTCTACTTCAATGACAATATGGCAAGCCAAGGTTGGTTCTTGCTCTGGATAGCTCTGTCTTTAAAGTCCAATGAACCATGCTTACGTTCTTCTCAAGCCCACTGTGATTTTGGCAGTGGTAGTCCGCTCGGAAACTTCTTTAGCGACTTATGGCGAGAACGTCGACCTTCTGATGAGACCTGACTCGGCTATTCTTGTGGTTCGGACGACCCTAGGCTATCTTATCACATACTCACTCGCGATGGACTCTGAAGCCCAAGTTTACAAACCGTATTTCCCGAGTTACGCAAACATCCAACGACGTCGTCAGAACCACCACGGCCAGCCCGGGAGTACAGCTCCAGACCAGTATCTCTGGGGCCCTGGTGAGGGTCAAGGAGTGCGTGATGTAAGCGTTCGTTTCAGGATGGTCATCAAAGTTGATGCTGGCATAGAGAGCGCTCTAGCACTAGATGATGAACTAGTTGTTGCCACGCGCAAACCAGGCGCCATCCAGTGCATCCGATGGACCCCGGATCAGAGCGGAAGCCAGACTAAGACAGAAATCATCAGTCGAATGGGGTGGCTGGAAAAGAAGATAACCGTTGTCGAGATGACCCACGATCGGCCTATGAACCTGTCAACCTGGACCACAAGTGACGGCAAGGTCTATGCAGTCCAGCGACTTCATTCTCGCGAAGACGCTGACCCAAAAAAGCTTTTCAAAGGCTACTGCTTCCACACGCCCGCTGAACCGGAGGAGTCCGCCAGAAAAGCAGTCATCAACGCAAGATTCTCATTGATTGCTGTAGGTTGCGCAGATGGGTCCATCCGTGTTTACTCGGCTCGAGATTATGCTGGCAATATTCCTCCTTCGCATACACACACCATTCCAGTGTCGACAACGGTTTCTGGTTCACTCACGACGCTCAGCTACTCACCTGACGGCTACTGTTTGTTTGCTGGATATGAAAACGGCTGGGCTACATGGAGCGTCTACGGGAAGCCGGGCAGTAACAGTTTTGGCGCACATGACACTATCATTAAGGCCAATGGCGAGAACTGGATTTCTGGCATTGGAGACGCCGTCTGGCTCGGCAGCGGTTCGGAGATCCTGATTACACATCGCAAGCACGAGGCAATATGGGTACTGGAAATGGCGAGAAGCGCAGTCGTCGGCAACTACAACGCTGCAAATCTCATGCGCACCGTTTTGCAGACGAGTACCAACGTCATGATATATCGCGGATATGACTTGCCAGATCTAGCCAGCATCTCTGCGGAGCCGCATCTGTGGCACACAACGAAAGTGCCCTTGGCCTATCTACTTCAGCAGTGGCCCATCCGCCACACTGTCATTTCACCAGATGGTCGATACATTGCTGTGGCTGGGCGCCGAGGTTTGGCTCACTATAGTGTCAACAGTGGTCGATGGAAAACATTTGCCAACGAAGCCATGGAAAATGAATTTCAGGTTAGGGGCAGTATGTGCTGGTATCAGCATATCCTCGTGGCTGCTGTTGAGGCTAATAAGTCGCACGAATTGCGCCTCTATTCGAGAGAAACGGCGCTCGACAACTCTCAAGTGCTTCACACCGAACGGTTACCAGCTCCTGCAGTTTTAGTGACTACTTCAGGGGAGGACTCGTTACTTGTGTACACCTACGACAATCTACTCTACCACTTCATTTTCGCGCCCACCAACGGTTCGATCAGATTGGTGCAGCTAGGACAGATCGCATTTCATGGCATCGTGCGCTCGCCTGCAAGAGTCCGCGGTCTGAGCTGGATTTTGCCAGATAGCCAACTCGTTGACGGTGATCCGTCACAAGATGTCGCCGTGGCGTCTGTCCTGTTCCTAGTAGATGCCAAGTTGGTATTGCTACAGCCCTCATTCAATAGCGAGGGTAATTTGAAGTACGACATGAAAGTCATCGCTCAAAATGTTGAATTTCATGTTAGCATGCGGGACCAGCCCCATTTTGATGGGTTAGCTACACATGCTGAGGAGTTGTCACCTGCGGAGGCAGACGTGACTCTACGCAACTCACTTTGGGTGTTCGATGGCCAGGATTTCAAGGTCTGGGCAGACATACAAGAGGTGCTGCAAGCGGCTTCAAATGAGGCACAGCGAGAACTGCCGAAGACAATATCGGTCCCTCTAGACTTTTACCCCCTTTCGACACTTCTTGGAAAGGGCATTATCCTTGGGATTGAAGCTGATCTAATACAGCGAAGAGACATCAGCTTCTCCTTCTTCCGCTTCGCCATTCGAGTTGGTTTACCATCACTACTTTTGAGAGACGACTTGCTAATAGTAATTAACAGACACATTTATTCTTGCCTGACATTCTGCGATTTCTCCTGACCGAGGGCCGGAAAGGAGATGCAGTCAAGCTTTCAGACCGGTATCAAAATTTGGAATACTTCGCACACGCGTTGGAGATACTGCTTCACAAGGTGTTGGATAAGGAGGTTGATTCCGGACCAAGCCCTGAGGAGGCGATCTTACCAAGGGTGCTTTCGCTTTTGTCGTCTTTTAAGCAGTACCTAGACATTGTGGTGCAATGTACAAGGAAAACGGAGGTGCGGCAATGGCGCACACTTTTCGCATACCTCCCGCCAGTACAAGAACTTTTCGAAGAGTCGCTTCAGCGAGGGTCGTTGAAGACGGCCGGAGGCTATCTTATCATCTTGCATACTCTAGATGAGCTTGGATCTGCGTCAGAACAAACAGTACGATTGCTATCAAGAGCAATGAAGGAGGGTGACTGGGAGCTGTGCAAGGAACTTGCGCGGTTCTTGGCAGCAATGGATGAAACTGGCGACACGCTTCGTGAAGCGATGGAAGGCGTGAATATTTCCATGCAAGGTAACAAGGATCAATCCGGGCTGATGAGTCGTCTTGATGTGCCTCACAGCAAAGCCGTAAATGGCTTGGGGTTGAAGTATGTAGAGCAGAGCGACGAGATGGAGTTGGAGGGTCAGTCGGTCAGCTCTGCCGCCAGCTTTAGTTCAGACGGCCGCTAGAAGGTGCTGTAATACGTAAAAACGAAGTCCATGAGTGCCACTCTCAATAATTCCCCGCGACATTACAAGTATGATGAGCTTGTCCTTTAAATAGATGACCTTGATGAACGAGGCGCTGTTGTTCCATTGCCACTTGTGCAGACGTGCCTGCATAAACTTTGGGTTGTGCAATGACCGGTGCAAGAGGTACGTACCTCCCCCGCCCCCTCCAGCGTCCCTGGCAGGCACGGCTGGCCAGGCGCACCACAGCCCCGCCAACTGCTTTCTGCCCTGCAGATGAGCGCAGAGAAACACTGTCAATCACCACCCAATGAGAAATACCTTCCCTCCTGTTTCTTCACATCAGCGCCCATAGTCGAGACGGCCGAGCGACCGCGAACAATCGACATTTACGAACGATCTAGACGTTCCGACGCGACCGTACTTCTAGGCCATGATCTGAGCGCTCGTCGAGGCACGAGTCGCACTTTCTTCCCGCCATGATGGACGACTTCGTTAGCGAGTCGGACAGTGACTACACGAGCTACTGGCGAGACTGGGTGAGTGCGGAGAGACTGGCGATGGGCTATCTGCGGTTGAAGGGAAGGGAATTTTGATGAGTGTGGAAGCCGAGGTTGCGAGCTTTGGGCTGCGACGCGGTCATTGGCGCGCTGTTGAATGCCCTTGCAATACCCTCGGAGGACGGCCACTTAGCCACAGATGAATCGCCTGCTGACCGTGGCTCTTTGTAGTTCATTTCCTCTCGCGGAAACGAATACTTCTGCGAAATCGACGAGGACTACCTCACGGATCGGTTCAACTTGACTGGGCTGAACACGGAGGTCCAATACTACCAATATGCGCTGGATCTCATCACTGATGTCTTCGACCTCGACTGCGACGATGAGATGAGGGAGACGATCGAGAAGTCCGCGAGACATCTGTATGGTCTCGTACACGCCCGATTCATCGTTACGACAAGGGGCTTAGCTAAGATGGTAAGCCATATCTTCTCTGGAATATTTGTCCAGCTTCTGTTTCTCCTTGCACCGATGGAGAATGAGAAGGGCGGATCTTGGAACATCTGCACTTTTACTACGATGGCAATACTAACGCTGCTCGCAGCTTGAAAAGTACAAGAAGGCCGACTTTGGAAAATGCCCCCGTGTGATGTGCCATTCGCACCCTCTCCTTCCCATGGGCCTCGCCGACATCCCCAACCTGAAGCCCGTCAAGCTCTACTGCGCACGTTGCGAGGATAATTATAATCCAAAGTCCTCACGCCACGCCGCTATTGATGGCGCCTACTTTGGCACCTCGTTCCACAACATCATCTTCCAGGCCTACCCGGCACTCATCCCTACCAAGAGCGCCGAGCGCTACATCCCGCGCGTCTACGGCTTCAAGGTTCACGCCCCCGCCGCCCTCATCCGGTGGCAGCACCAGAAGAAGGATTCCATGCGCCGTCGCCTGCGGAAGATGGAAGTGGACAGCGGGTTCCGAGACGAGGATCTCCTGGAGGAGGAGGACGACGATGTCGAATTTGAGGGCACAGCAGCCCGCGTACGGGCCGGGGATGACGAGGGCGTTGCCATGGCGTAAATTAGAAGAAAGAAGACAAGGCGAAGACGGTCTTCGCTCATCTTTGGCTACTTCTCTAGCCAGGCACAATATCGACATTGCAAACGGGGGGCGACCTGATAAAAGGCCTTCTTCGGGCCAGGGCATGGCTTCCTCCCGCTTAGCTGTCACTTTTCTTTTCTAGTTTTCATCTCTCCTATTCGGTAGACTGGGGCCTCGGGAATAATGATATGATGGCTTTCATGATCAACAAGTTTACCCTTTCGGGCCGCGGCCGCTTGATGGTACACGTGAAAGCTTGGTGTGACGTTCATCAATCCACAAACCATCAATTCGTCAGCAAATGTATACAAAACTAGATGTCCAATGAGCTTGCAGATTCTCTTGCTGTTCAAAGTGGCTTGCTGTTCAAGGTAGCCAGGGAGATTTTGGTAGTAGATCACGGCTCAGGTTGTCGACGCAGGCTCAAATTCCTCCCCGACATGACAGCACAGTCGAATAGCCATGTGGTAAAGTAGACCAGCTAGATATCTTCGTCTTGTACCGCGGTTCGTAGTCTACTCGGCCAAGCGCAGATACCCGGCTTGTATAGGCAAAGCTAGCTTGGTCTCGTGGGCAGGGAGCCCGGTGATCGTGAGCATGTATGTATGCCTCCCCCAGACATTTGATAAACTGTTCATAGCGCCGTGGTCCTGGCGTCGCCATTACAGATTGAAAGAGTGAGACTCAGGGCCAATTCAGAAATTCGAAGATAGCCTACTACAGCCAGGGCCCTGTAGATCTTAGTGGAGAAGGGCTGTAGCGGTAGGTAAGCTATCAATGTTCCTTGTCCATGATCAACATTGTGCACAAGTAGAACGGGTCAACAGAGGTCGTCAGTCACAAATCTATTCCGTAAAGGTCATATCTGTATGCCATGCCTGGCCCCCATAAGAAACAATTGCCCTAGGTACCCGCCAGTTCCTTTTTTCAGGCGGGTGGTATACCGTAAACTCCGTTCATGCCCCAATATGCCCAGTGTGGAAATGCGATGGATGCTATAGCATGCCCCACCCAATCTATCATAATCAGAACCGATTTTCAGCCTCAGGCTCATCATGAGAGCTTTGCTTGCCCATGTACTGCGTTGATGTTGCTTGACCAATGACTGGTCTCGACACATATGCCTCTTCCTCATCGCCAGGCCGAATAAAGTCTCCTTTGTCAGTCGCGTAACTGTACGAGCCAACACCAGACCACCAAGCTTTATCGTGGCTGCGAGGACCCCATGCCCAGCCAGCACCCTGAGTGATCGGAAGGTGGTAGTAGCGGAAGGCGAAGATGGATGTGAAAATTCCAATCATGTAGCCGAAAAGAATGTCGAAACCGTGGTGGCGGAAGTCAAACCAGCGAGAGCCAGCAATGAAGATGGAAGCGAACCAAGGTATAACAACGATGGTCAGGAGATAGATCGGAGGGGCAGCAGCTTGTCGACGGACAGCCGTAACGACCTTGTTATGCTCAGCCAAGTTCCTGGCTGCAGTGGTGGAATCGGGATTGAGCGATCCGCTTTCGCCGAGTCCGACCTCCTCATAACCGGATCCAGCCTTCTTGATGCGAGATGGGAAAGCCGAGTGGGAATCGGCACCGTTGTCTGAAGCCACGAATGGTAGGGTAACGGCGAACTTGCTGGCGAGGAAAAGAGACAGATAGATCAGACCGGCGGCGGCGGAGCTCGAGTGACCAGACGGGTAGCTGCGGAAACCATCGTTGAGCGTGTGCGAATCGGTATTTGTGCAAATGGCTGCAGACACAAGCTGACCAAAGCCTGCCGCACCTGTCAAGCCGGTAATGTTGGCGGATGTACCACCAACGATGTACTTCTGTATGTTGGCCAGATCGGGCTGGCATCGAGAAAGAAGATCGGGTCGTGGTTTACCGAACATGTTCTTCATGCCGTTGGTGATGAAGAAGGCGCCAACATGAGCGAGAGCAAGACCGAGATATCCAACGTGCAATTCCCACAGCTTCCGTTTCCAGATGAGAGACTTGGGAGTTCCCTTAGGAACAGTATTTCCGGGGACGAGGATGAGGCACACGGCAGCGATGACGATGATGGGGCCAGCGACAGCAATGATGGCGGCTAGCCACATAGGCACGGTCTCGTGGTGGGTGAACGGGAAGCTGTTGAACTTTGGGTCAGCAAGATGCGGTAGAAGAAGGCGGTTCTAGTGTCTTACGAGATATTAGGGTCGAGGACAGAGAAAGGACGCTTGTTCGGCTCGACGATGCCCAATACGGTGGCAATGCCGCCGACAACGGCGAGGACAAGCCAGTCGAAGACGTATGATCCAATTAGCGAGGGAGTCCAGTGGCCGCGATGCGGACGGCGCCTGGAGTAGGGCGCTGGTGATTCGGGCATCTTGTAGTACGAGGGCCTCGATGAGGGCGACAAGTTTGCGAGAGGAATGGACGAGGACATGAGGTGAAGGGTAAGGGGAGAGAAGAAAAAGGCAATAAGTAGTTGGGGGAGGGGAAGGAGGTCATCCGAATCCGAAGGGAGGTGGCTCCAAGCTACTTCAGGTGAATGAAAGGCAGCAGGCGTATCTGTATGGGCAGAGGGAAAGAGAGTTTTAGTGTTATGGGGTTAGGAATGGGGAAAGGATCCGCACGGCGACGATGATGGCGTAGTGAAAAGTGCACGCGGATACGGCACCTGGGTGGTGGCTGGCCGGGGCTGCGGTACCTCGCGGAGAGGTATCTAGGGTGAGATGTGAGTGAGGCAGAGAGCGAAAGGCAGGGGCAAATGTCGGGCTGGTAAAATTATCAGGCCAAGGTAAGGATAAGTCGGGTCTGAGTTGCGATGTGAAAGTGAGGAAGGTAAAGTTTGGCCGGCGCGAGTAAAGAGAGAAGTGTAGAAACGGCAACAAGACACGAGGGGCCGGCGACTTGTTTGATGTTTGAATGATGTGTAGTGTAAGGTACGTGTAAGGGACCTGAGAACGCGCCAAGCGTGGTAGCACGGTATATGTAGTGGTGTGTGTTTGGTCTACTGGCTGATCTTGTCTCTGGTGAAGAAGGGCAGTGGAGGTAAGGTTACGGATTGTAGAAACCCCGATGGCAATTGAATACGCGAAGACGTTTGGAGAAAATATGAAAAGAAGTCGAGCTGTCAGGTACTCGTACACTCAGGGCTCAGGACCAAGGAGACATGGGAGCTATTGAGAGGTGAAGAAGGTGGAAGGGACAGAAGCACTTTGAAGTCGACGACAGGGTAGGAGAGTGCCGAAGCAAACGGAGTAAGCAGTCGCGTGGCAGTGCTCGAGACGGCGGCGGCGGTAGTTTGGGGCGATTCAAGAGGAGCTGTTGGCTAACGTGATACATTGAGGTACATCGATCAGCGGCAACGCAACCTTAACATTGAGCAGCCAGCCATTCTAGCGGAGGGCATCAATAATTGTGCAGCTCACGAGCCGTCAAAGAATTCAAGCATGGCAGAAAAGTAATTGGTATTATCGACTGCGTTAGGGGTCGTTCATCCGTACACGTCTAAACTTTGATGGGCGTTATGGGGTCTGCAGATGGCTGACAGCGCAATGCATGAATGCTGAAGGTGAGCACGAGCTTGAGCTACGCCAACAGGCAACAGATGAAGGAAGTCCCCTGATGCAGGCGCAGCCGATCATGGACCATCGCATCTAATGTATTTTTGGGCTTGGACGAAGCCAACAGAGTACAGGCTAACACAGCATGGCCGAGCCATTTGACGTAGCTGTACGATTAGTATATAGCTCGTGTCCTCACTCGGCTAATCTCGCAGCTTAGGATCCCGCGGACTCGTTGCGACAACCCTGCCATTTCATCACCCACGTTAACCGGAACCCGAGGGGCGGTACACTTAGATGGATGGCAGCACGTAAGGTATCCATATGTTGCGCGTTACGCACTGCGTGAAGAGCCGAATGAAGAACGAAGATGGGAAAGGGTAAAAAGGGTCACGGCAGGCCCAGCCATTTCTTGACTCGAATGATCAATCCCGAGTCTCTCAAGTGTTTGAGAAAGCGCCTGAGGGAGCCCATTTGGCCTGCCTTGTGTCCTGTGCGACTTCTTTCACCAGAGGGAGGAGAAGGGAAGGGAAGGAACATACCTAGGTACTTGGTAAGGCTGTGCCTGGCGGGTACTTGCAAGGTACCTCTGGTTTCCATTACCGTTGCGGAGGTGAGAACGGAAGGAAGGCCCCATCTGAGACTTCACACCAGACCCAGACCGACCCGTGCGCCTACTTCCCGTGTACCCGTTGCGAAGTACGTTCCCAGTGAGGCAAGGTAAGGTACTGAACGAGCCCCTTTCGCTTACCTTAGCTAAGGCAGTACGTACCACAAGATGCACGATGCACTGGCGAGGGTGGCTTGGGTCTCGGCACTGTGGATCACAAGAAGCAGTCAATCGACTGAATCCTGTCACTTCTGACTCTGCCAAGAGTCTTGTCAGCTTCACTTTCATTAACCTGCCACTTTGACTTGCCCGTCGCACCGCATTCTTTTGCTCTGATCATTGACCATGTTAGGTCTAGGATTCTATAAACCACTTTACAGACCAAGGACAGAAGATTGCGTACCAACTCGTTGCTCTATGCCACAAATGTGCCAAGCATGCGCCGTCACTCGATCTTCAATTACCAACCACTGACCGACCACTGGCACATACATTCATCTACACACAATCACAGCTGACATCTGTTCCCACAACGAGTCTCTAAGTCCATTGACGGAGCTTTTAACTGACAGAGAAACACCTACTCCGTACAGCTCTTGTCTTGGCTTGTCACCTGCTATAGGTATTTTTGAGAGATTCCACGGTAGCATACCTACATTCCAACCTGTTCCCTAACGTCGTCTTAATCTGCCAGCCATCACGACTCACGACACTCGCTTCTCGTCGCACAACGGCCTTGTGTGCTCGCCTGTTCCGCCTTGGTCCCGGCCATGGCCCGGGATCATCGGCAGACCGGCACGTCGACATCTTCGTCAATTTTCACACGCGTGGCCTCTGCCCAATGCCACAGCTCAGCCCGCTTCAGCAGAAGGCACATTTCAGAAGACAACGCTAACCAAAATCGAAATACGGGTATGGGTTCTCCATATTTTACTGCTCAGGGCCGCCATAACCTGGTCTGGCACAACAACATTGCTATCAAGTTTTCCTCCACTGCATTGTGACAGCCAGTAAATGCTCCGCGGTATTCTCGGGCACCGATGCAAAGGATGGGAAAGGTGTTCAATCGTCATCAATCAGTTTCTTGCAGGCGGTCGCTACAGCAACCCAAAGCACAGTGTCACGGCGGGCGAAAATATATACCCGAGTAAAAATTACTTTGTTCATTTGTTCAGAACTGAGAACTTGATCAGGACTTCAGAGCCAAAGAACGCAGTCTGTATGAAGTACAACTCAAAATGTTTTCTGCTCCTGCAACGCAATATACCCCCATGACGCCTCCGGACTGGGAACGCCAAATCAATCCCTTGTCCCACGCCGTTTAGGGTGCTTCATTGGCTCTGCAGATCCCGAACCATGCCTATCGACCTGGAGGGCCAATGACCCTCGCTCATGTTTCCAAATGGCTGCCACCCCTGAGATGCGAACGGATTCAGCCAACATCCCGTCGGAGACAGGGTCAAGCTGCGGCTGAGGGCAATTAATTCTCCGAGTCTTTGATATGGCAGCGATGAGTCGTGATTCGCCAGCACTTGGCTACCCTAAACAGGAGCAGCCTCACCATCACTGCATACATACTATAAACACAGGTACAGCTGGAACAAGGTTCGCAGTCGGCCATGTTTATTCATCAAGTCACAGCACCAAAAGATGTTTTCGGGGCAAAGTGTAATGCTTGCGGCCCCGCTTCTGCCGCAGCTCGGCCGGAACATTGCTTTGGGATATCGGTTTCCGGAGACCCTCGACCCGAATTCGCCACAATTATCGGCTTTCAGCGTTGAGGATACCAAAACACCAAAACAAAATCAGCCGTCGTACACGGGCTCTATTATTCACCTGCCGCAATGCAATCTAGCTTCTGAACGGCTACCGCCACAAAGGTTCGGATCCAAGTGGTATTCCGCTCAGTTGGCTCGGATTTATGATCAGTGATCAAGCACCAATAGGGTCGATAGCTTTGCGTCTTCAGATATCGTCAACCGCCCGTGGTGATGTTATTCGATTCTCATCGCCAAGTCTTGGGTCCGCGATGTTGACGTTCAGCTAGCACACAATATCTATCATGATGGTTCGCGATTTGTCTCAAGGATGCCTCAGGGCCGTTTCTCAGCTCCAGTCTACCACACGCAGGCTAGGGTAGCATTAGGTTGTTTCCGAGCAACTCTGACCTCGTCGACACACGGTCCTCGAGGGAGCATCCGCTAGCCGCATCCTACATCGTAAAAGCAGCCTGTTTCGGTCAAAGCCCCCTATTCTCGCCCGCACATCGCTATGCCCATTTTGGTCTTCCATCTCTCTGCAACGGCACCAGGAGTCTTTGTGGAACTAGAGCCATCCACAACTCTGAAAACGCCACCATCTCATACGATGTAGCAACCGATGGTAGTTTGGCGACCCAAAAGTAGTCGACCCTGACATTGAACTGATTCTCAAACACAGCAGCGGGGCCCCTTTACTACCGCGCCATGACAAAGATAGTCCCATCTCGAGCCTCTAGAAGGATCTCGCGGCTCACCGTTTTGGTGATTCGCGTTTTTCACAGCTTTCTTTTAGGAGCTTTAGGGGCAATGGCTCGATGTTCTTAAATCGTCTCCCATCGCCGTATTTCTTGGCTTGATCTGGTTGACATTCACTCGCTCTTCTCCACACCACGCTCGTTCTTCTTGGCTCTTCGGGACTGTGCACTGTTACTTGTCGACTAACAGCTCAACATGTCTATTCTCGAGCTCCTCATGCTCGCCCTCGCTGGAACGGCTGTGGCCTCGCCTCCCCTCGGCATCCGGGCCGTCTCCCCAGATAACTCATGTGGAAAGACTGGAAACGGAGGCAGCTCCAAGGCGTACACTTGCCCTACGAATTTGCCATGCTGTTCAGTCAATGGCTGGTGCGGCTCTACTGACGCCTACTGCTTGCCCGCCAACGGTTGCCAGACCGGCTTTGGTACGTGTAAGGGAACGACGAGTAGCAAGGCCCCAGCGGCAGCAAGCAGCAGCAAAGCATCAGTGAGCGCTAGCAAGGCACCAGTCAGCAGTCCCAGCAGCACCGCAGTGGCAGTCAACGTCTCTCCCGATAACTCGTGCGGAAAGACTGGTAACGGGGGTAGCGCGGCGGGTTACTCTTGCCCGACGGATCTGCCCTGCTGCTCCGTCAACGGCTGGTGCGGTTCGACCAACGACTATTGTCTGGCGACCAATGGCTGCCAGACTGGGTTCGGTACTTGCACAAACGACGGCAGCCCGCCGGCAGGCGGTGGTGATGGCGGAGACTCCGGGTCAGGGGTCTGCGGCCCGGATAACGGGAACGCCAAGTGCGCCGCGAACGAGTGCTGCTCTGCTGCAGGGTAAGTGAACAAACAACCCAATCTTGAATAGTTCTCCTGTGTTGCTAACATTACACCAGATTCTGCGGAACAACTGCCGGTAATTAAATTCCGTGTCATGCCGGTTTAGATAAATAACCCCTAACATAAATGTAGAGCACTGCAAGGCTCCCGACTGCTTGTTCCAGTATGGCCCGGCATGCGACGCCAATAAGATTCCTCCTGGTCAGAACACCTCCAGCATTGCCCGTCCCAAGCTCGGCTCGGTCGAGTATGGCGGTCCTGGTGTATACAGCTGCGTTAAGCCCGGCGATGTTGCCCTAACTTATGACGATGGCCCGGCCGCGTACACAAACGACCTGTTGGATCTCTTGAAGAAGTACAATGCCTCAGCCACATTCATGATCACTGGCATCAACAATGCAAAGGGTGAAATCGACAATACCACTTTCCCCTGGGCCAACACCATCAAGTATGACGACTTTGCCGTCCAGCAAGACTCTGGGAGCTTTTTGGGCTAATATTGAGCGACAGGCGCATGTACTCCGAAGGCCACCAAATTGCCAGCCACACTTGGTCTCACGCTGATCTGGTATGTATTCTTGCCAAGGATCCGTCTTCTCGTCGACGGGTTTGCTGACTTTGAGTCACCAGTGCAACATCACCTCGGCGCAGCGCAAGGATGAGATGTACAAACTCGAGATGGCTGTCCGTAACATCATCGGCGTCTTCCCTACTTACATGAGGTATGAAAGCAACCCCATCACCCAACCCTGCGAGAAAACCCGACTAACACTCATCTTCTCCCCCCCAAAAAAGACCCCCTTACTCCTCATGCACAGCCGCCTGCGGCTGCGAGCGCGACATGAAGGCACTCGGCTACTCCATCATCTACTTCGACCTCGACACCGCCGACTACCTCCACGACAGCGCCACGGAGATCCAGCAGTCCAAGGACATTGTCACCCAGGCCATCGCCGCCAAGCCTGCGGCCAGCGACAACTTCCTCGTCATTGGCCACGACATCCACTACCAGACCGTTTACAACCTCACAGAGTTCACGCTTCAAAAGTTCAAGGGCAAGAATATGGTCACCATTGGCGAGTGCCTCGGCGATCCTAAAGCCAACTGGTACCGAACGGATGCGCGCACCACCCTTGGCTAAGCTCTCCAGTCGTGTCGACAGATTTTGAAGAGTGTCAGATTCGAGCCCTCTTCAGCATAGCTGCTCGATGATGTTAGTGTCTACCCAATGATCGCCTCGTTTGGGAGTCTGTATCAAACCGTAATATAGTGTATATTATCTAGTGTTACATAGTTCTTGTTGAATAATACTTTTCTCTATGCAAAACAACTTGCGGCTCTGATACTCAGCAGAATTGAAGATCATGGCCCTCATTCCCCCTTTAGTGACGTCGAATATGAATGAACCCCAATCAGTCTACTTAAATAGGCTCAAGTAAGTCATCTCACGGGTGTGGCACTGTTGTGGCACTGTTGTAGTATAAGTGTGTTTGACCCTCCGCTGTGGATGCATACTGGATCCAACAGCTTACTGGCGACATAGCAAATATAGACACGTGAGCTCATGATGACTCCTATTATGTCGAACAGAAAAAAGCAATGCAATGTATTCAGCCCTTCCTGAACCCGATTCTCGAACAGATGTATGTACAGGTTTTTTTCACGATGCCGTTGGCGATAAGCCAGCCCTCACTCCCGCCCCCGATGTATGGTATGTTTGCCTTCCCTCATTGCGCATCATCAAAACACTCCGAACGGGAGCAACGATTAGACGACGACAAGACACCCTCACTTGTAGACCAGCCATGCCTTAACACACAAAAATAGTGAATTCCATGTCTTGCCAGCCCAGTGGAAGACAGAGTCAACGAACTCCAGCCAAACCGTCCGCTTTCGTGATATCCTTGTCCTGACTCCATGCGCCGTTCATGAGACAAGAGCAACGAAGTCCCAATGCGATGGAAAATATAAACCCACAAAAACAAAGCAACACAAAACAGCTGCCCATATCTGACAGATGAGTCTGGACACAATCTAACCCAGAGAAAAAGAATAAAGCCCAATCGCCTTCCCCCCGCAAGCCCGTGGGGGCTAATGTCAAGAACCTGGGGTAGCGCGACAAGGATGACTACTGCACCTATAGAGGTGCGTGTCGCCGATGGATGCATTCGTAAAAGTGGCCGTAAACGCAGAAGATGATCCAACTATTCGGCACAGGATGGCTAATAGTTGGCTTCCTCCTCCTCCTCTTCCTCAGGATAGTGCTCGTCTTCCTTGTTTGAGATCTGGTCCAGGGACAGATGAACATCGACAATGCCGAAGTGAGGAGCACTCTTCTTCGCCCATTGGCGGGTGAGGATGGAGGCTACACAAATGTCAGCAACGAAATGAGGCACGAGGCCAAGGAGGTACTCACCCTTGAGGAATTTCTTGCTCGCATACTTCTTGAAGAAGGCCTCGTGGACGACCGGGCGGGCAAGATAGTCCACCATGAGGCGAACGACGGGCTCAATCTCCTCTTCGTTGTAGCCAGCATAGAATGCGATGGTGTCATCCTGTTGAATTGTCAGTCAACTAGCCCACTTTGTTATGATCCATATTACATACCCAGTCACCACGGTCCAGGATGAGGCGGGCCAGGTACATAGCACCGGCCGCGACATGACTGGGACGGTATGCCATGAAACGGTGGTCGAGGAGGCTGATCTCCATTAGGTACTTGCCGATGGTACGGCACTGAATGTCGTAGTTGTCGGCCTTGCTGATGCGACGCAGGAAGTTCATAGGGTTGGGGTAGCTCAGATCATAGTTCAGGGTTCCAAGAACGAATCGCTCCGCGCTGAGGATCTCAGCCTCGCTAAATCCATCATCGGCAACATGGCGAAAGTTGGCGACGTGAGGCGACAAAACTTCCTCGTACTTGGAGGCGATGAACATGGCGGTGATGCCAACAAGCTGCAGGCGATCGAGCTGCACGACCTTTTCCGAGAGGAAGCGGTCAATGATGTTGATGGCCAGGAAAAGAGTCTCAGGGAGGAGGTGGAAGCGCGTGTGCACCTCAATCAACCAGTCGACTAGAATTCCACGCGTCTTCCACTCCAAGTCGTCTTGGTGCTCCATGTAGTTGGGGTTGGGAATGGAGTTGCACTCCAAATCCTTGAGATATTCAAAGATCTCATTGGCATACTCGGCCACCATCAACGGGTCATCGAGGTCCTCCTCGTCCAGGTTGGTAACATTCTTGGGGTAGACGAAGGGCTTGTTGGCATTGACGGGCTCAGACTCGACTGGAGTCTGGCTCTTGACGTTCTCCTGGTCGGACTTGGTTCGGCTCTCGGTAGCTGGCTTCTTGCGCATAGGTTCGCTGTCGTCGAGAGAGATCTCCTTCTCCTCCTTGATGACCTTGGTCGTGACCTTTCTCTTCGAGATCGCGCCGGATCCTGAGCCGGGTGCCTTGTCCTTCTTCTCTCTGGGTGCCACAGATCTGGTGGTGCTGGTAGACTTCTTGGTGATTCCAGTAGGCTTCTCAGCCTTGGAGACGAGGCCGACCTTGCCGGTAGGCTTCTTGCCTGCGCCAGCCTCTGGCTTGTTAACATTGCTGACGTCGCCGAGGGCGGCGCGTTTGGTTCGTTGAGCTGCCGGGATCGCGTTGGTTGCAGACTTCTTCGTGGCGAGAGCCTTTCCTGGGACAGCGAGCTCGTCAACGCTTAGTGCAGCTGCTTTGGCACGCGTCATGCGCGTGGTTCCGCTGTTCTCATCGTTCTCGTTCGAAACGAGGCGTGTTGCACGCGCCGGACGGGTAACCTGAAGGAAAGGGTGAGCACGATATCGACGCGACGAGAGCTTACTGGACGTGTTGCAAGGATAAGCATTCACGAGTAGACTTACGGGCATCTTGTCAACTGAGTATGTCAAGTTGAGTATCTGAGGTGTAGGATTCTATTAGGTCAAGGTTAGCATTGGGACGCGTCGAGATGCCGGTGCCACCTCAAAGGTAAGGTTCCAAGCAGAGACAGTATAGGATAAAGCAACTTTATGCTTGGAGGGAGAGGAAGAGGAACAGCGCGGTAATGGAAAGAGGTGAGCAAGGTCGAGACATGCATACCTTGGGGAATGATGATGACGGGCGACTCGAACGCGGGCAAAACGCTTGCTCAGGCTCGACGCCAAACACTTGATGGGCGAGATCAGTCGCGTCCCAAGAGCCAATTGACAAAGATGCAAAGATGCTGAGACCAAGGAGGAGAGTGCAATACAGAGGTAGAGGTAGGGGTATTAGGAGATTGGGCTTCGGGCAAAACTGAGGTTGTTTATGTGGGAGGAGGTGAAAGGACAATCAATGTGTGATGTGTTTTGCTGAGGTAGTGGGAACGAATGGACGTGATGTGGTATGCAGTGGGGACCGTATTGTGAATGGGACCAGAGCCGCCAGCTTTGGGAGGTACGTACCGATTTTTTCAAGTCGCGGCTCGCGGTGGCCCTGGTTTGGTCACCACAGTAGCGTATCTGAAGCAGACAGGCGTGCAGTTGGTGCACACGCGAACGGCAGACAGGGAGTGGCTTCTTGACTCTCGCTAAAGGAAAAGTCGCGTCGGGGGTGTCTTTGTCGTGAACGACGGCTGAGGATGTAGTCGCGACTCAGTGAAATCTCATAAGAGAATTCGGTTTCTTTGTGTGCAACAGGTGAAGAATATGAGGGCCGGACAGCTGCGCTAGACAGATATATCTAGCTCTGGGCGTGTGTGGCGGCTGAAGGTAGTGAATCGAAGAAATTCACTGCTGTGAGTGATTCAAATAGAGGGCCTGGCGGTGCTGGCTATGACGAGCAGGTCGGATGGAATGCTGGTGAGAAGGTGGATGTGTGCGGTATGCGACAAGAAGGATGATGCCGTGGTGATGGTTTCGATTGTGGTAAAGCGAGGATGAGAATGAATAAGAAGCTGCTGTCTTGAGGATGGAGGAGCAGCTTGAGCGGTGACAGTAGTGAGAATGTGTATCTGTTGTCGGTTGCCTGGGGCGAGATTGAAGATACCTCGAAAGGAGCAGCAGGAATATCAAGGTGCCTTAACCCGGAGATAATCGTAGGCTTATGAGGAAGTTCGAGAATCGTGGTGGTAGCCAAGCGAGAGTGGAAGCAGTGTGAGGGTGGATACGCGATTGCCCCGGCTGCACGCGAAAGAAGGTCTGCTGGCTGATGGAGAAGACTGCAAAAAAAGACGTGGAAAATGGGGAGTTACCCCGGTCACAATAGCAATCAACAGCAGCAACCGCGGGGCAACCAGAGCACCATTGGCTGCCTTCCCGACCACGTCCCGTCACGCTTCCAGAGGCGGCCTGCCTGGTCGTGTCGAGGCGTCTGAGGCTTAACCCGAGGGTTCAGCCACCCAGGTCCACTAAATGTGGCTGAAGCTTCTGCCCCTTCAGTACGTACCGCCAATGACTGGGCTTCCGTTCCTGGACGTCAGTTCATCGGCGCCGGCAGAATAATTATTTCCTAAAGCTCGAAATCTGCACTGGCCTTAAGCGTACCTGATAGAGCCGCTTCAGCCATCACGACAACAGGGACTGTATTCCCGCCCAACGAGTATCCCAACAGCAATTAGGGTCGAATTCGGATAGTTCTGGGCACAATTGAGCAATTGAGACCTATCTCAGGGTTGTCTTCGCTATCCTGCAGCCACTACACCCCGACCGAGCCGTCCCTTTACGCGATATGCTGCGCCTGTCCAGCTTCTCCTGAACGTAACCAACCGACCCGAGAAAAGGGAGCCTTCACTTGGACTCATAGCCGCACATTGATGCCAATATGTCGCGCTCTATGATGCTCTTGTCAGCTCAGAGGAGCTGCGCAAGTCTCCTCGGTTCGACCGCCTTTCGTGGGCTTGCGATTCGACAATATGCCACTGCCACGAGGAAGAAGTCCGTCGAGAAGCCCGCCACGAAATCCAGCGAGCCTGCCGCAACTGCCCCCACTATCGAGAAAGCAAACAACGACTCCGTAATTATGCGCACCTACAAGCCGCGAACACCCGGAGTCCGTCATCTGAAGCGTCCGATCAACGATCACCTGTGGAAGGGCCGACCCTTCCTGCCACTGACCTACCCCAAGAAGGGCCACGGAAAGGGAGGTCGTAACAACTCTGGAAGGATCACCGTCAGACATCACGGAGGTGGCGCGAAGAGGAGGATACGAACCGTTGATTTTGAGCGCTGGCAGGCTGGTCCGCATCTGGTCGATCGCATCGAGTACGATCCGGGTCGAAGTGCTCACATTGCGCTGCTCTCGAACAAGTCTACCGGGCGCAAGAGCTACATCGTTGCTGCTGAGGGTATGCGTGCCGGCGACGTCGTCCACAGCTACCGTTCCGGTATCCCCAAGGACCTTCTTGACAGCATGGGTGGCGTCGTCGATCCCGGTATTTTGGCAGCCAAAACGGCCTGGAGAGGCAACTGCTTGCCCATGCACATGATTCCTGTTGGTACTGTTATCTTCAACGTCGGCTCGAGAGCCAAGGGCGGTGCTGTGTTCTGTCGCAGTGCTGGTACCTACGCAATCTTGGTTTCCAAGGAGGAAGAGACCAGGGACGACGGTACCAAGGTTGTTACGGGCAAGTACATCAACGTTCGTCTTCAGAGCGGCGAGATTCGCAGAGTCAGCAAAGACGCTTGCGCAACGATTGGAGTCGCTAGCAACCCCCACCACCAGTACAGACAATTGGGCAAGGCCGGACGAAGCAGATGGCTCAACATTCGCCCCACGGTTCGTGGTCTTGCCATGAACTCCGGTACGTGTAACCAACCTTGCCTCTACGTATTGGAAACACTAACAATCGTGTGACAGTTGACCACCCTCACGGTGGTGGTCGTGGTAAGTCGAAGGGTAACCGCCACCCTACCAGTCCATGGGGCACTCCCGTACGTTTCTCCCTGCTGCCCCTCATACTCTCACAGCTACTGATACACACATCCTACAGGCCAAGGGCGGCTTCAAGACCCGTCGCAAGCACAACTTCAACAAGTGGGTTGTCGAGCCCAGAGTACGCAACATGGGCAAGAGAAGAAGCAAGGCCTCATAAGTCATGCTAGTCCATCGACGAGATCCGACTGTAGACGGACGCGAACAGACATTTACCGAGCCTGAAACGACGCTCGATGCCCCTGCTGTAAATGTATGTCATAGTATTTGTATCATAGAGCTATTCATGTTGAGTTGCCGGCCTCCGGCGCATTCTCCCAAGATACCGCAGCTTCATTTCTGATCATGCCCATTATCCAAGTCTTTCGGTCACAACTATATACTATTACGTGTAGCAGCAGAGGCGCCCTGGGTTGAACCGGCCGTGCTATTAAGCCAAGCTCGTAGACGTTCAGCCATCTCCCTCGGGCCTGTTTTGTCCAGCAGTGGTCGTCTCCTCGGTGCGCTGCTCGGGATCTGGACCGGTCCCAGTTCCGGTTCCGTAAGCGGTGATTTCTGCTCCACGGTTCCGCTCCCTCCAGGCCGTCACTCCGCCGGCGAATGTCTCCTTATACGTTTTCTTGGCTCTTTCAAGCTCTTCTTTCGCAGCTTTCTGAGCCTCCTTGAAACCCGTCTTCTCTTTCTTTGCGTCCCGACTTACCTTGTTCCGTTCGGCTGTCATGGAGAGAAATCGGTTCCAAGATGGGGATGAAGCGAGGCTGTTGCCGCCCACCATGATCCACCACAACTTCGGGACGGGGTTATCCCCCGAGGATGTATCTTGGGACATTTGTTCTTTTTTTCTGAGCAATGACTTTTGATGTGTTCCAACTTGCTTGTCTAGGTGTCTTTGGCTTTGGATAGCTCAATAGCTCACGACTTTTTGGTAAGCGTGAAAGTGTATTGAAATAGCCTGTTTCGAATTGATGTTAGGACGGGCGGCCCGTTTTGATTGAGGGTTCCCGCAGGTGTTGCCGACTTACGCTAGTTGCTGACGTTGAGGCGATGGAACTGTCGCCTTGGCTTTTCTTTATTTGATCAAGTAAATGAATCAGTCGCTCCTCTACCCTGGAAGGCTGTAGGCACTACTAGTAAGTAAACTGCTAGGTTGGTGAGCTGCTAAAGGAGGTGCTTGAAGATCTCTTTATGGTAACAGGATTATCTCGCATCGGGCTGTTTCCAACGGTGAATCAGACGGTGTCACTAACAATACACGTAATGTATCAAGTGTCAAATCGGATACTGTCAGCTTCATTCACGTATTCACTGAGGGTTTTGCCAGACCGCTGGGCTTGCTTGTCATTTGTCTTGATTTGAAGAGATGAAAACAGACTGTTAACATGTTGCGTCGCTTTTAAAGCTGCTCCTCTATCGTAATCGCATCATGGCGATTTCTTAACAGTGGTAATCTGGCCTCCAGCCAGTAAAAGAAATCGGTGTCTCCCAGGACGCCTGTTCTAGGCTTGTCCACCAGGAGCCAAACTCCTAAACGCCGCCTGTGTTTCCAAGCTTTCCCATTGAAAACAGATCCCAGTCTAATCTGATTCAGACCCAAGAGCTCCGAGGCTCATAAACATCATGGCGTGTCGAAAGTCAATCGTCTTCGCCGTTCGTAAAAACATGTGACCAAAGTATGATATTTGCGCTTATAGTGATCCGATACGCTCCTCGACGCTGCCAAAGTAGAGAACAGGGCGTGGCTCAAGAATGCTGAGCTCGCTTCCGAAGCTCTTGCGCTCTTCCTCGAGGTCAAGCATCGAGGGCTGACGGAAGACGATGCTGTTGATTGTGCTGACGGGAGACGATGCCGTGGTAGCAAAGGAGCCTCGGTCGCTGCTGGCACGGGACGATGCTGATGACGAGCGGCGGAAGGTGGTTCTGAGTGTGCTCGGAGAGAAGCGGGAGGTGATGGACTGGAAGCGGGAGGACTGCATTTTGAACGAGAAGGAGACGTTTCCGACACCTTGGTACGTCTAAAGCTTGGTGGATGTGGGTAGTATCGAGAGAGTGGGAGGTGACAGTGTGCAAGTTCGATGACAACACTGAGGAATCTGGGTGTAGATGTTGGATATTGGAGGCTCAGCCTGGAGTGTATGTGAACGAGTGAATGGCGAGAATTGAAAATGTTGGTTGGTCGAGTAGGCTGAGTTCAAAAACTGGTTGTTAACAGCGGGAACAGGACGGATTATATCAAGTGTCGGAAAACATGGACACTCGAGAGGGAGAATAACTTGAGGCTAATAGTAGGCTAGTGGCAGAGTAGGTATGCTAGGTTCAGCAGCAGCAGTAGTCCGGCTGAGACGAGCGAATTGCCCCTGGCAGTAAATCAATCGCAGACGAAGCGAAGTGGCAGAGAGGGAACAAGGGGCCGCGGGAGGTGGAAAGGATGGGCAGGGAAGGCAACTAGGAGGTGGACAGGGGAGTGAGGATATGCGGAGGATTAAGAAGTGTGAGAAGGGTTCAAATACCAAGGATGTATACATAGTATGGAGAAACGGGCTTGAGGTTCAGGGGTGTGACGCAGACGGCATCAATGCGAGGTGTGGCATCAGGACGCTGCCTTCTTTTGGTGACGAGCAATGCGGTGGGAACTTGGGAAGAAGAGATGCATGGATGCCACCGGTGTTGGATGCTCGAAGACAAGTTGTTCAGACGACGGGCGCAGATATGCCTCTTCTGTCTGCACGGCAGCGTGTGAGTACGTAGGCAACGGCATGTTTTGGGAGTCGTCTTGGGTAACTTGACGAGCTCTGAGATTCAGTCTATGAGACTGGACCGGTCCAACTTGGACGAGGATGTCGAACCTGGCGTTGAGCCCGTCCATTGCTTGGCGGATGAACTTTGATCGAAGACTTTGGTAGTCGAGTGTCTACCCATTGCATCGTACTGTTACTGCGATAGATACTGAGGCAGCGTCTTTCTCTGACATGATAGACTTATTTACGGATTTCTATCGATAGAAGACTGAGGGGCCGGTGGGAGATCGAAAGACCACATGAGATATGAGATGGCGTGCCGCATATGCCATACCTGCGCACCACCTTCTCAACGAGAGGTACGTTCAGTATCCGTAGATTCTGGCTTACATACCCAGTAAAGGAAGACAGTCACGGATCCAGAGCAAGAACCAGCGGTTTATGGAAGCAGCACGCGAGGGCAAGAGGCAACGAGTGCTCTGTAACGTGCAAGAGATGCCCCAGGAGCCGGTGCAAGGCAGTCTGAGGTATGTAGCAGCCTCCTGCTCCTTTAGTCCCAATTGGCTGCATTGTGTGATCGTCGTCAGGGGGGGCCAGGAGCAAGGGATGAGTTTCCCCTGGGGTACCTTGAGTTCTTCGTACCTCTTTAGATACCGTTCCTGCGGTAAAAGTATGGGAAGGATACGGGCGGGTACGGAACGGCCTCCTCGGCTTGGCTTATCTTGGCTTTCCACCGACTTCAGAGCTACCCGTACTCCGTCTGCCCCCCCCCCCCCCCAAAAAAAAAAAAAAAGGTCTGCTAACGCACAGGCCGTGAGCGTCCATCTCTCAATGTACCTCCCCACGCATCGTCGCTACGATTCTACTGACACGGGGGCCAAGATAATACATCGGATCAATGACTTTGGAGAGCAGAGTCTGATAAGATACGAAGACTGGAAGAGTAGTGCTGGATTAGGCGTCAGGGGGGGGGACAGAGTGACAGCCAGACAACCTAGCGGTGCAGACAAAGAACGCACGGCTGTTTCAAGGGCGCCCGCCAACGAAATTGCCGATGTCATGCGTGCTTCATGGCTGACGCTGATGCTGACGCTGACCCTGACGACAGTTCTGGGACTTACAAGTTGGTGAGTGGCCACGATTACGTACAAACACCTCACCCTCCTCAGCCTCAGCGCCGTGCGTATGTCTCCATCCGGATAATCCGCTGCTACTTATGTGCAAGGCTTCAATAATGCCATCTTTCCCAAAATAAGAACCGAGCATTGCCCAAACCCATAGCCTCAAGCCTGGGAGGGTTGAAGGGCAAGCTATGGACGGGCATGTGCGCTATGTGGTGGATGGCTACCGCTGGACGGTTGACCGCAACCGCATAACGTGCTCATCGCCATAGCGCGGCGTTCGTGCCACTCGTTCGCACCAGCGTTTTCCCTTGACGAGGATGGCTGTTGCCAACGCGGCGGAAAGCCCGTGATGTGGGTGTCGAAGCCTTCTAGAAGCACTCTCTGAGCCACTGTGGCGATGCTCTGCCACGAATATTCTTGGGCCTGCCCGGAGACTTACTCATATAAGCCCACGATATTATATGCTAAAAAGGGCATATCAATCTAGGAGACTGTGGCAGTCTATCTATATGGTCTTCCCATTGCGCCGTAAATGACACAGGTGAAGAAGAAAAAAAGGGATTGCCGATACCCGTAGTGGGTGTGGTGTTGAAGCTAATTACAGAGAACATGTTCCACCAGGGCACTGTACGGCGGACAGGTAACATCAAAGAGGTCATATTCCTGTCACTTCTTCATCTCAAACCTGGTGTTATTGCTCTGAGTACTAAACAGGAAGCTCGTCCGTTCCTTTGAAGTTATACCCGAATCACAAACGCCATCACACGCATCAAACTCTCCAAATCCAGGATCTTCACTCTCCTAATCGCTTTGCTGTCACATCTCCTAACTGATCCTCCGGCAAAACAGATGTCCAAGTGTCCTCTCTTTCGGGGGGCATCCGTCGATCTCATGATTAAAAGCTAGGAGAGGGGAGGAATAACGTGATGGGACATGGGCTCACTAACACTGGAAACAAGGCCACCCCTGGGTATCCCCTCACCATGCCCCTGTCCTGTCCATTGCCTATCGTTGCAAATCGTGCCCACGTCTGTGTAGACGAGTGTCGAGTGAGAGTCCAGGTAATACTACAAGCAGTGAAAGCGTGCAACAAACGAAAAATCTCTCTCAATCTTGTCGATGGCCCCCGATCTCCCCGTCAGAAAGTAGACAGCCAGTTGTGCGCCCAGGACGGACAAAGTAGGAGAGGAGGGGCATATTGAAACATTCGCGAAGATGAAACGAGGAAGTGCCAAGCGACGACGAGACACGGACAAGACCAGACCAGACCAGGGCCTACACCGGACGAGACGAGACATGAAAGTCACGAAATACGAGACTCAGACCCGTCTTTACACTAGGACTTTATCAATTCCCCGAGGCCTACCCCCGGAACCATGTTCGACCCCGATGGGTGACGGTTGATGAAGCTTCTTTTCAATGTCGTCCCGTCTGATCTTTCTACTGCCGGCTTTTAAGGCAAGGCCCAAGACACAAGATTACTGAATTTAGGGCCAGGTATCGAAGCCAAGAGGCATTCCTCAATGTCAAAAGCGGCGTTCTTGGCACTGTTGCAGCTTAATCTATCCGTCATTCCGCCAAGAGCCAAATCCATTCACTGTCGACGGCTCGTGATCCCGTATTACATATACTGAAAGTGATGGCTTGATACTGGCCAGCTTCTTGTATTCAATCTTTTTCGCTAGAGAGCGCACTTGTTTGTTCAGGGCATTCTTGGAGCAGGGTGCAAAGGCATCGAGGATGGAAACTTTCTAGAATCCTTCTATAAGATGCTCTAGAAAACATACAGCTTCAGCCCTCGGATTCTTCAATCGTGGGAGAAGAAATGGGCAAGGATAAGTAATTCCGGAGAAGGAAATCCACATCGTTCTGATGCTCTGTTCATGCGCAAGAAGTTTAACCTCTCTTTGACGCCTGCCAAGCAAACGTTACTGTTTTGATGTCTAAACCCGAGACGAAAGAATCATGAGAAAGTGTACGAACGGGAGCAAACCTCTCAATGCATGGAGAAGCTTTCAATCTTAAAGGGTCCTCTGCTACACTAGCAAAAGATGGTACGAGTTGGTAAGCTTGATATTTGCAGTCACGTCATGCCGTTCCCGTCACTGTTGTCGCTGGGAATAAATCGCCCTTTGCGATGGACTTTGCGATCATCGTCTTCAGATGAACGAAAAACTGGTCTCTTCTTTCTAAGCGTCCAAGTCTGGTCACAACGTCAAAGCGGGGCATGAATCCGTCTGGCCCGAGTGCAGTCAACTATGACTGTGCATCGGAGACATGTCTTAAATTAACATCGACCGTCTTCGCTAACGAGAGTCGAGAATGATCGTAGGATTTGTGTATGACACCGGGACAGCGAGATTGACAATACGGGTGCTCACTTTTCTTCACACGAAATACGTGTTCATGATATCCTCCGCATTAGCTACACTACCCTACGTGCAATCTACGAAGCCCTTGCTTGATCATAACTGTCATCATGCTGCAAGTATCAACCAAAGCCATGAGCAAGTTGCTTCGTCTATCTTTCTATCAAACATGAAATTGAAAAGTTCATGGTGCTCATGCCTCTCGTGGCTTAGAAATGGTCTAGAAGCTACGCCCAGAATCGATGACACGTCTTCATCTTAAACCTAAACGCCGTCGCTGAAGGAACAAAATCCACCACGCACCACTTTCTGGTACATCTATCTACTCCAATCGGATTTTCGGACCGATTTCCGTACTGTTGCAGTTCTCCGAATACTCTCAAGCCAAATAGAGTCGTCCAGCATGTTGCTAACTTGTGCGGGGCTGACAGGGCTCTGTGGTGTGACAGCACTTCCCCTTCTACTGCTCTGAGCTGAAGTCTGGCCTCCTTCTTGCAATTCAAAGCTGAAAGCAGAATGCGTCGATTGGTGGCTCGGCGTTGTAGGCCCAGATCTCGGGAAGCTGAGCGGGTGTTGGTAGTCGCCGTCCGACGCATCTGTCGGCCCTGGTCCAGACCAGCTATTGTGTGCCGATTTGTGAGCGTCTTCCACTGTCAGCAATGCTGACCTCGTTTGTCCGGTTCCTGCCACCGGCGAGGACTTGTGGCGTGTATCATCATCGTCAACAAGAATGTGAGGGATGTCGAGCTGGGGAATAGCAGTCATCCTCGCTGACTTTCTCATGTCAATGTGCTTCTTGAACTTGCGAGTCCAGTACCTGGAGATAATGTCATTAGTCATGGGACTCTACAGTCCGTAGCCATCAAGGAAACTCACAAGGTGTCAAAGAAGCCAAGAACGACCCTGCGCCGCACCTCCTCTTCCACTCTCTGTAGCCGAGCACGCCTTCGCAAGAATTCTTCCAATCTGCAGAATTGTTAGTCTGATCAGTGACTATGGTCGATGAGGAAGTACCTACTTCAAACTCTTGCTGTCATTGATGATGTTATAGTGGGCCAGAATCATGAGCACAGAAGTGAACGAAATGCCTTTGTCGGGGTCCGCAGAGACCATGACTTCCTCGAAAAAGATGTTGAACCGACGGCGACGCTCGCGAACCTTGACAACGTCAATCTGTGCGAGTCTCCGATTGAGTCGTTGGATGTCAATGCCCGCACTGTAGTTACTCGCAGAAGCTATAGACATGTGGCGAGCTCCAGATGTCGAGGCATCGTTGCGAACATCCTCTAGGATCTGCCTGACCGAATCGTCGGCATCATAGATGCGCATTTCAAACACTCCAGAAAGCTCTCCTAGAAGTCGGGGGAATGCATCCTTGCTGATGAAGCCGGTCCCGGCAGGATCGACGCTCCGCCACGCCTCCTTGAAGCGCCGGATCTCATCACGGTCTACCGCAGCCAATCCGCTAGACCGTTGGTATACGTAACTGAAGCTCTCATAGATGAGAGAAACGAAAAGGTTGACAAAGATATACATGCTCAGAATGTTCCATGCAACGAAGAGGAAACGAGCCCAGGGTTTGCTACCGCAATCGCTGTTAAAGAAGTCGGCGTTGTCAACGCAAAGCGGCGGCTCGATAGTCGCATAATCTTCCATGACCTGGTTCCAGCCTTCACCACAACTCATTCTAAATAGAAGAATCAGGGCGTTAGGCACGCTGCGGAAGTTGACGTTGGCTTCTTCATTCTCGCCAAAGCGCGTCAGACTGAATGCTTGTGTAAGAGCAATGGCGAAAACCAGGAAGAACACAAGCCAGGTAGCGAGCAAGTTTCCAATTGTTGTTAAACTTGCAGCAGCCGTTTTGAATAGCTGGTCGAGAGCATCATTCCGCGGGATAAGAAGTAGGAGGATGGCCACAAGGAAAAACTTGTGGAGCTGCACATACGTATCGCTATTTCTGCTGATGATGAGCACGGATGTAGAGACGAACGCGCCGGTGACAACTACTAGCGAGTATAAGTCCCATGAGCTCCTTCGGAACCGGGCCCAGCCAAGACCAATGATCCTGATGGCAATGTTGGCCATGTAGACTAGCGTGAATGCCAAAAACAGTCCATCCCGAGAGTCTGTCCACCATTGTGGTTCGCCGTGATACTCGAGTAGAAGGAGTAGGAGATGGCATATGAGGACGTAGGTGACGGCTGTATACCATTTGCCCCTTTTCTCTATGGCGCGTTTGTGACACCACTTCTTCCAAGTTTTCTCTGATTCATTGTATGAGCTCTTGGACGGAGAAATCTGTCGTAACAGTTTTCGTAGTTCAAGCCAGGACCGCTGCTCAGCTGTCAGAAAGGCAACTCCAGTCTGCTCCGTATAATTGCGCATGAACACTGAGATAAACAGCGTGAGGACGAAGACTGTGGCCAACAGGTTGAAGACAACAAAGAACATGGCATTTCCCTGACGGTTGAGGTCTTTGGGCTGATTACCGAGCCCTGTGACTGCCTGTGCCGCGAACATGACATCGGTCCAACCCTCTTGACTGACAATTTGGAAGAGGACGAACAATGACGCTGCAAAGTCATCAAAGCTGAAATAGTCGTTGGAGGGAACACGTGGCGCCAACATGGGCCAATCGTCGTTGAAGGGTGTATTGTTGAATTCGCCAAAACAATCGGAAATGAGCATAATGGAGTCATCTCCGTCATTGCATTTAACCATCTGGCCGTTGAAGATATTCAGTCCGTAAATGGCGAAGGGGATTAGCAGGGAGATGGACACGAATGCAGCCTGTGGAATCAGTGAGAAAAAGATTGCTTGTGGGTTTGGAGGTGAAGCTTACACTGAGGATCTTCCATCCGCCAACTACGATGAGTGAGTGGAAAGTATCCCTCGCGCTATCGCTAACATTGAGCAGGCGTAGAGCACGAAGAGCCTTGAATGCACCAATGGCTCTAGAGACGGCGCCATCGTTGGCGAGAAGTGTACCAACATTGATGAGCAAGGTGATGAGCACTATGCCATCGATGAATCCCCAGGAGCTCCGGTAGTAGGCGTTCGGCGTGAAGAAAAAGCCATCCGCGACGACTTTGATTACAGCCTCAACCGAGAAGACTGTGGCAAATGCCAAGTCCGTCCAGACATACCAAAACGTAATGCTGAACTCAGGATGCTCGGCTTGGTATTGCTTTTGGTAAAGCGGTGTTGTGACGCAAGCAATGACGACCATTGCAACGATACATGCGTAGATGAAAGCTGAGGAAGTATACCAGGCAATCTTATTAGGCTCGACACCTTCGAATCTTTCATTTCCTCGGCCAGGACCAACGATTCTTTGACAGAACCGCCTTATAGGGTTATTGGGCGTAAAGACGAATAGCGAGTTGTTGTAATTGGGGTGTCTTGCAAGATAGTCCCGCTGGGCTTTCTTGCGCGCTGATGTGGCGAAAACCGCCTGCCGTGCCATTTGCCGCGGATCAAGAGTATCGTTGGGACCATCGAACCGTAGATTCGAGTAGAACGGATTCGGGTCTTTGCTGCTGAATATAGACTTAAACTTCCCCCACATTGAAGACAAGAAACCAGGCCTGACCTCACCAACGTGATGCGTTTGAGCCCTTGTAGGTGAACGTTCCTCGTTGGGTGTATCCTGCGGCATATCTGCGGCATCATCGAGGAATTCGTGCACTACGGCGTCCTTGAGAAGCATTTCCATCATGGCAGGACCGTAGTCCAGAGGATCCTTTCTCCGTCTAGCCTTGCCGAAAGTAAAGATGTTTGACAGCGTGAGGTTACCAGCGGATTTGCCCAGTTCTTTTCTTTGGAGAAAGGCCTTGACCTGCTCGAGGCGCTTCTCATCCTCAGAAACATCAAAATTTTCTTGAATGACAGCAATAAACATATTGACGAGAATCAAGAACGACAGGATAAACCAGCCAATCAGGAAAACAGCGCCAATCCAGCCCGTATCGTGCTCATTCAAGTAAGAAGTGACGTTGTACAGCATGGAAGTCCAGTTTTCACTCGACAAGATCTGATACATGCCGAGGAAGGAGTTGTAGACAGTGAAGAAGGAGACCTCGTTGAGGTCGCCACTATCGCTGTGACTTGGTATCTCGCCTCTGAACAGTTGAGCCGCCAAAATCGCCATAAGAAAGGTGATTAAGAAGACGAACAACATCAAATTGGCAATACCGTTCGAATTTCCGAGGACCATGACAATAAGTTTCCGGGTCATTGGTACAGCCAAGACAAGTCGGTAGACTCGTACAATTTGGAAGACTGTCAGCCAGGCATAAGTTTCTCCAGAATTCCGGATTGGCGGGATCAGGATGATGGTTGTGATGATGGCGAGGCCCGCATCGATGAGGTTACGCTTGCTCTTGTGAAAAGAACGCCAGCCTGCGGCGCAACGTATGATGATTTCAATGTCCAGCAAGATAGTGACAGCAACCTCGGCCGAGTCAATGAACTGCCCGCGTTCTTTAGACATCTTGGAACTCCTGAAGCACTGGGCCATGAGACCGAAGGCAATGACTGCAATCCAAAGCAGAAACGTCTTGTCGTAGATTCGCTGCAGAGCAGGCACCTTCTGAGGCGGTTCGTCCATGGGCTCTTGCGCCGGTGGCTCTTCGGGAGCTGTGAAAGCACTCGCCCGACTTTCCTCTCGGATAACCTGGAAGGAAGACGTAATGACCGCAATAAGCAAGTTGACGAGCCAAAGCATAAGAATCATGATGCCGGCGCCGAAGAAGAGAGCTGCGGGAAGGTAATCGGAGTTGGTTGTGTAGTACATGACGTCGGAGAAGGTGTTGGAACTGATGATAACAAACACCATTTCTAGTGATTGAGCAATATTGTCGAAGCTGACAGTGCCGTTGAATGGGTTGTCTTGCTGAAGACAGATCGAGCCTCGAGGACAAAGGAAGCCTTTTCCGGCTTTGCTGCCGTTTCTGAAATTGTCCAGAATACCATCATTTTCCATCATGACCCAGGGCATGCTTTCCCCAGTATCGTTGTTGAGGAATCCTCCACAGAACTGCATGTCATTTGTGAAGGATTTCTCCTTATTAGTCGGGTCTGTTGGGTCAAGCCAGACACATTGCCGACTCAAACTGGCCTTGAAGCTTTGTACTCCAATGATGGCAAACAGTATCCAGAAGAACGTGATTAGGAAGGCGACTCGTACAAGCAGCGGCGCAGCTTTTTTCAGACTTCGAAGGATAATCTGATTATTCAATTAGTGGCGCACTTGAGAGGGGTACGGAAGGATTACTAACCGCTGTGCCGTTCGTCAAAGCAAGCAGTCTCAAGATACGAAGACACGAAATCATCCTGAAGACGTATAGATGCTTCTCACTTTCGACGCCAGTGATTCTCAGCGCAAAGGAGATCCAGTAGGCAACAACAGCGAGGAAGTCAAGCCGGTTGAATGAATGCCGCAAGAATGCTCGTCGGGCAAGTTGATACCTTTGCTGCTCCTCGACAGTCTGTGGCAGAGTCTGACCCTGCATGATTGTGAAGGACCGCTGAAAAGCTGAGGGGCCAAGGTGAATTTGTTGTCGCGGAGCCTTAACAGACTTTTGCCGCTGAGGCTGGAACAAATTTCTGTACTGATCGACAACCGCTGCTCGGACTCCTTTTTGGCGATCGATGGTGCTGTACTCGGAGGCATTCAAGAGGAAACCGGAGACCAAAATACGGGCAATCAACTCGAGTGTGAAGATAATAAACAGTACCAAAATCGCCCAATCAATCCAGGTGACTCCCCATGAGGCTGGCCGCGGGTTCGTGAAGACATCTGGAGCCGATTCCACGGCCAAAAGAGTAGCTTGAAGGATTATAAGTATGAGAATGAAGGGCTCAGTGAACGGGTGCACCAGCAGATCGCATAGCTTCATTCTGATCGGATGAGTGGGAGGAAAGATGCCTAAAGACTTTCCTTTAAGAGGATTCTGCATCGGCACCCGTTGTTGCATGGGCGGAGGAGGATCAGCGAATACATTCTCCCCTTCGGGACCCTTCTCAGGTACTTGGAAGAGATTGGAATGGTAGGAGGTATCGGTGAACATCTGAGCAGAGTTGTGTAGCTGCTGACGGCGGTCCGGGGCCGGTGACGGAGATCGACTACGCGATGTCCGATGGTCCACAAGTTCACCTTCACCACTGATATTGACAACACGCTGAGACATGGCCCTCATGATGGAGCCCGCCCTAAGGAGGGCGCCAGTAGTAGAGGGCGAGCGAGAGCGTCGCTGCTCCCCTCCCGGGCTCAGTGTCGCCCCATAGCTTGGACGTCTGCCGCCAGGTTCCAAGTCATACCCGAGCGATCTTGCATCCCGCGTCCTTGGTGGCGCGTTGTCGATGTCGGATACTGTCTGGAAACTATCTCTCGGCTGAGCGTCCCCCACATTTGCGCTTAGAGAGCCGGAAATGGGCTGGGCCCTGGATGTAAGAGGCACCCTATCCTCATAGTAATCGGGGTTTGTAGCCTCTTCGAAGTATGGTGACGGTCGGTCGAGGGAGTCGAGAGATGGCGAGTTTAATCGGGGAAATGGAGGAGGCTGATTAATATCAGGTGGTAAGGCGAATTGTAATGCTGAAGCATCGATGGGGGAGTCAGGGCCTCCGGAACTGTTGGACTGAGCATAGGGCTGTTCCCAATATGTTGAAAGACCGAGTCCGTTAGCAGACATTTGCGGTTGGCCTCGACGGCCGCGTTGAGATTCGGCTTGGGAGTCTGCCTGCAGACCTTCCCTGCCAGAGCCCGAGGACTCGTCTTGTCGCGAGCTCATCTCGTAGGAGTAGGGGTTGTTGCTTTGCATCGAAGGATCTGGGTTCGATTTGCGCCTGGATCGCTGCTCTTGGTGCAGTCAATGAAGTGTGGCCGCGTGTTAACAGACAGATACTGCCGTTGTGGGCGAGCAGAAGGAGTGGCTGTCTTTGTGTGCCGGTCGGAGGGTGGCCAAGCCCACGGATCGCATGTCCAGAACTATTGCCGGTAAAAGATTGCGAACATGTCGTAGTGCGAAATAGCGTCGCGTACGACAATTCGTTTTGCCAGATGTCGGATCGAATGGAACGGATTAAATCGCAAGTTCCGACAGTGCGGTGGGCTCGTTGTGTGTGAATATGAAATGTCCCCGATGGGCAACAGACGATGCGTCGGTCGTAGAGTCGAGGTTTGGATGCCTGTAGAGAGGGTCTGGCGTCGTGTTTTCGAACGCTACCAATCTGACAGTGTGGACTCTGTGTTTCCGTCGTGAGCGGGGCGGTGCGTTTGCGATTTCGTCCTGTGGTCCGCGTTCGTTGTACGAGGGAGGAAAAGACCGAGGGAACAATACCAATGCTGTCGAGTGTTTCTTCGTATCGAAGTCCCCGACGAGGTGATGGAGTGAAGGAGAAAGAGGCATAGGCTGACTAAGGCACCTTGTCCATGGCGGATTGAGTGCCTAGAATCAAAAGCACTGTAAGGATACTTGTCATCGGTGCCCCCACAAGGCGGGCAGTCGGAGACAGGAGTTTCTATTCTCAGCTTATCCATGGTGACTCCCCAAGACGGCTGGCGCGGCAGGGGGCCTCCCCCACAAGGCAAGCTGGAATGGTAAGTACTTGTCTAACCGTTGAATTTCCCAGGCACTAGCAGTACCCAGGCACTTTGGAAGACAAGGAGGCAGGCAGTGGTCAGTGGTCGCTGGCAGAGGCTTCCAGGTTGATTCGGGTCCCGAGAACATGGGGCGCCGTCAGGGGCCGATAAAGTATCAGCACAGTGTGTATCCAGCCGTGGGCGTGTTTCACCCTTCCCTTTCAGCCCGTCTCGAAACTGCCAGGTTGCGAGAGCCCCGGGAACCTTACTTGCTGCAGGGCTCATGCAGAGCAGCAGAGGATACGAAGTCTTGCTGGGCTTCCTACTTCCTAATACTGTCTAGGGTCTAATGCGGCATTCGGATCTTCCTACGTAGACTTCCGACTGAGACGATGGGACGGGGATGAGACGGCAGCCAAGGGAAGAACGGCACACGCATGAACAGCTTTCCGCAAACTCGTGGTACATAGGTAGTGTGCCTTCTGCCTCAGTCGTACCTAAGGTACCTACTGTCAGCACCTAGTACTTTCAACTGTCTAGTCCGGTCGTTTTCTGATAGGGCTAGCCAATAGTCACTGCCCTGTGCTGATGGGGACACTTGCCCCCCGAAATTCTACTTCTCGGGTTGTCGCTGGCAAGCACGGCAAAGTGCCCAATGCCCAGCTCGTGTCGGCTACGTCCGGCCGACGCTGTGGAGTATGGCTACGTAATATTGTTGCAAGGTCCTAAATATGCTCATCGCCATCAGCCGTGATCTGAATGAATGCCATGAGCATCAACATCAAGGGACTTCGCAGATAAGTAAATACAGGAAGTAAGACGCGAGTACACACATGGTCGTAGAGCGTTTTTTTCTTTTTCTTCTCATTTTCTTCTTGCCTTGGGCCCACATCAGGTAGATATTTGATCGCAGCAGGGATGATTGCCAAGATGCGAGGAAGGATGGTGAAAATTGCCCGGGAAGGGAGAGAAAGAGAGCCACGAGAGCAAGGCCAAAAGGATAGTGCTCCCGATGGATCCACTCCTTCCCGAGCATCACCGGCCGGTGCATCCAACCTCCGTCCTGATCCCCCCGTTCTGCCCCGTTCTGTCCTCCGTGAGTGTATTATGTAACTCTGCCTTAGGTAATGCTATGGTACCTACCTTAGTAGAGAAGGCTCCCTGCGCACAAGCTTGGACCCATTTTCGATGCCACCCGCCGGGCAGGCGCCCACGCGCCTGCACCTTAGATACCTACGCCGCGGCCCAAACGCGTCCAGACCAGACAAGATCGAGGAAGGTAGGCTGTAGCACTGACGTTCGGCGTCCATCCACGCCAGAAAGTAGAGTAATTTGATTGCATCCACTCGACTTCATCCCGTGTCTTTTGCCTCGCCTTGCCATTATTTTACTTTCTAGTACTGAACAACGCCCCCAGCATTCTACTTCCGTTTTGACTCACTCGAATTCCCACCTCGGGTTTTTTTTTCCCCCTCCTCGATCAGCTTTCGTCTTGGTCCATACCATCAGCCGCTCGTCACCACCTCACGATCCCTTCCATACAGTTGACCCGCAGATACTTCGATTAATCGACGGCCGACCTCATACCCCAATTCGAACATACCTCTTCGAGACTTTGATTTCATCGGCGCTTCACTGCGCGACTATATCGTATCAATGACGCGACAGTCTTGAACTATACCCAAGACGTCACCAGCAAGCACGCAGCATCATCAGGCCCCACGATTTCTGGCCGCATCGATTCCTCCTTCGACCGCCTTGACGCATCAACGCAGAACGCAAGCAGAACCATGGTATCATCTCGCAAAAGGACACTGCAGGAGGCTGAGAATGGCTTAAAAGAAGAAGACTCTCTGCTCCTTCGCTTACGGAATCAATGGCAATTCGCAAATTTGTGCCAGTGGATCTATCTCTTTGGCAAGGTGGTCAAGATTGATGATAACCTAGATACAGAGGTATGCGATTCTTTGCCTTAACTCAATATTGCGTGGGCGCTACCACTTACTGACTGCTCGCTTCTAGGACATCGAGACCGAATGCCTGAAGCCGAATGCCCCTGTTCTCCAGGATATCGGTCTCGCCTTACTGAAGTTCGTTTCGTCGCATCGTGGCCTCACGTACGTTATTGAGCCTTGTTGATGTCGCTTGTCGCATGTTGGGACTTCCCATGCTAACATGTCGTAGACACGAGCTCTTTGACGAGTACACGCGAAGGCAATACTTGGCAAGGACACCTGAGAAGAACCCCTTTGGCACAGAAGAAATCGCAGCCAAGTTCACAGACTTCGATGTCTTGACCAAGGTAAATGCATGGTTACTCTCTAAGTCGGTGCAACGTGTCTAACCTAGACGCAGGTACGAATTCTTCAACAAATGACACAATGGGTCATGGCTCGCCCCGAGCGCGTCAGGGAGAAGATGGAAGAACAAAAGGACATTGATCAGACTAGCTGGGTGAGTACTCGGGAGTTCATCTGTTATGCTTTGGTATTCTAACAGGCTTATACAGCGGATTGAGCCCATCGGCTGGGACAAAGACGATCGGACATATTTTGTTCTCGATGACAATAGAGTCTATCGAATGACTGAACCGCCAAACCCACCTACTCCCAAGAAGAAGGCCAAAGCTGCGAAATACGGATCCCGTTCAAATAAAAGACGGCGCCTCTCTGCACCAAACGGTACAGATCATGCGGATCAGTCTGTAAATGAACCGACCGATGCTTCCGGGGACACGACCGAGGACACTGGCCTCGGCAGCATGAAATGGGAATGCCTCGCTGTCAGCTTGAAAGATGTACAGGAGATCATTGCGTCTTTCCACAAAACTAAGGACGACAACGAGAAGGTCTTGCGAGACCAGTTGCAAGAGCATTTACTTCCTATCCTAGAGAAGCAGGAGGAGTCGAGGAAGCGCAAGGAGCAGCAGCGAGAGAGAGAACTGTTGAGTCTGGCTAAGATGGCAAATGCGAAGCGTTCTAGCCGCATCGCGAATAAGGCAGAGCAGCAGAAGCAAGAAGAGAAGGCTCAGGAAGAGGCCAAGGTCATTCAAGTCCAACGGGCCGCAGCAAAGAAACAAGAGCAACAACAGCTCAAGATCGAAAAAGAGCGGGACCTCAGACTGATATCCCGAGAGAAACGGCTGAAGGAACGGGAGGCTCGTCGCTTACAACATGAACGCGAACTTTCTCAGCTTTCAGAAGACAACCGCAATGGCTCGGGTCGTATCTCGGAGCGACGGCTGCAAGCCGAGATAGAGAAGAACATGCGAGCACTGGAGGAGCTAGAAGACGAGGAGGAAGACTGGATCTTCGATTGCATCTGCGGTGTCTACGGCCAGGTTGACGACGGCACACATAGCGTGGCGTGCGAGAAGTGCAACGTCTGGCAGCACAGCAAATGCCTTGGCATTAGCGAGACCGAAGCTGAGAAGCCTGAGTTTCATTTCGTCTGCCAACCATGCAAGCGGCGTGAGCAAGAGGCTGCGGCAAAACCAAAGACGACTATCAAGCTCAAGGTAAACCGCCCAGCTGACGTGGCGTCCTCGCCTGCGAAGCAGCCGTCAAAGGAGAGCGACCGCCAGTTGAGTCCGACAGGCCACGACGGGTCGGTTCCATCGAGGGGGGAACCGGTGCTCGGGCAAGACATTGGGGCACTATCAGAGTCTGCGATCACTAGCCGCCGCTCTGGATCACCGACCCAACCTCTAGGGATAAATGGAGCCAAGGAGACCAGCCCGGAACCAAAAACACCCAAGGCTGAGAACGATGATGCTGATGATGGGCGAGCTCATCGTGACGCTACTGCTGAGAAGTCCTTGGCGAACGGTCACGATCATGTGCCTGCAAGCCCACCGCGGGCGAGAACCACACCAGCACCGCGGGACGTCTCATCGCCTAGACATGGAAACTCCAGTCTGCTTGCCACGCCCATCATCAGCCGCGAGCATGGCATCCCAGGCTCGGCACACTCATCATTCACACTGCCCGCTCCTGAGGGTGGACTTTCTCCGACCAAGCATTCTCCCCCGGCGCCCCGTCCGCAGCCCCCAAGCATCAAAACGCCTGCCCTCCCTGCCGTCCTACCGCCTGTGGCAACGCTTTCGCCGTCCCCACGTCATCAGATTCTGACGCCCCCTATCAAGCCTGCGGAGCCAGTCCGACGGCCACAGCCTCCAGGTGCAAGTCCAAATGCGCTTTGAGACGAGACAGAGAGTCCGAGGCGTGCGTAAGACAGCTGAGTCGATGAATACGCGGGGTCACTCCTGTATAAGAAGTATGGGAGCCATGTCATGGGCTCTGCCTGGTGGTTGAATTGTTATGACCCTTCCACAGAGTGGACATGACTTGGCTGTTTGGATGTGTATGGATAGTACTTGTATGACGAACGACTGCACAGGATACCTCAGGTAGTAACGAGTAAAAGTTTCCTCAACACGAGCTCATGTGAAGGTGATCTAGGTCATTGCTAGAGACAAAATGGCGGGGAATACTGCTATCCCTGCGAATGAGATCGAGCCTTAGGTTTGGGGATATTAACCGGGTTCGTTTCTTTAGGGATATGCGAATGGCAACAAGTATCCTGTACAAGAGACTGATCGTGTCCCAGGTCAGATGAAGCTGCACGAGCGGCAGTACACGCTAGCTATTCTTGAGATGCGTTTAAATGTAGTTCGATACGGCCCTAGATATGCCGCTGCATGTCTCAGAGGTGAACCGCTCTTTCTGGGAGAGAGCACAACCAGCTGCACCGGAGCCAGCTACGATGACTTCCTCTCAAGGCCGTATCTGGATGGTCTGCAAGACAACAGGTTGATGACTCAAAGTCAGAAATCACATCTAGTCTCACGATCAACGAACCAATGGTCTAAGCTTTTAGACAGGCTTGGGCAATGGTTTGAGCGGCAACCTATGTATCGGTTCGCTCATGTCTTGCATGGGGAGGACGGGGAAGACGGGCCTACGAGGACAGACATAACCAGAGTGATTTTCGGCTGTATTTGCCTGGCCTGACATGGCACAAATCCTTGACATCTCTTTCCCGTTGGTCTCGAGGGATGTCTCGGGCTTTTGAGATTACAGACGATCGTAGACGTGTGGTGTTCTATCATCACCACGGTCCACTGGCGTGTTTTCCCCCACGCTTACGTTACGGGACCACGGGGGGTCGCACCCTGCCGTCGCTGTGTGCTATCACCGGGGATGGCACATTGCCATCCTTGGGTTGGAGAGCAACGGCGTCCTTGATTTAATGGTGACTTTAAGGGACGCAGTTGAGAGTGGACTTGCACCTCGGCACAACCTCGCCGCATGGCTTCCGGCCGCACGACCTGAACAGAATTATATGAGCAAGCAAATGAGCGAAGAGCATGAGAGGAGGGCAAAGGACAGTCTCCAGAGAAAACTGCACGTCTGCCATGAGGCATGCGTGCCCATGCTACCATGCATGCACATGCGGAAAAGCGGAGAGGCGAATGGAGACGGCCGCGGGCTACATTAGAGCCGGAAGACATATATGATCAGCCACCCTACCTCGCAGCAGTGCCAAGATGAGCCCGAGTCGTGTTGGACCTGAGGTAAACGCCGATACGGATACCATCTAGTGGGAATGGCGGAGGCGGCATGTGAGTCCAGGGCCCAGGCATCATCTCTCACTCAAATTTGTGAATTTCTGATTCTCAACTCCTATGTAGTCCTCCTGCGGATACTGACGAAGAGTTAAGGACCGGCCGGGGGGGCCGTTACAGCAGCCTAGTGATGCATGGCTCCTGCAAGAACAGGTGCCTTGCATGAATGGAAAACGAGTTGAAAGCGCAGATGCATGTGGCGGTATCCGTAGCCTTTGGACGTCTGGAGATGAGGTGCCAGTGGGTGCAAAGAGCAGGGGCCTACGGGAGTCGGGGATTTGGTGTGTAGGAACGTGGTGTTCGTGGGTAGTGTGGTAGTTTGTATGTAGATTTGACCTGGAGGGGGCCAGAGGCTGGAATCATCGGATGCCATTGGATGCGCTCCGTTGGGATCGACATGGGGCCTGAGGATGCAGCATCCAACCATCCATCCATCCCACCGTGCCACCGTCGGTGCCGTTCCTGTGTGCCTGCAGCGCGGCCGGCCAGTGCCTGCGTATGTGGAGAAGAGAGCGAAAAAGAGGCGAGATGGGGCCGCCGTCAAGAGTCAGGACGAGACACTAAGACGCAGACTAGGGGATTTTCTGAGCCAGCTCTAGGGCCAGATCTGGAGCCAAGAGGCACGGACGAAGACATGGCGCAAAGTAGCTTGCAGGCGTAAGCCGCAAGCGCAGAATGACGGGCAAGTGGTTCGGATGACAGACGACCGGGCAGAGTCTCTTGCGGCGTCCGGAAGCATGGCGGTATGGCCAAAGTCGAGGAAGATGGAGAAGCTGAACTGGAGTCTAGAGGCCAGAGAAGACCGACTAGGTCAGAGGCTGACTGAGAGAGCGTGGTAGCTCTCCCGCACTCTGCAGAGGGCGGCATCCTTCGGAATACAACGGGCTAGCCGAATATATGAACCTTATGGGCCGGAAACTCTCATCTCTCCGGTTAGGCCAACACTAAGTAGGTACCTCAGGTATGCCTCACCTCAGTCTTGGCCCAGGATCAGAAGGTCCTGATGGTTTTTTATGATGCTTGGCTGGCCGAGAACGACTAAGAGCGGAGAACATCGTAGCAGAATTGGGGAGAATCTAAACGATAGTTGCTGAGTGGATGATGTGCTATGCAAGATGAAGGATTGAGCAGATGTATAATGATTGAAAATGAAGTTCAGATGCCGATTTCTGCTGCGCGCGTTGAGTATTATGGGTGTGTCGGGCAGGCCCTGGTCACTGTGGGGATGATTTGCGAGTGTTTCCTATTGATGTGGGTTTGAATGGGAAACAACGAGAAACAAATTTGCTTTGCAATTGGAGGAGGTGTACGCGGTGCTTGAGCACCCAGTAACGACTGACCAAGGCCAGGCTTCCGACGTCGGCTGGGGGGAAGGGTACTACGTATGTTCAAATATTGTCGGTTGGCTCTTGGAAAGGGAGGCAAGGTATCCATCCGTAAGGTAAGGTAGTCTTCATTTACCAGCTAGACGGTCGTGGCCATCTGCTGGTCTGGCCCGAAATGGCGAGGCCTGGTTCTGATGCAAGGGCACGGTTGACGATGCAGATACTGGGGCTGCATGTTTGTGATGAAGCGAACGAACAGAGTGAGGATGTCAGACGAGTGAGAATAGCGAAAGAACGTTGGCCATGGCTTGAGATATGACATACAGTATTACCTTGGTGGAAAAAGAGAGAAACCTAAGTATTTGAGTTCCGTATCTCATGGTTCGGTTGAAGGACGGAGAATCCAAGGCGCCGCCAAAGATGAAAATACCTTGAGGTACCTTACCTTCTGCTGTAAGAGACAAAAAAAAAGTCGGAAGGAGGGGACGAGAAGCAACAGATTTCTGAAGTAGGCACGTACCTAATAAGGTCAGGTACCTAAGGTAGGTAGGCATGTCAGTACTTGCCCAAGACGAGACGGGAAAGAGAGAGACGGACGTGCACCGATCCCCACGCACCATGGCAGGAAGGAAGGACCGACGTAGAAGAGTCAAAGAAGGAGCGAGGTGGAATGCGCGCCACGCTCTGTTTCTGGACAAGACCAATGAGAAGTGACGCCACCAACACTTCCGGCAGCAGAAGGAGCAAACAAACATTCCAATTCCCTGCCGGCCCTGCCTGCCTGTGCGGCCTGCCTGCCTCGCCTTCCCTGCCAAAACCGTCTTGCGTGGTTGCAACTTGCGTGAGGTGCTGCGTTGGTTAGGTCCTTGGTGAAGGACGGGGAGGGCAGTGCGTCCCACGCTCCCACTCCCACTCCCACTCCCACTCCCACCATTCCCAACTTTATCCTCTGGGCTCGTTGCTTTTTCTTCCTCCGGGCCAGGGCTCCACGTTGCCGATCATTTTGCTCTTGATGCTACGCAAGGTACTTACAAGATCTAGCCGCTCTTCAACCTGATTATCCGGCTGGTTCTAGCTGAACAAACCTCAGATATTTACATTGCATCTTCCATCCCCGGTCACCAGCGGTTTTGTATCATCATCGACTCCTTTTGTCAATCTTTGCCTCACACGATATTATATCGACTGTGGCATGGCCTTCCTTGCTTCGGCCTCTCTCCCGATACTATTTTGAAAATCCTGCACCGTGTTTCCCTCCCTGCTTTCCATCATCAGTGTTCATGCTAAAAAAAAAAAAAAAAAAAAAAAATAAAAAAAAAAAAAGCTTGTTCAGCCGCGGAGGGAGAGACGAACACGTGCACAGACATCCGGGGAGGGGTGGCTAAGCTAAGGGGAGGGGTGAGTGGAGGGGGAAGCTCTGTCAGAGTAAACACTGTCAGAAGCTCAATCATGTATGAATGGGCACGATGAAATAGCAGGATGGGGGGAAGACAAGGGTGCAGGACAGGGCGAGGAGAAGCGAACAGGCCATCAGTCAAGTTGGAACTTGAGTGAGTTCCCTCGTAATTGGCTTTGCCAGAAGATGGATCTTGGTCTTGAACTGACCGGCTATCAGCGTGAACCGGTGGGGGAAAACGGGATGAGATGACGAAGGCTGAGGGGAGAGAGCGAGACCTGAACCCCTGTTCAGATGGGAGCCATGCCGTCAGTTCAAGAGGGAAGCGATGCGTCTCGTCACTTTTGAACGTCCGCGCCGGTAGCAACATCAGACGAGGCAGATGCAGCACCACCCGTGCAATTGTGGCAGAAAGACATCTTCAGACTTCATATGGGAGGAAGGTGTCTCCCCACCTTAGCGATGCCCGCCCTGTCCTTATATCCCCTGTTGCTTGTTGGTGAGCAATGTCGTGCCGCACCGCGCTCTTCACATCGTCTCTGCCGCTATTTCATGTTGGGGTATTTGCGTCGTTTACCGCCCCCGTCAACATTGACCAGTTTCGTGTACATGTCCAGGACCCAGACATTGCAGGAACAAGGCATGGCATGGCATAACATGGCAATGGTTCCGTGCCGCGTTGGCCACTTGGGACCGCCTGACACGAGTAATCATAATGGCAGCCGACGATATGGCCGAGCTCGCGATATGGACACACAACCTAACACCAGGATACCGGACACCAGCGTCCCCCGGCCTTAGCAGGGGCGGGGATCTTTCTCGCTCGCTTTAACCGAAGACGGCCAAACAGACACAGCAGCACCAACAGATGAGTTGCCATTTGGTGGTGAGGGCTTGGTAAGGCTGGTACGGCCGCCCGGCGCCGCTTTCAACCCCATGTCCGAATGCGGCAATCAGCTAGATGCTCTTTCGGACACAGAGAAGCCAGCGACGGCATAGAAGGGAGGCTAAAGCAAAAGAAGCAGAGTCCCAACTTGCCCAGATGCACATGCGTAACATGTAGACATAAAACCATCCAGCCCGGCCGAACGCTTTTCTTTCACTCCCCATCTCGCCCCTCCCCTCTTGCAAAGGGTTGAATGAATGAATCCTCTCATCGGTTCTCCCTTCTGACAAAGACCGACTTCCCTTGGCCTTTTTTATATGCCTCTGGGGTTCTTTGAGCACGACCAGGATCTCTTATTCGCTTGAAATTCAGATTCAGATTCGGATTCCGATTCAGATTGAGACCCTCAGACATCCATCTGGCACGCTCCCCCCCCCCCCCCCCCCCCCCCCCCCCCCCCCCCCCCCCCCACCCACCCCCCACCCCCCCCCACCCCCCCCCCCACCCCCCCCACCACCCCCCACCCCCCCCCCCCCCCCCCCCCCCCCCCCCCCCCCCCCCCCCCCCCCCCCCCCCTCTCTCTCTCTCTCTAACAAACATACACACCCACATCATCCACACATACAGCCATCTCAGCTCAGCTCAGCTCACCCTTGCCTTCTATTCCCATTTCAACTCCCCACCTACCCCTCTGCAACACCGCCGCACTCCCGTCCAGCGTGTGCATGATCAGGCCCTCACCCAAGAGAAGGACCAAGCAAGAAAGTGAAAGAAACCCTGCTGGCAAGGAAACGCGGGGCGGCAACCCATCACCATCTTCACCCAACGTTGCTATCTTGGGACTGGAAGAGCGGGGATCAGAAGAATAGCCAATGTGCACCGGAGACGAGCAGAGAAAGAGAAGAGAAGCACCGAGGAACAACGAGAAGCGAACAACCGCCTGAACAACAACAAGAACACTCAAAGCCGATAAGAGAAAGCCCGAAGATACCACCCGAGAGCATCAGCACTCTACCGCCTCTCTCTCACTTGCTCTCGCCCCCACCTACCATCAAAGAGAAAGAAGACAGGCTATTCATGGAGTTTCTCATGCTTGGCCTCTCGTCATACTACCAACCCTCATAAGCCTGACCCTGACCAGGCCTGACCAGGCCTTCATCAGTTGGACATTGTGGTTGCTTCCCATATCCCAGGACAACGGTTCCAGATCACCACCAATCCCTGCTTCTCGGCTGCTTGCAACCTCGTTCACCCGCCCTCCATCTTGGCCATCCCTGGTCCCTGCAACACCGCACCGCAACTCACTGCATACTTGCAGCTAGCTGCAGCTGCGTCTGCAATAGGCATACGGATCAGAGACACATACACAGGCAGAGACTCCAGGTACTTCCTGGACAGCCAACGGCACAAGGGCCTCTCAGGAACGAGCTGCCCGTAGTATCTCTGCCTCTCTCTATAGCCCTCCCTCCACTCTCTGGTCACCGGGGACTACTACTTCTCCCCCGTCCGATCCATCCTACCTAGCTCACCCTCTCCTTCTTTCTCATGCATACACCACCCCCTGCCTATCACCACCATCGGCTCCTCGACATCTACTGAATGTAGATAATCTGTGGGTGCAGCTGCCTCTTTCAAGCCATCTGCTCCACCGCTGCCATACCTGTCTTCTTCCCTCTCGCCTTTACTCACCTGGGAGCCTGCGTCTGCTGCCATACACATCCGTCACCTGACTCAGGCATTGCCTTGTGTTACCATCGGAGTTCAACACTTGCCTGTCGTCCAACGACTACTTTACCCATACACAAGTGCCGAGACAGCCGCAAGTGAAGACAAAAGCAAAACCACCAGAATTAGGAAAAGAAGCAGAACCCCCCCGAGGATCTGCAACACTTGAGATTCAGGCAACGTCGAGAGAAATCACTTGGTCTGCTTCATCGTCTCTCAGTCCACCGTCTTCGCCCTCTCCTTGCTACTTGTTGAGCCAACACTGGTTAGCAGTCGACGACAGATAATTCCAACAGCTTTCCTCATTGATTTTAGCTCTGTGGAATGGAACAAAACGGTCCCCCATCTCCTGCTCCCTCGAACGATGATATCTACCCGAACGGACTGCATCACTTGATACGCCCGGAAGGAGCCACATCCTACCCGCGAGAGCACTTACACCCGAGTGATATGGGAGGCATGCAAACTCCTTCTCGATACGGTACGCCTGGTCCACAACAAGAAATGCAATACGATCACCACTCCCCATACTCACATCGCCCACATGATGGTCAGATGGTAAGCAGTCCCGTCCCGAGCTCAGCTCCACGTGTGTTAATATAGCAGGTACTAAACAAGCCTCGACAGTCGTATGGTCATGGATATGACACAAGCGTCAGCTCCATATATGGCCCTATGTCCGGGGAGTTGAGCCACCAGGTAAGCTACTTCGTTGTTCAACTTGGCAATACAGACACTCACATGCTTCCTTACAGCCGTACAGCACCCCTGACACGTCGCCACCCACGCCGTCGAGGCCACCAGATGGGCTGACCACACGTAGCGGTCTCAGCATCCAGAAGGGGCCAACTACCATCAAGCCCCTTGCAGTGAGAGCATCACGTGTTGAAAAGTCAACGCCCAAGAAGAAGAAGGAGCGGGCAAAGTCTGCCAAAAAGGTTGATGTCGTTAAGAGCCCACTGAGCGAATTGGCAAAGGAGCAACCGCACATCCCAGTAGCGGACATTGGGGCCTATGTTCAGCGATCTTCAGAAATACGGATGAAGGAGGTCGAAGAGAGCAAGACCCCAGGCCGAATCAAGCGACCGATGAACGCCTTCATGTTGTACCGCAAGGCGTATCAGAACCTCGCCAAAAGCCTCTGTACGCAAAATAACCATCAACTTGTATCTCAGGTCTGCGGTGCCGGCTGGCCTTTGGAGCCGGAACACATTCGGGACCAGTTTAATGAGTGGGCGAAGGAAGAGCGCGCGAACCACCAGCTTGCTCACCCGGGCTACAAGTTCACGCCTTCGAAACCAAGACCCAAAGCGAGAGAAGAAGAGGACTCAGACCAAGGCGACATGGACGACATGGAATGGAATGGCAGCCGCGCAAGCTCAAGGAGCAGGCAAGTGAGGAAACCCGGACACGGCAGGAACGAAGCACCAGCGTCCATCTTCCACAACTACCCGCCACTGCAGACAAGTCCCATGGGTCTGGGCGTGCAGACACAGTCCATGTACCATTACAGCAACCCTGGAAAACCTCTCCCAGCACCATATAGTCAGAACGGCCTTGGCGGCGGCCAGTACTACCAGCAGAGCGTCCAACAGCGTCAGGACGCCACCGGCTTTGTTGAAGACGTACTCATCAGGAAGACGCCATCACCAGCGATGGGCTACGCAGCACCATCGATGGACCATCGGTACGACGGCATCGACCACTACGGCCCAATGTCGCATCCTGACGGCATCGATCCGATAATTGATCCGGGTCTAATGGGCCATGGAGGTCATCCGTACGGCGACATGTATGGCAATCACATGCTACCGCGATGGACGAATCCGCTCAACTTTGGCGACGGAAGGCAGGAACTGATGGATGGTATGGGATATGATGAAAGTCTTCTGACAGACCCTCAAATTCAGATCTTGAGGGGACCAGAGAGCAGTTGGAGAGTGGAGGAGCTTGACAGCAGCCACTTCACCAACAGTTGGATAGAACCAGAATGAGCAGAAGGAGCTTTGCTTCGGAATCGACTCGCTCCTGTTGTTTGAACATTGTCCGAGAAAAGGAAGGGCGTCAGGAGTATTGGGTATCTTAGAACGTAGGCGGGAATCTCATTTCTGTTTGGTTTTGTTGAGACTGGAGATGAACCATGTTATTGAGGGCGGTCCTTGGGCAGACGAGCGAGCATGAAGTAAGAAAAGGGGAGAAGACGAGGAGAGAGGCCCGGGACTTGTTCCATCGAGGGCGCACACACCGTAGCTAAAGGCTTTCCAAACACAAGTACCTACTTATTGCTCCAGCTTGCAGTACCATCCCGATAGACCTGCGGTCTCCAGAGCTGAAATGGTTACTGATCAGTAGAGATGGCGTTCGTTCTTCGCTGTGAAACCCGACGCCACGTCCCTCGGGCCCGCTTCTAGGGATGGCTGGCAGCTTGAGGGCGAAGTGGAGGTTGGAAATCCCTTGTGAGCACGAGGTTTTATGATATGGCAATAAGACCCAGCCGTAGATATGTTTCCCCAGGTAGTAATGCACGAGTGACAATCCGGAGGGGACCTCGGCGGTACGCGTGGGGTCGGCCGTATGTAACTAAGCCAGGTATGGCCTTGTGTTAGTACGTTATCAGGAGCTTCGTTTGTGCACTATCTTCTCCGCAAAGTAACACTCAACCCCTTTAACGAGGCTACAACAACGTACGTGCCAAAGCTCCCGGCGCCATCGACTTCAACATTGAAACCATCCTAGCTAGTAGCCTGGTCTATCCTGCACGTCGCCCTTCGCCTACTCCACATACTGAGCTCTTGAGCTTGCTAAGGTACGCCTGGGACAATCTCAAATCTTCTCCGGCACCAAATCAGTCGACAAAAATAAGTGTTCATATTGAAGCAGCTGATCGGTATTACACCAACAGGCTCGCGTCAATTACGCTCTTACATCATGACGTGGATCTCGCGCTCGATCACGGCCATTGGCCTCCTTCTCCTCGGCCATGCGTGAGTCTCTCTCTCCCACGTTCCGTTCTCCGGCTAGCCTCGCTCGCATTTATTTTGACACCTGCTTTGTTGAACAGCTGCTACTCTGCGCAAGAGCACTCTGCGCTGCAATCCTTCCGAGCAGCTTCGCCTTTAGCAACATCTGCCTCAGCCACCACGTCGCTACCGGCGGACATTACAATCGAAACGGCCGTGGCGACCCTCATCGTCGTCCTGGGTATGGTCTTGGGCGCACCCAATCTTCGGCCGATCGAATGGCGCGTGTGGGCAGGCAAAATTGAACGAGAGGGCGAGATGGGATTCCTGACGGGCAGCGGGGAGGTGGAGAAGGACTACGTTGGCAACCCGTTTCAAATTCTGGAGAGCCGGCCCGGCTTCGCCGACGTTCGGAAACAAAGGAGAGACTTTACGAACTGGGTCAAGGCTGGGGGAAAGGCCGGAACCACGGCCAAGTCGGGTTGAGTTCTGGAATGGCGAATGAACATAGTCAAGCCAACAACATGCCTGCAACGTATTTTCAGTGCGGGCACGCCCATGTCAGAGTGCTCATCGTAATGGCCTCGGAAGACAGCTCCCTACGATGAATTTGACCCTTCATCATGCAATAGGCAAGGTATTTAGATCCAGTGCTTCTTTCACCACTGTTACAGGAATTTGAGAAAAGGATAATCCAACAGGGGACGAACGACAGAGAAGACTGTTCCTCTTCCTAGGCACATTGACATCGTAGAAGTGCTCGAGGTCGCGTCGGAAGGCAACCTGGCTTCATCAAAGTTAATTGCCTACCCTAAATACCCGCTCATACGTAGCCCCGACGGTTGCGCATGCAGGAAACCATCGAGAAGATCAGCAAAGGCTGGCACTCCTTTCGCGGTCCCGCCGTGCTTGCTTTGGGGCACCCAAATGGTGTCAGAGCTAGGTAATCAACGTGCGCCAGGAGCGCCTTCTACACAAGATTAGGCAAGTACCCTGGGCACCTTGCCTTACCAACCTTCCCATTGTCTCCGAGGCAAGCACGACTGAATTGGGATAAGTTCAGGTCCCTGACATTTAGAGCCGAGAATTATCTGAACTTGCCGCGAGCGAAATCGTGCCACAGTTACCTGGACATGCTCGTGTTAGTCCTGCCTCCTACCACTACCTAAGTTCTGCCATTCTGGGCTTCTCTTCGTCTCCTTTTCGGATTGTTCACACAATAAATCACGCCTGGATTGCCAAGCGGTTCTTTCCCCCAAGGACACATATTACTCATTGTTCCCTCTCGCCGTGTCTAGTTCTAAACGCCTCGTCATTCCGTCCCATTTACTCGCACGCCCAACAATGCCGGGACGAGGCAGCGCCATGTCCAGTCCTTGGCGTGGTCGACCTCGCAGGAGTATCCTCCACGGAGGTTCCAGAGACCGGTCGAGAGGTGGCTCGCAGAGGGGCTCGTGGGGAGGCCAACGAGGTGAATCAAGGACTGGCTCGGATGTCAGCTCAAGAGGGAGCTCATATACACCTCGTCGGTCGAGGGGATCTTCCGCTCATGCATATCGAGGATCGCGCGGTAGTTCCAGTGTCGTTGGTCCGCACCACACCTCGCCCATTTTCTCGAGCCCTCGTCGTACCCGTGTACCATCACTTGAGGAGATTTCGCCATCTGCAGGACAATACATTGAAGATTCCGGATATCAAAATCACCTCGTACACTCCGCGAATCGACTGACACTGCCGTCCAACAACTATTTCTTGCCCTCGATTGCTGCTGAAGTCGAATTCGACAATCGTCAAATGCTGTCAAGCAGCGAGTACGAGGCATCGTCACTCCTTGGCAGAGAAGGAATGGCTCAAGTCGAGCGGAGGAACGAGGTTCTTATGGCCATTTCCGTTCAAGTGAAAGGTGTCCTTGGTTGTGCCTATTATGATACAGACGAAAACAGCTTGTTTCTTCTGCAGGATATGTCCTGCACCGCGCCATTGCAGTTTGTCGAAATGCTCATGCTGCACATTCAACCAACGACCGTCTTGCTACCCCTGAAAGTACCGGATGTGATTCTTCACTTCTTTGAGCAATATCAAAGTAATATGGACCGAGGTTAGTCATTCCTTGAGATAGGGGCTGTGATTTTGGGCGCTCATGAATCATTCTCATAGGATCTGAAAGGGATAACTACATTCTCCGACTTCTAGGTTCAACTGAATTCAGCCACGCGGCTGCTATGGAGAGGTTAACGAATCTACCGATCGCCGCCTCGGAACATGCTCTGGTGACGAATACCGGATTCGGCCTCTCCAGTCGCAGCTTGCAGGGTCCCGGAGAGGAGTGCCAAGATGTCAAAACGATGCGTCTCGGGTCTTTTGTAGATCTGGAGAGCGTTGCATCAGTAAGCTATGATGAAGAAAATGCCATATTTGTCGAATGCAATTCTAACACATATAGATTGGCTGTGCCGGTGCCGTGCTGTGCGAGACTATACGACTTCAGAATGCTCAACGGGCAGCAGAAAATATAGACAGAGCTTTCGGAGTGTCGCTGCGGATGTTTGCTTTGGCGGACTTCATGTTTGTAAACGCCGACACGCTCTCCTCCCTCCAAGTATTCCAATCCGAATTACATCCGAGTAACCTGATCTCCGGCACGGGAAAAGCAGTCTCCGGTTCGAAAGAAAGCCTATCTCTATTCGGCATCTTTCACCCGTTCGCTGGCACCCCTCAGGGCAAGGCACGGCTCAAACAACTCTTCTTACGCCCACTAGTCAACATCGACATGATCCGCGAGAGGCAAGCAACCATTGCGGTATTCCTGCAACCGGGGAACGAAGAGGCCTTTTCGAGCATATCTCAAGGACTACGAAAGGTCACAGATATCAAGAAAACTCTGGCTCAGTTGCAAAGAGGCGCAGCAGAATCTCCGGCTGGCTGGGCTTCAATCGAGCGTGGTGTTTAGTGGACACTTACTCGATTTTCGCTCCATGTGCTACGTCTCAGAGACGCCATACTTCAGCTGCGAAACTCCAATGGCCTTGTCATCATACAAAAGGTCAGCCATGGTAGCAACTCGTCTGACGAAGCGAGAACTGACTCTGTCAACCAGATGGTGCAGGTCGTCGCAGTGGACAAATTGACGGCAATTATAGATTTGGTAGGAAAGGTTGTCGATTTCGAGGAAACCAAGGCAAACTCACGCATCGCTGTGAAATTACACGTAAACACTGAACTCGATAAATTGAAGCAGACTTACCAAGGGCTAGAATCTCTGTTAAACGAGGTCAGCACAACATTGTCGTTGGAGCTCCCGACGTGGGCTCGCAAATTCGTCACAGGCTGTGTGTTTTGGCCGCAATTGGGCTTCCTCACTGTTGTCCCTTTACTCGAGGGCACTCAGGCAGGCTACGAAGGTCAAGGACTGTCCGGTGACCATTGGGAGCAAAGATTCACGGCGAACGACAATGTATACTTCAAGAACAACCTCATGATGGACTTAGATGACCACTTCGGGGACACTTACAGCAGGATTGTTGGTTCGTGGCGAAGTCCTACTGACAAACTGATTACCTTGCTAAGATTTCTCTAGATCTCGAGGTTGATATCCTGCACGGTCTAGCCTGTAAGATACTCGAACATGAGGCTACCCTCAGTCGCGTGTCCGATGTTTGCGGCGAACTTGACTGCCTTGTAGCCCTTGCTAGCGGAGCACTCAAATATGGCTGGATATGTCCCACTATGACAGAAGACAACATTGTGTCAATCTACGGAGGACGTCACCCCCTTCAGGAACTGGTGGTGCCTGCATTCATCCCCAATGATTGTATTCTTATCGGAGGCTCTGCCGATGAAGCAAAAACACCAACATCGATGCCAGACAACAATAACATTGGCATCAGCACTCTCATTATCACAGGGCCAAATCATTCGGGGAAAAGTGTATATGTCAGGCAGGTTGCCCTCATTGTTTACCTCGCCCATATCGGCAGCTTCGTGCCCGCTACCGGCGCGACGATTGGCCTCACGGACCAAATTCTAACACGTATCTCGACGCGGGAAAGCGTCTCGCAAGCGGAGAGTACATTTGGTACCGATTTGAGGCAGGTGGCCTTCCTGTTGAATCGTGCTACCCGTCGAACACTCGTGGCAATCGACGAATTTGGCAAAGGGACGGCAGCTGATGATGGAGCTGGTTTGATGACTGCCCTCATTGACCACTTCAGCACACTCGGTTTACAGTCCCCCAAAGTTCTGATCACAACGCATTATCATGAGATATTCGAAGGAGGTTATCTTCAAGAGCGACCAAGGCTATCGCTCGCGCACATGGAAGTCCGTCTTGATATCGACGCGAACCAGATGGAGGACCAAGTGATTTTTCTTTACAGTCTAGTTCCCGGAAGGAGCACGTCAAGTTTCGGGAGCAGATGTGCAGCGTTGAATGGGATTGATACTGCAGTGGTCGAGCGAGCTGAGGCTATTGTACTGCTCCTCGCCCGAAATGAAGACCTTGGGGTGGTGTGTGCTAGATTAGATGCTACAGATGAGGCTCGACTTGAGGAGGCGGAGAACGTTGCCCGTCAGTTTCTTCGAATCTCCTTGGATGGCCCTGGAAATCCTCAGTCTAGAGGGCGAGGTACTTTGTCTACTTTGGGCATTTTGGAGAGTCTTCTCGTGCCGGCAATGGTTGAGTGAAGTATCTGCGAGAAGTTGAGCTTTATGAGCATGGGGGAAAGTACGAGAGGTCCTGGCGCGTTGCCGGATGACGACTGGCTTAGATGATGCGTGAAAGGGGAAGATTGCTGTTAAGTCTTAGATCCGGTAAAAAATGAGACAATTGTTTACTAAGTGGGTGATTCGAGTAGCTGATATCAAGACGGCATTTGAAAAAAGGACCCCGGTATAGACGTTAGACCCAAGGTAACAAGAGACCGCAGACTCAATTGTCTTGCACTCGTACAACAGTTTCATCCGTGACCTCCCAGAAGACTCCATATGACTGATGTGATGCTATCGCTTAACGATTGAAGTCCAAGGTGTCTGCTGTCACACGTTGGCAATGTTACTCGTGATCAGTACTACCATATTGAGAAACATGAACGCGAATAGAGGCAGCCGGACGTCTCCAGACATCATGTCACACACATGATATCTTTGATAAACCATGTCTTTTCTCAATATGAATCGCTTCAACAAACGTTGGGCAGCCTCCGATACCCCTGCTGCATAAATACGGGCTGAGTGTTGTTGTAACCTCAAATAGGCGCCGACGCATGTGCATATAGCCGCCGCGAACCAACATTGGCGGATCCTCTGCAGCGAATCAAGTGAGACAGTGTGAGCGAGTGGTTCGCCCTCCCACTCTCTGTTGCATGGGGTCACCGGCCAGCAAGGACATAAGATGTAGGGCTGAGGTATTCGTGCATCTCTCTGCTGGCCAAGGCTGTCAGCTCAAGGCATCATCGCAGGCTTTAGCATCAAAAACAGTCTTTTCAGTCTCACATGCTCTGACTGATGGCTATCCGCCAAAAAGTTCAGTGGTCGTAGATCATGGCGATACCATTCGCCGCCACCGCCGCCGCCGCCGCCGCCGCCGCCGCTGCTGCTGTCACGTTGGACGACAAGTTCCAGAATCTAGATGATGAAGCCGTGTACACTCGCGTCAAGGCCGAGGCTGCCAACGACAAGGCTCTCAACTTTGTCGTCGAGTTCAACCTCCACGAGGCCTTCATTGCCTTTAATCTGACCTCTGATGATTTCGACCAGCTCGCCACCCGAAAGCGCAAAGACGACATGGTGCGATGGATCAACATCTGGTCACCGAGCATGCAGAAACCAGCCGTGGAACGCATCGGCGCCCAGTACGGGTTCTCCAAGAGACTTCTCGCCATCATGACGGCTCCGGCCTTGTCATTCATCAAGCAGCAGGCCAACGCGACGCAGGTGTCACCGCAAGGTAGCGATGTTGAGAAGGGGTCGTTGTCTGACGGCCTCGGACTTCCACCACCAGGACAGACGCAGGCGCAAGTGTTGGAGGAGCTTCAGATCTACCAACTCGTGAAGGAGACGGTCAATTACACCTCCATTGACCAGGGGAAGGACTGTGAGTTCTCGGACACCCCGATTCCAGAAGTACTGCCAGAAGATAGCTGATTATTGACCAGTCCTCTGCATCGGTGCTAACTGGTTGCACACCCGGCCACATTCTAAAGCCACCGAACATAGTCCAAGTCTGTTACCGCCCAGACACTGGTCATGGCTTGCCCTCAGCTCCGACTGTAAGTTTGCGACATGATCGTACGAATCGTCGTGCCGTGCTCATCACCGATATAGCTGTCGTGGTATCTTTCCACGAGACGCCATCGTCAGAATACCCCGAAGACGAAGAATGGTCCATGGCAGAACTCGTCAATACGAGATCCAACACCACCAGCGTTTTGTGCCAACTATCCAAGCACGGCGTAGAAGATTTCGAACGAAGGCTTCTCTCGCTGAAGCCGGTCAGGCAAGCGATGCCTCGCCAAGGACTCGGCAGCAACACTGCCTGCGAGGGCTCGAGTAATCTTTTCTATTATCTTTTCGAGGACTATTCATCGGCCCTGCCAGTTTTAAGAACTTCCAAGCAAGAGCTGGGTCGACTGGTAAGTCACGGGGACCGAGTCTTGACGACCATGACTTGTAATCGAAGATGGATACCTGCTGATACCAAGTTGCGTTGCAGAGCGATCAAATTTTGAAGCCGGTAGGTCACTGATGCCGTACCAGGAGCAGAGAACTGACTTTCAAGCAAGAGTCGAAGAACCAAGATTAAGACAGGGGAGATTATTGAATCACTACATACTCTGAGAAAGGAGCTCAGCCAACTCCAACACTTGTTTGAGGGTTATAAAAGCCTCATCAAGCGTATCTGTTGGTCGCCTCGGTCCCTAGATGCCTGTCACGAGGGTCAATGCGGACGCCTAGATTTATCTGGAAATATGTTCGGCGAGGTAAATATATCGTCGTCAGCAAGAAGTCGCTTCGAGCGCCTTGGAGACAGACTGCAACTGTTGATGCTCAACACAATCCAAGAGTATCTAGACGAGCAAAACGCACTCTCGAACACGGTAGGTTTCCGGGAAACATGCTCGAGCCGAGTGTACTGAATGTTTGCTGACGATGCTGCTAAACAGTATTTCAACCTCACGGCCCAAAGGGACTCGCAGGCGACTGCACGCCTGAGCAGGAGCGCTACCGTACTAGCCAAGCTGAGCGTCTTCTTCCTCCCCATAACATTCATGACCAGCTATTTCTCTGTAGAGATACCCGATCTGGTGGAACACTACACCCCCAAGATGTACTGGGTCTGTTTTGCCGTGATTGCCGGAATCTCCTTCATTAGTCTTTTCTTTTTCAGTCGCATGATTGAGATCCTCAGCGATGTGCTCGAGGCTTGGGCCCACACCGCGGTGCGAAGCACCCGGCGTTTTGTTGGACTACGTGTACAAGATGATAGAGACGAACATTAATTAAGATGTCGGGGCGCCGCATTCAATAGTCAAGTGATCTACTGCAAAGAATCGGGGTATTCCCTGTCCATCTCATCTAAGCGGATAATGAGCAAGAAAACAAACAACGCAACACAATCGGAACTCCACGAGTCGTTTCTCTACGTGAACAACTTTGTTCCCACGTTGATCCAACTGCTCGCACTGATAATCGTCTGATTTGCCCTTCATCGCATGGCACCGAACACGGCGATCCCTAAGCCCGCCGCGAGTTTGGCCACGCATGCCGCTGTCGGACGTGCTGCGGCGTTGATGACGACGCCATTCACCGTGGTTGATTGAGCACACTGGTCATTGTTCAAGCCGTAGCATGCTTGGGAGCTAAGACTGGAACATATAGGTGTTGCCGATGTTCCAACGTCCGGCCGGGTTGCGGCGACGGTGGTTCCACCCCCGCCAGGAACAATCACAGTAACGCCGAAGCCCGCATTGCCGTCTAATTGAGTGACGCAACTTTGGTAATTTCGGGAACATTGGCTGAGGGCCGATGAACACTCGCCGCGATCGAGCGATGTCGCTATGTATGGGAATGGAAAGTAGGCATTGGGGACGTATGAAACTGCCGTAGCAGTCGGTACTGTCGTCGGAGCCGTGCCGGTACAAACAGCTCTAAAATGTGCGACTCCAAATTAGCCGGGCTTTGTCTCGTAACGAAGTAATGCCGGAGGTTCAGTCATACCCAGAGGGACAGCAAGCTGGCCGGTTATTATCGTCAAGTTCGCACACTTGTCCCGTGGCGCAACATATTCCATCAAATGTCGCGCCTAGTGAATCCGAACATTTGGATGTGCCAGCCGGGCAATCTTGACGTCTAAATAATTGCAACGGCGCACCGCCTAGCACGTAGGCGGCGGTGGGAACCATAGCCTTGGTGTCAGTTGAAGTCGGAGTTGGGCTCAGGGCGAAAACCATTTCTGTGGTCCCCAGTATTGCCAGTCGCGCTGTCCATCGTGATAACCTCATAATTTCGTGGATTATAATGGGCCAGGCCCGGATCGTAGTTGACGTAGCCTTCCTGTTTCCTCGCCCTAGCCGTGCGGAAGTGGAGGAGTGTCTGTTGCTGCCTTTCGTGATAGATAAGCCGGGTGTCTTCTCGATCCAGGAGTGAATAGTCAGTTATCCGTCCCGGATGGCATCGGGCAGTTGTCTCACAAGCTGGCTACGAATTCGGTGTGGTTGTGGGAAGAGTGGAGGATAGATGGACCGGAGAGCTAATACAGTAGTACTTGTATGTCGCTCTTAAGCTGCTCCAACAGGAGGATTACACGAGTGTCAAAGCCTGCCCGCTGTCAATCTGCTGGGTACCAGCCACAGCCAAGGCTTTCGCCCAATTTCTCGTCCCTGCACTCGAACTACTGTGAGGAAGTAAGGTGAGCTGTCCAACCCCGCCCTCGTTGGTTTGGTGAGGTGGGTTGCATGCATGCAAATTCCCTCGGACTACCCAGGCCAAAAGGACCGCCAGGGTGGGTGAGGTGGCTGGGCATCTGAGCTTCGCAGGGTGAGGGGGTAGGAAGACGCCAATGAGGGTTGCAATCGCATGATGTCATTGGGCGAAGGACAGTTGGCAGAGCAACCCCGGCCTCAGTCCCTCGGGCCCTGGTCTTGATGCATAGAGCAAGCTTTGCACGCAGCACAGCACCCTCGTCGTGATTAACGGCCTCGAACATGGGCCAGAATCTGTCTGAGCCGTTGAAGTGCCTGCATCTCGCCGGGGCCTGTCGTAGCTTCTGTCCCATCTCCGCGCGCCCCTTCAATTTCTTGGTGCGCTTGTCGGGCGAGGGACCCGAGGTCACCCCAAACTTCGTCCGTGTAGCTCGTAAGCACATCGTTCCAGCTTTCCATCCACATGGCTCTGGCTTGTTGCACATCTGCGACGCCAAAATGCTGCAATAACTCGCTGGGATCGTCTCCATTCAGAAAATGGGGCTGGAAGTCGAGGAGGGAGGTCCAGTTGGAGGCAGTTCTTCCATGGGCATCGTCGAAAAGGGCTCTTTTTAGCGACAATTCTTCTTCTGGGGATATATACGTCTGCAGGTCGTCATCATTCACGTCAAACCCATCCAACTCGAGAGAGTTTAGTAGATCAACAACGCCTAGGCCGTCGTTGGCCTCTTGTATCTGGAAATCGGACTTGATGCCTGATGAGAGAGGCATGTGTTGACTGTGTTCGCTGACAAGGACGATCCCAGAGTTGCTTTCCTGAACCTCGGCTGATCTCTGAGGCTGAGAGGGGTCATCGAGAACCGCTTGAGCTTGAGCATCCATGAAGTCTTCATACTGCTGTCCACCAGCGGTGGATAGACCTGTTGCCGAACCAAAGCCCGTGGCGGTGCCGGGGTTCGCGCTGCTTGGACTGCGATACGTAGCAGTATCTCGGTGGCTTCCGGAGCCCTGGGCAGAGTAGGAGGAAGTTCCGGGTGAAACTTTCGCTCCCGTCGTTCCGTTACGGATGGTTTCGGTGGCAGAGGAAGCTGTCAGAGCGCTGCGAGAAAGGCTGGCCGCAGATGCCGTGAGGCGGGATGCAAATGAGGAGTTGGGCGGTGTATTTCGGTCACCTTGCTGATGTAGAGCTGTGCCATCATCAGGCGCCGTTTGGACATCGGAGGGAGGGACGGTGGAAGCTTCTTTGCCCTTGCCCTTGCCTGAAGGACTGGAGACGGCATCGCGACTATTTTGCTCGACCATGCTGATAGGAGTGAAGAAGAGGTGTGTAGTGGGCGCTTGGGGGTTCAGAATGGCAACTTGGGCTCAGCGAGACAAGAGGTTGGTGACATGATATTGCAAGTGCGAGATGAGGGGGATCTAAATGTCTGGTATGTATTCGTGTGTTACACAGAGACCGAGGTTCATGCCTGCCGTGGGCTTCTTGTGTCGTTGATGTGCCGGCCATGGGCCGTAGCTAAGGTAGGTAGGTACCTTGAGCTTGTAGAACGGATAAGGTAAGGTAACCTAGGTAAGGTAGGTACGAAGTACCGTGATTAGGTGTATTCTTTGCGTTCCGGGTGATAAACGGTACCTAGGGTACCTCCCAACAGTAAGGTGATGTGCACCAAGCGTGCGAATTGACCCGGAAGCAATTGACGTCTCTTCGGCAATCTCCATTCGGCCGGGCTCTTTGGCTGCACATGTGAGCCCCGTTTATGAGTTGCGTACGGAGTACTGTACCCCAGCGCAGCTGGTAGCTTCAAGCTTTTACTAGGTAGATATTCACCATTCCACTTACGTAGTCGTGGGACGCAAGTGGGGGAAGCGCAGGGCGGGGAATCACAGTCAAGAGGAGCGTCTTGAACCCCTCAACACCTCGTCGGGGCAAGGCAACATGGCCGAGTGGTCCAAGGCGATAGACTTGAATTATTTATTGTTCTATATCTATTATCTTCGGATGCGCAGGTTCGAACCCTGCTGTTGTCGACTTTTTGATTCATGACCTACTGAATCGTTTCTGTGCCTCTCTCTGTGTCATTTGAGGGACTTGCCCGTGAATGTTGGGTGATACTTACGCTTTTGTCAAAGTTATTTATGTAAGCTACTCTACCTAGCTATCGTTCCGTACATGGGAAATACATCGATAGCGGCACATTACGGATAAGTAGGTATCCGTACTTACTTACTTTACTTACCCTACTCCGTATTGGGCGAACCTAGGTATGCCTCCAACCCAATCGTGCCACCCACCTCAGACTAAGTAAGGTAAGGTAGGTACCGGTCCCGTCAACAACTGTCTACTGAATTCCAGGTCGACCTTGGGTAGGTAGGGAGTACTCCGTGGCGCGTAGGTACTTCGATATCCAACCGTGATTCCCGCTGGATTCCTATGTTGACCCTCATCCCGCCCGCTCTCATGGCAGCCACAAATCGGAGCTCGTTAGGTTGGGTACGACAACAACGTATGTAGGTACCTCACTTTACCCAAGGCACCTTACCTAAGGTAGGTACCTAGGTAGGTCGCAGTGGACGGGAGGGCAGCACCGGTACCTTACGGCGCCCACCTACCTTATCCTGCTACCAGTGCCATCGATCAGTCAGCCCGGGGTGTATGGAATACAGTACGGATTGGATACCTATCCGTACCTTAGCGAATCTGGAAGACCTGGAAGCAAATCAAGCCCACGCAACATCCCTCTCTCTCTACCTTACCTTAGCGTCACCTCTTTCTATCCCGTCCACCATCACTCCACCACTCCCACCTACCTACCTTACCTACCTGACCTTACCTTCTCACCCCAACCTCAACCTTGCGCAGTCTGCACCCTGCTCTCGCCTACCCGCAATCTGCGCCGCGATACCCCCCCTCCATACGAACAACGTGCAAGCCCTCGACCAACCGACTTTTGGTCTTCGCCGTCATCAGAATATTCAACCGTCCCAGCATCCGAAGCAATACGCCTTTGTGCAAATCCCTGAAGCATTTCCACTCCCGCTGCCGCATACGCCAAACACCACGCACCTACCCTTCCTTACCGCAGAGCCTTCGAGCTACGGGCCTCCCTTTTCAACCCCTCGTCAACTACGACCCGCCCGATCTATCTCTGCCTCATCCCAACGACATAGAAACCACTCGCCTGCTCTTCGTCCGCAATTGCCTCTCGCACTCCTCCACTTTGCCTGCGTGTTTTTAGGTCCCTCTTCTGCGCACATCATCGCAGTTACTCTCACCTCAGCACCAACCCACGCTCTTCGCGCCGTCCAGCTCGACTGTCGTGTGGCCCATCTCAGCCCTGTCCATATTCTCCCAGCGCCGAGAGACAACCTCTCTCTCTCTCTCTTTCCGCACCACTAAAGCTCGCCCCTTCGTTCGTCTTCGACATACCCCGCCACCTCGCCTCTTCCGCTCGTCCATATCAACATCTACAAGTCCATTCCTTAGCCCGTACAGAACTGGTCTGCAAACATGGTGGACAGCGACACGAACTCCCCCACGTGGAAGTTCACCCAGTACGTGCTCTTGCTCCTTGGCTCCATGTCTTCCTTTCCATTATCCTCATCTCGACTGCCCCGCCCTCGCCCTTGCTGGGATAAGTGCTTACGCTACGCAATAGGTGCTTTGGAGACAAGGGCGATGTGGAGGACATCACCGAAGGTAAGCTGCAGCCCGCAATTCCTTGTCTGGCGACCACTACCGCCGCTACTATGGCAGGTTCTGTCGACTCTATCGTCTGTAGATCTAACCCTTTCTCCCAGCTGATATCATCTCAACGGTCGAGTTCGATCACACGGGTAACTATCTCGCGACGGGAGACAAAGGCGGCCGGGTCGTATTGTTCGAACGGAACGAAACGGTGAGCCAAACCTGGCATCCAAGTGGAAGGCGTACTCTTCATTCTTGAACTTATGCTAATATTCTTGAACAGAAAAAGACATGCGAGTACAAGTTCCATACCGAATTCCAGTCCCACGAACCCGAGTTTGACTACCTGAAGTCGCTGGAGATTGAGGAAAAGATCAATAAGATCAAGTGGTGTCGTCGACAGAATGCATCACACTATCTGCTCTCAACAAACGACAAGACGATCAAGCTATGGAAGGTATTCGAAAAGTCGCTTAAGGTCGTTGCCGAGAACAATCTATCCGATGACTTGACTCCCGCAAACCTCGCTGGCGGTGGGGGTGCTCCGAAGCAGTCACCTGCGCATCGCTTCAAGAACTCTGAAGACCTCATCATGCCCCGCCTAACCCATCATGACACCGTCGTTGCCGCCGTACCTCGCCGAACGTATGCAAATGCCCACGCCTATCACATCAACAGCATATCCGTCAACAGCGATGGCGAGACATTTATCAGCTCGGACGACCTCCGCATCAACCTCTGGAACCTGAATATCCAGGATCAGAGCTTCAACATTGTCGACATCAAGCCTGCAAACATGGAGGAGCTGACTGAGGTTATCACCGCTGCCGAGTTTCACCCTCTAAGCTGCAATTGGTTCATGTACGCAAGCTCCAAGGGCACCATCAAGCTTGCCGACATGCGCCAGAGTGCTCTCTGTGATAGCCACGCAAAGCGTACGTACTGCGCTTCTCCGTCCGAACTCTTTGCGATCTGCTCGACGCTAACATTTTGTCATCGATGTAGTCTTTGAGCAAGAGGAAGATCCGTCCTCGAGGTCGTTTTTCTCCGAAATCATTTCCTCCATCTCAGACGTTCGATTCTCCTATGATGGTCGTTACATCCTCTCTCGCGATTACCTGACGGTGAAGATTTGGGATATCAACATGGAGCGACAGCCCGTCAAGACGATTCCCATTCACGAGCACCTGCGTCCTCGGTTATGCGATACGTATGAGAACGACAGCATCTTTGACAAGTTTGAGGTTGTCTTCTCAGGGGATGCCAAGAACGTCATGACTGGCAGCTACAACAACAATTTCATGATTTATCCTTCAGACCCCGACAAGGAAGTTGAAGTGGTGCTGCAGGCCGACAAGTCTGCCTTCAAGGCTAAGAAGGTTGGCGTACCGACACCCATCAATTCGTCTACGAGCCCAACCGCAACCAATGGTGGCAAGAAGGGAGGTTCCCGTGCTGGTAGTCCTGCTGCTGGAGCCGGTGGCCAGGGCCAAAGGATGCGCAAGGAAACCGATGCCGACCAGATCGACTTCAACAAGAAGATCCTCCATATGAGCTGGCATCCATTTGAGGATAGCATCGCGATTGCGGCAACGAACAACGTAAGTCCTTGTCGGCATGATGATTCTCTTTCCATCCCTGGAATTTGGGTGTTGAGTGGGCTGACTTCTTTCATAGCTATTTGTCTTCTCTGCACTATAAGGATGGATAACAACCGAAGCCCTTGAGCACTATGACGAGTGAGGACACTCATGCTCGGACGAAGCACAGCAACACAGTTGGACGATGTGGATCGAGGCTATCGCCTCCTACAACCTGGAGGATTTGGTTGACAGGAGAAGATGTCTCGGGTCTACGTCGCAGCTGTGGCCTCTTGATACAATCGCCGTCTTTGCCAGACTTTCGAATCAAGAGGCCAACTCGACCAGTAGGAAAGAGTTTGCTGGGTACTCGGGACCATCGAAAAGTGCTTGGGAAGAGGACAGTGGTGAAGGAACACGTGGAAGATATGGAAGAAGCACTAGGAATAGATGGACCCGACCATCGTGTCACGTCGTCACGGTTATCAATGCCTCTCTGATTTCTATAGTAGAATTGGAGGCAACGAGATTCTCGCCTGTTTTGAGCATATTGTGACGTATGATGGTAAGCCCAAGTACACGAGATGCAGTATCCGAGTGTCGCAGGTGTGCACTGCGGAGGTTATTGACATACCCTTACACCTAATTATGCAAGGTAACGGATATTTCACCTACCTTTCTGAGGGTTCCCTAAAGGCTACTGCTGCGATTTGAACATGAGAGGACGGTGCTTCCTGCATGCGATTCGACAATCATGCAGCGACCTGATGCCCAGATGCTGTCATTCAAGATTGGTCCCACGGCTGTGGTTTGTCCCGTTGCGCAAGATTTCGATTTCTTAACTTTATTCCCCGAAATAGATCTGTATCAACTACCTACTACCTAAGAACTCGCACTTATCTATGCAGGTAGGTGAAGTTGTGTGGGTTGGGTGGCTTGAGGTACCTAGATTGGTTCTCAAGGGATCTCGAAGTTCCTGTCAGGTCCCAAGTCTACCTAGTTAGGACGAGGGAATCGAGCAAAGTATGGATCCTCACGCAGGCACGCTGAGGCCATCTTTAGATACCTGACCCAGGTAACGAAAGGTACGGATAAATAGTCGTGACGGAGGTATGTTAGCAAGCGTATTAAGTAGCACGGCAAGAGCAAGTGGAGCGGGGCATGTTGCTTGAGGTAGCCGCCCCAACCTGCAACCGCTGGCTCATCGACTTCATTGTACAACTTTGATCATAACCCAAGACTACCTTACCGCTTGAGGTAGTAAGTGAAGCCTCCAACTTTGAGAGCATGAGCGGAAAGCCTGGGTGGGGGCTTCAGCTGGATCCAATGCCAGGGAGCATGTATCAACTCCAAAGTGAATTCGAGTAGAGGCTCCTAAGGTCTGTCAGGGACAAGTGCCGTAAAGTAGGTAGCCCGATTTCCCAAGCACCCGACCCCCATCGTGAAAGTCTCCATGGAACCATAAAACGACTGGAGAGACTGAGAGACACAGACGTGGTCTTTGATGGAAGTTTGGGGCGGAGCAGAGTCCCGACACAGCCCAGGCAGCTCAGATCCCAATTGCGCCACTGTCATTGGCCGCCCTCGCCCTGATCTGTCCTCTAAACCTTAAGGTAAAGGAAGGTACCTTACTAAGTTACTCCGTACCTCGTACCTGGTTCCCGTCCCAGCTGTACCGGCGTCCCAGTGTCTCGGACACGCTGCACGCTGCGCGCCGCACCTTTGCAATTATACTTTGAACCCCCCAAAAGTCTAGTCCAATCCTTTCAACTATTCGCACGCAGGCTTCGAGCAGCCTCAATGTCCTCTCCGGCGACTACTCGACGACGCGGACAGCCGAAAGGCATCTCATCGCCTCCCTTGGAGAAGATGGATTCTCCTGCTCGGGGTTACGATGACGAGAAGACGGTCGATCAAGCCGCCAAAGGTTCGGCCATGAATGGACATGCTTCTAGCGAAAAGTCTCTGCAGACTGCCGGTCGCATAGCCGCCGGTCTCTTTTCCCAATGGATCACCGTTGGTGTTATGCTTGGCCTGATTTTTGGCGGCTGCTGCTCCAATGTTGGTGAACCTATGCTCAACCGACCGTATCAGAGCTACAGACATGCTGACCTCACTGTTTAAAGGTGTATGCCTTGGAAGCTATCATCAAGTAAGCACTGCTCCCATACTCCGGCTTTGCCGTCAAACTTCTGAATGTTTGCAGTTGCTAATCAAGCCCTTTCCCTCCAGGGTCGAACCTGCAAGTGGTATGTCACCATGGACCCCGCGCTCTATAGCCCCTCCTGACAAGTTCGTGTGCAGGAACCCTCCTGACGTTTGTCCAATTCCTCTTTGTCGCTGTCACCGGATACTTTTCCCAATTCGATCGATCGAGACCACCGCTCTTCTTGCAGCAGAACAAGGTCCCTCTACGCCGCTGGATCATCAATATTGTGCTGTTCTTCAGCATCAATGTGTTGAACAACCATGCCTTCAGCTATGACATCTCCGTTCCTGTGCATATCATTCTTCGGTCCGGTGGAAGTATTACAACCATGGTTGCCGGGTCTCTTTATGGGAAAAAGTACTCTCGCATACAGATCGTGGCTGTCGTTCTCCTGACATTCGGTGTCATCACCGCAGCGTGGTCGGACTCGCAGTCAAAGGTACGCAAGCGTTGCCTAAATCCTGACGGGCTCTCTCGTTCTAATTGCTGTCCAGACCTCTTCAAAGGCAATCGAGGGGAGTGGCAAGCCCGCTTTTGGAACCGGCCTCGTTGTGCTGTTCGTGGCACAGGTCCTCTCCGCCATCATGGGTCTCTACACAGAAGAGACGTATAAGCAATACGGCCCCCATTGGCGAGAGAATCTCTTCTACTCACACCTTTTGTCACTACCGCTCTTCTTGCCGTTGGCGCCATCACTGATCCGCCAATTTCGGAAACTAGCAAACAGTCCGCCTTTATCGCTCCCCATGGCGCATCTTCCCGGCCTTGGCCTCAAAGGAGACGTTGGAGATGGTCTCTTCAAACTTCAAGTTCCGAGCCAACTTGCCTATTTGGTGACAAACGTCGTTACCCAGTACGCATGTATCCGGGGTGTAAACTTGCTCGCTGCCGTGTCCTCAGCATTGACTGTCACCATTGTCTTGAACATTCGCAAGCTGGTCAGTCTACTTTTGAGCATATGGCTTTTCGGGAATCGCTTGGCTGTGGGGACTCTAGTCGGGGCAATGATCGTGTTTGGAGCTGGAGGCCTATACTCATTGGATTCCAGAGCTAAGACCTCTAGGGTGCAAAAGAATGTGGGTGCGAAATAGAGCTAGAAAGTTTAGACAGTCACTAGACGGACTTACACATCCGATTCAGAGATAGAAAACCCTTCCAAGAGACTTCCAGACATCCATACCTATGGTTGTGTTCAACAGCAGGCGTCTGATTGGGGAACCAGCATGGTTGATGTTTGTACCTCTCGATAGTGGCCCACCGACATTATGACTACAATCTTTGACTCATCCGGCGAGCTTCATGACTTGGTTATAGGCTATTGAATGGTAATGACCTAGACAGGCAGGGTAGATGCCCGTAAGTCAAAGACAAGACAGGTTCCATAATATCTTACCTGAGGGGCCAGAGACATAGGCATAACGGGTAGGTGCCCTACCTTAGGTAGGTATATGATAGCCTATCGCCGTGGTCGCGGTCAGTGGCAGCTTAGGACCCCGCCGCGGTCACGAGTCGGAGGTCGGAGCCAACCGCTACCCCTCCACCACCCGCTTAGGTATCCATTGTCCTCTGGTTCTTATCCCACTTTGGAGTGCTAGTGCATGCGATTACCCGATACTGCGATAGCTCCTGCATCATAATTCTGCCGTTGTCTCTGGGGAATTGCTGGATCTCTGTTTTCTTTTTTTCTTTTCTTGGGGGAAGGGCTCTACAGAACTCCACGGTAGGGTTCAACACGCTTCTCAATATGGCTGGTATGTACTCTTTGAAGCCTCTTCCCCCGAACGGATATGGTAATTTCAATTCACGCTGGTAAGCTACCCCTCATTCCTCATAGAAGGCCAAGTTCTTCTCCCATCCTATAGCGTATAGCTTCGTGCTTCGTAATGTGCTGACAGTTTGCCGTAATCAGACACAAGCCTTGTTGAATCCAAAAGACCCGACGTCCGCCTCAACCTCCCCAAAAAGAGGCCCCACGTTCTCGCTCCACGATGGTGACACCGACTCTGACGGCGAATTGGGTGCGCTGGACTCTCGAGGCGACAATAGCTCCGAGGGGTCAGGGGGGCAAACTCCCGGTGATGCACCCGCGTCAGATGCAAACCCTTTGTCGCCCCATGGCCAGGAACACGATGGAGCGAGTCTGCAAGACGGCATGCTTCCTCGGGACCTCCCCACAAGGACCGCCTTCTACGACCCTGTTGCGGACCGCCAGATGAGCCAGACTGACGCCAAATTGTTTTACCAACGTAGCCAGGTTGGTCAGCTGAAGACGGGCAGTGGTGTGTGGTCTCAAGGCCATGCGACACCCCACGGAAGCCCAGTCATTGTCGGCTCTGAGCATCGTGACGTTTCTGCCGGCACTCGGAATCTCGACCATCCGATGGACTCATCTCCCCTAGGTAAAGGACAGGGTCAAGTGAGAGGCAAAGCTGCGGCACACGAAGAAATGATGCTGCCGGAACCGACGCAGCAGCAGCAGCAGGCTGCCAGTGCAGAGCATTTCTCGCCTCCGCGGAAACAGCCTTTCCACGAAGTCGACCCCAGGCTTCTGAATAGTGAGTTCAGCAATCTGGGCCTGGGCCACGAGCCTGGCCCAAGTATTGGCATTACGAACCAGCCTGCTGCCCTTGGTGTTGCTGCCTTTTCAGATACCGATCCGCACATTACGGCCGAGCTCAGTGCTATCTCGAAGAATATCCAGAGCATCATGGACCTACGAGAGAGGTACATCGGACTTTCTCTCCAAAGGCCCGATGACAATCCTAGGGATGATCCTACTTGGTCGATATACCCACCTCCTCCCCAGCCAGCTTGGGGAGCCGAGCACGCAAGAGCTGCGGTTTCTGTCGAGCATACCACTAGCAACGCCAATAGCTTGAATGGCAGCATGGTCTTGCCATCATCTGCCACAGCGGCAAGTGACCACACAGGCCGCCGGGCACAGGATTCCGAAGCTAAGCCCACATCGAAGAAGCGGAAGCCTGGCCAAGACATTGGAGAAGACTTCGATATGCAGGACCTGCTCCCAGTCCCCTCCGCCGACAAGATGACGTTTAAGCTTGACGATAGTGGTGTCTATCAAGTATTCGATGACGCAGAGGCCGAGGCGAGAGGAAATCCGGTTATTCGGGTTCCTACTATCCGAGAGTTTTACATGGACCTGGATCAAATTCTGAGCATTTCCTCAGACGGACCAAGCAAGAGTTTCGCATTCCGTCGACTCCAGTATCTCGAAGGCAAATTCAATCTTTACGCCCTCCTCAACGAGTACCAGGAGACTGCGGACAGCAAAAAAGTCCCCCACAGAGACTTTTACAATGTGCGCAAGGTTGACACCCACGTTCACCACTCTGCTTGCATGAACCAAAAACATCTCCTGCGTTTCATCAAGAGCAAGATGAAGAAGTGCCCGGACGAGGTTGTGCTTTTCCGCGACGACAGGCACCTAACTCTAGCGGAGGTGTTCCAGAGTATCAACCTCACCGCATACGACCTTTCCATTGACACTCTAGATATGCATGTAAGTTTTTGTACTGGAGCCTATTTTTTTCTTGATACGTTCTGAACCTAATGACTAATACCTATCGAAAGGCGCACACGGATTCGTTCCACAGATTTGACAAGTTCAATCTCAAGTACAATCCAATTGGCGAATCCCGGCTTCGTACAATCTTCCTCAAGACAGACAACTTCATCAATGGCCGCTATTTGGCAGAAATCACCAAGGAGGTCATTGCTGATCTTGAATCGAGCAAATACCAGATGGTTGAATGGCGCATCTCCATTTACGGAAAGTCCCTTGACGAATGGGATAAGCTTGCGGCCTGGGTTGTTGACAACAAGCTTTTCTCCCACAACGTACGATGGCTCATTCAGATTCCTCGTTTGTACGATGTGTACAAGGCCAGCGGGCTCATGGACACTTTCGAACAGGTGGTCAAAAATGTCTTCGAGCCCCTGTTCGAAGTCTCAAGAGATCCCTCGAGCCACCCGAAGCTGCATGTCTTCCTGCAGAGGGTGATTGGGTTCGACAGTGTCGACGACGAGAGCAAAATTGAGCGGCGCCTGTTCAAGAAGTTTCCCGTGCCTAAGGTTTGGGACTCGAAGCAAAACCCTCCCTACAGTTACTGGCTTTATTACCTGTTCTCCAACATGTCATCGCTCAACGCACTGCGCCAACGTCGGGGTTTCAACACGTTCGTGCTACGACCACACTGTGGTGAGGCTGGTGACAGCGAGCATCTGGCTGTGGCTCTCCTTTGTTGCCACAGCATCAGTCATGGTCTCCTGCTACGCAAGGTTCCGCTTCTGCAGTACATTTTCTACCTTGAACAGATTGGCATCGCCATGTCGCCGCTGAGCAACAACGCTTTATTCCTTGCTTATGAGAGGAACCCGTTTTACCAGTACTTCCGCCGGGGTCTCAATGTCTCGTTGTCGACGGACGATCCACTTCAATTCGCTTTTACAAAGGAGCCTCTCATGGAGGAGTACGCCGTGGCAGCCCAGATCTACAAGCTAAGCCCCGTGGACATGTGTGAACTCGCAAAGAATTCAGTCAAGCAGAGCGGCTTCGAAAGTGCGATTAAGGAGCAGTGGCTTGGACCTAACTTCAAGCTTCCGGGCAAGGCAGGTAACGCCATGGTTAAAACCAATGTGCCTGATCGTAGGGAAGAATTCAGATACCAGACCCTGAGAGAGGAGCATGACATGTAAGCATCACGGTGGCGGAACTCCGACCAAGATCCAGGAGCATGCTAACGGGTAGTAGGCTTCACAAGTACATCAACTACGGTGCCAATGAAACCTCTGACTCGGCCGTCACAGCTGACCAGCAGAGTGTGGCCCAAAGCATCATCGGTGGACACCACCCAGCAGTGCAACGCGGGCCGGCCAGCGCGGGTGTTGACAGTGCCGCGGGTAACGGAGGTGGCACGCAGACAGCGGTGGGAGGACCCAACAGCGCAGCGGTCCTTGAAGATGATGTAGTTGCCTCCCCTGCCAGTCTCGCACCTTCTGGAGAAGCGTCGTGGTCAACTGACGGCCACACCTCGGGACGAGATCCTAAATTGTTTCCTGGTGTTTTCAGCCGGGGTAGAACAGGGAGCAGCCAGTGAGGTGACTGGCTGCGCTGACGTGGTGAAAGAGATGGGGAAAACAATCTGAGTCCGACATGGCGGATTGCAGATCGGAGACAAGGTTAAGGGGAAGCATTGGCTAATGCATTAAGATACCTGGATATAAGACATTTCTGCGGATATTCACGAAACCATTCATGTGTGCGATAGTGAGTGATTTGATCGCTTGTTCAAACAAGGTGAACTGCCATGTTGCGGAGTGTTTTGATCTTCGGCCCGCAGTGATCTTAACCTCATGAGCCAGAAATACCCGTCTCTGACAAGGCCATGGGACAGATGTCCAAATTATGAACCGCTCTCTGTGGCAGTGTCCCATATCGGGCAGCGAAGCACGGGGGAGAGCCATTCGGGCCGCAGAGATGAGGTTCACTGAGCTTAGGGTGCCTCGAGGCGCAACACCGGGCATGGCACATTCCAATTTGAGGAAGGGCGTTGCGGGATGTAAATATTGCCATGGAAAGGTTATCACTGCGTCGAATTATATCACAATGAGGAAACATGCAATGAGGAAGGTCCATTGACATTCTTCTGCGAAACAACATGGATAGAGTACCTATGCTGAGGAACATGCGCGCCAACCTGACGGATGACGCATGTGTATGTGTGTATATGCATCTACCCGTATTTTCGAGTCTTCCGGTATGGGTGAACAGCCAGGTACCTGCCAGGTTTCTAACAATGACGGCGGCAGTGACGGATAACGGAGCCCCCCACCCAACTTTGCCTGCCACCCTGATTAGGTACAAAGTACCTCAAGGTATCTTCATCTTCCACCCTCCCCATGGCGCTGCTCGCAGTCCAGCTCAGCACCCAGAGCGTACCTAGGTAGGTTACCATTGTCATGCTCCACACCGGGCCAGTCTCACTCAGCGTACCGGTTCCAAGTCCAGCTCCTCCGGTTCCTAGTGCCCATGTATCACAGCCACGACACCTCCACCATCATCGCATATGGCAATAATAGTGTCTAACGGATAACCGCAACTACCTGAGCACCCGCCACGATAATCACGTCTCCATCTCCCATTCCACCTTCTACCTTCCACCGATACGCCTTTGCTCGGTCAAGCTACCTTATTCCTTCAACCACCATCTTGCCTATCACATTAAATCAACAATCAATTCCTGTGGTACTGCACAAGCTGCCAAATCCCTGCAGCCGCAGTTACCGCCAGTCAAGCTCAACTCGCCTTCATTCATCATCTGTACCCACGAACCCACGAACTGATGCGATCGCGATACCTGATGACTTGTGAGTTTATTAAGAATATCTTTATGGCAATTGTTTCGCGCTGTATTTAGTCCCGTCCACGCTCTCTGTACTTGCCTATCCTCCTCTGCTCCGCGACATTGTCTAGGTAGTCTATGGCAGATGTCATCGTACGGCATTGCCTATCCGTTCCCCAATGCTCGATATATCTTCACTGACCCGGCCCTCTTGAACGTTTGGCTGTCTAGCTGTTTGGCGGCTCTGAAGTTGACCTCGGCCCATTGTGTCTTTAGGAGCCTTTCAACGCCAATCATTGCGAGTTTTGAACCGTTGCCCATCCGCGGGGACGCCGGCAGCCAGCAGCGGCTTCTCCCCATACTGCCCTTCAGCTAGAAGTACGACACCCTCAACCACCCACTCGAACTGCGATCCTTCCATCTCATGATACGCGGATTTCCCCGCACATAAACGCCTGCGCGATCATTTACCCTACTCGCGAATATTCCGGCGCACAGAAGCCCACGAAGCCCCGCCAACATGGGATTCTTAGGAGTCTATAAGGCCGTCTATGACTACCTTCCCCAAGCCGAAGGCGAGCTTGCCATCAACGATGGGGATATTCTCTACGTGCTTGAGAAGAACGCCGAGGATGATTGGTGGAAAGCAAAGAAGAAGGCTAGTGCCGACGACGAAGAAGAACCCGAAGGTCTCGTTCCGAATAATTATGTAGAAGAAGTAGGCGCACCTGAGGCCGCTCCCACCGAGGCTTCATTCAGCGTAGCGATGTGTATACTAACTTCATCTCAGGCACAACCTGTCGCAAAGGCGCGCGCTCTGTTTGAATATACTAGGCAAACAGACGAGGAGCTTTCCTTCCCCGAAGATGCTGTCCTCGACGTCTACGACACATCGGACCCTGACTGGATTCTGGTCGGTCTAGATGACGATTATGGCTTCGTACCTGCCAATTACATTGAAGTTGGCGAAGCAGAGGATACTGCGGCTCAACCTTCGCCGCCTCCGACGTTACCGTCACGCACAAGTTCTGCTTCTGCTGTCACGGAAAGCTATTCGGAGAGGCCGGAGTCTGCCTACACACCAACCAACTCTAACGATAACAATCCCGCGGCGGCTCTGGCAGGTGTAATGGCGGGTCGTTCCGTCCCTCCACCGCGCGCTGCTACTCCCCCAATGTCACCGCAGTCCCCAGCATCAGAGCCATCGGATGAGGAGCCGGTTAGAAGCCCGGCTCTGCCCGCCCGTCCAATTTCACAGGTCGCACCGGCACCCGCACGTATCCAATCTCAAAGATCGATTGACACCCGTCTGTATGACCAGGAACCCGAAGTCGAAGAACCACCTTATCGTGCGCCTGGTGGATTCCACATGTACAATATCAACGAGATGGTATCCGTGATGGGCAAGCGGAAAAAGATGCCCACCACTCTAGGTATCAATCTAGCAACTGGGAACATATTGATTGCCCCGGAGCGTGCCCAGGATGGTCCCTCACAAGAGTGGACAGCGGAGAAGATGACCCATTACTCTCGCGAGGGTAAGCACGTGTTCTTGGAACTTGTCAGGCCGAGCAAAAGCGTAGATTTCCATGCTGGAGCCAAAGATACAGCTGAAGAGATTGTGGGCGCTCTAGGCGAACTAGCCGGTGCCGTCAGAGCAGAGGGACTCCGAGAGGTTATTCTTGCCGGCTCAGGAAAGGCACAGAAGAAAGGTCAAGTGCTTTACGATTTTATGGCTCAAGGCGACGACGAGGTCACTGTTGCCGTTGGTGACGATGTCATCATAATCGACGATACCAAGAGCGAAGAATGGTGGCAGGTTCGGCGTGTTAAAAACGGCAAGGAGGGCGTCGTCCCGAGTAGTTATATCGAGGTCACAGGCTCCATCGCCCCACCCGCCAGCAACACCGGATTGAACGCGGCGAAGTCAACCGTCGAACAGAACCGCTTGGAAGAGATCAGGTTGACAAAGGAGGCTGTCAAAGCGGCTCAGAGGGACAGCTCACAGCAGGTAGGGCCAGGAATGCCTCTACCAAAGCGAGGCAGCAGTCTTATGGCAAGAGAAAATGGTAATAACTATGGGCAGCGGAGCAAACGCGAAAACGGACGTGGCGAAGGCGGCAGTCAAGGCCGATCCGGCAAATCTAGTAAGCAATGACCCTCAGTCTTAGGTTCTGGTGTACACTCTGTACTAACACTATTGTTACAGAGCCGGATCCCGCCAAAGTGCGGACGTGGACGGACCGATCGAAGTCTTTCAGCGTCGACGCACAGTTCCTCGGACTCAAGGACGGCAAGATCAATCTGCATAAGATGAATGGCGTCAAGATTGCAGTTCCTGTGGCAAAAATGTCAGTGGAGGACCTCGAATACGTCGAACGTGCTACGGGCATTTCACTGGACGAAGACAAGCCATTGTCGAATGTCAAGAAAGCCAGGGCCTCACAAGCCAGAAACTCGCCGCCTGCAGGAATCGGCGCCTCAGTTGGACAATCGCAGAAGCCCGAGTACGATTGGTTCCAGTTCTTCCTCACTTGCGATGTTGCCGTAGGCTTGTGCGAGCGATATGCACAGGCCTTCGCCAAGGACTCGATGGATGAAAGTGTACTTCCAGACGTTGACGCCTCGGTGCTTCGTAATCTGGGTCTTCGCGAAGGAGATATACTAAAAGTTATGCGTACACTGGACCAGAAGTTTGGCCGAGTGAAGAACGGCGCTGACAAGGCAAATGGAGAAGGCGACGGGGCTTCTGGAGGTCTCTTCTCTGGTCCTGGCGGGGCTCTCCGGAACAACACCAGAAAAGGCAGACCGGCACCCGCAGTGCAAACGAGTGATGTCGTGGACCCCAAGGCATTCACTGCAAAGGGGTCCAGCCCGAGCGAAGACACCGACTCCAAGTCGCCTGCCTCTGCTTCAACAGCGACGGCCAAGACGATTAGTGGTTTTGATGATGATGCATGGGATGTGAAGCCCGCAAAGCAACCTCAAGAGCCCCCTCGCCCTGCCGCAGTTCCTACTCCGGCTTCAACTCAACCACCGGAACAACAGACACCGCCCCCTCAAGTGCCTGCTCTCACTGGCTCCATGCAGGAATTGTCACTGCTGTCGAAGCCTCTGGAGCCGCAACGGACAGCCCAGCCGCCGGCGCCAAGCCCGGTCGTTGTTCAACCACCGGCACCGGTGCAGGCGCCTCAACCCACTGGAGCTACGCCGTCATTCTTTGATACCATCAGGCCGAGTTCTACAGGCCTGCCGACATCCCAGCAAGCTACACAGCGGCAAAGGCCAGCCCCGCCTCCGTCTATGGCGAACACTGGCTCGCTGATGCTGCCACCGCCGTCGAGACCATTGTCAGCACCTCAGACTGCTCAGCAGAGCGCCTTCGCGCCACCGCCTCTGATGCCTCAAATGACTGGCGTTTCCCACCAAACTTTCCAGACTCAGGTGGCACCGCCAGGGCAGAGCATGAATGACCTGAATCAAGCACGTTTGCAGCAGCAGTATACCATGCAACAGCAGCAACAGCAACAACCACAAATGCCACAGCAGCAGATGAATGCCTATCCCGTACCTCAGCAGCAACCAGTCCCGGGGGTGATGGGCTTCAACCCTGGCATGCAGCAGACTGGTGGACAGTTTATGCAGTCGATGCAGCAGCCAATGATGACAGGCGCGCCTTCTCAAAGCCCTTTCGCGGATCCTCAAAGGCAAAGCCAGTTCTCCCCAATGCAGGCGCAACCTACCGGCTTTCCTGGTCAGTTCGGACAGCTCCAGGGTTTCAATGCGCAACCCACCGGAAGCATCAACTCATTCTTGCCCCCTGCCATGGAGCCGCAAAGAACCGGCATGCCTGGCTTCCAACCGCAGCAAACTGGCATGAGAGGATTCAACAATATGGGCAGCGCCGGGCTTCAAGCACCGGTGCAGCCTTTGCAGCCTCAGAAGACAGGTCCTCCTCCGCCGGTTCGCTTCGGAGTTACAGGCGACGCAAAGAAGTTGATGCCGCAGGCTACAGGCCGGCGGGCCAATCTCTCACAAGCAAGTCAGTTTACACATTCTCATCTACAGGGTTCCTGCAGGATTTTGCTAACTGGAATATCTAGCTCCCAACAACCCCTTCGGTTTCTAATTGCATATCCATCTCCGTTCTTGATGGACTCGTCTTCAGGATTGGAGCGAGCGAATCAACTGGCCGCATTTCCCCCTTTCTAAACACACGCTGCATAGCATAGGTGCCATGTGTGTTTACCACCGTCTTACCAGTGTACGTGCATAGATGTACTTAATACTACTTCTTTGACCTTGCTTTCGGCATCAATGTGAAGCTCGTGATGATTCAAGCCGTCGCTCTAGTAAGTTTGGCTTTGAAGAGCATGGCAAAGTCAAGCAGGAGATGGGAGGCATGTAGGCAGTGCTGAAGGATGAGACAGAAAAAGGCTGTGTCTTTCAAGCTGGTGTGTCTGAACAGCGCAAGTTAAACGAAATACTGATCTATAGATTATGTAAAACAATAAGCAGTAAGTCACCTGCCACCCACATGCAAAGATTGGGCAGCATCCTACCGTATATTTGTACACTTCCTGGTTCCGCCCAGGGCTGTTATCATTCAGCTTCCTCACACAAAACGCTGTCAAAGTTGGGAAGCACTCTTCGACACACGACGACATGCAAATGGCCCGCCCCTTCCCCTAGAATCGCTCTATGCCTTGCGCCGACGGGCTTGAGTTGCGGGTGATGCTGCTGTGGCCTTGGCAGTAGAGGGCTCGATCGTAGCTTGCTTGTCTGTTGACTTCGCCGGCTGGAATCTCTTCCGAACCGCGCGAATCATCATGATGAACCAGTAGAAGTTCAAGCTGTTGAGAGTCATATTGCTCATCAGGTACGTCACGGCTAGCCAAGTTGGCACCGTTGATGTCGCCGTCGCAAATCTCATAACACCAGTCGGAGCGAGCACCGCGCCTGTTTCCGGAGAAATCTCTTTGGACAGGACGGGATGTGCATTGATTGCAGCGTAGATGTCCGAAAAGACCTTGACAGACTGGTATGTTCCGTATACGAGGCGGCAGGAGAAGAACGTGAATAAGAGCATGAGGCCGTTGTAGAGTTGCGCGCGAGACCCAGTCATTCCCAGCTTGTCAAAGAACCAGTGGATGTTGAGGAAGGGCGTGGATAGCTCCCATAGGATGAAGATGCAACCATAGTAGTTGAGAAAGGGTCGCTGATTGATTGACAGAGGTCAGCGAGAGAGACATGACTATAGAGCACTTCGTCCGAGGCAGACTTACGAATCCAAGAGAGAAGACAAACAGGGCGCTGACAGCATGAGCCAAAGTGCCGAGTCCAAAGACATCCATGTTGAGACTCGTGACGACCAAATCCCACAGGAAGTAGCCAGCGGCAAGGCCCTGGATCATACCGGCAGCACCAGTGTATCCCCACATGCGGGCTTGCCAGTCCATCGTGCTACGCTCCTCATCAACCAACATGACCCAGAGGGCCAAGCCATTGATGAGAAGGCTCTGGACAAGAGAGACGACATGGGCGTCCCAGTTTATGCGTCTCTTACGGGGTAGATCGAGGTATTTGCGGCCCACTATCAATCGCGACAGTAACGGAGACACGGGGTAGTAAATGACCGAGTAGAGAAGGGCTGAGGCGAGAACTTCGTGGATGTGGATCGGCAGTGTCGGCAGCGAGAAGTAGTCAGCAAAGGGCTGAGTCGCCTTGACGAGCCATGGCAGTGGCTCGAGAAAGAAAGGATCTTTCATTCTTTGTGTTGACGCCTTGATTCGAGTTCAGCTATCTGCTTCTGCTGTGGAGGGTCTTGAAAGCTGCTTCGGTTCGGGAGTGACAGGAGACTGTGGTATACTGGGGAGACGGACGAGAGTGGGCTGCGTGGCTTGATTGCGGCGCTGGACGTTTGGGATGTCTTCCTTTTCAAGGTATTCTTCGACAGGAAGATTCTGTCACCGGATCGATTTGTCAGTCTATCAAATGCTTAAGGTGAACGAGACAAGATAAACAAACGTGAGCAATGAGTGAGTGGTTCAAGGTCTCGTGTGGCTATGAGGCAGGCGAGGTAAAGCAGGGGTCGGCGCGCGGGGAGCAGACGGATTGTTGGGGAAGCTAAGCTTGATGGAGGAGGACCCTTGAAGACTTGTAGCACCTGGCCACCCGCCAGCTGCGTCGTGACTTTAAGAGGTGCCCTGAGTTGAGCACTGGGCACAGAGGTGGGGGCGGCCGTGAGCACAGGTTCACAGACAAGAAGTGTTTCTCAGGCAGTTGTTTTCGAGGCCGTTTCCGCCTGCGCCCTAACTTTGTCTTTTTATTAGCTACCTTGCGCGTCAGCTGCACTATGGTTAGGGGTCGTGGGATGCTATGGCCAGAACTAGCTGTCCGTCTCATGATGGCATCACACGCCTAGGTAGCGCAGTGTAGTTGATCGAGGCGGTGCTATGAAGTGAACCGTAGTAAAGGAAATCGGCGGGGGACTGGCCCCAGTTCCAACCCTTTATTGCTTGGGTACGGGATCCGTACATACTGCAATATGAATACTGAAATAATCAGTAATCAGCGCCCAGGAGGTTCAAACATTCCTGCGCACGCGGCCATCCGTGCTGGTGCACTTGTGTCCGATCTTGAATGCTACCTACCCAAGCGATTTCTCCAATAGCATGGTGCCTAGACTGTGGGGAGGCCAGGTGAGACCAACAGCATACCTAGCTGGACTCCTCGCTTTAAATGGTTTTCTGCTTAAATTCATCGGCATAGCTTTCGGTAACAGGGTAGGTACTCAAGCTATGGTACCCTACACTACCTTAGTCAGGTGGATGCCTTTCGGTGTGCACCTACCAAGCTACCTTATCTTGAGGTAGCCTGCTGGTGGTGCCACCACTTGCTCCTGCCCCAAAGTGACAGAAAACCCCTTGTTCTATCCAATGACCTCTACCTGCTGCCCGAGGTAGTTATCAACAGCAACTTTCCAATGTGAACAAGCCGCCAATATGGCTGATGTTCTCCTTGATTTACTCGATGCTCGGCAGTCTACGAGCCTCGATACCGACGCCAATGCTCTGTTCAACCCGACAACTAGGTCAACCAAGCTCGCATACCTGTCCCACCTCGCTGATCAGAGTCCGGAAGCACTAGCCTCGACTGAGCCTCAATCCCTGGCCCAGACATCACATTCACTTCTCCTCTCGCTCCAAGGGGTCTCAAAGCGCTCTCACAAATCCATCATCGACTCGGCTTCAAACCACACTGGCCTGACCCGCGCATTGCCCACTCTTGTTGCAGACACGGCAGACCTGCGCAATGCTATTCCCAAGCTCGAATCAGAGGCCCTGCGCTTTTCCACCATCTACAGTAAATCCAGGGACAACGAGGACTTGGCCGAAAGGAAACGCGCCTTACTGCTACTGCGCAATGTTGAACGTCTCGTCGACGTGCTGGAACTTCCTACTCTCCTCTCTTCCGCCATCAATACTGTTCCTGCTAATTACGCGTCCGCTCTCGATCTCAATGCCCACATTCGGAGACTTCATGGCTTGTATTCATCTTCGCCGCTGGTCGACCTCGTTTCCCAACAAGCTGACGAGGCCATCGTGAAGATGACGGCCGATCTCATCGCTGCGCTCAAGTCCCCTGGACTCAAGCTGGCCGCATCACTGCGAACGATCAGCTGGCTCAGAAGAGTGCTTCCGGACATGTCTTCAATGAGCTCCACGAGCCGCGGTTCTCAGGAACACACCCTCTCACTACTTTTCCTCTGTTGCCGCGTAGCCACCTTGGACGCTACCTTGGGAGCTTTACAACCCCTTCGTGAGCTAGCTGATGACGAGAGGCAGAGGCAACAGAGCGCCAATCAACAGTCCTGGTCAGGCGGGCAGCAGACAGAAAAGTATCTCAAACGCTATGTCGAGATCTTCCGTGAGCAGAGCTTCAGCGTTGTCTCCATGTTCAAGAGCATATTTCCCAGCACTGGATATCAGACCGGAACTACTTACGACGACGAGGATCCTTTTAGACCCATGCCATCAACGCTATCGACATTCCCACTTCATCTTGTGGAGATGCTTCTCGAAACCTTGACAATATATCTTCCGGTTGTGAAAGACCAAGCAGCAAGGGATAGTATCCTCACTCAAGTTTTGTACTGTTCAGGGAGTTTGGGCAGGCTCGGAGGTGATTTTGGGATGCTCTTGGCAACCTTGGGGGACGAACACGAAGTAACGAAACAGTCTGAATGGGTTGACATAGTCAAGAGGCACCGATTACTTTCTGGACGCCTTGAATCGGTTATCGGCGACTTCAAGGCGACAGGGGCCAAAGAGGCGTAAGTCCCGAGTTGTTGCTAGTCGTGGTAACGTGCTCGGGGCACGTTCAAAGGAGGATGACTACAAAGGCGGAAGGCAGGGTCGAAGGCAAGGTGGAAGGCGAGTCCACAAAGCGGAAAATCATCTCCACCTCATGAAAAGGAGGTTCGACAGCATGTTAGTCATCGTAAGCAGTTGGCATTATGTTTCTCGCTGCGCTCGAACAGCACCAAACCGGCAGACGAGAGCATTATGCTCTCGAGTAGCTCACCGGATACAACCAGAGGTTCATGTTTCTTCAACGTTGTGTGAGCAAACGTCGAGAATCGGGTCAGGAACGCCGGGCCTGCCGGAGGCTACCTGACCGGAAAGACCCGGTCGGACCCATAGGATTCATATGTATATAACCGTCATTACACCGATTATTGCTCCCTGACTTTCTGCTAAGCGTTGCCCGATACGGCTAGCGAGTCAGAAGCACCGACCTGCCTTGACGACCTTGCCTTGCCTCAACTTAGCTACATCATGTGCTTATGTAGATATCTAGCTACCCTGCCAGCCGTTCTGAAAAGTCATCACAACTTGTAATCATTCTTCCCTTCTCATTCTGCCTTGAAGTCCATCGCATCTGCTTAGGCAACCTGTATATTTAAGATAAGAACATCTTCGGTTATTGACGCAATGGCATTTGCTTGTAACACTCATTTCCACACATAAAACAAACTCGCCGCCGCACCACCCGATATTGCACCGCAGTTCGCCCAGTATCATCTCCCCGTCTAAAAGATACGACACCAGCTCTCTCAGAAGTCCCCATGTCTCAACAGACGACTCCGGGCCGCACAAAATCATGTAAGAAAAGGACAGGCACACTTATTCACCTGCCACTGTCTGGTCATACGCATGACTCCCTGCGAGCTGCCACTTTGAAATTCTTCTCTAAACTCACCTGTGATCGAGGCTGCGCTGACCTGTCCCTCTCCTCTCACAGCTCGACATTTCGTTGCTGGACTAGGTTCCGGCATTGCATCGGCAGTGCTGCTGCAACCGCTTGACCTACTCAAGACTCGTGTTCAACAATCTGGCCACCGATCACTGACGTCGTATCTCAGGGAGGTTGCCGCTGCTCCCAACAAGATCCAGACGCTTTGGCGCGGCACAATCCCGTCAGCCCTCAGGACCGGCTTCGGTTCGGCCCTCTACTTCACATCCCTCAACTCCATCCGCCAGCATGTGGCCCAGTCGCGCTTATTGAACCAAGCCGCCGGCAACAGGGCAGCACACTCGTCCTCACTACCGACGCTAACCCCATCGGCCAATCTGGTCGCCGGCGCCGTCGCCAGGACGTTTGCCGGATTTGTCCTCATGCCGTTGACCGTCATCAAGGTTCGATATGAATCCAATTTGTATTCCTACAAATCCCTTCTCGGCGCGTCTTCGGACATATACAGGACGAATGGTCCGCGAGGATTCTTTGCTGGCTTCGGTGCTACCGCCGTCCGTGATGCACCTTACGCGGGCATGTATGTATTGTTCTACGAGCTGCTCAAGAAGCAGCTTAGCAGTCTGTCTACTCGAAAAGACAGCCCCAATCCGGATCGCCCCGTCGCCATTACAACATCACATGCAACGCTAGTCAATTTCAGCTCTGCCGTCATGGCGGGTGGAGCGTGCTCCGTCATCTCGAATCCTTTCGATGCTATCAAAACGAGGATTCAACTGCAGCCAGCTGTTTACAGAAACATGTACCAGGCTTGCCAGAAGATGATTTCGGAAGAAGGTGTTCGGTCACTTATGGATGGTGTTGCGCTCCGCATGAGCAGAAAAGCAATGAGTTCAGCTTTGGCCTGGACTGTGTATGAAGAACTGATGAGAAGAGCTGAACGCACTTGGTCCTCAAACTTGACGACGACAACGACAGCGGAGCCATAGCGAATGCGCACTCCAACATACAATCCCAACTTGATCCACTGAAAGAAACCCAACGTCCCGCAAAGACGACTTGTACTAGTAGCCGATGGTATATATTCCCCCCGAGAAAGAACAAATAATCTGGGAAGCTCTAATAGAGCGTTGGGCATCTAAGATATCTTGTGTGGTGTGATTGTAGGATGTTGTCCCAGACACAAACACCCATCCTCGCCTTCGATGCGATAAGAAGTTTGATGTACTCGGTCCAAATGGCGACCAAAATGTCGCCTTTCCCCCCTCCTTTCCTTCCTCCCCCATTCCTCCTCAAATCATGCCGGTTTCGCTCCCGCAAGGTACATGAGGAGCGCGGGTGACTTGCTTCTCTTCCGGTCACTCTTCTTTCTGACCCATTCGAACTCTGGTTCGTGGCGGTGCGACTTCTTGTCTTCGATCTCGAGTACGAGCTTGGATGAGCGCTTCTCACGAATCGACCTGGTGTGTCTCCAAAGGGTATCTTGCTCCCATTCCGGCACCCATCGTCTGATGAGGACGTAATCAGGATCCTGAGATAAGTCAGCAGATGCAACAGAGGTCAGTCGCCTTCTGAGTATGCTTACAACATCCATTTCCCATTCAACCTGATATGTTCGCAAGGTTTCAATCGAAAGATGCTTCCGTGCCATACGCGTGTAGGTTGGGCGATTCCCAGCAATGAGCGCGTTTTCATGCTGGGCTGGTCTTTGTCGCGGTGGCTCCGGAATCTTCTCCTTCTTGAGGATGGCAGCAATAGCCTTGTCGTCAAGACCTGATTTACGTAGGTCCTCCTGGAGACGTCTTTGGTACTCCTTCTCGCGCTCCTCCTTCTCCTTCTTCTCCCTGGCTAGCTTGTCCAGCTCCTTTTGACGCTCTTCCTTGAGCCTTTGCTGAAATTCCTTTTCACGCTGTTCCTTTTCCTTCTTCTCTTGCGTAAGTCGATCTGCCTCCTTTCTCTTGTAGCGTTCTACGGCATCGGCAGCTTCCTTTTCTCGCTTCTTGGATAAGTCTGCCTTCCGCATGTCCTCTTGGTACTTTTCCAGCTCGATCTTGGTCTTGAAGCGCTGTTCTTCAGCAGCGCGAGCCTCCCGGGTTCGGATATCTTCGAGATCGCGCTTGGCACGTTGGAGCTCAGCTTCCTCCCGGAACTCCTTTTGAACCCGGCGTTCCTCTTTCTCACGAGCCTGACTGATTCTGAGTTCCGCCAGCTCTTGTCGAGCCCGTTCTGCCTCATAATCCTCCCGGGTCATGTAAGAGGATGAAGGTGAGCGGGAATGAGATGAGTGACCACGGGAGTGAGAACGGTGACGGCTGTGGTAGACCTGCATGTGGCGGTCGTCCTCATCATCGGAAGAATGTTCGTTGTAAATACGGTTGTTGATAATTACAGGAGCCGGGGCCGGAGCGGAGATGGAAGCCGGAGCGGGACCCGGTGGAGTGGAATGGCGCTCACGGGAACGCTCTCTTGACCGAGTGCGAGTGGTTATGACTGTGCGCTCAGGAGCCAAGAAGCTAGGCTGTTGACCTGCTGACGGGTAATAGTTCCTACTGGGTCTCGATCTCGCTTCAACATAGTGAACCTGTGAAGGCGACGGTGCCCGACGCCTCGAGACTCGTATGTCAAGGTCATCCGAATCGGAGTAGTAGCTGTTACTCATGGTGCCTAAAGCGCCGAACGGCTCAACAATGGTGCAAGTTAGGATGGTGTGGGCAGCAGCGGAGAGTGAGAATCAGAGGCTCAGTCGCTAGATACCTCTGTGAGCCTACGAAGTAGGAAACGAAAGGTTTTATGAGAGAAAACACAACGACGGCGAGCAACCAGAGGGAGGGACAGGTGGTTTAAGAGGGGTTGGGGGCGGAAGAGTACAACTCGATGGTCTTTTATGCTTTTTCTGGCTTAGGGTACTAGAGAAAGGTAAGAGCTGAAGGGGGGCGACGAGATGCGCGACATGAGGTAGTGGTCGCTGGTCGGTCGGCTTACATGGCTGGCATGGTAGAAAGGGGAGCCAGTGGTTGGATTGGCCATAGTGGGAGGATCGAGCCAGGTGGAGAGGATGGCCCACCAGGCCTAGGAGGGAAGCTAAGCGACCAGGTTAGGAGAGGGGGTTTGTACAGGATGACAGGGCCTAGTGTTCCAACACCGTCCGAAGAGGGAACCCAAGGTAAAGGTAAGCGTGATTTAAAAGAAGAAAAATGCTGAGGTACCTAAAGGAGGGTAAGGTAGGGTACCTACCTACCTCACGAAGTTGCTGTGAATGAGGGGCTGTGATGTGGGAGCGGTGTCGCGGGGGCAGCGACCGCTATGATAACTAGTAGGTAGTTCGAGATGGGAAGAAAACGGGCTGAGGTTGTCTACCTAGGTACACTCAACAGGCGGACGCCAACGCCACAGGATCATATGCCGGCGTCATAAATTACAACCCTTGGTCAATGGAAAGAGTATCAGGCGTACGCGCCTAGCAATTTGAGCCTGACATCTTCGAAGAGGACGCCGGACCAGAAACATTCACCTCGAGATGGTGTACTTTCCTCACTCCCATCTGTTAGTATATCGGGATCAATAGCGGGGCAGTCAGCATCAGCAAGGCACGGGGCCGACCGTTCATTCGTCGGTTCATCCGCACAACGGATGGATGACCGCCATCCCACCTGGAGGGCGAAGATGCGTTGATACGGATACCTAGTTCTGGACTTCTCGATATGTACTGGGTGCCTCCTTGACCTGACCTTCGTACATAGTTCGGCGCAGGGTGGCAGGTGGCAGGCATGGCAGGGGAGGTACGCAGATATCCTCCCATTCGAGGCCCGAAACGGCTTAGCCTGATGTCGTAGGGCTGCGCGATTGCTGACAGAGTGGGTTCGATGGCCTGTATCCGTATGTACGGAGTACTGAGCATGGACGGAGCACGTACGTAGCACGGAGAAGGACCTAGCAACCGTGCTGACCTACGCGCCTAGGTACCCAAGGTGCCTAAGGGAAGGATAAGGACCTACATGGTTTCAGTGGGCTTCTTATCTAAGGTACCTTGCCTAGGGAGCCTTACCACAGGGCGCTCGCTATAAACCCACGTCTCATATGGCAACTTGAGGTGTTTCCTGGTACGAATAGAAGCGAAATGGGTAGGTGGTGCTCTCAGAGCATCTTTTACCTTACTGTGGTACTTTGCCAGACCTTGGGTAGGGAGGCAAGGAGGGTAGGCACATGTTGTAGGCGGATGGCACTGCAAATCCCTTGTGGGGTCAAAGTCTCCAACCCCGGCCCCGACACCCCGGTCACCCCCTCACTTCTGAGTCCTCCAGCCATGAGCGGCAAGCCCTCACGTCTCCAGCAAACCGCCAACCATCCATCAACCCAACCCACCTTACCAGGCAGCCGTTTTTGGGCCCAGTCGTGGCATCTTGCGAGAACAGTCTGGCTGGCGCAGTGAAACATTTTACTCAGGCCATGAATTCCTTGCCCTGGCTAGGTGGTCAAACATGGACCAATATCGTGAAGCACCCTTTTCGCGGCTGCCTGCGTACCCAGGTAATAATAGCACCCCGAATCGGCTCGTGTACCCTCAAGTACCAACGGGCCAGGCCCAGGTCACCAGAGCTGAACCTCAGCCGCCGGGTCTTACCTTGGGTGTACACACACAAACACAGTAATGTACCACAGGAGGGCTGACCGCCGGTAATTTGGAAAGGAAGGGGAGACGACCAAGATAGTTTAGATGGGACTGCTCTTTTTAAAAGCTGTTGGCGGCAAACTCGCCCCAGTCGCGTGGTCGACCTCCTAGACCCTTCTGCAGGCCTAGAGCGATTAGAAAATAACATCATCAATGAACGGAAAACGGACAGGAAATGGCTACATCGTACTACCTTAAAGCACGCTTGAGTGTACCCAAGACCACCTGGGCGGCGGTTGTCAAAATGTCCCACCAGAGTCTTATTCTCCCACCTCACCCAGAGAAGACCCATCTGCTCTAGACGAACATACACACGAGACCGTTGACATTGGACTTTGCCGACATGAGAGAGAGAGAGAGAGGCGCGGCGCTTGAATCGTTGGCGCACGACACTCGCTCATCTTCGTCAAACTGTTGGCAGTAATAGATAAAGTTCAGGTTCATCTTCCACCTCTTGTCAGTGCATACGAGTATATCTTCCCGATCTCCAGTCACCTCACAGAGTCATCGCTCATATGAGAGTCGTTACCGCATGCTGACACGCATGAATCGAGCTCTGAATCGCAAAGAGTGCTCTTGGTCGTCCATCACAGCACCGTTGCTTGCGCCCTCATGTTCGCGACCCAGTCCCAACTGTGGTCAATTCGATGCTCGAAGAAACCCCCCCCCCCCCCGACGAGGATAGCATCAAATGGCCACTAACATGCACAAGCACTTTGCTCACGCCGCATTGCGAGCAATGGCTCGAAGAAAATACGTCTTCAAATGCTGTACTACCCGTACTCGGAGCCGCAGAAGTGCTTATCAACTCGGTGATGCTTGTCGTCCCGTCCCGATGCTTAAAGAGGATTGCATGACAAAACATTCCACCTCCGCCTTTTCTTCCGTTGTCCCCGATGCGATAAGCTCCTGACCCCATCATTTGGCCCCCCTACCCTCTGGTCTCTTACAGCATCTGTCATCATGACTGCGCCTTGAGCATCTGGTCAATGTGCTGCCGGCTGTTCTTGTACGTTGTCTCCAGGTAGTGCAGCTTCTGGCTCAGCTTCTCAACCTCGCCCTCCCTATCCTTGATTTGACCCTCCAGCTTTTGTGTAAGCTGCGGGGTGGGTAACGCGACGAACCTTTTCCGCCCCCGAGGCTCGGCGTCAGCAACGTAATCCATATACTCTGGTCCTGGCTGCAGCCGCTTCGTCATCCGACGTCCGTCAAACACGGAACTTGGCTGCAGCGTACACAATCACAAAATAAGAACATGGGTCAGCAGGGAATTTACGTACATCTTGCCGACACCTTCGTAGACGTTCAAGTTTGAGGGCAAGGTGGAAACCTCATCAAGCGTCAGACGGACCATGCGCATTTCTCGTTGCTTTGCCGTCATCTGTGTGCGTGCCTGGCCAATCTGCTGCTGGGCCACGATTGCTTGGCTTTCGATTTCTCGGATCAGCTAGGCAGATACACGTGTGAGTAGGCGGCAGCTGAAGCGCAGAGTAGAGACCAAAGGCAAGGGGTTCCATCGTTGTTGTCCTCTCACCTTTTCAAGCGCTTGGTTCGGGATAGACATGTTGGCTTGATGTAACAATGAGACGGTTCCTGGCGGGCCACGTTGTATCGATGCCCCTGGCACTGGCAAATGGCTCTTTGTAGCTCAAACGATAAAGCTGGCGCGGAGGAAATTGTGGTTTTCGCAAGTGAACTCAGTGTCGTTGGCGACGATGTTGTGGGCAGGCTGAGGCGTGAGATCGCAACTATGAGATGGGGTTTTCGTTTGGCTGAAGCTCGCGACAAGGTGGGGATAATTAGTGGATGGTGAATGCGTGTAACTTTAGTTTGTAGTGGACTGGTTTGGAAAGGCGGTATCTAGCCATACAGGCGAGTGGGTGACAAAAAAAGTGATGCACAGTACCACACCCAAGAACTACCACTTCCTCATACCCAGCAATGCCTACTTTAACCTATTTTTGAGCTTTTAATAGTTTAAAAATAAGAGAATGCTCTTCTCATCTTCTAATATAATATCCTAAGAGATCTGATTAGTATTGGTCTATTTGGGTCGTTGTACGAGTGGTCAATCTTGAGGTTCTGGTAGAAGGTAGTGTGTACCAATTTTTGGCACCAGCCTGACAGGTAAGGTATGGACCGTCACAAATTAAGCAAGACTCTACGGCACTCCTTGCCTACCTCAAGGTACCGTGGCACCGTGGGTACCTCCCAGTGGAGAAAGGCGTTTGGTAAGATATGCAACAAGGAAGAATACCTTCAGGGGATTATGCATTTACCGCTGCGTCGTGCTTACTGGCTCCGCACTTACATTACCTTAACTAAGGTACCACGTAAGGTAGGGTACCTGAGGTGAGGTAGATGAATAGAAGACGGCATTAGACTACCTTTCACTTTGCAAAAGGTCACACAAGTTCTATATTTTGTTTCTGGCTCGATCCGATTGCAATTGATGGGGTATTTCTAGTATGCCGCAGGTGCGGGCATATGTCATCCTGCCATCTGCGCCCAGCAGTGCTGGCTGCTAGATACATCCATCTGCCAATGGTTCTAAACAGGGCTCCTAGAGGTACTCGTGTCTTCCTTGGCTTGAGAATATGCGGCTGCTGTCGCCAAGCCCTCGGCTTGGGTGCCGGTGCAATCTTACCTTGAACGGTTACCGATTGTCTGTCCACCATTGATATCCTGCTTTCTTAGTCCGACTTCTCTGCTTTGACCACTAGCGGTATCGACGAAAGGGACCTTGGCCAGACGAGTTTGTACTCATCTTCGCAGCCCTCGAGACATCTGCGTAGCCATATGCCCCATGTAATGTAGTAGTAAGCTATAACTCATTAGCACATGTCGGAGGTGGGAATGCCGTATGTCCTCTGATCCATACCTCCTATACATCACATTAGCAACAGTCTTGGTAGAAATGACAGTACCGCTCCAATCAGAAAACGTACCAACACCTGTCATCAAGTGCCACCAAGCATGACCCTCTAGCAGTGCGCCCCAAGGCAAACCAAGCTGTCGTCGCCATTGTCTTATTTGGCTGCAAAACGCATTGTCAATATTCCAGATAAGAAACCCCATGAGGAAGACACTGAGTCCTAATCAGTCATGTCAGCATTATAGAACAACGTGTATGGTTTGGGGCCGTTCCAAGAGACCTGTTCCAACCATGATCCACATGGTTTTGAGAATGAGATCGGCCTTGTCCTTGTTTCTTCGTGCCAGAACTGGCCGCAGCTGCGTCTCCATGACATACAAGCTGCGTAAAACAACCTGCACAGCGTCAGTCAGCATTTCGATAAGGAAGGCATTCTGAGCGCTGATTGAGTTCAAAGTATTACCGTTGCTGTCAACGCTGCATAGCAGGCCTGGTGGAAAGCCGGATCTTTGGTGATGTGGTAGTAGGACTATCGCACAGTGGTCAAAACGGTGGGTTCTCACAATCATCACGCCGTGGATGGCATTGGTTCAGAATCCACCCACCGTGATGAGACCAGCCAAGAGGACGAGACCGCCGCCCAACAAGACCGAAAATCTGCTAGACTTGGAGAATGAAAATGTTGCAAAGACCATGAGACACGTGGTGTATATCATGGATAGCTCGTCGATAAGCTGCATAGGGTCTAGCCAAGTAATTTTGTCAGTTCAGTACTCCGCGTGCAGATAGCAGAAGATGTCCTGAGCGAGGAGTGAGGACGAACACTTCAAGGATGTGTGGAAGGCCGTAGAGCCCAGTCCAACAATAACGTATCCGAGATATGCGACTAGGAAAATGCGTGGGTGGCCCTGAGATATGCAATTATGTACGCCTTTGAAGCCAAGCCACAGGAACAAGAGGTTGGTCAAGGTCTTTTAGAGGGTCAAGTCAGTAAAGATGAGAGCCGACTGAAGCAGGAGAATGTGTAACTTACATTGCAAACTTCAGCACAGTAATAAGAAACTACATAGTCCTAGGTCGACAAAGGTAAGCAGGGGTCAGCAACACCAAGAATGGCACAGAGCGACCACACAGGTGGACGACGAGTTTCTCACCTCTTCGCAAAAATTCAGAGTTGAGGTTTTTTCTCCCCAGTAGCCCTCTGGAGAATCATCATTGTACGCCACACGCAAGGCCTGGAACAGTGGAGATGAAGCCATTTGTAACGAACGACCTTGGCCGGATCAACCCGGGCGAGCGAGACAAGAGGCAGAGGGAAATGAGCAGTTGTTTGTCCAGCTCAAATGGGCCCTGGTTCAAAATAACGCAGATTGCAACTTTGCCGAGAGAGAGAAAGGGTTGTACTGGATCTTGGCCACGGTTGCAGAGAATGTGAAGGAATCCGAGTGTTCTAAAATCTTTTAAACTTTCCGTCTACGTGTTCCAAGCGGCACCGGAGACACAAAGGTGAGGAAGCAGAACAGCAAGGCGCGCGCCCGGTGAACACGGAGAATATAAGCGAGAATAAGAGAACGAGAGAAAGGGAGAAGGAGAGAAGGAGAGGGGGGCCATATGAGGAGGGGGAGTACCACTAGACTCGTAGAAAGGGCCGGGTCGCTCGGGGGAAATTTGAATCAGTCAGTATCTTGCGACAGACTGGGCCAGATTCCGCCGGTTGAGCTCGGGTTGCACAGTAGAGAGATAGACAGCCACAAGCACTTTGGTTGGTACTCGAAGAAATGGGAGGTATTGCAGGTTGCAAGTTAAAGAGGGCCGTCTTGGACTAATTCGTGGCCTTTGCCCGTTCGTTGTCTGATGTTTAGAAATCCGAGGTATGAGAGCACGACGAGCGTGTGGCCTGCAACTTTGCGGGAGGAGGAAAGAAGACGCACTACGATCAACGCAAGTGATTACGGACTTATACCCCAAGGTAAAGAATGAGTTCTGCCCATAAATCAACGAAGATAGCAAAGACAATCCGTGGTACCTCGTTGGTTACACGTTGCAGACACGACTCGGTTTAGCTCTGGTGGACGTTCCGAGGCCCCAGTGGAGGATGACGTACCTTCACCTCTTGCAGCCCCTTAGGTAGGTACTTCGTACCGGAATGCGGTGGATGCACATATGCACGTTACTCGCATGGGTAATCGGATTGGAGGCTCCTATCAGGTCATTTTCCTGCTTACTTTCATGTCTACTGGAATGAGTATCCCAAAATTTAGGAGTTGGTGTTGTGTTGATAGCAGCGCAGTTGCCATCTTTCCGACTATTACAAACCCAAGTGATCTACCTTGGAGAATATCTAGTTCGTGTCAAGTCACAACTTGCGTTGTTCTTCGTGTGAAAGGTCTCCATAGAACGCCATTAGCCACTTTAGCAAGGGACCCTGGCAGAAAAGGCACTGTTTACCCATCATATCGTCTTGATGAATCCGCGCCATGGAGCTAATTACCAGGTGGCCGGAAAGATAGATGATGGCATACAGTACCATTATATTACGACCTTGGGCTATATATGTGTGCCTATTTTGATCACGTTGGACTCTTATAAACTGCCTCACTTAAAGCAGAGGCAAATTTCAATGTGATAACAGAGCTACACACCCATTGAGGTGGGTAAGTGAGGCGCCCAGCGTGAAACGGTCACCCCTCTTTAAGCTAGATCTTCGTGCTGTAAGAAACTGTAGTTTTCTCATCTGCTAAGTATTGGTGCCGTGTGTACTCTGTACGGAGTACCTCACCTCCCTGCCTTGCCGCGACCCGACACGGAACCGCAACTGCGCTTTGCCCAACCTAAATAAACGATATTGCTCCAGCTCCCTTACATGCCACGTTGGTTGTCCATGTGAGCATTCTTTGTCTACACACCTGGCACAGAGAACCAATACATTCTTCCTTCCACTTGTTCTCAGCCGATCGACGCTCAACCCGATTACTAGCTGCCGCGCTGTACTGCACTGCTCTTCTTGGTCGCGTCCGGCCCACCTCCTTCAGCACCACGGATCCCAAAGCTTCTTGCTGTTTTTCGTCACCGAACGCGCAACCTCCACACTTTCTTGTCGAGTACAGGGAAGACAATCAACTCCCTTCTTGCGAGTCGGTAGCACGACAGCTCGATCCACTCCCATCGCATCACGGTCTTTGAAGGCGTACTCGAAATGTTCATGACCTCCGAAACACACAGCAGCCACGAGGCATAGCCCAGCCGTCTTCGTTTCTAGGTATTCAGGACCGATACATCAGCCGATCATCATTATGGCAGCTCCCGCAAAGTCGACGCGTTGGGGCTCTTTCCTTCAGCAGGCTGTTGCCGGCGTCGAGGCCCGTCTCGATAACATGCTTGCTGAGGGAGAGAATGGAGCTATCCCACCGCAAGCTCCCCAGTCTGCTACGGCTTCTACCACGGCTCCCTCCAAGGACCAGCAAATAAGTAAACCAGCCCCTCCCTATGGCTCGATTCGTCATGGAGTGATACCACAACAATCGTACTGACCACATCTACTTCAGGCCAGCCTCGATCCTCAACGAGTAGCCGTACCAACGACCGCCTACAAGAGCGTCTTGCAAAGGCCATTGCCGCTAAAAACACCCAGCCGTCCGATGCCCGTAGCATAACGTCAGACTCCCAGAGTGCTCGACCGAGCGCTGATGGCGGCCGTCCAGGAGCCGGTTCGCTTCCAAAACGGGGTGCTGATACTACTGGCCTGGCAAACACTCTAACGCCGGTAGCAGTCCTGACTGAGGCCGCCGTACCCAATAACACCGTGCAGAATGAGGGCGATCTCGTTGAAGCTTCCAAAGAAGATCCTCTGGACAGCCAGCGAGCTCCGAATTCGCCAGAGAGGAGCCGAGACTCGGAGGCTCAACAAGACAATGTCTCCGCCGCCCCCAGCCCCCAGCCAGAAATCGAGACGGCCACCACCTTCACTGGCAACCGTCTCGAATGCAAGGATTGTGCGGTACTCCATGCACAGGTCGAGGCTCTAGAAGCTAGGGCAGAACAGTCAGCAAAAGAGCAACAGGAGGAGATGCATCGCTATGTGGAACAGTTTGAGTCCATGCAGGCAAAGCTGCAATTCCTGGCACGGGATGCTACAGACGCCGCACGAACGTCTGCAGCGGCGGCAGGTGCGGGGAGTCACGAGCGAATACTTGCCGAAAGGGACATGAAGATTACGGCTCTTATGGACGAAGGCCGGAATTTGGCCGCTACGGAGCAGAAACATCGGGTCATTATCAGGAAACTCAGGGCGCAGATCGCAGGCGACGAGAAAACTTTGGGAGAGTTACGTGCTCGTCAAGAAAAGCTAATTGCCGACATGGAGACTCTGCGGCCCCGAGCCAGCCGCGTTGAGGAACTTGAACAGTCGAACCAAGAACTGCAGATCAAATCCAACGGAATGCAAGATGAACTAAGCGCGTTGCGCGATGAAGTGTCAACTAACAAATCAACAATGCAGAGGCTACGGGATGATCTCCGGAGAGCCTCTGACCAGGCTACTTCCGCTGTAGGTAAAGCGAACGAGGAGGCGCTGACCGCCGAGAAACGCCGCGTCAAAGACCTTGAAGATACCGTTGCTGCATTGCAGCTAGAGCGAAGCCTCATCGCCGGCCGGGCAAAGGAAAGTGCAGCAGAGGCAGAAGCAAAAGCAGCGCGCGCCGCCGAACGCGCCCGTGCCAAGGAACTCGAGATGAAGGGGGAGCTTCAAGCAATGGAGGGGAAGCTGGAGGCGATGCGTGCGCTAGCAGAAGAAGCTTCCTCTGGCGCTGTGGGTGATTCTCAAGTCAAACTTCTGCGTCAAGTGGAAACACTGCAGACGCAGCATGCCATTGCTGCCGAAAATTGGCAGGGTATCGAGGCCAGTTTGGTCGCAAGGGTAGCCAACCTTGAGCGCGAGAGGGATGATGCTCTGCGACGCGAATCAGACATGCGGAAAAAGGCTAGAGAGACTGTAAGGCACATGATTATTCCTCCAGACCATTTACTGGAGCTTCTGTCATTGAGTATCATTATTCTAAACGATTACAGGCAACCCGATGCAAACGCCAGGATGAGGAGCTCCAAGAGCTCACGAGCAGGTTTCTAAACTACCAACGGGATATCGAGAGTGTTCAAGCTCGTAATGAGACGCTGCAGAAAAGAGCAGAGAGCGCCGAGGCAGCGCTATCTCAGGTGAGGCTCGACCTCGAAAAGCAGCAGGCAGCTTGGAAGAATGAAACCGTTGAGCCCGACCGTCGGCCTTGGCTGGAAGACCACTTACCCGGTCCTGGATCTAGAGTTCAGAGTCGCCCAGACTCGCCTTTGCTCTCCGTACCTACGCGTACGATGAGTAATGACCTGCTACTTCTGCACAGTGTATCTGGCAAGGGTCGTAAGATATCGACCCCGACTAGCGGAACAGACGGCTTCCAAGAGGGTTCACAGCTGGGGAGAAGACTGTCAAGCCAGCCTCCAGCAAGACCGCCCATGCTGCCCAGCGGCTCCAGTTTACCGGTTGCGCCGTCCATTACTTCGTTTGAGTTGCCTCCAGACTCGTTGCCTACGCCCACATCCTACGCAGGCGACAAGGACGATTTGTTTGACGGCGTAGAAACATCGTCTTCACCTCGCCAAATGATGCATGATATGGTTTCTGTGTCAACGGTTGGTGCAGGGCCTTCGGTGCAGCTGGTCGAAAGAATGAGTGCGGCCATTCGTCGTTTGGAAGCGGAGAAAGTAACGTCCCGAGAAGAGCTGGCGCGCATATCGGGACAAAGAGACGAAGCTAGAGCCGAGATTGTTTCCTTGATGAAGGAACTGGAGTCGAGCAAGACGGCTTCAAAACGGGTGACCGAGTTGGAGGGACAGGTTGAGGATTTGAACTCGAGATACCAGACAACACTAGAATTACTCGGGGAGAAGAGCGAGCTAGTAGAGGAGTTGCGGGCTGACGTGCAGGATGTCAAGGCCATGTATCGAGACTTAGTAGAACGCACCATCAAATAAAGGAATCTTAAGTGCTGAGCACACAAACTGAACGTATTCTTCAAGCGGCTGTCATTTGCTGCGAGTCCATGGAAGAGTGTGGTCTCACTACCGCCCTAGCTGGGGAGGCAAAATACTGTATGCTATTCCTGTGGCTAGCTCAGCTGACTCATAGCTCTATGCCGTCCTCCTCGGCTGCACGTTCAATGAATCGGCGGACCTACAAAGGCTCTCGAGCCCCCAGATTAGCTAATGTAGTTCGTGAAGCAGAAGTTCTGTCGAGCTGATATCATCACGTACCTCCTTATCAGGGGCCAAATCTAGAGGTAGACATCCATCATTGTCCTTTTTGTTGATCACGGCGCCAGCCTTTAGCAAAGCTACTGCTGTGTCACCTAAGATAGAATGTCAGTTGTACTTCATATCGCGTAGTTGAGGCTGGGAACGAGACGCACCGTGGCCCTCAGCAATAGCGTGGTGTAGGGCAGTGTAGCCAGAGGCGTCGGTGGCATTGAGAGGACTCCCGTGTTTGATCAGAAGTGACACCATCGGAACTGAGCCTATGGCAGCAGCCCTGTGTATGGCATACTGGCTGCGTTTGTCGCGGATCTTGGTGGACGCGGGCGGGTCGTGGTTGAGAAGCTTCTTTGCGACGTCCAAGTTGTTTTTTGACGCCACAAAGTGCATAACACTCTGTGATCAACTTGAATTAGGTCCTAAATAGGAACAGCGATAGCAATGAGAGATCCCTTCTACTCACCTGTCCATTATGGTCTGAAACATGCAAGTAATGATTAGAAGGGTTCAAGTTTGGGGGCGCAACAAGCATAATGAGAATATCTCACTCTTCAGGTTGACATCGGCGCCCTTTTGGAGAAGTAAATTGACGAGATCATCGCCATCTTTGAGACTTGCAGAGATCATCAGCGGCGTCCAGCCGCTGCCATCCTAAGTGTCAAGAGTTGAGCTTAGCGTATGTTTTACAGTCAAGTAGATGGCTGACAATCATGAGACATCCTCAGAGCAGAGCCTCCCAGAAATCTCACTTACTTGGACATCAGGGTCAAAGCTACGACTCTGCGTGAGTAGAATGACGATGTCGATGCAGTTGGAGGATGCGGCCCAGTGTATGGGAAGCCTGCCGTCATCGTCTTCTCGTGCAGCGAGCTTGGGCTCCGTCTATAGTCCGAAGTCGGTCAATGCATACTCCTTGCGTGGCTTCGGAAAATAAAATACCTTGAGTATGGTTTCTGCGATAGATACTGCAAGTCAGGTTAGCCACATTCTTACGACAAAGCGTTTTTGAGAAGCAAAGCGGTAGCTGCTGCCTTCTTGGCAGAGTAAGTACCTTTGCCCTCGCGAGCTGCAGTATGAAGAGGAAACTTGTCCTGGGCCTCTGCCATTTTGACTGTTACCTCCTTCTAGTTGAAGTTTTCGACAGTCTTGTAATGGTGACCAATGGTTGGTGGCGTGCTGTAGTACAAAGAAAAATATCGTTACGTGAAGTTGATGGTTTTGGGGTCAAATACCGGGAGAAGTCAATTCAGTGAGAGAGGAGTTCCAAGTTGTAGGTCGATTTAGACCGTAAGAAGAAGTTGCGAGAAATAGTCGATCACAACCCCGACGAAAACCTACTGTACCAGGAAGCCGAGTTCGAGAGGGACCTAGTATCGATTGGAATTTTCGCGTGTCCCTTGTCCGAGATGAAATGATGAAAGGTAAGGAGGGCAGTTGTTGAGGTAGCCAAGAGGAGTCGGTCTCTCAAGTAATGTAGGTACTTAGGTAAGGTAGTCACTGCCACCTTGTCTTCAATATGTCCAAAGTTCGGCACCGAGGAATTCACTTCAGTCGCCGTCCGGAGCCAGTACGCAATGAGCAACGTTGTCGCTACCGTTACTACAAATAAGTAAGGTACGCAGCAAGATTTATCAGTCATGTAAGTGACCAAGCTCATAAAGAGGTCTGGAACCATTGCCCAGCGAGAGAAGCTAGGTGATAGGTGAGATCTAGGTTTCTAGGCAGTATACGTCTAAGGCAGCGAAGCTAAGGTACCTTACCTTACACCTTTAATAGCTAAGTCAAGCTTAAGAAAAACCGGGTGAACGTCATATACTCACGGTTGTGACTTTGTTCAAAAATATCCATGACCATGGATCTGTTGATAAAGCGACGCCTTAAAGGCTCATTGCTCCAAGTCCCAAATTACCTGAAACCTGGTGGTACCTACTCCAGATAAGGTACCTCCTGTATGTAAATACCGTTAGTTAGGTAAGGTAAGGTAAGGTAGGCGCGCACGTCGGTACCTACACGACCATAGAAGCACGTACCCACCCAGACCATCGCTACAGATGGCTATCCAATTCAAGACTCTGGCGCGTCAGTCTTTTTCCAATCCATCCCAATCCATCCCATTTCATTCCGCTACACCGCGACGCACCACAATAACCGTTCGGCACCTGGCGCATAAACAAGATCGTCGAATCAAGGAAAATTCAACCAGAACGCGCTCCTGCGATACTTCCGCTCCACCGACCCAGTCAGGTTGCCACTGCGATGGGAGCCGCCATGGCTGAACCGACGGCGCCCTCGTCCGACACCACCCCTTTAAGGTCCCTCCTAGACGGCAATCAGAAGACGACCAGAACCATTTACCCCCAGGCTCTCGGCCTTCCCTCTAAGAAACGACAAAGAAACGAGCCCAGCGACTCGTCGACCGAGAGGCCCAGCGACGAAACGGGTGCCGATCGCCGGTTCAAGCTCGAATACTCCGGGGTTCAGCAGCTTCCACCAGCTCTTGCTGCTAAGCAGCCCGCTCCCACGAAGGCACGGCGAATCAAGGCACACTCCAAGCCAGAGCAGGCTGTCATCAGACGAAATTCTGCACAGAAGCTACTTGAGGGCTCCAGTGGACCCGGCCCTGGCGCTCCTCCCATCAATAATGAAAGACCCGGCGTCAAAGACAACAACTCCCAACTTTCTCAGCCCACAAGTCTGACCCGAGCGGGCGCGTCAACTCCTCACGGCGCCAGGCCTGAGTGGCATCCGCCATGGAAGCTAATGAGAGTCATTTCTGGTCACTTGGGATGGGTTCGGAGCTTAGCAGTCGAGCCAGGCAATAAGTGGTTTGCAAGTGGTGCTGGCGACAGGACTATCAAGATCTGGGATTTAGCCACCGGCTCCTTACGCCTGACTCTGACTGGTCATATATCGACCGTACGTGGCCTTGCCGTAAGCCCGCGCCACCCTTATTTGTTCTCCTGTGGCGAAGACAAGATGGTCAAATGCTGGGATCTCGAGACAAACAAGGTTATCCGCCACTACCATGGCCATCTAAGCGGCGTCTACACACTTGCGCTTCATCCCACCTTGGACGTACTGGTCACTGGTGGTCGAGACGGTGTCGCAAGAGTCTGGGACATGCGAACCCGAAGCAACATTCACGTATTATCCGGCCACACCGGGACTGTATCGGACGTCAAGTGTCAAGAGGCCGATCCTCAGGTCATGACCGGGTCTTTAGATGCGACAGTGAGACTTTGGGATTTGGCTGCCGGAAAGACCATGGGTGTCTTGACGCATCACAAAAAGGGCGTTAGGGCCTTGGCCACGCATCCCTCAGAGTTTACGTTTGCTAGTGGTAGCACGGGAAGCATCAAGCAGTGGAAATGTCCCGAAGGAGCCTTCATGCAGAATTTCGACGGCCACAACGCCATCATCAATACGCTCAGCGTTAACCAGGAAAACGTTTTGTTTTCCGGTGGCGATAATGGCTCCATGAGTTTCTGGGACTGGAAGACAGGCCATCGCTTCCAGGCTCTAGATACTACGGCACAGCCGGGATCCTTGGACGCCGAAGCGGGCATCATGAGTTCTACGTTTGATCGCTCCGGGCTGCGTTTGATTTGCGGAGAGGCCGACAAGACGATCAAGATATGGAAGCAGGATGAGAAGGCGACACCTGAGTCGCACCCCATTGTTTGGCAGCCAACACTGGCCAGACGCAAGTTCTAGATACTGGCAAAGGATCCATGTAGAATAGGATTGGCTCGGAAACCCCAGCCTTACTTGTCATTAATAGATACCCGACCCCAAAGCCTGCCTGCATTCGGGACCTATATTTCAGACAGTGACCTAGAAAAACAGACCCAAGGCTTTTACTTCTCCATCATCTCGAAACGCCATCTTGACCTCCTCATCACCCACAGCGAGACGTACCTTGCTTGGTCGTTCTGGTTTATGCGCTTCTAGCACAATGATGCCAGCGCCCGTTAGTTCAAGCGCCGCCTGAGGAAGCGCCAGAGATTGGACTACTCGGACACTACCATTGCCTTGGCCGACGTCACCTCCTGATGGCCCCGTCGACAGAGCTCTGAGGATGGTGGACTCGAGAGTCGCCGTGTCCAGGTTGATGATGCGGTGTATTTCGTCCACTACATCGCCGAATGTCGTCTCAGCAGTGCCGCTTCTTTGTATTGTGACTAGCAACGAACACAGGAATAGCTTGGGTGCGAAAGGTAGAGACCGAAGGTGTTGTTGGACAGGATTGGTCGTGGCCTCGTTGATGGCACGTTTGATTGTGGCGATAGTGACCTTGACTGGCGCATCTGATGGTCTGCCTTTGCTCGGGGTTGATCGTCGTGCCTCGGGGTCGACTACAAGCGTCTCGATGCGGGTGTCGCCTTCGGCGAGCTCTACAGCTCGCCTACAAATGTCCAGGGCTCTTCTTGCATCGCCGCTCACTGCAGCCACCTTCCGGCTGGCGAATTGAATAGCGTCCGCCTCCACGATGCTCCCGGGCACACATTCGAGCCTTGACTGAATAATCTTCATGAGCTGTTCATGGTTATAGCCTGGGAATGTGATTCTTGTCAAGCCTGGTTTGTCATGTCAGCACGAAACACTTTTCACAGTATGCATGCATAGAACTCACCTATGCGACTGCTGATTTTGTTACTCAGAGTTCTCTCCGGAAGGTCCATGGTATTCGCAACAGCTAGGACAATGAGCCTGCTATGTCGAAGGCCAGGCCAGTTGAAAAAGTTGTACATGACGCTCTGGTTCTTCGTCACCAGCTGGTCCAGTTCATCCATCAGCACAACGCACGGCGTCCGGCGAGGACTTGGATTGTTGAACTCTCTCTCTAAAAGGTCGATGGCTTGTGTAGGACTAACTCTCTCGCCTTTGAGTGCCTCCCACAGGAGGGTGTAGGACTGGTGAGGGTCGGTGATCTTCATGCCATTGATCTCTACGAATATGAAATCGTCAAGTTCATCGGCCTTCACGCTGTCTTCTAGGCGAGATATCACTTCTCGGACAGTGGCTGTCTTCCCCGTCCCTGGAGTACCAGCAATATAGATACAGCTTCCTGAACCATCCGCAATGGCTGCCTCCAGGTGTGAATACACCAGGTTGAACTCGCTCTCGCGGCAAGGCAAGCTTCTTGGTACGGAGGCAACGTGGAGCTGGGAACGAGCCAGCTGAAAAGGCGAAGACTGCAAGCGTTTTGGTGACAGTACTCTCGTACCTAAAGGCGTAAACTCGAGCGTCTTCTTCACCACGATCCTGCATGAACACGGCCGGTTAGGCGAGGCGCCTAATGAATCAGGTATGGAGCAGAGACATACCGTTTACGAGACCCAGGTGTCGTCGTTATCCGGGCATCTCCCTTGGGCGTTGAATGTTCGGCCTTCGGGGTTCGTTTGGGCGTCGATGCACCCGCCAAACTATCTGTGGTCATCTTGTACGACTGCTCCGGCGTTGATTGCCTCGCTGCCTGACGATGTCGCGTCGACTTCGTTTGTGATTTGACAAACCCGATCAGGTCAGAAACGCCCTGCTCACTCGCATGATACACTTCTTCCCACACAAACTCATCCGTGTAGGTTGCTGTTCTTGTGTTACATGCGCGACGGCAGATGAAGGTCTTACCAAAATCGGGTGAGGATCGAGGTATTTTGCCCGACGGGTACTTTTGATGGAATTCTCGATGAGAAATGACGACGGCTGTGCCGTTGACAGCGGCGAGCGGATTTACATCCCACGAAGGTGAGATGTACAGTTCATTCTAGATGACTCAAAAGTAAGCGTTGGCACCATCAATTAGCCTGGGTCGAATGACATACAGGCAGGAAATCCGTCCGTTTCCTCTCCTTGTTACGGATTTCCTTCTCAGTCGAGAACCACATGAAGTTCGCTGCTTTTTCGCCATCATCTTCTTCTAAAAACTCGCAGACTATGGCGACCCAGGCCTCGTTGGACCCTTCCGCCTTCAGTAGAACACAGTCGCCAACGTAGCACTCAAACTTGCCCATTCGGGCACCCATGATCCGCCCCTCAGTATTGGCTCTCCTCCGCTTCCGAGAGGTTTGCGTGTCGTCGCCATGGTCCTGTGGGGTATCCGCATCATTGGACTCGAGAATCCATTCCCATGGAAGATCATCTATGCCAAGCTCATCATCTGAGTCGTCCCTGACAACGCCTGTAGACTTTTTTGACTGACGACGCCCTCGTGGAGCTGTTTTTGGCGCGAGAACACCCATTGAAAGCTGCAATAAGATGCTGCAATTGAGGCCCTCATTAACTTAGTTATGCAGTCAGCGATGCAATGTTGTCCGCGGCGAGGGACCCGTGATTTAGATAGGAGGTTCAGCTTAAAGTACGTAGACCTCCGACCACGGATATACGGAGGTGCGTCCCAAAAGTTATGACGGTGGGGACATGGGTTAATCACCTAGTCAACAGGATCGCTACAAGAAGCTACTTCGAACTTTGATTAATAAGGATATTGAATTATCGATTAAATAGAATAAATTATTAATACTTCTTATTAAATAGCTTTTTATTAATAATTTATTAATAAGAAATAGAAATAAGTATTTATATTTATTAATAATCCGTAGTTATAAGCTTCATAAGAGGGAAAGTTAAAAAAAAAAAAAAATCTAAAAAAAAAATAGTCTATCGAGACAATAAGAGTATCTATTAATATTATATATTAATACTATATAATCGATATCGAGAATTGCCCGAGTAGCTAATAAAAGCAGAATATATAAATAAATAAGTATTTATATCTTAAGGTTACTCGTATAAAATAGGTCTTTTATTTATTTTAATATTCTATTTTTATTAACTACTAAAGTAGTTCTTAATATTATTTATATAATATTAATATATATTCTTAAGAAATACTCTTATTATTTTTAAAAACTACTTTTAAACCCTTTTTTTAAAATTTTCTAAAGAAAGTTTATAATTATAAATTATTAATAATAATATTAATATAAAAGATTAGGCTATAAGTACTTAATTAGCGAGGCTATAATATAAATATAAATATATTATAAAACTGAAGTTTATAAAGTCCTTTATTCCCCCGATAAAGCAATCTACCGGGGCCGTACTATATATTATATATTAAAAAAAAACTAAGTATATTATAGTCTATATTTTATAATTAATTAAAACCGTAATAGTAATTAACTAACTTAACTATTACTTTTTTTTATTAATAACTCTTAACTTTTTATTATTTATTTAAAAAAGAAGCTATATTTATTTTAATATATATAAAATTTCTTAACCCCCTAATAGAGTAATTTACCGGGGCCGTACCGTATATTACGTATTAAGGAAAACTAAGTATATTACGCTCTATACTTAACTACTAATTAAAATAGTAATTAACCGACTTAACTATTATTTCCCTTTTATTAATAGCTCCCGACTTTTTATTATATAAAATTCTCTAAGTTTTAACTATTTAAAAAGCGAGCTATATTTATTTTAATAAAGCCCCTTATATATTTTTTTACGTTTATAATATAGCTTATATTAAAAAGACTTTTAGTTTTATAAAATATAATTTTTAAATTAATATTAATATATTAAATTTTAATATCCGTATTAACCCGGTTATTTATAATATTTATATTATTATTTAGTTAGATTCTGTATTATTAAAAAGTACTATGCTATTTTTTTAAATATATTTATATTAATTATAATAATTAGGGTATTAAGGGGGCCTAATTTATCGAGCCCTAGAGGGGGGGAATTATTAAGGGATATTTTTGAAATAAGTTCTTAACGAGGTAATAATAGTTTATATACTAATAAGTTTATTTAATAAATTTATTTAATTTAAATAGAGCTTTAAGTAATATTAAAAATAATAAAAATAAAAAGAATTTTTATAAGCTCTAAGTAGCTAAATATTAGCCCTTTTAGCCCTTTTTTAAAAAACTTTTACGTTATTATTAAAGTTTAAAACTTTTATAATTAAGGGCCGCTTTTAACTTTTATAGCCGACCTCTATTATTAACTTTTTTAGCTAATACTATTATAAAATAGCTTACTTATTTTAAATTATATAGCGGTTTTTATATTAAAATTATTATATTATATTAAGCATATACTTAGGGTATATTACGTATATTATATAAGTAAAAAGTATACTATATTATATAATTTTTTTAAAAGCGTAATCTTATTAAGGTCGATCTTTTATACTTATAAAACTAAAAAAAAAAAAACTATATAAGACCTCTTAATACTAACTTATATAAATATTTAAATTTAATATTATATACTCTTTTTTATTAAGAATTAAGGGACCCCTTATATATTTCTTTATATTTATAATATAGCTTATATTAAAAAGATTTTTAGCTTTATAAAATATAGTTTCCCTTTAGGGTCCGGTCTACCTTATTAGGGGCCATCTTCGCCTTTACGGGTAAACTAGTCTATTAAGGTTAATATTAAGTTTCTATTACGTATTACTTTTAATAAAACTTTAAAACTAACTATAGCCGGCTATAGCCGGCTATAGCCGATATTAAATAAAATAACCCCGCTGCCGTAGTATATTAATTACCTTCCGAATAGCTAAATACTACCCCTTACTTTCTTTTTTTATTTTATTTAATAATAACCTCTCCCTAATATTCCTATTTAATACGCTTAATTACGCTCTTTTTAAGTTTTTAATTATATTATAAAATCTAAACTTATTTATATTATTTTATTATATTAAAAAAGTACTAATAAGAATAATATTTATTATAATATATATATTTATTTTCTATAAGTTAATATTACGAATATAGTATTTATTAAAATAGTCTATTTATAACTTAGGGTCGTTTAGTATAATATTTATAAAATCGAACTTTTAGTTATTAAAGAAGCCCTAAGGGTCAATAAGTTAACGTCTTAGTATTTTAATAAAATATATTTAAAATAAATAGTTTAATAATAATAATAATAATAAATAATAAAAGAAGCGTTTTTTAAATTTTTTTTAAAAAAAACGAGGTAATAAATATATATATATATATATATATATATAAGTTAAAGTTAAAAATATTAAGGTTAATATCGTGCTTATAGAGGTTAGTATTATTTTTAATAACAGCGACGAGGGTATTTTTAATACTATATTATTATAAACTACTATTACTTAAAGGGGCCGTAAACTTAGCTAAGTAAGTAGTTTATAAAGTAATAGTATTAGGTGCCTAATTTTATTATTAATAATCTATTATAAACTTTATAAAAGGGAAAGTTAGGAAAGAAATCTAAAGAAATAGTCTATTAAAATAGTAAAAGTATCTATTAATACTATATATTAGTATTATATAAATAATATTAAGAACCGCCCGAGTAACTAATAAAAGTAGAATAAAAAAAATATATAGTTTGAAGTTAATATTAACATATTAAATTTTAATATTTATATAGTAGTTTTTTTCCGGCTTTATAAGTATAAAAAATCGACCTTAACGAGATTACACTTCTAAGAAAATTATATAATATAATACATTTTTTAATTATATAATACGTATAATATATTTTAAGTACGTATTTAATATAATATAGTATTTTTGAATATAAAAACTATTATTTAATTTAAAATAAGTAAGTTACTCTCTTTATTATATTATAATAATATTAATAAAAAAGGTTAATAATAAAAGTTAATTATAATAGTTAGTTATATAGTGGTTTTTTTTTAACTTTATAAGTATAAAAGATCGACCTTAACGAGATTACGCTTTTAAAGGAAATTATATAATATAATATACTTTTTAACTATATAATATACGTAATATACCCTAAGTACGCGCTTAATATAATATAATAATTTTAATATAAAAACCGCTATATAATTTAAAATAAATAAGCTACCCTTTACGTAGTAGTACTAGCTAAAAAGGTCGATAATAAAGGTTAATTATAAAAGTTAGAAATAGCCCTCAACTATAGAAGTTTTAAGTTTTAATAATAACGTAGAGGTTTTTAAAAAAAGGGCTAAAAAGGTTAATATCTAGCTATTTAGAGCTTGTAAAAATATTTTTTATTTTTATTATTTCTAATATTACTTAAAGCTACTCTCTATTTAAACTAAATAAATTTATTAAATAAACTTATTAAACGAACTTATTAATATATAAACTATTATTTTACTAAAAATGCCCCTTAATAGGTCCCCCTCTCTAAGGCTCAATAGATTCTTAGGCCCTCTTAACGCCCTAACTATTATAATTAATATAAATATACTTAAGGAGTAATATAATACCTTTTAATAATATAAAATTTAGCTAAGTAATAATATAAACGCTATAAATAACCGGGCTAATATAAACGTTAAGATTTAATATATTAATATTAATTTAAAAATTATACTTTATAAAACTAAAAATTCCTTTAATATAGTCTATATTATAAACGTAAAAGAATATATAAGGGGCCCCCTAACCCTTAATAAAAAGGAGTATATAATATGGGATCTAGCTACTTATACAAGCTAGTATTAAGAGGTCTTATATATATTAAAGTAGGTATAGCTCGCCCTCTAAATAGCTAGAAGCGGTAGAAAGTTAGGAGTTTTAAATAATACTTAGGTATAGAGCGTAATATACCCAGTTTTCCTTAATACGTAATATATAATACGGCCCCGGTAGATTACTCTATTGGGGGGATAATAGTTAGTTATAATAATTAGCTATAATAATCGGCTATAATAATCGGCTATAATAGTTAGAGGCGGCCTTTTTTAATTATAGAGGTTCTAAAGTTTAATAATAATATAGAGGTTTTTAAAAAAAGGGCTAAATAGGTTAATATTTACTACTTCACCGTATTAAAGCTCGTAAAGTTAGAGGGGCTTATAAAAGCTATTTAAAATATTAACTTATTATTTTAATTTTATATATTTTTAGCCCCCCTTTAGGGTCTAGCCTACTTTATTAAGGGCTATTCTTACTTTTATAAATAAACTAGTTTATTAAAATTAGTATTAAGTTTTTAATACGTACTTAATAAGACTTTGAAATTAATTATACTTAATTAAAATTATTATTAACTATTAATATTAATTAAACTTAAAATATTATTAATAACCCTATTATTATAATATATTAATCGCCCTTTAAATAGCTAAAAAGTACCTCCTATTTTTTTATTTTTTTAATAACTTTAGGTTTTCTTTAAATATTTCTAAGTTTTTTATTTTATTATAATAATATTAAAATGTTAATAATACTTAAGAATTAATTAGGTATTTTATAATTATTATATTATACAAACTAAATACTAATAATAATAATACTAATAAAAATATAAACGTCGTATTAAATTTTTAAATTAATAATAAATTATTTATAACTAGCTATAACCGTTACTAACTATTAATACTAACTAAACTTTAAATATTATTAATAACCCCGCTACCGTAGTATATTAATTACCCTCTAAATAATTAAAAACTACCCCCTATTTTTTACCTTTTTTAATAGCTCTAGATTTAGCTTTTTAATCCTTTTTAATTTATTTTTATAAAATAATTTTAGAGTATTAATAATACTTAAAAATTAGTTAGGTATTTCGCGGCTATTATATTATATAAGCTAGGTACTAATTATAATAATAATTATATTAATATACCTCTTTCCGATTTTTAAGTTAATAATATTTAATTTATATTCTTTAAAATAATTATACTATAGTTCGGGGTCCTTTAGTATAATACTTATGTAGTAGTTTTTTTCTAGCTTTATAAGTATAAAAAATCGACCTTAATAGGATTACGCTTTTAAAAGAAATTATATAATACGGTATATTTTTTTATTATATAATATGCATAATATACCCTAAGTACGCGCTTAATATAATATAATAATTTCGATATAAAAACTACTATATAATTCGGGATAAGTAAGCTATTTTTTACGTAATAGCGCTAATTAAAAAAATCGATAATAAAAGTCGGTTATAAAAGTTAGAGGCGGCCCTTAACTATAAAAGTTCTAAACCTTAATAGCGACGTAAAAGTTTTTAAAAAAAAGGCTAAAAAAGTTAATATTTAATAAAGCTCGTAAAGATTCTTTTTATCCTTATTATTTTTAATATTACTTAAAACTACTCTCTATTTAAACTAAATAAATTTATTAAATAAACTTATTAAACGAACTTATTAATATATAAATTACTACTACCTCGTTAAGAACCTATTTTATTAAAAATGCCCCTTAAAAGGTCCCCCCCTCTAGGGCTTAATAAATTCTTAGGCCCCCTTAATACCCTAGTTATCGTAGCTAATATAAGTATACTTAAGGAGTAGTATAGTACTTTTTAATAATACGGAATTTAACTAAATAATAATATAAATATTATAAATAGCTAGGCTAGTACGGTATTACGGCCAGCTAGTCGTAGTGAGTATATTAGCAGAAGTTAAGGCTACGAGTACTAAGTAAATAGTATCGTAGTCGTAGATAGTTTCCCTAAAGCTATGTCTATAAATCGTAAGGTAGGTAAGGCTTCGGTAATTAATCGTAGTCTTATCAAAAGGGGTTCTTAGTAAGGATAGCTAAAAGCGATCGTAAGATCTAATACTAAGTTAATTACTAAAGAAGCTATAGGAAGTCTGTTCTTAAGCCCGGCTTAAGTCTATACTATATATAAGTCTCGTTCCTAAACATATCCTTTATCCGTATGTTTACCTAACGGGCCCCGTATCCTAAATATACGGGCTCCGTATTCTAAAAGGACGGGGTCCGTATCCTTAGCATACAGACCTTCCTTATCTCTTATCGTCACGTAACTTATCCTATAGTTCTTCCGTTCCGTAGGAGTTACCCTATATTCCTATGCTCCTGCATATATAGTATGCCGCAGCCGCCACAAGCCTGCGGGGCGGGCCCTAGTCTTAGTCATACATATTGGGTCGTAACATACGGATATTAAAATTTAATATATTAATATTAGTTTAGAAATTATACTTTATAAAGCTAGAAATCCCTCTAATATAGGTTATATTATAAATATAAAAGAATATATAAAGGGCCCTTTAACCCTTAATAAAAAGGAGTATATAATATAAGATTTAACTACTTACGCAGGCTAATATTAAAAAATTTTATATATATTAAAATAAATATAGCTCGCCCTTTAGATAGCTAAAAGCGGCGGAAAGTTAGGAGCTATTTTAATTAGTAATTAGGTATAGAGCGTAATATACTTAGTTTTCCTTAATACGTAATATATAGTACGGCCCCGGCGGATTGCTCCGTCGGGGGGATTACTTATAGCTATATTTTTAAATTTTTTATTATTTTAAACCTATACTATAACTAAGCTTAAAATATATTATTAATTATATTAAAATATATACTAAATATTCTTCCCCCCGATAGAGCAGTCCGCCGGGGCCGTATTATATATTACGTATTAAAGAAAACCAAGTATATTAGCTTTATACTTAATTACTAACTAAAGCTCTTAACCTTTTACTATTTTTAACTATTTATAGAGTGAGCTTTATTTATTTTAATATGTATAGGACCTCTTAGTATTAGGTTATATAAATAATTAGGTTTAATATAATCTATTCTTTTTTATAAATATTATTATTACTTAGGGGGACCTAAAAGAGCTATTTAAAGTACTAGCTTATTATTTTAATTTTATATATTATTAACTTTCTTATTATAATTATTATTTAATTTTATATTTTGCCTTTACTAGTTTCTTAGATAGTTCTTAATCTCGATTATTTAATTTTATATTTTACCTTTACTAGTTACTCGGGCGGTTCTTAATATTAATTATATAGTATTAATATATAGTATTAGTATATACTTTTACTATCTTAATAGACTATTTCTTAGATTTCTTATTTTTTTTACTTTTTTTTTTATAAAGTTTAAGATTATTAATAGCGATACTAGGCGCTCGACGCTACTATTTTATAAACTACCTACTTAGCTAAGTTTATTACCCTCTAAGTAATAATAGCTTATAATAATATAATATTAAAAATACTCTCGTTACTATTATTAAGGATAATACCGACCTTCTTATTATTAATATACGTTTTTAACTTTAACTCGTATATATATATATATTCGTTACCTCGTTTTTTTTATTATAATTAAAAAACGCTTTTTTTATTATTTATTATTATTATATTATTATTATTATTATTATTATTATTATTATTATCGCTATTACTATCGTATTATTTATTTTAAAAATATTTAAAATACTAAAATACTAACTCGTTAACCTATAGGGATATTTTACGGGCTAATAGTTCGATCTTATTAATATTATATTTAATAATCCCGATTTATAAAAGGATTATTTAAAGGAGTATAAACTAATTATTATTAACTTAAAAATTTAAAAAGACGTATATACTTTTATAAATATTATTATTATTAGTACTTAGCTTATATAACATAATAATAGCCTCGAAATACTTAACTAACTCCTAAGTATTATTAATATTTTAATATTATTATAATAAAATAAGAAATTCAGAGAGATTAAAAAAAAAAATCTAGAGTTATTAAAAAGGGCAGAAAGTAGGGGGTAGTTTTTAGCTATTTAAAGAGTAATTAATATATTATAGCGGGGTTATTAATATTTAGTAACGGCTACGGCCGGCTATAGTTAGTTATAAAGTTTTATTAAAATACGTAATAAAAATACTTAATATTAACTCTAATAAACTAGCTTACTTATAAAGGTAAAGATAGCCCCTAATGAGGCGGACCGGACCCTAAAGGGTTAATCTCGATTATATAATATTAATATATAGTATTAATAAATACTCTTACTATCTCGATAGACTACTTTTTTTTTTAAGTTTTCTAACTTTTTAACTTTCCCTCTTATAAAGTTTATAATTACGGATTACTAACGGTAATATTAAGCGCTATTATAATTATTATAACTAAGTTAATATTAATATATTAAATATTAGTACTTATTTTTTTTTTATTCTGCCTTTGCTAGCTGCTCGGGCGGTTCTCGATATCGACTACACAGTATTAATACACAGTACTAATAGATACTCCCACTGTCTCGATAGACTATTTTTTTATTTAGATTTTCTACTTTTTTAACTTTCCCTCCTGTAAAGTTCACAACCACGGATATATTAGTACTTATATAAGCCCGGCTATCCCTTCAGGGTCCGACTTACCTTATTGGGGGCTATCTTCTTTTATAAGTAAGCTAGTCTATTAGGGTTAATATTAAGTATCTTTATTACGTACTTTAATAAAACTTTATAAATAACTATAGCCGGCTAGAGCTAGCCGTAGTTATTAATAAATAGTTATTAATAACTAACTAAACTTGAAATATTAATAACCCTACTACTATAGTATATTAATCACCCTTTAAATAGCTAAAAACTACCCCCTACTTTTTACTTTTTTTAATAACTCTAGATTTAGCTTTTTAATCCTTTTTAATTCATTTTTACGTAGCGATTTTAAAATATTAATAATACTTAAGAGTTAGTTAAGTATTTTGAGGCTACTATATTATATAAACTAAGTACTAATTATAATAATAACTACGTTAATATACCTCTTTTTAATTTTTAAATTAATAATATTTAACCCGTATTCCTTAAGACGATCGTACTATATAGTTCGGGGTCCTTTAATATATTATTTATAAAATCGAACTTTTAGCCCTTAAGGTATCCCTATAAGTTAACGGGTTAATATCTTAGTATTTTAATAGTATATATTTAAAATAGACGATTTGATAATAATAGTAATAGGGCGATAATAATAAGGTAATAGCGATAGGGTAATAGTAATAGGGTAATAATAATAGATAACGAGGGAAGCTTTTTTTAATTTTAATAAAAGAAACGAGGTAATAAATATATATATATATATATATACGAGTTAAAGTTAAAAATATATAAATAGGGTAAATATCGTGAGGTCGGTACTAGTTATTCTTAATAATAGCGACGATAATATCTCTAATATTACTATTATAAGCTATTATTACTTAGAGGGCCGTAAACTTAGCTAAGTAAATAGCTTATAAAGTAGTAGTATTACGCTTAATATCGTTATTAATCCGTAATTATAAACTTTATAAGAGGGAAAGTTTAAAAAAATAAAAAATCTAAAAAAAATAATCTAATAAGATAGTAGGAGTATTTACTAATACTATATATTAATACTATATAACCGATATTAAGAATTGCTTAAGTAGCTAGTAAAGGTAGAAATAAAAAATAAATAAGCCCGGCTATTTATAATATTTTTAATATTATTTAGCTAAATTCCGTACTACTAAAAGTAATTTATTATTTTTTAATTATATTTATATTAATTATATCGACTATAGTATTAAGCTAGCTAAGGGTACTTAGTTCGAGAGGAGTAAACTTATAAATAAGTATTTTTTAAAAAAGTTTTAGCTTATTAATTACTAATTATTTGATTTTATGTTCTGCCTTTGCTAGTTACTCGGGCGGTTCTCGATATCGATTACATAGTATTAATACACAGTATTAGTACACACTCTTACTATCTCGATAGACTATTTTTTTAGATTTTCTACCTTTCTAACTTTCCCTCTTGTAAAGTTTAAGATCATTGACGGCGATTAATTACTAATTATATATTAAGAAAATAAGTTCTTATTAAAATAATAATTGATCTATTAATAAATTTATTTAAGAAATTTGTTTAGTTTAAACAAAAATAATAAGGAGAAAAAGAATTTTTATAAGCTTTAAGTAGTAAATATTAAGCTATTTAGCCCTTTTTTTAAGAACCTCTATATTATTATTAAAGTTTAGAACTTTTATATAGCGGTGTTTTTCCTAGCTTTATAAGCATAAAAAATTAACTTTAATAAGATTACGCTTTTGAGAAAAATTATATAATATAATATATTCTCTAATTATATAATATATATAATATATCCTAAATACGTAATAAAGGAAACGAGGTAACGAATGTGTATGCGTATGCGAGTTGAAGTTAAGATAGGGTAGACATCGTAAGGTCGGCATTATTCTTAATAACGGCAACGAGGGTATCTCTAATACTATACTATTATAAGCTATTATTACCTAGAGGGTAGTAAACTTAGCTAAGTGGGCGGCTCATAAGATAGTAGCGTCGGGTGCCTAATATTACTATTAATAATCCGTAGTTATAAACTTTATAAAAGGGAAAGTTAAAAAGTTAGAAAATCTAAAACAAATAGTCTATCGAGATAGTAAGAGTATCTATTAATACTATATATTAATACTATATAATCGATATTAAAAACTGCCCGAGCAACTAGTAAAGGTAGAATAAAAAAATAAATCCTAAATACGTACTTAATATAATATAATAATTTCGATATGAAAATCGCTATTTAATTTGGAATAAGTAAGCTACCCTTTATATAGTAATATTAGCTAAAAAGGTTAATAATAAAAGTCGGCCGTAATAATTAGCTATAATAGTTAGCTATAATAATTAAAAGCGGCCCTTAACTATAAAGGTTCTGAACTTTAATAATAATATAGAGGTTTTTGAAAAAAGGGCTAAATAAGCTAATATTTATTTATTACTTTTTAAAGCTTATAAAGATTTTTTTATCCTTATTATTTCTAATATTACTTAAACTTATTTTTTATTTAAACTAAGTAAATTTATTAAGTAAACTTATTAATATATAAATTACTATATTTTTTAAGTATATAGTTAATAATTAGTAAGCTAAAAATACTTATCAATAAGTTTACTCCTCTTGGGCTAGGCGCCCTCTTTACCTAGCTAGATATTTTAATTATTATAACTAATACAAATATACTTAAAAAAATAAAATACTTTTTAATAAGATAAAATTTGGTTAAGTAGTATTATAAATATTATAAATAACTAAGTTAATATAACTATTAAGATTTAATATATTAATATTAGCTTAGTTATAATAATTATAATAAATAAGCTTAAAATATATAAAGTTAGAATAATAAATTAATATTCTAAATAGTTCTTATAAGCCCCCTTAAGTAACGATAATATTTATAAAATAGAACGCATTATATTAAACTTAACTATTTATATAAGTTAGTATTAAGAAGTTTTATATAGTGGTTTTTTTTTAGCTTTATAAGCGCAAAAGATCGACCTTAACGGGATTATACTTTTAAAGGAAATTATATAATATAATATACTTTTTAACTATATAATATGTATAATATACCCTAAGTACGCGCTTAACATAATATAATAATTTTAATACGAAAACCGCTATATAATTCGGGATAAATAAGCTACCTTTTATATAGTAGTGCTAGTTAGAAAGGTTAATAATAAAGGTCGGCTATAAAGGTTAGAGGTAGCCCTTAACCGTAGAAGTTCTAAACTTTAATAGCGACGTAGAGGTTTTTAAAGAAAGGGCTAAAAGGGCTAATATCTAGCTACTTAGAGCTCGTAAAGATTCTTTCTATCCTTATCTTAAGAAGTTTTATATATATTAAAATAAGTAAAGCTCGCTTTATAAACAGGTAGTAAAAGGTCGGGAGCTATTAATAAAAGAGAGATAATAGTTTAGTTAGTTAATTATTTTAGTTAGTAATTAAGTATAGAGCGCAATATATCTAGTTCTCTTTAATACGTAATATATAGTACGGCCCCGGCGGATTACTCCGTTAGGGGAAAGAAAATATTATATATTATCTTAATAAATATATTTAATAAGCTTATTTATTTACTTTTTTAAACTACTACTATTTTAATATATTTTAATATTAATTTATTATTTTTAAATTGTATACTTTTTATTAATAAGTTATTAACCCTTTTATAATTAAGCTTTTTTGAAGTATATTCTTTATTATTTATTTATTTATTTTGCTTTTATTAGTTACTTAGGTAGTTCTTAATATCAATAATATAATATTAATATATAGTACTAATAAATACTCTTACTATCTTAATAAACTTATTTTTTTTAAAATTTTCTATTTTTTTAACTTTTCCTTTTATAAAGTTTATAACTACGGATTATTAACGGCGATATTAGGCACCCGACGTTATTACTTTATAAGCCTGCGTACATAGCTAAGTTAGCTACTTTTTTAAATATAATAGCTTATAATAGTAATATTAGAAATACCCTCGTCGCTATTATTAAAAATAATATTAACCTTACGATATTTACCCTAATATTTTTAACTTTAACTTATATATTTATTTATTTTTATTTTACTTTTACTAACTACTCGGGTAGTTCTTAATATCGTATATACGGTATTAATATACGGTATTAATAAATACTCTTACTATCTTAATAAACTATTTTTATAATTTTTTACCTTTCCTCCTTTCTAACTTTCCCTCTTATAAAGTTTATAACTATAGATTATTAATAATAATATTAAGTACCTAACGCTATTACTTTATAAGCCCGCGTACTTAGCTAAGTTAACTACTCTTTTAGGTATAGTAACTTATAATAATAATATTAAAAATACCTTTATTACCGTTATTAAATAATATCGACCTCTATAAGTATAATATCTACCTTAATATTTTTAATTTTAACTTATATATATATATATATATCCCCCCCCCCCCCCGATAGAGTAATCCGCCGGGGTTATATTATATATTACGTATTAGGGAAAACTAGGTATATTGCGCTCTATACCTAATTACTAATTAAAATAGCTCCCGACCTTCCCCCGCTTCTAGCTATTTAGAGGACGAGCTATACCTACTCTAACGTATATAAGACCTCTTAATACTAGCCTGCGTAAGTAGCTAGATCCTATATTATATACTCCTTCTTATTAAGGGTTAGGGGGCCCCTTATATATTCCTTTATATTTATAATATAACTTATATTAAAGGGATTTCTAGCTCCGTAGAGTATAATTTCTAAGCTAATATTAATATACTAAATCTTAATATCCGTATTAGCCTAGCTATTTATAACGTTCGTACTATTACCTAGCTAAATTCTGTATTACTAAAAAGTACTTTATTACTTCTTAAGCGTACTTATATTAGCAACAATAGCTATAGCGTCGAGTTAGCTAAAAAGGGCGCCTAGCCCGAGAGGAGTAGACTTATTAATAAATATCTTTAGTTCTAACCTATTAATTACTAATTATATACTAAGAGTAGAGTAGTAGTTTATATATTAATAGGTTTATTTAGTAGATTTATTTAGTAGATTTATTTAGTTTAAATAGAAAGTAGTTTTAAGCAATATTAAAAGTAATAAGGATAAAAAGAGTCTTTACGAGCTCTAAGTAATAAATATTAGCCTATTTAGCCCTTTTTTTTAAAAACCTTTACGTCGTTATTAAAGTTTAAAACCTCTATAGTTAAGGAAGGCTACCTCTAATTATTACGGCTAACTATTATAGCTAATTATTATAACTAACCTTTACTATTAACCTTTCTAGCTAGTGCTACCGCAGGGTAACTTACTTATCCCGAATTATATAGCGGTTTTCGTATTAAAATTACTATATTATATTAAGCGCGTACTTAGGGTATATTACGCGTATTATATAATTAAAAAGTATACTATATCGTATAATTTCCTTTAAAAGCGTAATCCCGTTAAGGTCGATTTTTTATACCTATAAAGCCGGAAAAAAACCACTATATATATATATATATATATATTCGTTATTTCGTTTTTTATTAAAGTTAAAGACGTTATTTTCCTTAATACTTATTATTATTATACTATTACTATTATTATTACTATTTAACTATCTATTTTAAATATATCTTATTAAAATACTAAGACGCTATTAATAACTCGTCGACCCTTAGGGCTTTTTTAATAACTAGAAGTTCGATTTTATAAGTATTATATTAAACGACCTCGAGCTATAGAGAGACCGCTTTAATAAATATTATATTTATAATATTAACTTATAAAAGACGGATAGATATATTATTATAAGCGTCGCCCTTATTAACGCCTTTTTAATATAATAAAGTATAAATAACCTTAGAATTAATAATATAATTAAGAGCTTAGAAAGAATATAAGCGAGCATATTAAATAAGAATTTTTAAAAAGAGGTTATTATTAAATAAGATAAAAAGAGAAAGTAAGGGGTAGTATTTAGCTATTTAAAGGGCGATTAATATATTACGGCGGGATTATTAATATTTAGTAATAGCTATAGCTAGTTATAGTTAGTTATAAAGTTTTATTAAAGTACGTAATAAAGATACTTAATATTAACCCTAATAGACTAGCTTACTTATAAAAGTAAAAATAGCCCCTAATAAGGCGGGCTAGACCCCAAAGGGTTAACTTATATATATATATATATATATTTATTATTTTGTTTTTTTTATTAAACTTAAAAACGCTTCTTTTATTATTACTATTACTATTACTATTTAACTATTTACTTTAAATATACTTTATTAAAATTTTAAAATACTATTAATAACTCGTTAACCCTTAGGGATTTTTTAATAACTAAAAGTTCGATTTTGCGAGTATTATACTAAACGACCCCGAGCTATAAAAAGGCTATTTTAATAAATACTATATATATAATATTAATCAATAAAAAATAGATAAATATATTATAATAAGTATTACCCTTATTAATACTTTTTTAATATAATAAAATAATATAAATAAGCTTAGACTTAATAATATAATTAAGAGCTTAGAAAGAGCGTAGTTAAGTATATTAAATAAGAATATTAAAATGAGGTTATTATTAAATAAAATAAAATGAGAAAGTAAGGGGTAGTATTTAGTTATTAAAAAAGTAATTAATATATTATAGCGGCGGGGTTATTAATACTTTAAGTTTAGTTAATATTAATAATTAGTAACGGCTACGGCTAATTATAGTTGGTTATAAAGTCTTATTAAAGTACGTAATAAAAACTCGATATTAATACTAATAAACTAGCTTACTTATAAAGGCGAAGATAGCCCCTAATAAGTCGGACCGGACCTTAAAAAGATATTCTTTATTATAATAAGTTATTAAGCTTTTAAAAGCCTTTATTTAAGCTTGCGTAATTTACTTCTTAATTTTTTTAATATTTTAAACTTTTTTTAAAACCCCTATATTATAGTTTTATAATCAAATATATATTTAATATACTTATAATAATAACTATTTATTTTTTTATTCTACTTTTACTAGCTACTCGGGCGGTTCTTAGCATTGTTTATATAGTATTAATATATAGTATTAATAAATACTCCTACTATCTTAATAAACTATTTTTTTTTTAGATTTTCTACCTTTTTAACTTTCCCTCTTACAAAGTTCAAGATTATTAACGGCGATATTAAGTACCTAATAACAATAATAACTATATAACGCTATATATAAAAATATCTTTATAATAAAGTATTAGCTATTTATTTATATTTTCTACTTTTACTAGCTACTTAGGCAATTCTGAATATCGATTATATAATATTAACATATAGTATTAATAAATACTCTTACTATTTTAATAGATTATTTTTTTTTAAATCTTTTACTTTTTTAACCCTCCCTTTTATAAAATTTATAACTATAGATTATTAATAATATTATTAAGTACTTAATATTACTACCCTATAAGCCTCTTACTTAACTAAGTTTACCGCCCCTCTAAGTAATAATAGTTTATAATAATATAGTATTAAAAATACCCTCGTTATTATTCTTAGAAATAATATTAACCTTCTTATTATTAATATTTACCCTAACGCTTTTAATTTTAACTTATATATATATCTATCCCCCCGACGGAGTAATCCGCTAAGGCCGTACTATATATTACGTATTAAAGAAAACTAAGTATATTACGCTCTATACCTAACTACTAATTAAAATAGTAGTTAACCGACTCGACTATTATTTCCTTTTTATTAATAGCTCCTAACTTTTTATTACCCGTTTAGAGGGCGAGCTATACTTATTTTAATATATATAAGACCTCCTAATATTAGCCTATATAAATAGCTAGATCCCGTATTATATACTCCTTCTTATTAAGGGTTAGGGGGCCCTTTATATATTCCTTTATATTTATAATATAGCCCGTATTAAAAAGATTTTTAGCTCTATAAAATATAATTTCTAAATTAGCGTTAATATATTAGATTTTAATATCTATATTAGCTTAGTTATTTATAGTATTTATATTATTACTTAGCTAGATTTTATATTATTAAAAAATACTATACTATTTTTTAAGTATATTTATATTAATTATAATAACTAGGGCGTCGAGGGGGCCTAAGAATCTATCGAGCCCTAGAGGGGGGGACTTATTAAGGGGTATTTTTAAAAAGTCCTAGCCCGCTAGTTACTAACTTAGAGTAATAGTTTATATATTAATAAGTTCGTTTAATAAGTTTATTTAGTAAATTTATTTAGTTTAAATAAAGCTTTAGGTAATATTAAAAATAATAAGGATAAAAAAAATCTTTATAAGCTCTAAGTAGCTAAATATTAGCCCTTTTAGCCCTTTTTTTTAAAAACTTCTACGTTATTATTAAAGTTTAGAACCTCTATAATTAAGGGCTATTTCTAACTTTTATAGCTAACTTTTATTATTAACCTTTCTAACCGGCGCTATTATATAAGTATATTACTTAGCCTATTATTAATAAGTAGTAGGGTAGCTTACTTATCCTAACTTATATAGCGGTTTTTGTATCGAAATTATTATATTATGTTAAGCGTATACTTAGGGTATATTATATATATTATATAGTTAAAAAGTACACTATATTATATAATTTTCCTTAAAAGCGTAATCTCGTTAAGGTCGATCTTTTACGCTTATAAAGCCGGAAAAAACCTACTATATATATATATATATATACATATATATTACCTCGTTTCCTTTATTAAATTAAAAAACGCTACTTCCCTTACTATCTATTATTATTATTATTATTATTATTATTATTATTATTATTATTATTATTATTATTATTATTATTATTATTATTATTATTATTATTATTATTATTATTATTATTATTATTATTATTATTATTATTATT